>NC_090935.1:1212344584-1214844584 GCF_040938575.1 Ambystoma mexicanum
CCCCAATAAAGGGATGTGTGCCCGTCTCCCTGGGGTTTGAGTCCAGGGATTGTGCGGCAGCTCTAAGGGCCTGGCTTCAAGAACTACCGCTGAGATGCGCATTGACAAACTATCGCTATAAGTGTGACCTGGAGCAAAGGGCTCATCAGCACATGGGTCACTGCCCCAGCACAAGGAGTCTGTCTAGGAAATGGACAGTAGTGGAAGCACCCCCTGTGAGGCAAACTGTGCCCAAGCAGAAGGGATTCTGGTCACAGAGGTAGCAATGATCAGAGTTAAAGGCGTGAGAGTCCCTACTGTTTAGAAAACATGATTCAAATGGTGCAGGATGCTACTGTGTTCCTGGTACCGACAGAATGGGTTGTCACTCTACTGCAAAATATGTAACAAATTGGGACAAATCAGAGTTAGGCCCGTCAAAGAGGCTGGCGTTTGTGGGTTTTCTGGTGGATAAGAAAGCAACTCTGCAGAATTGAGCGCAGAAGCTGAAATCCAACAAGAAAGAATGAATGCAAGCGTGCAGAGTACATACATAGCTCTGCAACAGTAAGCAATGATAGTTGGTCTGTTAGCTGCCTCGATGCAGGCCAGTTTTTGCAGTCCCCTATATTACACAGCCATTCAGAGGTTGAAGGTACACAACAGAGAATGCCCACTTACTATACGTTGGTAATTCTGGACTCAGGGAGCCAGACAGTTGAGTTGGTAGCTCCAACATCTGAGGCCTAGAATGGGTGTGAGGAGTCAAAAATGGAAGCCGGACACTAAATTGACATGTTTTTGGTTAAAGATTTTTATTAACATAAACAGGTTGGAAAAAGGCCTCTCTGACCCTGCTCCAAGAGGAATTTCCCTACCTAAAACAATAAACTAAGGATCTGTGTGTCAGGATGTCCAAATCAAAACCGTCCTTGTGTCCAAACCATAACATTGGGTTAGTTAGGCGTTACACCATCCTGATCATTAATAATATTTTGTTTAGAAATATATATCTGTTGTTGGTGTCATCTCTCTTGATTTCATGTCTGTCTCACAGTATCAAGGGGTTTTCTTCATGGGCAAATGGGAGATACCATGTATCATCCAATGAAGCCATGACATCTCCCCGGAGGCTGTCTCTTCCCATACAATCCTCTCTCATATACCCGCCGCCAGGGTCAGGATCAGGTAGCGATTATCGTCCCCTTGCCACACAGGAGGAGGTTACCGCCGGGCAATTCATGATGACTCCACTGGATTCAAAACATGGGTGAGCGATCTTCAGAGACGCACCTGAGCTATTGTTAGGATCGTACACCAGCAAGACAGGCTTTTGGGCCAGGTGCAGTTCAATCTCCAGTAGAGGGAAGTGGACTTAGTGAGAGTTCCACGTACATATACTACATTGTTTAGAGTTTGCTTGCTGGCTCCTTTGCGATAAAGTCTTTAATTAGGATAAAGCAAATTGTTGCATACTGTTGAGGATGGTCAACATAAGAGTGCTTTGGTAAATAAACCATATAGGTCTGATGAAATTGAGACTTCTAGAGGAACTGGGAAAAGATTTCTCGCACCAACTACTGCCTGGACATGAAGATATCTGTGAAAGTGGCAGGGATAAATACTTTCTTACATGCCTGGACAACGGGTACAATGTATATGTTTTCACTGTTCCCGATTGTAGCAAGGATGCTTGTGTGGATGAGGAAAGGGTATCCATCGTGATTATAGTGCCACGGTGGATGTCGCAGGCATGGTTTCCAGTTCTACTGGAGAATTCTAAAGATGTTCTGCAGATTCTCCTCATATTTCATCAGGGGATTTATAAAGCAAAGAAACAGTGTTGCATAAAGGGGAAAACACACAGTTTTGTATAAGTAGGCTGCAAGATTGCACAGGAGCTGGGATGGGTATGGGTAGCAGGGTATGGGACTGGGATTCCAGAGGGGGAGAAGTAGGGTTGAGTGGTTCTTTGAAGTGTTGGATCTCTGCCTTTATGCCTGCTCCTCCCAGTTTCTAGACTTTCGCGATTCCTTCCTCAGTTCTAACTGCCTGGCACAAAGCTTGTCGTCACCTTTGGTGATGGTATTCCGAATCAACATCCACGTACAATGCTTGCATTGTTCTGGCACCACGTAAATCGTGGGTGGCTGCAGTAACATTGTGCTCGGAGAGCTGTCAACGCTACAGACCAAAATTATTGGATACCTCAGTGCCTTGTAAATAGGTTTTGCCAGACTGCTGGAGTTGATGGATGTCATTGATACACTTGATGATAAAGCAGACTGCGATCTGCATATTGGTGTAAGTTAATGTCAGTGTTTTGGCGAGGAGTTCCATGTTGAAGGTGAAGATGAGAGTACTGGATTGAGCCTTGTGGAACTCTGAGGGGGACTGGGCAGTACTGGCATCCAGTTGGGGCCCATACAGACAAACGGATCTCTGTTGGAGAGGTATAAGGCCAAACTCTGCAGGACTGTTAAGTCACAACCCATGTGCTTGGCAACAATGTTGGGGTGGTACGGAGCAGTTGGTGTCCGGAACTTTATCTTTGTCCCAATTCAGTTTCACTAGTGGAAATCCTCAATTTCTTGGTGAGATTCTCCCAGAAACGTAAGGTGTTTAGAACTTTTGGAGTGTATAGACAGCTATCTCGGCAGGTTACGACTAGGTGAAAGCATTGACGGTAGGTGATCATTCAGTAGTATGCTGGCTTCTTATAATAATTCGATTTTTGCATCTTCCAGTACCCAAGAACACAGAATTATAGGACATGAACAGGGTCTTAAGATTCTTCAAATACTGACCGAATAATGACGGTGTAACGGACGAGATATTTTTGAGTTAACTAGTGGTGAACACCTGTGTACTTTCAGCTCAGTTAAAGAGTGATTTTTATTGTTGTACATGCGTCACCTATGAAGAAGGGCCAAGAATGAAGATCATCCAGGTTTACAGGACAGGGAGTCTTGATTTATTAAAGACACAGAGGCGAGCATTATGCTTTGACTTCTTTTATCTTTAGCGCTTCAGGAGTTTCAACATTTCTTTTGAAAACAAAATCTTTTTTTCTTTCAGGAATTACAATCCACCAATCTCTTAGAGTCCAGTAGTTCCTTCAACTGACTTCCTGTCCTTGGCCCCTCAAATCGCTTCCTGCCTAGGTCCCTTCCTCTTCTTTGGATGCTCTGGACCGTCTCCTTTTTGTACTTTTTATTTTAATTTATCTAGTTGAAAAACAACTTTACAAATATATATATGAAAAAACAAAAATATGCCTTTACATTTAGGAATTAGAAGAACAAAAACGCTAAAAATATATTGATCATCTAACACAAAAGAAATTCTAAAAATATATATCTTTCAAACACTAATCAACTTTCTCCCTTTCTGCTATTAGTACACAACCTCTACATCAGAAAAACGCCATTGACTACTAGTCTCATACTTCACAATTCATTGCCTGCTTATATTTCTAAAATCTGTGCACGACTCACATATTTTAATATCCTATACTCCACCAAATCTCATTCTGGTATATGAACTTTCTTACTTGACATCTATCACACCTTCTCTTAAGTTGCGTCTATTCGATATGACTCTATAATTTTTAATTTAATCAAGTATGTAATTATTGCTAGATTTAGGGAGATCTGTTTAGCATTACACATCATTACCCATACAATCTCACTATTAAGTACTGTGAAATCCTTAAAACATTCTCTAAAACAATCAAATCTTAGTACATCAAGGTATCTACAATCTAACACGATATGCTTTAAAGTCTCATCCTCTTCATCACTTTCACAAAATCTGAATTTTTTATTTTTGATTACATCACCATCCCATTTTGCAAGTACAGCCTTTGTCGGAATCCGGTTGAATCTAAACCTCAATATTGCAGATCTAAACTGTTGATTAGGATATTTCAGCAGATACTTAGGCACCTCATTCATTTTTGTATGTGGAAAAACACCATTTTAAAAGCATTTGTATTTAGCACACTCCATTCTTGTTTTAATCCAGTCCCATCTCATTATCTTTTCTTTTGACTTTAATGGATTACTTAACAATAATACTTCACTAATACTGGCTTCTATCATATTATTTTGGCATCTACTTTGCCAATTATTCATAGTTTGGACTCCATCCCCCTTAAGTGTTTGATTTAAAATCTGTATTTTAGTAAAATTCTGTAAAACTGTATTTTGGTAAAATCCTTCATTTATACATTTTGCATACAAATTCAAATTGTTCCAGTCTATAATTGCTTGTAATGAAGGCAGACCCAATTCCAAACGTAATACTGGCATAGGAAAACGTTTTGGAATATTCAATAGCGTGTTCCAATATCTGCCTTCTAATTGAACCCAATTAAGCTATTCTTTCGGCAATTTGCAGGTTGCACCTTAGGTAATAACAGGTACCACCTTTTGTCGATAGTATATTATAGGTTTACTGGTAAATTTCCCAAATTTTCTTTTAATTAACTTGGCTTGTGAACAAAGCACATCAATTCTTTCCTTAATTTCTTCTTTATAAGGGTCATCTGCATTAGAATCATTTACATTCACTCCAAGATATTTGTATTGCTTTACCACTTTATCTCTCCATTAATTTTCCAGTTTTTATCAAGTTTGTTTTTAGATAATTGATTACCTCCAATGATCATAATATTGGTTTTACCTGAATTAATCTGTAGGTTGTTATCTTTTGCATGTTTTCCGTTGCTTGTATCATATGATTTAAACCTATTGGTGTCTGGTCAAATATGATCAAGTCAACAGTATACAACATTTTATTTAATCTGCATCAGATTTAGTCTAGGAGGATTGGAGTGTACCTTGTTAAAGTAATCATTTATCTCACTGATATAGAAATTGAACAGTGTTGCGGCTAGCAAACACCCTTGCTTTAGACTGTCATGGTGCATACTCCCAAATATCAGGAGCGGACGGGCCTACCCCAGTTACTGGCACCCATAAGGGCTTATAAAGCCCCAAAAGGTTGTTTTAGGACTTCCTGGACTCAGTCCTGGCGCCGTTGGCGCCAGGCTCGTAGTATTCTATCTGGTGGTAAACTGAATGGGACTACATACAGCCCAGCCTAATGGGGCTGAGCCATTCAGCCTACCCTGGGTGTGGCTGAGAGACTACTTTACCTGGAACTACTTGCAAGGCTATTTAAACCACACTCTACAGACAGAACACGCTTCGCGTTATTCTGCACTCCTGCAGCATAACGCTCACCGTGTCTGCTCAGCTCCTGTACCTGATCTTCAACTGCCACGCCTGTCCTGGGATCACGATCCATCGGCATCTGTGAAAAAGGGAAAGAAAGGAACAGGAATTAGAACAGCGATTGAGGCCTTACCTGAAGCAGTACATCTGAAAGGCCGCGCCTTCAGCTGCTCTCCGGATCGTCGCACATGCAGAAAAGAAGGCATTTGCATGAAGAGCCAATACTCACCCGGAGACTGCTTTCTTCTAGGATTCCATTGAAGCGGTTCATCCAATCACCGCTACGGAGCCGCGGCGCACCTGCATTGCAGAAAAAAGAAAAGAACAGCAGGTTAGTCGTGCACGGGAAAGAAACCATTTAAAAGACATTCAGCGCCACGCACTCGCGCTAATACTCACCCGCAGGAAATCTGCTCAGCGTCGTAGGAAGAGGAAAATCTTCATCAGAAAACCACCCAAGGCCTGCCTGAAAGAAAGTAAGAACAACAGCGAGAACTTGGGCAATAAGGACATTAAGCAAACTATACCAAGCATCTATTGGCATAGAGACTTACTTACTGAGTCAATCTGGTCAAGACTCCGCTACAGCCCTGCAGGATCAGTGAAGCAACTTGATCCGGGGAAGAGGCTGAACATATCGTGCCCCTGCTAGAGATTGCAGGACGGAGAGACCACCATTAAAAAACCCAAGCTGAGGCATAAACAGAGAGGGGCACTGGGAGGTTACGGGAGGTGGGGGCCAAACCCGCTTCTCACGGCTGGCTAATATTTTGTTTCGACATTTTAGACAAACTCTTCCTGGAAAGTGATAGTGAGGGAGAAGACGCATGCAAGCATCATCACTCAGCCCCGTGCAACGCGAGTGCAGACGTCATTCGTGCAGCTTCGTGCAATGCCCCCGTGGAGACCAGGTGAGCGTGACATAGACCCACATTTGTTTCAATTTCTTTCGTAAGTAGTCCCTCTCTGTTCAATTTAACTTGAACAGAGGTTCCCATATACAGCTGCTGTATTGAATTAATTAGGTACTCTGGACAACCTGCATTTTTTTTTTCCATAGCAGGGGTCTGGATACCATATCAAACACTTGACGGTAATCTATAAAAGCTATATACAGTTTACTTTTTTTTGTTGAATCGTCTAGTTTTTTAAGGCCTGTAATATATGTACATTCGTTATAGTACCTAACCCCTAACCCTACAACAAAGCCTGCTTGACAGGGGTCTAGTATTATTATATTAACCTTTAACCACTCCTTTAAATCCTCCAAAATAATCTTTGCATAGATTTTCCCAGCTGCGTCCATAATGGCCAAAGGTCTATAGTTTTCGGGCCGCATACGATTACCTTTTTTATATACGGGTAGTATTATTGATTTTTTTCTAATTTATCGGTATCATACCCGTTTTTTGTATCCTTTGAAAAACTTGATGAAAAATGTTGGCCCATTTTCCAGGATGTTGTTTCATAATTGCATTTGATAGGCCATCCGGACCTGTGGCCCTGGATGAACTAAATTTTCCAATTATCTTTTCTATAGTTTCAATTTCTATATCAAGTTTATTTCCTCCCTCTGAGACCCTCTGTATGTGTTGTTGTTCAATTGAGGAATTATAAAATAATTTCTCAGAATGTTTTGTCCAACCTTCACCTCCTATTGCATTAAGTATGTTCAACTCAGTCCTAGTACCATCCCCTTCTTTAAGCAATTTCCAAATCTGGGCACTTGAATTTGTTTCCCAATCGCTCTCAACATACTCTCCCCTTCCTCTTGTTTCTTCATAGATCTAAATTGTCTCATCTGATTTCTATATGTATTTTTATTGCTCTTATTTGTGTTTAAAGATTGATCGGTTTTTCAGCTATTAGGTTTCTGATCTCTTTTATTTTTTCTCTTTTGTTGTCACGTATTATTGGATCATAGGTGATCTCTCTACATCCTATAGTTCTTGTCTTATTCTTTTGTATTCCTTCAAATATATGCAACACTTCAATATATGGTTTCTCTGGAGACAGCATTATTTATCCTAATAGCTTGTCTAGTTTTGATTCAGACCATTTTATTTGATTCAAACTTTGATTAACTTGAAGGACATTCCCATAGTAGATTTTGTTGTAATGGTTATTAACTATATTACAAGTCATTTCTAGAATGTTATGATCACTTTGGTCACTGTCTATGATTTTAAAATCTATTATTGTTGGTAATGATGATCTTGAAATAAAAATCAATAATAGCTGTAGTCGTTCCTCTCTTCCAAGTCGAATGAGGTGGATCATCGCCTGAGGTACAACCATTTAACATAATCATGTTTCGGTTTTCCATCAGGGTGAGCCATTTCTTCTGCTTGTTTTGAACATTTTTTAATATAATGTTTGTTTAGATCACCAGCTAATATATCATGGAGATAGTAAGGTCAGTATTTATTTCATCCAATAATTCTTCAATCATTTTTAAAAATGTGGCATCTGTAACTCTCAGGGGGTTCCAGTATGTGTTAATAATGGCAATCTTTGTTGTAGAATTCTCTATTTCATATTTGATGAGTTGCAGTCCAGGATGAGGATTACTCCACTGATAAATTTTACCCGGAGCGGACATCTTTAAAGCAGCCATTAAACCCATCATAGGATGCCTTTTATTCAGTTTGATAGCAGCAACCCAGCATAATTGTCGATTTGGCCACCATGGTTCAACAGTCAGCCAGGTTTCCTGCAACAAAATTAGATCAAACTTGGTTTAGCTTTTTGTTTTTATCCGGCCTTGTTAGATGGACATGACCTCTAGTATTCCAGATGCCAATTTTAAACTCAGATGTATCATGTCTACTTACTTGCCAATTTGAGATCCCATGATTAGTATCCAATTTGGATTCCTCTAACCAAGCCCATCTCAATGGATTTGTTTCATCTCTTTCCCTATTCTCTTTGTCATAGTAAACTTCTCGCTGTAAGTTTCCAATTGAACCTTTTTTTAAAAAAAAATAGTTTTTATTGATTTTAACAACATAAACAACCAAAAACAACCAAACAATAAACAACAGACATAGGTATAACAATAATATTCTATGCCCATCGCCTACCCACTACACCACCACCCGCCCGAGCTTACTCCACTACGTCATCTTCCATCATGCCCGCTAGAGGTGTGCTCCTTCCTGCGGCTGTCGAGGAGTCATCTCCCCCTGAGCCAGCTCAAATAGTGTGGCGACTAAATGCTTCCAAGCCATCAATGTCTCTCCCAAGTCCCCCCCTGCCGACTGCCTCGCTCCACACAGCCGTCTTTGCGTCCACCCATTTCTAAAGGTTGTGCCATCACACTTCCACCCTCGGTCTATTGATAGCTTTCCAGCCCATGGCAATTCTGCGCTTGGCCAGTATGTAGGCTAAGTCCTTTAGTTTACTCACATGTTTCATCTTGCGTGGCCTGGGGAACCCTCCCACCATGCATGCCCACAAAGATTCCACTTCCAGTTTGATCCCGTTCTCGTTGAAGCGGTGGGATACCTCACCCCAAAATCTCCTAATTTCAGGGCATGCCCAGAACATGTGTATCATTCCCGTATTGGCCGCCACACATTTAGAGCATGTTTGTATCCCAGCATTCTTAAATCTTGCAATCCTTCGAGGGGTCATGTAGGCCCTATGGGTAATGTACAACTGGATCTGCTGCAATCTTGCATTCCTAGACACTTTTTTGTGGTACAGCTGAACCCTCACCCACAACCCGTCACCCATAGGCTCAGCAGCTTCCTCTTCCCAGTCCCATCTTAGCTGGAGCACCTCCTTGCCGACCTTAGACATGAGTAGCTCATAAATCCTGGAGACCCCATGGCCTCCCTCCGACACGTCATAAATTGTTCCTATGGTCGTGTCAGGTTGACCTTCCAGCACTGTATCTGCCCATGTGGCTCTTACTATTCACACCAAACTGGTATAAGTGATATATTGTCCCCTGTGCAGCCCAGTATCTTCTACTAGCGTATCAAATTCCACCACCTTCCCATCCTGCCATATATCCCCCAACGTAGCGATGCCATTAGGTTCCCAATGTCTCCGGATCACTTTTTGTAGTTGCACATCTACCCCATTCAGAGCTACCAACGGTATTTGTGGGGAATACAGTGAAGGGCTCTCCATAGTCAGGCACGCTCTCTGCCATATTCTCCCTCCCAACTCGAACATCCGTGTACACCCCTTCCGCTGGTATATAGGCAACCAAATCCATTCTTGCAGAAAGAACGGGACACATTCTGCCTTCAGCAGTCTAGTGTTGAGTCATCTGACAGCCACCTGGCCACATATTGCAACTGGCTAGCTAAAAAGTACATCTCAAAGTTCGGCAACCTAATACCACCCCTTGTCATATGTGTTTTGCAGTTTCCATAGTGCTACCCTGTTTCTAGTGTTATGCCATATAAACGCTCTGCACAAGCTCTGGAGCTTAGTAAAGAACCGCTTGGGTATCATGTAGGGTGTGTTCCCAAAGTAGTGCAACAACCTAGGCAACACCACCATCTTTAGCAGTGCCACTCTTCCCATCATGGTCAGGGGGAGTTTAGCCCAGAACTTCATACAGCGTTCAATGTTAGTCCCCGCCTTTTCTGTGTTATGTTTATGTTCGGCCTCGGCCCTATGGTATACATCAATCCCCAAGTATCTGAAGGTTATCGTCTCCCATTGTATTTGGAGAACCGGCAGTTCCTCTCTTGGTATCCCCTTGTACCTGCCCAGGGGAAATATACATGACTTCTTGGGATTCACCGTTATTCCAGAAAAAGCCACACATCTATCCATCACTTCCAGGATAAATTGTAGGTTCTCCTTGGGGTAGCTTAGATATAACAGCATACCATCAGCATACATGGATATCAGGTGAAGCCCTCCCTTTGTAGGAATACCCACTTCCCCATATTGTTGCCTCAGATATATCGCCGGGGGCTCTAGTGCCAAGATAAACAACATCGGGGACCACGGGCAACCCTGTCTGGTGCCTCTACCCAGTTGCCACCCGTCAGAGATGATTGCTCCCGTCTTAACACGAGGAGGCCACCTGACAGAGTGAAAGGCCTTCACCGCATACAGTGATACTATTGTGACCTCTTGTGAGTCCTCTGCCGTATGTTCAATAATGTGGTGGAGCCTCCTAAGGTCATCTGATATATGCCTGTGTAGGACGTACCCAGTCTGATCAGGATGTATAAGTCTATTAATGACCGGTCTCAGCCTATTTGCTAGCACCGCGGTAAGCATTTTGCTATCTTGATTCAGCATGGATAGCAGTCTATACGACTCGCAATCCATGCTCGACTTGTTGGGCTTAAGGAGCGGGATGATAATCACTTCCCTTAGAGATTCCGGTAATATCCCTCTCTCCAATGCCTCATTTAGCATCGCCAGCAGCGAGTGGGAGTAGTTTGGTTCTGTATGTTTTATAGAACTCACTAGGGTGTCCGTCTGCTCCCAGGGCCTTACTAGTGGGTAAGAGTTTGATCACTCCTTCCAACTCTTCTAAGGTGATTGGGCCTCTAAGTTCTCCCTCTCTGCCAACTCCAGTCTGGGAAGACCAATGTCATCCAACGTGTCTATTATGTCCCTCTCCTCTTCGCCGCCCTTATCTTCATACAATCGCTCTTAAAACTCTGCAAAACCATTGTTCACCTCATGTTGGGTGTCGAGTATTTGCCCTTCACCGCCCCATATTGCTCTGATGGTCTGCCTGGGTGCCTCACCTTTGCATAACCAGGCCAACAGCCTGCCCGGCTTGTACCCTCCCGCATGCTGATTTTCAATATATTTTTTATAGTTCAAATTACACAATCTCCCCCAATATTCCTCGCAATCTTGTTGCAGTCTTCTGACGGTCTCGGATCCCACATGGGGTGAGCCCTCCCTTTCGCATAAGCTCTTCTAGTTCCTTCTCTGCTACATGTAGTCCTCTAGTGATCTCGCCCTGCAGCCCTCTGGATTTAGATATCACCGCCGCCCTCACTACCACCTCAAATGCCTCCCACAATGTGCCTGCTGACTTCACACTCCCTGTGTTGTGCTCGAATTATTCAACTATTTCCTTTTTCAGGTCCTATCTAAATATTGTGTCTTTTAAGGCCTCCGCTCTAAGTCTCCATGTCGAAATCCGTTTTCAATTGAACCTTGACATTTAATTATAAGGTCTTGTAAATATTTCAATTCCCTTTTACTTTCTTTCTCTTTTTCTCCTACCTTATTTCCCCTCCTTCCTTTATTTTGTTGAGGAGAATGCATCCTAAACCTACTCTCCTCTATTTTTCTCTCTCCTGCCATATCATATTCCTAATTAACAATGATGGAACTTGTATCTCAACAGTATCCTTTTTTGTATTTTGGATAATGGTTACAGCTTTTATATCCCGCAATCTAATTTTTTCTAGAGATCTAATTGAATGAAACAGAGTTAGCAAAGACGGTCTGTTAGAGCAGGGGTCATCATATTCTATCTCTAACATTGTTATTGTAATGTGCTCATATTCCGCAAATATTTCTTATTTCCTCCGTATTCCTACTCTTTACCTTCTCCTTTACTTCTTTTTTCTCAATTACTTCTTTGTTATAACTTTTTTCCTTTACTCTTTCTCTTAGATTTTTTTTTAATGAATGTAGTCTTTGTATTATCCCGCTTTTGTTCCATGGTTCGGAAAGTCTCTGTTGAAACCCAAATATTGGGGTTCACCAATTCCAGTTTGTTACTATTCGTTTGTTTGAGTAATTCAATTTCCTCACCATTGTCTATTAAAGTATTAGTATGAGTAGTCATATTCATTAGTATATTCATATTTGATTCTGTATCTTTGTCTGTACTAACACTTTGATTCACTTCATCTTCGTTTGAATCCTCTTTTTCATTAATTTCCACAATAGTCTGCTGTCTTTGTGTTGTCTTTGTTACTTTCGTATTTTTTGGAGAGGTGGTCAAAGCTTTAAGAAATTTTCTCTTCTCTGTGTTCAGCTTTTTATTCTTCCTCGCCACTTGTTTTTTGTTTTTTTCATAATCTCAGGTCTTTTTTACTTTTACCCTTTTTCCTTTCATAGAACATGTCATAAACATGTTCTTCTTCGCTTGGTTTTCTATTTTTGAAGTAACGAGTTCCCCTTGTTCTTCAATAGGGGCTTGCTGTAATTCTTCTACTTCTATTACCACTTCCCCACTATTTTCTACTTGACAGCTATTAGTACTATTCAAAACCTCTATCTCATTATCATCCACAGCTAGATCAGTGATAATAGACATTTCTGGTGTCTGGTGCACATTGAACCAACCAAACCCCAGAGTCATTTGGGTGACTTATGATCATGTGCCTTTCAATCAGTTTTTGAGTATTTTTAATCTCCTCAAAGATTTCTCTCTTTATTTCCATCATCTTTAAATTCATTTGATTTAATTCTGAGAACACCTGTTCAAAATTAGTATTAAATCCAGACATATGCTCTGCATTGTTTGTCATTTTGATGTTCATACATTAAAAATTCCAGTATTTATTTTATTTACTTGTATATAATCGCATTTGCAATTTTTACAAGAATGTTACTGATCATGTTAAAAGAGCCACGAAGAGCAGGAAAAAGAACGAAAAGAAGAAGCATAAGCAGAAGCCAAAGCCACAGGGCGAAGTAGAAGACAGGCAGAGACATGGAAAGCGCCAATCCGATAAAGCGGAATACAACAATGACGTCCTCAATTGAGAGCACGTTCACACCAGATGTTGTCTTTCAGCCGCAGCTCTGATCGGACAATTATTCAAAGTGTCAGTTTGTGTGGCGATCTTTTTAAAGACACTTTGCAGTATTTTATTATTATTTTTTTTAATTTCTTTATAGGCATTTTCATAGGAACAACAACAACAGACCAGACTGAAACCCCCCGCCCACCCCTCCCCCCCAGTATGACACGAGATATTCCACAAACCCAGAGTCAGGCCAAAGTGCAAAGGAGTAAACCACAGAACGCGACCATACAGAGTTCATATACCCTTCCGCGTCAGGTTTCTAAGCGCATGCATAGCGAGGCCGGGGGATCAAGACAGCATAATCCCTCAGTAGTAGGCCAGCAGTTCAAAGTAAAAATCCTGTCCCATGTTGCCCACAACAGGCGGCCCTCTCAGTGCGGTAACGGCGAAGCCGTGAGTGTCCGTGACGTAGTGGATTCCAAACGCCCATCACCCCCCTGAAGGAGATATGACGTATATGCATCCCACATCCCAGTGTCTCCCCAAGTGTTCCCCCTCATCACACCCCACCTCAACTCCATATTGTTGCAGTACAAAATGTCCCGAGACCATTGGGCAATCGTCGGAGCTGCAGCACTACCCCAGCCCATAGCGACCCTTCGCTTGGCCAGGATCAGCAGAAGAGTAACCAACTTCCTAAGGCCCTTTGGTACTTGGGCAGTGTATCCCAACAAGCCCATCATCAGATCCGGATGGTATCGCTGGCCCGCAAGCTGCCCTATCACATCAAACACCCCCCGCCAGAACTGGCTCAGCGATGCACAGTCCCACACCACGTGGAAAAACCCAGCTGGTTCATACCCGCTCCTCCTGCAAGCCGCTGATCTGTGAGGAAAATAAAGATGCAAACACCTCGGAGAATAATAGTATTGATGTAAAAATGTGTAATGTACAAGCTAACAGCCCCCCTTCCTCATGCCTTCACAGCAGTATAGCCACGCTTCCTCCGAGACCTCTCTTCCCAGCAACCGTTCCCACTCTACTCGTGAAGCTGATACTGACCGCGATCTACCCTCTTACCCGGCCGCATAAAGCCGTCTGACCAACCCTCGATCCAAATCTCCCTTGATCACGCTATCTAGCAACTGCGCCACTGGTGGCTGCCCGGGAAAGGTCGGAAAAAGCCGCTTCAACGTCACCCGGAGCCTGTAATACGTGAAAACCTCTAGCGCGGACAGAACGCCGCTGGCTCGCAGCTGATCCACGGTGAGGAACGTGCCGCCCGGGAACAACTCTGCAAACCTAGCTAGACCGTGCCGTTTAGTCATGGCAACATAGCTTGTCTTGCTAGTCTCAGGTATACCAGGGATAAATATAACCGGGAGCTCCGGTGAGTAAAGTATACCGTTTGCGGGCACACGCTCCAACCGAGACCAGGCCCTACATGTTAACTCCACCATGGTGCGCGACGCCCCGGAACGTCTCGGAGACAGTAGGATAACCGACCGGAGTAAAGCCGGGGACGCGATGGACCGTTCCAACTCCACGTGTCTATGCTCCTCCGCCAATCCGTACCAATATCGCAAGTAACTGGCCTGAGCCACCCAATAATATCATTCAAATTCGGGCAACGCAAGGCCCCCACAACAGACATGTGCTATGAGCATGTCCCACGCCACCCACGCTTGCTTGCCGGCCCAGAGAAAGCGAGTCACCACCGATTTGAGGGCCTGAAAGAAACTCTTGGGCACCGGTATGGGAACATTAAGAAACACATACAAAAACCGGGGCAGAATGGCCATCTTGACCACAGAAACCCTCCCATATAAATTAAGCGGAAGGGAAGCCCACCTCTGCATCGCTTCCTTAGATTGCTGAGGGACTGCCTCATAGTTATTATGGAACACCACCTCCCTGGATCGAGCCAACGTGACACCGAGATACCGAGTGCTGAGCATATCCCCCTGAAACCCCCACTCATCCTGAAAGCGAACCTGCCCGTCCGTTAAAGGGAATATCATCGATTTACCTGGATTTACCTTTAACCCTGAGAGCTCCCCAAATTGCTGGATATCTAACATGACCGGGTTTAAATTAACCTCGGGCGGCGCAGAAACAAGACCATGTCATCCGTGTATAGCGAAATAACCACTTTATGGGAAAACAACTGAATCCTGCGATGAAGATGAAGCTCCCTGACCCTCTCAGCCCAAGGCTCTGTGGCCAGCGCGAACAACAGAGGGGACAAAGGGCACCCCTGGCGCGTCCCCCTTTCGAGCGGGATCCGTGCAGTAACCTGCCCATTGACCCTCACCCTTGCCACCGGTTTATCATATAAAAGGGACACCATGGACAAAAAGGAGCTCCCAAGACTGGATCTGCGCAGGACCGTGAATAAAAAGGGCCATTCAATAGAATCAAAGGCCTTAGTAGCATCCAATAGGACTGCCACAGCCGGATCAGCCCTCGGGAGGGCATCCATCAGCCCGAACATCCGTCTCAAGCCAAACAAAGTCGAGCGCACCAGAATAAAGCCCGCCTGATCTGCCCTGACCAACGTGGACATCATCGGCGACAAACCGCCAAGATCTTAGCCAAAATTTTATTATCCAAATTTATCAAAGAGATCGGGCGATAAGAGGAACAATTCCCATCAGGCTTCCCCGGTTTCAAGAGCACTATCACCAAATCCTCTCTCAAGGACTCCAGTAGCTGACCTGTAAGTACGGCCTCTTAGTACATCCGTAGCAAATTGTAACGCTCACCTGATTCTCGCAGAGGCGCCGGTCTTGACTGGGCGACTACCGTATCTTCAAAGGTGATGTGTAGCACCCGGTTGGCTCTTTGGGCTGGACCTCTGTGCACTGTATGCCTGACGTGTAGAGTAAGATGTCTGCAGATAGAAAATATGGGGTTAATGAACTGGGGTTATTGGGGTGTCCCTATCTCTTTCCTCTTCTCCTCTCCTGTAGACCCCCAAAGGTTAACGCTCTCACCTTAGCTAAGTGAATGCCGAGCTCTCCATCTGCCTCGGGGCAGGGTGCTGTAACCAGTTTCTTCACTGGATAGGTAGCGCAGGCCTCTTGACTTCAGAGGACTGCTGTCCGTCGTTTACTGCACGAACGGTAAGTTTCGAGTCATTCAAATGTCTTTAAAGTCTTTAGTAATGATGTCTCTTGTTTTGCAGGGTTCCGGCGATGGCGGCTGACGGGCTGAAGTGAGTTGAAGATGGAGCCCGTGTGATGAATAGAAGCGCCTGGAAGCACGTAAGTAAGCGCTTGTTGCCTGCTTCACTATGCGCTCTAACTGTCTTTTTATTTTGCAGGTACGAGTTCGGAGCGGCTGCAGGGTGCCGGAATACCCACTGGATTAGATGTGGAAAGGAGTAATGGCACGTGAGTATTAAAGTTCCCCAATGTCTTTAAACGCACCTTGTTTTGTCTTTCAGATGCGGGATGCAGCGCCGAAGGCCTCCGGAGCGTACGAAGAGTAGGTAAGCCTTTGCCTTTCAGATGCCGGAATGCTAACCTGTTCTTTCTTGTCTTTATAGGTGTTGCTGAAGACTGGATTCAGGATGGTAAGCCTTTGCCTTTCAGATGCCGGAATGCTAACCTGTTCTTTCTTGTCTTTATAGGTGTTGCTGAAGACTGGATTCAGGATGGTAAGCCTTTTTCCTTAGGCCCAGGACCGGATGCAGAAGACACGATGAGCGTTCTGCTGCAGAGGTTGCAGAATAACGCAAAGCAAGATTCATCCACCGGGTGTGGTTTAAATAGCCTCCTGTAGTGCTTAGGTGTCTCCTTCCACAGCCACGCCTAAGTAAGAAAAGAGTTCCTGGTAAGAAAAGAGTTCCTGCCTTCCAGAAGAGTTCCAGTGTTCTGAATCTAGGGAGTGGCTCCAGCCCCACCCAACAGGAAAAGTAGTTCCAAACAGAAGAGGATCAGAGGCTCAACTGGCAGGCAAGTAAGCAGCATGGTCTGCTGAAGGTAAGTCCACCCAAGCATTATGAGCCCGGCGCTTCCAGCGCTGGGACTGGGCATATTTATGAGCCTGGTGCCACTGGCGCCAGGACTGGGTCCAAAAGGTCCCAATTGGGACTGGTTGGCACTCGGAACCTGGGTTATGGATCTGCTTCCAAGGGAGTTGGGAAAACCCTGACCTTTTGGAAGCAGAGATCATGACAGTACCCCCCCTCAAGGCCCCTCCCAAACCGGGCTTCTCCGGGGGTTTTGGCTTGTCAGGAAATGTTCGGTGAAATCTTTTGATTAGGCGAGGAGCGTGGACATATTCAGCAGGTTCCCAGGATCTCTCTTGGGGGCCGTAGCCTTTCCAGTCAATTAGGTAGAATAGTTTAGATTTGGAGATCTTGGAGTCCAGAATGCTTTTGACTTCAAACTCGAGTTCTCCATCCACTAGGATAGGTTTTGGAGATTTGGTTAGTCGGGTTTGAGGTTGCACGGGTTTTAATAGAGAGACGTGGAAGACCGGATGTATCTTCATGTGCGGGGGCAAGTCCAACTTGACCGCTACTGGGTTTACTATGGTAGTGATGGAATAGGGACCAAGGTATCTTGGGTTGAATGTGCGTGGCCCTTTTAGAGATAGATATTTGGTGGATAACCAGACTTGATCCCCTACTTGATAGTGAGGGGCTTCCTTCCGATGTTGATCTGCTCCTTTCTTGTATTGTTCTTTAGCCCTTTGAAGGTGAGAAACAGCTTCCTTAAAGGCTTGGGTGATTGTAGAATGCAGGTAGTCTACTGCTGGTGTTTCAAGATCTTGGAGGGGATCCAACTCCGAGGTTCGAGGGTGACTGCCGTACAAAAGAAAAAACGGGGTTTTCCCAGTTCCCGAATGGACAGAGTTATTGTAGGCATACTCGGCTATCCAAAGGATATCTTTCCAAGTTTTTTCAGTTTGTTGCAGCATGCAGCGTAAATACTGTTCCAGAGTTTGATTGGTCCTCTCGGTTTGTCCGTCGGTCTGAGGGTGGTGACTGGTCGATAGTCTCACATCAATTTGAGCCGACCGACAGCAACTTCGCCAAAAATGAGAAATAAATTGACTACCTCGATCCGAAATTAGAACCGAAGGAAAACCGTGCAGTTGGACGATGTTTTCGAGAAATTCTCGGGCCAGAGTTGCTGCTGTTGGCAAGCCTTTGAGCGGAATGAAATGCGCCATCTTGGAGAATAAGTCCACGATTACTAGAATCGTATTGTATCCGGAGCATGGAGGTAGATCGGTGATGAAGTCCATAGAAAGCGTATGCCAAGGGCGAGGTGGGATGTCAATAGGGCGTAAGAGGCCTGCTGGTCTTTCCTTTTGACTCTTGTTTTGGGCGCATACTCCACAGGACATTATAAAGTCTCTGATATCTTTTTTCCAAGACGGCCACCAGAAGTAGCGCTTGATCTTTTCTGAGGTCTTGGCTATACCGGGATGACCTTCCATTAAAGAGTCGTGATAACAAGAGATTACTTTTTTCTGTAAATCTGTGCTGGGTAGGTATAATCGTTCTTGGAAATACAATAAGTTGTCCTTTACTGCAAAGTCCTTTCCCTGCAGATGCCAATTCTGTATGTCTGCTGGAGTTACAAGTTGCCTGGCTTTATCCTTAACTTCCTCTATGGATTCTGTGGCGATTACACCCAGAATTCTTTGTTCGGGAATGATTGGTACAGGTTTAGGGTTGACCAAGTGTTCTTCCACTCCCATCCGAGAAAGGGCATCGGCTTTACCGTTCTTTGTACCAGGTCGATAGGTAATTATGAAGTCAAACTCGGCAAAGAATAATGCCCAACGGAGTTGTCTAGAGGATTGGGCTTTTGCGGTCTTCAAATATTGCAGGTTTCGGTGATCCGTAATCACAGTAACGGTGTGTCGGGCCCCCAGCAGATAATGCCGCCAAGCCTTAAAGGCAGACTTGATAGCCAGAAGTTCCTTGTCAGTAATCGTGTAATTGATTTCAGGAGGCGAGAATTTGCGGGACCAAAATGCCACGGGATGCAACTGATTGGTTACCGGGTCCTTTTGTGATAGAACTGCCCCCATGGCAAGGCTTGAAGCATCAGTTTCCATGATGTAGGGGAGTTCGGGGCGAGGGTGTTTTAAGATTGGTGCAGAGATAAATTTAGTCTTCAAATCCTGGAAAGCTTGTTCCGCCTCGGTAGACCATTCAAAACGTTTGTTTTTCTTTAACAAGGCAGTGATGGGCTGGACTATTCGAGAGAATTCGGGGATAAACCTGCGGTAAAAGTTAGCGAAGCCTAACATGCTTTGCACACCTTTTACGGAGGATGGTGATGGCCATTTGAGAACTGCATCGACCTTCTTTGAATCCATAAGCACTCCGCCAGGTGATAATATGAATCCCAAGAATTCAACTTCAGTCACGTTGAAAACACATTTTTCCAACTTAGCGAAAAGTTTGTGTTGACGCAATCTTTCGAGGACCATTTTCACGTGTTTCCGATGTTCAGATTCCGATGAAGAATAAACGAGGATGTCGTCAATGTAAACAACAACACATACATCTATGAGCTCTCTGAGGACATCGTTCATAAAATATTGAAAGGCGGCCGGGGCATTGCAAAGTCCGAAGGGCATGACCTGATATTCAAATAGCCCATACTTGGTGCGGAAGGCCGTCTTCCATTCATCGCCCTCTTTTACTCGTACCAAGTGGTAAGCTCCTCTAAGATCCAGCTTTGTATATATGCATGCTTTTCTGACTTGGTCCAGGAGTTCAGGGATCAAAGGTAACGGATATCTATTCTTAACGGTGATCTGGTTCAGGGAGCGATAATCGATACAAGTTCTAAGGTCTCCTTCCTTTTTTGGAACGAAGAACAAAGCTGAAGAAGCAGGGGACTTGGAAGGACGAATAAACCCATTTGCCAGGTATTGATCCAGGTATTGTCGAAGGTGAAGGTTCTCAGGCTCGGTGAGGGCATAAATTCTACTACAAGGAGGAGTAGATCCAGGTATCAGGTCTATCTGGCAGTCATAAGACCTATGAGGAGGTAGAGAGTTAGCCTGATCCTTCCGGAAAACATCTTGGTATTCTAGGTATTCGGGAGGTAACTGGGGAGTCTCTGAAGAAATTGCGGCCAGTGCAACACCAGGTGGAGGGTGACAAGTAGAGACACATTCTGGAAACTGGACCGTTCTTGCTCGCCAATCGATCAGAGGATTGTGTTTCTCTAACCAAGGTATTCCTAGAATAATCTGAAACTGAGGGGCCTTGATCACATCGAACACGATCTTCTCATGGTGTCCATCTTGACTTACTAGCGTCACCTCTTGAGTGGTATGCGTTACTGGCCCGGAGGCTATCTCCGTACCATCCACCGTAGTAATGACGCCCTTTACAGCCTTGGGACAAAGAGTTAGATTCATCCTCAAAACCATTTCATGATCCACATAATTGCCGATGGCACCGCTGTCGACGTAAGCTTCAATTGCATGTAATCGATCCGGATTATCAGGGCTAATGAGGACCATAGGTATCACGAAATGCGAGGTGACGGAACTGGTTTTCACGCTCGGCAAGAGGACCTCTGTTCTTGTCGGGCGAGGTCGTTTCCCTGCTCAGAGTTTGTAACTTTGGTAACTGCAGCTCCTACTGCCTTCTTGGCAGGTTTCACCGGACAGTCTCGAAGAAAGTGCCCTGAGTTTCCGCAATATAGGCATAATTGCAACTGTTTCCTCCTTTCCCGCTCCCTTTGTGTAAGAGGACCTTTCAGACCCCCTATTTGCATGGGTTCCCCGGAGTCTACTCCTTTGGAAGGAGTTGGCGGTTTGGAAAATACTCGAGCATCAAACTTGGAACGATCGGCCTTCCTGTTCTGCAGCCTGTGATCTATTTGAACGACCAAGTCTATATAATCCGAACAGTCTTGTGGGGGATTCACTACTTGGGCTAAAACGTCTTTGAGCTCTCCACGTAGACCTCTATAAAACAGCGTAATCCTTTTGTCCTCAGGCCATTGAGTTTCCACTATTAGTCTATTGAAAGATGCAATATAAGCCAAAAGGTCTTGATTACCCTGTCACAACGAAAGAAGCTCATTGTCCAAGGCCTGCCCCTGTGAATGTCTTGCGAACAGTTTTTCCATACTAAGCTGAAAGGCTTGAAAATCATGGAGAACCGGATCATCTTGATTAACTAGAGGGATCGACCAGTCTGCCGCATTGCCACTAAGGTACGAAAGTACAAAAGCTACTTTTGCTTGATCAGTTGGAAAGGCTCCTGGCCGGCATAAGAAGTGCAACCGGCACTGATTGATAAATACTGCAAACCTCTTTGGGTCACCAGAAAATCGTTCGGGCGGAGCCAGAGGTACATTCCCAGGTAGGTTGATCTGCACTGGATTCATAGAGGATGTTGAAGGAAGATTTGCCCCTGATGCGGGTAACGGGGTCTGTCCGGCTTGTGACTGTAGCACTTGTCTAGCAAGATTGTCTGTTCTCTCCTTGGAAATAATTAGTTCCCTTCTTAGAGCATTCGTTTCCTGACGAGCTGCATGCACTTCTGCCCTTAGTTCCCCAAGTAACCGGGCCAGGGGGTCAGTATCCGAGGTTTCCATAGCGCCTGGGCGAGAGTTTTGCGGTAGGCTTTGCGTTCTGTAACGCTCACCTGATTCTCGCAGAGGCGCCGGTCTTGACTGGGCGACTACCGTATCTTCAAAGGTGATGTGTAGCACCCGGTTGGCTCTTTGGGCTGGACCTCTGTGCACTGTATGCCTGACGTGTAGAGTAAGATGTCTGCAGATAGAAAATATGGGGTTAATGAACTGGGGTTATTGGGGTGTCCCTATCTCTTTCCTCTTCTCCTCTCCTGTAGACCCCCAAAGGTTAACGCTCTCACCTTAGCTAAGTGAATGCCGAGCTCTCCATCTGCCTCGGGGCAGGGTGCTGTAACCAGTTTCTTCACTGGATAGGTAGCGCAGGCCTCTTGACTTCAGAGGACTGCTGTCCGTCGTTTACTGCACGAACGGTAAGTTTCGAGTCATTGAAATGTCTTTAAAGTCTTTAGTAATGATGTCTCTTGTTTTGCAGGGTTCCGGCGATGGCGGATGACGGGCTGAAGTGAGTTGAAGATGGAGCCTGTGTGATGAATAGAAGCGCCTGGAAGCACGTAAGTAAGCGCTTGTTGCCTGCTTCACTATGCGCTCTAACTGTCTTTTTATTTTGCAGGTACGAGTTCGGAGCGGCTGCAGGGTGCCGGAATACCCACTGGATTAGATGTGGAAAGGAGTAATGGCACGTGAGTATTAAAGTTCCCCAATGTCTTTAAACGCACCTTGTTTTGTCTTTCAGATGCGGGATGCAGCGCCGAAGGCCTCCGGAGCGTACGAAGAGTAGGTAAGCCTTTGCCTTTCAGATTCCGGAATGCTAACCTGTTCTTTCTTGTCTTTATAGGTGTTGCTGAAGACTGGATTCAGGATGGTAAGCCTTTTTCCTTAGGCCCAGGACCGGATGCAGAAGACACGATGAGCGTTCTGCTGCAGAGGTTGCAGAATAACGCAAAGCAAGATTCATCCACCGGGTGTGGTTTAAATAGCCTCCTGTAGTGCTTAGGTGTCTCCTTCCACAGCCACGCCTAAGTAAGAAAAGAGTTCCTGGTAAGAAAAGAGTTCCTGCCTTCCAGAAGAGTTCCAGTGTTCTGAATCTAGGGAGTGGCTCCAGCCCCACCCAACAGGAAAAGTAGTTCCAAACAGAAGAGGATCAGAGGCTCAACTGGCAGGCAAGTAAGCAGCATGGTCTGCTGAAGGTAAGTCCACCCAAGCATTATGAGCCCGGCGCTTCCAGCGCTGGGACTGGGCATATTTATGAGCCTGGTGCCACTGGCGCCAGGACTGGGTCCAAAAGGTCCCAATTGGGACTGGTTGGCACTCGGAACCTGGGTTATGGATCTGCTTCCAAGGGAGTTGGGAAAACCCTGACCTTTTGGAAGCAGAGATCATGACACAAATAGGGAGCTAATTTGTCTGCAAAGCATTTATAAAACTCAGAGGTGAACCCATCCGGGCCTGGGGACTTCCCATTGGGCAGCAACCGTATAGCCTCCAGCACCTCCTCCAACGACACCGGCCTACCCAACCACTCCCTCTGCTCCCCCGAGCACCAATACAAACCAATCTGGTCAAGAAACGCATTGATAGCCGCCTGCGAGGCTCGGGACTGAGAGGCATACAGGCGGGTGTAAAACGTGTGGAACTCCTCGAGGATCACCTCATCCTCAAAGTGACTCACCCCATCCTTGTCCCTGATGACCGCCACCCTGCCCCCCGGGGTATGCAGCCGCGTAGCCCTAGCTAACAGCCTACCCGGGGCTTGACCCTCACCGTATTTTTGAGGGGCCGACCTATCCCATAAGTACTGGACTTCCGGTTGGGCAAGGGCATGGAACTCCTGAAGACATCTCATTATCTCCCCCTGCTGGGCTCTGGAAGGAACAGGGGCAGCCTCCTGCAGCGCACGTATCTCCTCCTCCTTGTTCTCCAAATCCTTACGGATCTTTTTGAATATACCGGCTTCCTTGGAGATGCACTCCCCCCGTATCACGCACTTAAACCCCTCCCACAGAGTACCGGCAGAGGACACTGACCCCTCGTTCACCTCTAAATAGTCATCAATAGCTTTCCCCAGCTCCGCCCGAAAGACCACATCCTGAAGCTCGGTTCCCTTAAACCTCCACGGCAATCTCCCCCCCGACCCGACCCCTCAGCCGAACGTCCATGGAGACCGGGGCGTGATCAGAGAGAGTGCGAGCTAGGGTCCAAACCCCTGACACCTGCCCCAAAAGAGCCTCAGACACCAGAAAATAATCTAGTCACGCGGCCGAATTGTGTGGTGCAGAATAATGGGTGTACTGGCACACCCCAGGGTTACACACCCTCCAAACATCCACCAATCCCCATACCTGCTGCATACCCTGAATCTTAACCGATGACCGACTGCGCGGATAAGGCTGGTGCCCAGTGCGGTCCAAAGAGGGGTCCAGTACTGCATTAAAATCCCCGGCCCATAATACCTCCCCCGTGGGCTGATCCGCCAAGTGCCGCTCAATCCACTGCAGTGACTCAATCGTATCCTGGTTAGGGCCATAATAACTTATAAACGTGAACAGCTTCCCTTGAATAAGCCCCTGAAGTAGAAGTGCCTGTCCCTCCCGATCTCTCAGTACCTTAATCAATCTAAATCCCACCGACCTATGCACCAGGATAGCCACCCCCCGAGAAAAGGAGTACAACAACGAAAAGTATCTGTGGCACCCCCAGCATTTACCAAATTTCGCTTCTGAATCCACCGTCAGGTGGGTTTCCTGGAGAAAGGCCACCTCCACCCGATGATGCCGCAAATACTGCAAAACCTTACGGCATTTCGGCGGGCTGTTGAGACCTCTCACATTCCAGGATAAAAGCCTAAGGGACTCCATCACCGAACAACCAAAAGCCCATGATACCAACGCCATCGGCCCCAAGCAATATTGTTTATCCCGTGTCATCACCCTTTTAACCAACAGCCCAACACCTACCCAGCCCCCCACCCCTACCGACAACCCCTCAACCTGTCGGTGCCACCCCTGCACCCCGTCTCCCCAAATACCCCTCCAGCCCCCTCCCCCAGCGTGCCTGATACCCCAACCTTCAGGCACTCCCCACCTCCACAACATAAACAACCAGCTTTCGCGGAGAGGGGATCTACCAGCCCGACCCCCCGGCACCCCACCGGTGAATCAACAACCCCTTCCACATCAACCAGCCTCAAAGATCATGTCAGCGATAACGTGGCAGGCCCAACATTTCTCACCCCCCCAAACCAGCACAATGCAGTGCCTCACTGACCAGGCCCCTCCGGTAACATATCTAAGAAGGAAGCCGCCTCACCAGGGGACTGAAAGAATAAGGCCTTGCCCTCATGCTCCACCCGAAGCTTTGCCGGGAACAACATAGCATACTTAATGGCGGTCAAGTGGCACAGCGAGTAGAGCGCTCGCTTTGACACCCGTGCAGAGCCTGCTGATGCAGGTTCGAATCCCGGCAGGGCCAAACTCAGCCTTTCATCCTTCCGAGGTCGATAAATGAGCACCACACACCGTGGGTAATAATAAGCAGCGCTCAGATACCTGAGGGTTTGTAGCGCTATATAAATGCTGAATTATTATTATTATTATTAATATTTCTGGCTCTCACCTGCCTTTTCACGTCAAAAAAGGTTTTCCGAACAGCCTGAACCTTATCCGAAAAATCTGGAAAAAATCTTATAACATCCCCCTTATAAGACACAGTACCTTTCTCCCTTGCCTTCCGAAGAATAGTATCCCTGTCCCGATAGTTCAGGAGGCGGGCTATCAGCGGCCTCGGCGGGGCTCCCGGAACAGGCCTGCTTCCACTAGGTATCGTATGAGCTCTCTCCACTACACACACCGGAGATAAGCCCTCCAAGCCCAACGCCTCCCTCAAAATGTCTTCCACCAGGCTTTCCATATCCCTCTGGTCCACCGACTCCGCCAGGCCAACAATCCTCACGTTATGCCTCCTCGACCGCGACTCAAAGTCCTCCTGTTTCTCCCGAAGTTCCTTCAGGGCTTTCCGCACCTCCGCCATTGCTCCGGACACTGAGTTTACGGTATCTTCCACCCCAGAAATCCGTTCCTCCGCCTCATCCAGCCTTTCCCCATGCTTATCCAGCCGGACCTGCATATGATCAACCTTGCAGGTCAGGGTGTCCAACTTCCCATCGAGAGACTGAATCCCGGACTGCAGTTGCTGAAACATAGCCTTGATATCCTGAAGCGCAGAGAAGGGGTCTGTCCCAGTTGCCAGGGCATCCTGCTCCGAGGGGTCCATCCTCGCCCCCACAGGTTTAGCCTGAATAGGCGTTTCAAACTGCAGCTTGGCCTGATGTTTCCCGCTCTTCCCCGGTTTTGACATGGCAGACCAAGGGGGGATAGGAAGGAAAGGCGAAGGTCCCGCAAACAAGAGTATGCCCAGAGCAGTGCACCCCCCCTCCACACCAACAGGCCTCTCCCGGGACCACCACTGCGCCGGCTGGGCCCCTCCGCCACCGGGCCTCCAGCCACCAAATGAGAGGAGGCTGCTTCAGCACCACCAACAAGTGTCTTGCAGTTTACAGACACCAACTACAGTTCAAGCACACGGCGCACCCAGGACCACAGGGCAGTGCAGGACTCCCAGGCACAGGGAAGTTCCCAGGCCCCCCCCCAGCTCCGGGGGCAACCACGGCAGTCCGCTCCACGAACTTGCACAGAGCCCCCACCGTTCATCCGTGGAAAGGGATGCGTGGCCTCTTCCACAACTGCGTCTCTCCAAGCTCTTCCAAAACAATGCTCCCAGCCTCGGGGCTCCGGTGATGATCCCAATCAGGGGCACTCCAGCGGCACCGCGTCGTTACTCCTCCATCGCGGTCAGGAGGGACCTCCCCGCCAGCAGCGCCACCCGGCAGGCCGTCCCCCGGGCCACTCTCGCCGCTGCCTCCACACTTCACCGCGTTCGCGGCGCACCCACTCGGGTGCTCAGGTGCTCCCCCGAGGCTCCTCACTGCTGCATCAGGGCTCGGCGACCTCCCGCCAGCACAGGCCGAGGCCCCCCCCCGCCACCGCCGGCTGTCCTCCTGTGCAGCAGCTCCGCTTCTCTCAGGCCGCTCTGCCTCCACGCCGAGCCAGAGCCCCAGGCTTCAATCCAAGGCTGTACTCCTTCTCACGGGCTAAATCTATGCCTGCGGGGGCCAAACTAATTTAAACGCCGACACACCGGAGTGAACAGCGAAAGGACTCGCTAATCCGCAGGATATCGTTCCGGATAGCCGGGGGTGCCGAGGAGCTTCACAGACCTACGGCCATCTTGGTCGGGCTCTCGAGCACCCCCCCGACACTTTGCAGTATTCATTGCAGCAATCGTAATATCATATGCTGGTATATTTGAGTTTTTAAACCCAAAGGACGGTCTGGGGGTAGGCCTTACATAAGACACATCAGTTGAAACCGTGGAATTCATGATTTGTGAGTGTGGTCTTGGTAAGAACACAGGGGATGCTGAGAGATTTAAATCTTCATTTACTCGATTTTGAGCATCACTTTTTTGTTCATCTATAATTTGTGTTTCAGGTACACATCTTTCATTTTCTCAGCATTTGTGTGTACCATAGTTCTAACAGCAATTTTAATTATATCATTTGCTTCAACAACATTTATGATGCCATCATCTATCATATTAGTGGCAGCACTATTATCTATGTCAGTTGGTTTTACACTAGTAAGAATCTCCTCGCCTACTGTAACAAACACTATGTTATTTTCTAAAAGATTTTCGGTGGTAGAGAGTTTACATAAGAGATAATCTTCTTATTTCTATATTCTTTTCTATTTCAATTTGGGTTTCTGTTTCCCCCTTTGCACCATCTAGATCTAGTTGTTGTTGAACGTTACAACTAGTTAGGACTTGGAAGTATAATTTTGATGTAGCTATACTTTCCCTTGCATGTACTTCAACCATCATTTGTTTAAAACAGCCTTGTACCAACTTATTTACTCATCACCTTTCATTCTCTTAATGCTGCTTACTGCTATTGTTGCTAAACATATCTCATACTTGACTGGTAAATTGTAATATTTCATCATCTGTTAAGTGAGTTGTATCCGTCATTCTTAACTCAGTCTCTGAACAACAGGCCTAGTATAGTTTGTTACATGCATTGTTTTCCTAGCTCTTAGCTCACATTCTGTGTCAGATCCAGTAGCTGATTCAGTTTAATGTGCATCTTTACTTTCATGTCTGCACATGGTTGCAGCAACAGTAATGCTTTATTTAACCTTATATGTGTTTCTGACTCACCCGCACGCTTCGTCGCCAGCAGCTCCACCTTTATCATTTTTTTATTAGCAGAATCCAAACTTATAGATCTTCTTTTCGGTGGCCACAATCTCCACCAATCCACGCATGTGCCTGGGAGAAAGTGGTTTCCTTTAATTTTCGCTTTGCGAATGGGGCGACTAGGAGCAGTTTGAGGTCAAAGAATCAGGCGGTACAGGGTGAGTTCTATCCTTACATTGATCATTTGGTTTAAAGTTAGGCATATTTGTCTCTAGATTATAAGTGTGGTACATGCAATCCCAAATGAGTCAAGAAAGAAACTATAGTACACAAGTGCACTACTCAAAATAGCTTGATACCAGAATTAGAAGACTACGTGCCAAAATCAGTGTACCGACTGCCCCGCTGTCCTGCTGAATCGCAAAGTCAGCACTCTTCAGGAAGCACGCGTGCAGAAATCGCGTGGCCAAGGGTTTAAGAGGCTTCTTGGGTAAATGGAGCCAGATATAATTGAACAAAATAAAGGATATCTTACTACTAAATATACGTACAAGAGTTCATATGTATCTACAGGTAGTAAGTCTTACCAAGATTGTCCCAGGTAAATGCTTAGTAAATCAACAATAGTCAGCGTTCCAAAATCACCGGAGTCTCCAGCCGAACAGCCAGCACTCTGAGTCAGCACTCTTTAAGAAGCGTGCCTGTAAACCATGTCTCTTGTAGGCGAACTTCAGACACGTTAACTTGAGTGAGCTCCATGGGCTCAACAGCTTCAACGAAGCTGGACCTCGCCGCGCAGAGCACTGACGACTCTCCCATCCTTCCAGGAAAAAAGTCTTCAGCGGCTCTTCTGCTTATCCGCTGTGTGAAACAGAAGGACAATGTAAGGCTGGGAGTATGCACACAATCCCGCCATGCAACAAACACAATATTGCTTGCAATCACATTATAGTGCATACATTCATAAGGGAATAATGCTCTCCATCCGGCCCATCTATCTCTAGTGCCTCAACGTCGACTAGGCATAGAAGCATTGCTAGCTTCCCTGATAGCTGCAACACGACAGCTATTTATTTCGAGGCAACTTCGCCAAAAATTGGAGAACTTTATTGATGTCCCATAGGTACGAGTACTTTGGGAGCCCTGAACTTTATCCCTTTCATGAGCCAGATTACGGCTGGGTGGTCACCCACTGACGCACCGTCAATTGCTGCGTGCCCCGCGGCTATCAACAACCTATAGACACCCAGCGTCCTGAAAGCTTTGCCTCTCTCCAAGAGAGAAGCAAGTAAATTGAGGACATACACTATAGGGGCGGAAACAGGATGAAGACTTTGCCTCCTAAACCAGTCCTCCAATTTGCTCTACGCAGAGTAATAGCTCCTACAGGTGGAGGGTGCCCACGAGTCCTTGATAAGTTGGGGAGCAGAATGAAATGCCAGACTTGGACCATCTACTCCAAACACCCTACATGCCACTAGTGGTAGGGTGGCCTACTTTCTCAGAGGGTGACACATCCCAGTTTGGTCCGTGAGCAGGTCTCACTCTTGTGGAAGCATCTGCGGGAAATCCAAAGAAAGTTCAATCAGAACTGGAAACCAGGCTTGTGACTTCCACATGGGCACTACCACTACCACTTCCACCTTCTCGCTGCAAATCTTTGCTAGTACTCTGCTCAGTGTTATGAAGGGTGGAAACAAGTACTGCAATGCTTCGCTCCAGCTTTGTAGAAACACATCCATCCCTAGCGCAGTCGGGTCTAACATCCAGCTGAAAAAGTTGCAAGGGTGAGCATTCAGCCTGAGGGCAAACAAGTCTATGTGTATCAGACCCCACAGCCGGTTCAGCCGCTGGAAAACTCTGCTATCGACCTACCAGCTTCCAGTTGCTAGAGTCTGTAAGATATCAGGAATTCCAATTGCTACCACGTTGAGAGCCCCTGGTACATACTGTGAAGAATCCTACGGATCCCTCACTAACACCCTGCCTAATGTCTCCTCCCAGGTGGCCAGGGAAAGGGATCCTAACCTTGGGGATAGTGTACTGCAGGAGAATCACATGGGAGGAGACAAGGGCCAGGGTGGTGAGGAGGTCCCGTTATATGAGACACAGTATTTGTCTGGTAAAAGGGAGAACCTTTTAAAGTTGCCAGAACAGGTAATGTGTCATTATGATGTATCTGAACCACATATGCGATCTATGGCTCTGAACGAAAATGCCTTTAAACCTCAACAGACCTTAATAATAGAAAGAGCATGTAACGTACTTCAGGATAAAAATCCTCCCTATTCTCAAAGGTATAATGAAAAGGAAATCAGAAATATTGCCTTGGGGAAGCTGTTGAGCAGCCAGCTAAGATGGCTGCTTAGTGATTTCGCTCCGCTACACGGCCGAAGAAACTAGCAAGAAGTTGGCCAGTTGCCATAGCCTGAAAAAGCTTGGGGGAAGACCCGGTGCACCTGCTGTCCTGCCTGGGGGGGGGGGCTCTGGTGCTCGGTGCTCTTAGACACAATCACGGCGGACCCAGGCAAAGGCGTAGAGGCTGCAAGGGGAAGGCGAACTGCTGGCCTGAGCCACACGGGAACTGGCGGGCGGGCCCTTTGGCTCCAACCTCCCCGCGCCAACATCGGAGCGCCGGCATGGACCCCAGCTACCATCCGTGCACCGCACAAACTATGAGTTCCGGGTGAGGAGAGGCGCAACCGGGAAGCTTATGGAGGGAAATCCCCTCCTCCGGATCCGCCATGCGCCAAGACACCGGGGTGACGGCGCTGCCTTCCCTCCAGAGGTGCGACATTGAAGTGCATCGTCCCGACCCAAACACCTCCCTGCAGGGGAGGTTGCGGATGCTACAGAGGAGGTCTGAGGAGAACCGGTGCAGTCACCACAAGGCGGTCCCCCATGGAGCTCACTCCTCTGCTGGGACACACGAAGAAGATACGGATACCTCTGAGAACGGGACGATTCCTGCACTGGCCGTGTGCCGCACCCGCCCGAGGACGCCTGGCTCCCTGGACGGCGGCCAGTTAGCTTCCAGCTACATATATCCAAGGTGAGCCCTGGGAGCCCCTGTCTGATGCCCCCGAGCCAGCCAGAGCGCATCAGCCCGGACAGAAATCACTCAACAGCCCCCAATTCTACTGGGCAGCCGCGGGCGACTGCGACTACTGGGCCCCTGAGCCTGGCGTGCCTTTCCCCCTGCGCTATTGGGAGCCCCCTGGGACGTGACCATGCACCAAGATCCTAGCTGAGCGCTCCGCTGGTTGGGAGACCCACACCACACTCCGCTGATGGCAGCCCCCCGACTTGGGCAGGGACCCAGAACGCTGGTCGGGCGGCATGAAAGCCTCTTCAGGTGCCAGGGCTACGAACTGCTCTCCTTCAGGGACTCACAGAAGGAACTTCCTTGTCACGCGGCGGCCTGATTAGTCGGGGCAGGGATCGTTCTCCATACTCCGGTCTGGACTTGGAGCTGGGATAAGACCACACTCCACCCCACGGCCTCCTACCTGTAAGGTATCACCTACAAAGGGCGGTTGTTCCAATACCGCCACTTCAAGGAGACTCCTGACTCCACTAAGACACTAGTTGATTCCCACACATACAGGCAAGGGTGCCTCAACTTAACCGGAGCCTAGTGGCCTTCCTACTCCACCCTGCGGCAGACAGACGGACGCAACACCCCAAGGCTGATGAGGGCGCGGGGACTTCGCCAGCAGCCATAGCGCCCCTCACGAGGCCTTTGAACAACTGCTGCTTGATCACTGTGTGGAGCAGCCTCTACACCATCGCCCCCGAGGGACTGACTGCGCGCAGCCCCACTGGTCGTTCCGACCCCGCCAGGATACCCTGACCTACAAAGGCCACCATACATATGACCCCTTCAGATTTCTGGCTGCTGGAAGGATCCACGCCCTCTGTGCCCTCACAACACATCACGCCACACGCCCATGAACGCTGAGAAGACATATCCGACTAACCTTGGTAAAGACATTTGCTGACAGTACCCGCCGTGGGTGGGCGGAGGTGTGAAAGGGTTTTCCCCATAATCCACACAACAACCCTACAGCCCTCCTTGCTGAGAGCTGGACCCTGCAGGGAGTACTTGACTTGGCTTCCCTATACCGGCCAGACATCCTGGCGGCGGCAACAAAGGAGGTGTAAACCGGAATTTCACTCCAAGTCATGACCAGGGGTGACAAGAGGAAAACAGGTGCCATGGACAAATTCGCTAGGTCAATGTCATGATGCCTACCCCCGGGGACCTAGACCACGTCCAGCAACCCAGAAAGCAGGCATCAAGTTATCCTAAGCAAGCCCAACAACCCCTGCTAGGGGCTATTTGGGTCCAGTCCTGGCGCCTATGGCGCCAGGCTCATATGGAGAGTCAGTCCTGGCGCCATAGGCGCCAGGCTCATAGATTAAAACTTACCTGATGCAGACCATGCTGCAAACTTACCTGATGCAGACCATACTGCAAGAGCTCCAAGCCAAAAACAGGCTTGGAAGGGACTACTTTACTTAGGGACTATTTTTTACTCGGGCGGGGCTGGGGAGGAATACTTACCTGGGACTACTTTGGCGGCTATTTAAACCACGCCCGAAGAGCAGCACACGCTTTGCGTTATTCTGCATCCAGCAGCGTAACGCTCACCGTGCCTGCAAGTCTGCATCCAGCCTTCTGCCACGCCCGCCTCGAGTTTGGAGCTCCTAGAAAAAGGGAGAAAGAAGGAGAAAAGGTTAGAACAAGAGCAATACCTTTAATCCTTATCTGAATTCCCGATCCATTGCGCCTTCGAGCTGGAAGAAAGAAGTTATTTTATGCGCGTTGCCTCGCCTGCTGCAGCGCCGCGCTGAACTCACCGGTCTTTGCAGCATCTTCACATTCCACTGCATCCTCCTGCATGTTCCCGCTGCACTCCGGCACCTAAGGAGAAGACAAGAACAGCAAGGTGAGCCAAGGGAATACACAGAGGAATATTAGTTACCCCCCATAGACTTACCTGATGTTACCGCCGGGGGTACTATTCCTCTTCACGGGTTGGCGCAGCTTCCACTGCATCTTCGCCGAACCCCGGCCCCTAAGGGGAAACAAAAGGACAGCAAGGTGAAACAAAGGGACTAACAAGGGGAACCCTCCTCACCACAATAGACTTACCTGATTTTGCCGCCGGAGGTATTATTCCCCAAGACTTCATACTTTCTCTCAGCGCCTGAATAAGGGAGAAAGCAACAGGTTACATATTGACATTATTTTATCGAACTGCGTTGGAAAATACAAATCCTTACCAGAATACTACCGGTTGCCTCGAAGAACTCTTCATTAGGGTTAAGCTGCAACCTGCAAGGAATCGGACAAGAGTGAAAGTCAGGCATTTGAACTCTTACAAACTTTATACTTACGGCGTCTTGCCAGGAATCTCGGAGTCAATATTGTTCTGGAACTCACCAATTCCTTCGAGCCAGTGAAGCAACTGGTTATCAACGCGCCCCTGCGCTCAATGCAGGATGGAGAGCTCATCTTTTCAAACCATCAGGTGAGACGATAAGAGGGGACATCAAAGGTGATCTGTGGGGAGAACAGCGGGGGTGGGGGGATTTATGCTCAACTCCACGGGTGGTTAATTCCCTTTCTCCATTTGCAGAAGAATATTCCTACGGGCCAAGCAAACAAAGCTAGGTGGCCCAGTCCAGTCCGTCATCTCGGCCCTACGCATCACATTGGTGGAGACCGCAGCTGTCCAGTTCCGATCGACGCCTCTGTGGGAGCCAGGTGAGCGTAACAGTCAACTCCAAAATCAGAACCGAACTCCTTGGCACAGTCTCAAGGCGAGCCTGCCATGCAGGTCCCTACTCTGCCCCCGGATCTCACCAACATGATGGAGGCCATGGCCAAAAACTTTGCGGCCATCCATGAGAAGCTTGACGACATTAACGCAAACGTAGCATCCATGCGGACACAACTGGCCCATGAAGGAGCTTGCATCACGGAGGCCGAAACCAGGATAGGGGCCAATGAAGATGGATTGCATGTCCTCCAAGACACTGTGGCGAATCTTACTCGAGACATGAAGTTCGTAAAAATCCCGCTCAAGAAGGAATAATATCCGAATAGTTGGGTCCCCGAGAATGCACTCACAGGAAAGATGGAACTGGAGACCGAGAACCTGCTCAAAGACCTACTTGGGAATCCGGACCTTTCCCCATTTTTTGCAGTTGAGCGCACCCATTGTGCCCTGGCACTGCGCCCCAAACCTGGTTATTTTCACAGGCCCATTATTGCAAAAATCCTGAGTTTCCGTGACAGAGATCAGCTTCTCAGGCTGGCCAGGGAGAAGGGGAGTTGAGATTGGGATCCCAGACCATCAGGATTTTCTCAGATTTTTCCACTGTGGTGCAACAAGAGCACTAACAGTTTCTAGGGGAAAAGAAGATGCTCAGGGAGAGAAATGTTCAGTATTCCATGTTGTTCCCAGCTCGCCTAAAACTCAGCTTCCAAGGCAAACTCTACTTCTTCACAGTCCCAAGTGAAGCCGTGAAATTCATTGAAGCACAAATACCCGAGGTCAACCCAGATGAAGTCCTGATCAAGGACAATCAACCTGGCTGAGAGGGCCCGGCCACTAAGACTGGGCGCAGCTTCCTGATCACTCCATTATCATGAGCAAATAGTGGTGCACTAACGGAACAGCCGTCTTCTTCGCCGCGGATATGGGTCTCTGACCCCTACTACACTGTTAACGGGCGTGCAGCAATGGCGTACCCCCTTGCAATTGCAATGTTTGGTCTACAAGTTAGGTGGGCCCCAGGTCCCGGTTGGACCGTAAGAGGAAGAGGGGGTAGGTGGGACAGATACAAGCACTGCTAGGTTGGGGTTTGCGGTGGGGGTGCTAAGGGACTGTTCTGACATGATCAGGGAGCGACATGGTGCCCTGTTTGGGACACTGGTTGCTACCCTTGTAAGTTCTGGAAAGAAAACATTAAAACAGTTTGCGACTGGGCTCTGGCGAGAGAAGACAGTATCAATCAGACTGCAGGGAACTAATACATCTTGTTTGGCACACGTAGTAATGTCTTTCAGAATATAGCACAGCAACTAAGGTTCCAGAGCTGGAAAGTCCGGGAGCTGGGTAATTGGGTTAAGACCCGTAAAATCATATCGTATGCAACGCGGCATAAGGCTAACGTGCTATTCCTTCAAGAAACACATGCGAAGGAAGCGACTGGCAGTAGTATGGCTCCTGGCTGGGGTTCAAATAGATACTTCACCTCCTTCTCCTCTCAGTCTCGGGGGGGTTATTCCCCTAGCACATAAAAACCTACGATTTCTGTCAATAAGAAATCACACATTGATCCCAAAGGGAGGTTCATGGTGGTCTACTGTATACTAGAAGGGGGGGAAATGTTACTGGTCAATACCTATTGCCCGAATGTGGACTCTCTGGAGTTCTTCGTGGAGCTGGAACGACTATTGTCTACATACGTGGGGGTGCCCGTAGTGTGGGCGGGGGGACATGAATCTAATATTAGACCAAACACTGGACAGGACTAAACTTGCCCCTAGACCCCAGTCAAGAGCGGCCTGCCAGCTACACTCTCTCATGCTGTCCCTTGGCCTATGCAATCCCTAGCGGATTATGCACCCTCATACAAGGGAGTGCACCTTCTACTCCTCTGTACACGATATGTCGCCTCGAATTGACATGTTCTTGGTGTCTGAGTCCATAATGGGCAGAGTCACCGACACAGATATTAGGCCTCTCACACTTTCTGACCACTCCCCTATATTCTTGTCCCTCCGCATGGAGGGTGGACATGGCGGCCGTCCCTGGAGGTTTAAGTCTGCCGCTCTGGCTGACAGTCTTTCGTGCAGACATTAAAGCAGACATTGACACCTTTTTCGCCACTAACATCTCGGGAGACACGTCCCATGGAATCAGATGGCAGGCCTTCAAGGTATTCATTAGGGGGATGGCGATATCCAGGGAAGCCGGGGTCCTTAAGTGCATCCGCAGGGATTTGGAGAAGTCTGAGACTTCCCTCAAGAGGCTGGAGTCTGAATATGCCCATTCCCGTCGCTCAGATATTTTATTGCAAATCCGATCGGACCTTGAAACATTTGATTTGCATGCTATTCATGAGGTACATTACTTCGCTCGCCCCGTGGTAGCCAGTAGGTATGGAGAGGGAGACCGACCGGCCAGGACACTGGCCAGAGCGGTACAGGTGGAAAGAGGGCGAACCCAGGTAGAATCCATAATTAACATGAGTGGAAGGGGTGTGGGCGGATGGTATTCTGAGATTTCTACAGTGATCTGTACACTGCTGGGCCCGCCCATAACAACCACACCTTACATGCACTACTGGAGGGCATACGTATGTCTCGTCTTAACGCTCAAAACAGGGAAGCTCTTGAATGCCCCATCTCAATTGAAGAAATTATGGGGGTGATTTCTGACCTGCCCAGGGGAACACCCCCGACCCTGACAGATTTATCGGGAATATGCGGTGAGGTTGGGCCCCGTCCTCCACGAGGTGTGGGAGGAATCCTTGCGAGCGGGGCTGCTCCCAGTCTCTCTTCGGGAGGCGGTGATTACAGTACTCCTCAAGCAGGATAAACCAGACGACCTCTGCGGGTCCTATAGGCCACTATCACTTATGAACTGTGACACAAAAAATGTCGCCACAGTGCTAGACAACCGCATGCTCCCCCTGCTGCCATACCAGATCCATCCCGACCAAGCTGGTTTCATTCCTGGGAGGTCTACATTACTTAATATAAGGAGGCTTTTCAATGTCCTGTCATGGCTAGATCCCCTCGCACAGGCAGTGGCGGTTACCATGATCGCGCAAAAAGCCTTTGACATGGTGTCCTGGGAATACCTCTGGGTGGTCCTTGGGAAAATGGTTATAGGCCCAAACATGATACAATATATCCAACTGCTATATACTCAGCCGTCAGCTAGAGTGGTGGTCAACTCCCAACAATTCCTGCTTATTTGCCCTGGCTATCGAACCCATGGCAGACTTTATTAGAGAACGACATCAGTGGCATGGGCTCCGCCTGATTGGCCAACCCGAGATCATGTCTCTATACACTGATGACGTGCTACTGTATGTCTGCGATGCACATATCAATCTCGACCCCATACTTCAAGATGTGGTCCACATTGGCCAGTTCTCGGGGTTCACGATCAACCTTTCCACGTCAGAGATTTTTCCGCTCACTGACTCCACCCCTGAATACCATGGCCCTTTCCCCATGCGCTGGGCAGCTAATCATATTAAACACCTGGGAGTGATGGTATCCAGGACTCAACCTTTACTGCTGAAGAAGAACTATGACACTGCCGCCACAATAGTCGAGAGCAAAATGCGCAAATGGCAAACACTCCCGCTTTCCGCCCAGGCCAAACTCTCATTAATAAAAATAACACTGTTGCCTAAATTGCTCTATGTGTTTGCTAATGTCCCTGTCTCCTGGGCAAGTCTTACTTCAACAAATTGTACTCACAGTTTGCCCAGTTCCTATGGCACTCTGGGGCGGTCCGGAAGAAATGGGTAGATTTATCAGCTCCCTACAAGAAAGGGGGATTCTCTGCACCGTATACCGAGCTATACTGGATAGCTGCCCAGGTGCAATTTCCTACATACTGGTACCTAGTGGAGCGTCCACCCCCTCCAGTCAAACTTAAAACACTTGCTGCGTGTCGCACCGACCTCAAGACCCTAATACTGGACCGTAAGTACAAGGACTCTCCGATGGATCCAGTGGCCTACACTGGCAACTGATCTCTCATGTAGAGATGGCACACCCGTTCTACAAATGGCTTCCAATCTGGAACTTCACCGGGCTGCTGCCGTTGCGGGACAGAGCAAACCAAATCTGGTGGGAGAGAATGGGGTACAGAGCACTTGCAGACCTATTCCCAAACGGCGAGTTCATCATGCCAGAAACCTGGAAACCGGGCCATGGAGATGTGGGGTGGGTTTCTGTTTCAATTCTACCGGGTCCGCTCAGCGATAGCATCCAGATGGGCCGAATACCCTAGTGAACCATTGGAAACTCTGATACTGGGCTACATGGCCAACTCCGGGGATAGCAGGACCATATTATCCACACTTTATAAAATGCTGCTAGATAAGATGGTACTTCACCCCCCTCGAAAGCACAATCTCGCTGGTCCGAGTAACTGGCAATAGAACTCACAGACTCCCAATGGGCTCGCATGTGCGTCCACACCAAAAAGGTCTCCATTAACTTCCGGTTCAAATTCATGTAATTTAAAATATTGCACCGCCTATACTATACCCCCGCCAGACTTGCCAAAACATCCCCTCCTACTGAACTCTGCTGCCCCAGGTGTAACAGTTCCACAGACGACCACCTAGATATGCTTTGGGACTGCCCGTAACTGGACTCCTATTGGGCTAAAATAATAGATGTACTGTCAGACAGAACGGGCACTCAGTTGGAGAAGCTCCCACTGGCGACTCTATTTGGTATATGGTCTGTGACACTGGGTAGATGTGACAGGGACTTTGTGAACATAGGTTGCATGTTGGCTAAGAGGACAATATTCCTTCACTGAAAAAATAAAACTCCCCCCACAGAGAAGGAATAGCTTAAAGCGCTGACCTGGGCACAAGAGAAAGAGGAACTTTATGCTGATACTCTCCCGCCATCATCCAGACCTCGAGATAATTGGGGTGTCTTTCGCACATACCTGGCCCGCGATTAATTGAGGGATTGATCATTTGTATGTTTATTGCTCATAATACTCATTGCAAACTGTATATTTGTGCTGTTGACCGTAGAGATGTTAATATAGATGTATATGAACACTGTTGATGTGATGTTTTACTCCCTGCTGCACATGTAAATCGCCAACCTAAATAAAACTATAAAAATATATTTAACACAAAATATTGCCTTAAGTAAACTGACCTCTGTAGCAACGAATGCTAATGGTTCGAGTACGTCCTTAAATGACTAAGAAGTTTCTAAAAAAGAATGAACTTTGTTGTTGGGGACTACAAGCCCCATGATCCCACAAGTACAGGGACGAGGAGGATCGCTGAAGAGGCATGCTGTGGTAGTAGTCAGGCAATTAAGCCTAACAACCCATACCTGAAGGAACCTGAGAGGCATAACAGGCCCCCTCAGGTGCTGGCAATAGAGAGAAGAAACTGGAGCTGTGGCTGGAGTTTGTGCAGTAGTAGTAGAGGAATAAAGAAGAAGGCACAGTGCTGGAAATCCAGGCAGAAGTGAGAGAACCAAAGGGACAACAGAACTCTGATGCAGCAGATTTCACCTGCTTGTTCTTTGAGGGTCCTGTTCCTCCAAACTGAGGTGCAGAGGCTGTGCAAAGGAAGGCATACAGGAAGGCTGCCTTTCCCCATGTGAGCCTAATTGCAGAGGGTGCTGTGCAAGAAGCATGTCAGAGACTGAGGTGAGGAGCTGCTGTAACGCTGTGGGTCTCAGGAGTGAGAGGAGCTCCTTAACTGAGTGGCCAGACTGGAGACACCTTCAGCGAGCAAGGGTGTGGGTCCCAAGTAAAGCCTGAGGCAGTAGAAGTTGTGGAACAAGGATCACAGAAGCCGGTGAGTTAAACCTGGTGTTCCGATTCCTTGCGCATGCACTGCCGGCAACAGTATCCAGCTTAATGTTCACTCGTGTATAAGCAGAAGCGAGCTGAAGTTGTGTGTTGAATTCTTAACAATGGGACACTTGAGAAAAGTTGCACTTACGTGTCATTGGGTATTCTCTCTTTTATTCATGTGAAGGGAAAATGCTTCTGAAAACCATTGTTGAAAATTTAAACCTTATAAAACCTAAGCGGAAATGGTGTAGTGTGTCTAATTTTGCTTTTCCAGAGCAGAGTGAACTTTGAATCTGTATACACACGAACGACACTTGCTTTGGCAAGCATTTAAACATTGCATCTGCAGTTGGAGAGAAAGCAAGAATTACCCAAGCCAAGAGTATTCCCCTACCAAGAATAAAATAAGCCTTTCCCAAAGGCAGAAAACAATCTAACCAATAATGTGAGCCTAATAGAAGTTCAACCTTTACCTAAGATATAAGTGTTCAAGCATTACCTGAAGCGAAGAGGGTGGCACCAAGGCTAATTTTGGCAAGCCATTGGCAGAGGGAGAGAGATGTATATATATTATTTGAAGTTGACACAACCTATATTGCCAAAAAAAGTCAGAGAAAGAGAGACGTGGGTCCTAAAGGCCAACTTAGGTTGCTGTTGTCGCAGACAGACAAGAGAGGCAAAGATGCTGCCCCTATGGAGGAGGGATATTCAGAGAAAGTCTGCCTTGCCCATTTAAAGGTGTTCAAGTATATGAAAGTGAATCTTGTCATAACCTGTCTGAAGACACAAAACACATTGAAGCTGTTGTGGTTTATCTGGTTGTCAGTAGATGCAAGACTTCATTAACACAAGTGGAGTGAAATCAATGAGACAAAGGAGAATGTACCTATGGTAAACTGTGGTAGAAGCAAAGTTGCTGCAGTAGTAACAGGTACTATGAATGCATCCTGATGGAGATATCTATTGTGAATCATAATCGTGTAAAGAGAGACATAACTGTTGACCAGGGACTGTGTTTCACTAACATTTGCAGAAGCTGTATTCCCTTTTAATTGTTATACTTCTTGTACTACTGAAAGAATAACATTGATGTTATCGTGGTGAAGTGGAAGGTCTTATCACCAAGAGGAGAAGCTTTGTTGTTGTTGGAACTTTGTTTAACACAACTTTACTTTGACATTGAAACATCAAGAACTGACCACAGACTGTTCTATCTACATAGACTTCCTTTTTTTTTGTTGAACATTGGAGCTGAATTTACCTTGAATCCTGGTAAAGGGAGCTCACCCAGGTTACTAAGAGGTTATCAAAAAACTGTACAAACAATTGTTGATGTTATTTGAAATGCCATATACTTTATTTGTATTTGATGTTCAAGGGTGAGGGCCAGACATCTTGTGTTAGAGTGTTTCCACTTTGTTAGGCAGGGATATCCTCTTCAGAGTAGGAATAGTGAGATGCTAAAATGACCATAATTTAATAAAATGGCAAATTTGTAACAAATATACAAAGGTTGTCCGCCTCGCATTGCTGACCCCTCACAGTACTGTTGGGGTGGTCGATAATGGTTTCAATGGGAAAGAAGAGTTTGCGCTGAGCACGCCATAATAGGGACTGGGGTAGGCTCAATGTTAGCGTGATGTTGCGAGTTAGCATGTATCCAGAATAGTTAAAGGGAATGAAATGAGTGTTACCATTAGTGTTATTTTTTGTATAGTTGATATATTTTTGATTTGCACGTGCGTAGCAACATAATGACAAGTCTGCTGATACAATGCGAACATAATTTGCAGCATGCAACACAGAGCCTAGAAGATGGGAAGCAAGGAACTTCATATGCACAGAAAGGAGTTTTGCGGACAGAGAAGCCACTGGTATGAGATGCGGTAGTATTAAACACACATCTACAGTCACATGTGCAGACATATGGTTCAGGGAATTGTGTTTAGGACAGTTTGGGAGCAAGGGGAATACATGCATCTGTATAACGCAGGTCCCTCATAATTGGGGTTGGTGTAGGCCACAGAAACCTGGAGTGGCAAGAAACTCTGTGCGACCTGGAAAGCTAGTTGAACGAGTACAAAGGATGGGGGGAGGTGGCTAACTGCATTCAAGCAGCTGTGTTAACATCAACTGGTCAGTTGCGGACAGGCAAGGGTTTATGACTTGGTGCTATTATGGAGAGGAGATGTAATCATCTGGAGTACATGGGAGTTTGTTATTCAGTGACCATTCCTGCCACCTGGTAGGGTCGACTCGAGTACAGGTAATAAACCTGGTGCAAGGGATGCTTTGGGCAGATGTCAATGGTTTATGGGTGGCATTAAGGTTCTCAGGAACAACCAGGATGTGGCCAGAGGTCATGCATGCTGAAATGGTAGTTATAGATTAGCTTGAAATGGGAAATCCGAGGGACGGCAGCAAGTCTGGGCGGATAAAGTGGTTAAAAGGGAACATGTTTGTTTCTCCCCCGCCTCATATTGTTGTAGTGTTTTCGTAAAGCCATGTGCATCACAACAGGGGTGGGAGGTCCCCGACCAGATGGAACTAGAATTAAATAAGGTTTGTTGTGCTTGAATATGTAACCATGTAATGATGCCACTACTGAATATGGAACTATCCCGAAATGGGGTGTGCAGTAACCATGAGTTTATGCAAATATGTATCGAAAGGAGATGGTGATTAAGTGAATGTGCGCAATGAGAACATGGGAACTTGGGGGGAGACGGGGGATTAGATTTCTTTGTATAGGTTTGACCAATCATGCTTGGGGGGAGACAATAGAATATGTGGGAGTGTTTTAAATGTTGCAAAATGTATATAATGTATAGACTTTGTGTGGTTCGGAGAGAATCGGGTTAGTTTGACTCCACGGCATCATCTAGCCCCTCTCAGTCGTTTGTATACAATAAACTTGCTTTACGGACAACGGTGCACTCGCTTCTTATGAGGTGGTCCTATTTTGAGTAAGGAGATCAGAGGTCTAACCACACAGTACTCTGCTGTGACAGAGATCCTGATCTGCAGAGACAGAGAGTAATGCCAAAAGTCCTTTGCTATGTCTGCTAGTAGCTTGGACTTCATATCTCCTAGATGGTTTATGCATCGCACTGCCAAAATATTGTACATTTTTAGGAGTCCACTCAGTTTTTCGTAAATGCTTTGATCGCAAAGGATCCAACTAAAGGTTCTGGATAGTTTATATGAAAAGAAAGCTCTTCCAGAGACCATTTGCCTCCTGTCTCTAAGGCGCCGCACCTGGCTCCCCACCATGCTCTGCTGGCATCCGATTCTATGATGGAATCTGGCCCATCTCCAAAGATGGCACGCCCGTTCCATGATTCCATGTTCTGCAACCACCAATGCAGCTCTGTCCTCGAATCCTGATCTAGGGGGATCGTCTGATGATACTTGAAACCCTGCTGTAAGTGCTTGATTTTCAGCCTCTGTAATTGAGAGGACACAGGAATATTTCTTGGATCGAGGACGCTTGCAGTCAGACTACTCTTGCTAACATACGCATGGGGATAACTTCTTGAGACATGATCTTATCTCTTTCTTGTCATCGCTCACTTTCGTAGATGAAAGTTCCAGCGTCACTGTCTTCGTATCCACTATGAACCCCAAGAAGTCCAATCCCCTGCTCAGGGACATATCTGATTTCTCTTGATTGATGAGAAAACCGAGAGTTGATGGAAGGTCCATTACCCACTTAGGTTTTGGGACACAGGCGTTTCTCGGTTGACCGCTATTAGTAATATATCAGAGATATATTATTATTCTGATGCCGCCTTTCTCCCCGATGGCCGCAGCCACCGGTCTCATCAGCTTTGCAAATGCCCATGGAGCTGACAAGAGTCTGAATGGTAGCGTCTTGAACTGCCAGATCTGCCCTGCCCGTCTGAAGCGCAGGAAATACAGGTATTCTTGTGCTATTGGAAAGTGCCTGTATGTAATCCAGCCACTAAGGTCTCTCAGGGTTATGAGCAGACGTGAACCAGGAACATATTGCTTATGTAATCTGGGCTTCACCACACGTATGGTTATATGGCTCCTTTTGCACTGAGCTGAATTAACTTGTTTTACAGCTGTTTTCGCTCACTCTGGGACATGTATATGGGAGTAGAAATGTGTGTATGCGTGGGTGTATGTACAATTTCTAAGCGGAAACCCTGGATCATCTGCAAGACCGATGCATTGCTGGATAGCTTGAGCCAGCTTGATAAGAATAGTTTTTTCCTCCCATGAACTGGAGGATACACAGCTGGGTTCTGACTCACCTGGTGTCGCACTCTGCGTTCTGTTGTACCGTCTCCCTCTGCGCCCTCGGAGGTTCCTTCCCCATGCTGGAAAGAAGGAATTATGTGGTTTTACGACAATACTGGGCCCTGGTGCTTTGAGGTCTTCGAGAGGAAGAGTATCGACCAGTCGGTGGCCTCTAGAGCAACCAGTGCTGGCAAAAACACTCAAAAAATGTTCTTGATCAAGGCCTAGGCTTTTTCTAACGAAGTGTATGTGCTAAGCGTCCCATTTCCTTGCTGAACGCTTCTCCGAACAGGAGCACTTGGGCTGCTTCTCCTGCCTCATAGGAGGCGAGATCCCTCAGTTTAGAGTTCATCTTGAGGAGTAAGGCTGTTGCGCCTCTCTGAGGAAATCCTCCACTTTGCATTTCCTAGAAAGCAGACTGCTTGCTGAACCCAGTTTGCTAGGGTATCTGGGTTGACTGCTTCGCCTGTATCCCTGGCGTGTACTGCCAGGTCCATGATCTTTACGATCGGTCTAGTGAGGTCTAACAGCTTCTCCTGACAACTCTTCCAGGATCTATCCATCCCTTTTTGTAAGTCCTTTGATGCTTTCGTGACAAAAGTTATAATTTGTGCCTCTTAAATTGGGGCGTCAGCTACTTTACCTGCTAGGTGAGGTCATGGGCACTCCGCTCTCATGCACATCCGTGTTTCCTTCTCCAAAGGCTTTCTTATCCTCTGGGACATGTATAATGCCTCTTTGGGGAAATGTTGCCAGTCCGACGATCAAGGTTTTGGATATTATCTGGGTTGAATATGTCCAAGATTTCTGAATCCGGAATATCAATGTTCTTCTCTTTCCTGTTTTTCTTTATCCCTTCCATGGGATGCATCTCCTGCCTGGGGTCCTGATCCTCTTCATGGGAGGCTACATCAGTATTTGGGGTATCTCCATATGCATCCCCTTCAATGTTGCCCATATGATATTTCCCGGGGATGGGGGTCGGGAGGCTCGGCATGGCTGAGCGCTGAAAAACGCTTCTCTGAGCTTAGCGAACGCGTCAGCAGCCTCGGGGCTTGGTGTATGACCCCATCATTGATTTGATATGATATGATATAGGATATGGCATTTATAACGCGCCTATACACAAGTGTTTCAAGGTGCGACGAGGCAAGGGAGGGGGAACAGAGAGAAGACAAACGACGATCCTACTAGGCCAAGTGTCATTCAGATCGCGCAAGAGCATGGGAAGTGGAAGGAGGAGAAGTGCGGGGGAGGAAGGGGGAGAGGATAGTGCAGTGCATGGGATATAAATAAACAACAGTAAAGGTAAGGCCAGCAGGTGGCAAGTGCAAGGGTAAAGGTAGACAACAGGTGTCAAGTGCTGGTAGTGGGACTGTAGGGATACAGAAACAGTCCCCAAGTGCGGGGGTGGTCAGTAAGGCAGTGCAGGAGTGCGACTTGCGGGGGGAGGTGACCTGGGCCCGAGATCAGAGGGTGACCAGGTAATCAGTGCAGTTTCAGTGTCAGCAGGGAGGTCAGCAAGGGAGAGAGGGAGAGAAAGCAGAAGCAAAGAAAGGTTTTGAGGTGCTTCCGGAACCGAAGATGATTCTCCTCAAGTTTCAGGGAGGCAGTGAGGCTGTTCCAGAGGGAGGCCCCAGCCGAGGAAAGAGATCTACCACCAACGTGTTGCTTGGAGAAGCGACTGCCCCTGAGGGAGTTTGAGGTAGATGAGTGAAGAGCTCGAGAAGGAAGTTATTTAGGAAGATAGAGTTGAAGGTATTGAGGCCCCTGAAGGCCTTGTGGATGATGCAGAGGGTTTTGAACTGAATCCCCGCACCCACTGGGAGCCAGCGCAGAGATTTCAGTCCTTGGGAGATACGATCCCTGGGCTTGAGGCCAAGGATAAGTCTTGCAGTCCTGTTCTGGATAAGTTGCAGAGGATGGAGAGTAGAAGCAGGCAGATTAAGAAAGAGGCTGTTGCAATAGTCCAGGGGATTGTGACCTGTCCCAGGGGAGTAGAAGAGTGTTTCTTTTCCGGGTCTTGGTACTGTGAAGGAATCATGAAGTAGACACAGACAACAGAGCAACATTTTATATACAAACTTTTATTAACTAAATGTTGAGGGTTGGCAAACTGCCTAACTTGCCTTATACTAAGGTGGGGTTTCCCTACCTAACTTAAACTAATGATAGTCTATGTCAGGAAGTCCAAAGCAAATGTCTGTCTGTGTCCAAAACCTATACTTGCCCTCACATCTAATTATATACAATGTGTACGGATGTCAGCATCAAATGAAAAGTTGTCAAATTAAAGTTTAGAGCTTCTTCCAGCTCTCGGATGGAAAAGGGTTTTCCCTTCCCCAGAGTTCAAACATTTCACTTCACAAAAGAGGGGTACCCTTCTCCAAGCTTTTAAGTCTATTACAGTTCCGAAATAACATAATTCCTCAGGATGTTCAATGTTGCAAAGTAAAGGTTCCTCGGTACACTTCCCAACTTCAGTTTGGTTATCTTTCACCAGTTTATAGGTTCAGTTCCTCAATTTCACTTACACATGCTTTTCCTATATTCAATGAAAAGGTAGCTTGTCCTGAGAGGGTGTATTCGGTCGAGGAGCAGTTTTTGGAGCACATAGTACACCCATTACAGGCCACGCAACTGACACCTTTCTTGCTTCTGCTTCATAGATATTTTGCCACAGTTCCAGCTTCTCAATAAGGCTTGACTTATTCCTTTCACTTGCCATTGAAGCCTTGTTTCTTCTTTCATCACTATTCACTGGTTTATTAGCTTTCACTTGCAATGACCAACACAAGCTTCCCAGTACACTCTCCTGCTAGGAAACCTATACACTCTTTCAGCTCTTCTGTTCAAAACCTTGGACTCTTTTGTTGCCTGGTTTTCCTTAAATGAAGGTTTACTGTTCTCAATCATTCACTTATTTCACTAATAAGCAATACTATCTGCTCAATCATTCACTTATTTCACTAATGAGCAATAATATCTGCTTGACTCTTGACAATGCTCATTTGACTCTTGTTAATGCTTATTCCAAAACATTCACTTATGTTCGATAACTTGACTTTGCTTATTAGCATTGCTTTTCCATCTCTGCTTCATCGAATTCACTTTAATGGCATGCATATTTATTTTCTCTGGCTTTATCACAGTTCTTTGCTTGCTTGTACTTATTCAGTATTTTTCTCAAATGCACTTAAATGAGGGATTTCACATAATTAGTCCCTTTCCTTTAGCCGCTTGCCATATACTGTAAAAATCCCCATGAAACCTGTGTCGGTACGCTCCGGACTCCCAGCGCTCCTGGGCAGACTCACAGGTGTTGCTTGGCGTGTCCGACGAGTGGTGTGGGGCTGCAGCACTTGTTATGTCTCTTGGAAGCCTTCTCTGTCCTGCCGGTCCTCCCGAGGCTCCACAGACAGCTTCCTTCCCGGTCGCCGGTCTCGCCGATGCACTTCCTCTGCAGAGCTCTCTCGCGCCGGCCTGCTTTTCACCTGGCTTCCCGCTGTGCTTGCTCTGCATCCCTCTCCGGCTTCTCTGGACTGCTTACAGCATTTTCATACGACTGCTCTCGCATACAGGTCCCTCTCCTTTGAGTCTCTCTCACAGTTCCAGCACTGGCTTTTAAGTATCCCACCAGCTGGGATAGGCACTTAACAACTAAACTCCACAGAGTCTGTCGTCAGCCTTTGTTGCATCTTCCTCGTCCCTTTACCAGTGTTGTTTGTGTATGTAATGCATGGCTCTAGTATGCCTTTTCCTCGTCCTAGTACCAAAGGGGTGTTGACTGGGAGAAAATTCATGCAAAGGATAGGGAAGGGACTGATAACCAACCTATAGAGGCATGGGGGATGTTGGATTCATCAGGAAAAGGGATAGTGAATCTCACCCAAGGGTGCCTCATCCCCATTCACCAAGACTCTTCCACCAAGGTGATCCTCCCTTGCAGATCCACTGTAAGGAAGGCAATGGTATCAAACAGTAAGACAGACACAAGTGATCACAGTTCAAGGGTGTTTATTGAACTTCAAATGGGTTTGAGAAACTCCTGTCTAATCCTAAATCTAAAGATGGGAGCAAGCTATGACCATCAAATAATAATAACGCAGTCCTAGTCGAGTCTGTCAAAATAAAAGGGCCTATACTAATAAACTTATTGCCAATCCTTACTTCTAAATACAAATAGTGTGGGAAACAATGTTATGCAAAATAAAAGTGTTCAAGAAATTATATGTCAGGATACTCAAGCTGTTGGCTTCCCTTCCCCACGTTTTCAGCATGGGACACAGGGGCACCCTCGAGCTTAGCACACTTGTTGGCTTCTCTAGCACGAGAATGCAGTTCAAACCCAATATCAGGGCCTTCTTTGCCATCCAAGCCAAAAAGCCTCTTATTTCAGATGGCCTGATGCAACATGATAAACATTAAAGTTCCTTTCTTCTCAGGATTTCACATGTACAGCTTCTTGGGTGATTTCCGATTCACCTCAGGTCCACCTCCGCTGGGCTCAGACCCACTTTAACACACAGCTTTCAATTGATCTCCCTCTGCCGGGGTGGACAAACTTAGTCTACTTTTCCAAGATTTCTTTACTTTAGAAATCAAAGATTTGACTGTGCGCAGGATTTTGCTCAACCCGTCGCATGACCACTTCGATTCACAATTACTCGCTCTCTTCTTGATATGCTCTCTCTCACTTTCACTTTGCTAATTCTCAGCTGGATACCTTACAAAGTCTTTGGCTGAGCACCCACGCGGTGCTGGACCACTCTGTCAAGGGTATTGTATCTTGCTTTAAAAGTTAAATCAGTCATTAGCAGTTCAACTTTACTTGCGTCGATCACACGCGTTTAACAATGTTCATTCCAGCGCTGGCCATACAATGTTGCTGCTTGCAACCTTGCCTTCAACACCGAACGGTCTTGGATCGGTCTCCCCAACTCACCAGATGTGTTGATTTCACTGACGCTGCTTTGTTCTTGGAGACGAGAACAGTACCACGGCGGCTGGCGCTTCTCCCTACCATGAGTGAGACACAACGCAGGATTCTTCAGCCTGGTTTCCTGGTCTTACGCTTTCTATTCTCAAGTTTTCAGGAAAGTAACGGTTCCTTGTCGAAAAAGGTCAGGGGAACTTCCCTCCTTGTGATCCTCTTCTGTTTAGCCGTATTTCACTCTCGTTAAAATGCTATCTCAGAACTGCTGTTTTCCTCGTGTGCTATGCAACACTCAGTGTGCTCTCGTGATCCGCCTTTTATCCGTTTGGGGAAGCTTACTGGAAGTCAGGTGTGTGTAATGATCAGGAATTGCCTGACCTCGCCTGACCATTTGTTGGGACATGTCAGGTATATGGCTCTGGTGTTAGTCTGTTTTCCCTCATAGTGTGAAAGTGTATGTGTTGTGAAAAGGGGGGGGTGGTAGAGTTCCTAAATAACCTACTTGGTAGAATGGGGTAAAGGTGTTACAAGGAAGGGGATACCGCGTCTCTCCATCCGATGTCCCACTCCCACTCCCCAAAGACCCCCCCCAGGCAAACCTCCCGCACTGGCCCACCCCCAAAAACTGAATCCAAAAGCTATGGCCGTGTCATGGCCACCTGGATGACAGATCTCTGAGGACTAGTGGGTGAGACACCTTCTGGTTTCTCAAACTACCCCCAGGGTCAGGATCCGATAGCAACAGCCTTTCCCTGGCCCCCTGGGAGGAGAATATATGTTGGGGAAAGAAGTGATGATGCCCTCAGATTCCTCACAGTACTCCCCTCCTCAGAGGGGGCCTTGGCGGATGTGTTTTGCAGTACTTATTTCTGTGCGCCTTTGGCTTTTTTGCCCAGAAAGCTCTCTAGGGTGGTCAGTCTCTCTTGAAGGGTTTTCACTCCTTCAGCCACAGCCACTACTAGGGAATTGCCCAGCATCTTTTTAAAACGGAGCACCAGGTTGATCTCTGTATCTTCTCCGGACTCCATTGACTTTACTCGCTCCAGTTATAATCTGACATTATATGAAATAATGTTGTAAGCGCATCGATTGTAGGTGAGGTGTGCCTGTGCCTGAACCAGCAGGCTGAGATGCACATACACAGCAGTCTCCCAGAAGTCTGGAAAGTGGCTGAGCTGGCACCAGCAATGTGGATATTGCAGTTTTATATGAGCTACTAGGTTTAGCTCTTATTAGAATTTAATTTGGCTTTGTATGAGCTTGAAAAAGCATGTGGTCGGGAGCACACAAACTTTTCTCCTTGTTCACTGAGGCACATTAGCTGAGCGCAAGCGTTTTGGTAGCTCTGAAAGCCGAACATGCATGCCCTGCAACGTGCAGTCAGGAAACGCTGGCTCCGTGCCCCCAAAGGAGGACGCCCAGTTCACTCTAGATGCCAACAAGTCCCGTTGCCGTGTGAAGCAAAGCGAATCCCTGGGCGTGCTCAGATATGAGCACAGGTCCCGCTCGACACACACAAGGCAGTGCTAGCAGCTGATGCTGTCACCCCCGCCTCGTGAGCTTCAGGAGCGGGGTGTAACGATAGTGGAATACACGCTGCATACCTGCGTGCTGTGCTAGTCAGGAATATATACCAGACTTGACATTATTAAACTAGCAAATGGTCAAATAAAGAATATAGAAGGCGCTGCTGTTGGGACAGTACTTATCTTGCCGAGAACCAGACAAAGAAGAGGAAGGGACTTAGGCAGGGAATTATGTGAGGGGCCAAGGACAGGAAGTAGATTGAAGGAACTACTGAACTTTAAGAGATTGTTGGGAATTGTAGTTCCTGAAAGAAAAGAAAAAAAAGTTGTTTTCAAAGTTAAATGCTGAAACTGCTGAATAGCTAAAGACACAAAAAGTTGTAGCTTTTTTTTTTTTTTAAACTTTATTTTTGGGTTTTCAACAGGTAACAACATTACAACATCCAAGTGGATGTAACAACATTTGCATCCCCAAGATCCCCCCTCCCCCCTCCTTCTCCCCCTCCTCTTCTCCCCGCCTCGTAGCAGTTACAACCAAAGGATATAATGCTGTCGTGTGTTCGCTCTCATTAAGTTCCGGCCGTGGTTGAAGCGTCTAGCTAGGTCATTCAAAGCGAGCCTTGAGACTGGGTTGGGGAAGTATTGTCGTCAGATAAAGAAAGAAGGTAAAGGATATATGGTCCCCAAATATCAGTGGGGCGTGCATGCAAGGGTAGTGTTCTAATGAGCTCTGTTTCTACTTCTTGACAGTATGTGATACACTTCACCCAGTTCGCCAGGGTGGTTGCGGGTCCCCTACCCCGTGTTAGGGCCACTCTCTTGCGTGCCAGTATCAATAGAGTACCTGCTAGTTTTCTCATCCCTGGGGAGAGATGCCTCGTCAGTCCAAGGAGGGCTACGGCAGGGACAGGTGTAAGGTCTTCTCCGATGATTGCTGCTGTTGTCTGCAGGACGTGTGACCAGAAGCGTGACACAGCGGGGCAGGCCAATGCTAAGTGAAGAAAGTTTGCTTCTGGTGCACCGCATCTTTTGCAGGAGGCCTCCGAGTCAGGCCGTTGTCTGCTTTTTTTGGCTGGTGTGTAGTAAGTCTGATGGAGGAAATTGAAGTGTATCTGTTTGAAACGTGTGTTTAGCGCTACTTTTTGAGTTTGTTGGAAGATATACGACCAGTCGTCATCTGAGAATCTTGTTGAGAGTGACTTTTCCCATCTTGTCTTTGTGCGGGTATTTCGGGGTGCTGTCAGCAGGGATTTGTAGAGCATTGAGATCAGTTTACCTTCGCCCTGGGCTTGGATAGTATTGAGCAACAGCTGCCAGGTAGGAGGTTGTTGTGGGAAGGTTGGAAAGACTGCTTGCAGGGTGTACCGTAGTCTAAAGTACACCAATCTGTCAAGGTATGTCTCGCTTCCCTTTTCCTTGGCTGCCTGAGGTGTTATGAATGATTAGTCTATGAAGATGTTGCCCATGGTCCGCAGCTCTAGTTTTTTTTCTCCAAAAGAGGTGGAACAGGGTTCCTCGGTCCGAGCAGCCCCTCCAACACTGTGCAGGGATGGCCGGATTGCATTTGTTTAGGATCTCAGGGGTGCGGTACCACCTGTAGCAAACTTTAAACGCCCCTTCTTTGTTTGTCACACATTTTGAGCTTTTGTGCGCCCGGGCCCAGATATGATTCCATTCCTCCGGCTCGATCGTTCTACCTATGTCGTCTTCCCATTTAAGCATGTATGGCTCTTTTTTGGTTGGATCTGTTCTGTCCAATAGTTTATATAATGTGGAGATTTTCCCGCTCGGAGGGTTGGCAGTGAGTGTTTTTTCTAGTGCTGTCAGTTCTCTGCTGCCATGTTTCTTGGCTAGCTCACCCGAGAGCCAGTGCTTCAACGGCGTGTAGCGGAACCTTTCTGTCTCCGGGACCTGAAATGTGGCTTTGCACTCCTCGAAATTTAGTGGAGGTCCATTCTCAAATAAGTCTTTCATGGTCTCCAAACCCCCATCCCTCCATTTCGTAAAATGATTTGGTGCGGTTCCTGGGGAAAAGTCTGGGTTGTCCCAGATTGGTGTGAGGGGTCCCATTGTGCTTCTGCAATTCCATAGGCGGGCTGCCTTTTTCCAGCTAGCTACTGTATTTCTCGTCGAGGGCAGAGGACCCGGGTCTTGGGTGCCCTTTGGTTCTTTCATTTGTGGCAGCGCCTCAATCGGGGTCTTGCTCCAATCTTCTTCAATTTGTAGCCACTCGGGTTGATTAGTGAGAAGTTTCCATGTGAAAGCCGAGGCCAGCTGGGCTGCAAGGCAGTACCCCTAGGCCGCCCGTTGCGGCACTCCGGAGCATGATGCGTTTCGGGATGCGTGACTTCTTGCCTTCCCATACGTAGTACAGTATGTCCCTTTGCAGCTTTTGGAGGACTTTTTCCCGGACGGTCCCTGGAAGGGCGTGTGCGAAGTATAGCAACCTTGGGATTAAGTTCATTTTTACTGCCGTAATCTGACCAAACCATGAGATTTCTTGTTTACCCCAGCGTTCACGGTTGTTTTGGAACTCTTTGAGAAGCGCGGGGAAGTTTATCTTCTACAGCTTCTCCATTTTGCTGGTTATCAGTACTCCCAGGTAGTTTACACTCCCCTTTGCCCATGGGGTCAGATATTCAGCCCCCAGTGTCGTTTTTTTGTAAAAAATGTATTTGTATTCTTTTTATCAAAACCACAACCAACATGAGAACTTTCAACTGCCCCCACCCCACCGGTGAGTAGCCCCTGCAACCTTTAGAGTTTATTAAGCCTGAAAGAGGTCCAATATCCTGATCCTGTGAGGGCACCACTGCACCATGTAGTCCGATTGCAGATAGTCCAAAACTGCCCCCCACCCTTTCATAAACGCACCAGGGGACCCTTGCAAGTCATAAGACAGTTTTTCCATTACCACCAGTGACCAAACCCTCTGTATCCACATAACGATCCCCGGGGGGTCACATTGCTTCCAGTTCTGGGCTATTGCCGCCCACGCCACAATAACCGCCCCCATAAAGCATCTCCATTGCGCCTTTGAGAACCTCGCCGCTGTACGATCCCTCAAACCACACATTCATACCTGTAATCCCAACTGCTCCACGTAAGGAAACATCTTCTGCATTTGGCCTTTCACCCCCTCCCAAAAGGCCTGTATCCCCTCACAGTCCCACCAAATATGCTTCCATGTTCCTTCCCACCCGCAGCCCCTCCAACACAGTTTGGACTCCTTAGGATACATACCATGTAGTCACTCCGGGGTGTAGTGCCACTGCAGGACAACCTTAGCCCACATCTCTCTTGCCTGAATGGAACGAGTCAACTTAGGGATGTTCTCCCATAAATCCTTCCACTGCTGCTTAGCGATGGGTACCCCCAACAAACGATACCCATTTCATCATATGATTCCATTTGACATCCTCCGTTTATGAATCTATACAAAGTGGCCACAAAGGACTCCACACACGAGTTAGACACTGTAAATTGTTCAAATGGAGTGAGATCTTTCCCAGCCGCCCGCTTTATTGTTGGCGACCCTAACCAATGCCGTAGCTGGTTATATTTAAATCTGTACGACTCTTGCAATTCCAGGTCCCTCAAGCAGGTCTCAAATGACTTTACCTCTCCATCCTGAAACATTTCCCCCACCTTAGACCAGCCTGCTTGCTCCCACTTCTCAAAGGCCCCTTCTTCCATCCCAGGAGGGAAATCAGGGTTCCCAAACATCGGGGTAAACGGTCCCGGGACACTCGTCATCACGTCCCTCCCCCATTGATCGTCCCATGCTTCTAGAGTAGATCTCATCACTTTACTTATGCGCAAATTGGGATGCCTAGTGTGAACACCTTTCCATAAGAGACCACTCAGTTGAGAACGCACAACAGCTCTGTCCTGCTCCGCCCAAATCGTGTGACCATCTCCCCCCATCCACTCCCCAATAACCCACATCTGTGCCGCTGGTAATATCTGAAAAAGTGCGGGAACGCAAGGCCCACATTCTGAAATTGGGCCGTCAGCACCTCCCTAGCAACCCTGGGCGGCTTCCTCCTCCAGACGAAGGATTGTACCAATTTCGAAAGGGCTCGAAAGAAGGATCAGGGGACTGGGACCGGGAGAGCCTGAAAAAAATACAACAACTTTGGCAGGACTAACATCTTAATCGAAACCATACGCCCCCACCAAGAGATCGACAAGGGGTTCTAGCGTTCAAGGTCCCTCTTGGCCTCATCAAGAAGGACCGTGTAGTTCGCCCCGAATAGAGACTCTAACTTCCCAGTGAGTGTAACTCCCAAATATTTAATCTCTCCTTTCGCCATTTTCAGATTAAGGGATGTCGCCACCTGCATTATCTCCACCATATCCCCTGATAACACCAGGACCTCCGACTTATTCCTATTAATCTCTTCAACCCGGACACTGTCCCAAACTTCTCAAGCTCCCGACACAGCGTTGGAAGGGAGCGATACGGGTCCGTGAGAAGCACCAGCATATCATACGCATATGCCATCACCTTATGGTGGATGCCCGCCATGCCTATCCCAACGATTGTGTGTTGCTCTCTGATCATGATTAATAACGGCTCCAGAAAAATTGCATACAAAAGTGGCGAAAATCGGACAACCCTGCTTAGCCCCTCTCTTTAGCCCCACCCTCTCCGTGATCTCCCCATTCAGCACAATTCTTATCGAGGGGGTGTTGTAATTGGCTTTGACCATTTTCAAAAAGAGCTCCCCAAAGCCCATGCCCTCCATCGTCCTAAAAAGCATTGACCATTCTACTCGGTCATATGCCTTCTCGGCATCAAGAGGCAGGAGGACTGCTGGCACCTGCTTGATCCCAATCTTTTCTATCAAATGAATGATTTGCCGGATGTTATCATGTGTCTTCCGGCCTTGGATAAAACCAGATTGGTCCCTATGGATCAATTTAGGAAGAACTGGGGTCAACCTAGCCGCTAGGATTTTTGCATATATTTTGGCGTCCAGGTTGATTAACGCAATAGGCCTATAAGAGCCCGGGAGCTCCGGGTCTTTCCCGACTTTATGAAAGACCAAGACTTTGGCGTCGTTCATCGAAGGAGTCACAGAACCCTCCTCCCTGAAGGAGTTGAATAATTTTGGCAGTATTGGGGCCAGAACGTTCACGTATTTTTTATAGAATGCCGTGAAGCCATCGGGGCCCGGCGCTTTGTGAGCGTGCAAGTCTTTTATCGCCTGTCTGACTTCCCCTTCGCTAATTTCACCTTCCAGGGCTTCTCAATCCTCCCCTGACAACCGGGGTAAGCTTATCCCATTTAAATAGAGACGCTGGGCTTCACCAATAGGTTTGTCCGACGAGTATAACTTCTGATAATAATCTTTAAAGATCTCTCCCATGCCCTTCGTGGTGGTAGCCATCTCTCCCCGCAATGTTTTTAACCCCTTAATCGAGCGCTCCTCCAGCTTTGCTTTTAGCTGCCTGGCCAAATATCTATCGGCTTTATTCGCCTTCATGTAATAGTGGTGGTGAAGATAAAGAAGGCTTCTCTCCGCTTTTTTAGTGCGCAGCACATCTAGCTGTCCCTTTACGTGCCGCAGGGCTCTCTTCAAATGTAATGAGGGAGAGCGAGCAGGTTCCCCCCTTAGATCAGCAATCGTCCGCTCTAACTCCTTCTCCCATGCAAATCGCTGTCTATCTTTGGAGACCTTCAAGGCTATCAACTGGCCCCTTATAACAGCCTTAAAGGCCTCCCACTGTGTGGCAAGGCTAACATCCCCTGTGTCATTAAGGGTCCAAAACTCCTCAATCTTTTCCCCAATCAAATTTCCCACCATCGGGTCCTGAAGGAAACCAATTGGTAGCCTCCAGCGCCAAAGTCCCGCCCTCTTATCCGGAGTGTGCAACTCCATTCTCACCGGCGCGTGGTCTGACAGAGAGATGGGCCCCACCTCGACCCCCCGCACGAGCCCCAGCAGCCCCCCAGCCACCCAAAAGTAGTCAATCCGCGACCAAGTATTGTACACATGCAAATGGCATGTAAACCCACTTTGCTGACCTTTCAAAGCCCTCCAAACATCGCTAATCGCCAGTTGATTCACTACCTTGCGTAGCCTACTTGACGCTGCCCCCGGACTGTGACGGGATCCCAAACTCTGATCCACCGCAGGGTCCCAAACCATGTTCAGATCCCCCCCCATGATGATCGTCCCCTCTGCGAAAGCCTCCAATTTCTCTAGGGTATCTCTTAAAAAAACATCCTGCCCTAGATTTGGGGCGTATACTGAGACCAAAGTAAGCGCCACTCCCTCCATTACTACATTGACAAACACGAAGCGCCCCTGTTTGTCATTCAGCGAGTTGCCAATGCTGAGTTGTAGCCCATCATGAAAAGCCACCAGGACCCCTGCTCTACTGTCAACCGCATTAGCTTGTAGTATTCTCTTATACCCACGGAGACATAGCTTTGCTTTGTCCCGCGCCCTAATGTGCGTTTCCTGCAATAGCAGAATATCTCCCCTGTCCCTTCTCAAAAAGTCCTCCACTTTCCTCCTCTTCACAGGGGCATTCAGACCCTGTACATTAAAAGTCAGGATTTTCAGCGTCCCCAAGTGAATTGACCTCCTCCAATGCAAACGCCCCCTATCTGGCTTTGTACCCTCACCGGACTCCCCCCCACCCTATCCCCAACTCCCCCCCCAACACCCCAACACTGACCCAAGGAGGGCCCAGGAACCTAGGGTTGCTAGGGCGTTCCGCCCGTCGCACCTGCCCCTCTGAGAACTCGGGTAAAATACCCCAGGGAATCCTAAACCCTGCATACCTTGACCGTTACCAGTTCACACGGGGAACTCCGGCACCAAGCCCCCCGCCAGGTCGCTGTCCAATTGTCCTCTGCTGCGTTAAGTTCTATCTGTTTCCCGTGGGAGGGTAGCGAGAAGCCAAACTCCAGAGCCGGCCGTCCCAGCAGGTGCCAAAGACTAATCACACCCTTCCCCATCTTCACCATTAACACTTCTTTCTGCGCTGGATCTCCTTCCATCCCGAGAGCCGCCTACTGGGAGACTCCCTCTGCTTCTGCCGCTTGCCACTTCCCTCATCCTCCTGCACGCCCATCATCAGCAGACCCTCCTCACATGATGTTACCCTTCTTGGCCTGCCTTCCCAAGTAAAAAGCAATCAAAACGGAAAGGTCCATTTGTATCTGATCTTCCTGTTCACCAACTCCCCGGTCACTGGAGCCAACGCTCTCCTCTTCTGCAGGGTTACTTGCGAGAGATGTTGAAATAGGTAGACCTCCACCGCATTCATTTTTATGTGATCCATACCCCTGGCTCTTTTCAGAATTTCCTCTTTTTGTGGATACGAAGACATCGCCACCAACACATCTCTCAGGCATTCCCCCGGCTCCCCTGACCTCCTGGGACCCACCCGATGGACCCGGTCGATCTTAATTGCCTCCGCCTCTTCCTCATCCAGAATGTCCCGAAACACCTCCTGCACTGCTTTCTTCAGGTCCTTCTCCTCCACCGACTCGACCATATCCTTTATGCGGATGTTCGCCCTCCGGGACCGATTCTCTAAGTCCTCACACTGTAACTCCAGATTATGTGTCAGGCGAACCAATTGCTCCTGTGTGACACTGCATTGCTGGAGTTCTTCTTCCGCATTCTGCACTACCCTTTCCAAGGTGTCTGTCCTCTCTTCAAGTTTTGCCACATCTTGCCGGAGCTCCTGAACCGCAATCTTCATGTCCTCCTTCATGCTAGCGAACTGTTCCTGCACCGTGGACATGAAGGAATCCTGCAGGTCTTTGAACCAGACCTGCATGTCCGCCCTCGACACTTGTTGACCTTGCGAGGCTGACTGGCCCTGTGCCTCTGGGCCCTCCACCTGTGCCTTCCCACGCTGGGAGCCTGCAGTGTCGACCGCCCACATCTGGACCAGGTTCGGGTCTTGCTTTGAGGAGGCAGAGAGCGACCCCGAAGGGTCTCCCTTTCCTTTACTCTTAGACGTTCGGCTCTGGGGTACCAAGATCCTCTCTTATCGAGTTTCAGCCCTCTCCTCCGAAGAGCCTCGCTCCCGTTCCACCGGATAGCCCGTTCTCCGAGACCTCTCAGGGCCCCCGGCGTTGCAGCTGTCCGCACCAGTGGGCCCTCTCCACCGTAATATCACTGCCTTCCAACACAAGCGACTCTTCCACCGTCCTGAGTCAGCAGCCCCCTCTGCCGTGGTGCCTCCCGGCACCCCTTACTAGGACAGTCACTCACTCTCCGCCCCTGCGTTACATTCAAGAGCGCCGCTGACAAGGACCCCAACACCGGACTCAGGACCCCGAAGTGAGTCCTACAGTGCAGGATCTCGTACTACAGAGACAGCAGACTCCCTCCTGCCGCCTTGTTGCAGCGTTGTTGCACTGTCTGCAGGCTGTGAAATGATCGTGTGCTGAATCCAGAGGCAATCACCTTGACTGCGGTGCCAGATCACTGTAGTAGCCTGAGGCTCTCCCCCAGCGCTCACCTCCATAGGTGTTCTGCACTCCGGGGGAGTCGGGATCCCATTCCCCCCCTCAGCTGGGTGCCACTTCATGGAGGAGACCCCTTGTCTCATCTGCCTTCAGAGCAGGCGTGTGCTCACCGTCAGGCGATCCAGCGCCGAGCTCCGGTGTCCCGATGCAGCTCAGCTCCGCCGGAGCCCCCAGCGGACCACTGCGCACTTGGTGACTATGCTGCGCCAGGCGCCGCTGCCACTTTCCTCCCCGAGGCAGCTAGGGAGCTGCCCCACCGCCCGTGCGGCCGCGCCTTGCACCTCTGCAGCTGTTGCCTCAGCGGGGCCGCTCCAAGACGCCCGGGACCCGCCGCCGCCTCAGCAGCCGCGCTTCTCCCCTCCGCTGCCGACAACTCTTCCGATCCGGAACGGGAACCGGAGTAGTTCCTCTCTCCCCGAGTGGGTCGGCCTCCGTCCACCTCTTACTTCCTCCGGGGGCGGATCACCGCGCCGTGCCTGTTCGGCATGCAATCGCAGCAGCGCCGTGCCAGATCCCTCTCCCAGCCGCAGAACTCAAGCGCCGCACTCAGCAACCGCTGCACACAAACTCCGCGTTGTACCTTTCCTCGTCCCCCCCCAGAGGACCGTATGCGCCTGCTGATCAAGGCCAACACATGCAGAACATAAGTGTGGTGCTAATAATCAGCGGCCCGGCGGGAGAGACCTCTACGCGCGTCTCCTCTCGTCGGCCGCCATCTTGGATTCCCCAGTGTGGTTTTGAGCTTGTTTGGTACGTTGATGCCCAACGCTGCAGATTTTGAGATGTTTATTGTGAACCCTGAGGCTGTTCGGAACCCTTCCAAGGTTTGCCCTAAGGCCCCAAGGATTCTTTCGCTTGGGTGAGTGTTAGTAGCACATCATCCGTGTATAGGGCCACTTTGTAGGATTCCCCCTTGATTGTGAGACCATGTGTTGCTGGTTTGAGGCGGACGCTGTCAGCAAATGGCTCCATTGACAAGGCAAATATGAGTGGGGATAGGGGACATCCCTGCCTTGTGCCTCTGGTTATGTTGATTCTGTCTCATTTGGCTCCGTTTAGGCGTAGTCTCGTGGAAGGACTCTGGTAATTGGCTAGGACCCATTTTACAAAGTCCGGGCCAAAGCCGTAGTGCAGCAGGGTTTTCCTTATATATCCCCAGTCGAGCATGTCAAATGCCTTGTGCGCATCTAGGGAGAGGACTGTCAGCTTCGAACCCATCCTATTTGCCGATTCTATTATGTTGATAGTTCTGCGGATGTTATCCTGAGTGCTCCGCCCTGGGATGAAGCCCGTTTGGTCTGGATGAATGATGTCTGGGAGGAGCAGAGTCAGTCTGTTTGCCAATATTTTAGCAAATATTTTAGCGTCGTTGTTTAGGAGTTTTATTGGTTTGTATGATGCGCATTGCGTCCGGTTCTTCCCCGGTTTCGGGATAAGCACCGTTAGGGATTCACTCATGGCCGCCGTGGTGGAGCCAGTAGAAAGAAATGAGTTATATAAGTTCGCCAGTTGGGGTGCTAAGAGGTGAACACATTTCTTGTAAAATGTTGAGGTCAACCCGTCCGGCCCGGGGGTTGTGTTTTTCAGGAAGCAGATCGTCTCGCTTACCTCTTCCACTGAGATTGGATGCTCTAGGTCCAACAATTGGGGGATGCGGCTGCTTCTTTGGGACCTGGGCCAGGAATTGCATGATGGCCTGGCTCGGTGTCGGGGGCCCTGCCATGATTTCCTCATAATGCTGAACCATTGTCTCAAGCTTTTCCGCTTCCATATGGCGCGGGATGCCATTTTTATCGACCAGACAACATTGGATGTAGTTCCTTGTTCGCAGTTTTTTCAGTTTATGCGCTAGGAGGCGGTTAGCTTTATTGTTGTTGAGGTAGTAGAATTGCTTAGTGTAGGTTAATGCTCTGGCGGCCCGGTCCGCTAGGTGAATTTCCAGTTCCCTTTTTGCTCTTTTTAGGTCTCGGTTTGTTGTTTTCGTGTGGCGCTTCTTGAGCTTGTTTTCCAGTTCTACTACCCTCTCCTCCAGCTTTCGTTGTTTTAGAAGATTTTTTCGTCTGAGTCTGGCTGTTGTATCCATTGCCACCCCCCGGATTACAGGTTTCATGGCGTCCCACACCATTGCAATTGGAGAGTCTGGGGTTGTGTTTTCTTTGAAATAGTTCTGAAGCGCCTCTCTGAGGTCAGAGCTGGTGGCTGCGTCAGACAATATGTGGTCCTGCATTTTCCATTGCCGTTGGGCAGGTTCCGTAACTCCCTGCAGAAGCAGATTCATCGTGACCGGTGCATGGTCTGAGATTGCTATGTGCCCAATTTGGACTTCCTCCACATAAGGGGCCATCGTGTTTGCGACAAGAGGTCGATCCTCGAATATCCTCTGTGGACGTGGGAAAAGAAAGTATAGTCCCTTTCTCCCTGGTTGCGGAGTCTCCAGATGTCGATCGTTTCAGATTCACGTAGGAATTCGGCCATGGCCAGGGCTTTGACAAAGTCGTCTCTTGAGGGTGGCAGGGTCTTGTCGGTGCTGGGGTCTGGTGAAAGATTAAAGTCTCCTCCAATTAGTAGATGGCCAGCGGTGAAAGCTGTGATGATCGGAAGGAGGTTGCGGAAAAAATGGTCCTGCTCTTTGTTTGGGCTGTAGAGTGCCACTATGGTGATTGGGAGTTCAACCAGGAAGCCTTTCAGGAGCAAGTATCTCCCTTCTGGGTCTCTTTTGGTAGTGATCTTGGTCAGTGGTAGATTTTGACTAAGCAGTATCGCAACTCTTCTTTTTATTTGTGTGGTGGAGACAAAGTAGCATTTAGGGTAGCGTTGAAACCTTATCCGCTTTTCGTCCTCTGATATTAGGTGGGTTTCCTGAAGGTAGACTATGTCGGCTGCTAACTGGTCCAGTCTATGTTCCACCGATTTCCGCTTTCTTGGAGGCCCTGCACATTCCACGTCGTGATGGAGAGTGTTTTATCTAGCGAACCCATCTCTTGAGCCCATAATAGTTCAGTTCGTTGTCTTCCCTGGTGGTAGCTTGTTCACTCCTTGTCGGTTTCTTTTTCCACAGTGCCACCCACTCCACATGGACCACCCCCTCTTGTAACCCCTACCCACCCCTACCCACCCATCCCCTCCCTCCCTCCCCAAAATAACAGGTTTTCCGGACCAGCCGTCAACCAACGGGGTATTTGGCCGGACCGGCGTGTTAACGCTGATGGAGGCAACTGCGCCTCTTTTGCTACACAGTAAACTTTTAAGAATATTCGGCATTGTAGTCTTGGATGGAACTGTTACCAGGCTTCTGGAGGTGTTCAGGCCTCCTCCCCCGGGCTAGGCGTCCTTTTGAGTCGTTTAAGAGGATTAGCCTGAGATTCCCAGGAAGATAGAGGGACTGTGGTTTAGGTCAAGCCACAACTATCTCGGATTCACTTCCTGCCAGGTTAGCGTTCGGAGGCCCCGGGGGGGGGGGCGTGATGACTTCCCTAAAGTGAGGTTGTAGTTGAAGGGGCTCCTTTCTTATAGATTGTTATTCCTCTTACTTTTGGTAGGGGGGCCTCGAGGTCTGCGGCGCCCCCTCACCCTAGTCCAGGATTTGGTGGAGTCCCTCATTCCGTGTTGTCTGCGGGTCCCCCGAGGTCACCCGTCTCCTTGTCCGGGCTCAGCTTCCCTGGGGGAGAGGATGAGTCGTGGCTTACCATCCCATGTGAAGATGAGAGCTGTGGGGCACCCCCACCGATAGGTTGTTTTCCTCTCCCGCAGCCATTCGGTCAGTGGTTTAAGGGCTTTTCTTTTTGCGAGGGTGGCCGCTGCTAGGTCTTGGTAGAGGGATATTGAGGCGTCTCGGAAGCCAATTCAGGTCAAGCTTCTAGATTCGCGCATGATTTCTTCCTTGACTCTGTAGAAGTGGACTCTCGCAAGGACATCTGGTGGAGAGGTTCCATTCTGTTTGGCTCTGACCCTGTGGACACGGTCCAGTTCTAGGGGGGGCTTCATCTGGGAGCGTTAGAATGAAGCAAAATAAGTCGTTGACATATGCGCTTAGTTCTTCATCGGGGTTAGAGCTCGGGATTCCTCTCAGGCGGATGTTATTGCGCCTTGACCTGTTTTCTGCTTCTTCCTGCTTGTTTTCGAGGGACTCACATCTGGCCTCTAGTGCAGTTAGTCTGTCGACCCCTTCGCCGATCTGAAAGTTTTGCTCGTAGAGGGTTGTTTCAATTTCTTTTGTTCTGGCTTCAATTTCGCCGACTCTCTTGTCTAGGGACGAAATTTTGCTTTTTAGTTCTTCTGTGCCTTTTTGATATTCCCTAGTTACGGCGGAGAGGAGCTCTTGGAGATCTGCTTTTGTAACTGCTTGGGTTGGCAACTCAGGATTGGGTTCCGAGGGTGCGCTGGAGTGTGCATTGTCATTGCGTTTCTCTTTCTTCGACTTCTCCCCCATGGTAGTGGATAACAGGATAGATATGTCGGCTTGTTTGGCAGGTTTAGGAGTTCTGGACATTGTTCTGTGCTATCATGATGGGGATCTGGTCCAACCCTTCGCGTTTGATGTGCAAGCTTAAATGTCAGGAGGCGCGCTTCTAGCTTAGACTCCCACTTTGCGCCTTGGAAATTTCCTGGGGTTGGTGTGAGTTGATTAGCTGCTCTGTTGTGGGTTGCAAGAGTGCGACAGCCCCCGGCGCCCCTATATTGTTGTGGGTAGGGGGGATCTCGGGCTCCCACCCGGGGTGCGATGTAGGTGCTGTCAGCGCCCAGTTGAGTCCCCTCTCGTAGCAAATTGGGTGGAGTTGTTGGGGGGGGGTGTGCAACCTGGCGGCCCGCGAGCCGTCCGCTTCCGTCGCCCCCACCAGGTCCGCCGCTGGCAGCCCGCCAACCAAGACAGGGAGCACCGCCCCGACTATTGTTCTTCCCGGCAGGAGCTGAGGGGAGAGGACGGGCTCTCTCCCCCGGATTCGCCCGGGCCTGCTGATTCCTTTCGGGCAACCTCCTGATGGGATCCGGGGCCCGCTGGGACCTCCTTGTCAACTGCCGAGAGGTGGGCCAGTAGGACCCGCTTGCAGGGCCATGGGCCCCTGGATGTTGGGGCAGGTGCTGCCCTACCTCCATCTGCGTGTGGGTGCCGTGGCCAGGATGCAGGGGCACTGGGGGTCCGCCTCCGCTTTTCCGCTCCGGGCGCTTGCTGGGGAGGAGCCGCAGGACGCTCAGACTCCCCGGGGCTGCTCCGGGAGTCAGCCACGCTGGATTGTCCGTAGGGGCTGGTCGAAGGCCACCAGGCCCGGAGATCTAGGCAGAGTAAGGCCGGTTAAGGGACCAGGGGGGTGCCTTCACTGTGCCACTCCATGATGGGTCCCCACAAGCCGCGACTGGCCGCCTTCAGTCCGAGGAGGAGCCGTGGCAGCAGACTGCCCTGATTCCGTGCAGCTGCTCCAGGCGCCAGCTGCACTGGGCTGTCGGCAGAGGCCGGGCAGAGGCTGCCGCGCCGGGGAAATGGCCAGAGGAAGGTTGGTTGGGGGGACCAATGGGATGCCTTCACTGCTCTGATTTGTAGTGGGTCCCCCTGCGCTGTTATTGGCCGCTTGCGGGTGTGCTTGGCTTGGCGTTCTGCTGGCTGGGGTGGCTTAGTCTGCTGGGTCTTGGTGGGTGTCGGGTCCGTGGCGTGGCTGTATCCGATCAACCCCACTGGCTGCCGCTTATCGGTGAGTGCACCCCTGGAGGTCGCTCGCAAAGTCGTCCGGATTCAGGGAAGGGATCGCCACCGTCTTCTACGGTTATCCCTCATCCCGATGTTAGTGTCGGAGCTGAGCGGGCTGTAGGGATCGGTTTAGGCGCCGATACTGTCCGCCATTTTGGGAGATTGCAGGGGCGCCAAGCCGCTCTGTTGGGAACTCGACAGAACTCCGTCTCCCCAGGGCCAGGAACGTTGAGAGCGTAGCACGAGCTGCCTCAGCCTTCCGGCTTTTCGGGGTGCCAAATTATTTGGCAGAAGCTTCAACTTTACTGGGGCCTTTTTATCAGACACGCGGTCTCGGCCAGGAGCTCTCACCTGGCCAGACCATCTGTCATGGCGCCAAGCCACGCCCCCCCCCAGCAGCTCTAGTTTGTCTGCCCATTGGTGGAAGACCTTCTCTGCAGTCAGCGGGATTCCTGGTATGAACTTAATCGGTAACGGGGGGAAAATCTGGTGCGAACGCCATATTTCTGTGCTAGTTTCCTCCAAATTGCATACGTTCATCGTAGTTGGGGGCACTGGAAGTTGGCCTAGGATCACTGCCCTTAGTAAGTTGGGAGATGCCAGGGTTCGTTCCACTTGTACATGCGGTGTGATAAAATGGATTGTGTACCAGTGGCTTAGGAACTCTGCCTGGGCTGCCCAGTAATATCTCTCCAAATCCGGGAGCGCCAGGCCGCCTTGTTGTGTTCGCAGTATAAGTGTTGTGTATGCTACCATTGCCGGTTTACTTGCCCACATTAGTTCGAGAATCAGGCTCCTGATTTTCTTCAGGAAGGTCTGTGGTAGTAGTAATGGTATGTTAGCAAACAGATATAACAGTTTAGGGAGAACCACCATCTTCACTAGCGAGGCCCTGCCCCATAGCGTTAGTGGAAGCATTTTCCATCTGTCAATCTGCGCTTGGAGGGATCTCAGTACCTTCTTGTAATTATCCTTGAAGACGTTTTGATGACTGCGGGACACTATGATCCCTAGGTTTCGCACATGGCCGTCTTCCCATGCAAGCCCGTAGTCGTCTGTGAATTTTAGTGTGTCTGGTAGGGGGAATATTACTCATTTCGTCTGATTAATCTTTAGGACTGATACACTGCCTAATGTGATAACTTTGCGCCTGATGCGGTTTAAGTTTGTATTCAGGTCTCGAATAAAAAGGACCACATCATCCAAGTAGAGGGAGATTATTAGTTTGTGTGTTCCGAGAGTGAGGCCTCTTTGTAGCTGACGGGAGCGAAGTCCTGACGCCAGGGGTTGCATAATTAAGGCGAATATTAGGGCGGAGTGCGGGCAGCCCTGTCTGGTTCCCTGCTGCAAGTCTATGGGCATGGATTTCGTGTTACCCAGGAAGATGGATGATCGGGGCTGGTTTTATAAAAGAGAGATCAGTTTAATAAGGTAGTTCCCTAGTCCCATTTGTTTCAGGACTGCAAAGAGATAGGGCCACTCTCTGCGTCGAGTAGTACCGCTTGTTGTGAGGGGTCAAGTGCCTCCATTACGCCAAACAGTCTTCTGATGCCAAATGTCGTGTTTCGCTTGGGAACAAAGCCTGCTTGGTCTCCTAGTACTAGGCCCCGGCATGAGTGGGAGTAATCTGGCTGTTAGGATTATGCAGATCAATTAAGGAGATTGGCCTGTAGGAGGCGCAGTCCTCGGGTGGTTTACCTGTTTTGTGCAGTAAGATGACATTGGCTTGGCGAAGGGTAGGTGGTAGGATCCCTTTTTCTAACGCCTCTTTGTATACGTGCAGGAGGAGCGGGGCAACTGTATCTGCGTATGATTTATAAAATTTGCCATCTGGGCCGGGGGCTTTAGTGCTGGGTAAGCTTTTGATGGCCTGTTGAATCTCTTTGAGGGAGATGGGTTGATTGAGAGGTTCTCAGAGTTCTCCCTCCACCCAGTAGAGTTCGGTATCATTAAGATAAACTTGCAGGGATTCGGGAGTGCTGGTGTGTCTCGAGCTATATAGTTCCTGGTAGAAAGAGTGGAATGCCTTAGTGATTTTGTCTTCTGTGTGAACCAATGTGCCTTGAGCATTGCGCACCCTCTTTACCCAGGTGGGTTTCCTGTTGACAGCTATTAGTCGTGCCAGCAGGGCTCCAGGTTTCTGGCCCTCCCCGTACTGCCGGATTTGGTGTCTGCAGCTCAGGAATTTCAGCTCCCGTTCCGCTAGAGCGCCGAATTTAAGGAGTTCCTCTTTGAGTTCCACCTGAGTGTTTGAGCTATCGACGTTGGAGCATTTGAGTTCTAGATCTTTCAGTCGGGCCTCGCTTGTAGTTAGTTCGCGTCAGATCAGTTTTAGGATCCCGTTCTCCTTAGCCATGCATACACCTCTTATGAAGCATTTTAGAGTTTCCCAGAGTGGTCCCACCGAGTAGACGGACTCTAGGTTGACTGCTAGGAAGGCTTCCATTTCTTCCCTCAGTTCAGCGGCAAACATCGGATCTGATAGTGAGCCCGGTTTGAATCTCCAGTGTGGCATATCCGGTCTGGTGGTGGGGAGCTTGCATTCTAGTGTTATTATGGAGTGGTCGGAAAAAGTTCTGGGGAGAATTTTACACTTTCCCCATCGAAGCGGGCTCTGTGACGACACTAGGAGGTAGTCAATTCTTGAGCTTGTGCCATGCACAGCCGAATGGAAGGTGTACTCCCTCGCATCCCAGTTAGTGTGCCGCCATATGTCGACCAGATTGTATGCTCTGCAAATTTCCTGGATGGCGACTCCCCTGGCGTACGAAGAGTACGATGAAAAGTACCTATGGCAGCCCCACTCTCGGGCCCACCGGGACTCAGAGTTAGGGATAAGATGTGTTTCTTGCAGCAGGGCCACATCGGCTTTGTGTCTCCTGAGGTGTTGAAGAATTTTCCGGGTCTTCCCTGGGAGATTGCCTCCCCTAATGTGCCAGGTGACTACCTTGAATTTGACATGTGTGGATTGTAGACAGTTAATTTCTTGGCGGTGGTGGGCGTGCAAGCTGCCCATAGTACTGGGGTGGCACAACAACAGTTCTCAGTGGCTATTGTCTGGTATAACATAGTGATGTAGTCGAAACGATTTGAGTGGTGGGGCAGCGGGGGCCGAGTTCCCAGGGACACGTATTCCTCATGTTTTGTAGATTCCCTCTCCAGCGCGGGCAACCCCCAACTGGCCCGAGGTGCATATCCCCCTCAAATAGTGAAACAGTTAACATTGCTGCGCCTGTGGCACTAGTGGCCCTAGTGGCCTCCCGGAGTGTGAGGCTCCATACTTAAATCAGGAGTTTGAATCCCTGATGGAGTTGCTGATCATTGTTATTTCCTAGTGTGTACCTGTGTGTAATGTCATGGTGGGTTCCTCCCGGCCCGGCCTCTTTGTGGTGGCCTAGGGTTGCAGTTGTTGGGTGGGGTTTGCAGCCGACACGGTCAAGGAAGGAGCTCGCCTCCTCCAGGTTCTCGAAGAATTTAACCTTCCCGCCATGTTGGATCCGTAGTTTGTCAGGGAACATCATCGAGTAGGATATCTGGTTGTCTTGGAGGCAGTGTTTGGCCACCGCGAAGGACCTACGTTGTGCCTGGACGGTTGGCGAGAAGTCTGGGTATATTTGAGTGCAGTCACCCTCAAACTGAAGCTCTCCTTTGTCCCTGGCCAATCGCAGGATGGTGTCCCGATCTTTATAGTTGAGCAGTTTGGCTATAATGGGGTGTGGGGGTGCCCCCGGGACCGGACGAGTGGTTGGAATCCTTGTGCCCTCTCCACTCCAAATAGTTTGGATAGTGCGTCAGCGGCAAACAGTTCTATGCAGATTTTTTTCGATATAGTCTTCCATCCTCCGCTGCGTTTGGCGTTCACTTATCCCGACCAGACATATATTGTTTCTTCTGGAGCGCTCTTCTAAATCTTCGTTTTTGCCATGGTTGTTTTCATTTGGCCTTCTAGGGTTGATACCTTGGTAGGGTTGATACCTTGGCTATTAATGATGATGCAGTGTCATCCAAGCTGGAGACCCTTTGTTCAACTGTATCGATTCTATCTGCGTGTTTATCAAGACAATGTTGCAGTTGATCCACTTTAGAGGACAGTGTATCCATCTTGCAGTCGAGGCGTCCAATCCCTGCTTTCAGGTCGAGAAGGATCTCTTTAATGTCTAGTGATTGGGGGGGTACATCCTCTTGTCTGTCCTCTCGAGCTTCCGCTTGCGTGGGTGATCCCGGTCTGCTGGTGGGCCTAGGTGTTTTGGCTAATGCCCGGGTTCGAAGGTAAGCTTGCGCCGGGATTTATCTGTCTTTCCCATGATGTAGGCCGTGCTGAGCCTGCAGTATGGCCCCGCGCTGTGCGTCTGATGCCGGGCCCAGTTCTCGTGTCTCTGGTGGTATCCGAGAATGACTGGTGGCTCAGAGTAGGCAGGCGGTGAGGTGCTTGTAAGATGTCCTGCAGATTCGGTTAGCTTGTCACTACTTTGTAGGGTTAGGCTGTTTAATAGTGGGTATTCAGTTATTTTTGGGGCGCCAAGTATCCACCGACCAACGGGGCCTCTGTAATTGCGCTGGCGGATATTAGCTTGCCACCGGTCTGGGGTTTTCTTTGTGGCAGAGTGTGAGGGTAGAGTGGATGCAGGTAGGTGTTGAGGGCTCAGCCCCCACCGGTCTCCTTTAGTTTTTTGAATCGCTGTGGGTGGCTGAGGATACCTTCTGAGAGATTTTGGGTGCACCCACTGTGGGGATCAGCGGTTGGTGCCGCTGAGCCGCAGGTTTTCCGAGCTGTAGGTGCTGTGCTCTATAGTAGGCCGTGCCGCTGGATGGAGGGCGTGTTTCTCAATGTGATGTATGCTGCCGCCGTTGTGGGATTTGCGGCGCTGGGTGATCCGCATTTCCGCTTCTCCCGTTGTATCAGTGTTTATGTTCCTCTATGGTGCCATCTGCTTTCTGCTGGGGTTCCGTCTAACGGACGTGTTTCCGTAGGCAGGTATGAGTTTCCCAGGGTGCTCACCTCCGCCACTGCTTATCAGGGCTCAGGTCGGGGGGAGGGGGGGACAGTCGGCCCGCAACATACCGGGGCTACAGCGGGAGCGCTCCTCAGCCACCCGTGCCTCCTCCCCCTCCAGGGCCCGTTCAGGGTTCCCGCGGGCCAGGTGGGGGGGGCTTGCCCAGAGGTCACTGCCAGCAGTCGGAAGGTGGGAGGTACTTGGCCGGCGATGCTGTCGGCCCCGGGTTGGCCGTGGAGCGGAGGTGCAGGAGGGACTGAGCGCCGCCCCCGCTCAAGAGAGTTCCTACCATGTGTTCCGGTTGTTGCGTCTTCCCGGGCAGCATGCACTCCGGCGCCCCGTGGGTTACGGGTCCCTGGGTTCCTCGTGCTGGTGCCAGATGGTCCCGCTTTCTCCTGGGATGCATTGTTGTGGACGCAGTCGCTCGGCCCCTGCCCCTCCGCAGGTCTTCTGTTGGTCAGTTGGAGCTGCGGTGTCCACGAGTGCCCTGCCGCCGGTCCAGGGCCACTGACTATGCCCACTCCGCTACTCCTGCCCAGTTGTTTATTGAGGTGCGTGGGCAATAACAGCTCTCTGGTGGCGACGCTGCCTTTCTTTGTAGAGGCGCTGCGTCCAGCTGGTCTTGTCTGCTGACTGGCCGTACCTGCAGCGGAGGTCTGCAGGGCCTTGGTGTAGTTGGGTGCTCACGGGGATCCGGGTTTTTGGAGGGGCTCACCGCAGCGATTTTCAGCTTCGAAGTCTGTACCCGTTCCTCTTAGCCCTTCTGGTTATGGAACGGGTTGCTCAATCATCAGGGGGACGGCGATTACACAGGATTAATTTGGAGCCTTCGGGGAGCTCACAGGGGAGCCGCCATTTTGGTCGGCACTCTAGCACCCTCATAAAAAGTTGAAGCTTAATGCTCGCCTCCGGTCTAGAATTGTTATTCAAGCAGTTATTTTCTTTTCATATACTGGTTTGCGAGGGATAGAGTCATAACACCATGACCGCTATTACGATACATCAGTGCTGGATTTTTCCAGCCCTAGAATGCTTCTGCTAGCATCTTGTGGAATCATTCACTGTGCCAAATGCAGGTAGCTTCACATGTATTGCTAGCAAGGGAAGATTCTCGAAAAATGATATAGAGAATCATCACCAGAATGTATAAATCAGTACATCTTGGACACACCAGGGGAGGAACCTCTTAGTCAGAGCAGTTCTTAATGTGCTATTGGTCAGGGCTGCAGCCGTGTTCTCCAAAGATGTGTAGGTTATGTCTCATGCGTTTCTTCCAAGGGCAGACAGAACACGAAGGGAAAAGAAGCTTACCATACTCAGCTTCAATGCATTTTCTATTTTAATTTCTTAATCATTCATACTTATAATAAAATAGTGTAATCACAACCAAACAAAATATATGGTCTGAATTTGGAGGAACTCTGAAGCAAATTAGCCATGCTGCTGTATCTAGTTTCATGCAGAGGAGTATCGGCTACCGTGGCTCTGGACTTGAGACAATTTTCTCACAGAATGTTTGGTGTTTTATGTTATCAACCATGCTAAATCTAACACAAAGTTTTGTGTGGTGCAGGAAAGTATTGGAAAGTGACAGACTAAGAGACTCAATGGGGTACATCAATTAGTGAAGGAAGAGACTGAAGAATGATGAAAGAAAAGGAGGCTGAAGAAACTGGGATGGCGATGTAGTGGTTGTAGAGAGCAAGAGGAGGTTGTCAGAGCTGACAGCGAGGAGTGAACAGAAGGTGGTGGTAACATAAGAAGGGAATATTGGACAAAGGGAGGTGGTAAGATCTGAAGATAAAAGTTGGCAGGAATAGGAGGGAGGAAAGAAGGAGGGATCAAAGGCAGACGAGACAAAATCAAAGAAGGTAGAGAGGTCAGAAGGAGGACAAGTCCTGGAGGAGTAGGGAATACTAGCCGGTTTGTGTCAGAGAAAGGAGGGAGTGGATGAAAGAGCTCTGGAAGACATAGACCCCTTGGCCAAGAGCCGGTGCTGACACCAGGGCCTTGGAGAGAGACTAAACCAGTCACTAATGATGATGAGTGTCACAGAGGATGAAGAAAGCAGAGACGAGAAAAAAGTCAGAGAGCAAGAAAATCTATGGCCTAGTGAGCCGTAACAGGATGGTGTCAGTGGTCAGGTCAGCCGCAGCCAAGATCAAACAGTGGGCGGAGTAATGAGACAAAAGGGAAGCAGTCCAGGGAATGCTCAATCTGCTTCAGAGACAAATCTGCAAACAAAACCTGGTGCCAGAATCAGCTGCAGGGCAAAGGACCCCATCTGCATCCAGAACAGAACAAAGAGGAGAGTTAAAGAACCCTGAAAACACACAATGCCAGAGAAGGGGGAGGTCAGACAACCTCCCATGAACTTTAAAGAGTTAAGACATTGGCTTAAGAGGGTGAAGGATTGACTACCCACATCCAGCAAGAAAGACATTGGTTTGAGAGAAGACCATCCCGCTTATAGTATATATTTTCTTATGCAAAGATCCTAGTTTGCAACTCAGTTGGCCTCTACTTGTATTTAATACCCAAATTAAAATAGTAAAGTTAAATCGCATTACTTGGACTTGGCATCCTTCTTGATCCCAGGTGTCCAATGGTAAACCCTCAACATTTTCCCTTGAAACCCATGCAAAATCTCCAGATGTAAAAGGCACAGCGAGCATTGGTTAAACCAATGCAATCTTCTGGTTTGCTCAGAATGCAGTGAAACACTACGGCACTAATAATATCGCTGAGTGGAGGTGAACAGGTCCACTTGGACTCGAACATTTCTGAATTAACCACTAGCTTTCAAAGTATAAAATCCAAACCGAATCCAATGTTCAAATGGCACATTATTTGAAACTGAAGCCATAATAAGTAATGCTATTGTAGATTTCTCACCGAAGGTTATCAATAACAACTGTAGGTGCAACGGTTGTCTGATGTAGCCACTAGCACCATATCACATTTCTTGAAATAACGTTGGTGAATTAAAATCTTAAGCAAAAAGTCAGTGTGTAGGAAAAGTGACCATTCGGTTCCCTTGTGAAAGTTGGGAATGCACAGCACAGACCAGATATTCCTACACCAACTCTCTGAATAAAACAAGGATATCATGAAAGTAATACAGGGCCTTCAATCAACCTTGATTAAAGAATCCAGACCGAAGATAAGGTACAGCATGTCCTGGATTGAAGAATTCCCCCCCACTGCAAATAGAAGGATGGTCTTCTGCGGCAGCAAATTGAATCCGGTTTGAGTGAATACTATGAACAATTGAGTCTTTGTGACTTTCCTCGCTACACTGGTAAATTACAGGACAGAAAAGAGAATGTGCTGGCAAAACTGACCTGAAATGTAGCCTCGTCTCTAAAAGAAGGAAAATGTTCCACCACGATTTGCATTAGTTTCTGTGCGCTCTTGTCACTCTTTTTCACACAGTTCAGGAAGGAGCCTCCAAAGACTTTCATCAGGATAGTTCCAGTTTCATTGAGGACCTGGTGCCTCTCTTCAATCATAGGCATGGGTTCATCACTATCAGAACGCAGTATGTGCTTGAGCTCATCAAGAGTCATTTTGGAAAAATAGGATGCTTTAATGAAAGGGATTCCTGAAAAATAGAAAAGCTGTGTTACTTGAACGATCATGCATCTCTCAATATTGCCCAAGAGATACTGTAAAGAGACATGTAGTAGCAAACATACATTTCCCTCTGATGTCATTGAGGACAGCATTCTGAGAACTGTGAAATTAAGGAATACAAACTAACCATATAGAAAATGATAGCATGAAGCCTAGCACACCCATTTCTCTTTGTAAGGCATTACCCCATATAGTATATGGTCATGATTTGTTCCCCCACAGATAATCTGAGCTTGCATAATGCCTTGTTTAACACAATGATATCTCTCTTTCTTTGGAAACAGCCAGTCTTTCGTGTCTGACACTATTTATGCAAAGGAAAGGGCTACTGGACATTCCTCTGAATAAAGGCATGATCAATCTTTAACATCATCTACTCAGAAATATGCGATTGTTGTTTAATAAATCTACTTTCTGACTTGCAGCACTCTGGTGCTATTGCCACGAAGCCTATGGTGTATACCATTAATAATTAAACAACAATAATGCTGTGCCAAAATCCTCCAAAGAAGCGGCATTTACAAATGGGTGCATTATTTGAGATTAGTTCTTTCCAATTCTGTATTTTACGCACAAACTTCATAGCGTTGTTTTGCATGCCAAGGAATCATGTTTGAAACAAATTGACTTTATTATTTTGGGTTTTGTATAGTGCAACGTCTGCCATTTTCATGGGTACTTGGTGCTTCGCGGACTACAAGGGAAAAGGGCTTTTTTAGATGGGTAGTTAGTAGGTGTAGAGGGAGGAGAAGAAGGTGGTTGGTTACATTTTTTTTTCTCCAAAAATCTTTTATTTAACATACTGTGGGAAATGATGTGTCCATTAACATAGCAATTATAATTCAAAGAGACATGTTGACGCGGTCGTACAAAATGGCAAATCTTCAGTGAAATGACAAGAGACAAGCCCAGTTCCTCAATACCCCATACGCTCACTCCCATTGCTCATTCGGCCCCTCCAATCCTTTTCGCACCCACCAAACTCTCGTTACAGCAATGAGAAGTACTGTAAAAGCGGGGGTTTAGCCACTAAAGCAGGATAGTGCTCTGTGAAGTCAACGAAAGGTTTCCACACATTAACATATTTGCCACATCGTCCTTCACACAGTGCCGTGATTATATCCGCCACCAAGATGTCCCAAATATTTATTTCTTTTATTTAGATTTGTAGCGCGTACTACAGCCTTTGGGCATCGAGGCGCTAAAAGAGGAGCTTAAGAAGGCTTGATTCTGGGTTACATGAATGCCGCCCATGGAAGGTTCTTAGACAGGGTACAGGGTTATACAACAGAAGTGTGACAAAGGTTGCATATTTACAGACGCTGCGGTCGTCAGAGCATGTTAAGTACAAACATATCAGACAAAAAGTCTAGTTTTGATAGCCTTGCGGTAGGCTGCATGAGAGTCAATTAGCCTGATGTGTGGAGGTAGGGCGTTCCAGTTATTTGCAGCCTGTGTGGGGAAGCTGCTCCCGCAAGTACGAGTTTTGCGAGTTTTAGGAACAGTGATCAGGTTAGTCTATGGTGTTCTAGCTGGCCTGGAGGAGAGGGGATTGGAGATCCTTTGAGCCAGGTAGGGGCGGCCAGGTCGTGGAGACACTTGTGGGTCAGGACAAGGGTCTTAAGGTTGATGCTCTCCTTGACTGGGAGCCAGTGTACCTGCCTACTGAGTCCTGAGATATGGTCTCTGAGTGTGAGACCAGTGGTGGCCCTGAGGGCACTGTTTTGAACAATTTGCAATTTTGCTATGTCTTTCCCTGCGGTTCCATCAAGAAGGGCGTTACAGTAGTCCAATCTAGAGCCAATTATTGCCCTCGCAATGGTGACACAATTCTGTTGGGATAGGAACGGCCTGACTGAGTTGATAAGTTTGGAGTGGTAGGCCGAAGAGGATGCTATGGCGTTAACCTGCCTGTCCATGGTCAGGTTAGGTTCTAAGTATATGCTTAGGGTCTTAATCGCCAGTGACACAGTGATGGGAATATTGTCGACAGAGAAGCAATTGTATAGCTTGTCCAGCTTGCCCAAGGTGGACGGGGATCCAATCAACAGAAGTTCAGTTTTCTCACTATTGAGTCATAACCAGTTATCTGCCATCCAGGATTGGATTGTAGAGTAGATGGAATTGAGAGTGTTCAAGTCTGAAACGTAATCGCCCGATAGGGGGACGAGGATCTGGGTGTCATCAGCATAGTTCATGTATTAGATGCCCGTCCTGGGCAGGATTTTGAACAGAGGTCTCGTGAAGAGGTTGTACAGGGTGGGAGCAATGCCTGAACCCTGGGAGACACCGCATTTAATGATGCTGGGGGTGGCACAGGAGGATTCAGAAAATACCTTCATTGCTCTCCCCTGCAGGAAGGAGGTTATCCAGTTGCAAGCCCTTGGCGAAATATTTGCTGCAGTGGTGAGATGGTGGCACAGGGTCTTGTGATCCACCAGGTCAAAGGCAGCTGATAGGTCGAGTAGGAGAAGAAGCGCTGGTTTGCCAGCGTCTGAGGTTATCCATTTGGTTCTTGAGATCGAGGAGGGCCGTTTCAGTGTCATGTCGTGGCCGAAACCCTGACTGACGGAGACCAGGGAGGTGGTTGTCTTCTAGGAATTTTTGAACTTGCAGGTAAGCTGCCTTGTCAAGTATTTTAAGATGGAAGGGGACAGTGATGATGGGCCTGTAGTTCCCTGGGATCGATGGGTCAAGGGATGGTTTTTTTAAGGAGCGGACAAACCCACACTTCTTTAAGTCCAGTTGGGACATGGCCTTACTGGAAAGAGGCATTAATGAAGGCCGCAATGAGAGGGGCAAGGGATGGAGCGGAGTCCTTGATGACTTGTGCTGGGCAAGCATCCCCTTTGCAATTGGACGGTTTGATGGATTTGAGGAGTGTAATGACTTCAGGGACGGTCACGTCCTTGCATTCAAACATAGGAGAGCGAGTAGGAACGGTAAGTGGGGGTGTGCTGCTCTGGCTGTTGGCTATTAGATTGGAGAGTGCTAGTTCGTGAGCAAGGATTTTGGAGTGTAGGGTTTCAAGTTTGTCCAACATGGCTGACTGAATATTTTTGCACCCAGGCTTCATCCTTCAGGAGGGTGGGAGGTGGAGGAGCAGGGTTCTCCAACTCTCTGAAGATGGTAAATATTTCTTTAGTTCCTGATTTAGCATTAGAGATTCTAGTGTTAAAGGATGAGGCTTTCGCTTTGATGATGGCAGTTTTGTAGTCTTTAGATAGAGCCTTGATGGCTGCTAGGGTGGTCTCCTTAGGGTTGTTTTTCCAGTTAGAAAGTGCAACCCTTTTTTAGAGGAGCTCTAGGAGCTCCTGGGTGAACCAGGCATTGGCGTGCTGGACTTTTTTGGCTTTTGTGAGAGTGAGTGGAGCCACAGTGTCAATGGCCTGGGCGATGGTAGTTTTAAAGACATTCGCTAGTACCTCAGGATCGTTGGAGAAAGGGGACAATAGTGCCGGCACCGAGAGGTGTTGGGTGAGATTTTCCTTCATGAGCTGCCGGTAGCTTCTCGTGAGTGCAGCTGGGAGAGGGATAGTAGGCTTAGGCTGTTTTCTGGTGTTAATGATATCAAACTTGATGCAGTGGTGATCAGACCACGGGATAGGGGTGATCTCTTAGAGATGGAGTGGACAGTTGTGATGGGACACCCAGTCTAGAGAGTGGCCATTAATATGGGTTGGCTGAGAGATGGCTTGGGAGAATCCAAGTGTGGAGAGAACTTTGTGGAGGGCATTAGTGTGGGAGTCTTTAGGGTCGTTAAGTCCTAAATTGAGATCACCAAGGAGTATTATTTTAGATAATGTTTTGAGGTTGTCCGAGAGGGAGTGGATAAGGGCTTCCTGAAAATCAGTGGTAGGTCCAGGGGGCGGTACACTACGTGGAGGGCAATAGTGCAGTTGTGGGAGACTTTCAGTTGGAGCAAGAGGAAGTCGGAGCTCCGATCAAGGTCACATTCTATTTTCCTGATCTGGAGAGTGTCCTTGGCAATGACTCCTACACCGCCACCTCTATGAGAGGAACGGTCTTGTCTGTAGATGGTGTAGCCATCAGGAATGGCGAGGGTGAGGGCAGGGCCGGAAGTCTCACTGAGCCATGTCTCGCTAAGGAAGACTAGGTCGAGGCCGTTACTGCTGATGAGGTCGTGCACGTCAAGGGCATGTGCAGGTAGAGAGCGGCAATTAATGAGGGCAAATTTAAGTGGGGCATCGGCCAAGGGGAACATAGTGGTAGTGGGCGGGTCAAGTGTAGCAGGGTTCAGGTGGTCAGGGGCGGTGAGCATGGGAGCAAAGGGGGCGAGGCTGGCCACGTGTGAGATAAATGTGCCACAGGACATCTGTGGGATGAGTATAAGTGGCGGGGAGACAGGTAGCACAATGGTATCAGCTGTGGGAAAGTGCAGGGTAAGTGGTAGCACATGGTAAACTATGCAGAATAACATCAGCGCCATCACAGGGTGCCATAGTAGCATCCGCACGGCAGTGCAGTGAATCAACAGAGGCAGCACAAGGTAAGGTAGCAACATTAGCAGGGCTACGGGAGTTAACATCAGTAGCATTTGCAAGGCAGTGCAAAAAGGCATTAATAGTATTGGCGTTGGCATGACAGCGAGCAGTACCTGATGTGGCAGTATATTTCATAGTAGAGACATATGCAGGGTGGCTGAGAGTGACTTCAGTGGGCGCAGATGATACAGTAGTACTCCCGACATGTATGGGCAATAGTCGACTTCGCTGCCAAGAGAAGATTTCCAATCAAAGGAGCCATTGGCCGATAAGGGGAATGACCCATTGCCTGTGTCGCCCAACAGCACTACCCGGGTGGTCAGTTACTTTTACTTATGTGTAACCCATGTTTCACTCCTATCCAAAAGCTTTCGCAAGACTTCAATTCATTTTGACATATGTATCATTCAATACAGAAAATAAATTAGTAAAGTGTGAACATCAAAACAAAGTTTTGCACAATAATAACAATATTAGAGCCCAGATCACGGCAAAATAATATACGTATCATAAGGGTCCCCGAGGACAACATTACCGGCCCCATGGAAGACTTTGTTGAGCACACCCTCCTCTCCATGCTGGATAGCCCCAAGCTTTCGCCTCAATTCGCTATAGAACGGGCACTCCGCTCACTGACTGCAAAATTTAAACCGGGTGCCCTGCCTCGCCCGATCATCGCAAGAGTTCTGAACTTCCAGGATAGGGACGCACTTCTGCAGCCGGCCAGGGCCATGGGCGAGCTCCTGCTAGAATCTAATAGGGTTCACCTCTATCCTGACTTCTCAATTGCCATGCAGCAGGAACGGAGGTCATTCATGGCAGTGAAGAAGAGACTTCGGACCTTGGGGTCAAATATGCTATGCTATTCCCCACCAAGCTGAGAGTTGAACACTTAGACAAAGTCTACTTCTTCACGATCCCTGAGGAAGCAATGAAATTCCTGCACCGAAACTTCCATGGCTGACCCTGATTACCCATCTATTTGCTAATGTCCGACTCTACATGCCGCAGTTGGGGTGCTAACGTATAATTTACTTTACTTGGGCTGGTACTCACTCCCAGTGCTAGTCATCTTGATCTCCCCTGCGACAGCTTCAACTGTAAACTGCTTTGCTCTTTATTCTTGCTAATTTCTGCCCTGCAGCGTTGTGGTCCGATCTGGATGATGCAAACAGCCCCCCCGATGCCGAGTTGCAAATGTTGCTGTTTTATCTGTTATGGAGTTATGGAGTATTCACTCCCCTGTTTCGGAAGAGGGTGTGGGTGGTGGCTGAGTGTAGTATGTTAAATCTAAAATGTTCGATATGTCTGACAGGGCTATCAGATGCCTACAACTTCCCAAATGGGTTCTGAAAATGTGTCTCCCATGGGCTGGTTTTGGGCTCAAGACTGTGGTCAGATGGCAGCTGACACTCTGAGGTGCATGAGTTGGAACGTATGGGCCCTGGGTAATCATGCTAAGATGCGGAAGCTGCAGCTCTATGCTGAAAAACATAAGGACTGCATCCTTTTTTTTTTAAACAAGAAACTCAAGTTCTAGCGTCAAGTTGCACTAGCTTTGCCAGAAATTGGGCCGCACACCACTTTTACACACAATACTCCACCCAGAGCCGGGTGTTATGATTCTCATTCACAAGTCACTAGACTTATGTTCCCTTGGCTATGCGGGTGGACCCCTGGGGGCACTATGTGTTAACGCATGGGATGTTATCGGACCTAGTAGTTGTACTGCTCAATATATATGGTCCTAATATAGAGGACCCAGACTTTTACATATATAGCTGACTTACTGGCGGGGTACCCCCTAGCTCCTATTCTGTGGGGTGGGGATTTCAACACCATGGTGGGCCCTAATCTGGATAGGTCTGGAAATAGAGCCCAAAAGTGGACCCGGGCTGCCCGGACCATACTCGAAACACAGGCCAGGCTTGGTGTGGAGGACGTCTGGAGACTCTTACATCCCCAATCCCTCGGGTATACTTTTTATTCCTCCATCCACGACTCACATTCTAGAATCGATCGTTGGCTTGTCCCGTGGACACTGATAAATCGGACATTATTCTATTTTACAAACAGCTCAATGTAAATATAAAGTAGATATATCTGCAAAGAAGGATTTTTTTACTTGTAAAGTTTCCTCAGCTGGCAAACCTCAGAATTAAATTTTTTTTAGAAACCTTACGTTTTTTTTAAAGTAAAGGTCCTCAAAGACTTACTAGACCCATCACATCAGCTTGGTTACAAGAAATTAATTCTGCTCTGGATGCTACTTTCTCTCTAATTTGGCAAGCCATTGGAAGTCTGCTTCCCAATTACAGCAATACAAATTCTGGATCTGTTGTCCATTCTTCCATTTCAGACAATACAAACTTTAAATCAGACATGGATTCTGTTTTACTACGGTGTCAAAGCTATTTCAGCGGAACAATTTGAACAAATTATCCTTACTCTACGACCTACATTCTGCCTAGGGAATCCCAGTCCTACCCATATTAAACAGGGCTGCTTTGACCGGTTGTAACTATTTATAGTTCATTTTGTTACAAATTCCATCTCAAACTGTTTAATACTCCCACCCCTCTTCTGAAAATATCTTATTTGGACCTTGGCCTGCCATGTAACTAATGGCTGATCACCACATGCCTGTTTATGAACATTCTTGAAAATATGGTTGCTCTCAATTTAAAGAATTTGTATTGACGCATAAACTCTTAGGTGATTGTCAGTCTGGTTTTTGAGCACAGCGATGCACTGAAACTTCCTTGCTTGGTGTTAAGAATGGCATGCTCCGGAACCTAGTTAATCACGATGCCTCACTCCTGACATTGCTTGATTTATCTGCTACGATTGATACCCTTGACCACCACGTTCTTCTCTCTAGATTAATATGGCATGGGAATCCAAATCTGAACTGTGCTTTACCACTTAATTTCTTTTGACTAGTCACTATTGTCTGAGCTCGAACGGTCTGTCCACCGAATTTACTGAAATTATGTAGAGGATTAAACCAGGTTGTGCTCTTTCCCACTATTTTTTAACATTTATGTCAAACCCGTTTATTAACTGCTTGCCCCTCTAGGTGTTGGCTTTCATGGTTATGCGAATGACGCACAGTATTTTCTAAACTTGCTGGCATCTTATTCTCCGACAATAATTTATTTTGAAAGCTTTTCAAAATTCAAGAATGGGTGCAAAATAACTGACCCTGTTTAAATGCTGCTAAAACTAAATATAATGGGTCTGGCCACCTAAACTTTCCCAGCTGTTACTTCATTCGTCCTTCCTTTGGATTCCTTTCTCCTCACATATTCCATCCTGGATTTCTCTAATCAGATTAATAAAACTGTAAGCAGTACTCCTTACTACGTGCGATTATTTAAACAGATTCAACTATACCTGAAATCTGATCATTTGGTTGCCATTGCAAGAACAATATTTGGAGCAAAATGTGGGTTTACCGAAAATACCTTTGTGAAAAACTCCACATCTTACAAAAGAACATTAGGTTAATTTTTAATGCTTCTTACCTTTCCCATGCAACCCCATTACTCTTTCAACTTCATTGGCTGCCTGTCTCTACCTGCATTTCTTTTAAAGGTTTATACTTTGGTAAACAAATGTATCTATGGCAATGCCATATCATAGCGCCTCTCACCCTCAGGAAGGCTAAACGTACCAAACACACTAACTCCTGGTTCTCCTTGAACTCCTTGAACTACGAGCCAAGAAAAGAATCGCTCTTTCAGCCTGGCTAGCTAAACCTAATGACTCCTCTAAACTAACGTTCAAAACCATATCAAAAGAATACAAAAATGCCATTATTAAAACGTAATCAAACTGATTGAACACCAGGATCTCTAACACCAAGTCGGGATCTAAAGAGATATTTGCCATCTTTAGAGAACTGGAATCGTCAGCGCCCACCCCGCCTACCCTCTCTAAAGACCAGGAGTGGTGTAACAATGTTCAGGAAGCCATGTTTGACAAGCTGAGCAAAATAAAATCATTGATCACCAACAAGCCTTTGGAAATCTCATCTCAACCATCCCCAGCAAACCACCACCCCCCCACTGACATTCCTCTCGTCTCCTTTAAGGAAATGAGCGAGCTAGAAGTGGAAGCTCTCCTCAAATCCATCAAATCTTCTAATTGTAAAGGACACACTTGTCCAGCCCAGCTGATTAAAGAGAGTGCTACAACCCTTACCCCGTTTATCACAGCATTCATTAATACCTCTTTCTCCTCTAGCCATGTCCCTGCCTGCCTTAAAGAAGCTTGGGTACGACCACTTTTGAAAAAAACGACACTTGACCCAAATATCCCAGCAAATTACAGGCCGTTTTTTACTCAAAATTCGGGACAGGTACATAATTTCCTTGAGTCCAACAACCTGCTGGGTCTCAGACAGTCCAGCTTTAGGCCCAGCCATGGGACTGAAATTGCTCTACTGGACTTAAAAAAACAGATTGATGAACTTGGGGACGCAGGAAAACCAGCTCTCCTCCTGCTCCTAAACCCATCCGCTGCATTTGACTTGGTGAACCATGACACTCTCTGCCACCACCTCTCCTCTGCTGCTAATTTCTCACCTGAAGCTACAGCCTGGGTCACATCATTTCTCCAAGAAAGAGTGATGATCAAGCATGTGCCAAACCTAATTTCATTAAATGTGGGGTCCCTCAAGGATCCTGCATCTCACCTACCCTGTACAACCTACTCATGAGGCCTCTCTTTAAGTTCATGGACGCGCGTGGCATCACATACATCAACTATGCTGATGACACGCAGATCCTCATCCCCCTCACAGGCGAATATGAAGCCAACAGCAAAACTCTCAATTCCATTTACTCAGAGATTCAAACATGGATGGCGGAACATTGGCTGTGCCTTAGCAGTGAAAATACTGAGATCCTACTCATAGGTTCACCAGGAACGCTCAAGAAACGTGCCCTAAAGTACAACTCCTCAGTAGATAAAACTCCCATCACAGTCTCACAGGCAGTGAAAACCTTGGAGATGTTTCTTACCATTCAAAACTGATCACGGCAGCTAGACCGTTCCTAACTGAATAAAACTGCATTAGAATAGCCTGAGCAATATTCGGGTCGAGGCTGGACTATTGCAATGCTTTTCTAGTTGGCACTTCCTCTAAAAATGTTAGAAAACTTCAGACGGTCAAAACAACGCACTTAGGGCAGCTATTGGCATCTCCAAACGTGACCACATCTCTTCAACTAGAAAGCTTGTCCAATGGCTTCCCATTAGGGAACGCATCATGTTCAAAACCCTTGCTCTCACACACAAATGTCTACATAACACCGCTCCCCTGTACCTCTCACAAAGGATTGCCAAACCAAGCTCAAACAGACCTACCAAAACGGCCTACCTAAATAGGATCACTATCCCCAAGACCCTTATGGTCAGTGCTGGAGGAGCCAGCTTTCCGGTCATAGCAGCATCCAATTGGAACTCCCTCCCCCCACACATTAGAAACAATGGGCCTCATTACGAGTTTGGAGGTAGCCATGCCGTTTTTACCAGCATGGCTAACCCCAAACTCAGGTCCGGGTCCCGCAAAATGGGAATAACCGGGCCATTCTGACCTTTGCAGGCCCGGTAATTCCCATTCACGGGACCCGGATCCGGACCCGGTACGTCCCCATTCCCATTTGAGCCCCTATAGGGTTCAATGGGAATGATGGTAACAACGGACCCATTTGTAACAGGACCGTTGCTACCATACTGTTCTGCTAGCGGGTGCCGCTATGCACGTCTGGTCTGACCAGGCGTGAAGAGCGGCTCCACGAGCAGAACTCGTAATGTGGCGGTAGAGTGATAACGGCGCCAGCAGCAGTAACAGCACAGTTATCACTCTAACTACATGGTCGTAATGAGGCCCATTGACTCTTACATTGCATTTACGAAAGCTGTCAAAATGTTATTGTTTGTATAACTGCATTAACTGATTGCTCTTCTGTATCAAACATCCAGTGTTTGAATGAATGTACCTTACCATGCTTGTCCTCCGCTCACTGTAACCAGGAGCCAAGCCTAAATCCTGTAACTAAGACATATTCTTGCAACAGCGCCTCAATGCCCCTGGGCTATAGCGCGCTTTACAAATTCAAATAAATAAAAATAAATATCTAGCTAGTAATCTGAAGATCTGAAGATCCATAATCCTAATCCTACTCTTTGATCTAATTCTTCTCTAACTTGTAATCTTCCAAGATTTAAAAGGAACTATGTTGGCGGTAGATGTGTCACTGTGCAGGGCCCCAGAATTTGTAATGCTCCTCCTGCCACCATTAGATCCAAGCCCAATTTAGGTGCCTTCAGGAAAAATCTGAAAACCTTTTTACTCTCATTTGTTTGATTATCATTATCCATTTAACTTCATTATTCCTTCCGATAGCGCTCTTGTGCCTTTAGGTTTGAGCGCTATATGAATAACCATAGCCATAATATTAAGTATCCTTTTTGTATTGCATACTGCATTCTATTAGCAATGAACCCTGATTGATTGGAGCCAAAGAGGGCTGGTAGGGGCGGTTCTATATGTTTAGCCAAATTCTGATGTACATGTTTGCATGTAAGCTCATTGGAGCAATGGGCCTGTAGGCGAAACATACTGTATGATCTTTACTTGCCTCGGGTATTAAGATGAAGGGGGAGTCCTCCACTGCAGGTACCATATGGCTGTGCTGTTTGAAGTGGTTCCTTCGGTGCTTGTATACAGAGATTCTTCCTCCTCAAATAATCCTCAAGGTTTTCACATTTCTATTGTAGTCCTATAGTCTTTCAGGGAATCCAATTCTGATCAGGGTGGTTGGATAGTTTCTCATTGAGTGGATAGATCAGCCTTGAAGCCTGCCACAATCAAGGCAAGTTCTTAGATTAATGTTCTCCGCAACTGTTATTTAGATCCACCCTTAGGATTGTAGTTTCCTCCATCATAGAATTCTTGCGATCATCTTCTTTTTTTAATATTTCTTTTTATTAAACATAAACAAGTCACAGTAGCAAGTCAATAGTAAGCATTGGTCAAAAATGTCACAATATCGTTAGTAATGCATTGCGTTATTGCAGTGATAGGAGCCAGCACATGTGCGGGGGGCTGTTAGGTCTCCAGGGAGCGGCCCGTTGGAGGGTGGGGAGGAGCAACAGGGTGGACCAGGGGAGGGGAGTGCCACTGTTTCTGTGTTTCCTTGTCTTGCATACCCGTTGGTCTATGGGGTTAAGCATTCCCCATTCATATCCCCCAAACCTTCAAATACATCCCTGGACAGCCTCTGGCAGTCTACATCAGTTTCTCTAATGATGCCCATCAGTCAATTTCATTAGCCCATCAGTTTATGCACAGTTTGTCTTGGGATCCCCATGTGGAGGCGATGAGTCTTTTCCCCAGTCCAAGGGCCACTGAGATAAAGGTTTTTTCACATTTGTTATAAACCACTTCTCCCCAGATACCGAGTATCACCATTTTAGGGCCCAGTGGGACTGGGGAGGCTTCAAGCTGTTCCTTAGTACGTGCCAGAGTGACTTCACCATCTGTTTTCACAGATGCTGCACATTTCTGGGTGATCTTTTTTGTTTGTGTTCTCTGAAAGAGGCTGCCCAATGGATGAGCTTTGCATTGTATTTAAATCTTAGCCGCTGCTCTTTTTCTGATTCCTGGAAAATACACAAGTTATTCCTGACAACCCCTTTGTAGGTCATTTCCTACATCAGATGCATTGTCTCCTACAGTAAACCACTTAAATAGCACACCTTCTCTGGGTTAAGGGCTTTGTATCAGTCGTTTCAGCCATAGCTAATTAATTGCAGTTTTTGACCATGGAACGCGAAATTCTTCATCGCCTTGCCACTTGTCTCAGCAAGGGCCAGAGCATGTGCAAACATTGTGTGGCCCCTGTAACATGTGGTGTCTCAATTTGTGATGTAAACATTGAGACAAAAACATTCAGATGGGCTCAAAGTAAAAAGCAGTCAGGGGAGCAAGTACAAGGGCTGAGCCTCTTTCTACTCCACACATGCAAGGTGAAATGTGTTTTTACTAGAACCAGTGCTGCAGTGAGGGCTGTGGTGGTAGTAGAGGTAAATGCAGCTCTTAATATTGTCAAGCTACCATGTCTTGAATTGCATGCGCACCGCCTATGAGCCACAAGCAGAAGTGCCTGTTGCACATCATCCATAGAGTTATCCTCAGGCTCTGCAAGCTCCAAATTATGCACCAGTGCTAAGGTCCATTTCAGCTCTAGGTAATCAGGAGAACAGGCTCATTGTAGTCAACGTTGTGATCTTTACCGGAAGCAAGCCCCCACAGGGCCTCCAACGTGTGCGCCTCCCATTGCCACAAGAGGCCTTGCTTTGTGTCACTGTGGGCTCCTTTGCTTATGCGGCTCCCTCAAATGTACTGCGGTGTTACAAGTATGCTGGGCAATGATGCACCAGCCAACATTCAGAGCACACCAGGCTTGCCATGGGCAGCCCGGCTTCCCCATCCAGCTCCTCCCACTTACAGGGGTACAGTGAGTCAGATTTGCCAGGGGCCACCTGCAGTGGTGGCTTAAACCACCACTTTCATGTACGGACTGAACCCTCAGCTGTGTCACCAGAACTCCACCAGACAACAGCTTTATGGAGTCCACCAGAGCCACCACAGACACCATTTTCCCAACCGCAGAGGACTGTTTCTGCACAAATAACTTTCTCAAAAGCGTACAGAGCGGGTCAATAATTCTCCTCAGCACTGCATCTCAGTTTGTGCTAAAGGTTAGTGTGGAGAACTGGCAGACTAGAGCAAAGAGTGTGAGCTCTCCAGGGATCGTTCCCTCACTGCCATTTTGCTCATGCCCCCAAGCTAAACCATTGTAATGCAGTTTTAGGACCATTCCAGAATAAGTTTTTGTTTAATTTTTTTATTCGGATGGAAACTAAATTTCAAACACATTGGCCGGGAAGACTTGCATCACTTCCCCTTACAAAGCAATAATGACATCAGAAAGCATTAGCGTGATTGACCATCTGATGTTTCAGGAATAATGCCATAAGTAAAATTTGCAATCTCCACCAGCAGGCAACAGATCTGCGATAATTACAGCAGGCAAAGAGATTTGCAATAGTGACCATCAAGCCCAGTTTAGCACTGATGAGCAGGTACGAGATTTATTGTGAAGATTAATTGGCAGGTGTAGTGATTTAGGTTTCCATGTTGTCTTTGCAGAATGAGCTGAATGCTGAGTGAGTGACATGGAATCTTGCTGGTGAGAATGTTGTTATATGGTTGAGAGTTCTGAGTGAGAGAGTTGGTGAGATTTATCCTACCTGGGAGGATGCCGGTGCATGTTTACCTGAAGCTCTGATGAACTTGACATGATAAACCATAAAGATGTACTGGAACTTCATTAAAGGAACAACTAGAACATCAAGAGATGTCAGAGTCATCATTGGGAACCCAGAGCTTTACATTGGCGACAAGGATGTTGGCTGTGCTGTGGGGATAGCACTGAGGATGGCACATGCACCGCCCCCTAACCCAAGAAGAAGACCCTCCCAGGTAGGGCGAGCGCCGATTGGCTTTAGGCGCAGTAGGGCCCAGCGCTGGGGCCGCTGGCGCAGGTTACAGTGATCTGCACCATGCAAAAGCCATCTGGGTTGGTCTGTCTAACCGGAAGTTGTACAGGTTAAACTCAGAGGGCCAAGAGACTGGCAGAGCAACAGTGGCAGGGCTGAGGGCCCATTGACTGTCTTGAAGGGGTTTGGGAACCCAAAGCGGTGACATGGAGGGCTGTAAACCCATGGCAGTAGCAAGTGAAGAGGCTTTGAGTCTTAGCTACGCCTGGAAAACTGGGAAGCCATGTTGCACAGTTGAGGGGCTTGGAGCCCATGGCAGCAGCAATAGGAGAGGCTTGTAGCCTAAGCGGCGCCTGGGGAATGAAGAATCCGGAGGTTATGTTGTGCCGCTGAGGGGCTTGGAGCCCAGGGCAGCAGCATTGGAAGAGGCTTTGAGCCTGAGATGCACCTAGGAGTGACTAGGGGACCACTGCTCTCTGGCAGAGGGGCTACATGCCCACAATGAGAACTGTGTTTCTATGAGAGTCAAAAGTGACTTTGGTGGAGTTTAGAGCCCATTGCTAAGGTACTTTTTCCTATGGGTGGAGATGCCAGGAGAAGGAACATGGCTAGAGAATTACTTTGCAGGAGAAGGAACATGGCTACAGAATTACTTTGCAGGAGAAGGAACATGGCTACAGAATTACTTTTGGTTATATGGGTGCATTAGATAGCATGCAGCAGAGTTTAAGTTAACATGTTGTGTTTTAATTGTCATGTGAGGCCTGTGATAGTGGTGATATTTTGACACTATAATTAAAACATTTTGAGACTATAATTAAAACATGAGCATTTATAAGAGAATGTACACTGGATGGGAGAGTGTGGTGTCATGGCCTCTGTTGCGAGCAATGTTCGTTTTTTGAAGCAGTTGTGTTTAACGCATGTTCTTTCCACAGATGGATTTTTCAATGCAATAGGCAAAGTGGTCTGATATAGGAAAATGTGATAAATGGAACATGCTTACTAATGTTTTCCTTTGCAGGTGGGACTATACGTTTGATGAGAGTTAAGAAGCTTAGTTAGAGCTTTAAGATTTGTTGGAGTTTTGCAGAAATGTTATTAATTTTAGCTTGTTGCAGTGTGTGATCTGCATGTGGGAGTTTTTGTGGTGTGCTAGAGTTTTAGCATTTTGGTGATTTTTGTAGTTGTGCACTTGGTGGCCTAGTGCATGGTGTGTTCTAAGTGGTTCTTCGCAGCAGTGGTGTTGGTTTTGTTTGTTTTAAGGAACACATGTGACGGATTAGGTGTGGCAATATTGCACTGTTTGTGCTGTTTGGATGTTGTTTCACTGGGACGTTTGTAACTTTGAGTGTGAGGTGCACATCATAGTGGTGTGTATTTATTTGGCTGTGAAGTTATGGGTGGCTGAGTGTAACAAGAGTACTGTTGTTCTGGTGATAGCGATGCATTTATTTATATGTTGTGTGTGACGATGCTTTCTCATAGTTGTGTTTGGTCTTTAGGTGGATCTTTAGGACACATGCGACGGGGGTGGCGGCATAGGTACCTTAGGGTGCAATGTGTCGTTTCACTCGGGTGTTGGGAATGCCCAGCCTTGTTCTTTGATGTGTGTGGTGCACAGCACAGAGTTGTGTGTGTGGCTATGAGGTTAGTATTGGTTATAGTTTTTGTGTGGTAGTGGAGGAGAGAGGTTAGAGAGATACCTGAGCTGTTGAGGATTGATTGCTAGTGGTACAATTTTCATAGGTAGGTGTCCTTCCTTTACTGTGTAGAAAAGGGGAGGGGCATTGTTAGTATTGTGTTATGGTACCATTTGAACTGGTGATGCGTTCAGGTTGTACGGGTGTGGTGATTAATCATGTGGTTGAGATGCACGCGCATGTGCTGGAGTGTGTGTGTGTGTGTGTGTGTGTGTGTGTTGTGAGTGTGACCAGTTTTGGTAGGCGTTGTTGTTGTTGTGTAAGGAAGGGAGATACGTAGTGATTTAGGTTTCCATGTTGTCTTTGTAGAACGGGTAGAATGCTGAGTGACTGACATGGAATCTTGCTGGTGAGAATGTTGTTGGATGGTTGAGAGTTCTGAGTGAGAGAGTTGGTGAGATGTAGCCTACCTGGGAGGATGCTGGTGCATGGTTACCTGAAGCTCTGATGAACTTGACATGATAAACCATAAAGATGTACTAGAATGGGGGGCGTGGCTACGAGGGCCATGTAGGAGGACGCGATCTGGAGGAGCTCCCGAGATCCTGAAATGATCCAGGCGAAATAGTGCATAACAACGTGCCTATGATTGCTGAAAACACACATGTCGGTGTGTGAACGGACTGACTACGCTTGGTGAACTTTTGGAATGCATGGGAGGAATGTCGGTGGAGTTTTGTGTGAAAAAGATAAGGAGCGCCAGAGACTAAAGACGAAACAAAATGGCCGATCAACGACTGGAACAAAGGAAGGAGCAGGCCGCACGGTGGTCGGGCGACAGGAGCGGACTGTGTGCGTATTTGTAACTTGTGCGGAACGCAGGTCCCCTATGTTGGGATACTAACGCGAATCGGCCTGTATTTCTAGAGTGTTCTACTACTGGCGTAGGCCTTTGGGCATGTGATAGAGGGCTGAGGCCGCACTATGACGCATCGAAGTAGCGAGACACTGTGCATGGAAAGCTCGGCGTGAGAAGCTCACAGAGTTTGTGGACTGTGCGTGCCCCCCCCACTCCGTGGAACTGCCGGAGTGGGGCTTATGCGGCTACATGGGAAAGCACGACCCATGGTAGCGGACAGGTCTCGCCTGGGGGTGGCTCGAGAGTGGCCCCCTGGAACGTGCCCAGCGGCTGCAGAATCATGTCTAATAGAACTGTGAGACCGAAAGCGAAGCAGCCCACGTTGGACAACTTCGCCAAGACGTCCCCCGGTCCGGAAAGTTCCAAGAGCAAGGATAAGTCGCCTGCAGGCGGCATGCCTGTGATGGGAACTAACCAGGAGGTCCTGGCTGCGATTGCGACCTGAAAGCGGCCTGGGAGGCTAAACTTGAACTGGCCGTTACTGAGCTGAAAACGGCATTGGACCTTAAGGTCGGTGAGGTGCAGGAAGAGGTGAATTTACTTCGACAGGACGTCAGGTCTCTGGCGGAGCGCACTGAGACCCTCGAGAAAGAGGTTAGCCCGAACACCGCGGATTGTGCCTCCCATAAGGCCGAATTGCATGCCCTGGTGCAGAGAGTGGGCAACTTGGAGAACAGGGCGGAGGAGGCGGAAGGACGCGTCCGACAGAATAACATTCGCATCGTGGGCCTGCCAGAAGGATCAGAGGGCCACGATCCCACGGAGTTCATCGAATCTATGCTGTTGCAGGAAATACCCGGAGGAGCTTTATCTCAGGGATTCGCGGTGGAATGTGCCCACAGAGCTCTGACAAGGAAGCCGCCGCCGGGAAACCCACCTAGGCCAGTAATTGCCAAAATCCTTAATTATCGGGAGAGGATACTAGAACACTTCCGCAAGGGTGGAACGATTAAACGAGGGGCGGCAAACATAACGGCCTACCCGGACTATACCCTGATTGTGCAGCGTAGCCGTATGAACTTTGGAACGGTAAAGCGGAGCTTGAGAGAGGCGGGCCATAAATACATGTTGCTGTATCCGGCGAAATTGAAAGTTTTTCATAAACACAGGACTTTGTTTTTTGACACTCCGGAGGACGCCATGGCATGGCTCGACGCGCAGGGATGCCCCCAGGAGCCTGACGTTCGGACGGGGAGAGGAGATGGAGGAGAGAAGTAGTGCACGAGGAGGGCGCTAAAAGATGGCGCGGAATAGGACTCTGGGACTTGATTATAGTCACTTGAGCGGCCTTAGGCAGAGAAGGCCAGACCGCTAAACAACATGTTATGAGCACTGTGACTATTGCTGTTTTTAGGGGAGCCTTGCAGAGCGGATCTCTTTACCCCACTTAGTAACCTTAGTTAAGTGGCCATTAGGGCGACGTCTCCCTACTGGGCTCTGGGCATTGGTTGGTGCTTGCAGGGCTAGATGTGGGGGTGCCTGAGTTCCATGGATGGAGCTGGGCAGCAGTTGGGGAGTGTGGTGTTGGGGAAGGGATGGGTGGAGGGTGGGGAGGTCTAAGTGGGGAGTTTGGGGTGTACATAGTTATGGGGAGTTCGAGTTTGTACATGAGGCTACAAGAAAGAGCTAGAGGGTTGTATCTGTATCGCATGGGCAGGTGGGATTGGCTGCACGGAAGGGGGGAGGATACTTATGAGCTATGGGGGATCTTAAGATCGCAACATGGAATGTCAGGGGACTCAATAGTTACTTAAAGAGGAACAAGGTCATGATGTATTTGAAAAGACAGAAGATTGATATTGCACTGTTGCAGGAGACGCATCTGACGCGGGAAAAGTTGGAGCTGGTGGGGAAGAAGTGGAGAGGTATTGTAGTGGGTCTCGTATTCTGCCTACGCTAGGGGGGTGTTGGTCTGGGTGGCACTGCACGTTCCGCTCCAATTTACACAGGAGGTGGTGGATACAGAGGGGAGGATGGTTATATTGAAGGCGCTGGTGGAGAATAAAGGAGGCGTGCAATGTAAATACGTATGCCCCCCAACACAGCGGCATATTTTAGGACTCTGTGTACCAACCTGGGTACGTGTGTGGGTGGGGCGGTTATTTGGAGGGGGGGGATTTTAATTGTGTGCTGAACCCCAGGGTAGACAGATCTGATGATAAGATTGATAGGCCCACCCCAGCAGCCAGGGCGTTGCAGACGCTGCTCGACAACTTCTGGCTGGCAGATGTTTGGAGACTGAAACATCCTAATGGGGAGCAGTATTCGCATTACTCAGCCCCGCAACAACTGCATACGAGACGATTATTTTTTTGCCACACCAGATGTGGTGGTAGAGACCACCCAAATAGAATACAAAGCAAGGGTCCTGTCGGACCACTCGTCATTGATACCTAAGAAGTTTTTTGCCAAGCTGAATAGTATGTGCAGAGACTTCCTATGGCATGGCAACTGGAATAGAGTGGCGCTATGGAAGTTGCAGAATTTCCATGAGAGGGGGGTATTAAGCTGCCTAATTTTGAGGCCTATTATGTAGCTGGTCAGTTGCAATATGTGGTCAAATGGCTCTCTGATGAGGCAACTCCCGAATTTAGGTTGTTTGGACAGGACTGCACTCTGTTTTACCTGAAGGAAATTATTTGGTTGCCTAGTTCAGAAATGAAGGAGCGCCCGGGAATGATGTTGCTGGGGTGGAAGATGTGGCGTAGAGTATGTCGAATGATGGAGGACCCGTACCCGTGTTCCCCGCAGGTGCCGTTGGTTGCTTTGGCAGGGGAAGACAAGCAGCTAAGGATGATAATCAGGACCTACTGGGAGTCGGTCGGGCTGGTTACATTGGGGGATGTTTGGCAAGAGGGGACCATTAGGGATTTTGAAGGACTAGGGGAAGAGGCAGGCTTGCATAGGGGCCAGTATGTCACGTACCTAAGGCTGGTGCAGAATATTCGTAAAATCTGGCCTGAGACTGTATTGGCGGAGGACCCAGACGCCACTATGGGGACAATATATGACATATCAGAAGGGGGGCATGAGATCTCTAGATTGTATGAGATGGTGATGACCCGGGTTGGGAAGGAGTTGACGCATTTGAGGTTGGATTGGGAAACAGAGGTGGGAGCACAGATGGAGGATGGGATGTGGGAGCGTGCTATGGGATACCACAAGAAGGTGTCAAGAAATGCTAGATTACAACAAATACAGTTGTATATAACGCACAGAGGTTATATGACCCTGATGAGAATATCTAAGTTCGGAAATGCGGGACAACAATCGTGCCCAAAATGCGACAAGGAAAATGCTGATATGACACACATGTTTTGGTCTTGTACAGTGATTGAGAGTTTCTGGGGAGAAGTGGCGCAAAAACTAGCGGACAAAGGGGTCACGCTCATTATAGATACGGCCTGGGCCTGCCTGTTGGGAGGGTTTCCCAGACCACGGAAACTTAAACATGTTGGGAAATTGAAGGACTTGGCATATGTGCTCGCAAAACGGAGGATTGCCATGGGATGGAAGCAGTATCATAAGCCACGGGTGGAGGTATGGTGGCGGGAATTGCAGAAATGGGCGGAGGCTGAAACGGTGGTATGGCAGGAGGCATGTAGCATGAGTGGGGAAGAAGAAGTGGGTACCCTGATGGCATGGAGAGTATTAATAGCAGGACTGTTTGGAACAATAACGATTTCTGCAGACTCAGAAGGAGGTGATACCCTGCCACACGTAGCAGATACGGAAAGTGAAGGACAAACAAGCTCTTGAGGGGGGAGGGATTGGGGGAGCAGTGGTCTTGACTAATTGATGTTCATGTGATTGTTGCAAAAAGCGCTGCCAGTTTGGTTTGCATTGTTTGTTCGTTTTAAAAATTAATAAAAACCGTTTAAAAAAAAAAAGATGTACTAGAATTTCATTAAAGGAACAACTAGAACATCAAGAGATGTCAGAGTCATCATTGGGAACCCAGAGCTTTACAGCAGGCTATTAGCAATAATGGAAATAGACAGAGGATTTGCAATATTCGTTTTATGTGAATGTATGAAAAAAGACCTTTGTACTGTGTTACAAATCAGATAGCCTGGTCACTGGATTTCTAATGCATCAAAAGCAGATAAGATTTTGAATTGGGAGTATTTTGCTCTGTATCTTTAAAAGTTGGGCGAGAATTTATTTTAAGGAATAAAAAAGAAATTCCCAAGTAACACAAATGAGGAGTGTATTTAGCAGAGTCAGTATATATTTGAACTTCAAAACCGATATCTTTTTGTGATACTTGTATGTACCTAGCAATACATGTAAACTGAAAGATGCATTTTTATCTTACAGGTCCTCTTCACATCAGGCAGTAATACTATTTGAGCACCTTCCATTGGGCTCCTGTGCTGATACCACTGATGCCAACATATCCGTGGACCTGTCCGTATGAAAGGGGTGAATAGGCTCCTATGTGTCTGTTTCCCATTTTTTGTTCTGGGCATTTGCCCGTTTTTAGGGAATGATTAGGGCCAATATGACACTTATCTGCGTGGCTGGTCCCACATACATATTTCCCGGCTCTATCTATGACACCAAACCACAGGCACATTCCCATGCTTCATATACTCCCAGCAGGCACTGGCCCGCTCTCAATACACCAGAAAACACTCAGACATGCATACCTAGCAGCACTCGAGTCACACTCTCAAAAGGCACCCCCCCACCCTAACATACATGCAACCTGCATCGACCCCCCCCCCTTTAATGGTAGATCGCCACGCTCTTCGATGCCCCCAATTTCACAGTGTCACCTTGCACTGGCCCTTTATACTGCCTCATCAACCAGAGGATATAAAAGGGAAAGGAGAGTTAGAGAAGGGACGATGGGAAAGGAAGTCTAGAACAAAAAAGATCTAGTGGAAACGTTACCATCTTTTGGAAACAGAAGATCTGAGGTCTAATCCCAGCTCCAAATTGTGTTATGTTGGACGAATCATGTTACCTCCCAATGCTTCCGTTTTCTTATATGGTAAATGTGGGTGTACGCAAAATAAATGTAACGCTAGCATAACACTTTATTAAACCAGAAATACTGGCCAAGCAAGGAGGGATGAGGTTTACTGGCTAAACTGCAGACTTCTGAACCATGCAATAAGAATTCTGATCCAATCCTCACTTCTACACTTGATCAACATTATCTTGGGCACATCACTTTCTCTCTCTGTATTCCAGTTTCATTATCTGCCAGATATGGGGTGTTTAGAAGAACACAAAACCATTATAACGTGCCACATTAAATCAAAAATATTGGAGGTGAAAGATGGGGGAATCAATCTAGCAGCAAAGTTGCCAACTTTAGAACAAAGAGATCCAGGTTCTAACCCAATCTTACCCATAATACTTTGACCTTGGGCAAATCTATTAATTGTCCAAGCATTGTTGACTTTTTTTGCAACACCAGTTATAAAAACTAATCTTACAAATGACCTATTAAACATTAGTAGACCTTTAGCTTTTTGGGACTTTGATTAAGATCACCAACACCCAGCTATTAAATCACTGTTTATTGGTATGTTGCTGTCTCAGTTTTCCAGTAAATACACTGACCCTTTATTATAGGTGAGGGTCATTTGATGCCCCTTACATCCATGTCACGGAAGGAGTCAAGGGTTTGGTGATCTAACTTCTGCAACTCCTATGATTAAGAAAAAATAATGCCACTCATGCTAATCCTGGTTTCCCTATTTGTCCAATGAAAATAAAGTTATTCAGAACATGAAAACAAGTCTACCAAAATGTACATAGAAAGGTAGACGGTACAATGCAGTGTGAAGCAAGCATTAGATAATCTGTCAATACATAACAAGGAACCCCGAGCTAATGGGTCATGGCATGTATGTTGCATCCTGTAAAATCTCAGTCATCTCACCTTATAAGGAACACAGATGCCCCCTCATCCCCGCCACCTCCACTTAAGCACTTTAGAGAATGGAAAAATGCTCTAGCAGTATAGGCTCAAACATGCAAGATTCATAAATATGGAAATAATCCATACGGGAGACCAGGTCTTGAAAAACCTGGGCAGCATATCACTTACTTGACGTGACGTGACAAATTCTCATTGCCCAAGATACCCACACTTTGCTCTACCAGATGGACAAACAAAAGGACCATCTAAATCGTCCAACACTATGCTATGGTCTATCTGGCTGCATTGTGTATGAAGTGCACTGGGAACAGAAACTGGGTAGCATCCATCTCTGTCTGAGTCACCAAGGACCAGAACCAATAGGTTTAGGGGTAATTGTACACTATAGATCTACCGTATTTTAGACAGAATTTCCTTTGAAAGGCATTGACCACTAAATCTGCTCCAAGGTCCTATCTTCCCGACACCTCTGCATGCATGGTCGGGAATAAAACAGCATATATTTGTGAAGTCGGTGTAGGAGAAGATGTCACCTAAACAGATTTTACAATCGCATTCCTTTGTGGTGGTTCACTTGAAGGACATACACACTCTTGCCCAGATGCTGGTTGAGGACTCTGGCCCAATGTGAATGCCATGTTCCTCTTGCCATTTAGACATGTAGGGAAGTTTCACCTGTGATTTCCACCATCAAGGAGGAAATTCAGTTTGGACACCTTACCTTTAATAATACCGCCGATCAGACAGACTGAGTTGGCAGCTTATCTATCTCTCCAAGGATGGACAAGAGGGTTCGAGGTCCACCGACACAGTAGGGTGTAGCAGAACCTCTTCACCCTGAACTTAAGCTTGGACTCCTTGAATGCTAAAGAAGGCCCCTAACTATTGAACATTTGTATTTATTTATTGTTTATCAAAAAATGCTCTATGACCACCCCGGACTGAAGCCCTGAAGTCAATCTGGCCCAAGCCTGGAGCCAAGTCAGGGTCATCAACCATTGGTGAGTCTGGTCCGAACACATTTCAATCCCCCAAAGTCTTAACACTATCAGAGCAATACAAGGTGACCCAAGTGAAAGCAAGACTATCCCCCGTTGGATATACATTGCTTGCCTTTAAAATTATATGTTACTCACCGTAGTGACCAAGTCCCCTTTCCTCTATACTGCATGGACGTCTCTTCCTAGGGACGGGACACGGAACCTTTTTCACCAGGAAAAACCTTCCCCTTTAAATTTAGAGGCGCGCGGGGGTGCGGCCTTGGGAGCATGCGCTGCCCTGACTCTGCCCTCCGGCGCCACACCTCAGTCCCCACGGACGCATCACCAATAGATTAACATTGCCGAATGACACCAGTTTCACTAGGGGGTAGAATGGTGAGACGTATGGAGGAAAGGGGACTAAGAGTATGTTAGTCACTACAGTGAGTAACTTATAATTACTCTTACGTCCCGTCCCCTTTCCTCCATACTGCATGGGCGATTACAACCGAGTGTAGCCCCAGGGCGAAGAGGAGACGCTCCATAAACAAACATGTTTCTAAGAACCGCATGTCCGAAAGCCGCGTCTGATCTAGAGCCGACGTCCAAACAGTAGTGCTTGCATAAAGCCGAAGGGGAGGCCCATTTGGCTGCCCTGCTTATGACTTGCCAGGGGACATGTCGCTGGAAGGCGATGGCCGATGCCTTGGCTCACTGCGTGGGCGTGCATGTTGGCCGGCAGTGGCTTATGCTATCCCTCATAAGCTTCTTTGATGGCCAAGACCATCCAACGGGCTATGAGGTGATTCCCCGGGTCTTGATCCGCCGAAGGTCACAAAAAGTGCGTCTGACTTGCAGAAGCCCTTGGTCCTGTCCAAGTAGAATTTCATGGCACGCCTGACATCGAGGCAGTGCAGAACTCTCTGTGCCCCGTCTTTAGGTTCAGCAATAAACGTAGGCAACACTATTTCCTCGTTCAGATGAAATGCAGAAGGCACCTTAGGGAGGAATGCTGGGTGTGTCCACAGGACTACTTTATCCCTGTGAAACGTAGTATAGGGCTCTGAGGCGACCAGTGCCTGGATTTCGCTGACTCTGTGAGCCGAGGTGAGGCCAACTAGTAAGGCCACCTTAATGGTGACCAGCCGAATGACCGCAGACACCCTTGGCTCAAATAGTTTGTGCGCCAGGGAACCCAAAAGTATGTTGAGGTTCCACACAAGATGTGGCCTCAGTCCTGTCAAATGCTTCTTGACAATCGGGTTGGAAGAGGAGAATACCTCTTCCTGAGTTTCTGTATGCCCCAATGGCTTCCAAGTAAGTGTGGCAAGTGTCTACCTGCACGCCCGAGTGGGCGAAGTGTGCCGAAAAGGAGAGCATGTTGTCCAGTGTACATGCAAGGGTTTGATAGTGGCAGAACCTGGTCCACTTGCTCTTATACTGGGTCCTCGTAGCTTTGCCCCTAGCGGCCTGTACGATTTCTAGATTAGCCTGGGACAGGCTGAGTTGCCCTAGCGTGACCTGCTCAGGAACCATGCTGTGAGGGCTAGTTTCTGTGGCTTGGGGTGGATGACCCTACCCCCATGCTGCGCCAGAAGATGTGCTGAGCCCGTCGGAAGGTGAATGGGTGGTCTCTTCGAGAGGCTGAGCAGCTCCGAGAACCATGGCCTGGCTGGCCACCATAGCGCTACTAGAATGATGCTCAGATGACGAGACTCCTTGATCTTGCATATCACCCTGTGTATCAGCGGTGTGGGTGGGAAGGCGTATGCCGTCATGCCATTCCACTGAATCTGAAATGCGTTGCCCAGGAAGCTGGGGCCCTGTCCATGCCAGGTGAACTGTTGGCACTTCCTGTTGTCCCAGGAGGCAAAGAGGTCCACCTGGGGTTGTCTCCATCTGCTGAAGATCTCCTGCAGTACGAGGTCGTTCAGTTGCCACTTGTAATTGTCCGCCCCAGTCTGCTGAGCCTGTCCGCCTCCCGTTTGGATTCCACAGGAAGGTGGACGACCGTGAGGTAGATGTTGTTCTCCAGGGCCCATTCCCACATGCTGACTGCCAGTCTGCCAGTCTGCACAGTGGAGGGTACCTGGTACCTCCCTACTTGTTGACATAGAACATGCTGGTCGAGTTGTCTGTCTGAATGAGGATGACCTTGCCCTCGATAACCGGAAGGAAGGCTCTGAGCGCCAGCCATATGGCCAATTGATGTGGTGCTCCTGCTCCTGTCGGGTCCAGGTGCCATGAACGCAGTGGTTTTCCAGGGTGGCACGCCATCCCGAGAGAGAGCAGTACGTAGTGATGGTGACCTGTGGGGTAGGTTGCCGGAAAGGCTTGCCCGTCCACAGGTTGCAGTCTCTGTGCTTGTGGACTCGTGCAGAAGGGATGTGACCTAGCAGTTCGGGCTGGACTTCCCCTTTTGGGGTGGGGCCAAGCCTGATTTGCATATGGTCTTTCCCCTTCTGTAATGGCTTGGCAGGCGAAGAACGATGGTCTGGAGGGTTGCCCCGAGCAATGCCAGTGGTTAAGATTCAGTCTAAACCTTCCAGCCATCACCTCTTTGTTTTTGCAGTCTCTGGACCACCATGTGAGGTCCGGGTGAAGAGAAGGAGGAACGTTGATCATCTCCGCCTGAGAGCTCCTCTTCTGGTTCCATGATGCTGCAAAGTGCAGCTGTATGCTCCTCATCCTGAGTCTCGTGTGGGGGAAGGCCAATAGGACCGCTGCCATGAGACCAAGTGGGTGTTGGTACCACCAGGCCAATGTCACTTCTCTACTGAGGAAGTGCGCAGTGGCCTTCTTGATGGCCGTGATCTTGTCCTCCGAAGGAAAAACACTCTCGGAGAACGTGTCCCAGATGAGCCCCAAGAATGTCAGACTCTGCGTAGGCTGCAGCTGCGTCTTCTTGAGATTGAGCGAAAAACCCACATCGGCCAGTGTGTTCATAAGAGCATGGGAAGTGCGGTGCACCGCTTCCGAAGATGAAGCCCTGACAAGCCAGTCGTCGAGGTATGGGTAGACATGGTGGCCCTGAGCCCCGAGGAGGGCCTCCACTGTATCGGTCTCGGGAGGATAGCTCAGGGGCAACCGTGTTCGCCTTGGAAGCAGTTACGACACAGAGCAACACAGGTTCGATCCCCGGGTCCACGCTTAGAAACCTCTGGGTATTAAGCGCATTATAAATAACCAATCATATCATATCAATCATTCATCAGCCTGGTAAAGACCCTAGTGGCCGAGTTGAGGCCGAAGGAAAGCACCTTGTATTGGAAATGGTAACCCATGATCCTGAATCGTAGAAAAGAACGATGAGGCTGCCGGATCGGGTTGTGTAAAGTACGCATCTTTCAGATCCACGGAGCACAGCCAGTCTCCCTTGCACAATGTCTCTGCTATTAAAGCTGGCCTAACCATCTTGAATTTTTGTAGAGGTAGGGAGAGGTTGAGGGTGGAAAGGTCCAGCACAACTCTCAGGCCCGCCTGGTTCTTTTTCTGTATGGTGACAATCCTGGAGTAGAAGCCCAAGTCTCGCTGGGAGGCTGGGACTTCCTCCACTGCCCGGCTCTCGATGAGCGACCGGATCTCCACCAAAAGAGTTGCTGTCCCAATCTGTGAGAGTGGAGGGGAAGAGGGAGGAGAGGCTAGGATGGGTAGGCGGTACCCCGTGGATACTACAGAGAGGATCCAGGGATCTGTGAAATTCTGGCGCCAGAAGTGTGCAGGGAGAGCAAGCCCGCTCCCCACTGTAGACACAAGGACTGGAGGGGCGTGTCATGCCTTCTTTCCCTCTGAGGCTATTGCGGAGGAGGGGGACTGGAAAAAGCCCTTACTCCCCCTGCTTTTTGTTGCTTGTGCCTATGTTGAGTCGGGGAACGGTCCGGCTGCCTGGACCCCGCTCTTGGAAGCAGCGGAACCCTCTGTATGTACGCCCCTTGTCCGAGCGCTGATGTGACTGGGTGTACATTTTGGGCATGGTCTTTGTACGGATGGATAAAGACTTTGCCATTTGTGAGATTTTTTTCTTTTTATCCAGCTCCTCGTCCGTGGTGGAGTGAAAGAGCTCACCCCCCCTCGAACGGCAGTTCTAAGATGCGTTCCTGGACATCCGGGTTGAATTTAGTAGCACAGAGCCAGGCCGTTCTTCTCATGTCCGTGGCAATGCACTCCACGTCTTGTGCCACCAACTTGGCCTCTGCCAGTCCCGCCTTGAATCATGATTGGCTCTGTGCCAGAAGCTCTGGGAGGAAATCCGCAATTTCCCACCAAAGCCTCTGTTAGCGGCTGCCAGCATGGCATCTGCATTGGCTTGACGAAAATGTAGGAGATGCGTTGGAATACAGCTTCTTCCCGTATGCCTCCAAGATCTTCTCCTCCTTGCCTAGCAGTGCCGCAGACGAGGAGGCCGAGGACGATTGAGGCTTGGAGTATAGTGATGCCGCAGCAATCCCAGAGGAGTGCGGCTGAGGAAGGTCCGATAGCAAGAGTGTATCCCCCTCCATCTGCCTGTACTTGGAGTCCAGGCATGACTGGCTGGACCGAGTGGGGCTTGAGCCAGCCCTTTTTGGCTAAGGTGACAACGTCTTTCTGAATCGAGATCCCCATTCTAGCTGTGGGACGTAGCGTGAGGACTTCAGCGAGGACCCCCTCCGCTGGTACCTCAACTCTGCCAGCCCTGCAAGACGTTTGTGGAAGGCCTTGGCTGACGATGTGTCAGGGTCCTCTTCCTCGTCTCTGTCCACCTGGGTGTCCGGTGGGTCCGGCAACGGTGGACGAGTGCTGGGAGCCGAAGACTGAGGTGAGGCCACTGGGGCCAGAGGGGCCAGAGGCTGCAGCGGAGGCTGGTACGGAACCGCCTAGACTATCGGTTGGCGGGCCGGAGCGGCACCGTAGCCATTGGAGGGAGCACGTCCCTTAGGATGACCCCCATCCGAGGAGATTTCATGAGCCAGAGGAACCTTTCAAAGAACCTGTCCTCACATGCCAGAGGGGTGGGAGGTGATATTGACGGGGTAGCGGGTGGCTGCTGGAGCCGTTGCGTGCCCTGCCCATACGGACGCAGCAGAACCCTACCCTGCGCAAATGAAGGATACGCTGTAGGCCACATACCTGGTTGACACCAGTTCCACCTTGACACTCGTTCCTCCACCTGCTCCCTTCCTTGGTGCGGTATCGGGCGGGTTTCCGGAATGTCTGGCACGGCGGCCATCCGCTCGAGCTGCCTTCCACGTGCCTGCGTTGTGTTGCTTGGCTCACTGGGCCCAACCTCGTCCAGGACTCTTGAGTGTTGATCATGAGGCCTACCCTGCTCCTCAGGTAGAGACCTGGTAGGCGTTTCGCCCTCTGCATATCTGCCGGTAGAGCTGCGTATAGACGCCCCCTCGTGTAAAGACCTGGTAACAGAACCTTCCGGTCCCTCAGCACTGTCACCGGGAGGATCCAGTGACCGCTTGGCCTGCCGGCCGATAACTGGATAAGCCTCAGTACTCGTGCTGGTATGAGAATGTGAGCGGTTCCTCCCTCGAGGGAGAGTTCTTGGAAAGGAGTCTCCCTTGCGGGATGCGCTGGAAAAGAGCAGCCCTACCTTGGGCCTGGATCGATGATTGACAAAGTCCTTCAGGTCCTCTGGAGGCGATCTCTGGAAGAGCTCCCTCCACCTGGCTAGTCTGTTCTTCAGAGACCTCGAGGAAAGTGCGTTGCATGTGGTACAAGCTTGCCAGCCGTGGTCTGGGCCAAGGCAACGTAGGCAGAGGGCGTGGGGGTCTGAAGTTGGAAAGAGCCTATCACAGGATGGACACCTGCTGAACTCTGTAGAAGTTGACATGCGCCGGGGAGGAGCGTGACACCTGAGGACCGAGTACCTAAATGATAAAAAGACAAAAAGACAGAAGAGAAGACGTATCCGTGCATGGAATTACATGGCCAAAGCCAAACCCAGGAGCGCTTGTGAATTCGGCCCATTCCCGTCGACGCAGAAAAGGGGACTGAGGTGTGGCACAAGAGGACGCAGTCAGGGCAGCACATGCTGCCCGGGCCGCACCCCCACGCGCCTCTAAATTTAAAGGGGCAGAATGTTTTTTCTGGTGAAAAAGGTTCCGTCTCCAGTCCCTAGGAAGGGACGCCCATGCAGTATGCAGGAAAGGGGACGGGACGTAAGAGTATGAGAAGGTATGAAAAGGAGATGGTAGTCATGAACTTGTTTTACTCTAAGACTTCTCGCCTGAACGTTTGAGTGTTTTAAATTAAAAAAGGTTAGCAAACTGTGATGCCATCAAATACAACTTCATATCGGGAACTTGGAGGCCTAGTTATGGTAGCTCAAAGGAGAACTTATCTGGAAACTGTTTCTTTTAGCCTAAACAAGCATTTAGATCTTGTGCTGCAAAGCATACAGGGACTTTGTAGATCTAGAAATACATAAACTAGCCTGAGCATCGAAGTCCTTTTTACTGCCCTCCTGATTTACCAGGCAGGTGATCAAGGTTCTTGAGTGGGTAGCCCCAGATTTATAGGCCTGAAGCCTACTGGCCTTATGCTCACATACACAGTAAATCTGTTTGATAGGCAACAAGGAGCGGGCCATCTGCTGTGCCAAATGTGCCTTATGTACCGCCCTTGCTATTCGTAAGTCCCAGAGTACTAGAACCAAGCCCCCAGATTTGTGAGCTTCTTCCTTGGCCCTCACTCCTTTTCTCAAGCTGGATCCTCATACCCTCCATGGCCTGGAATTAAGCTTTAGCACGACTGATAATTCACTTAGAAGACCTGCTGTTGGCGTGTCCAAAACCATGCTCAAGCTCACCTTTGAAGTGTTGTTTTCAGGTAAACAGAATGCAATTGCCTGCATAATAATTGAACAAAGCAATCTTCATAACATCAGAGGGGTTTCAGTTCGCAACTCTCGAGAAAGCTACTACCGGGGAAAGAGAGAGGGCCCTGTGACCTATATCAACCCTAGACACAAAGGGAATCAATGTAGAGATCAATAGCATGTCAACACGGAAAAGCCCCCTATGAACAAAGAAGTGAGCATTTTTTTTGCTAGGGTGAAAGAATCACCATACCTCTATTAAACCAAGCAGCCACAACTTTTACACTTCTAAAGCCTGTTGGGGCATGGGCTAAAGGTTTGTCATTCTTCAGATTAAGAAATGCATTGAAATCCCCATCAGTTGTCACATAACCATCAGTGAAAGGTGCCATCCTTTGAAGAAGGGAAGAAAAGAATACCACGTACTTGTCTCTCAGAACAGAGGGATAATGGTGGTCAGATGACTAAATAACTTCCCCATATCATCGAGAAACTCCCATTTTGGTCTCTCGGAACATCCTTCTGATGGGACGGGGTACACTTAAAGAGAATGGCCACCTTTCTCTTTTTCTCACCACAAGAAAGCAAGGAACTGGAGGGGAAGTGTGGACTGGGAAAGCAATTCTAATCCAGAGCGTGACAAAATGACTACTGCTCTGCAGGAGGACACAGAGTAGTAGATAAAACTTCTACTCAGCCCCACACTACTACTAAACCTGCAGTGATCCCAATCATGAAGCTGAAATTGGCATAGCACGACCAGTATATCTTGTTTGCCTCGTTAAGGTAGCATAGCCTGAGGGCAGGCTATACTCGATAGGAGAGATGTAAACTAGCACGAAGGGTAGGTCAATAGGACACCCCTCCCACTGTATGTCCCCACCCTAGTGAAGACCCACGACTCGTCAGCAGCCCACCGGCCCCCCCGGGCCCAGGCAGAGCATAGACGCCATCTTGTATTAAGGCATCCCCATCTTGCTAGAAATTTGCAGATCTAACCCAAGGCAGAGACACTGAACGCTGCAGAGTGACCCCCACTTGACCGCGCTCACAGAGGCCCACACTTCTCCCACCTCCCACTGCATGGCAGATCCGCTGAGGACTCGTTCTCATGAGTCACCAGACGCGGGCAAACAACAAAATAAAACACTGTAGCTGTTAACCTTCCGCAGTACATCATTGCCCCAGCAATGAACGGGAACATTAGGATGTAACTGAGATCAGCCCAAACCCTGCAGGCCCTGACCCTACACCAAGCCCCCCAACTATAGACGGCGTGCCGCCTCGCACCCATACCCACCCCGAAAACCCTTGCAACATGTAGAAAGCATTTATGTAATATGTGCCTTGTTGACTAATGTTCGCTGCTAATATAAAGGAGAATGGGTAAAGAGAAAAATATGCAACCGATATTGTATATAATGAAGAGATGTACAAAGACTGGACAGCTGATAACATTGAACAATAACATGTGTTGCTCTCTTTATACACACACCTGCCTGACACTACCTCATGTTCGTATGTCAACTGTAGATGTGAAATGCTATGTAAAAAAGTATGATCCCCAGCTAGTGTTCCATTTTAATGCTAATACATATGAGCGCTTTTAGAAACCCCATGTGTTGTTAGTCGCCCCTCACCCATACGACAGTAAACCGCCTTGTTCAAGATGCCATGCACAGAGCTGCAAGGCAATTTCCCCCTCCTCCTGCCCAGGCCCTCTCGAGATAGCCGGTGTTCAAACAGCACAGCTTTGCCTTCCCTGCCAATCCTGCTGGACCCATTTCAAGCATCCGCCCGCCTCCCCCGTGTCAGAGGCCGCCACAGCCTGACTTCATGACTTACGAGTTACTTGGTCCTAAATCCCACCGCCTTTCAGGCACCAGTCACATGCCCCCCACGGGCCAGTAGTACCTCCATCGACCCCGAGTTAATGACCCTAGAAAGGGGGGCGCCCACACGTGTACCAACAGCTCGTAATACCATCCCTCACCAAAATTGCCAAGGCTGGTTAGTCAAGCACCCCCACCCGTGTCCCTGACTATGCACATGAGACCGGATTGTTTGAACCTAAGGTATCCTCCAAACTGATGTATTGAGACACTCCAGATCGCATATCAATGTTCCTGGCCGTGTACTGATCTAAGGTCAGCGCTTACAAGAGTTGCAAATCAATAGAAAACATGAAGTGTGACGAATGGGTGGGAATGTGTGGCCAAAAGGGCAAATGTTAGTTTAGTTATCAATCGTCGTTAAAAGGCATGTCCGGCCCAGCGCTCCACCACGACGAGCACAGCTGACCTCCCACCCCTCGTGGCACAGCACCAACGTCCGCCAATCCTGGAGAAGCAACTGTATACATTGTATACCACCTAGCCATCACCACCCAATCCCTAAGAGTCTGTGGCCCCTATAGCTTACCTCATGCATGACGTGTATTTGCAATATAACTAACTGTCTTTGCTATTGTCAGACAGAGCGCTCTCGGAGTTTGCAGAGTCCTTTGCATGCCCTATATTGAATTATATAAAGCTCTTTTGATCTCACCTGCACTTGGTCCTGGCCTCATTCCCCTTCTGGGGTGTGTCCGTTATTGCCTCTCACTAAGGGGGGTGCGTTTCTGGGGACACTTACATTCACTCGATAGGAGAGATGTAAACTAGCACTGAAGCAGACAGAAGAAACAATAGAACTGTGGTACCAAAATAAAGAAAAAACATTACACCCCACCCCTGTAACGAAAGACACAGAATATGCAGACTAAATGGGCTGCACAGGCAATTTCAGCAGCAATGTCAATTTCACTGAAGATGTCTTTTAAAAAGGCAGAGGAAGGGGTCTTACTAGTAAAGCCCCTTTATATCAGGCAGGGGGACAGAACCAATTAAAATACCTGCAATGCTTGTTCCTCAGCAGTGTCAAGCCAAGCTTCAAGGTGCTTTAAATGGGTTGGACCAACATCAAGACGTTGCGAGTCGGTTCTCGCCAATAGATTGCATGCATCTAGTCGGCTTGAGACGGTCTAGCAATGTGGTGTCGTCCTATAGTGGTTATAATCTCGAAAAGGGCCAAGCACGGGAGACAATGGGGCGAGTTAGCATTTCAAATCGTTGAAGTCGGCTCTTAGAGCTCCAATGATGGAGAGTGGCGATCAGCAGAAAAATGGCTGGAGCACATGCAGGCGGTGGGGCAAGTCAGCAGCTTGACAGTTCAACAGCGGATCGAAAAGGGGCGATTGTCAAAGGCAGCTGCAAGTGCTTGCAACACTGAAACAGTGCCTCAGGATGTCTCCAAAACATAGGGCCCAGCACTGTTTCTTGACTTCTGACTTAAAAGGTAAATCCTTGATCTGTGCTTCCTAGCCAGGAAATTTTGTAGAGAGCACTTGCAGGGTCAGTCACCTCCAGTGAGCAGGTTCCTGAAAACTATTGGTCTCAGCTTACAGTAGGCATTATCCAGCCAGTAGAACATCCCAAATGTTCCCCTGGGACAGTTGAGGGAAAAGGTCTTTATCTCTGTGGAAGAGGACTTTGGAGCAGACTGTTCTCCAAACAAAGTTCCAGGTGCAATCTTTCTTCAATAGTGCACAAATAATTCAACAGTGGGGTTATGGGGGGGGGGGGGGGGGGTCTCATCCCTTCAAATGGGCAAAAGTCTACGGAAAATTGGATCGCTTCTAGCCTTCAATAAGGGGTCTGGCCTGGCTTCTGCTTCAGAATTTTCTGTATGGTGAGGTCATACCCACAGTGCCTTTTCTGCAGGGAATGGGGAGGAGGTACAGGAAATTTGGGAGTCATAGGAATTCCCTAGGATGGTGGGGACCTAATATTGCTGGAAAGCCCTCTCCTGGGTCATACTACTAAACCCACTATCCCTTCTCCTGTCTGTCTATCAAAAAGTCTCTTTTAACTGCCACCCTGGTGGGATGTCCTTTGGCCTGGAAGAGCCTGTCATTTGAAGCACTGAGCCTCCCCCTACCAGAAGTAGGTTTTTCCAGTCTTCCTGGATGGTGACTTACCTTTCCCTGGGAAGACAAAAGGCTTTTAGTGGGGCTTAGCCCACTTGATCTGTTTTGCCAGAAAGTCAGTCCCAGACAACGACTACTAACCAAGAAGAAAAAAAAGAGGACTTAAATCTGAAGTCATGGGTAGCCCTTAACATGGCTTCGAAATCTAGCAATAAGAAAGAATGTATGCAACTTATGCACAAGAGCACATTACAGGTGGGCAATGGACATTTTAACAAAATATCTGAACACCAATGGGTGGATCATTACCAACACTTCTATAGCGAGAGCTCGTTCAGTGATTCATTCCCAAGCATTACTGGATCAGGGAAGTGTACCCTCTCTGGCCTTTTACCATTACAAGCCTCTGAGGTTCTCATTGTTTTACAGACTAAGAAGGCAGGGAAGGTTCCAGGGCCTGACTTGATCCCTACTGATATTTTTAAAGAACAAATTGAATTATGGATACCTTTTTTTTAACATTTGTGAATGCACTTCTATCAGTGGGAATAATTCCATGTAGTTGGCAGGGGGAATATTTAGTAGCCATCTACAAAAAGGGTGATCATGAACCGCCTCAAAACTATCACCCAATCTCACTTTTACACACACTTGGGAAGGTGTTTAAGTTAATTCGGCAGTGACTTGGAGTATTGGTATGAATATCACAGGACACTTTCCTCCATGCAAGCCAGATCCAGGAAAGGTATTGCTACCATTGACCAAACATTTAGATTATTACAAGTGTTATATAAACTTGTATTGTTAAGGAGACAGCCTCTCTATCTGGCGTTTAAAGACCTGCAAACAGCCTTTGACCTTGACCCACAAGCTAAACTATGGCAGTTACTTCAGCAGATGATAATCCCTAGCGATCATCTTAGTTATGCTCTTATATTCGAATAACTATGCATCTGTAAAAGGAGGGGAAGAGGCGAGCCTCACATGATCATTCGATATAAGGGTGGGCCATAAAACAAGAGTGCGTATAAGCCCCAAAAGCTTTTTTACTGTATATCAATGATTTGATAGATCATGGGGGTAGAGGCATACGAACAGAAGATGGGAGGACACAAGAAAGCAATCCTCATTTTTGCAGATGACACAATCTTGATCTCAAAAACATCTAAGGCACTGCAAAAGTTAAATCACAACCTTTTCTAATGCTGCTAAGGATATAGGCTTGAATTCAGCACTAAGAACAAAGACAACGATATGCTACCTGCCGAGGATGAAGAGGCCCTCACAGCCGAAATTTAAAGTACATGAGGAAATAATTGAAGTGGCATACACATAGGACTACATGCGGATTAGAAATAACAGCTTATTAAACTGTAGCTCACATTTAGATAAAAGTATGAATACCCTATCATGCAGAGGTGAGGCGGTCTTAAGGTTTTCAAAACAACATGGTGAGAGGATCACTTCTAGTGCTATGGAGGTCTATACGGCCGAGGCAGTGTCCGCCTCAGTTAAAGGTGCACAACTATTGGGATGCAGTCAATTAAATGCATTGGAAGTTTGAAGAAAATAAGATTTTAAAGAGGCTGTTGGGTCTTCCTTTTAGTTCTCCTTCAATAGCGACAAAGAAGGATGGAACTGGGATCAAGGGTATTAACTACATCATCAAACTTAAACCTCTTGTCTACTGGATAAGAATCTGGAATAGTGAGAACCTCTCAACCTTAAGGAATTCCTAGACCCTCAACACATAAGAGGTCTCATGGGTAAGATACATCAAAATCATGTTAACCACAGTTCGTCTCAAGACAGCGTGGGACAATCCATGCCTTTCTTGTATATGACACAAGGGTAAGGTAAAATAGTCATAAGGAATGGGCATGCCACACAGCACTAGCACAAGGAGTGGGCCCTTGTATCATAGGTGGTTAACTGGTGCTTAAAGGTGTTCCAGGTTTTGAGAATTACCTCGATTTGCAGGAGGTCAACGAGAGGAATCTTTCCTTGAGATTAAGACTTGGAATATTACCTATTGAAGCCCAAATTTCAAATTGGAGTAGAGGCCATTCTATCAAATGCCCTTTCTGCACAGAGGAAGAGACTAGTTCATTTTTTGTAATTTTCCTTTGTATGGATTGGCAGGATTGAGATGGCTTAAACCAATTTTTAAACAAAAAGATATAAGGGTTCTTAAAGATGCTGTATACCTATTTCAAGTGGTAGAAAAGTATTCCCATATAAAATGAATCTCCACCAATTTAGTAACAGCATGGGGGGAAAGAAATAGATTCCTGCAAGCAATTATATTTTCTTAGCCTTTAATTTATTTACACTCACAAGTATATTTTTATATATTTAAATCTCGAGGGCATTCATGTATTTTATTGATACCTAAAACTATAGCTTTGACTTTTTATTGTGGTTTTGATGGTTTATTTGATTGCATCCTGCATCTTCACATTTAATTCTGTAATCAAGAGTGTTACTTTAAGCATTGTGATCAATTGTAAACTTTGTTATGCATGGTCTATAGTAATACTGAATAACAACAATCCTGATAGCACTTACTGGGGCAAAACTGAAAATTGGACTCCAGTAGTATGAGTTATCAATAAAACTTCCTTTCTGCATAGCACTTTGCACTTCATACAGTCTTTCACTAATATTCTCTGAAGGATGTACCAGCATTCTTGCAATTTACTACAGGACATGATTCTTGCTTTTTACTACGCTCTTTATTCAAAAATGTTTTGTAGCGATTTAATGATTTGGTAATGCGCATTGAGTCAAGGCTTCAACTTATCCTCCAAATTGTGTTTTATACTGAATTTATATGTAATGTAATTTCTCTCAGTTGTTTATGTGATGTATTTCATATTAGTTCGGATATGTGATATGAATTGCTTTTTGTATTGATAAACTAATGTGTTATGGCTTTATTTATAACATTTGTTACACACCCAAACCCAGGGGTATCACAGCGTTGGTTACTTGAGACTTAGCTTGTTACAGCTTTAGGTTACAGACATTCATTAATTGCAACATAATGCCAATATTGACGAACAATAGAAAGGTCTTAGTCGAATTTGTCAAACAGCCACGTTTTGAATATTGTCTTGAAACGCTGGTGCGATAGCTCATTTCTGATGTGAGTCAGTAGAGTGTTCCCGAGCGTTGGTCCAGCTACTAGGAAGCTACAGGCTCATGCCCTTTTGCTCTTGAACTTAGAGACATTCAGGTAAGTGCTGTTACATGATCTTAAGGACCTAGTTGACACCCTTTGGGTTATATTGTTGTTCAAATAGGAGGGGGCATCATTCAGGATACATTTATGAGCAGTGATCAGAGTCTTAAAAAGGATTCTTGCTTTGAGAGGGAGCCAATGAACTTCTCTTCTGATATGCGTGATATGATCATTCTTTTTTAAGGCAAGGGCAGCACGTAAGGCTTTATTCTGTAGTAGTTGCAGTTTGGCAAGATTTGTTGTCGAGGTACCCAGTAAAAGGATGTCACAGTAATCTAGTTTTGAGAGGATGAGGGCTTGAGCTAATGTAAGACAGTTCTGGGGTGTAAGGAATTGTCGGCTGAGTGAGATATGTGTTGTGGTATAGGCGGTAGAGTAGGACATGGCATTAATGTGCTTGTTCATGGATAGATTAGCATCTAAGTAGACGCCAAATGTTTTTACATGTTTCAAGACTGGGATGGATGTACCATCATTAGTTATAACAGAGTAGCTATTATCTAGTGATTTTGGGTGGGCGGGAGAGCCTACAACGAGGATCTCCGTTTTCTCATCATTCAGGCATCGACTATGGGTGGCCATCCAGTTTTAGATGATTGCCTACATCTTATTGATGGTGGTAGTGTCTTGTTTATGGTCTCCAGTGATAGGATAGATGACGCCCATGGAGTCAAGTGATGCGAATAGTAGTTTAGTATATGCATTGTACAGTGTGGGTAAGAGGAAAGAACCTTGAGGGACACCTAAAGGTACTGTGATGGGGTCAGCCGCCATCGCCGATAAAGACTCTGGAAGTGCGTTCCGACAGGAATGATTTGATCCATAGGGTAGCTTCTGGGGGAAAAATTGAAGCTTTTGGCCAGTGCAAGGCACAGCTTGTCATGATCTACCAAGTCGAACGCAGCTGAAAGCTCGAGTAGGAGTAGAATGCCTATCTTACCAGAAACTCGGATGCCATCCATCTGGATTTTTAAATCTAGTAGTGCAGTTTCAGTACTATGTTTGGGGCGGAAACCTGATTGTCTGGCTCCTAGCAGGTGGTTGCTTTCCAAGTAATATTGGATTTGCTTATAGGCTACTCGGTCAATTATCTTCAGTAGGAAGGGAACGATAGTGATGGGGCGATAGTTGGTAGGGGTGGTGGGATCAAGGGATGGTTTCTTAAGTAGTGGGGTTACACGGGCCGATTTCATGCTGGATGGGACTGAGTTGGTGGTAAAGGAAGCATTGATAAAGTCGGTGATAATGGGCACTATGGCTGGTGCACACAGTTTGGCCAACCGGGCGGGGAAGCGGTCACCTTTGCAGTTAGAGGGTTTAAGGGTAGTGATGGTGGCCAAGACCTGATCTTGGGATACTTTATTGAATTTGAATTGGGACGCGGTGGTATTGGCATTTGTGCTAGGTGAGTGTTAGGGCATACTTTAGTCAGTTAGTAATTTTCTCTTGGTCTTTATTTTCTCTTGTGGGGTGAGGATTTTGTGTGCCAGAGCTTTTTTGGATGGTGGTACACCAAGCTTTATCTGTGTGGGCAAATTTTGCTGTGGGGATGGGTGATTCTAATTCCTCAAGTATGGCAAATAGTTCTTTAGTACTTGAAGACACATTAGTGATGGGGGTGTTGGTGGAGTTAGCGTTGTGAGCCATCACTGCTGATTTTTAGGTTTTATTAGCTGCAGTAAGCGCATTAGTTGTGTTGGTGGGCGGGTTCTTTTTTGTGAAGGTGTTCCAATGCTCTTTTTTTGCGGCGTATAAGTGTGAGTTCTTCATCAAACCAGACGTTCACTTGCTTCGGTTTGTGTGGTGTTTTGGAGGCGAGTGGGGCTACTATATCAATAGTGGATTTCAGACATGTGTGGTAAACAGTGGAGATACTGTCAGGGTTAGTGTCTGTAGGGGAGTGAGTCTTGAGCGCATCTGCAGTGAGTTTTTGGGTGTTTGTGATGGAGATAGGGCGATGACTGGCAGGTGGTAGAGCCTGTGCCTTAGTGGTGAGGAGGTCAAAAGGTATTAGGAAGTGGTCAGACCAAGTAACTTTAGAGATGGATTCTAAATTTGTAGTTACGTTCGACGTTAGTATCCAGTCAGGGATTCTTCCTTTAGAGTGAGTAGGCGAGTTGAACATTTGTGTAAAATGCATGTCATGGAGGGCAGAGGAGTGAGCAATGGCTTTGCAGTCTAATTTATCGTCAAATCCAAGGTTGATGTCTCCTAGGATAATGAATTTGGTGCATGGTTTCAAGAGAGGAGTAATGAGCAGAGGGATGTTGAGTTTAGGGTTGTTAGAGTTATTTAATTGTCCTTAAATAATGAGAAAATTGAATGTGGTTTTAGGGTGAGATTTAAGAGCAGGCGTTCATATCCTGGAACACAGTCTATGGGACATGGTCTGAACTGCATAGCGGTTTTGAAGATTACTGCTACTCCACCTCCAATGGCATCCTGGCGGTCTGCCCTGAGGATTGTGTAGCCTACTGCTGGGTGTAGCCATGTTTCCGTGATGGCTAGGAAGTTTAGGACAGGCACAGACAGGGGTCTTGGAGAACGGGCCTTGGAGTGGAGGGCCGGCTTCCGCCTGCCGGTGTCATTGATTGGCAGAGATAAATTGGTGAGGGCCAATCACGATCGGGTGAGGAGGAGGTGGGTCAGCTGGTCTGGCTACGCAGGGAAGCAGGCTGTTACTGGCATACAAAGCCAGCGGCCATTTTGAGCAATGAGATGCTGATCGTGTTCAAGGATCAGTGTGCAGGGTGAAACAAGCCTGCACCGCGGCTGAGACCAGCACGGTAGGACTTCAAATATCAGTAAAAGATTGTATCAAATGTGCGTGTATTGCCTTTTAGTAAGATTCCAAAATTGCACACTGCTTCAATCCTGAGTTCATCCCGGGCTTGCCTTGTGTGCTAGGTGTGGGTTCGCTGCTCCTGCAACCGCAGCGGTTTGGATGGAAACATTCTGAATAAAGCAATATTCATTAATAAAGTAATTGAGGCTCAGGACTGTCCACATTTAAAGGCAGTTCCTAAAAGATGGACTTTGGTTTCAACAGCCATTAGCAGGAATGCACATGGCACTTCATGACTCCCATGTTGTCAAACCACAGAGCAGCTGCTGAGAGGTGCCATTAGACTGTTTCAGTAGTTACATGTGTGCAATTTTCATTTTTAGCCTACTTAGAGCGACTGGGACCTCGTATAGGCTGATCCCAGGAAAAAAGAACCTGCAGATTGTGTAAAACAGAGCAGTTGGAAACACTTAGGCACTTAATACTGGATTGCTCCTTTTTGGTTCAGAACATATTTTATATCTTGAAAGGTTTGTCCACTCGGTTAGCGCGGTTATGAGGGACAGCCTGTGGGAGCGCTTAATGCTGGGAGAAAAATTGTCACTTTCAATAGCTTCAAATTCACCTTTTAAAGGATATTTTTGAACATTTAGGAGATATTTATGCTCTTACTACATATGTATTTAATTTAAGCGGATGATTGAAATTAAGGAATATACATTCTGTTGCTATTTTAATTGCAATAATGCTGATCAAGATGCTTTTTAGAATTGCAGAATTGATTTTAGATTTTTTTTTGCTGGAATCTAGTTTTATCCTAAGTTGTATTTTTATATTTCGACATGTAAATGAAAACAGTTTTAATTGTAAACCAATGCACATAACAAAATAAAAAATAAAAAAAAATGTTAATGTTAACCAGGAGAATTCTGAAAGGGGAGTCTGATTAGCATACCCCCTATTCATAGACTGACTCACCTACATCATTTCATCCTTAAAGATCAGGTTATTCCACCCTCACAGATGGCATTCTGTTACACTGAGAACACAAGTGAATCTCTTAGAACATGGCGATTCTGGACTCCAAATTCCTGCAGACCATTAAAAATTCCACTACACTTCAAATACATCAACTTTCAAAGTAACAATTGGGAAGTCAATCATAGCTTTAGGTTACATGCATTTTGAGAAAATGCACAACTAACCCATCAAATTCCAAAGGGTTATTCCCAGAAACCCTGTCCCAGTCCAATCCATGCGTCATTAAATGAGAACCTTGTTTAATTCCATCCCTGACGCCTCCGAACCCCCGCCTTGGAACCCTTGCCCCACTGTATAGTGAGTTTCACATAACAAAAGCGATGCTTAGCATTTTAGGGCATTCCAATCACGTCTTCTGGAGGTCAGAGCCCATAAACAGCACCAACACAAAATTGACAGCCATCAGCAGGATCCAGGACCCAGGAGAAGCTTCCAACGAGATAGAATCAATACTAATCGGGGTCCCTCAAGCAGAACCACAGTGAGGTGAGGTGCGCATCTATGGCAACACTTAACTTCCAAATAAAGAAACAGGGTTACACCACTGAGCTTTATCATGGAGAAGGGTGTTGCTCTCAGGAAATATTGAATCTAGACTCCAGCAACAGCATGCAGAAACAATTCATTGGCATGCTGGGTGGAGGTTCTGGAGGAAATGGAAGAAGGGCTTTTGTTGCAAATTAATAGTGTATTGCTTGCAGAAAGTGGGCCCAACTGACTAAACAGCAATTACAAACAACTGTTAAGAAGAACTGGGGTGAACAGTGGGAGCAGCTATAACAATCATGTGTCGCATATAACACATTTTAGACTATGTACTGATGGCCTGAATGAAGCACAAAGTCTTGAGGAGGTTTCAAAGATTGTATTAATAGAATCACAGAACGGTTATTTGAGTGAGGGTTAGAAAAGGCTAATAAAAAGATGCATCGGCTTGAAAAAGGGTATGGGAAGTGGTGCTAGGGCTGTCCCTCGCTCCCTCGCCTCCACGTGGGATTCCCATCCTAGCCCAGGCATTTGTAACCCCTACTGCCTCAGGGTGATCTAAAATACAGATGGCTTCTCCAAGTTCAGGCTAACTAAATCCCTCAAGGATCTTCTACCTAACCCTACATTAGCAATGGTTAGTGCTAGTGGGTGGGGTATGTGTGCTGCCTGATCCATCACCCGCTTCTCTTTACTACTCTACTCCTCCCTCCTACTAACTCTGCTTACCTTCTCTTCACCACAACTCTTTACCTTATCCATGCTACTACAAGTCTCCCAACTCTACTCTTATCACAACTACTAACAAAATTCAGGGATATGGTGCCCTGCTCACCCCTTTGCTATACAAGCAGCCCCAGCCAGGATACAGGGCCCTGCTCACCCTTTCGCTATTCAAGCAACTCAGGCATATGGTGCCTTGTTCACCCCTTTGTTATACAAGCAACTCAGGGATATGTTGCCCTTCCCACCTCTCTGCTATTCAAGCAACTCAGGGATATGGCACCTTGCTAACACCCCCGCTATTCGAGCAACCCAGGGATATGGTGCCCTGTTCACCCTTTTACTATTCAAGTAACCCAAGGATATGGTGCCCTGTTCACCCTTCCCACTTCTATAATACACCCTACTCCTTGCACCCCACTTCTATACCGTCTCGACTAGCCTCACTCTCACACTAATGACCATCCCCCACACTTTGTTCAGTCTTTCTCTCTCCCAACTCCTAGACTCCCCCTTCCTGCACTGCAATACATTACACTAAACACCACTGATATTACTCTCTCTCAAATACCTCTCCTTCTCACAATCCGCCTCTCCAACACTCTGCTACGCTGTCCTTCCACCACCTGGTCTCTTGGTCTTTCCCCAACTCCACCTACGACCTCAACTGTACAACCCACACTCTGCCTCTACTGCTGTCTGCTTTGACAGGGCAGCACTCGCTGCTGCAAGGACTGTCTCACCCCACCCACCTCACTCCTGCACCCATACTGGTTACCGGCACCAATCAGGGCCTGCCTTTTCCTGTGTAACAGAATTACTGCCACTGCCACGACCTATCGCGCTGCCAAATCAGGAGTACATGGAAATGGGTGCCAATTACGCCAACGGAATTAGTGCGAGTGGAAATACCATCATGAAGCAAAATAGTGTTTCTGCTGCATTACAATTAGAAATGGGCGGTAACCCCACCAAAAACCCAGTACAGTTAGCCTCACCTAAAAGGTGGAGGTAAATGCATACAGGTGATGGAAATCAAGTCACGGGTGCACCCAATCCACTCAGGAGTACAGAAGGCCCATACCGGACACAAACACTCTTTCAAGCACCATGCTGCCACTAGCAGTCGCAAACTGGGAGATGCCGCACCTCCTGCGCCAAATTGAGCTGTAGATTGTAGAGAAGCCCCTCAACGCTTGCACTAGAAAAAAATACAACCCACTAGGGAAAAAAAGTCCAGCACACCTCTTGCAAGGAGAACAAGGTTTATTTCTATAAAAAGACAAAGATGCACCAGCAAAGGACTCTGCTGCCATGCAGCGTTCTGAGGAAATGAAATCAACATGGGCGATAGTTTAGAAAGGTACAAAGCGTCACAACTGATGTACATTGCATAGGTTACAAATCCACATAACTGGTTGGTGCGGCCCTATAAATAGGCGGCCTGCCCAATTTCGCATGCCAGGTCATTGGTTCCAGCTTCTGCGGTCATCTTCCTCCATGAGGGGTTCTTCTTTGCACTTCATCATGCGCGGAATCCGTAATTGGCAATTTCGTTATAAGCGCAAATCATAACATTATAAATCATAACATTCCCTATCTGTAGCCTAATGTGCACCTGGTACTGCAGACATAAGCACAAAGGATATTCGAGGTCACCATAAATAACAAACTCAGCTCGATACCAGATGTGTCGGCGCCATTCCAGTCCTTCTCGCCCTGGGCTTAGATTTGTTACTTTCCCACCCTGCCATCTCGCAGCACAAATCACAGGGGTCCAGAATATTCTGCTGTAATCTTTCTAATACATTGTCGATCTAACAGGTTTATGGTTGTGGTCTGCGACAGGTTGGTTCTCCGTAATGCTGGGGTCTTGGGATGGGGTCATCTGGGCACTAAAACCTAGGATTTTGGCTGGGGGAAGGTCGGAGGCTCATACCCTCCTTCTCGTGGGATAACTATTCACAGGGAGCTCTCGGGCCCCCTCAGGCGCATTCCTTCTGTGATGCAAATGCTCGTGGTATGAGTCAGGGAGGTTTATGGCTGGCTGCGAATGTTTCTCACTGCTGCAACCCCAATATACATGAATGTGTGTACGAGTGTATCTCTACGTCCCTGGCTGCATCGCGGCTTTCGGCCTCGATACCAAAATGGCAGCTAGTGTTTAAAATGGCGTTTCTTTCTCAACACATCCTGCACCCAAGCAAACAATATCTACCCACAAGGCAACTTCTATCAACACCCCACACCCGCTAGGGCCTTCCCAGACACCTATAACATGTTCACAGGTCTCTGCCTCATCGGGAACCTCTTGGGGGCCTGAGACGATCGCCCCTGCTTCCCAACATCCCCCCTTTCATTAATCCCACATTAACAAATTCCCATGCAATCCTTTCTCTATCCCCCCTTCATTATTTTCTCCCTTTTACGGTCTCTCTGCTTCCACATATGGCAGTGTTCATTCACTCCTTGGGTACCCATTCTCTGCACACTGATCGTAAACTTTCCCCTGCCTGCGCATACTGCTCTGGGGTACATGTCATGTATATACACCCCATCTCCCGCTATGTCAACACAGTGTTCCTCATAATTGTTGGGGAGTGGTGACAGTGCCTCAGGAGGTGAAGACATTGCTCCATTGCAACCATGCAGTGCATGTTAGGGTCATCTGTTTGTACCCGACTGTCTTTTGTGCCCAGAGGTGAACCTTGTAACCCAATTGAAACCATCATCATTGCAGTGCTAGGCAATTCCCATCTGGCAGGTGTAGAAGATCACCAACACGAACACTATCACTGGTACCAGTATTTTCACGATGGATGGTGGCCTAGAGAAATGGTTGTCGACCCAGTCACTTCTTTGGATGCCAGCCTCTGTTTGCATATGGGTGCCAAAAGTGTGCAGGTCCTCAATTATATGCGTGAGAACCATGGTCTGTGTCGTTTGGGGGCACGTGCGTGCAACATGAAACACCAATCTTTTTGCAGGTCCCGCCGTCCAGCGCAATAATCAAGTCCAGGACATGGCGGTTCTGCAACGTCATCAACCTGATTGCTTGTATCTCCATCGCAGACCCAATAATTGTCCACCACTGCTGCGGTCCCTTTTTTGAGGTCTGGGAGTGTTGTTGCACATGTTGTTGGCTCCCACAAAGATGTTTCCTTCATTATAAAAACAGAGTTCATATTCTCCTTGCTTCTGCACTTTTACTGGCTTTTCCATCGCTTCGATTTACGTGAGTTTTGCCAAATGCTCATTCCAGTAGTCTATGCATACATTATTCACTTTTCAGATTACTTGTCCAAATCCCACGAGGTCTCCCGCCATGCAGCCGATTGTAGTTTCTTGCCATCTGTTTGCTACAAACCTCACACCCTCGGGGGGCGTGGCCAGCAAGCACACAATGAGGACGTGATTCCTCAGTGCTCCTGCGGCCGTCAGCTGAATCCTGAAGATATCCTGGGCAAACTAACCTCGTTTTTGGGAAAAAAAGATACCTCCAGATAGCGGAGTCCTGCGAGAACACTCAACAGCAATTTGAGCCCAAAACGCTGTGCTGATGCGGAGAAACTGAAGGAGGAAAGCGGACCCGACCGTCGCCAAGCCACGCTCAAAATGGCCACCGCGGACAACTAATAATGATACGTGGCATGAAGAACCTGACCCTGGACTACGGCACCCAGTCACCACAGAGCACGATCAGAGGTGCACCGGAGAACAGGAACGGAGCACTGCCGAGGACCGCGACTGCCTGATCGGAACGAGTGGGAGAACAATCCGGAGAGCGCCACCCCCCCACAAGAGGCACTGATGTGGCATTGTGCCGGACCAGCAACATAGTCACACCGGAGGACCGCGAGCCGATCCAGGCGAGGAGCCGCCCGCCCGAAACTGCCCCAAAGCGTTACACTAGACCGTAGCTGTGGACGATCCCCCCCCCCCCCCCACAAGCTCCCGGGAATTGCAGCAAGCCCGCCCCCCCGGAGTCAATACAACGGATCTCCGGCGGCAGGGGAAGACCATCAGGACAACGTGCTGATGAGTGCCTAAACTCCCCCGCAGAGACCCGGAAGCAGCAGGGAGGCCCTCAACACAGACAGGGCGCAAATAAACAGCCTCCCCCGACCCCCCGCGGGCCTAAGGTCTGCAGCGGTTGATGAGGGAAAGCCGCACGCAGCAGAATTGTAGTGCAGGTGCCAGTGGCACACTATCGCCGGCAAAGCGGGGGCACTGACCTGCGGGCCCCACCACAACAATAAGGCCAGTTGGTGATATGCAGTGCAACCAAACTGCAGGGTAAACATATGGACCCACCGCCAGAGAAGAGATACCCACAATACCTTGCATACCAACAAGTGTAGTGTCTAACCCCTGGGAGCCCCCTACTGCAAACTAGAATCCTGGCGCACACGAGAAATACGGGCTGTGCAACTGAAGAAACCAATAAACATAGCACATGCCCTTCTGGTGAAGGAAAGTGTTACTACTGAACTACAGGGACCAAAGCCATACCCACAAACGCATCGGAATAAGTATATGGCTACTGCAAATGGAGGTGGCTGCACAAGGCCAACACCCGGCGCATAGGTCACAATTGGATCCCTGAAAAAGAAGGCTTACATGCTGTGTCACCTGTGACCTCCACTCCCGTCGCAAATAAACAGAACGGGCGGCACTGTTACATATATAAACACAAGGTCATCCCATCAGACCCGGTGCTGTGCACTACAAAGCAGACGACAGAAACGTAGGAAATCACCCATGCCACAACCACTGCAATAATCCTCTGGGCGCAAACCAGAGACCCTTCCCGTAGTAAGTGTGCAGAATCCACCAGGCGCAAAACAGGTCACACCGGCCTGACCAAAAGGGGGGGCTATCCCCGAAATGCAGCAATAACCAACATGAAAGACCCCTCACTACCTGCTGCTCTCGACCCGCAATACTTGCTGCTAACGGGGGGTCCACCTTATGGATGTGGAAACGTCCCACCAACCCCGAGAGTCCTAATAGAAGAAAGGGGATGATCAAGACAGGAATATTTGGTGCTGAAATCCAGAACAAGATTAAAATCAAGGGGTGAGGAAGAGCTCCGGTGCCCGAAACCACAGCTGCTACTGCACCTACCGGGCAGACTCGGGATTGGTTGACAAACAGCTGGCCACTCTGGACCAACGCTCCACTTAACACCTACCCAACCATAACAAGGAACACTCCTACAACAGCGGGACACAGGACCCACGAAACTGGTGAAATGGGCAAGGATAGACAAAATAAAACGTCCACGCAGAGTAGCATGGATCAATATGTGGTCGCCACCACTTCGGCACCGGTGGGCCAAACAACACGGCCGGCCTCCCCCACAGGCGAGGGCAATCTTTCACTAAGGGACGCGATGGCCGCCATTGCCAGCTCGCGCTCCTCCATGGAGATCAAAATGGATAGCATCGCGGCTGACGTCTCCTTTTTACGCCACGATCTTCAAAAACTCACCTCTCGAACAGGAGAGGAAAACACTGCATTTCTGAAGCAGAAGATATCAGAGGCGTCACCCAGCAATTGTCACAAACCCTGACCCGCCTGAAAACCCTGGAATCCAGAGTCGATGAGGGAGAGGGAAGATTTCGCCGCAACAACGTGCACATTCTTGAACTGCCAGAAGGAGAAGAGGGGCACAGCATGGAGCTATTTTTAGAACAGTGGCTTGCAGATATCTATGCACCCCATTCCTTCTCTAAATTCTTTTCGGTTGAAAGAACCCATAGGATGCCCTCAGGTAGACCAATCCCGGGCGCGCCACCTCGTACAGTGATTGCTAAACTGCTCAATTACCGGGACAGGGACGCCCTCCTCCAGATGTCACGCTCAAAAGAGACAATTACCCACAACGGATCCTGAATCACATTCTTTCCTGACTATACTCGAGAGGTTCAACGGGCACGGCAATCCTTCGAACCACTGAAAAGACAGCTGGCCCTCATGAACGTGAAATACGGACTGCTCTTCCCAGCACCGCTTATAATCTATCATAAGGGATCCACAGTACACTTTACCGACCCGCAAGAGGCCAGGAAATGGGCGGAAACTCACATTGAAGGCGACTGGAAAGCGAGACCAACGAGACACAGAGGGAGACCTCGGCCTGGACGGGAACACCCCTCCCCCGTGAGACAACCTGCAGGGTTGGAACCGGAAGCCCCGGAGAAGGAAGTGAACCAAAATGAAAGATGAGCATGCGGCGATCCTACACCGAAGGAGCATTATGGATCATTGCGGCGCAACGACACGCTATTCCTTGAACTCGGCTCTTTGCTGGCTGGCTTAATCCAACACGAGGAACGCGATTGAACGGCGCAGGAAAATGGAGCGGACTGTTTCTTCTCTTCATTTGTTCCTAACATTAGTTAAAGTGTGAAGCTGACCCCCTAAGGTTTTGAGGATCAGCGATGTTCGGGCAACAGGTACTTCAAGTTGGGGTGGAGTATAGGGAGGGGGAAGGAAGGGAATGTTTTTATGATATTTTATTAGTTCGGGACTACAGCATGTTCAAACAACTACCCAATCACAACCCCGTGCATAATATACCCTACAGCACCATTTACCGGGACCCTACTCCCGCAAGACATACGAACGGGAGGCAATTCTCCCCACTAAGATATCCTTCAAGCCCTCCAACACGTGTTTTAGATGGCACAAGCACAAACCCAGTCGCCACCGACTGATCGCCCCAGGTCCCTCAAACTGCTCACCTGGAATGTGAACGGAATGGGTTCTGGGATCAAGAGACGCCTGATTAGGCAACTGTTGAATAGACACTCTCCTGATGTGGCCCTGCTATCTGAAACACACCTAGCGGGAACACACTGCACCCTCTTCCAAAGAACCAACTACCGGGCCGCATTCCATGCGGGGTACACAATGGGATCCAGGGGCACCCTTATCCTCATACACAAACGAGTCCAGTTCTCCCTGCAGGTCGTAGAACAGGACCCCGGAGGTCGCTATGTATCCATCCTGGGATCGCTCTGGGGGGAGGAATTAGCCATTGTATCGATATACTCCCCACCCGGATTTGGCCAGGAATTACTGGATGATCTAACCACTCTCATGGGAAAACACCAGCCAGATAGGTGGATACTGGGGGGAGATTTTAATGTCGTCATGTGCAATACCACAGATCATACTCATCTTAGAGGGTGCAACCCGAATACCCCGAAGAGGCTGTCTAACGTTGTATCCGCCCTGGGCCTTCGTGATATGTGGCGGGAACTACACCCCCGAGACAAGGGCTACTCATTCCACTCGGGAGCCCACGGCTCCCTCTCCAGACTCGACTACCTCTTCCTCCCGAACACAGACCTACATAGGGTAATATCCGCAGAGTTTCTCCCTCGTGAAATCTCAGACCACTCGCCCCTAATAATAGAAATGCGAATGCAAGGCATGACCCCTCCCAGAACATGGAGGCTGAATAATTACCACCTCGGGTTCCCCCGAACTGATTGACCAACTCACGGAAGTTTCCGACGAATATTTTGACATAAATGAACCGGCAGTGAACAACCCAGTAATAGTATGGGAGGCTTACAAAAACAGTGCTCCGAGGAGCAATAATCTCCTGGACAGCGAATAAAAAGAGAGAGAGACTCCAAAACATAATAGAGACAGAGGGGGAACTGATCCAGTCCGAAAAGAAGCACATTCTTGACCCACCCCGCAGACCCATAGGTGCCTTAAATTAGCCATGGAACGCCTCAGAAATATAATGCTGGGGGGGCGCTGTTGTGCGCCGAGCAAGATGGCCGCCTGATGCGTGAGCTCAGTGGCGAGCGGACCTCATAACCCTGTTTTTTGGTGCTTTTTCTGACTGCTGCCGTGTACGGGGCACACGACTTTATTGCCACTGCTTCAGGGATCCTGTGGACCCGGTCCTGCTGCGAACCGGAGCCGGGAGGGGCTTTCCCCGACTCCGTAGTACCCATCCCCCCGCCTGCGGCGCTCCTGCGCGCCTAAAACCCAGCCCCGGCGGAGAGTGGACGTACCCGCCCGGGGCCCTGCCGCGCTGCTTCCCACATCTGCCGGGCATCGGTGGGGGCCGGCGTGCCTCATCCTTCCCGGCGGCGGGGTCGACGGAGACCTGGGACCGTGACCCGCCGGCCGAGCTGTTGCTTCTGCTGGGACGGTGCGGCCTGGGGCGCGCTGCCCCCGTGTCCCAGGAGGGGCGTCGGGCCTGTGGCGCGGCCGCCCCGCTCTCTCTCCCCTGCTGCATACTTCACCTCGGGGCCTCCTTGCCCTCTCCGGGGGGTCTCTGCGGCCTGTGGGGAGGTCGCTGGAGCCTCTCCCCCCGACAGCACACGCTGCGCTGCTGGAGCGGCGCGGCTTCCAGGTACGTGCTGCGGGGGGTCTCACTGCCTCCGGGGGCGACCTTGCGGCCGCTGCCTCGGGGCTCCTGCGGCCCCGGCCCTGACGTGGATCGGGGGCCAGGGGGGCTCCCTCGGGCTCCGCTGGACCGTCCCCCCCTCCTGGGGTGATCTTGTGGGCCGCGGCCAGCCCCGGCGGAGGGTGGACAAATCCGCCTGGGCCTCGCTGAACTCCTTCCTACATCTGCGATCTGCTGGAGGGGGCCGAGCTTCCGTTCCCCCTGGTGCCGGGTGGCCTGGGGCGCACTGCCCCCGCCATTCCTGGCGAGTCGCCTGGACTGCTCCTTCTTCCCGGCTTGGGAGTCACCGTGGGGTCTCCTTTCCTTCTTCCAGGAGGCCCAGCAGGGGGGTCGTGGGGACCTTTCCCCCCCTGCTTGCACACGCTGCGCTGCTGGAGCGACGCGGCCTCCGGGTACGTGCTGGGGAGGCTCCATTGACTTTTCGCGCCTGAACTACTGCCTCCCTACCTCGGGACTCTGGGGTCGCCCCTCTTTGGCGGGCCTTCCCCTCTGCGGTGAGGGGTGTCGGAGGCCCACAAGCAACGACTACCGGCTCCGCCTGGTGAGCCCTGACCTTCCTGGCTCTCCTGCTTCGAGGCCCAGCTCTTGCCCTCCCCCCCCTTGGGGGGGCCACTCGGCCTTCACCAACTTCACATTGCTTCTACCTTGGCTGGAATCCCTCGTCCTGTGTGGCCCTATCGTTCACTGGGGGCTGGCCTCTCCCCGCTTCATTGCTTTGGAGGCTGCTGCCACTCCACCCGGAGTGATACTCTGCAGAGGGGTGCCGTCAATACCGCTGGTCCCCACTCTTCCATCTCTGGGATCTCCCACTTTCAAGGCCCCCCACTGTTGTCTTCCACACCTTCTCGATCGGGCTGGAGCCCTGCGGTCTACACTTCTCCGGCATAGTCTCGTGGCCACGACATTCCCTGCTTCCCTCTCTTGTTACGCACCCTACCTGGATTATTGGCTTGCACGGCCTGGGATCCCCCCGTCTCCCTCTCGGGGCTGCTAGTGGTTCCCCTTTACCCCACTCAACCATCACCCTTGTCAAAATGACCAAAGGGGGCGCGAGGAAACAGAGCTCCATCAACATGTTTGCAAAGGCAGCTGTGAAATCCCCGGAGGACTCCATTGAGCAGGCCCCTGTTGCGTCATCGTCCGCAGTGGCACCTGAATCCCAAAACATGATGGACTTTATCAGGGAGGGTTTCACTGCCCTACACTCAAAACTGGATGATATGAACGGCACAATATCCTTGATCGAGAGGACCGATAGTCGCGTGTCTGAGGTCGAGACACGGGTCGGCTCCGCCGAGGATGCACTGGGTGCACTGCGCTCCGAGGTTGTCGCTCTCTCGGGCCGAGTCCTCGAGGTGGAGAAGAAGAACGAGGACTTGGAATCCCGCTCAAGGCGCAATAACCTTCGTATTATTGGGGTCCCTGAGAACGAAGTACACGAGCCAATGGAGGACTTCGTTGAGCACACATTAATGTCACTTCTGGATTCGCCCAAGCTCTCCCCTCACTTCGCTATTGAGCGGGCGCACCGTGCCCTTTCCGCTAAACCCAAACCCGGGGCTCCGCCTCATCCCATCATCGCCCGGGTCCTGAACTACCGGGATCATGATACTCTACTCAGAGCCGCAAGGATCAAGGGCGAGCTGTTATTGGGGGGTGCGAGGATTCATCTTTACCCCGACTTCTCGACTGCCGTCCAACGTGAACGCAAGACTTTCCAAGCTGTGAAGCGGAGGCTGCGAGATCACTCCATTAAATATGCCATGCTCTACCCCGCCAAACTGCGCATAGAACATGCTAATCAGGTGTTCTTCACGATCCCGGAGGAGGCCTCCAAGTTTATGGACGAACACTTCCCAGGTTGACTTCCTTCTTCTGTCCACAGCTCTGCAGCTTACCCCTTGGGCCCTGCGGGGGGCGGCCGGGTCCGGCCCTTCCCCGTCACCAGTGCCGCATTGATCCTCTCTCCCGGATTCGGCTTGTTCAAGTTTCTCCTTTCATTTCAATGATGTGCCATACTGCTAAGTGCAAGACACCCTGTCTAAGTTACATACAATGTTTGTAGTTGCACCTTAAGCTCTACTGGTCCTGCTGCGACCCGGAGCGCTGCGGCCAGCCCGGCCTACAGGGCCCCAGGCGCTGATGCCTCTAGTTTGGTTTTGGTTGAAGGGGTTTGGGATTGTCATTCCTCTGTTTGGGAGGGGGATGTGGGTGGGGGTGGGACATGTTTGGGGTTTTATTATCAGAAAATTGGCGCTGGCAGCGAAGGCGGACCGTGGTGCAGCACTCACCCATTGGTCTTGGACACCTTTTTTGACTCTACCACTATCACATCTATGGCTGAGGGGGACTTAACCTTTATGAGTTGGAACGTTCGGGGGTTGGGGAACTATAGAAAGATGAGGCAGCTCCAGCTGCGGGCTGAGCGCCACGGGTCCAAGATTCTCTTTTTGCAGGAGACACATGCTCGCATGGAACAATGCGTGCGTTTCGCCAAAACCTCGGGCCCTCATAGATTCTTTACCGACTTCTCTACTCAAAGTCGTGGGGTCATGACCCTTAGTCTCCGGTTCACCCTCATCTCTTCACATATTGACCCCCTGGGCAGGTATGTTCTGTTACACGCCACGCTTCAAGGGAAAGAAGTGGTTTTGCTGAACATTTATGGCCCCAACTTCGATGACCCCGAGTTCTACAGACAGGTCACGTCCCTTCTAGATGGCTTCCCCCTTGTTCCAATTCTCTGGGGGGGTGACTTTAATACTATCTTCGATGTAGCCCTTGATAGATCTGGGTCCAAGCCCCGTCATCTCTCCAGGGCAGCCTATGCTGCATTATCATCCCTGCCCCGTTTGGCCATGGTGGACGCATGGAGGTTCTTTTACCCCGATTCCCGCATTTATTAATTCTACTCTTCAGTCCACGACTCATACTCCCGAATTGACCGCTGGGTGATCTCCAATGTCTTGGTTAAAGACGTGAAACAGTTAATGATTTTACCCAGAACCTTGTCCGACCACTCTCCAGTGACCATCACCGTGAGTTGGGCCCCTGATCCTGGCCGGTCCCGCTGTTGGAGACTGAAACCCCTCGCCCTACTCGATCCAGAGTTTCATTCCGAGCTCGAGGACTCTATTGTAGAGTTCTTTGAGTTAAACGCAGGCTCGGTACCATCACTAGCCACACTATGGGAGTCTTTCAAGACCTATATTAGAGGGATTGCACTTTCCAAGGAAAACGGAGTCCTCAAATCGATTCGGAGAGATCTAGCCGAGAGTGAATCCAGGTTGTCGACCCTGGAGGCTGCGTGTTCACTTCACTCTTCTCCGGGTAACCTAGCGGCCATTGGGGTGGAATTGGACACGTTTCGCTCCCTGGCTGATCGTGAACAGAGGTTTCTGGACAACCCAGGCATCGCGCGGAAATACGGGGAGGGCGAGCGCCCTGGTCGCTTCCTTGCGAGGTTGATCCGACATGAGACAGGTTCCCCACACATTCTCGGATTGAGAGACTGGACGGCTCTTTGGCTGTCTCCTCCCGGGACGTCAACACGGAATTCTTTACTTTTTACGAGTCCCTATACTCCAATTCGGACGAAGTATCAGTGGAAGAAATCGACTCCTTTCTCAATTCCCTTCCCATGTCAACTTTATCCCCTGAGGCCGCGGGCTCTCTTGACTCCCCACTTACACTGGAGGAGCTCTCCGACGCTATTGATTCCCTATCCTCGGGGAGAGCCCCCGGCTCGGATGGTATCCCAGTCGAATTTTACAAGTCCTATAAGTCACTTCTCCTTCCCCACTTGTTGGCTGTGTGGGAGGAGTCGGTCGAGACAGGTGTGTTCCCCCCTTCACTACGTGAGGCCACGATTACAGTATTGCTAAAGGCTGGCAAACCCCCCTCGCATTGTGGATCGTATCGTCCGCTTTCCCTTATAAATTGCGACGCCAAAATATACGCAAAGGCCCTGGCTCTCAGGTTGGCCCCCATCCTACCATCCATCATTCATTCCGATCAAGCGGGCTTTGTCCCGGGGCGGTCCACCTCCCTGAACTTAAGGCGTATATTTAATATAATTGACAGGATTAGCCCAGAGACTCAGGCTGTAGCGGCCACGCTGGACATGCAAAAGGCCTTTGATTCGGTATCATGGCAATTCCTTTGGCGGGTTCTCGAGAGCTGTAAATTTGGTTCCTCCTTTCTCTCTTGGGTCAAGCTACTTTATTCGTCCCCCGTGGCTAGGATCCGTACAGGTGACCACGGCTCTCCTTCCTTTGGGATCGCCAGGGGGACGAGGCAGGGGTGCCCATTCTCTCCCTTGGTTTTTGCAATTGCCATAGAGCCCTTCGCGGACATGCTTCGTCACCGCCATGCCCACAGAGGCCTCCGTACTGCCGGGAGGGCGGACATAGTTTCCCTATATGCGGATGACGCGTTGTTGTTCATTCGCTCTCCATCCCTCAACTTGCCTCCAGTGCTGGAGGATATCATTTATTTTGGCCGGGTCTCGGGCCTTAGGGTGAATTGCTCGAAATCCACCCTTTTCCCACTTACGGAATGCACTCCCCCCCCCCCTGACACTCTGGGATTCACAAGGGCTCAATCCACATTCACTTACCTGGGAATAGCAGTAACGCGCCAACAGGCACTAACCTTCGAAGAGAACTTTCGGAAGTACCTTACACATCTGTCCGTTAAGGTTTTAGCCTGGGACAAGCTCCCGATTTCTCTCGCGGGCAGAATGGGTCTATTGAAAATGGTGGTGTTACCTCAGCTGCTTTACAAGTTTGCCAACGTACCCTTGTGGCCAGGCGCGGACTTTTTTCGCGACTTGACTCGTACAATTAACTCCTTCCTTTGGCACTCAGGAGCGGTCCGGCTTAAGTATGAGACCTTGTCCACCCCCATGGCCAAGGGGGGCTTTGGTGCCCTGATTTTCTTAAATATTGGCTAGTATCCCAGATCCAATATATCTCCCATTGGTTTAACACAACTGCCCCCCCCCCCCCCCCCCTCATGTCCGGCTCGAGAAACTTGCGGTCTGTGACCGCGAAATCCGCTCTTTGGTTATACAACCTGCTCCTCTGGTACTGGATTCACAGAGTCCGGTCGCCTGCACATCCCTTGCAATAGCCAAAACATGGAAGCTGCTTGGAATAGCCCGCGCCTTCCATGGCAACCTTCCCCTCTGGAACTTCCTCCCGGGGGTCCCCCAGGTCGCACCACTTACTGTTCGTCGCTGGGCCGAAGCAGGCTATGAGCTGTTGCAGGACGTGTTTGACCAGGGCATATTCATTGAGTGGACTGATCTTCCCCTACCCTTGAGGAGTGACAGGAGTGTCTGGCTTCAATACGCGTCTCTCCGTAAGACCCTTAAGCGTAATTATCCAACATTCCCTGCGTTACCACCAGACGACCCGGCCATTGGGGAACTCACTTCCCCCTCACCCATGAAAGGTAAAATCTCCAGGTTATACTCCATGCTGCAGTCCAGATCCTTCCCAGAATTTTCTAAACTCAGGGGGTCTTGGGAGAGGGACCTGGGGGTGGAAATGTCAGACGACCGCTGGGCACATTTATGCGACCGCACTCACCGGGTGTCCTTTAATTCCCGATTTAAACTCATCCAGTTAAAAGTGCTGCATAGGTTCCACTATACTCCGGTCAGATTGCATCGCATGTCCAGTGAGCATCCATCTAGTTGCCCTCGATGCGGGCATGATGACGCGGACTACATCCACATGATCTGGTCCTGCCCCCGCCTCTCACAGTTCTGGGGAGCGGTTTGCTCGACGGTATCTGCTATGCTTGATCACCCCATTGATCCTTCCCCAGCATTGTGTCTCTTCCACGACCTCCCTGGCCTCCCTCGAAACTCCAAAAAACTGACTGGCCTCTGCATGCTCTTGGCGGTTCGGTCCATCCTGCTCTGCTGGCTTCGCCCCTTTCCCCCCCACACATGCCCAATGGTTAAAAGCGGTTACTTGGGCCTCTGATTCCGAGGAAACTTGGTCTCACATGCAACCTACCCACTCCGGGCCTAGGGACATTTGGCTTAGGTTCCGCTCCTACTTGTCCGACCTTGACATGACTCCGGTTGCTTCCCCTCCACCTGCTCTTTCTCACTAATGTGAGAGCTCCTTCCATATTATTTTGCTCAGCCACCCCTCCTCGCATGTCGTTTGTAATTCTGTTTCTGAATCATTTTGTGTGCAATCTCCGTATGACTGTACCATGAACTGTATTGTCAGTCTGTACCTGCTGGGCGCTGTTCGCCTGTTGTTTTGCTGCCACGCTGCCTAATAAAAAAAGAATTTATAAAAAAAAGAAATATAATGCTGGATAACGCCAAACAAGCCCACTGGGATTCCAGAGTGAGAATATACGAGCTTGGGGACAAAGCAGGCAAAATGCTAGCCTGGCTTGAAAAGAGGGATGAGGGACGACGCTATGTCCGGGAAATTGTTACTCCATGCAATGAGAGGTACCAGGCGGATGCCAAAATTGCAGAGGCCTTTGCCCAATTTATGCAGAATTATATCAAGCCCCGACATCACCACTCGACCCGACTCTGCTAGACGATATAACACTCCCATCATTGACAGCACAACAACGAGCAGATCTAGACTCCGATCTCTCTGAATCCGAAATAGCCGAAGCCCTAGCGCAACTCCAAACAGGAAAAACACCATGCCCTAACGGATTCCTGGCCGAAGCTTGGCAAAAGCTAGGAGGGAACAAAATAGCAACCCCCCCTCTACAAAATGCTCCTCGGTGCCCGTGAACAAGGCACCCTCCCACCAGACCTATGTAAGGCTACTATTGTGGTCATTCCCAAACCTGATAAACCCCCGGAAATGTGCGCCTCCTACAGGCCTATCTCACTAATTAATAGTGAAGCCAAGGTCCTCGCCAAGCTCCTAGCCAACCGACTGCAACCGATAGCCCACACTCTGATCCACCCGGATCAATGTGGCTTTATGCCACACAAGTCAACCCGAATGAATCTGCGTCGGCTCCACTTGGCGTTAAAACGGGCCCCAGTCATCGACACATCTCTCGCCCTATTGGCAATTGATTTCGAAAAAGCCTTCGACTCGGTCAGGTGGGACAGCCTTTGGGAAATCATGAGACGCATGGGGTTTGGCGACGGCTTCTTGGGATGGGTTAAATTACTCTATACGGACATCCAAGCTGAGATCAGGGTAAATGGTTGGCCCTCCCGGTCCTTCCCTCTGGGAAAGGGCACGAGACAGGGCTGCCCCATCTCTCCCCTTCTCTTTGCACTTGCGATTGAGCCTCTCGCCCTCTGGCTCCGTCAAAATGCAGCATGGACAGGATTCAGATGGCCTGAGGGGCACAAAGACCGAATCTCCTTGTACGCAGATGATCTCCTGATATATCTGGGGGACCCAGCCTGGACCTGCCCTATAGTGACACAAATGCTTGTCCGTTTCGGTGAATTTAGCGGGCTTAAAATTAATTGGGGGAAATCTGTTCTCTCCCCGGTGAAGGGTGGTGTGCTGGTCAACCCCAAGGACTGCCTGTACCGAGTGGAACAACAGGGCTTTCGATACTTAGGGATCTGGGTGACAACAGACCTCACTAACTATGCAACACACAATATTCAACCGGTAATTAATCGCTTTGTTAACAATGTTCACCACTGGAAGCTTCTCCCCCTCATACCCATGGGCAGTGCTGCACTCTTTAAGATGATGACTCTCCCAAGGTTTCTCTATGTCTTACAGAATGCCCCACTCAAGATCCCAGACTCCGACTTTGACCGGGTTGAAACCCTCCCCCGGGAACTCATATGGGGTGGAGGCCAACCAAGGATAGCGCTAACCACGCTCCAAAGATCGATCTGGGAGGGTGGAATAGGGGTGCCCTGCCTCCAAACCTATTATTGGGCCTCACAACTCGCAGTGGTCAATGACCTGCTTCACAGGGTCAGAGAACTCCCCCCACATCAGGGCTGAAATCGCCGCTATGCACGACACTGACCCACTGCACTTATTATACCAAACCCTCCCGAGACCCCCCCCCCCCCGCCCACCAACGACCACGACCCACACTATTACTGTTTGGAAACAAGCGCACGGATTAGTAGGGTGGAAAAATAAAATAACCACGGCACAACCCTTGTGGGGAAATAGCAATCTTTCCCAAATAAGGAAACTTAACCCATGGCCTCGATGGGTGGTGGCCGGGATTCTGAGAGTTGAAGATATTCTTGATGGAGGGGAACCAGCCTCGTTTGAAGCCATACAACAAAAATTCCAACTCCCGGGTACTGAGCGATACCACTATGTACAACTGGCCCATGCCCTAAGAAACCATATACCTGTAAACGCCAGTATCCCGGACTACACACCAATAGAACGCAACATGTTACCAGCTTTCATCCCCACCAAATGCGCTTTCATCCCCACCAAATGCACTTCCATCCTATATAACGCTACCACATCCTTTGCCACACCTGAACTGACGAGCTTGAAAGCGAAATGGGAGGTGGATGTGGGAGAGATAGACCCAGAAGACTGGATCCAAGCACTAATGCATCCAAGGGAGGTTGCCATCTCGTCTAGGCTTCGGCTGGTACAATTAAAAATCTTGCACATAGTGTATTACCCCAGAATGATATTACATAGATGGAAAAGAGCCACGAATCCAAACTGTCTCCGATGTGGAGAGGAAGAGGGGACTTTCTTTCATATTCTATGGGCATGCCCCCGGATCCACACCTTCTGGAACGCATGCTGCAATGAACTCAATAAGATCCTTGCCTGTCATATGCCACTAGACCCAAAGATTCTCATCCTGGGTATTCCGGATGAGATTGCTCTTGATAAATGGGAAAGGCTGCTCTTGAACACAGCAGCAGGGCTGATGAAGCGGAACATAGCGCAAAAATGGGGAGCCCCATAGTTCCCAACGGTGGAGCAATGGGCAACAGACATGGACATATGTGCAATGATAGAGCACAGAATATACAATGCAAGAGGCTGCCCTGTCAAAGCTGACAAAATATGGGGGAGGTGGGAAGAAGAAGGACCCTAGATTCTACAAGACACTGCGGGGGTGATGCGGCTTAACTGCATTAAAGGTTTTGGGAAATGTTTTTGGGTGATTGGTACCAAGTCTGATAATGTGGACCTTTGGAAAGACATGCTAGTTCCTACATGTTGTTGTTGTTTTGATTGTGATGTAAAACAATAAAAAAATGTTTTATCAAAAAAAACCTCACACCCTCCAGCTTCAGATACGGTCTTTGTAAGCAGTGCAGGCTTTTGGAGTCGCTGGCACACTGCAGTTTGTACAGGTCCATCATCACGAGTTGTACGATCCATGCCTGAAACGTGCTTCGCAACCTGCATAATGTCAGATGAACCAAGTATTGAGCCTTAAAAAGCAGAGTTTCTTGTATCATTAATACCTTAGGTTCGCCCGACATGTGTGGTAGCAAGGAACAGATGTAAAAGCTCCCATTAAGCCTCTTTTTCCTCAGCAAGCTCATGTCTGCGTACCAACTATTCTTCAATTCTGGGTGGTGCATATCTTCTACCACATCTTAACCTAAACCTCTATATTCATCATACTTGGCTCTTGTCAATAGCCTCTTAAACCGCTTTTATGCAATACCACGTGAAGAATTAAAATTTGCAGTAATGTTGAAAAATACATCAGGAAATAATAACGACAAGGCCAAATTAGTGAATTTGCCCATTTGTTCTTGGGTAGAATTTGTGCTAAGATCAGTTGTGGTGTTGTCTTTCTCAGGTTCCCCGTATGATGAGCTATTAGTAATATTGGCATGTAATGAAAAATTGTTGACAACATTACCATTCCCCTGTCACCCCCCTTTTTATGAGCCCACCCCATATAAAATGAGATGCTAAGTATCCCCAATCCAAACATAGATAAAGCAAAACAGCCCTGCAATACAATGTATGACAATAAAATAGGAAGAAGAAACCGCAGTAAACATAGAAAGTCGGAAGGACGTAAATATTGCTGTCTCCCAAAAAGATTTGTTCATCGCTGCATTTTTAGAGAGAGAGACTTACAAAAAGTTAAGGCAAAAGTGCAACGTGTGCGCAGTAGCGTTAATGGTTTGTGGAGGTGGTCAGGTCTGCTGCAACACAAAAAAATGATGCTCTAAAACAATACCTTGAAGCAATCTATAGTTGCAAATTATAGTTATGTACATATGTTCAGAATTGGTAAACCATTCAGTGTATCAGTCTGTGGTATCCTCGTAGCATGTGTACCATATACTTGAGCTGGGCGGGGGTGCAGCATGAGGGGCCCTTCTGACATCCAAAATATGTATCCAATACAAAAGCTCCCTAACCTTTACCACCAGAGTGGCATAGACAATGGTAAAGGGATTGTTGTACCTAGGCTCACTCCACCGGCGGGCAACATTTTTCACATATATTGGGTTACTGGAAAAATTCCGAATTCCCAGACCCGAGTTTGGAGGCAGCCATGGTGCTAATAGGTAATAGCACCATGGCTGCCTCCAAACTCGGAATAACCCCCATTATCTTTTTGAACAGTCCATTAAAGAAGTGGGTGCCATTGTCAGACCTTAATACATCGCACACTGCCCAGCGAGGGAAAACCTCTGACCAGATGTGCACAAGGACCTACCTCCACCCATCAAGAGAAGGGACACACAATCACTATCATATACCGACACCCATTACATCACTCACCCATATCCGCGTAGTCGATGTGAAATTCACGGAATGGCCCAGTAGGGCATCTTGTATAGTTCTCAAAGTGAGGCCAGTACTGCAATATTGACAAGTCGTGCAGTTAATAACCAATTTAGTTAGTGTCTCTTGCAGATTGGGCACAAACCAGTCCTCCTGTAAATCTGCAGCAATATGTTTTCAATATGTGAGACCAGCAGGAGCTCATTTGGCATAATCGTCAGTTGCTTCCTGTCACCATAACACATCTGTAGGGGATTGTTTACATCCCATTTTGTGCCACAAGTTCTTCTTCTCTGTTAAGTATTTCAATCAGGCGATACACCCTGGTCTCAGCCTAGTATGTAGCGCACAAATGAAATACCTATTTTATTATGTCTATAGGTTCAATATTCTGAGTGATATACCACTCATATCACACCCCTTCTCAAAATACACCAGGTCACAATGGACCAGGAATCAGGCTGGTTGGTAAAGGTAATATTTATTTATTTACTTAAAATTCAAATGAAACATATACTTTGCAATAGGGAGCAGCAATCACCAATGTGGTAACAATAACAGATAATAAGGTATGCAAGGCAGTTAAATTCACTTTTAGCAACACAGTATATAAAACATCAGAGAAAAGAACACTTTAGGCTTGTTTGGAAGGATAGCACTTAAATTAGGATTTCCCCCTGCAATATTCCTCAACCCACAAATAAGCAATTCTGAATAGATATAAGGAAGCAGCAGGTATTCAGGAATAAAGAGCAGTAAACAGAATTTAGATACAACCTTCCCTCCCCAAAACAAGAGAGAAAAACGGGTTGGAAATCTTACACTTTTAAAATGACATTCGAAAATGGCTGTGTGAAACAATGAATGTGTGCAAAAGTTCTTAAATCAATACAAATTTCTATGGGAGCAACATTGACAAGATGCTAACAAACATGAGCTATAATTTGAGCAAAGTTACACACTTTGAATCTTAATGGAAGTTTGAAATTAATTGAAATTGAAAATCACACGTGTAAAACTTTGCAGAAATGCGGATTCCTGTCTAAAATTCACTAATCTTTTTTTTTAGAAAAACGGGTGAAATATACTGATTTTTGTGTTGGGGTGTAGCTACAGGTCTTATGTATAAATCAGAGTTGAAATGAAGTATCTAGCTATTAAATTGAGTGAGTTATGCAATGTTGAATTAGAGGCGTTTTTGGAAAATAAAGGCGCGAAAAAGAAAACAGAAATCAATCTTTACCAGGAGAGTTTTATTCTACACTAGGGCATTCAGGCTAGGTTACCAGATTGAAACACAGTAAGCTCTAGAGTTGATCCGCGGAACCAACCCCAGCACCTCTGTGTCCGCCCTGGCGGACTCAGTCTGATTATCCGAGGGAGGATTAAGGATTTTGGGATTTCACAAGACAAATTATTTAAAGAATTAGCACTAGCGCAAAGAATCAAAGGCAAGGTTTCAAGAATGGTTGCGACAGTGTGACAAGTTCTTAAGGTAAGGATAGGATGGTTTAGAGATTGGGATGGAACAAAACAAGGCAAGGTATGCTATGATTTTCTATGCTTCCTATTAATATTTACAGTCCACTTTAATTTAGGATTTTGGACCGTCAAAGGTTCTGGTCATCACACGGATCCAATCTAACCAAGGACAGCAGGGCACATCTGGCGGAACAGGATCAGGTGGGCGGTTCTGGTCACTGGACTGGACTGGCCCTTCTGGTTACTGGAGACGGGAGATCAGTGGGATGGTGAGTTTGCAGGCATGCATCTGGCAGTTGCAAGCCAGACTGGATCAGAATGCTTCCCTTAGGTTTTGGGATTTGTTTCAGAATTTTGAGGCCTAGCTGAAAAAGGAGTCAGCAATGCTTAGGCCTTGGCTTTGTAATGAAATCAGGAATCAGGAACAAGGATGGAGAAATCGGGAACAAGGCGCCACGCAGAAAATCAGGATGAAGTCAGGAATCAGTGTCTGTGTGTTGTGAGGTTCCCTTATTTATCATGCTAAATGACCACTAAATTATATGGCAGGGCCAGTCTTACTGTCCACACCCCTAAGGCTAGGATTGGGCAAAGGCACACTCCCCGCCTTGCTTTTCGCTGATTGAATCATAGAAAATGATGTCATGTTTTATGGTGTTACTTTTACAATGTCTGGAAACCTCCCATAGCTATTGGGACCAAAATCTAACTTTGCCACAAATACATATTTAAGTAGTTATGATCTCTAAGAAAATCAGATGCCATGTTACATATCTTGTGGGTCACATTTCAATCCAAACCCAAAGTCTGGGAGACCTGCCTTTGCCTTTCTGCTACATTTTGGCAATTTTAACCATGAAAGATTTGGCCTAACATTTCCCAATTGTGTACATAGATGCGCAATTAACCCTGGGATATGTACACAAAATGTTATATTCACCGCATTAATATTTTTCGCGCAATCGGTCATTCTTCACAACTTCTGTTCCTTACACAGTAAGAAGCTCTACCAAGTTTTCAAATGAATAGCATACAATTAGATTTAGAATTATGCACTTTTCACATTTTTCCTCATTCTTGTGGCAAAGTTTAATATCTTTAAAGTTCAGTTACAAATAGGCTTTTTAAACACCAAATGTCCTGTCAGTTCCCCCCCCCCCCAATTGTAAGCAAATGTCAATCCTTTGAAGTAGAATGCGGGGCCTCTTCCTTGAGAGTGAAGCTTCCTGCCCTTCCCACTGGAAGGGTGAGTGTTTTAGCCTGCTATTGCCTTGGCCTGGGGCAAAGACGAATGTCTAATGTGACTTGAAAGACCCCATTGTCCTGGGGATCCCAAGCCTACAGCCAGCAATTAGCCTTTTCCTGTTCCAGCAGTTGAGGCGTCACCCTTTCTCAGGGTCAGCACTGACAGAGCAGGTTTTTTTTTTTCTTTGACATAGTTTGCCAACTCAGCCTGGGTTTTATTTTAGCTTTGATTTATACTTTTAAATCTTAACATTAAACAGATAGAATTAAAACAGTTTATAAGTGTATCTTTACCATTAACAAATCTTTTTACATTTCTTAAGTAATTAAGCCTTGACACAACAATGTACTTTTAAAATAGACGATTTTCCCCCTTTAGTCTGGAAAAAGCCAATTTTACCATTTCCTTTAAATTTGGGTTTCCTCTGCAGCAAATATACACTTTGGGCAGCTCCAGTCCTTTCCTTGAGTGCTGTAGTTGTTTGCAGTATGAATACATGTATCAGACATTTGTTTAGAGTCTCTCTCTCTGCACAGCTGATTCTTGATACTTGTTGCAAAGTCTTTGCCGTGTTTCCTGTGGAAAATGAAAAAAACAGTCCCTGGTTTGCTTTTCAAAGGATACTGTTGCCAGGAGCTGTCATTCAATGAGGCCCGGTTCCTCTGAGCCACAATGAATAATCCTGGGCATTGCAGGGCCCTTTTTGATCATAGAGGTTTATGAGAAATGAATGGATTTAGCGGCAAGCAGCACTTTTTAAGAATGGGAAAGTGTCATTTTAAAGAGGCATTTTTGGGTTTTCAGCACAATGATGCTGCTTCATTCACTTTGCTCCATGTAAAATGTTGCAGAGCCCACTGTCATACTTCTGCAGTGAGGAATCTGTTTTCACCCCCCCCCCGAAATGTGTGTGGCAGGGTGATCAGCAATTTTTTGATTGTGACACAAACGCAGTTTTAAAGATCTTGGCGCACACATGAGTCACCGCAGTCCTTTTGGGCTGTTTCTTTTACCATTGCAGTAAAGTGATGTAGTGAGGCACATCTGAGTGGGTAAAAATATCCCACACCTCCTGCTGGACACGGCTCTGTAATTCAATAATCTGTGCAATTGGTAATGAGTTGTATGATTCAGACAGTTGCACTCGCCCCTGTGCTAGCACCAGATATTCTGAAACACTGGGCACAGGGAAATATGCGGCTTGCTTGACCGCCGCATCTACTGCAGCGTTACTGAGTGAGACCTTAACTGTGTCATTGGTATGGGCGATGTACTTCACCGCAGCCGCCACAGAGGGCTGGGAAAGTGCATCGATAAGTTTGTCTAGTAATGCTGCATGTTGTACGGGGGACCGGTCAGTCCTCTTAAACACTCTTCTTTTCCATCGCACAAGTCCTCAATGCACTGTTGTGCTAACGTAGGCTGAGTCCGAGTAAATAGTGACCCGGAACTTTGGGACACTAGAAGCCCTTCTATAAGTGCTATTAGCTCTACTGCTTGAGCTGAATAATGTGGGGGCAGCCTCTTTTGTACCATCACCTCAACTGCCGCATCAGTATGCCTGAGGCCTGTCCCCTGGTCAATGGTTGCTGACCCATCACCAAAGAGGACCTCCAGCCCTTCATCGAACTGTCTTTTGCTTTTGGTATATCTTGTTCCTCCCCCTCAAATGGTACAGTCATGTTTCGCGATCTTCTTTGGTGCATAGTTCTGTTAGGAACATAGCAGAATGTTTGGGATGGACAATATTACCTCATATGTGGACGCCCGCTGCGTGGTCAGAGTTGATTTTCATCGCGCGAGGATGGAAAATACCACATGTTCCACGTACAGTTTTACTGAACACCCCATGACAATTGTGGAACTCTTCTCAATTGCAAATGCAGCGGCAGCAAGCGCCTGTTCACAAGGGAACTGGCCCTACATTACTGAATCCAGCACTCCGCTGTAGTATGCCAACGGCTTGTGGCCCATAGTGCTTGTCTGCGTGAGCACCACAGTCATCAATTGAAAGTTGGAATGGGAAAATATATAGAACTCTTGAGTATAGTCTGGGGTTGTTAGCACTGGAGCAGCTGAAGTTGGTGAGCATATCCTCTGTCCATGTAATTCTGTTGTCCTTTTGCGCCTCCTTGAGACCCTGAAGTAGGGGCCTGGTATAGGCTGCATAGTCTAGAATCCACGCTCTGCATTTCCTTGACAGTTTTCGTCTGGCGGGTACTTCGCACAGATGCGGACGCTCTGGTATTATTTTCTTCCCATGGATAGATATCAGTTGACCCAGGTAGAAAACCTTGTAAAGGCAATATTGCAACTTTGCCTTGTCTACTTTGTAACCCTTACATGCTAACAGCTGCAGCAGTGTGACATAGTCCCTTCAGCACTGTTGTTCATTGTCACTACACACCAGCAGATCATCTGCATATTGGATGATAGTACTGGCCATCGGAATGTTCCCCAAATCAGCATGTAATATTCAGTTAAAGATACTAGGAGATTCACAGTATCCTTGTGGCAGTCCCGGATGTTTGAACTGCATTCTACCATTGCGAGTCTGGATGCAAGGGTATAGAAAAGAAGGCATTCTTCAATTCCACTACCATGAAATGTGTTGCTTTTTTTGGGATGCTGCAAAAATTGTTGCAGGATTGGGAACTACAGGAAATTCTGCCTGTACAATATCATTTAAAGGGCAGAGATCCTGGATCATTCTCCAACTCCCCCCTTTTGGCTTTTATATCGGGTATATAGCTGTGTTGAATGGGGATGTGGAGGGTACAATAATCCCTTGGTTTAGGAGTGCTGAAATGGTGTTCTGTATGCCCTTCTCCGCCTCTTAGGACAATGAATGCTGTTTTGCTCGGGGCAACACTGCACCTGGCTTGAGTAGGATTCGTCCAGGTGTAACTCCCTGCAAGAGCCCCACATCATGGGCACTGGTTGTCCATAATCTCTTAGGGGCCTGCTCTAGATCTTTTTCCGTGAAGGAGGGCGGAGTGACAAGAACCATCAAAGAACATTGTACCTTACAATACTGCACCATGATCTCACAGGGGATGCAGATAGCCAACAAAATGTCTCCATCATCGACCCCATCTTCAAACAATTCTGCATCTGTCACTTCCTTTAGGGGCACAGTCAGCTCAATACACAATACGGTGCGCCATTCACACCCATCTGAGTCAGTTCCCACTACAACAATCCTTTTTGCAGATACCACCAGCCCTTGCAAATGCAGCGATAGTATTTTCCCTGCCATAACCTTTTGGGACACAACGGCCTGAAGATAAAGTCAGATGGTATTCGCCAACACACCTTACCAATCTGGGGCTCGGCATCACGCAGAACTGTGATCCTGTAAACAAACATGTCAGGCTCGACGGCATTACCGTGAACCACCACCACCTCTCCTCGAATCAGATGTATTATCGCCACCATGGCACACGTCCATGGGGTAGCACACACTACTGCCTGATCTGTAAAGGAAATAGTCTTTCAGTTTGCTGAGGAGGTCACGCCCCAGCAGATTCAATGGGGAGCTTTCCGAGTATAGTAAGGGTGCACACACTACTTATCCTCCCATCCTCATAGCTACCCCCTTACTTACCTGTGGGCGGCTTACCCGTCGTCCCATTGCGATGCAGTTTCCCTTCACTTGCGTGGATGGGAACCGGCGTGGCAGGGTCTGCTTATTATTTTTTTTACTTTTTTTGTGTCGGGATCAGGGGACACACCGCGACCCCCGCTGACATTACAGTGAACAACGGTGCAAAGGACACCCCCACAGCCCTTGTTCACTGTAATGCCACCGAATGGGGGACTTGTTAGAAATGTTTGGCTGTACTTCATTTTCATAAGGCTGAAATTCAGACAAATCACCCATTCGTTTTTTTATTTTCATTTTATGTACGAGTTCCGTCCCATTATCCTTCCCGCAAGTCTGTTTGCATCCCCGTCCCTGATCTCACTGTCCCATAATTTACACTCTCCGCTCCTCCGTCGTTACCTTTCCCCTTCTCCATATGCACATGCTTCATTGCAGTGCTGTCCAGCCTACACAAATTATCTCCAGCCCTCAATTCGTTCAAGCCACACCCTGGTTTGCTCCCCGCTTCCCTAAGGGCCCTCAACCGTGCCAATTCCGCTTGTGCTGTTTCTAGTGCCTCCTCTAAATCAGGGAAGTAATCAGGCTGGCAGGCACTGACTTAAGTGTATTTGCTCAGCTAGGGGGCGTGATGGCTACGAAGATATTTGCTGCAGAAGTGTCTTTGCAGGATATTTTTAAGTCAGCTGACTGGTCCTCTGATGCAACATTTAAGATGTTCTATTTTAAGCCAGTGTATGCGGTAGCTGCAACATTGTTAGGCAGGTTTGAACAAGCATAATGCTTGCCTCCGGTCTTGACCTAGAATGAAGATTACCCAATCTTAGAGCTAAGGTAGTCTTGATTCTATTAAAGAAACAGAGGCAAGCATTATCCGACCCAAGATACACTTCATGCATTGAAATGTGCTATATCACTGTGACTGTCACTTTTGTCGACTGTGCAACTTGCGTATCCCCACTCTCATTGTTGTTTTCTTTCCTTGGTTCTCAAGTGACTAGCAAAAGGACAGTTGATACGCGGCCAAGGCCGGATAGTGGCGAAGATAGTTCGTTCAGGTCCTCTGTGGTCACCATTAGATGGAGATGAATTGCGGAGCCGTTGCTCGCAAAGAGGACTTCCTTTGTTCTTCATGGTTTGACAAGTTGGTGGTAGTTTCAAGTAGTCGAAAGAAAGAGGAAGGGACCCAGGCAGGGTGCGAGTCATAGAAGATGGGCCAGGATTGTTGGACTGCAGAATTGGACAGGACTATAGAGCACAGGGGGCTTATCGGTTTTGTAGTACCAGGGTGTTTGTATTTATTTTTTCCTTGACAGAAACTCTCAAAGAGAAAAAGTTTAAATTTGAAGGCTGCTAAAGAGTAAGCAAGCATAATGCTTGCCGCTGTGACTTTAGTAGAATCAAGACTCCCCGAGCTGTACGCCTGGGGAAACTTCATATGCCCCCATAAGGTCATGGTTACATTTTGTATTTGCTCATTTATGTCAGGTATTTTCGAAAGTTAAAGTGATAGAAAACTCTGCTTTTATGCTGTCCGGCTGTTCATCACGTTACTAGTTAAATCAATGTTACTGTCTGGCGTAGACTCTGCTTTGGTCAGACTTTGGAGTTGCTGGTGCTGCCATGTGGAGAGACGTGCTGTGCAGTCTGTCTTTGCTGTCCACAGCTCAAAATCCCCAAGTGGACGCCGTTCACCAGAAAGAAGATCAAGGAGCACCCACACATCAGCCTCAACGCGAAGACCATCAAATGGGAGAGCAGCAGCCGCTACCTCGGTGTGACCCTGGACAGCAAACTCAACTGGAAAAGCCACATCGAGAATACTCAGCAGAAAGCAACAGAAAAGATGACAGTGCTGTACCCACTCCTGAAGACCAAGTCCATGCCCCTCCGGACAAAGCTCAACGTCTACAAGGCGATCATCAGACCAACCCGGACGTATACCTCACCAGCATGGATGACTTGCCCTGAGCGACACCGGAAGAGCCTTCAGATAGTCCAGAACAAGGCCCTGCGGATATCGTCTGGAGCTCCAATCTTCACAAGGATAGCAGACCTTCACAGAGACCTGGACATCGAGATGTTGGACGAACATCTAGCAAAGCTGAGTAAGAACTTCTGCCAAGGACTGGATCAGAACCCGAACCCTCTGATCAGAAGACTCACTGCCACCACTGCAAACCCCTTCGACCGCTACCCGCGGCCTATCACTGCGAAGACCCTGTGAAACCAGCCCTACTGCGACAAGACCACACAGACCAAGAAGAATACAAACCCACGAGTACATACTCAACCCAAGAAGATGGAGTAATGAGGCTCAAGCCTCGGTATCCAAAAATCACAGCTGATGGATAAAAATATATCAGCAAGAAGAAGAACAAGCGTGGAGCGGACGTGGAGTCAGACGCAGCCTCTTTGGGTCTTCGGGTCGGCGGGATGTCCGGGAGCCCAAAAACTCTGGTCTACAGTTCCATAGTTCCCACATTCGTCAAGACAGACGGGAAAAGGTCTTCCGGACTGCTATACAAGATGGTGAGATTGCCTGACGTAGGTGCTTTAACCCGTCAGAAGCTCCAGCTGCAACGCCGGTTAGATTCTGATACCGGAGCGTCGTGCAATCAAGGCGAGTGTGATGCCGACACAACTTGTGCTTTTGAACAGTGTGAGCACCAACGCAATCAAATACATGAAGTTTCGCTAAATTCTTCCCCTGTTTTGCAGCCTATGCGTCGCAACTCAGATGTATTTAATGACGAGGTAGCGTCTATCAATAGAGACGTCAAAATTAACCTGACAGTGACGGGCGAACTCAAACTAGCCGCACTACAATCAGCTGAGACTGGTAATGATGTTTGTGTGGGCAAATGTAAACTCAGAGTGATGTCACCGATCTTGAGTTACTGGAGATAAGTAAGCATGCTGATAAATTGCTGTCCCCCCACTATGAGCGGACTGGGGCTGATGTAAGATCTAAAAAACAAAGAAAGCAAGCAGTCAGCACTCAGCCAAATTGTTAAGATTCTGTAAGTGAGGACAATGAAATATTGGAGGCAATTTGTAGGGCCGAGGATGCAAACAATGTGAGCGATTTAAACTACTCCGGTAGCCTACCGGAAGGAAATTATGTATCACGCGAATTGCAAGCCTTTAATCCTGAAGAACTTGGTAGCCTGGTCCTTAAGGGCACAAATGTAAATGATACAGCAAATAATAACAGAACCATAAATGATAAAGCTCAGAATAAGCAGCCGCATAAAGTGTGGCTCCAAAAAGGATCTGTGATGGACTCCAACGAGCGCAACAAGGCATGCCACATAATCTCCAAACCGTTGCGGTGGTACGGTCCCCCTGCTAATACCTATACTGACAAAGAAAGGAAAAATGCGAAGATGTGGCATTTCCCTTATGCAGATGCAGCAGCCAGAGAGCCCCGGCTCTCGGAACGCCTAAAAGCCGACTTCTTGAAATTAAAGAAGAGGCTACAGGCTTCAAGTGAACTACACGACAACGGAATTGAAGGCAAAGATATTGGCAGAGATGGTCACTGTTCATTTTTGACAATTCCTGCAAGTTCTCTCATGGAAGTAAGAACTGTTCCTAATGTTAATCCCTTTTGAGAGCAAGCAGAGTTAACAAATACACTGCTGCCAGGAAACTTGCCAAGTGATGCGCAGGAGCAAAAAAAGGTGCCTCTCGTTGCCTCAAAAGTCAATGTGAGTGAGATCCGTGATTGCCCGACAAGTGACAAGAGTTTAAACATCGACAACTCAACCTGAAATTTAAATACGTCTTGCCAGAATGATGTCGAAAGAGAACAAGCCAACAAAACCTGTCAGTGGCTGCGGATTTACAGATCTGTAACAACGTGAGGGCTGCTTCCTTGATACCTACCATTTGTGAAGCTTTATGAATCATTGCACGATTCGATAAAAGACCAGAACACCTTTTGTTGTCAATGATCAACACAAAGGTCAGTGCCCTCGAAGCACGGTCAGACTACACGCACAAAAGATTTGATTTTTGAAGCTGAAATCTCAACCAACTGGCAACTCAGATTAAGTGACTTAGCCAGGAACGAGTGGACTCAAAAAAACAGAGCTTATGGAAGCTGTTATGGAATGTACAAAATGGATGAGACACAATGTGCAAAAAAAAAGTGACAAATGCTGAATACTGTAGATGCCATTGCCAAAAAAACTGACGCTGACGGAACCATCTTAACCAACATGCAGCAAGGGCCGAAGTCGGCAGTAGCGATTAAAAAAAGCGGCAAGTCAGAAACCCCAAGGCCTGTTGAAAGAAAAAATGGGTGTGGAAAAAGGTGGCTCCTCACCCTCAATAGCCGGCCCTGAGAGTGAAAAATCAAAAGAGCACCTCCCTACGACAATAACTGACAACAGTGTTGAGCAATTGCAAACGGGCAATCCCTTCTCAATCAAACATGGCACAATGTCTCAACCAAATTCCAATAGCGTGGGTTGTGCTCCAAGAGGACCTCAAAACGTTCCAATAGCCGCTGCTGTTGCTTCAGCCTCTGCAAAACAGCCACATTTGGTATCTTTAGCGATCCAAAGAAAGCCTCAACAGGTTCAAATATGCAAAAACCAAACCAAAAATAACATCAAGGGGCACTGGCCGAACCAACAAGTCGAACAGTTCGAAGAAGTTCATCAGGAATCTAACAACGCCTCTCCCGATTCTAATGTTCAAATGTCGAAAACAAAAGAGTAAAAGTGTCAAGAGCAAATTACCTAGCAATAGTGGACAATCACTGGCAAGAGTCGTGGAAACGACTGGCAATGCCAACAAACGACGAGTGTAGATTATGATGACTTGGAAGAGATAGAATCATTCACCTCAGAAGACCTTGCTAACCTTTCCACCTACTCGATTGAAGACAATGACAAAGCCAATTCATCAGAGGTATCAATAAACAGGGTGATGAATAATAGCCCCATCCAAGAGATATCTAGTAGAAGCTGCCAAGAGATCAAAAGCGATTCTCCACCACACAGAAGGTTTGAAGTTGCAAAATGAAAACTCGATGTAAGAATATTTAGTGGCAAAACCTCAGACACTTAAAATGAGAGCTTCAAATGAGCACGATGCAAAACGATGCAGGTCAGAAATCAAACCGTAAATACACTACATCACATGTGAAAAAAATAGGGTGGACAAAACAGCCTGAGAAACAAGTCCCAAGAGAAAAACAGAGCTACACAAAAAAACTTCAACTTCAATACGTACTACCCTATAAAAATGAAGTGAATTTAATCAGAAGGTACATAATGAAACTTATAAATTGCGTAACAACCTTGAGGACCATTAAGTGAGGTGACATCAAGATAGTGGAGTATTTGTCTGAAAACTATCTGACTGGGTACTTCTACATGTTCATTCCCATCAGGTAGCTAATACCTGAGCTATAACGTTGGCTATGAGAAAAGCGACTTCACGGAAATTGGAAAAAAGTCATCAGGAAATTCATACGATGATAAGTCATCGAAAACTAGTGGTCTATCAGCTATTGAACTCAGAAGACGACCCCTCCAAGAGCGATTCGAGCAAGGAAGAGCCGAGCGCGTGTCAAATAGACCACAGAATGAAAAGTTGGAACGACCATTTGAAGTTAAAGGAACCCACTCGAAGCATCATTAACATACACCATCAAGTCACGCAAAGCAGTGTTCCTTAATATCATGGAACACGCTGGGATTTATTTTATTTATTTATTCATTTGTATTGCGCCGGTAACTCGCAAGTCTCGGGGCACAGATATATGGACACATGAGATAAACCAGAATCAACGAGACAAAGGCAGAGTGCTTAGAGAGTGTGTCTGAGTAGATTTATGTGAGAGTTTAGCTGAAGAAATGAGTCTTCACCAGTTTGCGGAAGCATAGGTAGTTAGCTTCTTTTCTTATGTTAAAGGGCAGATTATTCCATAGTACTGCTGTGATAATCAGAAAGGATTTGCCCAGTCCTAACTTGCGTTTGTGGGTAGCTACCGCAATCCTGTTTTGGTCCGCTGATCTTAGTCTGCGGATGGGTGCATATGTGTGTATTTTAGATTTCAGGTACCCTGCTGCCTTCCCGTAGATGCATCGATGGGCTAGAGTGAGAGCCTTGAATTGAATTCTATTTTCAACTCTGAGCCAGTGCAGCTCTTTCCTGGAGTTACTGATATGGTCGGATTTGGATTTGTACTTGATAATCCTGACCGCATTATTCTGTATAATCTGGTAGACTTGGAGACATTTTTTCTTTGCCTCTACCATCAGGGCGTTGCCGTATTCAAGGCGGGATAGAATAGTTGCCCTAGCCACAGTGGCACAATTGCCCTCTGACAGGTATGGTCTGATGGCTTTGAGAAGTCTAAGATAGTAGTTGCATGTTTTTTTATATATATTGTGTCTGCGCTTCGGCCCCTAATGATGCTTCCATCATCATGCCTAATGTTTTAATTTTGACCAGAACCTTAATCTGTGTGTTTTCAATCTGAAATGAGCTGTATTCTGGAGAAAGGGAGTTTCTGGCCTGATGGGATCCGAAGACCATTAACTCGGTCTTCTTGCCATTCAGGCACATCCAATTTGTGTCCATCCACTGTTCTATGATGGAGTAGATCCTGAGTAGGTTATCGTTATCTTTTTTGTGATCCCCACAGAGTTCCATCACTAGCTGAGTATCATCAGCGTAGTTTGTAAAAAAGATATTTATGTGATATAATAAATGGCAAAGGAATCTAAGATACCGGTTGAACAGTAGGGGTGATATGCTGGCTCCCTGTGGGACCCTGCAAAGAATTTCTCTTTCTGTGGAGAATTTATCTCCCAAGTGAACCCGTGATGTCTTGTTTTTTAAGAATGACATTATCCACCTTTTTGCTGCTGATGAACAATTAGCAGTTTTACCCAGTGCAACTTCGAGCAGATTATGATCTAGCAAATCAAATGCTACACTGAGATCTAGTAAGATAAGACAACCTGCTTTCCCTTTATTCATGATGCGAAGCATCTTTGTGTGGAGGTCTATCATGGCAGTCTCTGTACTATGTGCCGGTCTAAATCCTGACTGTTGGGGATGAAGGGATTTGGACGCTTCTACGTGCGCCTGTAATTGTGAAGTAGCTATCCTGTTGATGTTTTTAAAATTCCTTTTGGGGTACTTTCATCGGTAGGTTTGGAATTTTATCTCTAAGAGATGGTGGATTGATCTGGAAGGTGACGCTAAAATGGTCGGACCAGATACAGGGTTCTGTCTGGTAATCGTGTGTATATAGGTTGTTTGTCACTACCCAGTCTAGTTGGTGCCCGTTTTCCATTGTGGGTTCTCTATTGGTGACGTGGAAATCTATATTTTTCAATAAGATTTCTAGGTTGATCGTGTCTTTGTCTGCCGGATTGCCGTACCATCTGTTGAGATCTCCGACAACTACCGTGGCTCAGTTTGGTCCTTTAAGGAGGTTAAGAAGGTGAGAAAACTCTTCATTAAAATAAGGGCTAGTGGAAGGTGGTCTATACACTACTACTAAGTTGAGGCAGCTGTTTTCAGTCGGGAAGTATTTTAAGTGAAGAATTTCACTGCCATTGCATGTAGATTTACCTAGGAAACGGAGGATGGAGCTTCTTGCAATTACTGCCACTCCTCTTTGACCGGATTCTCTGTTGGCGCAGTGGATTACATATCCTTCTGGAACTGCGATGTCGCATGTGGGACCTATTGGTTCTTTAGGCCACGTCTCGGTGATACAGAAAATATCTATGCCCTCCTCAATGATCCTATCGTGGATACATTGGGCATGTTTATTCAGTGATCGGGTATGGAGTATGCGGATCTTTAGCTCTGGAGTAGGTTTCGTTTTACCGGCTAGGTTTGGAGGCTGGTTCTCTGTAGGCCCGATTTTTCTTTGGTATCTTCTTAGTAGCTAGTCCCTCTTCTTTCGAGTATTGTTTATCTTTCTTATCAGTCGTAGTGTGTGCTGCTATAATTGCTTTATTTAGATACTGATGTTTGTGATAGTCTAAGAGCAATTTATCTAGGGGGAGAAATCCCATTTTTGAATCCAGTTTGTATGATTGAAAAACAGGTACTTATGGATTCATTAAAAAAAAGGAAATTATTCATTGATCTGCCTACAAGAAACCTGGATGCGGGTTGCTCCGGTGTGCAAAGGCTACACTGTATGTCTAAATCCTGCATTGAAAAACTCGTCTGGATGCCCATTTTCAGGGCTATTAACACTGGTAAAGAATAACCCTGGTTGGGTTGTGCTGAAGTCGTTTTACACTAACGCATTTGTTAAAGGAACAATCATTAAAACAATGCTTGATGGGTTGCGCTCGAATTAGCATATATTGCTGGTGAACGTCTATTGGAAGTCTGCGAAAATATCAACGAGTACATTTTTAAGATCTGTAACAACACTAATAGATGACTTTATGTTTATGTACCACAACTTTTCCATCATTGTGTGTGGCGACCTGAACTATTTGTGGGTCGACACTGCTGGAAACATCAAAGAGCTAAATCTAGAACCGAAAGCTGGTCGAGGGAAACATTGGTTAGATGAACTGATTAACAGGAACTGTGAAATGTTCAACGGACAAACTAGCAGAGACATTCCGGCATGTCCTACATGGCATAGGAATGACTCCCATAAAACTCTTGATTATATATGGGCTTCATATGAGTTTATACAAAAATAAATTATAATCAATACATTGACCATTCTTAAGATGAGTAAAAGTGATCATGATACTGTAACTATGACAATTGAATCATCATTGATACCAGCAAGCGAAATCTAAACCGCAGCGCTAGAGATAAACCAAGGTTTAAATCGGCTAAGACAAAAACCAATCGAAATTACAGAGATAACTTTGAAAATAGCAAATGATAACTCAAGAGGAGAAAGCTCATCCGATTATGGTCCATTATTAGCTCAATTTAAAATCAACAAGAAGCGGCTTTAGTGTTGACCACCAAAAACATAAATACTCATTTAGTAAAAAAATATTGGATGAGAAGAAAAAGATGCACGCAGACCTCAAGAGACTTAAGAGCGGCACTTCGATAGATGTGTACCTGGAAAAGAAAGAGAACAGCAATATTGAAATTGGCTGATCTCTTAAGCAATTTCGGAAACAAGAACAAGCGGAAGAAATAAGTGATATGTACACGGACGAGTCGAGAAACCTGGGCAATTATAAACGCAGGCTCACTAACCCAGAAAGCCAACATGATAGTTGGAGTTAATGCAACATCATGGGTTAAGCACTTCTCCAAAGTGTTTAAAGTTCCCACTGTACAAGGATTCAAGCAGTTCACAGATTGGACTGTTGCCTGGAACATCGAGTTGAGCAGGGCCGAAATAGAGGAAGCGATCGCAAAGTTAAAATACTCTGGAGCAGCTGGCCTGATGGTTTAACAAACTTAATGTTAAAGAAACACAAGAGGCCACCAGGGGGTGTAGGCAAGATGGCTGCCTGAGCTGTATGCTCTGTCCCTAGCCCCAGGAAATCTGAGGAGAAAACTATGAGAGAGGGTCCCTTCACGCTCCAGAGGAGAATGAACCAACAACGGAACCTAAGACCTACAAAGAGGCGAAGTCTCGGGACTCCACAGCGCTCCATGTCCCTGTAGCAGCCACGAGGCACCCCTCCCCCCAAGCCACGCAGCACACGGCGGCGAGAGTCAGCGAGGAAGCCCCGACACTGAGCTTGCAGGGACACTGTGGCGGAGTGCTTCACTGTTGACACACCGCCCCGCCGGGCGCCGGTGCACTCCAGCAGCGAACCATCAAAGAATCTCAGAGGAGACTCTTGGGGCTGGTGGCACAGCCAGGACGCTGCGGGTACCCCTCCACCCCCACCCCCATGGCTGCTTAATATACGGCAGAAGGAGAGAGTGCGCCTGCCGGAACCACGACGGGGAGAGAGGTACGAGGGGCGCCGAACCGCCATCCCTTAGGCGCGGGTGGGGAGGCGTCCCGCCCGCCGAACAGGCCTGAGGGCTGCCACACGGACCGCACAGCATCGACAGCCGCACAACACACAGCAGGGAAGGTGAGCTTGCCTGCCGGATCGCCAGAGGGTGAAGGAGAAGCAGGGAGACCCCGGGCCATCACTTCACAGGCTGACGGGAGGCTTCCCCACTGAACGAAAGGGCAATCACACAAGCCCTACAGCACCAACGGAGGAATCCCCTACCCGCTCCACTACCGGCCTTAGCTTCTCCCAGCCCGGGCCGACGTGGAATGCGCCCATAACATCGTAGGCTAGGAGAGCACAATCAGAAGCTACATTAAAGGTGAGGAGAGCGACGCGGGACGCGCCCCCCCCCCACAGGGGGCTAGACTGCAAACCCAGTGGGCCTTATAATACCCGAGGGGCCCCGGATCAAGAGACTGTAGGGGGCCAGCACTTAAGGGGGAGAGCCACATGCCCTGATGCGCCACTGAATACCGGAGGACCCTGCAGGAAGGGTAAGAAGCGGACACATAACCAGAGGGGGTAAAATTGGGTCCACCACCCGTGTTTCTCGGGGCAGTCCCCTCGCAAGGTGAACTGGAGGCTGAACAGTGAGAGAGGCAGGAGATCAAACACCCAAGATCAGATCTAACCCCATACAGTGCAAAGAGGCTTCTGGTGAAGGGAACGCAGTGATCCTGGGGGACAGCACACAGGCAAGATGGGGAGACAGTGAATGACCTGCAGAGGTGGTGTACGGCAGGAGCAACCACCAGATTGAGGCCCAGGGGACGGACAACCCAGGTCCACCACAGTGCCTTCCAGCACCCACTGGGGCACTTGGGAGGCATAATAAAGAAGGGCCCACTCCACGAGTCGTCAGGTGGTTGACTTTCACATATAAACATTCATCCTACGTCTGGAGTGGGGGCTGGATTAAGTGGTCTCTCCCAACAGAGACTAAGGCAAAGCCCCCCACGAAGTGCGAGGAGGCTGTGGGTGAAATTGCCCGCAGATGGTGACACAGCTGACACTCATTGGGGGACGTAAAACCAGTGGAAGCCCACCCCAGAGAGAAAGCAACCGCAGGAGACCCCCCACTGTGCAGCAGGCCATTTCCAACCATACTGAGACGCCCCTTGCCTCCTTGAACGACAGGCCTCACCACTTGCAATCACTGAATTTGACCCAGTGAGGCAGACCCGCATCTCAGCGGGACTACGCTACACCGGTCTGGTGGGCACGGGTGTGCAGAGGGGTGAGCAACCCATGAGCTGGAAGCTTGGCAAAGTACCAGTTCCAGGCAGAGGACACCGGGATGGAGACCGGGGGTCCCACAGCGCCCTTGGCGGAAATTACTTCCATTCAAAACAATATCCAAACTATCCATGAGGAGATGAGGGTAATAAGAACGGCCATGGGAGCCAAATTGGAGTACCTCACGGCCAAAGTGACCACGCTGGAGGATCGAATGGATGGGGTCGAAACCAACCAAATGTCTACTGGCTTCCTAGAGACACAGATGGAGGCAAGATTTCTGGAGGCGCAATGCCAGGAGGGAGAGCTCTGGCTCAAAGTAGACGACATGTAGAACTGCGAGAAGAAATAATCTACGATTCTTCGTCCTGGCGGAAACGGAGGGCGAGACCCTGCTCAGTCTGGAAGGTAAAGTGCAGGACATAATACGGATTGCCCCTGGAGCGGACGCTGGAGAGGGGGTCATGATAGATAGAGTCCATCAGGCTGGGGGGTGGGGAGTGAAAGGCCCTCGTTCGGTGTTGGCACACCTGCACTACTACAGAGACTGTATGGCACAGATCATGGCCGAGCGCGGGGGGTTACACATTCTTTTCCCCCCCACGTCAATCATCTACAAGAATAGACCTCTTGTTGGTATCGGAGGAGGGTGAAGGGGAGGTCGGGGTGCCATCTTTGAAATCTATCACATGGTCAGACCATGAGCTTGTAGTGATGGATTGGAGGTTACCCAAGGCCTGGAGGAGTTGTAGATGACGATGTAATGACACTCTGATGAGAGACCAGGTATTCAGGGAGTTCTTGAGGAAGGAAATAAGGGCCTAGTTCGAGACGAATGATACTGGGGAAACCGATCTCACAGTGGTGTGGGAGGCAGCGAAAGCTACCTTCCGGGGCCTGCTCATTGCGGAAGGCTCTCGTAAGAAACGCGAAAGGGCTTCTGATTGAGAGTAACTTCTGCAAGGAATTGAGAGCAATGCGGTCGTACCCCAATCGGAAGGAGGTAGACAGGGAGGCTCTTCTAGGGGAAATGAGGGATATGAGACAGGCACTACACACGGTCCTAATTGGGGAAGTGGTTAAGAAGATGAGGTACACATGTCAAAGATATTATGAGAGGTGGCACAAGGTGGGGACTCTACTGGCACCCAGGACAAGAGGCTGTCGGACAGAAAGGAGGGTTGCAGGCACTCAAGACGCGGACGGGAGGAGGCTGACAGGTGGGAGGCAGAGATAACAGGGGTGGACGTGGGGAAGGCTATCAAAAGATTAAAGACAGGAAAGGCCCCGGGGGAAGACAGCTTTACAGCCGACTTCTATAAGCAGTATCAGTCCTCACTGGCGAAACCCATGGCCAAGTTGTTCAACCAGATACGGGGGCAAGACACAATGCCCCCAACATTTCTTCAGGCCCTGATAACGGTGATACCGAAACCCAGGAAAGACCCTGAAGACTGTGCCTCCTACAGGCCATCTCCCTCTTAAACGTGGACACCAAGATCATTGTCAGGATTCTGGTGACATGGTTGGAGACGCACCTTCCCCGGTTGATCCACCCAGATCAGGTGGGATTAGTGCTAAATAGGCAAGGGGCGGACAGCATGCGAAAGACTCTCCATGTGCTGAGCTCGAGAGCAGTACGGGAGGAAGGGGCGCTCCTCCTATCTCTAGACGTCGAGAAGGCTTTCGATAGGGTAAGCTGGGCCTTTATGGGGGATCTCTTCTCATCCCTGGGAATGGGCCTGAGGTGAACGGGCTGGCTATCAGCCCTATATTCAAACCCGGCTGCGAGAGTTGTGGTCAACGGGAGAGAGTCAGGACCATTCCCATTAGGGTAGGGTAAACGACAGTGATGCCCCCTATCTCTGCTCAGATACGCGCTAGTTATGGAGCCATGGGCGGCGTCCGTCAGGGACAACATGGGGATCAGAGGCATCATGGTAGGGGAAGCACACTGTAAGATAAGCCTGTTTGTGAACGACGCACTCCTCTTTGTGGCCGAACCATCTCAATCCATACCGCAAGTGCTGCGCAGCATGGAGCATTACAGGAATATGTCAGGCTTCAAGGTCAATCTGGGTAAATGTATGGCATTCATAGCAGTGACACTATCTGACATGGAGAGGGAATTTGTGGCAGGGCTACCCATCAAGGTACAGAGAGATGCGTTCTGTTATCTGGGGATTAAGGTCACACTAAACCCCGGAGACTTATTCGCCAGTAACTTCCTCCCCCTTTGGTGAGGAGTAAAAAGGGACATTGAGAGGTGGACTGGACTGGGATTCTCGTGGATGGCATGCCTCAATTCAATAAAAATGATGTTTCTCCCCAAATTCCTGTTCTTGTTCCAAATGCTTCCAACACCAGTGCCCAGGTCTTTTTTCTAGAGGTGAGACGGACTTTGCTGCAATATCTCTGGGCAGGCAAAAAACAGGATCTCATATGACACCCTGATAAGACCAAAGGAGGAGGGCCTTCCCGATATGGAGTTGTATTATAAAGCATGCAGGTTATGGATCCTAGTAGACCACTTTACACCAGGGACGGGGAAACAGTGGGTGACAATGGACAACAAGGTACTTTCCCCGGTCACGCTGGACGAGTGGCTGTGGGTCCCCAAAGCCCGCATCCCAGGGAGAGTCCTGCGACATCCAGTGCTGGGGGTCCTGTGGTCCGTTTGGAAAGAGACCGGTGAATAAAAGTGGCTCACATTGTGACCTTCGCCCCTAAATTGCATCTGGGCTCCCCCTCTCAGTGACGAAATTGAGGAGCCGCTTGCGTTCCAACAATGGTATGAGGCCGGGCTCAGCAGAGCAGGCCAGATGTGGGACGGGGAAACCTTTCTATCACTACAGGGATTGGAGGAGGCTCTGGGTCTGGACAAACTATCGCCCTTTCACTACCTACAACTATAGGGGGTCCTGACCGAGGAAAGATGGGGGAGAACCTGAAAAGGGAGCTTACTTATTTTGAAACGTTTTTGATTTCACAAAAAGGATCCAAGGGTCTGATATCCAAGCTCTATAAATTGCTCCTCATGGCAGCCCCGAGGGAACCTACTCCCGCAAGAGTGAAGTGGGGACAGGACCTAGGTGGTGATATTGATGACATAAGGTGGGCTAAAATGTGTAAGTAGGTTAACCGCTCGATCACGTCACTCCAGTATCGACACCAGGCCCTGAAACTGCTCCACAGATGGCACTACCCTCCAACGCACATAGCTCAGATGAGGGAGGGTTACAGCCCAAACTGTTGGAAATGCTGTACTGAAAGGGGAGATTTGATACACATGTGGTGGAAATGCCCAGTGGTGCAGACCTATTGGGGAGAGGTCCTATCATGGATGAAAGAGGTGGACGGGATCCAGAGGGACCTCTCACCGTGGCTTGTTTTGTTCCGTGTGAGTGTACAGGGGGAGACTGAAGAGGCACAGGGTCACATGTTTCAGGTAATGATGGTTGCGGCTAAGTGCTGCCTGGCCCAGAGATGGAAGAATACACGAATGCCGAGGAAAAAGGCATGGACCACCAAGGTCCGCACGATATATCATATGGAGTATCTGACCCATCTCATAGATAAATCTAGGTCCAACATTGAGGGGCAGTGGCTTCTGTTCTTTGAAAAGTATGGGCCGATGGCCGGATAGGGCTGGTAAGGGAAGGCATGAGGGACTATGTGGTGGGGGTCTCTGGCGGGACTAGGAGGTCCGGGGAACGAACTGCCGGTAGGGGGGACAGAGGGGAAGTGGTTGATTCATGGGCTCTAGGTTCTAGTGTGCACAGCAGAGACATCTTGATTCTGGATAAAGAGACATTGCAATGCGCCCGACTTGTGTGGACAATCTTATTCAAAGGATCCATGACAGAGAGGGGTTGGGGGAGGGAAAGGCGGGACAATGTTGTAATCAGGTGGAGTATACATGGAGTCATTGTTATTCTGTGTTGTTATGACCAAAATGCTAATAAAACTTGATTTAAAAAAAAAAATGAAACACACTGGCCCACCTTTATTGAAACCCTATTCAAGACAATCTCACTGACAAAAATAATTCCTAGTTTGTGGCAATCGGCGCTAGTGGTGCCAATTTTTAAAAAAGGTGACCGGGCATATCCATCCAACTACCGTCCGATTGCCTTTCTTGATGTAATTGGAAACATTTTTGCCTCATTTTTGCAAAAATCTCTGGCAAAATGGCCAACGGAGGCAAAGATCATTGATGACAGGCAGACAGGCTTCACTAAAGGCGTTGGAGCTGAGCTAAACCTCACACTGCTCAATCGTCTGAAAATAGACGCTATGAAAAACAAAAACCTTTTTTTGGCATTCGTCGATCTACAACAAGCGTTCGAAAGGGTAACTAGAGCGACTATGTGGAAGAAACTGGAAAAATGGGAGTGCCCAGCAGACTTACTGCAAATCATCAGACAACTTCATTCCAACACATCGATTCGAGTCAGATTGAATGCTGAGGGTGAGCCAACTCAAAGTATTCCAACGGAAAGGGGCTTAGGGGGTGTCAAGCAAGGCTGACCACTTGCGGCACTAATTTTCAAATTATACATCGCAGATATGCCCGAGGCCCTTTCTGAATGCAATGCCTTTCCACCCAGAATAAATGGACACCAGATCAGTTAGGCAACCTACGCAGATTATTTGGTTCTGGCCGACACCACAAAATAGGCCTGCAACAACTATTAACGAAGCTTGAGGTTTATTTACAGGAAAACAACATGGAAATGAACGCCGAAAAATCAAAGATTGACGTTTTTGGATCGAAGCAAGGAAAAAAAGGGAAACATTTTAAATGGTTCACAGCTGGGAAACAACTGGAGAGAACGCAAAACATCAGATACCTAGGAATTATATGCAATAAGAGAATGGCAGTGGTCAGAGGACCTGAAATAAAAAAATAACCAATTTAAAACTACAAGTTGCCAAATTACATCACAAATTTGGCAAATTTACATTCATCCCAGTACTGATGTTCTACCGACAAAAAGTGGTAGCCGCACTCACGTTTGGAAGTGAAGCAAGATTCAATATTAACAACACTCTGCGGAACCAGTTAGAAGGGCAGTTTTGGAGAAAAGTACTGCACCTGCCAAAAAATGTATCAATGGCCGCGATTTGCTACGAACTGGGGTTACAATCTCTTCGCTCAATAGTGCTGTGGAAATCACTTTGCTTATTCAGAAAGATGACAATGAAAAACACAGGCCCTTCTTATGAGATATTGTGACTGGATTAATACCATCAATATCAGAGTGAATCTGAAATCCAGTCTAGTACTTGGAGGAGAAGCCCAAGGAGTTAACCAATCCCAAGGTATTTTCATACATTTCCATCAAGATATCATCGGGACCAGTTTCTATGGTTGCGGCTGAATCAGTTACCAACTAAAGAGATGCTTTATCTAAAACACAATGGGAATACCCAAAATAAATTATTGTCGAGTCTGCATCCACCAAGAGGAGTCGTTAAAGCATTTGGTGGCCGAATGTTCTGCAATAAAGTCAGAACGAACTGTGGCATTAGGCAAATTTGCTCCATTAAATGGAAATAGGGACGACTGGTGGTCTGCTACATGGTCTGGTAACAACTACATGGTGTGCAGTTATAGACTATCTCAATAGACTATTGGCAACAGGAAGTATGAACTAAAGAATGCACAGAGTTTAATGAAAGTTGTGTTTGATGTCATTCCTTTCCCTTCTGTTTTTCTTCTAGCACATTTTGCCATCATTTTGATTTGTTATCGAAAAGACGATATGATGTCAATGAATGAAATAGGATTAATTTTGTTTTGTAAAAAGTTTTGTAATACACTAATACAATAAAAAAATAAATGTTACTGTTGCATGGGAAAAAAGATGTTATAAGTATAAAAAGATTAACATATTGACCAATTCGTAAGTACTTTTAATGATTGATTATTAGGACTGGGTAATATGCATTTCTATGGCTTGTTTCTTAAACCGAAATAAACTACTGTTTTGGTAGACAAACTCCAAATTTACCTTGCATTCAAACAGTGACAAAACAGAGACCAATGTTTGTAGAATCCACCCTACAATCTTTCAGTTATATCAGAGATCTATAAATAGCCCTTACCATTGCATTCTTCAAATGAAAATGTGAAACACAAAAGGGCTAAAAAAACATTAAAGAAGTCTACATAACACGATTTCCAGAAACTATACACATTTTTTTTTCCTGCAAAGACAACCAACAGAAGTTTTAAAATGAACAAGATATATGGCAGTAGTCCAATGGTGTACCAACCTTCATCAAGTGCTCGGTTGATGGCAGCACAGAGAGACCAGTACCCGCTGTATGTTTTACCCTTGTAGTTCACCAGACATTTATGGTCCTCACTTTCAGACCAAAAGGAAAAGTTGAGTGTATCAGAGAGGAAGACCCAGTTCACTGCATCCTCATCCACTGCTTGAGGGTTAAGTTCATGGAGGGATTTCCAACCTGAAACGGTGAGCTGATCGCTGGTGACTTTGCTGACCAACTTTTCTGCAACCTTTCTCACTCCTTCATGGTCAACAAACACATCTTTGCTGTTCTCTGCAATGAACTTTCCAGACTCTTTTGGACACATTGGAACTTCCATCTTTATTCTGAGTAGAGAAAATAAAAATGAAAGGACCACCAACTACGGGCTTCAAAAGAAATATAAATTGAAGCTCGAACATTATCCTAGATGATGACTTGAAAATGAATCCCCAAATCCTACAGTTGGGGACACGAGACTGAGGACGAAATGTTAAAATATCCATGCCAAAGGCTGTTTTCTCAGACATATGTCATCCTATATCTGGGACTACAACAACTTTTCATTCTTTTCAAGCTCTTCTGAATTGACTGGTGGCCAAGCACATTAGAGGATTATTCTAGGAGGCCTGATAAATTAATTCCAAATGCTCAGTCAAAGAGCTCCTAAAAAGTACAACTGGTTGAACAGGCACATCAGCTCTGAATACTACGCACACAGATGGTTTGGCTTCTCGTAACACATGCAAACTTGGCATACATATTTTGCTAATTTTGGTGGTGACATTTAACTAATTTGGGCAGGTGTTAGTGTAATTTCCAATCAGTCCATGCTTCACTCAACAGTTACCTGTGTAGCACACAACCTGTAAACCTATGGTCATGGACACTTTTGAATTCTGTTAATTATGTTGCCAAATGTTTACATTAAGAGCCAATGAGAAACAGTTAAACAGCATTCAAGAAAATGAAGTGGGAGGCATTGTCCAAGCATGCGTAGACTGCATGCTATATCTATGGAAAATTCCATTAATACAAAATAATTATCTGATCTACAATAAATATGTTTGTGAACAGTGTGCCTCTTATTTAAATTTCAATGATTAGACTGTTGATGTCACTTAACATTGCTAAATAGTTACACATTTTCACAAGGCTGGCAGAAGGAGGATTCACATAGAAAAACATAAGAAATGTTTCAGCAAGCACACAAGAATTCAGGAAAGTTACTTACCATTGAAAATCATTCTCTTAGCGCATGCGCTCCTTCGTACTATTAAACTTTGGCAACCCTATCCCTGACAAAAAGAAGTCTCTGCAAAGATCTTTACCCCTTCGAGTGTTTGTACGACTACATATTCACCATAAAAAAAGTGGTTTCATTTTGCCACAATGTGTTTTCCATATTTTCAGGACACAAGATCTCGGCTGGACAGTCGCCACTGACAAATGACAATTCACTCTTGGCAAGTAAGAGATGGTGTGTCGTGCTAATGTGTAGAAATAGCATACATACCATGGCGAGCGATTTTTATGTCTGTCTGGAAGCTTACAACATGAAAATGTTCACCATGAGATGTCTTAAAACGGGGTAGGGGATTAGGTAGTAAAGTCCTCTTCTTTCCCAAAAGTCCAGGCGACCCCAGGGCAAAAATGTTTTTTGTCCCTGCAGTATTGGGGCAACCAAAAGGTTAAAAGCCCTGCCACTTTTTGTCCTTCAGGCCTCCTTGCCCTTAGTAGTATGCACCCGGAATGGAAGACAGATTTTTAGGGGCTTATAATTAACAGTAACAAATGTACAAGAGAAAGTAATGCTCCCTCACTCCAGACCTTTTCAATTCCAAATGCATGGGAACAGATTGCCAAAAAAGAGTAAATGCTGGGGCCAGCCCAGGGCTTTTCCAGACAAAGCTAACATTTTGGGAGGATCGTACCTAAACTGTATATTCACTTTGGGGCTAGTCTTCAGACAGGAATATTTCTATGAAGTATCTTTTGTTCACATGGAAGTCATATAGAGCTTATAGACAGGGTCCTATCCCTAAAAAGGCACAGTGCTGTCTTATCTCTGTGAAAGGAACAAGCAGACGCTGTAGGGAGTTGGAATAAGAGAAAAGTGACAACACAATCAGAAAATTGGCACAATGATTTGAAACTGTGATTTGTATTGTGTGTGTAGCCTGAGGATATATTTTTTGTGGATTTGGTTGCCATTTAGGATGTTATTTATGTTCTGTTTTATGTAAATGCCTGTAAATATATAATAACATTTATTTTAAAAAAGTGGCGCAGGTCCGAGAAACTTTTTGCTCGTAGTATTCCCACCATTGCTGGCTAAAGGCCTCCGATATTAATTGACATCCCAGAATAAAGAAAGGACATCTGGTTTCCGATACAAAGTGGCTTCCAAATTCAATTGCCTCAAGGTGGGTCAAGGTGGAAAATTGAAACTAGAGTCGAAAGGGGAAAAAAACTGAAAGGAAATGGTCTTCGGCATCTTCCTGAACTATTATCTTTGCAGGACACGGCAAAGTAAGCTTTGGATCTTTTCTGCAAGGAATTGTTAGAAAGATCCAGCATTTACTCTGGCTTGTCAAATTACCAATAGGTATTTCCTATCCATTAAGCTTGTGAACACAACAGCCAGATAAGTTGTCCTTTCTCTTCAATTCTTCTCTGTGTTTTCCAGTTACTATCCCTCCTCTTTCATATCAGCTACAGTCGCACCTCTCCTTAAAAAAACATCCTTGGATCCTGCTGATCCATCTAATTTCTGCCCGATCTCCCTCCCCTCCCTTATATCTCAAAACTTCTTTAGCATCTTGCTTTTTCCCAACTGAGCTCCTATCTTAATCTTTATAATCTTCTCTCCTCTGACCAATCCGGCTTTCATTCCAGTTTCTCTACGGAATCCGCCCTTCTCTCAGTCTCTGACACTATTCTACACGTACGTCACTGTAAACCTTCTATTCTTGCTTTACTCTACCTTAGTTCAGCTTTTGACACAGTAGATCACGCAACACTTCTTTCTACTCTTTCATCTCTTCGGTTCTCTAACTGCACTGTCATTTGTCTCTCTTCCTATCTGTCTGACCGTTCATTTAAAATACCCAGGAAAGGGTCCACTTCCTAGTCTGAGTCTCATATGAATGGTGTCGTCCCAGGCTGTGTACTTGCCCCACCACTTTTCCAGCTTTGTACCCCCAACCCTCTTAACTTGACTTCCGCTTCCAGATTCATCTGTATGCCAATGACACACATTTTTACTTCCTTCTCTTCCTTTGATGTTCCTATCCACCAGCGCCTCTCCTTCTGACTACGTGGTCAAATACAGAATGGCCTCCCAGTTTCTCTGTCGTAACCACAAAATAACTGGATATTTTGTTATTTCCTGTCTCTCCTTACATTCCCTCCCCTCTCTTCCTTTTCCTCCTCTCGTGCTATCAGCAACCAAGTACGCAATTTTGGTTTTCTTTTTGATTCTTATATTCTTCTTCCCCAAAATCCTGTTGGTTCCACCTATTTATTAAGATAATCTGCCATTTCCTAACTTGTTTGTCTACCAAACTTCTTCTTCAAATTGTTGTTCCTTCTCGTCTTAACTATTTTTGCTTGCTGTGTATATTGGCCTTCCTATATACATTACGTCCTTCTGGTGTTCTAGTATGCATTCTGCTGTTCTAATCTTGTTTAACCTTCCTCAGTCTTCTCGAATCTCTCCTTTATTGAACCCTCTTCATTGGCTTTCTATTAATCTCCAGTATGAGTTTCACTTCCTTTGTTCAGTTTTTAAGAGCATTCATGCTCTGGTTCCTCCATAGCTCTGGTTCCCTGATCTATTATCCGTCCGGTAGCTTCGATCTTCATCTCGTTTTCTTATTTCTGTCCCAGTCCTCCATGTGCATCTTCCCGTTTTCATTCTTTCCAGCTTCTTGCCCCATCAGTGGAATGCCCTACTACTTGAGCTTAGCTCTTGCCCCTCCAATTCAAGAAGCGTCTCCAATCTCATCTACTTAAATCTGTATCTTCTTAATCATGTCTGATCTTATGCTTTGCCCTGTGAGTTGAGTTGTTACTTGGTTTTTGCTCTTGTCCTCCATATTCTTGTACCGTTTAATATTTTGTTCAGTACTTTGGTTTAAAGCACTACATAAGCTTTGTAAAATAAATAGGTTGTGCACACCCGACATAAGAGGCTAGTCAGTGACCTAAAGCAGGTCCGCCTGCAAGAGATGTAAACATTCACTGTATTTGTGGTGGGTGAAAAAGGTCAAATAAATGGCACACAGGTTATCTAAAAAGGTAAAGTGGCTGTCTCCAAGAAAAAAGTTGCAGGAAGATTGGAGAAGTGGTCATGCACTTGATAGAGACAAATCTACTAAGTATTGCTTTTCAAAAGATCCGTACTGTGCATCTCTTTCCATATGCAAAGTAAAGCATAGAAAATTGATTCACATAGCAGAAATGGTGTACAGTGGATGCATCCGGAGGGAGGTGTGACCCAAGAGTAATGAGATGGTTCCTGGATTTCCAACTGTTTTGCTTCATCGTGGAACACCAAAAGGGGAAAGAACAGGGGAATGTGCATTTTCTACATCGATTCCCTCTGAATGTAGATGGGAAAGTCACCACCATAAGGGGAAGAGTATGTGATGAGTCCCAAGGGAGAGGGTCCCTCCATCTGAGGCTCGGAAGGTGAGCCCGTTTCGCAAGACCCTCCCGAGAGGTTGAGGCAAGTAGGACCTTAACGGGAGAGACTCACCCTTTGGGGACAGGGACTCCAGTTCCTGTGAGGACCTCCCTGGGCCATGTACCATAGCTGCATACATGGGACTACCTGTTGGAACAAATAATGTAACATCTTTATGGTTGGCTGAAGGCAATGCAAAAGGAAATCCATTTATGAAAGAAAAGGACGAGGTCTCTTTAACAAGGGACGTATATTTCACAGGGACAAGTAGGAGAGAAGGTACAAGCCCCCTGACAACATTACTCTTTGTGGAGCTGGAGGGAAGGCAAGTCACTGAGCCTGCGACTTTCAACAAGGCAGAGAACGCCAGTATGAGATGCTGGAGGCCCGGCGTGTGTCGATGCGAGAATGGCATCATGCAGAAAGGAAGAGGAACAAGCCGTCTGGTGGTGGCATGACCACAGGTGCATTGTGGTGGGCAGGACGCCCGAAGAACAATGCCGAAACCACTGGTACAGGAAGTATCGAAAGCTTCAGACCACCAGCATGAGTGTAGAGCAGTAACCCGACAAGGAAGCTGGAAGGGGAATTGACGAAAGAGAGGAATGAGAAAACGCACCCGAGCAAGAGCCGAGCCATGCCACGATTCCCAGCAAAGAGAGAGGTACCAGGGTAACCGGGAGGCCATTGGAGCATCCTTATTAACATGAAACAAAACTCATGCCAGTCTTAAGGATGAGAAAATAAGACCAAGACTGCATAATTGGAGTTGGTAAGAAGTAACAAATAACCCGGTCACGAAAGAGGGTTATCATACAAAGAGAGAAACTCATCCGAGTCATAAGGATGAAAAACTAACATTAAGCATTTGTAATTGGACTTATAAACCAGTAATGAACAGCCTGAATACGGAAGATGGTAATCATATGTAGCGAGAGAGAGACTTGTTCCAGTCCTAAGGACGAGATGACAAAAGAGAAATCAGTTAAGAAAAGAAGTGAGGAGCCTGTAACAGAGGGGTTTAAGCAACCCAGTTGGGGAACAAGCAGAGACTGGAATCCAGTTCCATGGGAGAAAAGAAAGAATCCCTATGACCTCAGAATTGAAGGCTGGAGCAAGTCTAACCTAAGAATATGTAATGAGAAACAGGATACAAAGATCTTGAATAAACAAGATAAAAGAAGGGGTATTGTAAGACAGAAGTTATGATGAAGAAATCCTAAAAAGGGGTCAAGATAAACCCTCCTCAGGAAGGCCTAAATGTAATGAGAGGAAAGAATCTTCAAGTGATGACAAGAGTTTGAGAAGGTACTTGAGGGAATTTGCTGCAAATATAGAACCACAGAAAATACAAAAGCCAAGATTATTCTTGAAGAACTATAAGAATTGTTCTCAAAGACTGTCCAAGGAGATTATGTCGAGAAATATCTCTACCATAGAGAAAGACTGGAAATAAAAGCTTGTTGGAAGACAAAGGAAAAGACCAGGCGAAGACGAGACATTCTCTGGGTCGATTTAAGTTAGTTTAATATAGTGGTAGGGGCAGATAGAGTTATTTTGGACGGTTGACATTTTTACTTAAGACTTCCTGATGAGCACCTTTAGTTTCCGTAGATAGGTAGGCTATTGCCTTTAGTGATAGGAACAGTTAAGCCTTTTTCTTATAAGTTTAATAAAGGTATTGAATCATGTGTGTTGTGACCCAAATTCCATATATATACTTCATAATATCAATGATGACTCTGAGACATTAAGTAGGTCTTACTTCTTTTAAATGTCTAATACTAACTGCCTTCCAGCTCTCACCAGCCCTACATTCCCCATTACATTCTTCACGGTTCCCTTGCCCACATTCCATATTCTACTCAGCCACAACATCCCCCCCCTTACTTATCATAGGAGTTCATCATATACATTTGTTCAGTGTGTTCAGAGCCTACGTCTGTTCGATAATACACAGGGTTTGCTTTGCGAATAGAATATTCCTTCACGGCATCCCTTCACCTTCTTGTGTCCTTGGGTCTCTTCTCTGTTATTCCCTTTCTTTCCTTGAATCATGTGTTTGTCCTAAGTCTCTCTGTTCTACTTATTTGTCTGATGATGTCCGCTTGCTTTCATTTTCACTCATGAAGTCCATGCCTGGCTTCCCTTTCTAGTTTGTAAAGAGTTGTATCAGTCTGTGCCTGGCCTTCCATTTCCAGTTTGGAAAGAGTTGTATTGTCTATGTTGTTAAGTTACACTTTTATCACATCCCCACTGTACACTTTCCACTACATATTCCACATGTCATATCTGTCATACCTCCCCATTTCCTTTGTTTAAAAAAAAAAAATGTAAAACCTTTTTTTTTTTTTTACCCTTCGTCCTGCGCTGAATGCTTTATATCCATGAAGGTCACCCTCTGTTCTTTGACCACCAAGAAGGTTGCAGTTTGCTGCAGCTTGTTGTGCATAATCATTCACCTCCCTTCATTATCTCGGGTGAATCCTCCACAATCGAGTTAAGGTTGCTCGTTAGGCGTGTCTCTTCTTTATTTCATCAGTCTTAATTTCGTTTTATTTGCACCTTTATGTTTGTCTCTTTCTTTATTTTTCTTAACTTCTATCTTTGCTGTGGACTTAATAGTCCTTATCCTTTTTGGTCTTTACTTGTCTAAAATATTGCCGACTGTTATTACTTCTTTAGTTTGTGATGTGAGTCCTAAAATGCTTTGTTGCTAAATGCTAACGTGTTATTCTCCGAGTGACACGACGTAGCATTTCTTCACAGCTTCTTTATTTTACAGCCAGCGTAACTTGCATGTTTGCATTTCATATGCCGCTGCATTTACGATGTTCGACTTACTCATCGTCTTTGTTTAGAGGATGCATATTTCCTTAATGGTGCGGACGTTGCGACGCAAAATTGAAATCGTTTCCGTCCATGTACACCGCTTTGTTTATGTTTGTTAACGTTGCTATGACAACTCTTGTGATTTCTTTCAAGCAAACAAATATGGCGGCACGCTGCCATACGCTCTAAGGTCCCTTCCTCTGACCTTTGATGCACATTGCTATGACAATGATTGCTTTCAAGCAAAACAAATATGGTGGCACGCTTCCCTACGCTTTAAGGTTCTTTCCTCTCACCTTTGATATTACATGGCGACTTTCATCGCTCCTGGACTTCGATTCCTCGCGCTTCAGTGAGCTTCGTTACTTCTCATTCTTATTTCAAGAAATGCCTTTCTGGCACAGTAACTCATAAATAAACACACCTGTTGCCATCGATTGTGTTAATTACTAAAATAACAGTCCTAAGTGTTCATACCCGACGGCTGCGCAGCAGCGTACTAGCAATATTCATAATATTGCTATTCATAATACAATTCATAATTCATAATATTCATAATGAAAATCAAATAAATGTAGCGCAGTATAACGTTCGTTCGTTTCCTTAGATACGCATCGCATCTTACCATCTACATAATTGCTGCAGTTTTTCTTTAACTGGTGTCATTCCCAGTTTTCCTCGCCACTTGTTTGTGTCCTTTTTCTTTTAATTTTTTTTTTTACAACCTCCTCCTCAGGTCACTCAATCTTTTTTCACAACCTCCTCCTCAGGTCACTGAATACACTAGTCCTTTCCCTAATTTTCAATTAGCCACCTCCTTGGGCTGTTTTTCTTTATCCTGTTGGTTTCTTTTGCGACCTCCTCCATAGGTCTCTTCTGGACACTTCCATAGGCCGATCATCAGTTCCTTTTAGCCACCGCCATAGGCTCCTTATTGTCCTTTCAGCCACCTCCATAGGCTGATCATTAGTTCCTATTCCGCCCCCCTTCTCGGGCAATATTTTCTTTGGCCCCCTCCTTGGGCTATATTTTCCTGTCCTTTCAGCCACCTCCATAGGCTGATCATAAGTTCTTTTTTTCAGCCCCCTCCTTGGGCAATATTTTCTTTGGCCCCCTCCTTGGGAAATATTTTCTTTGGCCCCCTCCTTGGGAAATATTCTTTTTTTAATCAGATGCATGGGTCGGTCATCTCCTTGTCGCCAGTTGTTGTGACCCAAATTCCATATATATACTTCCTAATATCAATGATGACTGAGACATTAAGTAGGTCTTACTTCTTTTAATGTCTAACACTAACTGCCTTCCAGCTCTCACCAGCCCTACATTCTCCATTCCATTCTTCAGGGTTCCCTTGCCCACATTCCATATTCTACTCAGCCACAACATCGTGCTCCGTGTGTCCGACTCATTCTGACCTGCCACATAGGGGGAGGAGAAGGGCGCACCCTTACAACAAAGAGTGGAGGAGCGCTGTAAACATTATGGTGTTTTTCCATTTCCTACCCAAGCTACACAATAGCTGACCAATCAGGAAAATGCATAAGGCAACAGCAGACACATGGTAAATGCCTACACAAAAGCGAAAAACCTATTGGCAGTATTAATGCTTGCTCACTGAGTGGATAAAATGAGCTGAGAGTAGTTTCTAGAGGAAACGGCCTCTGCACATTCACATATAATGGTATGTGTTTGCAGTAAATGAAAGCTAGTACTGTATTTCACCAGGAGTCTTTAGTCATGGAAATGTACACATGTTACCCTCTTCATTAGCCATCACAGTGCCTCGGCAAAGGACACATTTCCACAAAGGTTTAATTATCAACAAGGATTCCAAACAGTGAATCCCTACTTGTTCAATGAACCATTGCACACTCCCCAATATTGCTATGTTTTCTTTTGTCATCTAACCCACCTTTTATGGACTATTTTACATGTTCATCCCAAACACTTGTGACGATAAGCATCTTTTCACATTTCTAGAGGACTTCATCATCTCATCTGAACAGAGCGCCAACCCAGCAGCTAGGTCCCCATCCTCTAACCTGGAAGACCTTTCCCTCAGACAAACAGTTAAAGGGGCAACAATTGGAAGACCACAAGGATGGAATTTTGTCCAGTATGAATCCCAAAACAATACACCCCCGATTCTGCTTCCCTGGAGTGAACACATTGCTAGACCATTCCTCATTTTCACATCAGGATATTCCCGACCTGCCGCAAGAAAGTCCTGCCAACAGCTAGAAGAGCATCAATACATCTTCATCGAGATGAATTAAATGCAGTATTGGAGTACTCAAGCTAAACAGCGCCAAGGTTTAATTGTGCCAGATAAAAAAAAAACTGGCTCTTCGTTGTCCTGGAAAAGCTCTCGCCCATGAAAGCCATCCAAACTCTTCGCAAAACATATGCATCCAGAGGGAACACCCCTGCATGGAACATGCTCAAAAGCAGAAACTGGAAATTGAAACTAACCTGGATTAAGCACTACAACAAAGACAAAATACAATTCCTATGACAGCTTTAACACTCCATGGCAGAGACACAGATAGCAAAAAGAGCACATGCTTTCAACGGCACAGATTGCATGCCATGAATGCAGATGGTGTTCAAAAGCATCTGAAAATCCAGAAACCTAGCAACACGGCTGCACCCTCCAAAGCTATCGGATGCCCCAACTGCTCACTTCATCAACCAAGATTAACTAAAATGTTCCCAAAACCATGGAAAAGAGCCTTACCAATTAAAGGTAGACCTGTGACCACAACTGCCAGGCAAGCTCTCAAGACAATAGAATCAGTCAGAGCCATAGAATGGCTGAGCCTAGTAGTTCGTATAAAGAAAGAAAACCAAAAAACTGCAACTGTACCGACAGTGTCTCAATGGAGAAATACTCATGAATAGTGTAGCTATGCACAAATAGGTATCTCCAAGTTGGTGCTCATGCAGAACAGAGCCTCCATCTTCACTAAACTTCATATAGCCAACAGATTAAGTTACACGAGGAATCATAATTGCTCATGGCTTTCACCGCCCCGTTTGAAACCTAGCAATATACATGCACACACCGTTTGATCTTTCCTCAGCAGCCTCAGGGCCAGATTCTGAACTTGGCGCAGTGAACGTGCTAAAGAACACGATTCACTCGTCAAATCGGGACGCCCAGGCTCCAACAGTATTCTCAAGTGGGTCTGGGCATCTTCGCAGTGCACCACAGTGCACCTTCAGGATTGCACCTGTTTTTTGTCATAACGGGCGCAATCCTGAAATCTCAGCAGTATTTTTGTAAAATAACAACATATGTTATTTTACAAAAATGCTGCCGAGAACACAGAAGTAAGCAGCTTCAACGTTGCAGAATACAACATTCAAACGGCTTGCTTTGGTGTATGTTAAAGTGTTCATATACACCCTTGTGGTGTATATGAACACCTTCATATACACCAAAGCAAGCAGATTCAACGTTGTATTCAGCAACGTGGAAGCTGCTTACTTTGTTGTGTATGAAAGTGTTCATATGCACCATGGGTGTATTTGAACACTTTCAGATACACCAAAGCAAGCAGCTTCAACAATGAAATTGCTTGCTTTGGTGTATATGAAAGTGTTCATATACATCCTGGACTGGAACCGGCTTCTTGTGGCACTCCTCCAGTCTAACACACCCAAAATGGTACTGTATATATGCACTATTTTAGAGCACATATTAAACCGGAGGAGTGCCACAAGAATACCCTTAAAAAAAGCCAGGTTACGAATGTGGCGGTTGCTAGGTTGGTTTTCAACCCATCCTAGCAACCGCCACATGTATTCCGAAAATGGCGCATTCCTTCCAACTTCAGAATAGGTCTCAAGTACCGAAAAGGTTGTTAACGCTTTTAACGACCTTTTCGGTCGTTAACACCAGGATGAGAATCGAGGCCGCAGTGTTTCAGAGCTCTAGGGACATGTTAAGTGATGTCGTGGGGGCGTGGCTAGCAGCAGAGCGATGCAGGCGCAAGCCTGCACAGCTCCACGGCCGACCCGGTAAAATCTGACCAATATCCTCAAGAAATCGCACCTTTGTCCAACAACGGGGTGGATGAAGCTCTGGAGAGCTGGGTCCCCGCCTGGGACATCAGCTAGTGGTCTGGAGAAGGGCCGGAATGCCAGCCCAGCGAGCAGGCCCTCAGAGGACAGCCATCTTGGAGGTGGAGCAGAGGGAGACCTGCTGCAGTGTCATGCAAGCCACGTATTATCAAAGCAGCATCCAGCCTGCCTGGGAGAGTGCAGGGAAACAGTGCTGGGAGTAAAAGCAGCGGGCTCGGAGGACAGCCACAGCAGGTGAGAGGACGGGGAAAAGACCAGTGCGGCCCAGTGAAGCCTGGAAGTACAGTGCACGCACTGTGAAGGACTGCAGCAGGGAGGAGAGAGAGGCTAACTGCCACAAGTGTTAGGCCATTGGAGAGTATAACTGGCAACAACAGATCTGCCACAGGTGCCAGGACAGTGGGGAGCATGACTAGCATTGGAGCCGGAGAGCTGGGCCTGCATCAGGAGTCAGAGGGTCGAGGAAGCAAACTGCAACCAGTATAGAGGGGAGGCACCGTCTGGCATCCCCCATTAACAGAGAGGGCCAGAGACAGAGAGAGGACTGGCCGAACAATCTGGACACTGGTGTCACCTCTACTAGCGGCTGAGCGTGCAGCCAACGGCCCCTGAAGACAAGATTGGGCCAGCAAAAGATTGCAGAGAGAAGCCCAAAGCACTGGATTAGATAGTGTGAGAGCACCGAGCACCAGCGGAGTGTACAGAACTCATCTACACTGCAGGGGGTGCACCCCTATAGGAGTGATGGTGGAGGGGTAACAGAAGGTGGAGGGGTAACAGAAGGTGGAGACGTACGTGGCGGAGAAATCAAAGCAGCATAAGCAGAAGACTTCGGACCGGCAGGAGGATGTCACAGGCACTTAGAAAGCAGCAAGAACGGTCACTATGGAGAATATTATGGCAATACAGGACTCATGGAAAGCTCCGGAGACCAAGATTCAGGAGGTAGGAGTGGCTTCATCATTGGTGCAGGTAGACCTGAAGAAGGTAAATGACAGAGTGTCGGAGGCATCACAACTGGTCAGCGATTTGGAGGACACAGTGGCACTGCTGCAGAAAAAGGTTAAGGCCTTGATAGGTGCGACAAGAGTCCTTGAAGAGAAAGCGGAAGAAGCGGAAGGCCATTCCCGAGGATGTAACTTTGTAGAGAAACTGGTACTGGAAGTCTTACGTCCACAAGGCCTGTCAAAGTTGTTTACAGTGGAGAACGCACACAGAGTGCCAGGTCGACCACCGCCACCAGATGCGGCCAAGGGGGCAATAATAACTCAAATTCTTAATTTCCGAGACCAGGATGTGATCCTTAAGGAGGCAAGACGGGATGGCTGCTTAGAGCAAGGGAATTCAAGGATCCTTATTTTCCCTGATTTTAATCAAGAGCTACAGAAACAAAGGAGCTACAGAAACAAAGGTGGTCCTCAGACGCGGTGAACCGGAAGCTTCGCAATAGCCATCTGATATAAATTATGTTTTTACCGGCGAAGTTGAAGGTACTAGCAGATGGGAAATCACATTTCTGCTTCGGAAGTGTGGTCATGGCTGGAATCCAGGAATGCAGCGGGAAGATGCCCAGAAGAACAGCATGCATGCGAAGAGACACAAGGACGTCAGGAATAGCCCAATGGGACACCTGCGCAAGGATGGATACTGTGGAAGGAGGCAGGTTGTTTTGGTGACAAGACCTATAATAATGGAAGGGGTACCGAAGTGCGAGAGATTTGGTGGCCAAGCCAGAGCGAAGTCACACCCCTGACCACAGTTCCATCAACCCTAGAGGTCTGCCACCAAGGGGGAAGATTGACTGGAAAACAAACTTCGCAAATGACACGCGTTGTGAGGAAGCTGCAACGTATGTAATTAGGGTAGTTGGGGGGGTGGCGGAGAGGTGGCACATAGTAGGAAGTAGTGTTGCCTTAAAGGTTTTGGAGGGGAGGGGGGGAGTTGGGGAGGCAGGGTGAATTTCTGGTTGAAGTTTGTACAGCAGTCGGATCATGCGATGGAACACGGCTCCTTAACATGCTGCACTGGGAGAGCAAATTATCAAGGCAGGGGGCAACATCCCAAGGTGAAAAGCAGGGCCCAGAGCCCACAATATGTCCTAAAGGGAATGAATGGCAGTTAAGATAGGGACATGGAATGTCCGGGGACTAGCCAACAGGGCCAAGCGAAACAAAATATGGAATTTCTGGGACATGGTGTCCAGATAGCTCTGCTAAAAGGAACACATTTAATCGGACCAGACCTGGAAGAGATTTGTAGAAAATGGGGAGGAGCAGTGGTGGAATCCACGTTCTCGATCGTATGCCAGAGAGGTTTTGATCTGGGTGGAGGAAAAGATACTGCTGCACATCGAATCAACTAAAGGGGACTCGGAGGGACCAACACTCAAAGGGGGAGTTTGGAGGAGCAAAGCCTCTGCATAGTGAACTCATATGCACCCAATACATGTAATGAGGAATACTTCCGGTAGGTGCTGGCTCTAGCAGAAGGGGAAAGGGCCGACATTTTTATCTGGGGTGGGGACTTTAACTGTTACTTGGATCTGACCAAGGACCAGTCCAGCACAGACATGGCACTCTGGCGGAAGTCCACAAGATCGTTGAATAGAGTGGTGTCAGAGGTGGACCTGCTGGAATTATGGAGAGGATCACATAGGGATGACAGAGAATACTCCTTTTACTCGCCAGTTCACCAGTCCCACTCTAGACTAGATTATCTATTTGTGGGTAGGGAATATTTACAAAGATTTGATCACACTGAATACCTGGGCAAAGACCTATCAGATCACGCCCCGTTGGTGACGATGTTTAGCGGAATTACCAAACGCATGGCTATACCGACATGGAGATTTAAGACAGACTCCCTAGAAGATACAGAATTTAAAACTACTATGCGGGAGGAATTCATAGCCTTCATAGAGCACAATATTAGGTCAGTAGAGGAAGTAGTTAACATGTGGGAGGCCCTAAAAGTAACGATCAGAGGGGTCTGTATCTCTAAGGCAGTGGGAATATGGAGAACGATGTTGAATGTCCTGAAGGAATCTGAACAATGGATTAGAGGCTTAGAGAATGACATGAGTATTGGGCACAGGGTGGGGAAAGACCTAGCATAAACACTTTTTACCCAGCGGGAACGCCATGAGGCGTTGTCCAAGTTTGACAAGAGTCAATACACAAGGAGGATACATGGTGAGGGAGACAAGGCTGGGCGCCTATTATCTTGGCTGATACGGAAGGAATCTCCTAGGGGGGCTATTACACAGATCTATGATGAACTAGGGAAGCAGGCTGTCACACAGCAGCGCATTAAGTATTCCATGCATATTATAGAAAGCTATACACCAGTGAAAGCCCACACAGAGACGAGGAAGCAGAGGACTTGCTGGACATAGCACAGTTACCTCGGCTGCCAACACACCAGAGGGAAGAACTGGATGCTTCCATAGAGGAGGAGATTGGGAGAGCACTCCAGTCTATGCGAGGGGCAAATATCCAGGCACAGATTGGCTGCCAGTGGCATTCTACCTAACATATGCAGACCTACTGATCCCCCAGTTTAATCCAGTGTATGAGGAGGCATTTGTGAAAGGTACCCATCCACAACATTCCCAGGGGCACTGGAGTGCTTCCCAGCAGCTCCTGCACCCACATCAAGCGACGTTGGAGACCGACGAAGCCTCCCCAAAATGGCTGCCCGCGAGGGGACCGCGTCCTTAGCAACACTAGAATCATTGAAACCCACTGCCGCAAACCCGGATTGGTCAGCATCATCACATCCAATAAATGGATGGCATACTGGCTGGCAGGCAAAGCCGGTGTCGAGCTAAGGCCGTCTGCAAAGGCCTAACCTACTCTCTGCCGCTCTCCGCTGCTTGCCGATGCCGTCTCACATTGCCGACCCACCCTGCTCCATAAGCTTACAAGGTAAGATACCAAATGCCATAACAAGGGCAGGCTTCAGCATGATCCCCCTTCACAGGGGGTTAGAGCTGCACCCCCAACTCTGTTACATACCCTCAACCCAACAGACTAGCACGCCTCCGTCGCACACCCTCCCAAATCTCCTGGCATCCAACCACATGCGCATCCACATCCAGAACATCGGTCTATGCACCAGGCTTAGAATTCCTTCCTCGTTCCTAACCCATCAGCCGCTCCATGCACCACAACACCACGTGTACCTACCTCACAGCCCTATGAAGCACGATGGCACTGCATGTGCGTGCCAACATGTAGCTCTCTCCCGACTCACCAAAGCAATGCCTGGGCCAACAACAGAGGTTAGAAAAAGCGCTCATCCTGCCCGCACTCAACACAATAGCATACCCCGGATCATATCCAGCCCACAGACACGTGCCACGAAGAACATGCACCCAAAGTCTAAACGGCCCACAAAGGATCATAAGGCGAACTTACGGATGGCTCCTTCGATACCAGCAATCAACCAGACCAACATTTCGAACACTATTGTACATGAGCCAAGAACCATTTTTATCTCCTTAATGCTCATTGACCTACACGTGCCCACTGTGATCCGCGAAATGCACGTGCCGGCTGATACGCATGCGCCCACATCTGTCGATGTTCACAAAATAGCTACCAACCCGCCTGCACCTATCCAGAACCATGTTGTTTATCGGCCTGGCAACCCACATGCGCCACTTATTAATTATGCTTCTGTTAAACATGCTCACACCTTCAATCACGCTGATAACTTGCATGCAGAATCACCTGTACCCACAACTGACCATGCCGCTAAAATGCCTGTTGATCTATGCACACCCAACATGAATTATGTTGAATTATCTGTTGCTTCTCCTACCTTCGTAACTGACCCTAATGCCAAAATTCCTTCCAAGTCACCTGGACCCACTAGCAAGTTTGTTGATTTGCCTGCTGCAATGCCTGCACTCGTAAATGACGGATTGTAAAATGTCTTCTGTTCCACTTATTCCTACTGTGAAGCATGCTGATTTGTCTGCAGCACTGCCTGCACTCGTAAATGACTGTGGTACTAAAATGTCTTCTGTTCCACTGGTACCCACTAGAAAGCTTGTTGATTCGTCTGCTGCACTGCTGCCTGCACTCTGTAAACACTGGAGGGTGGGTCTGTACTTCTGCTCTCTATATGGTAGAGGAGAGGCACAGAGGACCCCAGCCAAGATTCTCTATTACGGTAGCAATGGATGAGCAATCAAGGCCTAGCTTCTCAGGAGGTGATGCAGGCTGGTTCTGTAGTACAGTGTAGTCCCCAAGCCCCCACGAAGGAATGTCCACACACTGTATTAGTTAAAACACAGTGTTTATATAATCAAGTTCAAGGTTATGTACACTATCACAATAACTCACTTTGTGTGCAGTAAATCTACAATGGCAAATATATACAGTTCTAAGTGGTACCACAATTATTATCAGATTTCATTAAAGTGCATCAACTGTACTCTGGTCAAATGTCACACAAATCACTTAATAAAGGTAACCAACAATAGACATAGGAGGAAAGCAGTTGGTTAGAACAATTGGCAGAATACTGGCCCCTACGAACTAGGAACAATTCTGTGTGGAGATCCCCCCTCCCACCTGGGCAACCTGTAAAGTAAAGATATATCACAAGCCCAGTCATATATTGTTCTATAAGTCTTATTTCCTTCTATAATGTTTCTACCACCGCAATGTACCTGGAATAGCAGAGTTCGACGACGAGTTGTCGACGGATCCTTCTTGAGCGGCTCCATCAGGAGCCACGGATCGTTGAGATCCCTCTAAGAAAGTGAACCCGGCGTCGAGGCGGCAGCTTCGGTCCCAGCGGTGCTCATCGATGACGGAGCGAAGACATCCTGCAAGGAAGAGGCGTGCGGGGCACCTCGATGTCGATAGTTCAGGACCGCAAAGAGTTTGTGAAGAACTGTGGCCAAGCAAGGGCATCGAGTCGTCCGGCGTCTCTACGATCATTGGGTGGCAGAAAACCCACTGGTGGATGCTCCTCGGCGCGTCGACGGCCTAGCCTTTTCCGGCGGGTTAAGGCGGGCGGCGGTGTGGATGAGCGCTTCCGTGAATCAAAAGTCTTAGGCAAAGGAGCATGCAGCTCCGGTCGTCGGCAGCACGGCGTCAAGCGGTCCCCTCTTCTGGGCAACACGGCTTCGACGGGCCTCCAGTGGTTACAGCAAACCTGCGAACCCTGGTCGACGATGGTGGACGGAATGTCCGGTGCTTATCTTCATTCTCCTCAGCGGTCCCAGTCTCCGGTCGGCAGCCTGTCGAGGGTCTGACTTCCAGGGCGTTTCAGCGAATGTTTAGCGGTGCTCGATGGTCCCTCGGAGCACGGGAAGAGGGCGCCCAACCAGGTCCTCTCTTGGATCAGTCTCGATGGCTTTCGGCGAAGGGAGACAGCAGTCAACCTTCTTCTTCAGGTTCAGCTTCGAGATTAAGCGTCAGTTTCAACTTCAGCTTCTGAACGATTTCTAGCAGTGAGAGGCCCCCAGATAAACTAGTTGATCTCTCATTCATTCTGCTGGGTCACACTCAGGCAACCAATCACTCAGAAGGGCAGTCAGTAAACCAATCAGGTATACAGTGCATTCAGGCCACTCTCCTCCCTCTCAGACACTCACAACAAGGAATGTTTATTGGGACAAGTACCCAGCCATTCAACACTACACACTGCATTTATACCAGTTTCGGGCAGGGCTGTCTCAGTCATTGTGTCAAACACCAGAAACCAGACATCCAAAACAAGAAGTGTATATTGGTCACACACTCCATTCACCCAGGTCCCACCAACAGGGTGTACCCACAACATACAGTCACTGGGAAGGCTCCAGCCAGTCTGACCTGGACTTCACAACAACACCATATATGGAGCTTCCACCCAACAGCCAGTCAGGGGGAAGGGACAGAGTCGGGCTTCCCAGGACTTTGGGAAAACAAAGTAACAGGCAATAGAAAGCAAGATGCCATAGGGGCCATCTTGTTTCCTATCAGGAATCAACTGATTCCAATAGCAGGGTCTGGGTATCCCAAAATGGAGGATACTCAGAGCACCTGACAAATGAATTTGTTTTTGGCCACCTGTGTGTGACACACAGAGCAGGGTATGGGCTGGTGGCAGCTCCATGCTGAAAGCTGCCACCAGCCCATACCCTGCTCTGTGGGTCAAATACAGGTGCCCAAAAACATACACTAGGGGCTCAGGGTTGTACCCCGACCCATGGGTCCCAAGGCTCATGCCTCTCCCCCACACTCTACAACATCTTCACACGACCCCTCTTCCTCATCCTCGATGCTATGGGTATATTCTACACCAACTACGCGGACGATACCCAGATCCTCCTTACCCTCACAGGCAACTACGACACCGACTCCATGACCCTTAACAACCTCTACAACACCATCCAAGCCTGGATGGCAGACAATGGACTATGCCTCAACTCTGACAAGACAGAACTCCTACTGGTAGGTTCCCCCGAAACGCTAAAAAAACTTGACTCCCAATTCAGTCACTTCACCATCGACACCATCAAAATACCTGTTTCAGACTCAGTCAAAACTCTTGGAGTCTATCTAGACTCTAACCTCTCCATGGACAGACAAGTCAACGCCATTGCCTCCTCAGCCGCATATCATGCTAAACTGATCAACGCAGTCAGGCCTTTCCTCTCCAAAGAGAACTGCACAAACATAGCCAGAGCCATCACCGGCTCCAGGCTAGACTACTGCAACATACTCTTCCTAGGAACCTCAAAAAAAAACTTGGAGAGGCTACAAGTCATCCAGAATAGTGCTCTCCGAGCAGCCCAAGGTATTGCCAAAAGGGACCACATCTCGGAAGCCAGAAAACTAGCCCACTGGCTCCCAATAAAGGAAAGAATAATTTTCAAAGCGCTCACACTGACACACAAATGCATCCATCTCACTGCCCCCGATTACCTCTCACAAAGAATCCACTCCATCGCCTCTACAAGACCAACAAGATCACCCTACACCAACATGCTATCTGTGCCACTAGTAAAAAGATCCAGAGCAGGTGGATCCAGCTTCCCCTATCTCGCACCCACTCACTGGAATGCCCTACCTCCCACCATCCGCGGTGAGCCCTCCCTCCTAGCCTTCCGCAAAGCACTGAAAACCACCCTCTTCTCATAAGGTCCCTCGCAGCTGCATAATACCAACCATATGACCCACTGCCTAAGTTGTATTGACCAACCGCATAAGCTGTAATGATAACCTTGCTTGTTCCTATCTGTATTATGCCTCTTACTGATACCATGCCTGTAACTAAGCTCATGCAAGTAACAGCGCCTCAATGCCCCTGGGCTGCTTGCGCGCTATACAAATTTAAATAAATAAATAAATAAGGGTATCCCATGGGTCTGTACACCAAACCAAAAACAGGAAGAGCTGCACTGCCAGGAGTCCCACATGGACTCCTGGGCAGAAAACAATACAGAACACAAATGAAAAAGGACTACAGGACAAGGACAGGAGGCTCTGTCCCTCCAATGCATTTCCAGCATCAAACACTCGCAATTGATAGTGACACTAAAATGCCTTTTACTCCACATGCTCCTTCTATGAAGCATGTTGATCTGTCTTCTGTACCGCTTGCTCCTGGAACTGCCCATGACACCAAAATGCCCTACCCAGGAAGCATACTAAGGAGTTGCCCACTCACCACAAGACCACAAGTAACAACATAACGAAGGCCCCCCATCAATGTCTCCTCTTCCACCAGCCCCACTTCCCACCTCCCCAATTCAGGCAAAGCGCAAACTCCATCACTTAGCTGTGCCCTCATCAATGCCCGGTCGCTCCCAGCCCACGCCCTGGACATACATGATCTAAATCACCAGCCGCAACCTTGACCTACTTATAATCAGAGAAACTTGGCTCCATGAAGCATCTGGCCCAGCATTGACCCTAGCAATCCCTCCTGGCTACACAAAACTCAGGCAAGATTGCCCCAACCTGAAAGGGGGTGGGGTTGCACTCATAGCGAGAGAAACCATCCCGGCCAGAAAAGTGGACAGTGAAATAGGAAACAACAGTGATTACTTACTCCTCAAGGTGAACACCTTCCCAAACTGCACCATCACCCTACACATATTTGCTAGCACTTATGTAACTAAGTAAGCCTTCTGTAACAGTACTGCAATGCCCAAGGGCTGTTGTGCGCTTCATAATGCAAATAAATAAAGAAATCATCTACCACCCCTCAGGACCCGCCGCCGACTTCAAGGCTTCCCCAACGCACCTCCTCTCCGACAACTTAAAAAAATCCACTAAGGCCATCCTCCTAGGAGACCTCAACCTTGGCCTAAATGATCCCAGTGACTCCTCAGCAAATTCACTTGACAAAGAATTAGCAACTCCAGGGTTCAAACAAGCCATCACAAACCCCACCCTCGACTAGGTTGCACACCACAACTACCCTCCTACAATCAACTCCAACTCCCCCCTTCCATGGACCGACCACCATATCCTCCTATTCGATCTTAACACTGCGAAGACAACACCCCAGCAAGAGACTCCCCTTCCCCCAGCCCTCACAAGGTGCTCCCACCAGCTAACTAAAGAGAGGCTCCTACCCTACCTCTCAGTGCCTGCCCTCAGGCCTCCATACGCTAAAGACCCTGAAACACTAGCACCAACATTCAACACCATCATTACCGAAGCAGTAGACACTATCACCCCACTCAATTCAAGGAAAGCCAAACGCACCAAGCACACCAATGACTGGTTCACCCAGAGCTCCAGGAGCTACGCACCCGAAAAAGGGAAACGCTCTCCACCTGGAAAGCCAAACCTGGCGATTCCACAAAACTAGAGTTCAACAAAATCACCAAAGAATACAAACTAGCTATCATTAGAGGCAAAGCCACCTCCTTCAACACCAGAATAGACAATGCCAAATCAGACACCAAAGAGATCTTCTCCATCTTCAGGGAGCTAGAATCACCCCCCCCTAAACCTTCACCAAAGACAAAGCCTGGTGCAACAGCATCCAATCTGCAATGCTCGGCAAACAACACCCTACACAGCAAAATCCTAGCTCACCAACAGTCTCTTAACCACCAAGGACAAAACCTCCTAAACCTCAACTCCAGTGAAACTCCCCTCTTCTCCTTTAAAGGAAGTCAATGAGCAGGAAGTCATCGCCCTTCTGAACTCTATCAAACCATCCAACTGTAAAGGGGACATCTGCCCTGCACCTCTCATCAAAGAGTGTGCTTCTACCCTTGCCCCCTTCATCACGGCATTCATCAGCGCCTCCTTCACTGGGCGTGTCCCAGCTTGCCTCAAGAAGGCCTGGGTACGCCCACTTTTAAAGAAACCCACATTGGACCCAACCAATCCAAGAAACTATAGACCCATCACCATGGTCCGTTTCTCTTAAAGAACCTTAATAAAGCAGTTTATCTGCAAGTCCAAAAGTTCCTTGAAGCCAACAGCCTTCTCAGTCTCCACCAGTCAGGCTTCGGCCCAGGCCATGGAACCTAAACAGCATTGTTAGAATCAAATGGACAACATCAGAGATTTTGGCAAACCAGCCCATCTCCTCCTACTAGACTTGTCAGCGGCCTTCGACCTCGTTGACCACACAACCCTCTGCCATCATCTTTCATCCTCTGCAAACTTCTCCCCCAATGCCACGGCATAGATAACCTCATTCCTCCAAGATAGAGCCATGAGAGTCTTCTCAGACCAAGCCTGCGCCCACCCGAACATCATTAAGTGCGTAGTCCCGCAGGGTTCATGCATATCACCCACCCTGTACAACATATTCACTAGGCCACTAGTCAACATCCTTGACTCACTAGGCATTACATACACAAAGTACGCCAACGACACTCAGGTCCTCCTCCCACTATCTGGCAACTACGAGCCTGACACCAAAACCCTTATAACTACCATCCAAACCTGGGTGGCGGAAAACAGGTTAGGCCTAAACGGGGACAAAACTGAACTACTCCTAATTGGATCCCCAGAAACCTTAGGGAAACTCGATAACCAATACAGTGCCTTCATGATCGACAACTCACAAATCTCAGTCTCCCAAGCTGTCACAACCCTGGGAGTCCACCTAGACTCCAACCTCGGTGTGCAGTCATAATGTCGACATCAATAATGTCGACAGTCAAAATGTCGACAAATTAATGTCGAAAAACAATAATGTCGACAAACAAAAATGTCGACATTATTCGATATTTTTTCGAAATTTAACTTAGTGCATGCATAAATAAATAAATAAATATATATATGATGTGGTGAGTATGAGGGGTGGTTGGGGGGGTGTGGGGGGGTGGCAGGGGGGTGTTGGGTGAAGGGGGGTTGGGGGGGGACCCCCCCATAGCAAATACAATTTTTATTTATTTAATTATTGAATAAATAAATAAATAAATAAATAATTGGTATGTGTTGAGTATGAGGGGTGAAAGGGTGGTTGGGGGGTGTGGGGGGGGTGGCAGGGGGGTGTTGGGTGAGGGAGGGTTGGGGGGGGGACCCCCCCATAGTAAATGATCCTTTTTTAGTTTATGTATTTATTTAATAAATAAATAAATAAATAAATGGTATGTGTTGAGTGTGAGGGGTGAAAGGGTGGTTGGGGGGCGTGGGGGGGGTGGCAGGGGGGTGTTGGGTGAGGTGTTGATAGTTTTAAGGGTTTATAGTCATAATGTCAAAAAAAAATGTCGACATTTTTTTTTCGAAAAAATGACTTTTTACATTATAAATATAGGATGTCGACATTATTATTTTCGACATTTTTTTTTCGACATTTTTGTCTGTCGACATTTTTTTTTCGACATTATGACTATAAACCTCCAACCTCTATGACCAGACAGGTAAATGCTATATTTTCCACAGCGGCCTAGCATGCCAAACTACTGAACACAGCTAAACCCTTCCTTTCTGAGCTGAAGTGCCTAACCATAGCTAGAGCCATAATTGGATCCAGACTTGATTATTGCAATGCCCTCCTGGCTGGCACCTCTGCAAAAAACCGAAAACTCCAGATTGTCCAAAACAATGCGCTCCAGGCTACCATCGGCATCCCCAAAAGGGACCACATAACAACGGCCAGGAAACAAGCTCACTGGCTTCCCATTAAAGAATGGATCATCTTCAAAACACTGGCCCTCGCACACAAATGCATCCACAATATAGCCCCCCTGTACCTAGCACAAAGAATCACAAAACCACAAATGGCTAGACCCACCAGAACCCCATACACCAACCGAATCACAGTGCCCAAGGTATTGAGGGCACGGGCCGGAGGTTCCAGCTTTCCTTTCATTGCTGCTACCCAGTGGAACTCCCTACCACCCCCCTCAGAGGAATAGCTTACCACCTAGTCTTTTGCAAAGCAATTACAACTATGCTGTTCGTTTGAACCTGCCATCACTGCTTGACTGGGTTCTCACTGATCTCAGTGTGCTGATTGTAACTGTAAATGCTTCATGTAACTACAACACCGTAAAGTACCTTTGCATCTTAACTTTGCTACACTGATTGTAAAATGTAGCGATGTATGTACCTTGTAACCAAGACACATTCTTTTAACAGCGCCTCAATGCCTCCAGGGTGCCAGTGCGCTTTATACATTTAAATAAATAAAACACTATGCGAGAGGCGCCAATTACAGTGCCTTTGAAACCTTGAAAAGATACAAATCATTGTGAGTCGTATAGGCCGATCTCGCCAATTAATGTAGATGCTAAAATATTAGGGATGGGGATGGCCCACCAGGGAGGCGCAGAGAGGTGGCAGTCTCTGTGATAAGCTCCTCTTCCTAGGGCCGTTTTGAGGGTCAAGGCCCCCCCAGAAGCTCCCACCAGAGTGTTAGTCTGAAAACAAATCTAACTTTGGTCTAGCCCCACATGGGTGACCACTTGCTTGTCTCCAAATCAGCCTCGGGGGGGTGTGAACCACTATGCCCCCTACTCATGTATCTCAGGGCAATTGTGCACTGTGTTACTGTGTATTTACTATGCTATGGACACACAAAACATACCCTAATACCATAACCCTAAGAATAGACACAAGATACAACATACATGCATGACAAACCACACCAAGAAATGACACGAGAAATAAGATAACAATGGACACAAATGAAAACACACAAGTCAGTTTCAATTATAACAATAGAATAAATGTATTCATGCACAGCAAGGCATGATACAAACACTACTATAATGCAAAACTCAAATTTGCACCCTTTATGCTCTGGGTGCAAATCTACAATGCAATGCAATACATGTAAGCCTTACAAGCTTCTAATGTAATCAATCTAATAGCAATGTATCCAGTCCTGCTAGATCTATAATGCTAATGCAGCCTAATAACAATTTGCAAGCGTTAGCATTCAGCATTCCTCTCCAATCCACACCACACTTCACACTCTCTCTCTAAGACAATCCCCGTCTGATTTCCCCTTCTATCAAACCAAAAGCTGTGTGAGCGTCTGTCCTACTTCCCCATTGCACGTGTCTTATTCAGATCAATTAGGCCTACTCAATCAATCAGCAATACTCCCCTCTGCCATGTGCTGCAGGCAGCCCCCCCTGATCTGCATCGGGCTGATCTCAAGCACCGGGCCCCTTTCTCCTTTCCAGCTCCCTCTGGCAGTCTGGTCACTCGAACTGCCTCAAGCCTCTGCCATGCTCTCGAACTCTCATCTCATCTGTACCCCAAAAGCTTCCCAATCTCGTCTCTCTCCTCTCCAGCTCCCTTGCAGCCAGCCAGTCAAGGCCTCTCTCTCTCTTTGGCCCCTCAGCGGTCTGCATCTGCTGCCAAAGCTCTGCCAGTCTCCCTGCTAGATCGATCTGCATCAGCTCTCTTCAGAATGCTTCCCATTCTGCATGTCAGCGAAAGCCATCCGATTCTGCTGCACCCAAAACGCTTCTCCAACGTCTCTCAATCTCATGCCAACTCTCGCTCATGCCAACCAAATGTCTCCCCTACTTCAATTTCGGGCTTCCAGTTATAGTGTCAATTCGCGTCACACTTTCTCCATGGTTACATCCTCTCTTAGCTAAGATTCACTCTCTTTCTGTCAACCAGCATTTCTAATTCCGGACAGTGCCTGGAAGTCTGTGTACACATGTCTTGTTCTCAGTCACTGTGTTCTGTCATCGTGACATTTCAGTCTATCTTGTACATGCTATCTGTGTTACAAAACCATACCATCCATTTCTCTCCTTCACTGCATTTAGTGAAATCCCTCTCTCTGTGTCTCTCTGTGCAAAGCTCCTCACTCCCTGCTGCATGCCCCCACCTTTTCTTCCTTTCGAACAACCCAGGGCCTGCTGATACCATCTCCGTTTCTACTAAGGCAAGAGTCACCTTATCTCTGTCTGCCAACCAAACTGTTTACGCATTCCTCGTACCAGTGTAACTCAAAACATTCTTCACAGTGGCGCTGCTCTTCTGTGTGTCAATAGCTTCAGGATGGCTTAGGAGCCAGCTACATGCATTCTAGTGTTTACTCAACCTCTCGCACCCAAGCGCTATACCATAGCTCAATGCATACTCCTAAGTGCACACTCATGCGTGTCTCTACAATGCATACATAATACATAATAACATATGTCTTTCATGTCTCTACAAGGCACTTCAACTATAACAGGACTCTTTCTCTAGCAAACCAAATGGCGGAATAATATGGATAGTGGATGACTAATGTCTTTACTAATCAGAATGAATGATGGTTAACTGAATCCCTAAATGAGTCACTAATTACTAATGATCCACTAAATGAGTAATGGATTTCTAATGATAACATACCATGCCTCTTCATATAATATCTGGTTTTACAGGAGGACGCTACATCGCCAGAGGGCCATGTGAATCCTAGGTGCACCTCCGGGTCCAACTCCCGGGTCGGTGGGTGCAGGGAAGCAGAAGATAGGGCTGCCAAAGACTACAGCGGAGAGTGCTGCAGCCCAGAGCCAGTGACGTGCTCCAGGAGACACGAAGACCAGTGCATGGGCTGTGAGCGGGCCAGCTAGCCTGTGCAGTTTGGTGGGCCCTCCGAATTTCGTGAGGCCACCAAAGAGGCTGCAGCAGACCCCTTCACCCCTCTATCAGAGGAGGGTGAATAGGAGTGACGACAGGGCCCCCCCCCACTCTCCCTTCAGCGGGGCAGGAGTCGCCTGGGGCCTCGCCCGTGAGTTGGGGAGAGAAGAGTGGAACTGGACAGCAGAAGCCACCCGGAGCGGAGCAGTGCACACAGCCGAGCTCCCAGGATCGGAGCATAGCAGGTACCTCGCCCCATCCCACCAGAATATAGTGGGGCACCCCAGAGAAGCACAGCAGCATCTGCCTCCAGCCAATTTGCCATGGCCCTGCCCAGGACACACCCTCCCACCCCGCACCTGAGGAAAGAGGGGCAGACATGAACGAGGTGTGGGGTGTGCACAGCTATGGCGCCAACAAGTGGGAGCCCTGCCCGCTACTGGCCCAGACAGGAGGCCAGGGAGACTTGAGGTGCAATACAGGAGGAGGAGCAGCGTACCCCCCCTGGGGTTTGCATAATAACACTGCCAACACTGACAAAGCTGGTAACTCCCACGAGAGGGGGCAGACATCGCAAACGGAGGGGGAGGCGGAGGCCATACAGAGAGGCGAGTCTGGAAGAAGAGCAGGTCCGTGGGTTCAGGGGGGTGAGGTGTGGGCACCCCCTTGACCAAAGGGAAGCAGGACATTCTCAGTGCCCCGGGTGAAGTGTCAACAGAGGTGCACCTGGGAGAAGGGGGCGCACCTGGGGTCACTGCACCGAGGGCCCCCAACTGGAGGGAGGTTCGACCAGATGAACAGGAAAAGAGGCGGGGTGTGGGCCCCCAGGCCCGGGATGGGGGCGTGTGCCCGACCTGCCACAACAGATACTAACCCAGCACGAGCAGGCCCGGAGGAGTTCATTTGGAAGACAGGAGATATCCCCTGGTCTGGGGTGGTAGCCCAGGGTGGCCTACAGGGGCAAGTTACAACTAAGTCAAAAGGTTTCTTACCAGCTCGCATACATGCACCTCACCTTTTTCAGAGTCACCCAAGGCAGTAATGCAGGCATCTGAGCCGCGCATCAGACCCCCAGACCAGCGATCCCCTGACCCTCCGCCGGACGGCCCCATCAACCCCTGGGGGGCACAGTAACACCTAACGGCGGTCGGACCGCCCTACGTACTGGACAGCACAGACAAGGAGAGAGGCTGAGGTACATGGACGCAAGGGCGAGACTGTACCCCTTCGAATATACCCCACGCATCCAGTGAAAAGAACGTCTGGTCGAGGCAGCAGGTCAATGATGGGAGAAGACGCCAGAGCCACCAAGAAGGACGTTGCGGCCCTCCTGGACGAGATTAGAAGCAGGAGGGCGGACATTGGAGGGAGAGTTGATAAAATCACTCACAGAATTGATAAGATGGAGGAAAGACTGGAGGAGGTGGAACATAACAGTCCTCCCTGGACACGATGGAGACCCAAATTGATGTGCGCCTGACGGGAGGTAGAAAGGAGGGAGGAGGAAATCCTCATGAAGATGGATGACCTAGAGAATCGTGAGAGGTGCAATAACCTGCGGCTATTTGGGATTCCTGAGAAAGAAGGGGAGACCGAGAAGGACTTGCAGAGTGTCTTATACGGCATCACCAAACTATCTTCGACAATGATGCCATTGACAAGGTGAAGATTGAGAGGATACAAAGTGCTGGTGTAGCGGCGGCTGGCCCCAGATCTGTTCTTGTCCACTTTCACAATTATGGCAACAGACTCCAAATTCTGGAAAAAGCACGAAAAAAGGGTTCAGTGATTTATGGGGCGGCAAGGGTGACAGGTCTTCCAGGACCTGTCCTCCCTCACCCTCTCGAAAAGAAGGCTCTGCTCGCCCCTCACTAGGTGGCTAAATGAAAAAGGAATCAGATACAGGTGGGTGTTCCCGTTCTCCATCTCTTTCGAAGCGGAGGGGTGCAAATATAGACTCAACACAGAAGAGAAGATCAAGCAGGCCTCAAGCGAACTAATTGGAGACATAGAAACCCTGCACACCTAAAGGGATCGGAAACCAGATGGAGGACAGTGGAAAACACAGGGATCAAGGAGAAGGCATATCTTGGGCTCACAGAAGTTCAGAAAGCCGAACACCCCTCCAGCAGATGGGACCCGAGACGATAAGAGGACGCATGCGGCCATGTGGTGATTGAGCAGGGATAAAGAGTTGTATAAGGTACCCAGACCTACGGGCCCGGGCTGGTTTCTGTTCCCCACCTGGGGTGGATTCGTCCCACCTCACGGTTAGTAGTGGGGGTACTTGGGTTTATAAGTTTGTTTACGGAGGGGGGAAGAGTACTAAGAAGCGGTATAGGGGGAAATAGGTGCGAAGTGGAGGAAGTAGGGGGGCTCAAGAGCAAATGGTGCTTTGAGAAGGGGCCCAATACAGGGGGGGTGGGAAGTGTCCCGTAGGTGGTTCAGTCTTTACCTGGTGATGTCAACAGGGAGGGGCCGAATGCCAGAGGTGGGGGGAGGTGATTGGGGATTTGGGGATGGGGGTTTAGGGGGAACTTACCTGGTATAGGCTCTCATAGCACTAGAGACATCTTTGGGCAGGGTTCATTTACACATAATGAGGTCCCACAGGTGGAATGAAACCAACTCCTGGATAGGGATAACATGCCCTGGAGAGAGCAGGGACACCTACGAATACGCACCCTGAACGTAAAGGGTTTGAACTCACCCACCAAACGATCTATGGTGGCAAGGAAATTTCGAAGGTCGGAACTAGATGTCATGTTCCTCCAGGAAACTAGGTTCTCCAAGGGAAAGGAAAGAAGTGTCCCATGCGGGCGGGTCGGCCAGGAGTTCTGGGGCTCCGGTCCCTTGAGAAATGCAGGGGTGGGTATCTTGGTAAAGAAGGGACTTAGAATGGAAGTCACCAAGGTTTGGTCAGATGTGGAGGGGAGGCATTAGAAAGACGAGGTTCACGTTTGCCACTGTATACGCCCCATATCAGGGACAGTTAAGATTTCTGAAAGCCACAATGGCAAAGATTTTGGTAGAAAGGTCGGGGCATTTGATCACAGAGGGGGATTTCGGACAGGTATAGGCACGGGGACAGGGCATGAAAGCCCCTGGGCCCCGGACACAGTGAGTTTCATGACTCATTGGGGGATTGTGGATAAGGGGATATATGGCGCCACCTTCACCCTTCACCCACGGACACAGGGGTACACATTCAGTAGAATGTCCCCGCCACATGGGACATACACAAAGATTGATTACCTCTGCATTTCTAGAGATATATGGGAAGAAGCTCGGGGCTCGGAGATCATTCCGATTTCCTGGTCCGACCATGATACTGTGACGGTGGACATACAGTGGCTGGGACTCCCCCTCAAAGGGTCTAAATGAAGGTGTAATGAATCCCTCTGGAGGGAACCAATATTCTACTCAGAAATTAACAAGGAAATAGCAGAATATTTTAAGATTAATGATAACGGGGAGGTGGATAAGAGAACCGTCTGGGAGGAAGGGAAGGCAACTTGGCGAGGGATCCTAATTCCGGAAGGAGCCAGAAAAAAAAGGGAAAGGTCATTAGTTGAGCGGAGATTGGGGGAAGAGATAATACACCAGGACACGAAAGCACACAGCCCTTCCGGGAGTCGGGAGGAGTACAGACAGAAGGCAAGGGGTAAGAGGGAGGAACTGAGACTCTTGGAGGAGGGGAAGTTATCCGAAGTCTGCAATTATTTAAACAAATGTTTTACGAGAAAGGGGACAAAGCAGACTCCCTGTTGGCCACAAGGTTGAGGGGCCAGCGCGCATATCGGTGCGTTGCAAAAATTGAAGGAAATGACGGGGCAACGGATCCCATGGGTGAGGGGGTTTCAGAGGACTTTGCAGCTTTTTATGAGAAGTTGTATGCCTCGGAAGTGAATCCTGACGCGCAGGACAGACTCCTACTTGGATTCCACTAATCTACCTAAACTCTCTGAAGAAGAAACCTCCATGCTGAATGCTCCCATAACGGAAGAGGAAGTTAGAAAGGCGGTGGCAAGGTTACCCTTGGGGAAGGCCCCTTTTACCGCATGATTCTACAAAACATTTCTCCCCGCCCTACTTCCTTTTATGACTGAGTTGTTCACTCACATACTTAACACGGGCCGGGCCCCGGAATCCTTCTCCCGGGCTCTTATTACAGTGATACCCAAAGGGGTTAGAGACCCTCGGAGGTGCGGGGCATATCGGCCGATCTCCTTCCTTAACACGGATGCCAAGCTCTATACCAGGGTAATAGCCACGAGACTGGAAGGGTATATGCCTAGATTGATTCACTCTGACCAAGAGGGGTTCATTAAGGGCCGGCAGGGGGAGGACACAATGAGGAAGACATTACATCTGATACACGCATCCCAAGATATGGGAGGAGATCCGTCCCTTCTCTCAATAGATGCCAAGAAGGCCTTCGATCGGGTGGTGTGCGGTTTCCTCAGGGCGGTCCTGGTTAAATTTGGTATTCGGGATAGGCTTCTTCGAGGGATCATGGCAGTGTACACGTCCCCAACGGCCTCCGTCATGGTGAACCGGGGGTGCTCACAGTGGTTTGCGCTTGGGAGGGGTACCAGACAGGGGTGTCCCCTCTCTCCGATATGGTATGCCATGTCAATAGAGCCCCTAGCCCAGAGGATCAGAGATGACCCGGGGCTGGTTGGTATTTCAATGGGGGGGGGGGTGGACTATAAGGTCGCCTTATATGCAGATGACATGCTACTACATGTGAGCGAACCCCTGGTCTCCATACTGGCAGCACTCAGAATGATCGAACACTATGGTACCATGGCCGGGCTGAAATTAACAGATCCAAGTCGGATCTTTTCCCCTTGGACAGGTGGAGGGATGGGGATATTGAACGGTTTACGCCTCTCGGGCTGGAAGTTAACTTAAACACAAGGCGATACTTGGGCGTTAATCTTACGAGGGATATCGAGAGGTTATTCTAAGCCAATTACCCCCCACTGATGCTTAAAATACACGCAGACTTAGCAAAATGGCAGAAGCTAACAATCTCATGGTTGGGTCGTCTTAATGCAATGAAAATGGTGGTCGGATTCCAGAGATGTTTTTTTCGTGAGATACGGGGTACCTCTTCACAGGTTTCTCTGGCAGGGGAAAAAGGCCAGAATTCCCAGGGCTACCCTGATTTTACCAATGTAGAAAGGGGGGAGGGGTCAGCCTCCCTGATGTGCGGCTCTACTATAATGCAGCCCAACTCAGGATCTTAATTCCCCACCTCAGGGCCCAAACGGACCAACAATGGCTGGCCCTGGATAACTTTCACTTGCACCCTTGCACAGTCTGGGAATGGTTGTGGGTGCCTAGAGATCAATTGCCAAGGAGAATCCGGGAGCACCCCATCCTGGGAACAATATGGGACATTTGGAGACAAGGGGCGGATATGAAGGGGATTACCACATGGCCTTCACCCTTGTGTCACCTCTGGGTACCGGGAGTTAGAGACACCATACCTAACCCCAGAAGATTTCCGTAATGGTTTGAGGTCGGTCTCGAGAGGATAGGACAGCGCTTCAGGGAGGGCACTTTCATCAATATAACGGACCTAGACAAGGCTCTGGGCATAGGCAAACTTTCAGTATTTTTGTATTTACAGCTAAAAGGGGCCCTCACGGAAGCGAATGTCAGGGACAAGACAAGGAGAGATCTCACCCCTTTTGAAACATTACTGGACAGGGGTACTGAAATGAGAGGGTTGATATCAGCTATGTATGGGGCCCTAGTCAGGCGGGAGTTGGGACCACAGAGAACTTGAGAGGGCGGTGCGCAAGAGACCTGAGGATGGAGATGGATGAGGTCCTCTGGAGAAGACTGTGTAGGGGGGTTTCTAAGACGTAATTATCCTGCCATTATAGACAACATTCCATCGAAGCTCCTTCATAGGTGGCACTTTGATCTGGTCAGACTGTCAAAAACGTTTCCTACTACGAGTCCCAGGTGTTAGAGTGGCTGCGAAGAGAGAGATGATTATTGCCACATGTGGTGGGGCTGTCCCAGGATACACGTCTTCTGGGATGAGGTCCTCGGGTGGATCAAAGACCTAGAAGGTATAGTTGGATTATTTTTTTTAAACTACTGGCCCTGTTTGGGATGGAGAGTTTTCCAGGCTTCCAAAAATGGCAGCATCTTTACTGTTGGCCGCCAGGGCATGCATTGCCACCAAATGGAAAAATGAACACCCACCCAACAAGAGTGAGTGGTCCAACATGGCTGAGTATTTACACCATGGAAAGAATTACAGTGGGGCTTCACGGAAGAGCAGGGCCAATGGAAATGGACTGGCATCGCTTTATTGTAAGATATATGAATCCAGAACTGCAGGCAGGGCAGATCGGGTTGGTACTCCCTAGGAAAGGGATCTAGGAAGGAGTTGGAGAATTATGAGGGATCTAAGAGGAGGGTCTGCGATGTTCAGAGGGTGCCTTCAGAGTAGGGGAGGGGGCAAAGAGGGGCCTAAAAGTAGTTTGCTCACCTGACAGGGGTCTCAGAACTCAAGAAACAAGGAGTAAGCAGTACCAGGGGGCAGGGAGGAATAATGGGGGGGGCTGGGGGAGAAAAATTTCAAATTTGTTATGTTTGTAATGTTGTAATTGATTGATTGATTGATTTATTGAGCGATTTATTTGTTGTTCCATTGTACAGCCAAAGCGCTGTACAATGGAACAACAAATACATAGAAATAACAATTAACATTGTGAGCAAATATTATAACTTGAATCATTCCACAAAACAGTGCAAAGAGCAATTAACTGAGAGGGGGGGAGTGGAGTGGGAATCGGAGTGTAGAGGGGGGACAGGAGAGGATTGAATAAGTGTAGAAGGAAGGGAGAGAGAGTGTAATGGGAGAGGGGAGAGAGGAATTGAAGAGGGGAAAAGCAGGGAGGGGAAGTAGAGAGGGCAGGGGGGGGCTTCACAGTGGGGAATGGAGGAGGAGGGATTTGAGAGAAGTGCGAAATGAGGTGAGGGTAGTGGAAGAGCGGATTGGGAGGGGGAGAGAGTTCCAGTGCAAAGGAGCAAGAAGATGGAAGGATCGGAACCGGGAGGAAGCACAGGGGGAAGGAGGTACAGTGAGAAGGAAGTGGTCAGCGGAACAAAGGGAGAGAGAGGGGGAGTAGAAGAGATAAGGAGGAGCAAGACCATAGAGGGATTTGAAAACAAGGCAGAGAAAGTGGAATTTTAGTTGTAAGTGGAAAGGTAGCCAGCCAAGAGGAGATGGAATCACGGGGGGAAAATAGACAAAGGGTACGAATAGCAGAGTGGTATATGGATTTAAGAGGGGCAAGCTGAGAAGAGGGAAGTCCGAAGAGTAGAGAGGAGCAGTAGAAGAGGTGGGAAAAGATGAGTGAGGAGATCAGGAGTTTGGTAGCGTGGAATGTGAGGGAGGGATGGATTTTGCGAATATTATAGAGGTGGTATCGGCAGGTGCGGGAGGTGAGAGAAATGTGTTGTGAGAGAGGAGTCAAATAGAACACCTAGATTGCGAGCATGGGTGGAGATAGGGAGATCAGAGAGAGGAAAGTGGATAAAAGCGGGAGGAGAGGGAGAGGGAAGAGTATCAGAGGGGAAGAAAAGGACTTCGGTTTTATCGGTGTTGAGAGAAAAAGCGGGAGGACATCCAGTTCTTGATGGCTGTGAGACAAGAGGAGAGTTTAAGATGGATTTCAGGTGTGAAGGAGGAGAAAGAGTTGAGTATCGTCCGCATAGAAATGATGGGAGATGCCAAAGGAGGAGATAACAAGGGCAATGAGGGAGGTGTAGAGAGAGAAGAGGAAAGGGCCAAGCACAGAGCCTTGAGGAACACCGTAAATTAGAGGGAAGGAAGGAGAGGACTGGCCTCCCCATGAAACAGCAAAGGAACGGGCGGAAAGGTAAGAGGATAGCCATTTTAGAACAGGGCCTTTGAACCCGAAGGAGGAGAGAGTGTGGAGCAGGCGTGGGTGATCGACAGTGTCAAAAGCAGCAGAGAGATCAAGGAGAATAAGAATAGAGGATTGTTTAGCATGACGAGCAGAGAGGAGCGAGTTGAGAATAGAGGTGAGAGCAGTTTCAGTGGAATGTTTGGGACGGAAGCCAGATTGAAAAGGAGGAAGGAGGGAGCAAGTAGAGACGAAGGAAGAGAGTTGAGAGTAGGCAAGGCGTTCAAGGAGTTTAGAAAGGAAAGGCAGAAGAGAGATAGGTCTGTAGTTAGCAGTGATCATTGGATCAGCAGAGGGTTTCTTAAGAATAGGAATAATCGTTGCATATTTGAAAGCAGAGGGAAAGGTAGATGAGGAGAGGCAGGAGTTGAAGAAAGTGGTAAGGTAAGGGATAATAAGAGGGTAGCTCTTAGGGATGAGAACAGTGGGGAGAGGGTCAGAGGGGGCAGACATGGGGTGGGCTTTGGATAGAAGGGAGGAGACATTAGAAGGGGAAACAGATGAGATGACAGACAAGGTGGAAGAAGGAGGAGAGGGGGGAGGAGGAGAGAGGGATTCAGAGAGGGAGTTAATTTTTTGCCTGAGTGTGATGATTTTGGAGGAAAAGTAGTTGGCAAAGTCAGAGGGAGAGTGTGGAATTGGAAGAGGGATCAGGAGTGGGAGGAGAGAGAAGGCGGGAAAGAGTTTGAAAAATTCGACGAGGATGGGAGGCTTGAGACTGAAGAAGGTTAGAGTAGTAGGAGGATTTGGCCGTTGCAAGACAGGAGTTGTAAAGTGCATGGTAAGAGAAGTAAGAGGTTTGATTAGAAAGCGAGGGAGTTTTGAGCTAAAGTCTCTCTAGTCGCCTGAGAAGGCGCCGCATAGAGCGGAGATGGGAAGTAAGCCAGGGTTGAGAAGTTTCTGAGTAGGGCGGAAGAGAGAAAGGGGGGTAGAGTTGGTCTAGGGCAGCGGTTATAGAAGATGAAAGGGAAGAGAGAGCATCATCGGGAGAGAGTAGTGCAAAGTCTTGGTGAGATGGAAGAGAAGAAGAGCAAGTGTGGGAGAAAAGGGTAATGTCAAAATCACGCAGATCACGACGCAAGTAGATTGGAGGGGAGGGATTAGTATTAGTGGAGTGTGAGAGAGGGGAAAGGGCGAACAAGAGTAAGGCATGGTCAGAGAGATAAACAGGAAGAGAACAGACAAGGGAGGAGGGATAAGAGGAGTTAAAGATGAGGTCAAGAGTGGAACCGGAGGAGTGCGTGGGGGATGAAGGAAGGGGGAGAGGCGGTAGGAATCAAGAATGGAGAGGAGGGGAGAAGATTGTGGGGGGGAGAAGGAAGATGAATATTAAAGTCGCCAAATACAGTTAGAGGAGAGGGGGAGGGAGAAATAAGTGAGAGGAGGTGATCAAGGTCTTCGAAGGAGGAGAGAGGGCCAGGTGGACGATAGATGATCAGGAAGGAAATAGGATGGGGAGAGGAGAAAGACGTGTAGAGGAATTCAAAGGAAGGGAAAGAGGGGAGAGTTGAAGATGAAGAGGAGGAGATGTATTTGGAGTGGTATAGGGGACCGACGCCACCACCACGGCCAGAGGGGTGGGGGGTATGGAGGAAAGAGGAAGAGGAGGTCAATAAGGAAGCGGGGACAGAGGTGTTATAAGGAGGAATCCAGGTTTCAGTGAGGCAGAGGAAATGGAGGTTAAGACGGAAGAATAGATCAAGGGTAGCAGCGGCTTTGTTACAGATGGATCTGGCGTTCCAGAGAGCAATGTTCATGAGGGCAGCGTGTTTGGCAGTGGGGGGGGGGGGTAAAGAAGGTAAGGACGGTAAGAGGGGGAAGAGGGGTGGTTGGGGGAGTGGGGGAGAGTATAGTGATGGGGTCTAGGCATAAGGAGGAAAGAGGAAAGTAGAAGGGAAAGGAGGAAGGGAGGGGAGAGGGGGGGGAGAGTGAGGTGGAAGGGAGAAATGGAGGGTCGCATAGGGTCAGTGGGAGCAGGTATTGGGGATACAAGTTGGGGAGTCCAATTGAGGATGGCGACCAAGATGGACTCGAGTCAGTGGTGAGAGACAGCTAGGAGGAGCCAAAAGAGTCAGAGGGTGTAGGATCTCGAGACTGTGGCAGGTGCTTGAGGCAGGAAAACAAGGTGGAAGTTCTAATTGTAGGAAGGAGGTCACGGGTACAGTACTGAAGGATGATTCAATGTCTGATCTGGGCACTGCCGCAGACTTACCAGGAATGGAGTAGTGAAAGGGGGGGGGCCCAACAAGGAAGTGGATCACATTAGGGCAGTAGAAGCGACGCTCAATGCCGCCCCGTCTCCGCTCGGGTGTAGTGAGGTCAGGAGGAATGGAGGCTCCAGGAGGATCCGACTCAGGCTCTGTAAGTGACAGCAGGCTCACCAGTACCCCGTAGAGTGGAGAAGGGGTTGGTAGATGAGCGTAGTGCTCTGAAGCTGTAGAGTGGATAGACAGAGCTGTCCAGGCTAGGTCAGACCCTGCGTAGTGCAGAGGGGGCTTAGGCAGTGATGCAGGATCACAGGGACCCCATGTGTGGATGAGGATTGTCCGGACCCTGTGTGATGAAGAGGGGCTCCAAGGGCTGTGTGGAGCACGTCGGTCAGGAGAGATCTAAAAGCTGGTCAGTTGCTGGATTCATGGATGGCTTCAGCTGCACCTAGACCCCGATCCAAGGAGAGGGGCTCCGGGGGCTGTATCGGGTGCAAGAGGTTCAGGGGTTGACGCTGGCGCTGGGTGTGCAGTGGCAGGAGGGGATGACCGTTGCCTAGATGTTTGCAAGGCGGGAAGGATCCCGCAGGGCCGACCTGACGATAGAGCAGGAGGGGGCCGTTCCGAGACCCAAACCAAAACTGGTCAGGTCGGACCCGACCCTCAGTGCCCACTGGGACCCCGTGTGTATAAGAGGAGGTCCAGATCCGGTGCGATGAAGGCGGGCACCAAGGGCCGTGCGGGGTCTGGAAGCAGGAGAGACGGCGAAGGCAGCCCAACGTAGACACCGTTGGCTGCTGCAGTCACGCCCAATGTCACACCTGTAATGTCACACCCGTAATATCACACCCTTCTGCAAAATAAAATTAAATAAAATGTGAAAAAAATATATATATTAGGGATGGTGCTGGCATTGAGACTATCTAGGGTAGTCCTGGACCTTGTACACCCGGATCAATGTGGATTTGAAGGGGGGGAGATATAGCTCCATGAATATCAGATGATTACATTATGTAATGGAGCAGTACAGGGCTCGAAGGAAGAGCTAGCGATAAAGGCCCTTGATGCAACTAAGGCTTTCGATTCCGTGGAATGGCCTTGGCTTTTGCCGGTACTACAGACATTCGGTTTGGAGCCCAAAATCCAGAAGTGGATCCACATACTGTATAGTGACCCAGTGGCGTGGGTTAAGACGGAGGGCTGGATCTCTTTGCAATGGACATTAGAAAGGGGTACTAGACAAGAGGGCCCAGTCTCCCCACTGTTTGCCATGTCCCTGGAGCACTTGGCGGGGTTCTTCAAACACTACATCGAAGAAACAGGGATCAGGATCACCCACAATATCTCTCTCTACGCGGATGATGCACTGGTATATGTTAGTAAACCAAGGGAGAACATCCCGATAATCCTGGAATTTCAGGCGGCTCTAAGGCTTCCTGGTAAACAAGGAAAAACCTTTATTGTTCCCGCTGGCGGCCTTAAAGGGACGACCGAGGGAAACACTTCCTCAGCGTGAGGTGAGATAGGAACTTGAATCATTCCGCTACCTGGGCATCACAATTTTCCATGAGATGGAAGAAACCTTAGTTTACAATATGGGGCGGGCGTTATCTAGAATAGGAAATTCAGTTGAATTTTGGAAAGCTTCACCATTGTCCTTAATGGGGAGAATCGCCTTATGCAAGATGGTAGTATTGCCGAGACTGCTACACTATTTGGCTAATATACCATACAAGATAAATAAGGTATTTTTCAAACTACTGGACGTGAAAATAGGGGAAATGCTTTGGGGGTCGGTTCGCAGACAAGCGTTTCAATACACATTGCGCCGCCCTGATCTTGATGGGGGACTCAAACTCCCAGATTTCGGAACCTACTTCACAGCAGCTCAACTGCAGACAGTCACCCACTGGACTGCCTCGTCAGAAGGGGTTCAGTCGAGGCTCCTACAGGGTTTGCTGAGAAATTAGGAAGAAATTGAGTTATTATGTGATTCGATGGGTACAGTGGGTGAGAGACAGATATATGTGGTCCCGAGGGGGTTTTAGAGCACTCTCCCGAGGAAATGACATAGGCCAGGATATACAGCCTGAATTTGCCATTAGGGTTTGATACGACTATACGGGATACGCTGCAAAGTCTAGACAATGGTAAACTGTGCAGCAAAGGCTGCATCAGAGTGGGGTACCTATACATGGGAGCGAAACTTCTGCCATTTGAGCAGTGGAGACAGACATACGACATGCCGAAAGGTGCCTTTCTGGGATATGCGTCACTAGTAAAGAGGCTGGCAGATTTATGGGAGGAAACTCCAGAGGAACCAGAGGCGAACCCGTTGTTGCATCAGGTGTTAGACTTGGCTGGAAGCAGAGGAGCGATATCAAGTTTGTATAGCGAGATAGGGCAACAGAGAGAGGCTGTATTAGGGATTTAACTGAAGTGGGAAAGAGACATGGGGTATGAGATTCCAGAAGACAAATCGACATACACCTGGGTGAAGGCCACTTCAAAACTGTAGATACTGGGGCATGATCGGAAATAGCTATAGGGTCAATTTTGGAATTTAGAATAGAGGGGGCTAATGATGAATTAACAAAAATGTAGTCAAGCCTAGAGAAAGATTGGTGAGGTGGAGAGTAAAATGTAAAGTCAGTTGTTTGAGGGTGACAGAAGCGCCAAGAGTCTAGTAAGTTTAGATTTTGTATTAAATTTAGGAAGCTAGTTTGGGATTTGGAAATGATAAAGCTAGATGATGATTTTTGGTCAAGGGCAAAATTAAAATGTCATATGTTTTCTGTGTAAGTTTAGTTAATAAAGAGGACCAGAAAAAGGAATTAGGTGCATTGGGGCCATATACATTGACAATAGTTGCAAGAAGGTTATTAATGACACTCTCAACAATAATCCATATACCTTCTCGATCTTTTTCTTCATTGTTATCCTTTCTTCCGCTTTGTCTTATCTGCCTGAAAAGAGTTTAATATCATTTTTGACGTTTTTTATTTTATCCTTGAGGGAAGATGAGCGTGTATCAAGAGTGGAGATAGAGGAGCGGATGTTACCTAGCTCTTCCAATTTTTTTTCCATACAAGCGTTAAAAGGTGTAGTTTCCGCAGTAGACATATTTTGAAAAGTTTGGGATGTTTGGATAAAGTAGAAATAAATAAGCGAGTTCCGGATGATTGTTTTCTGAGTGTGAAGATTGAATAATTAGCAGGCACAATGAGATTTTTAAAGTGAAGAGAGTGAGTCAAAGGTAAAAGATTCCAATGAAGTGAGAAAATGCTGACGTAACCCAAGTAAGATAAACTTCAAGAGTATAATGTGCAGAATAAAGAACAACCTGAGAACAAAATATCGTGTGGTAGAAGGTTTAAATCAGCATCCAAGGTAATCAGCTTTACTCCATAGATATATGATGGTGGTGCAGTGCCACAATTCCCAAAGTGTGTAGCTTGCAAAAAGGTATAAAAAGGAGATTTCAAGTCTTAGAAATCTTTCGAGCAAAAAAAAAAAATAATTACATCATGTGTGATGCCACATATACATTGACAATAGTTGCAGGAAGGTTATTAAGGACACTTTCAACAATAATCCATATACCTTCTGGATCTTTTTCTTCATTGACTAGGGTGAAATGTATTTGTTTATTAATTAAACAACTGTCCCGGGAGGATAGCTCAGCAGCAACGTTCGTGCCTTGGAAGCAAGACGACACAAAGCAACACAGGTTCGATCCCCGGTTCCACGCTTAAAAACCTCTGGGAATTTAAGCGCGTTATAAATACGCAACTAAGACAGAAAAAAAACAATTACGCAACTGAAAAAACGAACAATTGCTGTAACAGCGCCTCAATGCCCGCAGGCTGTGTGAGCGCTTAAAAAATATAAATAAATAAATGAATATAGATACTCTGGCTTTTTTTATCCAAAGCATTAGCAAAAGTGTGTGGCTGGACCAAGAGGCTTTAATCTTAAGATTTTCTTCATCAGAGCATAAATTAGTTCCTTGTAGGCATAAAATATCAGATTTTTGCCGAGCTAATAATGAAATAATCTTGTTACGCTTAATAGGATGGCCTAGACCTTTAACATTCAATGTAGTGATTTTAATAGACATTGTAAAACTTTAAGAGAATGTAAACAAAAGTATTATATAACTTTAAAAGACAATCATAACTATACATACTTAAATACGTTTTGCAATAGGTCAAAAAGATCAATGGAACATCGGCCACCAGGGGGCGCACAGACAATGAACACCTCCGTGTGAGCTCCAGATCCACGGGCCCCAAAAGTGATCTGAGCCCCCACTTTTGACCCACCCCCCGTGCACAACAACAGCACCCCAAGCTGTCCGACCTGGCCCCCCACCCTTCGAGCAAAATTTTGGAGAAAATCGGACTCGCCAATCAGGAGAAAAGTCCGTCTGTTGGCACCTCCCCCTCCCACCCATGCAAGCAGCAGCCGGAAAACAGGCTGTGACTACGTGCGGCCCGAGGTGCCCGGCTCCCCCTTCCATCCCCTTGCGGAAGGTGCGGACCCAGCTGCGGTTCCCCCAACTGCCGCTGCCTCTCCGCCTGTCCCGCTTCCGAGCACCCGGCTCAGGCGGTTGGGAGCGCACTCCTCGTGTGGCTGCCTGTGCAGCCCCGAACTCCGGCACCCCTGCCAAACAAAGAGAAGCCGCGGAGCGGGTAAGTGACCCTCTCCGGAGCACAGGGAAGCCCCCCGCCGGGCCCGAGACCCCTTCTCCTCCCGGAACACTCCCCGCCCGGGGCCCGGAGCTGGGTGGCGGTGCGCAGGGTGCAGAGGAGGAGTTCACTCCCTGCCCCCCACCGAAGATCGGGCAGGAACTGCCCCACGCAAGGAGAACTGACACACGGGCCGCTGAGGCAGGCCACTCAAGCGCCTGACCCTGTCCACTCCTTCACCCCAGCTGCCCCGGAGGACCTTAATAAACGCAGCACCGAGGGTCCGGGGAGGGAGATCTTGATCCCTAGCAGGAGCCGTTGTCCTGCGTACAATGTTGTTCCCATCCCAGGACAACAACCCACAAAGCTCCATGGGCCACTAAACTGACCTCATCTATAAGCGCCCCACAGCACATCTTGCGCTGCGCTCCTCTCTCAATCACGAGGGCGCGGTGCACCACTCAAGAGTGACTGCCTCACGAGACATCCCCTATAGGGGGACTGCTTCCCACAGGCACAGTCATGAGGGCAGACCCCCTAGACACCCCCTCCAGAGGCACAACTTCCTCCAGGCACCGCCACAAGAGAACCAGCGCTTGTCCGGCTCCCCCCCCCCCCCCCCCCGAGGGCAGCAACGCGCCTGGAGCCAGGAAACCCGCCCCACCTGCCATGTGAGACGTTTTGCCCAGGGAGTACCCCACACCAAGTACGGACCTCGTCCTCCTAACAAAAAAACACCATAAACGGACGGTCCTGGACACACTGCAAGAGACCGAGGAGCTAATCACATAACCCATGCTGAATCCCTCACCAAAGGACACAGCACATAAGGCAAGGAGTGAGTCCCTGCACCAAAGGCAACGCAGAGGATTGCGCCCCCGCCTTCGGGGCGTGTGCGTGTGCCCGCCGCTTCTTTGCCCCGTCAAGACACGGACAGGCGGGCCGACAACTCAGAGAAACGGAGCACCTAACCTGTGTTCCCAGCTGGAACCAAAGCCCCCTGCTAAGAGACCCATTTCACGCAACCCTATCAGGGCCTACACACGGGCCCACACCGACACTTGAGCTCCCTTGACATTGCACCGGGCCCGCCGACAGAAGCCATCTCGAACGGAGGGTAGGGCCCCTGGACCCAGGGCGTGTGCCTCCTCCCTTCCACGGGCCCCGATCCACGGGACGCCCCCCACACTGCGACTCACAGCATACCCCAAGAACCACACAACATGATAGTGCAGAGGGTAGGGCCCCCACTCCCGGGGCGTGTGCCTCCTCGCACGCGAGTACCATATGAACATTAAAAGCAAGCTAGCCAGATACGCCTACAATATCCTCGGACCCAGAACCAAGAACTAAAATGTCGCTGGAGGCCTCTGAGACGGGAGCGGCGGCCACCAAGGGGGACATTGCTGCCCTCCCGAGTGAAATTCAAAACATGGGGGCCAACCTTGGTGGGAAAATTGATAAGATGACCAAGAGAGTCAACAACATCGAGGAGAGATTGGAGTGGCGTCCAGAATAATCAAGCCTCGATAGATACCCTGGAAGCCCAAATGGACCTCAGGATACATAACAGAGAAGAGGCAGGATGAAATTCGTCTTAAGACGACTTAGAAAACAGAGAAAGAAGGAATAACCTACGCTTCTTTGGGATTCCAGAGCACGAAGGGGAAACAAAAGAAAACCTCAAACAAACAATACATGACATCATTAAAATCTTAACAGCAGACGAGGACATCGACAAACTCAAAACCTAGAGAATACATGGAGCCGGCGGCCCACCAGGCGGCCCGAGGTCGATCCTCGCCAGATTCCACAGATATCAGGACAGAACAAGGATACTGGCAAAGGCCAGGACCGGTGGCTCCCTCACCCGCGGGGGGGCCCAAATCACCATCTTTGAGGATCTATCCTAGCTCACCCTGGCCCTGCGACGCCTCTGTAGCCCCCTAATGAAATGGCTTAAAGACCAAGGCACGAGATACAGGTGGGGATATCCCTTCTCCCTCACATTCGAACATGGAAGCAGGAAGATACGACTCCGCTCCGAAGAAGAAATTCGAGAGTGCATCGCGGACCTCCTTGGGACAGGCCCGAAAGAAGGAGCACAAGAGGACCCTGTGCAACACAAGGCGAGGTGGGAACTCCAGGGCCCGAGAAGGAAAAGAGTCAAGGGGTCCAGAAAGTATAGACGAACCAATGATACGCCAGACAATAACAAATGATTCTGTTCACTCAAGTCCCGTATTTCAGCAATGTTCACCTCGAAACTATTGCATGACGGCTTATCAACACTCCGGAACCTGGCACACCCTTGCCGCTGGACCTGATTTACAGGTTGCCCACCGCTCGGAGCGCAAGGACGAGCAGTCGGTGGACGACGAATCCGTAAATCGCATGTACCACTACAAGTACTATTTTACAGTAAAAGTTGTTGTTATTTAGTATAATATTGATTATTACAATGTTTGAAAGAAGGGGGGAGGGAGAGGGCTAAAATTGTTATAACGATTATAGCTGTAGTTGGGATTGTGCGGTTACAACCCTCACTGGTGGTCCGATAGTAGACCGGCTGTACACACCCGGTCCAACTCGGACGCCACCGAACCAGGATGCAGACCCTAGAAAGGCAAGCGAAGAGACAGAACTGAGGGCAACGGGTATTATGTTTAATACCTCAAGGGGCAGGGAGGGGGGACATAGGCACAAAATTCCACAGCCTCAGTTTGTTGGAGGCATTTACCTGGTTACTTCCACTGCGGCGACTTCCCGCAACGGGCGACGCAACGTGATGAGCGAATCCAAAGGGCACACCACTGATCAACGGACATGACAATCCAAGTGACAGGCATGGCACACTCAAAATTGGCACACTGAACGTCAAGGGGCTAAATTCATCCACTAAACGGTCACTAGTGTACAGAGAGTTCAATAGGGCAAAGAAACCTGTTACACCAAAGGAGATGAGAGGAGAGTACTATACACCAAAGCAGGCTCCGAATATTGGGGCTCAGGCCCACTCAAGAAAGCTGGAGTCGGCATCTTAGGCAGCAAAGAGATCTGATTCGAACTCTTAAAAACCTGGGCTGACGTAAACGGTAGAGCGCGTGTTCTGGTCTGCAAAATACAAGGCATCATCATTAAACTCGCATCCCTTTATGCACCAAACACCGGACAGTCCAGGTTCCTACAACAAACAGTCCCCAAAGTCATGACCGAAGTGGAAGGCAAAGTGATCCTAGGAGGCGACCTGAACTCGTGGATGGATCCAGATCTGGATAGACAAGCAGGTAACCCGCTTGCAGCCCCACCATCTGGCCCCCGTAGCTCACAGGTCACAGAAATGATGGAAACCTACAACCTCAAGGATACGTGGAGACACATGAACCCGAACCAAACAGGCTTCACTTTCTACTCTACACTGCATGCAACATTCACCAGAATTGACTACATATACCTCACCCCTGAACTCACAGAGGCAATGGCCGAATCCAGCATATCTCCCATAACATGGTCGGATCACGACATGGTCACAGTCACCATCGACCGGGTAGCTCTCCCCCAGAGAAGCTCCAAGTGGCGTTGTAACGAGACCCTCTTGAAAGACCCGACCTTCCAGGATCATCTAGAGCAGGACATCACCCAATATTTTGAACAAAACAATACAGGCGAAACCTTAGTAAATACAGTATGGGAGGCAGGTAAAGCCACTTGGAGAGGACTACTCATTAGAGAGGGGGCACTAAGAAAAGAGAGCACCAACTCATAGAAAATAGGCTACTCAACCTCATCGCCCAATCTTCAGGAACCGACAGACTTCATAAAATTGCGCAAGCCAACGGCAAGAGGGAGGAACTGCGGCAACTAGAAACTGGAAGCATTGTACATAAACTCCAATGTCTTAAGCAAAAGCAATATGAGCACGGGAACAAGGCGGGTGCCTTACTTGCCACACGACTCCGAGGACAACGCAGAGAGCGATGGGTCCCAACGATACACAACGAAGAAACGCCCCACGGACATCGCCCCCCCAATATCCCGGAAGTCTTTGCTGACTTCTACGAGAAACTATGTACCTCGGATGTCGTCCCACACCCAGAGGCGATCACCGAATATATGAACAAAGTTTCCCTGCCGACCCTCCCCGTGGACGTAGCACAAACCATAGATGCCTCTATCACAGGAGAGGAAATTGAATAGGCGATTAAAAGGACTTCCTGTGGGGAAAGCCCCCGGAAATTATGGCTATACAGCAGGATTCTACAAGACTTTCAAGGACGCCCTCCTCCCATTCATTGGCGAGCTCTTCAATAACATCCTTCAATCCGGTGCAGCGCCCGAATCCTTCTCAGAAGCACTAATAACCGTCATACCCAAAGAAGGCAAGGACCCCAGGCTGTGTGCTTCCTACTGCCCAATTTCCCTCCTAAACACTGACGCCAAGATTTACACAAAGGTCCTCACTGCACGGCTTGAGTCACACATACCAGCGATAATCCATAACGATCAAGTGGGCTTCATCCTTGGTAGACAAGGCGCGGACTCCACCCGGAACACCCTCCATCTCATACATGAGGCCAAAAAGATGACACACACCCGCATTATTCTCGATCAATGCCGAAAAGGCATTCGACAGAGTTGAATGGCACTTCCTGGAGGACACACTAAAGAAAATAGGCCTGGGCCCCACTCTCTGTCGAGGGATCAAAGCCGTCTACACGGCTCCAAGTGCATCTGTAGTAGTGAACTCTCAACACTCCCGCTGGTTCCCCCTCAGTAGAGGAACAAGACAAGGTTGCCCCCTCTCGGCAATTCTCTTCGTGCTATCGCTGGAACCCCTTGTCCAGACGCTTCAAGCAGATACCGGCGTAGAAGGGGATGCGAGTAAACGGCAGAGAGTATAAGCTAGCCTTGTATGCGGATGATATCCTGCTCCATGTATTAAACCCGATGTCATCAATCCCCCGAGCGATCCGCCTGATAGAAGAATAAGTCACACTCTCTGGTTTCAAAATAAACACAACCAAATCTATCCTCTTTCCGCTCCATGAACCCTCCCCAGACCAGCAGTCGAACCTCGAGAGCCTAGGACTAATCATCGGAGGCCCAACATTGAGATACTTGGGGATCAATCTAACAAGAGAACTTGAACACTTGTACGAAGCAAACTTTCCCCAACTCCTCGATGCCCTCAAAACGGATCTCACAAAATGGAAATCACTCACAATCTCCTGGATGGGACGTCTAAACGCTATTAAGATGGTGTGCCTCCCACGCTTCCTATACCCCTTCCAGGTCCTGCCCATCACAATCCCGGACCAATTCTTCAAACAAGTTAAGAAGGTAATATCAGAATTCCTATGGAATGGAAAGAAACCCAGGATACCCTATGAAACCCTGATACTACCAAAGGAGCAGGGGGAGTGGGCCTCCCAGATATAGAGTGATATTATCAAGCGGCCCAGCTCAGAATCCTGATCCCACACCTGAGGGACAGAAGGGATCTGCAATGGGTGCAGCTGGCCAATGATAATTTAACCACCGCTACTCTTGCAGAGTGTCATGATGCCTGCCCCCGGAAGACCAGACCAGGCCCAGCAGCCCCGGAAGCAGGCATCATGCCACTTGGAGCATGCCCAAAAGCCCCAGTTAGGGGCTGTTTGGGTGCAGTCCTGGCGCCTATGGCGCCAGGCTCATAAAGATAAAGTCAGCCCTGGCGCTATGGGCGCCAGGCTCATTATTGATAACTTACCTGAAGCAGACCATGCTGCATACTCACCTGAGGCAGACCATGCTGCATGAAGACTCAAGCCAAATGAGGCTTAGGAGGGACTATTTTTACTGAAGGGACTATTTTGTTACTTGGGTGGGGCTGTGGAAGAATGCTTACCTGGAACTTCTTCCAAGGCTATTTAAACCACGCCCGGACAGCCACTCGTGCTTCGCGTTATTCTGCTTGCTGCAGCGTAACGCTCACTGTGTTTTCAGCAGCTCCAGTCTTCAGCCACGTCCGCTTCAGTCCTGGGATTCCTGAAACAAGAAGAAAAGAAGGATAAAGGTTAGAACAGGAGTTTTAACTTTAATCCTTACCTGAATCCTGATCCATTTCGCCACGGAGCTGAAAGACAGAAGTCTTTGAAGCATCGCTTCGCATTCCTACGGCGCCGCACTGAACTCACCTGCTTGGCGGTACTTCAGCATTCCATCACGCTCTCTCCATCTCGCGGCCGCCCTCCGACACCTAAGGAGACAAAGACAGCAAGGTGAGCAAGGGGACTCTCTAAGGCTATACAAGCTACCCCCAAGGACTTACCTGATTTACCAAGGGGGGTACTCACCTCATCTCGGGTCGGCGCAGTCAACTCTGCTTCATCGCCGTACAATAGACTTACCTAAATCTTACCAATTGCCATTTGGAAATCTTCGAGGGGATTAATCGGCAACCTGCAAGGAATCGGACAGAGTGAAGATCAGACATTTGAACTCTTATGAACAATTGGACTTTAGAGTCAATACTGGAACTCACCAATTCCTCTACGCCAGTAAAGTAACTGGTCATCAACGCGCCCCTGCGGTCAACGCAGGATGGAGAGCTCATCCTTCCAAACCATCAGGTGAGACTAAGGAGGGGACATCAAGAGTGATCTGTGGGAAGACAACGGGAGTGGGGAAGGTGGGTTGACACTCAATTCCACGGGTGGTTAATTCCCCTTCTCCTTTGCAGAAGAATATTCCTGCAAGCCAGACAAACTAGGCAGAGCGGGCCAGTCCAGTCAGTCATCTCGGCGCTACACGTCACGCTGGTGTAAACAACAGTGGCCCAGTTCCGGTCGACGCCCCAATTATTAGGGGAATTAAGGGCCGAAGTGCATTCCGCTCGCCAAGAAACCAATGCCCTCAGGAGGGAACTGATAGTGTCAAAAGAATGAACTGATGAGTTGGCCAGACAACTATTACAGAGCCAGGCTGGACAAACACCTCTACCAGGACTTGGGGCAAGTCCAACTCCTGTACCATCGAGTAACCCGGTGCAGATAAATTTACCTGGAGCCGTTTCTTTGGCTCCGCCTGAACGCTTTGCCGGAGACCCAAAAGGGTTTGCAACATTCATGAATCAATGCCGCTTGCACTTTTTATGTAGACCTGGAGCTTTCCCAAACGATCAGGCCAAGGTAGCCTTTGTACTGTCATATCTCAGCGGCAGTGCGGCGGATTGGTCCATTCCACTAGTTAACCAGGATGACCCGATTCTTCGAGATTTCCAGGGTTTTCGAACAAGCATGGAAAGACTATTCGCCCGACACTCCCGAGGACAGGCTTTGGACAACGACCTTTTATCCCTACGGCAAGGTAACCAGGATCTTTTATCTCACATTGCAACTTTCAATAGATTAGTAGTGGTTTCCGAATGGCCTGAAGCCAAGCGAATCACATTATTCCATCGAGGACTTCGGGGAGAACTCAAAGATGTTTTGGCCCAAATCGTGAACCCGCCTCAAGACTGTGCTGAATATATAGATCTAGTGGTCCAGCTCGATCACAGACTTCAAACCAGGAAGGCTGACCGAACCAAGTTTGAGAACAGGGTGTTGGTTAAAACCCACGTAAGCTCCAAGGGAGTAGATGTCTCAGAACCAATGCAAATCGGGGGGGTTAAAGGACCCTTAACCCAGAAGGAAAGAGATAGAAGACGGCAACTGCAATTATGTTTATATTGCGGAACTACAGGTCATTTTCTTCGGAACTGCCCTGTAAAACCACCCAAGAAAGTTATAGGAGCAGCAGACGAAAACCATGTGAAATCTGACTCGGGAAACGACCACGCCCGGCAAGCGTAGAGGTCCGCTTGCCGAGCTTAAAGAAGGACACTCTGACCTCGCATTTCACCATACCCATGGTCCTTGTAGATCCAGAGCAGCCATCACGCATGCACGCGGTAAGGGCGTACGTAGACAGTGGAGCCATAGGAAATTACTTGGACTGGGAATTGGCTACCAGGATGAATCTATCTCTCACCCGCAAGACCACGGCCGATGTTGTCACCACTGTAGATGGAACGGAAATTGCCTCTGGACCCGTAACTCATTCCACTGCAGAGATGACATTGCTGAGTCAAGATGGGCATCGAGAGGCTATGGTGTTTGACTTAATCAAGGCCCCACAGTTTCAGCTGATACTGGGGATACCTTGGTTGGAAAAACATAATCCCTGTATTGATTGGCGAGAGAAGAGACTAACCTTCCCAGAATGTGCTCACACCTGCTACCCAAGGAAAACTCAAAACTCAGTCCTGGCCCCAGTAATTCCAGTAGCCATACAATTACCTGTTGAATACCAAGACTTTCAGGATGTCTTCCAAAAGGAACAGGCAAACACCTTACCACCTCACAGATCGTATGATTGTCAAATAGATCTTGTACCTGGAGCACAACCACCTTGCAGCAGAATCTATGCCCTTACGGAACCCGAAAATCTCCATTTGCGCCAGTACCTAGACCAGTACCTTGCTAATGGCTTCATTCGCCCGTCCAAGTCCCCTGCATCTTCAGCTTTGTTCTTCGTACCGAAAAAAAGAAAGGTGACCTTAGAACATGTATAGACTACCGCGCACTGAATCAGATAACCATCAAGAATCGATACCCACTGCCTTTGATCCCAGAACTGCTAGACCAGGTGAAAGACGTTTGTATATACACGAAACTAGACCTTCGGGGGGCATATCATTTGGTACCTGTCAAAGAGGGTGACGAATGGAAGACTGCTTTTCGCACCAAGTACAGACTATTTGAGTACCAGGTGATGCCCTTCGGACTATGCAATGCACCAGCAGCCTTCCAGTTCTTCATGAACGATGTCCTCCGAGAGCTTATCGACGTTTGTGTGGTCGTTTACATCGACGACATCTTAGTATACTCTTTATCAGAATCTGAGCATGTAAAACACGTCTGAGTAGTCCTAGAGAAGTTACGCCAGCATAAATTATATGCTAAACTGGAAAAGTGCATCTTCCACACTAGGGAAGTGGAATTCCTTGGATTTATTCTGACCCCGAGAGGAATCCGGATGGCTACTCGAAAAGTGGATGCCATTCTTAATTGGCCTTCGCCAAGTTCAATCAAAGGAGTTCAAAGCATGCTTGGCTTTGCCAATTTCTACCGCAGGTTTATCCCGGACTTCTCGCACATTGTACATCCCATTACAACGCTATTGCGAAAAACGCTTTGTGTGGACAGAGGAAGCTGAGAACGCCTTCCAAGAGTTAAAAGCTAAATTCACATCTGCTCCCATATTAAGACACCCGCGCCCCGAGCTTCCCTACATAGTGGAAACAGATGCATCCAGTTCAGCCATGGGAGCAGTCCTTTCCCAAAAGGATCCCGAAACTAACCAGCTTCATCCAGTGGCGTTTTGGTCAAGAAAATTTTCAGCCCCCGGATTAAACTATGCCATAACCGACAAGGAGCTGCTGGCCATCAAGTCCGCCTTCAAGGCTTGGCGGCACTATCTACTGGGTGCCAGACATACCATCATGGTCATCACCGATCACCGCAACTTACAATACCTAAAGACAGCCAAAGCCCAATCTTCACGCCAACTCCGTTGGGCACTGTTCTTCGCCGAGTTTGATTTTGTAATAACCTATCGACCAGGTTGTAAGAATGGTAAAGCAGACGCCTAGTCCCGGATTGGAATGGGAGAAGCAGAAATAACTTTAGAACCCGTACCCATAATTCCGGAACAGAGAATCCTTGGCCTGACATCCATACAGACACTGGAGGACATTCAAAACAAGATCCACCAACTCTTTGATTCCGTTGCCCTACAGGACTGGGCAAAGAAAGGTCCAGAGTACTCTGTCATCGATGATTTACCTTATTACCAAGGCCGGCTATTTTTACCGCAAAAAGAACTACAGGAACTTGTCATTTCCCATTACCATGACACCTTAATAGAAGAGCATCCGGGTATTGCAAAAACCGAAGCTAAAATTAGGAAGCAATTTTGGTGGCCCACCTGGCGAAAGGATGTCAAGTCATTTGTCATGTCTTGTGGCATTTGCGCACAAAATAAAGGGCAAAAGAAAAAACCTGCTGGATTATTGCAACCATTAGACATACCACCTACCCCATGGCATACGGATTTACCCCCGTACCAAGGTTACAATACCATTCTAGTTATTGTAGATCTTTTTTCTAAAATGGCCCACTTCATTCCTTTAAAAGGGATACCTTCAGCTTCAATCCTGGCCAAGGAATTCCTTGAAAATGTTGTCCGCCTGCATGGCTTTCCTTCAGTGTTAATTTCAGATCGGGGCAGTCAATTCATTTCACATTTTTGGAGGAAATGCTGCCAACTGGCACAAATTGATGTTAGGCTTTCGACCAGTCACCACCCTCAGACCGACGGTCAAACGGAGAGGACCAACCAGACTCTTGAACAGTACCTCCGTTGTATGCTACATCAGTCTGAGGGGAATTGGAAAGACATTCTGTGGATCGCAGAGTATGCGTACAATAATTCCGTACACTCAGGAACTGGACAAAGTCCTTTTTTTACCATTTATGGGCACCATCCTCGAACCTCGGATTTGGACTCACCCCAGCATTTAGAGATGCCCGCAGTGGACCATCTCCATGCTGTTATTACACAAGCCTTTAAAGAAGCAACCATCCATTTGCAAAAGGCTAAGGAAAAATACAAAAAGGATGCGGATCAGCACAGAAGTGAAGCTCCTCAATACCAAATAGGGGACCAAGTATGGTTAGCCACTAAGCACTTACCACTCAAGGGGACTCGGACCTTTAACCCCAGGTATTTGGGACCTTTTTCTGTCAAGGCAATTATTAACCCAGTGGCCGTCAAGTTGGACCTACCTGCTCATATGCGAATCCATCCCGTCTTCCACATGTCTCTTTTGAAGCCAGTGCAACCAGGAACTAGGTTAACCACTCCACCTGAACCTATCCTCATAGACGGGGAGCCCGAGTTCGAAGTCAAGAATATTTTGGACTCAAAAAGAGTGAGATCAAAACTCTTTTACCTAATTGACTGGAAAGGTTATGGTCCGCAGGAAAGGTCTTGGGAACCTAGTGACCACGTGCATGCACCTCGGTTAGTGAAGAGGTTCCATCGGGAATTTCCAGACAAACCACGGCCAAGGGGGAGAACGACTTTAGGAGGGGCCTTGAGGGGGAGTGCTGTCATGATGCCTGCCCCCGGAAGACCAGACCAGGCCCAGCAGCCCCGGAAGCAGGCATCATGCCACTTGGAGCATGCCCAAAAGCCCCAGTTAGGGGCTGTTTGGGTGCAGTCCTGGCGCCTATGGCGCCAGGCTCATTATTGATAACTTACCTGAAGCAGACCATGCTGCATACTCACCTGAGGCAGACCATGCTGCATGAAGACTCAAGCCAAATGAGGCTTAGGAGGGACTATTTTACTGAAGGGACTATTTTGTTACTTGGGTGGGGCTGTGGAAGAATACTTAGCTGGAACTTCTTCCAAGGCTATTTAAACCACGCACGGACAGCCACTCGTGCTTCGCGTTATTCTGCTTGCTGCAGCGTAACGCTCACTGTGTTTTCAGCAGCTCCAGTCTTCAGCCACGCCCGCTTCAGTCCTGGGACTCCTGAAACAAGAAGAAAAGAAGGATAAAGGTTAGAACAGGAGTTTTTACTTTAATCCTTACCTGAATCCTGATCCATTTCGCCACGGAGCTGAAAGACAGAAGTCTTTGAAGCATCGCTTCGCATTCCTACGGCGCTGCACTGAACTCACCTGCTTGGCGGTACTTCAGCATTCCATCACGCTCTCTCCATCTCGCGGCCGCCCTCCGACACCTAAGGAGACAAAGACAGCAAGGTGAGCAAGGGGACTCTCTAAGGCTATACAAGCTACCCCCAAGGACTTACCTGATTTACCACGGGGGGTACTAACCTCATCTCGGGTCGGCGCAGTCAACTCTGCTTCATCGCCGTACCCCGGCCCCTAAGGGGAAAACCACAATAGACTTACCTAAATCTTACCAATTGCCATTTGGAAATCTTCGAGGGGATTAATCGGCAACCTGCAAGGAATCGGACAGAGTGAAGATCAGACATTTGAACTCTTATGAACAATTGGACTTTAGAGTCAATACTGGAACTCACCAATTCCTCTACGTCAGTGAAGTAACTGGTCATCAACGCGCCCCTGCGGTCAACGCAGGATGGAGAGCTCATCCTTCCAAACCATCAGGTGAGACTAAGGGGGGGACATCAAGAGTGATCTGTGGGAAGACAACGGGAGTGGGGAAGGTGGGTTGACACTCAATTCCACGGGTGGTTAATTCCCCTTCTCCTTTGCAGAAGAATATTCCTGCAAGCCAGACAAACTAGGCAGAGCGGGCCAGTCCAGTCAGTCATCTCGGCGCTACACGTCACGCTGGTGGAAACAACAGCGGCCCAGTTCCGGTCGACGCCCCCGTGGGAACCAGGTGAGCGTAACACAGAGTGGCTATGGGTCCCCAGACCGAAACTCATAAGAACACTATGCAATCACCTTATATTGGGGACATTGTGGAACATATGGAAGGAAGGGAAAGAAATGTCCGTAGTTACCACGTGGCCTTCTCCTCTGAGCCATCTATGGTCCCCCGAGATCAGAGAGGAAATCCCTGAACATGCCAGATATCAAGCCTGGTTCGACGCGGGACTGGAGAGAGTAGGCCAGCTGTGGAGAAATGGAAAATTCATTTCAGTTACAGAACTAGAGGAAGCGCTTCAACTACACCCGATCCCGATCTTCTTGTACCTGCGATTGAAAGGTGTACTATCCAAGAGAGAGTGGAAGGCTAAAACGCACAGAGGGCTCACGGCCTTCGAGACAATATTGGACACGATCAACACAAACAAAGGTCTCATAGCACGCATGTACAGCGCTCTGATCTGTAAGGAACAAAACTCAAGTCCCCGCCTGAAACAGAGATGGGAAAAAGACTTCGGCAGAGACTTTATCAACAGGCCTGGGACAGAATTTGTGAAACACCATCCAGAATGTCAATTGCAGCCCAGTACAAGCTGCATGCCATAAAGCTACTCCATAGATGGCAGTATGATCCACGCAGGCTTTCCAAAATGTTTCAGACCTCCAGCCCGAAGTGCTGGCGACAATGTGGCATGGACGCAGATTATTGGCACATGTGGTGGAATTGTCCCAAGGTTAGCATCTATTGGCAAGAAGTCCTGGGATGGATCAAACAGTTAGATGGCATAGGAAGGGAACCGTCCCCCCTACTGATCCTCTTTGGTCTTGAGGAAGACGATGAATTGACCAGAGTCAAAGGACTGGCATCCCCCCTGCTACTGGCTGCGAGAGAGGCCTGGTCATCAAATGGAAATCTCCACATCTTCCAGTTAAAAAAGACTGTTTACAGATCGCAACAAACATTTACATAATGGAAGAAATTACGGCAGCCCTCCATGATAAGGCTGCACGTCATGAAGAGGCCTGGTGTGACTTTGCCAGTCACTATATTGCAGGTTCAGTTCTGACCGACCAGACGCATCAAGGGAGTTAGGAAACACTCTGCACTTGCATGAGTAGACTATCACATGATACGCCTCCAGTTCAACATGCCTGTCACAGTCAAAATCTTAAATTTAAACCAAATAATCTTCAATCCAAACAACGATCAGCGATAAACGTCACGTCGCCCACTACAAATCGCCACAACTAACGCCAAAGACCAGGAAGACTTATGTGCACTGATAAGGGGTAGGAGGGAGGGGGGTAAGGGTTCAAAACGTCCTACCATTAGGGTGGGACAAGTATTTGATGTTAAAATGTTGTTCAGGTGGAACGAAATTGTTTCTTAGTGTATCCATGTGAGTATAACATGCATCCACCTGTATGTTTAGTCCTGATGTTTAAAAATTAATACAAATTTAAATTAAAAAAAAAGAAATCAATGGAATAACAATCATTGTACTGAATGAAGAACTTGGAACATATAGGTAAAGACATAAGGTATAGGAGACAACAAAAGAAGAAAGAAAATGAGAAAAAAGCGTGAATGATTGATGCGAGTAGATAGAAGTGAAAAATGAATGACAAAGGAATACAGATAAGATAAGTAAGAGAAAGAATACATACCATTCACATAGGGGATGTCGAGAGTGAAGATGGAATAAGCATAGCTAGGAGAGGTGAGAGCAAAGGAAAGAATAATGATGTGAAATAGGAGATCTAAACACACCATAGATATAATACATCTTAAATGAAGAATCATAATAAGTGAGGTGGTATAAATGATACAGAACAGAAAGCTGCAGTATAATCCATAGGTTGATTAAGCAATCAATTGTGCAAAGGATTGAAAGAAGGATCCAGTGATTTAATTGGAGATCAAGATTTATCTCTGAGATGACTGGAGGTGGTAGGAATTTCCAATGGTATTGATGAGGTGGATCTGCTACGTTTGGGAGTATATTTGATAAATTGGTTTTTGGGTATTCTGAAGGATGATAACGGTGCATGTGACTCTGATGAAAAAGGTTTAACTATGGATTTTGAAGATTAAGTATCCATCGGAGTGGATTGTAGCTCTTAGAGTAAGTTATAAAGTTCATCTGGATTGGAAAACTCTTTAGTGGGACCATCGGGAATGGTGATTATCATTCTTGCTGGGTCGAGCAACCATATCTAATATTCAGCGATTTCAGCATGGGTCTCATGTCAATGAATCTCTTCCTTTTCGCTTGGGTGGCGTTAGAGAAGTCTGGAGAGATGTAAATTCTCTTATTTTGGAAGAGAATGGGGGAATTTTTATTGGTCACTTGAAGAATTTGCTGTGCTTGTTGATGTCGAACAAAACATGCTATGCAGGGTCTTGGAGAAGAGTCAGATCTAGTAAAGCGTGGTCTTATTCTATGAGATCGTTGTAGTTCTAGTGCTGAAGAAAAGGCGATTCGCAGGGTAGAAGGGATCCAGTTTATTAGGAAATTAATAGATTCATCACCTTCAGCTTTTTCAAGAATCCCATAAAAACGTAGATTGTCTCAGCGATTTCCATCTTCCAACTCAGTGATTTCGTTCTCCACTTGTATAATTCTGATTTGCATATTTTCCATACCTTCAACTCTATCTTCCACAGTACTTATCCTTTCTTCGTCTAACCTACCTGAAACAGTTTAATGTCATTTTTGACAGTTTTTATTTTATCCTGCATGGAAGATGAGCGTGTATCAAGAGTGGAGATAGAGGAGCGGGTGTTACCTAGCTCTTCCAAATGATTTTCCATACAAGTGTTAAAAGGTGTACTTTTCGCAGTACTCACAACAAACTTAGAGAGACCAGAGGTACTATTTATAACGACCACTTGTAAACAGCCCTCTACCAAAACTTTTGTTTAACAATACACTATGTTTACAGGGTCACTTGCTTCCCCAAATCCTATTGTGATTTTTCCTTTTTATATATGATTTATACTCATTATATTATCATTATATTATCATATACCACACCAATTTGTATCAAAAATAGTTATTTTTTTAAACATATTGTTAATAAAAACCTTTTTAAATCTTTTTTGTTCTACAATTGTAGAACTTTACCACACAATTTATAAACAACAAACATTATCTCAATACTTTTCAATTTGACTATGCACATTCAATAACATGTAGTGTTTCATAATTTAACAATTATTTAAGAATAAAAATTTAATAGGATCTGTTATTTGCTCTCCTCTCTCATAGAGAAGTACATCCCAGCCCATAAAACATTGCACTCTGTGTTCATATCACCCATGCTTACTTTCATACTGCATTCATACCATACCCGACATGTTTCATTCCTTTCACACTTTCATACAACTAACAAGGAAATTCTTCAAGGGTAAAAAATATACCACAATCCATTGCAATGTACAATTATGTTTGTCTTCTTGTAGGTTTTTTCTAGGGATCGACTATCAATGAGGTCCCATTTGTCCTTCCATAAGGTCCAACCATCAAACGTATAACTGTGGGAAGCAAGTATGGGATATTCGAAATTTAGTGTTCAAAAAGACATCCCGGCTGACATTTTAATTATGTACAACCTGCTACATTAACTCGCAGCACAAAGGAGTAGCTTATGCTAGTAGCTCCTTCTTCACATCTATTAACTACATCATCTCTCCATCTTACTCAGTACAGGTCACTCTTCAGAAAATACATTAATGGCAGGCTTTGTATTACTTCATTCAATTGCTCAAAATGCTATCTCACCCGATGTATTCTCAGTATGCATTATTGTTTGTCTGGGAATAATATTCATAAGTTACCTTAATCTTATTCACTTCTTCATTTTATCGTCTTGATATAGCCCCTCTATTTTTCTGTCAACTTTTGTTGGTTACTCTGTTGTGTTGACTTGGGTGTTGACTGCCAAATGCAATCACCAGGGACAACTATGCTCTTCCCCTGTTTGAGAAACAGTACTAGTTTACCATAAAGTTTGTTTGCCCAGTTTTATTTTGTTATTTACTTCCATCCTATATTAAGTCATTTTATATTTCTCATACTGACCTAATATTCTTGTGAATCCGGTTCCTGATTTTGCTAGTTATTTACATCTCCTGCAGTATTTCTGTCTGCTAGCTGGGCCGGATTGTATTGTCTAGTCATTTCTTTGTGCGAGGCGCTCCGCGTCCATTTGTCTACAATGAAGAAACACAGGGGGCATAAAGTTTTACTCTTTTGGGCTTATGCGCCGTATGGAACAATTCTAATTGCTTCTATTGATAGATTCGTTCTTACCTTTGCATTATCTTCGTGCTCCTGCTCTTTCCAGGCGCCGAGAGTTTGCTTTCATCGCTTCCCTTACGATCCGTCTCCCGTCTTCTCTCACTGTTGGCGTCTCTGTCCGTTTCTGTTGGTCACCTGCGTCCTTTAATGATGCCCGTCTTTACTTTTTATTAGTTTCTCACTGTCCAAGTGACGTGATCGTCACATGATATACGGACACTCCGTCAGTCGCTCGCCTTATTTATTCCTCTTTTTGCATTCCCTGCCTTCGGCCCCCTGCTCTTTCCACTTGAGGGCTCTGCGACTCAAGCACAACAATGCTGCCCGATCTCGCGCTCCAAATGGGCGGAGCAGCGCCCGCTGGAATCTCTTCATGGGTTTCTCGCTCCGTGAGTTTTCATGAACGCTTATTATGTTCTTTCAACTTAAGTGATGGCAATGATTGTGGGTTTTAGTGTTGTACATGGCCCACAGTTTGTTTTTAGTATTTCCAAACTCCACACGTTAGTCTACCCATATCGAGTTCCTTTATAGATCATTAATTACTACTATTCGGCCATCGTTGTCATTTCATATACTTTTTTCAAACTTGCCGCTGGTTTGTACACTGGGCTACACAGACCCTTGTGTTAACCCTAAATACAGGGTTTTTTTGAGAAAAACCGCTCGACACATATATAACACTTGGACAACAGTCCAAAATGCCAACAGATGTGTTTCTGATTGGTTTGGCTTCTATGATCCTCATGGGCTCATTCTTTTCATCGCTTCGGGACACTTAACAGTAGTGAACACACAATGTATTTCTGATTGATTTGGCTTCTATAATCCTAACGGGCTCATTCTTTTTTCAACTTTAGGTACACCTTAAAGTAGTGAAAAAACAGATTTATCCCACGTTGATATTTGAAAAACTATACCTTGTTTTGATTCTGTTAGTGTCTAACCCACTTTCCATTGTCGTGTATGCTTCTCAGCACATGCTGGTAGCTAATGTCCCCATTATCTCTTTTTCTCGTAGGGCCACTTCGCTGCTTTTAGCATTTGTTAAGAAGCAAGTGAATTATCATTCTGTTTTCTCATTCAAACCCAATTCTGTGCTTTTAGTTTGGAAAATCAGTTCTTTCTCTTTGCAAGCTAGTTTTCTTCTATCAAGGTTTGAATCATTTGTTTGCCTCACTAAATGTACTTTCCGCAGTAGACATATTTTGAAAAGTTTGGGATGTTTGGATAAAGTAGAAATAAATGAGCGAGTTCCGGATGATTGTTTTCTGAGTGTGAGGATTGAATAATTAGCAGGCACAATGAGATTTTTAAAGTGAAGAGAGAGAGTCAAAGGTAAAATATTCCAATGAAGTGAGAAAATGCTGACGTAACCTTAATAAGAAAATTCAAGAGTATAATGTGCAGAATAAAGAACCACCTGAGAACAAAATATCGTGTGGTAGAAGGTTTAAATCAGCATCCAAGGTAATCAGCTTTACTCCATAGATATATGATGGTGGTGCAGTGCCACAATTCCCAAAGTGTGTAGCTTGCAAAAAGGTATCAAAAGGAGATTTCACGTCTTCAAAATCTCTCCAGCAAAAAAGAAAAAAAATACATTACATCATGTGTGAAAAGATGTCAGAAATGAATATCGGAATTGCCCATTAAAACATTCCTTGTAGTTTATATGATATAGTTAATCTGATTAGCGGTAATCTACCATGTATAATAAAATATTACATATAAATGTAAACCGGTATTATTAGTTAAAATCCTTGTAGAAGGCTTCAAGTAGAGGGAAATACCAGCAATATAAGTTTATATGTGGTAGAATAATTGCTGAATTCTTAGCAAGTTGTTTTAAGCCTTAAAATAAAAGTACCTGCTTTAAAATTCTATTTGTAGCAGTGTTGATCGTAATCTGTAGAAGTCTGTATGCAAAATATGCTGTTAGGTGTCTTTGTGAAGAAATGGGAGCGTATCCCACTTTAACCGGAATGCCTGCAGCACGTCACTCCGAGCAGCTGACTGGAAGTGTCGGATTGATTCCTACACGACGCCGCTGATGAAAGGCCTGCATCACATTCTTTTCTGTGTATACATACTTCCTGAAACGTTCAAATTACAACGTAGGAGGCGTTGGATAATCACAGGAGAGGTTCTTCGGTTTGCTGTAGCAGGTAGCTTTGAAGAAACTTCTTATTGTGAAGCTATTTGGAATGCTTCGGTGAGATCTATTAATTCTGTGTGATGGCGTGAGCTGAATAGAAGCGGTTGTAATGAGGAGGCGCCAACATCATTATATCTGCCATATAAAGCAATGAGCACATCAAATGTCATGATCGGTGCTCAAATGCAATCAAATAGAGTTAATCTATTGTGCGTTTAATTTAGTTATATTTCCTTTGCACCGGAGCTCCTCAACTATGTGGCCATCTTCGTTGCAGCTCGGCCACACCCCCCTCATACATGATCCCTTTTGAACAAGTCTATAGTAGAAAAAAATATTTTAAAAAAAGTCAGGCGGACACACGTTTCACCTCACCTGCAAGGAACCAACACCCACTACATTCTTAAAAGACTAATGTGTAGTTGCATCTTTGGAAAACACAGTGAAGAAAATGACAGTGTGAATTGTTGACGCAACAGACATGAATGATGCACTACTGCGAGACCAATCACCAGATAACTATGCCTATAGCAAGCACCACAACTGTACAGACCAATATCTCCTTGACAGAGAGCTAAGGAGATATGGGTCTAAGTCCAATGTGCATCCAAGTTTTTTGATACATTGGAGATTGCCGGTGCTGGTCCTAGCGCTTGAGGCCACAGAACAGTTTTCCAACAACTAGGATTTCAGTTTTCCCAGGGTTGAGGATGAGGTGATTGGTCATCATCCAGTGGTCAATGTCCGAGAGGCATGACAACAGGTCCAGCCTGCCAGAGCCTTGAGATTTAGATTTTAAGGACAATCTGGGTGTCGTCTGCGTAGTTGTAGCAGGTAAGATTGTATGAGCGGATGATTGCGGGCAGGGGTTTTAGGTAGAAGTTGAAAATTAGGAGAGATAGGGATGCTCCTTGTGGGACACCTTTCCTTACTGGTCGTGATGTGGATATGAACTGGTGGAGGTGCATGATTTGGGCTGTGTTTCTGAATCCTAGTGTTTGTAGCCGGTCTAGTAGAATAGTGTGATCAATGAAATCGAAGGCTGCAGAGAGGTCCAGCAGGATGAGTACAGCACAGCCTTCTGCGCCAGCTGCTCTTTTTAGGTCGTCCCAGATGGACACTAGGGAAGATTCTGTTCCCCTAAGTGGTCTTAAGCCTTATTGTGCAGGGTCTAGGAGGTTGTTGGCCTTCAGCAAAGTGGCCAATCTGTTTGTATGCCGCGCAGCAACTTTGCAAAACCAGCTATTACAACCACAATGATTAAACAGAGAGAGAGAGAGAGAGAGAGAGAGAGAGAGAGAGAGAGAGAGAGAGAGAGAGAGAGAGAGAGAGAGAGAGAGAGAGAGGGAGAGAGAGAGAGAGAGAGCTCACACACACACACTTTGTTTAATCAGTGTGGTTGTAAATAGCTGGTTTTGCAAAGTTTTAAGTGGCTCCATGTAAGCGAAGATCTGTTTTTTAATTGTGTCCTACGAACTCTGCATGCATGCTTGATGCCACATCAAAATTTACCTGCAAAAAGGACCGACATTGACAGCTCTCCAATGCTACCACGAGAGGTCTGCCCAGTTCCCCCTAAAAAGACACACTGAGGTAGAGTGCTCCTTCGCAAACAGGAAATCTGCAGTTGTATATGGCATATTATGGCAACCGCACCATGTATATCTTTTCCGGAGCATCCAGGTAAAGCGAATCACATCCCTAAAACGCCAAGTCTAAAGAGCCCAAAAACCATCCCCGGACACCAGGAACATCCAAACAAGTAGGTAATGCAAAAGGTCTGAGAACCCAATTCAGCCATGTCCCCTCTCCGACTCACAAAATCTAATGGAGTACCAGCAATGCGTGACAAGTCACCAGCCATGCCTGGCCAGACTCCACCGTCTACAAAACCAAAAGACATCCACCTCAGTCACCTACTCCTCAAGACCTCCACCGACACCCTGTAAGCACTCCATCCTCCCTAACCGCAACCGATCACACCGAACACCATAGCACATCGATAATCTGTCCTTCAATTCACTAACTCATAGGGTCCCTTCTTTATGCTGTTTCCCGTCCCAGCCCACTGGGCCCACCCAACCCTGCTGAAACCTGAACCCCCAACAGAGACCCGAAATATCCTGCCACCACATGCCTTGTCCGGAAAAGATATACACCATAACCACATGTACCTCTTTGGCATTCATCCCCTCTAGGTCAGATGAAGCACCGGGCAGTTCTCTCCTCACCGGACTATCTCCCCCACCCCAACTCCCATGCGGTAGGGCAAAGGGTGGTCACAATACAAACAAGGTAGTTGTAAACCCGCCCCATGTGCTCCGGGTCACCCTGCATCACTAGAAGAAAAGGCCCAGATACCAGAGTCCCACAGCCAGATCCTACCTTCAGCCAAACACAATGAGAAGTCTCTCAGGCTGTCGCCTCCTGTCCTTCCTCGCTGCTGAGCCGTGTCAGTCCTATGACTGCGTCTAGCAGCATCCCTAAGAACACACCCACCCCTGACCATGTTCAGATGATCCAACCATCCGCAGGTGTCCTCCATCAGGCAGAAAGACATACGGGTAGCCGTAAACCACTGTATCCCTGCCTCTACAACAAACTCTGCTACATCTATCATTCCAGGACCAATCCGCCTGCTGTTCTTCCACAGCGCGCCCCCGCCAGACTCACCCTCTCACCATACCCTCGCTGAGTCCTACCACCTCTCTGAGGCTTGGTCAGTCTGCCTCTGCTCCTCTAACAAATCAACACTCCCCTTCTCCCAAACACACTTTCTCCGGGTAGAGCTCTGGGCTAAATTGCACAAAATACCCAGACTGCCCATTAGTGGAAAAGGTCACTTTAATGTGACAGAACATGGCTTAGAAACTACACTAACCTGGCCCCTCGGCCTTACAGACTAAACAAAACATTAAACATGTAGGTAAACCCACTTCCACCCCCAACCATTCCCGTCTTCAAATATTCCCTCCCCTTTCAACTCCCCAACATCTTTCCAAATGTATCCATGTCCTCCTATTGAGCCACTGCCCATCTTTCTACCCTACCTCTTCCCCTCTCTTGTAACCCCAGGCTAGCCTGTCTGCTGAAACAGTGCTAACCACCCCCCTTACCGCGATAATAATCCTTTAGCACTCAGAAAAAACATTCCCCAGAGGAGAGGTGTTCTTTCTGCTCCCCTTATTATCTCACGATTTACTGCATGGTTTAATTATTCACTATCACTGCTTTTCTTTTCCACTCCCCAGCCAAAATCCAGACACCGACACACCCTCTCCCCCCATTATGCTAGTCAACTGCAACCATCCACCCCCCTGATCCACTCCATTGTAACCTGTAGCTCCCCACCAGAAACTGTATACCCCTTTTCCATTTATTAAAAAGAATCTTTAAATATCCAAAATGAAACAAAACTGTTCTTTCACTCCCCATTCCCTACAGTTTCCCCTCCTTCGATTACCTTTAACCCAACCCTACAAAGCCAATATAAGCATCCCTATGTCCCTTCTTTCTACCCATTGATAGCATACCTTCCCAACCCACCCTTGAAAGCCCACCCACCTCTTACCATCACAAAACCTCTTTTTACCTTCTTACCGGACCAGTGACCTCTGCCTGCCCAGGACACCCTACATACAAATGCAATCATAATAGCCATTGTTCCCCTTCCGCACCCGCAAACAAAATTCACCTACAAAATCGTGCCATAGGCAAACGGAACCTACTGTATACTAAACATTAATACCGCCACATTAATAGACACTGTCCATCAAGCAACTGGCCCCTTATTCTCTTCTCCAGTACACCTCCATCCACCACATCTGTGAAGGAAAAGACAAATTAAGAAACACACACAAATTAACCTGCCTCACCTACTGCACTCTGCTACTCCTTCTCTTCCGTACTTAACGCTCTTTACTATAATTCTCTCACTCCCTCTCATCCCCATTCCTTCCCGGCACTTAAATCCCTGCTCCATCGCCCTGCTCACCAAGTACCCCCTTGGCAATCTCCCGCCCCGTATTGTAATCCCATACAATGCCCCCCCCCCGGTTTCCCAGTGCCACTCATGTTCCCATAAACCCCACCCCTACACAACATTTCACTGATGTCACTTTCTCCCACCCCTGACATGATAACCAATACCTAGTCGTTACGTGTTTGCCCATTGTGTCTCTTCATAACCAGGCACTACACTACCCCTACCTTTCCCCCCAGCGATAAACCAATACCTTTTATTTTGTCAACACAGACTTCACCATCCCATATATCAGCACAACTAAACAATCGTAAACCTGAACCAACACCCCCTATGATGCACAACCGACCTGGACCCTGCGTCCCTAAACCACATCTCTTCCCAAATCACCCCCCTTTCCTGCTGATACCCTCGGCCCTTTACCATCCTCCTCACCTCCTTTCAACCCATCTAAACCACTTGCCCCCGCTTAAACTCTTCCTCAGAGCCGCAATAGGGGTAAACAAAAGAAACATGTTGCCCCCTTGCCGGCACCTTGCACACATTCTTACTCTGAGCATGCCACCCTTTATCTAATCCCTTTCCTTCCCCAATCCGTCCCTGCATATCCTCCTGTCCGCAGATTCCACTTGCTCGTTTGCTCCCGTTTCCCTGGGACAGCCTGCCCACCAGACCTTTGCAGTCGCCAACCCAAATTCCTTTCGATCCTTACTCTCCCTCAATGCTTTCTTTCCTAGACATATAAGAGCCCTGAAACGTAATGTGGTAACTAGGTAATGCAAACATCACCCCCGGGGCTACCCCACCAACAGCATGCTCTCCCCCCCCTCTCCGACGACTCACAAAATGTTGCTGTATGACCATCCTCTGTATTTAGCCAACTCACCACTTCAACGACAACCTGTCTCCACTCTTATGCCTTGCCAATGCACTATAATTCCTTGTATCCCCAGACTTTTCCAGCTGCATTTGATTAGGGGCTAGCACATTCAACAATCTCTCAGGGCCATCTACAACCAAACATGCTCCTGCATGGGTACTCCCCCTGTTCCCCGTCCAACACCCCATTCATATCAATTGTTCCCCGGCATGTTGCCACACACCCCTCGTTATTGCTCCCCCACTGCACCAGGGGCAGTACCTGCACCCTCCGTCCATGCAGTTTAATTCCGTCTCCACTCCTCACGCAGTAACTCTGCATCCCTCCTCCTTTGCCAATGAGGCCCCATGCTCACCCTTGCAAAGGCTTCAGCCGATCACTGTTCTCCCACTGCACCAGTGGCCGTCCGTACACCCTCGGTCCATGCAGTTCAATCTGCAGGCCCTGCTACTTCACGTAGCACCACCCAGGAGGTCGCTCTGCTTCCGCCCCTTAACCAGACCGCACACATGCTGTAATAGCCCCATCTGCACCCAACCACACTTCCCCCACTAACGATCCTTAAACCCTTTCCTTTTTTATTTTTTACTTTATTTGAAGCCAGCATCTTCATTATAGTGTCTAGAAATGTACCACTTCACGAGTATCTGCGCCATCGACAAACGTGACTGCAGTGCCCCCCTCACCTAATTCTGGCCTTGACCCCAGTGACCTGACAGAGCAGCGCAATCCCTGCCCCCACCACCAGTGGCCCTCCCATACGCTCTGTCCATGCACTTCCCTTCACTCTCGTTACGCAGCCATGCTGGCACCAAACCAGCCCTTTATCCCTCCTTAGCTGCCCGTTCGTTCCCTTTGCATTCCACGCCACTGTTTGTGCATCCCACTTCCCCTCCCAATCTTCACCTAGTCCCCAACTTACCTTCCCTTTCCTGGGTGTCATCCCCCGCCCCCTTTCCAACACTTCTTTGCAGCATTACCTCTTTGCCACGTGCTAGCATATCCTCTTCCACCCGGTGCCCTATTGGACACCCTTGGACTCCTTTGCTTTTTTAAATACATTTTTTAATTTATTCCAATTCCTCAACATACCAAAAATTCCCTTTCACAATCTACCCCTCCTTCATCCCGTCCCCTCTCATACCCTCATGCCAGCAATCATTACCCAGTTAAATGACATGGTTTGCATCCCTCCAAATCCAAGGTCCCCATTAATTTAAACTGCTTTGTTGACCTTTGTTTGCCCATCTTAACTGGCACCCACCCAACATTTCAATTAAGACAAACTTCCCAATAGATATGACAAAGAACATTACTTTGTTGCTGTTCATCCCAATCCCAACAACTTCCTGACCTGATAAGAGCCTATTCCCCAATATTCTTGCTTTGTTGGTGCCCCTTACACAAGATCACCACTACAACCTCCTGCTGCAACCCACCCCCCCTCAAAAGGTTGCCTCTTGTCCCCCCAGCCCTGAACAGGGCAGGGCGACCATTAACTGGGGTGATAAAAGAAAAAAGGCATGGGCCAGACCTGCAGTAAACAACGAACGCTTAGACCACCATAGCCATATAACAAAAAAAAACCCCGCTGTTTGCCCTATGCCGGGCCAGGGCCCAATACCTCCTGCCAACACCAGAGCAGGCCTCCCTATTTCTCCCTAAATACTGCACGCTGTTCTCACTTACCCCCCCACCCTCCTTTGCACCTACTCCCCAGTCTTCATTGTAAAATAGAATCCATGTGGTTCCTAAAAGTGTCTGACATCCGGTAGCATCAGCTTTTGACAGGTACGCTGTCACCAGTGTCAATTTCGTGCCTGCACCATGGGGTGAGGCCTGGTGTCAGCGAGAACAGAGGCGCATACTGTTGGAGTAAAGCCCTGCAGGGCCTCTGCTGCTCTTGAGTCAGATTTGGAGAGAGATGCACTCCCTCCACTGAGCCATCCTGAGGGTTGCTATGAAGCAAATCAGGAAGGGACTCACTCTCATCCTCTTCTTGCTCTGAAGCCAGCAAGAGACATGAGATTTCTGCTCCTCCATGGAAAGGCTTGAGCCTGTTAAAATGGAATAACTGAGGGGCTACCCCAGGGACTCCCATATCAACCAGATAATTGACTTCGCCCATCTTGGAGATGATCCTGAAGGGTCCAGTCCACTTATCTGCTAAAGCTTGTGGCTTGGTAGGCTCCATCACAAGGATCTCCTGACCTGGAGTTCAATCCACTTGTGATGCTTTAAGGTCATGCCAGTATTTTTTCAATTCCAGGCTTGCCTTAAAGTTTGCAGTTGCTTGGGCCAATATCTGTGTCATCCTCCATCTGAGGCCTAACACATAGTCCCCCAGCTGCTTGGCAGGACCTGGAGGGGTGGCTTCCAAACATTATCTGATCATGACAAGGGGCCTCCCTCACAGGATGTCCAAAGAGTAACTCAAAGGAGCTTAAACCAACACCCTCTTGAGGTACCTCTCTGTAAGCGAACAGCAGGCATGGCAGGAGGAGATCCCATTTCCTCCTTATGGGCTCTTCCAAAGCACCTAGCATGCCCTTGAGAGTTTTGTTTTGGTCTGGGGGTGGTAAGAGGTGGAGAACTTGTAGGTTACCCTGCACTCTTTCCACATGGTTTTCATGCAACTCGACATGAAGTTGGATCCTCTGTCAGAGACAACCTCCATAGGGAATCCAACCTGGGTGAAAATGCCCAGGAGAGCCCTGGCAACCACCTTGGCAGTAACCGTCCGAAGGAGCATAGCCTCAGGGTACCTGGTGGCATGATCAACCAAGACCAGGATGAACCGATGTCCACCTGAAGTGGGAGTGTCAAGGGGCCCGACAATGTTGGTGCCAACCCTCTCAAATGGTGTGCCAATCACTGGCAACGGTTGCAGTGGGGCAATGACACTGCCTCCAGTCTTGCCAGACAACTGACAAGTTGGGTAGGTCCTGCAGTGGGACTCCACTGCTACTCCCATCCGGGGCCAGTAGAAATGGGCAGAGAGCCTCTGCTTAGTCTTCTCGGTACCAAGATGACCAGCTAAGGGCACCTCATGCGCCAACTGCAGTAGGAAGGGTTTGTAAACCTAGGGTACCACCAACCTCTTGAGGGCACCAGGTTCAGGCTTAGTGGGCTCACTAACAAGGAGCTCACCCTCCCAATAAATCCAGAAAGGCCTAGGCACTTCTCCTTGTGCCTGGGCCTGTTTCCTCAGACCCTCTAGAGAGTGGCACTCTCTCTATCCCCTACAAAAGTCTCCACTAGAGGGCCCTCCTTCAGCCAGCAGGCATTGAAGGTCGGGGTGATCCTCTGGGTTGAGCACCTCTCCAGCAGGAGGGTCTTCTGCCTCTTGTCCCTCAGGAGTTGAGTTTAGGTTTACCACTGGACCCAGCCCGTCTGGAGCATGAATCCCAATGGGTGCTGCTGAAGCAGCAGGAGGAGAAGGAGCCCCATTCACCGAGGTGGCCTTCTTGTTCCTCCTTCATGCCTTAGGTCTCGCCTTTGGCTTGGGTACCCGACTCTCAGTCAGACCCAGCGTCACCTGTGACCTTGTGACTGCAACAGCAGTCATGGGGAGACCATCAGAGATCAACCCCAACTCTACCAGATCATTGCCTAACAAACTGTTAGCAGGGACATTGTCCTGAACCAGGACAGAAGCTTTGCTGTCTTGTCTCCAATCATGAGTGTGACTAAGGCTACAGGTGATAATTTGGGAGGCCCACCAGCTAACCTGGTAGTTCTCAGAGGAGCACCTACATAATCCTCTGGCTTGAGCAGGGTACTGTCCACCACTGTCATGCTTGCCCCAGTGTCTCTCAAACCAGTAGAAGGCTAGCCATTGACCCATACTTCTGCATACTGGTCCCAGGCCCCAAGGGACACTAGGGAAAGCTCTACAGGGGCACCGAAGGTGATCCCTGTAGAGGAGGGAGGACAGTGGCCTCCACCTCAGACATGGGGTAAGGGTAGGTCAGGGTGACAGCCTTGACTCCAAGTTCCTTACCTTTACACTTTGGGTCGCCCTTCTTGTGGTCCAGAGCCCCACAGTCCCAACAAGTGCCAGGAATGCAGGGTACGGTACTGGAGCCACTGGGACCCTGCTTTGCAGCAGGCGGACCACTACTCTTACTCCCGCCCACATACAACTTATCCCCACTAGATTTATGGGTCTTAGGAGAGGAAGGTTTTGGCTTACCCGACCATGATTGCTTCTGGGACTCCTCAAACTTCTGAGAGGTCCCCTTTTCTTTGTCCTTGTCCTTCCCACTGGAGTCCTTAGGGGACACCCAGTGGGAGACCCACTTGTCAGCCAGCCTGGCCAGCTTAAAGGGTTGCAAAATGTTCTGGTCAGCAATATACTGACGCAGCTCTCGTGAACAGGCTTCAGAAAAATTAAAAAAAAAAAAAAGATGGGTCAATTCAACTAATGTTTTCACCTTGCATCCATGAATCCACCCCATCATGTTCATATGTGCAGCACTCACCCAGTCAATCCAAGACATACTCTATTTTCTTAAAACCCCTGAACTTTTTAAGGTATTGGGTAGGTGTCTTGCCAAACTTGGCATCAAAGCAGAGTTCATGCACTCATGCGGACCTCTTTCTTCCACACTCAGTTTTAGAATAGAGTCATACCCAGTCTGAGGCACTCTGCTTAACAAATACTTAGCCTAATCTCTCTTGTCAACATCATGAATTGCACAAGCCATTTCAAACGCTTCAATCCATTGGAGGATATCAGAACCCTCCACATACACACCAACAAAATCTTTCATAAACTTGGTGACTGGGGACCGGACATTCTAAACTGGTCTTCCTGAAGTCTCCACTCTAGCTTTCTCTAGCTTCGTCTGACATTCAGTGTCCTTGTTTTTAAGTTCAAGATCCTTATCTTTGAGTATCACTTGCTGTGCCAACTCCTCTTTCTTAAGTTCAGCCTCAGTTCCAACTTTCTATATTTCTATATTCCAAGGAATTCCCTAACGAAACATTGCTGGAGGTCGGAACAGAGGCAGCAGGACTGGTGGCACTCCCAGAATCAGATTCAACAACGACCCCAGGGGCAGGGGCCTCAATGGTTGCATCCCTCCCTTCAAGAGCTTCACAATCAGTCTGGTAGTCCATCAGGGCAGCTATCAGCTCAGCCCTACACTTATCCTCAAGGTCTAACTCCCTGGCTTCAAAAGCACTCTTGAGAGCCTCCAAGCTCATCCTAGTTAATTTACCATTTGCGATAGATTCCATTGCTTGTAATGTAGTTATCTAGTACACAACTAAACCTCAGTTTAACAAAGTGTGGATACTTTTTAAGTGGCAAGGTTACACACTGATGCTTAAAACCATGAGCATCCCACCGCTGCCACTAGTGTAAAGACTGGATGGGGGTATCCGTACTCCTGCCCTCTATATGGCAGAGTGGAAGCACAGAGCACCCCAGCCAAGATTCTCTATTCGGTAGCTATGGTCGAGCAATCAAGGCTTCAGCTCTCGGTAGGTGATGCGGGCTGGTTCTTAAGTACAGTGTAGTCCACAAGAACACCCAAAAAGGAATGTCCACACACTATGTAAGTGATAACACAGTCTTTATATAAATAAGGTTCAAGGTTATATACACAATCACAATAACACACTTTGTGCTCAAGATACTCTAAAATGATAAATATATACAATTCTAAGTGGTACCACAATTATGCTTTGATTTCATTAAAATGCATTAACTGTATTCAGTTCAAATGTCATACAAATCAGTTAATAAAGGGAACCAACAATAGACATAGTAGGAAAAGCAGTTGGTTAAACAATAGAAAGAATGCTGGATCCCTACCACCAGGCACAGTTCTGTATGAGGATCTCCCCACCTGGGCAACCTGTAAATAAAGATATAATACCAGCCCAGTCCATATATTGATTATAGGAGTCTTATTTCCTTCTATAATAGTTCTACCACCCCAATGTACCTGGAATAGCAGAGTTCGACGTCGGGTCGTCGATGGATCCTCCTTTAAGGCAGGAGCCACGGATCGTCGATACAGCGGCCTTAACTTTATCTGGTGGGACAAAGCGGTCGGCGGTGCTGGCGAGAGCGTCCTTGGATTCAAAGTGTCTTAAGCAGGTGGAGCGTTGCGTCTCCAGTCGGCGGCACTGCGTCAAGCGGTCCCCGCTTCTGGGCAACACAGCTTCGACAGGCCTCCAGCGGTTATAGCAAACCTGGTCGTCGACAGTGGACGGAATGTCTGGTGCTTCTCTTCGTTCTCCTCGGCGGTCCCGGTCTCCGGTTGACAGTCTTTCGAAGGCTGGATATCCAGAGCGCTTCAGCGAAGGTTAGCGATGCACGATAGTCCCTCGTAGCTCGGGAAGGTCCTCTCTTGGATCAGTTTCTTGAAGGCACAGCAGCTTTCAGATTGCAATGAAGATAACAGCAGTCAGCCTTCTTCTTCCGGCTTGGCTTCGAGAATAAGCATCAGTTTGGACTTCAGCTTCTGAACTAGCAGTGAGAGGCCCCCAGATATACTGTTTGGTCTCATTCATTCTGCTGGGTCACACTCAAGCAACCAATCACTCAGAAGGGCATTGATGCAGTCAGGCAGCCACTCAGGCTCACAGTGCATTCAGGCCATTCTCCTCCCTCCAGACACTCACAAGTAATGTGTATTGGAACAAGTACCCAGCCATTCAGCACTCCACATTGCATTCATACCAGTTTCGGGTAGAGGTGTCTCATTCATTGCATTACATACCAGAAACCAGACACCCATAACATGAGGTGCATATTGGTCACACACTCCATTCACCCAGGTCCCACCCACAGGGAGTACCCACAACATACAGTCACTGGGAAGGATCCAACCAGTCTGGCCTGGACTTCCCCACAATACCATCTATGGAACTTCCATCCAACAGCCAGTCAGGGGGAAGGGACGGAGTCAGGGCTTCCCAGGACTTTGAGAAAACAAGGTAACAGGCAGTAGAAAGCAAGAGGTCACAGGGGCCATCGTGTCTCCTATCGGGAATCAACTCATTCCAATGGCAGGGCCTGGGTATCCCAAAATGGAGGATACCCAGAGCACCTGTCAAATTCAACATGGAGCTGCCACCAGCCCATACCCTGCTCTGTGGGCCACACAAATGTGCCCAAAAACATACAGTTAGGGGTACAGGATTGTACCCCCACCCATGGGTGCATAAGGGTTTCCCAGGTTCTGTACACCAAACCAAAAAGAGGAAGAGCTGCACTGCCAGGAGCCCCACATGGACTCCTGGCCAGAAACAATACAGAACACACATGAAAAGGGACTACAGGACAAGGACAAGGACAGGGACAGGGAGGCATTTCCTCCAATGCATTTCCAGCATCACAGACATCTAGGCACATGTGCCCCTGCTTTCACCCACACAATGCCATGGATAGGTTTGGACCAGTAGTGCACATAGTACCACAGGTAGAAACTACAATTACTGCCCGATTAGAAGAAGTAGACATGTATCTTTTAATGTGCATGCATAACTAGGAGCAAAGAAATTATTACACAAAAAACTGTTTTCCAGTTAAAACACTTACTCGATATAGACTTGCGTTTTTACTCCATTAAAAATCAATTTACTCCCATCTTAAAAAAATGAGGGAGTAAAATGCTCCCACTTCTAAATCTTATCTGGAGCACGGACCTCACTACAGTGCCCATGGATCGTACCTGCACCTCCAGAGGAAGACTACTACACACCTCCTTTTGTTACACAACCAAAGGAGCATAAACAACGATTGACCTCAAGAAACTCTGCAACGTAGACTCAAAACCAAAATCACAACCTCTCTCCCGGTCTTTTAATATTCCACCAACCATACACATGCAAGCCAAATCCAACACCAGGACCTGCCACATAGACAACACACCCATTCCAGATCACCTCAGAATAAGGATAAGCTCTCTCGCAGAACTAAACGTGTGGCACCAGCAAAACCCAATGAACGAACCAACAATGGGTAAAAAAAAACCTATGGGTGGACCCATAACTGCAACCAGAAAGAACCCTGCTAAACCCACAGGGCAAAACAAAATAAAAACCAACTGTGCAGAATAGAACTCAACACAAAATGCACCAAACCCTACATCGCAGCAAACAGGAAAATGCTGCTGCAGAAAACCCTTAGGATAACATAAGAGGCATCAAAACTATTGACTAACCCTTGGAGCACCTTACTGCAAAAACTGGTAAACGGCACAGCACCCCACTTCAACCGTTACCCCGAACCAACTACTCACAGGCAAAATGTCCTCCAGTGCCAGTAAACGCGGCACCTCACTGCATTCCGAAACAAAAAAAAGAACTAAACCCATAACTCCAACACACAACAAACCCCACAATGCGACTCCCAGTAAACCGGCAAACAAACAGAGCAGGAAAAATGCCAAGCACAAACAAGTCCATGACCAGAGCCTGACATCTGGAAAAGAAGATTAGGTGAATAATTGCTTGATATAGGACACACAAAAATACCACCCCTTCAGCACCTCACTGCAAAAACACTCAGAACCTACCCGGCTATTCTGAACCCCAGCAGCACCTCACTGCAAAACCATTAGAACCCACCCGGCCATTCTGAACCCCGGTCAAAACCTCACTGCAATACACCCAGAACCACCTTGGCCATTCCGAACCCCGGCAGCACCTCGCTGCAAAACACTGACACATGCAGAACCCAGCCGTCCCTTGCAAGACAGCAAAAATCCACCAGGGGAAAATCCCCTACGAACAATACACAAATCACAAAGACATGCAACCACATGTAATGTGCTTTGTCCAACAAACAAAAAAAGTTCCAGTGCTCACCCCAAGTCCAAATAGTTGAAACAAAAACAAAAAGGTCCAATGCAGATCCCGTGCATCCCTGTAGCCACAAGTCCATTAAATTCCCCAAAACAAATACTGTGCACGCTGCACTGTCACGTCCACCAAAAACAAGTCAGGTGTATCCCCGCACCCACGTGTCCATGTAGCCACCTGAAAGAAAACACATAGCCACCTGAAAGAAAACAATGTCACAATACAGGAACCACAAGTTAAAATGTCCCAAACCACCCTCATCCAAAATCCAAATGAAGAACCAAAAACTCCCAAATAACTCAAAAATCCTGCAGTCCGGATGGCGAAGGACTCAACCTATACCCAATGAGGCCACAACATAAAGACAACAACATAAATACAGGCCTTGACAGTTGCATAAACTGTATATTTTCCACCATGACGAACCACAGGGCCACGACACACACTTGGCACAAGAAAAATATACATAGGCCCCCATAAACAATTACCAATGAATAAATCCACAAACAGCACAATGCTTCCAAGTCCTCCTCACCAGCAGTACAGAGGTTTCCCTCCACTGTTCCGTTACAGCGGCCAAAATGATATTCCTTCGCTGTTCCGAAAATTATACCCTTTACCGTTTCGTTGCTGCAGCCAAACTGTAATTTCCTTTACTGTTCTGTCACTCTCGAAAGTGATTTCCCATGTGCCATGAGTCGGTTGCAGGGAGCGACCGTACACCTGGACAATCACAACGACACCAGAGACACACTCCATTCTTCAAAGCCCACCAACGAGGACAGGGACACCCTGCCCCTCCACATTTCTGCCCATAAGAACCACTGTGTCTCCACTGCTGGCGACCGCTGCCGCCTCATCACCCGCACTAGATGCTTCGCCGTGCCCTCTAGAGCAGCTCAGGCAAACTTAGCCACTTGACAAGCCCACTGATGAGATGCAGCGGCCGTTAAGAGTCTTGCCCACGTCATCAGTGTGTTCCTCACCACGAACCCACCGATAGCTCTGTGGCCGTTTATGTAGCTCCCTTCTCATCACTGGCATACATTTCCACGGAATAGTGCCCCACTGCCCTTACCTCCTGCAAGCTCTAGGGCTGCTGGATCCTACGATTTCCGCACACTGCTTTCTGCCAGAGTTAATTTCTACTTTCCTGCAGGGCTGAGAACTCTGTCCAACTCTCACCATGCCGATGAAAAAACCCACCAAGCAAATCCTCTTGATGCCTGCACCGCCCAGCTTGCAAGCTACTTGGGGAAAGTGCTGAACGGTCCTCTGCCAGCCGCCGACCAGTTTCCGCACACCTCTGCACCTGCACCGCCGGCAATCTCAATCGCATCTCCTGCCAGGTGTCTGATGCCAGTGGATGTTCTGTCGAAGTACTTACCTGATGTGGCCTAAATGTATTGCTGTAGCCTGTACCAGGAGCTGAAACTTAAACGTAAAGGTGTTTCCTGTTCCTATACTGGCGTCAGGGTCATGCTTGGCCAGGAACCGAACGTATGACACTGGACATCCTTCCAGCTCCAAGATTAACTGCCACACAGATTCCCCAGTAGTCACCCACACACAACTTTCTACCATGACCAGACCACACTCCAATGCACCTCACTACATTCCCCATGCATAGTACTTGCACCTCCAGAGCAAGGCTACTACAAAGGACTTGTGTTGTGAGCGTAGGAACATCACCTGAAGGATGTGGAGGAGCTAACAGGGTCAGCAAGTCACCGGAAGCACATCTACATGAGAACTTGACAGTACGGGATGTGCGGTATGCCTACAGGTGCCGCATCGTGTTGGATGTAGGGGCAGGAGGTGTGGCGCCTCAACAGCCTAAAGGAGGAGTCAAGGATTTAAGTGGGTCGGGGCTAGTGGGGGCAGAGACACAGCGGTCTCTAAAAAATGCTAAAACGGGGCACTGTCCGGACTCCCGAAAGTCCCCTAGCAAGCCGATCAGGCTGCTATAAACCAAGGAGTAAAAAAAAGTGATTTGAGCAAATAGGGGTTTTCCTCTTTTTTGTGAAGGGGGCTGTGGTGTTGGAGGAATAAATATTTACAACAACGGAAAGTCACCACTAGCTACCCACCTCCGCCACACTATAGTTGTAGGGTTATCTATTCAGAAGAAGGTAGTTTGTATCATCCAATTACATGTGCAGCCAGTCCATAGTATTAACAAAGCATATTTTAATTTATATATCATACACATATTTTATCAAATATAAAAACCATATAAAACAACCAATAGATGCAATAGTAATTCCAAAAGTATCAGAGGACAAACAAGTGGGATACAGTCCACACTTATAGCTGTTTCTCTGGCAAATGCAGATCTAATTCATACTAATTAATACTATGGACTGGCTGCACATGTAATTGGATGATATAAACTACCTCCTTCTGAGTAGATAACCCAACAAGTATAGTGTGGCGGAGGTGGGTAGCTAGTGGTGACTCTGTTGTTCTAAATGCTATAAACCAAGGGATTATTTTCAGTGTGGCTCACTTTTGCCGTATGTCAAATTTGCTGAATTCAGTTTTGTTGCATTTTTTCCTGCAAGATTTCTTTTTACCACAAACAGATAAACGGTAAGTTGGGTTAAGGTATACAATGGGGGGTAGGGGTGAAGGGAGGGATGCCCCTCCTCCTCCACTGTTTGTGGTGAAAAAAAAAGGCTAATTCGGCACACAAACAAAGTGGCAAAGTTGCCATTCAGCCAAAATAAATGCGGCAAATTTTCATAGGACTTTTACTGGCTGAAACATCGAGAAACATGGCCTGATCTAATTACCACCGTGAGTGCAACAGTTTCAGGCTTTAGAAAAAATGCCTTGGCTTGTACCTGCCTCTCCTTGTGTTTCTTAATTGTTGCACTGACCCCTGCCAGACATCCTTGCATCTTTTTAGCTAAAGGGATCAGCCTCCCACCCCCAGAGAGAGGGTCATGACCTCTGTAAAGGGATGCCTGGTGGGGGTCACAACACAATTAAAGATCTAAAGGAGAAACAGGAGTTGGCCCTTACCAAAGCAGCATGGCTGCCTGTTAGGCCACACCCACTTTAGGCTGCACACCTCTGTCCGAGCCCCCCCATCGATTTCAGATCCCACTGAAAGGAGTGCCTTCAATTAGGGTTAACACACATATTTTTCTTTATTTGAATTTATAAACCGCCCATCAGCCCAGAGGCACCGTGGCGCTGTTACAGAATACTTGCTTGGTGCAGGAATACACAGAACAGACACACTAGTACATAACATAGTGACATAGGTAAATTATGCAGGTTCAGTTGGTTACATAGAAACAGCATAAGAATTCTTGTGTGTATTACATGATAGCGCAAAAAGGCAAGCTTAGTTGAACAGGTTAGTTTTCAGCAGTTTGCGGAAGACAGTAGGATTTTTCGTTTCTTAGTGCTGTGGGCAGGGCGTTCCAATTTTGGTGCCAGGTGTTGGAAGCTGGAGCCTCCAGTTTTAGTTCTTTTGAAAGCGGGCACATAGATCTAATTGGCTAGATGGGATCTGTTGGGTCTGGTGGATGAGTTGGGGGTGATCCTTTCCGATAGGTACGATGGGGCGTCGGAGGAGAGGCATCTATGTGTGATGGCCATAGTTTTGAAAAGGATGCGTTCTTTCACTGGCAGCCAGTGTGCATCTTTCCTGGCCTGTAAAATGTGTTCCCTTTTAGGAATACTCAATGATGCTCTGAGGGCATTGTTCTGTGTGACTTGCAGTTTGTTGAGGTTTTTCACAGATGTGCCCAGGAAGAGAGCATTGCAGTAATCCAGCTTGGTGCCGACTGTGGCTCTGGCAGTCGCTAGGCAGTTTTTTGTGGTGGGGAAGGGCTTAACTGCATTAATAATCTTGGTGGTGAGTGCAGAGGAGGCTATAGCACTGACATGACATGACATAGATAGGGAGGAGTTGAGGTAGACTCCTAGGGTTTTCACTGCTGTTGAGACTGTGATGGTAGAGTTGTCAATGATAAAAGGTATTGTATTGAGGGGGGAGTTTGTTGAGTGTTTATTTGGTGCCTACTATGAGGATATCTGTTTTATCTGCATTTAAACAGAGGCTGTTGGCTGCCATCCAAGTCTGGATGGCTGTGTATATCTTAGTTAGTGCCGCAGCATCTTGTTCGTAAATACCAGTTAGTGGGAGTAGGACTTTGGTGTCGTCGGCATAGTTAGTATAAGCTATGTAACAACGATCCAAGTAATTGAAGAGCGGGAGGGTGAAAATATTGTACAGCGTGGGAGCCATACAAGAGCCCTGTGGGACTCCACAGTGAATGGTAGTGGGGGAGGCACATGCAGAGTCTGAAAAGACTCATGAGTCGACCCTTTAGGAAGGATGCAACCCAAGCAATGGCTTGCAGTGAGAAGTGGGCATCTTTTTTTGTTGCAAACCAAGGATATCATGGTTGACAAGATCAAAGGCAGCGAACAAATCTAAGAGGAGAAGTGCTGGCTTGCCTTTGTCCATAATGTCGCCAAGTTGTATTTTGAGATCTAGTAGGGCGGATTCTTTCCCGTGTCCAGGTCAGAATCCGTATTGTCTTTTGCCTAGGGTGTGGTTTTCTTCCAAGTAATGCTGGATTTGTGTATAAGCAACTTTGTCCAGAATCTTGGGCAAGAATGGGACGGTGGTGATGGGCCTGTATTTGTTTGGTATTTCTGGGTCCAGTGTGGGTTTTTTTCAGTAGTGGGCGCACCCAGGCTTCTTTAAGGCTATCTGGCACAGTGATGGAGTTGAAGGAGGCGTTGATGAATGTCTTTAAAAAAGTTGCAAGTGTTTCTACACAATCTTTGACTAGTTTAACCGGGAAGATATCTCCTTTGCAGTTGGAGGGCCTGATTTTGTTGACAATCTCTATTACTTCGGACTCAGTAACTTCTCTAAATTTGAAGGGTATTATTGGGTTATTAGTGACCTCTTTTTAGGAGTGGGAAGTTAGCTTGATATGCAGAGTGAGATTTTTGTGGTGCTCCTGAATTCTTGTTTGCAGAAGCTCAATTTTTTTTAGCAGGGCAGTTTGTAAAAAGTTGCACCAAGTTTCATATTTTACAATCTCTTGAGATTTAGTGGCTGGGATGGATAATTCTTTGGAAATGGCGAAGAGCTATTTTGATTCAGAGGTAGCGTTCGTGATTCTGTCATTATAAGATGCAGATTTGGCTGTAATTATGGCTTTCTTGTATTGTGTGGCGAGCGTTTTGTAAGAGGATAGAGTGGATTCATTTGGGGATCCTTGCCATTTGGTCAAGGCTTTGCGTTTTTGGGTCCGGAGTTCTTTTAATTCTGCAGAGAACCAGGTATTGGAGCGTTTTATTTTTTTTGCTTTTTTGTTCTGTAGTGGTGCGATGAAATCGACCGCTGTGGTGATGGTGGTTTTATAATAATCCAATCCGCCAATACTGATGGGTCTGAGGAGGTTGGAAGGTTGATGGAAAGAGTATCTAGGTGGGGAGAATATTTTCTTTAGTGAGGTTTCTCGTACTTTAGCTAGTGCTGGGGGAATGGGAATGGGATTTTTGGGTTTGGTGGTATTGGTCGGGATAAGGAAGTGTATAAGGAGATGGTAAGATCAAGGGGTGGGGGTGATAGGGCTGATGTCAATATCACAGTTTGTGTCTGCTACACAGTCAAGGGTACGCCCTTTGCAGTGCGTGGGTGTGTGCATTTTTTGGTCGAAGCCGAGTTCTTGTAGAGCTAGGGCCAGAGCTTTAGATGGTCTGTCATTCTTGTCATTGAAGCCCAGATTGAAATCGCCTAAGGACTGTTTTAGTGGTTGTTTTGAGGTTTTCAGCTAGGAGGTGGATAAGATTGTCATGGAAATCTGCTATAGGGCCTGGAGGACGGTAGGCTAGATTGAAGGGGAGGGTGGTGTTGGGGGATAGGGCGATCTTAACAGCAAGGGAGTCAGTATTCTCTCCCAGATTTTAAGGGCTTTGTCTAACCTCTAGGTGGTCCTTGACTATGAGGGCTACTCCCCCACCTACGGTTGTGAGTCTATCCTGCCTAATAATGGTGTAACCTTGCGGGAGGGCTAGAGAGGGCAGGACCAGCAGCACTGTCTAGCCAGGTCCCAGTGCTGGCTAAGATGTCAAGGTCAAGATTAGTGTTGAGGTCATGGATTTCTGTGGCATGTGCTGGGAGGGATCTGGCGTTGATCAATGCACATTGCAAGATGGTGGGAGCTAGGATTTCTTTGGTTTTGCTATCCGCTACGTGAGTGGTCAGGAAGGTTGGTGGGACCTTGGGCACAATGGGTGAGAGTTGAGCTGTGGCAGACTTAAGTGCGTCTGTGGTATGAGAGGTGCTGAGGTGGGTCTTAGGTGGGTATCTGTAGGGGAGATCTAGGAGTTTGTTTCTAGTGGTGACGGATCTGAGGTGTTTTGTTGGTTTGGTGGTTTTTGGGCAGTTTTCTTGGGGGTTAGATTTGGTGAAGAAGGCGAGTAGGAAATGGGTTCGGGGGATGTTGGAGAGGATGGGGCGAGCAGTGGTGGCCATATTGTGCAGGAGCTGGTCGGTGGGCTGTTGTAACCTGAGTTATGGTGAGGGCTCTAGGATTAATGTTGGCTAGATGGGTGAGTGGAGCCCGAGAGGTTAGCTGGCAGCCAGAGGTAGACACGCTAGGGTAGTTGAGCGACTAATTACAGCACATATGGTAGCAACATTAGCTCAGTGGCACCCGGTGGGTTTAAGAGCAGGGGAAAGCAGCAGCATTTGAGTAGCTTGTTAGCAGGGGATTTCTCACGGGGCAGCAAGCAGCGAGTGACAGGAAATGGGTAGATAGCCTGCTGGTACAATATGGTTGTTGTGGTTCAGGCGGGATACCATGTGCAGCCGGGCCAGGTAATGAATAAACAGTTCAGCTAGAATGCAAATGTCAGGTAGCAAACGAGATGCACAGAGCAGGGTGGCACAAGTAATGCATTAACAGTGCATATAAAATGTAAATGACGAAGATCATGTGGGATATAGTGGGCACATGTATTGTATTGGTACGTTGGTGCGCCTGGTGGCGTTGGCCACGGGTGGGCAGACCGCAAGTATCTGGAAGCCTTAACTGGGTGCTAGACCAGGACAGTTTCAATAGGGGCTGCAGTAAGGCATTGTGGCAAACAGTACAATGGTGAACAGTACGTGGGTTGGTTTCACGTTAGCGTTAGCTTTGTTGTTGTGGATGGGAGGATGGCAATGTTACAGTTGGGCTTACATCACACTCATGGAGCCTGGGGTCGTAGAACCAGCAAAATGACTGGCCGACGGCACGTCCGGCTGCGGTACGCCAGCTTCCGCCTGCTGGCTTAGCAAATCAAATTTGGCTGTGGCCTGAGCCAATCAGGGTGTGGCGACAACGGGGCAGTGAAGAACACCTAGACTGGTGTTGCAGGGGCGGCCATCTTTAAATATCTTGCTACGTTCAACTTAAAAGAATGTGCACAATTAAATGCATCAGAGGGTGCTTTCAAATGAAGTACAGTTGATGTAGCAGAGTGGCTTTCATAGGCATTCCAGCACCACCCTCACATGCTATGGTTGATGGTGTGAGGGCATCGCACGTCTGCGTGATAATGCACAGCGTTCAGCCCTGGAAGTGGTTAATGAGATTTCGGTATGCTTTTATGGGGCATCAAATGACCACTGTACTAGTTTCAGAGCACCTCAGTTTATCCATGCAGTGGCAAACTGTGCCCCCAGCAGAGGTATCCAACTTTAGTCTGATGGAGGAAATAAAATGATCAAGGGAAAGAGGAGGATTGGGGTGAGAAAAATAGACAGTTTGGATGCAACTCTCTGACTTATATTACTACGAGTTAATTTTGCCCACCATATGTGATAGATTGCGTGGCAGCTGTGGTGCAGAGGAAAGGTTACTAAGGGTTACGTCATCACGCAGTGTCGAAAATAAAAGGCCGGGAAGCCCACGAAAACGGGAGTCCCGAGGTCATCCTTTAACCTGCTGTCTGTGTGATCTGTCCACTCGGGTGGGGCCAGCACTAGTGTGTAGTGCGCCAGGCTTCCTCCCTTCAACATCACACTGGTGATGAAAAGTGGTGGTCCTAGACCCTGCTTTTAGCAGCACCTGAATCACAGGCAGCAGTGCCACCATTGGCTGCAGTATGACACTGCGAGGCGAGCGCTGCCTCCAGCCAGCAACGCAAGAAGTGTAATTCACAGCAGAAAGCTGCGTTGCAAGGACCATGCAAGTGGTGTGGTAGACCCTAGCACCGAGAAGAACCGTGTCCGGCCATCGCCACCACCTGCCGGAAGTGTGACAAGCTCAACCATTTTGCCCCAGTCTGCCTAAACTCCAAACCAAGACCAGACCCCAGAAGGCCACCCTCAAGAGAAGACTGGAAATCATAGCCAAAGCACCATCGAGAGCGATGACAGCAAACAGTCAGATGAAGACACGCCGCCAAGACCACATACCACGCATTGGAAAAAGCCATTAAGAACATATCCACCTCATCTCAACGGTAAAGCCCAACAAAGGGGCAGGAAGACCCAAACGCAGAGGCCAGCCGACCTGCCTGTTGCTCATGAATGACGTGCCGACCAGAGTACTCATTGACACGGGCGCTACTGTAAATGTACTACCAGCAGGCCGATGCAAGGCAATACCGAGGAAGCCTCCGCTGCAGCAAAAGACCGTCCGACTCTATGCCTATGGGAGTAAAGCACCACTCCCGGTGAAAGGATCATTCGAAGCAACACCCACAATGGTGAAACCTGGCGCACAAGGTTCTATGTGGTTGAGGACGGCGTAGAAACACTGCTAAGCTGCCGAAATTGAAGCTGATCCACTTTGCATCCCAACTGCACCAACCAGACATTGATGCCCTTTTGGCCAAACATGCTAAATTATTCAGAAGGATGTCTGCCTGAAGAACCTGACGGTCGCGCTCCACATCAACCCCACCATCAAATTGAAGGCTGTTCGACACCGCAGAGTTCCTTTTCATATGCTGGCGGGAGTAGAAGCGGAGCTCAAAAAGCTAGAAGACCAGCGGATCATAGAAAAAACATCAGTACCCACCCCCTGGGTGTCCCCGATGGTGGTCACCAAGAAACCGAAACAACCCAATGCAGTACGCATCTGTATAGACATGAGGCTTCCAAACCAGGTGATTGGGCGGGAGCGGCACATCACGCCCACCATCGACAAGCTAATCGTCAACTTGATCAGGGCGATGGGCTTCAGCAAACTCAACCTCAGCTCCTGCTATCATCAGATCCGGTTGGCAAAAGAATCCAGATACATAACTTTCTCGTTGCACTTAGGGCTCCGGAGATATCGCAGTCTAAATTTGGACATCTCGTCTGCGGCAGAAGTTTTTGAAAACGAGATCTGCCGAGTGCTACAAGATCTACCTCGGGCCACGAATATCAGCGATGAAATCCTTGTGTACGGACGCTCAGAAGAGGGACACAACACCCGGTTGGCCGCAGTGCTAGCCCGACTCGAAGAATCAGGACTGACGCTACACACTGAAAAATTTGAGTTTGGCAAACCGGTGCCATCTTTTTTTGGATACGTGTTCACAAAAGGAAGGGGTCTCGCATGACCCAGCCAAAGTAGCAGATGTGCAAAACGCCCAGCCACCAAGCACAGCAACAGAAATATGGAGCATCATGGGCATGGCAAACTATTGCAGCTGGTTTATACCCGACCTGGTGACCATCACAGCCCCCCTTCAGGACCGAATGAAAAAAAGACACTCCATTGGTATGGGGGCAATGACACGCACACAAGTTCCAGCGTATAAAAGACACTCTTACGACCACTACTACAATGGCTTTTTTAACATGACCCACAAAACAGAACTACTGATAGACGCCAGCCCTGTGGGATTGGACGCCATACTCACCCAAACAGACCAGGATCACGCATGCCATCGCGGCAACCATTAGCGCACTAACCTAGACTGAGCAGAACTATACACACATAGAGCGAGAGGCCCTTGCCATCCTACGGGGGTGTTGGCACTTCAGGTATACCTCTTAGGGCACCACGCAACGGTCTATACCAAGGATCGAAATTTAAGGTAGCTGGGAGCTATTTAGTTCCTGCTTGTAGCACAGAAAAGCCTGTTTCGCTTCCCAACAACAGCTACCAGGAGCTAGCTTTGGCCCCCCATGCTATCTGATGCAGAACAAACACGTATGTGAATTTAACTGTGTTTAAGACAATCTGTTCACAAACATTAGGACACATCTGTACAACATTGAAGGAAGAAGCGGTCATAAATAATGGACACATTTATAATACATTATGTAGAACTTAATTTGCAATGCGCTATGTACCAGCTCATCACTCCTTAGTGGTAGCTCCTTGTTACTGTTTAATGCTGAGTTCCTTTTAGCTCCTACTTATCCAATCCTAATTTCGACCCCTGCTATACAGACCACAAGCCACTCGTGCCAATCTTCAAATGATCTGCCCCCACTCGCCAGCGAGGCTGGAACGATTGATGCTCCATTCACAACCATTTGACATCGAAGTGGCCTACCGAGCAGGCAGAGACAACCCTGCCGGCTACCTCTCGCAACACCCACGGCCAGGCACCCGAGCAGAATAAGAGGCAGTGGTGGAGACAGACAAACATGTCTGTCATGTGGTTGCATGTGCCTGTCCAAATCGCATGAGACTGGAAGGATACAGAGCGAGACAGAACAGGACGTATTCCTACAACAAGTCATGGACTCGATCCGATCGGCGGACTGGAAGAACTTTCTAGCAGCGACGACCCACAGTACACCGGCAGTGCAAAAACTAGCTTTCCATCTCCCCGGAAGGGATTGTCTTGAAAGGCCACTGCATCGTCCTGCCAACAGCCCTAGAAGAACGAACACTCACTAGCCCATGAGTGCCATCAGAGCATCACCAAAACGCAAGCGTTACTCAAGTCACGCATGTGGATACCAAACATGCAGCAAAAAGTGTTGGACCCAGTGGGGTCCTGTGCCGCGTGCCAAGCATCCCAACGACAAAGCCCGCCAGAGACCCTTAAAAAAAACAAACGCAGTCGGGTGAGTTGGGACGCAATCAACGTAGAATTCTGTTCAGTCGCAAACGAGGCATACCTACTTGTAGCAGTGACGAGTTTAGCAGATATACTTAAGTGGCACCGACGCAATATCAGTCATCACAGCACTCGAGAAAATGTTTGCCACACACAGCATACCCAACAAACTTAAGAGCGACAACAGACCCCCCACATTCAAAGGGTGAGAATTGCAAGGGTATTTGGACAATCTGAACATCCAGCACCACACAGTCACCCCCTACTGGCCTCAGGCGAACAGTGAGGCAGAATGCTCCATGGCCTCACTGATCTAGGTAATCCGCATTGCCAAGGACCAACAAGCACCGTGGCTGCCGGAGGAATATCGATTCCTGGGGATCTACTGGCAGATGCCACACTCATCAACTCACACATGCCCAGCAGCTCTCATGTTCGGGGGCCCCCATCCAAGTGGGGCTTCCCATACACCCTAGCTGGAACACACCAAGCGTAGACCATGAATAAATTGAAGAAGACAAGCATGGAATGAGTGGAAGAGTCAGGCCTGTCGAGCCGTACACAGACACATAACCCGAGTGGACACAGTACTAGTTAAGGAGCGGTCTGATCCGACAAAGCTAACTTTGTCTTATGAACTGATACTGTGGACAGTGGTCGACAAGGACCACAGGATGGTGACGGCAAAGAGAGGCCAAGAGACGGTAACCTGGAACGTATCCCACTTCTGGCAGGTATCGCCAACCCTATGGAGGGAAGAATCGCTACCTGCCAAGGCGATAGCCAACCAAGGAGATTCCTCAGAAACACCTGGATAACCGAGGTACAGCAACGAAGAAGTCACCACCACCAGCATGCAGTCCCTGAGTCAAGAACCCCATCCATGAATCCAGCCCCGAGAGGCTAGAGACTCGGGGCGTGTATCCAAGTATTCACTGAGAGAAAGGCCACAGCCCTGGTCTAAAAGGATGACTTTAGAGACCATCCTGGGGTCATCTGATGATCATCGAACTACACTAGAAGTCATTCCCACATCATTAGACGTCATCACGCTGTTAAAGTCATCAGCAAATATCTCAGAATGGTGGATGATGATTAGGGGATGAGCTTAGGATGACTTAATGAATATACTAACATTATCCACATTTTAGAAAACTCTTTGTTCCTGGTGCTTTTAGGATGACCTACTGATCACTTCAAGAGATTGCAAGTTTGTCCCTGATGATTTGGGGATGATTCTGGGGTGACCTGCTAATTACTTAAAGAGCATTGCCATGAAACATGTTTGTTCTTGATGATTTGGGGATGACTTACTGTTTACTTCAGAACATTAGAGTTTGTAGGATGATATGCGGACCAATACAGATTGTCATTCTGCTTTTGCTTAGGTGCACTTATGCTGAATGGTGCCCCACTGTGGCAAGTATAAAGCTTGGGACTATGTTGGGCCAAAGTGGAAGCCAGAGGCCTAAACATAGCATGCACCTGTGAGAATCCTTTGCCATCCCAGTCAAAAGCAGGCAACCATCACCCTCACAAACCCCAATGTGGCATGGATAAAGCCTGAGACTATGTTGGGCCAAAGTGGAAGCCAGAGGCCTAAACATAGCAGGCACCCCCTGGGTGAGAATCCTTTGCCATCCCAGTCAAAAGCAGGAACCAAGCACCCTCACAATCAATACATTTCCATGCTGACTTGTTAGGGAAGAATTGGTGTTGTCCCACTGTGTGAGACTACACAACACATATCTGCTTGGTATAAGGTAAGCCCACCTTTTGGTATAGGTCTGAACTACACAAGTTGGCAGTGTGACTGAGCAGCCAGGCCTATCTCAAGATGGATACCTGTGAGATGTAGAGCTGTACAAATGAAATCTGTAAATACAAGTAGCCAAGTAACACTTACACTCAAGGTTTCAGTTATAAATAGTTATTTATTTAATTAACATAATTTTCTAAATAAGCGTTCTTTAGAAAGGCAATTCATGTAACAATGTAAATATACTTTTAAATTACTTTTCAGAATCAGAGCAAGTTAGTGGATAATCTTTGGATTTGCTTCATACACAATTGCTACACCGTGGGGTGACTTAAATCACAAGGACAGTAATGGCATTTATATATCACACTAGTTATACTTTGCAGATTCTGAGGTTGCAGAAAGGAGAGGTTTAAGGAAGGAAAAAGGTTAAACAGGTTCTCAGCATATGTGAGGACAACAAAATCTTCCAATGAAATCTAGACAAGCCTTTCCCAGCAGTAACATCCTAAAACAAGTTACCACCTATGAGGGACAAACCATATCAAAGTCAGTGGGCTAGAAGAGTCTGCGGGGACCCAGGACAGCCAAAGTCAATTTGAAACAGTCTATGGAGCTGAGACACTTCTTAGAATCAAAAGTCTTGCACAAAGTTAGAGAGTTTTTTAGAAAATCACTTGTAGGGTCACAAGCTGTGAAAACAGAGTTGGAATCAACTCTAAAAGTAAGCCACTGCAATTCCTAAATGAGAAAAGCAAGGCTAAAAGACAGTGAGGTAAGTACCCTAAATCTAAACAGTACCTCTGGTATGAATGAAGAAGAGTGGTCCAGCTGGCTTCTGTCCTGCTACAGCGTTGCAGACCCCGTATTCCTGAGTATTAGTCGTGGGGACAAGAGGGAGGACATCTGTAGGGCTCCTGCGGTGGTACTTCGGAGGTTGTTGGCGGCTATGGGCTCTTTTCGGTTCAGCAGCAGTTTGCGGTTTCAGCGCTTAGTAAACAGCACTGTTGTGGATCTCTGGTACTGGTTGGGCTTCCTTCACTCCTTGGATCTGGTGAGGGGACTCTGGCTCTGGTCGTCCGGCTTCTGGAGGGTCCTTAGGAGACTCCTGGAGCTTCTAGCTGGATTTCAGACGTTTCACTCGACTACGGATTACTCGACCCATGGCACTTGGTTCTTGCAGCAATGAAGAAGTACAGCCAGGCAGGAAAGATGGTCCAGTGGAGTTCGTCTCTGGGTTAGTTGGTCCCATTAACCCAAGGGAAGAAGTCCATTCTGGAGCTTCTCTGTCTGAAAAGGGAGTTTCAGCACAGCAGCAGGGCTTCACTGGGCAATTCAAAGGTCCAGCAGGATGCAGCAAGCTTCGTTCACGGTTTCTTCGTCGGACGTTTCTCCCAGTGGTCGACTCTGCCTCTAGTCCCAAAACCCTCGCCTTTTCAGCAGGTTTCTCCCATTCATGCACAGCCTACGCTGTCAATCACACATCAAGGTCGCTGTCCTGAAAGGGCAGCCAACCAGCCATTCAGGACTGGTTGCATTCAGGCATTCCCAGAGACAAAGGAGAGGGGAGTTTCGGGACCCTCCCTCATATCCTGTCCTTCCAGACACACCGGTGCCAGAGGCGGGACTCAGGGCTGAAGTACGCCAAAGGCAAGACAAACAAAGTGCATCAATCTATTTGACGCACAGAGTAAAACTCAAGAAAGACCTCACAAACAGAAAATGGCAAAAAAAGAAGACAGGGGCCGTTTTGATAAAATGGTCACCCTTGGGGGCTATACTGCAGCTGAGGGTTCAGCCTGCGGTAGAAAACCACAATGGTAGGAAAAATGAAACCACTGCCACTAGTCATTTAAAAGTAGTGAGGGCAACATACAAATGTTACATGAGAATGTAGGATAAGGGGCTTCTAGGTAACCCCCAAGTACTCCACATAAGATAAAGAGAAAAGGTAAGTAAAGTCATTTTCACTTTACTATTCTTCGGAACAGTAGTTCACATAAGAAAAAAGTATTTTAAACCTTATGAAAAATATAAAGGATTTCTCAGTGACACTGCACTGAAGTTGATGTGTGTCACCATACAAAAGGTAGATGCATATGGAGTTTGTCAGACTCCCAAAACTGTGAAAACACATAATCCAAAGGTCAAAACACATGATGAAGTGGGAAAAGGGTCTCACTCACTACAGGGTTAAAATTAAAAGGTCCTACAGTCCAGCAAAAGAGCTGGGGAGTCTCTAAGGTTGAAGGGAATTAGCACAGAAATCAGAATTCGTACTAACATGACTGCACCAATGTATGCCAGTATTCACATGCACTCCTTCACACAATATTCATGTTTGCTTTGCGCAAAATCCAATAATCAACAACCATAACGAAAAGTACCCCCAGGATAAAAAGAAAATGATCCAAAAAAGAAAGAGGCAATAAACAAACAGAACCACAAAGTCCCATCAACTACCCACAACCTACCAAATACAAGCAACAACAAACCACAAACATCAAAGACTAAACCCAAAAGACCATGAAAAACACCAATCGAAAGAGGATGCCCACTAAGGAACACAACCCACTCATCATGCCTCGCCACAAGAGAGACAAAAAAGCCAGAAAAGACAACAGAAATAATAAGAAATCCCAAACCACTCGGGAAGGCACAGACCAGCATGATCCCACAACCCCAAAAAACGTGACAAACCTCTGAGATGGCCCAAGGAGACAGAAAAATAACAGAGCAAAAACAGACTACAATGCTCGCTACCTGTCCACATACAACGTGGTAAACAAAAACAGCACAGCAACAATGAATCAACAGCCAACAAGCTTCACGAATACAGACCCAACCAGGACACCAAACGGATGACAACTAATAAACCATCCCAACCCGGTTTCCACCATGGACAATACCCCAACCAGAACAAGGAACAAATTGGAAACCATAACACTAACTCTACACCCCCTATATCACCAAGAATGGAACAACAGAGGGGTAGCTACCCCATTTACCACTCTGAAACGAACCAACCCTGCCATAAACCTTATCGGTCTACTCGACAAAGAGACTGACCAACAAAGAACCACCCCACCCAAAAGACTCAACCGGGAAAAACCCACCTGGAACGGAAACCCAACCAACAACACACCAGTCAGAACAAGCAATACTAACAACAACACAAAACGGAAATCCAGTAAACTACACTGCAGCCTCTTCAACATTAGATCCATGGCAAAACACTCAACAGAAACCAATGACCTCCTAAGCAAAGGAGGCACAGACGTGCTCTTCCTTACAGAAACCTGGCTATCAGACAACTATAAAGCCATCGTGAACGAAGCAATACCCGACAATTATAAATTAATAGACGCCAACAGAGAAAACCGAAGAGGTGGAATCGCAATTATACACAAAAAACACGCCTGAGCATCTCGAATCATCACAATCAACGCGGAAGACTATGAATCCCCCCTAATCAAGATAGAACTCAACAACCAATCCAACATTGTATTCCTACTGATCTACAGATCATCTTCTTACAAACCCAACTTTGCAACAAAACTAGCGGACGAGGCCGCCATGCTATCAACCCACCACGACAAACTAGCTGAAAGAGATCCCACCGATACAAACATAGATACAACAGAAGACACACTCAACAATTGGATCACCAAGGCCATTGACCAATTAGCACCAGCTAAAACATTCAACGCAACACCAAAAAAAACTGGCAGCAAAATGGTTCACAGAAGAACTGAAAAAACACCAAAAAAACAACCGCAAAATGGAAACAAAATGGAGAGAACAATACACCAGACAAGACTAAAAATACCAAAGACAACTCAAACTGTACAAAGCAACAGGCCTCAAAGCAAAAAAAAAAGCCTATGCCACAAGAATCGGCAAACAATTCACAGAAAGAACTCCATCACCCCTACACAAACACTTTGTGAACGTCACTTACACCAGAGCAGGGTGTGTGTAGTAGCTGCACAGCAGTTACTGCCTCTGCGGGCATTATCCTGCGCAGGTATAATTATATATGTAGTCACTTACACCTGAGCAGGGTGTGTGTAGCAGAGGCGTAGACAGGGTAGAGCCTGAGCGAGCAAGGCCCACCCAAAATCTAGAAATGCCCACTCAGAAACACTGGGTGGGCATATACATATGTTAATGTCACTGCAGTGGGCCCAACTACATCAGCTTTAGACCCCACTTGTTACACAATCTTGGCTACGCCTCTGGTGTGCAGTAGCTGCACAGCAGTTACTGCCTCTGCTGGCATTATCCTGCGCAGGTGTAATTATAGATGTAGTCACATGCACCAGAGCAGGGTCTGTGTAGTAGCTGCACAGCAGTTACTGCGTCTGCAGGCATTAGTCTGCGCAGGTATTATTATATACGTAGACACTTACACCAGAGCAGGGTCTGTGTAGCAGCTGCACAGCTACTGCGTCTGCGAGCATTAGTCTGCGCAGGTATTATTATATATGTAGTCACTTACACCAGAGCAGGGTCTGTGTAGCAGCTGCACAGCAGTTACTACGTCTGCGGGAATTAGTCTGTGCAGGTATTATTATATATGTAGTCACTTACACCAGAGCAGGGTCTGTGTAGCAGCTGCACAGCAGTCACTGCCTCTGCGAGCATTATCTGGCACAGGTATTATATATATATATGTATATATATATATAAAAAATGTACACCAAGAGCACGGTCTGTGTAGTAGCTGCACAGTTACTGCGTCTGCGAGCATTTTCCGGTACAGTTATTTTTATATAGTGGTGTACTATGGTGTAGTCACTTACACCAGAGCACGGTCTGTGTAGTAGCTGCACTGCAGTTACTGCGTCTGCGAGCATTGCAGAGCCTGAACCGTACCGTAAATGAGCTTCGGAGCAGCTATTGTGTCTATAATACCAACAACAGGCTGCCCCGTGTAATTTCAAAACCAGATGTTTAGAAAATCACGTACTTACAATATTTAGTTTCAACAAGTGATAAGTACAATACAAGGAATTACAGCTTCAACGTGCATTGTTAGAGGTTGCAAAAAGGCTCCTCTTAACAATATAACAACAAAGGGGTGAGAACGTCTAAGTTGATGGATGCTAAATGAAATGCATATAAAATTCACTACAAGAGCTGGATCGCACGCACTCACCAGATGCTGCCTGGAAACTGGACATGCGCGTTTCGTAAAGGGTAGTGTCCAGTTCCCACTTCATCACTTGGGCTGCTCTGCATTACGTGGGTTTCAAAGTCCGCTTCATTACGTTAGTTTCAAAGTCTGCTTCATCACGTGGGCTGCTCTGCATCACGTGGGTTTAAGCGTTCACATCATCATTTTTGCACGAGCTGGAAGGCAAGGCGTTGCAAGAGCGATTCCTCCTTTGCAAAGCAGATTTCCTATTGTTGATTGTTATTTGGTTTCTGGTAAGTCTTAAAGTTATCTCATGTTGATTGTTACTTTAATGCAGAGCGGCAATATTGGGAAGGGAGTATTTCTGTGTATTTTGGTGGTTTATAATGTGCATCAGGGGTGAGATTTACTCAAAATACAGGCGGATTCAGTTTTGTTTCGTTATTTCAGTGTATTTTTGGGATATGTAACGTGCATCACGGGTGAGGCAATATTGGGGAAGGGGTATTATGTATTTTGAGGGTTTGTAGTGTGCATTGGTTGAGATTTACTTAAAGTACAGGTGGATTCAGTTCGTTTTGGGGTTTTCTCATGCAGATGTGCGACTTGTGTTTTATGGAGTGGGGATGGGCACAGTGCGTTCCTCCTTTCCCTATGATATGATATGGCATTTATAACGCGCCTATACACAAGTGTTTCAAGGCGCAACGAGGCAAGGGAGGACGGACAACGATCCTACTAGGCCAGGTGTCATTCAGATCGCGCAACTGCGTGGGAAGGGGGCCGGGACAGTGCAGTACATGGCAAAGATGATAACAATAACTAAGTAGCAGCCAGCATGTGGCAAGTGCTTGGATAAGTGCAGACAACAGGTGTCAAGGGCTGGGACGGGGACTGTAGGGGTAGGGAGGCGGGGAGGCTGTTCCAGAGGGAGGCACCAGCCGAGGAAAGAGATCTACCACCAACTCGTTGCTTGGAGAAGTATGGGACTTCCACTGTACCAGTGAACAGTACAACAAACAGTTACCCTCCCCACTGGAGAGGGAGGGAGGGGGTTGGAGGATTTGGTATGTGCAGCAGAAGGGGATATGTGTCTTACGCAGAAAGACACATTTGGGTATGAATTTCTAGCATAACTGTTCAGTTATTTATTTCTCCTGCACGGGGGGCGATTTGGCATTCCCCGGGGAGGGGATTTTTCATTTACCCCTTTGCAAAGTGTGGAAGAGAAGGCTAAACGGAGGCTTTGTATTGCTTTCATTATCAATCACACGTTTAAAGTCCCTATGAGACCCAATAGCAATTGTGTGTTTGTTTAAAAGTTTGCTGATACTTTCTGAAATGCCTTTACGGCTTAATGAGGTGTATCTGTTACGTCGTCTGACGTTTTCACGTGGGACGTCTACTTGCATAGGAAGAGAATAGATAGGAAGGAGCGCTCCACGCCGTGCACGGGCGTGTATTTATTTTTTATTGTGCATTTATAATTATTCATCTCAGAGAAGTGCCAGGTATATTTAATGATGATAATGATATTTTTATTTATATTACGCTCATACACAGGTGTTTCAGAGCGCGGCAAGGCAGGGGAACGGCCGAATGGGGGAGAACAAAAAACGCTGATGGGTTTGTTTTTCATATTTTGATTTTAGTTGCACCAACAGCGGATCTGTGTGTGTCTTTTTGGCTGGTATCCCCGTCCTCGGCTCCACCCACCCCCAAACAGAAGTGGTTTATGGCCGTGCCGCACACGCCGAGAGAATTTCAGGGCAGATTCGGCTGCCAGCAGCAAGTCGGGTTGTACCGCCATCTTCACCCTTATCCAGTGGTAGAAATTGAAAACATTTGGTGGGAGGTCCCACAAGGGCTGGGGTGAGGCAGAGTTGAAGGGGCAGTGCCCAGAGAGGTGGGGTGCTCCCCTCTGAAAGCAGTTGGGTGGCTGCCTCGTGTGGGATAGTTTCAATGATAATAGGGGTATTTATTTATTCATGCAATGTTTGACGCCTTCCTGTATATTTATTTTTTTATGCAAAAGTATCCGACAAACTTTGCATAAATAAATGAATACTCCGGGTCCATGTATCTGACAAACATTGCATAAAAAAATAAATATACAGGAAGGCGTCAGACATTGCACAGGGTCACCAGAGGAAGTTACAGTTTGCTTTTCCTGCAGCTGTGACCCGTATCAAAGTCCTGCTTTGTACACGTAGGGGGCGGAGCCATCAGAGCGCTCACTGCGGCAATTAGCTGCTCTGCACCCCTACTCCGTGCCGCCGCTGGCTCTTTCTTTTCTTTCTTTTTTTTCTAAAGTAACCCAGCGCAGAGCATGGGTTTGGGGTTTGCGACAGCTGACTCTGGCCGGATCCTGCGATCCGGCTACACATCTGGTGGCAGATCTCGGATCCGACGAGAGCCGGCCCAATGACCAGCGCTGCCGTTATCTGCGCAACACGACTTTCACTGTTAAAACAGCAATGAACTCACTACAACGGCATGCCGTTCCCTTGGTATGATTTCTTTAACTTTACTGCCTTTGTGGTGACGCCAGCATCTTATTGCCTGGTAAGGGATGCCGCTTCTCGGCTCAGACGCCACACCACAGTTGGAGGGAGTGCCGGGAAGCAAGCGTTTCAGGCCTTTGTCGGTCCCTCTGCTTCCCTCTCCCCATTTGGACCCACGAAGACTAACGCGTGGGGAAAGGTGAGCAGGGGGGCTGGATCACTGCAATGCTGGTTCCCCCTGCGCCCCTCTCCCTCTGTGCCCCCACCTTGCTTGGCCATGGGGGAAGAAGAAGCGAGCAGCGACGGAAGCACGCATTGCCAGTGTTGTATGATATCCAGCTCGCCCACGGCAGATTGCTGGCCTCTCCAGCAATCTGCCGTGGGCTAGCCAGATATCGTACAACACCGGTCCCCCCTGCTTTGGCTGTCCCTCTGCCTCGTCACCCCTTTGGTCCATGGGACAGCGCTGGCCGGGTCCGAGATCCGGCATCAGATGTCTGGCCGGATCTCGGGACCCGGCCTGCCTCAGCCATAACCATGTTTTATCAAGCCCTCAGCTTTGCAGAGGGAAGCTGGGGGCTCTGTGACCTAATCTAATCAGTGCTCCTTTCCCCAGCCGTCCCTTGCGCATTTCCTGGCTCTGGTTGCTCATCCCGTTTGTTTTTTCTGTCCTGAAAGGGACACCACGGAAATCAATGGGCCATGAACATCACTGTTGCGGGGAGGGGTATGGTCACTGTTGAAAGCAGTCATTCTACATGCTGGACACATTATTGTTCAAATGTGCATTTTAAACATTCAAAGGAAAAAAGTAATTTCCAAACTCAAAAACGCTGCTGAAGCTTGCGTTCACTAGTTTTCTTTGAGGTGCTTATTTAAAAAAAATATATATTATTTTCCCTGAGCACCACACAAATACAATTTGTGTGCCCCTTGCTTTGTGTTTTATCACAGGTTATATTCATAAAGATGTTATGTTTACAAATAAATGCTTCCATTGTGCTGACAGCAGTTATTAGGAAATTTAAACTGGGTTCATGGGTGCCAAACGGAGGCAGAAATACCCCAACCCATCCCTTGGCCAAACACATTTTATAGCACTTCCTTTTTTTATAAGTAATTGCAAAAAGCCCTATCGATTGACAAGTTTTGCATATTTTTGGAGGTTTTTATTGTTTTGGTTAAATTCAACCTTAAACACAGTCTCAGCAATGGTCTGTCAACCTGCTGAGCTACCCTGGGAGCCATCTACTATAGAGCAAGTCTATGCATCCCATGATATACTAAAATCACTGCATTACCAACAATACATTGGTTGCACCGCTGCCATAGAAGTGATTTTAAAGTGGAATTCATGTATATCATCCTGCTGTGGGTGCCAGGCCTTCGCCTGCATGTGGCACCATATGTAGCAGAGAAGACAGGGGCCCTCGTGCCTGGCATGGCAGCCGCAGCAGTCTGCTGCTACGTCAGCGCTGTCACCTAACTGTAGTATAAGCTACATTGCTATTACTTGATGTTTCCGAAAGTTGGCTCGGTGAGTTAAGAACTATTGTGTCGTATTCTATGTAAGATATATGTAGATTAATTATATTAATGTCAGCAGGCTGGACTTCTCAACTGTTATGGGTAACCTATAACAAGCTGATGCTCTTTCTCTCGCTCGCTGTATTATTGTTTTGTCCCTGTGACTGAGTATGAGTCACGCTTTCAGGTATGTGCTCTTGACTGCTCTCTACCAGCTGGGATGGACTGGCCTATAGGGAACTTTGGAGATTTCCCGGGTAGACCCTGCACCCTAGGTCCCTTTTGTGTGCGGGGGAGGATGTGTGCCGACTGGCAGAGTGTAGTGCGCACATATTGGTACAGTCAATCTGGTACGTTTATAATATTTTTTATTGTACTTTTTAAATTGCAGGATCACAAATTGGCTTAATCATACCATCTTGGACAGCAAAGTCCCCAGCAGAAATGGTACCATAAATAATCCTGACATCTGTATTAGGACTTTCCGACAGTAAGAATGTCTTTTTTTAAAAACGACTGTATTTTGCTGTGGGTGATGGTGGGGTAATTTTAAAGGTATAATAGGAGTCACAATCGGGGATTTCAAACCTATTTGTTTCCTTTCTCATGTCCAGTTTGGGGCGGTACTGAAAGTTCACGTCTCATGTGGGAGTTGCATTTACAGTGCACTGTGTACTCACTCCTGGTTTCCCAGCGTTACGTGTTGTTTACTAGCTGATGCCTAACACCCAAGATCTGGTTTTAACCCCTGCTCATTTTTGAAGTCTCAGGTAGACCCATGTATCCTTCACTAACTGTTTTCATCGCAGCAGCATTGCTCTGTGGCCTAGTCCAGGACCACACTTCAACAAAAAATGTGAGCTAGAACTTCACAATCTGAACAGGGTATTCTTCTGAGACTTGTATCAATGTGGTGTTTTTTTAATCCAAGCAGCATTTCTGACCCATTTCTGCTGAGTTTGTTTTTCACATGGTTTCGTTTTTCTCCCCCCTCACCACCTCAACCTTTTCACGTGGTTCGTTTGAAATCTTATGTGGTGTTTGTCAATTAAAATCTTTTAAAGCATTTTTATTTTTTGAAAACTTTAAATGGTTTAAAAAAATAACATGACATAAATTAACGTGGGGGGGTGCAATGTTTTCAGAGTCAGGCTCCTTTTTTAGATGGATCATTGGTACTAAGTGAAAATATATTTTTCACTGTACCGATTGGGGGGGGGGTCGATTTCGAAAGACTGCTCTGTGACCGCTCAGAGCGGTTTTTCTACATCGAACAATCATACTTGTTAAACCCCTGTCACACATGAGTGCGCGCAGGGGCTGACAGGCGCTTTGAGACCCAGCAGAGTCATCACAGGAGGCAGAGGTGTGTTTTGGACTGTGTGTGTGCATGTGGGTAAGATGCGTGTGTTGGGGAGGGAAATTTGGGATTTGGGGGTACCCCCTTGATTGTCGGGTTAATGAGCGGGTGGGGAAGGAGGGGGGCAGTATGTGAATTCTGCACTTTAAAGTCAATATAAAAACGGCCAGAAAAAAATCAGTCTTTTTTGTGTTCGGGCTTTAAAATGCAGAAATAACACATAGAACTGCATAGTTTCCTAGTGCCCAAAGATGGTAGGAATCTCAAACGAAAACGGAAGGAGAGGTGGAAACAGACATGAGAAATGCAAAAACACAGAAATATGTCTCTTTTGCGTTTTGGGTTCACATGGATCGCAGTTCCTGACAAGTTAAGCTGCAGTGTGTGGTTTGTGGCGCTACATTAGCAAGCCTGAAGCCAACACTTAAGGCGCATTTGGAAACAAAACCTTAGCAAAAAAGACCAGGGATTTGTTTGTACTTAAGCTACAAGGCATACACAAGCAAAAGACACTGTTAAAACGTGGCTTCAGTACCTGCAAATGCTTGGAAGCTTCTTACCACATTATCTCGGGAGGGGGGAATGGGGGGGGAGAAAGCCCTTTACAGATGCTGAGAGTAATTCTGCCAACAATTCTCACTGTCAACCGGGTAATGCTTAGTGATGGTGCAGCAAAGAAATGCAAAAGTATCTTTATGTCTGACACCACAATTTTCCGCCGCATCACTGACGTGTCCTCTTCTAACAGTACAGAATTGATGTTGTGCTTGAAATATTGGAGAAATATTTTGTCAACCAATTCAGGGCAGAGCAACTGCATCTATAGTCATTGACATTGTTAACTACTTCCTAAATTCCCACTGCCTAAAGTGGGAGGCGTGTGTTTGTATTTGCTTGGATGGTGCTCCTTCAATGTCTGGTGCTAGAACTGGGTTAAAAGCAAAAGTGTTGAGGGGGGGCGCTGCTGAGCAGCCGGCAAGATGGCTGCCTAGCTTTCTGGCTCTGTGCACTGCCGCTTTTCATCCGTGCAAATCTGCGGTCAGTCACCTCTCCTCGTCTTTCTACTTGCTCCCCTGCCTTCCTGATAGTTGGGGGTACATATGGGCGAAATCCTGCCCTGAATCGGACTTCTACAATCGACATACGGCCTGTTTGGCCTTGCCCCCATGTTGGGACCGGCGCACCCTGGTGACGGCAGGGGCACGGGGCAGCTCCCGTCTGTGCCCCTGCGCCTATGGGGCCGGTGTTGCCTACCTGTCTGGATTCCTCGTGGCTGCTGCCGAACTTGATATCCGAGGCACCCAGCTGCGTGTGGCTCGCACGGGCTGGCCGGGGTGCCGGAGCTGCTGCGGCCGGGACTGCCATCTGCGCTGTGTCGGAGCCCCGGCCTGATAATGCCGGCCGTTGCTGTTGAAGTGGGACTGCGCGGCACCCGTTGGGGCCATCCCGCGGTGTGGCGGCCCGCCCCATCTCGCTGAACCTGGCGGCTGGAAGGGCCCCCTGTGACACCGCACCGCGGCTCCTGACCCTGGCTCTTGCGGCTGCTTCGGAGAGCTGGGTGCACTGACTGGCTGCCGCGGGTGGCTCCTGGGGACCTGCCTAGGATCCGACTGCGGGCGGCCCAGAACTCGGGCTGCGCCCCAGGTGAGGTGTTGGGCGGCTGCTACGTGTCAGTTCCCGCCGGCACTCTCCTAACCTGCCTGCTCCCCGCTTCTCCTCGTGGGGGCTGTCCCTGGTGGCCCTGCAACCCTGTGACTTTTCTTGCACATACTTACCCTGGGATTGCCGTGTCTACACACAGGAGGTGCCGTATATATATGCTACGCTGGCTGACTCCTCTGATCACTGGCTGCGGGCGGCGCTGGCTTTTGCTGAGTGGAACTTTGGTGGTTGTGTGTTTGCTGGAAGAGCCGCTCCCGAGATTGACCACCCCAGTTGTGGTGTCCTCTCCCTGGAGTTTACTTGGTTATTAGCTCAGCATTTCTACGTCAGCGCGGCCTCCGGGGGTTGCTTGCGGCTGCCTGCATTACATGCTTGTTGGATTGTCCATCAGTCAACCCTCGGATGGGTTGCGTGCTTAGCTGCTCCCTGAATGATATGATGTATGATATGATATGGCATTTATAACGCGCCTATACACAAGCGTTTCAAGGCGCAACGAGGCAGGGGGGGGACAAGGGGAGACAGACAACGATCCTACTAGGCCAGGTGTCATTCAGATCGCGCAAGTGCAAGGGTAGAGGGGAGGGGAAAAGTGCAAGGGGGAAAGGGAGAGGGGAAGTGCAGTATATGGTTAGTAGAATAGCAAAAAATAAATAATAAGGGCCAGCCGGTGGCAAGTGCAAGGTAAGTGCAGACAAGTGCTGGGAAGGGGGGCTGTAGGGATACAGAGACAGTCCCACAGTGCAGGGGTTGCCAGGGAGGCAGTGCAGGGGAGAGTGGCTGGGCCAAGGACCGAGTTCGGTGGGTGGCCCAGTAGCAGATTCAGTGCGGTTTCAGTAATTTTAGCAGGGGAGAGGGGGAGAGAAAGCGGAGGCAAAGAGGAAGGTTTTGAGGTGCTTCCGGAACCGGAGATGGTTCTCCACAAGTTTCAGGGAGGCAGGAAGGCTGTTCCAGAGGGAGGCCCCTGCTGCGGAGAGAGATCTATCCCCAACTCGTTGCTTGGAGAAGCGGCTGACCCTGAGGGAGTTGGAGGCGGATGAGCGGAGAGCTCGAGAAGGAAGATACTTTGGAAGAGAGAGTTGAAGGTATTTTGGCCCAAGGCCCCAGAAGGCCTTGTGGACAATGCAGAGGGTTTTTAACTTAATCCTCGCAGCCACTGGGAGCCAGTGTAGCGATTTCAGTCATGGAGAGATACGGTCCCTGGGCTTGAGACCAAGGACAAGTCTCGCAGTCCTGTTCTGGATGAGTTGTAAAGGGCCGGAGAGTAGAGGCAGGCAGATTTAGATAGAGGCTGTTACAGTAGTCCAGCTTCGAGAGAACCAGGGCTCTAGAGACAGTGAGCTTCTGGGGGAAGGAGAGGAAAGGAAGGATACCTCTGAGGAGGTGTAGCTGGTAGTGTGACTTCTTAGAGACGTCAGATATGTGAGGAGAGAAGGAGAGTGTGGAGTCAAAGATGACCCTGAGGTTTTTTGCCTTGCAGGTAGGAGCAGGAAGAGGGCCAAGGGAGGCCGGCCAGAGAGCTGCAAGGAAGGAGGGAGTGGGTGTGCCGATGAGTAGAATCTCAGTCTTACTGGCATTAAGGCAGAAGTAATTGGCGGCACACCATTCCTGGATAGCAGAAAGACAGTCAGAGATGAGGGAAGGAGAAGAGGAGGCCGAGGGTAGCCTGAAAATGAGCTGGGTGTCATCTGCATAGCACTGAAAATTGGGGCAGAGAGCGGTGATGCGGTGGGCAAGAAGTGCCAGGTACTGGTTAAACAGCCAGGGAGAGAGGTTAGATCCCTGGGGGACACCACAGGTAGAGAAAAAGATGTCGGAGAGGAAGGACCCCAGTTGGACCTGGGAGGGTCAATTGGAGAGGAAAGAGGTCAGCCATGCCAGAGCCTGACCAGTGATACCCAGGTTATCACTGAGATGGTTGAGCAGGGTGGTATGATTGACAGTATTAAAGGCAGAAGAGAAATCAAGTAAAATGAGAACACATGGAGTATTAGAGTCAAGGTTTGAGAGCAGGTCCTCACGGATGTTCAGGAGAGCAGTTTCCGTGCTTCTGGCAGCTCTGAAGCCAGACTGATGGTCGTGAAGACTACCAACAGATTCAGCATGGAGATTAAGCTGGGAGATGGCCAGCTTCTGCAGGAGCTTGCCCAGGAAGGGAGTGATAGAGATTGGGCGAGTTAGCCGGGCAAGAGGGGTCGGAAGAGGGTTTTCTTAAGAAGGGGGTGCACAAGGGAGTGCTTGAGGGGGGATGGGAAGACTCCAGAGGCGAAGGAGTGATTGCAGAAGTCAGCCAGGGCAGGAGCCAAGGAGTCAATGTGGTCCTTGATAGTTTTGGAGGAGCATGGGTGGACCTGTTTTGACGAGACTTTCATAGATCGGACTTGTCTCGAAACCTCATCAGCAGAAAAAAGGGGAAAGGCAGAGAAGGGGGAGGAGGGGTGGCTGCAGAAGGGCCAGAGGAAGAGCAGGGAATAGAGGGGGGGAGGTGATAGGAGGAGAGTGAGGACAGGATGTCCTGAGTTATTTTAAATGAAGTGAGAGACCAGTGCCGTGTAGAGGGCCTGGGAGGGGACAGGAGCGGTAGAGACTGCAGCAGGGTTGGCCAGCTCCTTGCAGATTTTAAAGAGTTCAGCCGAATTGTTAGATGCCGCAGAGATGCAGGCTTGGATAAGGGCTCTCTTCTTGGTGAGAACAGAGAGCCGGTATTGCCTTTGGAGCAGACGGCAGGCCAGTTTGTCAGAGGATGAAACCCTTGTGCTGGTGCGGATGGTCTGCTCTCTGAGTGGATTCCTCGGACTTCACACTCCTCTTACTTACCTCACTGGGAGCAGTGGGGCTGGGACCTGCTCAGGTTTTTGGCTGCATTTACCTTGGTGGAACTACACCAGTGACGCATCCGTGCCCCTCGGGCGCCTGTAATTTAGTTGCCCTCCTCCAGATTGTCTACAGAACTGCTGCAGTTATTGGCCTCTCTCTATAAACTTGCTTCTCCCCCGCGGGGGTGCTTGCGGTGGATCTCCCCTTCTGCCCCTGAACTTCGCGACCTTCTGGTGCACTGCACTCCTTCGAGATTCCTCTCCGAGCCCTGAAGGCCCAGATACCATCCTGTATAATGCCCAACAGATCCAGGAATATCAACAAAACTGGAACCATGGACAAATTTGCCAAGGCCACCCAGTGGGCTGAGTTGGCCCATAAATCAGATGATCAGGTGGATGCCATGCTCCCTGAAGGGGTGCCCCCCACAGATCTGACGGCTATGATGGAATCTATGGCTAGAAATTTTGCAGCTTTCCACGAAAAGTTGGATGATATTAACGCTAATGTGGCATCACTCAGAGCCAAATTGGATCAGCAGGGTGCGAGAGTCACAGAGGCTGAAACAGGATCGGAGTCAACGAGGATAATATAGCTACACTGCAGGGCACGATATCCACCCTGGTCGCTGATATGAAGTCAGTTAAAGCCAAATGTGATGATCTCAAATCCAGATCACGGAGAAATAATATACGCATCATCGGAGTTCCGGAAAACACGCTGAAGGGCCGGCTCGAACTGGCAGTCGAGAAACTTTTGAAGGACCTACTGGGCAACCCTGACACGTCCCCATTCTTTGCTGTTGAGAGAGCCCATTTCCGCGCCCCAAACCAGGAGACTTCCCGAGGCCCATCATTGCGAAGATTCTGAGCTTCAGGGACTGCGACCAAATTCTCTGTCTTGCGCGTGAGAAGGGAGAGCTCAGAATGGAGTCGCAGGTGATCAGAATTTTCCCTGACTTTTCGACGGGAGTGCAGCAGGAGCGTCGCCAATTTCTCAGTGTGAAAAAGCTGCTCGGGGAGAGGAATATCCCTTACGCCATACTGTTCCCTGCGCGCCTGATGTTCACTTTTAATAACAAATTGTACTTTTTTACGGTGCCATCGGAAGCGGTGAAGTTTATAGAAGCGCATGTTCCTTTGCATCCTCCTGTTGGGGACCCCACGGACAATGACTAGGCTTTTGGCTGGCCCTGCATCCTCTAAACGCCTGGTTCATATGTGAAATTAGAAATCTCATCAGACATTAGCCTTACTTGCAGATGAGCCCTGTTTTTCTATTCTTACCTTGTTACACAGCTCTGGCTCTGCGTGAGTCACTTAGCGTTTTGAAGATATATTCTGCAGAGCAAATGACATGCCAAGTTGTCCATTCTGTTTGTACATATTGTTACTAATGTTTTAAGCTGCAACTTTATCATGTCTCATTTATAGGGCCCTAGGTCCCGCTTACAGATGCGGGGGCAAACATTGCAATATATGACCACTAAAACTGCTTTTTTGGTAACGTAACCATTTTGGTTCCAAACGGGTCAGTGCACGGCAATAGCGCACCCCACTTTGATTGCACTATTCTTAGATACACCATTGTTATGGGTTAGCCCCAGTTGGGCTTCTATACATACTGGGCCAAGTTGGGCACGGCCCAGCTGTGTACGGGCAAGGGTGGGTGTTGGTTGCACTGCTAATCTTGGGTTAGTGGTGAGGGTGGTGGGAGGGATTGTGATGTTACAAGGGAAAAGGGACATGAGGTTGCATGGCACGCGCACTGAAGGGGCACAAGCGTATTTTCAATTCCAACACTTGGAGCTCACGCAACTGTTGGGGTCGGAAGGTACACCAGATAGGTGTCATGGGATTAAATACTGCTTACTGCTTACTGAAATGTTTACCATCCTAATGTCCTGGAACGTCTGGAGATGGAGCAATCACACCAAGGCCCGCAAGATTTTGCCCTATGCCAACAGGCATAGCTGTAAAATACTATTTCTACAAGAAACACACTCTAACGGACATATGGTGAGGTCCATGGCGCCACCGGCGTGGGGCCCCGCTAGATACTTTACTTCCTACTCTATCCAGTCCAGAGGTGTCCTTACAATGGTCCATAAATCCATTAAGTTTGTGCTACATACGAGTTACACAGATCCCGAAGGTCGATATGTCATACTGCACTGCACGCTGGTAAATAGGGAATATTTACTTGTCAATACCTACTGCCCTAATGTGGACTCCCCTGAATTTCTTGACACTGTGGCCACCATATTGCTTGGGTATGTGAGTATTCAGATTATATGGGGGGGGGGCCTGAATCTTATTCTCGACACTGCTCTGGACAGAACTGGTACTGCTACCCGATCCCTATCTAGCGCTGCACGCAAGTTGCTTGGCTACATCAGCACACTTGACATCTGTGATGCCTGGAGGACATTATAGCATCAGCGGCGGGAATATACGTCCCACTCGTCAGTGCATGACAGCTCATCCAGGATAGACCTGTTCTTTGTATCGTGTGAAATTATGGGCAGGGTTGAGGAATCCCGGATCTTGCCCCGCACATTGTCAGACCATGCCCCAATCACGCTATCTGTGGAGCTGGGAATGCCTGTTCCGACATTCAGCACCTGGTGCAAGGATATTGTGTTCAAGGCTGAAATACTGGCGGACATTGAATCCTTCTTTGGGCACAATTCCTTGCAGGACACGACTTCTTGGGTTCGGTGGGACGCCTTCAAAATGTACATTAGGGGCATGTCTATTTCCAGGGAAGTAGGTGTTTTGAAAGCAATTAGAGCTGCCCTTGACCGCTCTGAAGCCAAGTTGAGGCAACTGGAGCTGCAGTGCGCCGCTGGTGGTAACCCTGCCATACTTGCCCAAATTGGTGAAGAGCTCCAAACGTATAATGCACTTGCTACCAATGAAGTTCAATATTTTAGTCGCCCACAGGCTGCCCGGAAATATGAAAACACTAGCGGCACTTGTTAGAGGGGAATTTGGCCGGACCCGGATTACCTCCATCAAAGATGAGCAGGGCAATACACTGAGGGCAGACCAACAGATCTTAGACACATTCACTGAGTTCTACAGGTCCCTGTACTCCCAGCCTGCTGAGCACACTGAGCAACACATGCGTGAGCTTCTTGACCAGATCCCCACCACATGTATCTCCCCACTTACTCGGGACCAGCTTGACTCCCCAATTACGCTGGATGAGATAGTAACGGCCATCTCAGACTTGCCCAAAGGTAAAGCACCGGGTCCTGACGGGCTTACTGCGGAATTTTATCAAGAGCACATCGCTATATTGGCCCCTAGGTTGCTCGAGGTTTGGGTCGAGTCACTCCGTGCCTCCATTCTTCCCCCCTCCTTGCGTGAAGCTGCCATTACGATATTGCTCAAGCCTGGTAAGCCTGACGATGACTGCGGGTCGTACAGACCTCTTTCTCTTATGAACACTGACACAAAAATCTTTGCAAAGGTCATTGCGAATCACTTCTTGCCCATCATGACATATTTGGTTCATGAAGACCAGGCAGGTTTTGTTCCTGGGCAGTCCACCTCCCATAATATCAGGAGACTGTTTAATATAATGTCTCGCATTGACCAAGATGCGCATGCTGTGGCGGTTACCCTAGATGTTCAGAAGGCCTTCAATATGGTCTCATGGAGGTACATGTGGTTGGTGCTGGAGACAATGGGCGTTGGCCCAAACATGATTGGTTACATCAAATTGTTATATACTTCCCCTGTGGCGCGGGTGCGAGCTAATTCATTGACATCTAACCTGTTCACGCTCTTCAGGGGAACCTGACAGGGTTGTCCCTTCTCCCCAATCCTTTTTGCCTTAGTAATAGAACCAATGGTGGATTATGTCCGCGCACACCATGCCCGTAAGGGAATTAGACTGAAAGATAGCCCCGAAATCATATCCTATATGCAGATGATGTACTATTATACGTTAGGGATCCCAATACCCATCTTGACCCCATACTTAGAGACATTACCCGCATTGGCACTTACTCTGGGTTTACAATTAACTACTCCAAATCTGAGATGTTCCCGCTTACTAGGTCTACCCAACAACACATCACTGAATATCCTTTTCGTTGGTCCCCGGATGGTGTTAGATACTTGGGTGTTCAGATTTCCCTAACCAAGCCCACCCGGCTTACCGATAACTATCTGGTGGTAGCACAAACAGTTGAGGAAATAATCTCAGGGTGGCGTACTCTCCCACTATCAATGGCTGGCCGGCTCTCCCTCATTAAAATGATCTTACTTCCTAAGCTCCTCTACACTTTTAGCAACATACCCGTATGGCCTGGGACTGAATACTTTGCCAAACTTACACATGCTATTTGCACAGTTCCTGTGGCACTCTGGTGCTGTGCGAAAGAAGTGGACCGACATGGTGCTCCCATATAAATATGGGGGACTCGCGGCTCCTGATCTGACATTGTAATGGACTGCGGCCCAGGCCCAGCACGTCTCCCACTGGTACCCTGGCTCTCCAGTGCGCCCGCATGTTAAGTTGGCGGCTGCTGGCATTAACATAATGTCCCTTATACTGCACCGTCATTATGCTCCCGACTCTCCTATTGATCCAGTCAGCACGACCCTACGGGCCTGGACCCGCATGCTGCACCCCGCAGCGGAGTCCTTCCCATACTATAAATGGCTTCCAGTGTGGGCATTCCCTGGTCTGGAACCTACGCATGACACTGCCCTGGCGGGGCACTGGGAGGCCTTGGGTTACCGGGCGCTGTCTGATTTTTGCCCTGATGGCAGGTTTATTGATCCTCAGACATGGAAGCCTGGGCACACCAGAACAGCCTTGGAGACTCTCCAATACTATAGACTCCGGGCTGCGTTTCGCTGCAAATGGCCCTCTTTTCCAGATGAGCCCCCAGATGACCCGGCGATAGCATACATTGCTAACTCAGGCGGCGCCCGCGGTGTTGTCTTCTCATTATACAAGCTCCTACAAGACACTGGCCCGACCCGACTACCCAAGACGCGCGGCGAGTGGGCGGCGGAGTTGGGCCTGGAAATAACCGATCAGATCTGGGAGGATATGTGCCTACACACTCAAAGGGTCTCCCTCAACCTTCGCTACTGCGCCATACAGTATAAGTTGTTAAATAGGCTTTATTATACCCCACATAAGACCTTGCGGTTTACTCACACTGCTATGCACCCCTGCCCCCCTTGCGGGACTGAGGAAGCTGACCACTTACACATGTTCTGGGCCTGTAACAAATTGCGAGAATCTGGGACTGTGATTGCTCCTGACCCCTTAGCAGTCCTGTTTGGAGCATGGAGAATTGATGAAGCCAGACGATTGGCTACATTTTTTAACATAAGTTGCATGATAGCTAAGAAGTGTATACTACAGAGTTGGAAAAATCCCTCCCCTCCGGTCTTTCAGAAGTGGCTGCGTCTACTTACCTGGTCACGAAACTGTGAGGAAGAATATCTGACCATGCTCCCCGCTCACTCCAGCCCCAAGAACATTTGGGTTGAATTCAACGCATATCTTAATAACCTGAATGGAGGAGCACCTGGGTCGGGGCTACCCCCTTCCCCGCTGGGGACTACTCCTACATCACGACTACAGCATCCTCTCCCCTCATGTGATTATAAACTGATGCTGCTGTGGTTGCTGTACTGTTACTTATGTGCTCGAAAATATGCCTACTATGTACATCTGATGCCTCTTTGAACGAGCCTGTTGTGTACCTCTGCCAACAAAATTAAAGGTTTTTAAAAAAAAAAGCAAACGTGTTGATAATAGCTCCACATATATTGAGGACACACACACACTGCGTGATCCCCGGGAAGATTTGCCTGTGCGCAATATGGGGAATGGACTCTCAGAGGTGCTGACTTCTTTTGTAAAGATTGTGCATTTTATGAAGATGCAGCGCACAAGAGCCCATCTGTTTGCCACATTATGTGCAGAAATAGGAGCTGAACATGATGCTTTGTTTCACACAGAGGTCAGGTTGCTCTCCAGGGGGAAAGGTTTTAAATTGTGTTTAGGAACTCTGGAATAAAGTGAGATGCTTTCTCCTGGGTTTAGACCAGATGAAAGAAGAGCCTCTGTGTGATTCACACTTTCTTGTACTGTTAGCTCACTATGGTGACCTCTTTGAAAAGCTACATTTTCTAAACCTCTCCCTGCAAGGCACAGAAAAGAAACTACATCATTGGCTATGAACGCAAAAATGTCAGCATTCAAGAAGAAGTTGGAGCTTTGGAGGAGGAGGGTTAATGTTTGCATTCCGACGCGTTTCATTATTAGCAGATGCTCTTGAGGAGGTGGAGTATGATCTTTTCATGTGTTGCTGAACTTATGGGAAACCATCTCAGAACCACTCAAAAGTATTTTCCAGAGGACAATTGTAGAATCAATGACTGAGTGGTTCAGCCTTTCCTATCGGATGTAGAGGGCATGCCGACATCCCATTACATCTCCAGGAGGAACTAATGGAACTTCAAAGTGACCGCCTACTGGAGAGTCAATTCAAAATTTTTTCCTTGGGTTGATTTTGGCAAAATGCAGTTTCCCCCTTTATCCAAATGCAGTCAATGTACTGTTACCTTTCAGCACCTCGTACCTTTGCAAGATTGGATTTTCAACTTGTGCAGCCCTAAAGACTAAATATCGCTCAAAGCTGGAAGAAAACCTGTGGTTGGCTATTGGAAAAATTGAACCCAATAGTGATGGCTGGCTGCTGAAAGGTAGGCCCACCCTTCACACTAGCTCTTCAGTATGCCACTGTCCAACTTGCAAGTGACTGCATTGATAGTAATCAAGTTTATGTACTTAAGTATGTCCTACATTACTGTCGGAAATAAATATCCAACGCTACTTTTAGTCACGTCCCCGTAGCAAAAAATTCTGAATGCTGCTTTTACAAATATTTGTCCTGTAATTAATTTGAGTTATTGCAAGCAATGATTTTGAAAGAATGTTGTTTGGCACCCACACCTCCATTTGGCACCATTCTACACCAAATAAACATGTTGGAGTCCATGTGGCTAGAAAGGCCCAAGCCAGGTACAAGTTTGAAGGCCACTGCCCGTAGAGTGACTATCTTGTTATCAAGAAAATGTTTAAAAAATAAAAAGTCAAAAAACCTAATTGCTATCTTGCGGCACTGCTATATGTTAACATATATTTTGATTGCTAGTTTGGATGAGCACTTATCCTCCTTGGTCCCTAGGGGACAGTGCACATGTGGGCTTAAACGGCAGATGCTTAATGTACTAAACAAACCTTTGCAAAATCCCTAGTTGCTTTAATGTGGCCCATTATCCACATGCTTGCTGTGCCCTTGTGTGTGACGTTGCTATGTGTCCGGTACGGTGCATATACAACTCGTACACATGACTGCACCTTCAGTGGGTAGGAGCAAAATCATTCCAGTGCTTTACTGTGAAGGAAAGAGTTACACAGACCCAGCGATACTCAAGATTTCACTCTGTCGTCTGCTTAAGAACATTGCAGTGTCACATAGCCCCTGTGAGAATGTGTCTCTTGTATATAGAGGGCACAATGCTTGTAATTTTCAATAAGTTGCCCAGACAGCTGCATGCCAGTGCACAGACACCCACTGGCATAGATTTCCCTTGTGCTGGGATTGCTGACGTGTGGCTTGTGGGAAGCGTGTGTGACTCGCAGCATCTGTAATATTGCTTAATTCTGAAGCATGTTACCAAGTGGCAACGTTTTGTTTGGCTAGCATGAAAACTGGCTATGTTTTGAAGTGTGTGGCAGACTGTTTGAGCCGCTGTTTGGTACAGGGTGTGCTGCAAACACCGCCAGGTGTAGTCTCAGGCTGGGGATGGTTGAAACGCCCTGATGAATGAGTTCTTTGATTTCCTGCGTTCCTCCTTCTGGTGGCACAGGGTATTTTGGGCTTAGATTTGCTGTTGTGATTCTGCGCACAGAGAATGGTTGCAGATATTGGCCATCCAAGCTCTCATGAAGAAGGGAGAGAAAATGACTCCTCTAACCAACAGTGGACATATTCCCCCTATCTATTTATTTCTCTTAACAATGCTTGCAACCTCATCATTGCTTTCACTTAAGCCATTGAACACCAGCCAACCCCAAAAAAGTGGCATCCATTAATTGTCCAGCAACTGAATTGGCATTAAAGGAGAGTCTCAACGTCCCCCCACCCCCACCCTGTTTCAAGCTGGGGAAGATTGTTGAGATTTGTGTAATGTGAAAAGTGTACAGGGCAGGTACTCCTGTGAAGTTCAAGGTCAAAGCATCCCGAAAGAGGTTCTGTAAAGCTGACCCCCATAAAAAGCGAACTGTCTGGCATTCAAAGACTCATTTTATATTGTAATGCTTTTCAATAGTATTTTTTCACTGATGGAAGTTACGGATGCTATACCCGTGAGGCAGAGCTTTTTACGCCATTTATTTTAAAGGGCACATAGATGGCTTGTTCACCCCTGTTTTCCGTTGCCTTTTCGGTTCACAATAGGGCTAGTTGTGCCAGCCTTTATGCGCAGGGGACCATGTTCTAATTCCCCTCATGACTAATGCTCTACTCCATCTACGTTTAGTTTCTTCAACACTTTGGGGAAATCGCTACATGATTTAATATATACAAATGTAAGTTTCAGGGACTCTGGATTACTGCATGTACTAGTTATACTTATGTCACATTCTCTATATGTGTTGATGAGGTTCCTGGAGGGATTTTATTGCCCCTTCAATGTGTATTTTTTTTCCAACCACTTGATCTCAACAGTTAATTGAAGATAGTTTGCCTGCAAACTTTTTTGAATGCTTGCTAGGGATAGTGATCCCTGTCATTAATTTTGAAAATATCTTTTTTGATCATTGTTTATGATGATCTGGGGTGAATGCTTTTTATGGTTTTTCTTTTTATCTAATGATGGGACCAGTTCATTCTCGTTAGATGATGTTGAGCTATTTTCTTGCTTGTCTAGATTTTTCAGCAGCCTTGTATATCAGGACTGGCACGGTAGTGGGAGTTTCCTGACCTTGGCGTGAAAGGAGTGCTGTGAACTGCTTTGCTATTTGAAAGTGGGAGATCACTTTATTCCCTTAACCCCTTAAGTGCCAAGGGTGAGTATCTTGTCCTTGGGATTACCTCCCTGTTGCCAAGGACGAGATACCTTGTCCTTGGCACCTAAGGGGTTAATGAAACAGAAAACGTTAGAAGGCATTGAATGGCGAAATACCAAAATCACCAAAAAAGGCCTTGGCACTAAGGGGCGGGGGAACCCATGGCAGTTATAAGGTTAAAGCAGTGGTCTTCAAGCCTTTTTATGCTGAGCCCCCCCCCTTGAGTAAAATAATTTCTGCCCCCCTGCCACAAATTCCTATATTTGCTATTAAAAAGTCACCATAATCCTTCAAGCCCCCCCACCAACTGGTATTCTTTGGGCCCCCCAGTTTGAAGGCCTCTGCCATAAGACACCCTAGCTGTTCAGCATACAGATGCCCCCTTTTTGTGGGTGGGGCGACTCCTTCCCAGTTCCACACAATTACTGTTATACGGATCAGGCTGATTGCTTTCAAACCGTTTCCAAGTAGGGGATAAATGCTCCTACTGGCTGCCCCTCTCTGGCTTTAATGCTGTTGCTGCTCCAATGCCCCCACAATGTTCCACACAAATAGTCCATGCCTTCCTCAGATAGGTGCACCCGACCCTCTACGTAATAGGTTATCCACATGTATCAGGCAGTGGTGCATGTGTGAGAAACCATGCCTCTGCAAAGTTTACCCATGGCTTGGTTTACTTTTTGCAGGATTTTTCCACTGCTTTGAGCGCTGCACTAGTTCAGCTGTAGTGCATAATTTATTGCATATTAGCCATGCTTATGGGGGGGACTTCTGACCCTTCTGGAGGATAGTGCCTGGCTCATATTAGCAAAGGCCTTCCTGCTAAGGTGTAATATTTACTATTTGTTCCCCCAGTAAAGATCACTTTGGTCATGGGTTCTGTCACTGCATAGCCTCCTATTTCCTGTACATGTTGCTGTCTGCAAGGCGGGTCTCTGTATGGTTGATATTTACATTTAAGAAGCAGAAACATGCGTTTGTCTTTTAAAGGACACACACAAAATGACTGCAGCATTTTAGATACAAGAGCTCTGCAGTTAAGAACGTATTGCCTCTCCAGAACACACACCTCTAAATTTGCGAAAAGATGCAACTAGTTAAAGCCACAAACGGTGGAAGTCTTGGAGGAAGTTAACCAAGCACCAAGCTGCACTCATAAATCGGGACACATCAGGCAGGAACATCCATAGCAAGCCCACTATAAATTAATGGTTTTGGGTACAGACCTGGTTCACAAATACTTGGCACATACTAAATTTACATATTTTATTTCGTCTTTTAGACAATAAATCAAATCATCATGGCACTCTTTGATTCAGACAATTCTCTGTGCATTTGAAAGGATGGGTAATTTGAGCCTTTGCAATTCCTGGTGAAGTTAATTGGAAATTGCTGATAGAGGGTATTGATGAAAGTAGAAGAGAAATACGTGAAGAAAAGGATTTCAAGGAGTCATGCTTTTCTAGTTAGGTATGCAATGTATTTTCTTTTTTTTTATCTATTTGTTGTTTGGGGGAGGAGGGTACATCTGACGTCCCTATGTGGAGTCGTTCCCCTTTTTCACACATACAGATGAATGCTACACAATGCCCACCTCATTTACAGCATCTCTTTCCTCTAGAGTAACTATAGATGGTCTACTGATTTCTCTTATGTTATCGGCAAAGCGCTCTGGGTTTCCCGCCCTCGGGGACCGTAGTCCAGGTCAGAGTATGTGTGCAGCTAGGACAGAGAATGGATTGCTATTGGCAAATCGCACTCTACTTCCTTAAAGTTAGGTATACAGTCTTTTAGAATGAAAGTAAAACAATATCATCAGGGTATTTATCTGTAGGTGAATTTATTCTCATAAAGTCGACCGACGCATGTTTCGACCATAGCAGTCTTCAAGGCCTTGAAATTGAACACTTGGTATGGTGACCAGGTTTGGAAGTTGATCGTGAAAATATCTTGAAACAATTTTCTGATAGTACTTGATGATTAAAGGGTTGAGTCCCAAGAGACCTGTCAATGGCTGCCGCATTGTGCTAAAAGTCTTTAGTGGCGCTTGAACATCGTGGATTGGTTCCCCAAATTGAAATTCCTAAACTATCTTTTTTGATTTTTTACCTTAGATGCAATCCTGAAAATGTAGTCCACGGGTTGGGGAACTAATCTAGGATGTCCAAGGTAGAGCGCAATTTGCAAATACCAATCCGTTTTCTGTCCTATTCATTCAAGGTCTTTATGCGTAGACCTTGTGGAACTGATGACGCAGCTCGCCACTATTTATAAATTATGGTGGCCACGGCGCACTCTCAAGGGTATGTACCCATACACACTTTTATGTGTGCAGCTACACTGAGTTGTGGGTAGCTGCATTGGGAGGGAGGGAAAGCACCAAGGAGAGAAAGAATAGGCAAAACTCCAATGGGGCGGATAGGGTCACGCTTAAGGGGAGTCACCACAGTGTACAGCTCAGGCAAAATGTTTGTTGTATTGATAGTCACATTATGAAGTTTCAACTTGCCTTTTTCATTCCCGCAGCCAAGAAACAGTATTAAGACACAGGAAACATTTGATCAAATAACGAAAAGCTATAATTGAGGCTTTAAAAAGAAAGGTAGAGGAGAAAAAGCAGCTACTGTTGGAATCTGGAAAAAGAAGATGCAGTGAAAAAAACAAAAGAATTGTATTGTAAAAGCTGATGGGTGAAAACGGACTATTCCAAAATGTATTAATTGCTGTTTACAAAAGCTGGAAAACCTTTTTGGCAGGGATGGTTGTGTCTAGCCTTTAGCTCTGCGGCCAGGCTTCTTTCAGTGCGTCTTTGCGTGTCTGTTTGAAACTCGCAAGCATTCTCCTCTCTCTGCAGGCCTCCGCCTCCTCTTTTTATTGTGGGTCTTCCCCAGCAGAGCATGGAAGTCCTTCTTTTCTGTCTGATTCATGATCCTTATGTTTCCACAGTTTTTCTTAGTCTCAGTACATTTCGAGTTGCCATTCAGAGGTAGCAATACAGTACTTGGTTGACAATATCAAACTCTAAATGGTTTTTGCTCCTGTTCTTCATAGTATGTCTGAGAATGGGGAGGCGGGGGATGTGGCTTTGGGAGTTCTTGCCTATAATGGGAGTCCTTGTCCCCAAAGGGGAAGTCTCTCCCAGTAAGGTCCTGCTTGCCTCTACCCCTAGGAGGGTATTGCCTAGTGGCCTAACCTCCCTATCCTCATATGGAAAGGCTGCCCCCTGTGGAGAAGTGACAGAATCCTGCAATTCATCACACAAGGCAGAGCGTTGGCTCTAAGCCGTTATCAGAGCACATTCAGAGTGTAGTGCACAGCATGATGTCTTGGAGCAACCAGCGCGGGAGCAACTGTAAAGGCTGGCTATGTGAGCATGGGCAAGGGGAAAAGACATTTGCGGAAGGGAGGGCAAACTAGTTAGCAACCAGGTCCCCGTGGGGTTGGGGTCGAGGGGAAAATAAATGGCTTATCGGCCAGGCGCACTTCGGGAAAGGGAGAAGGCAAAAAAAGAACTCAACCAGGCTAAACTCTCTATGTCACTAAGGAAGGAACTAACCCTTCCTCATGACAGCAAACCTTGCTCGACTTGCAGCAGACTTGCTCTTACACTGGGGTTTGCCACACGAGCAAGGGGCTCCAGAACACCATGTCGCACAACACTTGTGCAGCCTATTAGATACGCTGAAAATGGAAGACGCCCTTATCACAGAGTAAACAGCAAAGTTAATGAAAATAACATGGCACAATTAAGTACCTTATCACCAAAGTACATTCATAACTGAAAAGTCAGTTAAAGCCAGCATGCACAGTAATGAGTAATGAACATTTATTAGTCATTTTGCCAAGAAACAGATACAAATCTCAGCATTTGCAATATTTATTTAAATGTAAAACACATCAAATGATAAAAAGCATGAAATAAAATGTATACAAGACATTTGTGAATCATCACAGTATCACAACATTGTTAATTCATGGAATTCAGACGTTCAATTTATGATCTCCTAGATTGAGGCAATGTATATCACAGTATAAAGTCTGGTCAAGTGGCACGCCGGAAACAGGACAAGTCGCCAGTTCCGTTATTAACCCTTATAATCCCAATTTAGCAATAGAAAAAAGCACATTTCACTAATCCACAGTCAAAGAGAAAATGAAAGAGGAAAATCAAATGTATGGGTAACACTGGACTCCATCAGTGGTTAGATGGTCCTCACAAGAATGTGCAAAAGAGCAAGAAAAGTGCATTTATAAACTTGATAGCCACATTATTACAAGAAAGGTACATTTTTCCGAACCCATAGGGATGTGCAAAAGCAGTTTTATTGTGCGAATAGAGTTGTAAAATAATCTGCAGAAGTTCCCCGTACTTATCTGCTGAGATGAGCAGCAAGGAAAAGCGACTAACACAGACCTTTATGTGCTGGGGATGATCCTAATTGGGTGGGCTGAGGTCATGACCCCTCAACTGTTGATGTTGCAAAGGTTTTGTAAAGTATATTTTTTCTTTGCTGCTTGATGAGTAGATAAAGAAGATTATGCATAATAGGAATCCTCCCGTCTTTATATAGAAAATACGTTAACTGCTCTTTCCGTCCTACGCCATCTTGATCCATAAAAAATAACAGTAAACACAGTTATTTTGAAGAATAATAACATCAAGCCATTAAAGTCTATCGAGGGGTTTGGGACACATTGGCATATAACTTCATGTCGTGTTCATGGAACAGTATTCCTGAGTCTATTTTCACTGAGATAAATCCACTACATTTGTCTCCAATTGGGTCCCTTTTTAGGAATCGTACAGCCTAATGTGCCACATGTTAATATTTCAGCATTGCCTTACCATTTTTTTTAGCTAATGAAAGAATCTTCTCTTTGGTACTAACCTTAGTCAGTGTGAAAATGATCTGATGCTGTCTTTTTTCTTTCACTTTTCCAACTTTATATGCATAGTACAGATCAAGGATATCTATGATTCTTTTTCCATAAATCTTTGACAACGTATCCACCATAAATTGAATCATATCTCTTTCATTTTCCAGCATTTCTTCTAGTCCTACCAGATGTAGTTTGAGTTTCGTACTTTTTAGGGTCAGCTCAGTATTCAAGGTACACAGTTTAGCCACCTCTGTCTTCAATTCATTGTAGGATCTAAAGCTCCCCGTCATCTCTCTCGATAATTCCTCTGATGTGAACTCCACTTACGTGATCCTGCCTTCCAGAAGTGTCACGTTTGGGGATAGATCTCCGAGAGTTTTTCACTTCTCTAACATCCTCGGCAAGTTTCAGCAGTAGGGGACAGATGTTCTTGGGAGTTTCTCCTTCCATCTCCAGGTCAGGCGTGACCTACATGGGCTTTTTTCGGAGTTGAGTTTTTGGCTAAATCTATCTTTTTCTTGCTATTTGTAGTGCTCATTTTCTCCTTGGCCCATCTATTGACTGGAGAAAACAGGAGCTCACAGCTCAAGCTGTTACTCTGGCTGCTAACATTCTTCAAGGCAGTCGTTACTTGATTGAGCTAGAACATATATTAAATTCTGGGTTAAATTTACATAGGGTTTCGCTGCTCTATAAATCTCCTCCAAACATACTTATATGCAACAATGGGAGACTGATTTACAAACCTCATTGAATGAGGTCTCATGGTATAACATTCGTATCAGGGCTGCTAATAATAAAAATAAAATAATAAGTTACCCATTTGTTCTTAAGCCAAAGAGAATGCATATAAACTGATGATGTGCTAGTGTCTCACACCAATATGCTCAAATAAAATCACCTCTACTCTGCATCCCTTTTGTTGGAGATCTTTATTGGCCCAAGGGAATTTTTCCACCTCTGTGCGGCATGCTGTATGGTCCAGCCGTTTTGGCATAAAATAGTTGCGCACATTAAATAGATTGCCTGGTTGGAGTTACCCTGGAATTCTGGGGTGGTCCTGCTGGGTAATGTGGATGCTAGTATTTTTTATAAGCTTTCTGGTCTCCAAGCTAGACTAGTCACACACGATGTGGCCACTCGCCAAATCATAGCCCAACAGTGAAAAACACTGAATCCCCTCCTAACAAGGTTTGGTGGACTCAACTTTGGAATTCTTTATCAATTAATAAACACACTGCTAATATGCAGGGAAATTATAATACATTTATATCAATCTAGGTGCTGTTTATCCAAATTTCTTGAGATTCCAATGGCTTGGCGGTTATACACAGACCTACGTTACTGAAATCATTTACTCTGGTGGGCTACTGCATTCAATCTTTGACTAAATTGGGTCCTTTTGAGAAAAATATTTATGAAAAAGATACTGGTTATGGTTTGACTAAGTTGTGCTAATTAGCCTAATATACAACAGACATGTACTGCGATCTGATTGCATTGATATTTACATTTTTATTTTTAATTTGTTTTAAATTTTATTTATTCACTCATAATCACAAATTCCAATCACATTACAACCAGTACTGTTCTTTTAGGATTGATTCCTCAATTTATACAGTTAAACCATCATGAGGTTTTATATATTGCAATCTAAAAACACTAAACAATAACATTCCTTATTCCCCCTCTTTCCCCTCCCTAACCCCAACATGTATGGCTTCGATATTATTGTTCCGGGTTTTAAAGTCTACTTCTGATTTCCCCTTGCCATCTATTCCCCCATTGTAGTCAAGTCTACATGTACATTCTTAAGTAACATTGGTTTATGAAAGTGACATTCCCTGCCCTTTGCATATTCTTGGAAGGGACGCCATACTGTCAGAAACTTATGGTATGTCCCGGCTTTCAGCACGCATCCCTTCTCCATGGCCAGCACTCGCCAAATCTTTACCCACCACCAAGCTATTACTGGTCCTTCCACTGTTTTCCACCCTTGAGCTAGAGTCATTCGTGCTGCCATTAGCTGATGCGTAATGAGGGTCGCGGTGATACCACTTGCAGCATAAACTCCCTCCGTCCCCGGTGTGGGTACAGGTACCATCTATAGCAAATCTTATATGCTGTTTGCTTGGTAGCTGTACTTTTAGATATTTTATGTGCTCTCCCCCAAATTTGTTCCCATTCCTCTTCCGTAATAGAGGCGCCAAAATGCTTTTCCCATCTATTCATGAATGGTTGTTTGTCTCCCAGTTGTGCCCTATCCAGCAGTCTGTACATTCTCGATAACCCTTTAGTTGTCAGGCCTTCTTGAAGGGTTAGTTCTAATCCCACCGGGACCCTTGTGGCTGCCTCTATAACCTCCTTCTGGGAAATCCAATGTCTAATCTGTATATATTTATACCGCTTTCCCTCTCCTAAACAGAATTTCTGCTTACATTCCTCAAAAAAGAGGGGACTGCCACTATGGAAAAAATCCTTCAATGTCAGGGTTTTCGATCCCACCCAAGTATCCCAAAATGTAACTTTCTGGCCCGGGGTAAAGTCAATATTATAAGCCATTGGGGTATACGGTCTCCATCCCGAGGGTATTTATTTCCTTTTCTGTGCTTGGTCCCATCCCCGTAACAATTCCTTTGTTGCTTCTAGGAGTTGTCCCTTTGCCCCTCAAGCCACAGTTCGCATGGCGTGTAATATTCTCAGTGGGATAGATGTGACCCCTTGTTTAATCTCACACCAACCTTTTTGTGTCTCATCTGCCGCACATTTCAACATAGATATATCTCTCCACATAGGGAAACCCCAAACACCCCAGGAGCGTTCGGCGACTTAGGACTTTCCTTTGTATCCTCAGTTTCTTCCTGTGCCTTATAAAGGAGATGATTTCAGACTGTAATGTTCTAATCATATGAGGTGGTATTTCCACCGGAAGCGGACCCACTAAATACAGCAAACGGGGGAGCATGGTCATTTTAACAGCTGCTATACAAGCAAACCAGGAGAGTTCCTGAGCATCCCATCTATGGAGATCTTCCCTTAACCGTTTCCACAGTGGGGTTATATTTTCCCGCATAATCATTTATACCCGCTCGTTAAGTGTATCCCCAAATACTCTATGCTCTCATTTTCCCAGATTAAAGGGTATTCCTTGGTCAGTCTTATTATTTCTCCTTGGTCCTCAGTTATGTTTAGAGCCTTAGACTTAGTGTAGTTTATAGTGAACCCCGAGACAATAGCAAACTCTTGTAGCCTCTCCATCACTCTGGGTAGCAAAACTTTTGTGTTCTTCAGAAATAACAGTCTGTCATCTGCATATAGCGCTTTTTTATGTGTCTCTTTTCCACTCATTAACCCCTGAATCCCCTGATCTTGTCTAAATATGGCTACCAAAGGCTCCACAGCCATGGCAGATATTAGGGGAGATAGAGGGCATTCATGACGCGTGCCTCTCAGGATTCTAATCTGTGCCGAAGTTTGCCCATTAACCAGGAAGTGTGTTGTAGGTATTTGTAAATTCGCTAATATCATCTTAATAAAGTCAGGTCCACATCCAAACTCTTCAAGGAGCATCCTCAAATATCCCCAGTCTAGGCTATCGAAAGCTTGTCATGCATCTAATGCAGCTATAGAGAATAATTGGCCATTTCTAGTCCCCAGGTCTATTATGTCTATGGCTCTTCGTATATTATGCTGAGTATGCCTACCAACGATAAAACCAGCTTGGTCTTCATGGATTATCCCTAGAAGAACCCTCATTAGTCTTGCTGCCAAGACTTTGGCGTAAATCTTAGCATCACTATTTAAGAGGGAAATGGAGCGATAACTGGCACAATCTGTGGGTCCTTTCCTGGTTTGAGAATTAGTACTGTAGTGGATTTCCCATGTCTTCTGTGATCGTACCTCCCTCCCTTATTTGATTAAGAAGACGTGTTAGAGGTGCAAGTAGCTGTACCCTAATCGTTTTGTAAAAACTGTTCCCTAAGCCGTCGGGGCCAGGTGTCTTATTACTTTGTGAGGATGATATTGCGTCACTAACCTCTTGTATCGTAAAGGGTAATTCTAAGGTTTCCTTTTCCTCTTAAGGTATCTGGGGTAATTGTATAGCGTGCCTGATGAGACAGATCCAACCCTTCTTGTTTCAACAGACCTGTGTGACATTTTTCATTAATTCTCATTTTATCTTCTTCCACGGTAAATAGCGTACCTTGCTCATCCTTAAATTGGGCAATATAATTCTGTTTTTTTGCTTCCTCAATTTAGCTGCTAGGAATCGATTGGCCTTTCCTCCCTGGACATAATGTTTGTTTTGTTTTTAATAGAACTTGTGCACAGCGGTCCGACAGGTGTTTTTTCAGCTGTGCTCTAACCTTTTGTAATGTTCTCAATGTCTTTTGTGTCTGTCGATTTTTATGTTGTGCTTCTGCTTCTTTGACCTCCCCCGTCAATTTCCTCCTAATTACTCCTTTCTCCCTGACATATGCTATGGATTGGGATATAAATTCTCCCCAGTCCACCACTTTCCCTGCATCCCAAACTATCCTCCAATCTGTTCCTCATTATCATTTTCTTTGAAATATTTACTGATTACTTTCCCCATGTGCGCCCTGAGTGCTATATCCTCCAAGATCAGCTCGTTCAATCTCCAATGTTTCTGAGTCTCTGGATTACCCATAGTCATTTCAATTTGTTTATTGATAAGTAGTTACAGCATTCGGCAATAGACATTACTTATAAATGTGCACCAATTATTTTTTAAGCACTAAACATATCCCAACATATTCTGCGGATTAAGGACATTTCAACATACCAACAATAATTTGTATTCAAATCATACAATAAGCAAATTATTACAACTGTTTACTTCACAGGGGTAGGCAGCCAGCCCAGTAATCGAGGTGCGGGTACCTTAATTATATCAGTTCTAAGTTTGGGGTTGTCAGTCCTGCCCCTGTTTACTCCAAAGGTGCGGGTCACTCTCCTAACCTGATCGACGTATCTGCATCTAGTATAGTCCCCGTTGGAGATCAGTGTATGTCGAACAATGTGTCGATCCTTATGTCTCTCCCTTCGCAGAGGGCGCAGGTCGGCGGTACTTATCATTTCATTTAACATTTGTCCCAGTCCATACTACTACTCGCCTCTGTATCTGCTGAGGTCTGATCCCCAAGTAATTCCATCTCTGCCATCCCCCAACGATATACATCTTTCAGCCACAGTTGAATCGTTGGACCCTTTGGGTTTTTCCTAGAGATTGCAATTCTACGTTTAGCTAGTATGAGTAGAAAGGCTGCCTTTTTCCTCCTGAATTGTGTTTGCTTCCCCCCTGGTACTATCCCCCACAAACACGTTTCAGGTGTACACAAATATTTACTGTTGGTCTAGGTGTTAGTCTTGTGCACAACCTCTTCCCAAAATGCTCTAATTATCTGACACTCCCAGGTCATATGCCAGAAAGCCGCTGTGGCACCCCTACATCTTGGGCAGGTGTGAGGGTGCTGTGGATCGTGTGAAGTCTGGAGGGTGTCATGTATACTCTATGGATAAAATTATATTGTATGAGTGTCTTGATTCCTACCCCCGGGCATCCGGACCAGGTCCATCTGTCCTGGGAGCAGGCATCCAGATACTTGGGAAAAACCCAGCAGCCCCGGCTAGGGGCTATTTGGGTACAGTCCTGGTGCCGTAGGTGCCAGGCTCATAGAAGGGGTCAGTCCTGGCGCCATAGGCGCCAGGCTCATTTGCTTTCACTTACCTCATGCAGACCATGCTGCTCAGCATTCAAGCCAATGTGAAGTCTGAAGGGGGACTACTTATGTCAGGGACTATTTTCTTACTCGGGTGTGGTCTTGGGAACTTCTTACCTGGGACTACTTTGAAGGCTATTTAAACCACGCCCGAAGAGCAGCTCATGCTTCGCGTTATTCTGAATCCTGCAACGTAAAGCTCACCGGGCCTGCAAGCCAGCATCCAGTCTTCTGCCACGCCCGCCTCGAGTCTGGAGCTCCTAGAGAAAAGGGAGAAAGAAGGAAAAAGGTTAGAACAAGAACAATACTTTTTCCTTACCTGATTCTGGATCCATCGCGCCTTCAAATAGGAAGAAAGACATTATTTGATGCGCGTCGCATCGCCTGCTGCAGCGCTGTGCTATACTCACCAGCCTTCGCAGCACCTCCACGATCCACCTCTGTCTTCTTCATTTCTACGCCAAACTCTGGCACCTAAGAGGAATAAAGAACAGCAAGGTGAGCCGAGAGAATAATAAGGCAATATTAGTCACCACAATAGACTTACCTGATTTTACTGCCGGAGGCATTCTTCATCTCCATGGGCCGGCGCAGTCTCCTTTCATCTTCGCCGAATTCCGGCATCTAAGGGGAACAAAAGGACAGCCAGGTGAGCCGAAAGAACAAACCAAGGGAATCTCCTTCACCATAAAAGACTTTCCTGATTTTACCGCCGGAGGTATTATTCCTGAAAACACCATAATTCTCACTCAGCACCTGTAATAAGGGAGAAAGCAACAGATTACATACAGGTGTCATTTACCGGACAGTGTTGGATACTACAGACTCTTACCTGAACTTACCAGCCGCACGAGGCAATCTTCTCTAGGGTCAAGCTGCAAGCTGCAAGAAATCGGATAAGAGTGAAAGTCAGACATTTTGAACTCTTACGAACTATATACTTACGGCTCCTCGCCAGTAACCTCAGAGTCAATATTGTTCTGGAACTCTCCAATTCCTTCGGACCAGTGAAGTAACTGGTTATCCACGCGCCCCGGCATTCTACACAGGATGTAGAGCTCATCCTTTAAAAACCTAAGGTGAGAATATAAAAAGAGACATCGGAGGTGATTAGAGGGGAGAACAGTGGGGTGGGGTTATCACTCAAATCCACGGGTGGCTAATTCCCTTTCTCCACTTTCAGGGTCAAGCAGACGAGATTAGGTGGGCCAGCCCAGTCTGTCATCCCTGCACTACGCGTCACGTGGGTGGAAACCGCAGCTGTCCAGTTCCGATCGACGCCCCTGTGGGAGCCAGGTGAGCGTAACAATGAGTCTGAACCTGGTGTTTCTTGATACTTTACAAGTTTGTTCCCATATTATAAACTACTGTTCGTCTGGTATCTCCCTCCCAACATCTCGTACCCATTACATAGCATCTGATGTATCAGGGGTTATTTTCTGGTTCGGCAGGAGTGTCTACCAATAGGACAGCTATTCTTTTTATGATCCGAGCGTAGCTTAGAAAAGCCCCTTCGGCCATGTAGTACTGTTGACGCCATTCCTGGAATGGCAGCAATTCCCCTCCCTCGTAGAGGTCCCCCACTTTTGTACACCCTTTACTCCGTAGAGTAGCCCAATCAAGGTTAGTCAGTATGCCCCTGATCCCTGGATCAAAACTCAATGGTAGGTCTGGACTATACGGGTGAGAGTCTTGTGAATTCCTCAGTATCTGAGTCCAGACTTCCCTTGCTACTGTGTAGATTGCGCTCTTTCCCTTAGTTGCCATCAGGTTCCATAGTAGTTCAATCCCATTCCTATGTTTAGGAAAATCCCATAGTAGACGTTTCAAGTCTCCTTCTGGTGTGTCCGCCTGCACTTCCTTTTACACAGGGCTATTCCTATCAAAGAGATTGGGGGTTTTCCAAAATTGTATAGATTCTCCTATGCCTGCCAGTACTCTCCCTGTGTTAAACTCAGATGTTTCCTCTAGGTCGTGGAGAATATTGATTCCTAGATAGCGAAATGATTCCGGTTCCCAGCGCATGTCTCCTTGTGGGAGCGAGTCCATTGGTAGTGCGCCAATGGTCCTCAGGGGTAACACCAAGGATTTCTCCTTGTTAACACTATAGCCAGACAGTTTCCTGAAATTATTTAGTTCCTCTAGTATTATCGGAATCTTAGCCCTGGGGTTACTCACGTATATCAGCGCATCATCTGCATATAGTGATATATTGTGCATTATATCGAAAACTCTGATCCCTGTCTCTTGTATATAATGCATAAAGTTCCCTGCCAGGGGTTCTAGTGCCAAGGCAAATAATATTGGGGATGTCGGGCATATTTGTCGGGTGCCCCTCTAGCGTCCATTTCTCTGATATCCATTCACTCGTTTTCACGCTCGCTTGGGGGCTGGTGTACAATAATTGGATCCAATTCAGCATTATATGCCCTCTAGGACCTTAAATAACCATTTCCACTCCACAGAATCGAAGGCCTTGGTTGCATCCAGGGCCATCAATACCAATTCATCTTCGGAATGGCGAACATGCTCCATTATAAAGTGCAACCTCCTAATATTCATAGAAGTATTTCCCACTCCAATAAAACCGCATTGATCTGGGTGTATGATGCCGATAGCTACTTCCTCTAATCTTAACGCTATTATCTTCCCCAAAAGTTTTGTATCAACGTTTAAGAGCGATATTGGTCTGTATGATCCACAAAGAAGCAGATCTTTTGGGGGTTTTAGGATAACATATTAATGCTTCTCTCATTGACTCGGGGAGAACCCCACGGATAAAGGCCTCCTTGTAGACTCTATAGTACCGGGAGTAATATGTTGGCATATTCTAAGTAGTATTTGACCGGTAAGCTGTCTGTCCCGGGGACCGCCCTTTCTGCCGCATTTTTAGTGCCCGTTCAATTCAACTTCCCTCTGGAGTGCCATCACTCAGTGAAATTTCTAGTATGTCTGAAGCATCCTCCTCCGAGTTTGTTTCCTCGCTCGAATATAGTGACTTGTAGTATTCCTGAAAGACCCCATTGATCTGATGTTGTGTGGCTACCCTGGAACCCTTACTATTGGTGATCTGTGTGATTGCTCCCCTTGGGTGTTCCTTCCGAATCAGCCACACAAGCAGCCGACCCGCTTTATCCCCCTCCCCATGTACTTTTTTGGTGTAGCGATCCCTGTCTAATATTTTGGTTAAGCCTTCTTGATGCGAAGTTCGCGTCCTAATAGCTTCCACTAGATCCTGTCCCACCTCTTTCCCCTTCCCAAAATATATTTCTAAACTCCTAATTGCGCCCTCTGATTCCTTCAGTTTTCGGGAGAGAGTTTTCCTTATTCCCACCGCTTTCAAAATACACACCCCTCGCACTGTTACCTTAATGGCTTCCCATAGAACACCCACCTCATCCACCGATCCCTCATTATTCCCCAGAAAGGGGACAATTTCTTCCCTTATAGTTGTGCTAAAGGCTCTATCTTTGAGTTGTTCTGCTCCCAGCTTCCAAGTTGGTATCGCTGGACGACGCCGTCCCAACTGCAGCATCGTGACCAGTTTGGTGTGATCGGAGATTACTTTCCCTAAGTATTCTGTCTGAGAGAATCTGTGCACGTCCTCGGTGCCCGTAAAAAGATAATCCAGGCGAGTGTGTGTCTCATGCACCAGTGAATAGAATTAGTATTTCCTGTTGTCTCCATGTGACCCCCCTCCATAGTTCCTGCAAATCCAATTGCTGCACTATTCTGTTAAGGGATCGTGTTGATCGGGATCGTGTTGATGGGGGCCGTTGGTAGGTTCCCGCTCCCGTTCGATCTATATTGGGGTCTAAATAACAATAAACCCCCCATACCACCAAATGAGCATGTCTTTGCTCATCAGTTTGTCCACTTTTTGGAAATAATCTTCATTGTCCGAATTGGGGGCATACGAATTCACTATACATAGACTATGTCCCTCTAATGTGCCCTGCATAATAAATGTGCGTCCTTCATCTCCCACTGTAGTCTCCACTTGTAGTGGTGTTGTGGGGGCTACCCAAATGAGAACCCCCCTGGAATATGACGAGTATGGGGTACCCACCAAATGTTATGATTCCTGCCCCTCATGTCCCCAGCCCTCCAAGATGTCAGACTGTAACCAGGCCACGATCACCTACATGGCCCTCAAGGGCCTCTCCATCCCTCCAAAGACCCACTTGGAGTCAGACTTAGCGCTTTTGGCACCAGACTCACTCACTCCCATAGGATAACATTGGGGATTGGACTTGTAGTGCATTGATGGGGACAAGATGGATGCCCCCACATATTTCGGTTCCCAGAACTGCATGTGCAGTCTAGTCTTTTGGGTGTGGTTCATCCCAGAGACACCTGGGATACCCAGAGACTATTTTAGCCATGCCCAGGCTGAGAAACATGCTTTGTGTTTTCTGCACCTACAGCGTGACACTCACTGTGTTCGGATCGGTCTCCAGTAGGCCTGCATCTTTCTTCTGCGCTCAGCTCCTGCAAGAACACCGTTAGGAACAGCCTTACCTTGCAGCGCTTCTGCCCATCATTCATCGCTTCTTCTTTAGCGTGGAAACTTCTAGAGGCTCCGCATACCGCGCTTATTCACCGCATTTCTTCTTCATAACCGGCATCCACGCTGAAAACATTGCGGCACCTAAAAGACACAGAAAAAGAACTCAGTTCAATACAAATACGAAAGGGTTGCATTGCGCATCACGCTCTCACTCACCTTCAGCGCTACTCATCTCAGCAGCACGTCGCCATCCCCGGACGCCGGCCATCATCTAAGGAAGAAAAGGAACGAAGTTAGAGAACTGTTCAAAAGACTCATTATACTTACCTATCGGACTCTTGCCAGTGAAGTAACAAGGCAGCAACAAGCCTGCATCAATCAACGTGCCCCTGCGCTGAAAGCAGGACGGAGAGCACACTTTCCAAGAAAACAAGGCCCAGTCTTCAGTCGAGTAGACTCCAGGGAAGGGTTCGAGGTCGTAAGAGGGCAGAACAGGCTGAGTGACGTCCCCGTGGATACCAGGTGAGCGTTACAGAACACAAAGCCTCACATCAAAATCCACCTGGGCGTCATGGAAACGTCAGAAACCGACCAGTTAGCCCACATGTTGGGGCAGCTACGTTCCGAAGTACATGCAGCCAGGCAGGAGACCAACACCCTGAGGAGAGAGCTGATAGTAGCCAAAGAATGCACTGATGATTTAAGCCGGCAACTTCTCCAGTCACAAGCAGGGCATGCACCATTGCCGGGAAGCGTGCACTCCATGCCAGCACCATCAGCCAATCCCGTTCAGATAACCCTTCCTGGGGCAGTTCCCTTGGCCCCGACCGAACGATTTACGGGGGATCCCAAGAGGTTCGCAACGTTCATGAACCAGTGCCGCCTGCACTTCCTTTGTGGACCAGGGGCCTTTCCGAATGACTAATCACGGGTTGCTTTTGTGCTATCCTGCCTGAGTGGTAGCGCCGCAGACTGGTCTGTACCCTTTGTGGCCCAAGACAATCCTTTGCTGCATGACTTTAGGGGCTTTCAGCAGGAGATGGAAAAGCTGTTCACCCATCGTACTCATGGACAGGCATTAGACAACCAACTTCTGTCCCTACGCCAAGGGAATCAAGACCTATTAACATACATAGCCACGTTCAATAGACTCGTAGTTGAAGCAGAATGGCCAGTGGAGAAGAGAACCACGTTATTTCATCAGGGTTTGTGGGGGGAGCTGAAGGATGTTCTCGCACAAGTAGTGAACCCCCCGAAAGACTGCTCAGAATTCATTGACCTTGTTGTTCAACTGGATCATAGGTTGTAGGACCGAAGAGCAGATCGAACCAGACCGGACCCCCGCCCTATGTATGTGCATTCAAAGGACAATATTGCCCACACAACGGAAGGTTCAGGAGAACCAATGCAAATCGGGGGGGGTCAGATCCCCCTTGACAAAAGCGGAAAGGGATAAAAGGAGACGGCAGCAGTTATGTCTGTACTTTGGAAGGTCAGGTCATTTCCTTAAAGAGTGCCCTGTGAAGCCACCGAGGAGGACGGTAGGGGCCACGGACAAGGAAGATACCATCAAGGAATTGGAAAACTCCCCAGCCCGGCAAGTGTAGGGGTCCACTTGTCGAACGAAGAAAGTGAACTACAGACCTCCCATTTTGCACTATCTGTGGTCTTGATCATTCACCAACAACCATCTCGGATGCACGCAGTAAGAACGTACATTGACAGTGGAGCCGTTGGGAATTACATCGACCAGGATCTTGCGGCAAAGATGGGGCTTCCGTTACGCCCTAAATCAACCACTGACACTGTTACCACTGTCGACGGCACAGAAATAGCTTCTGGTCCAGTATCCCAATGCACTGCAGCTTTAACCCTTCTGTGCCAGGATGGACATCAAGAATCTATATCGTTTTCTACCTCATTAAGGCACCACAGTTCTGGTTGATTTTGGGAGTGCCATGGTTGGTAGCTCACAGTCCTCGAATCGATTGGCGAGCAAAAGAATTGGCCTTTCCCTAGACTTGCGCCCACACATGTTATCGCCAAGAGAAACAACCAATAGACACCAGAACCTCCACGCTTGCGACTGTGGCAATCGGCACCCTACCAAGTGAATACTAGGACTTTCAAGATGTCTTTCAGAAAGAACAGGCTAATACCCTGCCACCGGATAGACCATACGATTGCCAAATCGACCTGATACCTGGCGCACAAATCCCTTGTGGGCAAATTTACGTACTCACGGAACCAGAAAACCAGCACCTGAAGGCCTAGCTTGACCAATACCTGGCCCACAGGTTCATCCGTCCCTCGAAGTCTCCAGCAGCCAGTCCTCTATTCTTCGTACCGAAAAAGGAGGGAGACTTGAGAACGTGCATCGACTATCGCGCACTGAACCAGATTACCGTAAAAAAATGCTACCCCCTGCCACTGATCCCTGAATTGCTTGATCAAGTCAAAGATGCCCAAATCTACACACAACTAGACCTGGGGGGGGCATATCACCTTGTTCGCATAAAACAGGGGGACGAATGGAAAACCGCTTTTCGCACCAAATATGGCTTGTACGAATATCAAGTAATGCCCTTTGGCCTTTGCAACACGCCTGCAGCATTTCAATACTTCATGAACAATGTCCTACGGGAATTGATTGATGTCTGTTCTCTAGGGTACATCGACGATATTCTAGTATATTCCACATCAAAGCAGGACCACGTTAAACACGTCCAATCTGTATTGGAGAAACTCGGTCAACACCAGCTCTATGCCAAGCTCGAAAAGTGCTCATTCCACGTCTCCAAGGTGGAATTCCTGGGCTTTATTCTCAGCCCGAATGGAATCCGAATGGACGTACACAAGGTAGATGCTATCATGACCTGGCCATCCCCAAATTCATTCAAGTGGGTTCAAAGTATTCTGGGTTTTGCAAACTTCTACCGCCGGTTCATCCCAGGATTTTCGCAAATCGTGCATCCCATCACGTCATTGCTGAGGAAAAGCAACAAAAAGTTCCAGTGGACAACAGAAGCCGAGGAAGCTTTCCAGGAACTCAAAGCAAGATTCACATCTGCCCCAATCTTACGCCACCCTCGCACTGATCTCCCATACCTGGTGGAAACGGACGCCTCAAGCTATGGGAGCCGTCCTCTCACAAAAGGACTCCGAAACGGGCCAGTTACACCCTGTTGCCTTCTGGTCGCGTAAATTCACACCCCCTGAACTCAATTACGCTATCACAGACAAAGAACTCCTGGCCATTAAGTCAGCCTTTAGGCATGGCGGCACTACCTCTTGGGCGCCAGACACACAATCACCGTAATAACTGACCACCGGAAACTCCAGTACCTAAAAATGTCAAAAGCCCAATCCTCACGACAACTACGTTGGGCTCTTTTTTTTGCTGAATATGACTACGTGATTACATTTCGACCAGGGGTGAAAAAAACGGGGAGGCCGATGCCCTTTCCCGTATGGGGGTGGAAGAGCAAGGGTATCAGACCCCTGACCCAATACCAATCATCCCGAGTGACAAGCTCCTAGGAATCACAGCAACCATAACTCAGAAAGAATTACATGAAAAATCCAAAACCTGATTAGTCCGGAGCAATTACAAGCGTGGAATGCACAAGGAGAACATTACATGATAAAAGATCAGTTGCCCTACTTCAGGAATCGTTTATTCTTACCAAACCAAGAACTACGAGAACAAGTCATGTCCGGTTATCATGATTCCTTGATCGAGGGCCACCCCGGAATCGCTAAAACCGTAGCCAAGGTAAAACAAAATTATTGGTGGCCCACATGGCGTAAAGACATTGGCCCTCATTAGGACCTTGGCGGAGGACCATGGCGCTATTAGCACCATGGTCCATGGCGCTAAGCTGCCAACTCCGCCATGGGGGTTGGCGGACTTACCGCCCCATTCCGACCTTGGCGGGGCGGTAAGTCCCCAATCCCCATTTACCCTTCTCCATTCCCATTTTTGCCCCATAGGGCATAATGGGAGTGGGGAAGGCGTTAATTACGCCACGGTAAATTACGGTGGCGTAATTAACAACAAGTCCCTTAGCGCCATGGATTTTTCCGCCTGCAAAAAGCAGGCGTAAAAATCACCATGGCGCTACGGGAACTCGTACTCAGGCGGTAAGGGGCGCCATGGTTTACGCCGGCGTAAACCCCTTACCGCCTGGGTCCTAATGAGGCCCATTATCCAATTCATCCTATTTTGAGGAGTGTGTGCTCAAAACAAGTCATCCAAGCAGAAACCGGCTGGGCTATTACAACCACTGGAAATCCCACCAGCACCCTGGCACACGTTGTCCCTCGATTTTATTACTGATTTACCACCCAGTCAAGGGTTTAACACTGTTCTTGTGGTCGTGGACCTATTTTCAAAAATGGCACATTTCATTCCTCTTAAGGGGCTCCCAAATGCTTCTACTCTGGCAAAGGTATTTCTTGAAGGCATTGTACGGCTCCATGGGCTTCCTTCAGTTTTAGTCTCAGACCGAGGGACTCAATTCGTATCTAACTACTGGAGAAAAGGCTGCTCTATGGCCCAGATCGACATCCGGCTATCCACCAGTCACCATCCCCAAACGGATGGTCAAACTGAGAGGACAAATCAGACGCTCGAGCAGTATCTGTGTTGCTTGTTACACCAAGCTGAAGGAAGCTGGTTCGATCTATTATGGATAGCTGAATATGCTTATAATATTTCCCTACACACCACCACTGGGCAGACACCCTTTTATACCATGTATGGCAGGCACCCACGTACTTCTGAGTTGGACGTTCCTACAACCCTGGAAATGCCAGCAGTCAAACCTTGCACACAACCATTTCTCAAGCCTTTAAAAAGGCAGCTGAACACCTACTTCAAGCTAAGAATCGCCAAAAGAAGTTTGCTGATCAACACCGAGCAAAGGCCCCCAACTACCAAGTGGGAGACAAAGTCTGGCTGGCGTCTAAACACATGTCCATTAAAGGAACCAGAACTTTCCGTCCAAGATACCTGGGTCCATTCACCGTCACCTCTGTGATAAATCCTGTGGTGGTCAGACTAGCTTTGCCGTCAAACATGCAGATTCATCCTGTGTTCCACGTGTCTCTCCTTAAACCTGTTCAACCTGGGACCCGGGTAGCAACGCCACCGCAGCCAGTAGTAGTCGCTGTGGAGCCAGAATTCGAAGTCAAGGACATCCTGGATTTAAAGTACGTCAGATCCAAATTATACTACCTAGTAGACTGGAAGGGGTATGGTCCACAAGACAGGACATGGGAGCCTTGTGAGTACATCCATGCACCTCGCTTGCTTAGACGATCTCATCAAAACCATCCAAACAAACCAGGACCAGACAGAAGAGCCACCTTGAGAGGGGCCTTGGGGGTGAGTGCTGTCATGATTCCTGCCCCTCATGTCCCCAGCCCTCCAAGATGTCAGGCTGGAGCCAGGCCACGATCACCTACATGGCCCTCAAGGGCCTGTCCATCCCTCCAAAGACCCACTTGGAGTCAGACTTGGCGCTTGTGGCACCAGACTCACTCATTCCCATAGGATAACATTGGGGATTGGACTTGTAGTGCATTGATGGGGACAAGATGGATGCCCCCACATATTTCGGTTCCCAGAACTGCATGTGCAGTCTAGTCTTTTGGGTGTGGTTCAGCCCAGAGACACCTGGGATACCCAGAGACTATTTAAGCCACGCCCAGGCTGAGAAACATGCTTTGTGTTTTCTGCACCTGCAGCGTGACACTCGCCGTGTTCGGATCGGTCTCCAGTAGGCCTGCATCTTTCTTCTGCGCTCAGCTCCTGCAAGAACAAGAACACTGTTAGGAACAGCCTTACCTTGCGGCGCTTCTGCCCATCATTCATCGCTGCTTCTGTTCTGCGGGCATCTTCGGCGGTGTCATTCCCATCCCGGCACGCCGCTTCCTAAGGAAAAGGGAAAAGAACAGAAAAAAGGCATTAGTAAGCATTCAGCAAATCTTTGCTTATTTTTAAAGACTGTACGAGCTTCAAACGCTTACCTGAATCCCAGCCGCTCGGAGGGAACTCTGTCTCCGGAACTTCTCATCCATGTGCAAGAGGGAAAAGACACTCCAGGTTAGCGTGGAAACATCTAGAGGCGCCGCATACCACGCTTACTCACCGCATTTCTTCTTCATAACCGGCATCCACGCTGAAAACGTCGTGGCACCTAAAAGACACAGAAAAAGAACTCAGTTCAATACAAATACGAAAGGGTCGCATTGTGCATCGCGCTCTCACTCACCTTCAGCGCTACTCATCTCAGCAGCACGTCGCCATCCCCAGACGCCGGCCATCATCTAGAGAACTGTTCAAAAGACTCATTATACTTACCTGTCAGACTCTTGCCAGTGAAGTAACTAGGCAGCAACGAGCCTGCATCAATCAACACCCCCCTGCACTGAAAGCAGGACGGAGAGCACACTTTCCAAGAAAACAAGGCCCAGTCTCCAGTCGAGTAGACTCCAAGGAAGGGTTCGAGGTCGTAAGAGGTCAGAACAGGCTGAGTGACGTCCCCGTGGATACCAGGTGAGAGTTACACCAAAGTGCTTCCCCAGTTCCTCTGCAGTTCTTTAATATCATCCTCAACCATGTGTGTCTCCTGTAGTAGTGCCATTTGGATACAGTGACTGCAGAGAAGTTGTTTGATTTGGACACGCTAAGACCTTCTACCCAGGCCCCGCAAGATACAGGTTCCTATCTTAAGTGACATTCAACTTCTGTTCGTGTTTCAGTCCCCCGAGAGCTTCCCCTCTATCAGAGTTGCCTGAGTTCCCTGCTGTTTCTCTGATTGTACCTTTTTACTATGAAGTTTGGTTATCCTCTCATTTGAGCTGTCTACCACCCCCTGGTCATGCCATTTGAAGTGTATGTTGCTAATCTGGTAATGGTCTATCTTCCACAATAGGTTTATGCTGACGCTGCTGCCCTTTTCCTTCATCTTCCCCTCATTCCCTCCGCTTTTAGTTGCCCTTATTCCCCAATCTTCTTTTGCACAGGAACAAGCTCCTGTCTTGGACTGTGACGGGGCCCGTCACCAAACATTACAAAAAAAAGATACAGGTTGGACTGCTTAGTCCTTCGGTCTCACTTGTGTTAGAGAGGTCGGCGGGATCGCAGTTGGGGGTTCGGCCACAATGTTGGCTGCAGACTCTCATGCTGCCTTTCTCCTCCCTCCATGGTTCTATAGGATATCTTCCATAGAATGTCTTTGTAGTAGTCTAATCCTGTAAATCGTCATCACTTTTTTTTTCTGAAATTAAGGAGTTTAGCAATTATGGCCCAGGGTGATGCTCCTGGAGGTGGAGGGCGACCGGGTACCCTGTGCACTCTCTCCACTGTGAACAGTTTGGAGAGCCCACAGGGTCGCAATGTGTCCAGTACCATCCTCTCCACAAAGAGCTCCATGTTATCTCCCTCCATCTCCTAGAACGTCCTTCAACGTCCTCTGCTCTATCCACAAGGGTTCTCGTGGCCCCCTACGAGGACTTGAATTTTATTGCGCATAGTTTCCACTACATCCTCTAAGTCGCTTATCCGTTATTCAGCTGACGCCACTCTCTCGGTTACTTTTCCCAGGTCCGCTCGTACTAATGATACATCCACCCCTACTTCTTGAACCCTGGTTTCCAGTACCTTCTGTGTATCTTGAATAGCTGTGATGAGATTCTCCAGGGTCACTCCACCTGTTTCTGCCGGTGCACCTGGTTCTCCCTCTTGTTGGTCGGGGGGTCTGCCTGGCTGCTTTCGGCTTGGCGCCCACGTATGTCTCAATTTTTTGCTGGCCTTTCACCATTTTGTAAGTGGTCGTCCAGCTGGCTCTGATGGATGTATCCCGACCATTCCGATCGGTGTCGCACCTGGGCTTTCTCCTTCTGTGTCTGTCCGATCCGGGTTCCTTCCTGGATCTCTATGGGCTCACTGTGTCTGTTCATTTTGAAGGTGCACTGTAGGTTTTTGAGTTTGTCCTTTTTATCCGAGTTCCCCCCAGCCCACCCTTCCCCCGGCCACTATGTGCTTCTTCATCTTTGTCTGTAATGTTGGCTTTCTCCCCCACCTGATGCGGCAGGGAGTACTCCTCAATTTGTACACCCTGGTTCAGGGGCCTCCTTGTGTGCTGATGTGTCCTGATTGGCAGGACGTATGCATACTGTATCGTCCAGGGGAGCCTGCTTTGGAGTTCTCCACATTATGACCACAGTATGTAGCTTGTCTCAGGATATTTCCCCAAGGGGGAGTATCTGACCATTCCTCCCGTGGGATTCCGTCTGGTTGGGTAAGCGCTTCTTCTGCCCTTACTCCCGGTGTTACATGTGTTGATCTGGTTGCTGTCCGATCAAGGAGCCGTTCTTATGAAAGTTACTTATCAGCCTCCAGGCATTAGAACATTGGGGCCTGCCGTGTTCAGTGTCTTTTCACTCCTGCGGCTGTTAGTTTCTCCTGTAATCCGTGCAACGGGTTAAACGTTTCCCGACATCTAGTTCCCCCTCTGATCCGGTTATCGGTCCGATCTGAGCTTATTGCCGTTGACGGCATGGACAGCAGATAAATTGCTTAACAGTGTTCGGTTTCCCCTCTGGTTCAGCTATCCCGTATGTCTATATTGTTTATTGCCGTTAGCGGCGTGGGGGAGACAGTTCCTGGTCTGGGCCGGATTTCACATGGAATTTCTGTCTTCCAAAATAATGCAGATTAACAGCTGCCTCTACGATGGTCGCCGACGCTGATCTGCGCTGACCTACGTTCTTTCACCTGTGGAGTGCCCGGCCTGAAGTTCTGCATCATTAAATCCAGATGCAGTCAGGTATGCAGCTCGGCAGGAGGGTGTCTTCTGTTCTCATCTGCTCCGGTATCCAATCCAGACGAGGTCCGGTGCTCTGTCTCCGATAGTGTTGATGGACTTAGGTTTTCAAGGTGAGCAGCCGCCCTTGTTATAAGGCTTGTTGCAATGCCTCCCCAATATCTCTGCAGGATGTCTCGTGGTTCTGGGTCTGCTTCTGACCCCGTTCCGCGTTTCTTGCAAAATGGCACCCAGCACTCTTAAGTTGCCTTCCTATCTCACTGTGAAAGTGTTCATTATTCCACAGAGGAGGTCTTTGGACTGCATAGTAGAAGGATTTCTCAGCAAACAGCAGCCGAATTCAGGATATTTGTCTCAGGTAAGTAACGGCCTCAGCAGAGCAACGAGAATTAGGTCTGCATCCTCACGCTGCTCCACAGCGCCCCCCCCCACCCCCCCAGTCATTTCAATTTGCAGTATCACTGGGGCATAGTCGGAAAGGTATTTGACCCCAATTTCTATCTTTTCTACTTGGGGTATCAATGTTGACGAGACTAGAACCATGTCTATTCTTGAATAACCTTTATGTACTGCTGAGTAATGGGTACAGTCCCTTTCCAAGTTATGGAAGAATCTCCATGTCTCTATTACCCCGAGGTCTCTGAATAGTTTCCCCAACGCTCTATTTCTTTCATCTGTAGAGGTGGGTGGGAGCCTTTTATCTAATTCAGGGTCCATTACACAATTAAAGTCCCCACCAATAACTACCTGTCCCTCACACCAACTTCCTATTTTCTGAAGTATCCCCTTCAGAAGGAGATCCTGCTTTTCGTTAGGAGCGTATATTACAATCAATGCATATATCTGATCCCCTAGTATACCCTTGAGTACCAGATACCTTCCCACTAGAAGCGTTATATTGTTTGGGGAAGGCCTTGTGTGATATCCTCTGTTCGTCCTTAGGGAGGAGATGCATCTCCCGGAGGAGTACTATAGATGCCTGGAGTTCTAAGAGCCTCCCTAATATCGAGTGGCGTTTCGCCGGTAAATTCAGGCCCTGCATATTCAAGGTTATGATATTCATGTCAGCAATATCCAGGTAATCCTAGATCCCATTTACCATTTTCTAAGCCTCCTCCCTCTACTTCAATCAAACCTGTAAAATCTAGACCATACAACAAACCATTCCCAACTCCCCGAACCCCAACTCCTCACCCCCACCCTCTCCATTTTGCTCCCCTTTCCCATTACCCAGCCATGGCCTAGGTCCTCTTGAACTGCCCAGGTGGTAGTCCAGGGCGTTGGGGCTTGTACAACCCCAGGAATTCCCCCAGCCAGGATATCCTATACCCTGAATTAGATTCCAAGATAACCTTGCATTCTTTCCTTCGTCCGGGCTCACTCCACCTTAGACTAGCAAATGTACTTATCTGTTCCCCCTCCCCGCCCTCCATGGCATCACTATTGACAATTTGTTTTAGTTTGTTTTCTGGCCCCCGCCCTCATTTAGAGCATTTGAGGGATTATGTCTTGACTTCTGCTCAGTTCAGTCCTCGTCCCCTTCCATGTGCATCAAAGACAGGTCTTCCTCGCATGTAGTGATCCATTGTTGCTTGCCGTCCCCCGTAAATAGCAGTCCAAACAGAAACGTTCATTTATAGGCAATATTCTTTGCTAATTGTACCTTCATAACTGGGTGCATTGACCTCCTATTTTGATATGTAGTCAGTGCTAAGTCTTGATATAAATGGATCTGGGTCCCGTTTATTGTCAACTCTTGGTGGGGTTGTGCCGCTCTAAGTATATCCTCTTTCATGGTTTATGAAGTTAGGACCACCAAGAAATCTCGGGATCTTGCTCCTGAGTCCCTTTTCCTGGGGCCTAACTCTATGCACCCGGTCGATCTTTATTTCCTCTGGTTGTGTTCCGTCAGAAGACTACTGAAACACTGCTGCATAGCGTCTTTTAGATCAGTATCCAAAACTGATTCTACCAGGCCCTTGATTCTAATATTCGACCGTCGGGAACGATTCTCAAGGTCCTGTGCCTGGATTTCTAAATTGTGGGTAGCTCTGGCTACCTGTTCTAGTAGGACGCTATTTTGTTTGACCTCCTCTGATATTTTCGATAAACCATATTCGGTCGCTTCCACTATCTGACTTCCTGAAGCGATGTTTTAAGCTCCTATTTAATTTTCCCAAATTGTTCCTAAAATGATTCCATCATCCTGCTTTCCATTGCTCTCAAACATTCTTGCAACTCTTCCTTGTTTAATGCCATGATAGGGGGGGGTTCTCGGTCTTATCTCCTCTCCCAGATTGTTTTTCCGGGCGCTGATGCCTGTGTATCTTCATGTTGTTGTCTCCATCAACGCTCCAGTTGTCCTCCTTGCGAATTGGTTGTCCCTTCAGCTCTTGCTGGGGTGCTCCTGGGTTTTGCCCCTAGTATCTTGGAGCTTTCCCCCTATTTCTGGTTTTCCCCTGATTGTTTAAGTGCACTTCCCCCAAAGTTATGGGTGCACGCTGTGGTTGTATCTCCTTATGGAGGTGAGAAGCCTAATATTTGATATGCTTAATGCAACTGAATGAAAGAGTTAGGGGCCTATAGAAAGTTTCCGTTGTTCTAACCCCTTATTCACTGCATCCTTATCCCGGTCTCGACAGGGGAGGGGCCTGAGTTTTCTATCTCATGACTTATCCTTAGTGAAGGGGGTTGGAGACTCACCAGCAGCGTTATTTCTGTATTTGTATTTGTATTTATTAATCTTACATAGCGCTTTATACCAAAGCGCTGTACAGTTACAACAACAGGGTACATTTAACATAACAAAACTGTAACAGAGGCAAATTACAAACATGAATCAGTCCCAAAAACAGTATGTAGAGCAATTATTTAGAGGGGAAGGGGAGAGGAGGGGGAGGGCTAGGAGGAAGAGGGAGGGAAGGTAGGAGGAGAATGGAAAGGAGGCGGTGGGGATTTCTGGTTATTTCTGCACCATCAACTCATCCACATCTAGGCAGCGTAGGAGCAGGGTGGGAATGAAAATGATAATATTGTCCCCACTTATTCCGCAGCTTCGGAGAGAGGGTTATAAACGTGTCTTCACACAACGTTAGACAATTCACATTGTATATTATGGCACACGTGAGCATGGGTTTCCCCTTTAGAATAGTCTACTCCTTTCTTGTTCCTTCCCCAGGATCTCTCCTTCACCATCTCAGGTCTCCTTTTACTGCTGATCGAGTTCAAGCTTTTCAGAGCTTTAGTACCTGGTGCACTATCATCCACCCACTCTCAGCTTGCTAGCCAGATCCCGTTCAAGTGTCTTATCTTTCAGCTAGCTTTGCCAGCCAGCTGCTCCTGTATATCCTGCAAATAGTTAGTAAGCAAACTAGCTTCCTGAGCTCCCTTCTCTGCTAACAGTTAACATATGTTCAGCGAGCCCGGTCCTCCGCACCCTGGGAATCTCCTTTTCTGTCTGTAACAGGCTGGGTGCCCACACGCTTTCCTCCACCCCGACCAGGTGTGCTGCTGTTCTGTCCCCCTCACCTCCTTCTGGAGTCTCAGGCGGCGCACCATCCCTCCACACCGGCTTCTGTGCTGCGGTCTCCGAGTTCGCCAACAAAGCTTCAAATGCTTCAATTACGTGCCCGTCAGTTCCCGGTGAGCGCTGGTCTGCTGCAGGATTTCCCCTGCTACCAGTGGAGTAACTTAGCTGAAAATGTTAGGGGGACATGACATCTGAAGAAAAGGTGCCCCAGCCAAATGAATGGGGAAATGTCTTGACAAGGGGTATTTCTACCCAGGGACCAGCCCTTACTAGCATAAATGACCCAATTCAGCCAAAATTACAGGTCCTATCGTGCCAAGCAATGAACTCATGCTAGTGAAATGACACCTTAAGTATAAATGTAGCATTTATTAGACATATAGTATAATACCACAGAACAGTACATTTAGCAGCACTTTGGATTTCAAGTTAGAGAAGATTACAAAGCTCATTAGAGATATCAAAAAACCTAGAGAAACACAGTCTTACGCCCCTTGAGATGGTATCATTAATCAGCGCTGGAGACCCTGGTCATCTTAAGCTAACTGCTGCCAGCCCCGCTCAGATAACAGCGCTGCAAGGTACCGCAAAGAGCCTGTTCCGGGCAGATACTCAGTCCGCGGATGAATCTCCCACCTGGGTCATGTGGGCATGCATTTTTGTAACCTCGTGCTGTCAGTCAATGTGACGCACAGTTCCAGAACCTTCGTCGTGCAAAAATATATTTGCCCATGGAAAAACCCAGCTCTCTCTGAGATGCTCCGTGCTCATACCCCTCACTTGGAGCCCTGTCTGCGAAAGCACTGGAATGTCTTATCAGCGTGTGGAAGGCAGTACCAGGCCTTCTCAGAGAGAGAAGGTATGTTTACAAAGCCTGGCAGAGCCACGATTGCAAAGGCAGAATATTCTAGGAGAAGCTGAAATCAATTAACCCCTAGTGAGCAAGCTCTACCAGGTCTTCACTCATAGCTTAGTGTCTATAGCGCTTCAAAGATTGGCTATCTAAGCGCTATATAGGTGCTATAATGCTCCAAACACTCTAATACAGGTCACTATTAGCTACCAAACTGGGGCCTCTGCCCTGCCTGACTATGCACAATGCATAATGTGATGCTACAACACATCACTTTCAGCATTTAGCACATACTTTAAATAAGCTATTGGTTTTTAGCTGCTAATGCAGCCATTTAAGGCCCTAATATGGAAATATGGCACTTTGTATCTCATGACATTCCACCCCTTTTCAAAGTGTGGGCGACAATGCTGGCTAATATCCATCAACTTTGTATGTAGTGCAGTGATAAAGGAGGTAGTTAAAGACCTTGGGGCTTTGCAAGAGGTTTAAGCAAACTATCTTCTAGCGGTGCAAGGTTAATACAAACCCTACCTAAACAAAAATATATACAAAGTGAACAGTGACATTTACCCTAGCCAAAACCTGGCCTACACAAAAATACCCAAAAAATTATCATATAACTAATCATTAGTTAACAAGCAACATGCGTTTAAATAGCAAGGCAATCTGGTGTAGTCTAATCTACAATGCACTATTACATTAATGTATGGTTACCAACTCTAAACCTGGCATCCTTCCACTCTAAGGGCCTACCCACCCCCCTGTTCCCAGGGCCTACAAACGTGACTATGGGCTGGTGATTAGACACTTCCCCCATGTTAGTGGAACCCAACCAAAAACCATCTAAAGTCATGAGCAAGATTTACACATGGGCACCAGGTTTCTAAAAAAAACAAAAAAACAATTCTACTAATTAGCATCAAAGCTCAATATTGCACTAGCAATCAAAAGAACAAATCGAATGAATTACTCTAAATGTCTACAATCAAATGTAACTCTTTGCATCAGTGTGCTGGAGACAGCCGTCCCCACAAAAATATGAAACTGGTTGGTTTAACAAAAACCGTGTCACAATCTGTGTCATAAAATCAAGTATCAAGTCAGTCATGGTTTCATTTACCCGCCCTAAGGCTGTAAAAATATCCTCGTGTCTCAAATGCTATAATTTCTAATTAGAGCTCACACACTTGGCAGCATTTCTTTAAAGCAAAACCCTTAAATGCACAGAGAACTTCTGTGCGCACTCATTTTATCTCAAAATATATCACGCTCCTGCTCGCATAACCCTGCTGCCCCCACAATTCTTAAACACTCTCTCGGCTACGTGCACCGTAGTAATTTTGGAAAAGGCAAAATATCGCTGGAGAAGCAATTAAGTTGGAAGAGCAAAACATTTTGTTCTTCACAGATTCATCTCAAAATGCATTTAAAACCATTTTATAGCATGTTGGTATTCAAGTGCTGTTTCACACAACTGTTTGTGTGCATGAGGTCACAGTCCACAACCCATTACGGTTGCTTTGTCCACAGTCCGTAAACAAGAAAGGCAAAACATATCAAACAGGTTATTTAAAACCATCAACTGAATCATTTGAGAATGTGTAGCATCAAGTGTCTGACAATATGCCAAGTCCGCATCGTAACAGTTCTGTAAAAGTTATTACTTTGTTGGGCACTTCTCGCAGGTTGCAGAACAAATGTCCTCACGTGTCACGCACGTTAGCAGCATTGAGTGCGGTGCAGGACAGGTTCAAAGTTCACATGGCACCCCGCAGTGACCCGCCTTCTCTGAAAATGCGTCTGCTTGACTGATCAGTAGTACCCGAAAATTGCACACGTCTACCCCCAATCCGGGCACGCTACTGTCTTGGTTTTTTGCCTAGCCAAAATACAAACAGAAATGTTAGGATTTCACAAAGGTACAATATCAGTGTTATCCACCCCTTCCCTTAACACTTCCCCCGCCTTCAGAAGTCTCATCAGGTAACTATACACTTTATCATTTGTCACCCTTCTGCGTGTTACTGGGGGCTTATTGGCCTTCAAACATACGGGGTGTAACTGCCTAATCACAAGCTCATTTGCGCAGTGCGATCATAGTTGGTCAATGGTACCTCAGACTGATCTATAATTTTACAAAAGCAATATAATAAGTACCCAGATCACACTTCTCAATGGATCAATGGTTTCTTTATCACCAAAGCGATCCCGAATGCCAGGCGCCAACCGCCAACTTGCTGCCAGGGTCTCATGATCTTGGTTTAGGTTGCCCTGCTGGCATCACTCCATATTTAAAGGTGAAGTCTTTTAGTCCAATACCGCCTGCAGTTGCACAAGCAGCTTTGGTTTACTTTTCCAGTTCTCCATAGAGCTAGTGTCTATAAAGCCTCTGGTTTTCCCCAAAGGGTGTCTGCTGATTTCTTGGGCGACCCCTTGAGAGCGATAGTCTGAGTCAGTTCCTTTATTTGCTTCAGCAAATCACTCATTCTGGCACTAAGCCGTGAGGCTTCTGGATCATGGCTAATGTGCAGTGTTCATGTTACACTCCAAAGCCCAGTTCTGCATGTTGTCTCTTGCAAAATGGCTACCTTTGTCAGTTTTGCTTCTATCTGGAACGCCATAATGTCTTTGTCAGTTTCTCCAGCCCTGGCAACATAGCTTGCATTTTGCTGGCTGTGTTTTTTTTTCACTTCTCAAAGCACCTAGAGGTTTCTTCTCCAGTGCACAGCACTTTACTTCACATCACATGGGGCACTGGGATGCAGCTTGCACGGCAATGTCTCTTGAAATGGGCAGCTGTCTTTTCTTAGCCCATTCACAGGTGCACAGTTTTCTAAAATGTTTAAATGCGGGATGCGCCCAGCCTGCCATTTGCATGCAGCAATTATTTTTCTTCCAGTGTCACTGGGCAAATCCTTTGCCATCTGATCAGCTCTGTTATTGCATGCTAGTGTCAGAAAGCATGCGTACATCGGCATGTGTAATGTAAAATGGTGCTCTTTTTTCATCTTCTCACTCACGGCAATTACTGCTTTCAGTTCAGCATTCTGGCTTGCACCCCCACATCTTTCTTTGCTCATTGACCGTGTCTCTCACTGGGGATTGAATGCACCTGCTGGCCATTGTTTCTTTCCTCATACATGGCAGCATCATACGCTCACGGCAGGCTTGTCTCTTTGCTCTTCGGCCTATAACTCATAAGCTGGGGTGGCTTTAAAGGGAGGCACTCATTTCAGCAGTTCACCCAGATTAACTGTTTTCAGCTCTGCTCCAGCAACTCAGAAAAGCTCTCATATCTTCCAGCCTCTGTGCTCTGTTGAAAACACCACTTTACTGAACAGGAGCAGCATTTTGCTTTTCTCATTTCTTCCTCCCACAGTCATTTCACGCACCCAGCCCATGACAGGAATGTCTGCAATTTGGTCTCCAAGCCACAAGCTGCCGACACACGAACTTTCATTTTCAAAAGAGGCACTTTTTTTGTCATTAGCTTCAACTCGATGTAATTCTACAATTCTGCAAAGCGTCTTTTAGCCTGTAGAAAGGCAGGCTGCTGATCAATGCCCCATTCAAAAGGCATTTTTTTCCTCGTAACCTTGTAGTTTGGCTTCACAATCTCACTCCAATGCAATGTGTGATCTTTTAGAAGAACCCTCAACCCACTGAAGCTTTGCGCTACCCTATCACTCAATGATTTTCGAACCTGTTGTACCATTGCCAAACCACAACAAATAATTGCACTTAAAAATGTCACTTTTAGTGCAGCTCCCAGCACAATTTCTGCATGAATAACCCACACTCTGTTCTGCTCGTGGGCTATCAATGTGTCAACCACATTTTCACCATGTATATAATGTGTAAAACATACATCCCTTAATAGCAACATTTCTTTGTTTTTAGCAGCAAATCCATGGCATAGAGGGGGAACATTCAAATACTCTTGGGGCAATTTAGAAAATATAAATTGTCTTTCCCCCCCAAACCATTGCACACTGATTCTGCAATTCCAAATCAATGCACAAAACCGAAATTCAAATGTCATTCACTCACTTATTTTTAGAGAGTCTCCCCCCCCATTGTAATCACGGCACAGCTAAATGCAGTGACGCCAATTTAGTGTGTCCCATTAACAGAATGCACCACCAGCACATGGAATTTACCGTTGCTAAAAAACTGTCATGATCTCTGCTTCCAAAAGGTCAGGGTTTTCTCAACTCCCTTGGAAGCAGATCCATAACCCAGGTTCCGAGTGCCAACCAGTCCCAATTGGGACCTTTTGGACCCAGTCCTGGCGCCAGTGGCACCAGGCTCATAAATATGCCCAGTCCCAGCGCTGGAAGCGCCGGGCTCATAATGCTTGGGTGGACTTACCTGCAGCAGACCATGCTGCTTACTTGCCTGCCAGTTGAGCCTCTGATCCTCTTCTGTTTGGAACTACTTTTCCTGTTGGGTGGGGCAGGAGCCACTCCCTAGATTCAGAACACTGGAACTCTTCTGGAAAGCAGGAACTCTTTTCTTACCTAGGCGTGGCTGTGGAAGGAGACACCTAAGCACTACAGGAGGCTATTTAAACCACACCCGATGGATGAATCTTGCTTTGCGTTATTCTGCATCCTCTGCAGCAGAACGCTCATCGTGTCTTCTGCATCTGATCCTGGGCCTAAGGAAAAAGGCTTACCATCCTGAATCCAGTCTTCAGCAACACCTATAAAGACAAGAAAGAACAGGTTAGCATTACGGTCTTCAGTGACAGCTCTTCACTTACCTGGTCCATCGGCTGTCACCAACGCCTCGCGCTGCATTCCGGCATCTGAAAGACAAAGGCTTACCTACTCTTCGTGCGCTCCGGAGGTCTTCACACTGCATTCCGGCATCTGAAAGACAAAAGCTTACCAACTCTTCGCACGCTCCGGAGGCCTTCGGCGCTGCATCCCGCATCTGAAAGACAAAACAAGGTGCGTTTAAAGACATTGGGGAACTTTAATACTCACGTGCCATTACTCCTTTCCACATCTAACCCAGTGGGTATTCCGGCACCCTGCAGCCGCTCCGAACTTGTACCTGCAAAATAAAAAGACAGTTAGAGCGCATCGTGAAGCAGGCAACAAGCGCTTACTTATGTGCTTCCAGGCGCTTCTATTCATCACACGGGCTCCATCTTCAACTCACTTCAGCCCGGCATCCGCCATCGCCGGAACCCTGCAAAAAAAGAGACATCATTACTAAAGACTTTAAAGACATTAGAATTACTCGAAACTTACCGTTCGTGCAGTAAACGACGGACAGCAGTCCTCTGAAGTCAAGAGGCCTGCTCCCCTTATCCAGTGAAGAAACTGGTTACAGCACCCTGCCCCGAGGCAGATGGAGAGCACGGTGTCCACTTACCTAAGACATCTTACCCTTCAAGTCAGACATACAGTGCACAGAGGTCCAGCCCAAAGAGCCAGCCGTGTGTTACACATCACCTTTGCAGATACGGTATACGCCCAGTCAACACCGGCGCCTCTACGGGAATCAGGTGAGCGTTACAGAACGCAAAGCCTAACACAAAACTCCCGTCCAGGCGCTATGGAAACCTCGGATACCGACCAGCTAGCCCAGTTACTTGGGGAACTAAGGGCAGAAGTGCATGCAGCCCGTCAGGAAACGAACGCTCTAAGAAGGGAACTGATTATTTCCAAGGAGCGAACAGATGATCTCGCTAGACAATTGCTACAGTCACAAGCCGGACAGACCCCGTTACCCGCATCTGGGGGAAATCTTCCTTCTACATCCTCTATGAATCCAGTGCAGATCAACCTACCTGGGAATGTACCTCTGGCTCCGCCCGAACGATTTTCTGGTGACCCAAAGAGGTTTGCAGTATTTATCAATCAGTGCCGGTTGCATTTCTTATGCCGGCCAGCAGCCTTTCCAACTGATCAAGCTAAAGTAGCTTTCGTGCTTTCGCACCTTAGTGGCAATGCGGCAGACTGGTCGATCCCTCTAGTAAATCAAGATGATCCGGTCCTCCATGATTTTCAAGCTTTTCAGCTCAGTATGGAAAAACTGTTTGCAAGACATTCACAGGGGCAGGCCTTGGACAATGAGCTCCTTTCATTGCGACAGGGTAATCAAGACCTTTTGGCTTATATTGCGTCTTTCAACAGACTGATAGTGGAAACTCGATGGCCTGAGGACAAAAGGATTACGCTGTTTTATAGAGGTCTACGTGGAGAGCTCAAAGATGTGTTAGCCCAAGTAGTGAATCCCCCGCAAGACTGTTCGGACTATATTGACTTAGTCTTTCAAATTGACCACAGACTGCAGAACAGGAAGGCCGATCGTTCCAAGTTTGATGCTCGAGTATTTTCCAAACCACCAACTCCTACCAAAGGAGTAGACTCCGGGGAACCCATGCAAATAGGGGGTCTGAAAGGTCCTCTAACACAAAAGGAGCGGGAAAGGAGAAAACAGTTGCAATTATGCCTCTATTGCGGAAACTCAGGGCACTTTCTTCGAGACTGTCCGGTGAAACCTGCCAAGAAGGCAGTAGGAGCTGCAGTTACCAAAGTTACAAACTCTGAGCAGGGAAACAACCTCGCCCGACAAGAATAGAGGTCCTCTTGCCGAGCGTGAAAACCAGTTCCGTGACCTCGCATTTCGTGATACCTATGGTCCTCATTAGCCCTGATAATCCGGATCGATTACATGCAATTGAAGCTTACGTCGACAGCGGTGCCATCGGCAATTATGTGGATCATGAAATGGTTTTGAGGATGAATCTAACTCTTTGTCCCAAGGCTGTAAAGGACGTCATTACTACGGTGGATGGTACGGCGATAGCCTCCGGGCCAGTAACGCATACCACTCAAGAGGTGACGCTAGTAAGTCAAGATGGACACCATGAGAAGATCGTGTTCGATGTGATCAAGGCCCCTCAGTTTCAGATTATTCTAGGAATACCTTGGTTAGAGAAACACAATCCTCTGATCGATTGGCGAGCAAGAACGGTCCAGTTTCCAGAATGTGTCTCTACTTGTCACCCTCCACCTGGTGTTGCACTGGCAGCAATTTCTTCAGAGACTCCCCAGTTACCTCCCGAATACCTAGAATGCCAAGATGTTTTCCGGAAGGATCAGGCTAACTCTCTACCTCCTCATAGGTCTTATGACTGCCAGATAGACCTGATACCTGGATCTACTCCTCCTTGTAGTAGAATTTATGCCCTCACCGAGCCTGAGAACCTTCACCTTCGACAATACCTGGATCAATACCTGGCAAATGGGTTTATTCGTCCTTCCAAGTCCCCTGCTTCTTCAGCTTTGTTCTTCGTTCCAAAAAAGGAAGGAGACCTTAGAACTTGTATAGATTATCGCTCCCTGAACCAGATCACCGTTAAGAATAGATATCCGTTACCTTTGATCCCTGAACTCCTGGACCAAGTCAGAAAAGCATGCATATATACAAAGCTGGATCTTAGAGGAGCTTACCACTTGGTACGAGTAAAAGAGGGCGATGAATGGAAGACGGCCTTCCGCACCAAGTATGGGCTATTTGAATATCAGGTCATGCCCTTCGGACTTTGCAATGCCCCGGCCGCCTTTCAATATTTTATGAACGATGTCCTCAGAGAGCTCATAGATGTGTGTGTTGTTGTTTACATTGACGACATCCTCGTTTATTCTTCATCGGAATCTGAACATCGGAAACACGTGAAAATGGTCCTCGAAAGATTGCGTCAACACAAACTTTTCGCTAAGTTGGAAAAATGTGTTTTCAACGTGACTGAAGTTGAATTCTTGGGATTCATATTATCACCTGGCGGAGTGCGTATGGATTCAAAGAAGGTCGATGCAGTTCTCAAATGGCCATCACCATCCTCCGTAAAAGGTGTGCAAAGCATGTTAGGCTTCGCTAACTTTTACCGCAGGTTTATCCCGAATTCTCTCGAATAGTCCAGCCCATCACTGCCTTGTTAAAGAAAAACAAACGTTTTGAATGGTCTACCGAGGCGGAACAAGCTTTCCAGGATTTGAAGACTAAATTTATCTCTGCACCAATCTTAAAACACCCTCGCCCCGAACTCCCCTACATCGTGGAAACTGATGCTTCAAACCTTGCCATGGGGGCAGTTCTATCACAAAAGGACCCGGTAACCAATCAGTTGCATCCCGTGGCATTTTGGTCCCGCAAATTCTCGCCTCCTGAAATCAATTACACGATTACTGACAAGGAACTTCTGGCTATCAAGTCTGCCTTTAAGGCTTGGCGGCATTATCTGCTGGGGGCCCGACACACCGTTACTGTGATTACGGATCACCGAAACCTGCAATATTTGAAAACCGCAAAAGCCCAATCCTCTAGACAACTCCGTTGGGCATTATTCTTTGCCGAGTTTGACTTCATAATTACCTATCGACCTGGTACAAAGAACGGTAAAGCTGATGCCCTTTCTCGGATGGGAGTGGAAGAACACTTGATCAACCCTAAACCTGTACCAATCATTCCCGAACAAAGAATTCTGGGTGTAATCGCCACAGAATCCATAGAGGAAGTTAAGGATAAGGCCAGGCAACTTGTAACTCCAGCAGACATACAGAATTGGCATCTGCAGGGAAAAGACTTTGCAGTAAAGGACAACTTATTGTATTTCCAAGAACGATTATACCTACCCAGCACAGATTTACAGAAAAAAGTAATCTCTTGTTATCACGATTCTTTAATGGAAGGACATCCCGGTATGGCCAAGACCTCAGAAAAGATCAAGCGCTACTTCTGGTGGCCGTCTTGGAAAAAAGATATCAGAGACTTTATAATGTCCTGTGGAGTATGCGCCCAAAACAAGAGTCAAAAGGAAAGACCAGCAGGCCTCTTATGCCCTATTGACATCCCACCTCGCCCTTGGCATACGCTTTCTATGGACTTCATCACCGATCTACCTCCATGCTCCGGATACAATACGATTCTAGTAATCGTGGACTTATTCTCCAAGATGGCGCATTTCATTCCGCTCAAAGGCTTGCCAACAGCAGCAACTCTGGGCCGAGAATTTCTCGAAAACATCGTCCGACTGCACGGTTTTCCTTCGGTTCTAATTTCGGATCGAAGTAGTCAATTTATTTCTCATTTTTGGCGAAGTTGCTGTCGGTCGGCTCAAATTGATGTGAGATTATCGACCAGTCACCACCCTCAGACCGACGGACAAACCGAGAGGACCAATCAAACTCTGGAACAGTATTTACGCTGCATGCTGCAACAAACTGAAAAAACTTGGAAAGACATCCTTTGGATAGCCGAATATGCCTACAATAACTCTGTCCATTCGGGAACTGGGAAAACCCCGTTTTTTCTTTTGTACGGCAGTCACCCTCGAACCTCGGAGTTGGATCCCCTCCAAGATCTTGAAACACCAGCAGTAGACTACCTGCATTCTACAATCACCCAAGCCTTTAAGGAAGCTGTTTCTCACCTTCAAAGGGCTAAAGAACAATACAAGAAAGGAGCAGATCAACATCGGAAGGAAGCCCCTCAATATCAAGTAGGGGATCAAGTCTGGTTATCCACCAAATATCTACCTCTAAAAGGGCCACGCACATTCAACCCAAGATACCTTGGTCCCTATTCCATCACTACCATAGTAAACCCAGTAGCGGTCAAGTTGGACTTGCCCCCGCACATGAAGATACATCCGGTCTTCCACGTCTCTCTATTAAAACCCGTGCAACCTCAAACCCGACTAACTAAATCTCCAAAACCTATCCTAGTTGATGGAGAACTCAAGTTTGAAGTCAAAAGCATTCTGGACTCCAAGATCTCCAAATCTAAACTATTTTACCTAATTGACTGGAAAGGCTACGGCCCCCAAGAGAGATCCTGGGAACCTGCTGAATATGTCCACGCTCCTCGCCTAATCAAAAGATTTCACCGAACATTTCCTGACAAGCCAAAACCCCCGGAGAAGCCCGGTTTGGGAGGGGCCTTGAGGGGGGGTACTGTCATGATCTCTGCTTCCAAAAGGTCAGGGTTTTCCCAACTCCCTTGGAAGCAGATCCATAACCCAGGTTCCGAGTGCCAACCAGTCCCAATTGGGACCTTTTGGACCCAGTCCTGGCGCCAGTGGCACCAGGCTCATAAATATGCCCAGTCCCAGCGCTGGAAGCGCCGGGCTCATAATGCTTGGGTGGACTTACCTGCAGCAGACCATGCTGCTTACTTGCCTGCCAGTTGAGCCTCTGATCCTCTTCTGTTTGGAACTACTTTTCCTGTTGGGTGGGGCAGGAGCCACTCCCTAGATTCAGAACACTGGAACTCTTCTGGAAAGCAGGAACTCTTTTCTTACCTAGGCGTGGCTGTGGAAGGAGGCACCTAAGCACTACAGGAGGCTATTTAAACCACACCCGATGGATGAATCTTGCTTTGCGTTATTCTGCATCCTCTGCAGCAGAACGCTCATCGTGTCTTCTGCATCTGATCCTGGGCCTAAGGAAAAAGGCTTACCATCCTGAATCCAGTCTTCAGCAACACCTATAAAGACAAGAAAGAACAGGTTAGCATTACGGTCTTCAGTGACAGCTCTTCACTTACCTGGTCCATCGGCTGTCACCAACGCCTCGCGCTGCATTCCGGCATCTGAAAGACAAAGGCTTACCTACTCTTCGTGCGCTCCGGAGGTCTTCACACTGCATTCCGGCATCTGAAAGACAAAAGCTTACCAACTCTTCGCACGCTCCGGAGGCCTTCGGCGCTGCATCCCGCATCTGAAAGACAAAACAAGGTGCGTTTAAAGACATTGGGGAACTTTAATACTCACGTGCCATTACTCCTTTCCACATCTAACCCAGTGGGTATTCCGGCACCCTGCAGCCGCTCCGAACTTGTACCTGCAAAATAAAAAGACAGTTAGAGCGCATCGTGAAGCAGGCAACAAGCGCTTACTTACGTGCTTCCAGGCGCTTCTATTCATCACACGGGCTCCATCTTCAACTCACTTCAGCCCGGCATCCGCCATCGCCGGAACCCTGCAAAACAAGAAACATCATTACTAAAGACTTTAAAAACATTAGAATTACTCGAAACTTACCGTTCGTGCAGTAAACGACGGACAGCAGTCCTCTGAAGTCAAGAGGCCTGCTCCCCTTATCCAGTGAAGAAACTGGTTACAGCACCCTGCCCCGAGGCAGATGGAGAGCACGGCGTCCACTTACCTAAGACATCTTACCCTTCAAGTCAGACATACAGTGCACAGAGGTCCAGCCCAAAGAGCCAGCCGTGTGTTACACATCACCTTTGCAGATACGGTATACGCCCAGTCAAGACCGGCGCCTCTACGGGAATCAGGTGAGCGTTACAAAAACAAACCCTTTCAAATCTTTCAACACAGATGTTACTTCTTCCACTAAACTCGACTCATTCCAACGTTATATTCAGGAATGTCAGCACTCAAAAAAAAAGCATCAGTTTCAAAAGAGGCAAACCTTCGCCAGTTTACATTACAGCCCCCCACTCGCTAGTACACTGGGGCTGAGTCTCAATGTTTAAATAACCAGTCATAATTTGCATGTCAAATACTTGCAACTTTTTTCTGCCCTCATGCCAAAATAGAGCGAGAACTTTGTTTCACTTTGCAATCCAAATTACAACTTTTTCAAGGGAAACCGCATGAAAAATTCTTTCCTAATTGACCATAAATCTTTCCTCACCATTCCTCGGAGCGCTTTGAACATAGCTATTTCCCGCTTTGCTCATTGCCTTCTGCTCCCTGGAATCATTCCCAAGCAGTAAGTCAGCCACGACTGATTTACTGAAGGGGAAAATCTTAACCACACAAGCTATCGGCCGCGGCAGACCGACACACAAGCGCTGTCATTTTGTTGTCTCAGAGCTGCAGTGAGACGACAATGGAAGTGTGTCAGCCTGCTCCTCAATCTGCACTCTGTTCTCTCACAACATTGTCATTTCCCCAGCATGGCACGGCCCTGCACGATCCCACCGCTGCCACCAAATGTCTTGAAAAGGGGTATTTCTTCCCAGGGACCAGCCATTACTAGCATAAATTACCCAATTCAGCCCAAATTACAGGTCCTATCGTGCCATGCTAGTGAAATGACACCTTCAGTATAAATGTAGCATTTATTAGACATATAGCATAATATCACAGAACAGTAAATTTAGCAGCACTTTGGATTTCAAGTTAGAGAAGATTACAAAGCTCATTAGAGATATCACAAAACTTGGAGAAACCTCAAAACTTAGAGAAACCACAAAACTTAGAGAAACACAGTCTTATGCCCCTTGAGATGGTGTCATTAATCAGCGCTGGAGACCCTGGTCATCTTAAGCTAACTGCTGCCAGCCGCGCTCAGATAACAGTGCTGCAAGGTGCCACAAAGAGCCTGTTCCGGGCAGACACTCGGTCCGCGAATGAATCTCCCACCTGGGTCATTTGGGCATGCATTTTTGTAACCTTGTGCTGTCAGTCAACGTGACGCACAGTTCCAGAACCTTCGTCGTGCAAAAATAGGTTTGCCCATGGAAAAAACCAGCTCTCTCTGAGATGCTCTGTGCTCGTACCCCTCCCTTGGAGCCCTTTCTGCGAAAGCACTGGAATGTCTTATCAGCGTGGGGAAGGCAGTACCAGGCCTTCTCAGAGAGAGAAGGTATGTTTACAAAGCCTGGCATAGTCACGATTGCAAAGGCAGAATATTCTAGGAGAAGCTGAAATCAATTAACCCCTAGTGAGCAAGCTCTAACAGGTCTGCACTCATAGCTCAGTGTCTATAGCGCTTCAAAGATTGGCTATCTAAGCGCTATATAGTTGCTATAATGCTCCAAACACTCCAATACAGGTCTCTATTAGCTACCAAACTGGGGCCTCCGCCCTGCCTGTCTATGCACAATGCATTATGTGACCTACCACCCCTACTAGGCCTGCATATTCTTTGTAGCTCACTACTGCGTAATGGAGGTGCTACAACACATCACTTTCAGCATTTAGCACATACTTTGAATAAGCTATTGGTTTTTTAGCTGCTAATGCAGCCATTTAAGGCCCTAATATGGAAATATGGCAATTTGTATCTCATGACAGGACAGAATGGTGTACCATGAATGTTGGGGGGACAAACACCCCTGCCCTCCCCTAAAATTACGCCCATGCCTGCTACCCTCAATTTCAGTCAGGCTGTCCTTTGCTTCACTCCCTCCTGCACGCTCGGAAGGGTTTTGTACTGCCACTCTCACATGCGTCTCAGTGCAGTTTCACAGCTCCATCCCGATTCTGCGTTGGGGGTGGGAGGGTGATATCCACCCAGCAGCAGTATTCCTCAACTCCTGTGTATACTGTGGGGAGAGGGTTGGGCCTGATCCTCCGTTATTTCACCTGCTTAATGTCTCCTTTTATCGTGGCCCGGAACGGAGCACAGAGACGTGCAATTTCACGTTCCGGTGGCCATCTTGGAATCCGATATTTACATTTTACCTGTATTGATTATATCACCTGAGAAACTATAGATACAAATTAAATTTACATTGCAAAAAAAAGTGGGTAAGCCCCTCGCAACTCCAACCCCTTTATTTTTTTATCTAATGTTTTGTGTCTTTCCTCAAAAACTTCCAAAACGAATGCAAATGCACCGACGTAACTGGGTAGTGATGAAAATGCACAGAGGTAAAGATGTGTCACCATTATAACTAGATGAAGATAACTATTATATAACTAATTATGTGCTTTTAACATACTCAAAACAGTTGACATCACCCTACTGTATAAAATATCTACGCAGGTTTGGACATGCCTAAAGGGCAAGAGGGCAAAATCTCAATTTCCAGCCTAACTGGCTAGATAGTGTAGGCTAGCTTGGAACGCTCAGTGGAGAAAGGTTTCCTTATTGGGAGACCCTCATTTATACACTAAAACTGCATATATTTGACCATAACAACGCTCAATACTCTTGCGGATAAATGCAAGAAGAGCAATTAATCAAATAAGTACAAGTCTTAAAAAAGCACAACGCAATCACTGAATTCAAGAAGGCCCTTAATAACTAGGGAAAGACTGAAGTCATTTGTCGATAAAATAAGAATAGTATAGGCACACCATAGGATCAGCATCCAGTACAAGACGTGACCTACAATATCGAGCCCAACATGTTGGATAAAGACGATGATTGAATTTATGAGCAAAATGGGTATTTTATATCCAGAAGAAGAGCCAGTGCTAGAAACAGGTGTAGATGGTGTGATATTGTGGCAGTAAAATAATCATACTTGTGACTATACATGAAATTAGGGCATTCATTTGGGAATTTAGCTTGTACAACTGTTTTTAAAACATTAGGTTTAGCTATTGTAGCTCAGTTAGTACTAAAGCGCAGAGCCACTGACCGTGGCCCATAGATAAGCAGTTTGAGGAATGAGTGCATCAATCAGCTAATAGTTTGGATCAAAGTTATTGACCCAATGTAATTACACAACTCTGACACCTAACACAGACAGCTTAGCGATCTGAAACAATGGACGGTCATAACATATATGCTTGACCCCAAGATGGCAGATAGGCTATTTGAGCTAAGGTCTGGAGCAGGGAACAAATTTAACTAATAAGGAACGTACAACAACTGTGCAATGTTAAGGCATAGAAGCACAAACATGGGGAGGAGGTGGAAGTAGTTATCACACATCAATCACAGAACAGTGAGCTAATGGGGAAAAGCAAAGGGACCAGACTGTTGTTAGAGATTTTCCCAGATGGGAGAAGCAGGGGCTCAAAGGAAGGAACAAGGTGGGAGAGTTGGAAAGGAACTGGACATCTTAATTGTTGAAAGGCAAATCAGTGAAGAAGGTGGGAAGGAGAGTAAATGGGTAAAAGGGACAGATGAAAGGTGGATAAGTAACAAGTTACTTACCTGTAAATCCTGTTCTCCAGCATTGGTATCTTTCATGGATTCACATGCTCATTGAATAATCCCTGTTGTCTGGCTGGGAATTCTCAGTAATATTAAAATTGGTTGCCAACTTCATATTTGGAAGTGCACGTACTGTGGCAGTAGGAACCAAGAAGAGCCATTAAGGGGTAGGAGGAAGAGCGCATGTGAATCCATGTAAGAGACCAATGCTGGAGAGCAGGAGTTACAGGTAAGTAACTTGTTCCTTCTCCAGCATTGGATCTTTCATGGATTCACATGCTCATTGAATATGATTATAAAGCAGTACATATACACAACCAATGGGAGGCGGCATAGCTCAACAGAAGCAATTGAAACTCACCTCTGGAACCCTCCCCTCAAGCAAAAAGTTTGCAAAGCACTGCTTGGCTAACACAGGACTGGACTCCACCCTAGAATCCTTGTTGATGCAGTAGAACCATTTGAAGGTATGGACAGACCTCCACTTGGCCACCCTGCAGATGTCGAGCAGGGGAACACCAGACAGGAATGCTGTAGTAGATGCCACGGCTCTGGTGGAATGCGCCCTCGGTCTACCTGGCAGGAGCCTGTTCGCCATATGCTGGAATGAGAGATGCAGCCAGATAGCCACCTGGAAATGGTGGACTTTGCCTTTACCCACAGGTTCCAACACTACAAACAGCTGCAAGGTTTGTCGGAATTCCTTTGTGCGGGTGACATAAAACTTCAGTGCACGAGCAACATCCAGCGAGTGCAAGGCCATCTCTGCTGGAGAAGTGGGGGCACAAAAGAAAACAGGTAGAAGTAGAGTTTCATTCAGGTGGAAAGCTAAGGGAACATTTGGTATGAAGGATAGGTTTGTGCGGAGCACTACCTTGGATTGGTGGAAAGTTGGGTATGGCGGCTTGCAGCGAATAGCTTTCAGTTCTCCTACACGTCTGGCAGATGTAATGGCCCCTCGAAAAACTGTCTTCCATGGTAGGAACTTCAATGGAGGCCAGTGAAGAGGTTCAAACGGTGGGTCCATTAACTTGGAAAGAACCACATTAAGTTCCTATGCTGGAGCTGGAGCTTTTACAGGAGGAAAAGCCCATAACAGACCCTTGGGGAATTAAATTCCCAATTCAGTCGTTTCGCAGCCCATGTATCTTGTTTCTGGTGTGGTTTGCATTTTTCTGTTCTTTATGAAAGTAGTACAATTCAAATTTTAAATGGTGTGGGATCTCATTGAAAATGAAATGTACATTTTTTATTAATAATTTATTTTATACATATTAATTATCCTTTGCAAATAAATGCAAAAAAAAGTAGGTTGAAAGTGCAAGCTCGGTGAACACAGCAAGATTTCGGTAATAAGTGATTTTTTATTTTTAATTGTATTTTTTTTTAAAACATCTTTTTATTGAGGTAGTGGCAGGTACACAACTTGTTCCAACAACATAACAAGAAAAAATGATACAGTGGCACTTTGCATTTTCACAGGTGATACATATTCACATGGGGTCTTCATTGTCCGACGGCAGTTCACATAAGTATGTCCTGAACGGGCCCCAGATGTCTTTCGGTCGGCTCATTCTCGGCTGAGTCAGTACATATTGTTCCTCATTCTCATTCACATATGTCAATTCTCGTAAAAAGGTGTTCATGCTCGGAGGTGTAGGGCTTTTCCAAGCCTGGAGGATGCATTTTTTAGCAACTGCGCAAGAAACATTAGAGTCTTCTCGTTCTCTCAGAGCACTTCCCAATATCACCAAACAGGTATTTTTGTGGAGACAGGAATGGGGGTATTTGTGTGAGTTCCGCCAGCAACTCAGCCACCCCCCCCCCCAAAACCGCTGCAGCTCAGGGCAGTCCCAATACATGTGAAAAGACCCTGCTTGTGGGGCGCCGCATTTAGGGCATTCGCTCGAGGAGTCTAGTACAAACCTGGCTACTGTGGCCAGTGTATAGTGCAGTCTATTAAGAATTTTAAATTGTATCTGGCGCAGTCCTGCATTGAGCGAAACCCTTTTAGTGAGTGAACAATACTTTACCCATTTCTCATCAGGGATGGCTACCTGCAAATCTGTTTCCCATTTTATTTTCACATTGTTGGTCGTGGGGGTGTGGGCCTGCACCGATGTATATAACTTGGAGACTCCCAGACCCCCCTGAGTGGTGATCAATTGTAAACGTGGGTGTGAGAGTGGCTCATCAGGAAATAGGGGCCATCTAGCCTGGAATGCTGATCTCATTCGGTAATATTGGAGTGTTCAAAGCGGTCCTCTCCCCAGTGCCCTTAAAATATCTGTTAAGTTAACAAATTTCCCCTCTATGAACATGTCCCCCACCACCATTTCCCCATTGGGGTCCCATGCTTCCTGCATGTCCGTGTCAAACATGGGAGGAATGCCGGGAAAGTTCCACAAGGGAATCTGTGGGTTATAGGGCTTTTCAATTTTAAGTCTCCGACATATTGCCCCCCAAGCCCGAACAGTGCAGCTCGCCGGATCGTATTCACACACGTCTCTATGTCGTGGGGTGAAGATAATTGATCTCACATCCGAGGGTGCAACTGTGTGTGTCTCCACCCATGCGTGAGGTGCTTCTTCTGCCGTCTCATACCAATATCTTGCGAATTGCGCCTGGGCAACTAAGTAATAAAGTTCAAAGTCTGGGGCCGCTATGCCTCCGGAACTGTATGGTTCCACCATTTTCTCCCATCCCATTCTAGCAGTCTTCCCGTTCCAGAGAAATGTGGTCACCATTGATCGCAGCCTGGAGAAGAATTCCCTGCCTGGCCATATCGGGATATTCACAAACAGGTACAGTAGTTTAGGAAGGACGGTCATTTTTAGCACTGCTATCCTGCCATGTAGTGAGATAGGGAGGTAGCTCCATATCGCGAGCTTCGCATTAATTGACTGTAGCGCCCCTTCGTAGTTATCGGAAAATAAAGATTGTCTGCTCCTGGAGACCAGAACACCTAGATATCTAATATATTCCTCTGACCATTTAAGGCCCTCTGTCATTTCTGGGCATTTAGTACAAGGGGTGAGTGGGCAGATTTCCGATTTAGAACTGTTTACAGTGTAACCAGAGTAATCAGCAAATTCGTGTATATCTGCCATTATAGGCGCAAGGTTTCTGTCGGGTTCACGGATATATAACAGCGTGTCGTCCGCATAAAGTGAAATCAGCTGATTGGAGCCCTTCATGACTATGCCTTTATCTTTATGGCGCAATCTGACTGCAGCAGCCATGGGCTCTATTGTAAGAGCAAATAGGATTGGCGAGAACGGGCACCCCTGTCTTGTGCCCCTCCCCAGTTCAAACATGTCAGACATGGTTCTGTTAGTATATACTCTAGCCCCAGGCTTTGTGTAGAGCAGACGGACATATCTGATGAAATTGGGTCCCACCCCGAACGCCTCCAACACCGAGAAGAGGTACTCCCATGAGACCGAATCAAATGCTTTCTCGGCGTCGAGGGACACCGCGACCGCCTGCCTGCCCGGGTCAATTTGTGCCATGATCCCAAACAGCCTGCAGAGGTTCAACGCAGTAGATCTTTTGGGAATAAACCCATTTTGGTACGGGTGGACCAGTGCTGGAACCATGGGTAACATACGATTGGCCATGACCTTTGCGAAAATTTTTGCGTCGGTATTTATGAGCGAGAGGGGCCTGTAAGAGGACATATCCTGGGGTGGGCGTCTGGGCTTGAGAAGCACCGTAACAATAGCTTCCCTCATTGTAGGGGGCAATTCGTGCTGTTCGAGGGCCTCCTCCCAAGTTCTGAGTAGAATAGGGGCCAGCTCCTCATGGAACTCCTTATAAAATTCGGCCCCCAGTCCATCACAACCCGGAGCTTTACCCGACGTGAGATCCTTGATGGCTTCAGTGATCTCTTCTATTGTGACAGGTAACTCCAAAGCCAATCTGCTTTCGTCTGGGAGCGTCGGGAGACCCAGTGAGGCTAGGTTTTCTTTTGTCTCAGTGGGGGTTTTCTGGTCTCTATTCGTATAAAGTGTTTTGTAGTATTCAACACATTCATCGTTAATACCTTTATCGCTTGTGACCATTACAGTTGGAGCTGAATAGCGGCTATCGGGGCGTTATTTGTTTAATTTCTAATCAGGTTGGCCAGCATTTTCCACGCTTTATTCCCTTCCTCATAGCGACGTGCCCGCATGGGGGCCGCAATGTATCGTACCTCCCTCGTGGCTAAATTGTCAAAGGTCCTAAGAAGTCTATGAATTCCAGCAAGGGTGTCCCTGTCATGAGTACGGCTGTATACCTCCTCCAGCTCTTTCAGTTCCCGTTCCACCACTTCGAGGTCCCGTCTCACCCCCTTCAAGAGTCCCGTTGATTTGGACATAAGGATCCCTCTAACCCAAACCTTGAAGGTTTCCCAAACCGTGGATATCCGATCTACCATCCCCAGATTGTCTACAAAGAAGTTGGTTATCTCTTCATGTAGTGACTCGGCCACGTTTGCATCTCCCAACAGTCCCCCCGGCATTCTCCACCTTCTGGCCTGTCTGGGAACATCTTGGAAAACGAGGCTCAATAAGACCGGAGAGTGATCGGACAGCGTGCGGGGAAGGATCGTGCAGTGTCGCAGCGTATTCGAGATGTCAGAGGATATGAACCAGTAGTCTATACGCGATTCACTGTTGAGTAATATGTATATTGTCTATTATCCGGGTGCAGCACCTGCCAAGCGCCTATCAGTGACAACTGTGGGAGGAGTTGGTTCACGGTTACCGCCGTTTTCGTGGGAGCCCTCACTACGCTGGTTGACCTATCCAACATGGGGTCGAGTGCAACATTAAAATCGCTGCCCCATATAATGATTGCTTTGTCGTGTTTGTTAAGAGTGTTGAATAGTTGCAGATAGAAATCCGGGTCATCTATGTTAGGGCCGTAGGTGTTAACCAGGGTTACTCGTCTGCCGGCCATTTCCCCCCACACCAACACATATCTTCCCATTGGATCGGCCTCGTGCCCCTCAGTACGGAATCCCAGCGCAGGATGTATGAGTGTTATGACACCCCTGGATTGTGAAGAATATTCTGAATAATAACGTAGCTTGCCCCATTTAGCCATTATGTTTTGGTTAACCGCTCCCTGAGTGTGTGTCTCCTGGAGCATTAGGATTTGAGGACCGTGTCTGGTGACATAATTCCCTACCTTTCTGGCTTTCATCGGGTTGTTTAGCCCTCGGACGTTCCAAGACAATAAAGTTATCTTCACCCCGTCACCCATTTCCCCATACATAAAATCCATGCCGTGCCATTGCTTCCACCATGTCTTGTGTTTACCTGCTGTGGCCGCATCGTGCACCCGCCAGACCTGATTTCAACCAACCTGGAACTGAAATTAAACCAATCTAAATCCCAGGTCCCAAACATGCCCTGGCAGCAATAACATTCTGTAACTTCCAGACTTCCCCAACCCCACCCTCCACCCACATCATCCACCCAAACTTGACGATGTACCCTTAAACTTTTTTGGAACTTTCCTGTGGGTGCCACGTTGTCGTCACGAGGCTACCAGAGCGGGCTCACAACACGCTTCGAAGGTTACTCAGAGCCCCCCAGTGGGAGCAGAATTCCGTTAATCAACAAAGCAGCTACATAGGATATGTGCGCAACCAGGTTCAATCAACAGGGTCCCGGTCTTCCCCTCCCGGAGGTGATCTTCCGTTCTGGTCCGGTCCACGGCCTCTAGGAGGTAGGGGTATAGTTGCTTCCACATACGCCAGGGCGGCGGCCGGAGTCTCAAAAAAGTGTGCTCTTCTTCCATACTGGATTCGCAATTTGGCCGGGAATATCAGCGCATACGGAACCTGACGTGCCCTCAGTAGCCGTTTGACCGGCTCATATGATCTCCTACTAGCCTGTACTCCCGCAGCAAAGTCCGGATAAACATGTATGCGGTTCTCCTCATATTGTAGTGTCCCAATTTCTCTTTTCTAAGTATTGTATCTCTGTCTCTGTAATTTAACAGTCTGGCGATGATAGTATGCGGCGGGGCTCCAGGTTTCGGCGCGGGGGCCAGTGTGCGATGTGCTTGCTCAACCAGGAATTGGCTTGAAAAGGATTCCGTTCCAAAAAGAGTCTTAAGTAGGTTTTCCACTTGCTGTTCCATAGCGCCTTTCCCGAACTTTTCAGAAACCCCCACAATCCGAATATTGTTCCTTCGGGATCTGGATTCTAGGTCTTTGCATTTACTTTGCAGCGCGTTCATGCCTGCCTTAAGCTGCGCTATGTCGCGATCGTGTCGTGCAATAGTGTCTTCGCTTGTGCCAATTCTGTCTTCAGCCTCGGTGATTCTGAGGCTCTCTTTGTCAACTCTGGTTTTCAGTGCTCCTATAGTGTTGACAATATCATCTAGTTTCACATTCAGGGATAGGAAGCTGTTCTGCACTATCGTGGTAAGGCGATCAACCCTGTCGCCGCCGTCCACGCCAGGTTCCGCCGTTGACGCTGTCGACAGATCTGGCTCGTGACCGGCTGCCTGGCTACTGGTGTACGAATCCATCGGGCCGTTCTTTTTCCCAGTCACCCCTTCAGCTGCCTTATCCTGTTTCCTAGTGTTGCCCATCTTCGCCACACCTGCCGGTACCCCACCACGGCCCGACGGGGGCAGTGGAACCTGTGTGACTTTACCACGGAGGCAGGCCGCCTGCGCCGTGTGGGATATTATTTGTCAAGTGGGCCCGCTCAGGCCTGGGTATCGCAAGAATAGTGTTTCATGGAGCCATCAACGTCCAGGTATCAGCGGTAGTTTGCTTATTCGACCTCTTACGCGTAGAAAGGAGCTGAATGTCGCCCAGCTCACCGTCTCGGCGGCACCGCACCAAACTGCAGGGAATGTAGCATGCGTGGCGCGGCCCGGCCACAGGCCAGAAAATGTAGTCGTCTCCTCGGTCAAGGCTCAGTTCGGGGAGGATAGGATATCACGCCGTACCACGATGGCCCACTTCCCAGCACCAGCACCCGCCGCGCCACGGCAGGGAGCTCCAGCTCTCGCCCAACAGGATGGCCTCAATAACTGCGAAGGCAGGGCCCCACCGGGCACAACCGGTCAAACCTTGCCTCCGATCCGGAGCAGGGCCCACGAGCCAGCAACACTTGTCCGCACAGCCACGTGTATGGGACCCAGGGGGAGCCACCCCAGTCGCTCCGCAGTGTCCACGGGCCCAACTCCGCGAGCGTGGCACAGGAGCCCCACCTCTCTATGTCTCTCTGGCCAGAGCGTCAGCGGCGCGGGGCGCAGACCTGCCGGATGTCCCTCGCGGCCAACTCCGCGGCCTTCTCCCACTCACCATGCCAAAGCCGATATCTCTGTGAGTTTTAGTCCGTCGCTCTCAGGATTTCAGTCGGGTGTGGACTGGCTCAAGGTGCACCCTCTGCTCGACTCCATTATCCGCTGGGGGCTCCGAAACAGGATTCAAATATAGTTCGGATTTCTGTCGGGCCAGAGCTCTCACATCAGGCGGCCATCTTGGTCGTGCGCAACAGCGCTCCCCTTATTTTTATTTGTATTCAATCAAAATAGATTTTTACAAAAGGACAAGTAGAAAACATAGAATCTTGAATGTCCAGCAAAGAAAAGGAGACAGTCGAAGCCACAAAGACAGCCAGATTCAAAAAGTCAGATGGCATAATAGACTGCGCTATCTATGCCTTTTGGTGTTCTGGGCTTGGATGCTAGGGTGTGTTGAAGGATTTTGACTAGCGCTGTTTGCCAGGAAACTCTGTCTCCTCCCATCATCCTAGACCACCACTGTTCTTCTTCCATCCGTTGAGGATCAATGCAGAACATTTTAAATAAGCAGATCTTATTGTAAAAGTTCCTGAATAAGACAGGAGCAAGTGGCGAATTGTCTCTTTTTCTTTTTCGCAGAACCGGCAGTCGCTGGTTGAAGAAAGTCCTCGTATTGCCAGAATTTCATTTGTTTCCAATAAATTCAGTCTAGCCCTTAAAAGATAATTACGTGCCGGTCTGCTCAGGAATTTTGCTATGTAACCTTGCAGTTCATTAAGTTTTCTTGTGCTTGGAGGAAAGTGTGTCGTGAGTTTATTTGTTGTGGCTGCGTCTGGGGTCATACACCAGTCCAGAGTTTTGAGTTTCTGTATTACTCTGACTGGGTTTGTAATCAAGTCGTTTTTGTTGCAAATGACAGAGTTCAATAAGGATTTGTTGTCGTTCCTCCAAGATGCTAACATTTTGCAGTTTTGTTCCTGCATTTCTCTTCCTATCAGAGTATAGATTGATTGGCTGGGCTGGAGAAAACATTTCCTGTAAAGGAGCAGAGAATTGCAGTGGATGGTCCCTAGTAGAGAGAGGAGGTTTAATTCTCATCGTATTGATGACACCGGTGTAGACGTGGGGAGAGACAAAACTGTCCTCCAGAAGTATGCTTCCAGCCTCGGCCAGATTTCTTTTGGTATAGATGGCATTGCCTCAGCTCCGTAGGTGATAGTTGGTACGACTTTCATTGTATAAAAGTTAATTGCTGGAATGGTGGAGAATCGGCCAAACTGTCATGATGCCTACCCCCACGGACCCAGACCAAGTCCAGCAACCCCAGAAGCAGGCATCAAGTTATCCCAAGCAAGCCCAACAACCCCTGCTAGGGGCTAATTGGGTCCAGTCCTGGCGCCTATGGCGCCAGGCTCATATGGAGAGTCAGTCCTGGCGCCAGGCTCATACATTAAAACTTACCTGATGCAGACCATGCTGCAAGAGATCCAAGCCAAAAGCATCCAGCAGTGTAACGCTCACCGTGCATGCAAGTCTGCATCCAGCCTTCTGTCACGCCCGCCTTGAGTTTGGAGCTCCTAGAAAAAGTGAGAAAGAAGGAGAAAAGGTTAGAACAAGAGCAATACCTTTGATCCTTACCTGAATTCCCGATCCATCGCGCCTTCGAGCAGGAAGAAAGAAGCTATTTATGTGCGTCGCCTCGCCTGCTGCAGCGCTGCGCTGAACTCACCGGCCTTCGCAGCATCTTCACATTCCACCGCATCCTCCTGCATGTTCCCGCCGCACTCCGGCACCTAAGGAGAAGACAAGAACAGCAAGATGAGCCAAGGGAAAACACAGAGGAATATTAGTTACCCCCCATAGACTTACCTGATTTTACCACTGGGGGTACTATTCCTCTTCACGGGTCGGCGCAGCTTCCACTGCATCTTCGCTGAACCCCGGCCCCTAAGGGGAAACAAAAGGACAGCAAGGTGAAACAAAGGGACTAACAAAGGGAGCCCTCCTCACCACAATAGACTTATCTGATTTTACCGCCGGAGGTATTATTCCCCGAGACTTCATACTTTCAGCGCCTGAATAAGGGAGAAAGCAACAGATTACATATTGAAATTATTTTATCGAACTGTGTTGGAAAATACAAATCCTTACTGGAATACTACCGGTTGCCACGAGGAACTCTTCATTAGGGTCAAGCTGCAACCTGCAAGGAATCGGATAAGAGTGAAAGTCAGGCATTTGAACTCTTACGAACTTTATACTTACGGCGTCTTGCCGGGAATCTCGGAGTCAATATTGTTCTGGAACTCATCAATTCCTTTGAGCCAGCGAAGCAACCGGTTATCAACGCGCCCCTGCGCTCAATGCAGGATGGAGAGCTCATCTTTTCAAACCATCAGGTGAGACTATAAGAGGGGACATCAAAGGTGATCTATGGGGAGAACAGCGGGGATGGGGGGATTTACGCTCAACTCCACGGGTGGTTAATTCCCTTTCTCCATTTGCAGAAGAATATTCCTACGGGCCAAGCAAACGAAGCTAGGTGGGCCAGTCCAGTCCGTCATCTCGGCCCTACGCGTCACATTGGTGGAGACCGCAGCTGTCCAGTTCCGATCGACGCCTCTGTGGGAGCCAGGTGATCGTAACAGAACTTTAAGTCAATCGCCTTGCCTGGGGTAGCCAATTTCTTTATTTTTTCTTGTAAGACCTGTTGCCTCGTACTTTCTAGTTTGGAACTGTCGAGGTTTAGGCCAAGGTATTTGAACTCTTTCACTTTCTCTATCTCACTCTCTTCAAGGTACCACCGCAGTTTTTCTGTTTTCTTAGGTGCCTTCTCGAGTATCATTACTTTTGTTTTTTCTTTATTCATTTCAAATTGTTTTTGTAATGTAGTGGAATAGACTGTTGAGTTGCCTCTGGAGACCTATTGGCGTCTGATCAAAAAGAATAAGAGCATCCGCATACAGGAGTCGACTGATTGGTGTGCTGGCCAATTTTGGTGGAAACGATCTGATGGATTCTTCCGTTTGCTGATAGTCACCCATGTAGACTAGAAAAGGGGCTGAAGCCAGGGGGCATCCTTGTTTAACCCCTCTTGCGGTGGGGATTTCAGCAGAGAGGTCCCCCTGCTGAGTTATGCACACTCTAAGAGTGGTACCAGTGTGTAGGGCCTTTATAGGTGAGAATATCTCTTTCGGACAGTTCCACAGTTTCATTGATTTAACAATGCTTTTGTTAAATCAATAAAAGCCACAAATAGTCTCGGGCCTCCCTCCAGTACCTTACTTTTCAGGATACTTATTGTTAAAATATTTGCTGTTGTGCCTGTGTTTTTTTTAAATCTTGATTGGAAGATGTCATTGCAGGGAGCTATTGTTGTCCATGACTGAAATCTTTTCAATAATAGAGCTCCAAAGACTTTCCCAATGCAATCCAAGAGCGGTATTGGGGCGATAATTTGATGGATAGCTGCTGTTACCCTTCTTGTAAATTGGCACGATTGTTGCAGAGGTCCAAGATGGTGGTATGGCTTTTTGTTCGGCACATCTAGTAAAGACTTTGCTTAGGAAGGTTGCCCATTCTTTTGGATGATTTTTAAGGTCCAAGTTGGTAATGCCATCAGGGTCAGGGCCAGCCGCTGTGGATTTTTTTAGTTTTTTGATTTCATATGAGATCTCTTCATGGTCGTTAAGTGTTACCCATGCGGAAGTATCACACTCAAGAGTTAATTCTTTCCGCTGGTGAGGTGGTTTGAAGAGCGACCTGAAGTAATTGGTCCATATAGGTTCACTTATGCTGTTTAAGATTGAATTTTTACTCAGTTGGAGTTGGGGGGTCTTAGAATCAACCAGAATTCTCTGGCGTTCCTGTCGCAGATTACTTTCAGTATTTTTTCCGAGTCGCTCTGGTACAATTGAAAGCAATGGTTTTTCACCCAGTTTCAGTATATTTTTGTGGCCGCCGTTGTTATTGCTATGGCCTGTTCAGGTTCCATGTTCTTGGCGTTCCTCCTGGTTTCGCATAGTTCTCGTCTTTTTGCTACTAGCAGGATATCGTATGAATGGAGGTTCAGTGCAGTGGGTTTCGATTTCTTTGAGCCCTGTGCAATATAAATTAGAAGTAGAGGAATCTAGTCTAATTTGCTTTTGCGGTCTGAGCTTCCAGTGTTGGTATATCTCCTGGTCAGCTCTTTGATTGAGTCTGAGGTAAGTTTTAAACAATTTCCTTGGTTGTTTGGTTCTATTCGGATGTTCGAAATTGGAGTTTTGTTGAAGCTATTCGTCCAGGACATTGCTAGCAGGTTGTGATCACTGGCCGTCGTGCACAGACCTCGAAGGATGTGGTCATTTGCAGAAAGGGGCAAGAGACATAAATGTAATCTATGGTGGCCTTCATTTCTGCCTGCTCCCATGTTGGTAGACGGTTTTTATTTTCAAACACAGAGTCGAGGTTGAGCAGGTTTCTTGACGTCATTAGCGTGGACCATAAATGGCCTCTGTGGGTGGTCCCTGTTGGTTTATTTGTTATCTCCTTTGTGTTGTTTCCCGTTTGGCAGGACGCATTCAGGTCTCCACAGATTAGAAAAAAGGATACCTGGTGTATTGCCTGGATCTCGTCGATCGCCTTCTCGATCATGTCGAGGAAGACCACTGCATCAACAGCTGCTGGGTTCCAGTAGGTCTTTACAATTGCAATTGGTGTGTGAGAAGTTGCTTTTGTTGCCGCTGCCGTTTGGGACCAATTTATCAATACCGTCAACAATGACAAATTTGACTGAAGAATTTCTTTTATCATAAGGGCTTGCCCCTTGCGGCAGGCTGTGAGCAGGCCTGACGACGGACAGCCTAAAGGGCCTTTTATTGCTGGAGCTAGAGCGAGATCATACCCGTCCAAAATTGTATTTTCTGTAAGCCAAGTTTCCTGGAGGCAAATAATATCAAAGGAACCAAGATTTGCGTCTCCCAGAGCTGTTAAGTGGTGATGCCCTCTTGTGTTCCAAGAACACAATTTTAGGTCGTTGGAGGGTGTGTGGGCTGACCCGTCGTGTCTTTTGTCGCCTGTCAGACAGGCGAGTTGCTATTTCTTACAATATAATATCTGTGCCTTCGGCTGCCAGGACCATATGCCTTGTTGAGTTTAAATAGATCCAGTGCAGTTTCTTATCTACTTACAGTAGTTATTTTTATGCGAAGGGTCAGAACAACTGAACTTCCACCTGTTGTAGTCTAGAGCTATAATATTAAAACTAGAAAAATTGAAAATTAGACAAATAGTAGTATATGACAGACTTACTGTTTTGTTATGTGCATCTACAAATAATAGACTCAAACAATTATTAGTATCATTTGTTAGACGACGGTTGCTAGAATTACTGAATAAAAATAAAAACACAGTTCGCACTTTATCATAATGCACAAAGCAACCCAGAGTGGCATGAAGGATGTGTCTGATGATCCAGAGACAACAGTGGCAAACAGTGTCCTCCTGCAGGACAAGAAATGAAAGGAGAAATGTGGCAAAGAGACAAGTATGACACAATGAAATGGCATGAGGCTGTACACAGGGCCAGTGCTAGGCAAGTGCAGCATGTGCAGCTGCACTTGGCCTCACGCTCGTGGGCCCTTCTGGAGAAAGAGGGTAATCCTCTGAGAATCTCCAGTGCTTGTAGTCAGTGTCGAATCCAGCCATCATGAGGCCACGTGACCCTTCTCGGCCATGCTTGGCTTCTTTCACAATGTAAACGCACATCAAAAGAAGGCGGGACTTTCGTTCTCATGTGTGTTTACATTGTGAACGAAGCGAGGCCAGAGAAGGGTCCCAATCCCAGTCCCTGCAGTTTCAAAGCTCAGGCTGATTGCCATTCTTATGCAAGGCCACACACAGCTTCCTGGACTGGGCTGCCCCGGGCCTTTTAATGACCAGCAAGGCATTACCTTAGCAAGAAGGCGTTCACTTAAAATAAAGCTCCCCCTTTAAAGGTTTGCACATGTAAATAAAAGGGATGCTTTATATGGATAGGCAAAAGCTCCTAACATCATGCACAACAGCTTGCTGGAAGTTTGTGACAAATATAACCTTTATCCAATTAGTGGTCTAAAAAAAGAGATTTTTTCAGGCTTGTAATATTTTGCATTGAGGGCCTTCTAGATTTCCATTCAGAATGTGGAAAATAAAGCAACAATAATATTCTTTTGATTTAGGTTTCTCTAAGGGATAACGTATTGTAATGTTCCGATAATGAGATATGTGTAGTTTATGTGTAAGCTGTCTAAGTGAAAAGGCCATGAAGTTCCTGTTTCTTCCATTTGGATCCTGGGATCTGTCGTTTTTTCTCTCCCGTTTGAAATGTAGGAAAACTTAAAGTCCCAGAATTCCAGTGAAAATCAGGACTGGGTGGCATTCTTGTGAATAGCCATGGAAAACATGAGGGCTCTGCTCTACAAGACATTATTGTAGGCCTTGAAATCCAAACTTTAAATATTTGTACTAAGTGGAGCTTGGAAGGTATGTGTTCAAGTGGTTAAACTGTGCATCTGTTAAAATACCAGCTTCACTGTTTAACCACAGTGTGTGATCCTGGGCAAACAATGTAATCCTTTGTAGTATAGAGGACTGCCCTCAGCAGAGCCATCATTACCTTTGTTCTCATTGTGCTGCCATTCACCAAAGTAGCATATGCCATTCAGAGTACTGCCCAACAGGAGAATGAGTGAAACACTTTGCTATGCCCTGTTTTGCTATGTTATTGAATTGTGTATAGCACATAGTCTACCATAGAAATAGCAAGTGTCTGTGTGTATGTTGGGGTAAATGGGCAGGTGGTCAAGAAAGTACCTTTATACTCAGTGTGCCATAAAATATGCATGCAGCAATGATAGACATTGGGTGAATGCACCTACTTCCAAGCTCTGTGTTTAAACTGCTGGCCACAGGTTCCAATCCCCTCAGGTTGTATCCTTCGGAATTCAGGTTGTAGTGTTGTCACTTCCTGTGATTTCATATGCAAATTAAGTGGCCCCACAATTAATTTGCTGCACTTGGCCCCACAATTCCTAGGGCCGGCCCTGGCCAGCGGCGGCTCCAGGGGGCATCCTGGGGGGCCGGGGCCCCCCTGTGAAACCCTGTGCCCCCGCTTGTGCCCCCCACCTTTGACGAGCAGTGACCATGTTCTCCCCCTACTTTTGTCTGTGCCCCCCCTACTTTTGGCTTTGGCCCCTCTGTGCCCCTACTAAATTTGATTCATGGCGACGCCACTGGCCCTGGCTATACATTCCACTAGGCCTACACACTTATTTATTTATTTATTTGCATTTGTAAAGCGCACCAGCAGCTCGCAGGCATCGAGGCGCTGTTGCAGTGATTGTCTTATATGCATATTTCGCTTAGTTACGCAGAGATGGTAGGCTCTTGGTTACATTGAGCTTAATAAAGAAGCTCTTGGTTACATTGAGCTTAATGAACAGTGTTAGCTTTTGGTTACATTGAGCTTAATGAACAGTGTTGCATTAGTAGCAAAGGAGAAATTGGTAAAGGAGAGTGCACTAGCTTGTGGTAGTGGAGTGCAGCAGTCAGGTGATCTAAGGAGGGCTTCGGTGAACAGCAGCGTTTTGATAAGTTACCTGAATGACAGGTGAGATACAGCATTCCTAGCGTGTGGAGGGAGGGCATTCCATTGTGTTGCTGCCAGAACTGGAAAGCTGGATCCTCCTGCTCGCGCTCTCTTTGTTTTAGGAACAGATATCCTGTTCGCGTAGGCTGATCTGGTTGGTCTCGTAGGTTCTTGTTTAATAACCCTTTGTACCAGGTATTGGGGAGCCTGGTTGTGGAAGCATTTGTGTGTTATGGCCAGGGCTTTTGGGGGCTAGCCTCTCCTTGATGGGGAGCCAATGGGCTTGTTTTCTTGTGTCTGAAATGTGTTCCCTTTTGGAGATGCCAGTGGCTGCCCTAAGGGCGTTATTCTGGACTGTCTGTAGTTTGGCAAGGTTATTATTGGAGGTTCCTAGGAAGAGGGCATTTTAGTAGTCTAATCTTGATCCGATTATTGCTCTTGCAATGGTAAGACAGTTGGGCTTCGAGAGATATGGTCTAATGGCATTGATGAGTTTGGAGTGATATGCAGAGGTCGAGGAAATGGCATTCACTTGTCTGTTCATGGAGAGGTCAGAGTCGAGGTAGACTCCTAGGGTTTTTACAGTTTGCAGTACTGGGATTGACGAGTGGTCAATGGTAAAGGAGCTGTACTGTTTATCCAACTTCTTAAGTGTGGCTGGTGAACCAATTATCAGAAGCTCGGTTTTATCCCCATTGAGGCATAAGCAATTTTCTGCCATCCATGTTTGAATTGTGGAGTAGGTTGACTCGAGGGTGACCTTATCAGCTTCGTATTCACCTGTGAGGGGAATGAGGACCTGTGTGTCATCAGCATAGTTGGTATACAAGATGCCCAAGGCGTCCAGGATCTGGAACAGCGGCCTGGTGAACAGGTTATATAGAGTGGGGGAAATGCAGGATCGTTGAGGGACTCCACATTTGATGAGGCTTGGGGGTGCACAGGCTGAGTTGGAGAAGACTTTCATAACCCTTTCCTGAAGAAACGAGGTGATCCAAGCTATGGCTGAAGGGGAGAAGTTGGCGGCAGTGGAGAGGTGGTGACAGAGAGTTTTGTGATCCACCAGGTCAAAAGCCGCTGATAGGTCAGGAGCAGGAGGAGCGCAGGTTTGCCCGCGTCTCTCAAGTCATCCATTTGATTTTTTAGGTCTATGAGAGCAGTTTCAGTGCCGTGCCCTGGGTGGAATCCTGATTGTTTTAGACCAAGCACCTTGTTGGTTTCGAGAAACTTCTGGATTTGCAGGTAAGCTGCTTTGTCCAGAATTTCTAGGAGGAAGGGGACTGTCGTGATAGGTCTATAATTCCCTGGGGCGTTTGGGTCTAGGGTTGGTTTTTTAAGAAGAGGGCGTACCCATGCTTCTTTGTGACTGGTGGGGACGCGGCCTGATTGGAAGGATGCATTGATGAATGCAGTGAGAAAGGGGGCAAGGAGGCCGGCGCAATCTTTAATAAGTTGAGCTGGGCAAGCATCCCTCTTGCAGGCAGATGGTTTGATTGAATTTAGGAGAGCAATAACCTCTTGTTCGCTCATAGCCTTAAACTTGAAGGATGGGGTGTTATTGCTGGTCATAGTCTGTGCCAGGGTTTTCTGGTGACTAAGAGCTTGTTGATGGGCTAATATTTTGTTCTGGAGCAGTCCAGCATGGCTGTTTGGATTTGGTTGCACCACTTTTCATCCTTGTGGAGTGTTGGTGGTGGGGTAGTGGGAGTCTCCAGTTCCCTAAAGATGGCAAAGATTTCCTTTGTATCAGATTTCGCATTAGCTATTCTTGAGTTGAACGAAAAGGCTTTTGCTGAAATGATTGCCGTTTTGTATTCTTTAGAAATGGATTTGAAGGTAGATTTGGTGATGTCATTGGGGTCTGCTTTCCAGTGAGAAAGCGCTGCCCTTTTCTTAGCTCTAAGGTCATAGAGATCTTTGGAGAACCAGGCATTGGAGTGCTTAGTTCGTTTGGCCTTTTTCAGGGCGAGAGGTGCAATAGCGTCCACTGCCTGAGAGATGATTGTAGTAAACGCATCAGCAAGAGTTTCAGGGTCGTTAGAGCTGGGTGCCTGGAGGGCCAGCACTAATAGGTAAGGCGTGAGCCTGTCTTTAGTCAGTTGCCGGGTACTTCTGGCCATAGCTGCAGGCAGGGGGTAGTGTTTGAGTTGGTCCCTCGAGACCTTGATTTCAAACAGAGTGGAGTAGTGGTCTGACCAAGGGATAGGAGAGACATCAGTGATATTGATTGAGCAGTTAGGGTGGGCTACCCAATCTAGAGTGCAGCCTTTGCTATGGGTAGGTACTTCGATGGCCTGGGTGAAGCATAGTGTAGATAATGCTTTGCTGAGGGAGGCTGCCTGGGTATCGTTGGGGTCGTTGAGTCCCAGGTTCAGGTCTCCTAGGAGAATGGATTGAGAGGTTTTCTTCAGATTGTCTGAGAGGGCATGTATTAACATTTCTTTAAAGTCTAGCACTGGACCTGGTGGTCTGTAGATGATATGCAGCGGTATGGTACAGTTGGCGGAGACCTTTACTTTGAGGTGGAGGTAGTCGTAGGTGGGGCCGAGAACGCCTTCCATCTGTCTAATGGCAATATGATTTTTGGCAATCAAGGCTACGCCTCCCCCTTTATGGGATAGGCAGTCCTGTCTGAAGATACTGTATCCTGGTGGGACGGCGAGGCTGAGGGCTGGGCCAGATGAGTCAGAGAGCCATGTTTCAGTGATCACCAGAAGGTCAATGTCCGCGCTGAGGATGTGGTTATGAACATCAAGTGCATGTGCCGGGAGGGAACGGGCATTGATGAGAGCACATCTGAGGGGAGCAGCTGGTGTGGCCTTAAGAGAGGGGCTGGGCTACATGGACATATATTAGTGACATGTGAATCCTCTCAATTGTAACCACAGATACCGCCCCCCCTAATTCACAAAGCAAGCCTGCGTAGTATACCTGTGTTATGCAGGATGTGTCGGATGGTCTAGAAAACACTTTCTACCAAACCTAGACACTACCATGACAAATATTAGTGACTCAGCTGCTCTAAAATGAAATCCAATAAAACATATTAAAATTCAGAGCAACCGTGACTGGCATGCATGCGTTAAGTGCCAAGTGTCAGATGGTAACGATAAAGCACTGGCAGAACATGTCTTTTTGTGCAGGACAAGAAATTAAATGAGACATGTTGCAAAGCCACAGTTACGACGCTAGCAAATGTTATGCAGTAATACACTGCGCTCGGCATAGACACTTGGGTCTCATTACACGTTGGGTGGTGTGGGTTAAATGCAACGGTTTTACTGCTTACCACCGCATTACCACACTGCCCAATTACAGGTTTGGTGGAAAGTTGGTGGATTCACCTCCAGACATGAGCTGGAGGTAAATCTGCTAACTTTCTGACAAATTTCAGCAGAATTACCGGCACGGAAATTCTGCCGAAAATGCCCCATTGAGTCCCAAGGAGTACAAAAAAAAATGGGGATCGCCACTTAATCCGGCCGTAATATGGCCAGACCAAGTGGCTGTAACAGTAATATAGTTTGGTGGTATTTGGGCAGATTTAACACCCAGATACCACCAAACTCGTAATGAGGCCCAATGTTATTGACATTCTTGTTCTCAATTGTAAACCCAGAAACAGACATCAGTGGAAAACCTGCACTCCATGAGATATGGCACTAGTTACTTACTTGTAGCATTGGTATGTTCCAAAGATTCCCATGCTGTGAATATTCCCCACCGTTAGGCTGGGAATCCTTGGTAACATGGAGCAGTTTAAGTTTAAACTGAAAACTTAATTCACTTTAGTGCTCTATTATAGTCATTTTGGGTCATACTGCCCACAGCCAATTGTAAAGGCTCTCTTAGCTCCACCCCTGGAGCTCATCTTCATATTTTGGCATGGCACACGAAACGTGGCAGTATGAACCAAGAAGAGCCAAGTGCGGTAGGAGGGAGGGCTGCATGTGAATCTATGACAGACTCCAATGATGGAGAACAGGAGTTACAGGTGAGTAACTAGTTCCTTCTCCAGCATTGTATCAATCTTAGATTCACATTCTGTGAATAGATTACAAAGCAGTACCATAACCATATTAACAGAGCGGAGGCAAGCTCCATGCACCAACACTTACCACAGGATACACTACCTTCAGGTTATGCAGTACCGCCTGGCTGACTTTAGACTCTGCAGCATAATCCCAGTTGACGCAGTAGAACTTTGTAAACGTGTGCACCGACCACCATGTTGCTGCCCTGCAGATGTCCAGCAGAGGGATGCCAAAACGGAAAGCCGTAGTAGCGGCCAACAATGTGTTGGAATGAGCACTGGCCCTGCCAGGAAGAAGCCTGCCAGCTTGTTGATGAAAGGCTGAGTTTGGCCCTGCCGGTATTCGAACCTGCGTTAGAAGGCTCTGCACAGATGTCAAAGCGAGCACTCTACTTGCTGTGCCACTTGACCGACAATTGTTGGAACCCAAGTGAAGGTGCTGCAGGCGAATGGGTATTTCTTGATATTGCTGCCAAATGCACCTTAATAGAGGAGTGAGCCAAACTGGTGTGTGCCAGGGACAACGGATATGACAGGATGGTGGCCGGTTGAATGGTTAAAGGATCCAGATGTTTGGTCTTGCACCACATCTTAAACCTTTTTCATGTGCTGACGCAAAAAGCAAGTGTAGAGGGAGCACGAGCCCATGCTGGAACGCCCATGCATCCCTAAGGTAGCAGGATAGAGCCAAATTCTAGGAAGACAGCAGCCAGACCGTGGGGGAGGCTGGATTGTGATGGAGAATTTTCCCATTGTTCCTGGACAGTAGACTGTGATGATGATAGAGCCTTATGGGGGGTTTGGGTGGAAGCACCAGGAGGTTAGAGTAACTGAACTGCCTCGGGCATGCAGGGCCACTAAGATGAGTCTGCACTGATGTTGTCTGAAGATGCTTAGGACCTGCGCCACTAGTGGAATTGGTGGGAAGGTATAGAGGAAATGGTAACATAAAAATGTTACATGAGAAGCTAGACAAAAGGGGATACTAGGTAACCCATCCAGCCCCCTATTGTAAGATAGTGTGTGCTGGGTCTAGAAAGTTACAAATGTAAGTAAAGTCAATTTCAATTTACTGCTCTGGGAAACCGTAATTTATCCCAGAGAAAGTATTTAAACCTTGGGAAATCTGAAAGACTTCCCTGTGCCACTGCACTGAAGGTGCTGTGTGACACAATGCTCTGCACAGTTTGTTGCGGTTGGTGGCAAAAAGGTCTATGTCTGGGGCTCCCCAGAGGCAGAAAACATGTTGAAGCTGATCCTCCTGTAACTCCCACTCGTGACAGGAGTGATGTTCCATGCTGATGGAATCCACCATGGTATTCTGCAAGGAGGTGAAGAGGAATGAGAAACATGCGATGTTGCAACGCCCAGTGCCACAGGGACTGAGCCTCCGACAAGAGGTAAGGAGATCTCGTTCCCCCCTGCTTGCGTATGTAGAACATTGTGGTGGTGTTGTCTGGGAAGATTTGCACCACCTTTCCATTGAATCTTGGAAGGACAGCTTTAGCACCCAAAATACAGCACAGAGTTCCAGGAGATTTATATGCAGAGTGTGAGAAACCTGAGGGTATTCTCCCAAGTAGATCTTGGGAGACTCTTATTCAGGTGGACAGGGAAGGGCTGGCACTCTCAGATCCCAACCCTGGGGGTGGACGAGCGAGGGAGGATCACCTGGGTAAGGGAGCCCGGAGTTATGCTCAGGGGAATACCTGAAGAGAGATGCAGTATTATACCGAGGAGGATGGTGAGGGGGCGAAGTCCCTAAGAGTTTCCTTGGTTATTCCACATCTACCTCCCTTCCATGCAAAGAAGTTCCATTAAAACATCCTACCACCCTGTTACCCTCAAAACCCATAACTCCCAGTGTTAGAGAGGATTCTCAGAAATGTGCCAATTCCCTCTACCTTAGAGATCCCCAGCAACTTTGCTGGATTTTGAGGAGTTGATTTATTCCCACTCTCTCATGTATTTTAATGTGATTTCTGAGCTTTGTGTTTCTTTTTGGTTATGGAGCCTGACAAACTCCATAGGTACCATCTTTTACATTGTGTCACACAGCACCTTCAGTGCAGTGGCACAGGGAAGTCTTTCAGATTTCCCAAGGTTTAAATACCTTCTCTGGGATAAACTACTGTTTCCCAGAGCAGTAAATTGAAATTGACTTTACTTACATTTGTAACTTTCTAGACCCAGCACACACTATCTTACAATAGGGGGCTGGAGGGGTTACCTAGTATCCCCTTTTGTCTAGCTTCTCATGTAACATTTTTATGTTACCATTTCCTCACTGAATGGCTGGTGGCAGTGGTTTCGTTTGTACCACCATGGTCTGCATTTACAGTGGGCTGCGTTCGCAGCTGCAGTAAAGCACCCAAGGGTGCCATTTTTGTCAAAATGGGCCGGTCTTCTTTTTTCGCCATTTCTTTGGGGAAAGGTCCTTCTTGAGATTTACTCTGCGTGCCAAACCAGGTTTGGTCCCTTTGTTCATTTTGCCTTTGACGGGATTCACGAGTGAAGCCTGCCTCTGGCTCCAGGGTGTCTGGGGTAGGCAGGAAGTGAGGGAGGTGCCGAAACTCCCTGTGCTTTGTTTCCCAGGAGACCCAAATGCACTCTGTGATGATTGGCCAGCTGACTTTCCGGCAAGGACAGCCACCTGGCTGGGTGACTGACAGCCAGGCTGGAATGAAAGGGAGAGAACTGAATGAAAGGCGAGTCTTTTGGCTTGGAAGGCAGAGTCGACCACTGGATGAAGGAACCGAAGAAGAACTTGAATAGGATGCCTGCTGCAACTCCTGGACCATTGGTTTGCCCGGTGAAGCCCTGCTGCTGTGCTGAAACGCCAAGTTTGCATCGACAGAGAAGCCCCTGCAAGGAAGACTTCTCCCCTTGAGTTGGTGGATGTCCAGGTGGCTTACTTTGGAGTTGATTGGTCCCATCTCAGAGCTGGTTGAATTTCCACAGAGTTGCTGCTGGAAGCCGTATAGCCAGGGAGAGGAACCCCAGAGTGTGTGCATTGCTTTTAAGTTGGCCAAGAGCTCCAGGAAGATCCTCCGGACTCCCAGGAAGCAGGTCTGACCGAGCCTGAGCCCCCTCAACAGAGGGCAGGACCCTAGAAGCAAGGAAAGTCCATCTCGACAGCCAGGAACCGTGGTGTTGCTATTTGCGGTAGACGCAAGGAGCTGAAACGCCAAACAGCCACTGAAAGTGAAGTTTGCCGGTTCCAAGTTTTGAACGTCCCATTGCAGTGCAGGAATTCCCTGACGTCCTCCTTCTTGTCCCCACGACTGAGGCCCAGGAACAGTGAGATCTGCAGAGCTGCACAGAAACAGGAGTCATCTGCGGCATCTTTTCTTCATTTTAAAGGTACTGTACAAAGTCTAAGAGAACTTACCTTTTGCTGTAGAGTTGCTTGCATCTTCTACTACTCACAATTCTAAACAGCTTGTGGCCCTACATTGATTCATCTTTTCTTCAAAGACTTCTAAAACATTGTGCAAAGACTTTTCTACTTACATGCAAAGAAGTGCTTCAGGTCATATAGACTTCTGCCTATTGACTTTGGCTTAGCCTGTTTCACTGAATGACTCTTATTGGGGGATCTGAAAGTATTTGCCCGCTTAAGAATAATTGGGTATCTTGTTTGTTCTAATAACCTTTTCCTTTGACTTACTTTCAAGCCAATTCTGAATGCCAACAGTAATACATTAATGTCAACAGCACCCTAACTATTGAAGTCACCTGTGGGTGTAGGTCTCTGCTGTATGCCATCCCAAATGGGTATTTACTGATTCTGAATTTAAGAGAGTGTATAGTTTTAAAGTATAATTGTGTGGTGTTTTACAGTGCTCCCTTCTGAAGAAGGCTTACATTAACTGACTGGTAAATAAATTAATAATTGTTTTAACAAGAAACCCTGTGTGTATGCTTGAATACTTGTCATTGTGAATCTCTGTGTAACTCCCCTAAAGCTCACATTGACATCTCTTGAGATAAGCCTGGCTACTCGTCCACATTACCAACCTGTGTAGTACAGACTTATGCCACAGGTTGGGGTACTATATCCAGGAGGTCAGGGTTGTTGTAGTGCACCCTAAGGGTACTGCATACAATCTTGCCTAACACTGGTGGCAGGCCGCGAGGATATATTGTAGAGTTTTCTGTTGAAAATGTTTCTATCCCAGAGTCCTCTGGGTCTTCCAGTCCAAAGAGACCTTGCATGCCTAAAGAAGCAGTGAGTATGTATGAGGCAAAACTTGATATTTTTAATTGGTTTGGTGCTTTTGAGTATAACTATGGGATTGAGGGTTACAAAGGGAATCAGCCGATTCCTTGGCTTTTGTCTAGACTCCCCCAGGTTGCAACTGATGCTGTAATGGAGGTGGGGGAACTTGAAAGATTGGAGTATGAAAATGTGAAGCTAGCTTTGATCGCTACATTTGGGAAAACTCCTTCCCAGTACCTTACGAGGTTTAGGACCCTCAAAAAGACTGATGGTACCCCTTGGGCTACCTGGGTGTGTGAATGTTTGAAAAATGTAAATGCTTGGGTTAAGGGTTACAGAGTAACTACTTTTGAAGGTATGAGAAGTCTATTTTTGTTGGAATCGATTTTTGATGCCTGCTCCCCTGAGCTGAGACAGCACTTGGCTGACTCAAAAGAGATTGATCCCAAGAAGCTAGCAAAAGTCGCTGACTTGTGGGTTGCCAACAGGGCTACTCACAAGGATTCTGGGGCCACTCACCAAAAGGAGGAGGGGAAACAGCACAAGAAAGATGACAAAGAGAATTCGAAAACCTCCCAACCAAAAGAGGGCCACAAACATAAGAAGGGTAAACCCTGTGTTTTCTGGAAAGGGGTTTTCTGCGGACCTCCCTCTGGTTTGGCACCAGGTCAGTCTAGTGAAACCCCTGGTGCCAAACCAGAGGGAGGTCCGCAGAAACCCCCATTCCAGAAAAAAATTGGTAAATGTTATGCTTGTGGGTTTACTGAACATGTGAAAGGGGATCCCAGATGCAAGGGTAAACCTTCAGGGGTCCACACTGCCTCCTTAGCCTTCAGCCCTGAGGGAGAAGTACATATGGCAAGTGGAAACTCATCTATTGGCTGAAGACCCCATTGGGATCTCAGCCAGTGTTTCTTTAGTGTCCCTGGTCTGTGGGAACAGTAGAATTTGGATGTGTATAACTCTATACCAGATAACACAAAAGAATACAACAAGGACAGTGTACTTGTAAAATGGTCAGGAGACCCCTGTCTTTAGAGACCAGCATCACAGTGGTGGATGAAACTTTGTCAAACCTGAGGATGTGGCTAAGGGACCCAAATGCCCCACTAAGCTTGCTGGAGGCCCTCTCCAGATGTTTCCAATACGACCAGCTCTCATCCAGTGCAACACTATGACTGTAAGAATACCTGTCAGTGTTCAGAGTGAGGTGCCTGGGAGAGTCCTGTTGGGAAATGACTTAAAGACTCTTGGAGTTGTTTCAAGCATCCCCAGGCCTCCCAGTAAAACGAAGCAGGACAAAACTAAGAAGGCCAGAGAGCTCACCTTGGATGACTGTCAATGGGTTTACAGAAGAACCTATAACACCCAGTCCACAGGAAGGACACACTTCTACTTCTAGGAAGAAAGAAACAAAGGGGAAACCTAAAGTCTCAGGAAACAAGAAGAGTAGCACTCCTGTGCACAAAACCAGGTCATCCCCGAGAGGACAGTCCCCAGTCACACCTGTGACTCCTCCATCAGCTGAGGCTGAGTGTGAGAAACCACCAGAGGATGGTGAGTCAGCTACTGATGATACTGAGCTGGAAGAAGACCTCCCTCCTGTTGGAGATCCGGATCCTAAAGACCATCCTGAGCTGCAGACTTTACTTGCAGAAGGTGGCCCTATAGGGCAGACTTCAGCAAAGGTCAAAGAGAGTGTCCTACTCTTGAAAGTCTTCGCCAACAGGCAGCTTCCCAGCTGGAAGGGCAGGAGCCAGGGAAGCACAGGTTATACTGGAGGATGGCCTCCTCTACAGTGAACCTATTGACTCTACTCTAGGGGACTACAGAAGGCTTGTAGTGCCTCAAGAAGTATGACCTCAGTTTCTACAGTTAGCCTATGAGATTCCTTTAGCTGGTCACTTAAGCTTTAAGAAGACCAAGGAAAGGAATTCTCTTTACTTCTACTGGCCCAAGTTTGGGTCTGATGTAGATAAATTCTATAGGAGCTGTCACACTTGTCAGACATCTGTTCCTGTTTCAGGAAGCAGTCATTGTTCGGTTCCTGCTGGAACTGTACAGGCTTCAGTCCTGTGAGTACTGTTACCTTGTTCGTGCCTTAGGGTTCAGGTACAGACACCCACTGCTGTTGCTCCCAGCCATGATCATTCAGAGTGGGCCCCTGTAATAGCAATCTGTGCAGAAGGCTGGAGTTTCTAAAGGTCTGTGGAACACTCTCTCTCCATTCTGCATACACCCCAAGAGGGAACCCAGCGTGTTTGTATCTTTGTATTCCCTGCCCCTTTTTGTTCACAGCCTCTGTTGCCTAGCCTTTCTTGTAGTCCAGCTTCTTGTGTGCCTTTCTCCCTTTAGCTTAGTGGGCACGCCTCTACCCTCAGGCCACTCCTGACACAATGGGCCTCATTACGACCCAGGCGGTCCGGAAATAACGGTGGCGGTAAACCCGCCACCACCGTTGTTTCCGGACCGCCTGAGTCCGACCCCTGCAGGCGGGAGGTGATGTTCCCGCCAGGTCTGACCTGGCGGGTTTAACACCTCCCGCATGCAGGCGGACAAGGAAACACCGGCAGCATTACGAGATGCTGCCGGTGTTTCCATGATCCCCATTTCCATCGAGTCCCATAGGACTCAATGGGAATGGGGATTTACACCATTCCGCCTCCGTGATTCCCGGTCACCGGGATTGTAATGCCCCGGTAATTCCGGGAATCACGGAGGCGGAATGGTAATATGAGTCCGGCGTTAACCAGGCGGTTTTACCTCCTCGTTTAACGCCAGACTCGTAATGAGGCCCAATGTGTTGTTTAGCTACATGTGTTGAAAAGTGTAGTTGTTGAAATGCTATTTCTAGTAATTCTACCGTCATTACCACCTTCCCTGTTAGTTCCTGTCTCCATATTAGATCTGTCAGGGATTGTTTACACCCTCTCTTTTCCCACAACTCTTGTTCTTTGGCAGGTACATGTTTTTCAAGCTCTATTATTTGGGCATTTGGTGTATGGCTGTATCCCTCCTCTTGTGTATCGTACTGGATGTTTTAACAATGCACTCTATTGCTTGCAGAACATTGAAATACGCAGCGGCATCAGCTGCTGCGTTTCCCAATGAGATTGCTTCTGTGTCATTGGTATGTGCTTGGCACTTCACCACTGCTACCACTGATGGTTCTGCTAGTGCTTCTATCAGTTCGTTTAGTAGGGCTGCATGTTGTACCAGTGAACCATCTGCCCTCCGAAACCCTCTTTGTCGCCATCATGACAACCCTGAATGCACTGTTGTGGTGGCATATGCTGAGTCAGAGTATATTGTTACCGCACATCCTTTCGCTGTGTGCAGCGCTTCAATTAGCGCTGTTAATTCTGCTGCTTGAGCCGAATAATGAGAGTGGAGGCATTTCTGCACAATCATTTCATATCCTTCTTATTCCATTCTTACACCCGCCGCCCCTACATGCTTTTCTCCTGTCTCGCTGTCTATTGATGCTGACCCATCTACAAAGTATATTCCCCCCCCCCTGTAATGCATTTTCACTTGGTTTGGGGATATCATCTTCCTCTCCCTCATATATTGCGCAATCATGAGCCTGTATATCCTCAACTGTACATGGTTCAGTAATGAATATAGCTGGGTTTACTGTCTTGCATCTTATCTCATGACAGTTTGGGCTGGATATTATAAGTTCATAGGCTGTTGCCCTCTGTGTTGTTAATGTAGATTTGGAACATTCTAGGATTGCAAACAGTGAGTGTTCTGCGTATAATGTCACTGAGCATCCCATCACGATGGTGGCGCTTTTTTCTATCACGAAGGCTACTGCAGCGAGAGCTTGTGCGCATGCGAAGTGGCCCTGCATCACTGAATCTAATGTACCGCTATAGTAGGCCAATGGCTTGTGACCTAATGATGTTTTCTGGGTCAATACTGCAGTCATTAAAATGCCATTGCAGTGGGAAAACAGGTAAAACTCCCGATCATAGTAGGGGTTTGCTAGAACTGGTGCGTGTGTAATAAGGTCTTTTAATTTGAAATATTGTGTCATCATCTCGTCTGTCCATTTTAGCAGGACATTATTCTATTGTGCTTCCTTCAAAGCCTGTAACAGTGGGCGCGTGTATGCTGCATAATCAAGTATCCAGGCACGGCAGTAATTGCAGATGCCGAGAAAGTTCTGCATGTCTTTCACTGTCTTTGGTATCGTTAGGTGGTGTATTGCTGCTGCTCTGTCTGGTAAAATTCTCTTGCCATCTTTTGAAATCAGCTGTCTTAAATAGAGCACTTCTGCTAGGCAATATTGTAGCTTCCCCTTGTCCACCTTATATCCTTTTGTAGCTAGTAAATTTAGTAATGTGATCGAAACGGTCCTGCACTGTTCTTCACTTTTACTGCAGACGAGTAGATCGTCCACGTACTATATTATCGTGCTCTCTACATCAATGTTGCCAAGTTCTTCATGCAAGATTCTATTAAAAATGCTTGGGCTTTTACAATATCCCTGGGGCAACCTACAATGCTCGTATCTGTTCCCCCCTAGTGTGAATGCTGTGAGGTATTGACAACTTGGATCAAGTGGTATTGAGAAAAAGGCATTTTTTTAAATCCACCACTCTGAAACAGGTGACATCTTTGGGTATGCTACACAAAATGGATGCAGGGTTAGGTACTAATGGAAACTCCTTCTGTATGATGTCATTAAGTGGGCGTAGGTCCTGGATCATCCTCCAAGCCCCGCCCCTTGCTTTCTTGATAGGAAATATCGCTGTGTTGCAGGGTGAAGTGGATGGCACTATTATCCCCTGCTGTAGTAATGCATTTATTGTTTATCGTATCTCTTCCTCTTCCTCCCTTGATAGTGGGTATTGTTTTACTCTGGGTGGTATTGCACCTGGCTTCAGTTTTATTTTATTGGCTGTTACTTCTTTTAGGAGCCCTACATCATGGGGGCCAGTGGTCCATATTTCTGGCAGGACCTTTTCCATGTCTTCGTCAAATGTGATGGGTGGCACACTTACACTGGCCATGAGGGGGGTTATGTATTTCCCTGTGTTGGATCATGATGTCACATGGTACACTTATCTCCATTATTATTTCCCCATCACTCTCATTGTCAGTGAACAATTCCTCATCAGTTAAATCGTGCAACATTATATTTGGCTCTATGCATAATACTGTTCTCCATTTGCATCGATGCGTGTCCAGACCTATTACCACGATATGTTTACTTGAAACCTGTATCCCTTCTAGGTCTATAGACAAAATGGTGCCTGGTACAACATCTGTATTCACGATTGGGCGGAAGACAAAATCTGAGGGCACCTTCCATTCCTTTCTTGTTATCTCTGGTACCACTCTGGCGAGTACCCTGATCCCATATACGAACATATCCATGTTTATGGGCACCCCACTTACCGCAATTTCGTTGGTCATGGTGCTAATCATCAGCATTGCCCGTACTGGGCACACTCCTGGGGTGGAACGCACTATCCCTCGCTCGGTAAAGGAATGGTCATGTTCAATTTGCTCAGGAGGTCTCTACCCAACAAATTTATCGGCGAGTCTTCGTGATATAGTAGAGGTGCTCGCACCGTTTTTCCTCCCACCGTTATGTCAAGATCTTTTGTGTAAGAAACTTTTAAAATAGCCCCAGAGAACCCCTGCATTTCCAAATTTTTTCCCGAAAGCAAGAACCAGCCTTCCATGAGACATGATTTTTCGGCTCCCGAGTCCACCATAAAGATGAACTGTTTGTTCCCTATCTCCACCCCCACTATTGTTTCCTCTTCTGCACCTAGGATAGTAGATAGGACTGGACACGCAAGTGCTCTCTGTGGACTGTCCTAATCTGCATATGTCTCAGTTCCTGGAACAGAGAATACATTATCCCCCACTACCGCTGCGCTGCAAAAAGGCGCCGGCTCGCCAAAGTTGGTGTTGGCATTACCCATAGTGTTCTGTCTTGCCATTTGTTGTTGCATACTTCTCTGCCTTGGTTGTTGTCTTTGTTGCATTTGTGGTTCCTTCCTCTGTGGCTCATTATAGTATTGTTCGTTCTGCCCATTTCCTCCCATAGGTAACCCATATGGGCTTCCCAGATGTGGGTGACCGTACTGCTGCTCGTTTCCCATTGGGGGCTGCCCTTGGTAATAGCCCGTTGGTCGCATTCTGCATTCTCTCGAAAAATGTCCCCACCTCCCGCAATTCCAACATGGCCCTTGTGGTCTCCCCCTCATCCCTGGGCCACCAAACCCTCTGCCGCCCATTCCTCCGAATCCCCCTCTGGGTCCTCGATACCCATCTCGTCCTCTTGCGGGCCTTCCTTGCCACTGGGGCCCTCCGTACTGCTCCTCTCCGTCCCATTGCTCCTGTCCATTTGCAGCCCAAGTTGTGGCCATTCTGACTGGCGTATTTCCTGCCCCTTCTTCTCCTTCCCCTTGTCTGTCAGTTGATGTTGTGGCGTTCATTGCCGTGACCTTCACTAATTTATTTTGTACAAACTTTGCTTCGTCTGCCAACCTCCTCTGCGCAATCTCCTTTTCTCTTTCTTTGATCCTTCTACAATGGTGTACAATTATACTCTGAATCTCTGGCCAGCCTTTGGCTTCTTTCCCAGCAATTTTATCCAAGGCCTTCTGCACCTCCTTCGGGAGCCCTTTTTTGATTATGAAATAAACCAGGGCGGTGGATTGATCCCACGCCATACCCGTTTCAGATCTCCACAGGTCTTGCACCCGGAGGATGAATTGCGTAGGCTCCTCCTCCTCTCCCATAGTGCATTGCATCACTAGGTGTAAATCGGAAGTGTCTGGAAATGTCCTTCGCAATGCATCCCACACTTGTGCCCTAACGTTGTATTTGTATTTGTATTTTATTTATTTGTAACGCGCACCCACAGGCCCGGAGGCATCAGGGCGCAGTTTGTAGTTGCAGAGATACAGAGATGCATAGATACAGGCAAAGCAGTGCAAGTGTTTACAGAGACATGACATTTCAGGATATGGACAAAAACAATGTATTCACAATAAAAAAACAGTCAGAGGGTAAGAGCAGGTAAAGGCAGAGGCGCTGTTTTAGGACTGGTTGAGGAGCCAGGATCTGGTGTTGGCTTTGAAAGTGTGAAAAGACTCTTCCGCTCTAATTGTAACAGGGAGGGAATTCCAAAGCTTGGACGCTAGGACCGGGAAGCTTGAACCCCCTGCTTTTTGCAGTTTGAATCTAGGGATGGCTAGGCAGTGGGAGTGGGCGGTTCTTAGTGGGCAGGTGGTCGAGTGTCGCGACAGTCGACTGCCGAGATAGATGGGAGCCTTGTTGGCCAGACATTTATGCGTGATGGCAAGTGCTTTGAGTGAGATTCTTTGCTTGACAGGTAGCCACTTTAACTCTGATCTGGTTTCAGAGATATGGTGGTTGCGAGGGATGTTTAAGGCGGCACGGATGGCATTGTTTTGGGTGGTTTGCAATTTATTTAAATTTTCTTGACTAGTGCCTAGGTAAAGGGCACTGCAGTAGTCAATTTTAGCCATGATGAGGGTTCTCGCTAGTGTGACACTGTTGGATGTGGTGAGGAAGGGTCTGCAGGCAGCAATGAGTTTACATGTGTAAACCGCTGCCGATCTGACCGCATTCGTTTGTCTAGTTAGTGATAGCGTGGCGTCAAGGTAGAACCCTAGTGTTTTCGTATCTTTAGAGACTCGTATGCTATTGCCATCAATAGTAAAAGATTGATATGCCGGGTCGAGTCTGCTCAGGCGTTGTGCAGTGCCCAGGATAAGGAGCTCTGTCTTATCATCATTTAGGCACAGTTGGTGTTGGGCCATCCAAGCTTGGATAACTAAGTAGATATCGTTGAGGGTCTTAGTGTCGACCAGATAATCACCAGTAATGGGGATGAGTATCTGGGTGTCATCCGCATAATTAGTGTAAGAGACACCCAGATAGTCAAGCACATCAAAGAGTGGTTTTGTGAAGATGTTATAGAGTGTAGGTGACACACAAGAGTCCTGAGGTACGCCGCAGTGAATTGGGGAGGGGTCGGCAGCAGCGGATGGGGCAAAGACTCTCATAGCTCTGTTGCTCAGAAAGGATTTGATCCATGCTGCTGCAGAAGACGAGAAGTTAGCAGCCGTATGGAGGTGCTTGCAGAGGATCTGGTGATTAACCAGATCAAAAGCGGCCGACAGGTCAAGTAGTAATAACATTGCTAGCTTGCCCTGATCCTTTAGAATTTCGATTTGGGTTTTAAGGTCAATTAACGCAGTCTCCGTCCCGTGTCTGGGGCGGAAACCAGATTGACGAAGACCTAGCATGTTATTAGATTCCAAATAGCTTTGAATCTGAAGGTATGCAGCACGGTCAAGAATTTTAAGCAGAAATGGAACTGTATTAATGGGTCGGAAATTAGTAGGGATGCTGGGGTCGAGGAAAGGATTTTTGAGCAAGGAGATCACCCAAGCATCCTTCAGGTTATTAGGGACGATACCAGTTTTGAAAGACGAGTTAATGAAGGCAGTGATAAATGGGGCCAGCTCGTGCGCCGAGTCCTTGATAATAGGGGCTGGGCATGGATCACCTTGGCAGTTAGAAGGTTTAATTCTGAGAATTATGTTTTCTACCTCGGCGATGGTGAGCGGTGAGAATGTAAATGGAGTGGTGTTAGTAGTGTCAGCAATGGGGACCTTGGCATGGGATAGAGCGCGGTTGTCACGCTTCAAATTGTCCTGTTTATCTTTAATTTTCGTTTGTAGTGAGGAAATTTTATTTAGTAATGCTGCTTGGATGTTGGTACACCATTTACTATCTTTCAGGCAGGTATCAGGGGGGGCAGCTGGGGTTTCAAGCTCTTTTAAGATTTTGAACAATTCCTTAGTGTTCGAGTCAGCTTGCATAATGCGGTTGTTAAGGGATTCCTTCTTTGCAGTGATGATGGCGTCTTTGTAGGAAAGTGAGGCAAGAAGGAAACCATCTTTGTGCTCGTCAGAGGGATGGCTTTTCCAGCGATTTTCAGCGCATCGTTTCGCTTTACGGAGGGCTCTCAGCTGTGGGGTGAACCATGAGTTGAGGTGAGCTTCAACTTTAGCCTTCCTAAGTTTGATAGGTGCAATAGAATCAATAGCTGTTAGCATAGTTTGGTTGTACGTGTCTGCTAAGGACGTAGGGTCAGGGCAGGTGTTGATGGCTATGTCGAGAGCTGGGAGAAGCAACGGGAGGAGTTTCTCCTTAGATATATCTTTTTTGCTTCTAGTCGGGAGTGCTGGGGCTATGGGAGTTGGGAGGCGTGGGGAGGCTTCGATGTTAAAGGTTATGACGTGGTGGTCAGTCCATAGACAAGGAGTGTTGCTGAGAACTTTAATATTGCAGTTGGAGCCAGCTAACCAATCAAGAGTTCTACCTTTGATATGAGTAGGTTCTTGGGTGTACAGGGTAAGGCCAAGATCCGTTAGAATGTTCTCCAAGTCAGTAGCCACAGGATCCTTTAGGTCACCAAGTCCGAGGTTGAGGTCGCCTAGGACAATAGTTTGTGATTTGTTTTTGGTATTGTCCAGAAGTAGGGTAGATATTTCACTTGCAAAGGACGGTGCCGGCCCCGGGGGCCTGTAAATGAGGTGCAAGGTGGCCGTTTGATTAGGGGTGAGTGCTAGTTTGACTGACAGCAGCTCAGCTGAAGCTAGTTTGGCATCAGGTATCACTCTTAGGTCAAGCGCATTTTTATGGATGATGGCTACACCTCCACCTCTAGAGTGGGCAGTAGGGCGGTCGCAACGAATAATACCATAGTCGGGCGGTAGAGCTAGCGCTAGTAGGGGGCCAGAGGCAGCATGAAGCCAGGTTTCCGATATAGCTAGGAAATCGAGGTCAGACTTAGTGATGAGGTCAGCTATGTCAAGTGCATGTGCAGTGAGGGATCTGGCGTTAATAAGGGCGCCCTTAAACATGGGCAGTTTAACCTCGGTAATTGAGGAGTTGCAAGTGGTGATGATAGGTGGTGGCCCTGGTGGGGGTAGTAAGGTTTGCTTAGAGACGTTGTTCTGGGATTGACGTAGGCGGAATCTAGTGCCTAGTCTCTTATTTCTAAGAAGGACTGGGCAGGGTTGGTTAGGTGTAGGTTTCTTAGCAAAGTGTTCAAGCCATAATGCAGGGTCATTAAGGTATAGGCTAGTCTGTCCTCTAGCAGAATCTGGCGGGCTCGTTCTGAGCGGCATCATGGGCAGAGGGGAGCAAGACTGAGAGAGAGGTGCTCAGGTTTAGGATGAGATGGTGAGGTGGTTAGCTGCATGACTTGGGGAAGTCGACAAGTAAAGTATAGTACAGTGGGAGGAGCGCGCTGTTGTACGTGATAATCGTTCTGGTTACCTGCGTGTAGAGGAAGAGGGCAAGGGTACTACAATCGCAAGTAGTGCTAGGGGTCACCTGGGTATGATTTAGTAGTGAAGGCGAGAAGGCACAGCAGTGAAAATACAGGTAGGGGCACCTAGATTCAATTTAACAGTGAGAGGCAAGAGGCACAGCAATCAGAATGCAGGTAGGGGCACCTAGATTCAGTGTTCAGGGCAGTGTTTACCACCTGGCTGAGATGCATAGAACACTGTCTAGGTTCGAAGTATGACAGTGATACTAAGATACATGAGGTACCATCTACGTTCAAGTGAGGTAGGGGGGCTGAAGTACATAGAATGTCAACTAGATTCGAATATGGCCGTGAAATAAGGCGATGAGGCTAACAATGCATGGGGCAGCATCTAAATGCAAATAAGGCAAAGAGACTAGAAATGCATGGAGCGCCAACTTAATGCAGATGGGCAATGAAGCTAACAATGCATGGAACATCATCTAAATGCAAATAAGGCAAAGAGACTAGAAATGCATGGAGCGCCAACTTAATGCAGATGGGCAATGAAGCTAACAGTGCATGGAACATCATCTAAATGCAAATAAGGCAAAGAGACTAGAAAGGCATGGAGCGCCAACTTAATGCAGATGGGCAATGAAGCTAACAGTGCATGGAACATCATCTAAATGCAAATAAGGCAAAGAGACTGGAAATGCATGGAGCGCCAACTTAATGCAGATGGGCAATGAAGCTAACAGTGCATGGAACATCATCTAAATGCAAATAAGGCAAAGAGACTAGAAAGGCATGGAGCGCCAACTTAATGCAGATGGGCAATGAAGCTAACAGTGCATGGAACATCATCTAAATGCAAATAAGGCAAAGAGACTGGAAATGCATGGAGCGCCAACTTAATGCAGATGGGCAATGAAGCTAACAATGCATGGAACATCATCTAAATGCAAATAAGGCAAAGAGACTAGAAATGCATGGAGCGCCAACTTAATGCAGATGGGCAATGAAGCTAACAGTGCATGGAACATCATCTAAATGCAAATAAGGCAAAGAGACTAGAAAGGCATGGAGCGCCAACTTAATGCAGATGGGCAATGAAGCTAACAGTGCATGGAACATCATCTAAATGCAAATAAGGCAAAGAGACTGGAAATGCATGGAGCGCCAACTTAATGCAGATGGGCAATGAAGCTAACAGTGCATGGAACATCATCTAAATGCAAATAAGGCAAAGAGACTAGAAAGGCATGGAGCGCCAACTTAATGCAGATGGGCAATGAAGCTAACAGTGCATGGAACATCATCTAAATGCAAATAAGGCAAAGAGACTGGAAATGCATGGAGCGCCAACTTAATGCAGATGGGCAATGAAGCTAACAGTGCATGGAACATCATCTAAATGCAAATAAGGCAAAGAGACTAGAAATGCATGGAGCGCCAACTTAATGCAGATGGGCAATGAAGCTAACAATGCATGGAACATCATCTAAATGCAAATATGGCAAAGAGACTAGAAATGCATTGAGCGCCAAATTGATGCAAATGGGCAATGAAGCTAACAATGCATGGAACATCATCTAAATGCAGATAGGGCAAATTAATCATGGGTGAGCATAAATTATAGTTTGCATATGCCAACACAAAGGGGGGACAGTAATCGCAGAGGTACAGCGGATCTGAGATTAGTATGGGCACACCAGGTGAGGTTTAACATGGGCACAGTAACTTTCCTAATACTGAAGTTGCGGTATGAAGGAGCTTATTAAAGGGAATGCCGGCTCGAGTTAAATATCCCTTGCGTAATGGGGAGGTGGAGCCTGGTAGTGCTAAGCAGGTATTGGGGTAGTATGCAGTGACGATAGAGGTTGAGTAGAGTTCGCAGTATGTTGCGGCGTCAGCGTGCGCACTGAGGCATGACCAAAAATGCGGGTTTAACAATTTCTTAGTAAACAGTGTTAGTATAGCGAGCAGATACGGTGGAAGTCTCTTATGAATGAGCCGTGGGTGGGCTTACCATGTTTTAATAGTCTTTCCATAGGTATAGGTAGGCTGCATATGACGATCGACCGGGGTCCTGGCCCTGTGCTCTGGTAGCTCTGGACAGGCTCAGGACAGGAGCCTTCTTCCGGGCCTTACTCCGGTGGGCCGGCGCTCGCCTGCCGGCGCAGGCTGGTTGGCTGATAGCGTTTGCTGCAGCCAATCCGTGTGCAGCCAGGCAGATTGGTGTTGTGGCTGGGGGTCAGGCACCAAGAAACTTGGCGGCCATTTTGAGGAGGGCACGCGTTTCGTTGCAGCCGATGCTGCTCTTTGTAGATGTCGGGGAAGGCAGGATAGGTATCCCAAATGGTGCGGTCTGGATCGTACGAGGAAGCAGGGAATTAAGCTCGTACTGCCAAAATGGAAAGATGATTTCTTTTTTGCTCGGCTGGAAGGGGCATGCTGACACTCGTGCAATGTGTCCAGCAGCTTACCTGGCTGGCGAAATGGAGCATGATCTCTCCAGGCGGCTCCTGCGGCGTGGTGACCACCGGTGAGCTCCTGCTCAGGTGGGGGGTGACTGCAGTGAACTGGGGCTCAGGACAGGAGCCTTCTTCCGGGCCTTACTCCGGTGGGCCGGCGCTCGCCTGCCGGCGCAGGCTGGTTGGCTGATAGCGTTTGCTGCAGCCAATCCGTGTGCAGCCAGGCAGATTGGTGTTGTGGCTGGGGATCAGGCACCAAGAAACTTGGCGGCCATTTTGAGGAGGGCATGCGTTTCGTTGCAGCCGATGCTGCTCTTTGTAGATGTCGGGGAAGGCAGGATAGGTATCCCAAATGGTGCGGTCTGGATCGTACGAGGAAGCAGGGAATTAAGCTCGTACTGCCAAAATGGAAAGATGATTTCTTTTTTGCTCGGCTGGAAGGGGCATGCTGACACTCGTGCAATGTGTCCAGCAGCTTACCTTGCTGGCGAAATGGAGCATGATCTCTCCAGGCGGCTCCTGCGGCGTGGTGACCACCGGTGAGCTCCTGCTCAGGTGGGGGGTGACTGCAGTGAACTGGGGCTCAGGACAGGAGCCTTCTTCCGGGCCTTACTCCGGTGGGCCGGCGCTCGCCTGCCGGCGCAGGCTGGTTGGCTGATAGCGTTTGCTGCAGCCAATCCGTGTGCAGCCAGGCAGATTGGTGTTGTGGCTGGGGGTCAGGCACCAAGAAACTTGGCGGCCATTTTGAGGAGGGCACGCGTTTCGTTGCAGCCGATGCTGCTCTTTGTAGATGTCGGGGAAGGCAGGATAGGTATCCCAAATGGTGCGGTCTGGATTGTACGAGGAAGCAGGGAATTAAGCTCATACTGCCAAAATGGAAAGATGATTTCTTTTTTGCTCAGCTGGAAGGGGCATGCTGACACTCGTGCAATGTGTCCAGCAGCTTACCTTGCTGGCGAAATGGAGCATGATCTCTCCAGGCGGCTCCTGCGGCGTGGTGACCACCGGTGAGCTCCTGCTCAGGTGGGGGGTGATGGTGACCCATCATGGCGGTCACAATTCATTGTCACTCCCGGGAACCCTGCCTTCACCCATACTGTGCCTGCTTGGTCACCCACTACGGATACCAGTAAACCTTTTACATCCCCTATGGCTAAGGGCACTCCTGCTGTGTTTTTTTCAAACGCATGTATCCACTTCCCCACCCGAAAGTGGAGGGAGAAGTTTTAATAAGTTATTTTTGTCCATCTGTGCCCATGTGATATAGTGTGGCCTCCTGCTCCCTTGTGTATCAGTGGCATCTGTAGTTTTGGTTTACCTCCTTTCTTACTTACCATTCCCTTCTTTGTTTTACTTACCAGCATGTTCCCTACCTTTTGTCTTAACCTCCCTTGCCATCTTGGCATGGCTCTTTCATCCTCTTGGTCGAATGGGAATGGCAATGGAGACCCCACTGCCGCCACCCCTCCTCATATTCATCTAGGTCACTCCATACTTCCTCTATCTCCCCTTCTGACTCCCTTTCTCCTTGTCCCTCCCCTCTTTGGCTGTCTGGGGTTGTAGGTCTTATTATTCTTACAGGTTTGCCATTTAGATGGAACAGGAACTCTCCCGATTGCCACTCTTGCTCCTGTCCTTTTGGTGTTGGCGCCGGCGGCTGCAGGAAAGGTGTACATTCCCCTGCGACACTTGGTGGAGGGGTGAGGTTAGCTGCTGTTAATGGTGGTACTTCCCCTCCTCCTGGCAACATCTAACCTCTATCGCACAAAGCTCTTAATCACTGGAGGGGCACTAGTTGGCCCATATAACCCTCCTGTCTCATATGGTGGCGGGGCTGTGGCAGCCGCTGCTGCTGGGGCGGCTGGTGTGGTGGGTGCTGGCACATACTGGGGCTCACTGTAACCCACTGCGGGCCTTGTCAATAATGGATAAATTCTAGTGATATCATTCTCTTTCGTTTTTATAGTGCATTCTTCCCCTGCAGCACCTTCTCCTTCCTCCGGGACCTTCTCTTTCTCGGTTACTGTGTCTTTACTTACCTTGCCGCTGGGCGCTACCTCTTCGAACATTCGCCATTAATCTAGTACCTCCCTTCTGTTTTGCAATTGCCTTCCCCTGTATTTTGCTAGCAGATGTGTTGACACTAGATCCAATACACTTTTCTCAAAGGACCCTCCTTCCGGCCATATAGGCGATACACCCCCACCTTTTATTTCCACCACCCACTGATCATGATATTTTTGTATTTTGTCACTATACAAAGGAAGGTGTTGACATATATGTGCTAATGGTGTAGTCCCTCCCATAACACTGTATTTCTTGTTCTTACTTATGTTCACTTTTTTATCTCAGGGTATAATTATACTAGCGGACGTTAGGTGTTGCGTCTGCGTTCTATTTAATAGAACGTCTATGGCATGTGGCACCATTAAAATTAAGGTGTGCCCCAGCACCATTCCTTCAGTTTGTTTCACTGACAGAGCAGCCGTACAACAGCTTGCAAACAACGTAGTAACGCGCAAGCGACAGGGTCCAGCACGGAAGAAAAATAACCGCATGGTCTATTTCTTCCACCTTGTTCCTGTGTCAAAACAGCCAACGCGCAGCCTTCATTCTCATGCACAAACAATCTGAAAATGTTTTCATAGTTTGGTGTGCCCAAAACGGGGTTGGAGCACAATGCAGTTTTGAGCAGCCCAAATGCTCTTTGGCATTCTTCATTCCATTGCAAAGGCATCACAGCATCCTTTTTTGTCAATGCCACCATTGGTTTCACAATCATTGCAAAGTTTACTATCCACTGCCGGCAATAGGAAGCCATGCCTATTATGGCTCTGACTCCTTTCTGTGTTTTTAGAATAGGCATACCAGCAATACTCTCTATTCTTTCTGGTGTCAGTCTTCTCCCCTCTTTCGAAAGTAGGTAGCCCAAATAAGCCACCTCCTTTTGACAATACTGGAATTTCTTCAAACTAGCTTTATAGCCATGTGTAGCTTTATGGCCATGTGCTGCTAAGTGTGACAATAACAAGACAGTACTTTCTTTACAAATTTTCTTCGTATCCGCAGCAATTAACAGATCATCTATATACTGTAATAATATACAACCTGCCGGTAGTTCTAACATATCTAATTGTTCTTTCAATGCCTTGCTATAAATACTCAGACTCTCTGTATAGCCTTGTGGAATACGCGTGAATATGAATGACCGCCCTCCTAAAGTGAAAGCAAACAAGTATCTGCTATCTTTGTGTACTGGGATGCTGAAAAAGGCATTTTTAAGGTCTATCACACTAAAATATTCTGCCGAGGCGGGTATCATTGTCAAAATCGTGGTGACTCCTGGGACCAATAGGAATTGAGGGCCAACCACTTTGTTCAATGCTCGCCTATCAATTATGAAACGATACGGTATCTCATTACCTCCTTTCTTATACACCGGGAGAATGGGGCTGTTACATGTGCTACCTGTAATTTCTTCAATTACCTTCAATTTTACCAAATCTGAAACAATACTTTTCAATGCTTTCTCTCCCTCCATTGAAATCTTGTATTGAGGAATATGTGGCAAAGTTACTCCCTCCTTCAAAACAATTTTTACTGGCTCTATTTTCAAGCACCCCACATCATTGTCATTCATTGCCCATATGCAAACTGGCACCTCACTCAACTCCCCCGGCAAAGGTTTGGACAAAAATTCAGACACTGGTATATTCTGGGGCGAAATTGTCAAGAACACTCCATCAGGAGGGCAATGGATAACTGCACTCAGTTTTTTCAACAAATGTAATCCTAAAAGATTCTCCCCACAATTTTCTGTTAAGAGAAATGGACAATATTCAGTAAATGGACCTAATGTTACTGAATAGACACTGGTTCCGACCCCTGTCTTGGGCTGTCCTATTGGTTGAGAGGGTGTCTCGAAAAGGGGAAAATCTTCCTCGGGACCAGCCCTTATTAGCATAAATCACCCAATTCAGCCCAAAATACAGGTCCTATCGTGCCAAGCAGTGACCTCATGCTAGTGAAATGACACCATCAGTATAAATGTTGCATTTATTAGACAAAAAGCATAATATAATAGAAACAGTAAATTTAGCAGCTATGTGGTAGAAGAGTACAAAACTCATTAGAGGAATCACAAAACTTAGAGAAACACAAAACTTAGAGAAACACAGTCTTACGCCCCTTGAGATGGTATCATTAATCAGTGCTGGAGACCCTGGTCATTTTAAGCTAACTGCTGCCAGCCCCGCTCAGATGACCGCTGCAGGGTGCCGCACAGAGCGTCAGGTTCCGGGCACTCACTCTTGCTTGAACCAAGTCCACGGATCGATCTCCGTCCAGTTCTGGGTGTGTGCACCTTTTGTGCTCTTGTGCCGTCAATCAACATGACGCACAGTTCCAGAACTTTCCTTGTGCAAAATATAGGTTTGCTCATGGAAAAACCCACCTCTCACTGAGATGCTCCGTGCTCGTACCCCTCCCTTGGAGTCCTGTCTGCGAAAGCACTGGAATGTGTCTTATCAGCGTGTGGGCAAGGCCGTACCAGGCCTTCTCAGGGAAAGAGGATTTGTTTACGAAGCCATGCAGAGCTTCAGCTACAAGAAACAGAATATTTTAAGAGAAGCCGAGATCAATTAACCCCATGTGAGCAAGTGAGCAAACTCTACCAGGCCTGCACTCATAACTTAGTATCCATAGCGCTTCAAAGATTGGCGCTATATAGGTGCCATAATGCTCCAAACACTCCAATACAAGTCTCTATTCACTACTACACTGGGGCCTCCGCCCTGCATATTCCTTGTAGCTCACTAAAGCGTAATGGAGGCGCTACCAGACATTACTTTCAGCATTTAACACATACTTTGAATAAACTATTGGTTTTCAGCTGCTAATGCTGTCATCTGAAGCCCTAATTGGCAAATTTGGCACTTTGTATTTCACGACAGAGGGGGAAACAACACATCATCCGATGTGTAGTCGCCACAATAATATGTATTGGGTTGTATGTCAAAAATTTTTCCGCTTCTGCCTTTATTTTGCCCACTCTGATTTTGGTTATAAGGAGCCTGACTTTGATCTTGGCTCTGATTCTGAGTGCCATTTCCTTGATTGTTCTGGTGTTGTTCTCTGACCAAACCCATTCCTATTTTGCAAGTGTGGACATTGCGCTCTCCAATGACCCTCTTCTCTACAATATGCACACTGATTTAATCCCAGAGGCCCTCCATGCATGTTAGAATTACTTCTCCCTTGCGCATTACCTCTCCCTCTATTGTGTCCAGTGACCTGCTGAAGTAACAGACTCATTTTCAAATTTACCCTGTCCTTTGCCTCTTTCTCTTTCTCTGTGTTCACCCTATTCTCATAATACTGGGCCATATGCAATACTTCACTCAATGATTTTGCTTGCCATGCACTTTCCGATGTCATTATTAAGTTTTGAATTGGAGGTATTAACCCTCTCACATACTTATCAACAAATAGTCTTTTACCTGCCTCCGTGCTTACATCCTGTCCACAAAAATCTGTAAACACTTCCTCAAATCTATTAAAATAATCTGTGGACAACTCATCTTTGTTTTGGACACATGCAGTTAATTTGTCCCATACAATTCTTTTTTCTGGAACGATTGTTTTCAGTTTTTGTATTATTCGTCCTGGTAGCGCTGCCATATTTGGCGATGGTTTCTCGCCTGCTTTTCTATTCCCATCCTCTATTGCTAGATTTTCCCATATGGCACCGTAGGCTTCCTCATCATTCACTTTCCTTATTTGCTTCCATATGTCTGCTGGAAGAATTACTGGGAATATTAATTCTATATCATTCATAGTAAAAATAGACAATCTCAAATAGGACTCTATTTCCTTATAGAATCCCGCCGGATTCTTCCTCAAATCGGGAATCGTTTGTTTTATATTATTCACCTCTCGTCTGGAGAAAGGAACATGTACATACTGTGCTGTATAATGCGCTTCCGTTACCTGTGCTGGTTGATTACCTGATGCAGGAATTTCTACTTTCGGCACAAAAGTAGGTGGGACTTCCCTCATAGGAAATACAGTACTTACTTTTCCTCCTGCCTCCCTCATGTGCAATACTATTCCCAAATCAAGTGATAAGGCTGTTTCTCCCGTTCTGCGTTTTATTGCTCTTTTATATATTGCCATCAATTCGGGGGGACTAGCTTGTTTATTGTCTATATCTCTGTCCTGCAAATATTCAACCATCACCTGCAATGCCTTTCCCTTCATTGGCAATGTGTATTGATCGAATATTTCGTGCACTTCCATCATGGGAATACTAGGATCCGCAATCCATTTTAGCGCCTCCCGTGTACATATTTTTAATTTTTCACTCGCCTGTTTTGACGGCAGAAGAAATCGCTGCTGCACATATGATACCGCCTCTTTCCTATCCCTTCTTATATCTTTGCCCCTATACCCCGGAATGGCAAACATTTCAGCATATGCATCATCAAGTTCATTTTTAAATTCAAAAAGCCTGTCCACAAGTTCTTTTATCTCTTCATCTCTCTCTCTACTTCGTGCCAAAGCATTCAAATCCCGCAACTTCTGCGGCGGTACCATTCCAATTAACTGCTTCCATCTCTCCATTAAATATTCTCCCATGCATTCCAACAATACCTGTCTTTCACTATTCTTCCTGAAATCATACATCGAGTCCAGTGTTGATATTTCATCATTTCCGTCTATATACATCTCTGCCTGTTCTTTCAATTCCCGTTTTCTCTCCTTGCTGACCGCACTACGGGTTACTCTAGTGCACTCACTTTGTGCCGTCCCCTCTTTCCTTCTATCGTCTTCTCTTATTACAGTGAATTCAAGTTCAATGGGCGGAGGGGGAAGGGGAATATCTTGGGAGGGAGGTGCGGATGGAACAACCAGACCGGGAACGGGGAGTGGCTGCTGCGGTGCTGGAGTTGCGGACATCGGCGCTGTTGGCTGTATGATCTGTGACTGTACTGGGATCTGAGCAGCTGGGAGGAGCTGGACAAATGAAGGGGGTGGAGCAATAGACACGGGTGCAATCCTCTTAGTCTCTCTTTTTGGGCGCTCTTGCCTTGTCTCAGTTAATAGTTTATTTATTAACTCATCCGGTGAATGCAATTCTCGTTGAGGATATATTTTGTCTACCCCCAACTGACCACATCTCTCTGACTTTCTCAAATTATCATCCCATTCCTTTTCATCCTGCTCTTTCACTCTTTCTGTTTTTGACTTGTGCCTACGCGCTTTTCCAACGGAGCATGGCTTCCTTCCTCCAATCTCTAATGACGTCAAATGCCACAGGGCGTGTTTTTTTCACAGCAATACTTTTTCCAAATAATCTATCCTCACAATCTCATAACTCCTGTGTTTTGGCCATTGTAAATCTTCTTCGTGCCTGGTTTGCCTATGCCAAATTTCACAAAACATTACCGCCCCTACACCATACTTTACATACATTTCATACCCCGGCGACCCCACGGGTGGCGCGACCTAGCCAGTTTCCAAAGATTGTCTATACCAGTGGAAAAAACCCACTAGGCAGGAAGACAATACCCCAGGCATGTTTTAACCTTCGCTTTGGTTAATTTTAACCTTACCATGGGCGTTTGATTTTGTAAAACCAACTCTCAACCAATATCAGGGTTATTTAGAATCGGGGAACGACTCACCTGATCAACCAATTCGTCCTTCAAGACGCAATTCGTCCATATACTGACGCAACCAAAAATCATTGTGTCTGCGTATCTTGGCTCACTCTGCCTCGTTTCGGGACCCTCGCCTCCTTGTTCTCTGGCCGGACACATCGATCGGGGATCAACTGTGTACAGATCTGCAAAGGAGTCTCTCATCACTTCCACAGGGGCGCCCCGAACACCTCTTGATCCCGACTCGACCGTCCTCGCTTCGTTTTCTCTTCTCGCCTTCTTTATATTACAACATACACAATGGAACAAGTGGGGGAGGGTCCCTATTCGGGCGCCATTTTGATGGGGCCCCTAGGGGACCCTCTTAGTATGGAAACAAGGCACAATCACCACACACGAACTGATACGCCAGACACAAGGTTCAATTCCCAAAAGCTAGGGTTTATTACAAAGCAAATAGTCTCAGTTGGTCAACTGGGTCTCACGTCCCGCAACATGTGTCTCCAGACCCCAAGGGACGCAAGAGAGCGAACATCTTACAACAGTTACATATATACAAAACGAACATCTCACTATCAGTAATGACATGTTCAATACCGCCCATAATGTATTTCCTTTGAAATGGATTCGATGATTGACAATTGTTTTAGGGAACATACTGCTTCTGTTTTCTTTGTTTTAGGGAACATACTGCTCCTGTTCTTTCAAGCAAGCTGCGTGCAGGGAAGAGACACATTCCAGGCCTTGCTATCTTCTAGTTTCTATTTGTGTGCTTGGGGTCAACTCCCTCTACAGGGCTCAGTGAAAGTAAAAGAGAGCATAATTCAAGCCATTAATTGTTTGTTTCTATCATTTCTACCGCATCAGCAAGACTAGCTGGCACCTGCGTAGTGATTAAATGCCTTGTTGCTTACTTCCAAGGACTTGTGAGGGAGGAGACCGGGCTTTGCTGTCTGGATTGCCTGCGTTGTGTTTCAACATGTATCTTGTGGCCTTGCTCTATGCATGAGCAACAATGAAATAACGGAATAGAATAAGCTTACAGCAAAGCAGTTTGAACAGAAAGCAAGAAGCGAAAATTAGACAATATGGCGATTCTATTCCGTTCAAAATGGACGTACTCTTGTCATGCTTATGAATCTGTATTTCTAATACCGAATATATGAGGTGGTTGGTGTTCGGCCAACAAAATACATTGCCTATGCTATGGGAGGGTAATTTCTAGACTCACACTACAAGGATTGTGTTATAGCCCGAACAAGGGGGTAACTCAGTAATAAAGTCTATAGAAATGGTATGCCATGGCGCTGGTGGGACAGGTAATGGTTGAAGAAGTCCTGCTGGTCTCTGCTTTGAGCTTTTTTTTTGGGCACAAATTACACAAGTTTGGATCAAATCTATGATATCCTTGTGCCATGTTGGCCACCAGAAATGTCTTTTCATCTTGGCTGTGGTCTTAGCGATTCCAGAGTGGCCTTCTAGTGGGGCACCATGGTAGTCTGCCATGACCTTCATTTGTAGCTCCTAATTTGGTACGTAAAGGTGACTCTGGAAATAAGGTAAGCCTTCTTGAATGCTAAACTTTGGTCCTTTTGACTTCCAGGCCTCTAATTGTGAAGTAGGCATGCTGAGTTGAATCTGTGACTTTAGGTCTTCTTCTGAGGATCCAGTGACTCCCAGCACCTTCTCTTCTGGAGTTGTTTACTGGATCTGAAGTACTTTGGACATCTTATTTCTCTCCAATCCGTGACAAGGCATCCGCTTTACCATTCCTTACTCCTGGGGGGTAAGTTATAACGAAATCGTATTCCACAAAAAACAATACCCAGTGGAGTTGTTGGGATGATTGAGCCTTTGCATTGCATAAATATTGCAGGTTTAAGTGGTCTATGAAAACTGTGACGGTATGCCGGGCCCCCAATAAATGGTGTCTCCATTCATTGAAAGCATGTTTTATTGCTAGTAATTCCTTATCTGTGATACTGTCATTTAGTTCTGTGGTTGAAAACTTCTTAGACCAGAAGGCCATTGGATGCAGTTGTCCGGTTTTGGGATCTTTCAGAGATAATACAGTCCCCATTGCTGCGCTGGATGCGCCAGTTTCTACTACGAATGGTAGCTCAGGTTGTGGGTGTCTCAAAATGCGAGCAGTGGTAAAATGTTTTTTGGAAAGCCTATTCTGCTTCTTTAGTCCAGGAGAATGTCTTGTGCTTTCGCAATAATTAAGTTATTGGATGAACTAGTTGGGAAAATCCTGCAACAAAGCGTCTGTAAAAATTTCCGAATCCTAACAAACTTTGGACTTGTTTCACTGACATAGTGGAAGGCCAATTCAAAATGGCTTCAACTTTTCGATTATCCATTTGAATTCCCATTGGTGACAGGACGAATCCCAGAAATTCCACTGAGGTCGCATGAAAGGAGCATTTCTCCAACTTGACAAATAACATGTTACCGTAGTTTTATAAGTACCGCCCTTACATGGGTTATGTGCTCTTGGACCGAGTTAGAATAAATTGGAATGTCATTGAGGTACACTACGGCACAGACATCTAGCAATTCGCGTGGGACATCATTCATAAAGTTCTGAAAAGCTGCTGGAGCGTTGCATAAGCCGAAAGGCATAACTTGGTACTCATATAAGCTGTATTTTGTGCGGAAGGCAGTTTTCCATTCATCCCCTTCTTTGATCCTCACTAAATGGTAAGCTCCTCGAAGGTCCACTTTGGTAAAAACTTTGGCATCCTTAACTTGGTCCATTAGCACTGGGATGAGTGGAAGGGGTATTCGTTCCTTACTTTGATCTGGTTTAGGGCATGATAGTCTATACAAGCACGAAGGTCCCCTTCCTTCTTGGGCACGAAGAACAGTGGAGACACCATGGGGGACTTAGAGGGCCGAATAAAACCATTGGCAAGATAGTTATCCAAATATGCCTTAAAATTAATATTTTCTTGTTCTGTTAAGGCGTAAATTCTACTGCATGGGGTTTTTGAACCAGGGATTAAATCAATTTGATAATCATATGGCCGAGGTGGAGGCAACATGTTGGCCTGTTCTTCCTCAAATACTTCTTGAAAATCTCGATACTCTTGTGGAAGGGTTCCTACTAATCCTAAGGTGGGTTCTTCTCTTGAAATCGCTTGAACTTCTTTTCCAAAGGTTCTGCCGTGAACATAGCAGGAGTTCTTGCATTCTTCGGCAAATACTAGGGTTCTGGCACGCCAGTCAATCTGTGGATTATGTTTCTCTAGCCATGGAATTCCTAGGATTACTTTAAATTGTGGAACACTAATTAGGTCAAGCAAGATCTTTTCCTGATGTCCCTACTGGCAAAGCAAGGTGCAAACTTTAGTACAATTCATCACTGGTCCGGATATCAGTTGAGTATCATCCACTGCAGTGACATTTTCCATCACTGCCTTTGGGTGCATACCAATACCCTTCTTGCCTGCTAGTTCGTAATCCATGTAGTTCCCAATCACACCACTGTCCACATATGCTTCCAGAGCATATATCTTGGAAGGTTGAAGGTTACTACTTAAGATAGCAGAAACAATGAAATGAGAGATCTGAATTTCCTTCTTCTGGCTCGATAAATCGACCTCTACACTTGTCGGGCATTGGAGTTTTCCATCAATTCATTCTTTATTATATTCTTGTCCACTTTCTCTACGGCTCCCACTGGTTTCCACTGCGGTTTCACTGGACAATTAAGTGATGACTGACTGAATCACAATAGAGGCATACATTCTGTTGTCTTCTTTAGTCTCTTTCTTCTTTAGAAATGGGACCCCGAACACCTCCTATCTGCATTGGCTCTGAGTTACTTTCAGTCACTTAACAAGCTCCACTGTCTTTTGAACGAACATAGATTGCTCTAGTTTCTGATCTAGCTCGATCAGAGCGCCGGTCCTTCAGTCGATGATCCAATTGTATTGTTAGATCAATGAATTCGGCACAACCTGTAGGAGGGTTCACTACTTGCGGCAATATGTCTTTGAGTTCCCCTCGTAATCCTCGATAAAAGAGTGTTGTTCTCTTATCCTCAGGCCAACTAGTCGCTGCTACTAGTCGATTAAAGGAAGCGATGTAAGCTAATAGTTCTTGGTTATCTTGGCGTAAACAGAGCAGCTCATTATCTAAGGCCTGTCCCTGAGCATGATGGGCAAAGAGTTTCTCCAACTCCCGCTGAAAACCAGGGTAGTTTCTCAATAATGGGTCATCTCGATTGACTAAGGGTATGGACCAGTCAGCAGCATGTCCACCCAGATATGATAACATAAACGCCACCTTATCCTGATCCGAAGGAAAGACCCCTGGTCTACACAGAAAGTGTAAATTATATTGGTTCATAAAAACTGCAAAATGCTTTGGATCCCCCCATCAACCTTCTGGGGCTGCTAGTGGAATGTTCCCTGGTAAAACCACCTGTAGAGGAGGACTGGGAGCGGAAACTTGTCCCTGTGGAGCACCACCGGGAAGTGGTGCTTGTCCTGCTTGGGACTGTAGTAATTGGCGACGTAATTCATCAGTGCGTTCTCTGTTAACTATCAACTCTCCTGCGAAAATTGGTTTCTGACCTAGCTGCATGGACGTCTGCCCTTAACTCTCCCAAAATCTGGGATGAATAGTCTATTTCTGTGTTCGCCATTACGCTCAGGTGGAGTATTTTAAGTACTGGCTTCGCGTTCTGTATTTCTTACCTGGACTCCTTGAGAGCATAGTGCCTTCTCAACCTGTGGACCTGGTACTTGACACCTTTTGTATTATCTTTCTGTTTTAAAACAACAGTAACAACAACAGAACACTGTAACATCTGTTAACTAAAATACTACTGCATGACATGTGTGCTCCTTTAATCCCTTCCTTCTCACCTGTGTTTATTTTTTGTGGAGCTCGCCATCCTGCTTTTCTACAGGGGCGCGTGAGGTGAAGAAACAATGGTAACTTGGGTAGCTGTTGTAGTCTATAGCTTCTTGTCAAATAAATGTCTTTACTTTTAAGAATGAGTCTAGGGGTAAGTAGCGGGTGAAAATGCTGTAATCATTGAGGGCTTAAATTAGATTCCTACGTTGGAGAGATCTTTCTTTCTAATAATTTTCTCTTTTTCTCTTGCAGGTTCTCAGAATTTTGAAAAAGGTTTTATGGCTGAGAAGGACTGCGGAGTTACCGAAAATGAGATAACGTTTAAATCAGCGCGGAAAGAACTGTGAGGTGAAAACTTGAAGATCCTTCAGGTACGTAATTCTTATTTAACGTCTTCATTTAACTATAAAGTTTGTATATTGTTCATTAAATACCTTTTGTTTTGTCTGCAGGTTTTCGGAAAGCTGAGTAAAAATACCTCCGGAATATGTGGTGGCAGCGGAAGAAACTTCTGACTGAAGATACTGCGACTACGGTCGAAAACTGCTGACTAAAGATGCTGCAGCGGTGAGTGAAACTTATGATGGAAGATGCTTCGACTACGAGCGGAGACTGCTGACAGAAAATGCTGCGGCTGAGAGTAAAACCTCTGAAGGAAGATAGTCTCTTCGGAGATAACCTTGGTCAAGTAAGTATTTTCTATTAACTATTGAACTCTGTAAATTGCTGTGAAGCTAATGTCTCTATTATCTCCTTTTTCTGGTTCTGTGAGGAGAAACGCCAGTAATGTTACCTGCTGTCAGTGGACCAGACGCGAAGCGCGTGTTCTAGCGGAGTCAGAGCTTAAATAGCTCCCTCTGCAAAATGAATAGAACGTGCTGCAACTTATGAATGGATCGTGTGTATGGAATTTACTGTAAAACATTATAATAGTCTATGGAAGTCTATAATGAAAATGATGCAAATGCCATGTGTGCCAGGCTAACACCCACCTTTGACGTGCTGGTTTATTTAATGTTCCCTGCCTAGCCTGAAAGCCTGAATGAGGACTATGTCCACTGACGGGGATCATGACAGACGCCTATCCGCTGGGCTACTGTGAGGTCCATGTAATTGCCTACTGCTCCGCAGTCCACATATGCCTCTAGGGTCTGCATCCGCTGCGGCTGCTCAGGGGTTGAGGAGGATTACTGGTGTCATGAGATGTGAAACCATAAACGCCTTCTCCTTTCTTGACAAGCCGATCTCTACTCTTGCCGAGCCGTGGAATTTTCCGAAAGCTTACTTACTTCCCCTGTTCCGGTATCAAATGCTCCTAAAGGTTTCTTAGGTAGTTTACTTGAGCAGTCCTTCAAGGAATGTCCTGCCTTGCCACAGTATAAGCAAAGTTGCTGCTGCCTGCGCCTCTCTCTTTCCTCCTTGGTCAGAGGTCCTCTGACACTGCCCAGTTGCATAGGTTCCGTTGTAGCCTCTTGTGGACGTACATATAAGGGGCACCCTTCAGTACGAGACCGGTCAGACCTTTCCTGCAACCGATGGTTTAGCTGCACCACTAGGTTTATGTATTCAGAACAGCGCTCCGGTGGGTTATCCACTTGCGCCTACACATCTTTGAGTTCACTACGTAGGCCTCGGTAGAACAGGGTAGTCCGTTTTTCTTCTGGCCAATTCGTTTCTGCTACTAGCCAGTTAAAGGTGGTGATGTATACTAATAGGTCCTGAGATCCGCAGGGTCAATAATTTCCCGTCCAGGGCCTGCCCTTGTGTTCTGCGCCCAAAGAGCTGGTCTAATTCTTGCTGAAAACCGGCAAAATTATACAGAATGGGATCATCCTGATTGACTAGCGGCACTGACTAACTGGCTGCATGCCCTCCAAGGTATGACAAAACAAAGGCAACCTTGGTTTGGTCTGTTGGGCATGCCCCTGGCCGGCACAGGAAATGAAGCCGGCACTGGTTCATGAATATGGCATACCTCTGTGGGTCCCCCAAGAACCGTTCGGGGGGTGCTAGGGGAACAGTAACAGGGATGGTGACTTGAATCTTCGTACTGCAGAGGTGCTCATCCAGGGATCAAAACAGCAACTGGTCCAGTTCTGTCACTGAAGAGTGACCCAGTCCAGCTGCAGCGCATGTGATGTGTTCTGCTGTAAGTTTCTGTTGAGCTATAATGTCTGTACAGTTCTGCAGGTAACTCTTTAGTCTTTGGTTACAATCCTTGTCCTGCACACGGTTTCATAAACACCCTTGAACTGTGATCAATTGTGTCTGTCTTTACTGTTGCCACCATGAGTTCCTTACAAGAGTCTTTTCCTCCGTCCCAAGGCTTCTGGCATGCAGGTTATCGGAATGTGTGCCCCAGCCTTCTAAGGAGACGGCCGTTGTGACTGTGACTTGGTGAATGAGGAGCCAAAAGGGGGTGCCCTGTACTAGATAAGCCTGGACTGACCATCAGTGCGGTTGTGTTCTGAAGCGCTGGTTTAGCTTGATTTGGTATTGCGAAGACCCGGAAACCTGCTTCCGGTGAGCGTCTAGGAACTCTTGCAGGGACCGCATGTGGAGCCTGTAGTGAGGTAGCAGAGGGATGCAGCATGACATTATGCCCAACAGGGGTTTGTAGCTGCAGACAGATACTGCCGGTGACACTGAGTCGCTGTGCAAGATAGTGTGTTGAGATGCACAGCTAGGTACAGCACCTGCTGAGAGGGAACGAGACAGGACATCAGATATTTGATGGAGAAACCTATGGATTGCAGATAGCAAATGGCTAGAGCACTGCTGTGCACCTGTAACGCTCACCTGATTCCCACGGAGGCGCTGGTCCCGGCTGAACTGTTATAGTCTCTTCAATTGAGAAGCGTAGAGCTCGGATGACTCTCTGGACTGGGCTTCCTCTTATTGACCGTCTGGCTTGCAGGGTAAGGTTTCTGCAGGCGGAAGAAAAAAGGGTTAATGACCGTTTGGCTGGACTTCCTCCTCACTAATCGCCAACTCTCCGAAAGTCCAATGTCCTGGTGAGCTCTCACCTTAGGCGTATAAATGCTGGGTTCTCCATCCTGCGACTTATGGAGGGGTGCGTGGGTTCCAGTTACGTCACTGGAGATCCTCAAAGTCTTTTGTGGCCTTAGAAGTGGCAAAGGTGCTGAGATGCCAAAAGGTGATGCCGCCGTTACTGCACGAGCGGATGACAGTAGGTATAAAGAGTTTATAGTCTTGAAGAGATGGGCACCTTTAATGAAGTCTTTGCATTGTCTTTTTCAGGTGCCTGGATGCTGAGGGCGTTGTTCGTCCGTTGCAGTTGCACGTGCGAAGTACGTGAGTATAATGATCTGTGACCTTATTATAGCACCTCTAACAATGTTATTTTCTTATTTGCAGGTGTCGGGACCTTGCGGGCGTTTTCCCAGTCGCGGATGCACGTGGGGAAACACGTAAGTGTTAGGCTTTCTTGCAGTCTTTAATGGCACTTCAATAATGTCTTTTCTTGTTTTCAGGTGCCGGGCTGCTGCGGTTGAAGAGATCGTAATACGCGCACAAAAGCAGGTAAGAAAAGTAAATGCGGCCGCCTTCACCCGATTCCTACTTAACAATGTTCTTTGTCTTTACAGGTGCCGTTAGGCTGCTGAAGAGAAGGCTGCGAAGAATCCGTGAAAGCACAGATGGATCAGGTAAGCGAGCGCGGCTGCGAACGTGTTACAACTTGCTAACCTTATGTTTCTTTTGCTTGCAGGTTCTGCCGGTGTCTGGATTCCTGGATGGTAAGTATAGTTCTCGTGTCTTTCTTCCACAGGTTGCTGAGCTGAAGCTGGAGATGTCACTGGAATGCTGGAGCTGACTCGGTGAGCGTCCTGCTGCAGATGCAGAATAACGCAAAGCACGTTTTCCCAATCGGGTGTGGTTTAAATAGTGTTGGAGTGATTGGATGTCTTCTTCCTCAGCCTCGCCCAGGTAAAAGAGTTCCTGTGTTCCAGAGCTAAGGAGTGGCACCAGCCCCACCCAGGTAAGAAAGTAGTCCCAGTTCAGGGAATAGTTCCTCCCAGCAAAAGGCTGGGGACATCATCCTGCCAGCATTTGCAAAGGTGAGTATGCAGCGTGGTCTGCTACAGGTAGGTCCACTCAAGCACCTTTGCAAGAATTATGAGCCCGGCGACCCTGGCGCCGGGACTGAGGTTCCTTATGAGCCTGGCGCCAGAGGCGCCAGGACATGGTCCAAAGGGCCCCAATAGGGGTTTGCTGGAGCCGGGGACGAGGGTCGTGAGCCTGCTTCCGTGGATGCTGGGCTTGACTTGGCTTCTCGGGAGCAGTGCTCATGACTGCACTGCCTTGGCGTAGAACGTCGCCCTGACCAACCAATCATCGAGAAATGGGTAGGCGTGAGTGCTCCCTCGGCTGAGATGTGCTCCAACTGGGGCGGGACATTTAGTAAATACCCACAGGGCAGAACACAGTCCAAAAGGTAGAGCCTTGAACTGGTAATGTTAACCCACAACAGCAAAACACAGGCAGCAGCGCTGTGACCGATGAATAGGGATGTGAAAGTAAGCATTGTCTAGAGATCTAGAGACACCAGTACATTTCTGTGCTGTAGCTGTGATAGCACCTGCTGTAGTGTGACCATCTAGAAAGGCTGCACTTTTAGGTATTAGTTTAACACTCTGAGATCTAAACTAGGTGCCTCATTACGAGTCCGGCGGTAACCTGCCGGTTTTTCCGGCTCAGTTACCGCCGGACTTGTATTACCATTCCACCTCTGTGATTCCTGGAATTACCGGGGCATTACAACCCCGGTGACCCGGGAATTCCGGAGGCGGAATTCGGTAAATCCCCATTGAGTCCCATAGGAGTCAATGGGAATGGGGACCATGGAAACACCTGCACCATCTCGTGATGGTGCCGGTGTTTCCTCGTTCGCCTGCAGGCGGGTGGTGTTAAACCCAACAGGTCAGACCTGGCGGGAATGACACCTCCGCCTGCAGGACTCAAGATCACCCGGTATGGAAACAACGGTGGTGGCGGGTTTACCGCCACCGTTATTTTCATACCGGGTGACTCGTAATGAGGCCTTAGGTCTCCAAACCCTGGTCCAGGCAGTATCTGGAGTACACTCCTTTGCATCCATTATGCACTGGAAATTGTAATTTAAGACATATTTTGGGTTCCACTATTTGGGCTAGATACTGCGCCGTATTTATAGGAAACATTTCCATTACATGATCAGAATTCTGTTGGATGAACATTGATATATAAATGTTGGTTATATGAGGACAAACCAACAAGTGATTTGTGTACCAATAAAGTTTTGCCTTGAGAAAGACCAGATTGGTCGAAACACGTGTCGGCAAAGGGCACCGCTCAGGTGATCGGATTACTCATTTCAAATACAACATGGGCCCAGGTCTACCTGGGCACCCATGACCTCACACAACCGTTAAGTCCAGGAGACCACAGGCCAGCTAAGGTACAGTTTCCCAACAGTTAAAAATGACAACCAATCATCAGGCCCGTCACCTGTCACACTGCCTGCCCTTTGAACAAGCCCCTTTTGGGACCATTGCACCCTTCCTGCCCAGTGTTCCCAGTACCTGACTTTTAAACTGCATGAAATCATACCCGGCAGCATGTTCACAAGGGTAATCATGATATGCTCCATGTCTCCCAACAGGCACACAAGGCCATGGAAGGGTCCAGCACATCTGCCAATCCTGCTCCTGAAATATGGCACCAGCACATGCTGCACAGTCCAGTGATGCAGACCCCATGAAGCCAAGTAGCTTTGGCAACAAGGACACCTCCAGGAACTAGCAGTCTGCGTGAACCCCTGCAGCCACATCAGGGGGCACAAGTACACCTCCAATGGTTGAGGCAACCACATTGATCATACAATAGGCTGCAGGAGCACCTCCTAACTCAGCCACCTACAAACACTGTTGGCGCCGAGTCTGAGGTGCAAACCACCTACCTCACATCCGACACCAGTGAGGCGGTTTTCCAGCCCACTGTGCAGGAAACAGACACACATTTGAGCACCTGTGTTAGGGGCCACTGACACTACCACTGCAGCTGCATCAGTAAGCCACATTTACATGGTCACCTTTCCCTTCCTAGAATCTCACCTCTGCTCCCCCTTATCATCTAGGCGGGCCCTGCATTGGCAGCATGCTGAAGACACTGACTCACCTCCAGAGGATGAAGATGCAGAAGGTGCACAGGCTTCTGGGTCTGAGGGAAGGCACTGCCATGTTACACCAAGCCTGGTTTTGCAACACATTACTGGATGCCATCTGGCAAAGGCTCAAGCAGATTGAGCAGTGGCAGGATAGGATGGAAAGCATGGCCCAGGCAATGAGAGACGCAGTGCAGGGTGCCTCCAGCAGGGTGGCTACTGCCTTGGACGATTGTATCGGCATGCAGCAGATGGCACAGCTAGCACCACACTGATGAGCCAAAGGGTGCAGTAGTTGGCATATCACAGCCTGGGGGCTGAACCTGCTAATTTAGTGTCAGCCACCCCAAAAGAGGGATCCATGGCAAGCACATGATCAAGGCGCTCGCAGCAGTGCATTCCTCATACCACCACTCAAGTCCAAAAGGTGGCAGGAGAAAGAAGTAGCAGGCACGTACATGTGACGGCTGCTCACCAGTAGAGCGTGGGGAGGTTATGGTGTCGGGGATGGGGGGAGAGGATGGTGTTGGGAATGAGGGTGAGGGAAGGGTATGGTGCTGGGGATGGGATCTGGAGAGTAAGGTGTTGAGGATAAGGGGATGGTGTTGGGGATGAGGGTGTGGGGAGGGTAAGGGGTTAGGGATAAGGATGTGGTGTGAGGAGGGTATGATGTTGGAAATGAGGGTGTGGGGAGGTTAAGGTGTTGGTGATGAGGGAGAGCTTTGTTGGCTGCAACCATTTAGTTTTCGATATTTATCTCATAAGCCCCAGGCTGACGCTAAACTGAACATCTGATTTAAAAAAAAAAACATTTTAAACATTGCTTTTTTATTAATAACTCCAAAAAACAAAACACTGCACAGGGAACCCGTGGCACTCAGACATCAACAAAGAAATGAGGTGTTAGCTTTTCCTTAATCACCATAAACACCATAACCCGCCCATCCACCCAACCCCCCTCACCCCCCATCCCAACACAATCCAAGCTCCGGAGAAGTGCTAATTGGAACAACTGAAGTGAAGGACAAAGATATTCAACTAAAACCTTCAAGAAGGTTGACAAAGTGAGGTAATCCCTCTGCATTCTGAACATTCCAATAGAGGCGAACTCAAGGCTGATGCCCTTAGTATTCCAGTATAGTAACAATCTCCCAGACTTTACAGTCTCATGTCCTCACATTGTTCATTCAAAAGGACAGCCATCCAGTCCCGCACGAAGGAAGACATGGTGCCCTTAGATATAGCTGATATCTTCTCGTATATGAAGATCGTCTTAAGCTTGCTGAGCCAATCAGCTTTGGATGGGGCCAGTGAGCTCTTCCATTTTTGAGCTACAGCCAGCCGCCCTGCCCTCGAGATTGCTTCTACAGGCTTCGGAAAACCTGCAGATTCAGCATCCGGCATAGGCGTGCCCAAGAGGACCTCCAGCGGGAGCAGCGACGGGCAGAAGCCCGTTATATCCTTAATCCAGCTCAGTACTTCGGACCAAAACACCTGGATCACAGGGCACTCCCACCACATATGATACCATGTACCCTGCTGAGAACACAATCTGGGACACAGAGGGGATACACTTTTATACATTTTGGACAACACCACCGGTGGACGGTGCCATGAGTGGAGAACCTTAAAGCCATGCTCGATGGCCGCAGTGTACAGCTCACCAGAAAAAATGTATTTGAAAATGGACCTCCACACTGAGTCCTCCACCACCATACCCAGCCTCTCCTCCCATACCCGCTTAAAGGACTGTCTACCCTCTAACTCCGCCGTGACCAGCAATTTATAAATCTTGGAGAGGTACCCTTTCCTAGACGAAGAGTCGACAAGTAGCTGTTTAATGGGCGAGAGGGGACGCTTCAAATCTGCAACTCACCGCGGATGGGTAATTATTCCCTTCAAGCGTAAATATTCAAAAACAGATAGAGAGTTGGCTCCCAGTACTTCTGACAACTGAGCATACTCAATGAAACCCCCCTGACGAAAGAGCTGAGCCGCCCATCTGAACATGCTTGGGTGTCCCGGAAACCCCTGAACCCAATGTTAAAAGGAGGACCCCAGAGTGATGCTAGTGGAGACGGCCAGGAAGAGAGCCGCTTATTACTCCTATCAGGTTTCCATGATTCCCACAAAACCGCCAGCGTAGGATGAGTTTTAAGGCAGGAAGGAAGAGACTTTGGGGAGGTCCACAACAAATCCCTCACCTTCATCGGATGGGTATGGCAGTCCTTAATATAGGTCCAATATGTCCCCATATCGTCCCTCATATGTTCCAACATTACACAAATTTGTGCTGCCTTGTGGTACAACTTAAAGTCCGGAAGGCCAAAGCCACCATACAATATGGGTAGAGTTAGCGTCGCAAACTTGATTCTTGCTTTTTTGCCATTCCAGATAAAGCGGTGAATGCGAGAATGCAAATCCTCAAAAAAGGCCTCCAGAATCACCACAGGGAGAGCTGAGAAGAGATAAAGAAGACGGGGCAGGACATTCATTTTCACTGAGACCATACGCCCAAACCACGACAGGGTGAGAGGGGCCCATCGATTAAGATCCCTACTAATCTTAACCAGGAGCGGGGGGAAGTTAGCTTGGAAGAGTTGTGACGTCACTCTAGGGAGAGTAACGCCGAGGTACTGTCACATCCCGTTTTTATTGGAAATTGCCATGGCGTTTATATGAGCGCTCTTCAACACACAGAGCCCGCTAAAACTACAATTCCCATCCTCCTGCTATGTTAGTCACGTGACACGCACGTACCACGTTGCCGTGCCTTCTGAAGACCGTATTTAATACTGTATGTTCGAGTGCCAAGTGCTCCTAAACTGTGTTAGTTCCGAGCGCTGTTTCCTGACTCCTGTTTGATCTTGAATCATGTGCTTAATTCAAGCCTCCGCCTCTGCCTTTCCCTTCCCTGTTTCCGACGCCCGTCCCTCCTCGACTGCTTTCCCCGGAATCCTTGAACTCGGCTTGCAACTCGACCTCCACTTGTTAAAGTCCTCTGGCTGTGACGCTTTCTCACTCGAATACTATAGTAAAGGAACTAGCGTGGGGTAACGCTTGTTTCCTCTGCCTTTATTTTTGTTTGCTTAAACATTTTTTTTTGGCACTGTTTATTCTGGACGCTTTGCTGAATCTGCAATTGGATTGCTTTGGACATATCTGGACGCTTTGCTGAATCTGCAATTGGATTGCTTTGGACATATTTGGACGCTTTGCTGAAACTGAATTGGATTGCTTTGGGATATTCTTTGGGACGCTTTGCTGAGTCTATTTTTGAGCACTGTGGACATCTTCTTGGGACGCTTTGCAGCACTGATGTCCTGATACACTGGTGCACTCCTCCTTCACCGTTGATATAAGCTTTCCCCTCTGTGTCCAATACTAGTAGGTTACTGGTACTTTTTCCTACGGAACAGGTAAGAGTGGGTACTTGGGGGTCTTGTTTGCTGTTCATTTGGCAATACCTGGCTGCATTCTGAACGTCTGCTCTGCTCTTCCCTCCTTTAGCTCTGCTGAGTCTGCTCCTGCCTTTTCACTCAAGCCCTCAGCCTGACAGGTGGAATAGATTCATGTAGGCTGAGCTCTTGGGGGGAAAGTCTTTGGCCTATCACGTTAGAGACTTTTCGTGTTCGAAGAGAGAAGGATACTTTCCATAACTGGGAGAGTGGTATCTGCGACAACTGGTATATCATACCTAGGCTGTGACAGATTTAGGAGCCTTTTTTAAACCGTCTCTCGGTTATGGAGGCTGCATCGGACCCATTGGCAGCCCTCATGCAGGCTTTTTCTGCTCTTCGTACCGATATGGCATCAGCACATGCGACTTTACATCAACGCATGGATGTTTTACAGAGCTTTGTGCAGCCCCTACCCCATGATGAGGAATTTGGTGACGCCGTGGCTGCGGCGCCTCCTCCTGTACCACTTGTACCGCCTCCGGCTCCAGCTCCAGTTGTCCTCCCTGGGCCATTCCCTTTGGCCCCACCCGAACGCTTTTTGGGTGATCCCAAGGCGTATCGAACCTTTGTGAACCAATGTCGCCTTCATTTTCTTTGTCGTCCCTTGGCATTTCCAGATGCTACTACAAAGGCGGCATTTGTTCTTTCCCATCTGGGTGGCACTGCTGCAGCATGGGCTAATCCATTGCTGGAAGCAGATGACCCGGCTCTGTATGATTTTGATATGTTAATCCAAGCCATGAACAGTGTTTTTGATATGAGATATAAAGCACAGTCCTCGGATCTGGAGTTCTTGGCTATTAGCCAAGGCAAGTCGGATCTCTTGACATATCTTGCCCGTTTCAATCAATTAGCGGCTGAAACCACATGGCCAGAACAGAAGAAATCGGCTGTGTTTTATAACGGTTTGTCGGACGACCTAAAAGATGCCCTATCAGTGGTACCTGCTCTTCCATCTGGTTTTCCCGAATTGCTGGACTTAGTCTTACAAGTCGACGCTCGACTCCGGCAATGACGTGGCGAACGTCGCTATCCCGATATTCGCACCACCTCCCGACCAGATGGAACTACACCTGTTTCTCAGGGAGAAGCTGAACCTATGCAAATCGGGGCAATTAGGGGTCCATTGTCCAAGGCCGAACGAGAAAGGCGGGTGGTGAACAATCTATGTTTCTATTGTGGCCAGTCAGGTCATTACATCCGTCTGTGTCCCAAAAGGCCCGCCAAGTCGTCGGGGAAACGCCAGGACTCGTCCTTAAACCGGGCCTTCCGGACGAGTCAAATGATCCCAGGCCCGGGTGAGTGTTTTCTGTCTTCGCATGTTTACCTTACTATGTGCTTTACGGCTCCCGGCGTCATTACCTTTTCCAACCCGGTAATGATAGACTCAGGGGCTAGCGGGAATTATATGGACCTTAAGTTGGCCGAACGTTACGGACTACCTATATTTCCTAAAGCAAGACCTGAGGAAATACATGCGGTAGATGGTTCACGTTTAGTATCTGGACAGGTGACGGATCAAACAGGTCCACTACAAATGTCCACTTTACAAGGACATTCGGAATCCATCACTTTCGACCTTATCACGGCCCCTCAATTTGGCATCATTCTGGGGCTTTCTTGGTTGCAAAGACACAATCCTGTAGTTGACTAGGTTGAACAAACCGTACGGTTCTCTTCCTCTTTTTGTATACAGAGGTGCTTTGAGTCCTGTAATGTAGCGGTATTGTCCCCTTGTCTGGCGATGGTTACTTGCCTCCCTTCTATCAATGCCACGTGTTCTAACCCTTTTTCTTTACCCCCCTTGGAGTACCAGGAATTTTCTGATGTGTTTGACAAAGGACTTTCAGAAAAACTGCCCCCACACAGATGCTATGACTGCCCCATCGACCTGATACCTGGAGCAGCAATCCCCCATGGTCGAATTTACTCCCTTACACAGAAGGAGGAAGAACAACTACGGAGCTATATTGACAACGCCTTACGCTTCGGACACATACGTCCGTCCCGCTCACCAGCCGCCTCCCCAATATTTTTTGTGCCAAAGAAAGAAGGGGATCTGCGCCCCTGTGTGGACTACCGCGCCCTTAATAAAGTCACGGTGAAGAACCAGTATCCGTTGCTGCTTATTACTGAGCTCCTCGATAAAATGACCTCCTCCACTATCTTCACCAAGTTGGACTTGCGGGGAGCATACAATTTGGTGAGGATGCGAAAGGGAGATGAATGGAAGACTGCCTTTGAGACAAAATATGGGCTCTATGAATATTGTGTAATGCCCTTTGGGCTTTGCAATGCCCCAGCGACGTTTCAGCATTTTGTAAATGACATCTTCAGGGACATGCTGGATTGCTATGTTGTTATCTATTTGGATGACATTCTGATATATTCGGAAACTCTGCCCCAACATATACAGCATGTGCGCTCTGTTCTACTCTCTCTTTGCAAAACTGGAGAAGTGTGTGTTCCATGCATCATCTGTAGAGTTCTTGGGGTTTCAGATTTCCCAAAAAGGAGTGCTCATGTGTACCTCCAAGGTTCGGGCAGTTTTGGATTGGCCCGTTCCGAGCTCAGTAAAAGCTCTTCAATCCTTCTTGGGTTTTGCCAACTTTTATAGGCGTTTTATCGCCTCGTTTTCTGAAATAGTAGCCCCATTAACTCGGTTGACCAGTCCTAATGTCCCTTTTTTGTGGGATGAGGAAGCGCAGACAGCATTCCGTAACCTGATGGACACATTTACCACCGCTCCTGTATTACAGCACCCCAATCCAGCTCTCCCATTCATCGTGGAAGCAGATGCCTCTGCTATTGGGATAGGGGCCATCCTTTCGCAGGTTTGCCTCGCTACTCAACGTCTACATCCGGTGGCTTTCCATTCCCGAAAACTTACCCCATCTGAACGTAATTATACGATTATGGAAAGAGAACTCCTTGCAATCAAGGTGGCATTCAAGGAGTGGAGGCATCATGTCTTAGGTGCAAGACACCCGATAACTGTGTATACAGATCATCGAAACCTTCAGGCCTTGTCGCACGTGAAATGTACCAATGCCAGACAGATACGTTGGCATTTGTTTTTTACCATGTTTGATTTCACGGTGACGTATCGCCCTGGTCCATTGCATGGAAAGGCAGATGCCTTGTCCCGCATTGGTACTGACACGGAATCTGTAAAACAATCAACCCCGGTATTACCCTCAGGTGCTGTTATATGTGTTTGTTCGGTCTCCCCATCAATTATAGTCAGATTACGGAGATGGGCCAGGGATCATGTTTCTGTCCTGAAGGAGATGGACGCTGAACTTATCTCCGGACTTCCCTATGTTAAAGGTCTACTGTACCTACCTGACAACCAAACCAGACTGAAGGCTCTTGAATGGTCCCATGACCTCCCTTTAGCAGCCCATCCTGGCCGGGCAAAAACCTATGATCTTTTGCACCGTTGGTGCTGGTGGCCTGGCATGAAGAAAGATACCGAACAATACGTCCTTAAGTGTGCCGTATGTACACAATGCAAGAGACAGCCTGGTAAACCCGTTGGTCTTCTAATGTGTATGCCTTTACCACCGCACCCGTGGCATCCGGTGACCCTGGATTTTGTGGTAGAACTCCCCTGTATCGGGGGTATGTCCACAATTCTTGTGGTAGTGGATGTCTTTACTAAGATGGCTCGGTTTATACCATGCTCGGAAATACCAACTGCTCCCACATTGGCAAGCTTATTCTTTGACCATGTGGTACGCTTTTTCGGACTACCTACGGTTCTGATTTCCGACCGGGGGTCTCAGTTCACCTCGCGCTTTTGGCGCGTTCTCACTTCCTCCTTGGGTGTTGATGCCCGCTTGTCCTCGGCCTACCACCCTCAAACGGATGGCCAGACCGAACGTACCAATGGCACCATGGAACAGTTTCTTCGTTGTCTGTGTCTACAACATCAATCAAATTGGTTGTCGGTCTTAGGTGCCGCGGAATTTGCCTATAACAATTCTCTGCACTCATCGGTTGGCTGTTCCCCGTTCTATGCGTTATATGGGTTGCACCCAAGGACCCTTCCACCTGTCCTGCCTTCCCTAAGGCAAGTTCCTGCAGTCAATGCAGTTAGGGATTCATTGATTACCATCCGTAAATCCGTATTAACACATCTACAAGCTGCACAACGTCGCACCAAAATGCAGGCGGATAAGCGGCGTGCTCCGGCTCCTCCTTATTCCTGTGGGGACCGCGTATGGCTCTCAACAAAGCACCTGGCCATTCGGGGTAAACGGAAACTGTTACCATGTTTTGTGGGCCCTTACACGATCTTGCGGTGTCTGAACCCCGTTGCTGTTCGTCTGGACATACCAACACATTGGAGGGTGCACCCGGTCTTCCATGTCTCCTTGCTTCAGCCTTTTGTACCTGGCACCCGACTACCTCCCATTCGGGCCCCACTTACCGTCCGTGGCGAGGATGAATATGAGGTGCGTGCCATTCTAGATACCCGCCTCTGCCGTGGGGTTCGGTCCTATTTGATTGACTGGATGGGGTATGGTCCAGAGGACAGGTCCTGGGAACCAGCCTCTAATCTGAATGCACCCCGTTTGTTGCGTGCTTTCTGGTTGCATCGCTTGCGCGGGCACAGGAGAAGTCGCCCTTTGTGGAGGGGTACTGTCACATCCCGTTTTTATTGGAAATTGCCATGGCGTTTATATGAGCGCTCTTCAACACACAGAGCCCGCTAAAACTACAATTCCCATCCTCCTGCTATGTTAGTCACGTGACACGCACGTACCACGTTGCCGTGCCTTCTGAAGACCGTATTTAATACTGTCTGTTCGAGTGCCAAGTGCTCCTAAACTGTGTTAGTTCCGAGCGCTGTTTCCTGACTCCTGTTTGATCTTGAATCCTGTGCTTAATTCACGCCTCCGCCTCTGCCTTTTCCTTCCCTGTTTACGACGCCCGTCCCTCCTCGACTGCTTTCCCCGGAATCCTTGAACTCGGCTTGCAACTCGACCTCCACTTGTTAAAGTCCTCTGGCTGTGACGCTTTCTCACTCGAATACTATAGTAAAGGAACTAGCGTGGGGTAACGCTTGTTTCGTCTGCCTTTATTTTTGTTTGCTTAAACATTTTTTTTTTTGGCACTGTTTATTCTGGACGCTTTGCTGAATCTCCAATTGGATTGCTTTGGACATATCTGGACGCTTTGCTGAATCTGCAATTGGATTGCTTTGGACATATTTGGACGCTTTGCTGAAACCGAATTGGATTGCTTTGGGATATTCTTTGGGACGCTTTGCTGAGTCTATTTTTGAGCACTGTGGACATCTTCTTGGGACGCTTTGCAGCACTGATGTCCTGATACACTGGTGCACTCCTCCTTCACCGTTGATATAAGCTTTCCCCTCTGTGTCCAATACTAGTAGGTTACTGGTACTTTTTCCTACGGAACAGGTAAGAGTGGGTACTTGGGGGTCTTGTTTGCTGTTCATTTGGCAATACCTGGCTGCATTCTGAACGTCTGCTCTGCTCTTCCCTCCTTTAGCTCTGCTGAGTCTGCTCCTGCCTTTTCACTCAAGCCCTCAGCCTGACAGGTGGAATAGATTCATGTAGGCTGAGCTCTTGGGGGGAAAGTCTTTGGCCTATCACGTTAGAGACTTTTCGTGTTCGAAGAGAGAAGGATACTTTTCCATAACTGGGAGAGTGGTATCTGCGACCACTGGGATATCATACCTAGGCTGTGACAGGTACACGGTAGCATCCCGTTCAGTTTTAATACCCAAAATCTCAGTTTTCCCGCACACGACTCCATCCCTGTTGCCCATCGGCATTACGCAAGATTTAGAGGCATTCACCTTAAGCCCCGAGAGGGAGCCAAAGAAGGCTATGAGGCCCAACAGTCGGGGAAGGGCGGTTGGGCGATAGGCCAGGATGTCATCCGCGAACAAAGATAATTTGAAATCACAGTCGCCACACCTTACACCAGTTATCTCCCCCATCGGTTCTGACCGCAATGGCGAGAGGCTCCATTGCCAGGGCGTACAGGAGAGGGGACAAGGGACACACCTGACGCGTGCCTCTGGAGAGGGCCAAAGGAGAAGAGATACACCTATTGACTAAAATCCGCACCTGAGGGCCATTATACAGGGCTGACACCTACCCTCAAAAATGATCCCCAAACCCATTTTCCGGAGCACTTTACCCATATACGGCCATTCAACCCGGTCGAATGCCTTTTCTGAGTCAAGCGAAAGAAGGTACCCTTCCTCTTTCCGCCTAGAGACCTCATGCATGTCCAGGGTCTTTCACACATTATCAGATCCCTGACAACCTGAAATAAACCCAACCTGGTCCCCATGAACCAGAGACGGAAGGTATTTTGCTAGCCTATTCGCCAACAATTTAGCTATAATTTTGACATCTGTATTAAGAAGGGAGATAGGGCGATACGACTGGCAAAGGGACGGCATCTTCCCTTCTTTAGGGAGAACCACTATGAGGGCTGCTATCATGGAGCGTGGAAGGGTGCCCAGCTCCAATACAGCATTAAACATTTTAGCCATGAAGGGGGCTAGGATGGAACGGTACGTTTTAAAGAAACTGACGGTGAAGCCATCGTCCCCTGGGGAGGTGCCACTTTTCAGGGAGGAAATAGTATCAATTATCTCTAGGGGCTGTTCAAGGGAATCGGCTTTATCGGGGGGAAGACGGGGAACGGGCAGGGACTCCAAGAACTGAATGACGTCACCACCATCCCCAGTATATTCTGGGGAATATAGGCACTTGTAGTATAGCCTAAACTGCTCCGCAATCTCTGCCTCCCGCAGCACTATATCCCGCTCTGAGGTGTCAATGGAGTTATCTCTCCTGCTATTCCTAAGCTCGCGGAGCCTTCACGCCAATATCTTAACTGCATTCTCCCCCTTTTCCATGTATTTCTGTCTCAGGAAAGCCAATTTTCTTTCTGTCTGCCCCGCAAGTAGAGCTGCTAACTTAGTGTGCAGCTGCTGCGATTCTTCCCCTATACCCGGAAACATCTGTGTCTTCGATTTCCCCACAGGCTGGATGGCTGTTATCTTATCCCTCAACTGCTTCTCTGCCCGATCCCGTTCCTTTCCTTTTCTCGAACCCACCTCAATAAGTACACCCCTAACAGTAGCCTTAAACGCCTCCAATACACCCATGATATCCACCTCCCCGTTATCATTATTCGCGAAGTAGTCTTGGATGGCCGCTAAAACCGTTTGTCGCACCTCCTTACCCTGTATCAGGAAGTCATTGCACCGCCACTGGGAGCCCACCCGAGGGGGGAGAAGGCCCAACTTAACCCTCACCATGTCGTGGTCAGACCAAGGAATGACTTCCACCACGAATTCCATAATCTCCTCTTTCAATAACTTATCTACCAGGATGTAGTTGATCCGGGAGAAGGCTGCATGCGTCTTAGAGTAGTAAGTAAAATACGGAACCCGATCGTGCTCCGGGGTCCCTGTATCTCACAACCCCAACTCCTCGTTAACCTCTAAGAAGACTGATGCCTTTTTCTTCTGCGCACGCCAGTCAGGGCAAGGCACGGACGACTTACTATCCCTATCCGGGCATAGAGTCATGTTAAAGTCTCCTCCCACCAACAGACTACCTTCTGTGAACTCCATAATTCTACCCTTCATCCCCTCCCAGAAGACATCCTGAGACTCATTCGGAGCATATATACATACCAGCGTTAGCATAGAACCTTTTCACGTCCCCCTTGACCATGATATACCGGCCCTGTCTTTTGTGCTTTAAGCACAAAGTGCGCCCTGGGGGAGACCAAAAAGGCCCCTCCCCGCTTTTTAGCAATAAAGGAGGAGGAGCATATATACTGGACAGACTTGCCCCTAAGTTTTGGTTTTTTACCTCTAATCCAATGCATTTCCTGCAAAAACAAGAACTGAAGCTGAAGCAGCATCGACCGCTTTATAGGGGAGTTCAAACCCTGCACGTTCAGGGACCCCACCGCCAACCACTGGAGCTTATCCTCCATTGAAGGAACAGGTGGCGCTCCTACACCCCTCGGGAGAACACTTTATGTCGTCCCCCCCAACCTAATTTTGGGGCCATGTAATTGAACAAAACACACTCCACACCTACAACGACTCCAGGAATACTTGGAATAACTGAGACAAAACCCCTGTGAACAACCCCCAGCAACCACCCCGACTCCCCATCCTCCCCCACAGAATGCCTGCAACCCACGCAACATCGTCTTGCCGCTAGGTTCGGCCACCAGTGCCTTCCCTCCCCCGACACTATTCACCCACAAAAAGAAACAAGAACAAGAGCCCCCCCTCAACTCAAGAGCTGACCCAAGGAGCGACTGCTTCCATATAACCCTCCACAGTCCGGGCCCCAGGGGACCCCCCTCCAGCTCCCCAGATACAAGCCCAACAACAAGTGTTAGAAATGAGAACCACCCCATAGAGTCACGACCAACACCCCCACTTGAACCAAAGAAGACTGTCAGGTGTTAGGAGCACTCGACGAAGCAGAAGCCACTTTCCTGAACATCCTGTGTCCTCTGACCTTTCTCCTTTGCATGGAGGCCTCTGACCTTTCTCCTTTGCATGGAGGCCTCAGACCCTCCTGGGCCGATCGGGACGCGCCTCCGATCGAGCGCTGATGCTTCTCTAACTTGGGCACCCAAAAGCTCACCTGAGACCCTGCGGATATCATCCTCAGTAACCAGCGCATATTTGTAGCCCTCTAATTCGAAAGAGAGCGAGAAGGGGTATCCCCAGCGATATCTCACTCCCTTGGCCTGTAGCATTTTCATAAGAGGGGAGCAGAGCCGTCTCCTCGCCAGAGTGAAGGATGACAGGTCTTGATACACAGAGATCTTTGCCCCTCCCCACTCCACCGGGCCCTTTCTGCGTGCCAGTTCCAGGATTTTGCTTTTCTCAGAAAAATAATGAAATCGGACTAGAACAGACCTGGGGCCTTTGCTGGGAGCCCCAGCCCTGTACGCCCGATCAATGGTGGGTTCATTTGTGTTGGCATCATCAAAGAGCATTCTCACCACGGCTCTGACTGCTTTAGCAATGTCCAACTGCGTTTCTCCCTCTCGCTCCGGCAAACCCAAGAATCGCAGGTTGCATCGTCATTCCCTGTTTTCCAAATCGTCCAATTTCAGGGCACACTTCTCTCTCCCTCCTCTCCAGCTCTGCCAGACGCATATCTAACTGAGATTCCAATTCATCTACCAAAGCCGTGTTGGCCTCCAGAGCCTGCACCCGATCATCAATAGCGTCAATCTTCTTATCCATAGAGTCCAGCCAACCTGTTATGTCAGCCCTAAATCCTCAAATTTCCTCCAGGGGGGCCACCATACCCTTAGCCACAGACGAAGAATCCCCCCCTGCGGAAGAGTGGGCGATGCCATTGCAGGACAGAAATCAGGGGCCGACCAACGAAACCTCTGCAGGGACTCTGCCCAGTTCATGGGCTCATGCAGCCCTCCGCACCTCCGATTAGGAAGCAGGCACCACTCTCCAACCCAGGAACCAGCCCTACGCTAGGTGCCAGGAGCAAGCCAACAACCCCCAATATACCACTGGGTCACCTCCACAGACTGTCCCGAATGCCAAGATCCGCTCTCCTCTAGGCAACAAACAAAAAAAAGATATTCCTCCAAGGGCTTGGTGAAGGGCGCAGACCCAGAAAGCCGACACCTCCTCCCCACACCGTCCACCGCCAGCCAGCAAGGTAGGGTTCCAGCACCTTCTTTCAACAAAGGACCACAAGCTACGGGCGGCTGGCCACTCCTGTCCTGGAACTGGTCACCTGGAGTATGCTGGCAACTGGGGCCCCCTCCCCCAAACACGCTGCCGGCACAATGATGGGCCACTAAGCCCTGGCCTGACTCAGAACCAAGGCCCTCTATCATGTAGCTATGTTGTGTCCAGCCTCAGTCACCCAGGGAGCGCAACCCAGTGCCACACGCTCTACCTGGGGCCCTTGGGCGTCTTCACACCGGCTGTTCCCAAGGTCCGCCCGCAGGGCTACAGGCCCACATCCACTGCCTCAGGGCCACCTCCGCTGTATCACCTTCGGCCAGGACGGGGCCGGCCCCGCCCTGCCCCTCTCGCACTCCACAGCCCGGGCGGATCTCCACACATGAAGAGGAGGCTTTCCTCCTGCCTCAGCACGCACTTATCAGCCCGGACTCGGGCTCCTCCAGCTGCTCGCTGCCGATCCCGTTATCTTTACTGTCCCGGGACGCTCACCCCCAGCAGGCCTCGCACCCCTCACCCACCGTCGCGCGGCCTTCCCGTCGCGGAGCTACTGACTGGAGCTGCACTGCAGGCTTCCCCGCTCGGCGCCGACCTCGTCTTCCTACCGCTCTCCTCAAACTTGGAAAGCACGGATTTCACCCCCCAGTCTCACAGGGGCTAGGGGGGCCGATTCGGGGGGCCAGTCACCTCAACGGGGGAGTATGGGGGGGGCTCAGGTCCCACTTACTCGGTCCCCAGGGAGAGGCAGGCTGAGGCACGTCAGAGCATCTCGGCGCCCCCTGGTGGAATCCCCTAATTTAAAATTTAAAATGGAGGAAGCTTTCAATCTTAGAGAAGCACAAGCTAATGAACTTTTTCTCAGACATCGCCAAACTGGTCCTTCTACCTCAACGCAAAAGAACAACTACTCCTTAAGATATATATTTGAATGACTAGAATACCTTAGTAAACAAGAACTAAACAAATTGTGGGAAATGAAAACCCTCAAAATGTATTTGGAGGTCAATCGGATCCCAAGAGGCCTCTGAATTTGTATTTTCCCGTCCTTCGACGAGGATGACACAACAGCACTAAACAAATGGGTAGACTTATTAAATAATACATCCAAAGAAATGATGATACAACTCATACGACTCATAAATCAAGCAGCTTTGACACACGAAAGAATAATGAAAGATACAGAAGACACCAAAGAGGCAATTAAGGATCTACAATGCCCGGAGATTACTTTAAAAAAATTATCAAATCTTGGATAATTTTCTTGGAAACTATGAAAAAGAACTCAAAATCAAAAAACGAAGAACCTTTATTAGAGATGAGGATGACTATACCAATAATAGGATCTTCACATTTCAAAGAAAGTATGATGTTAACACCAAACAAAAATCTAAAAAAAATGCAAACTCCAACAAATAAATGTAACCTTTCTACACCTTCCTCTTCGGATATAGAAACTTCAATGACAAGGATTTACCTGTAACAGAATCTATTCCAGCTATATCAATCTCAACCAATGATCCTACACTTGAAACCAATCAAATTCCCAAAACTAAAGCATGTCCTTTTTTGGAAGAAGTTCTGAGACACAGAAAGAGTTCTCGTATAAACAATTCAACGTACCGTGGTGCACCACAAAAACCTCAAAATACCTCTCACCCAAAGGCCTCAGAGGTAAGAGAGGAGGAAGCAAAACGCACAGAAGAAAACCAAGGAGTAGAGACAAGAGCTCAAAGGCAAGGGAAGAGAAGATAAATCTAATAATTAAGTTGTGACATCAGCTCTTAGTAAAGGGCTTTCCTTTAGCCCCACACACAAAGGAGACTATTTCCAAACACAATTGGATCTCTATAGATTTTGCAGAAAATTGAAACTCAAGAAATATTTTGAGGAAACTCCAACTAAAAAAGAACATCTTCAAACATTATTTCCATCAGAGCTTTCAGACAAGATAGTCGAAGACACAGTGGACCTACTCAATATTGAAGAAGATCAATACTATACTAACGAAATGTTCTTGGATGAACAGGGTATATCAACATACCTATCAGAAGAAACTAGTCTTAAACCCAAATCAGCTATTGTACCTATTCTTTCTTCAGAAAATGTCATTGATATTTTTCACAAGGTAGTCAGCAACAACATCAGGAAGAATTATCTGAGTAACAACTATACAAAATCAACGAATAATCTAACAAAGGAAGAACATTTAGCCATTAAGAAATTGTCAGAAGACAAATCGGTGGTAACAAAGGCAGCGGACAAAGGAGGAAAAATAGTTTTATTCAACAGAACAGACTACATAAAGGAAGGCCTTAAACATCTTAACATGACAGAATGCTATGAAAATCTATCCAACAACCCTTTACCGGATCTAGAAAAAGTTTGGAATGAAACAATCAAATCATGGCATGAACAGGATCTTCTTAGTGACAAGGAATACCAAGGCCTACTATGTAAAAACTCCATCATTGCAGCAATATAAGTTTTACCAAAGGTACACAAAGCTTATGAGGATTTTCAACCACTTCGACCGATAATAAATGGCATTGGCTCCTTAACTGAGAAAACATCACAATATATTGATTCACACCTTCACCCTTTGGCAGCAAGCTTAGCCTCATTTGTCAAAGATTCTAAACACATAATCCAACCGATAAACCTCATCCCATGGGAAAAAAACTATTTGTTTGTAACCCTAGACGTTGTTCAGTTATATACTAGCATTCAACACAACAAAGGTTTGGAAAGCACAATGTTTTTTCTAAAAACCAGATCAGTCTCCTTTCTAGAGCAAAACAAAATGATTATCGAGATGATACACTTTTGTCTTCACAACAATATCTTTACTTTTGACACCAACATCTATAAACAACTCCAAGGCAACGCTATGGGGTCAAAATTTGCCCCGTCATATGCAAATTTGTTTATTGGTTTTTTCAAACTATAACATGCCTGGAAACATCCTCTTTTCCGCAGCAATATTACATTTTGGGGTCGCTTCATAGACGACATTTTGATCATTTGGGAAGGCAATACCCAAGACCTAGATATTTATGTCACCCATCTCAACAGCAACACATATAATTTATCTTTCACAAAATCAGTCAGTGCAACAAATATTGAATTTCTGGACCTGGAACTATTTGTGGAAAATGCACAAATTCAAACTAAACTGTTCACAAAACCGTCAGCTGGCAATAATCTCCTCTTTGCTACATCACATCATCCCAGACACACTATCAACAATATTCCATATGGGGAGATCCTCAGAATTAAAAGGAATTGCAGTACACCTCTCACCTTTCAAGATAACCTTCAGAAAACTTACTAGAAATTCAAACAGAGAGGATATGGATCTAGGAACATTTAAAATGCTATCAACAAAGCAGAGCACGTTTCAAGAGAATCTTTACTCATAGACAAACCAGAAACTGGCACATCCAGACCCAAAACTCAGTTTATTACTACATATATTATGGAAACTAAGAAAATCAAACGTATATTATCGGGCCATTGGCATATTCTCCTCACAGACTCAAGTTTACAGAAACATCTGGATAACGCCCCAAGTATTTGTTTGCGTAGAGCACCAACTATTAAAAAATCTGATTAGTCCAAGTTTCTTAAGCCCAATCACAAGTGAAAGAAAGACATTTTTCCAGACTACCACTAAAGGTACTTACAAATGTGGGGATTGTAAGTTATGCCCATTTCTACACCAAGGACAGAATTAAATCTGCCTTCCAAATTGTAAAACTAAACCAATTAACCAAATGATCAACTGTAACTCACCATATGTTGTATATGGAATCAAATGTACCTGTGGAAGACTCTACATCAGGAGCACCATAAGAAAATTAAAGGTGAGAATATTTGAACATATAAGAGCAATCCGCATAAGAGCAATCCGCAACAAAGACCTCAGATCTCCCATTTCGGTCCATATCATTACGAACCACCCAATTTTTGAAATCGCAAACCTAAAAATGTTTGGCTTGGAGAAAGTAATGCTAGCCCCCAGACGAGGAAACAAGGAGGAACTGATACGCAAACAGGAATGTAAATGGATTTGTATTATGGACACATGCGTATCAGGTCTGAATTGTGACACAGAAATGTATAACTGGTTGTAGATAATTTCGCAATTTTTCTTTTCTCTATTCTCTCTTTTTAGGCATGCATAAATAATCTAAAGAATCACTAACCATTTGAACCCAAATATCTGTTCTGAGGAACACACTTTGTAACGACTTAACCTGCTTATAACATTTCCTCTTTTGAATTATTAAGATTCATGCAATGAGATACGTATGCATGTCTTGAAAACCTCAGTACTTTTTCTCTCCCCCTTTTCTTGCCATCTATCAATCATTATATCTGAAATTCTAAACAGTGAGTAAGCATTAGATTTTCTTTAAATACATTTTTAGTTCAAATTCCTAACTTAATTTTTCAGCAACTAACCTTTATTTATAACCTAAATCACAAACTTGTATTTAATTACTGATGCTTAGTTTGTTACACTGGAAATTACAAAGACCTAACTTTAGCCCAAAACCTTCTATTTTTTATAAACTTAAATTACAAACATGCACTCATTTATAAATGCATAAAATAATGCACTAGTAAGGATCAACAGCCATCTCAGGCTAAAATATTCCTAAAACCAATCTCCTTTTATTTTTCAAATTTCCCGTTTCAAAATGGCCGACAAACGCGTCTTTATGCGCAATGACATCACCACGTCATGCTAGACAGCGTTGGACGTGGCGTGAAGACATCACTGTGCGTCGCGTTAACAGTATAAATAGCATGTATACAAATGTTTGCATTGCGCATCCGGCCTGGCCTTTTCTTAACAGCGTATCACGGCTGTAAAAGAAAAAGACTGATACATCGTCAATAATTGGAACTTTGGACATACAAGGTAAGCTATCTAAAATCTAAATGTTGAGCTTGTCAGCAACATTTGCTCTGCTCCAAGCCTTTCATATTTTCTAAACAGAGGCTATCTATATTTATCTCTTCCCAATAGTAATTCTTATTTTTGGATTCTAATATAAGAAATATCAGGCAATTCTGAAGCCCTTCTGAAAGACCACTAGGACAAAATAAATATTTGGCATCCACCAGAAGCCACAAGTAATACTAAGTGAATGAGAGCTAAAACTTTAAAACAGAATCACAACTTGGATGAGTCAAACATTATGATTATATTTTTTAGGCGCACAATCAGATTGGATAATAACATGATTTTGCAATACAAATGATAATCCTTTTCTAACTTTATTAACTTTACTTTCATTTCTCTCTTTCTTTCCAATCTTTTCCTGTCAGAAATCATTCCTTCTCCTGATGAACCATTGACAAATTCAATGGGGAAACACGTGTTGAGTTAAGGCTATAAAAACTGATCTACAATAAGGATTTGAGTGTGACAATTGACTTGAAGATCACAAGGCATGATGTTAACACCATGTTAGACATGATTTGTCTTTGCAACTAAATAACAACATTAAAGAGCTTTTTTGAGAATATCATCAACATTGAATCGGATTCTTTTCAATAATTTGAATCTAACTTCAACTAAATAATCTCTATTGGATGTTTCTTTGACTCACTTTTGAATACCTTTGGAAATTGGGCTGGCGCATTAGAGTAACCTTTTCTCAATTTCTTGTTTAATTACTGAGGACGGTATGATGTTGGAAATGACGGTGTGGGGAGGTTAAGGTGTTGGTGATGAGGGAGTGTACATGTCATATAAATCACTTTGAACATCAGCCAACGTATCCAGTGGTTATTTTATTTAAGTTATGCATGTGCATTCAGTTAAAGGTTACAGTACAGTGACAGGTGCACATGTGCAGAATCAAACATATTTGTCCATTAGGTCCTGGCAGACAATGCGTCCTTCTCTCACTTCCTCATGTCTAGCCTGAGGTGCTCGTTTGTCACCTGCAACTTCTACATCAGAGCCATGGTGGGCATTCTCCCCATGTGGAGGCTTGGGAATATCCAGCTGTATGCACATATTGTGCAGCATTGTGCATAAAACAACGGTTTTTCCAATTTTTACTGGGCTTTTTATTAGTGCCTCACCTCTCTAGTGGAGGCACATGAATCATCCCTTTCCGCAGTCCAAATATGCGCTCAATGCATATTATGGTCCTCTTGTGTGCCTCATTATCTCCGGCAGTGTACTAGGGTTCCTCACAGGTGATATCAACCAAGTAACTCCAGATAGACTGAGTCACCTACAACAGGTACAAGGGACCATGTTGAACATGACTTTTGATTGTCAAAGTGCATGCTACTATTCCCATTGTGCTGGTGGCCTTTGAGTGCACATGTGTGTTTGTGGATGTACATTACTTGGGGGCGGGTGTTCAGTGGCTTTCAATGGGCACTAGCAGAAAAGCACAGTTTGTCCTGTATCATTTTTCATGGGTTTCAGCCTTATTGGGCATCACTCCTGAAGGTGATACTATGGCGATGGCGCTAGGGCATTTACTCACCTATCCTTGGTGCATTGGCTGGTAATTGCTTGTTGGATTTGACAATGGCTTTGATTGGTGCGAGGAATCGTATGTCTGCTTTCATGCATACCAGGTTAGCTGGAACAGTTATTGCTTATTTCATGCGTCTTGGACTAGGCATTCTGGAACTTGTAGTTTGCTCACATTTGTTCCCATACCGGTCTCCATGTGTGTCTCTGTACCACATCATTGTCAGATTGACTACTTACCCAAAAGCCAGTTATGATATTCTCTGTGTGTGTTTATGTAAGCTGGAAGGGTGCTGTTCCTCAGGACCATGACATTGTGGGTGGACCTGGAAATCGGACACTGCAGGGCCTGATGGTGTGATCGGCATCACATGTCACCTGAATGTTCTGTGAGGGAGGCATGGTATCACAAGTAGACACTGACATTTGTGATGTCATCTTTGATGTCCTGGGTGTTAGTCTTAGCAGTGCACGGTGGTGGCACGAGTTATGGTTGCTTAGCTTATCATAACTGGCGAATTTCTGGGTTTTTTCGGTTTTACTTGTAACCATAACATTCCTTTAACAAAGGTTTTTCATTGAATTTCATTGGTTTTTATTAGTGCAACTTAATCATAACGTCCCTTTAACAAAGTTTTTTTCTTTGAATATCATAGGTTTTTATTAGTGCAACTTAACCATAACGTCCCTTTAACAAAGTTTTTTCAGTGAATTTCAAAGGTTTTTATTAGTGCAACTTAACCATAACATCCCCTTAACAAAGTTTTTTCAGTGAATTTCATGGGTTTTTATTAGTGCAACTTAACCATAACGTCCCCTTAACAAAGTATTTTCAGTGAATTTCATGGGTTTTTATTAGTGCAACTTAACCATAACGTCCCCTTAACAAAGTATTTTCAGTGAATTTCATGGGTTTTTATTAGTGCAACTTAACCATACTGTCCCTTTAACAATGTTTTTTCAGTGAATTTCATGGGTTTTTACCTACCAGCGCATGCTATTTTCCTACAATTTACTAATATCATACTTACCCAATATAGCAATATTTGTGTCCAATTTACAAAGTATCACCTTAAAACTCTGACATTTCCAACCTTCTAGAATCATTTTTAACAATTCTATACACTTTTTGCAATTATTTCAACTAGTTTTGCCACGTAGACCTCTACGAACATCTGACTTCATTGCAGACCTTCCGGAAAGTGCCACATGACCATACGCTGGCGCGCGGCATGATGGCGTGTCCGAGAAACCATCCGCACTTCACAATAAGATCCGTGCTTCGCGGGCAGTTCGGAACTGCATTTTCTACTGATCTAGGAACTTTTAACTTCAAAATTTCCATTGCACAGATCCAACACCTAGTCCTACTCATTATCCATTAACTATCTAGTACACAGTAAATACTTTTAGCAAAACTGCTATTTATCTTAAAATGTCATCAGCTAATGCCTCCCCCCCCTCCCCAAGAGCCACCACCACTGCTGTAATCAAGGAGCATGAGAAACACTGCCCCCTACCTTAGAAATAACACACACGCAACATTTTCCCCTGTCCACCTACCCCTCCATATTAATGTTTGGTACCTCTTCCCTCATTTCCCTCCCCACCTTTCATTCTTAGGTCTCCTGCCAAAAGAAAAATACATCAAAAAACAACAAAAGAAATGTTCCTTTAGGAACCACCTTTCACAGTTAAAAAATAGAACTAAAAAAAACGTATAGACTCCATCTACTTTATATTTCTCAGTAAAGTACATAGATTCAATAAGATTTTCCAACATATCCATTTGCATTTTGCGTTATGCTAATGGGAATATTGTGGCGTTCATCTTCCGTTCCAGGGAAAGGACTGGTGGATACCGGCCCGGCAGTCCAAGTTATCAGCCCAAGCGAAGCAAGAGTGGATAATGAGGTCTTTGGACCATTATCCCCCAATTCCAGCCCCTGTAATTGGGGATGAAAGCCTTTAGCACCCTAGGTTCCCAAAGTGGGAATCCGGGGTGCTAAAAAAAGGATTTTTCTTCCTACACCGGGACCCCGCATCTTTTCCAAGATGGCCACCATGGAAAGGGAAGCCACGTTCCATACAGGGCCCCTATTCACTTTCCATGGCAGCCTGCAGAAGGCAAAAAGAGAACTCTATGACCATATTACCACAAGCACATTTTTCTTCCTTTTCAAAACTATCCGAATTTCGAATAACTTTACCACAAAGCCAGTCCCAGGTGGACATGGCCACTTTAACCCCATGTTTTGTCCCTCGTGGTCATGGCCAGTAGCCAGATTGTCCGGATCATGACCTTATTCCATGACCCGCACAATCTGGCCACTGCCCATGGCCACAGGCTACACCTCAGTCACCAAAGGTATATCACTATTTTTTGTATCTACATTATGACACTTGTCAAAAAATAAAACACAGGCACATTTGCAAAACCATGCTTTCAGGTCATTCCCAATGCTCCTTACACAGGTTTTCTGGAAATCCACCCATGTTTTATTTTTTCAAAAGTGTCAAATGTATGCACATACAATCGTCATATAACCTAGCCCCCACTTGACAAAATCCATTCAGACTTTACGAAAACATTTATATCTAGATCTATAATTTTTTGCAAACCTTTGTGTATATTTGTCAAATGGCACCACATTTATAAGGCTTTACAATATTTTGGGACCCCCCTCTAATTCTACCCCCTTTTGACAAAATCCCACCAAACTTTGCAAAAACATTATATCTAGATCTATCATCAGTTTGCCAAATCAAGTGTAGATTCGTCAAATGGCACCTCATTTATAAGCCTTTACATTATTTTGTGTCCCCCCCTCTAATTTTGCACCCTCTTGACAGAATCCCACCAAACCTTGCAAACACATTTGGGATCAGGTCAGCAATATAATTGCAAAGTTGCATGCAGTTTCATAAGTGGCACCAAAGTTATAAGCTATCCAAGAACTGCTTTTCAACAACCCTGTAAAGCAGAGGTGTCCGCGAACTTCACAGGACTGTTCACGAACATCCGGACCGTTTGCGGACTTTCGCAGTGAAAAACACCCATTTCTTTGCTTCTTGCAGCCATATTCCATCCCATCCTCATCACCCCTCACCTCCCCAGAGATTATTTGATAAGTTTGACAAGTGCAATGTTGTGTTTTTTAATATGTTTTTACTGCGATGTCCGCGGACACCGGCTGCTGTCTGCGAATCCAAGTTGGCGGGCGTTTCCAAAATTCTGACGCACCTCACGATTCACTCCAACGAATCAGCGAATCATGTCACGTGTTCGCAGACATGACACAAGCCGATTAACCAATCAGTGTCCTTTCCATGGAGCAAACAGGGAAGTGTGTCCGCAGAGCGATATAGATATCACACATTTTTTTTAGACCAACTTTTTGGTTGTTTTAAAAAAAAACTACTGGATGGATTTTCACCGAATTTACAAAAGCACGCTCTTCCGGTCCAAGCCGGTGCTCTGGCCGCAAATTTGGTCTGTAGGCGCAACAGACATTTTTTCTCCATTCAGCCTATGGGAAAAAAATAAATTTTGGGACCCTCCCCACCCCTATAACAATTCAAGGTGGGCCATATACTTTATTTGCAAAGTTTGGTGAGGATTCGTCCAGGGGGAGTGAAGTCATAAGCCGCTCAAAAAGTGCTCTTCCTATGGGTTTAGCAAATTAGCCATAACTACATGGCCTCTACCGCAGGCCATGTAATATATATACGATCAATTGTGCAAATGTCAATTTGGACCCCTGAAATACGTTCGATTCGGGCATTTGAACAATTGTGTTAGAAGAATGTGGGTAATACCTCTGCTGGGATCAAACCTAACAGTTCAAATCTTGCATCTCAGTTTCTTTCTCTTCCTGCCGCGTATACGGCATCAGACATTTCACATAGACTTTAGATTGGGCAATCTTCTGTCACCGGACCATTCTCTTACTTTGTATCTTTAATTTATTGTTCTTTACAATGCTTTGCTTTCTCTTGCATCTTATTAGCACATGCACAACCTTCATTCGTCGGATACTGTTGCCGTCAAGTTTCATTTAACACAGACCGGACTTTCATTGATTTCATCAACTCACCTCTTTCGCTGCTTTGATCCTGAAGTCAAGGTTGATACCCCAACTACCGGTGGCTGGTATCCATGAAACACAAAAGAGGTTTGTCTCTTCTCTCTAGCTGGACTTCCTTGTGCAACCTTCAAGGCCCTTCGGAGGTAACGATTTCTCACCCGGGTGTCCAAGGTTTCGCCATGCCTCAGTGTTACGCTCACCTGATATCCCCGGGGGTGTCTGGAAGGCTCTGAGATCTGGAACCATGGATGCGTAGTTGCCCAGTGCTAAATAATGAATCTGCAATTACAGAAGGGAGGATTTGTGATAATTGTCTCTAATGGGTGAATCTCCCACCTCCCTCTGACCGATTCCCTTCCCACTGTTTTTTTTCTCACCTTAGTTATTTGTAGGGTGAGCTATCGGTCCTGCGTTTCTTGTGAAGGGGCACTTGACATTTGTTGGTGAGCTGCCCGAGTTGCTTCACTGGTGCAGTACGCCTTCTGTGACCCCGAATCTGCTGGTAGGCAGGTAGGTTTGTTAATTGTAAGTCTTTGTTCTGTTTATCGTGAGAATTTGTTAATGTCTTTATCTCCTTCTTTTCAGGTGCGAAGGTCTTGATGCTGGCGTGCCGGATGGAGAGGCAAGTTTTCTAGGTAAGAGAAAGCGCGAAGCGCAGCGCCTTTATTGTCTTTTAAAGCTAACCTGCATTTTCTTCTTCTTCTCCTCACAGGCCGATGTGGTGCTGCGAGTGGATGAGAGCGCGATGAAAAACAGGCCCCTGGAATCCGTTAAGATAAGTACACCGCTGTGCGGTTGTTTAATATTGAAAGCGAACCTGAATATGTCTCTTTTCTTTTGCAGATGTTGCTGTGGTGCCCAGGATGGAAGCGTGGCGTAGCACGATGGAATTCAGGTAAGACTGACGGAATTCGATGTTTTGGAAGCGCGCGTTCTAATATTGTTTTTTCCTTTCTCGTTATTGCAAATCGCAATGTTCGAACAGCAGCTGTGGTAGCGGTTCGCAGCCCAGTTGAGATGCTGAGTGCTGGAGGGTGTTTTCTCAGGTAAGACAGAATAATCTTGTTCTTGTTCTTGCAGGATTACAGGAAGATGCTGAAGACCAGGAGCTGGACACGGTGAGCGTCAAGCTGCGGGTTGCAGAATAACACAAAGCGTGTTCTGCAGTCAGGTTGTGGTGTAGGAAAGGGGGGATATGGGAAGTTGAAATATCCTATAAAATAGGATGTGGCACGGATATTTGGAAAGGGAGGATGCCATGTCTCGCCATTGGGCGTTCCTCCCCCTCCCTGAGGACCCTGCACCCAGGTGATCCTCCCGCACTTGTCCACCCCCAGGGTCTGGATCCGAAGGCGATAGCTGTGCCCTGGCCACCTGAGTAAGGATTCCCCGGGGTCTAGGCAGTGAAACACCATCTGGTTTTTCACATACCCTTCCCATATGCGGTGTGGACAGATCTTTTTCGCAGAGGAACCAGGAAAGGAGATCAACGTTTACCCTTTTGATGTTTCACCACAAAAAGTATGGTTGCAAGTCCAGGAACCAACGCATGACTACAGGGTCAGATTCTTTACTCTGACTTATCCAAATAAGGGTGAATGTTCAGTAATAAGGGTACATTTCTTTCCCAATAGGTAGCACCTGAGATGGAGGATCACCCATTTGATGGCAAATTCTAGTTCTAACACAGAGTAGTTTTTCTCTCTTGGAAATAGTTTGCGACTGGTAAATAATATAGGATGTTGTAAGCCATCATGTATTTAAGACAGTACAGATCCCAATCCAGTCAAGGAGGCATTAGTCTGCAAAAAGAAACTCTTTTGAGAAGTATGCCACTTTCAATATGGGGTTCTGACACAGTTTCTGTTTGAGGTTGTTATAACAAACATCATCCTCATCGTGTTATGCTCACCTGGTAAACACGGGGGCGCCACACGATACTGGATGGAGGTCTAAGTGCTATCCCGGACCCCTCTCTGCTTGGTTATGTGCCAGACATTGGGTAGCGCCTATAACAGGAGAATGGAGGGTTAAGATACTGGTTCTGTGATGGGTGGACTCCCACCTCCCTCTGGTCCAAATCCCCTCCCTTGGGGTTATTGCTCACATTAGGTTTTTGTGCGTTGAACTCCCCGTCCTGCGTCTCTGTGCAGGGGCGCGTGCTTGGTGCGGGCGTTCTGTGGACCTATTTGCTTCACTGGTCCATGTTCCCTTATGTCAGGTCCAGACCAGCTGTGACTCCGACTCTGCTTGCTGTCTTCAAGGTGAGTTGTAATGTTTTTTCCGTCTTTATTCTGTCTCTTTCTTTCCCTCCGTTTTCTCTGTCTTCTCAGCATCTTGCTCCACTACGCTGTTCCCTAACAATGTCTCCTTTTGTTTTCACAGGGATGGTTGCGATCTCGGAGTTGCTGCGCCGATGGCGAGGACCCTGGTGAGTTATTGATGCGTGGAGCGCTGCGCTGTTTATTGGTGTTAATTACTAACCTGTGTTCTCTTCTCTTCTTGGTACAGGTTGCAGTGATGTTCCGGAGTGATGAGTGATGGAAGAGTTGCTTGCCCAGGTAAGTGCTTTGTTAATGCTGACCTTGTTCCTTCTCCCTTGCAGGTTGCGGTGAAACCCAGAGATTGGCGAGGTAAGAGAAGCGCAGGGTGCTGCCAGGACTCGCTGCTTGCCCACGTAAGAATTGTTATTAATGCTGTCCTTGTTTGTTTACCTTTTACTGGTTGCAGCTAACCCCGGCAATGGGCAAGGTAAGCGAAGAGCAGGATGGATTCAAGACCGGTTACTTCACAGGTAAGTGTTATTGCTTGCTAATGCTGTTCTTGTTCTTCCAGGTTATAAATGGAATCCGGATCTAGGGCTTCAGGATAGGGCCGCCGGAGAAGCAGATGAGCAGGAGCTGGACACGTGAGCGTTACGCTGCAGGAGTGCAGAATAACCCGAAGCGTGTTCTGCTGTTTGGGTGTGGTTTAAATAGCCCAGGTAAAGTAGTTCCAGGCAAAGTAGTTCCAGGCCCAGCCACACCCAAAACACTAGACCGCGTGGCTTGGTTCCAAAGAACTGAGCTGTGTAATAGGCCAAAGGCGCCAGGACCGATCCATGTATGTTTCTGATGGAGTTTTGAGGCCTTTGGGGCCATTGTGAAGGGCTTTAGACCCACTGCTGCCAGGGGGCTGTTATGCCTGAGGGGGTGAGGGGCATGGATCGTGACAGCACACCCCCCCTAAGGCCACTCTGAAGGTATTTCCTCCGTCTGGCCCTGGTTTGGTCGGATGGTTCCCATGAAATCATCTTACTTACCAGGCGTGGCGCATGGATGTTCCCACTAGGCTCCCATGTCCTGTCCTGAGGGCCGTATCCCTTCAAGTCCACTAAGTAATATAACTTGGACCTGGTGAGTTTAGAATCTAGGATGTCCTTGACTTCAAATTCGGGTTCTCCGTTAACCAGACCTGGATTGGTGGTGTTTTGACCCGAGTTCCAGGCTGAACCGGTTTTAAGATTGACACATGGAATACGGAATGGATCTTCATATTTTGTGGTAAAGCTAGTTTTACTGCCACAGGATTTATAATACCCTTGATGGTATAGGGCCCTAGATATCTGGGATGAAATCTTTGAGTTCCTCTTATGGGCACGTGCCGAGACGCCAACCAGACTTCATCTCCGACTTGGTAGTCTGGAGATTTTCTTCGGTGTTGATCAGAGAATCCTTTCTGTCTTTCTTTGGCTTGGATCAAGTGTTCTGCTGCCTTTTTGAAGGGTTGAGTGATGGTTGTATGTAAAGTCTTCACCACAGGCATTTCCAAGGCCATGGGGGGTATCTAATTTGGAAGTACGTGGGTGCCTTCCATATACGGTATAGAATGGACTCTGTCCGGTACTGGTGTGTAGCGAGTTGTTGTAGGCACATTCGGCTATCCACAGCACATCCTTCCAGCTTTCTTCCACTTGATGTAACATGCACCGTAGGTATTGCTCTAGTGTCTTATTCGTCCGCTCCGTTTGGCCATCAGTTTTGGGATGGTGACCAGTGGACAGACGAATATCGATTTGGGCAATTGCACAACTCTTCCTCCAGAAGTTAGACACGAACTGACTCCCTCGGTCAGAAATCAGGATGGAGGGGAAACCATGTAATCGTACGATTAGCTCTAAAAACACCTTTGCCAGACTGGATGCGTTTGGTAGACCCTTAAGCGGAATGAAATGGGCCTTTTTAGAGAATATGTTAACAACCACTCGGATAGTGTTGAACCCTTGACAGGGAGGCAGATCTGTGATGAAATCGAGGGAGATTGTTTGCCAAGTTACAGGTGGAATTTCCAGGGGTTGAAGATGGCCCGCAGGTCTTTGTTTCTGGGATTTATTCTGTGCACAAATGCCACATGACAGAATAAACTGCGTAATGTCCTTTCGCCAGGTCGGCCACCAATAATTTCTTTTCACCTTGGCTAGGGTCTTGGCAATTCCTGGATGTCCTTCTATCAGGGGGTTGTGATAACCAGAAATGACTTGTTCTTGTAGTGCTTTATTCGGTAGATATGAACGCCCTCTGAAATACGGGAGTTGGTTCTTTGTTGTGTAATGTTCACCTTGAGTGGTCCAGTCTTGTAGAGCCTCTGTGTTCATTAGGAGCTGAATTTCCTTTTGGAGTTCGTCTAGTGATAACGTTGTTGTAAGTCCTAGTAGTTTGTCACCTGGAATAATTGCCAACGGGTCTGGGGTTGAATATGCGTTCTCATCAATACCCCTGCAGAATAGGGCATCAGCTTTTCTGTTCTGGACTCCAGGTCGGTACATGTTTATGTAATCATATTCTGCGAAGAATAAAGCCCATCAGAGTTGATGGGATGATTGAGCCTTTGCCGTCTTGAGGTATTGTAGGTTGCGATGGTCGGTGATTACTGTGATGGTATGTCTGGCGCCTAGGAGGTAATGCCGCCAAGCCTTAAAGGCTGCCTTGATCGCTAGGAGTTCCTTGTCTGTTATTGCATAGTTAAGTTCAGGTGTAGTATATTTTCCCGACCAAAAGACCACGGGATGTAACTGGCCTGTTTCAGGATCCCTTTGGGAAAGAACAGCCCCCATTGCCATGCTGGAGGCATCTGTTTCCACTACATATGGGAGATCTGGGCGTGGGTGTCATAGCACCGGGGCTGAGGTAAATCTTTTCTTGAGTTCCTGGAAGGCCTTCTCCGCCTCTTTTGTCCTTTGGAACAGTTTGTTGTTTTTTCATAATAAAGAAGTGATCGGGTGCACAATCTGGGAGAAACCCGGGATGAATCAGCAGTAAAAGTTTGCAAAGCCGAGCATACTTTGGACACCTTTGACTGAAGACAGTGATGGCCAGCTAAGGATGGCGTATACTTTGTGCATATCCATCCGGATGCCTCTGGGAGTGAGGACAAAACCAAGGAACTCGACTTCGATGACATGGGAGGAGCATTTTTAAAGTTTGGTGCATAGCTGGTGCTGTCAGAGTTTTGCAAGGAAGGAGCGAACGTGCCTCAAATGGTCCTGTTTAGAAGAGGAGTACACCAAGATGTCGTTGATGTAAACTAGGGCACATACGTCGATCAATTCCTATAGTACATCGTTCATGAAGTACTGGAATGCCGCGGGAGCGTTGCAAAGCCCAAAGGGCATCACCTGATATTCGTACAGCCCATACTTAGTGCAAAAGGTGGTCTTCCATTCGTCTCCTTTCTTTACACGCACAAGATGGTATGCTCCCTTGAGTTCCAATTTGGTGTAAATTTGGGCATCCTTGACTTGGTCCAGCAGTTCTGGGATAAGGGGTTAGAGGATAACGGTTTTAAACTGTTTAGTGCGCGGTGGTCGATGCACGTTCTCAAGTCCCCCTCCTTCTTGGGTACGAAGAATAGGGGTGAGGCTTCCGGGGATTTGGACGGGCGGAAAAAAAACGTTTGTCAGGTATTGGTCCAGATATGATTTCAAGTGGAGATTTTCAGGTTCGGTGAGTGCATACATTCGACTACACAGGATTTGTGCACCAGGTACAAGGTCGATCTGACAGTCATATGGCCTGTGAGGGGGTAAGGTATTAGCCTGTTCTTTTTGGAAAATGTCTTGGAAATCGTGGTATTCGCTTGGTAGTGTACTTGTTACACCTAGCACCAACCTCTCTTTATCTTGGACAGGTGTCTCTGGGTCAGACAATGGCATTTCCACTTGGTAGCACGCATGAGCACACTTATTGGAAAAGGCTAATTTCTTGGCTCGCTAGTCGGTGTTAGGATTGTGAGACACCAACCACGGCATCCCTAGAATGTCCCGGAACTGAGGGGCCTTGATAAGGTCGAAGGCAATGGCTTCCCGATGTCCGTCTTGGCACAGAAGGGTCAATTCTGCTGTGCATTGAGTTACAGGACCAGAAGCTATCTCTGTGCCATCGACACTGGTGACCTTCTCAGTTGTCGTTTTCTGACAGAGGGGAAGCCCTATCCTTGTTGCCAGGCCTTGGTCTATGTAGTTACCAACGGCTCTGCTGTCTATGTATGCCTTCACAGAATGCATCCGAGACGGTTGTTGGTGACTGATCAAAATCACAGGCAGGGCAAGGTGTGAGGTCTGTGGCTCTTTTCCTTCGCTCGACAAACGGACCTCTACTCTTGCCGGGCCTGGAAGTTTTCCAACTCTAGTTCTCCTCCTTCTTTCTCTGTAGCTCCAACTGTTCTCCTAGGGGGTTTTACGGGACATTCTCTGAGGAAGTGACCTGATTTCCTGCAGTACAGGCATAATTGCTGTTGTCTTCTTTTGTCTCTTTCATCCTTGGTTAATGGGCTCTGTACCCCCCCAATTTGCATGGGTTCCGAAATGTTTTCTGATGAACGCAGACTGTTCTCCTTTGAGCGTACATACACAGTCCGATTCACTGTTCTGGCTCGATCTGTCCTTCGATCTTGCAGCCTGTGGTCTAGCTGCACCACTAGGTTGATGAACTCTGCATCAACTTGGTGGGTTTACCACCTGAGCTAGGACGTTTTTCAATCCCCCCCATAATCCTTGATGGAATAACGTTCTTCGTTTCTCCTTAGGCCACCTAGTTTCAACGACAAGTCTGTTAAAAGTGGCGATATATGTTAACAAATCTTGGCTGCCTTGGCGGAGGGACAGAAGTTTGTTATCCAGAGGTTGGCCCTGGGTATGTCGGGCGAACAGCTTCTCCATCTCCTGTTGAAACCCCCTGAAATCCCGCAGGAGTGGGTCATCCTGGTTTACTAATGGTATGGACCAATCCACTGCACTGCCACTCAGATATGACAGAATGAAGGCAACCCGCGACTGATCGTTAGGAAAGGCTCCGGGTCTACAAAGAAATTGGAGGTGGCACTGGTTCAAGAATACTGCATATTTTCTTGGGTCCCCTGTAAAACGTTCCAGTGGGGCCAAAGGAAGTGCCCCAGGGAGGACCACCTGCACTGGATTGACGGATGTGGCTGGAACCGACGGAATGCTTCCTGGCAACGGAGCCTGCCCAGCCTGTGTTTGGAGCAATTGTCTGGCTAATTCATCAGTGTGGTCCTTGGTGACAATCAACTCCCTCCTAAGGGCGTTGGTTTCTTGCCAGGCGGAGTGTACCTCGGCCCGTAATTCTCCCAGTAACTGGGCTAGTGGGTCAGTCTCTGATGTTTCCATGACGCCCAGGTGGATGTTTTAATTGAGGCTTCGAGTCTGTTACGCTTACCTGGTAAACACGGGAGCAGCACACGATACCGGATGGAGGTCTAAGCGCTAACCCGTACCCCTCTCTGCTTGGTTATGTGCCAGACATTGGGCACGCCTATAACAGGAGCATGGAGAGTTAAGATACTGGTTCTGTGATGGGTGGACTCCCGCCTCCCTCTGGTCCAAATCCCCTCCATTGGGGTTATTGCTCACCTTAGGTTTTTGTGTGTTGAACTCTCCGTCCTGCGTCTCTGTGCAGGGGCACGTGGTTGGTGCGGGCGTTCCGTGGACCTAGTTGCTTCACTGGTCCGTGTGCCCTTATGTTGGGTCCAGACCGGCTGTGACTCTGACTCTGCTTGCTGTTTTCCAGGTGAGTTATAATGTCTTTTCCGTCTTTATTCTGTCTCTTTCTTTCCCTCCGTTTTCTCTGTCTTCTTGGCGTCTTGCTCCACTACGTTGTTCCCTAACAATGTCTCTTTTTGTTTTCACAGGGATGGTTGCGATCTCAGAGTTGCCGCGCCGATGGCAAAGACTACGGTGAGTTATTGATGCGTGGAGCGCTGCGCTGTTTATTGGTGTTAATTGCTAACCTGTGTTCTCTTCTCTTCTTTGTACAGATTGCGGTGATGTTCCGGAGTGATGAGCGATCGAAGCGCTGCTTGCCCGGGTAAGTGCTTTGTTAATGCTGACCTTGTTCCTTCTCCCTTGCAGGTTGTGGTGAAACCTGGAGAGGGGCGAGGTAAGCGAAGCGCAGGGTGCTGCCGGAACTCGCTGCTTGCCCAGGTAAGAATTGTTATTAATGCTGTCCTTGTTTCTTTACCTTTGCAGGTTGCGGCGAACACCGGAGATGGGCGAGGTAAGCGAAGCGCAGGATGGATTCAAGACCGGTTACTTCACAGGTAAGTGTTCTTGCTTGCTAATGCTGTTCTTGTTCTTCCAGGTTATTAATGGAATCCGGATCTAGGGCTTCAGGATCGGGCCGCCAGAAAAGCAGATGAGCAGGAGCTGGACACGGTGAGAGTTACGCTGCAGGAGTGCAGAATAACTCGAAGTGTGTTCTGCTTTTGGGTGTGCTTTAAATAGCCCAGATAAAGTAGTTCCAGACTATGTAGTTCCAGACCCAGCCACACCCAAAACACTGGCCTGGTTCCAAAGAACTGAGCTGTGTAATAGGCCTCCATGTTGGATTAAGGTCCAAAACTGGTATTGCTTTATTCCTGATAATGAGCCTGGCACCAAAGGCGCCAGGACTGACTCCATGTATGTTTCTGATAGAGTTTTGAGGCCCTTGGGGCCAATTTGAAGGGCTTTAGCCCCACTGCTGCCAGGGGTCTGTTATACCTGAGGGGGTCAGGCGCATGGATCGTGACACATCGGTCCAACACATTTTCTGGGGTTCTGCCTTTCGTAATTTATGCGTCAACCGTGATGTTGTGTCTGAAGGTTTTGGAATAAACCTGTGATAATACCTAATCAAGCCCAAGAATGCTCTAAGATCTCTTTTGGTTTTGGGTGTGGGGGCATCTTAAATGGCTTTCACCTTTTCTTGCTGAGGCTGTACACTACCATTTCTCATGAAGAAGCCCAGATATTTCACTGCTGATCGAGCCAGCTTAGACTTCCTAGGGTTGGCAGTCAATCCGGCCTCTCAGAGAGCTCTCATAATAGTGTTAAGATGGGTAAGGTGGTCCTCCCATGTTTTACAGTAGATAACTATATCGTAAATGTAGGTCCACAGAAATCGGAAATAGGGTTGTGTAATTCTGTCCATAAATCGTTGAAAAGTCGCTGGGCCCCATGCAGACCAAAAGGGAGAACTTTAAATTGGAATAGCCCTATTGGTGTCTAGAAGGTTGTTTTTTCTGTATCCGGTGCATGTTCAGGGACCTGCCAGTACCTTTTAGCTAAATCTAGAGTAGACAAGAATACTGCATTTCCCAGTTTATCTAACAAGTCATCGATGCGTGGCATAGGATATGCATCAAAGGCAGAGATGGCATTGACTTGCCTAAAATCTATGCAAAATCTCCAAGACTGGTCTGGTTTAGTTACCAACACGATAGGGGAGGACCATGGGCTTGAAGAGGGTTCAATAATATTTGCCTTCAGCATATTCTCAACCTCATTAATTACTTTTCTTTCGCGCCTCTGAGAGTCTGTATGGGTTTAGATGAACCACTTTTTCTTTTGGGGTTCTGTTGTAATGATAAGTTCCATGTATTCTCCCAGGTTTTTCACAAAATACATCAGGGAAAGCGGTAACAAGGTCATTTACATGTTTTTATTTGTCTTTAGGTAGTTCTTGGGGAATGGGTTCCAAGGTATCACTCTCATGTTAAACAGGATAAGATGGAAGAGTTAGAGGCGCATGGGATCTCTTTCCATTTTTTCAGGAGATTTATGTGGTAGAGGTGGGTCTTTTGTCTTCTATCAGGTTGGGCTACCCTGTAAGTACATCTTCCAGTTTGCTCTAGTATTTCAAAAGGCCCGTGCCATGTTTAAACAAGCTTATTTTGAGAGGTAGGTAAAAGAACCAGAACTTTCTGACCTGCTGAAATTATCTAAGATTTATCTTTTCATCATAGGAAAGCTTCTGTTGTTTTTGAGCTTTTTTCCATAGGAGTATGAACTAGAGTTCTGACTGGATTTGTGTGTTCTCGCAACCGGGTGGCCGTCTGTGAAAGAGGTATTGGTGCTTCTTCCCTTTTGAATGTATTGTGACCTTCCATGTATTCCTCATCTGAGACAGCCGTTGAGCGTCGACGTCATCCGTAGTATAAAGGGCTTGAGCCGCGCCCGTTGGTTCAGTTCCAATTTTCCAAGCTTCTGCTTCGTGTATCCAAAACGGCGCATCAGTTTATCTCATCGAGAAATGTCTTCTTCCTCAACCCCGACAACACCCAAGACGGGTTTTAAAAAGTGTCTCAAAAGCGGAAGAAAGATGTCCATTATGGATCCTCACCGCAACTGTCTTTGGTGCCTTAGTCCTGATTACCGAATCGACGAGTGCGGGTCGTGTCAGGCGATGTCGAACAAGGCTCTCAAGGAACCCAAGGTAAGCTAGCGGTGGGGCAAGAGCCTTTCAAGTCTGCAAAAAGACTAAAAGACTCGAGAGAATCGAGAAAAAAAATCTTGTCATGAGTCGAGGCGATCGAGGTCGAAAAGTCGCTCGAGGAAGTCCTCTTCCTCATCATCGAAAAAATCGAAAAAGCGACATCATAGATCTTCGCCCTCTTCTTCTTCCTCGCCAGACAGAAGGTTAATTTCTTGTCCTTCGAAACATGATTCCCCAAAGAAATGGGAGGCCTTTAGGGCTTCTATGCTAAAGAATTTTGAGAAGGCGGCCCGACCCCCTCAAAAGAGTTGCCTGAAGAGCATGCCCCTGAACACTGTAAAGGTGACAGAGGGAAATCCAAAACGTCTCACACTAAATCTGACAAAATGTTGAGGGCGTCCTCAGACGATGATTCTCCAGCGCCTCATGAGACTGCAGAAACCTTTGTTGCATAAATCGAGGTTGCCTGAGGACAAAATGGCGTCCTCATCGTCGAAGTCAGCTATCGACTCAACGCGTCCTTCGACAATGCCGTCAAAATGGCGTCGATACCTTCAGCCTCAGCATCGAAGCCTTACTCGATGTCGAAGCCCTTCTCGATAACCTCAAGGATTCCTTCGAGCGTATCAAAGCCGGTGTCGATTCCGTCGACACCGTCGACGCCTTTGTCTGGGAAATCTTTCATACCGGTTCCCAAGATGACAACTATGGCTAAGGCTAGATCTTTTCCATCTTTACCAGAAAAAAATGTCTACCCTCAGCCCAGGCAGGAATTTTACCAGAAAAAAATGTCTACCCTCAGCCCAGGCAGGAATTTTTTTAATCTATGGGCCTCATTACGAGTCCGGCGGTAACCGTGGCGGTAAAACTGCCTGGTTACCGCCGGACTCGTATTACCATTCCGCCTTCGTGACTCCCAGAATTACCAGGGCATTACAGCCCCGGTGTCCCGGGAGACACGGAGGCGGAATGGTGTTAATCCCCAATAGGACTCAATGGGAATGGAGAAGTGGAAACACTGGCACCATCTCGTGATGGTGCTAGTGTTTCCACGTCCGCCTGCTGGTCGGGAGGTGTTCAACCCTCCAGGTCAGACCTGGCGGGAAGATCACCTCCCATCTGCAGGACTCGGGATCGGGCAGTCCGGAATTAACAGTGGCGGCGGGTTTACCGCCACTGTTAATTCCGGACCGCCCGACCCGTAATGAGGCCCTATGTCTGCTATTTTTGAGGAACAAACCTCTGATGAGGAAATTACATCAGCTGGTGTTCGATTTGGGATAAGAGAAGTTTCTGAGGAACTGGTAGATCCTAATTCAAAAATGTCAGACCTTTATGACTGCCTACAATCGGCCAGTGGCCTAAATACCTCACCTGAGGTAGATTCTGAAAGGCCTGACCCCACAGACCATGCTGAACCGGGGTATAGGAACCTCCTGGGCAGAGTGATAGACTTTTTATGGGGTGGAGGTCAGTGTCCCCAAGATATGACCAGGACGACAACAGATATTAGTGATGAGGGACCTCAGAAAGACCCAGTCCTTCCCTTCCATAAAGCTCTTCAAAAGAGAATTATGACACATTGGGAGACACCTGAATCTCTACCAGCTGTAAATAAGAAATTTGTAGGAAAGTATAGACCTGCTCCCTCGGATCCAGGATATTTATCTAAGCATCCTTCGCCTGAAAGCTTGGTGATTCAAGCTGCGACTGCGAAGAGACAGTCGGGTTATCCCTCTATGCCCCCTGACAGGGACGACAAAAAGATTGACACCGGGGCGAGGAAAGCATTTACTTCTGGTAGCATGGCCCTTAAGTCTACAAATGTGACTTGTACATTAGCTAGGTTTACTTACACCCTGTGGAGCTGTTTAGATGTAGCGGCTGATCACATCCCGCAGGGTGAGGAGCGGGATGGTTTCCTGGCGATAGTAAAGGATGGAAAGGAGGCTATGGAGGAGTGCCCCAAGTCAGGACTGGATACTGCAGAGAGTATAAGCAGATCCATGGCATCTAGCGCAGTCTTGCATAGATTTGCATGGCTAAGGAAATCTGGCTTTGCATCTGATGTACAGTCCAGATCACTCAATATGCCCTTTGACGGCTTGAGGTTGTTTGGCAGCAAGGCGGACGAGAGCTTGGAGAAGCTGCAGACCTCGAAAGCGGCAGCAAAATCACTCAGCGCCACTATAAGGCAACCTCAGCAACACTCTTATGCAGGGTCATCTTCCTGGAAGAGTCGCCCTTTTCGCTTCTATTCCTCTTTTCGAAAAGGGAGAGGACAGGCCAGTCAGAGGGGATAACAAAGAAAACCCTTTTGTGGTGGAAAAGGGAGAGGCGTTAGATCAGCCACAGCACCGGCTACTACCTCCTCAGCCACTGCTGCAGCCGATGCGAAGCCACTTTGAGGCCTTAACCCACAAGACCCCGGTGGGAGGCACAATCACTCAGTATCTGGACGAATGGCGGGGCATTACGTCAGTTGCCTGGGCACTAGACATAGTGACCCATGGTTACTGTCTTCCTTTTCATCAAAGGCCTCAAGATCATCCACTGGCAGTCAACTCTATCAAAATTCCAGACCCGCTCCTTGTGCAGGAGATTTTAACCCTGCTAGAGAAAGGTGCAATAGAACATGTACCTGTAGCAGAGAGGAACATGTAGCGGAAGGTACTGCCCTTATTTTCTCATTCCCAAAAAGGATGGCGGATTGAGACCCATTTTGGACTTGAGAAATTTAAACAAATTCCTCAGGAAGGACAGGTTCAAGATGGTGACCCTTTCTCAGATCCTTCAGGCTCTTCAGCTTCAGGGCTGGCTGGTTTCATTGGACCTTCAGGATGCTTACTTTCATGTGCCAATCCATCTCAAACACAGAAAGTACCTGAGGTTTGCAATTGGCAGATCTCACTATCAGTTTCGAGTTCTGCAATTTGGGCTGACCTCTACCCCGAGGGTTTTCACCAACCTAATGGCGGTAGTGGCAGCGAGTCTCAGGAGGGAAGGGATTCACATCTACCCTTATCTGGACGATTGGCTAATCAGGGCAAGTTCACCCAAACTGACCCAGGAACATCTGGCCATGACCTGTCACTTCCTACACAAATTGGGCTTCTCCCTCAATTACAATAAGTCACAAATGATTCCGAGCCAAAGACTCCAATTCATCGGAGCGGTCCTGGTCACCACCTCAGGGAAAGTCTCGCCTCCCAAGGAAAGAGCTCAACACATTCTGCAGATGGTAACAACATTTCAGAATGCCCAACATCTACCGGCGTTCGACTTCCTAAGGTTGCTAGGCCTCATGGCATTCTGCATTTTTCTGGTGCCAGAGGCTCGACTGAGGATGAGATCCCTACAATGGGCCCCCAGGATTGAATGGTCCCAGTTTTCAGGGGATATGTCAGATTTTCTACAAGTCCCGTCGAAGGTTCTCAAGATCTCCTATGGTGGGCTCACAAGGAAAATATCCTCAGAGGGGAACCTTTTTGGCAACCATGGCCGGAGATAACTGTAGTGACGGACGCCTCACTCACAGGGTGGGGAGCCCACACAATCTGACAGTCAATGGTCGTTGGTCGCCATCGGAGTCCAAACTACACATCAACCTGTTGGAGCTGAGGGCAATCAGACTAGCGCTGAAGGCCTTTCTGCCTTCTGTACAGGGAGAAAATGTCCTGATAATGACGGAAAACACAGTGGCCATGTACTACCTCAACAAAAGAGGAGGCATAGGATCACTCCCACTGTGCAGAGAGGCAATGCAGCTCTGGTTCTGGGCAATGTAAGGAGGAATCTCTCTATCGGCTGTCCACCTAGCCGGAGAGCTGAACACAGCGGCGGGTGCTCTAAGCAGGCAGAGCACAGTCTCCCACGAGTGGGAGCTAGCTCAGGAAGTCCTTCAAGAGATCTTCGCCCTTTAGGGAACCCCTCAAGTGGATCTGTTTGTGACCGGGGCCAACCGGAAGTGCGAACTGTATTGCTCAAGGGAATTTCCCCCCCGAGAGGAGCTCTAGGGGACGCGTTCGTAGTGGACTGGGTATATCCACTCCTTTACGCGTTTCCTCCAGTCCCCGTGATTCCTCATGTAATCAGGAGGTTGAGAAAGTTCAGGAGGACCATGATCCTAATTGCCCCAGACTGGGCCAGGAGGACGTGGTACCCAGACATTCTGGGCATGTCCATCTGCCCTCCAATACGTCTTCCACAAAGAGAGGATCTTCTCTAGCAAGAGACTCCAAGTCGGGTTCTCCGTCCAGAGGTCAAGACACTCAACCTTCACGCTTGGCTTCTGAGAGGTTGAGATATAAGGATTGGGACCTCCCGGATGACCTTATGGAGATTTTGCTTTCGGCCAGAAGGCCAGCAACAAAATCCTTATTCCGGTGTCATTGGAAGAAATTCAGTGACTGGTGCAGGGATAAGAATGTGGATCCTTTTCAATGTACCACTCCCATGGTGCTTTCCTTTCTATTGCATTTAGCCAACTCGGGGCTTCAAGTTGGAACTATTAAAAGATATTTGGCAGCGCTATCTATCTTCAAGCGCTCTTCAGAAGAAATTTCATATTTCAAAATGCCTTTAGTTATCCAATTTCTTAAAGGGTTAACACATGTGTTCCCCCCTACACCATTCCAAGTTCCTATTTGGGATTTAAATTTACTTTTAAAGTTTCTTATGTGTGCCCCTTTTGAGCCTTTACATTCTTGTCCTTTAAGGATCCTAACTTTAAAAACGGTTCTACTAGTGGCTCTAACTACAGCCCGCAGGGTGAGTGAGTTGCAGGCGCTCTCTTGCAAGCCTCCTCACACAGTTTTCCACAAGGATAAAGTTGTTTTATAGGTCAAGCCTTTTTTCCTACCTAAAATAGTTTCGGATTTCCATCTGTCACAGAAAATACCTTTACCAGCCTTTTATCCTCCTCCGCATGCTAGTAAAGAGGAGGAAAGATTCCACAGACTAGACCCTAAAAGGGCTCTCAGCCTCTACATATCCAGACTGAAAAGATTTAGACAAACAGATCAGTTGTTTGTCGGTTACACTGGACACAAATTGGGCATTGGTGTGTCCAAGCAAACTATATCCAGATGGATTATCCTAGTGATATCTGAATGTTACAAATTGGCTGGGAAGGAGCCTCCAGATGGTTTAAGGGCTCATTCAACCAGGGGCATAGCAACTTCCACGGCTCTTCAGAGGGGTATCCCAGTTCAGGACATTTGTGCTGCAGCCACTTGGTCATCAATACATACTTTTGCAAAACATTATTGTTTAGACACCACTTCTTACAATGGTGGCTTTTTGCAAAAGCCATCCTTCATTCTGTGCATAATTAAAGAACTATGGTACTCCCTCCTCCAAATTACAACTGCTGTGGGAGTCTATCTAAGATTAGGAATACGTGGGAGGACACAATCCATTCTAAGAACAAGTTCTCCAGCATGGGGTCTGGCATGGATTCACATGCTCATGAATATTCCCCGTCGTCAGGCTGGGAATCCTCGGTAAAGAAAAAACCAGTATCAGTTTCGTTTCTGATCTGTCTTTCGTAGTAATAACCAATCACTGGTCTCTGCGTCATACTGACCACAGCCAATGACTGCCCTCTACCTAAGCACCGCCTCTGGCAGCCATCTTCAGATTTTTACCGCACGTTCATGTGTTGGGATCCTCGTGCTATTGCTCTCGAGCGTTAGTGCTATTTTTTCGCGCTTTTTCACAAAAACTTCGATTCTTTCGGTCAAAAGAGCCTCAAGCTCCACCGATCCTACATCCGATCAACGGGGACCCGTGTCGGATTCATCTGTGCCCCTCAAGGGTGAAGATTTCGTCGAGCTACACTTCGGAGGACTCCAGAAGCTTCTCAGGCCCGGTCTCGGAGATGGCCCAGGAGAAGGGAAGCTCGACGCCCGGAAAGCTGTTCAGGGCCTGCCCTGGATGCCAGCTGCAGAACGTCTTCAAGGAGGACGAACACTCTTTCTGCCTTTACTGCCTTCATGGGGACAAGACGCACGTGGAGAAGGACTGTGCGTTTTGCGGCAACATGTCGGAACGGACCATGAAGGACCGCCATCAACGTCTCGCCAGCTGGCTGGAGGGTAAGAGCCCGTCTGGCGAGAAGAAGAAGAAATCTGAGCGGTCTTCTAAGACCTTTGAGGGCGCCCCGGCGACGGGGGCCCAACATAAGGCCAAGCACCGCGAGTCCGCTGGCACCGGGAGCGCCGAACGGTCGGGCTCTACGGGCGCCAGGCAGGGCGCACCCTCCCCGGCACCATCAACCACGAGCCAACGCTCTGGGTCGGGTAAGAGGAAGGCCGAGCACCCGGCGAAGCTCCTGGAGAGACCCCGGTCGAGCTCTAAGGCAGAGGAGGAGCGTGGCAGTGCCCCCTCCCTCAAGGATAAGGCGGTGAGCGCACCTAAGGTGGTGAAGGCCTTGATCCAGTCGACCAAGCCCTCTATCGAAACGGTCGCGGCGGCCCTGGCCCAGCCTGTGGAGGCTGCACCAGTGGTGGCGGCCTCGGGGCCCAGAATCTCCCTGCCTCCTCGGAGGGAGTCTTCTTTCGTGCCCATCGATAGGACCCCCGTGAAACCCTCCGTGGGGAAGAAGGGGGGGCAGGGCGTCGTCGTAGATTCGGCCTCAACCTCAGAAGAGGAACTGATCGAGGTCTTAAGCCACGGCCTAGGCGTGGAACAAGACCAGCCCGTCGGAATGGGCCCCGACGCAGGTGACGACGACGACATCGTCGAGGATACCGACGGGGCCCCTGCTCGCCCGTCGGATTCCCCTCTGCCAGCGCCGCAAGACAACTCAGCGGCCATTTTGTTGGCTATACAGTCCTTATGCTCCGAGATAAGGACGAGACTACCGTTACCGACGGAGGAACCTCTCCCGTCGGGGGATCCAGAACCGGGACCTTCTGGTGTTCCCCCTACCAAGAAAAGAAGGATTCATCCACCTCCTCCTTTTCAACCGTCGCGCCCCGTCCAGCCCTCCTCCCCGTCCACCCGAGGGGATGATACGGGGACTGACACGGCAGCGACGGGTACGGACGACGAGGCATACGACGAGGATTTTCCGTCGTCGCCTCCCACCAGGGCTTCTCCGCCCGACGAGATTGGATCGTTCCACTCAATGATCGCCAGGGCATCCGAGCTTTTCCAACTCTGCCCTGAGGAGAAGAAAAAGGAAGGCTTCCTTTACCAACGGCGCGAGACCAAGAGGAAGACGGTCCTCGCAGTGCCTCTGTTGGACGACATTTGGGATGAGGGCCTTTCCCTCCTCAAGAACCCTTCCACGACGCCAGCGAGAAGAGACCGGTACGAGAAAAAGTACCGGGTCCCGGACTCGGCCCCCCTATGCCTCCGGGCGCAGCCTACCCCGGACTCCGTCGTCTCCGCGGCAGCCAGGAAGAAAGCGGGGGGGGGTGCGGCCTCCACGTCGACTTCCCCGCCGGACGGCGAGGGAAAGAAATTGGATGCCATGGGACGCAGAGTCATCTCGTCGGCGGCGACGACGATTAAAGCGGCCAACGCCTTGGCTATCGTGGCCCGCTACGACAGGGAACTCTGGTACAAGATAGCTCCCCTGCTGGATTTTCTGCCGGACGACAAGAGGGCGGAGGCCCTTGAGATCCTGCAGGAAGGTGAGGTGGCCTCGGACCACGCCATCACCGTGGCGACGGACATCGCCGACACTGGGTTCCGCCAGATGGGCAACGGCGTTTGCCTTCGACGTCGCGGATGGCTCAAGGCTACGGACTTTCGGCAGGACGTCCAGACCAGGGTCCTGGACATGCCCTTCGACGGGAACAACCTGTTTGGGAAGACAGTGGACGATTCCCTTCAGGCCATCAAGGCGGATACTGAGACGGCCCGGGCCCTTGGAGTACTGCAGCAACGGCGGACGCCCTTTCGGAGCGGCGGAGGCAAGGGCGCCTCCAAAGGTTCCGGCGGCGGTTTCGCTTCCTACCGTCAAGCGGCCCGCTCGTCGTCGCAAGAGGCCTACAGAGGACGAGGCAAGTCTGGCGGACCCCGCCGTCGTCGCCAAGGAGGCCAAGGCGGCAAGGCCGCGTCCAAGCAGGATTGAACCGGCCGTGGGGTCGGGCCCCCACCGAAGCACCCCGGTGGGAGGCCGGCTGGCGGGCTTCGTCAGCGTGTGGGAGTCCATCTCCACCGACCGTTGGGTGCTGGACGCCCTGGCCCGGGGCCACGCGCTCGAGTTTCAAAGAAGGTGCCCGCGCGTCCCCCCCGTGGCCAGGAAAGAACTTCACGTCCCTCAACTTCTCCTGGAGGTAAAGGCGATGCTCAGAAAGGGCGCCATCGAACTCGTCCCAAAGAGGCTTCGGGGCTCCGGAGTCTACTCGCGTTACTTCCTCGTGAAGAAGAAGACGGGAGGATGGCGCCCCATCCTGGACCTGCGACGCCTGAACAAGTTCATCAAGGCGCAGAAGTTCCGGATGGTCACCCTCCAGCACGTCCTGGGTCAGCTGGAGGAGGGAGACTTCCTATCGTCGTTGGATTTGGAGGATGCCTACTTCCACATTCCCATCCTAAAGGGGCACCGAAAATTCCTCAGATTCGTGGTCCAAGGGCGTCATTACCAGTTCAAAGCCCTTCCCTTCGGACTGCGGTCGGCACCCAGGGTTTTCACCAAGTGCCTCGCACCGGTGGCGGCGCAGCTGCGCCGCGAGGGGATTCACGTCTACCCCTACCTGGACGACTGGCTCATCCGCGCCAAGACGAGGGAGCTCGCCGTGGTCCACACGGCAAGGACCGTCCAACTCCTCACGGACCTGGGATTCTCCGTGAACTACGCCAAATCCCACCTGGTGCCCGCGCAAGTCGCACTGTTTCTGGGAGCGAGGATCGACACAGTGTCCCTTCTGGCCTCCCCGTCGGAGGAGAGGACCAGGACCATCCTGGGCAAGGTGCAACGGATGTTGGTGGCCGACGCGGCCAAGGTGAGGTCCATCAAGTCCCTCCTCGGGATGATGTCTTCCTGCATCTACCTCATTCCCATGTGCAGGCTCCGGATGCGCCCGTTGCAAGAGTTCCTGGATGCGCACTGGATCCAGACGACGGGCAGCTTCGAGGAAAGGATCAAGCTCGACGAGAGTTTCCGACGAGCGATACGGTGGTGGGGCACCCGCGCGCATCTGACGGCGGGCATGGACTTCCAGACCCCAGCCCACCAGGTGACTGTGACCACGGATGCCTCCCTAGAAGGGTGGGGAGCGCACACCGAAAATCTGCACGCAAGGGGACTCTGGCTCCCGACGGAGAAGTCCCTGCATATCAACGTCCTGGAGCTCCGTGCAGTGTTTTGGGCCCTCAGGTCCTTCCTTCCGTCCCTCAAGGGCAAGGTGGTGAGGATCTTCACCGACAACACCACCACCATGTTTTACATCAGGAAACAGGGCGGAACCAGGTCCCCAGCGCTGTCCAAGGAGGCGCAGGACCTGTGGCATTGGGCCGTCGCCCAAGGGATTCTTCTGGTGCCGTTTCATCTGGCAGGGATAAAAAACACCATCGCCGACTCACTCAGCAGGGAGCTGCGCTCGTGCCACGAGTGGGAACTACGGCAGGATCTGGTGGATCGCCTCTTCCGACGGTGGGGCACACCCCAGATCGACCTGTTCGCGACGGCGACGAACACCAAGTGCCGGAGGTTCGCCAGCAGGTTTCCCCAGACGAGGAGCATGGGCGATGCTTTCTCGTTCCCCTGGGAGGGCCTGTTCCTCTACGCGTTCCCTCCCTTGCCTCTGCTAATCCGGCTCGTCAACCAGCTCAAGAGGTCACGGTGCAGGATGATCCTCGTCGCACCTGCGTGGCCGAGGCAGATATGGTTCCCGGACCTTCTGGACTTGTCGGCGTCCCCGCCAATCAAGCTGCCGGCGGACGCGGATCTACTCTCCAGGGAAGGAGGCGCCATCCTCCACCACGACCCGAAGTCGCTGAACTTGCAGGCCTGGCTCCTGCAGCGCTAGAGTTTGGAGGATACGACATAACGGCCGATTGCAGAGAGGTTCTTGCAAAGGCCAGGGCGTCCTCGACTCTTAAATGCTACGGACACAAATGGAAGAGGTTCTCTGTCTGGTGCCACGCACAGAAGATTAACCCTCTACGGATTACGGCCCCCCAAGTGCTGCCGTACCTGCTGACGCTGGCCAAAGCTGGTCTGGCACACGCGTCCATCAAGATTCATCTTGCTGCGATCTCCCGATACACCAGAACCACGGGCCGGACGTCCTTGTGGTCTCATCGTCTGGTGAAAGAGTTCATGAAGGGACTGTTCAGATCGTTCCCGCCGGTGAAGGCTCCGGCCCCGGCGTGGGAGCTCAACGTGGTGCTGACCAAGCTCATGGGACCTCCGTTCGAGCCTCTGCACTCGGCCCCGTTGAAGTTTCTGTCGTGGAAAACAGCTTTTCTCGTGGCCATCACCTCCGCACGACGAGTGGGAGAGATCCAGGCCCTTTCCTGCAAGGCCCCGTACTTGACTTTCCACGACACGAGGGTAGTGCTCAGGACGCACCCCTCCTTCATGCCCAAGGTACCGTCGGACTTTCATCTCAACGAACCCTTGGTGTTACCTGTGTTCTTCCCGTCGCCTTCGTCGCCGGCTGAGAGGACTTTGCACTCGCTGGATGTAGCTAGAGCGCTGAAGTTCTACGTGGACCGCACGAAAGGTTTTCGGAAGACGTCACAACTCTTTGTGAACTTTGGACCTGTCAATCAGGGGAAGGCTCTCTCGAAGGCTTCCATCTCCAGATGGCTCTCCGGCTGTATCATGTACTGTCACCGGTTGGCAAACCGACCGCTGCCTGGCCGTCCGAGAGCCCATTCCACCAGAGCGATCGCAGCTACCACGGCGTTCCTATCTGGTGTGCCCCTGCTGGACATATGCAGGGCTGCTACGTGGAGGTCGACGCACACCTTCACGAAATTCTACTGCGTCGACCGGGATTCCAGGGAGGAGTCCAGGGTCGGCCAAGCAGTGCTGCGCAACCTGTTCGCCTGAGGTGAGCCTGGTGAGGAGGTAAGATGCTTAATGTTGAGTTGATGTGATGCTTAATGTTGAGCCTTTGCCACCTCCCGTGGTTGTGCATGTGTGTACTGCTATGTATTCTTTATTCATGAGCATGTGAATCCATGCCAGACCCCATGCTGGAGAAGGAACAAGTTACTTACCTGTAACTGTTGTTCTCCAGCATGGGTCTGGCATGGATTCACATGCGAACCCTCCCGCCTACCCCTCTGCGGCTCTTCACTTGGTCATACTGCCACTTCACGTGCTTCCAAATCTGAAGATGGCTGCCAGAGGCGGTGCTTAGGTAGAGGGCAGTCATTGGCTGTGGTCAGTATGACGCAGAGACCAGTGATTGGTTATTACTACGAAAGACAGATCAGAAACGAAACTGATACTGGTTTTTTCTTTACCGAGGATTCCCAGCCTGACGACGGGGAATATTCATGAGCATGTGAATCCATGCCAGACCCATGCTGGAGAACAACAGTTACAGGTAAGTAACTTGTTCCTTACTTACCAACTGTAATGTTCTTTCGACTGGATGTTCCTCCCACATATTCCTCATCGACCCTCCCAACCTACCCCTCCGTACAGTTCTTACACTTTTTGCACTTGTATTTCCTTGAGAGCCTGACATCTGTCGACACAAAATACAACTGATGCGACCATTAACATCAGAAAAACAGAACTGAACCAACGGGCGTGGCTCGAGCCCTTTATACGACGGATGACATTGATGGTCGATGGCGGCCTTCAAGGGACCAAGCTACGCGGCCTCGAGCACAGTGCCCTCTGGTGAAAAAAACTTCTGAAGAAGCACCAAGCTGGCGAATATATCTAAGATGAGGAATAAGTGTGAGGAACATCCAGTTCGATGGAACATTACAGTTGGTAAGTAACTTGTTCTTCTTCCCATGTTTCCCTGAGAATATCTAAGACATCTCTTGGTTCTCTACCATACAATAATCGAAGGGGGAGAATCCAGTAGATGCTTGAGGGGTCTCTCACCGCAAGCAGGGCCCAGAGGATCATGCAATCCCAATCTTTCCCATCCTCATCTGACTTTCTTAGAATCATCTTGAGGGTCTTATTAAATCTTTCTACCAATCCATCGATTTGCGGATGGTACACCGAGTTCCTTAAGGTTGTAATATGTAGCAATTCCTTAATTTCACCAATAAGCTTACTCATGATATTTGTTCCCTGATCAGTTAGAATTTCTTTGGGGAATCCAACTCTAGAAAAGAATGGTAGCATATGCTTTAAGATTATCTGGGTGGTGTTATTTCTCATGGGAAAGGCTTCAACGATCACAAGAACACATTTGTTGCCAAACTTAGAAGTTTCTAATGGTCCGATCATATCCATCCCGATTCGGGAGAAGGGAACTTTGATTATCGGTAGTGGATTTGAAGGGGCAGGTAGCGGAATATGCGAGTGGTCTTTTGACACATCTCACATGTCTGATCAAGCGTTTTTATATCAGCATGTATCCCCGGCAAATAGAATTTTCCAGTAATGTGAGCTTGGGTCTTAGACTGTCCTAAGTGTCCCCCTGTCAAGTGAGAGTGTTTTTGGGTATTACCAATAGAGTTTTACCAATTCCTTCCCCTGAGGTTTCTCTACGATACAGTAGCCCCTGTTTCAGAAAGAAAAGGGATTTCTTTTTTCTTGGTCTTCTTCGATAGGAATTATTTGCAAGAAAACCTCTGCCAGCTTTGGGTTGTTTTGTTGCGCGAAGGCTAAGTCTGGAAGGATGGTGGGTTCATCTTCCACTTTGGCTCCGATTTTAAGTTTCTCATCGGCCTCCCCAAAATCTAAGTTACCTCTCTCAGTTTCCTCAGGCACTATCACTACCTCGATACGGGGAAATAAAGCTTTCTCAAGAATTCCCTGTGCAATCTTGTCCCCAGGACGTAACTCAAAAGAGGTGTTTCCATTATTTTGCAGGAGTAATTTTATGTCTCCCCTAAAGTCCAGATCTATAACTCCTTCAAGTACATCTAAACCAAATTTCCAGGCTAAACCAGATTTTGGTGCCAGCCTAACATAACAACTAGGAGGGAGTGTTAGAACTAAGTCAGTGGGAATCAGTCCTCTTTTCCCTGTAGGGATGGTAGTCTCTCTACCGCTGCATATATTAAAGCCGATAGATTATTTTGTGGCGGTAGTGGGGTCTGAGGCTCAGTTACTAAGTTTCTGAAATTTTAGGGTTCCCAACTTGTTTCAATTGAGCCGTACCCCACCCCTGTCACCATATATGAGGGTTGCATGGTATCACAAGTATATACAGAAGGAGCAAACACCACTTGCTACCCAACTTCCTCTACACTGTCAACGGGGTGGTAGTTCCTATAAGTGATACTTATTTCAGTTAGCTGCAAAGATCACATGAACATGAATATTAGCAAAAATATAACAACTTTTTTTTTGTAAACTCTTTTTTATTACGTTTTACAACAAAACAGTCAAAGAAGTCAAAGAAAAACACCCCTTCCCTCTTCCCTCCTCCCCCCTCTCCCTCCCACTGACCCCCTCCCCTCCTCAGCGACTAGCTTAGATTCTCTCCTTCCCTCCAGGCTGTATCTTCGAGTTTATTGTAGCTCCAATAGTCTTAAACGCTGCGGGCACCACATCACCCTAAAGTCATCTTTAAGTACAGACAAAACCTCTCCCCAATCAGCCGCAAAGGTCTGCACCCTGTCGTTCATGGCATAGGTGGCCCATTCCAAAGCCACGATTTCCCACACTTTCCTCAGGCAGTCTTGACACCTAGGTGCCTCGGGTCCTTTCCAATTTTGCGCTATTAATTGCATAGCCGCCAAGGTCAGAATCGCTTTTGCTTTCTCCCTTCCTCTATCCTCCCCAGCCCCTGCGGTGTCACGCATACCCAAGAGGATCTGCAGTGGAGTTCTGTCGTCACCCCGACCAAATGCCTGTTCCTGCGCCTCCCGTACCTCTCACCAAAAGGGCTTGATCTTTGGGCAGTTCCACCAAATATGCTCCGCAGTGCCTGCCAGTCCGCACCTTCTCCAGCAGGACCCTGATAGAGCAGGATAAAATCTGTGAAGCCGTGCAGGAGTATAGGGCCACCCCATCAGTATCTTATACCAAGATTCTTGTAATTGGGACGCCCTGGCCAGCTTAGGTATTCTCCTCCAAAGCCTTTCCCATTCCCCCTTACCAATCTCACGTCCCAAGACCCGTTCCCATTCCCGCATGTAGGCCCATTGCGTTCCTGCCTTTGCGGCGACTAGGATTTTATATATATTAGAGATGAGCCCATTCGATCCATCATTGGAGAGTAAGAATTTCTCAAATAGTGTTGGGGTCCGGGTGGCTGCGAGCCTGACCCCCGGCTGGAGGACCCAATGGCGTATCTGCGCGTACCTAAGCCTTTCCCCCTCCTGTACAGCAAAGCTCCTCTTACAGTCATTAAAGGAAAGTATCTCCCCCTCCCTGAATATGTCACACAATTTCTCGCAACCTCCCTCCCGCCATTTTGTAAATGCCCCCTTCTCCAACCCCGGGGTAAAATCTCCATTACCGAAAATGGGGTTAAAGGGGGACGGGAATGTGGTAATCCCCTCCGGGCCTGCTAGTCTGTCCCATATGTCTGCCATTAGTTTGGTAATGGCGCTCTGATACAGATGGATGGGTCTACACGCCTCCGGGAGCAACAGCACTTCGGCCAAACTGCGGTGCGCCACCGCCCTATCCATCCGCACCCATAACTTGTCTTGCTTGGTGTCTTCGTCATGTAACCACTCCCTGATGACCCGAAGTTGGGACGCTTCATAGTATCGCCGAAAATCTGGCAACCCCAGCCCCCCCTCTCCCTTAGGAGCCATCAGGAGCTTGGACCCCACCCTGGGCCTCTTCCCTTCCCAGATAAAATGTCTAGTCAGCACCCCCAACTCCTTAAAAAAGCTTGCCGGGAACGGTTGGGGGATCGCCTGAAAGAAGTATAGTAGGCGCGGGAGTATAACCATCTTAACAGCTGCCAAGCTTCCCAACCATGACACCCTTAAAGCTTTCCACCTCTTGAAATCCCTCTTTATTATCTTAAGGAGCGGGGGGAAGTTAGCTGAATACCATCCATCCAGGGTAGCTGTGATCCGCACCCCCAGGTAACGGATCCCCCGCGGGCTCCACTGGAAGAGGGTGCTTCTCCTTAAAGTATCCCGTTTATTTATTTATTTGTAATGCGCCGGTAACTCGCAAGTTTCGGTGCGCAGAAACATGGACACGAGGACTAACAGAAATCGGACGAGACCGTTCCTAGAAATCAAAGGTTTAGGGGGTCAGGAGTGGCGAGGTCAGTTAAAGAGATACGTTTTCACTAACTTTCGAAAGCGTAAGTAGTTAGGTTCTTTCCTTATGTGGACTGGCAGATTGTTCCAGATACCTGCTGTGATAACTGGGAAAGATTTTCCAAGTCCAGATTTACGTTTATGAGGCATTACTGCGATCCTAATTTGATCCGAGGTTCTTAAGGCGCGGCTTGGGGCATAAGGACATATTTTCGATTTTAGATAGCCAGGTGCCTTCCCGTGGATGCATCTGTGGGCTATTGTAAGAGCCTTGAAGTGAGTTCTGCTCTCAATTTTGAGCCAGTGTAATTCCTTCCTGTCTGTACTGATGTGGTCTGATTTGGATTTGCCTTTGATTATCCTGACTGCGTTATTTGGATAATCTGGAATGCCTGTATGCTTTTTTTGTTGGCTCCTAGCATAAGTGCATTCCCGTAGTCTAACCGAGAGAGGACGGTTGCTCTAGCCACTGTGGCACAGTTGTTCTCTGATAGATACGGTCTAATAGCTCTGAGGAGTCTCAAGTAATAGTTGCATGTTTTTTTTATGTTTTGAGTCTGGGCTTCTGCTCCTAAGGATGCTTCCATCATCATGCCCAGGGTTTTTACTTTCTCAATTACTTTAATGTTGACGTCTTTGATCTTGAAGTTTGTGTAGTCGTGTGGCAATGTGTTTCTGGCTTGGGTGGATCCGAAAACCATTAGCTCGGTTTTGCTGCTGTTCAAACACATCCAATTGGAATCCATCCAACGTTCTATGATGTTATATATTCTGTTTAGATGGTCATTGTCAGTTTATGGTCCCCGCTAAGTTCCAATACCAGCTGCGTATCATCTGCATAGTTGGTAAAGAATATATCTGCATGATCTAAAATGTAGCTTAAGTATCTGGTGTAGAGATTGAACAACAATGGAGACATGCTGGCTCCCTGGGGAACCCTGCAGAGGATCTCCCTTTCCATGGAGAGTTTGTCTCCCCACGGGACTCGAGATGTCCTGCCTTTTAAAAAAGACATTATCCATGTTTTTGCCTCTTGTGAGCAGTTGGCCGTTTTGCCCAGGGCTACTTCGAGTAGATTATGGTCCAGTAGATCAAAGGCGGCACTGAGGTCTAACAGGATGAGAAGTCCCGTTTTTCCCTTATCTAAGATGCTGAGCATCTTTGTTTGTAAGTCCAGCATAGCTGATTCTGTGCTATGAGATGGTCTGAACCCAGATTGTTGTGGGTGGAGTGCGTCAGAGGCCTCGATGTGTGCCTGAAGTTGTGCGGTGGCTACTTTATCCATGATCTTAAGCAGGAAGTTACAGTTGGTTATTGGCCTAAGGTTGCTTGGGTCTCTAGCCGTCCTGCCGCTCCTAATGTTAAGTTCAAAACCTCCGATTTGCTGACATTGATTTTTAGCCCTGAGGCCTCTCCGTACGTCTGCAGCAAGGCCACACTCGCTTCGAGAGACTCGTTTGGCGACTAAAGCATAAGCAGCATATCGTCGGCAAAGGCTGCAACCTTGTGTTGTACCCCCCCCCAAAGGGAACGCCCCAGATCTCAGTGGAGTCTCTAATGGCTTGCAGAAACGGTTCTAGATAGATCGCATATAACAACAGGGAGAGCATCCAATATACATACAAAGGAGCAGTCATGTGATCAGCATATACTGCCTTTAAATACAAACAAATAACAGTGGTTTACTATTAAAAACCTCATATTCATGTGACCGTAATGATTTCATCTAGCAGCACAGGGGCTAAGCACCCCACTGACCTGCCACTCACGTAGCTAGTTCGTTCGTGTGGGAGTCAATTTTCGTTGTTTGGCATCACTATTTTGCCCAGTGAATTATTCCTTACTGAAAGACAGCAAAAAAACAGCAGAGGGGAGAGGTTATGTAGATTCTCTCCTTACTGCTACATAGACAAATCTAATCTATGAGATATTCAGTTTTGAACCATTACCTGTTCATGGTAAGGTGCAAGTGCGACATTCTGGTGCATAACCACCTTATCTGGAGTGGACGAAGAAGAATCTCCACAGCCAGGCGTCAGCAGCGTCTGTTGTTTTAGTGCTGCTGACATGAGAAAGTGAAGGGGAGCGTGTTTCCAGTCATGTGTACTGTTGCTAAATGTTACAAATGTGAATGTTTGCACTTACTTCTGCAGCGTTCGCGAAGTAGACAATGACAGAAGAGCTGAAAGTTTAAAAAACTTTATTGATGGTTTAAAAGGGGTTGGAAAACTCCTATCTTGCCCTATAACTAAGATGGGAGTATTCTCGACCATCAAACAAAAAGAAAATACAGTCCTAGTCAGTCCTTGGTCAAGATAAAATGGCCTATACTAATAAACCTAAGGCCTGCCCTCTTTCTAATACAATAAATGTGTAACAGGAATGTGTAATGCAAAAAGGAAAATCAGTGTTCAAAAGAAATGTCAGTATGGCTGAGTAAACTCCCTTCTCCATGTTTTGTAGCACAGGGTAAGGTGGCACACTTGGACCTTGCCACACACTATGGCTTCGGACACAAGGATGCAGTTTGTTTTGTGGACCAGGGCCCACTTGGCCTTCCACAAAAAAAGTCACAAGTTTATCCGCTGGACCTCCCGGTTTTCTCTCACCCAGGTCACCTTTTAGCTTATAATATAGTTCAACAAATGTTAGTTTCCTTTTGGTTACCACAATTTAGCACAGGTTTCCCTCTGCCGGGCTCAAACCATTCAATCACAATTTATAGGGGGTTCCCTTCCCCAAGCTACAATCACACTTTCATAGGCTTCCCTCCGTCTGGCTCAAGACTCCTTTCACTTTCCTTCTGCTGTTGAAGACTTTCGAAACTGTGAGCCTTTTGCTCTTACCTCGGCATGACCACTTCGACCTTCTTCCCTCAAACATCACATTTTCTCTCCTAAACCAAGGCCTCTTGGTAAATGTAGTTTCAAGCACAGTACTTATTACATGAGTTCAAAGATATATCTCGCATCCAGGTTTCCCTCTGCCCGGATCAAACCTAACAACAGTTCAAATCTTGCATCTCAGTTTCTTTCTCTTCCCTCATCAGACATTTCACAGAGGCTTTCAATTGGGCAATCCTCTATCTCTGAACCACTCTCTTACTTTATATATTTAATTTACAGTTCTTTACAATGCTCTGCTTTCTCTCGCGTATTATCAGCACACGCGCAACCTTCATTCGTCGGATACTTTTGCCGCCAAATTTCATTTAACACAGACCGGACTTTCATTGCTTTCATCAACTCACCTTGCTTAGTGTCTCAGTGTTCCGCCTTTTAACCATGTGGGGAGAGCTAATAGGTACCAGGTGTATGTAATTAAGATCAAGTGCCTGACCCTGCTTGGTTTTATTGGTGGGACATGTCCAATGTATTGCATGGGTGGTACTCCTTTCAGCCTCAGACCTCCTCGGCTCAGTGTTTGTGTAGGGAAGGCGGGGATCTGGAAAGTTGGAATATCGTATAAAATAGGATGGGACAGGGGTATTTGAAAAGGGGGGAATACCATGTCTTGCCATTCGGCATTCCTCCCCACTCTCCGAGGACCCTGCACCCAGGTGATCCTCCCGCACTTGTCCAACCCCAGGGTCTGGATCCAAAGGGTTGACACATGCAGAATAGCTGAGCTTTATTACAGATCTAGATGAGGGGCCACTAGTTTTGAGAGAATTCAGTATACGCTCCACTAAATGAGTGTCAGTAAAATCGATTCTCATTGAATCATAGACATTAGCTCCTTCGCGGCAAGTCTGGTGCAGCGTATGATGTTTTCTGTGTTCCCCGTTGATAAATGAGCAACCCCTCACCACCCGGACCCAGTGCAAACATTTATTTAAAAGGGCATCCATGGGCTCATTAGAGTTTGGCGCACGCTTGTGAGCCTTGAGAAGATACAATTACTTCCGCCGTCCGAGATGACATTGTTCTGCTACTATTAACAGTTAGTCTTTCAGAAGCATGACCCGGCCAAGGTGGAGCCCTTCCCGGTACATCAATTGCCCTAGATGCCCTTGCTACCTTAGGGCTCGGGGAGTACAATGGTGGAGGATGACAGCGGCTAACCCCACTGTTAGCGTGATGATTGAAGTCCAGCTTAGGCTGTACATTCACTCCCTCTGAATCCATTACAGATGGGCTAGCAGTATTAGATCTATTTGTGGGCTTTACACAGGCAGGCCTTCGTCCGCCAGAGATGATTTGGCCCCCGAACCACTCAGAAGCCCCTCCCTGGTCATGCCAACTCAATCAAGCGGAGAACTAGTTGCCTAAATTCATAGACTTCAGCCAAAACAGTGCCACACTGAAAACTGGCCCCTCTCTTTCAGATGGATGGCTGTGCTATTATGGCTGGGGGAGGGAAAGCCATAGAGCATTAAGCCTGACATCAGGTCCCCAGTGCCCCCCTCTAATACCACCTGCAACCCCCAAACCCTCAATTCCTTTAGACCCGGGCCCTAAGAATGTGTTGCCCTCCAAAAACCCTTTTGATCAACCCTGCAACCGTGCAATTGCATTAAAGGGTTTGGCTGGGCAAGCATGAACATCAGAAACAATGGAGACATCGAAGACAGGCTTCATGGGCGTTGTAATCCCCCCACACCCCTCCCACCCATCGCAGTAGTCAAAACGTGGGAGTCTGCGTTGTGGCTGTAAGATTGGAGAGCAGGGAGGGCTGAAGCCAGAGGAAATGCAGTCATTATACAACTGGTGATGGTGAACATCTCAGAATCAGGGTCCAAGTCGAAAGCAGTGACTCCCCATACAGCCTTCCCATTCGCAGGGGTCAGCAATGGCACTGGTGCAGGGTCCGTGGCATCATTTATTTCATACACATGCGGGAATACATCTTCATTTTCAGGTTTGGGGAGGGCAGGAAGGTCAGCAGTGTCAGTATCAATATCAGCACTATCCTGTGCAGATATTCTTCGCCCCCATGGGACCAGGCTGATTGGGATGGAAGGCGAAGGGCCAAACGAAACCAAAAAGTTGTTAATTTCAGTTATTAGAATATGGGCTCCACTAAGGGGTCTTCTAGCACTAACTGTGCCTCCTGTGTCTGACTCTTCAGCGCATGTTGTTAGTTGGTTTGGCGCTGACGCTGGAGTCAGGAGTATCGTTTTGGCCGTTTTAATTTTCCTTTTAAATGTGAATGCAAAAACAGGTTCAGCTAGGTTACTCGTCAAGGATGTCCGGGACTGGTGTCTCCATTTTTAGTACAGTCGGCCTGCTATTTGAAGTTGTTACAATGTTTTCACCCTTGGCCCCTTTGCTACATGAGTTCCGTCACTCAGTTGATGGGGCTGTATCCCGTGTGTCCGAAGTCTGGTGACCCAGTGACAGAGAGTAATACAGGATAGACGGCTCTCACCTGATTATCACTGTGGGGCCTCTGTCTCAATAGTTGTCTCGTGTGCAAAGCAAATTTCTTCAGGGGCCTCAGAGGCCTTTCAGTAAAAAACAGTTTCCAGGCCGCGCTGCCCCCCCCCCCCGGCCCGCACAAACAGCCGCACCGTTCACCCAGCAGGGGAGGATGCAGCAGCTTGCAATCCAAGGGGCGGGGATCCAAGAATCTGGCAACAGCAAGAGAAGAAAGCCACCCTCAGGCCCAAACATCCGCACCCTTTCCCTTATGTTCCTGAGGATAATTTGACCTCCAACCCAGTCCTGATATTAACCCTTCATCCTGCTGGAATGGTTACTTGCTCCACACTAAAACGATTGAGGCCAGCAGAACCTGTTGTGTCTCGAATCAGCAATTTGGCGCTCTGGGAGCATCAGTAGATTTCCATGACTGAGTCTCAGTTTCAATATAAAGGAAAACGATTCCTTCTTCACTTGTTGCGTTGCGCCACATTAAATCATGCAAACACTATTTGTCTTAATGAAGCCTAATGTTAATTAGGCGTCATTATTCTTGTAGTACATTCTGATTGCCCTTAGTGATCATTGATGTGTCCACTGGATATTTACATAACAAATAATGGCAAATTAAGTCACAGAAATAGTGGGAGGGTGGAGTGAGGGTGGAGAATTTAGGAAATGAGAGAGAGCACATTCAAATTCGCACAAAAATAAAATATAAAAAAGATAACGTTAGTATGGTTTCATATTGGATAATGGAATTATTATGGTAATTGGTTGTACAGAAACCTCCTTGGGGTATTCTTACCCAGTCACGATTTTCATTTCCAATAGCTCTGTTTAGAGTAATTCTTGCAGACAAATTATGGGTTAAATCCCACCTATAAGAGAGAATTGTGTGCTGTAACTTGCCTTAGGTCATTTAGAAGTCAGGCAGGGGCTAACTCTTGTAATATACTTGGTTGTCATCGTCCTATCACAACATCCACGGTATAATATGATATATATTCTGTAAGTGAGCTAATCTTTTTAAGTGGGCGCACTGCTTGTTCTGCAGTTCGCGCTTCTGGCCGCGTTATACTATTGCTGCAACTTTTAATGTGCGAGCTGAATGCTCTCCCATTATTACTTCGTACCACATTACATTGTTGTTAGTTCAATATATGACAGTACATTTTTAGATGTACCGTCTTAAAGGCATGGTCTAGTAAAAATGTTTATTGTCCCTACGGGTCGGCCATGTTTTTTTAAGCCTAAGTGGCTCGATTTTAGAAAACTTTCCTATGGACCTCACACGAGTTTTCGTCCATTGAACGCACGCGAAAACAAGCACCAGGGAGCCGCCATTTTCTGATAATCCTATCTTTTCCCCGATCGCCCTGGCTGACCTGCTTTTGCGGCACTAAATCAATTCCCCCGCCCCTGAGCCTGTCATCAGCAGACTCGTACTGCCCATTTCCCAACGCCAAAGCACGTCTCGTGTCAACATTCGCTGCGCTTCAGCTAATGACGTGTCGCCATGGAAATGGCAGGACGCCTCTCTCCTCAATAAGTATAAACAGACCGTTTCACAACACACAGCAGCCGATTTTCGATTCCATTCCTCTCTCTGTGTTACTTTGAGTATTCTGTGACTCGTTTCAGTGCTCTGGTCAGCTACCTTCGCCGCTTGTAGCCCGTGCGAACAGATACCAGTACCACCGCTATAAATTATTTTAGTTTGTTTAACACACAATGGCTACAATAATGCCCTACATGTACGAGCCCGAGTATACCGAGGAGGAACTACTGGAAAGGGAAGCACGCGAAAACGATGGGGATTCGGACGGCAGTTGGCAGGACGAATCAACAGATGAAGAGCCAGGGCCTAGTCGAATGGACGGCGTCTCGCAATCGGTGCAAGCTAATGCCAACTGAGGACGAGAATTGCTGCTGCCGAGAAAACTCGGGATGCCTGGCCTACATTTCGGAAGGCGAGCCACGACCGCAATGCATCACCGAGCTGCCAGACTTCAGGGCAGCCTGCCTCACACGGGCCGTGTTGAGAATAATGATGGTGCTTATGCACGAACTTCGAGCAACTGTTCGTCCTCGTAATCCGAGTAACGAGTAAGTATACTCTGCTTGTCATGCCACTCCTATTTCATGGTCTTCTACTATATCCAAAATTACATCTACATATCATTGTAACGCATGTAAGTCGTTGAATAGTGTGCATTGTCTAGATAGCATTTGTCCGTGTAAAATGCCATTAGTTACAAGAATTGTCATTCACAACAAACATTTATTAAACTTATCTTGGTAATTTAAAAACAGTTTGTTTCATTCCTTTTCACAGGTGGTACAGGCTGGTGGCCTATCGTTCCTTTACATGGTGGCTTCACGGGAGGCTTGGACACCGCGTTCGAAGAGTGATACCCGCCTGTGCCGTTCGTGCCATTAGAGAAACGTTCCCGAGTGACAGCGGTCAGTACAGGGGATTTTCTCTCGCTGTGCTGCAACCTGAACTGTACAATGTTTAAAGTCTTGTATTTTTGTGTCATGAAAATAAGATACAAAATAAAACACCACATATATTTTAACAAAGGTTGTCTCGATTTTTTAAATGAATCAAGTGTGTCTCCATTCAAGGATGGACGTCAGACATCTGTGCTCCGAATGGGTGAAGGTCTGGTTGCTGTGAAGCAGGGTGGTCACTATCTATCTAAGCTAACATAACATATTCTCGATAATGCATGCACTAAGACACACTTGTTCAAAGTCTTTCAGTAGGATATGTCTCTATAAAAGTCACACATATATCTATACTAACATTTACCATTGGATTATACAGTCTTGACCACTATAATACACCGGTTGAAGTGTGGATCTGTGCTCACAAGAATCTCCGGTATGTGGCATTTGTTATTGATAAGCAACGATATACTATCATTGATATAAAGGCGATATACTGTATATTGATATAAAGGCGGTTCGCGCCGGTGTATGCGCGCTGGCATGGGGGGCTGTCAGGGGCGTGAAAGGCCAAGGTGCCAAACTACATGTACACTTCAAAAGGTGTCCCACGCCAAGGGGCCATTGTTCACATGGTCTCCTCAGACCCTGTGTCTCCAGGCAGGCCTCCGCTGAGGCAGGCCGCCCCCCTGCAATACACATAAGTGTGTCTCCATTCAGCAGTCTTCCTGTGCCTTATCTGCACACCCCAGGCCCATCCATCCCACCCCCCTCTATCAAAGGCGGTTCACACCCGGGGATGAGCGCTGGCATGGGGGGCTGTCAGGGGCGCGAAAGGCCAAGGTGCCAAACTGCATGTACACTTCAAAAGGTGTCCCACGGTCACATGGCCTTCTCAGACCCCGTGTCTCCAGGCAGGCCTCCCCTTCAAGCAGGCCGCCCCCCTAATACCACGACATACATACGTCATTCATTCACAAACACACCCCAGTTTCTAATACTTTAAAAACCACTCGATATGTCTCATGAGAACATCTTTGTGCTTTGCAAGTCAACTCCTGAATGTGCTACCTGGGAACCACTGAGATCTATGCTAATCTGCTCGTCGTCGTGCTATCCGTGAACTTCTGTGACCGCTTCGAGCATACCCATCAGTGCGCTACCTGTGGCCATCCACCTATTCTCCCGCAACATACTGCTCTGCTTGCTGAATCCAACTGTTTGTTGGTCAAGGTAAGGCCATGTATCCTGGTCATATTTTGCAGATTTTTAAATTTCTATCTATTTTCGAGTAGAGTACACAATAGTGCTATGTTCATTGGTCTCATTGCTATTGACTTGAGTTTCCATTGCTATGCTATCAATAGATCTATTTATTTTCATCTGTGTCTATTGTCATTGAATTGCAACCTTCAGGGGTCCAGTCTATAATGTAAGCATGTTTCCTTCTCGTGCAAGACAGAACATCCAAGGGACGAGTCACATGTTCAGATTTCAGTCACATCAATTATACATTTCTGCAATTTATGCAAATACTAAGCAGCACATAATGAACTGTTATAGTTCCTGCGACCAAAACAAACCTTGCATTGATCATTGTATGATTCATTTACTTTTGTATCAAATCTTTATTCTTGAAGATTGTATAATAATGTCGATATTTACTTTTCAGATTTATCAACAATGCCTGCCTGTTCGATTAGCGGTTGCCCTTCGAAGACCCATGCGAAATCTGAAGGAACTACAATGCATGTATTCCCGAAAACTGTTGATCGAATAAGAGAATGGGTCAGACATTGCGGATATCCACTGGATGAGCTGGAAAGTAGAGTCCAACAAGTCTTAGAGGACAAGAGGGGTGATCGATACCGCATCTGCAGCCGGCACTTTTCCTTGGACATGTACACAACTTCTTGGGTAACAAAGAAGAATAAACGGTGAACGACACGGAAATTGCGCGAAAACGCTATTCCCACTCTATTCGTCCACATTCCGCCACCGGTGAGTCAAGTGTCCGGATTTAGCTTTCGGCCTTGCGGTAGTGTGTAGCCGAATGGATTAATTGATATTGTAGGTGTTCTATCCCTTGTAATAATTTCGATATTGATATGAGTGTATAGTTTTTTGAATAATGACATTTATCAATATATTCTTTTTCGATTTCATAACCCACAAACGCAATGTGTATATATATATATATATATGGGGACAGGGAACTGTGCTGTATTGAGCATTTTTCAAGTATTCTGTCGGCTTACATGGCTATTTGTAATATTGGCATTTCATTATCAATCATTAATTGACCTTTACAATTACTTGACTATCCCTTGAATCTGAAGCAAGAACATTCTACATCCTTGACGTGGTCGCAGTTATCAACCACTTCTAGCGCGTATCAGGTAATCTTACTAGGCTAATCCGCTACATACTTGTTTTATGTATGTCAAGTAATAGTTTTATTCTATAGTGTAATTATTTTACCGAATGTTTGGTTACTGCTTTCCAATTGATATGCACCTTAGTTATCGTCCACTGGTGTTTGTTTTCAGTTATAATTAGTGTTATCCATACTAATGCAAGTACTGTCTTTCAGGGAGATGCTGAAGCGTCCGCCACATCTACAACATTTCTAGATGTTTTTCAACATCAGGAGGTATGGATACTGACAGCTCCATCGAGCATCATCATCAGAGCTGAAATTCTTGTCGTTTGATTGTTCTACACAATGTTTCATTAATGGTTAGCCGTTGATATGTACCTGTGCTGTCGACCCCAGGTGTGTGTTATGTTTTCACAATTGTAATCCTCACTAATGCAAGTACTATGTTTCAGGCAGTTGATGCAGCGTCAACCCCTGCACTTGATGCAGAGCCTGACATTCAAGTATACAAATCGGCGCAACAGCTTTCGGAAGTGCGCACTACATTTGTAACATCCATAGATATTCTTCAGCAGCACGAGGTATGGATAATGACAGCTCCATCATGCGTGATCATATAACGTGATTCCATTTGCTATACTTTCTTCCCTATTAACGCAAGTGCTGTGTTTCAGGGAGACGACGAATCTTCCACCACAATCACGACATCTCATTTAGATGATGCAGATGTAAAGGAATCGTTGAAATAAGTCGATGAAATGTGATCATATTTGGATTTTCCTTGATTCTTTTGGCCAATGCATCTTTCGCGATTATCTCTTTATATGTACCTGTGCGTTCGACCCCAAGTGTGTGTTATGTTTCCAATATTGAAAACCATACTAATCCAAGTACTGTGTTTCAGGGAGACGACTGAGCTTCCACCACAATCACAACATCTCATTTAGATGATGCAGATCTAAAGGAAATGTTGAAATAAGTCGATGAAATGTGATCATATTTGGATTTTCCTTGATTCTTTTGGACAATGCATCATTTGCGGTTATCTCTTTATATGTACCTGTACCGTCGACCCCAAGTGTGTGTTGTGTTTCCAATATTGAAAAGCATACTAATGCAAGTACTGTGTTTCAGGGAGATGCGGATGCCTCCTCTCCAATACAACCATTCATGGCAGTCCGTGCAGAGCCAGAGGTATGGATACTGACAGTTCCATCGAAATAGATCATCACTGGTTGAATACTTGTCGTTTGATTGTTGCACACAATGTTTAAATCGTATTTGGCTACTGAGACGTACCTGTGTGTTCGTCCTCACGTGTGTTTTATGCTAGCAATATTTTGATACATAGTAATGAAAGTACTATGTTTCAGGGAGACGATGGAGCCTCATTCCGTGCTGTCTATGCAGATACAGAAAATATAGTCGTTGCAGCGCAAGAGGAAGGGAGGACATGCGGAAACGAATCGGAGCTACAGCGTGCAGATGTTGAAGGTCGAGTCAAAAAAGTTGCAAAGAAAAAAAAACAAAAAAAGGTTAGTTACAAACAGTTCATAACTTTAAAGAAATGTTTGTGCTGGGGACTATTTTATGTTTTTTTCCAGTCAATTCTACTACACTCCATCTTGTGTTTAAACTGAATATCCCTTTTCCAATCTCTCCTCCAGTTACCCGTGGGTGTCAGAACTATACACACACAGACAGTGAAGCGAATGAGAGATGTGGCTTGCCAGACCGTGTACACTATGGAGGAACTAATAATTGAGGCGAGGTGTGTTCAGGCTCGAGATGCTCATGTCCAATGGCCAGAACATGAATTAATTGTGTTTGGAGACTACAGCAAAGTTGCATTGGACCATAGCTACAGTGCGACCGCACCGCCACAAGAAGATGTTATTGAATGTATTGAAGATAGCTCTGAAGTAGTTGCAGATCAATTTACACAATCTACACCCGCAAAAAATTTGCCACCAAAAAACCTGTCGACATTGTTGTGTTCTCCCATCAATGTTGAAGTAATAGATGTTGAAATGACAGAGAATGAACCAGCCGCAGCATCCATAGACCCATCAGAACTTGATATCAGCGATATTACTTTCCAATGTGTTGAAATCTCCACAACGTCAAAGGCCGAAACAACGTTGACGCAGGATGACAGTCTAATGAAAGAGAGCAAATACATTGTATTCGACAGTTGTTTGATGGAAATTATAAGTATGCTGAAATGTGTGCATTCCATTAGAGGGAAAGTATGTGGGAAGCCATTGAAAAATGTGACTCGTCAAATAAAAGGCAGTATCTTCAAAATAAATGCCGCCTGTAGATTAAATCATAGGTTCTCATGGTCTGCACAACCGATGCTGGGGAAACTGCCAGCAGGCAATCTACTGTGTGCAGCTGCATCACTTTTTAGTGGCTCCAGTTTTAGAAAGTTAGAGGCTTTCTTTCAGTTTGTGGGACTCCATTTCATTTCTAAAGCGCTGTACTACACATACCAACGTGATTATCTGTTTCCGGCCATTAGTGATGCTTGGAAAATTGAACAATTGTCTCTAGCAAGTACATTCGAAGGCAAACGATTCAGGCTAGCCGGCGATGGACAGTGCGACAGCCCTGGATTTTCTGCCAAGTACTGCACCTACCACTTTCAGGACATGGATAGTAAGAAAATTGTGAATTCAGTGGTCGTGCAGGTAGCACAATGTACATCCTCAGTGGCCATGGAGAAACTAGGTTTTATAAAATCAGTGGAATATCTACAATCGAGGGGAATGCACATCGACCTCATAGCCACGGATAGACACGTTTCAATTGCCAAGACAATGAGAGAGCAGTTCCCACATATTAAACATCAATTTGACGTATGGCATCTTGCTAAATCAATCAATAAGAAAATCTCGGCTGCAGGGAAAAAAAAGGTTTTGAAAGTATTTTGCAGTGGTCACATTCTATCACCAACCATCTTTGGTGGAGCTCAAAAACTTGTGAGGGGTCAGTGGAAATACTACTTGAAAAATGGCGGTCACTGATGCATCACTGTACCAACGTTCACCGCTGGACAGCAAATGAACATTTCCACCAATGTGAACATGGCCCTTTGTCCCCAGAGGAGGCACGGAAGAAGAAGTGGTTGATTCCATCTTCACCGACACACAAAGCCATTGAGAAGATTGTTTTCGACAAAACTCTATCAAGAGATTTGAGAGGACTGACAGAATTCTGTCACACAGGAGATTTGGAGGTGTTCCACAATATGTGCCTAAAGTACAGGCCAAAGCGCTTGCATTTTAGCTTTCGGGGCATGAAACATCGCACTCTACTAGTGGTCTTGGCCCATAACAGCAATGTCGGGCGTGAACAATCTAGGACTAGGGGTAAAGTAAGGATGCCTCGCTACACTAAGATGTTTTCAAAATGAAGTAAGCAATGGGTGATCAAACCAGTCTATGATGAAATGCAGTTCGACTTTGTGAAAGGCCTTATTGTTGCTGTGTTAGAGAAGCACAGATATGGAATTTTGGACATTTCTGTGCAGAGCAGTGATCCATTGCCACCGAACATTGCGACTGTGCCATGCCCACCCGAAGCACAGCTGATTGTGAAGTACAAATCCCGGTTTAAATAATTGCAATACGATTGTCTTTTTGTAAATAAATGTTATTGTACAGTGTACCTGTAAACCTAACCCCTACCTTCACCATCATGGGTGGCAAACAAGCTGGGTGTCATCTTTGAATTCTCTCTATTCACCTCACATATGTGTATGTATATATTTTTCTCATGTCTCATCTCATGTAAATGTAAATGCTGCGCACTGTTAACGGAGGGGAGGCTTGCGTATTGCAAATAATAAAACAAACAAACAAACAATAAATCTCACTTTTAACTCAACTCCTGTGGTACTTTATACTTTCTCTGACCTTCCGCCAAAAACTAAATGTCTCAATTTGGGCTGCAAAGCTCGCAGACAATGGGGACAAAATTGGGGCACTTAGAACGCGCCAGCCAAGCGGGCCGTGGCATTTGGGAGAGAAGCCAGTTCGCATTTGCACATTAAGGTGCACTACATAGACGGATTCTAAACTTCAAGTTCTCACAGATGCCTATACTACGTGATGTTGCAAATAAAGAATGCGAAGGACAGCGCCCAGATGAGGCCCACAAGTCGCACTGGAAGTATAAGGGTTTATTGTTTTTTGACCTTGAGACAGGGACCATGCCGAAAGAACTACATTTGAAGGGAGTGCGCAATAACGTAAGAGACGATAAGGCAGAAAATTCAGAAACTAGACCGAGTTTCAGTTTTCGGGTCAATATACGAAAAATCATTGTCAAGAGCACGGTCCGTTTTACAGACTGCATTACGAAGAGACACAATAGAAATTTCAAATATAATGTAAGTAAATCTTTACACGCTTTTATACCGGAATGAAGATTTAATGAATGGATGCATGAATAAATGAATGAATGAAGAGCTAGGAAAAGCAGGTAAAACTGTTCGTAGTGGGCACATGGGCATGCAGGTCCACTGGTCTCACCAATCTCGGCCCTTGGCCCAGCCACTTTTCCCTGCACTGCCTACCTGCACTACGGGACTGTCTCTGTATCCTTCAGCCCCTTCTCCCGGCATTTACCTTGCACTTGCCACCAGCTGGCCCTATTATTTAATTTGTATTCAACTAACCATGTACAGCCCTTCCCCATGCGCGATCAGAAAGACACCTGGCCTAGTAGGATCGTTGTCTGTCTGCCCTTGTTCCCCACCTGCCTCGTCACGCCTAGAAACACTTGAGTATAGGCACGTTACAAATGCCATATCATATATCATATCATTCCTCACGCATGTAGACTGTCGTTTATCATTGTGTGTTGGCCTCGAATTATTTCGTTACTTTTCGCATTGATTTTAGAGACGAACATACTCCATTGAACTATCCTTGCAAGCAAATAGTTTCTGATCGGCCGTAATAAATAAAATGAGTAATATTAATGAAGTTCGACTAGCGAGACGAATTATCATTTTTTTGTTTTCATAACAGGTATTTGGATCCCTTTCTGCCACTGCCATCTGTTTGAGACACCGGCGGATGGATTCTTCAGCAGACACCTGCAGCTTCGTGTCAACAACTGGAGCACGATCATCATATTATGGGACGATCGCCAAGGGCCCACATGCCCTTAGGCTGTACTAGTGGCTAGAAGCAACATATCAACCTTTAGGCTGGACTAGTGCCTAGTTGATGGAACAGCCTTGCGGTTCACCGTGCTTCCAAAGTGATTCTTTTTACGAAAATGAACACCCTGTGTACCATAAAGGAACAGCGAGTGACTCAAGATGAAACGGAACAGTTATTGCGGATACAGATAAAAGAAAATAAATGGCTTCCAGAGTTCATATGTCAATTGCTGAATATTCTCTAAACATTTAATGTCAAATAAATGTACTTTACCAAATGTACCGTGTTGCTGTTTCATTTTAAAGTACAGTTTCATATTCCGAATTGTGGAGCGCTGTGTTGTGTCTGTTGTGGAGCGCGGTATTGATCTGTGTTGGTTTCCGGGTTCTGTGTGGAGTCGCGCAGAAGACGACTGGGCGCGTTTGCCTATGCAGCACAGTAACGTCACGGGGAGAGGCGGGGAATATGAATGTTTTGATAATGTCAGGCTCAGGGGCGGGGGAATTGATTTAGTGCCGCAAAAGCAGGTCAGCCAGGGCGATCGGGGAAAAGATAGGACTATCAGAAAATGGCGGCTCCCTGGTGCTTGTTTTCGCGTGCTTTCAATGGACGAAAACTCGGGTAAGGTCCCTAGGAAAGTTTTCTAAAATCGAGCCACTTAGGCTTAAAAAAACATGGCCGACCCGTAGGGACAATAAACATTTTTACTAGACCATGCCTTTAAAGTTAAGCATGCCAAATGTCAAAGATATAGATTACATCTTTTACATGCATTGCGCGAGCAGCTCTCTGTGCCAATAACGTTTCATGCCACGTAACACTGATATCAATTCATTTAGTCTGCATACTTTTTCAGATGTACGGTCATTGGGTTAACAACTCAAATATCCAATGTATGAATTTTCCAAGACTTCTGTCTACTTGTCTTAAACTAACATCGCATGCGGTGTGCGCTTACCTGTAGAGTAGGCTCTCAGTCTCCCCGCATCGGCGGCGAAAAAGCCGTGAACAAGCATATTAGTTTTGATTGTCTTACCCTAGTAACAGTAGTCCCTTTGCAGTGTTTACATCTCTTGGGGGCCTGTTCTCAACTTGGCGCAATGAAGGTGCCAATTCTCCAGCATGGGGTCTGGCATGGATTCACATGCTCATGAATATTCCCCGTCGTCAGGCCGGGAATCCTCGGTATAGAAAAAAATCAGTATCAGTTTCGTTTCTGATCTGTCTTTCCTAGTAGTAACCAATCACTGGTCTCTGGGTCATACTGCCCCCAGCCAATGACTGCCCTCTCCCTAAGCCCCGCCTCTGGCAGCCATCCTCAGATTTTTACCGCACGTTCAAGTGTTGGGAGTCCTCGTGCTATAGCTCTCGAGCTTTTGCTGCGTTTTCGCGCTTTTTCAGGAGATTTTTCTCATTTTTCAGTTAGATAGAGCCTCAAGCTCCACCGTTTCTACATCCGATCAACGGGGATCCGTTTCGGAGTTTTCTACGCCCCTCAAGGGTGAAGATTTCGTCGAGTTACGCTTTTGGAGGATTCCAGAAGTACCGTGGCCTACCCCTGGACATGGCCCAGGAGTAAGGAAGCTCGACGCCCGGGAAGCTGTTCAGTACCTGCCCTGGATGCCAGCTTCAGAATGTTTTCAAGGAGGACAAGCATTCGTTATGCCTCTACTGTCTCCATGAGGACAAGATGTACACGGAGAAGGACTGTGCGTTTTGTGGGAACATGTCGGAGCGGACCATGAAGGATCGCCACCTCTGTCTCGCCAACTGGCTGGAAGGGAAGAGCCCGTCAGGCGAGAAGAAGATAAAGAAGTCCGAGCAGTCTTCTAAGTCCTGTGAGGGCGCCCCGGCGACGGGGGCCCAACAAAAGGCTAAGCACCGCGAGTCCGCGGGCCCCGGGAGCGCCGAACGGTCAGGCTCCTTGGCTGCAAGGCAGGGCGCAAATTCCCCAGCGCCATCAACCACCAGCCAACGCTCTGGCTCGGGTAAGAGGAAGTCCGAGAACCCGGCGAAGCTTCTGGAGAGGCCCCGGTCGATCTCGAAGATTCCGGCAGAGGGGGAGCGAGGCTTGGACTCTCCCCCGAAGGTGAAGGTCCCAGGCATACAGAAGGTGACGATGGCCTTAATTCACCCTGCTAAGACCTCGATTGAGGATATCGCCGCGGCCCTGGCTCAGCCTGTGGAGGCTACACCAGTGGAGGCGACCTCAGGACCCAGAGTCTCCCTACCACCTCGGAGGGAGTCGTCTTTCAGGCCCATTGAGAAGACCCCCACAAAGTCCTCGTTGGAAAAGGTGGGGGAGGGGCTGGTGGCCATCGTGGATATGGACACGACCTCTGAAGAAGAGCTCATCGAAGTCGTGGAAGAGGCCCAGCCCATCGGGAGGGATCCTGACGTGAGCGACGGTGTCGCCGACGAGGCTCCTCAAGAGCCCTCGTGCCCGTCGTTTCCAGCACCGCAGGACACTTCGGCGGCAATTTTGTCAGCGATTCAGTCCTTATGCTCGGAGATAAGGACAAGGTTGCCCCTCCCCCCGACGGAGGTACCTGAGCCAGACCCGACGGGGGAACCAGAGCCAGGACCTTCGGAAAGTCCACCGCATAAGAGGAGGAGGACGCATCCTACGCCACCTCTCCCACCTCTGCGGCCTGCTCTGCCTTCCCCCGGTCTACTACCCACGGGGATGATACAGGCACGGACATGGCTATGACAGGTACAGATGACGACGGAGGCGATGACGGGACGTGTCCCCCGTCGCCCCCTGCTCGGGCGTCCCCGCCCGACGAGATTGGACCCTTTCATGCCATGATTTCCAGGGCATCCAAGCTCTTCCAGTTCTCCCCAGAAGAGAAGAAGAAGGAAGGGTTCCTTTACCAACGGCGCAAGGCTAAAAGGAAGATGGTCCTTGCCATATCGCTTCTTGATGACATCTGGGATGAGGGGCTCGTCCTCCTCAAGAACCCTGCCACGGCGCCGGCAAAGAGGGACCGGTACGAGAAGAAGTACCGGGTCCCCGATGCTGCCCCCTTGTGCCTTCGGGCGCAACCTACCCCGGATTCGGTCGTCTCGGCGGCGGCAAAGAAGAAAGCTGGGGGGGGCATCGGCCTCAACATCATCTTCCCCGCCGGACGGCGAGGGCAGGAAGCTGGACACGATGGGACGACGGATCATCTCATCCGCAGCGACGACGGCCAACGCCCTGTCTATCGTAGCCTGCTACGACAGGGAGTTGTGGTTCAAAATGGCCCCTCTGTTGGACTTCCTTCCGGACGCCAAAAGGGCTGAGGCCCTTGAAATCCTACAGGAAGGTGAGATTGCTTTGGACCACGCCATCACGGTGGCAACGGACATCGCCGACACCGGTTTCCGTCAGTTGGGCAACGGCGTTTGCTTGAGACGACGAGGATGGCTCAAGGCCACGGATTTCCGCCAGGACGTACAAACCAAGGTTTTGGACATGCCCTTCGACGGGAACAACCTGTTTGGGAAGGCGGTTGATGAGTCCCTTCAGGCCATCAAGACAGACACAGAGACTGCCCGGGCACTGGGAGTGCTCCAACAACGACGGCCGTCCTTTCGGAGCTCCGGAGGCAGACAAGGTGCCTCCAAGGAATCCGGCAGTGGCTCCTCCACGTACCGCCAAGCGGCAAGATCTTCGTCCCAGGAAGCCTACGGGGGACGCAGCAAGTCAGGTGGTGCCCGTCGTCGTCGACAGGGAGGTCAAGGAGGCAAGGCGGCCTCCAAACAAGATTGAACCGACCGTGGGTTCGGGCCCCCGACGAAGCACCCCAATGGGAGGCCAGCTGGCGAGGTTCGTCAGCGTGTGGGAGTCCATCTCCACTGACTGTTAGGTGCTGGACGCCCTGGCCCAAGGGCACGCCCTTGAGTTTCAGAAGAAGTGCCCTCGCGTTCCTCCCGTGGCCAGGAAGGGAAATCACATCCCTCAACTACTGTTGGAAGTAAGGGCGATGCTCAAGAAGGGTGCCATCGAGCTCGTCCCAAAGAGGCTTCGGGGCTCTGGAGTTTACTCAAGGTACTTCCTCGTAAAAAAGAAGACAGGAGGATGGCACCCCATCCTGGACCTGCGACGACTGAACAAGTACATCAAGGCACAGAAGTTCCGGATGGTCACCCTCCAGCACGTGCTGGGACAGCTGGAGGAGGGCGATTTCCTGTCGTCGTTGGACTTGGAGGAAGCGTACTTCCACATCCCCATTCTAAAAAGACACCGAAAGTTCCTCAGGTTCGTGGTCCAAGGGCGGCACTACCAGTTCAAGGCCCTCCCGTTCGGATTGAAGTCGGCACCCAGGGTGTTCACCAAGTGCCTCGCACCGGTGGCGGCGCGGCTGCGCCTACCGGGGATACACGTCTACCTCTACCTGGACAACTGGCTCATCCGGGCAAGGACAAGGGAGCTCGCCGTGGAGCACACTGCGAAGACCGTCCAGCTGCTCACGGATCTGGGATTCTCCATCAACTTTCCCAACTCCCACCTGGTTCCGTCGCAAGTCGCCCTGTTTCTGGGAGCCAAGCTCGACACAGTGGCGCGGCTGGCCTCGCCGTCGGAGGAAAGGACCAGGGCCATTCTGGGCAAGGTGCAGCGTCTGCTGGCCACGGACATGGCCAGGGTAAGATCTATCAAGTCCCTCCTCGGGATGATGTCCTCCTGCATTTATCTGGTGCGCCTTTGCAGGCTTCGGATGCGCCCCTTGCAAGAGTTCCTCGACGCCCGCTGGGTCCAGTCCAGAGGCAGCTTCGAGGACAGGATCCCTCTCAATGAGACGTTCCGTCAGGCGATCCGGTGGTGGGGTACCCGCTCTCACCTGTCGGCAGGCACGGACTTTCAGACCCCAGCTCACCAGGTGACGGTGACGACGGACGCCTCCCTGGAAGGTTGGGGAGCGCACTCTGGAGATCTTCACGCGAGAAGCCTTTGGCTCCCAGAGGAGAAGTCACTCCACATCAACATCTTGGAGCTCTGCGCAGTGTTCTGGGCCCTCAGGTCCGTTCTTCCGTCCCTCAAGGGCAAGGTGGTGAGGATCTTCACTGACAACACCACCACGATGTTCTACATCTGGAAGCAGGGCGTAACCAGGTCCCCGGCCCTATCCAAGGAAGCCCAGGATCTGTGGCATTGGGCCGTCGCCCAACGATGTTTCTGGTGCCTCTTCATCTGGCAGGAATAAAAAACACGATCGCCGACTCACTCAGTAGGGAGCTGCGCCAGGATCAAGTGGATCAACTCTTCCGACGATGGGGCGAACCCCAAATCGATCTGTTCGCGACGGCGACGAATTCCAAGTGCCGGAGGTTCGCCAGCATGTTCCCCCAGCCGAGGAGCATGGGCGATGCTTTCTCGTTGCCCTGGGAAGGCCTATTTCTTTATGCGTTCCCTCCGCTGCCGTTGCTGCTCCGGCTCATCAACCAGCTCAAGAGGTCCCGGTGCAGGATGATCCTTGTCGCACCGGCGTGGCCGAGACAGATCTGGTTCCCGGACCTTCTGGACTAGTCAACGTCCACACAAGTCAAGCTGCCGACAGACGCAGACCTTCTCTCCAGAGAAGGAGGTGCCATTCTTCACCACAACCCGGAGTCGCTGAACTTGCAGGCCTGGCTCCTGCAGCACTAGAGTTTGGAGGGTACGACATCCCGGCCGACTGCAGAGAGGTTCTTGCAAAGGCCAGGGCGTCCTCAACTCTCAAGTGCTACGGACATAAATGGAAGAGGTTCTCTGTCTGGTGCCGTGCACAGAAGATTAACCCTCTGCGGACTACGGCCCCTCAAGTACTGCCATACCTACTGTCGCTGGCCAAAGCTGGACTGGCTCACGCCTTCATCAAAATACATCTGGCTGCAATCTCCCGATATACCAGGACTACGGGACGGGCGTCCTTGTGGTCTCATCGCCTGGTGAAAGAATTCATGAAGGGACTATTCCGATCATTCCCGCCGGTGAAGGCTTCTGCCCCGGCGTGGGAGCTTAATGTGGTGCTGACCAGGCTTATGGGGGCCCCATTCGAGCCTATGCATTCGGCGCCTTTGAAGTTCCTGTCATGGAAGACAGCTTTCCTCGTGGCCATCACCTCCGCACGACGAGTGGGAGAGATCCAGGCCCTATCTTGCAAGCCTCCATACTTGACTTTTCATGACACGAGGGTGGTGCTGAGGACGCACCCCTCCTTTATGCCCAAGGTGCCGTCGGACTTCCACCTCAACAAGCCCTTGTTGTTTCCAGTTTTCTTCCCGTCGCCTTCGTCGCCGGCTGAGAGGACTTTGCACTCGCTGGATGTAGCTAGAGCGCTGGAGTTCTACGTGGACCGCACAAAGAGTTTTCGGAAGACGTCACAGCTGTTTGTGAACTTTGGGACTGTGAATCAAGGGAAGGCTCTCTCGAAGACTTCCATTTCCAGATGGCTCTCCGGCTGCATCATGCACTGTCACCGGTTGGCAAACTGACCGCTGCCCGGCCGTCCGAGAGCCCATTCGACCAGAGCGATCGCTGCTATCACGGCGTTCCTGTCTAGTGTGCCCCTGCTGGACATCTGCGGGGCTGCGACGTAGAGGTCGACGCACACCTTCACAAGATTCTACTGTGTCGAACGGGACTCCAGGGAGGAGTCCAGGGTCGGCCAAGCAGTGCTGCGCAACCTGTACGCCTAAGGTGAGCCTGGTGAGGAGGTAAGAGATGCTTAATGTTGAGTTGTTGTATTGCTTAATGTTGAGCCTGTTGCCACCTCCCGTGGTTGTGCATGTGGGTACTGCTATGTATTCTCTTATTCATGAGCATGTGAATCCATGCCAGACCCCATGTTGGAGAAGGAACAAGTTACTTACCTGTAACTGTTGTTCTCCAGCATGGGTCTGGCATGGATTCACATGCGAACCCTCCCGCCTACCCCTCTGCGGCTCTTCACTTGGTCATACTGCCACTTTATGTACTACCAAATCTGAGGATGGCTGCCCAAGGCGGGGCTTAGGGAGAGGGCAGTCATTGGCTGGGGGCAGTATGACCCAGAGACCAGTGATTGGTTACTACTAAGAAAGACAGATCAGAAACAAAACTGATACTGATTTTTTTCTATACCGAGGATTCCCGGCCTGACGACGGGGAATATTCATGCGCATGTGAATCCATGCCAGACCCATGCTTTAGAACAACAGTTACAGGTAAGTAACTTGTTCCATAGCACGATTCACTACACCAAAAGAGGACGCCCAGGCTCCACTCCTATTCTCAAGTGGGCCTGGGCTGTTACGCTCACCTGGCTCCCACAGGGGCGTCGGACCCGGACTGCTGCAGCCTCCACCCACGTGATGCATAGTGCAGCGATGACTGACTGGATCTGCCCTCCTAATCTTGTCAGCTTGACCCGTAGAAATATTCTCCTAAATGGGGAGAGATGGATTTAGCCACTTGTGGATTCAAATGATAGCACCCCCACTGTCCTCCCCACTAATCACCTCTGAGCGCCCTCTCAGCAATCTCACCTTATATTCTTGAAGGATGAGCCCACCATCCTGCGAAGCACGCAGGGGCGCGTTGATGACCAGTTACTTCACTGGCCTGAGGATATTGCTAGAGTTGTAGACGAATCCTGGCTCCAAAAGGTACTGGCGAAGAGCCGTAAGTATATAGTTTGTAAGAGTTCAAAATGTCTAGAGTTCACTGCTGTCCAATTCCTCTTTTATCTTGCAGCTTTGACCCAATAAGAAGATTGACAGCTGAAAGCGCTCCGGTAAAAGTCTGTGTTACCCAACACTGTCTGGTAAATAATGCCAAGGGTTAAACTTGTTGCTTTCTCCTTATCTTACAGGTGCGGCACAAGAAGATGTGGCGTGCTGATGAATTATAACTCCGGTGGTAAAATCAGGTAAGCATATGGCGGCTAAAGAGATTGTCTCTGTCTGTTCTCTCTGCTCACCTGGTTGATTCTTGTCCCCCTTAGGTGCCGGGATTCAGCGATGTAAAGATGGAGACTGCGCCGGATCGAAGAGATGCTGCGTGGAACGGTGAGTATGGTGCGGCGCTGCTGCTGGCGATGCGACGCTTTTAAAACATAGTCTTTCCTCTGGTTTGAAGATGCAATGAATCCGGAATCAGGTAAGAAATCAGGTAATACTCTTGTTGTGACCTTTGCTTCTTTCCTTCTTTCTAGGTGCTCTAGGGTCGAGGCGGGCGTGGCAGCAGGCTGGATGCTGCTGCTGGCACGGTAAACGTTACGCTGCTGGATGCAGAATAACGCGAAGCGTGTGCTGCTCTGGCGTGTTTTAAATAGCCTTCAAAGTAGTCCCAGGTAGGTATTCCTCCCCGACTACACCCAAGTAACAAAATAGTCCCTAAGGTAAAGTAGTCCCTTCCAGGCTTCACATTGGCTTGGATCTTCTTGCAGCATGGTCTGCATCAGGTAAGTGTGCACTTATGAGCCTGGCGCCTATGGCGCCAGGACTGATGTCCCTTATGAGCCTGGCGCCATAGACAGCCCCTAGCAGGGGTTGCTGGGTTTTTTCAAGGCAACATGATGCCTGCTCCCGGGGCTGATGGACGTGGTCTGGATGCCCGGGGGTATGCATCATGACAGCACTCCCCCTCAATGCCCCTCCTAAGGCCGTTCCTCCCCTTGGTCCTGGTTTGTCTGGGAAGTTCCGATGGAATCTCTTCACTAATCGTGGTGCATGAACATGGTCACTAGGCTCCCATGACCTTTCCTGTGGCCCGTAACCTTTCCAATCGATTAAGTAAAAAAGTTTCGATTTAACCACCTTGGAGTCCAGGATGTTTTTCACCTCAAATTCAGGTTCTCCATCTATCAAGATAGGATTTGGTGATTTGGTTAATCTTGTTCTTGGTTGAACTGGTTTTAAAAGTGAAACATGAAAGACAGGATGAATTCGCATACTGGAGGGTAATTCCAGTTTGACGGCCACCTGGTTGATAATGGCCTTAATGGTGTAAGGTCCTAAATATCTAGGATTAAAAGTCTGAGTTCCTTTCAGAGGTATGTGTTTTGTAGCTAGCCAAACCTGATCTCCAATTTGGTACTGTGGAGTTTCACTTCTATGTAGATCAGCATTTTTCTTGTATTTCTCTTTTGCTTGCTTCAAATGTTCTGTAGCTTCCTTGAAGGCTTGTGTAATAGTAGAATGTAAATGACTAACTGCAGGCATTTCTAAGTGCTGAGGCAAATCGAGTTCTGAGGTTCGAGGGTGGTGTCCATATATGGTATAAAAGGGGCTTTGTCCGGTTCCTGAATGTACAGAGTTATTGTATGCATATTCGGAAATCCATAAGATATCTTTCCAATTACTTTCGGTCTGGTGAAGCATGCGACGAAGGTACTGTTCAAGGGTCTGGTTGGTCCTCTCCGTCTGACCATCGGTCTAGGGATGGAGACTGGTTGATAACCTTACGTCGATTTGCGCCAATTGGCAACATTTCTTCCAAAAATGTGAAATGAATTGACTACCTCGGTCAGAGACCAATACAGAAGGAAACCTGTGTATTCGAACAATGTTTTCGAGGAACTCCTTGGCCAGAATTGAAGCAGAAGGTAATCCCTTCAAAGGAATAAAGTGGGCCATCTTGGAAAAAAAATCCACGATAACTAGAATGGTGTTAAATCCATTACATGGAGGTAGATCAGTAATAAAGTCTAAAGATAAGGTGTGCCATGGTGTAGGTGGAATATCCAAAGGTTGTAAAAGGCCAGCTGGTTTTTGGGCGCAAATGCCGCAAGACATCACAAATGACTTTATATCTTTTCGCCAGGAGGGCCACCAGAATTGTCTCTTAATTTTAGCTTTGGTTTTTGCGATACCTGGGTGACCTTCCATTAGGGTATCATGATAATTGGAGATAACAAGTCCCTGTAATTCCTTGTGTGGTAGAAATAGTTGTCCTTGATAGTAGGGTAGGTCATTGATGACTGAGTAATCCGGGCCTTTCTTAACCCAGTCCTGCAGGGCTGCTGGATTGAAGAGTTGTTGGATTTTTAAATGAATTTCTTCTAGTGTCTTCAAAGTAGTTATGCCAAGATTTCTTTGTTCAGAAATTATAGGCACCGGCTCTGGGTTCGCATATGCTTCTTCCATTCCTGTTCGGGATAAGGCATCTGCCTTGCCATTTTTACAGCCTGGTCGAGAAGTGATCACAAAATCGAATTCGGCAAAGAACAATGCCATCGAAGTTGGCGCGATGATTGGGCTTTGGCTGTTTTTAGATACTGCAAGTTCCGGTGATCGGTGATTACGTTAATGGTATGCCTGGCACCGAGAAGATAGTGTCGCCAAGCCTTAAAGGCGGATTTGATGGCTAATAACTCTTTATCGGTAACCGCATAGTTTAACTCGGGTGCCGAGAACTTTCTGGACCAAAATGCCACTGGGTGAAGTTGACCAGTTTCAGAATCCTTCTGGGACAGGACAGCTCCCATGGCTAAACTGGATGCAACAGTTTCCACTATGTATGGAAGCTCTGGGCGTGGATGCTTTAAGACAGGCGCAGACGTGAATTTCGCTTTCAGCTCTTGGAAGGCCTTTTCAGCCTCTTCGGTCCACAAGAAACGTTTGTTCTTTCGCAAAAGTGCTGTGATGGGATGTACAACATGTGAGAAGTCCGGAATGAATCTGCGGTAGAAATTGGCAAATCCGAGCATGCTTTGTACCCCTTTAACTGAACTAGGTGATGGCCACTTGAGAATTGCGTCCACCTTTCGTGAGTCCATTCGGACTCCTTTTGGAGTCAAGATAAATCCAAGGAATTCAACTTCCGTAACATGAAAAACACATTTTTCCAATTTTGCATATAGCTTGTGTTGGCGTAGTTTCACAAGGACTGCACGTATGTGCTTAACATGGTCTGATTCTGAGGAGGAGTACACAAGGATATCCTCTATGTATACGACAACACAGACGTCACGAAAGACATCGTTCATAAAATACTGGAAGGCTGCTGGTGCATTGCACAACCCAAAGGGCATCACCTGATACTCGAATAATCCGTACTTGGTGCGATAGGCCGTCTTCCATTTGTCGCCTTTCTTTACACGTACCAGATGATATGCCCCTCGGATATCTAACTTGGTGTAGATACAAGCATCCTTTACTTGGTCTAGTAATTCGGGGATCAAAAGCAATGGGTACAATTTTTTTACCGTAATCTGATTTAGTGCGCGGAAGTCTATGCACGTTCTAAGGTCACCTTCCTTTTTTGGCACGAAGAACAAAGCGGAGGATACAGGAGACTTGGAAGGGCGAATAAAGCCATTAGCCAGATATTGGTCCAAGTATTGCCGTAGGTGAAGATTTTCAGGTTCCGTGAGGGTGTAGATTCTACTGCATGGGGGTTGTGCACCGGGTAGAAGGTCAATCTGACAATCGTACGATCTGTGAGGTGGTAATGTATTGGCCTGTTCTTTTTGAAAAACATCCTGAAATTCTTGATACTCCTGAGGTAACTGCACAATTGGGTTGATGACTGTGGCCAGGCCTTTGTTCGGGGTTTTCTCCGGGTAACAGGTGTGTGCACAATCCGGGAAGGTTATTCTCTTCTCTCGCCATTCAATACAAGGATTACGTGTTTCCAACCACGGCATCCCCAGTATTATTTGAAACTGCGGGGCTTTGATTAAATCAAACACAATAGTCTCTCGATGCCCATCTTGACCCAACAATGTCATCTCTGTAGTGGAATGAGTTACAGGCCCAGAGGCAATTTCAGTTCCATCGACTGTGGTGATGACATCCGAAGTGGTCTTTCTGCAAAGAGGTAGATTCATCGTTGAAGCCAATTCGTGGTCCATATAGTTCCCTATGGCCCTGCTATCAATGTATGCCCTTACTGCGTGCATACGTTAGGGTTGTCTAGGATCATAGGTTGCATAGGTTCTGATGCATCTGTTCCTTTGGGAGCAACGTTGGATTTAACCAATACCCGATTTTCGAACTTAGCTCGATCAGCCTTTCTATTCTGGAGTCGATGATCCAGCTGGACCACTAAGTCCATAAACTCTGCGCAATCCTGAGGTGGGTTCACAACTTGAGCCAAGACGTCTTTAAGTTCTCCCCGAAGTCCACGATGAAACAATGTAATTCGTTTTTCCTCAGGCCATCCGGTTTCCACCATCAATCTATTGAAGGTTGCGATATAGCTTAGCAGATCCTGGTTACCCTGTCGTAGGGACAAAAGTTCGTTATCCAGGGCCTGTCCTTGGGAGTGCCGGGCAAATAGTCTTTCCATGCTCGTTTGAAAGCCCTGAAAATCCCGAAGAATTGGGTCATCCTGAGTAACTAGTGGAATTGACCAATCAGCTGCACTGCCGCTGAGATATGATAATACAAAGGCTACCTTGGCTTGATCGTTTGGGAAGGCTACTGGTCTGCATAAAAAATGCAAGCAGCATTGGTTCATAAACACGGCAAACCTCTTGGGATCTCCGGCAAAGCGTTCGGGTGGAGCTAATGGAATATTTCCTGGTATGTTTATTTGGACAGGGTTACTCGATAACACAGGAGCTGGATTTTCCCCGGAACCAGGTAGGGGTGCTTGTCCAGCTTGATTTTGCAGCAGTTGTCTAGCGAGATCATCTGTGCACTCCTTCGATACAATTAGTTCTCTTCTGAGGGCATTAGTCTCTTGGCGAGCGGAGTGCACTTCTGCCCTAAATTCCCCCAATAGTTGGGCCAGTTGGTCAGTTTCTGAGGTTTCCATAACGCCCGGGTGGGGATTTGTAGATAGGCTTCGCGTTCTGTTACGCTCACCTGGCTCCCACAGGGGCGTCAGTCGGACCCCGACTGCTGCGGCCTCCACCCACGTGATGCGTAGTGCAGCGATGACTGACTGGATCTGCCCTCCTAATCTTGTCAGCTTCACCCGTAGAAATATTCTCCTACAAGTGGAGAGATGGATTTAGCCACTTGTGGATTCAAATGATAGCACCCCCACTGTCCGCCCCACTAATCACCTCTGAGCGCCCTCTCAGCAATCTCACCTTATATTCTTGAAGGATGAGCCCTCCATCCTGCGAAGCACGCAAGGGCGCGTTGATGACCAGTTACTTCACTGGCCTGAGGATATTGGAAGAGTTGTAGACGAATCCTGGCTCCAAAAGGTCCTGGCGAAGAGCCGTAAGTATATAGTTCGTAAGAGTTCAAAATGTCTGGAGTTCACTCCTGTCCAATTCCTCTTTTATCTTGCAGCTTTGACCCAATAAGAAGATTGACAGCTGAAAGCGCTCCGGTAAAAGTCTGTGTTACCCAACACTGTCCGGTAAATAATGCCAAGGGTTAAACTTGCTGCTTTCTTCTTATCTTACAGGTGCGGTATAAGAAGATGTGGCGTGCTGATGAATTATACCTCCGGCGGTAAAATCAGGTAAGCATATGGCGGCTAAAGAGATTGTCTCTGTCTGTTCTCTCTGCTCACCTTGTTGATTCTTGTCCCCCTTAGGTGCTGGGATTTGGCGATGTAAAGATGGAGACAGCACCGAATCGAAGAGATGCTGGGTGGAACGGTGAGTATGGCACGGCGCTGCTGCTGGCGATGCAACGCTTTTAAAACAAAGCCTTTCCTCTGGTTTGAAGATGCGATGAATCCGGAATCAGGTAAGAAATCAGGTAATACTCTTGTTCTAACCTTTGCTTCTTTCCTTCTTTCTAGGTGCTCTAGGGTCGAGGCGGGCGTGGCAGAAGGCTGGATGCTGCTGCTGGCACGGTGAACGTTACGCTGCTGGATGCAGAATAACGCGAAGCGTGTGCTGCTCTTCGGGCGTAGTTTAAATAGCCTTCAAAGTAGTCCCAGGTAGGTATTCCTCCCCGACCACACCCAAGTAACAAAATAGTCCCTTTCAGGCTTCACATGGGCTTGGATCTTCTTGCAGCATGGTCTGCATCAGGTAAGTGTGCACTTATGAGCCTGGCGCCTATGGCACCAGGACTGATGCCCCATATGAGCCTGGCGCCATAGGCGCCAGCACTGAACCCAGACAGCCCCTAGCAGGGGTTGCTGGGTTTTCTCAAGGCAACATGATGCCTGCTCCCGGGGCTGATGGACGTGGTCTGGATGCCCGGGGGTATGCATCATGACAGTGGCGTCCTCGTAGAGCACGACAGTGCTCTGTGAGGATTGCGCCTGTTCTAAGGTGTTACGGGCGCAATCCAATCTCGGCAGCATTTTTGTAAAATAACGACATATTCGTTATTTTACAAAAATGCTGCTGAGAACACAGTTCCTATTCACCAAAGTGAGCAGCTTCAACATTGCGGGATGTTGAAGCTGCTTACTTTGGTGTATAGGAAAGTGTTCATATACACCAGTGTGGTGTATATGAACACTTTCATTTAAAGCGAGCAGCTTTAACCTTGCATCCTGCAACATTGAAGCTGCTGGCTTTGGTGTAAATGAAAGTGTTCATATACACCACACGGGTGTGTTCAAGATAAAACTGACACGATTTTACAACTAGAAAAGATCAAGTGGCAACCTGGAGTTCTTTTGGCAACATGGGATGTAAAAGCATTGTATACATCCATCCAACACGACCTAGAAATTAAAACTCTTGATTATACATTCAGGGAAGAAACTGCATCCTACTACCAATACGTGGAGATGCTGAAAGAAATGCTGATAACAACTTTAGAAAATAATAACTTCATGTTTGATGATAAATTCTATCGACAAAAAATTGGAGTGGCAATGGGTGTCAAATACGCCCTGGCAGTAGCCAACCTCGTTATGGGGATGTATGAGGACATGTATATCTACACAGACAAGGGATTTCATAGTAAGGTCGTCATGTGGGCAAGGTACATAGATGATGTGCTCCTAATTTGGAATGGAACACCAGAAGATCTGCAACAATTTATGATAAGAGCAAATAACAATGACTTTGGGATAACGTTCACCGACATGAATAGCAATATTAGCATCAATTTCTTCGATTGAACGATCTACGTGGAGGAAAACAGATTACTCACAAGGACATATCGTAAAGAAACTGAAGTGAACTCAACCCTCAGTACAAAAAGTTGTCACTTTGATCCAGTAAAACGGAACATCCCGAAGGGTGAATACATTCGGGCTCGCAGGAACTGTGGAGATCAGGATATTTTCAATCTAGAATGTGATTTACTATTTAGAAGATTCAGAGCAAGAGGTTATAAGGCCAAGTGCATCGAAACAGCATGTGAACAAGCAAAAATAATGTCTAGGGAATAGACTCTGACCGCCAAAACACTACCGACAACAAGAAAAGAAACAGTCAAATGTATTACTACATTTTGCAATAACAATGGAATAATTAGAACATTTCTACGCAAGAATTGGCACCTGCTTCATCTAGACGAACATATTAGGAAATACATCGATGATCATCACAAGATTATCTACAAAAGAGCCTGCACAGTAAAAATGACAATTAGCCCATCACTCCTGCCCAAAGAAGAAAATAGTGACTCAGAAAACGTGGTTACAAGAAGGAGCACCTGGCTTCGGAAAATGTGGCACAAACCCATAAACAGATTCAGAGATATGAATGGAACTATGGTTAATATCAAGGAAAATATAAATTGTAAATCCAAATATGTAATATATGCCATCATTTCACCTGTCAACAAATATATATTGGAAGAACTATCCGAGAACTGAGGTTTTGAATACGAGAACACATGTCTTCGATTGGAAGTCAAGATGGAACACTCCCACTGGCGGTCCATTGGCAGACTGCTCACCAAATGGATGACAAGTGCAATATTAGATTCATTGGTCTGAAAAAAGTAGAACTAGGGAGACGCGGTGGAAACCGTGAAAACCTCCTGAGACAAGAAGAAGCCCGTACAGATTGTAGATTCAGATTGACGGTGGTTGGACTTAACACGGACAATGAAATGGGGGTTGACCTGTAAGGAGATCCAAAGCAGCACACCCATAATAAGGAATATTGTGTTTGCATGTATTGATACTATGTAAAATTTAACTAGGAATGTGGATAATCAAATTATAGGAATGGAGAATGTGTCAATGGACTTCACCATAATCAATATATAACTCTGTGACATATTTATGCCCCCAATAGGTCTATGCCAGTGTCCGTATTATAACACTTACCAACAGGTAAAATTAGGACAGAATATATATTTAGGTAACTGAGACTTTAGTTCAAATTTTGTGTTTTAAAATCAAAAAATGTAAGCATATTTAGCAAGCACCCCAAAACATATTGGAAATAAATTTCAGAGGCAGAGTACTCATTTGTTGTAGAAACAGAAAATAGACTTGTGATATGTGACTCCAGGATGTATGAATTAGGAGCACTATTCAAGTCAACTACTTTGCCTTACATGTTAGTCTAAATCCAAGCTCGATAAATATGTGCAGAATAGCATCTTAGTCCTTTAAATATGCAGGCGGTGAGATTCTTGCCTGGATACTAATTGGTTTGAGCAACAAGTAGATATTTCAAGATTACGGCCAGGGATAGTGAGAGATGTAAACACTGCAAAGGGACTACTGTTGCTAGGGTAACGCCATCAAAACAAATATGCGCGTTCGCAGATTTTTCACCGCCGGCGTGAGGAGAATGACAGCCTACTCTACAGGTAAGCGCATACCGCATATGATGTCAGTTTAAGACAAGTAGACAGAAGTCTTGGAAAATCCATACATTGGATATTTGAGTTGTTAACCCATTGACTGTACATCTGAAAAAGTATGCAGACTAAACGAATTGATATCAGCGTTACGCGGCATAAAACGTTATTGGCAGTGTGAGCCGCTCACGCAATGCATGTAAAAGATGTAATCTATATCTTTGACATTTGGCATGCTTAACTTTAAGACGGTACATCTAAAAATGTAATGTCATCTATTGAACTAACAACAATGTAATGTGGTACGAAGTAGTAATGGGAGAGCATTCAGCTCGCACATTAAACGTTGCAGCAATAGTATAACGCGGCCACACGCGCGAACTGCAGAACAAGCAGTGCGCCCACTCAAAAAGATTAGCTCACTTACAGAATATATATCATATTATACCGTGGATGTTGCGATAGCACAATGACAACCAAGTCTATTACAAGAGTTAGCCCCTGCCTGACTTCTAAATGACCTAAGGCAAGTTACAGCACACAATTCTCTCTTATAGGTGGGATTTAACCCGTAATTTGTCTGCAAGAATTTCTCTAAACACAGCTATTGGAAATGAAAATTGTGACTGGGTAGGAATACCCCAAGTTTTCTGCACAACCTATTACCATAATAATTCCATTATCCAATATGAAACCATACTAAAGTTATCTTTTTTATATTTTGTCTTTGTGCGAATTTGAATGTGCTCTCTCTCATTTCCTAAATTCTCCACCCTTATTCCCCCCTCTGCTATTTCTGTGACTTAATTTGCCATTATTTGTTATGTAAATATCCATTAGGCTTCATTAAGACAAATAGCGTTTGCATGATTTATTGTGGCGCAACGCAGCAAGTGAAGAAGAAATATCTTTCCTTTATATTGATATACTTACAACGGAGCAAGGGGTACTCTCCGTACTTCACAAGCATGCGACACCTCTACAGGCGCAGGGCACCCTAAATTGACATTCCAAGACCCCAATATTTAAACAACGAGTCTCAGTTTCAGTGATTGGTTAGGCATATTATATCAGAGGTCTCAAATCCCATGTCTGATACCATGTGTCGGAATCTAGAGCAAAGGTAAAATGGAGTCAGAAGGTCCAATTTAAAGCATCTTTACTAACTGTGTGTAGTTGTAGAGCATGGGCTGAAAAACGCCTATAGGGATTAGGTAAATGATCCATAATTAATAAGCAATAGCTTTGTAAATCGATGTCAAGGATGGGCTAACACAAATTGAGGGTCTCCAGAAGCTCCCATCACCTGAGGATATCAAGTTCTTACAACATAAAAGTCTAAAACCTGATCTTATGAGTCTCTCTCCAGGCCTGGACTGACCCACTGGGACACAGGGACTTTCCCCGGTAGGCCTCGGGGTCATGGGCCTATTTTGTTGGAGGAAGGATACATAAAGATCAATGTCATGCATCCAGCCTGAGCTAGCCTGAGTGGTTTGCCAGTTCCTGGCTGCCAGGCTACGGCTGTTGCTCATATCGCACCTGCGCATTGTGTGGGGCCCCGCCCTGCACTAGTGTGCTTGCTGCATGCACAGGTTCTGAGGTGTAGCCTAGATCCACCGGCCATGCCAATGCCCTGCTGTGCGCTGCTCCGTCACACAGGCGAGATAGTTCGCTGACGCCTGCCTGCTGCATGATCCGGACCATCCCACCATCATTCGTTCCAGTTCCACACAGGTGGGTGCATGTGTGCTTGTGCTGCCTACATTTAATAATTACATATTGTCACATCCATCAGTTGCTTTAGCTCCCTACTGGGCCGGCCCGCTGGCCCAATGTTTCATTTCCTCATACCGGATGCTGTGACACTGGCATGATGTCCTGGGTGCCCGCAGGCCATGGTCCGACTGGGTGCCTACGGTCTAGTAGGTTGTACCCTGCACCCGTGTCTTGGCTGGGTGACCCCCCAGCCACTTCATTCCTGGACCCTGGTGCCTCCGGGATCCAGGCACAACAGTAGGTACTAATGTCCGGAAGTGACGTGCTGGCACAAATAGGGAAAACATGCGCCAGGGTGACCACCCTGTCCCATTACACTTATCACAGGGCTGCTGAGAATATCCGGCATTAAACTTTTAAACATTGCAGCCCTACTATGATGCAGCGTCCGAGCCAAGTGAGGAGATGTGGGGGCCATCAGTGGTCCGTTTTAGATCCAGATTAGTCACCCCTTGTGCCCACAAAATATCGAAATGGTTTGTACATGCGTCCACCATGGTGACCGCTTCGGGTCATCTGGCAACAAGAAATGACAAGCACCGACATTTCTTAGAAGAGGTGCAGTACATATAATTAGACAGCAGACAGAATTAGCACTTTTCAACAATTCTGCAAACTTATTTTGGGAATTATGCACATTTTAGCCCTACCTAGGCAAGACTTCACTATTCCATTGCAATTATGATAGCCCTGCTGAGAAATACTGTTACTGCACAATTAAAAGTATTGCAGCAATGCTGAAAAATGCCAAACTGCCCAATTAAATGTGCTGCAGCTCTGATGAGAAATGCTGGTGCTGCCCCTTTAGATACATTGCTGCTCTACACAGACTTGATAGCAGTATCTAATCAAATGCATGGGAGCTCTGCTGAGAAGTGCCCGTAGTCTCCCATTAAAAGTATTGCAGCTCTGGTCTGCTGTGCTATGCTGAGAAGTGCCCATACTGCCCCATTTAATGCACTGCAGCTTTGCTGAGAAATGCTGGTGCAGCCCCATTATAAATCCTGCATCCCCACCCAGCCAAGATTGCACCGTACATAACTGAAACCTGGCTCCATGAGGCTGCTGTCCCTGCTATTATGCTAGCAATACCAGACGGCTACCAACTGCTAAGAGTTAACAGCCCTAACACCAAAGGAGGTGGCTTAGCTATTATCCACAAAGCCAACCTGCCTATCAGACTAGCTGCTACTACTATCCCATTTCAGTCCTGTGAACTCCTCATTGCCAAACTCCAACTCTCATGTAACCGTACTCTCACCATCTATGTGATCTACAGACCACCTGGACCACTAGGAACCTTTGAGGGGGACAAAACTAGTATCCTGACTAACAATACAAAATACCATGCGCAAATCCTACTATTAGGAGACTTCAACCTTGGCTTCAATGACTGCAATGACAAACATGCCACATCTGTCGCCGCACTACTGCATGTTTATGGATTAACGCAAAAAGCCACTACACCTACACACTCCAAAGGCAGGACTCTAGATTGGGTTGCTGACTTGAACTGCAACATCAGTATCACCAGTATAACTCCTCAAATATGGACAGACCACCATTTAATCTCATTCTCTGCCTCACTTGACCTTACCCATCCCAAACCTATAATTATGACCCCGCCACTCCCCACTAGAAGTAAAAAAGACATCACAGTAGAAAATCTCCTTCGACACCTCCTCCCCACCCTTAACAATGTAGACAATATTACAGAGCCGACTGTACTTGTGGAAACCTATAATAGCACCATGACCAAGGCACTAGATCTGATCGCCCCCACCAAAATCTGTAAAGGCAAACAACTCTCCCAAACGAATAACTGGTTCACACCTCAACTGAAAGACCTTAGAACTCAAAAAAGAAAACTGCAATCAATATGGCGACACTCGCCTACTGAGGAGAACAAAATCAAGTTAGCCACCCATGCCAAACGATATAAAAAGGAAATTATTAGCACAAAAAAGAACACTTACAACGACAGAATAGCTAAAGCCAAATCTGACACTAAGGAATTATTCTCCATCCTGCGTGAAATGGAATCACCCATACCGCAAACTGATAATACTCCCAAAAATAAGCTTTGGTGCACTAATATACAAAATGCCCTTGCAGGAAAAATTAGCTCTCTTCAAACCAAAATTGCTATTAAAAAAGCTGCTTTGCTATTGCCAGCGGAGCCTACTCCCAAGGTACAGCCCTCCCTATACCAGTCCAATAACAATCCTCACCCCTTTAGCTTCAAACAAATAACCATACTAGAGACAGAAAAAATTATACTCTCCCTAAAGCCTTCTAATTGTAAAGGAGATAATTGCTCTCCTCAAATTATAAAAGATGCAGCGAGAGACCTAGCTCCCTTCATCTCTAAACTGATCAACGCCTCCTTTAAGACTAACCTAGTGCCCAATAACCTTAAACAGTCTTGGGTCCTACCTCTGCTAAAAAAACAAACTCTCGACCCTTCCATCCCGCCAAATTACAGACCCATCACTACCGTCCCATTCCTACTCAAAATTATCGACAGGGTAGCCTACCTGCAAATCCAGGATTACCTTGAAACTAACAACCTTCTAGGCTCACGACAATCCGGCTTCCACCCCCTTCACGGCACTGAAACAGCCCTGATTGATCTCAAGACTCAAATTGACGAGTTGAAGGATAATGGAAAATCAGCTATGCTACTCCTCCTTGACCTTTCGGCAGCCTTTGACCTAGTAGATCATGCAGTTTTATGCAATCACCTTGGCTCCGTTGCCCATTTTTCAAGCGATGCCATAACCTGGGTTCAATCCTTCCTTGCTAACCGGACTATGAGAGTCTTCTCCCCCCTAGCAGCTGCTGATCCCATACAAGTCTCCTGCGGTGTCCCCCAGGGATCATATGTGTCTCCTACTATGTATAACATCTTTACCAAACCTCTGTTTGACAAGTTGGATAGACTGGGTGTCATCTACACTAACTATGCAGATGACACTCAGATCCTCATCCCCCTTTCGGGTAACTTCTTGGAAGACTCAGCTTTGGTAAATAAGATATATCTCCTCATTCAGGCATGGATGGCATCCCATGGCCTCTGTCTGAATGAAAACAAAAGGGAGATTCTGATCCTCGGCACAGAGACAGCGATTAAAAAACTTGACCCTAACTATGCCTCGTTTAACATTGACAACAATGTCATCAAAGTGATGCCCGCAGTCAAAACCCCTGGGGTCTATCTGGACTCAGCACTCACTTTTAAGAAACAAATTAACTCCCTAGCCTCCTCCACAGCCTATACTTGTAAACTGATCCGAGCATGTAGACCATTCCTAACGGAGGCTAGCTGTATTACCTTAGCGAATGCACTTATCATATCCAGATTGGACTATTGTAATGCCCTTTATGCGGGATCTAACAAGTATATCCTTAACAAACTCCAAACACTCCAAAATAACACTCTTAGAGTAGCCTTAAACATTCCTAACAGAGCCCATGTCTCTACCGCCAGAAGGAATATCCTCTGGCAAAAAATTAAAGACAGAATCACCATCAAAGCTCTCTTGCTCACGTCCAAATGCCTCAACAATATAGCTCCTCCCTATCTAGCAAACAGAATCAACAAGAGAATCTCAAACCGTCCCACAAGAATGACTAACGCTTATACCTTGATGGGGCCTAGATACAAAAAGAGTACAGCTGGCGGCACCAGCTTTCCAGTCATAGCTGCCCAAACCTGGAAGAAACTCGCCTTAGAACTTAGAAAGGACCAACCTTACCCAAGCTTCAGGCGTAAGGTTCTTTCATGGATACGATCTAACAACATCTAATGTGATCACCCTCTTTTACTAGAACCACTCGTCCTGAGTGACACCTCCGGACTATGCCCATTGTTAACCTGTCCCCCCCCCATAGGGACCTCCGACTACCACTGCTAGTATCTAGGAACTTCACTGGATCCTACCAGGACTACAAACTGTGGTTGATTGTTACTTAGCTCTTTATGCTTCCGACACCTGGCTTTAACTGTATAAGTATATTCAGACAGTAACGTTGTTGAACTGTCCTACTGCCTATTTCTTTATGCTTCCGACACCTGGCATTAACTGCATAAGTATATTCAGACTGTAACGTTCTTGAACTGTCCTACTGCCTATTTCTTTATGCTTCCGACACCTGGCATTAACTGCATAAGTATATTCAGACTGTAATGTTGTTGAACTGTCCTACTGCCTATTTTGTGTGTGCCACTGTAACTAAGTTCTCAAGTATCCTTATAATGTTTGCGCTCGGCTACGTGCGGGTTTGGTTTTGCGCTATATTAAATAAACAAACAAACAAAACAATCACAAGTATGAAAGCTCTGTTGAGAAAATCTATTTCTGTACCATTAAATGTATTGCAGCAGGGCTCAAATGTGCAGCTTCTGTCCGTTAAACATACCAAAGCCCTTCTGAGAAACTGGGATGCAGCTCCCGTATTGCAGCTAATCCCATACTTTAAAGTACGTTCACATCCTAAGTATGACAGCCCTGCTCGAAGTGCTAGTCCTCTCCCAGTAAATTAAAGCAGCTATGAGGTGAAGTTCAATGCATTACAGCACTGCATGTTGCTGCTGCCCCAGTGTATTTATTTTCTGCAGCCCTATTCCAAGGTGATGGTGCTGTGCAAGTGAATGAATTGCAGCCCTGCTGAGAAGTGCAGTTACTGTCATATTAGAGCACTGTAACCTTGCACAGGGCACTGCTGCTGTCCCATTGAAAGTATTGATACTCTGATAAACACCTGTCAAGCTCAGTAGTACATTTTTCCATAAACCCTTTCCTGTAGCCAAGTTTGCCATTGTTAGGGAGAATTCTCAAAAATGTGCAAATGTCCTTTACCTTTTGAGACGCCCAGCAAATCCGCTGGATTTCTAGGATTTAAATTTTTAACTGGAAAGAGTGTGAGCCTTTTTTTCCCACTCTTTCATGTATTTTGATGTGTGTTTTACTTTTGTGTTCTTTGGATATGGAGTTTTAAAACAACTCCATAGGCATCATTTTTTCCTCGAGTGTCACACAGCACCTTCAGTGCAGTGGCACAGGGGTGTTTTTCAGACTCCCCAAGGTTTAAATACCTTCTCTGTAACTGACTACTGTCTCCCAGAGCATGTAAAGTTAAATTGACTTTACTAATCTTTTTAAATGTACAGACCCAGCACACACTATCTTCCTGTAGAGTGCTAGAGGGGTTGCCTAGCATCCCCTGAGTCTAAACACTCATGTAACAGTCAATTGTTACCCTTTTCTACTTGAAATGGCTGGTGGCAGTGGTTTTTAACAAACTACCATGACTTTTTCTGACCGTGAACACCTGTAGCTAAAAATCAGGTCAGCCATGTTTTCCAATACGGGGCCCAAGACCTATCTGTAAAAACAGACTCTGGTTGACTTTTCTCGCCGCTTCTTTTAGGAAAGGTCCTTCGTGTATTTAACCGGTTTGGTCCCTTTGTTTGTTGGCCTTTGGCGGGCTTCAGTGCTGAAGCCCTCCTCTGGCGCCTGAGTGTCTGGGGTGGACAGGATATGAGGGTGGTGCCCGAAACTCCCTGTGCTTAGTCTCCTAGGAGACCTGAATGCACTCTGGCGTTATTGGCCAGCTGGCTGTCCGGCAAGGACAGCCATCCTGCTGTGTGAGTGACAGCCAGGCTGGAATTAATGGGGGGAAACTGTTTAAAAGCATGTCTCTGGGACTTGGAAAGGAATGTCGACCACTGAAAAGAAAGAACCGAAGACTAGCTTAAGGAAGACGACTGCTGCAACTCCTGGTCCACTGGTGAAGCCCTGCTGCATGTCTGAAATGCCTGAAACTCAAGTGACAGAGATGCCCTTCAAGGTTAACATCTTCCCTTGAGTTTGGTGGGAACAACCAACTCGCTTGTCACCTGGACATCCTCCCTATACTGGTCGTATTTTCTTCAGAGTGCTGTTGAAAACTGGATAGCCAGTGAGAAGGATACCAGTTTGTGGTCTTTAAGGCACTCACACCTTAAACCAACATTTTGCCAAGCTTGTGGCTTCTTCCCTGGCCAGTACAGGAACCTCCTGACGTCCTCCTTCTTGTCCCCACGACTGAAGCTCAGTAACAGCGAGATCTGCTCGAACTGCCAGGAACAACTGCCTCAGCTAAAGCTCTTCTTCATTTAAAAGGTACTGTGCAAGTGCGGTGCAGACCTATGTTCGACCGCAATGACAGTTTGTGAAACTTTCCCAGCTTTGAAGGCTTGTCCTTCCCTAAACCAACATCTAACTTTTCGCCTGACCAACTACTTCTAAAAAACCGTGGCAAAGACTTAACTGTTTACTACCAGAACTGTGCTATCCCATATAACACTTGAACCATTGACTCTGGCCCAGGCCTATTGAATTGAATTGCTGGTTGTAGTGAACTGAAACTATTTGCCCTACCTCTGAAAGTATTTGTGCTTTTGATTCTTATAACCTTGGGCCTCATTACGATCGTGGCGGTCCGGAAATAACGGTGGCGGTAAACCCGCCGCCACCGTTGTTTCCGGACCGCCTGATCCCGACCCCTGCAGGCGGGAGGTGATGTTCCCGCCAGGTCTGACCTGGCGGGTTTAACACCGCCCGCCTGCAGGCGGACGAGGAAACACCAGCAGCATTACAAGATGCTGCCGGTGTTTCCATGATCCCGATTCCCATTGAGTCCCATAGGACTCAATGGGAATGAGGATTTACACCATTCCGCCTCCGTGATTCCCGGAAAACCGGGGTTGTGATGCCCCGGTAATTCCGGGAGTCACGGAGGCGGAATGGTAATACGAGTCCGGCGTTAACCAGGCGGTTTTACCGCCTCGGTTAACGCCGGACTCGTAATGAGGCCCCTTGTCTTTTTACCCCTTTTTTAAAGTAACTGAGGTGCCATTTTGCTCCCACTTCAGGGGAGCTGAACTTGTTCAGGAACTGATTGGTTGTGTATTGTAGTGTATTCGATTGTGATATTGAGCTGCTCCTGCTAGTGGAATGTTTTCCAAATGACTGTGTAAATAAATGTATATTGCTTTACCAAGAAACCTTGACTAAGTGTTTGTTTGAATCACTGTGATTTTAATATCACTGTATCTTTTAAAAAGGAAATTGTGACTACTTCCTCCTTGGCTGCTCTGCTCTCTTCCCCACACACAACACATCCTTAATTGGAACTGTAAAAGCTCTATTGGTGAAATAAAAATATCAACCAGGTCAGCCTTCAGCCACTCGATTTATAACTACTATGCCTGTCCTTCACTGAAGTCCTGTTAAAAAAAGCATTGGCAAAGCCAACAGTTTAATATTGTGTAGTAATATAAGTCATTCACCAGGCAGTGCACTCATATGCCCAAGTACTCACACCACTTTGCAGCTGCTACCATCAATGGGCAGTTAATACCACTACGGCAGTGCCTGGAAAATGCCTTTTCCCATGCCTACACAAAAGCAAAAATCGTTGCCATTGCCAATGCCCATTTAAGAATGCCTTTTACTGTGTGCCCTTCCCAACACGGGACTAGCATGAAATGGATTCGGGATGCATGTCGTCTGGGCACCTTTAATACCGTATTCATTTGTTTTTCTCATCTTTAACATGTGTAACATCCCTGCACAGCCCCAACTGTCCTTGTATATATAGCCCCATCATGAACGTATTTAAAACATGACTTTTTAATCATATATATTTAAAACATGCTTTAAATGCACTCATTTTGACTAATTGTTTTCTACATTTTCTTGGGGGATACTCCCGATCCCTGCATAGAAAAGTTGGGCTAACGGGCTGTGCTTGCTCGTTCGGCAAAATATGGGGCCACTTTGAAAACATTTTCCAGGGCCACTTTTGGTTCCCAGTCCAGCCCTGTCTGTGACCCTTCAGGGGTGACCTGTTCTACTAAACATAGCCAAAAAGGTGATGGCAAACAAAACAAGTTCAAAACCTATTCTTAACAAGTCCTTTAGCCTCTTGGCTAATTCTATACTTGCAAAGAAATTTCACAAAACTGTCCCACAGAAGTATTTATTAAATGTTGTATTAGTGTCTCATGGTTTACATTTAAACCTTTACACATTTCACAAATTTAAAAATAATACATTATAACAAATACCAATTGAAATTTCCTACTAATTCGACATAAAAACACAATTTCATTCTTGTTTCAGAGTCATGTTCATACACCAATCAATTAATTTACTAATGTTCGTTTTCAATAAAAGCCTATCAATATCTTTTGTATGATTAACATTGGATCAGCTTAATGCAACGATAAAGTGCATTCAATATTGTTACAGTGCAGTGATATGAGAAAAACCATTCCCACAATGTTTTCCATGGGGATAAAACCAGACCAAAAACAGCTCTATGAAAACATTTCAATTGGAGGTCTTGTAATCCAATACATTCAACACATAAATGATTAAGTGATTCTTCCTCTAAAGCACAAATCTGGAAACTCAAGCTTGTCAACCCACTTTCTTTCCACATGAGGCAATTTTTGTCAGTATACAGCAAGTTTGAACGAAGTCTCCGAACAGACCTGCGAATCTCCAGGAAGGATATTTTTCCAGATACTTTGCGGGGGAACCCACCTTATGATAGCTCTTCACTAGGTCTTTATAGCTTTTATATCTATTTAGACTGTCATGTGTTAGACACCAATCCTGCATCCAGAGATGGTTTTTTGCCTACTCCAAGGTCTTGTACTGTCGCTGCCAAACTCAGATTCATTTTGTTCAATGTTCGCTCTTTTAAGAAGCAGGTTGCCAATTTTGCAAGAATTTATATCAAAGTCACAATTTAAAGAGTGGGCTGGAGGGCAAAGGAGTTTTTCACAAAACTACTTTTTCCTATAAAACCTTTGTATTCATGGAAATTATGCTGAGCTCATAACGTAATAAAATCATGGACACTGATTGTGAAACTCCTAAAATTGCCTACCATATTTTTCCTTCAATTATTCAATTATATCTTTGTTGAAGTCGTCCAATTTATGATAGATTTCTAGACCATAACAGATTCTTGGGATTATTTTCACTTTGTAGAATTTGATCAAAGATTTTATTGAGCATTTTCCTTATCTATTAAAGAAATGTTTCATCTGAGTAGTTAACAGCTTTATTTGTCCACCAGTAATTTAATCAGTGCTTGCTTTTGTGGACAATTGAAACCCCAAATACTTCAGTTCTCAAACCTTCTCCATGAACTTATCAGGCGATACCTCAGTCAATTTTCCACTAGATGTCCTAAATATATAAATGTTAGTTTTAGTCACATTTGTGTTTAATGTATTCATCTGGTGTGAGACACACAGGGGTATTCTCACTCCTAGACCTTTGGATCCTCTGCACAGGTGGCCACTGACAGGCACCACCCTTGGATCCTGACCCTGGGGGCGGAGAAGCGAGGGGGGATCACCTGGGTGGAGGGTCCTTGGGGACTGGGACTGGGGTGCCTTTGGGCGAGACATGGTATCCCCCTTTTCCTATTGATGACCAACCCTTCCCCAATCTTAATGGGCTGTTATAAGACAGTGCCCCTCATTTCTCCACATATGACACTTGACAGTACTGGGACGAAGAAGAGGCAACTAAGAGCAGTGAAGACTTCACTCTCTTACCACTCTGCCACTGGGATGAGGAAGATGCCTGCTATGAACTGTGAGAGTCAGGCATGTCCAGTTAATTGTGGTCAGGCTAGGATAATTGGACATCCTCACCTGCAGCCTGTCAAGGGGCTGCAGGTGTATAAAAGGAGACCAGCGCAGAAGCAAAGAGTACGACAGGAGAAGCAGCAGGAAGGCCAGTGCAAGCAGCAGGGAATCTTGTCTGAGAAGCATGCCGAGACGCTGAGGTCTGCAGAGAGATGCAGCCTATGGAAGCATGAGCTGAGGCTCCGTGGAGCAAACTGAATGTTACGAAGGGAGCTGTGTGGAGAGGCTGTTCCTTTCCATTGGGTTCAAAATACCCGTTCCCCCCTGTTCAGCGGTCCACACAGGTGCGTCTGAGGGGAAGAAGTTGGACCCCTGACCTGAAAAGCGGAAGGCTGTGTGATCTGCGCTGCTGGGAAAGCTGTGAAGGCGACCAGTGAGTTTCTAACAAGTGAGAAACCCGGTACACAAGCGTTTTAACTTTTCTATTAGAAAGGAATACTTTGTATCGGAGTGGTTGCATGTTTAACGAAACATGTTGTCGAAAGTCTCTGAGTGCTGGGCCTTTCATTTGAAGCAAGCTAAAAGAATAATAAACAGCGGGTTGAGTTGAAAGTGTGTTACAAATACAACCCATGTCTATTGAATACCGAACTGAATGAAAACTTAACTTTAACGAATACAACCCATGTCTATTGGTTTGGGTATGTCTGACCTTTTGCAAATTGCCCTCTGCAATTTGACCTAAAACATTTGACCTTTTGACCAAATTGAACTCCATGGTTAAGGATGCAGGGAACACCCCTGCAACCACCTTTTGACCTACTTACATGAACATGAGGAGCGGGCGACACCCCCACAACCCATGTTCAGGTACGTAGGTATTAATCTATTTGACCTAAAACAAAAAGGTCAATTTGGATCGGATGCAAAAAAAGGTCCATTTGGAACACTCAGAAAAGATCAATTTGGTCCAAAGATCAAATGTTTTAGGTCAACTAGGCTAATACCTGTCTATTGAGTACCTAACTGAATGAAAACCTTACAAATACGCAGAACTGTTACATATTGAGTTTAGAAGTGAATGAAACTTTACCTTCAAAACCTCTATATGATGAATTCTAAAATGAACAAAACATTAAATTCAAGTAAAACCATTATATGCTGATATCGAAAATGAAATCCAAGCAAACCCATTGTATGCAGAATTCTAAACGGAATGGAACTCTAACATTGTACCAAAGAGAGGCTTATTGACTACCAAATTGTGTGCAAACCACCTATAACAGAAATAAACCTTGAAAGCAGAATTAACTGGAACCCTGAAGTTTAATTTAACACAATCAAGATGTTTACATGAAAACCAACCATAAAAAGAGGGACCAAGTGTGGCAAAGTGTCTTGGGAGGATAGCTCAGGGACAACGTGTTTGCCTTGGAAGCAAGATGACACGGAGCAACACAGGTTTGATCCCCGGGTCCGCGCTTTAGAAACATCTGGGTATTAAGCGCGTTATAAGTATCCAATTATATTTAGAACCCTATGTACTTCTCGCCCACCACATCGCCGCTCTCTGCCCCTACTTTCAGTGCTATGCGGATGATACCCAACTCATTTTCAGGCTACCCTCGGCCTCCTCTTCTCCTTCCCTCATCTCTGACTGTCTTTCTGCTATCCAGGAATGGTGTGCCGCCAACGACCTCTGCCTTAATGCCAGTAAGACTGAGATTCTACTCATCGGCACTCCCACTCCCTCCTTCCCTGCTGCTCTCTGGCCGGCCTCTCTGGGCCCTCTTCCTACTCCTACCTGCAAGGCAAAAAACCTTGGGGTCATCTTCGACTCCACACTCTCCTTCTCTCCTCACATATCCGACGTATCTAAGAAGTCACACTACCAGCTACACCTCCTCAGAGGTATCCTTCCTTTCCTCTCCTTCCCCCAGAAGCTCACTGTCTCTAGAGCCCTGGTTCTCTCTAAGCTGGACTACTGTAACAGCCTCTATCTTAATCTGCCCGCCTCTACTCTCCGCCCTTTGCAACTCATCCAGAACAGGACTGCAAGACTTGTCCTTGGCCTCAAGCCCAGGGACCGTATCTCTCCAGGACTGAAATCACTACACTGGCTCCCAGTGACTGCGAGGATCAAGTTCAAAACCCTCTGCATTGTCCACAAGGCCGTCTGGGGCCTTGGGCCAAAATACCTTCAACCCTCTCTTCCTAAATATCTTCCTTATCGAGCTCTTCGCTCATCCGCCTCCAACTCCCTCAGGGTCAGCCGCTTCTCCAAACAACGAGTTGGGGGCAGATCTCTTTCCACTGCAGGGGCCTCCCTCTGGAACAGCCTTCCTACCTCCCTGAAACTTGAGGAGAACCACCTCCGGTTCCGGAAGCACCTCAAAACCTTCCTCTTTGCCTCCGCTTTCTCTCCCCCTCTCCCCTGCTAATACTACTGAAACTGCACTGAATCTGCAACTGGGCCATTCACCGTTCTCGGCCCAGCCACTCTCCCCTGCACTGCCTCCACGGCAACCCCTGCACTACGGGACTGTGTCTGTATCCATACAGCCCCCCTTCCCAGCACTTGTTTGCACTTACCTCGCACTTGCCACCAGCTGGCCCTTGTTATTTATCCTGTATGCTGTATGCTTTTAACCCTGTACTGCACTTTCCCCTCTCCCTTTCCCCCATGCACTTTTCCCTTCCCCTCTACCCTTGCACTTGCGCGATCTGAATGACACCTGGCCTAGTAAGATCGTTGTCTGTCTCCCCTTGTTCCCCCCCCTGCCTCGTCGCGCCTTGAAACACTTGTGTATAGGCGCGTTACAAATGCCATATCATATCATATCATATCAAGAAGACAAAGGATATTTTTGTAAAACTGAAACTAAGTCTTGGGGAAGGGAACCCTGAGACGTGAAACATTTACTACCATGAGGATGGAGTCAGATGGTTCTTTTGTGTTTGGAACTGTGTTACTTGGAACTTGAGGAAAGGAACCCCCCGGGTATTGGCTAAAACTGTATCATCTTGAAAGGTAATTTTGAGACTTTTGTTGGAACTGTTTTATACTTGGGGAAGGGAGCTGAAAGGAAGCTGCGATGTGGAAGAAGCTCAGAATTTTATGTTGGAAACTGTTTCTTTTGGTTGCTGACATCCCTGGACATTGTATAGATCAGTTGTGACGGCAAGTATAGGTTTTGGACACAGACAGATTCTTAAATTGAACACTTTGGCTCAGACTTTCCTTAGTTTCATTTAGGTAGGGAAATCCCATCTTAGCATAGAGTATATTGGGCATTTTTCCATCCTGACATTTAAGTTAATAAAGTGCTTTATTTTATATCCTAAATCTGTTGTCTGTGTCTTGCTTCATGAGGCCTTCACATCAGGCATATTGATTAAAAGGATTAAAAGCATTAGACATCTGTACTATACAAACCTTGATACAATCAAATAACATGATGTCATCAGTATATGTGACCAAATGTTTCTTGAGTGTACTACAGGGTAAACACATGCTGCCTTTTCCAGGGCCTCTCCCCATGTCTGCTAAATATATATTAAAAAGGAGGGGTGAGGGGAGAATACAGCCCTGCCGGAGTCCGTTGTGAGTGTGGATTACTCTACAAGTATTTCTGGCTAGACTCAGTTTGTGTGGAGATGGTTTATCACATTAAGGAGATGAACAACCCCAGCCCCATTTTTGCATCTTGCTCCACAACAAATTTCTGTCGACCTTGTCAAAGACTAACAAAAGGTCCACACTCACACCATAAATTATCGGAACCTCTTTCTGCCATGTCAACTGCTGAAAATAGTCTAGTACAAAATCTGCCATTGTCAAACCGAGCCCTGCTCTAAATCCAATCTGATTAGTTTTAGGTATTTTAAAATCAATTATGCAAAAATCTTTGAGTCGGGGGCCATTAGAGCAATTGGCCTATAGTTAAATGGGTTGCACCTGTTTCCCTTCTTGTATATGGGCACTATGTTAGCTGTACACCGAGTGGCTGCCATTTTACGTTGTAAAATAATCATTTTGAACAAGTGAAACAGTATAAAGGCCCAAAATGATGAGTCTGCTTCAAGCACCATGTTACAAAGCCCATTCGGCCAGGGGCTCGAGAGTGACATTTGTTAATCAATAGTTCAACATCAAGCCTGTCAATTTGTATACCCAAGTTCTCTGGTTCAGTCAGGATAGCAGTTGGCATGTCAGAGGCACATATACTGTCTCCAAATGTTTAACCCAAATTTCCTACAGGATTTAATTTTCCTGGCTGAAATATTTGAACTTACTACCCAAAATGGCTAATTTCCAATAGCCTATATCCGATTTTTGTATCGGGCTTCTCAGCATTGCCTCTCCCTCTGATTGATATATTAGTGACTGTCGGGCTGTTACTTTATTCTTATATATTTATTTTTCCTGCCTAATTCAAGGCAGGTTTAGTGTAATATCAGAACAGCTTTTCCTAAGCTTTCTTACATTAAATCTCATTTCTCGTTTGAGACTTTGCATTTGTAATTAAATTGTTTTGTCCTCAGAGTAGTAGAAAAGGCAGAGCAGTACAATAAATTACCCTATTACATATAAACCCAGGAAAATGAGTTAGTGTACAAATACTACATTTTACATACTCAATTGAGTCTAGACATCGTTCCTTAATCACTGACGTGAATTGATTTATTATTTTGTTGGACCAAACAAGTCAGTTTTTTCCCCCATTTATTGCAACCCGTGGTCATTTAGCACCAAAATGAGGAGCCTCTAATTCAGGAAAGGCGCCCAGCAAGTTCTGATGATCTCTGGGTTGCCCATCATGGATCTTAAATTCATTACAGTACTGAAATAGGCTGTCCTTTACAAAAATAAAATCTATTCTTGAATGTTTAATGCCCCAATGCCATGTGCTATTATCCTCTAAATCTCCTTCCACTTGACCATGCCCACTGTTTTAAAATGTTTGCCCAGGCTGATCCCTATTTAGTTTGGGCTATTAGGTGGCACTGAAAGTGCTACCTTCAAAGCTGAAACTATTGTCATTAACTTAAGAGCTTCAAATATGGGCTTTGAATGAGGCTTTGTAATGCTTTTCCAATGGAGATATTTGAGGAGGGAAACACTGTTGTAATCCCATCCATTCTCTGACTTTAGCCAATGTAATCCCTATGGCTAATCCCACCCATTCCTGCTCATCTCTGAACTCTTGATTTTGTGTGAGCTCTTCCACAGAGGCAGCCATCTCTAAGGAAGCTCTCTGGAAACAAGCCAAAACTATCGGCCATCTTTGAATGGGAACGATACCATGCATTTTATGTGTATAATCTTCTTTAAAATCGCTAAAGTTAAAATAGTGAAATTATTTTAGGCTATAGAATGGGAAAATAGTAATACATCTGTTCCTGCACCATCAATAAACTTAAAGGAGAGTTCTTTGGGCTCCTATTGGTGGTGTGACCATTGCCAGTGAAAGGAAATGGTAAGATAGCTTCATCAAACCCTGTGACAGCCTTGCTTAATTTACAATCGAGAGATCTTGTTTTCGGTTTTGAATCTTCGTGATACGGTCTGTACAGAACCTTGGGGTTTGCGGTGGGGGGGTTCGGCTGGGCAACAGCCCGGGGTGCCATTAGCCCCCTGCCATGCCAGGTCGGGGGAGTCTTTTAAGAGCTCCCCCAAGCTGGCGTAGTGAGAAAAGTTGCGGCAGGCGCCCTTTTGTTATTAAATGCACCCGCGGTGGTGGGGCAATTTTAATAACTGTAGGGTGCTGATGCACAGCATCAGCACCCCATTCACATGATGATGACGTCCCTGCTCCGACGCAGGAGCCTGGAGATTTTCATTGACATAGGGCGCTCATGAATTAGCATGCATGAGCGTCCTATTGCAGTGATTAACCCCCTGCGAGGCACCCAGGCAGGGAGGGACAAAACCAATGTGGCTATAAGGGCTCTGGTGCTCCTTGTCAGTTACTTCATTTGGAGAGTGACAGTTGGCCTTCTTAGGAGAATCCCAGAGAGAGGTGGAAAGCAGATAGATTGCACAGAACGAAACTGATCAAAGAAGTCTCTGTCTAACATGGTGAGTGCAGGGAGATAAGCAGGTCGGGCTGACATGGGAAAAAGCGTGTTAACGATACGCTAGCACCACCTTGTGGCCAAATAAGGCACAACACCCTTTCAAGGAGGAAAGGAGCTCACATCACGCAAATAAAAGTTGATATCTGCCCTAAGAGCATATTAAGATGGGTACAGGCCCAAGACTCCTGTAATTGCATACTGTGGCATTACTGTCCACTATACCCAGCATGTCCAGCTCAAGCGAGGAAAGCAGGGTTCAAGTGAGCCAAAAAAGAATACAGCCTGGCATGGGTGAGATACTGCAGCAAGCACTGGGTCATTCCATGGGGCACAGTTCCCAACATATGGCAGTGATGGAGGACTGGCTGAAATGTTCCAAATGGATGGAGGAGCTGGAGGGGATAAGGGGTACAGGAAAAGATAAAGGGGGAAGGAAAAAAGCCTGCAAGGCCGAGAAAGGCAAGATCCCTCCTCCCCCGTCTCCCCGGGCTCACCACGAAAGAGTAAGGGCAAGAGTAAGGCTACAAGCCAGAAAAGAAAACAACAGAGATGGCGTAATACTTCCGATACCTCTGAGGGTAATGACGGAGATGATTGGGATAGTCCATCATCGGAGGAGGTGGAAGTGATATCTTTCTTCATAAGAAGATAAAGAGAGAGTTCCTACGAAAAAGAGAACAGAGGAGAAAGAGGGGGACAGAGATGAATTTGATCCGGATGCACTCATTCAACCGAGTTCCTCAGAATGGCAACCACCGTTGAAGATTGCAGCATATTTAAAGAAGAGGTTAAGAAACCAGGAACAAATTGAGGGCTGAATACCCAAGGCCACACCTGCCAGAAGGGATCGCGGAGACCCCCTACATCGATGACCTCATGGTCACTTTCATAGGGAGATACGCAAAAGATATAAAGAAGGGATTAGACAGATCCTGGCGAACATGTCAGGACAAAATGTTGGATGTGGTTGGACCACTTGCTAAGATTATGGAGATGGCAGAAGAAGCAAAAGATAAGAGGGAACCTATCGACCGGACCATTCTATCAGGCTGGGCCCAAAGGGCTATATGCCTACTGGGTAACGCCAACAGCGCAATCAGGGCAGAAAGGCGAAGGTCGATCTTAGTTAAGATTGGCCCCAAATTGAGTGAGTTGGCCAAATCGGAGGCAGCAGCTTCTGCGAAAGGGAAGCTCTTTGGAGACACTTTTATTAAAGAGCTGACAAAATTCGTCAACTCTTATGTGGCAATTGACAAAGCTCAGGCTTCGCTAAAGAGGGTATTCGGCAGACAGGTTTTCGACAGGGCTGGAAGAGGCAGGTGCCGCTCCTCCAGCTGTTTCTACAATAACAGGTTCCAAAGTGACAGGTATCACTGGAAACAGGACGAAAGAAAACCTAACCCTTGCTTCCCGTCAAGAGGAAGAGGGCGTGGGTGGAGACACCACGGAAACCAGCAACAGCTTAACACAGGTGAGAGAAATCACTTCAGATGCTTGGGTTCTAGACACCGTACAGAGTTTCCACATAGACTGGATAAGTTTACCAAGACAGGAGAAATGGCCAAATTGTGGGTCAGCACAGCAGACAAGGAGTTACTAGATACTGAAATAAGAGAGTTAGCACAGAAATATGCTATAAAACAGGTAACAAACATTGGAAACAGCTTCATAAGCAACATGTTTGTAGTGAGAGGCCGTCACAATACAAGGCCGATAATAACCTTAAGGGAACTAAACACGTTTATGGTTTACAGACACTTCAAAATGGAGGGCATACACTTGCTGAGAGACATCTTGCAACAAGGGGATTGGCTTGCGAGAATAGATTTCAAAGATGCCTGTTTGACCATACCCATGGCAGTGGAACAGAGGTTTCTGAGGTCCCGCTGGCAAGGGCAAGTGTGGGAATTCACCTGCCTACCATTAGGCCTAGCATCAGCCCCTTGGTGCTTCACGAAGATGATGAAACTAATTGTGACTTCCCTCAGGGAAAGAGGGATCAGACTAATTATTTATCTGAACGACATTTGTATAATGTGCCAGGACAGGGAGCTGATCAAGGAACAGATAGAAATTACGATAGATTAGTTACAACAACTGGGATTCCTAATAAACTGGGAGAAGTTGAATCTACAAGCAGACCAGAACATGGAATTTCTGGGATTCAGATTAGATACAGTGCAGGGAACATTGAACCTCCCACTGAGCAAGGTGAATGACATAAAGGAGATACGGGACAGGCTGTCTTCAGAAACGATATCCCTGAGCGAGTTAGCGAGAATAGTGGGACGACTAGCTTCGTCAATACATGTGATATTTCCGGGACCCCTTCATTACAGGGCCCTTCAGAGACTGAACATACAACACCTCAGGAAGGGAGCATCCTACGAACAAAGGATACTACTGTCTATGGAGGCGAAAGAGAAACTGCAATGGTGGTTGCAGCACATGAATGCCTGGAATGGAAGGGCAATATTTGGCTCATCCCCGGACCTGGTGATAGAGTTGGATGCCAGCAGGTGGGGATGGGGAGCCAGATGCAGAGATCTGTTGACAGGGGCAGATGGTCGGGAGAAGAATTAAATCTCCACATAAATTGCCTAGAGCTTCTAGCAGGATCCTTTGCGGTGAAATGCTGGACTCAGGAGAGGGCACAATGTTGCGTACTCCTCGAGATGGACAATGTGTCAGAAGTACGTTATATAAACAGACTAGGAGGCACAAAGTCAAGAATGCTTGCGATGCTAGCGAAAGAAATCTGGCATCTCTGCCTACGGAGGGATTTCAGTGACAGCAGAATATCTGCCTGGCCGTCAGAACGAGATAGCAAACTGGAACTCCACATTCCTCAGGGATGCCACCGACTGGAAGCTGGACGAAGGTGTGTTCCAGGCACTGATGCAGAGATGGGGTCCATGCAGGACAGACCTCTTTGCGTCGAGGTTGAACAAGCAAATTCCCTGGTTTTTCAGCTGGAGACCGGACCCGTAGGTGGAAGCAATAGACGCTTTTCTACAACAGTGGGGTCCGAGCAAGGAATATGCCTTCCCTCCCTTTGGGATGATTGCGAGGATGTTAGCACAGGTGAGGAGAAAGAGGGTATCCATGATACTGATTACACTGGATTGGAGGGGTCAAGCATGGTTCCCGGACCTGGTAGATAGCATTACCGAGATTAGATATCATAGTGAGAGATCCCACAGTGGAAGTTCACCCTCTAGTGAAGTCGGCCAGCCTCAGCTACATTGCATGGCCAATTTCAGGAGAACATGGGCTAGGCCAGGATTATCAGAAGAAGCTGAACAGATTATCGACAAGGCTTGGGCACCTAGGACCAAGAAGGCATATAGGACAACCTGGTCAGGTTGGCACAGTTGGTGTGTGGCAAGGGACAAGCATCCTGTTAGAACAGATGTAGTACATGTAGTGAATTATTTGGCTCAGTTGGCAGCCCAGGGTAAGGCGTATAGGACGATTTATACAGCCCGATCAGCTATTTCGGTAGGACACCCTAGAATTGAAAGGTTAGCCATGGGTGAACATCCTTTAGTTTACAAACTGTTAAAAGGGGTTAGAATAATTAGACCTCCAAAACATAAATACAATCAGGTATGGGATGTAGACGAAGAGCCTCATTACGAGTAGGGCGGTAAGGGATACCGGGCACCGGTAAGGAGACTGGTGCCGGTAATCCCTTACCGCCCTACTACGAGTTCCCTTAGCGGGTCACTCCTTTAACGACTGGTCTGACCAGGCGTTATGGACGGGACCTGTTAAGGGAATTCAGAGCCAATAACGGTACTGCAATTTGCGGAACCGTTATTAGCGCCTTCCCCATTCCCATTGAGCCCTATAGGCGCTCAATGGGAATGGGGAAAGGCTTTTTCAATGAGGACTTACCGGTCACGCAAAGGTCGGACTACACCGGTAAGTCCCCATTGAACGAGACCGGTGCCGGACACCTTATTGGTGGCAGTCATGGCGCAAATAGCGACATGACTACCACCAATCTCGTAATGAGGCCCAAAGTCTTAAAGATTTTCTTATCACGGCCAGACAATGATGACCTAAATAGGAAGGTTCTATCAGCCAAGTTGACTATGTTATTATGCTTACTATCATGCAAGAGAGTCTCAGATGTAAAAGCATTAGAGATTAATAGGAAGTCATTATCTCCTCAGGGCATAACTTTTTATATAGTGAAGAGAACTAAGACGTGGGTGAGATCAATTTCTTACCAGGCTTTCCCAGGTCAACCGAAACTATGTCCAGTGAGATGCATTACAGAATATGAGTCCATGACTAGGGGAAGGAGACCCCCAGGGGTAAATCAATTGCTCACAGCCATAAGGAAACCGTTTGGGGCAGTAGCGACGGCCACGTTAGAAAGGTGGATTAGATGGGTGATGACACAGGATGGAGTAGACACAGATGCATATGGGGCCCACTCAGTGAGAGGTGCAATGGCTTTTAAGGATTGGCATTCCTGGCAGGAGCCAAACTAGAGGATATCATGAAGGAAGCGGACTGGTCGAATGAATCGACATTTAAGACCTTTTATTTTAAGCCAGTGGAAACAATTGCTGCGTTGGTGGTAAGTGAGCTTTAAACAAGCATAATATGAGCCTCTGTGTCTTGACATAGAATTCAAATTTTCTACACATTCGTTACAGAAAGCCATAATTCTATTAAAGACACTGAGGTGAAGGATTATCCCACCCAATAATCGCTGTTGTAAATGTCAATGTACTACATTCTGTGATGAAAATGTTATAAAAGATGATATTGTTGTCAAAAGATATATGAGAACATGTTTTCATGTTGATTACCCACCCTGAGGACATTAGACGGAAATATGGTTTGTGTTTCAGGTTCTAGGGTGGAGAACAAACCGAATGGTTCATGAGTTCACGGTTCAATGGAAGTATGAGGAATAAGGTTGGAGTTTACAGCATTTACCAGTTGGGACGCAAAGTTGTTTTAAAGTTGGACAGACAAAGAAAGAGGAAGGACTTAAGAGTGTTAAAGAGGATAAAGGACATGGTGTGTGAGGATTGGTAGATGGAATCACGTGTCTTGTTATTTCATGAACATCAAAAGAATGAAACTTTCACACAAAAGACATTATGGGAAATGTAGTTTGAATGTGTTTTTTTTGATGATGTAAAGTTTGGTTTGATATGTGCTGCTCGAGTTTGAGTAAAGCTTGAGAAGCATAATCCTTCGCCTCCGTGTCTTTAATAGAATGATGACTTTCTGTAAAGAATGTGTGGAAAATATGATTTATTCCCCTTTCAGGAAATGATAAACGTAAAAGAACACAAACCTACCTGCTGCAATACAGATCCTTAGCAGTTGGGGTGCTGATAGCCGTAATTACAGACGCTTCTTAAAATAACTCACATGAGCAAGCAGCAACATCTAATTGTTAGGCACGTTTTGGAATTTAAATGTAGCCCATAGTGCTCTTAGGTGAAACAGCACTGCTACAGCACGCGTTCATAACACATTTCTTCTACAGGACCATGACGAATCAGCTTTTGTTTCAGAAGGCTTTCATTTCTCATTTCTTTTCTCATTATTTTAGGCTGCAGAAAGGGAAAAATAACAATACATTTGTTCCTGCATCATCAATAAACTTAAAGGAGAGTTATTGGGGTTCCTGTTGGTGGCGCCACCATTGCCAGTGGAAAAATAAATGTTAAGGCAGTTTCATCAAAACCTGTGACAGCCCTGCTTTTTTTTATCTCTTTATTCGTTTTACCAACAAATAAAACATGAATTACGTAGAACAACGTTCATATTACAATTGCTCTTCATTGGCATCATATTGTCTGCTGTGACACTAGGTACTGAGCACTCCACTCCAATATGCAAAACTAGTGCTCAGGTGAGTAACGACTCTGTGACCTTCCCATCCTCTCCTTCCCCTAGACCGTTACCAACGATGTTGACCTTGATCTGAAACTCCCATGACTCCCCTTCAAGGTGGGCGTAGGTCCAGTGTCGCCATCATCTCATTCAACATCTGTCCCATCTCTCATCCCCATCTTCCTCCCGGTTCCCCACTCCACTCATCACCTCTACTATCTCCCAGCAATGTGCGTCTTTTGTCCAAAGTTGTATGGATGGATCTTTGGGGCATTTCCACGATATTGCTATCTGCCGCTTGTCTAGAATCAGTAGGAATCGTGCCATTGCTTTTTGCTGCTACTTTCGTTTTCCCCTGGGTACCAGCCCCATATGCATATTTCCAGAGTGCAACTATGTGCACTGTGTGTCCAACTGTTTAGTTTGCGACAGCCCTGTTTAATTTTCAATCGAGAGATCTTGTGGTGGCCTTAATGAAGACAGGACACAGTATGCGGTAACTGTGGTATTTATTGAGACCGTAGGTAAAGTATTCAACTTGGGAATGTAATGTCCAGGGGCAAGGGGAGTAACTGTACTCACAGTTAGACAGTCTCTTATAAGTAGCTGCTTCCCTGCTGCTTGATGTGTCCTTCAGTGGGACACACAGTTCACACCAAAGCCCCTAGGAGGCTGTCCTCAGCCTCAGCGTTACGCTCTGGTGTGTTTGTGTGATCCTGGGTGTACAGGCCTGGAAGCTTGCAAGCTCTGTGCTTCAGAAGGAGCACGGGGGCAGTCATTTCACTCTGCTTTCCTGCCCTCATCTGCCACTATGCGTGTTCCTCACGTGGGAGATCTCACGAGATTGCCTTCCCGCGATCTTGCGGCAGGAAGTCCCCACACACCTCCTTTGGTAGGTAAAAAGGACAGGTGGTCAGTGCATAACAAAGTCTGCAAACTTGATGGGCTTCCTTCTCTTATGCTGGTGTCTGCCTTGTTCGGAGGGTGGATGTGGACGGCGACATGGGGAGATTCGGGTGGATCGGGTTCCACTTGTGTCATTTTTCTCTGTCGGGCGGGGACGACGGTCTCATGCCTGCGGGTTCTTCGTGGTGCTGCGTTGCCGATGAGTTCTCCCAGGTATGATGTGGGTTGCTGGATGGACTTTGCTGGGCCAGTCCTTCTCCTGCTTCCTTTGATGGGTGGTTGGTAGATTCTCTTCTGCGGTACATGGCCACTGTTTCCTAGTTCCATCGCCTACTATCGCTGGTGCATATGTGGTTGGGTCCCTTTGCGATGACCTCTATGGGTCTACTCTATTTGGAGCCGGTCATGGTGTCTTTATGGGGAAGGCATATTTTTACCAGGTCGCCTTCGGTAACTGCTGTGCGTTGAGCAGCCCTGCATTTGTCCCCTTGAACCTTCATTGTTTCCTTGTTTCTCTGCATGCGGAATTCTATGTCTTGCATGTTCACATCTTCGTCTACTCTTACTTGGTGTAGCCAGGGCGGTACCAGCGTGGACACCGCCCTTCTCCCTCTCAACTGTTGGAAGGGTGAAACACCTGTGATGGCGTTTGGTGTGATGCGGTGGGCCGCGACAGCCTCTTTTACTGTCTTGCTGGGGTCTAAGCCCGATGCATGCGCCAACTGTAGCGCCCCTTTGATGAAGCGGTTTGCTCTCTCGACGAGCCCATTGGCTTGTGGGTGGTACAGACTCGCTCTCAACTGTCGCATGTTGTGCTTTTTGAGGGATTTCTAAATTTCTCAGGAAACTAGTTGCACCCCGTTGTCGGTCACTATCTCTTCGGGAAGGCCTTTGCGCTGGAAGATGGCGGTGAGCGCCTCCATGACCATGCTGGTGGTGATGTCTGAGGCGAATTCAACCTCCACCCACTTGGAGAAGTAGTCCACCATGACGATTCCATACTTGTGCTCTGAGGACATGCTGTCCAGTGGGCCGATGAAGTCCAGTCCTATTTTGTGCCACACTCCTTTCGGGACCTCGTGGGCATCATGGGGGCTTGTCTCATGGACAGGCGTTTGTCGCTGTTGATGCATTCATGGAACCTCTCTATCATCGCCCGTATGTCCTGGTCCATGCTTGGCCACCAGTAAGCGTTGCGCTCTCTACGCCTCGTCGTGTTGCTGCCTAGGTGGCCCGAATGTGCTCTTTACAGGATAACTTTCCTGATGCCTCTGGGCGGGGGGGATCACACGGTCACGTCACAGAATGAGACCTTTCATGGCCGTAATTTTGTCGCTCCCCTTCCAGTAGGGGCGTAGGCGTTCTGGGATTGCTATTTTGTTGGGCCATCTTTCGCAGACCCACTCTGCCACGCGGCAGAGGGCTTCGTCCTGCTCGTATTCATTTAGTTGCATAAATTCGCCATTCCTGAGATCACTTATGGAGGCCACTACACACTTGTCCTCGAGGAATGTGGTTCCTGGGGCATTTTGGTTCAGGACCCTAGACATGCAATCTGCTTGGGCGTTCTTCCAGCCTGCAATGTGGGTTATCTCATAGGTGTATTCTTGGAGTTTGGTGGCGATTCTGGCCAGTCTCGGTGTGGCGGTCTTTGTGCCACCTGGGCTTAGCATGTGTATGAGGGGTTTGTGGTCGGTGACCAATCAGAATTTTGTATCCCATACATACGATCAGACGTATTCCACGGCCCAGGCACACGCTAGCATTTCCTTTTCCACTGTGGAGTAGTTCTTCTCCAATGCTGACAGGGCCTTTAAGGCAAACGCTACAATGTTTTCTGTGTCACCCCTTTTTTGGGTTAGTGTGGCGCCTAGCCCGTAGGTGCTGGCATCGGTCGTGATGCATGTTTCCCATTCTGGGTTGAAGGGTTTTAAACAGGGTGCATGGAGTTCCCACCTGGGGGACGTGGTTTCTGAGAATCTCGGGACAGATTTCACGTAGTACTCCGCGAGGCCCAGAAAGGACCAGAGTTCGTCTTTGGATATCAGGTCTGGGGCGTCGGTTATCGCTTCCAGGAGGTTTTTCTTGGGGCTCACTCCCTCCTCCGAGATGTGATAGCTGAGGTATTCAAGCTCCCCTACACAGAAAATGCATTTTTCATGGTGCATTTTTCCCCTCAGTCTACTCAGTACTGCAGCGAGTGCCTTGTCGTGGGTCTCTGAGTTCTTTGCGTACACGAGTATATCATCCTGAAAGTAGGAGATGTTCGCGATTCCTTTCAGCAATGAGCTCATCATCCTCTGGAATGCGGATGCCGCTGAGGACAAGCCGAACGGCATTCTGGTATACTGGAACGTGCCGAACGGGGAGATGAACGCCGTGAGCAGGAGCGAGGATTTGTGCAGGCTGATCTGGTGCTATGCGTCACGCATGTCTAGCTTCGAGAACACTGTTGCTTCTTTCATCATGAGCACTATTTCACTGTTGCTGGGGAGCAGGAAGCTGTCAGTGAAGACTTCTAGGTTGAGGCTTCTGAGGTCAATGCAGACTCTGAGGTCGTTTGAAGATTTCTTTTTAATGAGTACTATTGGGCTCAACCATTCTGAGGACTCTACTGTTTCGATGGTGCCCTCCTCAACCATTTTCTGGAGGCGGGCTTCCAGCGCAGGTCTCGCTGTGGCGGGTACGGACCAGTCCTTGTGATTCACGGGTACTACGTTCTGTTTGAAGCGGATCTTATGGACATAGTTCTTGATTTTCCCCAGAGTTTCGGAGAACAGGCCAGGGCTTCTTTCCAACTCGGCGCCCCTCCTGAAGAGACCGCAAGCACCTGTTCTGGTGTGCTGGGGTCTAGCCTTCTGCTGAGCCTGTGTTGATCGTCGCACCCTAGTACGGCGGAGCCTCGAGAAGCGAAGTAGACTTTTGTCGCGGTGGACCTGTCTTTGAATTTGATCCTTGCTTTAATGTAGCCAAGTAGATCCATGGTGGCTCCTCCGAAGACCGGCGGCTTTTGTCTGGTGGCTCTGATTTCCACTTTGTCTCGCCCCAGTGTCTCTTTGTAGGTGTTAATGAGCAGGATGGTGAGATCTGAACCTGAGTCAGCCATGACTCATGTCTCCATGCTGTCCACTTTTATTGTGCAGTGGGGCTTTTCCATCCTGGCTTGGGGGGCGATGACCATGGGTTTGTCGTGTATCTCATCGTCTTCACTTGACTCTTTGTCGCCGTTGATGCGGGTGACAGCTTTTCCCCTCCACATGCAGGCCTGGGCCACATGACCGAAGCGTCAACATTTTGAACACTCCTTGTTCCTGGCGGGGCATTCGGGATCACTGGCCTTGTGTTCAGTGCTGGCGCATCTACAGCACTTGGGTGCATCTTTTTGTCTGGGAACTTTGTCTCTAGGGTTGTCGCAGGGCTGTCTTTCTTTGTGCCCTCTCCATTTTAGCGCCGATATGTGGGGTACCAGCGATGGACTCCCAACCTCTTTGCGCCTGCTGGTGGTCTCCTCTTCGGCTCTGGCTATTTGGATGGCTTTGTCGAGGTCCACTTCCTTCTCTTGGATGAATTTATCCTGCACTTTTCTGGAATTAGTGTGGACCACGAGCATGTCGCAGATGACTTGTTCTGCATTGTTGCCGAATCCGCAAAGGGATGCTAGTTCCCTCATCCTGGTAATATAGTCGTCGACTGTTTTGTTGCCCTCTCGCTTGCGAGTGTAAAACCTCAGTCTGTGCAACACCACGTTTTCTTTATTTGTGAACCTCTTCACAATGCGGCGAATTGCCTCCTGGTATGCATCGTCATCTTCGCCAGCCTCTGGCATGGCCTTTAGTCCTGCAGATAGGCGCTGCCCGTCGACCCCAATGGCGTTCAACAACATTGCTTTCTTCCTGGCCAGTGCGTACTCCATTCCGCCCATCGCCTCCAGGTATGTGGAAAAGAGTGGTTCCCACTGCTGCCACAGAATCATTGGGGTCCCAGGCGAGGGGAGGAACGTGGGGGGGGCATGGCACCTTGCATGGTGGTTACGCAGGGTTCTGGATCCTCATTGCCAATTATGTGATGGCCTTAATGAAGACAGGACACAGTATGCAGTAACTGTGGTATTTATTGATACCGTAGGTAAAGTATTCAACTTGGGAATGTAATGTCCAGGGGCAAGGGGATTAACTGTACTCACAGTTAGACAGTCTCTTATAAGTAGCTGCTTCCCTGCTGCTTGATGTGTCCTTCAGTGGGACACACAGTTCACACCAGAGCCCCTAGGAGGCTGTCCTCAGCCGTGTGTGTGTGTATGTGTATGTGTATATGTGTGTGTGTGTGTGTGTGTGTGAAAGAGAGAGAGAGAGAGAGAGAGAGAGAGAGAGAGAGAGAGAGAGAGAGAGAGAGAGAGAGAGAGAGAGAGAGAGAGAGAGAGAGAGAGAGAGAGAGAGAGAGAGAGATATATATATATATATATATATATATCCTGGGTGTACAGGCCTGGAAGCTTGCAAGCTCTGTGCTTCAGGAGGAGCGCGGGGGTAGGCCTTTCACTCTGCTCTCCTGCCCTCATCTGCCCCTACGCACGTCCCTCGCGCGGGAGATCTCACGAGATCGCCTTCCCGCGATCTCGCGGCAGGAAGTCCCCACACACCTCCTTTGGTGGGGGGGAAAAAGGACAGGTGGTCAGTGCATAACAAAGTCTGCAAACTTGCTGGGCTTCCTTCTCTCATGCTGTGGTCTGCCTTGTTCGGAGGGTGGATCTGGATGGCGACATGGGGAGATTCGGGTGGGACACACAGTTCACACCAGAGCCCCCAGGAGGCTGTCCTCAGCCATGGCGTTACGCTCTGATATGTATATTTCTGAGGCTTGTGGAATCTGCTTAGATCACATGCTGTGCATAGGCCGACATCTAGTGGAAGCTGCGGAGTATTACAGTTTGTTTTTCGAAACTCGAAAATGGGCGTCGACACAGGGCGTGCCAGTAATACTATCCCTAGTGTGACGTCCACTGTACCCAAGATCCCTCACGCGTCTAGGATCCTCAGATTGTTTTTTTCCGCCATACTGGTCGGAAGCATTTTGCGGAGTCCCCTGGCCTTAGCCATACTTTTGCTAAAATATTTGCTAAAATATTGATTAATTGACATCCTTCCCCATCCCAACGTCGAACTTCGACACTCGACGCCGGCTGGAGAAGAAATCGACCGTCGGTTGCTGCACGACGGACTTGGGCCTCGGAAGGCCTCTGGCCTCGGCCCGGGCCTTGGAAGGCCTCTGGCCTCGGTCCGGGCCTTGGAAGGCCTCTGGCCTCGGCCCTGCAAGTAGGGAGAGTGGGGGGTTGGACATACTCTACACTCTTGGTATATAGGTACACCTTATACATTTACTACACTTAACAGCCCGCTGCCTCAAGGTGCGTATGGAGGGTACCCCTTTTCAATTCTGCCCCAAGTGCAATCGCAAATACCCTTGGGTCGACAGGCACGCCACGTGCAATCTCTGCTTGCCGAGGGACCACCCGAAGCGAACTGCAGAGCGTGTAGTAGGTTTAAACCTAAGACACTTAAGGACCGTTCGACGAAGCGTTGGGCCCACCACGCCAGGCAGGCGGCCATGGCAGCGGAGGGCGCCTTCAGCGATGGCAGCGACACCGTGCTTTCGGACGGCGAGGGCATTACGGCGTCGAAAGACAGCCGAGCGCAGGTCCCCAACCTCGGAAGGTCGTCCGACAGGGCGGCTATGGGGAAGACCCCCGGCGACACAGGCGCTTCACACACCACCCACACTAAACACACGAAGTCCAACCGAGACTCGAAAAGAGGCACAAACAGAACGGTCCGAATCGGTGTCCTCTGGGCGTTCCAGATTGAGATCGCCGCATGACTCCAGGCAATCATCCACTCTTGCCAAGAGTGCCTCGCTCCCTAGGCTAACGGAAGTTCGATCGTCGGAAGACGAAGACGACTTCCACCCCCAGGCCGCACTCCAGGAGTCGGGGCCTGCAGACAAGATCAGCATGGCCCCACGTTCGAAGGACAGGGACTCTACCCCCGATCCTCAACGCCAGGCGTCGAAAACCTCCGGAGCCACAAAGGGACAGGGAAAACACTTTTCCACTCACGGGGAGGGGGGAAAACAGCAGAAGAAGCAGCCTCTGAACTCTTCCACACCTGTGAAACACTCCACTCCTGCTAAACAGGCAGACAAGACCAGGTCTGCTGATATTTCAAAGAGCACATCTACTCAAGATAAATCTCCAAAACTTTCTGAGAGAGTCATTCCCAGTTCCAAAAAATGGTCCAGTGATGACATAGATAGGGTCATGTCAAGGATGTCTTCTTTGGCAGACTTTTACGATAAAAATCCAGACCTTTTCCTTTCATATGATCCACAAGGGGCTACACCCTCAGGCTCTAATGATCCTATCCCCCCCCGAGTAAGAAGCCCCGGTTTGAGACACCGATGAGGTCTACAGACCCCTTCGAGGTACAACCATACTCACGACCATACTCACTATATCAAGGAGAGACTTCCTTTGGTGAGGACCAAGATTTTGGCATGGTAGAAGAGCAAACCGGGACGGGCTACTATGGGGACGATGAGGACCAAGAAGAGGAAGAGGAAGACCCCGAAACCTACAGAGTAGATTCCCCGGTAGAAAAGGAAGCCCCGGTTACCGACTCCCCTGTCGATAACCAACCCCTCCTAAACGAGGTTCTCGCACGTGCAGCAGAACATTTCCATATTGACACCCACGGTGTCCAGGAGGAGAGGGACTTCGCCGAGGAGTTAGTAGGAGAAAGGAGGTCTGTTGCCCAGACCATCCCTATCCTCAAGTCTATTCAGCGAAGAATAGACCCGTCCCTGGTGAACCCGAACCTCACCAGAGCAGTCAATGCCAGAGTTGAAAAACTTTTCAGGGCAGCCCAGTCTGACCCTCTCTATATAAGAGGACATCTGAAGCCGGACTCCCTAGTTGTCACTAACACTCATAAGAGGGCTGGAACACCCTTGTCATCGTCCGAAGCTCCTCCAGACAAGGAGAGCAAAAAACTATATGGTTTCGGCAGGAAAGTAGCCTCAACGTCCGCCTATCAGGCAAGGATTGCAAACTCCACCACCCTGTTGGCCAGCTACAACTGCCATCAGTGGGAAGAAGTCGCGGCACTCAGCCTCTGCACCAGAACCCTTAAAGGGCCAGTTAGCTCGGATTTCCGCAGAGGGTAGAGCCGTGTCTGGTTGCATTTTAAAAGCAACCTTTGACGCCGCGGACAACGCAGGCAGATTGATAGCAGAAGGTACTGTTATCAAGAGACATGCGTGGTTATGGCAGTCTGGTTTTAAGGCAGAAACCCAGGCATCATTGTTGGACAAACCGGTGGAAGCCGATCTGTTGTTTGGTAAGGCGCTCGAGGATGCACTGAAGAATGCCAAGGACGAATACGAGACACTTAAGTCCCTTGGCCAGTTAACCAATAAACCCCCTAACCAGAGAGGGAATAGTAATTTTCGTCGCCCATGCGGCTAAAATTCCCAGAGAGGATCTAACTATTCCCAGGGGCAGGGTACACAGTGGAACAACAGTCAACAGTCTACCCAGGGTTAGGGCAGGGGTAATAGGAGAGGACGTGGTAAAGGCAGAGGCAGCCCCAGCAAAGGAGGCGGCACGCCTCCACCAAAGCAGTGACGCTCAGTTCAGGGTCCCTTCTCACGCAACCCCAGTAGGGGGATGCATTTCCAACTTCACCCAGGCTTGGGAAGGGATCACATCAGACAGATGGGTGCTGTCAACAGTATCCACAGGGTACTGTATAGAACTACTGCAGCGTCCCCGGAACCATCCTCCATGACAAAGAGTACACTCTTTAGAACATCAGAAGATTCTCCTCAAGGAGATCGCCATTCTGCTAGCAAAGGACGCGATAGAACTCGTCCCTGGACACCAGGTTAACAAGGGTATTTATTCAACTTAATTCCTTGTGCCAAAAAAAGATTTGACAATGCGCCCAGTATTGGACTTACGGCCCCTGCCAACAGGTATGTCAAGCCCCAAAAGTTTCGTATGACTACACTACAAGAGGTAATCCCCCTCCTAAAAAAGGGGGATTACATGGCAACCTTGGATATGAAAGATGCCTATTTTCATATTTCCATGTTGCCAGCGCACAGAAGGTACTTGCGCTTCAAGGTTGACAGTCGGCACTACCAATTCAAGGTACTGCCCTTCGGGATAGCTTCGGCACCAAGGGTATTCACCAAGGTACTGGCGGTGGCGGCTGCACACCTACGCAGGGAGGCAATCCCGGTGTACCCTTATCTGGACGACTGGCTCATAACGGGGGAAACCCCAGTAATTTGCAGGTCAAACATTCAAAGGACTATCGACCTCCTCCACGAATTAGGCTTCTCAATCAACGAGAAAAAGTCAAGCCTGGTGCCAAGCACCTCCAAACAGTTCCTAGGAGCAATCCTAGATACTCAAGAGGGGTTGACCTTTCCTTCAGAGGAAAGAATTCGGAATATACTACTGCAAATTCCGCAATATCAGTCCGGTCACCAAATAACGGTACGCAAAGCAATGCGTTTACTGGGCATGATGGCGTCATGTATTTACCTGGTCCCCCACGCGCGCCTGCGCATGCGTCCCATGCAGGAATGGTTGGCGAAACAGTGGTCTCAGGCAAGTGGTCAGTGGGACGATCTAGTGGTCGTTTCGCCAACACTAGTACAAAGCCTTCACTGGTGGACAAGAGAGAATCTTGCACAGGGAAAACCCTTTTACGATCCCGAAGTACAGGCAGTAGTCACTACCGATGCATGTCTGACGGGGTGGGGAGCTCACCATCTCCACCACACAGCTCAGGGTCTCTGGTCTCCCTCAGTGGCCAAGAACCACATCAACCTGCTAGAGCTTCTGGCAGTATTCAGAGCGCTTCAAGCGTTCGAGCCCCACCTACTAAACCTGTCAGTGCAAATCCGGACGGACAGCACAACAGCCATGTTCTACCTGAACAATCAAGGAGGGACTCGTTCGCCAAATCTGTCCAAGCTTGCCCAGAAAATCTGGATATGGGCACTCAGACGGAACATCTTCCTGTCATCACAACATGTTCCAGGGGAGCTCAATTCCCTAGCGGATGCTCTGAGCAGAGACTCCCTCCCAGAGGAACACGAATGGGTTCTACACAGAGAGGTCGTAGAAGATATCTTCTCTCAGTGGGGTTTCCCCACTATAGACTTATTCGCCACAAGCGAAAACAGACAATGCCCAGGATTTGCATCCAGGTTCCCCCAACCAGACTCCCAAGGGAACGCCCTGTGGATGAACTGGTCAGGGATGTTTGCGTACGCTTTTCCACCAACTCCTCTCATCAGGAAGGTGGTGAACAAGATGAACAGAGAGTCGATGACGCTCGGCCTAGTTGCTCCCATGTGGGCAAGACAACCGTGGTTTCCATACCTACGCAGGATGGCGGTGTGCGAGCCCATCAAACTTCCAGCCTGGTACAACCTACTGTCCAAGCACCAAGGTCAAACAGTGCATCAGCAACCCAACTCAATGAACCTGGCAGCATGGCTCATGAGGTCATAGAGTTTGGACATCTCAATTTACCACAGAGGTGTATGGACATCCTAAAGGAATCTAGGAAACCAAACACAAGGCACTGTTACTTTGACAAGTGGAAGAGATTCGTTATCTGGTGCCAGAGTAGACAAATCAACCCAGTTGATTGCACTCCTTCCACTATTGTTACATACATGCTCCACCTGCTAGATGCAGGATTGGTTTTTAACTCACTGAAAGTACACCTGGCAGCCCTGTCGGCATACACCACTTCCAATAACAAGGTCTCGTGGTGGAAAGTACCAGTAGTTAAAGCCTTCATGGAAGGAGTAAAGAGACTTCACCCTCCTATTTCGAACCCACCACCAGGTGCTATCTAAGATCATGGGACCACCTTTCGAGCCCATGCATAAAAGCAGTCTCAAACACCTGACTTATAAAACGGCCTTCTTAGTAGCTATTACTTCTATAAGAAGGGTCAGTGAAATTCAGGCTCTGTCAGTGCAGGATCACTTCTTTACTGTCCATAAAGACAAGCTGGTTTTACGCACACACCCTAGGTTCTCACCTAAGTTTATATCTAAATTCCACGTAAACCAGTCCATCGAGCTTCTGGCTTTCTTCCAGGACCCTCAAAGCTCGGCTGAGGTGAAACTACACACCCTAGATGTGCGTAGGGCGGTCCTCTACTATGTAAATAAAACCAGACCGCTAAGGAAAACAGATCAACTGTTTGTCTCCGTAGCTCCAGGCAGAGAGGGGGATCGCGTCTCTAAATGTGCCATCTCGAAGTGGATTATTAACTGTATCCAGCTGTGTTACTCACTCTCTGAAAGAACTCTGCCTTTCACGCCAAGAGCCGATTCTACTAGAGGCATTGGGGCCACTCTGGCTTTCATTCCAAATGTTCCCCATTTGCAAAGCAGCTACTTGGAGCTCTATTCACACTTTTACTCAGCATTACTGCATTGACACCCATTCAAAGGCAGATGCACAAGTGGGACAAGCGGTTCTAAGACACTTATTTGCTCATGACCCTTCTCACATCCCACCTCCTTCTTCAGGTACTGCTCGCTAATCTATGCACAGCATGTGATCTAGGCAGATTCCACAAGCCTCATAAGGGATACATTACTCACCGTAATCGTATTTCTGATGCTTGTATCTGCTTAGATTCACATGCGACCCACCCTTCCTCCCCTCTGAGAGAAGGCGCATGGTTGCTTGTAGTCTTTCTATCTATCTGCTTGGATTATCTGTACTCACGCTACTCTTCATGCTACCTCATGTCAGAAAAAATACAATCTGAGGATCCTAGACGCGTGAGGGATCTTGGGTACAGTGGACGTCACACTAGGGATAGTATTACTGGCACGCCCTGTGTCGACGCCCATTTTCGAGTTTCGATAAACAAACTGTAATACTCTGCAGCTTCACTAGATGTCGGCCTATGCACAGCATGTGAATCCAAGCAGATACAAGCATCAGAAATACGATTACGGTGAGTAATGTATCATATATATATATATATCCTGGGTGTACAGGCCTGGAAGCCTGCAAGCTCCGTGCTTCAGGAGGAGCATGGGGGTAGTCCTTTCACTGTGCTCTCTGGCCCGCATCTGCCTCTACGCATGTTCCTCACACTTCTGATGCGGGAGATTTCGCGAGATCGCCTTCCCGCGATCTCGGGGCAGGAAGTCTCCACAGATCTTGTTTTCTGTTCTGAATCTTCATAATACAGTCTGTAAGAGTACTGTCAGTGACGACGTGTCCCTTTTCTATGTCAATTGTTGTTGTGCAGTGAATGGTCGTGGAGCGGGGACAGCAAATAGACAACAAATAAAAACCGTCGTACAGGGAAAAATGTGAAGTAGTTAGCGGGTGCCACCTTAAAATGGGCACAGCTCAATTGGTTCAAAAGAGAGATACGTTGTTGACGTGCTTTGTGACACTTTCCTGTTCTGGGTGGTAGTGTACTATACTGTACTGCTGGTCACCTATTCCTGACCAAGAGTAGGAGCATGGCTATGGCATCTGGATCTATGTTGGTCGCTGTTGTCTACGATGGACTTCCACGGCCCAAAGAGGCAGTACGCCCTCTTTTGGTGCTGCTGTTTCACCACGGGCCGGTTCGGCGCAGCTGCCGATTCGGCACGCAGGAGCCTTTCTGGTGCGGGTGATTTGGCGCGAGGCTGACATTGCAGCCACGTCTAAACTCCCTTAAGACAAATTCAAAAGCATAAATCTTTGCAAATGCAGCGTGTTGACAGGTACTGTCCTTCATAATGTGTTGCATTTGCAAAGAATGATCCGCCGCTGCCGGGACGTTTATCCCAATGGGCTTGAGGTCGCCAGTGAGTCTGTTCAGGATTTGTGGATTAGAATGAGGTTTATCTAGGTGTAGTTTACACATATCGGGTGTGTGGGCTTTGCAGTCCGAAATGGCTGTGGTGTATGTTCAAGCAAACCCTTGGAAATAAAAGCATATATTTGGGTTAGGAGGCCTCCACAAACTAACTGGGTAGCTTCAACCCTGCATCCTGTTTTAGCTACAAAGCCCGAATCACTGAACCCACCCTCTTTGAATGTGTACACAAATATATCTCAAGGACGCAACATATTCTAAAATGCAACGGAATCGGCAGTCTTTGAAATTGGGACGGCTTCTATGTCGCTTACACAATCCATCCTTCCTTGGGTTGCTGTTTTTACGTAATTATACAACCCACAATCGCAAGTGGTGACCGTGTGAAACACTGTGCAGTAAAGCAGCGATGCCCTGATGCACATCACAGTAGTCTTTTCACCCCAGTGATGGCGCAGCACCCCGATAATATTGCTGCATTCAGGGATGCCTGTTTTTTTCTGGGGATTGTTTCCAGCACCACACTTCAGGGACTTTAACACTTTTCCGGCACTGGCACAACAGTGAAACTGTTAGGATACTTTGGAGGTACGCAAACGTCACCCATGCCTTCACAATGATGGCACACGCCCGAAAATCGCACCGCCCCACCCTAGGTATGCGCAGATGCAATCAGCCGGGTCGGTCAGGGATGTGGGGTCTAGCTCTTCCTCTCTGCCATGTGTATATCTTTGTATTCTTTTATTTGTGTTATATTCTTTGTGAGGGGCTAGCACCACACACTTTGGTTGTCACATAGGACCTTGACAGATATCAAGCACATAAGCATGCAAATGCAATAATGCAATATTTCAAGCCATGCTTCGCGAAAGTTAGGCAAGTTTATTTTAGCTGCAATCTTCATTAGTGGTGAAATGATTGAGAAAGTGCGTTTGGAGGAATAGTCGATGGCGCTCGGCAGACAAAAGAGCAAACAAACAGTCTGTACACAAGTCTTTATGAGGCGTACACAGGGGTATTGCTCATATAGGCCCCTTCCTCAGGCATTTACCCTTGAGATTTAAAGAGTGGGTGGCTGAAACAAATGAGGTGTGGGCTCCTTAGGTGAAAAAGCCCAATATTAGTGCGCTGCTGCGAATAACTCATCTACAACAACATAACTGAGTGCTAAGCACACCTCGAGTAACAACATTGTGAACGCCAAACTCTGGGTTATGCTGATATAGTGGGTGGCGGTGCTGACGGCACGATTCCCAAATTGTTTTTCAATGGCATGTTCCCATTGAACAAAGCTCTGTGAATCCGGACAATTCTGTTAGTTTCACCCTGTGTAGTCCGGTGGCAGAGATAGTGTGTAGCCAACCTTGCTACCTTGTGTTACCGTAATATCCTGCTACTGCTGAGCACGACTTATCGCTGGATTATAGTTCCACATAATACCGTCCGTACAGTGATTTAGTGCAGTATTGATCTCAGTGATATAGTGCATCAGTGTTCTGGCCTTGTGGTGCAGATGACAACCCTCATTTAGGGAGAGCAAAACGCTCCACACTGTGCGTTATTCTCTGTACATTGATTTAGTGCGGTGTTCTCTTAGTCATATGGTCGGGATATAGTGCAGCATTGCACGGTGTCTTGGCCTCGTAGTGCAGATGCCCCGCATTAAGTGAAATCAGAGCACAGCACAGGTGCATTACTCTCTGTGCATTGATATAGTGCAGTTTGGTTGTAATAATATAGTGCGGCACTGCACAGTGTCCTGGCCTCGTAGTGCAGATGGTTCCCCGCATTTGGGGACAGCAGGATGCTCCATACTGTGCGTTATTCTCTGTACATTGATTTAGTACAGCTTGATCTCAGTCATATGGTCGTAGTGGTTTATAGTCATAATGTCGAAAAAAAAATGTCGACAAACAAAAATGTCGAAATTTTTTTTTCGAAAACAATAATGTCGACATCCTATACTTATAATGTGAAGTCATTTTTTAGAAAAAAAATGTCACTTAGAAATATCAACACCTCACCCAACACCCCCCTGCCACCTCCCCCACACCCCCCACCACCACCCTCCCACCCCTCATACTCAACACATTCTAATTATATATTTATTTATTTATTTATTCAATAAATAACCAAAAAGAGTATCATTTACTATTGGGGGGGATCACCCAACACCCCCCTGCCACCCCCCCACACCCCCCCAACCACCCTCTCACCCCTCATACTCAACACATTCTAATTATATATTTATTTATTTATTTTTTCAATAAATAAATAACCAAAAAGACTATCATTTACTATTGGGGGGGTCCCCCCCAACCCCCTCTCACCCAAGACCCCCCACCCCTCATACTCAACACATCTTAGTTATATATATTTATTTATTTATTCATACAATAAATACAAAATTTCGAAAAAATGTCGACATTATTGTTTGTCGACATTTATTTTTCGAAATTTTGACTGTCGACATTATGACTGCCCACCGGTCATAGTGATAGTGCAGCACTGCAGTGTCCTGGCCTTGGACCACCAGTAGGTAAGCAAAAACCTAAATCCAGTAACACTAGTGAAACATCGAGCTCAGGATCGTTCTGATAAGCCCATACACAGCGTCTTTCTATTGACATACGGGCGGTCAATGGGCAGAGCTTTGAACCATCAAATGTTTCCAACATAATACATTTTTACAATATTATCTTAATTAATGGGCGGAGCTTTGCCCTGCCACCCGCACAATACATAAGCTTTCCTTCGAGCCACACACGCGTAAGGAATTAGTTTTTTTACAATTGCCATGGTGATCGCACGTCCCGCCTCCCTGTTTCCATGGGAGATGGGACACGAAGCGCGCCCTCGACGGCCATTTCCGGCCAGAGGGCGACACCATGATCACCATGGCAACCTACAAAAGCAGCCGGTCGCGTGCACTTCTGATGCAGCGCCCTGACAGAGAAGATCGACGCGGATGGACGCTCCAGGTGAGGAATGGGCAAAGTTTAGTTGTTGTAAAAAGTAGTCCTGCACATGCAAGTGGTTAGTAACACATACCATTATCACTGTTTCAGGCAGTTATTTACATCGTACTTGATACGATAGAGGCGAGGAGGACGATCATCTGAAAAGGCTGAGGTACACATGATAGAACCTTTTAATTATGGTATTTCATTATGTGGGGAATCACAGGAATTATTCTCATATACGTATGAACTGACATCAATGTCGCTATTTTCTTTCTTTTTTCCTTTCTTTTCTACTGTATATTTGAACACGAATCATTGTACTTCCTTGATGATGGTATGTATATGCCCTATTTTGAAATACTATTGAATGCATACATCGTTAATTACAATTGGTGAATGATTAATTACTAATGTATTGTTATAAATTGTAATATGGACAAATGTAGCCCTGAAGATGGTGCTAGGCACCGAATGCATTGGCAATAGCCCAAAGTCTTGTGATCGCCTAAATTAATGATGTGTGATTAAAACACAATTATTTTACATAAAACTCACAGTTGAGTTCATGTAATCATTTTGTGTTAATATTGTTGAGCACTTGCTAAATGGAAAGAAAAGTCTTCGGATATAATAGTAATCTAAAGGAACGAATTTAGCTCCTGAAAGGAGTAATAAGTGAGCACCAGGTTTAGTGGGTGGATTGCACCCGGTTTTTTCGGTTACTGTGTCTGCACAATAACCTTTGAACTGTGTGAGATTAAACCACTTTGGTTCCGTTCATATTGGAGCTAAATTACTTTAGGTAGATTTCTCTCTGCCCAACTAGGCTATATCCAGGTTTCATGGAAACCCTGGGTTGTGTAACTACTTTTTAGTTTGGGCTATTAGGTGGTGTCTATAAACCGAAACTGTTGCATTAAAGTACAGTTAGGGAGAAATGGTATATGAGGAGGGACACAGTTTATAGGTGTGTTTTGGTTATTTGCCCGCCCAGTGACTGCCCATGGCCATGCTAATCCCTTTGGCCATGCCCCTCCCCAAAACACCTCCTCAGGGGACCTCTTTGAGCTCGCTTTAATCAAGCCTCAAGTGCCTGCCAGTGTTTTTTCAAAGCAGTCTTCTTAGAGTTAATTACTTAATTGGAGCTGTAAACCTGCTACTGGCGTAAACAAATGTCTGAACCAGGTCTGCCTTCGGCCACTCGACTTATAAGCACTGTGTCCTTCACTGTTAAAAACAAGCACTGGCAAAGCCAACAGTTTTGGTTTATCTGTATGTATTAGACATTTTCCAGGCACTGCTATTAGATGTCTGTGTACTCACATTATTTTGTACCTGCTACCATCAATGGCAGTTAATACAACTACGAAAGGACCTGGCAAGTGCCTTTCGCATGCCTACACAAAAGTCCAACCCATTGGCATTGCCAATGCTTGTTAAATTTATTGCTAATCCCTCCTTTTGTTGACTTTTTATTGGGCAGACTAAGACTATCTGAATTAAAATCCCCAGCAATAACAATCACATTTACCTTATGTGTTCTATGGCAATACATTATAATACGATCTCTTTTCTCAATTTAAATTACCTGGGACAGGTGGCTATGTAATTAAAGTAAACATTTATGATCCGAAATTCAATACTGTCCATTCGTGTGCAAATATGTACTGCCTGAATACACAGAGGATAGTTTATCACTACATCCACAGTCCTTGCCAAATGAAAATATACGGCCACCAATAACCCACCACGTGGTCTCCCAAATAACCCACCCAGTGCTTTTTGTTGAGTAACAGAATACCGATCTAACGTCACTGACTTTAACAAAAAAAGATTTATCTTGATTATAAATAAGGTCATCGCCATCAAGCTTTGTGATAGTTACTTGACTGCGTAAGATGTTAAAACCTGCAGGTGTTCCAATTGAGAACATCAAAAAACCTGGTCTCTTAGTACTCGAGTCTGGGTTAATAGTAACTAATGACCAGTACACAGTTATTGGCATAATCTGAGAATTGTTATACACCTCAAAAAGTTATTTGCTAAGTGACTGATAACGAATGAGGAAATGTTTTCTGTGTATTCAGATTGGAATTGAATTTTGTTCTCACATACTCTTAGCTCGTCAATTGACGTGAAGAGGTTTTTTTTTAACACATTGAGATGGAATGGCAAAGACTGCTACATCGAGTTTATTGTCCCATATGAGTTCAACACTAGTAATGTCTCTTGATGAAATAATTCTTAATGGCAGTATATCTTGAAAAAGTGATAGAACCTTGTTTCGATTCATAATCACGTCACTTTTTTCGACAGGGAAGACAGGTTACAGGATATATCTAATGCAATCCTTACTAATATTTTCTGGAGGTAAAATATTCAATAATGCTAAAGAATTATAGAGCTAACCCATTTCCATGGGCCTTGATATTGGGCTACTGCTCAATAGAGAGCCTCAATAAATCCAATCCCACTTGACAATCACTACATATGAGGGCAGTGAAGAGACTATTGAACATGCTATACACCAAAAAAGAGGGTAGTGAGGAGACAATTGAACATGCTATACCCCAAAAAGGGGGGACAAAGACCCTCCTGGAACTATTACACGCAATTCAATAAAACAAACAAATTGAAGGCATCAATGAAGACAAATGCAATCCTTGTGCTACATAAAGGCATTGAAACACCTGTCTGGCCAAGTCTTTACTTCAGAGCAAAGTAATCTTGAAGCTTTTATAGCCATTTACAGGACCATATACGCCGCTGAAGGTTATTCACAGAATAACCAGATTAAGTATCTTTCGGAGGAGGGGCTCCAAACCTTCACACAGGAACAGGCTCGGATATCACTGAATCAGGAATAAATGAAGCTTTAAAAACTCTAAAAGATATGCAGTTATTTTATCGAGAGAAAAAAACCAAAGAATTAATTTTTAAAGAACCCAAAACAACAAGAGAAAAAATAACGAATTTTACAAAAGTGTACACATGTAATGGGGAATGGGAATAGTAGTTTTGGGGGTGGGGAAAAGTATGAAAAAATGAGCGTTTGCGGGTGGGAGGAGAAACCCCCCCCCCAAAACAATGAAAGTTAAATTCGTTATTTTTTTCTCTCGATGTTTTGGATTCTTTAAAAATTAATTCTTTGTTTTTTTTCTACAAAAAAATCACATGTAACCCTCTAAAACCCCACAGCACCTGGGTCGTATGGCTTAACAGGGACGTTCCACAAGGCCTTTCAACCACTCCTTACTCTCGTGCTAGTTAAACTCTTTAATTCTTTTATTAAAGCAGGCTCTATCACCCCGACGATGAATGTAATAGTCATGCCGAAACAGGGAAAAGAATGAATACAGATACCAAGATATATACACAAATAGCAAATAGATTGGAGAAATACATGCCGCATCTGATTGATGCCAACCAGTCAGGCGTCCATTAGGAAAAGACAGATAATATTTAAAACCCTACCATCTATGGGCTTTGGAGCCAATTTTATTTGCATGATCCATGCATGCTATCGGAACCCAAAAGGCACAATAGACACAAACAGGCATTTGTCTGAGCCCTTTTATTTAAAAAGGGGCACACTAAAGAGGGGTGGCCCTCTTCACCTTTATTATTCACACTCTCCATAGCGCTGTGTGCAAACATGATTTGATGGAGCATAGAGGTGAAAGGAATCTAATTCACAAACATGGAGCATAAAATATGTCTCTTCACTAATGACACCGGAGCTATATACCTATTTCAGTTGCTCATGCAATCTGGTGTGGTGGCATGAGTTAAAATGTAAACCTACAAATCAGAAATTCTAAACGTAATCCTCCCCCAAGACCAACTTCATGCCCTAAAAAGAACACATTTCAAATTGCCCAAAGAGTTTTAAATACAGGTTTATTCAGACGACATTTACGTTAGACAAATTATACGTGGCTAACCTCCACAAGCTGCTAATCCCAGTTAGACAAGACTTCTACAAATGGAACAAGGTGAACTTCCCCTAGTTGCGCAGGATAGAGATAATTAAAATGATGGTCTTGCCGAGAGTCCTATATTTATTCCAGACACTACCAGTTACAATTCCAAAACCATTTTTTCTCCATTTACAAAAATTGTACATGGCCTATGTTTGGGGAGATAAAAAAAACATGCATCTCTAGCACTCTGCTTAAGGCCCTTTAAACGAAGGGGAACTGTTTTTTTTTTACTTTGAGACATATTATAACATAGTCTAAGTCAAGAGGAGACTGGTTACCCCTCCTTTATTGTGAAACGAGCACAAATTGCTCAGGCCTTCTGCATTACACAGTCGGCTTTTATTTAGGCTTCCAGCTCAAGAGAGAGTGCAAAAATCTACTGTTTGCCTCATTAATTCATATTTTATTCACAATTACATATTTTGGTTCTTGTACATTGAGCCACTTGACAGGCATAACCGATCAGAGAAAACAGAAAGAATATACACAACAATTACATACATATTCATACAGTGATTTTTTTTTTTTTTTTTTAAAAAAGCCCTTTACAGCATACCACAAATGGGCATTTTTAATGTCATGAGATAATCTTTAGATCGCCAACCAATCATCAAGGTCCCGACTGATTTCATTTTGGAGTGTATCCGTTTGGCACTCACCGAGAATTATTTTCTCTTTGACGGCACTTTCTATAATAAAAAGCACGGGACGAGCATGGGCTCCACTTTTGCCCCAGATGTAGCCAATTTGTACATGGACCATATACCACACAGACAATCCTTTCACCTCCAAGATCAATTCATGGCACAGATATATCGACGACGTATTCATGATCTGGTCAGGCAACGCCAGGGACATGGACGATTTCCTCAGTTGGTTGAATAACAAAGACCGGAATATCAAATTCACACATTGACAGACAACAAATGGCCTTTCTGGATGTGTTGATCACCAAGTCCCCAGCTAGAAATCTGGAGACTTCCCACTGAGCCTAAGAAACAATCTCCCGAAAAGGCCTGTTTTTGCGAGTAATGCAGAAATGTAAATTTCGAGAAGCATAGCACAGAGCTGGCGACCAGATTAAAACAAAGGGGATCTCTGTTAAAAGTAATTCGTATCGCCAGAAAATGAGCTAAGCACACACCTGGGGCAGATTGCTTGGTACCTTGTGACAAAACTACAATTGATGAAAAAATGACATGTATCACAACCTTCAGCACTATAAGCAACATCCTGCAGAGGACCATAGTGAAGAACTGGAAATGATACACACAGATATTTTGCACCAGTAGGACCAAGGTTTGGATACAAAAGGCAGAGAAACCTAAAAAATATTCTAGTGCACACGTACAATGATCAGAAAAAAATAATCAGTGAACAGCAGACTCTGTGGTCCCTACCGCCAGTAATTGGACACTAACGATGCAGTGGTTGTTCTATGTGCCCACTCACACGCAATATGAAAGAAGTAGATCTCAACGGATGCATGTGGCAAATGAGAACGTTCACGAACTACAAAAGCAAGTGGGATATATATAGAATCAAATGTCCATGTAACCTTCTATACATAGGAAAAACCAAAAGAGAAGTAAGACAAAGGATCTGCAAGAATCGGAAAAACCATAAACCCACAGATTTGCAATAATTTTGCCCGTATGTCACTTTGTAGCATAAATGTGTTGTTTTTTTTGAAGAATAAAATATATATATTTAGCAACAGAAATTGTGTTCATCGGTATACAGAACTGACGTATTTTGTCGCAATATAATGAATGATGGCAGAGCACTTAGCCTGCTTCGTAGAATACACACAGTAATCTGTGTTTTGCAATCACAGATCAGCAGTTGTCCTGACACCAACAATTGAATGAACACGGTGCATGAACAACCCACGATCAAACACCCACAGATCAAAAACTATGGATAGGCATCATTTTTCCTTTCTATATAACCTGTTATTAACTTTACTGTATAGTAAAACGAAAGTAATACAGCAGTAAACTACATATGTGGGCAGGAGGCACTAGACCAATTTGTGTTCTTGTTTTGCCCCTGAACAGAAAAATATATTTTTTTCAACTGAGAAGAAATTAGGCGACTGAGTACTCCCTGACAAGAAACAACTGGCACAGCGATTTTTCCCTACTTGTCCTTGCCTTAATTGAAGGTAGCATTTCCTTTTTTAATTACTAAAACACAAGCATATGTTATTAAAATAACAAGAGAACTGCAAAAATCAAAATTCTGCAACCAACCCGTGGTATTGTCTATTATGTATTGTAGGTCTTGAGAATAGGAGGTCACCATCTGATTTAACCTGTTGTATGAATAACTATATGCCCTGAAGATGGCTCTATAAGCAGCATATCATGTGCACGTGGGTACAGTGCAACACAAATCGAGAGCCGACACAAGAGTTGACAATCTAGATAAGGAAACAGTGTGGTTTTCACTTATCCTATGCTCTTAATATTGAATGAGACACTTCAATTTTTACCAAGTGTCTAAAAAACACGACATAAAACCACAAAAGATCTAAAGAAAATTAAATATGAAGCACCAAGAAAACAAAATATTCGCAGACATCAACTAAAGATAATTAAAGACCTAGCAGAGGACAATCAAGCAGGCAGATAAAGGGGGAGCCCTTGTTCTAATGGACACCAGCCTATACAACACAGGCTGTTTAAAACTTCTTGAAGATAGAGATACATATCTGCCTTTGGATACTGACCCAACAAATAAAATCTGTCTGATCATTCAACAAGTGGTGGAGAAAGCCAGTTCAAAGGACTGGATATCGGAAAAAACTGAAGAGTTTCTGATTAATAAGAATCCAATAATTCCAGTTTTTTATGGATTACCAAAGATTCATAAAGATTCCAGAGACCCTCCATTTAGACCAATTGTCGCAGGAACCGACAGCCTCTTTCAACCCCTGGCAGTATATCTTGATACTGCCCTTCAGCCTCTAGTACAGAAGATCCCCACGTACCTAAAAGACAGAACGCATTTTTTACAGACAATCAGAGCATTGGACATCAATTTCCCTAACCCTCTGTTGTTTTCTATGGATGTCAGCAGTTTATATACCTCGATCCCTCACAATGAGGGAATTGCTGCTTTGGAATGGTTCTTTTTAAACGATGAGATCTCTATCCACAAGACCTTTGCAATTCAACTTATAAACCTGATTCTATATAACAACTATTTTAGGTTTAATGATCAGTATTACATGCAAGTCTCAGGTACGTCTATGGGTTCAGCTGTGGCCCCCTCATACGCAAATATCTTTATGTTCAACTTTGAAAAAACACATGTGCTTGACCATCCACAATGGAAGAATAACATACATTGTTGGACAAGATACATAGACGACATTTTTGGAGTCTGGAATGGTTCTGAACAAGAATTGATGGAATTCAGGCAATATATCAACCTTTGTAATCCGAGGATTAAATTTACCATTGAGATTGCGAAACCACAAGTGAACCTCTTGGATGTCTCTGTTGAATGGAAGGACATGGAGTTAATCACATCTATCTTCAGAAAACCGACTGATGTCAACAACTCTCTGCACTATAATATTTTTCACCCAAGACATTTGAAGGAGAATCTCCCGTACAGTCAACTTCTATGAGCAAAACGAATCACTTCAAATACAGAAAGACTACAGACTGAATTTGAAATCATGAGAGCCAAATTCCAAGAAAGAGGTTTTCCAGAAGAAATTGTGACTCAAGCAATTCAGAGGACAGAAGCAAATCCCTGCAAGGCACTGCTGACAAAACAACCCGCTCAAGCTAAATATAACCTAATTTACACATTGAAGTATTCGGGACAAAGCTTTCAAATTAAGAAAATTATAAATAAAAACTGGGACTTTATTAAATCAGATCCCAACCTCCAGCGTCTTTTTCCATCACCTCCAATGTTGGCCTACAAAAGAGGTAGAAATTTGTGTGACACTTTAATCAAAGCAGAGAGACCAAAAAAATCGACCCAAAGACTTCTTACCAAACAAAAGCAAGGGACCTTCCCTTGTCTAAACTGCCAGCACTGTTCAAATATCATAAAAGGAGACCACATTAGGCATCCCAACAATGGGAAAAAGATTCCATTAAAAAGTTATGCAACTTGCATCTAAAAAAATGTTATTTATACCATCAGATGCCCGTGTGGGAAATACTATGTTGGCAAGACTAGCCGACGTGCAAAGGAAAGATGGACTGAACACAAGTCCCAAATCAGGACAAATAATCTAAAATCACCAGTATTTCGTCACTTCAGAGATAATAACCACAACATCTCGCAGATGAGATTTGCCATTCTGGAAGTTATACATCCCCTATCAAGGGGAGGAGACTTACCAAAATTATTGACACAGAGAGAGCTTTTTTGGATACATAAACTTGATGCCATGTACCCACTTGGCCTCAATGAAGACTATTATCTAGGTCCATTCATCTAAAACACACACCCACAACCCCTTCCCTTTGATTAGGGATGCTGAAATCAAGTGTGGTTGACAGTATTTGATTAATAGCAATGGTAAAGAATGTGAACCTTATTGAGGACAGGATAATTATCATCCAGGATAATCACCATTCAGAACATGGTATACGAGTTGAATTATGCTGTCTTTAAAACGTTTGGCTAAATCACAGGTTAAGAGGCGACTGGGGTTAGACTTTGTTATGATTTACATGATTAGACCATACCCTGCTTGAGGGATTCTTATCTAGAGGAGAATGTGAACCTGGCCATGGGCAGTAATGATAAGTTCCTTAGTCATTGTTAAACATTTAAACTTTTTACTATCACGTCTAGCGACCACAAAATGTTGTTGCAGTCTATTCCAGAACTCCTGTCTCTACGTAGCCCTCATCAATCTTTACATAGGCAATGCATTCAGTAGCCAGGAATAAAGAACTACCTTGAGCTTTCCCTTTCCTTCGTTTTTGGACGATAAGATGGACAGCCTCCATTAGCAACTCAAATTACCTGTTTTGGCGGCTGTTGTTTACATGTGACGTCACGCACGTTATGCGCGTGTTGACGTCACTATGTAAACATCGAGCCCGTCCTGTGTACAACACAAATACCGAATGCACATTTAACACACTTACTGTGTTCTTTTTTAAAATCCTCTTACACTTAGAGACCCTAGCATCGACTAAACACCATATCAGCTAATAACAGCAGCCTGAGCTTTTTTGATGAGCAACGTCGCACGTGAATCAGCGTGATGATGTCATCACTAGGCATCCCATAAATGATGCTACAGGTAACCACACAGAGACTGACAATCGCGAGGGTTCCTGACTCCATTGGACAGAACAACACGCTACAGGTGAGACAATGGCGCTTATGTAGAGGAAGGTTAACATAGTTGTTGAATCCTTCCCTGAAAGGACTTTAATAGACTAACTTCAGCCCTTACCTATTTACTCTGTATTCCTTAGAAATCGTTTTGACATCGCAGTGACTGTTCCTTGGTACCCTGGTGCTTAGGCATACAACATCTGCTGGTGTTCCACAGAGAGATACCCTCCTTACTTCTATGTAAGTGCGTTTTTTATTTTATTTTACTAAATAGATTTTATCCCTCTCTTCCCTGAGTAAATGACCTAGTCATCATTTGGCCTTGACTTACAGGTATTGGGTTTTGAAACTGAGAAGCGGATGCCATTTTTTCCGCTATGAGCGTGACTCGTATGAGATTGCAATATGGAGGACTGATCCACTTTGAAATCAACTTGTAATCTCCTAAATATTTCCGGAAGGATAAAAATCACAAGGTTAGCAACTTTGATTCTATTTCTCTTTAGCCTAATATTCTGCACATTAGGATTCATATAGACTCCAGATAGTGGACCCTTGTAAATAGACCCACTTCTTATGAAAATGTTTTGGCAAATAAAACACTGGCTTAAATGTATTGAAACAAAACTGTCACCATCTAGACTAATCTTTCACATTAAGAATTCACTATAAAGATGATGCTAAATGCCTAAACCAGAGGACAGTGCCTCTTGTAATGCAAAAAATATGTAATTATGGATGTCTGTTATAAATGCACTTTGTTTAAACTTCTGTTGACTTAATACTAATGTAAATGTAAATATAATTTTTTCTTGGAAATCACCTATTGCCCCTGATGAAGAGTGTGAAGCACTCGAAACGCTTTGGGCCCCTCTTGACTACCACATCATGAATATGAATAAAAAGAAGATGGTTTCTTGTGACCTAAATTTGTTTGAATGAGCATTTTTTCAAGATTATTCGTTTTCTAAAGCATTTGTAATTAATTTACCGACAATTTATACACTATTATTTATTGGTCTGGTTTTCTAGACAAAGGATAGTGTGCAGGGGACGTGAGTTCCCGACTAGGGAACTTATTGTATTTGTTTCACTTTTTTACTAACCCCAAGTCACTAAATATTTCTGTTTTATGTAGAACTGCTGCAGAAGCAGAGTTTGGTAATCACTGTGTATGTTTTTTGGTGTTAACACTGTATGAATATGTATGTAATTGTTGTGTGTGTTCTTTCTTTTTTCTCTGATCGGTTATGCCGGTCAAGTGCCTCAATGTACAAGAACCAAAATAGGTAATTGTGAATAAAATACGAATTAATGACGCAAACTTAGTAAATGTTTGCACTCTCTTGAGCTGGAAGCCTAAATAAAAGCAGACAGCTGTGCAATTCAAAATGTTTGAGCAATTTGTGCTCGTTTCACAGTAAGGGAGGGGTACTTAAAGTGTACGACTTCTTCCACATTTGAGTCTGCTCCCCCGATAATAAAAAACTAGTGGAAGTATCCAATTCAGATACTAATATTATAACACAGCACAGCTGCAAATAATATGTGAACGGATTTGTTCAATGACTGAAAAGGATGGTTCACGCATTAGTAGGGATGTCGCTAAAGAAAGTGGTGTGGCTACCAAAAAACGATTGTCCTTTTAATGCGTACTATAGCACAAAAAGTACTACAGTGCCCATTTAGGATATCTCTATCGATAGGTTCAAGTTGACCACCTTACCCTCACCTAAACCTCCAATGCAGTCGAACCCTTACATCACCCTGTGCAAACGGGAGTGGTCTGCCAAAGATCCAGGAGAGCGGTATGTGATACAATACATGTTTATGGAGGACTCATGAAATCATCCACACACTGCAAAGACCAATATGATCTTACCGAAAATGATAGGTTTCCTACTTCCAGATTTGACTGAACAGGGAGGCGGCCACAGGACATACAGCCCTTTAGAGAAACTCATTGCAAGCCATTAAGATACCAGTCACATAATCACTGAGTTGTATAATGTTATTAAGAATGTGGAAAGGAAGGACAAATGGGGCTACATGGCAAAATGGGAAGGATTGTTAAATAATACCATTTCTAATGAAAGATGCCAGAAGGTGTGGAGAGAAATAACTTAGGGGAGGTAGATCAATACAAGCATGAGAAACAGCCTATAAAAGGATGTTGCCTTGGTATCTGGCCCCAACACAACTAAAACAAAATCTACCCAAATGAGTTTGATCAATACTAGGGAGTGGATGTGGTCAAGAGGGGATATGCTCCATGTTAGCTGGTCTTGCCCTAACTTACAATTCTACTGGAAAGAGGTGCTGAACTCCATAGATAAGATTTTGGGTCGCCAGATACTTTTTCAAGTTCTTATTGTTTGGCCACCAAAGAATGGAAACTCTTTTACTCCCTTACCACGTCTGTTAAAATACAAAGATCGGCATTAAAGGTCACCTTTCACCCACCTAAACTGTATTCATTGTCTATGAAATGTTATGGCCTTAGAGCAAGTGCCTTTTTCAATTACCGTAGACTATGCTACCTTTCTAGGGGCATGGAACCCAATTGTGACATTTCTTACACAAGGGATCCTTCCTGCCCAGAAGGACTCGGATGTGTAAACCTACTTAGTTGAATTAAAGAAATACGGTATACTTGATAGATGTGACGTGTGACTAGTCGGACATTGATTTGCTGTCAATTTTAGTGATTTCCCGGTCATATTTTGTTTGAGGGAAAAGGGGATGTGTAATGTTGGCACTATTTGGTTTATTTACTGGTTATCTTATGCACCATTTTTACATGGACTAAGTTGAAATCAATAAAAAGATGCTTGTAAAAAATGGAGAGTTGTGAACCTAGAAAGGGGCGTGGGGAGGGAGGGTCTAGGTATATTTCTCCTCATGGAGAATCAGCCTAAATGGTTTGTAGCAAAACCGAGTACAAATGGAGTTAATATCACAGCTCACACAAGAACCCACAGCCTCATGGGTATAAAATAGTCTGCAGGCAGTCATTTTGGGTTTTGGACTCTGAGATGTAGACATGTAGGAGACTGAAAATGACATAAGGACATTTTGGGGGATTGCTGAACCAGAGGAAGGAGTAAGTTGCTTACCTGTAACTCCTGTTCTCCAGCATTGGTTTCATTCATGAATTCAGATGCTTTGAATATTCACTGTCAGGCTGGGAATCTTCTGTAACATTATTAAATTTCCTTTATAAAAAATGTCTTCACTTTAGTAGCCCATAGGTGTCCTTTGGGTGCATTCAGCCCCAATGGAACGTCAATAGGCTCCACCCAGGAGGCCCTCTTCAGATTCTAACCCCAAAGTAGTCAGCTGTATGTTAGCTTTTTCATCCCCCAGGGCGGATGGAGGGCACATGTGAATCCATGGAAGATCCAATGTTGGAGGAGTACGTTGCTTACCTGTAACTCCTTTCATGGACTCACATGGATCTTTCACGGACTCACATGCTTTCAATAGAGTAAATAGCAGTAGCAAACATTAACGGTTGGAGAGGGGAGAAAAAACTCAACTCTATAGATAAGATAATCTGCTCCAGGAATTCCCACCTTACTGAAACATGCGTTGTAGCGCTGCTCTTCCCACTCTTGCTTCACCGCGGATCTGACCTTACAGGCAGTAGTGCTTGACACCGGTGTGCGGCACTGCACAGGTAGCTGCCCTGCAAATGTCCAGCAGTGGGATGCCTGCCCACATGGCCTGGAAGCCCCCATCACTCTAGTTGTGTGGGCTTGTATCGCTCCCTGAAAAGGCTTCTTAGCATCTCCATGGGCCTTTCCAATGGTAGCAGTTATCCATCTGAAGATTCCTTGTTTGGAACTAGCCCTTCCCTTATTGGGGGGCAATATATCCCCTTCCCTTTTGTTCATACTCTCTGAACTGCTTGTTTTATGAGGACACCAAGGTGTGCATGCAGGCGCTCCACTGGTAGAGGCAGAATCTCCTTGAAGTCTAGGGTAGGGTATGTCCTTTTTGTATGATGTCTAAAACATATTTGTCTGAGGTTATTGCATTCCACTGATTAGGGTAGTGTCTCAGATTACTTCCTACTTGTTGTTGCTGATGTAGGGAGTCCTGGTTAAGGAGTCAAGCCTATTTTTTTATTCATTTTAATTCTTGATAACGCGCCAGATCGCTCGCAGGCCTCACGACGCAAACAAAAACAATACAAGACAGGGACAATCAGTAGAAACAGAGAAAATCAGAGACAAGAAGAAGGCAACAAGCTAGTCAGGGGACTAGGTTGTGTTAGAGAGATGAATCTTAAGGTTCTTTTAAAAGATAACCAGTGAGGTGGAGCTCCTAAGGTGAGGAGGGAGTGAGTTCATAGAGCGGGCGCAGTGACACTGAAGTTGGTTTTTCCAAATTTGATTGAGCGAAAGCGAAGCTGACTGAGCCTGACCTGCTCAGTAGACCTGAGTGATCGACCAGGGACATAGCGCTGCATGCACTGTGTCAAGTAGATGGTTGCAGAGTTGTTCAAGCATTTAAAAGTAAGAGTGAGTATCTTAAAGGATAACATGTGCTTGATGGGAAGCCAGTGCAGTTTCTTCCGGGCTTCGGTGATGGGGAAGTGTCTAGGTGGACGCAGCACAGCTCTGACCACGCCGTTTTGAGTGATCTGCAAGGCAGCGATGTTGCCAGCAGAGGTGCCTGCTAGAAGACTGTTGCAATAGTCCAACCTGGAGTTTACAAGAGCAAATGCGAGAAGAGACATATTGCTAACAGATAAAAATGGATGCATTGCGCACAGTTGCCTGTTAATCCAGCCACAGGATGCTCAGGTTTTGGGGGCGCATGGAGAGTTCGGCATCGATAGTAACGCCAAGGGTCTTAACGGTTTGGGCCACCGGAATGGAGACATTGGCAATCGTAAATTACGCATATTCCTCAGAGAGATTCTTTAACATGTGACTAGATCCGGCAATGAGGATCTCTGTTTTATCGGCATTCAATGCCATAAAGTTCTGACTCATCCAGGAGTGGATGACGGAGTAGATGGCAGTAGTGGCTTTAGAGTCAGTGGAGTAAGAGCCTGAGAGTTCAAGGAAGACCTGGGTGTCATCAGCGTAGTTGGTATATAAGACACCCAGGTCATCGAGCAACAGGAGCAGAGGGAGAATGTAAATGTTGAAGAGATTAGGGGACAGAGAGGATCCCTGGGGAACACCACGTGTGAACAGAGAGGGTATAGAAGATGACTTTTGGATCACCACACAGGCATTCCGGGGACCGAGAAAAAAGGCTAACCATTGCGCCGTACATTTTGTGCAGCCGACAAGTGTTTGTAATCTCGTTGCCAGTAATACATGGTCAACCAAGTCAAACGCAGCGGAGCGATCTAGCGACATCAAAAGGTCAGGATGGCCACGGTCGATGATGGATCCGAGATTTGATTTTAAATCTAACATGGCAGTTTCTGTGCCGTTACAGGCTCGATAGCCAGACTGATGAGGGCCAAGTATGGCGTGTCATCAATACATTTCTGTAGCTGGAGATAAGTCACGCGGTCCATAACCTTCAAAAGGAAGGGCACATTGGTTATTGGCCGATAGTGCTTGGCAAGAGAAGGGTCCAGATTAGCTTTTTTGAGCAAAGGTGTAATCCATGCTTCCTTGAAGTTCGCCGGAACTTGGCCCTCCTTGAAGGACTGATTGATCAGTTTGATGATCCAGGGACTGATGGTCTCAAGGCATTGTACCAGGAGCCTGGATGGACAGGCATCGCCTTTGCAAGAAGTAGGCTTCATATTCAGTATGATCGTAGTTACCTCAGAAACAGTGCATGGGGTGAAAGAGAACAAAGGCTTTTTGTAGAGGGGTTGGGTGTAGGCTCCTGCAGCAGGCAGGGGGGAGGATTCGCTAGGTACACTGGAGGAGAATTGGTCCTGTGCTTCATTGAAAGAAGTCTTCGACGGAGGAAATTGTTCAGGTGAGTTGGGGAGCAGAAGAGAAGCTGTGGGGGGTCACAGTAATATTAGCAGAAGAAGACGCACTAGCTCGTAAGTATGAGGCAATTTTAGCAGAAAAGGCATTGTCAATAGTTTGGCACTAGGAGGCGTCCTGAGGTGCCTGCAGGGTTGTCTGTGTGTAAGCGTTGAATTCTTGAAGAATGGCGAAAAGTTCTTTTGATTTCGATTTCGCTTGATGGAAACAATTGCTGTAGTAAACAGCTTTTGCCTTAGTGACAGCAGTTTAGAATTTTTTCAATGTGTTCTTATAGGCAGCTAACAAGTCAGGCAAAGGATGTTTTCACCAGGCACGTTCTGCTGCTCGCCTGCAATGCCGTAACGAAAGGATGTGGTCATTGAACCAATATTTGGTAAGGGTTTCAGGTTTTGAGTCTTGTGCTCATAGGGCCAAGTTCCTCAATGATGGAATCAAGTGTGTTTTTCATATGTTCTGAAATCTCAGAAGAGTTTTCAAATTTGGACAAGTTGCCTAGTCTTTCAGTAAGTTCAAGAGATAGTCTTTCAGGAGTACATTTTTTGAATGTTCTAGAAGGGGTGGAGAGCCTAGATGTGGTATCAACTCTGGAAGATACAGTGGGGATGGTGATGGTAAAATGAAGTAAAAAGTGGTCTGACCAGGGGCATAGAGAGGTGGTAGGGGTGGAAGCTTGAATTTCGTGAAATAAGACCCAGTCCAAAATATGACAGGCTGCATGAGTGGGTTCAGTCACCTGCTGGAAAAAACCAATAGAGGATAGAGCCCCAAGAAGGAATTGTTCAATTTTATCGGAAGGGACATTGGCCCATAAATTAAAGTCACCCAAGAGAATGACAGGGTCGTTGTTGTTTGGTGACCTTATTAAGCAGATATAAAACTTGTTCTTCAAACATGGGTAGCTTACGAGGAGGACAGTGGATAAGAATAAGGGTAAGTGTAGTATTGCTAGAAATCTTGATTTTAGTGATCAATGATTCAGTCATCAAGGGGCTCATGTGGGCAGAGATGGTATTGAAGGCTATCTCTTAGAAGGAGGGCAACCCCCCCTCCTTTGACATCCTGGCGATCAGTCCTTAGTAAGACATACCCTGGGGGCATAGCCTGAGTGGCCTCATTGGAGATACATTCACTGAGCCACGACTCTGTGATTGCCATGAGGTAGTAGGATGATTGTGTAAGTCCTCAACCTCGACTCCATAGGACACCAGGGATCGAGTGTTGAGGAGTGCACTGGTAAAGGACTGCATAGGCGGCCCTCTTTTGGCAGGTGATAAGATGGCCGAATCATTATAGAGCGTGTTATCAGAAACCGCCGAGCGTCCTTTGGGAAGAGGACACATTTTAAGTTGTAGAGAAGGACTAAACAAATAAAAGGTAAAGCGGCCATAAAACAGGGATACCTGAAGCAGGGAGAGTGAGGATCCGAGTCAGAGGTGAAGTGGGCGTAGGTGGTCTAACGTCCGCAACCCGGACTCACACCAGATCTAACCGGCCCACGTAACGCGCCGGCACTGACACACCGCCGAGGTGCTTAAGAATGGTAAGTAAGCCTGGGAACTGTAGTTCAGTGGTGTCAGGCTGAGAGATATCCTGTGTCCGCGGAAGCTGCTGCACCCCCGACAATCCCCCTGAAATGTAATCCTCAGAATTAGTTTATACTCGGCTCTGTTAACTACACCCCAAAGGGAAAGGGGGAAGTGGATAACATAAGAAACACCAGGCTGGCGACGTCTAGACTAGCTGATGCGGAACCTGCAGTGAATACATAAGAACACACAAAATCCTCAAATTACTTAACTACCTTTTGATTTTGAAAACTCTATAGCCTTATCTAAAATGTAAAGAATCATACCTGGTTCTTCTCTTTAAGGATCTTAGAGAAGATAGGAGTAATTGGTGATAAAATCTTTCTACCTTCTTTTTTGCTTTGAAAATCTTGAAAATAACAGCAACTCCTTTCGAGTAATGTAGCTTTAACAACCTTGACTCATGCCTTTGGAAACTGTAAAATGTTCCAGTTATGATGGCTTAAAAGGAATCCAGTTCTTCTTTCTTAATAAAGTACATAGTCTCTTTAAGAACTTGCAAACTTGTCCACACGCTCATAGATTTACATGCGCAGAACGCGCGCTGAAGAAATTTCGCGCCGGAGAAGAACACGCGCTGAGGAACACACGCGCTATGAAAACACGCGCTGGAGAAATCACGTAGCAGTCTTTTCTTGTGCTCGCGTACACGCGCTATGAACTCAGCGCTATAAACTCACGCGCTGCAGAAATCACGTAGAAGTCTTTTCTTGCGCTCGCGTATGCGCGCTATGAATACATGCACTATGAACTCTCGTGCTATGAACACCCGCGCTGTAGAAAACATGTAGCAGTCCTTTCACGCGCTCGCGTACACACGCTATGAATACACGTGCAATGAGCACACACGCGCTATGAACACACGCGCTATAGGATTCACGTAACAGACTTCCGTTTGCTTGTGCGCTTTTAAGAATTAAACGTGGAACTATTAACAGTGGAACATCACAGTTCTACTATTGAATTTACATTTACTTCCTCTAAAAGTCACCTATGAATCTGAGCAACAGATTTACATATCCAAATAAAGTCACTTAGCTTAAGAATGTTTCTTTTCCAAAAGGACTTCCGAAAACTCTCCTGTAAACCTGAATACTTCTCCTGAACAACCCCGAATAAGTAGCCGCTCGACTGCCAAGATTTGAAAGTACAAATCCACTAGGCCCAAGACTCCAGCAGGAGCAGCTACAAACACATCCTCTCAGCTGGGGTTACGACGATGAAAGGCAGAGAGTGGTAGTTTAGAATGTTCATTGTTGTCCTGCAGTTCTCTCTAGCCAATCAAAGCTTCTATTGTAAAACTCCATCTTGCCTTGGGCCAGAGCCAGGAATCTGTATAGAAAAGTCAAGGCCAAACCATCTACAGTAGAAAACTTCTAACCCACACAGAAATAAAGGGGAATAATGGAATAATTAAAGGAAACCTGACAAGTGGGAACTACAAAAAGAAGCTGATTGGCTGCGCAATGCGGAAGCAATCAGAGGCGAGGACGGAGCACTAAGGAGGAAATCCTGGTGAAACAGAGGAAAGTTCCAAGAAAGCACTTAGCTGATGTTACAGTTTCTAAAAATAACATAAGGCTGACAAAGTGACTGCTTCAGAGGCAGAGTCAGGTAAGATGTGCAGAGTTAACTGGTTGCAATACACAGAGTGTCAAAAGTGACCGTAATAAAACAAATTCACTCAGACAAACATACAGCACTCCAGGAACCGACAACAAGCATACAAGCAAAGATGATGAGGGGGTGCCAGGACGCTGCTTTGCCTGTGGTTTGTAGACCATGGCCTTATATTGACAAGTCGTGGATGAGGGACAGCCTGCAGTACTCCCAAACAGGCATTTTTTTGCAATGAGGTAAGTGATTTTGCCATGTCCATATCCGCTTTAATTGCTTTTAAAGCCTTAATCTTAGGCCCGAAGAGTTGGTCACCTGCGAACAGCATGTCAAACACTTTGTTGTGTACCTCTGGTCTAAGGTCTGTACATTTTAACCAGGCGTGTCTTCTTAAAACTGCCATTTCCAATCTGTTTAAAGCCATTCTCTGCAATGTCAACAGCCATACTGATGGTATGGTTAGATGCATCCTCATGGAGTATTGCAAGAGCTTCCTTGCGTGTCCACCAGTAGATTCACAATTGTACCTGGTCATGATTGCCAGAGATTTAGGGGCCTTTACAGCAGTAGCCCCATTTGCCAATATAGTTTTCTCCCAAAGCCATCTATTTTCCTGTTTTTCTTTTCGGGGGGAATGAGCATTTGTGAGCTGGATTGTCACCCAGCCGCAGCTGACACTACCGACTCAGGCATAGGCTGTGAGGTTGGCATTTAGGCAACGTGTAGGGAGCCCTGTACTGCTTTTTTTAACCTTCCTTTGAGAGCTGACTCAGAGAAAGTAACCCTTTTTCCCCAAATACGGTCTAGGCTGGGTATTGATATAACAGTTACGTCTCTTCTGCATCAAATCCAACAGAAAGCAATCTTCCTTTTGTTAAGATTTTTGGGGCACCTGCCCGTGTTGGTGTTTCTCCTGGTGTCCGCGCTGCAAACATGCAGCCTTTGTCTGATCTTTGTTTTTATTTTCATTTTTGCAGTTGTCTACATTTGTCCTCGCTCTCCCCTACCCCACTTCCTGGTGTTCCTTGCCCTTCCCACTGATTAGGCCATTTAAGATAACCTAACTGGGCAGCCGCTGTCTGGGGCGCCACTGGCTAAGTAAGGGCCACAAGGCAAAGGGCAGCTCCCAACTAAGCAACTCGACCCCATGTTTGCCCGTAGTTGCCTGCCACAGTCAACCATTAGCAACTGATAAGGTAAGTGTGGTGTGGTGTGGGTGGGGAGTACAGCTAATAACTGCTGTACTCCAGTAAAACCCCACCACTCTCATTACCCAACATCAAATAGCTACATGCATTTAGTCTCATTCTGCATTTAGCTTATTTGTGTATAGCAGCCTTGCCATTCTTTTAGTCCATTTGTGTTAGCCAGCCATATCGTGCATTTAGCCTAATTGTATACGGTATTACACATTCATATAGCACTTAGATCACCTGTGAACCATAGCACTGCTCCTTCTACATAGATGGAACCCACGAAGTAGACATTGTTGTTTGTCCACCTAACCCTTTTCTCCTCTTACACACTGCACCATCACAATTTAGCAGAAGGCACAGGCACCCCTTTCTCCTCTCGCACACTGCAAAATCACAACTTAGCGGAAGGCACAGGCTCACTTCCACACATTCTGCATTCACATATGTTGTTATTGTGCATTTTTACGGTGCCTAATAAACCATTGGTATGATCTCAAAGCGATGCGGGTTGAACACCCACGGGGACCATAATTCAGGTCATTAGAGAGAATAGGGTATTGTAATGCGTGGGTGCACTCAGTATGATATGATATGGCATTTGTAACACGCCTATACACAAGTGTGTATGTGTGCAGACAGTGTGGTATGCCGGTGTGTAGCTGCATTCTAATGCTAGGTTTGGTGCAGTGGTTGTGTGAGATCAGTAGAATGTGTGCAGCAAGCTGTTGACCTCGGAGTCTGCATTCTGGTGGTGGTGGAGTTTGTGTATGAGATATGTGCAGCTAGGCCGATTTTCTTTTGTGGGGTATAACTGCGTTCTGAAGACTGTTGAGGTGTTCATGGTGGTGTGTAGGTATGTGTGCAGCTAGGCAGAATTAATCAAGGTCTATAGATGCATTCTATTGTTTATTGGTGTAGAGGAGCGAGGGAGCATATCGCTATGTGCGAGTTGGGGGGAGACCCCTATTCCTGCTCCCCTTCCAGTGCCCACTGAGCAGCCAATATCTATTCAAGAGGTTCAGAGCATTGGTTCTCACTGAGAAATTCTGTGTAGACCGGAGTTTGTTCTGAAAGCAAAGCCTGGGGTTGTCTTTCTCGATTGGCAGCGTCATCAGTGTTGAGTTGCCATATTCCTAATCTTTATTGGGTTTAGCGGGTTGCAGGTCTATGGATGTCCATGGGTCTTGCTAGGTCTGCCATTCCAGCTGCTATGGTCCTCCATGTGTCTTGATGGGTCGGCAGATTGCTTATGGGATGACATCTTCTCAGTGTCAATTTACTTCAGTTCTGTTCTATCGGACGGACAAGTGCATCTTAGGAAAGAAGACTAGTAGTTGGTGAGCCCGACAGTCAAGCAGCAGATGAGGCTGCAATGTTAGTGGTGTGTCTGACTGGCATTGTTATAGGCAGCAGGGTTGGCGTGTTACTGATCTGGTGTGCAGCTAGTGTCAATAACAGGTGGCCGCACCTTAATTTCACTTGCCAGAGTTCGCTTTGCCATATTCCTCACCTGCTTCTGAGCCTATTCCCTTGAGGTGGAACAGAGTCAGTCCGTTTTGCTAGTGGGCCCATTTGCCGGGTAGTTGTTTATAGTGGGTGGATGAGTATTCCTGTCATAGTTTTATGGTTAGAGTTGTGTAATTTTATCACATCATTGTCCCTTCAGAATGCTAAGAATGCTAGAGAGCTCATCTGATTGGATCGCAAAGTGCATATCTGCAATAGACAAAGAGTAGGTCCAACCAGGCATAGTTGATACTGAACCCCCGGGTGAAGGAGTTCAAGGCATCAATTCTTAGGCAGATCAGGGTAACCTAACTTGGTCAGAGGCAACCTTGTATACCCGGTGGAAGACATTATTTAGCCCAGTCAAAATGTTTGAAAAATAAGTACTATTTAGGCTCTGGATTGTAGTTCTGCGCAATAGATTCCAAGATAAGTAAGATTGAAAGAGGTTGGCATCTCCTGGACTGATTTATGTATTTATTTATTGTTCACTTGTTAGGCAGTTATACAGGAAGCAAATACTGTTTTAAAGCGCCCACAGGGCAACAGGGAGGGGACGGGATGATAGACAATGTAATTACAACAATGTTAAATACTTACATAAATCAAAATAAGAAGAGACAATGGGGAGGGGAAGACAAACCTACTATGCCTTGTGAGTGCTCAGAACGTGAAAGTGCACAGGGGAGAGGGGTATGGGATAGGTGCTCATGGAGAGCAGCAGGTGAAGTGCTATGCAGAAAGGTAAGTGCAACCTCCAGTGGTGGAGGGTGAGCCTGAGGCAAGTGCAAAGGATAGACAGCAGCTGGGATAAGATGTGGGAGGTCAGATCCCCAAGGATGCATAAGGGCCTTGCACACCTATCAAGCTACTGTGCAATCGTTTGTATGTCCATGGAACGGCGTGTATACACTACACAAGGATGTCCTGAGAAGGCAGAGGGAAGGAAAGGATCAATGAAATACATGCACAAACAGATGCTTTGGGGAGGAATTGGTAATTGGAAACTGACTTCCTGTCTGTACCTTGAACTATGGCACACCCAGGCAGACAATACGCCGGGTAATATCTTAATTGATGGTGACCAATCTACGGTTTATTTTGCTAGATCGGGGTTGAAAGCCCGAGATCCAAATGTTTGAGCGAGAAAAGACCTAAGATTATTTTTCCAAAATAACCTTCAGTCTTTTCTCCCCTGAACATTTCTGACTTGGCACCTGCCCCACCCCAGCCCAGCCCACTACTTACCTTGCAGTCGCCGACTCGCAGTGTCTCTGCGACGCCTGTTCCATTTCACTTCCGTGATCGGGAACCAGTGCTCCAGGGTCTTTTCCTTTTTTTTGTGTCTTTTTGGGATGCCAGCCATTTTTCTTTTTGTGATGGCTGCGGGGGACACCCCCTAAACTCCCGCTCACACTATAGTGAGCCCTGCACCGCCCAGCACCGAATGCGTGATTTGGTCGAACTTTTCAGCTGCTCAGAATTTTCGAACGGTCGAAATTCGTCCAAATCACGCATTCAGGCTTTTAAGCTTGGTCAATTTGGACGTTTCCTGTTTTGTTATGTTGTGAAAATCAATAAATATGTTATGTGGAGAAAACAAAAGCTACTGTGTGATTAACAGGAGAGCGAGGGAGGGAAGGAAGCGGTAAAGAGGAAGGTCTTGAGGCTTTTCCAGAACTTAAGGGGGTCCTGCTCAAGACAAATGGGGAGGGCGAGGCTGTTCCAAAGAACAGGAGCCCGCTGAGGAAAGCGATCGACCACCTGCCCTCTGTTTAGCAAACAGCTTTACACACAAGGAGTTGGTGCCAGAGGAACGCAGGAGTCTAGAGGGGGAATATCAGAACGAGTTGCAGATAGAGTGGTCCCCGGCCTCAGACAGCCTTGTGGATGATGCAGAGGGATTTGAATTTAATCTGTGCTGCGACCGGGAGCCAGTAAAGACTTTTGTAGGGCAGGAGAGATGGGCTTGAGGCCAAGGATAAGTCTCTTCTGGATTAGCGGGAGGGGTTGCAGAGTGGACGAAGGTGGATTAAGGAGGAGGCTATTGCAATGGTCAAGCCTAGAGAGAACCAGAGCCCAGGTAACATTGAGTCTCTGGGGGAAGGTGAGGAAAGGTAGAATTCCATTGAGAAGGAAAGGCTGAAAGTGGGAATTCTGGGCAATGTCCTGAGTATGAGGGAGGGAAGAGAGAGAGGAGTCAAAGATGACTCCAATGTTTCTGGCTTCTGAGGAGGGAGCAGGGGGAGAGCCCATGGAAGAAGGCCAGAGTGAAGAATTCGGGTGCCGGGTTCACAATGGGAAGGATCTCTGTTTTGCTGGCATGGAGGCAGAGATCATTATCAGTACACCAGGCCTGGATGGCCGAGAGACAGTCAGGGATGAAGGAGGGTGCAAGGGCGTCTGAAAGAGGAATGAAGAAGAGTTGTGTGTTGTCATCATAGCAATGGAAGTTGGAGTAGAAGTAGGAAATGAGGTGTACCAGCAGAGTAAGTTAGATTAAGGTAGATCTTAAGAGCCACGGCGAAAGAATGGAGCCCTGGGGGACGCAACAGGAGGAGAAGGAAGATGGGGAGGAGAAGGTGCCCAGTATGATTTTGGACGAGCGGTCAGTTAGGAAGGAGGCCAGCCAGTCCAGTGCCCGCTTCGAGATACCACAGGTGTTCAGAAGAGCAGTTTCCATATCGCCAACAGGTTCAGTGTGAAAGGTAAATTGGGGCAGGGCCAACTTCTAAAGCAGTTTCCCCAGGAAAGGGGTGATGGAGATGTCTTGATATGGACAAAATCTTCCTCGGGGCCAGCCCTTTGAGAGCAAAAATACCCAATTCAGCCCAAAATACAGGTTCTATTGTGCTGAGCAGTGATCTCATGCTAGTGACAAATGACACTTTCAAAGTTTTAGCATATTTATTCTAAGCAGTGAATTTCACTTGGGATTCAAGTTAGAGAATATTACAAAGCATAGACCTTAGAGCAATGCAAAATATAGTGAAGCATGGAACTTAGATAAACATAGAGAAACATAGAGAAACATAGAGAAATATATAGAGAAATATAGAGAAACACAGTCTTACGTCCCTTTAATCAGCACTGGGAGACCCTTGGGCCCTCATAAGCTAGCTGTAAACAAGCCCCGCTCAGAGGACAATGCTGAAGGACACCGTCAGAGCCAATTCCGGGCACTTGTTTCTGCACGAATCAAGTCCACAGGACGATCTCCCCCTCAGTCATGGGAGCATGGATATTTTATAATCTCGTGCTGTCAGTCACCATGACGCACAGTTCCAGAACTTTCCCTGTGCAAAATATGGGCTGGCTCATGGAAAAAACCCAACTCTGTTAATTTCCACTGCTCCGTCTGAGCCCCCCCCACCCTGGCTCCCATCTGCGAAAGCTCAGGAATGTCTTATCAGTGCCTTCCCAGAGAAAAGGAAGATTAGCTTGGGTCAGGGCTACCGTTAGAAAGGCAGAATATCCAGATGGAAGCAGGGATGTATTAACCCCATCTGCAAGCTCTAAAAGGCATGCACTCATAGTTTAGTGTTTATAGCGCTTAAGACTGGCTATCTAAGCGCTATATGGGTGCCATGATGTTCCAAACACTCCAAAAATACCTATTAGCTACAGAGCTAGGGGCCCTCTCCCTGCCTGTCTATCAACAATGCATAATGTGACCTATTTCATACTAGGCCTGCATATTCCTTGTAGCTCACTACTGCATAATGGAGGTGCTACAACAGACTACTGTCAGCATTTTTAGCACATACTTTGAATACACTATTGGCTTTCAGCGGCTACTGCTGTCATCTAAAGCCCTGATTGGCAAGGTTGCAATTTCGTGTATCACTACATTCCACCCCTATTCAACGTGTGTGCGACAAATGCTGACTAATACCTATCAATATAGTATTTAGTGCAGTGATAAAGACCTTGGGGCTTTGCAAGAGGTTTAAGCAAACTATCTTCTAGCGGTTAGTTAGCGTGGCATGCAAAGTAAAACACTACCTAAACAAAAATGTACACAAAGTGAACAGTGACATATACCCTTGCCAAAACCTGGCCTACACAAAAATACCTACACAAAGTGAACATGGACATTTACTCTAGCCAAAACCTGGCCTACACAAAAAATACCTACACAATTTTGTATAACTGATTGTCAGTTAAAAAGCAGCATGCAGTTAAAATGTCAAGGCAATCCAGTGTAGTCTAATCTACAATGCACTATTGCATTTATGTATGGTTACCAATTCTAAAACCTGGCAGCCTTTCACTCTAAGGGCCTACCCTCCCCCTGATCCCAGGGCATTCAAGCGTGACTGTGGGCTGTGTGACTAGACACTTCCCCCAGGTAGGTGGAACCCAACCAGAAACCATCTAATTTCGTGAACAAGGTGAACCCATGGGCACCAGGTTATCTAAATAAAAACAATTCTACTAATTTACATCAAAGCATGGCATGTGTTATTCATGCAATCAAAAGCAAGCAATTCAATCCATATGTATGCTGGTAACTGTAGCTCTGCGTGCCAGTGTGTGGAGGATGGTCGCCCCCACCCAGTAAAAAGCCAACACCTGCTGATTTAACAATGTTTGCCATACAATGCATCGTGTGTATTTAGCAGTCTTGTTGACCTGCCCTATGGCAGACAAAAATGTCTTCATACCTAAAATTCTGCCATCTTCAGTGGTTGTCAATACTTGTAGCAGTGTTGGGCGTATCAATGGGCCCCACTAGGCCAGAGGTTCTATAGCAGAGCTGGCATCAGAAACCATAGTGGCTAGCTTATTGTGCACAGTTTCTATGTGACAAGCATATAAAGCTCCTGCAATTAATGAATCTAGCTCCCTAGCTACGCGCACTCTAGTGATGGGCCATAGAAATGGACTCCATTTGTAGCAGCTTGGTAGTACTAAGGAAACATTGCCTCATGATAAACCTATGTCTAAGTGTATCACTGTAATAATGGAGGTGTGCATTACCAGCCTACAATTTACATGTTGCCTTACTACTGGAAAATCTAACACGTTCACAGTGTCTACCTATTGTGACTTGGAGAATACCCTTCTTCAAGTGGGATATCTACCATATACAATATTAGTTTTTAGCCACAAACACCATACTACTATCCGGCAGTGGCTGTTTCATCACACCATGGTATAAAAATGCATTTAGTCAAGTTATAGTCCATAAAATCTTGGCGAGAACACTCGCTGCAGTTCTTGGTCAGAAAAACATCACATTAAACAAATTAAACAAATCGTATCCATTCAGTGACAAAAGATGCCGGACAATGTGCCAGGCCAGTACGCTAGCAATTACATGTGGATACTCATTTGTAGCGCTTTTCCAAAGAATTATTCCAAATGTCTACAATCAAAAGGTGACTCTTTGCATTAGTGTGCTGAAGACAGCTGTCCCCACAAAAACATGAAACTGGTTGGTTTAACAAAAACCGTGTCACACACTGTGTCATAAAATCAAACATCAAGTCAGTCATGGTTTCATTTACCTGCCTTAAGCTGGCTGTAAAAGTATCCAGTGTTTCAAAGATTACCATTTCAAATTATAGCTCACACACTTGGCAGCATTACTTCAATTTAAGAATCTTAACCTACGCACAGGTGACTTTGATGTGCGCACTCATCTTATCTCAAAAATAAATTACGCTCCTGCTTGCATAATTCTGCTGCCCCAACAGTTCATAAATCATTTTCCTGCCTACGTGCAACGTAGAAGAAGTTTTTTTTTTTTTCAAAAAGCAAAACATCTCTGGTTAAAGCAATTCAGTTGGAAGAGCAAAACCATTTCGTTTTTTCAGATTCATCTCAACAGTGCATTTAAAAATAATTTTTCAATGTGTTAGCATTCAATTGCTGTGTCACACAGCTGTTTGTGGTGCATGATGTTACAGTCCACAACTCATTGTCCATAGTCCTTTAAACAAGAAAGGGCAAGCCATGTCAATTAAGTTATTTCCAGCAACTGAATCATTTGAATGTGTAGCATCAAATATTTGATAATTAGCCAAGTCTGCACCGTGCCAGTTCAGCAAAAGTTAATACTCTGTTGGACACCTTTCGCAGGTTGCAGCATTGAGTGCGGTGCAGGGCACGTTTGAAGTTGAAATAGCATGTCGCAGTGGCTCGCTTTCTCTGAGAATGCGTCTGTTTCCTTGATCAGTGTCACCCGGCATTTGCACACGTCTACCCCCCAATCTATTTCTTGGTTATTTGCCTAGGCAAAATACAAACAGAAATGTTAGGATTTCATCAAAACTTCAATATCAGCGTTATCCACCCCTTCCCATAATACCACCCCCATCTTCAAAAAGTCTCATCAGGTAACTACACACTTTGTCATTGCTACTGCAATTATTTATCACCCTTCTGCATGTTTCTGGAGGCTTATTTACACTCAACCATACGGGGTGTAACTGCCTAATCACAAACTCATTTGTGCAATGCGATCATAGTTGGTCAATGGTACCTCAGACTGATCTGTGCTTTTACAAAGCCATATAATAAGTACCCAGGTCGCACAATGCTTTTCTTTTTTCACCAAAGCGATCACAAATGCCAGGCGCCAACTTGCTTCCAGTGTCTCATGATCTTGATTTAGTTTGCCCTGCTGGCATCACTCCATTTTTCAAAGGTAAAGTCTTTCAGTCCAATACCGCTTGCAGTTGCACAAGCAGCTTTGTTTATGTTTTTTTCTCCATACAGGCAGTGTCTTTCAAGCCTCTGGTTTTTTCACTTGTCATTTTTTCAAAGGGGGTTTGCTGTTTCTTGGACTACCCCTTTGAGTGCAACAGTCTAAGTCAGTTTCTTTTGTTGCTTCAACAAATCATTCATTCTTGCACTAAGCCATGAGGCTTCTGGATCATGGCTAATGTGCAGTGTTCATGTTATACTTCAAAGCCCCGCTCTGCATGTTGTCTTTTGCAAAACGGCTAAGCACTTTTGTCAGTTCTGCTTCCATCTGGAATGCCATAATGTCTTTGTCAGTTACTCCATCCCTGGCAATGTAGCTTGCAGTTTGCCAGATGTGCATTTTCTCTTCTCAAAGCGCCTAGAGGTTTCTTCTCCAGTGCACAGCGCTTTACTTCAGTTCACATCACATGGAGCATGGGAATGCAGCTTGCACAGCAATAGCGTTTCACTTCACATCACATCACATCACATGGGAATGCGGTTTGCACAGTAATGTCTGTTGGAATGGGCAGCTGTCTTTTCTTGGCCCATTCACAGATGCATAGGTAAATGTTCAGATGTGATGTGCCCGTCTGCCATCCTGCATGCCTTTGTTTCCTACCACAGTGTCACTGGGCAAATTCTTTACTTCTGAACAGCTCTCTGTCTTTGCACCTCCTTCCTCAGGAATGCAGGCATTGTTTATCTTTCGTGTGCACCTGGCAGCGCCATGAGCACGCAGCAAGCTTATCTCTTTTGCCTATAACTCTTACACTGTGGCGGCTTCAATGGAAAGGCACTCGTTTCAGACAGTTCATCCAGATTAACTCTTTCTTGTACTGTTTCTGCTTTTGTTTGCCTTCGCTTTCGCGCACCTCGCCCAAGACAGCTTCAAGGCACAAGCTCTGCACACACAGCAAGACTCTTGTTTTCAAAAGCGGCACTTTCTCTTGTCATCAGATTCTACTCCATGTAATTTTGCAAAATGTTAAAGCGTCTTTTTGCCTGTTTTAAACTGATTAATGTCCCATTTAAAAGCATACGTTTTTTTTTTCTTCCTTGTAACCTTGTAGTTTTGGCTTCACGAGCTGAATCCAAAGTAATGTGCGATCTTTCAAGAGAACTCACAACCCACTAAATCTTTGTGCTATCTTATCACACACAGATTTTTCATTCTGTTGTACCATTGCCAAAATATAACCACTTATTTCAGTGCATTTAAAAAATAAAAATGCCATGTTTAGTTTAGTGCAGCTCTCTGCACTGTTTTCCTGCAAGAGCAACCCACACTCTATATTGCTTGTGGGCTGTTTAATGTGTCAACAACATTTTTTCACCATGTATCACAGTCAACAGGACACTATTTCCAAATCATACATCACTTATAAGGCAACAGCACAAATCCATGGCATAGCGTGGGGACAGTCAAAAATACTCCAGGGGCAATTTAGAAAAATATAAATTGTTTTTTCCCCCAAACCATTGCAAACTGATTCTGCAAATTCAAATCAATACACAAAAATCGAAAATCCAAATAATATTCACTCACTTTCTTTTTAAGTGAGTCTCTCACCCATTATAAGCATGGCACAGCTTAAAATGCAATATAACCATTTTAGTGTGTTTCCTTTAAAAACAGAATTCGCCACCACTAGCACATGGAATTTACAGTTGCCAAAAGAAAAAAACAAACCCTTTAGGCTCTCAGCACAGATATTACTCTTTCTCCTAAGCATGGCTCATTCCCCTCATTATTTTTCAGGAATGCCAACACTTCAAAAGCATACATCAAAAAAGCGAACCTTCGCCTCCGAACATTACAACCCCCACTCGCTAGCACACTGGGGCTGAGTCAATGGTTAAATCACTATTCACAATTTGCATGTCAAATCCTTGCAATTATTTTTCCCTGCCCTCATGACAGAATAGAGATGAGAACTCCGTCTCACTATGCATTCCAAATTACAACTTTAAACTGGGGAAACCGCATGATAAAATTCTTTTCTAATTGAGCATACATCTTTCTTGACCATTCATCAGAGTGCTTTAAACAAAGCCATTTCCCGCTTGTTTATCGCCTTGTACTCCCTGGCTCCATCCCAAGCAATAAGTCAGTCACGACTGATTTACTGAAGGGAGTCTTAACCACACAAGCTATCGGCTACGGCAAGCCGACACAACATTGCTGCCTTTTGAAGTCTCAGAGCTGCAGTGAGACCACCAAGGAAATGCGACAGCCTGCTCCCCACTCTACACTGTGTTCTCTCACACAATTTGTCATGTCACAGCACGGCACTGCTCTTCACAAATCCCACAAAGCTGCCACCAAATGTCTTGATATGGGCAAAATCTTCCTCGGGGCCAGCCCTTTGAGAGCAAAAATACCCAATTCAGCCCAAAATACAGGTTCTATTGTGCTGAGCAGTGATCTCATGCTAGTGACAAATGACACTTTCAAAGTTTTAGCATATTTATTCTAAGCAGTGAATTTCATATACATTTGGGATTCAAGTTAGAGAATATTACAAAGCATAAACCTTAGAGCAATGCAAAATATAGTGAAGCATGGAACTTAGATAAACATAGAGAAACATAGAGAAATATAGAGAAATATAGAGAAACACAGTCTTACGTCCCTTTAATCAGCACTGGGAGACCCTTGGGCCCTCATAAGCTAGCTGTAAACAAGCCCCGCTCAGAGGACAATGCTGAAGGACACCGTCAGAGCCAATTCCGGGCACTTGTTTCTGCACGAATCAAGTCCACAGGACGATCTCCCCCTCAGTCATGGGAGCATGGATATTTTATAATCTCGTGCTGTCAGTCACCATGACGCACAGTTCCAGAACTTTCCCTGTGCAAAATATGGGCTGGCTCATGGAAAAAACCCAACTCTGTTAATTTCCACTGCTCCGTCTGAGCCCCCCCCCACCCTGGCTCCCATCTGCGAAAGCTCAGGAATGTCTTATCAGTGCCTTCCCAGAGAAAAGGAAGATTAGCTTGGGTCAGGGCTACCGTTAGAAAGGCAGAATATTCAGATGGAAGCAGGGATGTATTAACCCCATCTGCAAGCTCTAAAAGGCATGCACTCATAGTTTAGTGTTTATAGCGCTTAAGACTGGCTATCTAAGCGCTATATGGGTGCCATGATGCTCCAAACACTCCAAAAATACCTATTAGCTACAGAGCTAGGGGCCCTCTCCCTGCCTGTCTATCAACAATGCATAATGTGACCTATTTCATACTAGGCCTGCATATTCCTTGTAGCTCACTACTGCATAATGGAGGTGCTACAACAGACTACTGTCAGCATTTTTAGCACATACTTTGAATACACTATTGGCTTTCAGCGGCTACTGCTGTCATCTAAAGCCCTGATTGGCAAGGTTGCAATTTCGTGTATCACTACAGGAGATGGGACGATAGTTGGCTGGGCAGGAAGGGTCTGCTGATGTTTTTTTAAGGAGGGCGGAGTGCTTGAGGGAGGATGGAAAAGAACCAGTAGCAAAGGAGTGGTTGCAAAGATCAGCAAGAGCAGGGGCGAGAGATGAAAGTTGTCCTTGATGGTTGTGGATGAGCAAGGGGCAACCTGTTTGGAGGGAACCTTCATGGAGTTGATAACTCTGGTAACTTCTTCTGGAGGGACAGAGGTGAAGGAGGAAAAGGAGGAAGGAGGGTGAGTGGTCGGGGGAGGAAAGGAAGGTGGTGGCTTGGAAGAGTGCGTGAGAAGGCTGTTCAGTATGTCCTGGGTTTTGGAGGTGAAGTGAGTGGCGAGTGCATTGCAAAGGGCCTGGGAAGGAGTAGGGGCAGAGGATACTGTGGACGGGTTGGCAAGTTTCCTGCAGCTTTTTAAGAATTCAGTCGTGTTGTTGGACACGCCAGATACTCATGCCTGAATGTGGGCCCTTTTTTTGGTACGGACAGAGAGTCTGTAATGCCTTTGGAGCAGGCGGCAGGCCAGTTCATCAGAGGGTGAACTTGAGGTTTTCTGCTTCCGTTATGCAGCCCTGCACTTACATGTTAGGCATGCAAGTTCGGGGTCATACCAGCTGTTTCGGTTGAAGGCAGGTTTCAGGCGGATCCTCATGACTGGGGCAAGGATGCCAAGGGTGTTGGTAATGGAAAGCTAGAGGTTGCTGAAAGTAGAGGTAGAGTCTGAGTTGGGTGGGCAAGGCGGAATGAAGGTGGAATTGAAGGCAGCAGCTGATACTCATTTCATCAGATGGATGTTTGTGAATGCGGTTGACAGGGCTTTTGGAGGAGTGTTCACAAGGCCATAGGGACCCAAGTGGGAAGAGAGTGATGACCAGAGGAGATGAGAGAGGTAGGTCGGCGTGGATGATGGCGTCCAGCGTGTGTCCGGCAGAGTGGGTTGGACCAGAAGGAAGAACGGAGGTTTAGAGAGGTACAGAGGTCAATGAAGAGGGTGGATGCTGTGCACGTGGAGTCTAATTGGAAGTTAAAGTCACCCGGGAGTAGCAGGTTGGAGGTGGTTGAGAGTAAGGAGTAACAGAAATTAGCCCACTAAAAGAGAAACAGAGGAAGCGCCTGGAGGCCGGTACATTGTAGCAATGGTCAGGGTGGAGAAGGGAGAGATGACCATTTTGCATAGTAGGCTCTCAAAGGACGAATAGAGCTGAGTGGATAGGATGGACGAAGGAATCCACTCAGGGAATATTAAGGCAACCCCACCGCTCAGTGAGACAGTCAAAGGCAGTGACTGAGCTGGCATTGAACCAAGTCTCTTGTCAGGGCTGGGGCTGGAATAGGCCTGTAGTGATTCACAGAATAGGAGGATGTTTCTTTAAGAGTTGGTTTTCCAAGTTAAGATGGAGGAATGCAGGGCTTCCCAAGTTAAGATGGAGGAATGCTGAGCTTATCTGATTGGCTGGGAGAACAATGGCTTGGGTACTTGGTTTGTGTGCAGGATTCTATAACTGCCCTTCAGTCCCTGGAACCTCATAGTGTGTTAAAGGTTTCCTTAATTTAAGGCCTTATCCAGAGACCAGAGAAAGCATCAGAAGTAAGAAATCAACAATATGTTAATGTTAAAGGATATTTGTACCACGCACTATCACCACCGGAGAGGTCCCCCTGGCATCATCTGAAGTTTGAGCGCGAGTTCGGAACAAATTAAATGCTTGTGTTTTGGAAGCGCATTAATTTTTGAGCCATCGTGAGCGCGAGGCTACATTATTTTGGCAGTGCGAGAGAGAAGCGTGTGTGTTTTAAGTGCGCCTGCTTTATCTGAAGTTGAGCGCATGTTTGAAACAAATTAAATGCGCGTGTTTTGAAGCACGTGACTTTTTGAGCCATCCCAAGAGTGAGGTTACGTTATTTGGGCAACGCACCGCTAGAGAGAAGCGCGTGTGTTTTTAGTTTTGCATGTTTCATCTGAAGTTGGGTGCGAGTTCAGAGGCACTGAATGCGTGTGTTTTGGAGCGCGTAGATTTTTGAGTAATCGCGAGTGTGAGGCTCCGTTACGTTTACAGCGTGAGAGAGAGGCGCATGTAAATTGAACATTTTGTAAGTAGCGTGCTGTTTTCTTGTGCCCGCGTCTTTTTGAGGATTTGTTTTTGTGCGTGTTCTACTTTTCCACGGACAATAAACATAACGTGCAAATAAATACTCATACTTTTATTATCTTGCTAAAACTGCTGCAATGGCAAGATACTTTCTAAAGGATTCTGCAAGACTATGAAAGCAGAGCAACAGAAAGAGGACAGCAATTTTAAAAGGAGTTTCTTATTCTCAAAGAAAAGGTTTAAGTGACTTTAATTATTCATTTACCAGAAGAGATGATAAGCAGAAAACAAAAGTTCATTCAACAGAAGTAGAAAACAAAAAAAACTTTGGCTGCTCAGCATAATAAGCAAAAGATAAGTAGAGTATTCAATTTCTACAATCTCAATCTGGTTTTAATGCAGAGTTACAGAACTGATCCTGTGTGTGTATATACAGTCAAACCTTTCAACTCATAATTTCTAGTACAGAAGAAAACTGGAAACTTATTTTTACATGTTACAAGTGAACAATTCAGCCTCTGAGCAGTTAGCAGAGGCTCAGCAGGTAAGAGGCTTTCACTTAAGTAACATTTACCAAAAAGATAATAATTACACAGTATAATTATAACCAGGTACATCTTTTTTCACTACAGATTCCATGGACAGCCAGAAGGTTGAGCCTGCAGTTTTCTCATTTGTTGTTTTCTCCACTACCCCTTTCCCTTCCTTGGGGCTTTCTTCTCAGCTACATTTTAGTTAAGTTGAGCAGGGAACTCTTTGTGAGGGACTGTGGGATCAGCATCAGCTCCTGTGGAATTACATCACGGCAGTCCTGACAGTGTCAGTGAGTGTGAGTATGTCAAGGTCAGTGTCTTCAAGAAGAAGGCAGATGTCAGCAGAGTGTTGGTTGGCTGAGCATGCCGTTGAGGGTCGCCAGGTGGCGACGATCACTGTCTTTGAAAGTTTTTGAAGGTGTAGTACTGGGGCGTGGTACTTCAGTCAGGGGTGACAGAGCAAAGGGGGAAGCAGGGGGAGAGGCAGGAGAAGGAAGGAAGCTGATGAAATGGCAGGATCCGGTCAAATAGGAGGAGATTGGCCTGAGGGCCTTGAACCAGGATGGTATCAGTGAAGTAGACAGTAATGAAGCAGCAAGATGAGAAGAAGCCCGCCAAGAGGACTTCCACTTGGTGCCGTCATTAATGCGAGAGGAAGAGTAAGGGGAGAGAGTAGAGATGAGATGTCCATAGGTCTGGAGATGGGACAGAGAAAAGGATGTCAGTGAAGATTTCTATGGAGGATGCACTGACAGGTGTCTGCAATTGGGAGGCCAGGGTTTGCAGCAAGGATGTCTTTTTATGCTTTTTCCGTCCAGATTTTGTGAGAGAGGGTGGATAGTGTAGCAGTTGCAGTAGACCGAGCAAGAGGTAAGATGCAAGAGGCAAAGAGATAAAGAGGGAAGGGGGTGCTGCAGTGCACCATTCTGACTTTAACTCACAGGCGGCCAAGTAAAACAGTATATGCATAGCCATAACCTCAATTTGTTCATAAGAGGCTTCTCCCTCAACCCCCTCTGTACCCGGAGAGACTCAAAAGACTCAGAAGTGTTTGGGAGCTCTCCCCTCCTTCCCCTATGACAATCTCAATGTCAATCAGTTCCAGAACCAAAGCCGTTGGTACTTGTTTAAGCGCACGAGGAACTGAAAGCTCTTTAGCACTGGTTTTAGATGACGTAATGGGCAAAAGCAAAATCCGTCTCACCTCTGGTTCTGCTACAAAAGGGGACACAGGGGTAGCCATCAAGTCCTGGAGCTTCAGTTGTCGAGTGTGCGCCCCCCCCCACTTCCATCTTGACTGAGACACCCAGAAGTTAATCACAAGTTTTCTCAGGCTCAGCAGCAGTCCACAGCCAGCCTGCAGCCTGACTGCAGCTGACTGAACTCGATCTTGCTGAACTCCACGAACCGGCGCTATGCACCCAGGCAACCTTATTAAGGGACGAGAACTTAGTTTGATGCTAAGGGCAAGCTTGTTTTGACAGTCTGTTGTATCAGTGACATTTCAGGAACATGGGGCACTTGTCCTTGTGTTCACAATGGGCATCTGCCATAAAGACTGGGTCAGGGAACATGGCAGCATTGCTTTAGGTTTATCTAACGTGTAGTTCCTTTACAGGTTTAAACCTAGGAGTTCCCAAGCCAGCATCTTACCTGTTGCATAATCATTCATCTTGTTTTTTTCCTGCTTCTATGAGTGATATTAGTTACCTACTTAAATCCATGATTGGCTGTTCACTGAAGACAATTGAGAGCTAGGAGTCGAGTTTTGTATATATCTTTTTTGCGGAGGAAGAAGTCTTGCGCATAGGTTTCTCCTCAAATCTCCACATCTAAAAGGTTGAATCAGTGCATGAAGCAATGATGGCAGGTAAGCATTAGCAGTATATTTATGAGAAAAGGTATGGGGAGCTCTGGGGTGACTCAATTCCAAACAACTATTCTTTATGGAATGGAAATGAGTCATGATCTCTGAATTAACTATTATAATAGTGAGGAGAAAAATCTGAAAAAGGGATTAGGCCTCCCAAATTGTGTCAAAATAGCGATTATTCGCTTTGAATTAGGACTACCCTCACTCTATACATGTCTTTTTTAATATTTTTATCGAAGGTTTTTAATACCTGCCGAATGTTCGCTGTTTTGTGATCTTATAAGAATGAGTTTAGATCATAGAGATGGGTTTTTACATGATTTTAAGTTAAAGAGTGAGGCAATTTTACGTAATATTGTGGCTTGTGCTGATATCCCGATTTCAACCCCTTTATGGGTAAAGAAGACATTATTTTTAAATGATTGGCATAATACAATTGCTAAGCACGGCAATATGAAATGTATAGTCACGTTCAGAAATTTGATAAAGCTTTGGGCATTTCACCAAGATACTTGTCTAATTTCCCGAACACGTTTCTGAGAGACCAATTTCTACGATTTAGTGCCTCATTATGAGTCCGGCTGTAGCCGTGCCGGTAAAAACAGCAGGCTTTCGTCGTACTCGTGCATTTTTCTGGCGCCTGGCTTCACAGAAACCCCGGGGGATTACAACCTTGGTGTTCCTGGAAGTCAGGCGCCGGAAAAATGTTAATCCCCATTCCCGTTTGAGTCCCATAGGACTCAAACGGGAATGGGGATGACGGAAGCACCAGCACAGTTAATATTGGTGCCGGTGCTTCTGTGTAATTCTGCAAGCAGCTGCTGTCCCGCCCGCCTGTTCAGACCTGGTGGGCGGGACGGCTGCCGCCCGCATTCTCGGAGTGTGTCGGTCCGGTAACAACGGTGCCGGTAGTCTTACCAGCACTGTTGCTACTGGACCAGCACACTCGTAATGAGGCTGTTGGACTTAATTTGCTTCCTACTGCTGACATATTGACTGTGTGGAAATTAACAATGGACTCAGATGAAGCATTTTGTTTTTGTGGAGACCCAGCTGCTACTCAAACATTAAAACATGTTTTGATTGAGCGTCCTAAATTAGCTAATATAAGCCCATTCATTTTAGCTAAATTTGTGAATAAGATTGAATGGTTGTTTTAAGAGGGTTGTTGGCTTTGCCTTTCGAGTGGGAACAAAACATTCCTTATAACTGCTATTTTGGATTCTGGAATGTTGGTGAACAGAGCAGCAGCTTAGGCCAACTGCTCCTGCTCCCTCCCAGCCTATAGATAAGTGAAAACAGATTAAATGAATACCATTCAAAAGAAAAAGATTGAGATTCCTGACAATCCTACTTCAAAGAAATCTAAACAAGATGAGAATACGGATGAAATTCCAGGAATTGGTGACATTATGCACTTTTGTTGAAGACTGCGCAGGATGTTGGTGAAATGAAAATTACACTGAGTGAATTGTCCTCTCAAGTGGGTCATCTGGAGACTAGAGTGACTAAAGTGGAGGCTGAAATACAACATTGGCCACCGAGGTTGTAGGCAGCTACAGAGCATACAAGGAGTTAAGGTATGATGATTCTGATTTGAAGAAAAGAAATTTGCGGCTGGAGGCAGACCAGATGAATTTAAACTTACGCTTATTGGGAGTGGAAGAAGATCCAGGCTTGGACAACGATCTTGATTTGAGAATCAAAGGTGTTTAGTTGAGACTCTGGGGAAAAATGTCTTGAAGGATGGTGACCTGGATTATTCTTTTAGAGCTGGCAAAACTGCAAATGTTGGAAAACCAAGACAAATCATCATGGTCATGACGAAAGTGAGTGCAAAGGAAAGAATATTGAAAGCTGTTAGAGAGAAAGGGAAACTTGTACTGCATGGAGTCCAATTGGCCATCTACCCAGACTTCCCAAAAGAAATTGTGGATATGAGGAAAGCTTTTAAAAATGCAAAGATTATGGCGCAGGAGAAAGGAATTAAAACTATGCTGGTCAAGCCTGCAACTCTGAAGATCTTCCTGGTTAATGGTGTTAAGTCCACGGATGATCCTGTGCAAGCAGAGAACTGGCTCAGAGCTGAAAATCACAGGATAGATAAAAATGTTAACTGATGTGTTTTACAGATGTAGAAGTTAAATGTTATCCTTTGATTAATAGTATTTAATGTGATGGATTTTTATGCTTAAAACACAAAATGATTTTTGATTATATATTGTTATTACTCAATCCATGATTGTCGTTTGTTAGTATCAACGGTTACTTTTGGCTCAAGCTTTCATAGGGCTCGTGTGGCTGTGTGGGTGCCTTACTCTAACAGGGCCTTGGTTCGTATTGTATTTCATTTGTTTACGGAAGTAGAATACACTTCGAATGACGGGTTACGTCTTTCACTGTTTGGGTATGTGAATATGATTCTCTTTGTTGCGTTTGTCACGTTTGACTTTAATGAGTTGTGGGGGGGTGGCTGTGACCCAAATGCTGCTGGATTGGGCAGCACTGTCAGGTGATCGTGTTACGACACGTTCACTTGTGACTTCCTGTATATATGATCGGGTTTCGGATGATTTCGGGTGGGACTGGCATCGCATCGCCGTGATGTCATGTGTGGATTGGGTGAGTACAGGGGATGAAAGGGGCTCTGTAGATGTGTTTGCTCTTATTGAGCCGGTCGTGTTCGCTTGTGGGCGCGTAGTAGAACCCTCCGGTATCGGGAGCGTGTAGTAGAACCCTCCGGTATCGGGAGCGTGACTATTGAGTGGCTGGCGTCAGTGAGAGCTAGCGGGTCTGGTAGGTGAGGTGTGCTGGCTGAAACAATATAGGGGGCCGCGTTCAGCAAAATCTTGACGGCAACCTCGCTAGTGTTTACACAGGCTGACATGGTGCATAGAGGAGACTACTGAGGAAATCCCCATACATTTTACATGTATATCCATTAATGATTGAAATGTGCACTCCTGTCTCCGTCTTATGTTCCTGACACAATTTAACCTCGCATAAGTTTAAAACGGATGTGTGGGGTTGTGTGCATTGGTTGTTGGCGCTAGGTGCTTGTACTAGTCTTGAAGTATAGCCATGGTTGTGGAGGTTACCTTGGAGATTTCTGAACACATTTGTAAATCCCGACAATTGTTTTAACTATCTGTATCATTATGATATCTGCAGCACAATATATATTAATTAATCTACATAAACCTGTCAGCTACACACAGAACTCTACTTAATCAGATCCCTAACAATCTACCCATATTGCACAAAAACATTCCTAGCTGTTGATGCCTGACTCTTGCTTCACTCAGTTTTGACCCTGTTTGGATATGTTGTTCTGTCCGAATGCTCAGATCCATCTGTACCCAGTTCATGATGAGACTCATTATTTAGTACTGTATTATACTAGGAGCATATGCAGGGATTATAGTATGGATGGACAGGAGAGGGGTAACAATTGATAGACTACTCCAATGAATGTACATATTTATGTAGACAATGTGGGGTATGTGTGTGTAATTGCCTGAGAAATGTAATTTTGTAATGTATGGTAATCTCCACATTTCCAAAGAAGGAGCCATGATATGATTTTTTTTTCAGATAGCATTGCTGTACTCGAGGGGCGTGAAAGGCATGTACTCTGAGGGTCTTCAAATATTTAGATGCCATCCTGTAATGTTGGTGGTGTATTTGGGATGCTTGTGTCAGGTGGAAGAATTTTTCATATAAAGTTGGAGACATTGGCGTGTAGATACAATGTGCTAATATTGACGTTTTTATGTTGCCATAAGATTATTTCCACTAATACACCCTCTGTCAGTTGTCTTAATGAGATATTGGATTATTAAAGTGCATTTGATGGTAGTGGTTTAGAATTTGAGGCTCATATTATTGGATTGGCTTGGCTCAATGTGATCCACAATGTGCAGTGTATGGTGCTCTAATTACCATATGTGTAATTTTGATAGTACATCCTGCTAGTTGACTTTTAATGGGAATATAATGCGTAAGGAAGGAGCATAGAATTTGTACAAAGATTTCTATAGCTGTCATAGCTAGACTTATTTTGGGTTAATAGAATGATATTTTAATGGTGTTTAAGATCCTATCTGCTGATACATTCAATGATTATATTTATGGACTGTAATAGGGAGGGGTGGGACAGTCCTTTTCTCTGTGAAAGTTGAACTTAGAAGTGCGCCCAATAGCCCTTCAGTGAATATAGAAGTGTGCCCAATAGACTCTGTGTGAAGGTTGAACTTAGAAGTGTGCCCAATAGTCCCTCTGTGAATATAGAAGTGTGCTCAATAGACTCTCTGTGAAAGTTGAACTTAGAAGTGCGCCCAATAGAACCTCTGTGAAAGTTGAACTTAGAAGTGTGCCCAATAACCTTTCTGTGAATATATAAGTGTCTCAATTGGCCCTCTGTGAAAGTTGAACCTAGAAGTGTGCCCAATAACCTTTCTGTGAATATATGTGTCCCAATTGGCCCTCTGTGAAAGTTGAACTTAGAAGTGTGCCCAATAGACTCTCAGTGAAAGTTGAACCTAGAAGTGTGCTCAATAGACTCTCTGTGAAAGTTGAACTCAGAAGTGCGCCCAATAGACCCTCTTGAAAGTTGAACTTAGAAAGTGTGCCCAATAGCCACTCTGTGAATATAGAAGTGTGCTCAATAGACTCTCTGTGAAAGTTGGATTTAGAAGTGCATTTAGAAGTTGAATTAGAAGTGTACCCAATAACCTTTCTGTGAATATATAAGTGCCTCAATTGGCCCTCTGTGAAAGTTGAATTTAGAAGTACTCCCAATAGACTCCCTGTGAAAGTTGATTTAAAGTGTACCCAATAGACTCTCTGTGCAAAGTTGAATTTAGAAGTGCATTAGAAGCTGAATTTAAAAGTGTGCCCTGTAACACCTCTGCACAAAGCTGAATTTAGAAGTGTGCCCAATAACCTTTTAGTGAAAGTTAGATTTAGAAATACATTTAGAAGTTGAATTAGAAGTATGCCCAAAAGCCCCTCTGTGAAAGTTGAATTTAGAAGTGCATTTAGAAGTTGAATTAGAAGTGTGCCCAATAACCTCTCTGTGAATCTAGAAGTATCCCAATTGCCCTCTGTGAAAGGTGAACTCAGAAGTGTGCCCAATAGCCCCTCTTTGAATATAGAAGTGTGCCCAATAGACTCTCTGTGAAAGTTTGAACTTAGAAGTACGCCCAATAGCTTTTAGGTGAAAGTTGGATTTAGAAGTGTGCCCAATAGCCGCTCATTGAAAGCTGAATTTAGAAGTGTGACCAATGGCCTCTCTGTCGAAAGTTGAGTTTGGAAGTGTGCCCTTTAGCACCTCTGTACAAAGTTGAATTTGGAAGTGTGCCCAATAGCCTCTCTCTGAAAACCGAATTTAGAAGTGTGACCAATAGACTTTACGTGAAAGTCGAATTCAGAAGTGGATTTAGAAATTGAAGTAGAAGTGCGCCCAATAGCCTCACTGTAAACGTTAAATTCAAAATGCACTCAATAGACTCTCTGTGAAAGTTGAATTTAGAAGTCCATTAGAAGCCAAACTTAGAAGTGTGCCCAATAACCTCTGTGAATCGAGAAGTGTCCCAATTGCCCCTCTGTGAAAACTGAATTGGAAGTGGGCCCAGCATCCTATTAATCTAATGCTGTGCCTGGTTGAATTGACTAATCTCCCTAATAACCTCTCTGTACAAAGTTGATTTTAGAATCATGCCTAATACCCTCCCTGTATAAAGTCGAATTGAGAGAAGTGTGCCTAATATCCCTGCTACACAAAATTGACTCTAGAAATAGACCTAATAACATCTCTATACTAAATTAAATGTAGTGGTAGACCTAATATCATCCCAGGGTACGATTGAATTTAGAACTGCGCCTAATAGTCTATTATCCCCTCTATATAAAATTGAATAGCATCTCTGTGTGCAGTTGAACCTAGAAGTGTACCTAATTGCCCAATATCACCTCTGTGTGCAGTCGAACCTAGAAGTGCACCTAATAGTCTAATATCATCCCTGTGCAAATTGAACTCAGAAGTGTGCCTTAAAGCGTACCTGAATTGAGAACTACAATTAGAAAGCCCTCATAAAATCCACCTAAAAGCTTGTACGAAGCATGAGTACGTAGCGTGCTGTTTTCTTGTGCCCGCGTCTTTTTGAGGATTTGTTTTTGTGCGTGTTCTACTCTTCCACGGACAATAAACATGACGTGCAAATAAATACTCATACTTTTATTATCTTGCTAAAACTGCTGCAATGGCAAGATACTTTCTAAAGGATTCTGCAAGACTATGAAAGCAGAGCAACAGAAAGAGGACAGCAATTTTAAAAGGAGTTTCTTATTCTCAAAGAAAAGGTTTAAGTGACTTTAATTATTCATTTACCAGAAAAGATGATAAGCAGAAAACAAAAGTTCATTCAACAGAAGTAGAAAACAAAAAAAACTTTGGCTGCTCAGCATAATAAGCAAAAGATAAGTAGAGTATTCAATTTCTACAATCTCAATCTGGTTTTAATGCAGAGTTACAGAACTGATCCTGTGTGTGTATATACAGTCAAACCTTTCAACTCATAATTTCTAGTACAGAAGAAAACTGGAAACTTATTTTTACATGTTACAAGTGAACAATTCAGCCTCTGAGCAGTTAGCAGAGGCTCAGCAGGTAAGAGGCTTTCACTTAAGTAACATTTACCAAAAAGATAATAATTACACAGTATAATTATAACCAGGTACATCTTTTTTCACTACAGATTCCATGGACAGCCAGAAGGTTGAGCCTGCAGTTTTCTCATTTGTTGTTTTCTCCACTACCCCTTTCCCTTCCTTGGGGCTTTCTTCTCAGCTACATTTTAGTTAAGTTGAGCAGGGAACTCTTTGTGAGGGACTGTGGGATCAGCATCAGCTCCTGTGGAATTACATCACGGCAGTCCTGACAGTGTCAGTGAGTGTGAGTATGTCAAGGTCAGTGTCTTCAAGAAGAAGGCAGATGTCAGCAGAGTGTTGGTTGGCTGAGCATGCCGTTGAGGGTCGCCAGGTGGCGACGATCACTGTCTTTGAAAGTTTTTGAAGGTGTAGTACTGGGGCGTGGTACTTCAGTCAGGGGTGACAGAGCAAAGGGGGAAGCAGGGGGAGAGGCAGGAGAAGGAAGGAAGCTGATGAAATGGCAGGATCCGGTCAAATAGGAGGAGATTGGCCTGAGGGCCTTGAACCAGGATGGTTATCAGTGAAGTAGACAGTAATGAAGCAGCAAGATGAGAAGAAGCCCGCCAAGAGGACTTCCACTTGGTGCCGTCATTAATGCGAGAGGAAGAGTAAGGGGAGAGAGTAGAGATGAGATGTCCATAGGTCTGGAGATGGGACAGAGAAAAGGATGTCAGTGAAGATTTCTATGGAGGATGCACTGACAGGTGTCTGCAATTGGGAGGCCAGGGTTTGCAGCAAGGATGTCTTTTTATGCTTTTTCCGTCCAGATTTTGTGAGAGAGGGTGGATAGTGTAGCAGTTGCAGTAGACCGAGCAAGAGGTAAGATGCAAGAGGCAAAGAGATAAAGAGGGAAGGGGGGTGCTGCAGTGCACCATTCTGACTTTAACTCACAGGCGGCCAAGTAAAACAGTATATGCATAGCCATAACCTCAATTTGTTCATAAGAGGCTTCTCCCTCAACCCCCTCTGTACCCGGAGAGACTCAAAAGACTCAGAAGTGTTTGGGAGCTCTCCCCTCCTTCCCCTATGACAATCTCAATGTCAATCAGTTCCAGAACCAAAGCCGTTGGTACTTGTTTAAGCGCACGAGGAACTGAAAGCTCTTTAGCACTGGTTTTAGATGACGTAATGGGCAAAAGCAAAATCTGTCTCACCTCTGGTTCTGCTACAAAAGGGGACACAGGGGTAGCCATCAAGTCCTGGAGCTTCAGTTGTCGAGTGTGCGCCCCCCCCCCCACTTCCATCTTGACTGAGACACCCGGAAGTTAATCACAAGTTTTCTCAGGCTCAGCAGCAGTCCACAGCCAGCCTGCAGCCTGACTGCAGCTGACTGAACTCGATCTTGCTGAACTCCACGAACCGGCGCTATGCACCCAGGCAACCTTATTAAGGGACGAGAACTTAGTTTGATGCTAAGGGCAAGCTTGTTTTGACAGTCTGTTGTATCAGTGACATTTCAGGAACATGGGGCACTTGTCCTTGTGTTCACAATGGGCATCTGCCATAAAGACTGGGTCAGGGAACATGGCAGCATTGCTTTAGGTTTATCTAACGTGTAGTTCCTTTACAGGTTTAAACCTAGGAGTTCCCAAGCCAGCATCTTACCTGTTGCATAATCATTCATCTTGTTTTTTTCCTGCTTCTATGAGTGATATTAGTTACCTACTTAAATCCATGATTGGCTGTTCACTGAAGACAATTGAGAGCTAGGAGTCGAGTTTTGTATATATCTTTTTTGCGGAGGAAGAAGTCTTGCGCATAGGTTTCTCCTCAAATCTCCACATCTAAAAGGTTGAATCAGTGCATGAAGCAATGATGGCAGGTAAGCATTAGCAGTATATTTATGAGAAAAGGTATGGGGAGCTCTGGGGTGACTCAATTCCAAACAACTATTCTTTATGGAATGGAAATGAGTCATGATCTCTGAATTAACTATTATAATAGTGAGGAGAAAAATCTGAAAAAGGGATTAGGCCTCCCAAATTGTGTCAAAATAGCGATTATTCGCTTTGAATTAGGACTACCCTCACTCTATACATGTCTTTTTTAATATTTTCATCGAAGGTTTTTAATACCTGCCGAATGTTCGCTGTTTTGTGATCTTATAAGAATGAGTTTAGATCATAGAGATGGGTTTTTACATGATTTTAAGTTAAAGAGTGAGGCAATTTTACGTAATATTGTGGCTTGTGCTGATATCCCGATTTCAACCCCTTTATGGGTAAAGAAGACATTATTTTTAAATGATTGGCATAATACAATTGCTAAGCACGGCAATATGAAATGTATAGTCACGTTCAGAAATTTGATAAAGCTTTGGGCATTTCACCAAGATACTTGTCTAATTTCCCGAACACGTTTCTGAGAGACCAATTTCTACGATTTAGTGCCTCATTATGAGTCCGGCTGTAGCCGTGCCGGTAAAAACAGCAGGCTTTCGTCGTACTCGTGCATTTTTCTGGCGCCTGGCTTCACAGAAACCCCGGGGGATTACAACCTTGGTGTTCCTGGAAGTCAGGCGCCGGAAAAATGTTAATCCCCATTCCCGTTTGAGTCCCATAGGACTCAAACGGGAATGGGGATGACGGAAGCACCAGCACAGTTAATATTGGTGCCGGTGCTTCTGTGTAATTCTGCAAGCAGCTGCTGTCCCGCCCGCCTGTTCAGACCTGGTGGGCGGGACGGCTGCCGCCCGCATTCTCGGAGTGTGTCGGTCCGGTAACAACGGTGCCGGTAGTCTTACCAGCACTGTTGCTACTGGACCAGCACACTCGTAATGAGGCTGTTGGACTTAATTTGCTTCCTACTGCTGACATATTGACTGTGTGGAAATTAACAATGGACTCAGATGAAGCATTTTGTTTTTGTGGAGACCCAGCTGCTACTCAAACATTAAAACATGTTTTGATTGAGCGTCCTAAATTAGCTAATATAAGCCCATTCATTTTAGCTAAATTTGTGAATAAGATTGAATGGTTGTTTTAAGAGGGTTGTTGGCTTTGCCTTTCGAGTGGGAACAAAACATTCCTTATAACTGCTATTTTGGATTCTGCAATGTTGGTGAACAGAGCAGCAGCTTAGGCCAACTGCTCCTGCTCCCTCCCAGCCTATAGATAAGTGAAAACAGATTAAATGAATACCATTCAAAAGAAAAAGATTGAGATTCCTGACAATCCTACTTCAAAGAAATCTAAACAAGATGAGAATACGGATGAAATTCCAGGAATTGGTGACATTATGCACTTTTGTTGAAGACTGCGCAGGATGTTGGTGAAATGAAAATTACACTGAGTGAATTGTCCTCTCAAGTGGGTCATCTGGAGACTAGAGTGACTAAAGTGGAGGCTGAAATACAACATTGGCCACCGAGGTTGTAGGCAGCTACAGAGCATACAAGGAGTTAAGGTATGATGATTCTGATTTGAAGAAAAGAAATTTGCGGCTGGAGGCAGACCAGAGGAATTTAAACTTACGCTTATTGGGAGTGGAAGAAGATCCAGGCTTGGACAACGATCTTGATTTGAGAATCAAAGGTGTTTAGTTGAGACTCTGGGGAAAAATGTCTTGAAGGATGGTGACCTGGATTATTCTTTTAGAGCTGGCAAAATTGCAAATGTTGGAAAACCAAGACAAATCATCATGGTCATGACGAAAGTGAGTGCAAAGGAAAGAATATTGAAAGCTGTTAGAGAGAAAGGGAAACTTGTACTGCATGGAGTCCAATTGGCCATCTACCCAGACTTCCCAAAAGAAATTGTGGATATGAGGAAAGCTTTTAAAAATGCAAGGATTATGGCGCAGGAGAAAGGAATTAAAACTATGCTGGTCAAGCCTGCAACTCTGAAGATCTTCCTGGTTAATGGTGTTAAGTCCACGGATGATCCTGTGCAAGCAGAGAACTGGCTCAGAGCTGAAAATCACAGGATAGATAAAAATGTTAACTGATGTGTTTTACAGATGTAGAAGTTTAATGTTATCCTTTGATTAATAGTATTTAATGTGATGGATTTTTATGCTTAAAACACAAAATGATTTTTGATTATATATTGTTATTACTCAATCCATGATTGTCGTTTGTTAGTATCAACGGTTACTTTTGGCTCAAGCTTTCATAGGGCTCGTGTGGCTGTGTGGGTGCCTTACTCTAACAGGGCCTTGGTTCGTATTGTATTTCATTTGTTTACGGAAGTAGAATACACTTCAAATGACGGGTTAAGTCTTTCACTGTTTGGGTATGTGAATATGATTCTCTTTGTTGCGTTTGTCACGTTTGACTTTAATGAGTTGTGGGGGGTGGCTGTGACCCAAATGCTGCTGGATTGGGCAGCACTGTCAGGTGATCGTGTTACGACACGTTCACTTGTGACTTCCTGTATATATGATCGGGTTTCGGATGATTTCGGGTGGGACTGGCATCGCATCGCCGTGATGTCATGTGTGGATTGGGTGAGTACAGGGGATGAAAGGGGCTCTGTAGATGTGTTTGCTCTTATTGAGCCGGTCGTGTTCGCTTGTGGGCGCGTAGTAGAACCCTCCGGTATCGGGAGCGTGTAGTAGAACCCTCCGGTATCGGGAGCGTGACTATTGAGTGGCTGGCGTCAGTGAGAGCTAGCGGGTCTGGTAGGTGAGGTGTGCTGGCTGAAACAATATAGGGGGCCGCGTTCAGCAAAATCTTGACGGCAACCTCGCTAGTGTTTACACAGGCTGACATGGTGCATAGAGGAGACTACTGAGGAAATCCCCATACATTTTACATGTATATCCATTAATGATTGAAATGTGCACTCCTGTCTCCGTCTTATGTTCCTGACACAATTTAACCTCGCATAAGTTTAAAACGGATGTGTGGGGTTGTGTGCATTGGTTGTTGGCGCTAGGTGCTTGTACTAGTCTTGAAGTATAGCCATGGTTGTGGAGGTTACCTTGGAGATTTCTGAACACATTTGTAAATCCCGACAATTGTTTTAACTATCTGTATCATTATGATATCTGCAGCACAATATATATTAATTAATCTACATAAACCTGTCAGCTACACACAGAACTCTACTTAATCAGATCCCTAACAATCTACCCATATTGCACAAAAACATTCCTAGCTGTTGATGCCTGACTCTTGCTTCACTCAGTTTTGACCCTGTTTGGATATGTTGTTCTGTCCGAATGCTCAGATCCATCTGTACCCAGTTCATGATGAGACTCATTATTTAGTACTGTATTATACTAGGAGCATATGCAGGGATTATAGTATGGATGGACAGGAGAGGGGTAACAATTGATAGACTACTCCAATGAATGTACATATTTATGTAGACAATGTGGGGTATGTGTGTGTAATTGCCTGAGAAATGTAATTTTGTAATGTATGGTAATCTCCACATTTCCAAAGAAGGAGCCATGATATGATTTTTTTTTCAGATAGCATTGCTGTACTCGAGGGGCGTGAAAGGCATGTACTCTGAGGGTCTTCAAATATTTAGATGCCATCCTGTAATGTTGGTGGTGTATTTGGGATGCTTGTGTCAGGTGGAAGAATTTTTCATATAAAGTTGGAGACATTGGCGTGTAGATACAATGTGCTAATATTGACGTTTTTATGTTGCCATAAGATTATTTCCACTAATACACCCTCTGTCAGTTGTCTTAATGAGATATTGGATTATTAAAGTGCATTTGATGGTAGTGGTTTAGAATTTGAGGCTCATATTATTGGATTGGCTTGGCTCAATGTGATCCACAATGTGCAGTGTATGGTGCTCTAATTACCATATGTGTAATTTTGATAGTACATCCTGCTAGTTGACTTTTAATGGGAATATAATGCGTAAGGAAGGAGCATAGAATTTGTACAAAGATTTCTATAGCTGTCATAGCTAGACTTATTTTGGGTTAATAGAATGATATTTTAATGGTGTTTAAGATCCTATCTGCTGATACATTCAATGATTATATTTATGGACTGTAATAGGGAGGGGTGGGACAGTCCTTTTCTCTGTGAAAGTTGAACTTAGAAGTGCGCCCAATAGCCCCTCAGTGAATATAGAAGTGTGCCCAATAGACTCTCTGTGAAGGTTGAACTTAGAGGTGCGCCAATAGCCCCTCAGTGAATATAGAAGTGTGCCCAATAGACCCTCTGTGAAAGTTGAACTTAGAAGTGTGCCCAATAGTCCCTCTGTGAATATAGAAGTGTGCTCAATAGACTCTCTGTGAAAGTTGAACTTAGAAGTGCGCCCAATAGAACCTCTGTGAAAGTTGAACCTAGAAGTGTGCCCAATAACCTTTCTGTGAATATATGTGTCCCAATTGGCCCTCTTGAAAGTTGAACTTAGAAAGTGTGCCCAATAGCCACTCTGTGAATATAGAAGTGTGCTCAATAGACTCTCTGTGAAAGTTGGATTTAGAAGTGCATTTAGAAGTTGAATTAGAAGTGTACCCAATAACCTTTCTGTGAATATATAAGTGCCTCAATTGGCCCTCTGTGAAAGTTGAATTTAGAAGTACTCCCAATAGACTCCCTGTGAAAGTTGATTTAAAGTGTACCCAATAGACTCTCTGTGCAAAGTTGAATTTAGAAGTGCATTAGAAGCTGAATTTAAAAGTGTGCCCTGTAACACCTCTGCACAAAGCTGAATTTAGAAGTGTGCCCAATAACCTTTTAGTGAAAGTTAGATTTAGAAATACATTTAGAAGTTGAATTAGAAGTATGCCCAAAAGCCCCTCTGTGAAAGTTGAATTTAGAAGTGCATTTAGAAGTTGAATTAGAAGTGTGCCCAATAACCTCTCTGTGAATCTAGAAGTATCCCAATTGCCCTCTGTGAAAGGTGAACTCAGAAGTGTGCCCAATAGCCCCTCTTTGAATATAGAAGTGTGCCCAATAGACTCTCTGTGAAAGTTTGAACTTAGAAGTACGCCCAATAGCTTTTAGGTGAAAGTTGGATTTAGAAGTGTGCCCAATAGCCGCTCATTGAAAGCTGAATTTAGAAGTGTGACCAATGGCCTCTCTGTCGAAAGTTGAGTTTGGAAGTGTGCCCTTTAGCACCTCTGTACAAAGTTGAATTTGGAAGTGTGCCCAATAGCCTCTCTCTGAAAACCGAATTTAGAAGTGTGACCAATAGACTTTACGTGAAAGTCGAATTCAGAAGTGGATTTAGAAATTGAAGTAGAAGTGCGCCCAATAGCCTCACTGTAAACGTTAAATTCAAAATGCACTCAATAGACTCTCTGTGAAAGTTGAATTTAGAAGTCCATTAGAAGCCAAACTTAGAAGTGTGCCCAATAACCTCTGTGAATCGAGAAGTGTCCCAATTGCCCCTCTGTGAAAACTGAATTGGAAGTGGGCCCAGCATCCTATTAATCTAATGCTGTGCCTGGTTGAATTGACTAATCTCCCTAATAACCTCTCTGTACAAAGTTGATTTTAGAATCATGCCTAATACCCTCCCTGTATAAAGTCGAATTGAGAGAAGTGTGCCTAATATCCCTGCTACACAAACTTGACTCTAGAAATAGACCTAATAACATCTCTATACTAAATTAAATGTAGTGGTAGACCTAATATCATCCCAGGGTACGATTGAATTTAGAACTGCGCCTAATAGTCTATTATCCCCTCTATATAAAATTGAATAGCATCTCTGTGTGCAGTTGAACCTAGAAGTGCACCTAATAGTCTAATATCATCCCTGTGCATATTGAACTCAGAAGTGTGCCTTAAAGCGTACCTGAATTGAGAACTACAATTAGAAAGCCCTCATAAAATCCACCTAAAAGCTTGTACGAAGCATGAGTACAGCCACTCCACCAGAGTTTGTCGGAAACGACCACCGTGGACCGCCCCCACTCCCCGATCTGCCTTCCGTCCCGTCCCCCCGCCCAAATCATCCCACCCCCCTTCGCATTCCCTACCATTTGCCTCTCCAAACACCAAGCCAGAGGGGCACGATGGCGAACCAACCACCCTAAGACCACTCCTCCCCCGAACCTCACCACCGACCAGCCAATGTTAACCATGCCCGCTCCCCCCACTATCATAACAGGCATACCCCGCCCTGAACTCATCAAACCCCCGCCTTGCGCACAAACCCCCACCTCCTTCCCCCCGACCGCACCCTTTCCCCTCCCTAAAAACTGCGTGCTTAGCCCTAGCAAGAACCGAAGCTGCATCCCTCTCTCTCACTCCAATTGCTACAATGAAACTAAAGAGGAAACGTACCTGGTCCCCCTCAAACTCTCACCACTCCTCACCTCCCCTGTCTCGACCCACCACCACCTCATTCCCGCAATCACCTCCTTCCCCCGTGGCTTCACCCTTCCTAAAACCCCTCTCCCTCGATTCCTCACCAACTGCAACTGAAACTCCTAACCGCCCACACCCCACCTTCAAATCCCCCAAACCCAACCCGATCACCCTAACACACGCAGCTACCCAATCCCGCCCGAAGCCTGCCAATTTTTCTGCTCGCCCACTATTCCAATTGAGCAGCTCCCCCCCTACCCCTTTCCTCCCCAGTCTCCACTCTCTCCGCCACCACCCCCTTCAAACCCAGCTCCGAAACCAACCTGGCCGGCCAATGTGAACTGCATCCTATTTAATGCCCGATCCGTAGCGAAAAACAGCCACTGCATCTTTGACCTCCTCGCCTCTGACAAACCAGACCTGGTTTTTATCACCGAAACCTGGTTCTCTGACGATTTCGCCCCAATCGCTAATGAAGCCTTCCCCCCTGTATACTCCCTCATCCCACTGAACCGTCCCTCCAGAGGAGGGGGAGTAGCATTCGTCTTCAAGTCTCTCTTCCACGCCTCAATCATCGACAACCAACCTTCCATTCCTTCCTGTGAATCTCTCCTCGTTAGACTATCCCTCTCCCCGTCGCTCTCACACAGCTTCCTAATAATCTACAGGCCCCCAGGCCAATGTTCCCTCTAATTATTTTTCTCTATGTGCGGAACGGGTTGTCTGTCGTGCAAACATTTTTCATGGGCGCATCTGACTAATGAGCAAAGCTAGTTTGTGAGCATGCGTAGTTAGTGAGCTACTGCCTCTGAATAGAGCTTGGAAAGGAATTCTGCTTCCCATCCTTTACAATTCTTCATAAATCTATGTAAAAGTTGGATCTTGCAACACTTTTTCCAAACATGTAGGCTAAAATAATATTTTGTTATTATAAAGACAATTCATCAACTAGTTCAAGACTTCAAGATCTGCCACAGCATCTAGCATAAGTACTCCTGTGCAGAGTAAAATGTGTTTTATGCCAATGGAAAATCACATTTATGTAGTACAGAAAACAAATATCACTTATACTTCATGTGGCTGTCTGAACAGTCAGGCAGAATACAATATTTGCAGATGGAATAATGGCAACTAAAAGGAATGTGTTGAAAACATGCCAATAGGAGTTCATGTGCCACTTTAATGAAGTAATGCAAGGGCCAGGGGAACATGAATAGTTTGTGTAAGGATGTGTAATGTGTAATAATGCTTATTGCATCATAATAACTGTGCCTCAGAATATGATGGTCAGATTCCTGGGCCTCTGCTTACTATCCACATTACGTTGTCCTGTGAGTTGTGACATTTACTCATAACAATCCTTAAAGTTAAGAGAAAAATACACCATCCGTTTTTACTCCCTGAAAACAGGAAAATGTGGCCAACAAATATGGCAAACAATGAACACATGGGAGCCTACCCCCTGGTTCTGCCCAAAAAGCTGCACTGATATTTTTTCAAGTTAGTTACCAGCTGAGCAGGGGCATAGGAAAGAACTCTAATACGATTGCTGCCCGATCTCATGAGGAATTGTTAAGCTTGAAAGTGCACTTGAGGCAGCAGGTAGGTTATGTAATCTCCTTTATACATAGTCTTCAATCAGGTGACATCAGATACATCAATCATAGGAGATAGGAAGGGAGTTGTGGGAATTCCGCAACGTCCAACATGCAATGAGGCCCAATGTCATGAATCTGCATGTACAGAAATATTTTGCAGTGCATACAAGATTTCTTGCAACATACGCCTTCAGCCCCATAGTATTGTGCAACTGCTTAGTGAAGCCGTTTTTGTATATCAGCAAGTTACCATATCATTTGTTAAGGTTTTTTCCCAATGGAATTCTCTCGTAAAGGATGCAGATTGTGTGAAAAGCATTCTAGTATCTGAATATCCATCGCCCTAATATTATAGAGGAGTAATGCCAGGCATAGTCCATACCCATTATCCCTTGCAGGCCAAGTAAATGATATTGCACTGTTGCTCTCCACTTAAAGGGTAATGTTAGCAATACTAAAGTAGGAGATGCTTAGTTTACATTTGTCTACTCAAAATCCTTAGACGGCAAATCAACTTGCAAGGGGACTGCCGCAAAGCAGTTGCGTGACATATGTACAAAAAATAGGAAGCATCGAATGAAGCTACACATCCAAGTAGATAGCTTAAAGTCAGTATCCAATATTTGGCTGATAGATGGGAGACATAGGGTGGGTACAAGTATTTTACCATTTCGTAGATACAAGCGAGGAAGAGTCATGGTTGATAACTAAATGTGTTCTGGGGCAGAAATTAGACAAAGTAAAAGCATGGAAGAGTCAAGTATCAGAGTCATGGGTGGGGAGGGTACATTATTTGGTTAATGTGTCCAGTCATATCTAGTTAGATTCTTATGTTTATGGAGCCCTTTTTTCATATTAGTTTTTAACCTCTTCTGTGTGTATTCTGTTGTTGGGGTTTTTACATTTTTAATGTCACACTTGCATAGTAGGGTAATGCACATGATTACCAGAATATCAAGATTAGTTTATTTTAAGAGCAAGAAAATATCAGATAATTTGTGTGGCTTCTACCTTATTATATCTTTTAGAATAGGTGAGAACTGTCTGTGTGCGCTGCTAAAAATCTTCTGAGCGGCACCCAGAAGCTAGCTGGGCAAGCGCACATGCTCACAGCTTAGAGGGAACAATGCCCCTGGCTACGATAGACAATTCGCAAACAACCTCTGCAACTCTACTGCCACCCTTCAAATAAACCATCCCAACCTTACCCTTCTTGGAGACTTCAACATATGGCTCGACATCCCCACTAACCCTATGACACACTCTGGTTGACGGTTTGGACGCAATTAACCTCCAACCCCACATAAACGGCCCGACTCACTATAAAGGACACACTCTCAATGCCATCTTTAGCTCCAACACACTGATTCATTTAAAGCCCCCCAACCCTATCCTCTGGTCCGATCACTACATTCTCTCGTTTGCCATTCAGTCACCCGACCCCCTTCCCGTACTCTAATCTGAACCTCCGAACCTACGCAAATGCTGGAAAAAACTAATAATCGTCCTAGACGTAGCCGACGCACTCCTCCAGTCTCCACCTACCTGCCAACTCAACAAACAACTAACCCCTGATGCCTTTGACCCATGGCTCAATGCATCTCTGATGCAGCTCACACCCCCTCGCAAACCATCATCCCGCCGTGGCCTCTTCCCCAGATGGTTCACTCCTGAGTTGAAGATCACTAAACAACTATATAAATACCTAGAACGCAAATGGCAGAAAGACAAAACCCAGGAGAACAGGGCCACTTTGGCCCGACACCTTTATCAGTACAAGGCCGAAATCCGGAAAGCAAAAAAAGCCCACTACAACTCCCGAATCCTAAACTGCAAAAACCCAAGCAAAGAACTCCACAAAATCATCTCCGAATTCAGCAATCCGGCTTGCAACACGACCGTCCCGACTCCCTCACAATCACTGTGCTACTCACTTTCCCTCCACTTTTTCACCACAGCTCTCGAAAGAACAAATACACTAGCCACCAAACTGGCTCTCTTACATCCACCAAGCAATGCCCTCCCCATACCGACCGGCCTACCAGCTGCGACCACTACGCAACCAACGTTCGAATCCTTTAGTCCAATATCACCAGAGCAATTCCTCAAACTTCTATCTGCCCGCAAACCATCTGGCTCGCCGCTGGACCCTTGCCTAGCCACAACCCTCAAAGAAATTTACGCTTCCACCTGCGCAGGTGAACACGCAAGATCCATTATAAATTCCTCCCTTTCCTCTGGTATCTTTCCCGACGCATGGGTTCATGTCAAACCTCTGATTAAAAAGCCTTTGTTCGACCCCCTCGAGCCCAAAAACTATCGCCCCATCTCAAACACCAGATTCCTTGCCAAACTCATTGACCGAACCGCCTACTCCCAACTAAATGCCTTTGTCGAAGCCAACAATCTCCTTGACCCCGCTCAATCAGGTTTCAGAGCCCGTCACAGAACTGAAACCACCCTAACCTCAATCTGGGATGACCTTATAATGACGGCAGACTCTGCTGGATGCACGGCACTAATCCTTCTTGGCCTGTCCGCTGCCTTCGACACAATCAATCACTCAATCCTCCTAGACCGCCTCCACTCCCTAGGAATTTGTGGAACCGCTCTTAAATGGATAGCTTCATTCCTCAAAGATGGATACCAAATAACGATACTCTCCACCTATACCTCCTAAGCTCGACCAGTCGACACGGGAGTCCCTCAAGGAGCATGCATATCCGCCCTCCTGTTCAATCTCTACTTGATCACCCTCCCACCAATAATTCGTTCGCACAACATCCTGTGCTACAACTACACCGACGACACTCAACTAATACTAAAACTCCTGAACTCAAAACCCAACTCCCGACCTGGCCTCCTGCCTCCTTGACATAGAACTCTGGATGACCCAAAGCCACCTCCTGTTAAACCCCTCCAAAACGGAAATCATGGTATGTGGCAACCCCGAACTTCTTCCACACCCACTACCCTGGCCATCCACCATGGGCAACTCACGACCCCCTCCAACTCAGTGAAAAATCTTGGATGCACCCTTGACTCTGAGCTATCACTCTCTCGCCAAGTCAACAACGTCTCAAAGTCCTGCCACTACCACCTTAAAACCCTTAGGCACATCTTTCCATATCTCTCCTTTCCCAACAGACTCTCCGCGGTCCAATCGATCGTTATATTAAGACTGGACAACGCAAACCCCCTATACCTCGGAATCCACGTGTACCAACTTGATAAACTCCAAAGGGCACAAAACGCAGCAGCCAAATTGCTTCTTTGGCTCGGCCCAAGAGACCACATCTCCCCAGCCCTTAAGACGCTGAACTGGCTCCCAGTAGCCCGAACGGTGACTTTCAAAACCTTGTGCATCTCCCATCGAGCACTACATAAAACTGGACCTCCATACCTTCAAGACAAGCTAAAACCCTACCACCCCCCACGCACCCTGAGATCAAGCTCAGCCGGCCTCCTAGTCATACCAAAGACAAACTCAATCAGGTTAGACGGATCATCATTCTCAGCCTTGGTCCCCACGCTATGGAACTCGCTCCCACCCCACATCCGCCTAACTGAGGATTTAACATCGTTCCGCAAACTGCTGAAAACCTGGCTCTTCCCTTGAAACCAACCCGTACCAAACTTACCCAAACAGACCAACAGCAACTCAACGTGACCAATCCATCAAACCACCTGATGCAAGAAACTGACAGCTAACAACCCCTAATATAAACTAGAAGGCCAAACAGAATTAAACGAATAAAGTAGATCAGAGCAGTGAAATGGCTAATAAGAGTAGTTCATACGGAAACAGTAAAGTGATTTAAACTCCTAAAATGGACAGAATGGATGCGGACTGAAAGAAAATGAATGGCGTGGATGAAGTAGTTAAAATGGATGAAACAGGTGGAACAAATGAATGCGCTTAGTGGAAGAATACATGAGTAGGAGATCAAATACCTATATAGTTCAAATGAGTGTGGAAATCGAACGAATATGTAGATCGGATGAGTGTATGGAATGGATGTACATGTTGAGTGGATGAGTGCGTAGAGCGCCTGGCTGTGTAAAACGGACGAGCGTGGAGCGCGGATGGGTGCGTAAATACAGAGAAGCGAGTAGAACGCAGGAGTGCGTAAAACAGATGAATGTCCAGAACAGATGAGCGTAAACGGGATAATTGTGTGGAGCAGACGAGTATACCGAGCACATAAGTGTAGATAACAGATGAATATGGAAGGGCCGAGAGTGTGTAGATCGCTTGAGCAGATGAATGTACAGACCTGGTGAGTGTACAGAGCGGACGTGCAGATTTTTTTTAAACAATTTTATTATTTTTAATCAAACAAAACAACAATACAACCAAACACGCAGTGCATTTCACATCCAAATAATTATATCAGTTCTTTAATCTTGGTCACTGCTTCCCCCCCTCTCACCCCACTTCATGAGCCTGTCTGTTCATCGTTCTGTGTCCGTGGTCTCGCTTCCTATAGATTCTGACCACTCTTGTATTGTTCCAAACAATTCCACTATTAATGATTTCCATGCCATCAGGGTCCCTGTCTCCTCCCCCCCCCCCTACAGTGTTCGACTCTTGCCATACCATTGTTTCTGCCTCTGCCCATTTCTGCAACTCCTTCCACCACACCTCACCCGTGGCCTGTGACAAGTCTTCCATCCCATGGCAATCCTTCGTTTAGCCAACACATATGCCAGATCTTTCAGTTTACCGACATGCTTAAGTTTTGATGATCTGGGGAACCGTCCCAGCAAGCAGGCCCAAGCTGTATCTATGATTAACGTGACCCCTTTCTCGGCTAGCTTTTGTGCCACTTCTCCCCAGAAACGCTCAATTACTGGGCATGACCAAAACACATGTGTCATATCAGCTTTCTCCTCGTCACATTTGGGACATGCTTGTCGTCCAGCGTTTTCAAACTTGGATATCCTCATAGGCGTCATATATGCTCTGTGCGTTATATATAGTTGTATTTGTTTTAATCTGGCATTCCCATGGTATTTGTAACACTGGTAGCTGTCTCTCAGGGGTTCCCTTATAGTCGCCTAGCGGAAACATACTAGATTTTTGGGGATTCACCGCTATCCCAGACAGCCCTGCATACTTCGCCATCACCTCCAGTATGTACTGGAGATTTTCCTCTGGATACTTTAAGTATAGCAACAGGTCATCTGCGTATAAGGAGATCAGATGTCGTTCTCCCCCAACTACAATACCTATCGTATCATATTGCTGTCTGAGATATATTGCTAGGGGCTCCAGGGCTAATATATAGAGCATCGGGGACCAAGGGCACCCCTGCCTAGTGCCTCTACTAAGTAGCCTCCTCTCAGATATTACTGATCCCGTTCTGACTCTGGCCAGTGGCTCACTATATAGCATCTTCACCCACCTCATATAACCGGGCCCCATACCATACTTCTCCAAGGCCGCCAGCAACCATGGCCACTTGACCGAGTCGAAAGCTTTGACCGCATCTAAGGACACGATCGCCATTTTGCCCTCAGCCGTATTTCCCCATTCAACAACCCGTCGGAGTCGCCTATGATTATGAGTTATATTCCTATTCGGGACATAGCCCGTCTGGTCAGGGTGTATTAGCTTGCTGATCACTCTCTGCAATCTGTTTGCCAGGACAGCCGTCAATATCTTGCTGTCCTGATTCAAGATCGAGAGAGGACTGTAAGAGCCGCAACTGTGTGCAGGTTTATTAGGCTTGGGAAGCGGTATTATGATCGCCTCTCTAAGTGATTCCGGCAACCGTCCCACCTCAAATGCTTCATTGAGCATTTCTAACATCGGGGGAGCACTTCCTCCCTGTATGTCTTATAGAATTCACTCGGGAGCCCATCCGCCCCTGGGGTCTTGCAGGTAGGTAACTGCCTCACCACTTCTTCTAACTCCTCCAGGGTGATTGGTGCATCTAACTCCTCCCTTTCCTCCTCACTTATCATGGGTAGTCCTATGTCTTCTAACGTTTCCATTATTTCCTCTCGGCTGCCCCCCATCTCGTCTGCATACAACACTTTATAATATTCTGCAAACTCCTCGTTGACACCCTCTTGGGTGTCCACTACGCTACCATCTTCCCTCATTATCGTTCTAATCGGGTATCTGGGAGCCTCGCTCTTGTATAGCCACGATAACAACCGTCCTGTTTTATCCCCTCCCGCATGCTGTCTCTCAATGTACTTTTTATAGTTAAGGTTGCAGAGCCTCTCCCAGTGTTCCGCACATTTCTGCTGCAGCCCAAGTACCCGCTCCATATCTTCACATCCGCCCTTTAATACTCCCTCCAGTTCCTCTTCCGTCCGTCGTAGGTCAGCTAGAACCCCACCCTGCAGGCCCTTTGCTTTTGCTATGGCAACCCCTCGCATCACTACCTTAAAGGCTTCCCATAATGTACGTGCCGAGTCAACACTACCCGTATTCTCCTCAAAGTAATTGGCATTCTCCTCCCTTATATCTTCTCTAAAGACTGGATCCTTGAGCGCCTCAGCACGAAGGCGCCACGTCGGGATCCGTGCCCTCGAGTGATCTGAGAGGACCCTCGCCTTATATTCTACCTGAGTAACCTCTGCTATCACATCCGACGTGGCAAAGACGTAGTCCAGCCTCGTGTGCAGCTGTTGAGGGGTGGAGTAATGCGAGTATTGCCTTTCTCGGGGGTATCTAGTTCTCCACACATCCACCAGACGAAAGTCATCTAGCAGTGTCTGTAGGGCTTTCGCCGCTGGGGAAGGTCTATCAATCTTACCATCCGATCTGTCTAAGTTAGGATTCAGTACACAGTTAAAATCACCACCCCAAATCACTGCACTACCCATACATATGCCGAGGTTGGCACTCAGAGTCCTGAAGTATGCTGCTGTATCCCGATTGGGGGCATATGTATTTACAATGCTTATTTCCTTATTCTCCACCAACCCTCTCAGCATGACCATTCTTGACCATTCTCCCATCCGTCTCCGCCACCTCCTGCAATGGGTGGAACGGAACATGCAGCGCCACCCAGATTAGTACTCCCCTGGCATACGCAGAGTATGTTGAGCCCACCACCACCCCTTTCCATTTCTTAACAATCAGCTCCATCTTTTCCCGTGTCAGATGTGTTTCCTGCAACAGCGCGATATCTATCCTCTGCCTTCTCAGATATAGCATGACCTTATTCCTTTTCAAGTAGCTGTTAAGTCCCCTGACATTCCATGTGATTATTTTAAGATCCGCCCATGGCTCAATACTGTCCCCCTTATCTACCTCCAGCAGATCCCACTCTCCTGCGCGACACAGATTCAGCCATCCAATTCTCCTGTATAGGCTCATGTTCAGACTAAAACTCCCCATAACTATATACACCCCAAACTCTCCCCTCCCCCCACCCATCCCTTCCCCAACAACTCCCTCCCACCCCCCCAACTGTTGCCCAGCTCCATCCCTGGATCTCAGGCACCCCCACATCTAGCCCTGTCCGATTTGCCCAGAGCTCAGTAGGGTGAAGTCGCCCTAATGGCCACTTAACTATTAATACTAAATGGGGGTGTAAGAACTAGCTTCCACAAGGTTCCTTAATAAAGCCACAGTCACCGTGCTCACAATACATTATCTATTCTAATTTGGTCTCGTCTACTAACAGGCCGCATCAATGACTATAATCAAGTCCCACAGTCTTAAACCGCACCATTTTCCAGTGCTCCCATTACTCATTACTTATCTCTTCCGTCTCCTTCTCTCGTCTGGAAGCCGGACTCCTGGGGGCAACCCTGCATATCAAGCCATCCCATGGCATCCTCCAGAGTGTCAAAAAACAAGGTCCCGTTTTTATGAAAAACTTTCAATTTCGCCGGGTAAAGTAGCATGTACTTATGGCCCGCTTCCCTCAGTCTCCTCTTAATAGCCCCGAAGTTCATTCGGCTTCGCTGCACCATCAGGGTATAGTCCGGGTAGGCCGTTAAGTTTGCCGCCCCTCGTTTGATTGTTCCGCCTTTGCGGAAATGTTCCAGTATCCTCTCTCGGTCTCGATAGTTAAGGATCTTGGCGATAACTGGCCTAGGTGGGTTGCCTGGCGGCAGCTTCATTGTTAGAGCCCTATGCGCTCGTTCCACCACGAATTCCTGAGACAGAACTCCTCCAGGTATCTCTTGCAGCATCATGTTTTCGACAAACTCTGTGGGGTTGTGGCCTTCTGTTTCCTCCGGCAAGCCCACAATGCGGATGTTGTTCCTTCGGGCGCGTCCTTCCGCTTCCTCCGCCCTATTCTCCAGATTGCCCACTCTCTGCACCAGGGCATGCAGTTCCGACTTGTGTGAGGCACAGTCCGCTGTGTTCCAGCTCACTTCTTTCTCGAGGCTCTCTGTGCGCTCTGCCAGGGACCTTACGTCCTGTCGGAGTAGATTCACCTCTTCCTGCACTTCACCGACCTTAAGGTCCAACAGTGTTTTCAGTTCAGACACCGCTATTTCAAGCTTGGCCTCCCAGGCCGCTTTCAAGTCTGCTTTCAAGTCCACAATCGCAGCCAGGACCTCTTGGTTTGTACCCGTGGCGGCCATGCCACCTGCGGGAGGCTTGTCTTTGCTCCTGGCGCTTTCCGGGCCCGGCGGCGTCCTGGCGAATTCGTCCAGCGTAGGTTGCTTCCCTTTCAGTCTTGGAGGTTTGTTGGACATGATGCAGCAGCCGTGTGTTGTGGGTCAGCCTACCTCTTCAATCTCTACCTCAACCCAACCTCAAGGCGGGGGGGGGCACACACTCAGTCCCACTATCCCAAGCACCGCTCAGGCATGGGGGCATCAGTACCTCACAAGCTCATCCAGCCTAATATCACTTCCGGTGGCCGCCTTGCGTGTCCCTCAGAGCTCTTGAATGCACGTCCCGCTCTACTGCTGCTGAGTCTCAGGCTCATATAATGCTCTGTGCTGTGAGACCACGTTGGTGTGAGTCTGCAACCCGGCACTAGCTTATAGCTTGGGCCAGTCTATTTTGGGCCCATCTTCCTCCTTGCAAATCACGCCCGCGCGGCGTCGTCTGTCACCAGAGCTGACCGTTTATGGGGTCCTCCGCGGCCCTGGGCACTGGTCAGACTGCCTCCAACTGCCACAATGCCAATATGGCCAGCCCCCCAAGACTGGGCTTCTTCGTGCCCTCGTGTGTTCCTATCCTGTGCAGCTGGTTTTGTTAAAGTCACTATTGTGGGGGCACCTTAGCAGACCATTCCTCCCCACTTGCCAGTACCATTCCTTCGGTGCACATGCATCAGGCAGGCCTTCCCAGCCATATGTATTCGCACGAGGGTCTCAGATCACAATACGGACACCTCACATCTGCCAGCAGAACAGTGTACAGCAGTGTGCACCTCGGTGTGGGCAGCTCTGTGAGCAATGTTCTGCTTGCCTTCCGCATTTCGTTGAGTGTAGGTGGCAAAAACTCTTTGTTTCCTGGGCGCCGCCCAAGCTATCTGTCCGTACCGGGCAGCGGCCCCAGCATGCAATCCTTGCTCTGCTCGGCTACTCTTTCGATTGTTCCTCCCACACAAACTGTCCAGTCGCCACTGTCTTCTGGTTTGTTGGCGTCCTTCTGCAATGCACATCCACTATTTCAACGGGACCTGGTACTTGTGGCTTTTGGAACTCTCAGGTCCGCCCAGCATGGGTCCTGGCCATTGAGGCTGATTTCAGTACCTTATCCCGTATTGCCTGCTTGTTGTGTGCAGGCTTTTATGCCGGATCAGTGCGCCTGTGCCCTGCCAGAGGTGCCTTCAGACGTTAATGTCTGCTGATTATCCTGACACTTCAGTTATTCTTTTTCCCTTGGTGTTTAGATGCAGCCCGTGAATTCCGTGCTCTTCGTTTTATAATAGTGCCCCAGTTAGTCCTTCCCTCTGCAGGCATGTCTCCTTTGTTTATTTAATCCATCCGGTGTGGTCTCCAGATCGGGTGCCCTTATCATTTAACTGTTTCCCTCTCCATATGCTCTGCTGTGTTTATACTGCCTGGGCCTCCAGCTTTTGTGCGGCCCTCCCCCACTGTTACTTTGTATCAGTGTGCTCGTCTTTCCTTCGCGCACTCGGGGGAGCCCTGTTCATTCAGGCCACGTCAGGCTATGTGCCAACACTGTTACAATGTTTAAGGTCAATCTCTGCTTGTATTGGGCTCTGCTCAGGCTCCGTTTCTGTAATGCCTTATGCGCCGCTTGGCACCATTCTGCAGAGTATGTGTGCTCCTTACATCGCGGTGTAGAGGCAATTCCCCTTTCTCGCCTGATCTGTGGGGTCCCTTTTTTCTCGTCACACTGTCTTGCCACATCTTTCTGTGCCGTCTCTCTTCGCCCCTTTTCACCCAGCAGGACCGAGCATTACCTTCAGGTTCCAAAATACAAGAAATGTTGTGGGATCGCTAACAGATTGCGTGCGCTCTTTTCCACTCTCAAATTTCAAAAAAATATATATATATAATGAAAATGCGGGGGGGTCGGCAGCAAGTGATATCACTCCCTCAAACTTCCCACAAAGTTTGTACAAAGTAGACAAAGAAATCAAGGCTCGGGAGGATATCTCGCGCTCACACCAATGGCTAATTGAAAGACCTATTATCACTAGTGCTATAATTCTTCTGAATAAGTGCAAAAGTTCCTCAAGTTACATAACACTTGTCAGTTCAGTATAATTTATTAATTTGACTTCCAAAGTAAAGAACAGCCGACACGTGTTTCGACCTTGGTCGTTATCAAGGCTGTACAAATCATTACATTCGTTCAATATATCAAAGAAAAGAAAAAGAGAAAATTCAAAAAACCATACCATATAGTGCCAACATGTCAGATCAGGATATGGGAAAATTCACGCCATAAGCAAGATATAAAATGAAAATTCAAAGAAAAATAAACAGAAAACAATAATTTAGTTTTTCCAAAAAATAAATAAATAAATAAATATATATGTTCAACATAATATCCAGTTATCAACTGTTTATACAATAATATTCATCCCCAATGTGTTAATTACACAGATTACCAGTTATCACCCTGTGATGCCATTCCAACATGACCAGATAATATATGGATACTCCAAATGCAACATAGAACAATAGAGTTACAACTTACCCACTCTATGTCAATGGATTAAATCTTCTGTCCCTATATTGTAGACCCTTTAGATTAAGATTAAATAGTATAAATTACATAAGCGTTTTATCTCATGTTATAATATAAATTAAAAATAAAATAAAATGTTCACCAACCTGAAAGTCTATGTTCCTAACATACCATATGTTACAGTGGTCTTAAGATTCCAAATTTTTTTCCCAGATTGGCTTTCTCCTACAAGGAATATACATATTTTGGTAATTGTGCTTCATGGGGTTATCCATAGATCCCCCTGATTTCATATGTTGTCATTTCAATATATTGTCTTGTATTCAGTTCCCATATGCACATCATGAATTACTAAAAAGACCTCCCTCTATCATACCAAAAAGATAGTTCGTTGTATCTTGTTTAAGATACAATTATATGTTTTCCTATCACTTACCTATACATGGGCTGTATCCCAGAACCTCAATGTGCTAAAGGGGTCCCATGAGTTTGTCCTTTCATTTAAATGTCTTGCCACTCGCGGGATCGCGGGCCGCAACGCGGTGACGTCACGCGCACGTACGCGTAATGACGTCACGCATGCGCAGTGACGTCACGCGCATAATCGCGCGATGACGTCACGCGCACGCCCGCGCGACGGCACCATGTACACGCGCAATAAGCGTGCTCTCAATTAAGTTCGAGTTCAAGTAGCTTTACTAACTTTAAGTATTGGGTAATTCTAATTTATAGATATTAGCCAATGAATATGATTTATTGGCAATTTAATGTGGGTTTTTTTCAATTTGGGAAATTGTGACAAATGCTTGGATCATTAAACACAGGATTCCGTGCACCTATTAGTGTAAGTGTAGAATATACTAAATAATTTAAGGCGTGTAATGATATTCATTTGTTTTAGTGGATGTAACTGTAGAACCAATTGTGGTTTTAGTGTACCATCAGTGTTAATCAATACAGCAAGTCAAATTCGAGTTAAAGTAGCCTTATCCATATTGAATTATTGGATAACCTTAATTGAGAGCACGCTTATTGCGCGTGTACATGGTGCCGTCGCGCGGGCGTGCGCGTGACGTCATCGCGCGATTATGCGCGATGACATATATATTTATTTATTTATTTATTTTTTGGAAAAACTAAATTATTGTTTTCTGTTTATTTTTCTTTGAATTTTCATTTTATATCTTGCTTATGGCGTGAATTTTCCCATATCCTGATCTGACATGTTGGCACTATATGGTATGGTTTTTTGAATTTTCTCTTTTTCTTTTCTTTGATATATTGAACGAATGTAATGATTTGTACAGCCTTGATAACGACCAAGGTCGAAACACGTGTCGGCTGTTCTTTACTTTGGAAGTCAAATTAATAAATTATACTGAACTGACAAGTGTTATGTAACTTGAGGAACTTTTGCACTTATTCAGAAGAATTATAGCACTAGTGATAATAGGTCTTTCAATTAGCCATTGGTGTGAGCGCGAGATATCCTCCCGAGCCTTGATTTCTTTACCTTCAGGTTCGCTTCTTGATAGAAGTACGTTGCAGACGTGCGGATAGAGCAGACGAGTGGATAAGTGTACAGAGAGAATGAGTGTACAGAACGGATGAAGGTATAGAACAGATGAGTGTAGAGATGAATATATAGATCAGCATATTGCTGTGGAAAGCATGAGTGCATAGAGGGGGTGAGCGCGTAGAAGGGATGGGTGCGTGCGCATGCGTGGTGCAGACAGGAGTGCATGCGTGTGGCTGGCTGGAGTGCGTGTGGCTGGCTGGAGTACGCATGGCTGGCTGGAGCGCACGGAGCGGTCTAGAACGCACGAGGCAAGCCGGATTGCATGAGTGCGTGGAGCGGACCGGAGAGTATGGAGCAGGCCGGAATGCATGGAGTGATAGGAGTGCATGGAACGGACTGGAGCACATAGAATTGCGTGACGTATATAGTATGGTTTGGAATGCAAAGAACGTTTGAAAGAGCATATAACCCATCATATCACACCCCACGCTTACTCTTGCCTTACATCACCACTCAACTAGAACACAGAGATACTATGACACCATTCGGTATAACTGTTCTCATACCAACATCCGCCGCTCTCTCCACATCATTCTAAGTAATCACTGCTGGTCACACACCCCCCAGCCAGGCGTTCTCCTCAGACCTAACACAGCCACTTCTGGTCTGGGCAAATCCTGCCAAAACGAACACATTCTCCTGATCTCTCAACCACCACACCTACCGTTAAAAAGCAGCTATTACACGGATTCCGCACGAGCTGCACACATACCAGGTGCTCACACGCACCTTTTGACTCTCTACTGATCCGAACTTCGGTTCCCAAGGGCGTTCAACCTACAAGCGCCTTCAGACCATACCAATGGTAACAGTAATTGTGGAAGGGAGATTCCGCAGGGTTGGGTTGGTCAAAATCCAAGAAGGTTTTGTATTTTCTGTTAGTATTTTTCTACTTTTTCTTGCTATTATATGTGTTCATTTTTTTGTGATACTTAGATTCATCGCAGGTGGTAGTGGACGGCATTCTCTCATGTCTTCCAATTACAAGAGGAATTTAAGGGTGATAACCTGGAATGTTAATGGTGCTAATAATGCGAACAAAAGGAAGGGGATTTTACAGAAATTGGAGGAGATGGGGGCGGATGTGGCATTACTTCAGGAGACTTACTTGATGGAGACAGATTTGGATAAATGGAAACGTGGGTGGGTCAGTAATGCTTATTGTTCGTCCTTCACTTCTAGTTCAAGAGGTGTATGCATTCTAATTAAGAAAAATCTAACGATAACAGAAATGAAATGTGAGAAAGCTATGGAGGGGAGAATTATTTGTGTAACTGAAAATTCAAGATGTCCCCTACTGTTTTTGCAATATATATGCTCCTAATGGGGGAGATGGAAGCTTCTTCACTTCCCTCGCACAGTTTTTACAGAATGTAGATGTGTGTAATGTTATTGTGGGGCGGGGGGACTTTAATGTTGCTCTTAATCCTGTTATGGATAAAAGTGGAGGCACTGTGGACACTTCTAATAATTTGAAAAGAATGGCCTTGAAGAAATGTATGGATGAATGGAATCTCTCGGATGTGTGGAGATTACAAAATCCTTCTGTCAAACAATATACCTTTTTCTCAGCCAGGCATAAAGTATATTCACGGATTGACCTACTTCTGGTCTTTGCACGCAGTCATTCAAAGGAGGAGACATTAAGTCTATAATAATCTCAGACCATGCACCAATCTCAATGGAAATTAGTCTAATCTTCCCTTTGCCAAAGTCTAATACGAGGCAAATGAATGTAACACTCCTTGATGACAATGATACAGTAGAAGCAAAGTTCTTTGTGGAGACAAATTGGACTGGTGAAGTTAAAGTGGAGTATGTGTGGGAAGCCTTTAAATTCTACATGAGAGGAATGTTGATCGGTTTGTCAAGCAAAAAGAAAAGAGAGGGATGAAGAGATGAAGAAACTGACCAAGGAAATTGGATTTCTTGAAAAGGAAAATATGATGAATTTCTCTGGGGATTCTTTGAATAGTCTACAATTGGAAAAAAAAGAAAAATTAGAGGATCTGCTTACCACAAGAGCTGAAGGACTTCTTTTTAGAACAAGAAGCAAGTACTAGGAAAAGGGAGAGAAATGTGACCGGCTTCTTGCTCATCGTTTAAGGATGATGAATAATGAAAGGATCATTAATGCTATAGAAAAGCAAGATGGGGTTGTGACCTTTGAACCTGCTGAAATGAATGATACATTCAAGGATTATTATAATGACCTTTACTCTTCTGAAGTTTGTTTATCTGATTAGGAAGTGAGTCAATTCGTCAATGAGTGCCATTTGCAAAATATAAACTTGTCATTGAGGGATAACATGGAGAGTGAGCTGAGTGTAGAGGAACTCAGGACAGCTGCATGTGCTTTGAACTCAGGGAGATGTCCTGGACCGGATGGGCTGTCAGCAGAACTGTATAACATATTTCCAGAAGAAGTTTTTGATCCAATGTTGGCAATGCTGCGTGCTTCTCTGCATGATGGATGTCTCCCGGTATCTACGAGACATGCTGTGATATCTGTTTTCTTGAAGGAGGGGAAATCTCTGATTAAAACAAGTAGTTATCGGCCAATTAGTTTACAGAACATTGACAATAATATTTTTGCAAAAGCATTGGCGTTGAGGATAAAGTCTGCTCCGACGGATATCATTGACCAGAGCCAGACTGGTTTTGTGAAAGGGAGACATGCATCAGATAATATGAGGAGACTTTTGTTGACTTTATTTGAAAGCAGAGAACATTGTAATGTGGTGGTGGTGGTGGTGGTGGTGGTGTTTTTGGATGCAGAAAAAGCATTTGATCAGATTGAGTGGAAATACCTCTTGACAGCATTAGAAGGATTCGGATTTGGGAAGAACATGATTGAATGGATAAGACTATTATATTCTCTACCTACAGCATGTGTGAACACAAATGGTATGGTCTTGGGCACTTTTGGACTTGAGAGGGACAAGGCAGGGATGTCCATTGTCGCCCATATTATTTGTTATTGGTATGGAACTCCTTGCTGTGAAAATAAGAGAAGATGAAAGAATTGAAGGAATTCAATTTGGTGAAGCATGTCAGAAGATCTGGTTATACGCAGATGATATGTTGCTAGTTATTAAAAATGTTGAGAATTCTATTCCTGTACTGATTGAACAAATTGACATGTTTCACAGAGTATCAGGATACAAGATTAATTGGTCAAAATGCGAAGCTCTACCGGCGTCTGATTCATGTTCTATTCTAAAAATTATGAACTTTACTTTCAATTGGTGTCTGGACAAGATGCGATATCTTGGAATTTGGTTAACTAATGGGATGTCAATCTGACTCAGGAGTCGGATTTGAGGAGATGGAATGAGTTGCGTTTGAGTCTATGGGAGAGAGTACATGCGATTAAAATGACGACAGCACCACGCATTAATTATGCGCTCAGTATGATCCCTTTACGTATAAAGCAGTCCTTTCTGAAGAAAATTGAGAATTTGATCCAGTCCTTTATATGGGAGAATAAACAGTCGCGCCTGAAACTCTGGAAATTGCAATTATCCCCGGACTGTGGTGGTCTGGGGGTTCCGGACTTTGAAAACTATCACTTGGCATTTGGAGCTAGACATTTGGTTCCTTTCATTGAGAATTCAACAGATGTCTGGACACTGGCAGAGTCTAGTCGGTCATCTCCACTTCCACCCAGAGCAATTTTGTCTACGGTTGATGGGTCTGGATAGAAGTCATTTCCGCCAACCGAATTTTTAAGATTGTGTTGGAAAGATCTTTGGAAGAAGTCTAAAAAGGTGATATCTGACAGTAGTTTTATCCCAATCTGGTTGAATCCGGATATAAATTTGAATGGGAAACCTCTTTTTTTTTTTGGCCAAACTGGTTACTGGGTGGAGTACAGTGGTTGGAGGACCTTATTGAAGATGGAAAATGGATCAGTTATAAATGGCTTGCACAAATAAAGGACCTTAAAGATTGCACTATGGGAGAGTATAGGAAGCTGAAGAAAGTTCTACGAAATAGATCTGTGGATGGAGGCAAAGGTTGGCAGGTCTGGTTAACAACGTACAAATCTGAAGGAGGCATGGCGTCTAAAGTGTATGAAAATTTGAACCAACACTGGAAACCAAATAAAGACTTGTTATCAAAATGGTCTGATATAATTGGGTCAGAGATGTCTGAGGACAGATGGAGGAATATATGCAAAACAGTGGTTCTGACATCATTAAATCTGGGAGAGCAAAGTCGACAAATTAAAATTCTAAACAGAGTTTTTTGGACACCCCAAAGACTTCATGCAAGGGGTATTACTGATTCGGATGCATGTTGGAGATGTAAACATGCAGTTGGTTCTTTTGAACATATGATCTGGGAGTGTTACGAATTGAGGTCGTTTTGGAGGAAGATCACCATGAGAATTAATGAGATCCTACTTTTACATGATGATTTCGATTAAAATACTATTATCTTGGGTGAGGATGACATGGTGGAGGAGCTTACTTTTCCACAGAAGTGCTGGTTTTTCAGGGCATCAAATTCTGCAAAAAAAAAGTCATTTTGAGGAAATGGAAATCTGAAGAGAGGACAACGTTTTCTGAATGGGTGGAGGATTTGAAACAGGTGTGCCGGTTTGAGAGAATAATTCTTAACAGAGATAAGAAGATGAAACTGTTTGATCAAATGTGGGGTCGTTTTTTGGAGATGTGATATTGATGTTTCTTAGTCATTTTATGTAGGGTCTCTGTGAAAATTCACCCTTGAGAAGGGAGTGGTGGTTGATGAAATACTGTTTGTGATGAATCTATTTGTATTACTGTTTTTGTAATTGTTTTATTTTTTATGTTTATAAAATTTAATAAACATGTTAATTAAAATAAAAATAAACAAAGCTATGCAGGATGTGAGCACACCTAGGTGCGATTATTTTGCGACACAGGTACTACAGTACTGCAGTACAAAGTGGAAAGAAAAATTATGTGAGAGCTAAGGAAGCAAAGACGATCAAAAAACTTTTGACCATGAAGTACAGGAGGGGAGAAGTGCCAGCTGCGATAGATCAGTGAGAAATTCAGGAGTGGGACAGGATACTGAGGCAGGCAAATGGAGCAATCAGCAGCACTCGCGTTATAGCAAAAGAAAACAGGCCATAGTCCAAAGGCGAGTGTTGGAAGTACCCAGCAGCATGGCACATTCTTTGCCTGTAATAGAGTGGGGGCAAGCCAAGTCCAGTCAGGCACAGATAGGGCCTTTAATGATTAAGCTCAGTCGTGCCGAAGAGCACGAGTGTTGTTAGGACTCTGGTTTGGAGTCAGGGCATTGGTTTCCAGATAGAGATAAACATCTCCTGGTCTTAGAGCGTGGTGCATGTCTGGCCAAGGACACCGAGTGATCCCAGTCATAGCACAAGTGTAATGTCTTGGGTTTGTTCGTGGGCATTCAGATTGTAGAGTGGTATGGGGTCAAGCCAGCAGCTTCCTAGCGTTGAGACAGATGTAGAGGTGGCTTCCTTGGCCGCCACTGATTCTTACCTCTCCGTGGTGATTCAATTTAAACCAATTCTGCCCATTGGTGGTGGGTCGAGTCGCCCAAAGTGGTCCCATACATGATTTTAGGAAAGAGCCAAGTTTTGAGCCCTTTCCAGAAAGCAATGTAGTGTTGGCTATGTCGAATGTGGGGAGGCTGTGAGTTCAGTGTTGGCACCAGGGTTGGGTAGACAGACCTTCCAATCCTGGCTGAATTGCAGAGGGAACTGCTAGGACAGCGGTCGTACTTGACCCTAGTGTTCTGGTTGGGGGGTAAGGCATCTTTTTTTGTAGGTATATTGGGTCGGCTTTGTGCACCGCTCAGTGAGTAATGCACAGGATTTTGCAGGTGGCCCATCATCCACTTGGGAGCCAGTGTTAGGGTATGGCGAGCAGGGGAGATGTGATCCCTTCATCCCAGTACAAGCAGCAGTTCTGGCTGCCGCACTTTGGACTCTTTGTAGTTTGTTTAGTTGGTGCACCCAGGTAAATGGAGTTTGCATTGTCAAGTCTGGACATGACAATGGCCATAATTGCAGCCACTCTATTAGGGTAGGTGAGGTAAGGGAAGATGTGCTTCAGAAGGTGGTGGGGGGAGGATTGTGGGAACAGAGCTGTGTTGCCACACACCATGATCTCAGTGTTCCAATAGTTCACAAGGAGGTAGTTACTTGCCATCCATAAGTCATTATCTGTGAGACATGCTGTTAGGTCAGGGTGAGGATCCAAGCTTGATTTGGGAATTCACAGGATGATGTGTGTGTCATCGGCATAATTATGGCAGGTGAGGTTGTGAGAGCGGATGATCCCTGGCAGAGGGGCCATCTAAAGGTTGAAGAGGTGAGATCCGGCACCTTGGGGTACTCCAGTGTCCACTGGGCGTGTGCGGTGGAGAGGAACGGAGGGGGTGGGGGGGTGATTTGCTGTCTGTTATTGAGGAATGAGGCAATCCAGTTGAGTGCCACATCTGAGTGTAGTCTGTTAAGGAGGATTGTGTGGTTAATGGTGTGAAACGCTGCCGAAAGGTCAAGAAGACCAAGTGATGCGCATACTTCAGAGTCGGCAGAGAGTGAGGTCATCCCAGATAGAGATTGTGTGGTTTCTGTTCTGTGGCATGGATGGAAGCCTGATTGCGCTGGGTCTAGGAGGTTGTTGAATTCCACTAAACAGTTAAATGTAGAGCATGCAGTGCGGTCGATGAGCTTTGCCATGAATTGGGTGCTCGAAATGGGCCTATATTACTTGATTTGCAGGGGTTGAGGATGCTTTCTTTAGAAGGGGTTTGACATGTGCGATTTTAAAGGGTTCTGGGAAGTTGCCAGCGGTGAGGGAGACATTAAGTATGAACCTCCCTAGTTCTCCTGCACAAGTGGAGGTGAAGATTTCTTTGAGGAGAGAGGCAGGTCAAGGGGGAAGCCAGAGGGTGGCTGCTGGATAGTAGTTTGACGAATTCCTCGCTCGAGCTAGGGCTGAAGGAGCAGAAAGAAGGGTTTTTCGGAGGGGAGAGTGGTGTAAAATCTCTTGGTACATATAAGGCATCTGTAAAATTGTTCAAAAGTCTCCTATTGATGAAATACAATGCCAGGATTGAGGTAGCTAAATGTAAGCTGAGGGAACTATTTAAGGTATTATCAGAAGTAAAGGGCAACCCCACAAGCACCCAGACAAAGAATGGTGCCAACATATTCGATTGTTTTGCCCAGAAAATCACATTGCACCAACAGAATATCTTAGGCCAACTTAACTCCCTTAAATTCCATTCCCTCTCACAATGTATCCCCTTCCTGCTTCTCCTTTCATGAGGTTTCAGAGAGTGAGGTCCAGGAAAGCTTAAACCCACATCATGTAAAGGGGATAGCTTCCTGCCTCTCTCTTCCAAGAATTTCAGAATACTCCGACACCCTGGATCACCACCCTAGTTAACCGGTCATTTGCCGAAGCTGCCGTACCCGATAGCATCAAGGAAGCATGGATTACCCCCTTGTTGAAAAAAGAAAACCTTGATGCTGGGGACCATTGTTCCCTCTAAGCTGTGCGCATGTGCGCTTGTCCAGCTAGCTTCTGGATGCCGCTCAGAAGATTTTTAGCACCACACACAGACAATTCTCACCTATTCTAAAAGATATAAGGTAGAAGCCACACAAATTATCTGATATTTTCTTGCTCTTAAAATTAACTAATCCTGATATTCTGGTAATCATTTGCATTACCCTACTATGCAAGTGTGACATTAAAAACGTAAAAACCCCAACAACAGAATACACACAGAAGAGGTTAAAAACGAATATGAAAAAGGGGCTCCATTTACAGAAGAATCTAACTAGATATGACTGGACACATTAACCAAATAATGTACCCTCCCCACCCATGACTCTTGATACTTGACTCTACCATGCTTTTACTTTATGTCTAACTTCTGCCCCAGAACACATTTAGTTATCAACCATGACTCTTCCTCTCTTGTATCTATGAAATGGTAAAAGACTTGTACCCACACTATCAGCCAAATATTGGATATTGACTTTAAGCTATCTACTTGGATGTGTAGCCTCATTCGATGCTTCCTCTTTTTTGTACATATGTCACGCAACTGCTTTGCAGCAGTCCCCTTGCAAGTTAACACAATATGAAATTCAAATATTAATTTGCCGTCTAAGGATTTTGAGTCGAAAAATGTAACCTAAGCGTCTCCTACTTTAGTATTGCTAACATTACCCTTTAAGTTGAGAGCAACAGTGCAATATCATTTACTTGGCCTGCAAGGGATAATGGGTATGGACTATGCCTGGCATTACTCCTCTATATTATTAGGGCGATGGATATTCAGATACTAGAATGCTTTTCACACAATCTGCATCCTTTACGAGAGTTCCATTGGGAAAAAACCTTAACAAATGATATGGTAACTTGCTGAAATACAAAAACGGCTTCACTAAGCAGTTGCACACTATGGGGCTGAAGGCGTATGTTGCAAGAAATCTTGTATGCACTGCAAAATATTTCTGTACATGCAGATTCATGACATTGGGCCTCATTGCATGTTTGATGTTGCAGAATTCCCACAACTCCCTTCCTATCTCCTATGATTGATGTATCTGATGTCACCTGATTGAAGACTATGTATAAAGGAGATATCATAACCTACCTGCTGCCTCAAGTGCACTTTCAAGCTTAACAATTCCTCATGAGATCGGGCAGCAATCGTATTAGAGTTCTTTCCTATGCCACTGCTCAGCTGGTAACTAACTTGAAAAAATATCAGTGCAGCTTTTTGGGTAGAACCTGAGGGTAGGCTCCCATGTGTTCATTGTTTGCCATATTTGTTGTCCACATTTTCCTGTTTTCAGGGAGTAAAAACGGATGGTGTATTTTTCTCTTAACTTTAAGGATTGTTATGAGTAAATGTCACAACTCACAGGACAACGTAATGTGGATAGTAAGCAGAGGCCCAGGAATCTGACCATCATATTCTGAGGCACAGTTATTATGATGCAATAAGCATTATTACACATTACACATCCTTACACAAACTATTCATGTTCCCCTGGCCCTTGCATTACTTCATTAAAGTGGCACATGAACTTCTATTGGCATGTTCTCGACACATTCCTTTTAGTTGCCATTATTCCATCTGCAAATATTGTATTCTGCCTGACTGTTCAGACAGCCACATGAAGTATAAGTGATATTTTTTTTCTGTACTACATATGTGTGATTTTCCATTGGCATAAAACACATTTTACTCTGCACAGGAGTACTTATGCTAGATGCTGTGGCAGATCTTGAAGTCTTGAACTAGTTGATGAATTGTCTTTATAATAACAAAATATTATTTTAGCCTACATGTTTGGAAAAAGTGTTGCAAGATCCAACTTTTACATAGATTTATGAAGAATTGTAAAGGATGGGAAGCAGAATTCCTTTCCAAGCTCTATTCAGAGGCAGTAGCTCACTAACTACGCATGCTCACAAACTAGCTTTGCTCATTAGTCAGTTACGCCCATGGAAAATGCTTGCACGACAGACAACCTGTTCCGCACATAGAGAAAAATAATTAGAGGGAACATTGCTGGGGACCCTGGAAATTTCCATCCAATCACCAAAGTCCCCTTTTTGTTGAAAATCCTGGACAAACTCGCACTCAAACAATATCAGGATTTTGTCCTACAGTATGACATACTTGCCAGTAGTCATTGTGGTTTCCGTGCTAAACACAGAGACTTCCCTATTTGATCTTAAATCTAACATTGTTGAGTTAATTGATAAAGGTTATCAGGCGGGGGTCCTTCTCTTGGATCCCTCGGCCGCTTTTGATCTGGTTGATCATGCCATTTTGGCAGATAGGTTGGTCGAAGTGGGCAGATGTTCCAATTCTGCAGCTAACTGGCACAGGTCATTCCTCAGTCCACAAACCGCTTTTGTTACCAAGGACAAGGCACAGTCCCTTAAAATGATACTTACCTGTGGGGTCCCTCAGGGATCCTGCTTGTCCCCATTGCTGTTTAATAGTTATATTAAACCTCTGTGCGATCTTCTGTCCTCACTGGATGTTCGTTTCGCAAACTATGCAGACACCCAGATTGTGATACAGTTATTAGGCCTTTAGAGTGAGGACCTAGAGAAGGTCAATGCTATTTTTTATGCTATACAATTCTGGATGGCCAAAGATTCCTTGGCACTCAATAACAAGAAAACCAAGCTGCTAATCTTGGGTACACCAGCCAAACGTAATCATTTAGGTACTTCTTATGGTAGCTTTTGTATTGCAGGTAATACCATCAAGGTCTCTGATCACGTGAAAACACTAGGGGTTTACTTTGATTTCCATCTTTCATTTAAGAAACATGTTCTCCATTTCATCTCAAATCCCTTTTATATCCATGTATTGTGGCAAATTCGCCCCTACCTTTCAGAGACAAATTGGGCCATGATTGCAGCAGCCATTATTAATACTAAATTAATACTAAATTAAACTACTGCAATAGCCTGCTTATTGGAACCCCTCCTCCCACCCGGGCAAATTTAAATAGCCTTCAAGTGATGCAGAGCAGTTTGTGCGGACTGCAGCCATAGTCCACGCACCCACGTCTCAGATGCTCGCAGAAAACTGCAATGGTGGCCAATTAACCAAAGACCAAGATTCAAGGGCATCATGTTAGTCCACAACTGCTGGACAGGTAAAGCTCTGCACTACCTATCGACTAGAATTCGTAGAGTCCCTTATTTGCAAAGTCTCCACTCAAAATAAAGACATGCTTCTTCAGCAACCACGATTTTCACTGAAGAGGATTGGCGCCTCAGGTTTCCATGCTTGAGCCCTGGTGCTTTGGAACGAGCTCCCGTCCACTCTCAAGAGCTGATAGTCAAGTGCCCAGTTCAAGAAGCAACTTAAAACACATCTTTTCGATCTGGGCTAGGCCTCTTCTTTACCACACTGCCATTTACTCTGACACGGATCACTCTTCCCCTTGATAAATGTACTTGTTTTGTTTCATTGTTTCTTCATGTGAGCACCTTGAGGCCCATGGGTGTTTGGCGCAATACAAAAATACGCTAAATAGATAGAATAAGCCTTTTTGGCCTTTCAGATCTTCGAATTGTAGTTTCGATAATGGTGGGTGAACACAGACTTGCTTAGAGGGGTTCTGGAGGCTTGCCATTTGCACTCAAGGGAGCGATTTTTGGGTTTTGAACGCCGTCAGGTGTGGGGTGAACTACTTGGAGGGGGTTTGGTCATTTGCGAGAGGGAGCCAAGCGTGAGAGGAAGGAATGAGTAATTTAGCCAGGAGTCAAAGGGCTCTATGAGTACAGGTTTATCTGTGGCCGGGTGAACAGGGAGGGTGCGTAGAATGGCTTCAGCCAGGTCAGGTAGTACCATGACCATGTTCCAGCATTTGAAATCACAGAGGGAAGGGGGCCTGCGGGGCGGTGTGCTGAGAGAGAAAGGTTTAGCTGAGTGGTCTGACCAGATATGGGGTTTGGATGCTGAGACGACATCGGAGAAACATTAAATCGCATCAAGGGCGTGGGCTGCGATGTGGGTGGGTCCTGTGGTATGCCAGGTAAGGTTGTGTGCCGACCAGGGGTTGAGTCATGGAGTTGTGTGGCATGTCAAACCAGATATTAAAGTCCCCCAATAGTGTGAGTGCTGCATGGTTAACTAGTGTGGTATATAGTGAGTCGCAGAGGCATGTCCAGGTTCCTTGTAGAAGAGTAAGAAGCTGTGAGAATGAGCAGCAGAGAGAGTTTGACTCGAAGGTATTTGCAGTAAGCTGTGCAGGTCTGAGTGTTGGTGAGTGTGATGGAACTGTGAGGTTTTTGGAGGATGGCTAATCCGCCTCCTCGGGAATGTCTGTTGTGGGAGATGAGCGAGTAATCAAGAGGCAATTCTTTGAGTGCGATTGGTTTGCAATTGTCCGAGAACCATGTTTCAGTGATGAAAATGAGGCCAGGATTGTCGGAGGATAGGGGCGGGTCAAAGATGCTGCGACTGTCTTTGGCCACGGAGCGGGCATTGAAAAGGAGGCAGGTGACTTGATAGGAAGTGGCGGGCAGTGTTTCCCCAGGTGTCTGAGGCTGGAAGGCCTTGATTGGTCAGTGGGCCGGTGTGGGCTACAGGGGAGGACAGTAGGACCAGGTCAGTCGGGGTGACTGGAGGGCTGGTGTTGGTTGGTTGGGGGGATTCTGTTGGCAGGAGCAGAGGGTGTGGGCGGTGGATCAGGAGCAGGAAGAGTGAAACAGGCTGTGGCCGGCCTTCGTGGGATCAGTGGTTGGGGGGAGGGGGAGGTGAGTGGAGCCGGTGCATTTGATGTGCTCGGCCTTGTCGCTGCACAGGATTTGTGTGCAGGGAGATTTGGGGGGTTGGTAGATGTGGTGGGGGCAAGGTAGTGTCCAATGAGGGAAATGGTGTGCACAGGTGACTGGGTGGTCCTGCCAGAGGGGCAGGGAAAGGCAAGGACAGTGGACTGATTCAGGGTGGCGAGGCATGAAGAGTAGAGGGCGAGGGGTAGTCTGCCCGAGTTTTGGGTGTTCGGGTGCAAGGGTATGTGTGTGAGAGAGGGTTCTGGAAAGGGCAAGACGTGCCAAACTGTAGTGATACACAAAATTACAAATTTGCCAATCAGAGCTTTAGATGACAGCATTAGCCGCTGAAAGCCAATAGTTTATTCAAAGTATGTGCCAAAAATGCTGACAGTAGTCTGTTGTAGCACTTCCATTACGCAGTAGTGAGCTACAAGGAATATGCAGGCCTAGTAGGAGTGGTAGGTCACATTATGCATTGTAGATAGACAGGCAGGGCGAAGGCCCCAGTTCTGTAGCTAATAGACATTATTGGAGTGTTTGGAACATTATGGCACCTATATAGCGCTTAGATAGCCAATCTTAAGCGCTATGAACACTAAGCTATGAGTGCATGCCTTTTAGAGCTTGCTCACATAGGGTTAATTCATCTTGACTTCTCTTAGAATATTCTGCCTTTCTAACTGTAGCCCTGCATGGTTTCGTAAACAAATCCTCTTTTCTCTCGGAAGGCACTGATAAGACATTCCTGAGTTTTCGCGCAGATGGACTCCAAGCAGGGAGGGGCACAGAAAAGGAGCACAGTGGAAATTCACAGAGTTGGGTTTTTCCATGAGCAAGCCTATATTTTGCACAGGGAAAGTTCTGGAACTGTGCGTCATGGACTGACAGCACGAGATTATAAAAATGCATGCCCACATGACTCATGTGGGAGATCGATCTGTGGACTTGATTCGAGCAAAATCGAGTGTCCGGAACCTGCTGCTCTGTCGGCACCCTGCAGCGCTGTCCTCTGAGCGGGGCTTGCAACAGCTAGCTTATGAGGGCCAGGGTCTCCCAGTGCTGATTGAAGGGGCTTAAAACTGTGTTTCTCTATGTTTCTCTAAGCTCTATGTTTCTCTATATTTTGTATTTCTCTAAGTTTGTGTTTTGTAATCTTCTCTAACTTGAATCCCAAGATGTTGCTGAAATTCACTGTTTAGAATAAATGCTAAAACTTTTTGAAGGTGTCATTTGTCACTAGCATGAGTTCACTGCTCGGCACAATAGAACCTGTATTTTGGGCTGAATTGGGTAATTTTTGCTCTCAAGGGCTGGTCCCGAGGAAGATTTTCCCAATATGAAGACACAAACTGAGTGTGGGGAAAGGGATTGTCTGGTGCTGGAGGTCGGGGGTTGCAGAGGATAAGAGGGAGGGGAATGTTTGTAGGTGGGGGTGGTGAGGACAAGGGGAATGGATGTTAGGCCGGTTGGGCAGAGGTGGGGAGTGGTGCAAATGGGTTGTGGCTGTGAAAGCATTGCCGGGATTTCTTGTAAGTGGGGTTGGGGACGGGTCAGAAATGCATGGGATAAGAGGGTATGAGTTCATGGGGTGGAGGAGGGGAGCATGTGGTTTTGGTATGAAGTGGAGCTCATCTTTTTTTCTCTTTATTGTGCATTTTGCTATAAAACAAACCTTAAGCAGTATTACAAATACAATTTTAGACATCATTAAAGAACATGATTTAAAATGCATCTCAAGTTAAGTTTTCCTCATACACGAGTTAAAAAATTAAAACATTTCCAATTTAGAGTTAAAACAATATCTAATTCACCAAGTATAACTGCTATTTAATGAAAAGACACGATTTCATAGAAGTTTGTGAAGAGCTTGTACGAGCCACTGAAAAAGCATCAAACAAGTGTAGGGCTTCCTTCCAAATGTTATGTGCAGCCACAGTAATTACAATAGAATGGCCACCAAAAAGTGTACTCCAGAATTGGTCTGTTTCAAGCTGTTCAATTTGCTTGACAATATTACATTAGACTGATTTTTTAGTGAGCTGCACGCACACAATATATGATGACATGTTTCTGTTTTGTTCCTGCAGACACGACATACTCGCTCTTCTAAAGGGGTTTTACCCAAGCCACATTATACTCCATTGTGGGAAGAATGTCTAAGAGCAAAGATAAAATAAAACACTTTAAATTCATGCAGCAAAATGTAGATAAATATGTTTGAGGAATATTAAATGTAAAATTCTGATGCAAGTATTCGTTATAATCTCTTTTTTCAGATAGTTTTTCAATATTGTTTGCTGCATCCAGTTTCTTCGGCTTTCTCTTCAGAATAGCTTCTAAATTTTGAGTAATCAGCGCACTCGTTTTATTTTTAAAAGTGTTAAATATTGAATTGTAGTCCAATGTAATTCAGAAATATAAGAATTGTTATCACCAATAAAAAAGTCTCTTGCTATTTATACTCTGCACTTTGTTTGAAGTTAGTTTTTGATAATACTGACTTGAGGTAAATCAATGTTCATTGTAAGTACCACATTGAAATGAGATTTTTAAAAAGCCCACATTCCATTCTTAGAGCTTTGACAGGAACAGAACAAGGTAGGTTTGTCAAATGTCTATATGGTAGCACAGATAAACCATACGTTAAACTTGGTATGATGCTGACAAAGTAGATTTCCAGCAAACCCTCAATATTTTGACCCACCCCTGTTAGCTATAAAACACTTGACCACCATCACTTTTTTCCAAATCTTTGGAATAATTAACTCACCATAGAAGCGTGTAGAAGGATTTAATTTAATTGGAAAACCCAAGTAAATGTAGTCTTCTACAACTAATTTACTATTATTGAGTTTCCAAATGAATAGAGTTTTTTGTGGACTATTTCCTCCAAGGCACATGATTTTAATTTTTGAGATGTTAATCTCAGTGGAATTTTGTGTAGCATATTTAGCAAGAGCATCGATCGAGTGTTGTAGTTTGATCGGGCTTAAATAAAATAAGACGGTATCGTCTGCGTAAGCTAAGGGACTGGCTCACCATTGATTTTAGGAGGGAAGTTGTGAGCAGTATTGATGGTGTCAGCCATGTCACCTACATACAAGTTAAACAAGAGGTGCTAGTATGCAGCCTTAGCTTGACTCAAGCTAACAATGACTGACGTATTTGTGTATAAAGTTTTAATGAGACAATAGGTGGGGAATCAATTCCCCATAACTCTAGCTTTCCCTTTAGCAATGGCGGTGAGACTAAATCGAAGGCCTTGCCTATGATATACATAGCAACAAAATAAATTGTTGCTAGGGCTACGATTAGCCTCTGCCAATAGGTACTGGATAGTACCAATGTTATCTAGTGTTCCATGTCCCTTTATGAATCCTTTCTGAAAAGGTTTTAGCAGAGCCCTGTCTTATACCAATTTGGGGAGCTTTTTTTTTAACAATTTGGTTGTAAAGATGTTTTGACTAGAATCCAGCATTGCCAATAAGCGCTAGTTGGCCGGATCAAATCTATCAAGACAGGCATGAGAATAGAGTTCTTCCAATTATTTGGAACAACTCGGCTAAGCTGGAGTCTAGTAAAAATGTTTGACAACACTCTAGCCCAGACTTCAATATTAGCTTTAAGAAGAATATTGGGAAGGCCTTAAGATTCTTGATAATAGTAACGTCTTCCAAGCCATAGCCAAGTGATGCAACTTTTGAACTATTAAAATGTGGAGTAACGCCATGGCATTCACCTTCTTGGTCAACGTAGAGCTCTGCAATATGGGATTCCCAGAATTAATTACAGCAAGACCAAAATGTACAACCAGTCATTCATATCCAATTGGCATTACACAAAGAAAATGTATGCTAATGTAGCCAATTCGTATGAGTTAGATGAGTTTCTTTCTCATTACTAATCATATCAAGACGTCCTCTAATGTTTGCCCTAACTTTACGATAGGCTAAGGCTAACTTTTGTTGGATTAAAATATCAAAAGGAGCCAAATGTCCACTATAAATTTTGCTGAAAGTATTTAAATTACTTAAATTAGTGATTTTCCTTATATTCCTTATCATTGCCTCTATGTCCCAGTTATGCTGCTTCACCCAAAGCTCCAGGGAGGATTGATTTACTAACAGGGAATTGTTAACCTTGTTTAACATTGTACCATTCCATATGATATGGTTTCCCTGGGTATTAACATTACTAAAGATTTTCCTGCCCGAAAGAGCAACATTCACTGTCCAATTTAGTGAGGCGTGATCACTCACACCGTCAATGATGACAATCAATTTGAGAAACTGAACGCCCATCGTCCGGGTGTAATTCAGGGGATTGTTTGTAGATGTGTTATAGTGCAAACATTTTAAACCGTACACAGTCTCCATTGACGGTCAGAATTACCAAGTAAACATTCTTTTAGGTGTAGATCATTTAAGTCACCTGCGATCAGAATAGGACCTTTAGGATGAATCTCGTACCAGAGCATGGTTATGTCACCTATTACATTTTGAATACTTTTTACTATTGTGTCCAACCTGCCACATGTGTCTCCAAATCCCATTGTTGATAGTAAGCTGGAGCTCAAATTAAGACTTATTCATCAAAAAAATGTAGGCCGATTATATTGAACACCGGAGCGCATGTGCAACTTAGGGTTGGTAGATGATGATATATGTTGGGGATTTGGAAAAGAGAAAGGGACGTTACTTCATATGCTATGGTACTGTCCCCAAGTATTTGCTGAGTACTTGCCTTTTGGTGCGAGGTGTTAGACTAGATATGATCTTAGCTATCAAATTTCCAAGAAGGCCATTACAGGTGCTAATGTTGGCGCATAATGGGCGTTGTGTAACGGCTCGATTGTATGGGAATTGGATTGACAGAATTCTTGCGATAGCGGCAAAGCAGTTTTGAGTATGGAAAAGCAGGAAGAAGCCACAAGTTGAGAGTTAAATTAATGATATACTGAGATTATCTGATTTTGAACAGGTCATGTTTCAAAGAAAGGGTAAGGCAGGAGCTTATCAGACCCTATGGAAGCCGTTTAATGATTTATATGGTAGTGGAGTATCAGATTGAGTAGCTCGTTAGTCTAAATGGTCAAGTAATGGAATAGGAGAGGTATTTTTGTTGTTGTTAGTATTTGTTTTGTGCTTTTTGTCCAAGTGTGGGAAAAATTGATAATATTTTTGCAGTTAATTTGGGGATTATTAGGAATGGTAATTATCGCCCTGATGAATATGTAATCAATTAATGTATGAATAATTTTTGGGACATGTTTGATGTTTAGTAGTTGTATGTGTTAGGATACACAATATTTCATTTGTACTATTTAAATGTATACTGTAATATCTTCGCATATTCTTGTTTGAAAATAAATAAAGATGTTTGAGAAAAAAAATTGAATACTTTAATAGAAACCATTGGGCAGGTCATAAACATTGATAATCAAGACTCTGGTTAATGAATTTTGGGAAGGGGGAAAACATAGCTGACAAGATGTAGAGAGAACATATAATGCCCGGGAACTGCTCTAAACGGAAATTTAGACAAATCGCCAACCACCAGTTAGCTCGTCACCGAGTGGACGGTGTCGCTAGATTTTGTAATATAACATAACCATCAATTTCAAAACACTTAGTGATCCATGTTTCCTGTTAAATAAGTCAGAGGCCTCTAACATGGAAAAGCCGATCAAGAAAGACTGTTAATCCTGTGTATTCCATGATAGCCAATTCAAAGATTGGTTGAGTAAAGAATTTTCAATTTGCCCCTTCAGTAACCCATTCTGGAACCCACTGTTCAGTTTCTATACTGGTTTCCACTATTTGGGTTGAGAAGCTTGCAAGATGGTTTGTTCAGAAGCTTGGCAAGCTGTAGCCCGAGTATTTACTGTGGCTGATCGAAAGCTTTCCACAGATGGCAATTGTTTCTTAATTTTGACAGATGGTTGAGAAACCCATTTGTTCCGTTCCAAGACTTTTTAAAAAAATTATTTTGAAAATCTTTCTTTTTTGGTTATTCATAAACTAACAAAAAACAGACTGCACCAATCGGATAACAAAGGTACGTTCATGGCTTGCAAAATTCCCAACTTAACCCCCCCTTTCCTGTAGTAAGTGATGTCTGTTCACTTTTGGCGATTTGTTCTCTGTATTTCAGCCAATTTCGTCGCTTGATGCAGGTGAGGGTGAAGTGCCCCGCTGTGGTTGAGAGGGTTGTGGTTGAGAGTCAGAGGTGTCTGCGTTGGAAAGCAGGTAGGTGATGTATGGGCCCCAAATATCGGGGGGCCGCGCGTGCAGGGGTAAGGTTCTTATGAATTCAGTGTCCATGTCTTGGCAATCGGTAATGTCTTTCTTCCATGCTGCTAGTGTGGGGAGGGGGTCGCGACCCCATGTCAATGCGATCCTTCTGCGTGCCAGCACCAGGAGGAGGGCCGCCAGTCTCCTCGAAGGAGGTTGCAAGTATTTGGTCAAACTCAGAAGTGCGATGGTCGGATGTGGAGTGAGTTCCTCTCCCACTACGTTAGCCGTTATCTGTAGGATCGATGATCAGAACCGGCCAATCCCAGGACAATTCCAGGCGAGATGGATAAAGCTGCGGTGGGGGCTCCACATATTTCACACTGAGCTGATGCTTTGGGGTGGTGGCGTTGTTTTTTGGCAGGGGTGTAGTAGGTTTGATGTACGAAGTTGAAGTGGATTTGTTTGAGACGGGTATTTAAGGCGACTTTCTGCATTTGGCGAAGAATGTAGGACCAGTCGTCTTCTGGTATTGATGACTGGAGGGCTATCTCCCATCGTCGCCGCACTCGTGTGTCGTTGGTCATTGTATCTATTAACAGTGATTTGTATATTATGGACACTTTTCCCTCTCCCCTCGCTTGGATCATATTGTGTAGCAGAGCCCATGTCGTTGGTTCCTTGGGAAACGATGGGAACTGGGCCTGTAGGGCGTGACGTAATCTAAAGTAAATTAATATATCGAGTGAAGTGTTGCCTCCTCTCTCTTTGGCCATCTGAGGGGTTATGAACATTCCTTCAGGGAACAGGTCACCTATGGATTGTATATCGATTTTGTTGAGCCAGATATGAAATACCTTTTCGCTTGTCAAAGGTATACCGGGAATGAACTTAATTGGTAGTAGGGAGGAATCTGGTGTGGATTTCATATTTGTGAGCGATTTTCTTCCAAATGGCGTAAGTGGAAAGGACGGTGTTCATCGTGTTGTGTGGTACTGGCAGATTACTGAGAATAACAGCTCTTAAAAAGTTTGGTGAGGTTAGGGCCCGTTCGACCTGCACACGTGGGCGTATAAAGTGTATGGTGTACCAGTGGCTTAAAAATTGTGCCTGTGCAGCCCAGTAGTATTTTTCAAAATCTGGGAGTGCAAGACCACCTTGTGATATTGGTAATATCAGTGTTGTGTAAGCAACCCTTGCTGGCTTCCCGGCCCATATTAGTTCAAGGATAATGCTTTTAATTTTCTGAAAAAATGAGCGTGGAAGTAGAAGGGGTATATTTGTGAATAGATAAAGAAGTTTAAGGAAAATCACCATTTTGGTCAGTGAGATCCGTCCCCATAGTGTTAGTGGAAGAGATTTCCATCTCTGAATGCGTTCCCGAAGGGAGTTTACTATCTTCCCATAGTTGTCTGTAAATATTTTGTTGTAGTTCAGTGACATCAAGATGCCAAGGTATCGGACTTTGGAGCATTCCCATTTTAGTCCGTGATCATCAGTGAACCTGGGAGTATTCGGTGATAGTGGGAATATCACTGATTTAGAGTGATTGGTTTTGAGGCCTGAGATGCTGCTGAACTTGATCACTTCTCGCATTATCGAGTTAAGGTTTGTCTGGGGATCGTTGACAAATAGCATGACGTCATCAGCGTAGAGGGAAACTACTAATCTATGTGGGCCTAAGGTGAGGCCTCTATTGATTTGGTGGGATCTTAGTCTGGAAGCTAGGGGTTCCATGACTAGGGCAAAAATAAGGGTCGACAGGTGGCAGCCCTGTCTGGTACCACGCTCTAACCTGATATAGGCAGATTTCTTGTTACCTAGGGTGATGTATGATCGGGGATCATTGTAGAGGAGTGAAATCAATTTGATGAAGAGTTTCCCCAGGCCCATTCGTGTAAGTGTCGTAAAAAGGTGGGCCACTCTACGGAATCGAAGGCCTTCTCAGCGTCCAGTAGGACGGCAATTGCTTGTTGTGTTGGATCGAGTGCTGTGATGACACCAAATAGCCGTCGGATGCCGTAGGTTGTGCTGCGCCCGGGGATAAAGCCGGCCTGGTCTCCTACCACTAGTGCGGGCATGAAAGGGAGAAGTTGTGTTGCTAAAATTTTGGCCAGAATCTTATTGTCAAGATTAATTAGAGAGATTGGCCTGTAGGAGGCGCAGTCTTCTTGGGGCTTGCCTGGTTTGTGGATCAGGATTACGTTGGCTTCGCGAAGTGTGGGTGGAAGTATCCCTTTCTCTAGGGCTTCTTTGTATACTCAAAGGAGTAGTGGAGCTATGATGGTCATGTGTGCTTTATAGAATTCTCCTGTAAGGCCATCGGGGCCCGGAGCCTTGGTGTTTGGGAGCGATTTAATTGCTTCTATTTCTTCTGCTGAGATGTGTGTTTAATGGTTCACGGAGTTCTTGCTCTACCCAATACAGTTCGGTGTCATGGAGGTAGTCTTGAAGTGACTAGGGGCTGGTGTTGTTTTTGGAGCTATACAGATCTTGGTAGAAATCGTGGAATGTGTTCACTATTTCCTCTTCAGTATATACTAGGTTTCCTTGTGCGTCTCGGACATGATCCATGCGGGCTGGTGTTTGGTCGATTCTTAACACGTGGGCTAGGATTGCTCCGGGTTTTTGACCCTCGCCGTATTGTCGGATCTGGTGTCTACGACCTAGAAACTTCAGTTCACGTTCAGCTGATTCGTGGAATTTCCGTAGTTCCTCCTTCAGGTCGGCGGATCTTGGGACGTAGTGTATTTACTTTCAAGATCCTTCAGCCGTTGTTCGCTGTTTGTCAATTCTCAACGTATTCGTTTCAGAATGCCGTTTTCTTTTGCCATGCATACGCCGCACACATAGCATTTCAGTGTTTCCCACAGAGTACCGGGGGAGCTCACCGAGTCCTGGTTGATTTCGACAAAAGTGGTAATCTCTTGCTGGAGTTCAGATGCAAAAACAGAGTCTGAGAGTGAGCCTGCTTTGAATCTCCAGTTGTGGGCCATCTACTTGGTGTCAGACAGTGCAAACTCAAGTGTCACCATGGAGTGGTCGGAGAAGGAACAAGGTAGGATTTGGCAGGGTCCCCAGCTGTATGGGCTTTGAATCAATGTCATGATATAATCGATGAACTGGTGTTGTGGACTGCTGAGTGGAACGTGTATTCTCGTGTGTCGCGATGGATGTGCCACCAGATATCGGACAGTTAAAATGCTTGGCATATCTCTGTCACCTGTTGGCTTGCTTTTGAGGGTTTGCTGGTTGTGTTGTGGAATTTGTCGATTCTGGGGTCCAACAGAGTGTTGAGGTCTGCGCCCCAAAGGATCGTTGCTGAAGTGGGCATTCCAAGCTGAGACATGACCCAGTTAAAATTATTTGGCCCGTCTGTGGTGGGGGCGTAAGAGTTTACTAAGGCTATTTCTTTACCAGCAAGTAACCCCCTCACCAGAAGAGCCCTTCCCTCTGTGTCCTTCCTTGATTCAATTAAACTGAAGTTAGCCTTCCTGTCGATAGGTATCGCAACCCCTCTTGCAAAGGATGAATATGAACAGAAATATCTATGGCAGCCCCATGATCGGGCCCAGTGTTGTTCATCAGTTGGTAGCAGATGGGTTTCTTGTAGCATGGCAATATTGATTTTATGTCTTCTGAGGTATTGGAGGACCCTTTTGAGTTTAGCTGGTTGGTTGGTGCCCCCCTGATGTTCCAGGTGGCTATTTTAAGCGGCCCCATTGGGAGTGGTTAGATGAAGACTGTCGAGGACTGCATGATCGCCAGAATCGGTCAATGCCTGACATGGGAGGTAGGCTGTTGGTGTTTATGGCCGTCCTGGCAAGGGTGTACGGTGAAAGAAGGTTACAGGGCTGGGCCTGGTTGGATGGCTGCGAATATTGGATAGATGCAGAACAGAGGCTGTCGACGTCTGGACTCAACGAGGCGGGCTCATTCGGTTGTCTTGCAGTAGAACGTTGGTGAACCGTCAAAGGTAACTTAGTAGAATTAACATCCCTCCCCTGCGTGGGCAACCCCCAACTGGCCCACGATAAACCCACCTTTGTAAACATAACTGTGAACATTGCTGTGCTAGGGGCGCTAGTAGCCCACCAAGTGGGGAAAGGCTCCCTGTTACAGTAGGATTTTGTTCCTGTGGTGATTGTCATGTCTGAAGACAGGGGGTAGTGTGGTACCACCAATATTTGTTGCTGGCGTCGGAGGTTACGGTGGGTCTCTTCGTATACGGTCTTTGCGTCGAGGTCTTGGATTGTTCGCACTAGGTCTGCAACCGGCGCAGTCTAGATAATCACTGGCTTCCTTAGGTGTATTGAAGAATTGAGCTTTCCCCTTGTGCTGGATTCAAAGTTTTGCCGGGAATAGCATAGAATAGAGTATCTGGTTATCTTGCAGTCTCCGCTTAACCGCTGTGTATGATTGCCTCTGCGCCTGCACTGTTGGGGAGAAGTCTGGAAAGAATTGGATCGGGTCGCCATCATATTGGAGTTTTCCTTTGTCTCTGGCTGCCTTGAGTATTGCATCGCGGTCCTTGTAGTTTAATAGCTTTGCTATGATTGGTCGAGGGTTTGTGCCTGGGGCTGGTCTAATGTTCGGAATCCTGTGTGCTCTTTCTATGACGATTAGCTGGGAGAGGATTTCTTTCCCAAATAGTTCTTTGCACATCTGTTCGACATGTTCCTCCATTTTAACCTGAAGTTGTTGTTCTATGACCCCAATAATTCTAATATTGTTCCTACGGCAGCGTCCCTCCAAATCTTAATTTTTAGCGCAAACTGCCTTCATCTGGGTTTCAAGCGTGGAGACTCTAGAGGTGAGGGCCGCTGTACCATCGTCAAGGTCAGACACGCGCTGCTCGACAGTGTCCAGTCTGTCTGCGTGTTTGTCGAGACAGTGTTGGAGTTGGTCTACCTTAGACGATAGGGTGTCTAATTTGCTCCCCAGGCCGCTAATTCCAGCTTTTAAGTCCATTAGGATCTTGCTAATGTCGAAATGTGGGGTTTGCTCCTCCGCTTGAACCATGTCAGGTGTTGGTGACTCCAGTCTGCTGCTGGATATGGGTTTATTCGTGGAGCTGGCTTCAAAGTTCATTTTTTTTTTGGACTTATCAGTTTTCCCCATAGTTTGCCTTGGATATTTCCTATAGGGTGGTCCGAGGTGGTGATTTACGCCGCTGATGTTCATGCTCAGGCGTGTTCAGTCGCTGGAGGTGCTTTTGCTGTTGGTTTCAGAGGTTTTGTACAGTCTGTATGGTGATTATTGCTGGATGTAGCTGAGAGGGAGCAGCCACTGGGTCGTGCTGTGTTTCTGCGCTGGTCGGCTTGTCAGCATTCCCCCGTTTGCGTCACCGTGACGGCGGTTAATGCAGGGAAGATTGCGTGGCTTTTGGGGGTATTTGACCAGCGTTCTCGCTTAAACCGTGCTGTCGTGCTTCTGCTGCGGTCCTGGGGCGGGTTGTCGGCCGATCTAGCAGTTTTCCTTCCCAGCTGCGCTGATAGTCAACCCTAAGGTTAGTGTTGAATCTTACCTTGTTTTAACTATGCTGTGAGGCGTGTGTAGCTGAAGCAACATGGGGCAGTCTAGAGTGCTTGGGAGCTTGTATCCCTTGTGCTTAGAGTGCAACTGTGGAGAGTAGCCGCTGGCACACCCAGATGGAGCCTGGTGGCTTGGGCGGGTCGATCCGTTGGGGCCTGATGTTGGGTTGCTGTGTGGATCAAATGCGGCGGATAGGTTCCCGGTTCTTCTATTGGATGCGGGATGCAGCTTGTTTCGCTCAAGACCGATTCCCTCTTTTGATTGCAGTGATCACACTGATATAGATTGGTGGGAGTCGGTAACGTGGCTTGTGCAGTTTTAGCCGGTCAGCTGGTGGGCAGAGCTGAGGATGGAGTTACCGGCCGCACTGGGTTCTCAGTGTGCTCTGTGCCGTCTGCAGGTCCAGCTGTCTGCTCTGGAGTTGTTCGCAGTGGCTGTGACCCTGTTGGATTAGCGGAGTCCTCCCGCGCTTAACGGCAGCTGGGTCTTGGGTTTAGGCAATTTGGGCAGTCACCGCCAGTTCTAGGAACGTTGGGGGGGCCCCGGAGGAGACGAGCGTGTTTGCTTCAGCGGTCCTGCGAGGGGCTGCCCACCCGTCGGAGCGCACTTGCAAGTGGCTGGCTAAGGCAGAGGCGTCTGTCTTCGCACCTCCGGCTAGTCTTGTTGATCACTTGGCCGGGTCAGGGGGGGGGCCTTAGTGCCACGGGACCGCTGGGGGCCTGCCACGTGAGTCGCGCATGCTGCTGTGCGCTCCTAACTGGATGTTGTCTGGATTCCCTCGCTTAGGGCGACACTGCTGTCATGCCTCGCACCATGCCGTCGTGGGGACGGAGACCTCCGTGTCTCTTGGGCGCCGAGAGTGCCCACGTCCACCCGCTTTCTTGAGCGGCTCAGTGTATTCGGCCGGGTTGGCCAGGCCCTCGCTGGTTGTCTGCCTTCGGCGCTGGTTTTAATCGCTGTGAGACTCCGCCCTCGCTGCGCGCAGGCCGACAGGTCCGTGATGTGTAAGCCGCAGTTCAGGCAATATATGGTCGCCCGAGGTGAAAATGGTCTTGGATTGCTCAGCAGGACTTCACGGGACTGCACAGCGTTAGCCTTGAGTGGACTGGTCACCACAGGGGCATCAATGTCGCAGGATTAATTAGGAGCCACACAGCGCTCTTGTAGGAAGCCGCCATCTTGGATGGCTCTCTAGCGCCCTCCGTTCCAAGACTTGTACACTTGATTTTAACAGTGCCACCATCAGCGAGGACGTGAATTCAATGAGCGCCCAATTAGAAGCACTACCCATCATTGGCAACTCAATCTGGACTATATCAGGGGAGCAAATCAGACGTCAAATTGTTAAAAAAATCCAATATATGAGTGTGATTTAGAAAGGGACTATAATTAGTGGGGTTGCATTCCTCCCAAATTACTCATTTCCCCAACTAGCACCTCTCATGGTCACTTGTGCAATTGTTTTCCAAAATGGAAGGCACGGGTCTCATTTCAGATGGCATTACAATTGCGGGATGAGGACCAGCAAGATTATTGGTAGCAATGACTGCTTAATTGCAAGTTACTAAGACCTTGCAAATGGCTGAAGTGAAGTAAATGGAACAATGGGCTGTAATGGAACTTGTGCTAGTACAGTGCATGGGTTAAAAGCATAGGAAACGTGGGTTTGCGTCTGAGAATGACAATCCGAAGGAGCAATAGAAGGATGGTGTAACCATCTGTTCCTAAGGCGGACTTGCCCAAATGTTCCATCAGCGTGTTAGTTACCAAAGTCTCAGATTGCGATTTTTACAAACGTATCCACACTCTTACGGGCTAGTATACCACAAACTGAATTTGAAAAAATGTTTTCACCTTGTGTGTTGGATGAGGTTTGATGGGCAGAGGTTCTTGGGGTTCTGGCTAAGGCAGGAGGGATGGGTGCAGGGAACTGAAATGGAGGGTGAGTTCCGGAAATGCCACAGTTGGGTTCTGGTGGTGGCGGGGTGGTCGTGGTGTTTGGAGTGCCAGAGGGCTGCTCTGGTCTGAAAGTTGGAATGGTGTGCAGAAGTGGTACGGTATAAGTCTTCCTGATGGGTTGTCAGTAGTGGGAGCGAGGAGAGGGTGGGCAGCGGCGGTTGGGTCGGATGCAGGAGAGGGGTAATTCTCGGAGCACCGGAGAGCTCCTCTAGTCTGAGAGTTGAAGGGGGTGTGGTGAGAGGCGGTGGGGTCGGTCAGAGTGTGGTGTTCAAATGGAAGGGTTGGAAATAGGTTTTGCAGCGTGCAAGGAGGGTTCATGAGGGTAAAAAGGAGGTAGAGCAGATGGGGTGCTTCATGGACTGCCAGAGTTCATCTTGTTTGTGGGTTGGAAGGTGTGTGGCTGTGTGCAGGAGCGTGACTCTGGGGGAGCGTGGTGCTAAAGGACCAGAATTGAGAAGGCAGACAGTGGTCTTGGCAGTAGTGGTGTCCAGCTCAAGTTGAAATTGGTAGTCATGGTCGTGTGAGGGAGCACCGCAGCAAGTGGGGAAACACTCAAGTCTCAGACAATAGCAGTAGGTAAAAACAGATTTGAGCTATCCAGTAGTGGGAGACAATACCCAAACCTAAGAGTCACTGGGTAAAACAAAATTTGCGATACCTGAAACAGCAGGAAAACACCTATATTTGATACAACAGCAGGTACTAAACAGCTATATCAGAGATACCTGAATAGCGTGAGAAACGTCCAAACCTGAGACAGCAATAGGTACTAGACTGCTAGATTTTAGACACCCCAACAGTGGGAGAAACACGCACATTTGAGATAACAGCCAAAGGAGGGTCATTTCACCAAAATGCCAGGGGTAGCAGAAGCGACGTCACAACCCTTGACCTCTGATTACATCACAGGAAGTGGTCATTTGACCCCACCCCAAAGTGACATTATGGGAAGTGATTGACACATTTCATCCCTTGGCATTGTTCAGAGGTACACAAAAAAAAGAAGTTACTTACCCCATGTAACATCTGTTCCTCCCACTTTGATATCTCCAATACCCAGCTTCAGCTGCTTTGGGAACAAAAATCAGCAGAGGGTGCTGTGCAAGGATGCGGTTGACTCGATATCCCTCTGTCTAGAGGATGAGATAATCAAAGGTACATATAGCACATGCAGTGCCCCTTGGCTTCAGTTGTTTTTTCGTGTCACTCTCAAGTACGACTACATGCATTAAAGTGGATTTGACCATACTAGACTCTAATGGAGCGTAAGCTGCAATAAAATGGAAATTCTACCATGGGGTAGGCTGGGAGGGGCGATGAGGAATACGTGGAAGGAACATCCAGTCGAAAGAACGTTACCCGGGCTAAGTAACTTGTTCTTTGAATGGATTGTGTCCTCCCGTGTATTCCTCATCTTTGATAGACTCCCAAAGCAGTGTTTGTTTTGGAGGAGGGAGTAAGAATGTTGTCATAAATGGTTGTTATGAATGGAATGAAGGAAGGCCTTCCCAAAGCTCCCATCCTGACCAAGGTGGAATCAAGAACTAAGAAAAAGTGTCTAATTCTAAAGACACCCCCGTCCCCTGTACACCATTTAAGCTGAATTAAATCAGTCAATGCACGGTTTAGATTTTCACATATGTATAATAAAGTTTAAATAATGAAACAAAAATAAATGCATCAATAATTTCTGATTAACAATTGAATATGGACATAATATGACAGGCTTCACATATGGCCATCATGAAAAAGGAAACAAGGGGAACAATGTTCTTGTGTTGAGACGAAATTTAAAGCTCTACCCGTTTTGGGGAAACAGCCCTTCTTCAGGAGCAAAACAATCTGCAATCACATATATACACAAAAATATCAATCAACTCATAATTCAACAGAATTTCAATATACTTGAACAAATCAATACATGTATTATCGCTAGACAAATTTCAAAAGAGTCACTGTATTATACAAGTAATTGGTTATTGGTTAGAATATAAAGGATAATCAGTTTGAGTAGGGTATTCTAAATCTACTTTCACAAAGCTCAGATTAGGTAGAGAAAAAAATGCTTACCCAATTCCCATATGGGTGCTGATGATCAAAGTACATCCTCAAAAACGCATTTGGAGGAAGGATAATGACTGTGGTAAACACGCTGTAAAATGGAACTAGAGCGCCTAAAGTCAATGTCACAGTAACCGAAGGGTCTCTTCACCAGATCTAATGTACCAAGTGTGAAATCCACCGAGCTCAAACCTCGAGTTCTAAAAATGTCAAATAGATCACAGAGCTATTATACTTAAAGTAAATGTTTTTCCTAATCCACATTTACCTCTTAGGCTTATTATTGAGACTGATCCTCGTTCGGCAAGTCCGAGTACCCCCACGTCAGTATTCCACTTTCAAGCTGACATTAATGTTTGCACCCCATTTGTGTGTAAAGTGTGAATTCACTTAAACACTCATATGGGCATGCTGCTAAACTTAAAGAGACATATGCCCAAATGTCATGTTACTGCTGCCTGGACAAAACAAACCAACGCTTATAATGTATTGAGAATGCACACGAACATTAATATGTACCATCTCCTTACATACTCACATTCTTCAAACCATCCTCCAGCTCCAACTACAACCCGAGTTGCTACTTCCAAATATACACGCGTCGTATCCGCGTAATGTGTGTGTATTGCCCTGAACTCTGAAACTCTTCTGGGGAGTAAGCATTCATGTGACTAGGTCAACTGACTTGGAAACTTCCCAACGCTTACCTGAGTGACAAATCTAGACCGTCCTTTAAAGGTATCCACAGGCATATAGTGCTGAATACCATACAACACCCGGTACACGGAAAAATTATCAAAGAGAAATAAAAAGATGAATGATTAATAAATAACAATAGATATAGAAAACAGACAACCACCGAAAACCTAATCCAACTAAATTCCAGAAGATCTAAAGAAATAGAATTAAATAAATAGTGACACCTAAATAAAAATAAATGCTAACCATAAAGATAGATATATCAAGAACAGTAATGGATATAGAAGAAAGACTCAACAGAACGTTCATTCAAGTGCCTGATAACAGTGGAAACATAAAAGGCAATCTAGAGAAATAAGAGTGCAACCATTAGACACCTATAAGGGAATAGTTTCTTACCTGTAACTCCATTTCTCCAGCATTGGTATCTTTCATGGATTCACATGCTTAGAATATTCCCCATCGTCAGGCTGGGAATCCTCGGTAAATTATATAGACCTTTTCCATAGGAAACTTTCGACACTTTTGTGTCCTATCTACGTCGTTTTGGGCCGCGTACGCCACCGCCATTAGGACGTAGAGGTATAAGTAGCCCCACCCCTGTGGCTCCCTCAGATTTCGACCCCAAAAGTAGTCTGGAGGGACATCTGGTTTGCATGCCAGGGGAGGCTGGCGGGTGCATGTGAATCCATGAAAGATACCAATGCTGGAGAAATGGAGTTACAGGTAAGAAACTATCCCCTTCTCCAGCATTGGATCTTTCATGGATTCACATGCTTAGAATAGATTGTACAGCAGTATCCCCCATAGATGGAGGTGTGTATGCAAACCAATATCTCCATAACCATAATGCATATTTATCATGGCAAAACATCACCGTATAGTATGTTAACAATAACAACATCACACTTCAAATTACATTAGCCAAAGGATGTGACCCCTTAATTGGGGCTTACCTTATTGAAACAGGTGCCGTAGGACTGCGCGACCCATCTGTGTATCCTCAGCATGTTGTTGCTCGAGGCAATAATGCCGGGTAAACGTGTGTGGTACCGACCAGGAAGCCGCCTGACAGATGTCTCCCAGCGGAATTCTGGACCACAACGCCGTCGACGAGGAAGTGGATCTCGTCGAATGGGCCCTTGGACGCTTCTCCAGCGGTTTTCCAGCTTTTGAGTGACAAAAGGAAATAGTAGACGACACACATCGGGCTAGTCCTTGTTTCGAGATCGGCTTACCCTTAGCCGAAGGGCCATAAGCCACAAATAGCTGTCTCGTGTCTCTGAAGCTTTGAGTGTGATGGAGGTAAAATTTTAAAGCTCTTTTCACGTCCAATGTATGGAGACTCTTCTCCGCAACCGACGAAGGTGTTGGAAAAAACGTCTGCAGCACTATAGAAGAGTGCTTATGAAACATGGTAGGTACTTTAGGAATTAAATGAGGATTAGTAGCCAACACGACTTTATTACTGAAAAATCTCAAGTACGGTGGATCGATCACTAAAGCTTGTATTTCTGACAGTCGTCGAGCCGAAGTAATAGCTACCAGAAAAGCCAACTTCTATGACTGAAATTTCAATGATGACGATGACATTGGCTCAAAAGGGGGCTTCATCAGGGCTGCCAGAACCAGGTTAAGACTCCAGCTTGGAGGGAACTGTTTCGCCGGAGGAAAGGTTCGGACCAACCCTTTAAGGAAATGTTTAATCAGCCGGTCACTAAATAACAGAGTTGAATGTCTCTTCCGAGTAAATCTCAAAATGGCAGCTAGATGCACTTTTATGGATGAAACAGACTAGCCTTTTTGAGCTAGGAGTAGCAAGTATGGTAGAAGCTGTTCCGGTGTGATATCCAGCGAGGCCAGACCTAGTTGACCTGCGCACCATATGCAGAATCTCCTCCATTTGTATGAATATGACGCGTTCGTGGACGGCGCCCTCGCCGCTTGCAAAATGCGACGACAGTCCGCTGGAATCTCTAACGTACCAAACTCGGAGAAATCAGGAGCCAGGCTGTCAGACTGAGGCTGTCGGGGTCGTGATGCCAAACAACCCTTTTCAACTGAGACAGAAGGTTTGGGACTTTCTGGAACCTCATTGTTTCTGCCGCTGAAAGATGAAGTAGATCGGAGAACCACACTTGTCTGACCCAGTACGGGGCGCCACCAGGATCACCCGACATGGATATCTTTGGATCCATTGCAGCGTCTGACGTATGAGCGGAAAGGGGGGGAAGGCATACAGAAACTTGCCCGTCCACGGGAAAGAGAACGCTTCCCCTAGTGAGTCTTGCTGCGGCCACCTGCTTGCGTATTGTGGGCATTTCTTGTTGTCTCTCGTTGCAAAGAGGTTGAGGGCCGGATGACCCCATTTCTCGAAGACACGGTGTAGTTGTTGGTCGCTCAATTCCCATTCGTGTAGTTGGTTCATTTCCCTGCTGAGAGTCTGCTTGCACGTTTTTGACTCCTGGCAAGTGGAACGCCAATAGATATATCTTCTGCTGAATGGCCCAATGCCAGATCTCCTGGGCTTCGGATGACAGTGGAGCGAGTTCCTCCCCGTTTCCTTAGGTAAAACATTGTTGTTGTGTTGTCTGTCATAATCCGTACAACCGATCCCTTTATCCGTGGAAGAAAGGATTTCAGGGCCCAACGCACCGCCCTTAATTCCAGCACATTGATATGAAGGCCGGATTCCTCCGATGACCAACGCCCCTGAACCTATAGGGAATCCAGATGAGCTCCCCATCCAGTTAGGGAAGCATCCGTCACCACCGTCATCTGGAACACCGGTTCCAGTAAAGGTATTCCCTTCGTCAGACTTATGGAAATTCTCCACCACTGAAGTGCCTGCACGAGTTTGCTGTTGATGGTCAATTTGTCCGACCAAAGCCCTTGACTCTGTGCCCATCGATCCGCCAAGAATTCTTGAATCGGTCTCATGAAGAGACGACAATTGTTGATTAAGGGTATGCAGGACGACATGGTCCCCAGTAGGGACATGTACCTTCGCACTGATACTCTGGTGTTGACTTTCCACTCCGATGCTTTTTGCTGCAGTTTCAGAACCCTTTCGACGGATGGCTTTACCAGTCCTGACTGCGTCTGGAACTCTGCCCCCAGAAAGACCAAGGTCCTTGATGGCAATAAGGAGGACTTTTCGAAGTTCATTGCGAAGCCCAAACGTTGTAGGAGGCACATGGTGGCATGCAGACTTTCCTGTGTTCTTTCTGGAGTCAACCCTCAACTAGCCAATCGTCTAGATAAGGGTACACATGATGACCTTCTTTCCTTAACCAGGCTGCTACTGGAGCCAGACACTTAGTGAACGTCCTGGGAGACGATTTTAGACCGAATGGGAGGACCTTGAACTGATAGTGGGTCCGTCCGACGACGAACCTTAGAAATATTTTCTGACGCCGACGCATCGGGATATGGAAGTATGCGTCCTGAAGATCTAGCGCCGACAAATAGTCTTTAGATTGAACTTTAGATTCTTGAGCAGTTTGTTGAGTGCTCGTAGATCTAGAATGGGACGCCATTTTCCATTGGGTTTCTTGACGACAAAGTAACGGGAGTACACTCCGTCCTCTTTCTGCCACCGGGACCAGTTCTATAGCCCCTTTCTGCAGCATAAGCGTCACCTCTTGCCTTAGTATTTGAAGGTGGGGCTGCGTCGAGAACACCGGTGGAATGTGTGGCGGCTTGTCCTTGAACTGTAGAGAATGGCCCAGATGTATCGTGTCCAAAACCCATTGGTCTGTTATGCGTGCCCACTAGTCGACGTAACGAGACACTCTGCCCCCCAGGACGCCCTGTAAGTTGTCATTGCTGGCTTTTGGTCTGTTTATCCTTCGTCGACGAGGAGTAGGCGCCTCGTCATCTGGAGGTTTGGTCATCTCTGCCTTTTCGAGTAGCTTGGGCTGCACATCTGTAGCCTTGGGAAGAATAGGAGGGCCTGGTAAAACCTTGGTCTCTAGATGATCCAAACCGGGAGTTACCTGATGCTCCTCTGAAGGGACGAAAGGAACGAAAATTCCTACCACTCTGGAGGGCTCCAAGGGAACAAGCCGTGTCAGAATCTTCTTTCATGCCCTTCAGGGCTTCATCGACTTTCTCCCCAAACAGGTGTTCTCCTTCGCACGGCATATCCATTACCTTATATTGTACCTCTGGTCTGAACGTCGTGCATTTAAGCCAGGCCTGCCTCCGTAACACTACGCCATTGTTAATTTGCTTAAAGCCTGATTCCGCCAGGTCGACAGCAATGTTAATGGAATGATTGGAGGCCTCTTCTCCCTCACGTACGAGCAGCATGGCAGACTTCGTGTTCCTCCGACAGATGGTCCAAGATAGGAGCTAGTCGATGCCACATTTCCCTATCATACCTGGCCATAATAGCCAGGGAGTTGGCTGCTTTAACTGTAGTCGCTCCGACAGATAGCACTTTCTTTCCAAAAGCATCTTGTCTCCTGGCTTCGTTATCGGGCGGGGTCGTGCATTTGTGTTGCGACCTTGCCTTTCTGGCTGCCGCGGCAGATACCACTGATTCCAGCGAAGCTTGAGACGTCAAGAACTTGGGGGTCGATTCCGGAGCCTTGAATTTCTTTTCCAATCGACCTTTTACTGTCGGTTCTGAAAAAGGGTGATGCATGGTTTTCAGTCCATCCTGCCAGACATGGTCTAAAATGGGGATAGCAAATATCGGCTTTCTTCTCTTGCCCATATGATCGAACAGAAAATCTTTTTTCTCTTCTTCTAGGACTAGGCCAAACTCCGCACATGCCTTACCCATCATGGCATGGAAAGCACCCACATCATCAGGTGGTGATGGCTGTGCTGGACTCTTCGGAGTTTCCATCTCTGCTTCAGAGTCCCATGTAGGGTCCCTTGAGGGGGATAACGAGATGTCTGAAACCGACCCTTCACGTTCCGACTTTGACATTTCCCCTTCTTCCTGCGGACGAGAACGATCTTCCTCAACCGGGTAAGCGGTAGGAATTCTGGGTGGAGGGCGAGGAGCCAGGCCTGGCTCGTCCACGACTGACAAGGCTTGCGGCGCTGTCAGGACAAGCTGAGGTAACCGAGTGTCCAACCGCTCCAACAGCTTCTGTAATGTGTTCAACACCGCCAGGGACAGAACAGCCTGGGGATTCAGTAAGGAAGAGGTAACTGGAATGGCACTTCCACTAAAGAGCGACCCCGAACCAGTTGGTTGTAGTCCCAGATCGGTTGGATGTGCGACCGGATCACGGTCATCCTCCGCCGAGGAGATGGAGAAAGCCGCTTCTGGTTACAGCAAGGCTTCAGGTGGAATCGGGTCAAAAACCTTCGGTTGCCATCCCACCGACGGGGCCACCGTCGACAATATCTTTCCCATAGGCTCAGTTTGACCTGATGAAATAGCCGTCGGAAGAGCCGTCGCCAAAGACAAAGCAGGCGTCGACGACCGGACCGTCGCCGATGAAGTCTGTGGAGCAGGGCCTTGAGGCGTTCCTGCCGTTTTTGGCCTCGACTTGTGGGACGAGGACTCTCGACTCGAGGTAGACTTAAGACGGTCTCCTGAGGAGGATTGCGATGGGTCTTTTCTCTCCTTTTTAGATGAGGGAGAAGACGAAGCCTTATGTGAAGAGGACGACTTTGCAGGATGTTTCTCCGAGAGGCGTTTTTCAGATGAGCGCGATTTCTTCGCCGGAGGCTCTGCCGACCCTGATCGACGAGCCAAGTAACCAGGCGTCTGTTGCAGTCTTTTAGGGTCTTCTGTGAGAAGCCTTGACAGATCTCACACATGTCCGCTGTATGAGGGTGAAGGCAGTAAATACAGTCCATATAGCTGTCTCCTTCATATACCTTCTTAAGACCGCATGTAGCACACGGACGAAATAACGCCTTTCCAGACATACTTCGAAAAGAAACAGTCGAATCAGAAGTAGAAGAACGCACAACCTAATAAAATAGTAGATACGAGGTAATCCCACTACTTTGGTAGACGGTTGAACTCTGAGGGAGCCGCGGGGGCGGGGCTACTTATACCTCTACATCCTAATGGCGCAGGCGTACGCGGCCCAAAACGACATAGATAGGACACAAAGTGTCGAAATTTTCCTATGGAAAAGGTCTATATAATTTACTGAGGATTCCCAGCCCATGAAAGATCCAATGCTGGAGAACTAGATGAACCGGCATGGATAAAACCTAGTAGGGAAAATGCCTGCTAGGAGATTCCAAAAACCCATAAGATGACATACTAATGAAAGTAAGAAATCTATTGATATTCAGAACTACATGGAAGAAAATACAAATTAAAAAAGTAAGTGAAGAATCACAAAACTCACATGTAATTCAAATACACAAGCATTCAACTAAAACTAGTCCAAACCAATCGATCCCACACCAGGAGGGGAATGAAGCAGTGGAGTGCATATTGCTGCAATCAAGTAACGTGAAATGTGAACCACAGCTAGTGGTTGACAGGTACATTACAGGAATTGATTTTCGCATGATTTCTCTTTTAGTTTCACTTTTTGGAGTCACACCATGTGTGAATTAAGATACACTATGCACTGAAATAATAACCAATTACTTGTACAATAGAGTGACTCTTTTGAAATGTGTCTAGCGATAATACATGTATTGATTTGTTCAAGTATATTGAAATTGTTGAATTATGAGTCGATTGATATTTTTGTGTGTATATATGCGATTGCAGATTGTTTTGCTCCTGGGTGTTTCCCCAAAATGCGTAGAGCTTGAAATTTCGTCTCAACACAAGAACGTTGTTCCCCTTGTTCATGATGTCCATATGTGAAGCCTGTTATTTTATGTCCATATTCAATTGTTAACCAGAAATTATTGATTCATTTATTTGTTTCATTATTTAAACTTTATCATACATATGTGAAAATCTAAACAGTGTATTGACTGGTTTATTTCAGCTTAAATGGTGTGCAGGGGACAGGAGTGTCTTTAGAATTAGACACTTTCTTAGTTCATGTTTTGCACGAGCTCCATGTCAGTCAGGGCTTGTATTCCTCCCCACCACCCGGAACATATAAAAGTGTTGTGAAACTGCTCCATTTTCTATATAGGTGTGCTCCTATTGAATGACATTTTGGTTTATGAAGGTGGAATCAAGACAGTAATGCTTAGTAAACGTGTGAATTGTAGAGCAAGTGGCTGCCTCACAAACATTTTTAATAGGAACACCTTTTTTGCAAAGCAGTAGTAGTAACCATGCCCCTAGTGGAATGGGCTCTCAATCCTTCTGGAGGATCTTTGCCGGCCAGCCTGTAGCATTCTGAAATAACTAAAATAACCCATCTGGACATGGTTAGGTTAGCACATGCTGTAACCAATCAACAGTGTATCATATAACTAGTTGGTCATGCAGACAAAGTTTTTATAACCTTGAGATGCAGAAACTCAGAGCCCTTTGCAGGGGTCAAGCCTACGTAACCTCTCCTCTTCCTTGCCAGGTGGAGGGTAGAAAGTGGGTAGCTATCTTTTGTCCTAAATGAAAGTCTGATATGACCATAGGTAGGAATGAAGGTCTGACCCCCCAGGACAACCTTGTCCCTATGAAATACTGTAAAAAGTGGTTATGGGGACAGTGCCTGCAACGCACTCTATGGGCTGATGTTAGCGCTATCAACAAGCTGGTTTTCAATGTTAGTAGTCAAGGGGCATGAATCGAGTGATTAAAATGGTGCAAACATGAGAAACATTAAAACAGGATTAAGGTCCCAAACGGGAACCTGAAAGGGAGATGGAGGGAACACATTAGTGAGTCCCTTTATCAACAAGGGTATTTTAAAATGTGATGTTTCCTCAGACGAGCGCTTGAAGATGGAAAGCATCGCCAAATAACCTTTAATGGTCCCAACCTGGAGCGCAGTACAAGGATTTTATTGCTGGCCTCCTGGCCGAAAGCAAAATCTCCATTACGTCATCCGGGAGGTTCCAGTCCTTACACCTCAGCCTCTCAGAAACCATGCGTGAAGGCTGAGTGGCTTGACCTCTGGATGGAGAACCCGACCCTCCTCTCACAAGAGAAGGTGCTCCCTTTGTGGAAGACGTATTGGAGGCATACCTGCTACATTCCCAAAAGAAAAACCCAGGGAATGAGGTCACTGATGCCCTGCCCCCTTCCCCAAGACCCTTGTTCAGAGACACACTCAAACACGCAAACAAGAAAATGAGCAGTCTTTCCCTTTTTTGCGTGTGCGCAGAAGTCAATCTTCACATCAGAGCAGGAGATGCTAACTGGGCGCCAGCCTTCAGATCAGTCGCAGATCCTTTGTTTCCACCCACACCTCCAAGTGATTGGCCAGATACTGTGTGTGTAGTTAATCACATGGAGGCGTGGGCGGATTTCCTTCGATTGCAGGAAACCCCGGAGACTCCACGCTCTTCCCCAGAAACCCGGAGAAGAGCACAAAAACCCAGAGACTAGGCAGGTATGAATGGAGGGCAGAGGGACATGTCCAGAAGGTCTGGGTACCACGTCTCCCTGGCCAAATACGGGGCAATTAGGATCATGTATTTCCTGAACATTCTCAACCTCCTGACTGGAGGAAACGTAAAGGAGTGGATACTCCCAGACCACAACAAACGTGTCCCCTAATGCTCCTCTTGGGGGAAATTCCCTGGAGCAGTAAAGTTCACACTGGTCACGAACAGATCCACTTGAGAGGTCAGGGGCATAGGAGACCGATAAAATCTGGGGGTACAGGGGACCCCTTGGGGACTTTGCAGAACTGAAATTTTCACAATAGCAGTACGTATTAAATTACATATACCATCAATATAAAAAAACAAGAGAAAAGAAAACAGAAGAAAATTAAGGGAAAAAAAAGCAGTTCAGGGTATGAAATCCTTCAATGTGGAGTCCCACTTTAGAAGGCTCAGTTCACGTAAAAATCTTACCACTTCCCAGGTCAAAAGACTTTCCAGGTCAAAACAAATTGCCACTAGCACAGATCGCTAACACTATGAACTCAAGGGCAGAACTGCTAGATACAGGAATACACAACAGAGCGAGTGATAATGATCCAAGTCCCGCGCGTATTCTTAGCAGGGAGTGGGGCATAAGGACTGCCTCCCACATTCACCTGCGCAACAGGAACTTCCTCGTGTGAGAAAACTAAGCCCAACTCCCTTGTCTCCAACAACTAGCCATTCTCTTATTAAAAAGAATACGTGCATTGATGCTACCACCAAAAGATAACTAAAGTTTTGATCGCATGCTGCACGCACCAAAGAAATAGATGTAAAAGTACTAACCATTGGGCCCGAAGTGAGATTGGAGCCCAGCCTTCCGCCAACATTCCCTTGGGCAGCCCCATAAGACCAATCCCTTGGGCGTACTACCATAAGACCACCTTCCAACACAAATGTTAATCTTTGCACCCTTGTCTTGCATACACAACACAAGCAGCGCTGTGTGCAGCCACCCCCAGGGTGCAGACTCACTTTAACTGGTCTGTGGGTGTGATATATAGATGGAACTAGCAGTGAACCGTTCACGTGCACATTGCTAGATGAGTTTGTTAGTTCCACAACCTGGATGCCCTTAAAATGCCAAGCGTGTCATTTAACGCAGGAGCGGCCACAGTCAGTCTTCTACCCACCTCCAGGTGCTGTTTCTTGGGCTGGGTTCTGTATTAACAGGAGCTTCTTACAGAAGCGAGCACAGGTCATGGTCACCTGGGTTTGGGCATGAAATCTGCAGCACGCTGACGGCACCCCCGTCAGACACGCAGTTTATTACCCAAGCTTTAAAAATGTGTTAGTCAGGTTTCATTCCGACCAGACAGACCGCAGATAACACTCACAGGGTATGCCACCTCATAGAAAAAGTAGGATTCACCCAAACCCCCGCTATTCTCCTCCCCTTAGATGCGGAGAAAACATTTGACCATTTGGAGTGGTCACAGCTGTTCCGCACCCTGGAGGGAATGGGATTCGGCCACAACTTCATACAAATGGTCAGAGCAAATTACAGAGCCCCATCACTTCGAGTATCAATGAACACAGTTGCAAGGCAGATTGCCTTAACCAGGGGCACAAAATAGGGCTGCCCATTATCGCCGTTACAATATGCATTGTTCCTCGAACCCTTCCTGATCAGACTCAGGGGGCAAACCACGTAAAAGGCATAACGAGGGCCGGGGTAGAGCATAAGACCATGGCCTACTCAGACGACATGCTAATTTTGCTAACGGCCCTGGAGACTTCCCTTCCAGCGCACCTGCCAGAACTAACCCAATTCGGAGCAGTCTCAAGCTAAGCAAGCAAAAGTCGGAAATACTGAACCTAGCGGCGGATCCACAAGTAGTGGACACCTTAGCAATAGAGACGCAACTCCATAAAGCCTCAGATGAACTACAGTACTTCGGTATTCATTTAACACCTACAACAGGTCAGATCTACCGGGCTAATTACCCGAACATACTAGCGAAAGTGAAAAAGGACCTTGAGAAGTGGGTCCCCCTGAATATCTGCTGGTGGGGCAGGTTGATGGCAGTAAAAACGTCGATCCTGCCGAAGATCCTGTACTATTTCCAGACGCTCCCGAGAGCATTTTTCAGGGCAAATTAATTAGTGAAGGCCTTCATATGGAAACACAAACCACCCATGCTCGCAATGTCTGCCCTAACAGCACAAAGAGACCAGGGGGGACTGTCAGTACCCCAGTTCCTGAAATACTATGAAGCGCCACAACTGAGGATCATCAAGGAATGGGTGGCACAGTCTCCCACCCAAATATGGGCGCTGCAGGATCAGGCGGTAGCAGGGGCCCCCTTATCTAACCTAGTATGGCTACTGAAGCAGCATAGATACCCAAATGTTAAGGTGAGCGAAGTGCTGGGGGCAGGCAGGGTTAGGTGTGTGGGATTCAGCACTAAAAAGAGGAGCACTACGATGCTCCCATCCCCACTCACAACGCTATTTGGCAACCCGGACTTCCAGCCAGGTCTGAACCGGAGTTCATATCGGAGCTGGACCCAGGCGGGTTGTACAAAACTGAGGCACATGTACACCGAACAGGAACCCATGACATTCCAGGAATGGAAAAGAGATGTCGGGATAAAAGACACAGAAGAATATAAATACATGCAGCTGAAGCACTGGGTCTCCTCTCCCACCAATAAGGAAGCGGCCACAAGGCAACTAACCCCATTCGAGACCTACATAACAGACTCGGGCTCCAAGAAATTGGTCTAATATCTACAAACATCTAAATGACCGGGGGGGGGGGGGGGGGGGCTGGAGACATTCAGTGGGCATACATGAAAAGATGGAAGACCCTGGACGAACTAATAGCAAGACAACAATGGGCCTCGACATGGAACAGAATCCCAAAACTGACCCGCCCCATCCAAATCAGAGAGATGTGGCTGAAAGTGATAATACAGTGGCACTTTACACCAGAAAGACTTCAGGCAATGTTCCCAACTACAAGTGGCAAATGCTGGAGAGGTGCCGGAACAAAGGGGACTGGAGACCCATTTTTTTGGAGCTGCCCACACCTTCAGCCATTTTGGCAAGGGGTCAAAAAGCAAACAAAAAAAGATGCTTCACGGGCTGGGAACGATACAAGAATCGGAATGACAGGCGGCCTCTGGCCTCCGGGTCAAAAGGACTACTCTAAGGCGCAACAGATGGGGGGAATGACCCTGATCAAAGCAGCCTAGATGACAATAGCCCAGCACTGGAAGCAGAAGGATCCACCCTCACAGACAGACTGGATTCACAGGGTATGGAAATTTGTCGCATTGGAATGGATGACAAACTGCAGGGAAGGCGTGAAGCTTCCCACAAAGAATGGGGTACCATTTTAGCCTACTTACAAAGTGACTTCATGACCCAATGGTGTCCCCACAAGATACAAATACTAGACATTGTGAAGGATATGGTGTCGGGATGAAGCAGAAATTCTATCAACAGGGGGGGGGGGGGGGGGAGTACAATCATATGTCTATTTTATTGTTGTTTAAGAAAATGCCAATAAAAACAAGTTTTTTTTTTTTTAAATGCTGTTAAGCAAACTCTCTAAACAGGTTTTTGTCACGACTGGGACCTTGCTCCTGCAAACGCCTGGATTGTTGAGTGCTACCTTTTTAAGGTGTACAGTTAGATACTCCCCAAAATCTGAGAATATATGTCCCAAACTTCAAGGATTGGTGGCCAAACCTTCAGGACCAAGTTGGGCCAGAGGGAGGGGGCAGCTGCCCAGAGCAAATAAACCAGATCATTAATGAGTCTTGGGGCTGAGAGGACCGCCGTCAACCATACAGATGCAGCCTTAAGTAAATAAACACTCGGACTGGCCCAGATTGCGGACCTTACACATTAGAGCTGGTCCCGGTCACGAGAGCGAGGCCTGGAGAGTTCTCAACAAGCATGTGCCTGCCTCTGGAAGGCTGGGACAGGAGAGCCGGGAGGGGGTGGGGAAATCAGTCACACCGTCCATGGGCAGCAGGGGAAGAGTCAGCCGCATGTCAGGCTTACCTGGGAGAGAGGCTCTAAAGGTGGGTAGGTTTTACCTGAGCCTTACTCCAACAGCACTCCAGACACTGGGCGCAATGAAGCACCAAAGAACATCTGCCGCGTTGGCAGGCAACAAAGACTGCCGCCAGAGCCCAGCATTCACAAGACAGCTTTTAATTACAATCTGCTGGTGCAATGTTTAAAACTGGTGTAATTTGTTGGTGTCATAGGATTGTTGAATGCCATTCATCGACCACCCACCATTTGCCCCATTTTTGCCAGTGTAGTAGTGGCACACTGAAGTGCATATATGTAACTAATCAAAGGAGCATTCAGAGTGTCTTTCCGGTGGAACATACTCTGAGAGGCACATGCATGGCTTTCTGCAACATGTGAACTTCATTTATATTACAATTATTCACTGTTACATTTAATTCTACCAGAGGGGCGGAAAAGTGCTGTAAAGAGTTATATCATTCCACATTCCTATGCAGTTAAGTTAACCTGGCCCAAAAATATATTTGAACAAAAATATATTAAAAATAGCAAAATACTACTACGCCCGGGAAGAACAAAACACCATGTGTAAAAAGAAAATGCAATTCTCAAAAAGAATATTTAAATCCCTTATGAAAGGACACCAGGTTGTCCGATAATCCCAGTTCCAAATGCGCTGGGCACGCATGAGTGCGCAGCAGAAGTACTTAGTTATAACTTGTACTTTTGCTGTTTTGCATGCACGCTCACAGCTGCAGACAGTGCAGACTGCCTGCAGATGTATTTTTACACACTGCAGGCCTGCAGCAGAGACAATTTTTGGGGGGGATAAATGCCATTATATACCCCCCACTTAAAAAGGTGGGGGATTTGTCCCCCCTGCTCCCCCACCCCCATGTCCTACACCCATGAGAGGGGTTTCCCCAAAGGACTTCCTGAGCTAGTTCCCATACATGGGAGACTGCTCTGCCTGCTCAAAGCATCCACCGCCGTGTTCTCCTCTACGGCTAGGTGAACTGCTTGTATTGCTCAGAACCAGAGCTGAATTGCCTCTCTGCACAGTGGTAGTGACCCTACACCCCCCTCTCTCGCCACTGTGTTGTCCATCATTATCAGGATATTATTTCCCCGTATAGAGGGCAGTAAAAGCCTTCAGTGCAAGGGATTGCTCTCAGCTCCAAAAGGAGGATGTATAGTTTGGACTCGGGCCAGGAGACGCTGGGCACGCTGAAATTTTGTGACTATCTGCAGAATGTCCTGAGCCCTCACCTCAGGTGGCGAGGTCTTTCCCAAGGATGTATTCAGTACAGTCCCAATGAATTGGAGCTTTTGAAATGGCATCATGTGGGACTTGTAACTGAGGGAGAAGCCTAGTCTGGAGTGTGTGGCAGATCATGCTGAGATGATCCAGGACTTTTTCGGGAGAATGGGCTCTGATCAGCCAATCGTCCAGGTAGGGGTAGACGAGAGACACGCTATCACCACCGCCATCAGTTTGGTGAAAACCCTTGAAGCTGAGGTCAGCCTAAATGGCAGAACTCGAAACTGATAAGGAGAACCACCAACGGTGTACCTCAGGTACTCTGTGCTTGAGATTGATTGGCACGTGAAAATAAGCTTCTGATGCTTGTTAATCTGCTTAGAATCACATGCTGTGCATATGGTCCGACATCCAGTGGTAACCATGTATTTCGGTGACGCCAGCATAGGAGTGTCTGTAACACTATCCCTATCGGGACGTGTAGTGTGCCCAAAATCCCTGACCCACCGATGTCCCTCAGATTGTTTTTTCCCACCCAGATAACTGGTCACTCTATTGCAGAGCTCTTTCATAAGAGACATTGTTATACCTTGTTTATCGACTGTCGATTATTCCCCAAGAGTAACTTCGATGGTGCTTCCTGTGCTACGGTGAAGACAACGGGGGACTTTCAACGCTGCGGTGGACTTTCCCGACACCTAAACTCTGGCGGTGGAGCTGCCCACTTGGCCGGGCCCTCTGGCCGGCCTACACAGTAGGTAGAGTGTGGTCGGTGGGGGACACATCATTTGAGCTATGTCTCTCCTCCTTACCCCTCTTTGCAATCTAGGTCTGGTCATCGCTTTTATTACCTTTCGCTATGGAAATGACATCATTTAGGTTTTGCCCCTCTTGAAGGGCCAGATAGGATGAACACAATAAGTGCAATAATTGTCTACCCCTTCACCACAGCGAAGCAGGATGCGTGGCCTGTAGACTCCTTCAACCTAAAACGTTTAAGGAGCACAGCGTTTAGCGGTGGGACGCCTACGGCATGTCACGTGCTGGATCTTGTTTCCCCCACCGCCGCACCCGCTGAAAGTGACAGGGGCACTAGTGATGACCATGCATCCGTGTCAGATGCCATCGACCGCACGACAGACCTCTAGGTCCGCCACGCCTGTCGCGAGTCACGCTATCGGCGTACAAGATCGCCACACTAAACACACAACCCCTTCCCCGGTTTCGACGTTAGCGGCGACAGGACTGCTGAAAGTTGACGGAATCCTCGGATCCTCAAGATCAACAGCCATCACCCCACAGCAGCGTCTTGCGACTAGACCTTCAAAAAAAATAAGGGTGCTCCCTCCAAACCACATTCGGCCATCGGAAGGGGACAAATCTACCGTTAGGCCTCCTTGTCATACGGCACGCCCCACTTCGCCAAATGCATTGCTAGGATTGCTTTGGCGGTCGGGCTGAAGCCCAAAGACGCAACGAAGCACGAGAGGGCCGCGGACATGTCGAGCCGCAACTTCCCAAGGCTCAAGAAGATTACGAGGATAGTCAGGAGCCTTTGGGAAACAAATTTCAGCGTCATAGGGAGGAAAATTAAAATGTTCCACCCTTCTGGTTCATCTAAATGGAAAAATCCCGTCATTGGGTATGACAAATTATCACAAAAAAATAAGCCTGGTCCGAGCTACTTGCGTTTGAAGATCAACATGGTGCCAGGTAGAAAATTAGAATGCCAGCTCCCATTGCAAGGGGAAGCATTTGGGGGCAGAAGGCAAAAAGTACCACCTCCACAGGGATACCAAGGGCAGCAGGCCCCTCCAGGACAGGAGTTCATAAGTGAATAAGGGAGCCAGGTAACTAGGGTTACAGACTGAGAAGTTGAGGAGCAGGGAGGCAATTCCAGAGGGAGGCTCCTGTGGGGGAGATAGCAACCGCTCACCATCTGCCTGGAGCAGCGCCTGACCCTCAGCGTTAGATAGTTGAGCCAACTGTCCAAGTGGGTGTTCTGGAAGAGTGATGTAGTGCGGGCCCCAGAAAGCCTTGCGGATGATGCAGACCACCTTGAGCCTTGCAGTCACTGGGAGCGGTTCAGGGCAGAAAAGATCAGTCCCGAGGCCAAGGACAAGTTTTATAGCCCTGTTCTGGATTAGTTGCATAGAGTAGAGGAAAGCAGATAAGAGACAGAGGCTGTTGCAATCAAGAACCAGGGCTCTGGCGACTCCGCTTCTGCGGGAAAGTGAGACAAGGAAGAATAGTTGAGGTGGAGCTGGTAATGGGCCTTCTTGAAAGTCATTGATTTAATGAGAGCAGGTTTTTTGCCTCTCAGCCCAAGGAGGATGGCCAGAGTGTGTGGGGGAGGTGGGCGAGCAGGAGCCAGGGTGCCAATGAGAAGGATCATGTCTTACTGGCATTGTTGAGGCAGAGTCCTTGGAGGCATACCAATTTTTGCCTCAGGAATGAGAGGCAGGATAGTCAGCTGAGGGAAGCCTGAAGGAGACCAGAGCATCTGCATTACAAAGTTGGGAGTTGATCAGGTGGGACAAAGGAGCCAGATAAGACATTGAAGAGCCAGGGTGAGATGTCCGAGCCCTGGTGGACACCACATACAGAGTGGTGGTGGAGGGGGAAGGTCCCAAGTTGGACCATGGGATGTCAGTCCAGAAGGAATATCAGCCATGCCAGAGCCCGATTCATGACGCCCAGGTTCTCAAAGTTGGACCATGTTGAAAGGGGAGGCCAAGGATGGCTGGATTTCATGTTCCCCCCCACTTACTAACCCCCCACCCCCCCCCCTCAACCCTGCCTGGACTGTTGCTGCAGACCCATGCCTTCAACATTGCCACCAGGTTCTTACCAACTGAGCTTCCACTTGCCTTGTTGAAGCAGCCCAAGGGTATCCCTTCCTGCTCCACTGCCTCCTGGTGCCTGCAAGCAACTATTTACATGGCTGCAAAGTCCACACAGCTTTCTGGGCCCACAGCCCATCTCCAACTCGCTGACCAAGTACATTCCTCAAACCCTCTGCTCAGCTACCCCCAAGGCAGGGGCCACCCCAAAAATGCAAAATGGACAGTACAAATGGCTATTAACTACACCCTGCTGCCACCACTATCCCATGGCTCGGTCCACGCCCATCTTGCTCCCAACGCAATGAGGGCCAGTGGTGGCTGGTGAATTTTTTAAGTGGAGGGGCATAAACATTTCACCCAAGAAAAATGGCAGTGCGAATTTTTAAAATGGGTTAAAACGCATCAAAAAATGGGTAAACAGCCAAACAGTTTGCAATACGTGCTGTGGGCACATGGATGGTATCTATTTACTGGACATTTTTGAAGTGCAGAGGGGACATGGCCTAGCAGTTAAGGCTAGGCTGCTACCATTGGTGGCAGAACCTGGCGGAGGGACCCCTTTGCAATGGCGCAGACAGGCTAAAAACAGTGGTGTGGAAGGTTGCCCAGAGCAATGCCGGTGGTTCAGATTCATTCAAAACCTTCCACCCATCACTTTTGTGCATGGAGTAAAGATACCATCCCCCTGGGACCCACTGGGCCTAACAATCAACATGGTGTATATATGCAAGGCGGTGGGGTGTCATGGGTATGATAGCCCAGTAAAAAAAATAAACATCCGTCCCCCAGTGCCCAAGGAGAGCTGATTTTGGCAGGTGAGTGGGGGATCTTGCAACAAAGGCATTTTTAAGATGCTTTGTACAACCCCCCCCGTCCCCACCATCCATCACTTGCCAAAATCAGCTCAGACCAAAATATTCATATAGCAATCTCTAGAATTCACACGCGAGCATCCATCACCATTCTCTACAAAGGTTTTAAAAGGAACCATCTGCAGGGACCTGTGTTTTGCAAGGAAGTGCATGCAGCACCTCCCCTCAAAGTGACATGCAGTGCGCACCAGCCAGCATTTCCTATGAGCTATGCAAGGCTGGCTCAAAGGGAAAGATTCAGCCAGCCCAGGAGCCTCAGCTGGAAAAGGCAGCTGAGGGAGTGCTTCACTTGTTGGCTCCTTCCATAATGGGTGAGTGGGGGGGGGGGGGGGGGTCACTGAACGGGCGACAGCCTCGCTCGGATTGTACTATAGGGCAATGCATATACCAAAAATACTAGTATGGGCCACCTTTTTGGCCAAAGGGAGCCAGTTTGACGAGTTCGTTCACTATCAACTTTGACCACTGTTGATATTTTAATATCACAATTTGCTTACATTTTAACACAAAGCACCCCCTTGTACTATTCACTGACAAAGGAACGGCTATCCATTTACTTTCTCATTGGTGCCCGAGAGATCCTCAACCACCTGCCCCATCCCATTTGCTTCGTTTTTTCACATCTCATGCTGTGCACGTAGTCTCCCCCAGGATGCTGGGCGCCCCAGTTTTAATACCTCTACTCCAAGGTCATATACTTCTCCAGACAAGACGGGGTATCTCTCCTGCTCAGGCCACCTGAAATTCTAGCAGTTCTCCCATGCAAACCATCTTGATTACTCACTCAGTCTCATTGGGCACTAGGCTCTTCTTTATGACCAGTCCGCCTTGCTCAGGCAGTAATATGCAACCTCTTTAACCCCCTACGGATGTGCTATAACCCAGAACCACGCAGCCCTGGTCGCACTTGAATGTTACACGTGCTAGTATGTTTGTCCCGCCTTCCCTCCCTGGTCATGGCGCCTAGAAACTCGTGTACAAAACCTGTAAGCCTCTGCGGCTGCGCAAACCCCTCGGGAATATACCATGGTTAAAGTGCGTGGATGACCTCATTCATGATGCTCCCAAAGAGCAGTACTGCTGACTGCTCCAAACGAAGGCCACACAAAAAGCTACCTTCCTAAAAGCGTGTACGTAATTTTGATCATGGCCCCCTGCAGGAAAGAGGCATCGCTTTAAATGGTTTATTGTACAACACGGGTCAGCGGCGTTATGTCGAGGGAAATAACCCACTATACATGTACACGTGACATACCAGTGTACCGCTAAAAAGTGAGAAGTGCCTGTTGGGACAGAAATACGGCCCCCATCAAAAGCATATTGCATATTTTTTATTATAGCAAAGATGTAGATCTGATGGCAGCAGGTATGCTGCGCGTGTGGTCATTGACCACCAATTCAAACTAGAACACCTGTCTGGATAACGAAGACTACCCCACCACAAAAATTGCACATCTCATATTTCTATGTGACCTTCTTAAGACCAATATCATCCCGGTGTGCTCTGCGACCAGCAGCCCAGGTAAGGTTCCGAAAGCTGAGATGCTGCCGAAATTGTGTTTTCAAACAATGACCAAAACCAAGGCTGGCAATAAAAGTGGCATGGCAATGTTCAAGTTAATACAGAGGCCGCGTGTTCATAAAATTAAATTTTATTAATTAAAAAGGCGTTTTATTTTAAAACAACTGCCACAAGTATAAACAAAGCGAACTACGTCAGTACTGCTAATTATACAGTCCACCCTCGTCTTGTGGCCTCAACTGCAGCAGGATGTTCTGATGTTAGAGCCACAGTATACCTAAAACGTAACCAGAAGCAATGAGCAAATGCGGCAATGCAAAAAAAAATGAACAAAGTTCCTGGTGCCGCAGTGGTGCTAGCCTTTATCAAAAGAGAAGTTAAAAAAAGCGAATACCATAAAGTAGACTTGGTGAAATGCAACGAGACTTGGTTGTAAAGTTTATTTTAAAAATAATAAAATGTTTACAAAAACCATTCCGCACATAGCTCATGGCAAGAATGAACTCCCAAAACTCAGTTACATCAAGCAGTCTTTACAATAGTTACATAAACGGGACAATTTACAACAAAAAATAAACTCGGATGCTTCCAAAATTAGCTCCCACCCACATTAAGAACTAAACGATGTCTGAAGAGAAGCAATGATGTCGTTACACCTCAAACGCAGTTACACCGAATGAAGCAGAGGAATGTTGGCTTGAATAGAAGCGCGGATCAAAGAAAAAAAGGCGATGGGTTCCTTTATTCTTCACTAGTCTTAGAAAAACTTGCCAAAACACTGCTTCATACTATATAAAGAAAGTCTTACATTTGAACCCTTGAGCATTTGCCTCAATTGTTTTGGAGTCAAAACCCATAAGAATAATCTTCAGAATACTGCTTCACACTAAAAAAAAATGAAACCATGTATTAAAACTTGAATCATTAAGTACGCAAGTCAAAACCTACTAGGCTCACAACTAATAACTAAAAAGATACTGAAAGAGGTTAGCAGCATAATCAAATGAAAGTGGTTAATAAAGCAGAGAAAGCGTGCTAGATGTGAAATGCTGCATCAAGACCCATCAATCAAAAAACCATTTGAACTTGTCCTGTAGAGGCATGGCCTGTGCCATATGGCAGACTGTGATTTGTTGTCACTTTAGTTAGCTAAAAACAACAAAATCACTAGTCTTCCACACAGAACTAGGCCAAGATCCACTGAATCTTCTATTTTTATTTTCTACAGGGTTATTAAAGAAGCTTATAGAAGTTGTTTTTGCAGCAGTTCAACAAAGGAAAGTTTAAATGTCAGCGAGGTTAGTTGGCAAGCATGGAGAAGGTAAAAAAAACAAGCGAACTATCAAAAACAAAAATAGGTCAATACCTGTTCTGAAGCAAGTACTGTGCATTTTGAATCTGGTCTTGTGTGCCTATAATGGTGATTATCCTATCTTCGGAACCTTCAAGCGGCTCATCAATTTTGATTGAAGCTCCAGATTCATGCCGTATTTGTTTTATCCGCTGGCCTCCTTTTCCAATAATCGAGCCAGCCAACTGAAAACAAAAGTGGTTGTCGGTTACACGGTGCCAGAATATAATTTGAGCCCTCACCAAAAAAGTTGAAGCAGACGTCCACCACATAGCGACGGTATCAGCCCACATACAAATGGTGAATGCTACTGCCAAGTCACAAATGCATGTGTATACAATCTGAAAGGGCGCGCGAGTGAATCGATACAAAAATTAATCGACTCTTCACATCCGGCCCAATGTAAGTTGCTAATGCAGACAGCTTTAATATATTCGCCAGTTCCACGTGCATCGCCAGTTCCACGTGCATTGGCTTCTGGATCCAGAAAGCTGCCGGTGCCACACTACTCCAACTAGAACCCAAAGCAATCGACATCGGTAGATCTTACACTAAACGAGCGACTACTGGCAGGACGTCAGACCAATCACAGTACTTACATCTTTGGGAATGGTTACTTGCGTTGTGATGACGGGCCCACCAATGTCACCATATGAACCACGTCCCCCTGCAAGTAAGTGGACGAGGTTTAAGTTTCAGTTATCTGCAGTATCATTTATATTAGCCTCAAAAATGAAAGAAGCTACCTACCATATCCAGATGCACCCTTAAGATAGCAAGCCAAGCAGCAAAAAAAAAAAAAAAAAAAAAAAGAATAAACTTCCGTTATTTGATTTTCTTTTTGCAAGTCAGATAGTTTTGCATTCTGGCCGTACAACTACCGAAACAATCCAGACCAATTACGGAGCGTGCCTTTGGCGTTCCCAAATTGTTGGCATACCCAGCTTGCCATTTTGGCAAGTTCTCCCACACGTGCGCCCATATCTTTCACCATGTCATCCAAATGTTATTATTAAACCAGGAACAGCACGTGGGACGGGATAAACTAAAAAGGTTAGAGGCTGGCCTTCACGATGGCCGCCATACATGCGTACATGTATATATGATTCCCTCCCAGAAATCCCATGTCGGAGGGGGAGCGTAGAAACAAGCGTGCGGGGTGGGGCAAGGCACACCACGGAACGCAGCCCCCCCCACCCCTGCGTGTACGGCAATTAGACCAGCAGGGAGCACGTACTAGGCCCTTAAAGTATTCCGTACATGGTCGCCAGGACAAACGGCAGATGCAAGTTTGTTAGCTAGCGTCACATCGACCTAACGCCAATCCCCCTGGATACAGTCAACCATAGCCGCAACAAAACACCGACAGCACACAAAGGCTACACCTAAAATCAGCGGGCGGTGTAAAATGCCAGCAGCACACAACTCTTGCACCTTCCCCCTCCCCAACTTAGAGCCACTAGAGTGCTGGATAAACATCATGCACGGTATTAAAGCTTTACGAGATCAGTAACTATTGGCGGGAGGGCCGAAATTACAGAACCGTCGATTACAATATGTCGTCGCAGGTCGATTCGCGGAAATTCATCTCGGTGATAAAAAAAAAACTCTGCATGTCATTTCCCCTTAAGTGAGAACGGAATAGGCAAGACCCAGACAGACCCTAAAACGGAACGCGGGTTATAGTCCGATGCACACCAACACTGATCAATGAATAATGGAACCTTACCATTGTATCATATTCACCAGGCCGTCCAGCATCGTAATAAGTCTGAGACGTCTAAAACCAGAAATGGGAAAAGGTTAAGTCTACCGTTTCTTTTTCTCCCCCCCACCTTCCTCCGGCTATCTATACCCTTTGCTTAATCCCCAAACCACCAGTAGGCGCACTCGGCATGTCTCAAATCAAACATGCAATCCACATAATAGTCTGCCCTACTAGAGCCCAACACCCCACCGGACTCATGAATGTCCCACCCTACAAGTGGGAATGGTATATTCTACTAGCAGATTTGGTTTGATGACCCGAAAGTAAATGCCCCTCGGCCTCCTTTTCCCTGAACGTGCCCTACAAGGCAGCAACATAAAAAAAAATCCCCCTGCTGCAGTGTTCCCTTGGTCGGTTCCTAATGGCATACAACGGCACAAAAATTAACAGGAAACCGTTAGGCTAACTCACCATTGCATCATATTCACCGGGACGGCCTCTTCGGTCACTGGAAGTATAAAGAAAAACGAATTAGATGGTCCTAGAGCTAGTGCCGTGGGCAAACAAGTCTACCAAAATAAAAAAAAAGTAGAGCTTACCCTCCCCTGGGAGGTGGAGGTGGTGGTAGAGGGAGATTACGGGCTCTGCTACCACCCCTACCGCCACGGACTGGAGGTAAAGGAAGAGGTCCTCTGCGGGGACTCATGTCATCGTAGTCTCTTCTAGACTGCTGCATAGGGCGGGCCCCGCGGCCTGGTGGCATACGGTCAAAGCCACCCCTTCCTTGCATCGGGAATCCCATGGGACGTCCTCCTCGGCGGTCATCAAACATCATTGTGAAGCCGCCATAATCGTACGTCTCATCATAGAAATTGGGATCGTAGGGCTGCGCGCGACCTTTGACTGGAGACTAAGGAAATAAAAGTAAAGTCACTGACCTGGCTAGAAACACCGATTACCCCGCAGCACCTTCCCCAATTATCTTACTCCCGGAATAGCACTACGACAGGAGAAAGGTTAGGCAAAGAACACTTTAGAAGAGCATTGCGTCACACCGTTCTAACAAGTTACCTCAGATATCAGGTCAAGGACGACCTTGATGCATTCAACAACTCGGTCTGGTTTTCCGCCGATTAAAACAACCCGATCAGTCGAATGAGGACAACACTCCTGGAAGAGCTTAATGGTAGTCTGAGTGTTCTAAAATAAATAAAAAATTGCAGGTGAAGCACGGCACCAACACGAAAGCCCAATCTAGCTCGAGGTTAAGATTCGCCATCAACACCCCTCCGCCCCAAAATGTTTGACAGCGTGCACAGTAAGCATTGCCTTTCCATAGACCACGTGAAATAGAACTCGGTAGTACCTCTCTAAGCTCCTTGATTTTAGCACCCTTGACGCCAATAATGCCACCTGCTAGACTTTGGTGTATCAGTAGCCTTAATTCACAGTCAAAGTCGCTTCCTTTGTAGTGTTGGTACTGTTGATTAAATGGAGACTATTAGACAGTTAGTTGGTACAAAAAAAGTGACTCAAGTCCACTACATACATTTTGCAAGCATAGATAATTTCTTTACAGCAGTTTACTCGGTTAAAAAAGCATACAAGGTAAAAATCAATCAACTACATCATTTTACCAAAGATTTAAGACCTACCTCTTCTAAGGTGGGGATGATTTTCTTTAATATTTCTCCAATTGTCTCTACGTCTGCACTGATGCTCAATATGCTGAAAACGCCCAGTCACCAAAATAAAAAATAAAAACACTAGTTTTAAAGTCACTTATGGCAAGCTCGCACAGCCAGAACACTCATGCATTCATCAGACTACATCCACGAGGTGGTAGAAACAGGTTTGTGGAAGGGCTCAGATTCAGTGGGCAAAAAAACTAAACGCAGAGCAGGAAGGAGGAGTTTAAACCGTCACCACCAATTTAGACCCCCACCCCCGAGACCATACCATTTCACACGAGTTATAAAATCAAGTGGGAATATGCGGGCGGTGAAACATCTGGGAGCAGGGAAATGTAAATCAGTTCGAAAGTAGATATAATTAATGGGTCCTCTTAAGAAAACGAAAATGCCGAAAAACAAGCAAATGAGAAGTGAAAGTGAACCAGAGGAATTCGCCGCCAAGAAGAGATGTTGGGGAGGCAAGGTGTGCCACAGACAGAAAGAAAATACAAGGGGAAAAACGGATGTATGACGTAGCAAAACTTGTACACTTGAAGCTGTGCTCCTTCCAATTAAATTAAATGGCATTTGGGGAAACTTACGTAAAAAGCTCAGTGACAATAAAGACTTATGGGAAAGACAGAAAAACATACACTTTAAGGGGTTACTAATATTTTGTAATCATTAAGGCAGGTAATAAAAAAAAACACATTTCTCTTTCTAATCAGGCAGTGAGGCATAAACTTTTGGGACATACCGCTCGGGGCCACTGCTGTCTGGGACTGAAACACTGGCATTGTACTGCATTGGTCATGGCGTTCGTGGTTGTTGGCATTGGGCATGGGTATTCAATCGGAAGTTGTCAGGTATAGTGCCCGTTAAGCAACGAGCACATTTTTGGGTAAAGCCAACCAGGGTTCACATGGGCGTTCAGGGGTGGATGGGCCAACGTCATTGAAGGGCAACGCAGGGACAGGTCGATCCAGTACATGGGCAACGGAGATATGTGGCCAAAAAAACAAGGAGAGGGAAAAGGGGGAAAAGCAATAAATTTTTAATGTAATACAAAACTATACTCATTACTCAATTAACAAGTTGCACTAAAGGTAACTGTATAATGGTTTGTGCTAGATTAACATTTGTGGACCTTAGCGCTTACAAGTACATTACTGTCAAAATATTAGGTATGCTAATTAGGGTTTACTATGGAACATAGTTAGCAAAAAAGAAACCAACGAAAAATGGTCCAAACGTTGGGCATTTGACATAATTGATACCGTTAAGGCAGTGATGGGAAAGAAATCCCTCGGTCCACTAATATTTGAAGCTTTTATATATCAGCGATGACAACTCAATTCCGCAACACCGTCCATGTACTACCCTGCGACAAAGAGGGGCTTGTTAGGAGTGCACGCCAATATATAAAAGCATACCAGACCAGGCCCTCCAAGTGAATGGGCTCCCGTGCCATGTCTCGGGCATCAGGTTACGTATACAAAAGGAATTGTCATAGTAGGGCGTGCCAATCGGGAAATGTGATGCAAAACAGATGCTATAGTCTAGTTAGTGTAAAACAATATCCCTCCCAAATGGGTACTTATCCCCAAACACTGGCTATACCGTGAAATTCGAAGTGGAACCTCCCCCCGCCCCCTATCTAGAAGACACAAGGGGTTAAAAAGTGGCGGACCCAAACCTCCAAGTATTGCCCAAACCATAAACCCGATAGCTGTGCATTAAACGAATGGGCAAACACTCACGTCTGTCCTCAGGGCCTTGATGTTCTTTCCTCCTTTTCCAATTACTGCCCCGGCGTTCTGAAAATAAGTATCTTCGTTAGGGTATAACGCGGTATTTTCAACAGAAAACAAAACGGCCTTTAAACAGCATGCATTCAATCCGAAAGCAAAACAAATTTAAATGACTTGGGTCCCTGCTATCGAAAAATTAGTTTATCAAAAGCGACTCCTTCGTGTCGCAAAAAGTTCTGCCATTTCCGTTTCAAATGTGCCCGATTAGCTTATAAATACGATTAACGAAAAAGTTCGAGCTTTGAGGAACAAACCAGTCTCCATACTAAAATATACCTTGCTCTGGAGCAGAATCCTGAGCTCAACCAGCTCATCCGTGTTTCGCGATCTTTTGAAAGCCTGTTCTTCCTCCATGTCTTCTGCTGGTCGTTTGCCTTTGGAAAACGATAAAGGGTTAATTAAGCCTCTTTATAGACTTGAGCAATCCAGTACAGTTGAGATTCATATTGCAATTACCGTTGGTTTCAGTGTTGGAGAATTCAACTTCTTGTTCAGTCTCCATGGTCTAAAACGATTTCCGTAGGCTAAAAGAAAAAGGCCAGGCCGCAAATCAAAATTTACATAGGACTATCCTACTACAAAGGGACGAGGTATAAAGTATGGTAGAGAAAACAACAAAAGAAAGTCGGCGATAATAAAGCATACCAAGGAGGTAGGGCACTAACGATTTGAGCGAGCAGTCGGCCGCCATTTTGTCGTTCTGCGCGACCGGAAGGCGGCCATTCGTGACTACTGGGACCCTTAACACCCCCACAAAAGTGACGCGAGAAACGCACCACGCCAAGGCGACAGGCTCACTGTTCATTGCCATCACAAAATAAAGAAGGTGCCCACAGTGGACGTTTATAGGCTATCAAGTTCGCCATAACTGCAATCTCATGTACAAATGAACATGGCCGCTGCCGCCATCTTGTGGTACACGCACTGCGCCAACCACCTCACGAGGTTCGCGATGAGGCAAGAATCCGGCCCTCCTTGAAAACGCGTACAACGACAAGAAACAAGACACTCGAGAACCGCTAAGGCCACAATAAAGATACCGGAAACCCATGTTAAAGATTAAGTATCACGCACCTTCCCCCGAGCCAGCTAATGAACGGCCTGTAAACTATCACCCGCCAATAACCAATTACCGGAATGGTACAAAATGTTGTAAAGTACTTACAATAGCGTATACCGGAATGGTACAAAATGTTGTTAAGTACTTACAATAGCATAACAGCGTATAAAAGATCAACGAAACACTCGCAAGTTCCCGTTTGTAAAACGCACCAGATATATCGCCTATACGAGACGATCTGAGAAATGCTTTTACATCTAATTTAAATCACTCTAATCACACAAACACCAGCACGCACGGCTAAGGTCTAAACCGTTAGCGAACCGGCAGTTGCTCGCGCTGCTTACCTCGCTCACAGACACAAAGCCCAGGCGCTCTCAACAAGGACGACAGCAGAGAGGAAATGGAGTAGTGCTGTACCGGAATATCTACCCTCAGAACCCCAGTTATTGCAGCTGCTGGTCGCTGATAGGCTGATGGCGGCTCCTCCTGTTTATAGAGCGCCATTCTATTGGCCAGCGCAAACGTTGATTAAAACCTGGGCGTTCCTAATCGGCTGTCTCCACGCCCTTTCCTGTCCCCGCTGCGTTGCCAACCGTAGCTAGGGCAGTTTCTTTTTTTTTGCAATGAAACCACGCCAAAAACATAACCTTACCGTATCTTGGGTTGGTACCAACAAGTTACATGTTTTCTTTAAACTACACACGATGCATGTGTATACAATACAGAAATAGAACGTGTAGGGTACCATCTAGGTCGCTTTTCCTCTCAAGTTTTTGTTGTAAAGAAAAGGTTATCTCTACGTTCTCGAACAAGTGTGAATGCTTGTGACGCACAAATAAAGGCGCCGACGAGAATCTGCAGAAGAGTGGCCTGTAACGCGAATACATACAACTACCCTTTACAATATGTGGCCATCGCGATGTTATAATTACTCCTGGGCATATTTCAGGGAAATTTTAATTAAGAACGGTGATGCTTTAATGTGGGCGAAGCGCACATTATGACTATTTGGTGCCGGAAAAAGGGGGTGGATGGAAACATGGCGACGGTTAGTCTCGCGAGGCCAGTTGAGCGTGCTGGATTAAGGGTGCCACGGTGCCACCCCTTAAGGTTTCGCGGGCTCGCAGTTGTAGCAGCAGGAACGTGGAAATCGCGCCTTTACATTTCGGGTACTTTAGTGATTAATTCTATTTCGTTATATTTTAGTCCACATTGGATTGCGCCGTTTTATGGTTGGGCACATGCTTCCTTTTGACTATACCAGTGATGTACTCAAAAAACGTGATCCTCCTTTCTCCTAAAGTAGGGGTGCCTTCGTTTCTGGCGTACAGCTAACTTTGTCACGAGGATTTATACAAAGCAGCACGCATCAACAACTCCTCAGTTCCCTTCCCACCACTCTCTATCTTTAGCAACGGTTATACGATTGTCCAAAGCGGCACTGAGTTTGGATTGCAAGTTGAACTTGACTCTCTTTTCGCACCACGCCATGTTTACTTAAATGTTGGTTGGGGTTTTCCTCTGCATTGTACAGTATTTGAGCATAAAAAGATTGTTCTTTGTAATACAGATTTTCCATACATTTGTTACAGAAAGTCACGATTCTATTAAAGACTCGGAGGCGAAAGATTATGCTCTCAACTTTCCTTTATTACTCGCAGCAAAGTAACAATAAACAATTCTGAAAAACCAATAAACAAAAACTATAATTCCCAGAAGCCTGCAATGAATTCGTAGTTTGTTTTTCATAAGCTCATCAGACCAATTATATCTCATCTCCAAAAATCTCTACCTGAACCACAGTCCTTCCTCTTTCTTCTGCTGATCGAACATCCAAAAACTTGCTCCCCAACTGGTAGATGATTTCTTAATCTTCACTTTGTTCCCCTTTCAAGGTGTCGTCTTCTGCTCTGCTCCTGTTGAAACATGTATACCATTACCTTTCTCATCATGAACGGGTGGGCAATCGCATAACATCATTACAGTGCCATTTACAACATTACATTACTCTTTAAATATCATATTTGCACACTTTTATTGTATCGATTGAATTGGGTGGAATAATCTTTCACCTCTGAGTCTTTCATAGAATCATGACTTTTTATAAGAAATGTATGGAAGATCTGTATTTTATCTCAAGACTCGGAGGCTCGGATTATGCTCGTTTAAAGCTTACTTACCACCAATGACGCTACTTGATCTATTGGTCTAAAATAGAAATTCTTAAAAGAAATTCTTAAAAGTTTCCTCATTAGACCAGTCTGCCGCCCTCAAAATATCTTTATGGCTCCTGCCATAAAGGCCGATGACGCCATAGCAGCTCTCGTCGAATGAGCTCCAAACTGACCCACATCTATGCCTGCCTCTGCCATGCACCATCTTACCCATCTGGACAATGGCCCTCATTACGATACTGGCGCTAAACCATGGCGCTATTAGCACCATGGTTGGTGCCGGTATCGTAACGAGTCCGCCAATGTTCAATGGGGAATTACCACCCCATTCCAAGGTTGGCGGGGCGGTAATTCCCCATTGAACATTGGCCCTTCCCCATTCCCATTTTTCCCCCATAGGGCTCAATGGGACTGGGGAAGGCGCTAAGTACGGTACCGCAAGTTGCGGTACCGTACTTAGCACCAAGGTCCCTTTGCGGGTCCCTACTTTAACGGCTGGTCTAGACCAGCCGTTCAGGTCGGGTCCCGCAAAGGGACCTCGTAGTAAGGCGCTAATGGGTTACGGCGCCGTTAACCCATTAGCGCCAGGGTCGTAATGAGGCCCAATGTGGCTGATGCTATTGCTTTAAAAGGTTTCCTTATAGCTATCAACAACTGATATTCCCCATTGGGCCTCACCATATTCGCCCTGGCTTCATAAACTTTCAAGCACCTAACAGGACATGACTTAGGCTTCTCCGGAAAAGCCATATAATCAACCGATTTAATATTTGTCTTTGTCCTCTTCTCTATATAAAATATTACCCCTGAAGGTGAGAAGGATTTCCTATTTATCTCTAAAGCCTTCGCATCAGACACTCTCTTGCATGAAATCAAACATCACAAAGTAGTTAACTTAGCCCACAGCGCTTTCCTAGAAAGATTCTCATTGTCTGGCCAAGCCTCAAACATCCTCAAAACCACACTCACGTCCCAATGATGAGAATATCTAGGTGTGGGTGGTCTCATGCACTTGACACCTTTAAATAGCTTGCATATTGGGGGATGCTCACCTGCTTGTCTACCCTCAATGTACTCATGACCTGCTGATATCGCAGACCTGTAGTTGGTAATAGTCCTGTAAGCCGCTGCCTGTGCTGCCAGAAAATTCACTATGTGTATTACATCCTTTCGTATGGGATCAACTTCTCTCTCCATACACCAATTACTCCATCTTCTCCATGCCACTCTGTAGGCCTTCCTGGTAGCTGGGGCCCATGACTCTCTAATAAATTGTTGAGCCATCCCCGAAAGTCCTGGCTTGGCCCAGGTCTTCCTGAAATCGCCCATGCTATCGGGTTCAAATTCCCTGATCGTACCAATGGGGGAGTTTCTCCTGTTGGACTTAACATTATGTCCCCTCTGTGTGGTAGCAGAATTGAAGCCTCGTACAACAACTCCAGAAGGTCTGGGAACCATGTTTGGCTCCTCCAATCGGGTGTCACTAGAATCACTGTTGCTTCCTGTCTCCTGACCTGCGCCACCATGCGCGCTATCATGGCGAATGGAGGGAAGGCGTATTCTTTTGCTGGTCCCCAAACCTGGAGAAATGCATCCGTCGCTGTTGCTTCCGGATCTGGTCTTCAGCTCTGAAACTTGGAGATCTTCCTGTTCAATCTCGACGCAAACAGATCTGTCCAACACAGACCTCTCCGATGCATTATTTCCTGAAATACTGAGTTGTCCAGTTGCCAATCGCTGGAGTCCCTCAAGTATCTCGAATTCCAGTCTGCCACCAGATGGAGATATCCCGGCAGGTGTTCTGCCCTCACACTGACTCCCCTCTGGAGGCATAGTTGCCAAAACTCTTTGGCCATCTCTGTCAGCATCCTGGATCTCGTCCCGCCCAGTCGATTTATGTATCTGACTGCCGAAACGTCCATCTGTAAACAAATGGCACATTTCACTCCTTCCCGAGTCCAACAACAGACTGCGAAGGATCCCGCCAGAAGCTCTAGGCAATTGATGTGTAGACCCAACTCTTTGCTCGACCATCTCCCCCCGGTCGCTTGATCTCCACATCTGGCCCCCCATCCACTGGCATCCGACTCTATTACCAGGTCCTTTGATGAGCCAAATATCGCCCTGCCATTCCATGCCTCCATGTGGCAGTACCACCATTCCAGCTCCAACTTAGCCTCTTGAGATATAGCCACTTTCTGTTTGTAAGATAGACCCTTCCTGAGATGATCTATCTTTAACCTCTGTAGTGCAGAGGTCCTGGAAATATTGCCTGAATCGATGATGGCAGACGACTTACCAACCTTGCTATCTCTCGCAATGAGATTTCTTGTCTTGTCATCATACACTTTATTTCCTTCTTTATGAAATTCACCTTCTCTAACGGTAGTTTAAGTGGACCCTGAGTTGTCTCTAAAATTAAGCCTAGAAATTCCATCTCCCGTGCTAGATGTACCTCCGACTTCTCCCAGTTTATCAGAAAACCCAGCTGCTGTAGCAAAACTGTTGTTTTCTGAATCTGCTCCCCCAGAATCTCTCTGTCCTGGCACATCAGACAAATGTCGTCCACGTAAATAATCATTCTGATCCCCTGTTCTTTCAGGTGTCCTAGAACTGGTTTCAAAAGTTTGGTGACGCACCAGGGAGCTGACGCTAGACCAAATGGAAGCCATTTGTACTCCCATTTCCCTCCTTTACAGAAGAATTGTAAAAGCTTCCTCTGATCCCGTTGAATCGGAATCGTTAGATATGCATCTCTGAGATCTATCTTTGCTAACCAATCTCCTTCCTGAAGGACGTCCCTTAAAAGGTGAATCCCTTCCATTTTGAAATGTCTGTATATTAGAAAATAATTCAGACCCTTGAGGTTTATTACTGGTTTTAGCTTGTTTTTTTCTTTCACTAAGAACAGGTTGCTTATGAAACCTCCCTAACCGTCTAAGGCTGGACCTATTGCGTTCTTTATCTTGAGTAACTCTACCTCTGTCTTAAAGATCATCGTCTAGTTTGCTGAACCTTATCTGCCTTGGTGAGGTTACCTGTGACGGTTCCTGCCAAAACTCTAACTGAAAACCTCGAACTGCCTGCCTCACCCATGCATCTGAGGATATCTCCTTTCTTTTTTCGACGTTATGTTATGTTATTTTGCATTATATAGCGCCTTATGTACCATTGGTATGATCTCAAGGCGCTGGTAGGTTGAACGCCCTTGGGAACCGAAGTTCAGATCAGTAGAGAGGGACAGAGATTCATAGGTGCATGTGAGCACCGGATATGTGTGCAGCTGGTGTGACATTCGTGTGATAGCTGCTTCATAGCGGTAGGTGTGGTGATTGGATGGGAGATCAATAGTATGTGTTCGGTCTGGCCGGTTGTTATCCAGACCGATTCTGGCTGCGTTAGTCCTGAGGAGGACGCCTAGGCTGGAGGGTGCATCACCAGCTGTGTTTATTTAGGATGATGTGGAGTATGAGGCAAGTGATGGTATGAGAACAGCTATACCGAATGGTGTCATAGTATCACTGTGTTCTAGTTGAGTGATGGTGTGAAGAAGAGAGTAAGCGTGGAGATGTGATATGGTGGTTTACCTTAGGTGCATGAGAACAAGCACTCTCCAATAGCTCCATGCACTCCAACCGCTCCATGCACTCCAAGCCGCTCCATGCACTCCAAGCCGTTCCACGTACCCCGTTTCACCCGTTCTATCCACATACGTCATCAGCTCATCTACATACATCATCCGTTCAACCATCTACTTCATTCCACCTACTTCACCCGTTTCATCCACATATTTCTTTCATTCCACCCACTTCACACGTTCCATCCACTTCACCTGTTCCACCCTCTTACTCCACCTATTTCATCCGCACACTTCTTTTGATTCATCCACTTCACCCGTTCCACCCACTCTCTGTTCCACCTACTCGACCCGTTCCACGAGGTTCCCTGTTCCAACCCCATACTTCGCTCGTTCCAACCGTATATTCCAACCGTTCCAACCTTATACTCCACCCGTCCCATTCACATACCTCGTCTGTTCCATCCACATACTTCACCCGCTCCATCCACATACTTCACCCGCTCCATCCAGACACTTTGCCCACTCCATCCACATATTTCAACTGTTCCATCCAAATACTTCACCCGTTCCATCGACATACTTCACCCCTTCCATCCACATACTTCTCTCGTTTCATCCATCCATTCCCTTAATTATCTACAAATTTCACCCGTCCTTTCCCATACTTCACCCGTTCCATCCACCTACTCGACCAGTTCCATCCACATACTTGACCAGTTCCATCCATCTACCTACTTCACCTATGTCATCCATCTACATACTTCACCCGTTCCATCCACCTACTTCACCCGCCCTATCTACCTACTTCACCCGCTCCATCCACATACTTCACCCGCTCCATCCACATACTTCACCCGCTCTATCCATCCATTCCCTCAATTCATCCCTATATTTCACCCCTCCTTCCACATACTTCACCCGTTCCATCCACCTATTCGGCCCATTCCATCTACATACTTGACCTGTTCCATCCATAAACTTGTCCCTTTCCATCTACATACTTGTCCCGTTCGATTGACATACTTGACCCGTTCCATCCATCTATCTACTTCACCCATACCATCCGTCTACGTACTTGTGCCATTCCTTCCACGTACTTGTGCCATTCCTTCCACGTACTCGTCCCATTCCATCCACATACTTGTCCCGTTCCATCCATTTACCTTATTCACCCGTACCGTCCATCTACAGGCTTCATCCATTCCATCCACATCTGTTTCGTACATCCACTTTCTCGGTTTCGTTTATCTGTGTCATCCGTTCTTCCACCTACTTCACTATTCCAATCACGCACTTCTCCCGATTTCATGGAACCTTTTCGCCAGATCATCCACATACTTCATCTTTTCCATCCACATACTTCATCCGTTCCACCCCGTACATCCGCTCCACCCCGTACATCCGTTCGTTCACATACTTCACCGGTTCCAGCCACACACTCCATTTGATCTACCAATTTCACCTGTTCCATCCACATGCTTGACCCGTTCCGTCCACAGATTTCACCCGTTCCTTCGAGATACATCACCCGTTCATTCCACCTACTTCAGCCGTTCCATCCACATACATTTCCCGTTCGCTCCACGCTCTATACCCGCTCCATACTCTACATCCATTCCATTCAACATACCTGACCCGATCCGTCCACCTACTTCATTCATTCCTTCCACCTACATCACCCGTTTTACACCCTACATCCGCTCAATGCTCCCATCTGTTCCACGCTCTCATTTGCTCATTGCTATCATTCGTTCTGCACTCTCATCCACTCTACACACTTCATCCTCTCCACTGACTTTAATCCGTTCCCTAGACTTGACCCGCACCCTCCACCTACATCACCCGTTCTACACCCTACATCCGCTCAACGCTCTCATCTGTTCCACGCTCTCATCTGCTCCCTGCTATCACTTAATTCCACGCTCACATCCACTCTATGCACTTCATCCTCTCCGCTGACATTCGTCCGCTCCACCCACTTCATCCGCTCCATTCACTTCATCCATTCATCATGCATTATCGGTTCAACTCATGTCACATGTTTCACGCACTCGATCCGTCCCATGTTCTCCATCTGTCCCATGCACTACACCCGTCTCGTGTACTTGCATCGTTTATTCTATTCGTTCCCTTTATACTATGCATTCTGAAATTCCATGGCATCTGTTTCATGCACTCTACCAGTTCTGTGTCATGTATTCATCTTTCCAAGCCCTCCACTTTATTCCTCCTGTTAATTTTGTTCCTCTCGTCCATTATATTCATTTCATCCATTTCGTTAATTTCAACCATTTTACTGCTTTTATACAATTAATTCTTTTTATCCATTTCATTGCTTAGATTCATTTTACTCATTCTGTCCTGTTTGTCTTTTTTTTTTTAAGTTTACATTAGAGGTTAATAGTTTTCGATTTCTCATTTGGAATCTTGATGTTGGATTTGTTAATTAAGTTAATGTTATTTATGATCTAGTACTTTGGGCTAGTTGGATTGCTGTTATCCACTTTATTCCTCTCGTCCATTTTGATCCTCTTGTCCATTACATTTATTTCGTCCAGTTCATTAATTACGACCACTTTATTGCTCTCATACAACATATTCATTTTATCACTTCTCTGTTTTGATCCTTTTTACTCATTCTGTTTTGTTTATCTCTATTTTTTACCTTAGAGGTTATTAGTTTCCGATTTCTTGCTCAGATCATGATGCTGGATTGTTATTATGATCTAGCATTTTGGGCTAATGTCATTGAGTTGCTGTTATCCAGTATGAGTTATGTTTTAGGGGAAGGGCCATGTTTTCGGTAATTTGCGGAAAGACATGAGGTTCTCGGTGAATCGGATGTGGGGTGGGAGTGCGTTGCACAGAGTGGGGGACAAGGCCGTGAATGATGATCCACCTAATCTGACTAAGTTTGTTTTACGTATGACTAGGAGGCCGGCTGAGCTTGATTTTAGAGTATGTTTAGGGTGATAGGGTTTTAGTTTGTCTTGAAGATATTGAGGTCCAGTTTTATGCAGTGCTCGGTGAGAAATGCACAAGGTTTTGAATGTCACCCTTCGGGCAACCGGAAGCCAGTGCAGACTTTTGAGGGCTGGAGAGATGTGGTCTCTTGGGCCAAGCGCTAGTAGCAGTTTGGCTGCAGCGTTTTGTGCTTGTTATAGTTTAGACAGTTGGTATGCGTGCAGTACGAGGTAGGTAGAGGGGGTTAGCATAGTCCAGCCTTGATATAACAATTGATTGGATCGCGGAGAGTCTGTTGGGAAAGGAGAGGTATGGAAAAATGTGCCTAAGAGTTTTAAGGTGGTAGTGGTAGGACTTTGAGACATTGTTGACTTGGCGCGAGAGGGTTAGGTCTGAGTCTAGGGTGCATCCAAGGTTTTTTACCGAATTAGAGGGTGTCGTGAGTTGCCCAAGGTAGACGGCCAGGGTAGTGGGTACTGGAGGAATGTTTGTTTCCACCTTTTTCGCTGCTTTTATTTCTCTCGCCTGGATTACTCTGGTGCTGCTGTCTACTGTTTCCTCTCCAACCTCTGCACCTGCCTCTTCCCCTGGAAGGGAAGAAAGGGTTTGACCTCTGGTCCTCTTGCTTCCAGTTGGCTCTGCCGTTATAGGATCTTCCGTATTGATTGCGGCTGGACGAGCGGCCCTTTCCTCCTCCAGCCCAGTCAAAAATCTTCCTCCCGAAGAATTTCTTAAGGGATGATTGTGCCTTGTCCATGGATGCGTATGTGTTGGCGAACTTTGCCATATCCTTAATGAAGAGATCCCCAAATAGTTTGCCCCTCGCTGCTGTAGCTTGCTCAGACGAAGCGAGCTCTCCCAGCCTAGAGTCCAACTTCATTAATATGGACCTCCTCCTTTCTGTGGCCAACGTCCTGTTGGCATTCCCCAACAGGCATAGGATTCTCTGCGCCCAACCAGCCACTATCTCCGGGTCGATGGGCTCTTTCTTTGTCTTGGCCACCTTAGCGAGCTCCCAAATTATAGTGATAGGCCCCAGCATATCCAACAGTTTGTCCTGACGGGACCTCCAGGACCTGGCAATTCCTTTTTTCACATCCCTGCCGTATCTCCCCAGGAACGTGATTATTCTCTCGTCAATCTCCGGTGCTACCACAACTTCCCAATCTTCAACACTCGATGCAGATATGCTCTGCCAGTAATCTAGATTGAGCACGCGTGGGCGTGCGTGCGTGCGTGCGTGCTTGCAAGTTTGCCTAAGTAAAACACACACTGTCACATTAACACACACATTCATAAGCATAATAAAAGGAAGTAAAGTAGAAGGACAGGGTGATTTATGGACAAGGACTATTATGATTGGTTGAAGTAATCACATGGTCAGTTTGTGGACCAATAAGAACAGAACTACAAAGACTCTAAAACAATGGTTATATTGAGTTTTGCTTTTCATGTTTTATTGGTTTGTACTTTGCTGCTGAACAGTAAAATGGAAAGAGAAACATAATCCGAGCCTCCGGTCTTGACATAGAATTGTAGTTGAAGCCAACACATTCTCTCCCAAGCCTATCCAAATGCATTGTTACACAATAAAGGCAGCTGACAGAGAAAAGGTTTGATAATACAGTGAGACAAGGGTACATAAGCAGACCCTTTTCTGTGGACATGGTTAATAGAGTATGATAATTACATTTTCAATTTTATTTTCACAAATAAAAATCTCACAAAAGTAAAATGACATACAAATTCATGAAAGCTTTTACAGCAAAACAGAAACATGCTAAAAGACTTCTGAAGAAACAAGTTTACACATTTGAAACAGGGCTCACTGCATAATCTTTTTTAACCTTTTAACTGCCATGGGTTTTCCCCCCTAGTGCCAAGGCCTTTTTTGGTGATTTTGGTATTTCGCCATTCAATGCCTTCTAATGTTTTCTGTTTCATTAACCCCTTAAGTGCCAAGTACAAGGTATCTCGTCCTTGGCAACAGGCAGGTAATCCCAAGGATGAGATACCTCGCCCTTGGCACTTAAGGGGTTAAGGACTAAAACCTCTTTCATAAAGCGTATGGCGGCCGGGTCAATTACCTTAAAATCCTTTCAAAGGTGCAGAAGAAAAGTTTGACGGACCATGGCCAATTTACAGCACGTCAGACTATGCTAATAGAGAGTAAAGAAAATAAGTTAAGTTTCCCTCTAACTGTGATGAATGGCTAACTTCACAAATTCTATCTAAATCCGCTGCATGGCTAAACTTCACAATTCTATGTAAGTCTGACGCATGGATAAACATTACAATTCCATCTCAAAGTGGCGCATGGTCAATCCTCACATTTCACTCTACATGTGACGCATGGTTAAACTACATCTCGGCAGAGGGTGACCTCCTAGATTGGAGGCACAAACAGTAAATGCAAAACACCTAGATTGAGATATCTGGATATAGTGCGAATGCCCAGGTATGGGACACAACATTAAAATAAACCACCTAAAGGCTGGTACACAGCAGTGATAGAATTAATATTTACTAGCTGACTAATTTTGGTATCCTATGCTATGTCGGTAAGAAGAGCAGCAGGGCCTCTTGGAACACAGTGATTACTGTACTCCCCACCCGGACCACACTTACCTTGTCAGTCGCGGCTAAGGTTTAGGAACCTAAGGCCTTACGGAACCCGGTCTGCCACTTATTTATTCTGCCTGATTCCCGTTGACAAACATCCAGATGCTCCAACAGCAAGGCCGCAAAGACCTTGCTGTCGGCATCAAGTATGGCAATGGGTCGATAACATAGGGCACATATTGAAATCCTTTTTTGAAACCAGGAACTATACCGATATACTGAATGGATACCCTTGTTTACCTTGTGAGGCGGAACCGGTTCTATTGTGCCTTTCTGTAGAAGAAACTTGATATCTGCTTGTAGAATATGCTGGTGTTTTTACAACATCTTTCTGTGCTTTGGTGGACAATGTTTTTTTTCTTTCTAAGAACTCTCTTGGACACAGTGAACAGCACCCACTGACGTGATCCCCTCCCATGCTTGGTTTAATAGTGAAATGTGAGTCCGTTTGTGGGATACATGGGAGGGAACCTGAATGGGTGTGTCATTGCTTAGCGGCTGCTTAGCCTCTAGGGGCTGCAGCTCTACACCTGCCCCTTTTGTAGCTCTATTGAAAAGTGGATTGATAAGCAACTGATTGAGTTTGGGAAGAATGCCATGGTGTTGAAGGTCCCCGCCTATACCTTGTCTGTGAGGTACGTGGGTATCCCCCGTGAAAGGAGCGTTGTGTGTTGAAGGCGCCTCATTGAATATAGAGTTAGATATTTGCCCTAGAGTTTTTTTAAGGGCCTCATACACTTCCTCTGCATTAAGAGGATCGACTGCTCTACCAAATAAAATACTGGTTTCAATGGGCATATTTAGCAGTTTTGCTTGAGTCTCTAGTTTGAAACCGGACTGTTGCAAACAAGAATGCCATTTCAAAAGGGGACCTTCAGCAATAATGTGACCAACGTGGTCTGCTGCATTTAAGTTACTCTTAATTATGCAGTTGGCAACTTGTTTGCTCTCAGCTACTGTGTTTTTAATTGGTGACCACAATGGTTCAAGAAAAGTATCAAGTTGGTAATTGACTCTGTCCCATAGGGATCTATCTTAGCTGACTAACTAAGTGGTATTGTTAGCAATGCGTATCCAATAGGCTGCTGAAGTAGATACCTTCCTGCCTAGAGCATATCATTTGTTGCTTTCTTTTTCAGGTGGCACCCCCACAGATGCTAAAGGAGTGCCCACCCTTTTTCTTGGGGTTGTGACCACTAGAGAGTTGGGCTTCCAACTGTCCCCTAATGTAGAGGGCGTCAGTAGGTGCAGGTTTAAACGTCTTTTCAATACAGGGATTAACTTCCCTGGTTAGGGAGGGCGTAGTAAAAGTAGGTTGAATCAGTTTTAGCAACTGATTGCAATTATGTTAATGTTAAAGGACTTTTGCACCGCGCACTATCGCCACTGGAGTGGTCCCCTGGTGCTCTGGCAGATCTGAAAAGAAAAAGGGGTGGGGTGAGTTAGTGGGATCACGCGGTAAAAGTGCAAGAGAGCAGTGATGTGCTGTTGGCAGCCTCAGTTTGGTTAGCACGGTTCGCTGAGCTTAGGTGTGCTTTTCGATTGGTAGCTGTAGTGTTCTGTTGTGTGAAGCTATGTGTGATTTTCTTTTATTATTATTTATTTTTTCTTCGAGTGTTGTGAAGTTTCTGCGGTTTGCTGTGCTTTAGGAGTGTGGTTGTGTTTGGTTAGTGTTTGAGAGGTGTATGCAGAAGGGTGAGATTGTTAGTGGGTTGGTTAGTGGTCTTGCTATCTAGATGCAATACATGCCAATTTCCAAATTCTTTCCAGATGTGGCGCGTGAATATCTCCAACCCGATGCGGCACTGGCCAATATTCACAGTCCCGTCCAGATGCAACGCAAGCCAATATTCACAACTATATCCAACTGTGGCACTGGCTAACACCCACAATCCAGTCCAGAGTGGACGCAAGCCAACATTCACAATCCCGTCCACATGTGACGCAAGCTAACATCCAAAACTCTATCCAAACACGTCACTGGCAATGCTCGCAGTCCTGTCTAGATGCGACGCAAACCAACATTCACAACTATATCCAAGTGTGCCACTGGCTAACATTCATAATCCCGTCTAGAAGTGACACAGGCCAATATTCACAATTATATCTCACTGTGGCACTGGCAACACTCACAATCCTGTCCATATGTGATGCAAGCCAACACTCACAATTCTATCCAGGTGTGGCACTGGTAATGTTCACAATTCAATCTAAATGTGGCACCCCTCTATCGGTTCTAGGTGTTGTCTCTCCCGTCAAGGTTTTTGTCAGCTTATTCTTTTCATTTTCTGTTTTGTTGCTTCTGTCTGTTCCGAGGTGTTAGAGGCAAGTTTTTAGTAGTTTGATATGATATGATATGGCACTTATAATGCACCTATACACAAATGTTTCAAGGCGCCAGTTTCAATTAATTTCCTGAATTTTAGGTGGTCTTTGGTGTTTCTTATTCCTTTCTGGAGGTTGTTCCAGATTTTTGCTGCCAGGTGGGAGAAAGAAGAGCCTCCTAGTTTTTTCCTGGCGTATGGCTTTGGTTCTAGGAGATTTCATTGCTTGATCGGAGGAGTCTTGTTGGCTTGTAGATGGTTATTTTATTCTATAGTAATTCTGCTAGCTGAATGCCCTGTGTGTTTTAATCACATTGTTTTGAACATGATAGGTTGTTTGATCGGAAGCCAATGTAGCATTTTTAGCGCTGGTGTGATGTGATCTCTTCTAGATAGTTTGAGGAGGAGTCTAGCCGCTGCATTTTGGATGCATTCTAATTTCTTCAGGTGGAGTTCCGGCATCCCGCGTTAGAGGCTATTGGCGTAGTCGATTCTTGACATGAGGGCGACGAGTGTTTTGTGGGTGAAGGACAGGAAAGGTAGGATTCTTTTTTGTTCAGTGAAGGAGGAAGGAGGAAGAAGCATTTCTTAATTATCACGTTTACTCGTGGTTCTACGGTTAGTTCATTGTCCATTAGGACTTCCAAGTTTATGACTACATTTGATGGTGTGGGCGCGGTTCCCAGTTCTTTCGGCCATGGTATGTAGGTGTTCTCTTGGTTTTTGGATATAATCATGATTCCTGCCTTTCCTGGGTCATAGATTTTTTAGACATTCTCTTAGAGTTGAGTGATCTGCTTGTGCATCTTCGATTTTGTAGATGATTTGAGTGTAGTCTGTGTAGTTGTAGCATGTAAGGTTGTATTTTTTGCAAATTTTGATTAGCAGAGTCTGTTAGATGTTGATGTACAGTGGTGATAGTGAGGGTCCTTGTGGTACTCCACAGTCGTTAACTCGTGGATTGGATTTGAAGGGCTTTATCCATACAGTTTCTGTTCTGTTTCTTAGGAATGATTTGTAGTGCTATGTCCGTTATGCCTATATCTTCTAATCTCTTGATCAGAGTCTCATGGCTTTCTGTGTCGAATGCTGCTGAGAGGTCGAGCAGAATCCGGGCTCAATTGTGTTGGAGTCAGCGTTTGTTTTTAGATCGCCCCAGGTGGATAGGCGTTCTCATTAGTCTTCCTGTCACTAACTCATGGGGTGTGAGGTGGTGGTCAGACTCGGGCTGATTCCTTAGGGCATATAATGCTAGGGTTAGGCAATATAGCCATGCCTTTTTCAGTGTCAATTTAAGCTTGGTGACTCTTTCCTTTAGGAGGCCGTTGAGTCTCTCACATAGTCTGTTTGCTTGCGGGTGATGAGCAGAAGAAAAAGGGTGTTTAATATTCAACAATAATCCTATTTGTTCAAATACTTAACATAATGCGGCCCATTATCGGATCTCAGCACCTCACACACTCCCCATCTGTGAAAGACTTCTTGTACTAAAAACTTTGCTGCGCAAGTGGTGTCCGGGTGTGTACAAGGACCTGCTTTGATCCACCTGGAAAAGGGACACACCACCAATATCAGATGCCTGTATCCATTACATACGTGCAGCATATCAACATAGTCAATATGTAATATGAAAAGGACCATTCGGTCGAGTAATTACTCCTCTATCGTTCGCAGTGTATGCCCAGCAGTAAACTTATGACATAGGATGCAATTTACTACATAAAATGCAACGTGTTCTAACAGGTTCAGTACGAACCAGTCTTCTGCAATTGCTGCAGCGAGACTCTCCCTAGTTACATGTACAGGGTAGTGTAGCTGTTCAAGCGCTACCTTTAACAAGGCTACTGGCCTCACTGGCTTTCCAGTACTGTCTTGTCGCCATAATGCTTATGTGGGGGATAAAGAACACCCACTTCGATTCCATAATTCCTGCTCTTCCTGTGGTGCACTGCCTTGAATCTCCATTAACTGGGCCCTTGGTAAATAATTAAATCCCTCATTCACTACCATAATCGTAACTACTTTCTCCTTAATATCTGGAGTATCAAAACTTGAAATATCAGGTGAATACGCAAGCCTTTTGGCCTCTGCGGCTTTGTTCCCGGAAGAAATAGTCAGTTTTCTTTGTGTGCACTGCGCATTTAACTATCGCTATGGCTACTGGGAGTTGTAGTGCCTTAATAAGCCTGTCCAATAATGATGTGTGCTGCACTGGAGGGCCATCTGCTCGGAGGTAGCACCTCCTTTTCCAACGTGCTAGCCCTACGGTTGACGTCACATAGGCAGAGTCACTGTACACTGTCACTTCCTGTCCTTTGTGTTTCTCGAGCGCGACAATAAGGGCTAACAATTCTGCTGCTTGTGCTAAAAAGTGAGACGGTAGTCTTGCACTTGACACAACCTCAAATTCACAGTTTGCTCTATGCCTCACTACAGCTGTGCCAGAATGCCTTTCCCCACTTCTTTGATACATTTTCGATGAACCATCAATAAAGAGAATCTCTCCTCCTGATGATGCATTTTCCTTTATGCATGGTATATTGTCATGAAACTCCCCATAGTTCGCGCAGTCATGCACATGCTCGCCCTGTGCCACTGGCTCAGCCACAAAGGTGGTAGGATTCACTATTTTACACCTGACAATTTTAATCGCTGGATTTGATATAATAACTTCAAATACCAAAGCTCTCTGAGATGTCAATGTACCCTTAGGTTTCTCCAAAATGGCAAACAAAGCATGCTCCACAAAAAGTGTCATAGAACAACCCTTCACAATACTTGTAGATTTCTCAATTGCGAATGCGGCGGCTGCCAATGACTGTTCGCAAGGAAACTGTTCTTTCATAACCGGGTCTAAAATACCACTGTAATACGCTAGAGGTTTGTACCCTAATGTAGTTCTCTGTGTAAGCACTGCTGTCATAACTGTCCCATTGGTGTGGGAAAACAAGAAAAACTCCTCAGCATAATTGGGAATTCCTAAAACAGGAGCTGTATAAATTGCTTTCTTCAAATCCTCCCTCCATTTCTTCAGTCCATTCTATTATCTCCTTATTCACCTGTGCTTTCTTTAAAGCCTACAAAAGGGGTCTTGTGTATGATCTATAACCAAACACCCATGCTCTCAAATAATTACATACTCCCAGAAATTGTTGCATCTGCTTCACTGTGTGCGGTTTTGCAGTTTGCATGATCGCTTCAGCGCTTTCAGGTGTAACCTTCTTTCCCTCATGTGAAATCAACTGGCCTATGTACAACACTTCTTCTTGACAATACTGTAACTTCTCTTTATCTACCTTTTTAACCCTTGTCGGCTAGAATAGTCATTACTTGAATCAAGTCTTGTCTACACTCATCTTCTTTTGTGCTACAAATCAAAATGTCATTACATACTGTATCACAGCACTCTTCAAATCAATATTGCCTAGGTCCATCTGTAGGATTCTATTAAAGATCGATGGAGACTCACAGTACCCTTGAGGCAGCCTTGTGTGCTTCAGGCGGATTTGACGAAACAAAAAGGAAGTCAAGTCTTGTTAATGTTGATGTTAAAGGATATTTGTACCTTGCACTATCACCTCCAGAGTGGTGCTCTGGTGGCTCTGAAAGAGGGAGGGGGGATGAGTTAGTGGGAATAAACTGGAAAAGTATAAGAGAGCAGTGATGTGCTGATGGCAGCCTCAGCTCGGTGGGTCCGTCGGCTGGGCTTGGGGTGTTTTACGGTCGGTAGTGGTCGTGTGTTGTTGTGCAAGTCTATGTGGGGTTTGTTTTGTTGTTGCAGTGTACTGAAGTTAGTGCAGATTGCTGCGTTTTAGGCTTATGGTTGTGTTTGGTTAGAGTTTGAGAAGTGTATGCAGAGGGATGAAATTGCTAGTGGTTTGGTTAGTTGGCATTGCTGACTTTGCAGTTATGTCTATGTCTGATGTTTGCTATCATTCACTATTCCATCATTGCTAATTTTCAATATTCTGTCTAGATGTGAGGCAGGCTAGTGATCACGATTCCAATCAAGTGTTGCACTTACCATCATTCACAGTTTCATCGAAGTGTGGCACATGCTAACATTCACATTTCTATCTAGATGTGACAAAAGCTAAAGTTAAGAATTCCATCTAAGTGTGGCGCATGCTAACATTCACATTTCTATCTAGATGCGACACAAGCTAAAGTTAAGAATTCCATCTATGTGCAACAGGATTGAGGAAATGCATTTTTTATATCAATCATGGTGAAATACCACTCTTCTCCTGGAATACTGCATAGTATCGTCGCTGGATTAGGAACTAAAGGAAACTCTGCCTCTACAATCTGATTAATCGTTCTCATGGCTTGTATTCATCTCTACAACCCTCCTTTTAATTTCCTCACAGGGTACACCACAGTATTGCACAATGACTCTGATGGTACCAGAATACCTTTCTCCATCAGTGCACAGAAAGTCTAAAAAATTCCCCCATCTGCCTCTCGAGACATTGGGTATCGTCTTACTTGAGGTAAAATCGATCCTGGTTTCAGCTTTATTTTAACCTCCCCTACTCCCTTTAGTAGGCCTACATCATAAGGGCCTTCGGTACATAAAACGTTTGACACTTTCTCCAAGTCTTTGTCAAAAAAATGCTGCATGCTGCCGCATTATCGCCATGCACTGTGGGATCTCCCTTTTCTCTATTCTGATCCAATATGTAATGCTCACAAAAAACACCACTTCACCATCTGATGGATCATCTCTAAACATGTTGTTGTCGGTGACGTCAGTCAGTCTGCACCCTTCCTCATTGGCGATTACTGTTCTCCATGGGCTACCCTCATCTGTTCCTTCGAGCATTGCCATTTCCCCTCGTACTATGGGTGCATCTAATTCTAGGGGTATGGTCTGTCCCCATCTTCGTCCATAGGTACCTGTGTTCTAAACAAAAATTAATCGGGTATCCTCATAGTCCTTCCCACTAAACCAGGTAGCCATGTTAACATATTGCTCACCCCATAAAGGAAGACTTTGGGTTCTATCGGCACCCCTCGCAGAGCCAGCCCTGTAAATGCCAATATAAACTCGCCCACATTTATATAGTGTATCCCAGGAGTGGAGCACACTATACCTTTGTCAGTAAAAGAAATCGTCATGTTAAGTTTTGTCATGAAGTCTCTTCCCAAAATATTAACTGGTGCCTGCCGTGAATACAACAATGGAACAGACATATCACACTCTCCTATAGAGACTGGTAATTCGTCAGTAAAAGGAACTCTGTAGCTCCAGAGAGACCTTGAGCATTCATGGCATTTCCCCGACATTGGATATTTTCCCTCTTGTATACATGAACGAGTTGCACCAGTTTCTACTAAAAACGAAAAAGATTTGCCTCCTATCATCACGTCAACCCTTGGTTCCTCTTGGCGGGGGGGCCTGTTGTTACAGATAGTACTGAACACATTAAGTCGCCCTGTGAGCTGTCCTATTGTGGATACATGCAAACCCCTGTACCTGTGAAGGATTCCCTCCCACCACAGGGACACCCCCTATTCTAGGTGTCAATAACTGTTCTGTGTTTGCATTCTGCTGTATCTGCATAGGGGCGTGCTGCGAAGGCCCTTGTGGTGGATTTAACAGTGCTTGCTGTGGTTGCTGTACCTGCTGTGCCTTTTGCACTTGCGGCGCTTGTGTCTGATACACTGTCTGATCTTGCGCAAATCCATCCCTAGCTTTTGAGCTATATGCTGGAGGATAAGCTGTCCACCCTCCTGAGAACTGGCCATTTTGTACATACCCTTGACTTCCGCATACGCGCACAATGTGCTCTGTCATCCCACATGTCCAACATATAAGAGGACCCCGTCTGACTAGTCCCCTTGATTGAATCCTCCTTGCGCATTCTGATTCTCATTCTACGCATTCTGAAACCCATTTTGAGCGTTCTGAAATCCACCCCTTCCTCTGGAGCCCATGCCTCTACCCTTTGGTACAAATCTGTTCTGTTTTATTCGCCTGCGATGTATCCACTACTTGCTGTACTCCTAGCTCTTCTCTGCTCATCAGCACTGCCCCTTCTATGGCATACTTTTACAATTTCTTCTGGACTAACTTGGCTTCCTCAAGTTTTTTAACATCGTCCTTCCTACTTTTCTCCTCTAACAACCCACAGTGATGCACTATAGTCAACTGTATTTCAGGCCATGGTTTCGCTTCCATTCCCACTTACTTCTTAAGCTGCCTTTGTACCTGCTCAGGTAATCCTTGACATCAAATGTGGTAAAATACTGCCACTGTTTTTCCTCACGGCTCGCGTGTTTCAAGAGTCCAGCATTCCTGAATATCCTGAATATAAGCAAGCGGATCTTCATCTTGTTTCATCTTTCGAGTCATAATCGCACCATTGTCTAATATGTTGGGATTCTGTACTCTGAGAGCTCTCCAGACATCTGCCCTACAATTATTAAATGGCGCTCCCGTGTACGCAGTGTGCAAGTATGTGGTCATGTGTTGCAATTGTTAGGGAGAATTCTCTGTTTAGGCTGAATTTCCTAACCTAGTGAGTCCCCCAGCAGCTTTGCTGGATTTTTTGGGGTTTATTTTTTTTCTCCTGCCAAGAGTGAGACTCTTTTACCCTCACTCTTGGGCATGATTTGAGTGTGTTTCTTTGAATCTAGATGTGTTTAATGGGCTATGGGGTCTTTTACTCCATAGGGCTACATGTGTTTTTGTGATATGTGTTACACAGCACCCTCAGTGCAGTGACACAGGGGTATCTTAGTGACCCCCCAGTATAGACTCCATACCCTGGGACTGACTACTGTCTCCCAGGGCATGCAAAGTCACATTGACTTTACTAGTCTTAAATTCTGAACAGAACCAGTACAAACCATCATATTGTGGACGTACTGGCTGGGGCAATTCGATTGCCCCAGGGTCTGTTAGTCGAGGCGGCACGTCTCCGTCCCCCCTGATCGAGTTTTGGCTGGTGGCAGTGGATACTACTTTTTATATTCAACCGCAAATATTTTCCTATGGGATTTCCCATTGTTTTAGGCTACTATCTTTATTTAATTATTTACGGTAGCCTCGAACATACCGCCGGTTTATTTAATTAATATTAATTCTCCGGTTGGTATTTTTTGCCAAAACTTGATCCTAAAATGGCATTTGTGTTCTCTTCTGTGACTCCAACACAAGTCGAGCCCTTTGTTCCACTTTTTGGCTGGCTTCTCCACAGAGGCCCTCCAAAGTGGTGCCACTATGTCTGGGGTACTTAGGAGGGGTGGAGGGGAATTTAGGCACCCTGGACTGAGTTGCCTGGGCAACTCAAGTCACACTCCGTCCTGATTGGCCCAAGTGGTGAGCCGGCCGGCTCACCACTTAGCATGTTTGAGTGACAGCTAGGCTGAGTGAATGGGGGTTTGCTGCATAAAAGCAGGGCTTTGGGGACTGGAACTTCAGAAGTCGCCACAGGACCTAAGGATCCGACGAGGGAGAAGCTGAGCCGACCTGCCACGACACCACTACCGGTGGAGCCCTGCTGGACCGTCTCACCACTTTTTCCCAACGACAGAGGAGATCTCCCGCCGGAGAGTCTTCTTCCTTTGACTGGTGGGGATAACCAGTTTCACCGTCTTTTCGCTTTCCCGACGTATCTCATGGCCGTCTTGCCCGTGCCAAGCACCCCGGCAACCGGGATACCACGTTTTACCACGACCGCGAGACAAAGGTACCACCTTTAACCGGAAAACTCCGCGGTTGGTTTCTGCCCTGGTAGAGCAACGACCTTCATCTTTCCTCCAAGTCGAGATCTTCTCTTCCCCTGGACGACGACGCAACTTGCACCCACTACCAGGAACAACTGCCACCGCTGGAGGATCCTTCCCACTTAAGGTACCGTGTCCCGCCTGGCTTCCCTTGCTACCGACTGTACGGGGTAGATTTAGCCCCCGGCTTTCGAACCTGGGTTAGCCTGGGACACCTTGGCTAAACTTTTCTAAGCCCCTCTAACCTCTTCTTGAACTCTCTGCAAGACTTTCTAAGCCTAGTGTAACTGTGTGATCTTGGGCGCATTTGTGCTCTGCTCTCTCTAAGAGTGGGCCCAGCCTTTGGACTTTGGCTCACCAGTGACTTTTTGCTCTCTGCCTTGCTAACAGTGTTCTTGAATCGTAGAGTGGTGTACCTCTTCATATTCTGTCTTTTTCCCTCCCTTTTTCACAAACTTATTAGAGTGCAATCTAGTTAAGCGCTCACCTCTGTATGAAAATAAGTGGTGTTTTACTGAGATTTTCTAATAGGGAAAAAGGGGTGTATATATCATAATAGTAACTGTGTTTAGGATACGTTTACAATAAGAGTGCTGGAGTGTTTCAACTGTGTGTTTTTAAATAAATAAATATATACTTTGATACCAAAGCTCTGGTCAGTGTTTGCTCGTATTATTGTATCTGAGTGCCTATTGAGTATACTTTGCATACTGCCTAACTCTTCTTGAGGGAAGTCTGACTGCTCAGCCACAGCTACCAGGTAAATCTGGGTGGTACAGACTGCTACCAAGTGGGTTTACTGCCAACACCTGTAGTCCTAAATCTTTTGCAGTGGTCCCTAAGGGAACTGCACAGGTTTCTGCCTAACAGTAATATTGCTTTCAACAATGATCCCCTTCTGGCCATGGCATGAACATTTTATCTGCCGTGCCTTTCACCCATTCTGCACTGTTCTGTTTGAGCGTGGGCATATGTTTTGGAAATGTCTTACATAAATGCATCAGAGGAGTAATGTCTCCCATTGTGACGATTCTCAATTGACTGTCAATACTTACCAGTGTTTACACAAAATATCTTTTATGAAAACAACAAATATGAGTGTGCTCCAACAATCGCCGCTCAAACCTCTATTTTTTCAATAATCTCAGCCTATCTCTGAGTCTGTACCGACAGTTTCTCTAGATAGACGCTATATCTCCTTGGCCTTTTTTCAAGTCTCCTTACACAATTATCGCTCTTCAACACCTTAATATACCACAAATACACAGACTAGTCGACTGTTCACATTTATCCTCAGTGATCACTCCTCTTATATCTGCCCCATATAATACCCTGATCACAGGATTTGAGCTGTCATCTTATATGGACCTGTCCAATACGTAGCCTAGTTTACTTTGACTAAAGTGTATGACAACTCCTTCTGAACCCCTTGGGTTAGGACTCCCGGGCCTTCTTCTCTCTTAATTACACACAAAAATCACATGTTACTTTGCTCATTAGTAGTTACTTTTGCCCGTTACCTTCTTAAACTGCCTGTTGCTTTCTAGCTATCACAATACCATCCCTTCAGTTTATCATTCTCTTTAGTCTACTCACCATTCGCTCTATCAGCTCGAGGCCTTCGGTATCGACTGCCCCCTCCAGTTGACCACTTTTGCCTTCCAGCTGCAAAGCGCCTGTGGAATGCAGGAGGGATTTTGTCAAAAAGAGGGACCAGTCCCACCTGTCTTGCTTGTGATCTTCCGGCTAAATGGTGGAGGGTACTAGATCGTCTGAAACTCTGGAGACCTACTGGTTGATGGGTCTTTTTAACCAACCATCCAACATGCTACCAAGTGAACCCTTAAGGTCCTTTTAATTAAGGTAACACATTGTATGATGGATGGGATGGAGAATAACTCTCACACCAAGCAAGAAGACCAGGTCAGGGAGTTGACAAAATGTCTGTTTTATTCTCAATTTTCTAAAACCGGGAGTACACCGGAGGTTGCACAGCACGATCTCAAAGCATTTCATTAAAAACATGACTTTTATAGCAGAAACTCATCATACGTGATGTCATACTACGTGGCAAACTACAAAAACATACGCAGGATTGTGATAGGACTAAGGGGAGTATCTAAGTATATACTTTCTATATGGGATAGGATTGTGATTGGGTCTCTACACACAGGTGGTCAACTCATGCCCTTCCTTAGTGCAAGTCATCTTCAACAGTTATTAGCCACACGGCACACCATTGGCTTTAAAACTATAAGGCCTTTCGTTATATGGCCCTCTACAATTGGTTGGAACGCTTGTACCCTTCTGAACATTCGATTCTCTAGCAGCACGTAGGCTGGTAGCCCAGGTGCTGGTGGGTGGACTAGACCGTGTCTCCCCACCCAATTAGCCCATCATCTCTCATCACTCATGCCGTCTGCCATTCAGATTGTCTTTGAACTTGGCCTTGCGGTTGCTTCTTGTCTCTGGAAATATAAGGGAGTATGAGCACATTCTTATCAAGGTTCAGGCTTGCATGCCCACACCTATTTTCATCTTCAACTCACATGTTCAGAGACTGTGAATCAGCCCATATTATAGCATTTAATCATCTTAAATGAAGAACTTGACTCTCCTGGTGTTCTCTCTTTGCAACTTAACAAAGGATGCCTCAGCGTCTCGCGTTCACTTGCTCTTCAAGAACTGATAACCAGTTTTGGCTGCTTTTAGCCTTTGACACCAGACCAAGCAGTCTTCCTTTGGTCCATCTTCGAGCTTCGGCTTATTCTTTGCTGTGACACATACGCACACACACAGCTATCAATCCTCCTTTCTGCACGGGTTGAGCTCACTAAGATTGTGGCATCGAATGTCCAGATTCTACACATATATATTGGCGGCACTGCCTGCAATCTATTCACTACGTATAGCCAGCCTACGATTACTTAGTCTGCTTGCGTTATGGCATCTGTACAGTTATAAAACGACTTGCATTTTCTGCAGTGCTTCTTCACACGTGCAATCTACATTTCGCACATGAAAGTCTTCTCGATTCTTTACTTTGCCATCAGATTCTATGAGGTCTATGCATTCTCTGCTCTGGTCATACTTCTCAGTGCATCACACTCATCTCTTGTGACGTCACCAGTCTTTCCTTTTCACATCTTCACACTTCTTCTGAGCTCTCCCTCAGGAGACCGTCATCTCTTCTGGGATACGTCACACAGTGTTTTCTCAGTTGATATCTTGTCTCAAAGGCTCTTTGTGTATTCGGCACCATCACTGGCGTTGCGCCTGTCACAATTTCCGGTTTGCAACATATAGGCAGAATAGGGGTGGGACTTCTGCAGAGGCATTCGGCTGCTCCTCCACAATCCTCTCCTTCCTCATCAATTCCTGAGCTGGCAATCTTATGGTGGACACTTTTTGGTTATAGGAGAACCACCTTGGGCAGAGTGGAATATGATTTAATCTGCATTGCTTCTGGTAGAAATATGTTGCCAGTTAAAAGTTGTGACAGATTCTCAGGTCTAGGTAGTAGACTGGCATATCTCCTACGGGGGCCGGATTCACAATTTCTGTGGTCGGTCGTCAGTGATTTCTCAGCTGGTACAGTACCCATGCAGTGTTGCATTTACTGTTATAAACATAGCTTTACCTTACTGAGTTGACATAGTTAACATTGCTGTATCCAGTGCCTGTATGACTTTCATAATTGCAAATTGTTTCGTTTTTGAGGTACATTGGTCTGAATATTTTGATAGTGTCAGCAATATTCTAGGAGTAGATTCAAACCAGTTTAATTTGCATATTGTTTAATTAGATAATAGAAATATGAGGAATGTGGAAGCCCATTTTTTTTTTTTTTTTTTTTATGGGCAATTGCTTGAATAGCAATGGTATTGGACTAACATTCAGGTGCTTCTCTTTCCATGAGGAGCATAAGATATGATACACATAATAGACTGGAACGATTTTATAGGGCTAACTAATTTATGTCTGTGAATACAGAATAAGCGGTCAACAAATTCTTACTAAATGCTCAACAACATGTTTATTTTAACATTTGTTTAGGACCACATGCATCAGCATTGATTTCTCTGACAAATTGTTTTATGAGCAAAAAACGCACATAATAAACCACTTACCTGTAGTGACTCTTATTTTGCCAGAAAGAACAGGAAACACCACAATATTTTGCTTGTCAGTATTTTTGCACCATAGTCCTGCCATTTAAGGTTTATCAGATGGCTGAAATAAAGAGTAATGCTGAAATAAAGAATAACCTGTATCAGAATATACTTGTTGCAAGTACTCATAATGAAGGAGGTTTCATGTAAGAACAGCATTTAAATATTCTATGTTATGTTTTTTTTCAGATTTCCTGCAAATCTTATGTAATTTAAGATGATGAATGCATCTAGTGTAACCTCCAGAGTGAAAACGTGGCTTATGTCCACATGGCATGTCCACGTTCCTGACCACTGGGTGGAAGCTTGTATTGACTGGATCCAACAAGAACACAGTGGTGTTACCTTGTCTCAAGCACAGATTAACAAATTGGTATATGAGCAGTGGCTTCTGACAGACTTGAGAGACCTGGAACACCCTGTGTTACCCGATGGCATATCTGGGGCTCAAAAATGCGAACTGAATGGCTGCTATTCTATACAGATCGATTCCCTTGTGGATGTTAGTCAGCCTGTTTATTCCCAACTTCAGAAACTCCGAGGAAGAAATAACCAAAATGAACACGTATCTGATGCTACCCAGGTATCACAAAAACCTTGGGAAGCAAAGCCAACTCGAATGTTAATGGTTCAGCTAACTGATGGGGTACAACACATTCAAGGAATGGAATATCAGCCTGTTCCTGTTCTTCATAGCAACATCCCTCCTGGTACAAAAATATGTTTGCAGGGAAACCTTACTTGTCGCCTTGGCATGCTTTTACTGAGACCAGAAACTGTAAAAATACTTGGCGGTGAAGTCGAGGCACTGTTTGAGGAGAATAGCCAAGAACGGGTCCTGGCTGCATTGATTGGAGAAACCGAAATCTACCCTCCTAGTAGTTCTAACAATCAACAAACTCTTACAACCCATGTTGATGAATTAGGGCAGGCTCTTGGTCCTTCAGATGAAGAGCTTCTTGCTAGTTTGGATGACGATGTTGACATTTTAGTGAACAATACAACCCCTTCGGAAAGTGGGTATGGCAGCAGAAGCAACATCACTAGCAACAGCTCATCCCAGACCTATATGGCAAGTAATGGACGCTACAACCACCAGCCAGACACAGGAGGAGTTTCCTCTGATAGAAGTGTAGGAATGGACAGGGAAGATAATCCTGAGGAATTCTTTCTTGATGAAGATTTAAATGATATACTCGGGATTGAAACCGACCTGGACGATGAACTTTTTTTAGAAGAAGAGATCCAGAGAGAATGTGTAGAAGCAGAACTTGAGCATGTACATTTCTTGAATGAGAACAAACATGTCCCCACAAGAAGGTTTACAGAACTATCTATTTCGTCACCATTGGCTAATCGGCCAATTGAACACATTGGTTTAAACGATGCTACTGAGGATTTGGATGACTCGCCCTTTACATACATTTCACTTTTACTGGCCAGCAATAATGACAGAATTAAAACTGTCAAAATAAAAGGATTTATTGTGACATTAACTGGAAATCTCACAAAAACCAGCGGTGTCTGGTGTATAAATGCTACGATCTCTGATGGAACTGCATATCTAAATGCTGATTTCAGTAACCAAGTTCTGTCTAAGATTATTGGGTTTTCAGTGACTGAAATGAAGGAATTAAAGAAGAATGCCAAGCTGCGTGAAAACATTTCAGTGGGTTTGCTGAAATGCCAACAAGAACTCATAGATCTTTGTTGCGTAATGACCATTACATACACTCCATCTACAGCAAACGCATTGGTGATACGTCTTCAGGATGTAAACACTAATGACCTGGAAAGCTTAAAGCAACGATTACAGTACTAAGTAGAATATATTTTTGTTTTTAGATTTCAGAGAGATTGTGTGTCCGGGATATCACAATTCTCTGTGCCATTCAGCTTGCCATATTTTGCATCTTAAAAGCATAATACGCTTGAATTCTTGTTATACTATGAATGTTTTAATGTACATTTAAAGAAATAAAGATTCCATGAAAAATGTATTCATTTGTAGTTGGTTTTATTCAATTGCAGAGCGGATATTGTATTGACTAAAGAGTTTGATAAGGAATATCATACATCACTGAAAGAAAATTGTGGAATTGAATCCTTGTTAATGAAACTACCTACGTAGCAAACTGTAAAATAATTTGAAGTGCCATTGAATTTCCCAATTTTGTCCTCTCATTACATCACCTACAATATACATTTCCAAAATAAATGCAATTACATGTTCTGCCTTTGCTCTGAGCAGCCTCAGAGCATTTTGCAGGAGAGGCTTTCCAGAAAGGCATGAAGGGGCAGCAGAAAAAGTCCCATCAACTGAAATATTTTGACATCACCTTCTGAATAATACATTGGGATAGATGATCAGGTTTTGGTGGTGAAAAGCCAATGATGGGCTGGAGGGTGACAAGCTGATGTTGGGCATCCGGCAGACATTGAGGTATTGCAGGCTATGGTTGGAATACCATGAGGGATACATTTGTCTCCAAGATTGAATTCTGCTTTGAAAGGTGAGTCTTGTACAGCTTAATTATTTTGGAGAGCAACAAAGTAATTCCCAATAGTTTTCTTTTTTCCTTTCTTTAAGGTGAGTTGAAATACATTTAATCTGTACTCTTAAACCGAAATATTATGATCTTGGCAACATAAGTTCCACTAAAAAGGACTGAGACTGAGTTCAGGTAAGTCCTAGTTACGCGGGCATGTTCACAGGTACATAGGAGGGAGGCCCCACTACCCAGGCAATTTCCAACTGCCACAGAGGAAGCGGGGACACACCCAAGATTTCACACATTGCACCAACTTACATCACACATTTATGACATCTGACACAGCTGGAGCAGATTTCCACACCTCATCCCCTCCTCCCTGAAAGGGGCAGAAAGCAATTGTTGCTCAGGGAAGCACTCTAGCAACCCTCAAATGATTACATGCGCAAAGTAATTTGCAGAAGAGTCAACCAGAGACCCACGCATGGGAGCAGTAGGACACTTACTCACACACTCACTTGCACCACTACCTAAGTAAGGAACAACCACACAGCAACGGCAGGGAAGAGCAGAGTGCCAAGCAAGGCCAAGACAGGAAGGCAGGAGGAAGGAATATGAAAGGAGAGATGCAAAAGGAGAATCATCCCCCAAAATACATTGCCACCCATTTGGCAAAACATATGTTTTATTTTTATTTATTGAATGTTTGTATGATGCCTATACAGCAGAAAGTGTTTCCAGGAGCCACAAGACAAAAAGGTGTGGGGGGACATATGGGTAAAGGGCAATATCGGTCCTACTAGGCCTTGTGCCATTCAGATCGTGCAAGTGCAGTATCATGAAGTGCAAGGGGAGGGGGCAGGTCGGAGCAAGGTATGGGATGGGGAGGGAGAAGTGCTATAGGGAGGGGGGCAGGTGGGCTATGCAAGTGTGAAGGGGGGTACCCAGCTGGGCTAGTACCAGCGGAATCCAGAGGTAGGGGATAGTTGGGGGTGGGGGGCAGCCTCGGAAGGCTAAGCAGGGAAGGGAGCCTGAGAGCAAGTGCTGATAGGAAGGGGTGAGAAGGGGAGACTGGACGAAGGATGGCCTGTTCCCGGTGATACTTGTAAGGGACACAGGCATCCAGCCATAGTGGCAGGAGAAGGCTAGCAGGGGAGGGGGAGAGAGAAGGAGGAGAAGAAAAGGAAGGTCTTGAGGAGCTTCCGGAACTTGAGACCCGGCTGAAGAAAGAGAGGGGCAGGGAGGCTCCTGTCGAAGAGAGAGATCTGCCCCCCACACTCTGCTTGGAGAAACCTCTGATCTGCAGAGAGTTGGAGCTAGAGGACCAAAGGACTCTTAACAGGGAGGTCTTTAGAGAGAGAGAGAGAGTCGAATGTAGCAAGGTCCCAGGCCCCAGAAAGCCTTGTGGATGATGCAGAGGGCCTTGAATGTGATCTTTGCAACCACCGGGAGCCAGTTTAGAGATTTTAGGGCTGGAGAAATGCAGTCCCTGTGCTTGAGGCCCAACTTTGCACTTGCGTTTCAACAACAAGGCCAAGTCAGAATTGTACCAGCTATTGCGCTTGGAAGCCAGCTTCATGCGGATCCTTATGGTATGTCAAGGGTGTTGGAGATGGAGAGGTGAAGAGTAGCAAGAGCTGAGTCAGTGTGAGAGTGAATAGTAAGAGTTTGGGTGGGGGTGAAGGAGGCATCAAAAGCAGCTACTGACACTTGCTTCATTGGTCGAATGATGGGGAAGGAGACTGGCAGTGCAGGCAGAGGCTTAGCCGGGAGCCCAGGAGCTCTAGATAGGAGGAGAGGAAAGGATGGTCGGACCAAGAGAGAGGAGTAGTGAGAGGGTTAGAGAAAATGGGGAGCGCATCCAGGGTGTGTCCAGCTGAATGGGTTGGGCCAGATGGAAGGATGGTGAGTGAGAGTCGCAGAGGTTGCGAAGGAGTAGAGTGGCCGCATCAGGAGAATCCAGATGAATATTGAAGTCTTCAAGGAGGAGAAGCTTAGTGGAAGAGGTCAGAGGGGAGCAGGCAAGGGCGGCCCACTCAGAGAGAAAGGGGGATTGTAGCGAGAGTGAGGGAGATTGTAGGAGAGATGCAAAGCTTTCAAACTAGACAGTAGGATTGAGTGGGTATGATGGAAGCAGGGACCCATTCAGGGTAGACTAGAGCCACTCTGCCTCCAGACCGGTTAGACCTGGGCTTGGAGAGAATCTTGTAGCCCACAGGAATGAGAGTGTCAAAAGCAGTGATAGAGCTGGCATTGAACGACGTCTCAGTGAGAGCGAGAACGTTGAGGGCAAAGCCTTCAAGAAGGTGACTGATATCAGAGGAATGTTTGACAGCAGAGCAAGAATTGTGGGTAGCTAGGAGAAGCTGATTGCAACCTTTTAAAAGGTTTTCTGAGGCGGGGTACACCCGTTGATGGGGACAGTGAGGCCACAGGGGTGGCAGCAGGAGAAGGAAGGAAGTAAATGCGAAACCCACTCCTGAAAAAACCTTCCTCTGACCCGAACTGCCCTGCCAGCTATCACCCTATCTCCATCACCCCCTTCCTGGGGAAGCTACTTAAGAAGCTGGCCTTGCCCCAACTTAACTCTCACACTGAACTTGTTGGAGGACTCCACGGCTATCAATCTGGATTCTGAGCATCCAGAGGAACGGAAACTGCTCTTCTGAACACCCGTGAAGAACTGCTCGCATCTCTGGACTCCAACTCCCCAGCTGTCCTTATCCTTCTCGATCTCTCCTCTGCATTTGACACAGTTAACCATTCCATCCTCATACAAAGGCTCCACGATACACTTGGTATCTCGGAACGGGCGCTGGATTGGCTGTCCTCTTTCCTCTCTAACCGCTCTTCCCAAGTCATCCTAGGCCCCTTCTCCTCTCCTACTTCTATCTCCACCTGTGGTGTCCCTCGGGGCTGCATACTCTTCCCCCTGGCTCTTTAACATCTACCTTGCTATCCTTGCACGCCTCATCTACACATTCTCCTCCAACTTCCAGATTTACACAAATGACACACAGCTCTTCTTCAGACTCCCTGCTGACCCTATTTCACCCTCCATTATCCCTGACTGCCTATCTGCCATCCAGTCCTGGTACCTCCAGTACCTCCAATGATCTCTGCCTCAATGCCTGTAACACTGAAATCCTTCCGACTGGGACCTCTGCTCCTTACTTCTTCCCTTCACTCTGGCCTTCCTCCTTGGGCTCTCCCACTGGCCTTCAACTGAAGCCAGAAACCTTGGAGTCATCTACGACTCCTCTCTTTCCTTCCTCCCTCACACTCAGGACAATGCCAAGAAGTCCAACTATCAGCTCTTCCTTCTCAAAGGAATTCTACCCTTTCTCACTTTCCCTGAGAGGCACAATGTGACTCAAGCCCTGGTTCTCTCTAGACTTAACTACTGTAACAGCCTCCTCCTGGCTCTTCCTTTTTCCACCCTGTGACCCCCCCCCCAGCTTATCCAGAATAGGGCAGTGAGACTTATCCTTGGCCTTAAGCCCAGGGGCTGCATCTCTCCTGCACTAAAAAGTCTTCACTGGCTCCCGGTTGCTGCACAGATCAAATCCCACTGCATCATCCACAAGGCTGTGTGGCCCCGGGACCACACTATCTTCAACTTTATCTCACTAAATACTCTCCCTCTAGACCACTTTGCTCTTCTGGTACCAACTGTAAAGCGTTTTGCTAAACAGAGGGCATGGGGTCGCTCACTTTCCTCTGCGGGCTCCCTCCTTTGGAATAGCATCCCCTTCCCCCTGCGCCTTGAGCAGGATCTTCTCAAATTCCAGAAGCTCCTTTAGACTTTCCTCTTTTCCTCCTTCTTCCCTCCTTCTCTCCTCTGCTAATCTCAAAGTTGCTGAATCAGTGTCCTTGGCCCTTATGCATCTTCGGGGCCTTGACCTCTCACACCAATTCTTCCCAATTCCAGTCTTTCCACAGCACTTTGCATCTGCACACCCTCCGCTCTGGGCACTCACACTTTCACCCCCGCGGCCTAGGCCGTGTAGCACTCTACATTTCTAGCACTTCATCCATGGCTCACCCACGGGCTTGGACTCCCCAGCACTTACCCTCTCCTCCCTCTTCCTTTCTGCACTTGTACGTTCTGAATACTCTCGGGCATAATAAGTTTGTCCCCCTTTCTCTTCCCCCTCTGTTCTTAAATATTGTATTGTAATGTATTTCACACTCCCCCCTCCTTCCCTCCCTGCCCTGTGGGCGCTTTGAAACAGTAAACCCCTAACAAGCAAACAATAAAAAAGACGATGGAGTGATTGGAGGGAGAAGGAGCGGTGGAGATATTGGAGTCGTAGAGGAGCTGAGGATAAGGTGGAATACAGCAGAGAGAGACGGTCTGGTAAAGTCACCAATGACAAAGTGGTGATTGGGAGAGAGAGAGAGTCAATTAGTTCGGAGAGGTGGTCAATGAATTGACCTATTGGCCAAGGTTATTAAAGGAGGTTGTGAATGGAGTCACTCACTCCTTCATGGATCATGTGAAAGCAAAAGAATTCCTGAGAGGTGTGATCCCTGCATGTAACGGACGTAAAGAACTGATGCATAGATCTGAATTTGACCATGTAGAGTGACTTATTACTTGGTGAATTATACATTGTGATTATTGTGAATTTACTATGAGCAGCAATTTGGCTGATGTTATGTTGGAGTAAAATGTTATACAGCCCAGTGGTCTTGTTATGCATTACTCAAGGGCCCAAAGAGTAATATTGATGAAAATAATGTTTGAGGGTCAAGTCAGCTACAAATCTCGAATTCCCTGTGTTTTGAAAGATTCTGGTTAAGTCCCACCAAACTTCCTGAAGCCATGGGACTTTTCTTTTAAAATATCGCATACATCACAGAGCATCCCCATGCAGGAGACGCTGACAAGATGTCTGGATTAGCAGAAAGTCAGCGCGCCCCACTCCTGTGGGCTTCATAGCTTTATGAGAGCTATACCCAAGTGCACTCGCAGGCAGCAATCATGCAAGGGCTGTGGCACGGTGCCGTGGGCACCACTCCTCAGCATGGACTCTGCACCTCCTCCTTCCCCTCATTTGAGGGCTTTCATGAGGGCTTTCATTAATCAACAGGCCTAAGGCTATTCCTAGTCTGAGCAAGTGTAGATTAAGGGGTGTTCATTTAACTGTTCAATGTAGGGGTGCTTGCACTGCTCCATCACATGCAGTTTCTTCTATATGTGAGTGGAACCCCTACTGCTGTGACCAACTTCACTGTGGTAATATTGTACTGTTGAGACCCAACATCTGAGGAAAGAATAATCTACTGACGTCCATGGCGTACATTTCTATATAAGGAGGGCACTGTGCACTCCTGTTCTATGGACACATTCCTGATCTGTTCTCTGTGCGTTTATCTCCTGCCCTTGCTTAACTTGCACAGATCCATTCCACCTGTTCTACATGTTGACTGCTTGCATTGCTGTGGCCCTGATTCACATTTTCTCTAGATGACCTGTTCTGTGGAAGTGAAGCGTTAAAATGTTTATGCTGCTGTTGTACCTATTCTTCGCATGCAGGGCAAGCTCATAACCTCATAGTGTTGGTGCTCATTTTAGAGGTTGTTTGGTCTACTGCACACTGTGATTTACCTGTTAATCTAGAGAAACCTGCTATTATGTCATGATGTGGACCACTGCTGCACAATGATCTCAATACATTTTTAACCTTTTGAGTGCATCCACTGGATTTTCATACTTGTTAGTCTTTTTTTTAGGACAAAACTCATTTTTACTCTTTTGAAATTGCATTTACTCTCAATTAAAAATAGGGAGTAAAATACTCCCACCTCAAAATCTTATCTGGAGCACTGGAAGTAGTGTAGGTTGGACAAGCGAGCAGAAGATATTTCAACAATTTGTCCTAATTCTGTAAACAGAAATGATGACGCAAGGAGAGGGATGTGCAGTGGAAGTAATATATTTGAACGTTTCCATAATTTAAAAAAATAACATCACAATTGTTTTTGTAACTGATAAAAAGTCTGCAAAGTGAAATATTGAGAAGTGTTTCGTTTCACATGAGGAAGAACTTTGATACCTCACAGATCTTAAGAGTTTGTTCATTTGTTGCAATGCAAATAATATTGGTATGGGAAGTTTGAAGTTGGTGGCACAGACATGTTCATGTTTTTGTGGGGATTCCGGATGAACATTCTCACCCTTAGCACTTATGGGGTAATCGTCGGGCTGGGGTCCTTCTCCCATTTTGGTTTGTGCCTTCACCTGTAGTACTATATGTTTTGGATATTAGTGCCTTGCCTGGGTTTGAACTAATGTCCAATTTATCGAACTCAGTAAGTTGTCTGGTAGCTTTGCTGTTCACAGACCCGTGCATTACCCAAGATCTGATCTATGAATCTCCTGTACCCCAAACTCTCTTTTGCATGTTTCAAATGATTTGGTAGTATGGAACGTATCTCCCATACATGTGCATCCATCTCATTTTCAACATGAGAATGCCATATCCTGCTATACAAGTGTGAAGTCGGGTTCCTGAAGACTGGGGCGATTGGAGAGAGAAACAAAGCGAGCCCCCATCTATGGCATGCTTCATCCCAGATAGATAAGGTATGATTAGTAACAACATTGAATGGTTACGAAATGAGGCCTCTTCCCCCCCGACTTGGACACAGATTCTTGACCCTGCCTTGCTTGTTTCATGAGAAGCCATAGCTTCTTGGATTATGGTTTCTAAGATGTGCTCCGATATAGTATTATTATCATTAGAGTATTTATTGAGCGTGGACCTAGCTTCAGAAAGCAACACAGCCCTCTACAAATCCTAGGGGGATGTACACATTGAGGCAAAGAGAAATACAAGGAAGCTGGGAGCTAATAATGAGGGGGCGGGCAATTTTAATCTACAACAAATACAAGATGCGAAGTTGGATATTCATTTTAATTAGAGCTATGCGTCCAAACGAGGAAAGCGTTGGCCGCCTCCATTTGTTCAGATCCAATCTAATACTAGCTATCAGACCCACATAATTGGCTGTATATAGGTGTGTATATTTCGGTGTCAAATTAATACCCAAGTATTTGATAAATGTAGATGTCCGTTTGTATGATGTGATGAATCTGGCAATATTATCACTGCTTCCATGGGGGCGATCTTCCCTAATGTGGCCAGGGTGAGGCAGACACTCTCTGATCCGAACCCTGGGGGTGGATATTTGAGAGAGGATGGCTTTCGTGGAACTAAGGGTAACTTGCCAGATGAGACATGGTATTCCACTTACTAATCCCAGGTTAAACACCAAGCTCCAACTCCCCAAGCATCCATGGTCTATTATAAGGAGGGAGAAAACCACCTGTGAGAAACCTAGGGGTATTCTCCCATTAAGAGCCAGAAAGCCCTCTATTCAGGTGGTCATGGGAGGGCCATTGCTCTTGGATCACAACCCAGGGGGTGGACGAGCGAGGGAGGATCACCTGGGTTGGGGGTATCCGGGTGTGCCTTTGTGGGAATACCCCAGGCGAGACGTAGTATTCAGACAGTACTTCAAAAGAGGAGGAGGTAAGTCGCTGTCATATTAACAGGATAGGCTGATTCCCATCACCCTAATACAGGTTTAATTTTTCCTAATAAATCCCATCATCAATGACCCAAGGGGGAGGGAGGAAAGAGTCAATTGCCTAAGGTGGGGAAGGAAGAAAAACCAACTAAAACAGCCAGGAGTCTGCTGTTAATATGCATTCATCCTCTACCAATTGAAATCACAGGGAATACTATCAAAACTCATGTTCTCAAACATCATGAATATGGAACGGGGCAACCATCCCCTTGAGGGAAAGCCAGGCTACAGGATTTCCCCATGTCCATTGTCAATGCCCTGATAAGTGGGAAATAGATCTTCCAAAATCCCTCCATCATTCCCTCTCCATTTCCAACCAATACTGAGACGAGGAAGAGGCAACTAGGAGCAGTAAATATTACCCATAGAAACAACACAAGGAAAGTAAGGGAAACCGACTATAGAAAGAACTGTCCCACTGATATTCAGGCGGAGTCGGGCATTTACTAATTATCACTCACACCTGACTCCACTTAAGTTTTTTGCAACTATTAAAGGAGACTGATAGGAGCTGAGGGCTGGAGGAGAATGGCGTGCCGATACACTGGCCTGGTGTTTGTGGGGGCTGCAACGTGGCAAGGGACCAGTGTCTCCAAGGAGCCGGAGTGAGGCTGCCTGCATCCTGCTGGTGGCGTCAAGGAAAATGTTCGTTCCCCGAGCCCCAAAGGTGTCTGAGCGGTAGGTGGTGGGACCCTGAACTCAACTCCATGCTTCCTGAAGGAACCGCCGGTCGATGACACTGCCCGGTGAGTTACGTGAACGCAGTGAGAGAAACTCTGGAGCGTGTGTGTGACTGTAGCAGAGCGGGAGAAAGGCACAGAATATAAAGCGGCACGGAGCGAAAAGCAAGTGACAGAAGGCAAAAAGGTTTTGAAGCTGGAAGCGATTGGAAAAGAGTCTGAAAGTGAAAGTGAAAAGCGGAAAGTGTATAAAGAAGCGCTGAGAGAGCAGAAAGAAAAGAAAGGTGCAAATGAGCACCGAGAGGACAGAAATGTGTAGGAAAAGGGTGCAAGTAACCTGCAACAAAAAGGAGGGTGCAAGTGAGCATCAAAAGTACAAGCGTGCAAGAGGCACGCGAAGGAAAAGGAAAGTGCCAGGGGCACGGAAAAGGTGAAAGCAAGCAAGAGGCAGTGCAAGTGTGCACAAGAAAGAAAGCAAAAGACACAGGAGAACAAGGGGTGCAGGAAGCACCTGAAGGTGAAAGGCTTAAGAAGGAAGATCAAGGAATAAAGAGTGGTGTTACAGATCGGAGTGGAGTGGTCACACCTACGAGGAGAAAAGAACCAGGCGGTTCGAAACTGTGATTGTGTCCCACAAGTAAAGTGTGTGTGAAAGCACTGTGTTTAAAAAGGAAAGGTACATTCTGGCAACTTGAACTTGTATTTGAAGCCAAAAAGGGGCCTAAGGTTGGGGAAGGGAACCCTGAGAGGTCTAAGCAAGTTGGAGATTTATTGTTTTGTAGCGCTAAAAGGATTGAAGCTTGGAGAAGGGAACGCTGAAAAGCTTCACAAAGAACTCTGTTGTATTTCTTTTGTGTTGTTCTTTTTGAACTTGGACAAGTTGAAAGGGGCCTGAGTTTGGGGAAGGGAACCCTCAGAGGCCTAACTTGTTGTTTTGATTGAAGCTTGGAGAAGCGAACCCCAAGGCATCCAAAGACACTGACGGTATTTGAGAATATTGCAAGGGCTCTGTGGAGAAGGTCTTAGGAAGAGCCTTTTTATTTTTTTATTTTATCTCACATTTTTATTGTTTTTTCTCATAACACAATACAAATAAAACATTGACTCCAAAGGAGTCCACCAATCTTAACATTGAAACAACCTTTGGGTTCAAGGTTTGACAGCACACAGTAATAGCAGTATTACATATCCATGACTTTGAAGCAATTTGTATAAAGCATACAGTATACGATTTACAGCAGCTTAATGAGCATTCTCCCACTTTCCCCAGACCTTATTGGCTTTCTCCGGGCAACCTCTGGCCGTATATACTCGCTGTTCCATTGCTATGCATGAATCCACATCATTAAGCCATTGTGCATGTTCCGGAGTTATGTTGGACCCCCACAGTTTGGCAATGTTACGTTTAATCAGTGCTGTGAAGGTTGAGAACAGCAATTTATCATAGTTGACATTGATCCCTCGTCTTCCACACCAAAACGCATTAATTTAGGATCCCTAGGCACAGCACAACCCGGGACCCGCAATAGTGCATCACAGCATTGTTGCCAATATCGACTTATGTGAGAGCAGTCCCACAGTATGTGAAAGAAGGTGCCGTCTTCCTAGTGACAGCGCAGGCAATTAGGTTCTGTGATTCTGCCCCAACGATAGAGTGCTACCCTTGGGTAGTATATTCTGTGTAGTATTTTGAGCTGTATGAGTCGTAGTCTGGATGATATGGCTATCTCCCTTGGGTACATCAGTATTGTTATCCACTCTTCTGGCAGGATCGCTCCTACATCCCTTTCCCTCTTGGACTTCAAACTCACTAAGTCAGGTGTAGCAAAGCAGGTAATGACATTGTACATCACAGAAGTAATTTTGGCATCAATTCGGTCTAAAATTAGGTTTCTCTCTATGGGAGTGCAGTCTGCCGTGTTACTCAGATCGGGGAGGTGATGCTGTGTAGTGCATGATTGAACTGAGTATGACAGTATTGCCCCGTATCGCGAAGGTTTAATTTGGTAGCCAGGTCTTTGAAGGGTACAAACCTTCCTTCCATTATCACATCACCCACCTTTGTTATCCCTGCTGCTTTCCAGCTTTGCCATTTCGGGAGCTTATCCAACTCAGATAGGTTCTTGTTTGTCCATAATGGCTGTGCTGGGGTGATTTTCCCTTCCCAATTAATGTATTTGTGTGTTTCCGCCCATATTATCTTCAGGTGGGACGACATAGTTCTGCGGGTATGAGCGTAAGTTTTCTGGTATAGAGACTCCAGTGGGGCTATTTTCGCCCCACCTGCGGTATCGGGTCTAATGTGGGGTAGTGATGTATCTTCATGTAGCATGTAATTTATTACCGCCATTTGGCTTGCCCGATAATATGTCTGCAGGCGTGCTAGCCAATACCCCCTTCCCAAATGGACCGCTGCAGAGTATGAAATGCCAGCCTCTGGCGTCCATTGCTCCAGAGGAGCTTCCTAAGGATCCTGACAATCCTGTGAAATTCACGTGTGGGGATATGTATTGGGGCATTTTGAAGGATGTTCAGGAATCGTGGCAAGGTCTTGAATAGCGCTGCTCTTTCTAGTAGGGTCAATGGTAGGGCGATCCAATGTTTAACATCTTCTGTAAATCGGTCTATGATTGAGTGTAGATTTCTGGCCACATATTCATTCAGGTCTGTCGTGATTTGAACCCCCAAGTTTCGAAAGTGGCTTCTTTCAACACGAAAAGGGCAGTTACGTGGAACAGCATTTTCCTCTCCTTTGATTGGGAATAATATCGATTTCGACGAGTTCACCCTCAGACCACTGAAAGATTCATATCTTTTCAGCAGGCACTCTACTACTGGACAGGAAATTGCACGATCAGACAGGTATAGGAGCAGGTCGTCTGCGTATAACGAGATCTTATCCTCCCAATCATCTGTCCATCGGAATCCGTTCCACGTCTGCATGTCCCTTAATAATATAGCTAGAGGCTCTATTGCCAGTGCAAAGAGCATTGCGGATAGGGGCAGCCCTGTCTCGTCCCTTTGCCTAACTTAAAGGGTTTAGATGGCCACCCATTCACCCTAGTCTCAGCCTCGGGGGAGTTATATAGAAGTTGGACCCATCCCATAAATTGTTCCCCAAAGCCCATTCAGCGCATTATTTCCCATAGTGCTTCCCAATGGACCGAATCGAAAGCTTTTTCAAAGTCTATCGCCAACAGTGGCAGGGGACCTTGGAGAGCAGGGATGCTTTCTAGTGCCGTGTGCAATGTTGTATGTATGTTCATGCGTGTGGATCTTTTGGGCATGAAGCCACATTGATCCCTATGTGTCAGTGACGTGATGACTTTCTGTAGTTGATTCACCAGTATCTTTGCTAGAATTTTTGTTTTGGTGTTTATTAGTGAGATTGGTCTATATATTACAGATTTATTGGGGTGAGGCAATCCGTCATGGCCCTATACGTTGGTACACGCTGTTCATTTCCCCACTAGCACTATGTCCTTTTCTGCCACGTTGTTATGCGGAGACCAGGTCTCAGGTACAGGTTTGTGAGCGGTCACTTTGCCGCTCCAGACTGTAGCGTCACCCGTTACCGTAGCCCGTCAGGTCTGTCCTCCCCGTGCAGAGCCCCTCCCGGAGGCGCTGTTTTCCAAGTATCACCCGCTCTCGGCCGCGCAAAGGAAGGAAGGCGCCTATCCCTTAGCGGTCTGACTCTCTGTCGCCTCCAGATCCGTTGTCAGCAGCGGGCAATTCTTCAGTCTTCCGATCGCAGCAGGCAGGGTGATTGCACCCCCCACCCCCTCTTACGCCGGTCTGCTCCTAGGGTCACGTAGTTTAGTACCCTCCTGTTCGCCCCAGTTCCGCAGCTCTGGTACAGGTACTATCTGGTTCGGGAGAAGCTCCCAGGAGGAGGGGGGAAGCCCTACCACCGGGAGAGAGCAGCGGGCGGAGTCAGTGGCATCTCTCTGACATGCGTCTCAACCCAATCTACGGTATACTCGTCGTCAACCCCCCGCAGGCGGTCCTCTAACGCTTCTAGCTCCTCTCCGAGGCGAGCTCAGTATTGCCGGAGTCCGGCGGCGAGATCACAGTCCTGTTGGTCTCGTCAGCCACTTCGGTGATCCCTCGTTAGGCGGACGTCTGCGGCAAGAGATCTCTTCAATCATGATCGGCGGCCATTTTGCTGCTCAAGCGGTGTGACCCCGGGCGGGTTATTTCAGCACCAATATCTTCAGTGTTGTTGCAAGTTTCCGGCTATCAGGTCGTCCACACAGTGCTGCTGGTATGGCGTGCGGATAGGTGTGTTCATACACAAATACAGCCCCAATTTGTAGGATGTTTGCACAGGATTTCTCTGATGGCCCTCGGAGCTTTGAAGGACTACGTCCTCATCACTTGGCAGTTGGCCACGCCCCTCATGAAGAGCCTTTTTGATTGAACTCATTTTTTGTGACTGTAGTGATACACGAAATTGCAACCTTGCCAATCAGGGCTTTAGATGACAGCATTAGCCGCTGAAAGCCAATAGTGTATTCAAGGTATGTGCTAAAAATGCTGACAGTAGTCTGTTGTAGCACTTCCATTATGCAGTAGTGAGCTACAAGGGATATGCAGGCCTAGTATGAAATAGGTCACATTATGCATTGTTGATAGACCGGCAGGGAGAGGGTCCCTAGCTATGTAGCTAATAGGTATTTTTGGAGTGTTTGGAACATCATGGCACCTATATAGCGCTTAGATAGCCAGTCTTAAGCGCTATAAACACTAAGCTATGAGTGCATGCCTTTTAGAGCTTGCAGATGGGGTTAATACATCCCTGCTTCCCTTAGAATATTCAGCCTCACTAACGGTAGCCCTGGCTCCAAGCTAATCTTCCTTTTCTCTGGGAAGGTACTGATAAGACATTCCTCAGCCAGCGCAGATGGGAACCAGGGAGGGGTAGGAGCGAGCGGGGTGCCTCTCAGAGAGAGTTGGGTTTTTTCCATGAACCAGCCCATATTTTTGCACAGGGAAAGTTCTGGAACTATGCGTCATGGTGACTGACATCACGAGATTATAAAATATCCATGCACACATGACTCGGGGGGAGATCGTCCTGTGGACTTGATTCGTGTACAGTCAAGTGCCCGGAATTGGCTCTCACGGTGTCCTTCAGCATTGTTTTTCTATGAAAAGCCCAGGTCTCCCAGTGCTGATTAAAGGGACGTAAGACTGTGTTTCTCTATGTTTCTCTATATTTCTCTATGTTTCTCTATGTTTATCTAAGTTCCATGTTTCACTATATTTTGCATTGTTTTAAGTTTATGCTTTGTAATATTCTTTAACTTGAATCCCAAATGTATATGAAATTCACTGCTTAGAATAAATATGCTAAAACTTTGAGGGTGTCATTTGTCACTAGCATGAGATCACTGCTCAGCACAATAGAACCTGTATTTTGGGCTGAATTGGGTATTTTTGCTCTCAAAGGGCTGGCCCCGAGGAAGATTTTGCCCATATCAAGACATTTGGTGGCAGCGGTGGGATTTGTGAAGAGCAGTGCCATGCTGACATGACAAATGGTGTGAGAGAACACAGTGTAGAGTGGGGAGCAGGCTGTCGCATTTCCTTGGTGGTCTCACTGCAGCTCTGAGACTTCAAAAGGCAGCAATGTTGTGTCGGCTTGCCGTGGCCGATAGCTTGTGTGGTTAAGACTCCCTTCAGTAAATCAGTTGTGACTGACTTATTGCATGGGACTGGTGCCAGGGAGTACAAGGCGATAAACGAGCGGGAAATGGCTTTGTTTAAAGCACTCCGATGAATGGTCAAGAAAGATGTATGCTCAATTAGAAAAGAATTTTATCATGCGGTTTCCCCAGTTTAAAGTTGTAATTTGGAATGCATAGTGAGACGGAGTTCTCATCTCTATTCTGTCATGAGGGCAGGAAAAAAATAATTGCAAGGATTTGACATGCAAATTGTGAATAGTGATTTAACCATTGACTCAGCCCCAGTGTGCTAGTGAGTGGGGGCTGTAATGTTCGGAGGCGAAGGTTCGCTTTTTTGATGTATGCTTTTGAATGTTGGCATTCCTGAATAATGAGGAGCCATGCTTAGGAGAATGAGTAACATCTGTGCTGAGAGCCTAAAGGGTTTGTTTTTCTTTTGGCAACTGTAAAATTCCATGTGCTGGTGGTGGCGAATTCTGTTTAAAGGAAACACACTAAAATGGTTATATTGCATTTTAAGCTGTGCCATGCTTTTAATGGGTGAGAGACTCACTTAAAAGGAAAGTGAGTGAATGTTATTTGGACTTTCGATTTTTGTGTATTGATTTGAATTTGCTGAATCAGTTTGCAATGGTTGGGGGGAAAAACAATTTATATTTTTCTAAATTGCCCCTGGAGTATTTTTGATCCCACGCTATGCCATGGATTTGTGCTGTTGCCTTATAAGTGATGTATGATTTGGAAATAGTAACCTGTTGACTGTGATACATGGTGAAAAAATGTTGTTGACACATTAAACAGCCCACAAGTAATATAGAGTGTGGGTTGTTTTTGCAAAAAAAAAAACGTGCAGGGAGCTGCAAAATAATATGGCATTTTTTTTTTATTTTTTAAATGCACTGAAATGAGTGGTTATAGTTTGGCAATGGTACAACAGAATGAAATATCTGTGTGTGATAAGATAGCACAAAGATTTAGTGGGTTGTGAGTTCTCTTGAAAGATCGCACATTACAAGAAAAGAAAACGTATGCTTTTAAATGGGACATTAATCAGGTTAAAACAGGCTAAAAAGACGCTTTGACATTTTGCAAAATTACATGGAGTAGAATCTGATGACAAGAAAAGTGCCTCTTTTGAAAATAAGAGTCTTGCTGTGTGTGCAGAGCTTGTGCCTTGAAGCTGTTTTGGGCGAGGTGCGTGAAGGCAAACAAAAGCAGAAACAGTACAAGAAAGAGTTAATCTGGATGAACTGTCTTGAACGAGTGCTTCCCATTGAAGCCGCCACAGTATAAGAGTTATAGGCAAAAGAGATAAGCTGGGTGCTCATGGCGCTGCCAGGTGCACACGAAAGATAAACAATGCCTGCATTCCTGAGGAAGGGGGAGCAAAGACAGAGAGCTGTTCAGAAGTAAAGAATTTGCCCAGTAAACTGTGGTAGGAAAACAAAGGCTTCATGCAGGATGGCAGACGGGCACATCACATCTGAACATTTACCTATGCATCTGTGAATGGGCCAAGAAAAGACAGCTGCCCATTCCAACAGACATTACTGTGCAAACCGCATTCCCATGTGATGTGATGTGAAGTGAAACGCTATTGCTGTGCAAGCTGCATTCCAGTGCTCCATGTGATGTGAACTGAAGTAAAGCGCTGTGCACTGGAGAAGAAACCTCTAGGCGCTTTGAGAAGAGAAAATACACATCTGGCAAACTGCAAGCTACATTGCCAGGGATGGAGTAACTGACAAAGACATTATGGCATTCCAGATGGAAGCAAAACTGACAAAAGTGCTTAGCCGTTTTGCAAAAGACAACATGCAGAGCGGGGCTTTGAAGCATAACATGAACACTGCACATTAGCCATGATCCAGAAGCCTCATGGCTTAGTGCAAGAATGAATGATTTGTTGAAGCAACAAAAGAAACTGACTTAGACTATCGCACTCAAAGGGGTGGTTCAAGAAACAGCAAACACCCTTTGAAAAAATGACAAGTGAAAAAACCAGAGGCTTGAAAAGACACTGCCTGTAAGGAAAGAAAAATAAACAGCTGCTTGTGCAACTGTAAGCGGTATTGGACTGAAAGACTTTACCTTTGAAAAATGGAGTGATGCCAGCAGGGCAAACTAAATCAAGATCATGAGACACTGGAAGCAAGTTGGCGCCTGGCATTTGTAATCGCTTTGGTGAAAAAGAAAAGCATTGTGCGACCTGGGTACATATTATATGGCTTTGTAAAAGCACAGATCAGTCTGAGGTACCATTGACCAACTATGATTGCATTGCACAAATGAGTTTGTGATTAGGCAGTTACACCCCGTATGGTTGAGTGTAAATAAGCCCCCAGAAACATGCAGAAGGGTGATAAATAATTGCAGTAGCAATGACAAAGTGTGTAGTTACCTGATGAGACTTTTTGAAGATGGGGGTGGTATTATGGGAAGGGGTGGATAACGCTGATATTGAAGTTTTGATGACATCCTAACATGAAGAATAATGATATTGAACTTTTGATGAAATCCTAACATTTCTGTTTGTATTTTGCCTAGGCAAATAACCAAGAAATAGATTGGGGGGTAGACGTGTGCAAATGCCGGGTGACACTGATCAAAGAAGGGTCAGACGCATTCTCAGAGAAAGCGAGCCACTGCGACATGCTATTTCAACTTTAAACGTGCCCTGCACCGCACTCAATGCTGCAACCTGTGAGAAGTGTCCAACAGAGTAATAACTCTTGCTGAACTGGCACGGTGCAGACTTGGCTAATTATCAAGTATTTGATGCTACACATTCAAATGATTCAGTTGCTGGAAATAACTTAAATGACTTGCCCTTTCTTGTTTAAAGGACTATGGACAATGAATTGTGGACTGTAACATCAGGCACCACAAACAGCTGTGTGACACAGCAATTGAATGCTAACACATTGAAAAATGGTTTTTAAATGCACTGTTGAGATGAATCTGAAAAAACGAAATGGTTTTACTCTTCCAACTGAATTGCTTTAACCAGAGATGTTTTGTTTTTGAAAAAAAATATATACTCTACATTGCACGTAGGCAGGAAAATGATTTATGAACTGTTGGGGCAGCAGAATTATGCAAGCAGGAGTGTAATTTATTTTGAGATAAGATGAGTGCGCACATCAAAGTCACCTGTGCGTAGGTTAAGATTCTTAATTGAAGTAATGCTGCCAAGTGTATGAGCTATAATTTGAAATGGTAATCTTTGAAACACTGGATACTTTTACAGCCAGCTTAAGGCAGGTAAATGAAACCATGACTGACTTGATGTTTGATTTTATGACACAGAGTGTGACACGGTTTTTGTTAAACCAACCAGTTTCATGTTTTTGTGGGGACAGCTGTCTCCAGCACACTAATGCAAAGAGTCACCTTTTGATTGTAGACATTTGGAATAATTCTTTGGAAAAGCGCTACAAATGAGTATCCACATGGAATTGCTAGTGTACTGGCCTGGCACATTGTCGGGCATCTTTTGTCACTGAATGGATACCATTTGTTTAATTTGTCTAATGTGATGTTTTTCTGACCAAGAACTGCAGCGAGTGTTCTCGCCAAGATTTTATGGACTATAACTTGACTAAATGAATTTTTTCCATGGTGTGATGAAACAGCCACTGCCGGATAGTAGTATGGTGTTTGTGGCTAAAGTTAATATTGTATATGGTAGATATCCCACTTGAAGAAGAGTATTCTCCAAGTCACAATTGCAGGCTGGTAATGCACACCTCCATAATTACAGTGATACACTTAGACATAGATTTATCATGAGGCAATGTTTCCTTAGTACTACCAAGCTGCTACAAATGGAGTCCATTTCTATGGCCCATCACTAGAGTGCGCGTAGCTAGGGAGCTAGATTCATTAATTGCAGGAGCTTTATATGCTTGTGACATAGAAACTGTGCACAATAAGCTAGCCACTATGGGTTCTGATGCCAGCTCTGCTATAGAACTTCTGGCCTGGTGGGGCCCATTGATACGCCCAACACTGCTACAAGTATTGACAACCACTGAAGATGGCAGAATTTTAGGTATGAAGACATTTTTTCTGCCATAGGGCAGGTCAACAAGACTGCTATATACACACGATGCATTGTATGGCAAACATTGTTTGATCAGCAGGTGTTGGCTTTTTTACTGGGTGGGGGCGACCATCCTCCACACACTGGCACGCAGAGCTACAGTTACCAGCATACATATGGATTGAATTGCTTGCTTTTGATTGCATGAATAACACATGCCATGCTTTGATGTAAATTAGTAGAATTGTTTTTATTTAGATAACCTGGTGCCCATGGGTTCACCTTGTTCACGAAATTAGATGGTTTCTGGTTGGGTTCCACCTACCTGGGGGGAAGTGTCTAGTCACACAGCCCACAGTCACGCTTGAATGCCCTGGGATCAGGGGGAGGTAGGCCCTTAGAGTGAAAGGCTGCCAGGTTTTAGAATTGGTAACCATACATAAATGCAATAGTGCATTGTAGATTAGACTACACTGGATTGCCTTGACATTTTAACTGCATGCTGCTTTTTAACTGACAATCAGTTATACAAAATTGATTTAGGTATTTTTGTGTAGGCCATGTTTTGGCTAGAGTAAATGCCCATGTTCACTTTGTGTAGATATTTTTGTGTAGGCCAGGTTTTGGCAAGGGTATATGTCACTGTTCACTTTGTGTACATTTTTGTTTAGGTAGTGTTTTACCTTGCATGCCACGCTAACTAACCGCTAGAAGATAGTTTGCTTAAACCTCTTGCAAAGCCCCAAGGTCTTTATCACTGCACTAAATACTATATTGATAGGTATTAGTCAGCATTTGTCGCACAAACGTTGAATAGGGGTGGAATGTAGTGATACACGAAATTGCAACCTTGCCAATCAGGGCTTTAGATGACAGCATTAGCCGCTGAAAGCCAATAGTGTATTCAAGGTATGTGCTAAAAATGCTGACAGTAGTCTGTTGTAGCACTTCCATTATGCAGTAGTGAGCTACAAGGGATATGCAGGCCTAGTATGAAATAGGTCACATTATGCATTGCTGATAGACCGGCAGGGAGAGGGTCCCTAGCTATGTAGCTAATAGGTATTTTTGGAGTGTTTGGAACATCATGGCACCTATACAGCGCTTAGATAGCCAGTCTTAAGCGCTATAAACACTAAGCTATGAGTGCATGCCTTTTAGAGCTTGCAGATGGGGTTAATACATCCCTGCTTCCCTTAGAATATTCAGCCTCACTAACGGTAGCCCTGGCTCCAAGCTAATCTTCCTTTTCTCTGGGAAGGTACTGATAAGACATTCCTCAGCCAGCGCAGATGGGAACCAGGGAGGGGTAGGAGCGAGCAGGGTGCCTCTCAGAGAGAGTTGGGTTTTTTCCATGAACCAGCCCATATTTTTGCACAGGGAAAGTTCTGGAACTATGCGTCATGGTGACTGACATCACGAGATTATAAAATATCCATGCACACATGACTCGGGGGGAGATCGTCCTGTGGACTTGATTCGTGTACAGTCAAGTGCCCGGAATTGGCTCTCACGGTGTCCTTCAGCATTGTTTTTCTATGAAAAGCCCAGGTCTCCCAGTGCTGATTAAAGGGACGTAAGACTGTGTTTCTCTATGTTTCTCTATATTTCTCTATGTTTCTCTATGTTTATCTAAGTTCCATGTTTCACTATATTTTTCATTGTTCTAAGTTTATGCTTTGTAATATTCTTTAACTTGAATCCCAAATGTATATGAAATTCACTGCTTAGAATAAATATGCTAAAACTTTGAGGGTGTCATTTGTCACTAGCATGAGATCACTGCTCAGCACAATAGAACCTGTATTTTGGGCTGAATTGGGTATTTTTGCTCTCAAAGGGCTGGCCCCGAGGAAGATTTTGCCCATATCAAGACAGTGACCTTGACCAAAACTACACCTGGTGAGAAGACCACCTGAAACCAACCTTGGTTTCCTATTTTCTGTTGAACCACTATCTTTTTCTTGTAAGAGACTTCTTAACACATTTTGTCAAAGAGTGCGGGCAAGCATAGGTTTAGACACAGACAGATTTTTACTTTGGACGAACTCCGACGGCCCTCAGAAACATCAGTTAAGGGAACCATCCCTCACCAACCTAGCAACTTTAGTAAATAAAGGTTTTCAAACTAACATGTTGGAGTCTGTCTCTCTCTTGATACCATACCTGTCTCACACACCCCTATATTACTTTTATCAGAGATGTAAAACCTTCCTCATCAAACCCCTACAATTCAACTCCCCACTTAAGGAATAATAACCTAGAACCTAAATCCCTCTCCTCTAGATTCTGTGGTAATCTGAGGACAGAGTGTGTTTTGAAGATCATAACACTCCAATAATTCCCCAATACTATTTCACACATTGTAAAGTTAACCAGGAACTTTCATACATAAACAGCAATGAAATCCCTTTTTCTCCCTGTTCAGAGTCGACTAAATGTACTGGGATGAGGGGGAGCAGAATGATACAGAGTTCCAAACCAAAGAACCAAGCTACGCGCTCTAGTTTTTGGACTGACTCAATTGGAATCAGGTTGTTTGAAACCATTTGAGCTGGGAACCTGGAGAGTGGCGTAAATAGCGAGGTAGCGACAGCTGCTGTGGCGACTGACGAGAGAGCGCTGCACCTCTCCAGAAGGAGCAGAGAGCCGAGATGCCAGGACTGGCGTGGTGGGGCTAGGTGGCTCATCACCGGAGGAAGAAGGAACTGATGAACTGAGAGACACTGCGGGAATGCCAGGGTCTGGTGAAGAACTCCTGGGCATTTGCAGACAAAGGAAAACAGCATTTCGCTTACTGAAGCCAAGAGGACAGCAGGCGTGTCGAGTGGAAGCGCGCAGAACCGGTGACCGAAGGAAAGGAGACAGCGGGAAGGAAGCGGACTGGAAATGTGTGAGAAAATACCAACGCCGACAGAAAACGATGTGTCCTCCCAAAAGCTACGGGGACACCGGGGCGTATCGTGTGGAGGGAGGGGGAGAGGGATCACAAACAAACCCTTTTCTAAGAAACCTTTGTCATTTATTCTTCTTTTATGAACACCTTTTCAGACCACTCAAGGTTAAAGACCTTTCCCCTTTTAACCTTCGAGTTAAGTTTAAAGTTTTGAGTGTCAGAATAGATCTTTGGACACAAGACAGTTTTGTTTTGACATCCTGACATGGACAGAGCCTTCGTCTTTGGTTACCCTTCCCCATAACATCTGTTCCACTGTGCTTAAACCAACCCCACCCCCATTCCCACCCGTTTTACCCACTTACTCCATATCTTTTAAAAAGTTTGATGTTTTTTCTATGTTTTTGTTTCTCTGCTATAACATTCTCTGTAATTGTATTCTCTATTATCAATGGATACCGAGGAACTGAGATGTTCATAATTTTAAAATACGAAGCTAGCGCAATGTCCCTGATCTCTTTATGCACCCCCTCCAGAGATTCTTATAAGTCGTTTAAACATTTTTTTTTATTGCCATTTCTTAATCACAAACAGTAATTTTCCCCTTACCCTCCACCCTCCGAATCAACAATTGAACCTCCCCCCTTCTACTATCTGTCTCTGCATGGCACATTACGAGAAAAGAAAACATCTGGACGAAATGAAAGTCAATGAATGCCAAGGATTTGAAGATGGCATGGGCAGTATCGAATATTATAGTCACTGTGTAAAAATGTAAGTACTTCCGCCCAGTCATATGAGAATTTTGACTGATCCCCTTGACAATGTATGTATTCCATTCAAGTGCAACGTAGTTCCATACCCTGGAATTCCATTCTGCAACGTGCAGAGGGTCTTTAGATTTCAATTTCTGTGCTATTCCTAATAAAGCCTCGAGTTGCAGTATTACATATGTTTTACATTTCTGTTTCGGGCATTTTTTCATTTTTAACTCAAGAATGAATTGATTAGACTTAAGGGAACTGGGTTTCAATACACCAAATATTTGTGTCATCATATCCCCGATTTCTGCCCAAAACCCCTGCAGTTTCGGAGAACCCCACCAAGCGTGCGCCCAATCCTCAATTAAACCACATTGCCGCCAACACCGCAACAAGATAGTTGGTCTCATTTTGTGCAAGCGGGCCGCCTTATAATTCCATTGCACTAGTAGCTTATACCAAAATTCCCTTACTTGAATTGAGCGAGTGAGTTTAAGAATATCAGTCCAAAGCCCTTTCCATTCAGATTGCGATATCTGTTCCCCCAGAGTCAGCTGCCATCGAGGTCTATAGCATGGGAGAGTAGCGGAAGGAACCTCAGCCATGATTTTATATATGTTAGAGATAAGTGCCTTATTCCATGGATTAGAGTTGTCAAATTTTTCAAAACAAGTGAGCTCTCTTGTTTTGAAAAAACCTGTTTGTTCAGGCAGCGGGGCAGTATCCAGTGGCGGACATCGAAATACTGACAGCGAGCAAATGAATTTAATCCGATTTCTATTTTACATTGATTAAAGGACTTAATATCTTTGCCATGAAACATATCTCGCAGTTTCGTACAGCCGACCTGTTTCCGCTTATTGAATGCCCTTAGTTCTAGGCCCGGGGTGAATTGAGGATTATAAAATAGCGGCATGAAAGGTGAAGGGAAAGTTGTAAATTGGTATTTTTTGGCCGATATATCCCACACATCTTCGACTAGTCTTGTGATCAAACTCTTGTGGATATTTTGGGGGCAATCCCTTTTAGGAAGCCATAGGTTATCTCCAAGTTGCAATCCTCCTATCGCCCGATCCATTTGCACCCATCCTTTCTCCATTTCCTTCGCCCACCAATCCTTTAGAATTCGAAGTTGTGTAGCTTGATAAAATGTTTCCATATTTGGAAGACCTAGTCCTCCCTTGTTCGTAGGTGTAGTTAAGACATCATATGCTACACGTAGGCATTTATTATTCCAGACAAATGCAGATATCCATCTCCGTAGCTTTTTAAAGTAGGGGGGTGATATACGAGCTGGTAGAGCTTGAACCAAATAGAGCAATTTAGGGAGAATGACAATTTTTATTGTATGGATAGCCAAGGGATCATCAAGGGGCCCCATTTACTCAATTGACCCGCTAATTCTATCAATAGTGGAGGATAATTGGCTTCATACATCCCTGATAATTCCGGAGTTACTGTGACACCTAAGAGTTTGCTGTTTTGTGCCCAACCGAATTGTGTTTGCAGACAATTCAGATTTAGCATGATTGATTTTATAACCTGCGACAGCAACATAGTTCTTTAGTTCTCGTTCATTTGAAGTCAAAGTTCTGACCGCGTCTGTTATAAACAACAATATATCTTCTGCATATGCCAAAATTATATGCGGAATCCCGTCGAACATTATCCCAGATATATCATTAATTGGGCATACTTTTGCTAGGAATGGCTCCAGGGAAATGGCGTATCATCGGGCATCCTCTTTGAAGTATAATGGGTGGGGAAAGTAGTCCATTAATTAGAAGGCGGGCCATCGTTTTTTTATAATGTACTTCTATTTTCCCTATAAACTTCAGACCAAAGCCCATCTTCTTTAGTGTTAAGAAAAGAAACCCCACTTAACCCGATCAAAAGCCTTATCGGCGTTGAGGGAGAGCAAAGCGACAGAAATTCCCCTTTTCCCTACTTTTTTCCAAAATGTAATAAGTTCTTCTAATGTTATCATGCGGGTCTGCCTATATTTTATGAAACCAGATTGATCTGGAAGTTGGTTTTCAAGCCTGTTCGCCAGAATCTTGGAGCATATTTTTGCATCGATATTTATAAGGGCTATAGGGCGATAGAAGCCACATCTGCTAGGCTCTTTCCAGGTTTTGGAAATGGAACTATTTTTGCCTCTTCCATTGTGGAGGAGATATGCCCTGAGTTAGCAAATGAATTGTATAGATTTACTAATTTCGGGGTCAATACCCTCCGGTATGTCTTATAAAATTGGCCGGTGAAACCGTCCGGGCACATAGATTTATTCGGGGGGAGGGAATTTATGACCCTAAGTACTTCTGAGGTTATGTCCCCTTCCAGGCTCCCCCGATCTTCCGATGTTATTTGGGGAAGGTAAGTATGCCACCTGATTTCCTCGGTCCGGGCAATCTGACCGATAAATCAGAATAGCAGGTGTGGAATTTGCTAAATAAATGTAGTGTTTCCGTAAGTGACTCCCCGGAGGAAGATTGGATGGATTGTGCAGTTTGAAAAGCTATTATTTGGTCTGCCCCATTTGCTTTAACGTAATATTTTGTCTAAGATGCAATAGCGACTTTTCAGCTTTTCTTGCTCGAAGTAACTTTAATTTGCCCGCCACCGTTCTATATAACTTTGGATTGAGGGACCAGTATTTGTTTCCATATTTTTCACTAATTGTTTGAATTCTAACTCCAATTCCAATGCTAAAACTAATCTTTGTTTGTGTCTATACGCAACTTCTGCTATAAGAGCTCAGCGAAACGTCACTTTGAACGCATCCAACGTTACATTTGCTGAGGTATCTAGTTGCGGATTCAACTCAAAAACTCTGATCGTGCCTTCCATTTTTCTTTCTACTACACCATCCCCCCGTGAGTTCAGATGGGAACCGCCAGGGCCAAACCTTCTGTATCGCCCCAGCCAGTTGCAGGTCAAAAATAGAGGCGCATGGTCCGAAAGTGAAATCTCAAGACAAGAAATTTGTGTGACCAACCCCAGGAGTAGCTTTGTGACCCAGACGTAGTCAATTCAAGAAAAGGTTTGTTTGTTTGTTTATTATTTGTAATGCACAACATACCCTAGGGTAACAGGGCACAGCAGATACAAGAATATGCGAAGCTTAGTTACACATGATTAATATTTACATACAAGTATTAAATACATAAAGGTATATACAGATAGATCAAATTTATGCATAAGAGGTATATGCAGAAAGAACATATTAGGATGGCGGTGCAGGAGTAAGAATACAAGAGTTACATACAACTTACTTACACTAGCAGAATATACAGGTATGGGTAGTAGTGAGGTAAGTGTAGAGGTATGCTATAGGGGGAAGGGTAGTTGTGGCTCCTTGTAGACGGTCCTGAATGCTTGCTGCATTTAGGTGAGCGTTTGCTTACAACCACTTCTGTATTTGATGGGCATTCCCTTTCAGCCATAGGATAGTGTTGGTCCTAAAGTTTAGGTAGGGGAGGTCGGTTCTCAGTGTAGGAGGTAGGGAGTTCCACAGTTTAGCTGCTTTCACCGGGAAACTGTTGCCACCGATGGTGGAGCGATTGAAATTAGGGATGTAAAGGCAATCTGCTCTAGAGGGTCTCAAGGAGGTCTGTCTATGGAATCTGTTGACCAGGTAAGAAGGTGCAGTGTTATTAAGGGATTTGTAGGTGAGTGAGAGGGTTTTTAGGTGGATTTTATCCATAGTTGGGAGCCAGTTATTCTGTTGGCTACTCTCAGAGATGTGGTCTCTTCTGGATAGGCCCAGTGCCGCTCTAAGGGCATTATTTTGTAGGGTTTGGATTTTTCTAATGGTAGCTTTAGTTGTCCCAAGATAAAGGGCATTGCAATAATCAAGGCGGGACAGGATGAAGGCTCTGGCCAGGGTAGTGCAACTAGCGTCAGATAAAAATGGTTTAGCTGTGCGGATATGTGTGCACGTATAGGCCGAGGAGGACGCTAGAGTGTTAACCTGTTTGGCAAATGAGAGTTTAGAGTCTAGGTAAAAGCCTAGCGTTTTTACCTCATGCCCTACTTTGATGATATTGCCGTCAATAGAGAATGAAGAGTAATCTGGTCCTAGTTTTTTTAGGCTAGTGGTAGTGCCCAGGAAGATGAGTTCAGTTTTATCATCATTCAGGCATAGTCCATGTGTGGCCATCCATGCCTGGATGATGATGTACACTCTATTAACCAGGGCCAAATCCTTTTCATAATCCATAATCCCCAGAAAGCGGGAAGAGGATGTGGGTATCATCTGAATAGTTAGTGTAGGTGATACCGAGATGATCCAGATCATCCAAAAGGGGCTTGGTAAAAATGTTGTACAACATGGGCAAGACACAGGAACCCTGGGGGACACCACACGTGATAGGTATGGGGTCGGCAGCTGCAGTATGCGAGAAAACCCTCATGGTTCTACCATTTAGGAAGGATCTAATCCAGGTAATTGCATTATCCGAAAAGTGTGCAGCTGAGTAGAGATGGTTGCATAAGATGGTGTGATCGACCAGGTCGAATGCGGACGAACGGTCTAGGAGGAGGAGTAAGGCAGCTTTGCCATTATCTCTACACTCGTCAACTTGGGTCATAAGGTCGATAAGTGCTGTCTCTGTTACGTGTTGGGGACGGAAGCCTGATTGTCTGGCTCCTAGTAAATGGTGTACTTCCAGGTATTTTTGGATTTGTGCATAGGCAACCTTATCCAGAATTATTAGGAGGAAGGGTACAGTCGTGATTGGCCTGTAGTTGGTCGGAACGGAGGGGTCGAGAGTAGTTTTTTTTAGAAGTGTAGTACCCAAGATTGTTTCAAATTAGTGGGGATGGTGCCAGTAGAGAAGGACGCATTGACAAGCTTCGTAATGAAGGGGGAGAGGTCTTGGGCTGCGTCCTTAATAAGCTGTGCCGGGCAGAGGTCGCCCTGACAGTTGGATGGTTTCAGTGACCAGGATGATTCTTTCCACTTCCAGGATAGAGACTTTAGAAAAGTTGAATTAGGTAGATTCATTAGCAGTCATGCTCTCATTTATTTTAGAAGGGGGGAGTCGTTTAAGGAAGCTCTTTTACTGGAAATCGTATGTTGTAAGGTGGATATTTTGTTAGCTAATGCATTGTGGATCTCTGAACGCCATTTTTTGTCTTTAACGGAGGTGTCAAGAGGTTCTATGGGTGTCTCGATCTCTTTGAGGATAGAGAAAAGTTCCTTCGTATTGGATTTGGCTTGAGATATGCGTGTGTCAAAGGAGAATCGTTTTGCTAGGCATATTTCTTTTTTATAGAGGGATGAAAGTTTAGTGAGTTTGAGTTTGTTGGCTGCAGAGGGTAATTTTTTCCAGGCGGCCCCGCAGTTTCTTTTTTGTTGTCTTAAGTTTTTTAAGAAGGGCATAAACCATTTGTTCAAGTGAGTTTTAGGTTTACTTGTTCTGAGTTTGGAAGGGGCAATCAGGTCCAAGGAAGCGGTCATCATTTTATTGTATTCTTCAACCAGGATCTTAGGATCCGTGTTTTCTGGGAGCGTGCTGAGAGTGGGGAGTAAGGCCGGGATAAGCCTGTCCGCAGTAATGCTCTTTTTATTTCTGGTTAATGTAGGTGGAGCCCTAATGGCTGGTACTGGCGGGGGTCTGTTAGTGGAAAGCAAGAATGACACGAGGTGGTGGTCAGTCCACGCTAGAGGTGATGTAGAGAGAATATTAGCTTGGCAGTTGTAGTCTGCCACCCAATCAAGTATTCTACCTTTAATGTGGGTAGGTGCGTTACTTCTTTGGGAGAAGCCTAATTCAGAGAGAGTGTTGAGTGTAGGCAAGGCAAGAGTTGGTCTGATGGGTCATTGAAGCCCATGTTGGACATGTGAATAAAATGTCTGGTGGACATGTGACTAAAATGTGTACCATCTGTCCTGCCCAATGGATTGATGGCCACACATCCACCAGTTAAGCTTGTAAATTTTTGTTTCACGGTCTTGGAAGGCGTCGATTTCGGGGAGTAGGTGACCACGCTACAGTCCCGGGTCGGGTCCCACGCCAGATTTAAATCCCCCATTAAAATTATTTCCCCCTCCCCGAAGGCTTGCATTAATGTGATGGTTGATTTTATAAAACCTTCCTGACCTGTGTTCGGTGCATATATTGAAGCCACTGTCACCTTCATAAGGCTGATGGAAAGTGGAAAGTACAATAAAAACTAGTGCCCCTCCTTATGTATTTTCGTTCGTAGCACCTTATTATGTGGGGCAGTTTGTATCGCGATCAACACCCCTGCCACCTTACTCTCTACATTCGCCTGCATCACCAGCGGATATCGTCGTAGATGAAGCTTCATTTTATCAACTTGACCTATATGGGACTCTTGGAGCGCTACCAAGTCTCTTTGGTAGCGCCCCAAGAGCGCGTCCAGCTTCCTGTGTTTTGTTGGGGCAGTTAGGCCCTGAATATTAAGCGTGAGGCACTTGAAAAGGAATCACCAAAACAAAGAGATTGAAATCGTATCCGCAAAAAGCGATGAAAACCAGCATTCGTCACAATCCCACAATAATACCATACAGCAGAACCCCTCCCCCCATGTTGGGCGATTCCCCCTCCCAAGAGTTACCTCTCCCCAAAACCTTCCCTACCATAGTGCCCTGGTGAGAATCGCGGTTACTAATAATTCCCGGGGTACATGGCCCCAGCCGCGAGTCAACTTTAACCCCGGGGCAACGTGCGGGGCAACCTAGTACCCCCATCCGTTACCTTAACAGACAAAAATTCCAAAAGGGTCTGCTCTGAGAACCCCACTCCTTGTTATTCCTTATGACCGTCCTTGATCCGTCTGCACGAACTCCTCCCCGATTGATTGCCCCTCATTTTTGTAGAGGTTTATTACTAGGGCCTCTAAGTCTATATTTCCATTCTTCTTGTTGTTTTGCCCTTGCCTTCCTTCCACGACGGGTCACTGTAGATCATTCCCATGGTTTGCGTTGTTGAGCTGTTCGCCTGTCCTCGGTTTCCGTAAAGCCTTCCAGTTCTTGTTCTTCAATTTAAAGTAGGGCCATGCCTGCTTCCCGTGATGTTATTCTATATCGTCTACCCTCCATAGAGAAAGTCAAACTGAAAGGGAATGTCCACTTATATTTAATTCCTCTCGCTTAGAATGTTCTCACTACCGACTGCATCTCCTGCCGTTTTTGCAGGGTGATCTGTAAAAGGTCTCCTACCCGTTCTAGGTGATTGTGGATAATTCCTGTGCTTTCACTAGAATCTACTCTTTCTGCGAGTATGAGGAACATGCTGCCAGGGTGTCCTTTGGACGAGGCCCAGGGTCAGTTCTTTTCGGGCCTGTTCTGTGAAGGCGATCCAGCAAGACCACCACAGTTTCGTCTCCCGGAATTAGGTCTGTGAAGATGTGGGGGCGACTGTGTCTTTCAGATCAGCATCATTGATGGATTCCTGTTAATTTCTTTGCGTATGTTAGATCGCGGGATCTATTTTCTAAATCGCTGCACTGCATCTCCAGATTGTGTGTTGTCCTGACAAGATCCCCCAAATCTAAATCTTCTTGTTAGCTCTTTTCTGTTAGTTCCTGTATAGCTTTCTCATTTTTCTCAACGCGTTCCCCAAGGGACGCGATGTCCTTACCAAAATCGGGGAGCAGCTGTCTGATTTCAGCTGTGAAAGTGGAGAACTGTTTTTGGAAAGAGGCCAGGAACATGTCTTGAAACTCCTGAAAAGTCACTGTAAAGTCTTCTTTCGATGCCGCCATCCCAAAAGCACTAATACTAGACCCCTCTTGTGAGGTAAGCATCTGTGCGTTTTCTGTTTTGGATGTTTCCTGGCCCAGTGCCCACAACTTTAATACCAGATTTGTTTTTGTTTGGCAGTCTATAGAAGGACCTGGTAGAGTGTGTTTCTTTTCCCTCCCTCGGCATATGCTAATCGGAATGGACCTTCTTTCCAATATCAAAATAGCTAAACTTCTGCACACCTGGAAAGCAGTACCATCTTCTATTATATCACAGCATTCTGCTACACACCGGAAAGAGAGGCATTATTTCTCCATACCAGAGTTTCTGTATTAAACTTTCCCATTTGGAAAGGTGCTCCAGAATATTACCTAGCGCTTGACCGTGTGGCCGCTAATATAGTTAATGATACACATTCCTAGTGTCCACCAATCTGCAGTTTATTGCCCACCTTCAATTGAAGCTTCTAAGCAGTCCCCCCTTGTTTCCTAGACGATTAAGAATATGCTCTCTCTGGGTTCCCAGTCACCAATGAGGTGTGCGCCGTCCAGACACCAAATCCTTATGGGTGAGCCTCTAGACCACAATGTGTTGCCCTGAAAGCTGATCCACAAAAGAACACTCACTGTGGGAAGTTGTTTTAATGTGTGACCGTTCTCCGGATCTGCCAGCCACCCCCTCGTGGAGCGTGGCCCCTGCTTACTTATCCCCGGCTCCACCTCCTCCTCCAAGCTCCTAACTGGGATCCGCTTTACCAGCGTTATGATCCTCACGGGGCCTGTCGGTGCTGAACAAGCGGTTGCCCTGCCAGCTGTTGAGAGACTCGGCCATGCCCAGCCTGGAGCGGTTTCCCCGGTTTTCTTGCGCCGCCCCGCGAAGGCCGATTGCTGATGCTCCGCATCAGTTCCATAGTGCTGGCAGGGTTCCCTGCTGCAATGTCACCCCGATCGGATGCATTGTTGAGGGATGGCTGCCTTTTACAATATTGGTTCTCAGGAGCACTCCGCCGCGCGTCTTCAAGTTGCGGTGAACATCTTGGAATCACACTATCTCTGATAAGTTAGTTAATGTCAGTTTTACGCTGTCTGAGGACATACACATTTTTTTGAATATCTTTTGCTGGATGGTCATATGTTCTTATAGGCTATATGTTTTTATAGGTTAAATGCTTCTAATCATTGCCACAAAGGGTTCCATGACCAATGCAAAAAGCAATGGCGAAATCGGGGGGAAGGCCTGTTTAGTTCATTTTGGTATTGGAAAAGGATCTGACAGCAGCCCATCCTCCTTAATTCGAGCTCAAAGCTCTTCATAGTTTAAAAGGACCATCTTTCGAAAATAGTCTCTGAAGCTAAATTTCAGTGATACTAATTAAGATATTTCCAATCCGTCTGGTCAAATGCATTTTCAGCGTCTAATGATGGAAATGCTGTTGAGCACTTTAAGCTGTGCATTTATCTGCAATATGGAGGAGTCTCCTTGTGTTATCGAACCAATTCCTGTTGAGGATGAACTCTGACTGATCTAGCTGTGACTGATCTAGCTCTATCAGCCTAGGCAGGATGGGTTCAAGTGGGCTAATCTGTGTGGGAAAATGTTGGAGTCCAGATTCATAAGAGCTATGGGCCTGTAAAATGAGCATATTTTTCGTCTTTCGCTGGTTCCCATATTTTTATAATATGGGACATTTTCATAGTTTCCGAAAGCCTCCCTTTTCCTGAGAAGGAACTTAATCGCTTAATTAATAGTGGAGCCAAATAACTCTAGTATGTCCAGTAAAAGTAAGAAGCAAACCCAAATGGGCCCAAACCTTTGCTAAGTTTAACGTGTGTGATTACTCTCGGCGTCTCTGCCATTTCTATCAATGTGTGCAATTGTGCTCTATGGGTCTCTGTTATTCTAGGCAGTACTAGATCCTCTAAATAGCATTCACACCAGGTAAAGGCAGATTGCCCCGTCGCGATTTTGCATTCCCTGGGCACGTGACAAAAAGTCAATACAGATTGCCATTTTGGAACCCCGGTTTTCCATGGCGGTGGCCATTTCTTTTCGCATTTTTGTTTCTCTGACGGGAAATGCCCTTGCGCAGAGCTCATCTCCCGCCAGAAGAAACAAAGAATGAAAACTATGTGCACCATGGGAAATCCCAGGGTGCAAATAGCTTTCATTCCCCAACTGGGAGACGGAAAGGGCATTTAACGGCCTGCAGCCCGAGCTGAGGCCCTTGTGTAGTGCGATCGCGAGAGCCCCGCTCTCGCGAGACCTCGCGCGTAAACACGGCTCCGCTACGCGCGCATTACGGGACAAGCTCAAGACGCGAGGAGAAGCGTCTCCCCGGCTCCTCCGAGCACGGGACCGAAAAGCATAGCGTTTATGCAACCTGAGGAATCCTGAGCCTCAGCCCTGTTAGGCCCGTTGGCCATTGATATTGCAGCTTCAGTTTATCCCTGCACTCCATCTTAAATAAACCACTGGTGCAAGTAAATTACGGCTCCTGTCTTCACTTAATGAGGTAATTTACTACATAAATTGGCGACGAGGATCACCACTAGAACCCGCACAGAAGCATGCAAGGAGCCACGCCACCGCCACCCTTTCTGCAAACGCCAGGTAGGCCTGCCATTCCATGGCCACAATGGCAGCCCCTGTTTATGACATACGTGGAGGCTATGGGCGGAGCAGGGTTTTCGGCGGCAAGACGCAGGGCCATGTTACTCAATGCCCTAGGAGTGGAGGGGCAGAGAATATTCGAGGGCCTTACCCCGATTCCAGTGAACGATGACAATGATGATGTGTTCAAAGAGGCGGTCAGGAGAATCATTAAGAGATTCGCCAGCAAGGAGAACACAGTGCTCCACAGAATACGGTTTTACACTCGGAAACAGGAGCAGTCTGAACCCGTCGATGACTATGTCACCAAATTGAGGGAGTTAGCAGCCTTATGTAACTTCGGCACCAACGCAGAGAACCGTATATGTGATATGTTGGTCGTACACACTAACAGTCGTAAGGTCCAAGATAAATTTATCCTCGAAAAGGAGCTACTGTTAGAGAAAGCCGTCGAGATCGCCAGAGCGGTAGAAGAAACGGCGGGAATAAGAAAGGAATTTGCAGGGGCCCAGGGTCCCGCGGAAATTCAAGCGGTGGGCTTCCACATAAGAAAAGATAGGTTGACAGCGGACACGAGAGAGGTGAGAGGAAACAAGAAAGAACCACTCAAGTGCCACAGGTGCACCAGCACGAAGCACTTGGCGTTTGACCGAGAGTGCCCAGCCAGAGACAAGGAGTGCTCCATCTGCAAACGCATCGGGCACTTCTCCATAGTGTGTCGATGGAGAAACAAGAAAGTCACCAGCCTCACCACAGATCGAACGGCGGTAAGAGAATCCTCCTCAGAAGATGAAGGAAGACCCACAGTCATTATGGTGAACAGCACACGGGCCAGGAGAGAGAAGCCCCATTGCCTAATCAAAATCGATGGAAAAGAGACAAGGGTCATGGCAGACTCTGGATCAGATCTCACCATTTTACCCCTGCGCACATACAAAGAAATGGTGGGAAAGGAGAAAGTGCAGGTTCTCACCACGCGACACAAGCCCACTGTGTTTGGAGGGGCGTCTGTTGAACTGTTGGGTTACATCAATGGAAAAGTCGAATTCAAAGGGAGGGAAACCACCACCCGAGTCTATTTCAGTCACGAAGGTCCAGCGGTCTTGGGCTGGGACGACCAAGACAAGTTAAAAATCAAACTAGACCCCAGTACAGAAGATCAGGTGCTGTCTGTCAGTGCAAGGAACGGGTCAATTGTCAAGAGCGATTATCCAACACTGTTCTCGGAGGAGCCGGGGCACATCAAAAATTTTCTTCACAAAATTGTGCTCAAAAGAAATGCAGTCCCAGTCAAACACCGGGTGAGACCAGTACCAGCCACAGCAAGAGACACCCTAAAACAACAGCTGGACAAAATGAAAACGGAAGGGGAAATAGAAGAAATTGAAGCGTCCGAATGGCTGAGCCCAGTCGTCCTCATTAAGAAACCCCAATCACAAGAATTAAGGGTGTGCATAGACCTGCGCAGTTTAAACCTAGAAGTCATCACGGACAACTACCCGCTCCCGAGCATTAATGAACTCATATTACTAATGAAAGAAGCCAAAATATTCTCTAAACTGGACATGAGAAATGCATACCACCAAATACAGCTGCACGAAGAATCAAAACCCCTTACGGCATTCATCACTCCTTTTGGTACATACCAATTCACCAAAATGCCTTTCGGGCTGTCGTCAGCTGCATCTGCCTTCCAACGCATGATGGACGTCCTGCTACGGAAAGTTAAAAACGTTGTATATTTCCAGGATGACATCCTGGTATATGCCAGAGATGAACAGACGCACAATGCCACGCTCAAAGTAGTTCTCAACAAGTTACAAGAAGCTGGAGTGCGCCTACGCCACGAAAAATGTTCATTCGGGGTGAAAGAAGTCGAATACTTAGGGTACAAGATATCGGAAAAGGGGATCAGTCCCAAACAGAACCTCCTGCAGGCCATCACCCAAGCTCCGGAACCCACCACTAAAGAAGAGGTGAGGTCATTTTTAGGATTGGCCGAATACTATGCGAAATTTATACCCAGGTTTTCAGAAATCACCACACCTCTCCGAGATCTGCTCAAGAAAGGGTCAGAATTCACGTGGCGAGAGCCCCAGAAGAGGGCGACGGAAACCATAAAACAGCACATAGTGAGAGCCCCATGTCTTCAACCTTTTAACCCAGAGTGGGAAACAGTAATCACAACAGACGCCAGTGCGTACGGACTAGGGGCAGTGCTAACGCAGAAGAGAGGTGACACCGAACATGTAGTGGCCTTTGCCTCAAAGGCACTGTCAGAGGCGGAACAGAACTATTCCACCATTGAAAAAGAAATGCTCGCATGCACATGGGCAGTAGAACATTTCCGAACATACGTGTGGGGCACAAAGTTTAAGCTGGTGACAGATCACAAGCCGCTCATCCACATGCTCAGTCCAGGAGGCACCAAGGCATCCACGCCCAGACTAGCCCGCATCGCAGCTAAACTACAGGAGTACACATTTGAAATCCAGCACATCTCAGGCTGGAAAAACTCCCAAGCCGACTGCATGTCGAGGCTGCCGGAGGGCAAAGAGGAGGCTACCACGTTTCTACATGGGGAATGCATAGTTGCATCCATCACAGACCTAACGGCACCAGAGTACCTGGAACTCAGCGAAAGGCATTGGGAAGAAGAAGATGGGAAAGACTCCACCATGGCAAAGATTCGCGGATGGATCAGGGAAGGGTGACCCGATGAAAAAACGCTGCCCGAAGGCATGAGACCATATTGGAAAGTGCAAGATGAGTTGTCGGAAACAGAAGGGATAATCTTAAAGACAGACCAAATCATTCCCCCTACAGGAATGAGACGCACCATCCTCTGTAGGGCCCATGCGGGACATTTGGGGAACACAATGACACGTCGCAGGGTGAGAGAAGCCTACTGGTGGCCGTCTATGGATCAAGAAATTCGTGCTATGATAGAACGCTGCCACGAATGCCTGAATAGCGACAAAAGGCTTAAGGTTCGCCAGGCACCCCTCATACCCACAGAGATACCAGAAGCAGTATGGTCCAAAGTGGGCATCGACTTCATAGGGCCCCTGGAGGCGATGGCGACTGAACACAGATACGGCATAGTACTTGTCGACTATCTATCCAAGTGGGTGGAAGCAGAGTTTGTACCAAACATAACTACTGAGACAGGTTTTGGTTGTCTGGACTATAAAAAATAGTTACCATTTGTACCATGTACTGTAAAAAACAGTTTACTTTATGTTTTATATGTTGGTTATGAATTGATACAAATTGAATGTTGAATTATTGTTTGTCTAAATTAACCCTAACTGGGGTATAGAACTCACGGATGACAAGATCATCCCTTTATAAAGTTTTATTTTGAAATTACGCAAGAGAATTTGGTTGTTTTTTCAACTACAGGGTGTGCAAGGGACGGGAGTGTTCCACAAAGTTGTGGACACCTGCTGTTTTCACATTGTTTGGTACAACCCAGTGTCAGGGTTGATATTCTCCCCTGCACCCTGCTAAGTATCTTAATACTTTTACTCAATTTAAATAAAAGGTGTGCGCTAGGCAAAATTGTTTTAGCCTAGGAAACAAATGTTGACAGTATGAGACCGTGAAAGGTTTATGAATCTCTTGTGGTTTTGGTCCTTGTCACTACTGCCCATGTTGCAACCCACTCCCATGTGCACACGCTTATTTCCATGTTCATGGCCTGGGCCTACTGCCTCAATTTGAATATGGCTGCTATTTGCTAAGATGGCGTTTTAACTCCCAGTGCGATCTATACCCAAGTATGCACTAACCTACTCATTATGCGGCTTCTGTGATCACACCCTTACCTCCTATCTCCTTCCTGGCTCTCTACAACACGTTTTAGGCATTTGCCTCATCTGAAATTGCTTGGGGGGCCTGGCAGGATCATCCTGCTTTCCAACATTCCCCCCCCCATTTCGTTCACCCTACATTAATGAATTCCCATGTAAGCCTTTCCCTTTCCTCCTTTTCTATTTTCTCCCTTTCTAACCTCTCAGCTTCCCAAAATGGTGGTGTTCCCTCCTTGGGCACCCATGCCTTACACACAGAACATAAACTTTCCCCTGTTTGTGGGTACTGTTCTGGGGTGCGTGTCCTATATATACACACCCCCATCTTCTGCCAGGTCAACCCAGTGTTCCTCATAGTTCTCGGGGTCAGTTCGGGGAGTTGTATTGGTGCCTTGGTGTGGCGGCGTTGCTCTATTGCAACCATGCAGGGCTGTTTAGGGTCATCTGTTTGTACCTGACTGTCCTTTGTACCGCGAGGTGCATCTTCTACCCCAATTGAAACCCATCATCATTGCAGTGCTAGGCATTACTTTGGCACAGAATTCCCACCTGGCATGTGCAGGCGATCACGAACACTATCACTGGCACCAATATTTTTACGATCGCTCCCATCCATGAAGGTGCCCAAAAGAAAAGATCATTGAACCAGTCACTTCTCTGGATGCCAGCCTCTGTTTGTATGTGGGTGCCAAGAGTGTGCAGGGCCCCTATTATTTGTGCCAGAGACCTATTGTCTGTGTCATTTGGAGGAGTGTATCTACAGCAGGAATCGCCAATTTTGCGGCAAAGGCCTCCTTCCATCATGGTTAGTAAGTCTAGCACATATCGGTTCTGCAGGGTCATCAGCTGAATTGCACACATTTCAGCCTTGATGGCGTTGAGGCCCTGCTGAGTGTCATTTGCCAGCTGTATAACTTACCAGCAGACACTCTGGAGCCACTTGGCATTAGCAGCTGCTTGTACTCCAGGCAATAACAGTGATACAAAGAATGTCTCTTCCTTACTGTACAGTCTGTATTGGTCTGGTATTTCCTTGAGCAATTGTGAGGAATCCTGGGACAGGTATTTGGACCGTTGCTTTCATCACATTTTTTCTCTCTTTTCCTTTACGGGCAGGATACGGAATATAGGCCGCTGGCGAAGAATTGTGGTGGGGGACGAGCCACCCGGTCTCACTATTTAAATGCTCTCCAGGGACCACCAGGCGAGCTGAGTGCAATGAGGCCAGCGAGCAGAGGCCCCTCCATAGTGGCGGTAGGTGCAGAAATGCCTGCCGGCCACAGACCCAATAGTTGTCCATCACTGAGGCTGTCTCTTTTGTAAGATCTGGCACGTATGTCTTGTTGCACTTATTGTGTGCCCCCACACAGACGCTACCCCTGTTCTAGAAGCGCAGTTCATATTCTCCTTGCACTTTCACAGGTTTCTCCATTGCCTCGATCCGTGCTCCACATGCTTATTCCAGTATTCTCGGCACACTGTATTCACCTTTTGGATTACTTGTTCTCCAAACCCCACGGTGCCTCCTGATATGCAGCTCATTGTAGTCTCTTGCCATCTGTTTGCTACAAATTGTACACCTTCCAGCTTTAGGTTTGGTATTTGTAAACACAGTGTGCTTCTGGGATTACGAGCACACTGTAGTTCGTCTGTGTCCATCATCACGAGTTGTATGTTCTGTGCCTAGAAAGTTCTTCACAACCTGTATAATGTTGGATGGACCAAACATTGAGCCTCCAAAAGCAGTATTTCTTGCGGCATTAATACCGTGGGAGATACCGACACGTGGTATCAAGGAACAGGTGTAATGGCTCCCATTAACCCTCTTCCCCCCCCCCCAACAAGCTCATGTCTGCGTACCAACTATTACTCAATTCAGGTGGTGCACATCTTCTATCACATCCAAACCTAAGCCACTATACTCGTCGTACTTGGCTCATTTCAACTGTCTTTTAAAACATTTAGACGCAGTGCCGCATAAAGAATTCAAATTTGCAGAAATGTTAAGAAACACACTAGAAAATAGCAATGATATAGCCAGGTTAGTAAACTTCCCCACTTGCTCCCGGGTAGCATTTGTGGCTTGTATAACAGTTTTGTTGACATTTCCATATGCTGAAGAAACATTAGCAATGTTGGCATGCGATGAAAAAATATTAGTAGTATTCAGCAACCCCTGTTCCCCCCCCTTTTATATGTTCTACCCATATATATACATCCTAAATACATCCCCAATCCAAACATACACAGGGTAAATAATCCAGCAACACAATGCATAACGCAGGTGTAGATCGACAAAAACGTGGGAACCTCAGAGTGTGTAGGTGAATGTACATATCACTCGTTTCCAAATAAATGTGTACGTGGCTTCATCATTGCAATAGAAGGACAGGAAACGCGAGACACACAGAAAGATGAGAGAGGGAGAAGGAGAGAGAGGAAGAGAGACCTGAAAAATTAGAATAAAAACAAAAGCGCAATTTGTGCATAGCAGCAACATTATTTGTAACTCCAGGTCGCTGGAAAAACACCCATTACAAAACAATGAGTAGTTGCAATTTATTATGTACAGAAGCTCATGGACATTAATAGTTGCGATTGAATCAATCAGTGTAAGAGTTCTTGCACTTATATCATTTATTCAACCTGTGTTGGGGGGTGGAATGGGGGCCCTTCGGACATCCAAAAAGATGTATCCAATACCGCAGCTCCCTAACTGTAACCGCTAGAGGGGTGTCGTAGACAACGATAAAAGGACTGTTGTATCTAGGCTCACTCAATCTGCAGACAAAGTGCTTGACATAGATCTGTTCTCCTGGTAAGAGCTGGAGTGGTGGTGATGTCGCTGAGGTAGATGCAGTGCTGGTTGGACCATCATACTTTGGGGGTGCCATCCGTTGAGAAATACATTTTATTGCTTTTATGAAGGCAGAAATGTTGTGGTGGCCAAGGTCCGGCCCCTTCCCAAGAGCCTCCCGTGCCCTCGGCCGGCCTCAGTTTGCAGCACATAAGGAGATCAAACACAGACTGATGGTAAACCAAGCTTCTGATAGCAGATACACAGCATACAGAGTGATCAGCTGATCAGAAGGGAACACAGCAGGACAAGTGTTCATGCAGTCGGCACACAGAGCTTTCTAGGGCCCACCCCTACAGTGCCGGTTATATAGCATATCATAGGCAAACACTAATATATTATACCACTTCCACAATGGGTGGTGTTTTTTGGCATGATATTGCAGACATTTGGTAAGAACTGTCGACATCTCTCTTGTGACCTTGTGACGCAGCCTTGCAGAGACATCATGTTGTATTATTTTATTTGTACGTTTATAGCTGCATGCTCACCCCACACGCATCTAGGTGCCAGTTGCAAGTAGAGCAATCAGATGTCAGTAAGGGACGGGCATGGGGATGAGGGGTAAAGTCAGTTGAACAACAGTGTTTTAAGATGCTTTCTGTAAACATTGTGGGAAAGTTCTGCACGCAGGGGGTGGGTGAAGGCAGCTTGTTCCAATGAGACGGCCCCCGGACTGGGAAGCTGGTGTCCCCAGCTTTCGCACAATGTAACCTTGCGGTGACGAAGCAGGGACTGTAGGCAGGCCTAGTAGGTCGTTCTGAGGTGTTTTTTCTTAGATTGGCAGCAAGGTAGCCTGGAGTGGATTTTGAAAGTGATTCTATCCTTTTTTATTTAAACAATTTTTATTATTATTTTAACAACAATACAAACCAAACTTGCAGTACATTCAACATCACCTCAAATTGCTTCACTTCGAAAAAAGAAATATATACTGCTCCCTCCACCCCCCCCCCCTCCTGAGCCTATTCTTCCTCACCTTCTGTTCCTGCACCGTGCAGGTGGGATCCTTCATCTGCATTCTCTGCTGAGTCTCGATCACTCGACCCATCGTATATGGGCCCAAATAGTGTAGCCACTAAATGCTTCCAAGCTGTCAAGGTTTCTGCTTCCTCCTCCCCTCCAGAATTGCTTGCTTCTTGCCATGCTGCAGTTTCAGCTTCTGACCATTTTTGTAAGTCTTTCCACCACACTTCTACTATCGGGCCATGGCATGCTTTCCAGCCCATAGCAACTCTGCGTTTCGCAAGTATGTATGCTAGATTTTTAAGTCTGCTGACATGCTTAAGTTTACTTGGTCTGGGAAACCCTCCTATCAAGCACACCCATGCCGATTCTACTATTAGCTTAACGCCTTTTATCTTCAATCTATGTGCTACTTTCACCAAGAATCTTCCAATCACTGGGCACGTCCAGAACATATGCACCATCCCGGCATCCTCCTCATTACATTTAGGGCATGCTTGCCATCCTGCATTCGCACATTTTGCTACTCTTTGGGGCTTCATATACGCTCTGTGGGTGATATACGGCTGTATCTGTTGTAGCCTTGCGTTTCTTGACACCTTCTTATATCATCTTTGGGCCCTCTCCCACATCCCATCGGTCATAGGGGTGCCCACCTCTTCTTCCCATTCTTGTTTTAGCTGTACTAGTTCTTTCCCAACTTTGGACATCACCATCTCATATATTCTGGATATCTCATGTCCCCCTTCTGCTATGTCATATATCACATCTAGGGTGTCCTCTGGTTGACCTTCCAATATTGCCTCTGACCATGTTTCTTTGACCCGCCGCACCACCGTGTGATATGTGATGTATTGTCCCCTATGCAGCCCCGTTTCCTCAATCAATGTCTCAAATTCCATAATCCTACCTTCTCGCCATATATCGCCCATCGTTGCTATCCCGACTGGTTCCCAATGCTTCCTAATCATCTTCAGTAGTTGGCCGTCTTTTCCCAGGGAACATGGGGATGGGTTTTCCATTGCTCGACAGACCCTGTGCCATATTTCCCATCCCAGTAACATCATTTTCGGGCGCTCTTTCATATCTGTTCTGGGCAGCCACATCATTTCTTGTAAGAAGTACGGTGCACATTCTGATCTAAACAGTCTAGATTCTGTGGTCGGGTCTTCTGACAGACATTTTGCTACATATTGTAATTGACTCGCCAGGTAGTAGACCTCATAGTTTGGCAATTTTATCCCCCCTTTCTCATGTGTGTTTTGTAGCTTCCAGAGGGCTATTCTATTTCTCGTCCCGCTCCATAGGAAATCTCTACATATACTATGCAATCGGGCAAATAATTGTTTTGTGATCAGATACGGTAGATTACTAAAGTAGTGCAACAGTCTTGGCAGGACCACCATTTTCAGCATTGCTCCTCTTCCCATCATCGCCAAGGGGAGCTTCGCCCAGAACTTCATGCTACTTTCGATGCTCCTAACCGCCCTCTCAGTATTATGTTGGTGCTCTGCCTCCACCGTGTGGTAGATATCTATCCCAAGGTGCCTAAACATGTCGACCTCCCATGGTATTTGTAATACTGGCAGTTGCTCTAGAGGGATCCCCCTATATCTACCTAGCGGGAATATGCATGATTTTTTTGGGATTTACTGCTATACCGGACAGTAACGCAAATTGTTCCATCACTTCTAGCACATATTGGAGGTTTTCTTCAGGGTATCGTAGATACAACAGCATATCATCTGCATACAGGGAGATTAAGTGTGGCTCTGCTTTTATTGCGATACCTATCGCATTGTATTGTTGCTTTAGGTATATCGCTAGGGGCTCTAGTGCCAAGATATATACCATTGGGGACCATGGGCAACCCTGTCTAGTGCCTCTGCTAAGCTGCCATCTCTCTGATATTATCGCCCCCGTTTTCACTCTGGCTAAAGGTTCACTATATAGCAATTGGACCCATCTAAGGTACCCTGGCCCTATCCCGTAATTGGCCAAGGCAACTATCAGCCAAGGCCATTTTACTGAATCAAATGCTTTTATTGCGTCCAGTGATACAATAGCCATCTCTCCCTCTTCCTCATTCGCATACTCAATAACTCGATGGAGCCGCCTGTGGTTATTAGTGATGTTCCTATTTGGGACCCGGTCTGGTCCGGATGTATGAGTTTGGTGATGACTTTTCTCATTCTGTTTGCTAAAACTGCTGTGAGTATTTTGCTATCTTGATTTAGCATTGACAGTGGCCTGTATGATATGCATTCCCTGGCAGGCTTATTGGGTTTCGGGAGAGGTACGATTATTGCCTCCCGTAGGGTCTCCGGGAGCTTTCCATTGTCATACGCCTCATTTAGCATTGCTAAGAGCAGGAGGAGCACCTCATTTTTATATCTTTTATAAAATTCACTCGGGAGTCGGCTCCCGGGGTCTTGTTTGTGTGTAATTGCGCTACTACTTCCTCCAATTCTTCTAGGGTAATCGGGGCATCTAGTTCTTCTCGTTCTTCTGCACTAATTTGTGGCAAGCCGATATCTTCTAACGTTTCATTTATTTTCTTATGATCGCTTCTTTCTGCATCGACATACAGGGTTCGATAATATATTATACGAACTCTTGATTGACACCTTCTTGGGTGTCCACCGTGCCCCCATCATCTTTCGTGATTGTCCTGATTTTGGGTCTGGGGGTTTCATTTTTATAAAGCCATGCCAGACAAAAAAAGAATCCAACCTAATATGTAAATTTTGCGGGGCTGAGAAGTGGGAATATTGTCTCTCTGGTATATGTTGCACTCTCCATGCGTCTTCAAACCCAAGGTCCATTAGCAGTGACTGCAACGCTCTAGCCGCTGGGGTGGGTCTATCGATTTTGTTGTCTGACCGATCAATTCTTGGGTTTAGCGAACAATTCAAGTCCCCTCCCCAGATCACCGCCCCTCCCAAGCACCTGCCCATTTTACTATACAGAGACCTAAAGTATGTCGTTGTATCCTGGTTTGGGGCATATGTATTAATAACAGTTATTTCTCTGTTTTCTACTAACCCCCTTACCATTACCATCCTCCCGTCTGCTTCCGCTGTGGATTGTAACAGCTGGAAAGGCACATGGTGCTACCCATGTAATCACTCCTCTAGCATAGGCCGAATACGTAGCACCTACGACTGTCCCCCTCCATTTTTTCTGTATCACTTCTAACTTTTCGTGCGTGAGGTGAGTCTCCTGTATCAATGCTATGTCTATTTTTTGCCTGCGCAGGTACATCATAACATTAATCCTTTTCAGATAGCTATTGAGCCGTCTGACGTTCCATGTAATGATTTTAAGGTCTCCCATCATTTATCAATATGCCTCTCCCCCTCCTACCGGTGCAGTCCCTGTCCAGGAGATGTGTTACCACATGCAGACTCTTATAGGCTCGATCCCCAACTCCAAACCACACACCCAACACCCTCCCCACCCTCCCCTTCTTCCCCCCTCTATCCCTTTTCCCAACTTGCCCAAACTCAATATCTACCCCACTGCTACTCCCCAACCTTCCCAACTGTTATCCAGCTCCATCCCTGGATCTCGGGCACCCCCGCATCTAGTCCTTAACCCGACAACTTGCTCGCCCGGGGCTCAGCGGGGTGATTCCGCCCTAGTGGCTTTCCTCCTCACTCTATTTACTGGGGTAGGTCATGTCCCTTTTATGTCTCCTGCATTAGACATCACATTAGAATATCGCTATCATCTTTTAGCTGTGCCATCTATATTTCAGTCCAGTATGTCCAATATTACACATCATGAGCAATCAATGCCATGCTATAAGGCAGTCCCCATTATTTTATTGTCAAGTGTCTCTGGCCTGTATCCCTTTCTCGGCTACCAGTAGCATTATCACATGTCACTTATCATGTGCCTCTCGCCTTTGCTGCTCCTGTCCATCCGGGCAACCCTGGGCGTCCAACCAATTAGTTGCTTCTTCCGGAGTGTCAAAGAAATGTATTTTGCTCTTGTGTATGATCTTGAGTTTTGCTGGGTACAGAAGCATATATTTCAAACCAGCTGTGCATAGTCTCCTTTTTATTGCTACGTATCCACAGCTTTGTCTTTGTACTTGCATAGACTTCAACTCCGCCATCATTGATCCCCATGAGGTTTTTAATTCAGTGATCGCAGCAAGGATCGCTTGGTCATCTCTTAGGGGGGTGACTTCCGCTGGTGCGCTCGCGTGGGCCTGTGCCGGGGTGGTCGGGGTCTGCTGTGTCTTGGCAAATATGTCTATTGTTGGCTGTTTGGCCTTTGCTTTGCCTCCTCTCACTGACATTGTTCCACTCTTGGTTCTTTCCTCAGATTGCTAGTCCTTGGTTGTGCTAAGGGTCTTGCGTTCCCCACCAATCTTTCCTGCTTGGTCCGGCCCCTATGGCGCACTCTTGCGCACGCCAGCTCGATTCCTTAGGCGGGGGTTCTTTCTCCTGAGGTGTCCTCCCCATGTACTTTGCCAAATTCTCACCAGGGTACTAAGGCACTGTGCAATGGCTAATCTGCAGCCTCACTCGCCAAAGAGCCTCACTCTCAGCATGAATCTCACATCGGCTCCTCACGTGCCCCTTACCCTCTGTGTATATGTTGGTTAAAACAGTTCGCTATATTGCCAGATCTCTTTAGCATGCGGTATCCTTCATCTAGCTGAGCTTCGGCGCTGTGTCATCTAGCGCACTTATATGTGTTGAACTCCCCCAAACCCGCCGTAGAGGCTTCCTTGTCCCCTAGCTGCGGATCACCAGCACCTGGTCCTTGCCCGGGACCCAAAGTCAATGCTGCATCATACTCTCTGCAGTCAGGATTCCGGCCTCTGTGCCTCCAACGTCCTCCAGCGCTAATATGATCGTGGGGGTGGTGCGTGATGTTCTCTCAATTTCTCCTCAGCTACATTCAGTGCTCTCAATCAACTACTTCCAGATCACTAGCATCCCAGCAGTTTTCCCTATTATGTACGTTAACAGGATTTCGGCACCGTCCTCTATGTGGGGACGGCCGCCATCTTGGTGGAATCCTCGCCATCCTTTTTCACCGTTCTGGATGCCTTCTGGGCTTCGTTCCAAACCTCAGCTTGCCTTTGGAACTTGTGCGCCCCGTACCGCTTATAAGGCCGCCGCTACAAACGTATCATAGTGCCTCATGCACCTGCTCTACCCTGTGTGCACTCTCTGTCCTTGCAGGGCCAGCAGGAGTCTAAAGGAGACACAGCATATTTATTCTCTTGTTCCGCGTTATGCTTGCTCCCTCATGCCGCGTGTTCTTGGCTCCTCGACTCATCCACTATGCTCCGTATTTGGTGATCACTTGTTGTCTGCAGTTCGGTCTGCGTTTCCACGAGCGCTCACCTGGGTCTGCCAGCTGTAACTCCTTGCGGCGATACTTTGTTGCACTGAATCAGCAGTATGTTTGTCTCCGCCGGTGTGCCGGAGCGCATCAGCTGTGAGCACCGCCGCTGCTGCCTACTTGTATCACGGTCCTCATTTAGCGTGTTAGGCTTGCCTTCACTGCCAACCAGCGCAGCTCCGCAGTGTCTTTGGTGCGGCTGTTCGGCGGCTCACCTCTTTGTTCTTAGGTGAGCGCCATTTTGTAACTAACTTCATTTGGCTTATATTGCAGCCCTCCCTGCACGATTTGCACCGGCTTCACAACCTCTGCATGCTTTTAATATTCACTAGTTCGTAGCTTCGAAAAGGCGGCACTCTGCAGGCTCAGAGTGTGTTTTTTCAACCGAATCAACGTCGGATCAGCAGGAGCTTGTAGGGATCACATCCTAGTCTGTGACCATGTAGCCACGCCCCAAAGTGATTCTATCCTTAACTGTAAGCCATTAGGCAGATTTCCTGACATTTCATATGTGGTCCCATTTGCCAATGTTAAGGGAGGCTCCAAGAGCATTGTTTTGGGTAGTTTGAAGTTTGCAGAGGTTTTTTTCTGAGGTGCCGCAAAGCAGGGAGTTGCAGTAGTAGTTTTGAGCATATTAGTGCTCGTGCAACTTCCAAACGGTTAGTGGTAGTGGGGAAAGGTTTGCTGACATTGATTAGTTTAATCGCATAGCCTGATGTTCAAGCAATGTGCTTAACGTGGTGGGTCATGTAGAGCAATGAGTCAAGTTAGACCCCAAGGATCTTAAAAGAGGGTGCAACGATAATCTTGTGGCCTTCGATGACGAAAGATGTGTAGTCCTGGGGGAGACACTTCAGGCGAGCAGGGGGCCCAATGAGTAGGGGTTCTGTTTTTTCATCATTGAGGCAGAAAATGGGTGCTGCCATCCAGAATTGAATAGATATGTACATTTCATTGATTCTAATGGTGTTTTTCAGGTGGTCGCCGGAGAGGGAGATAGGAATTTGACTATCATCAGCGTCGTTAGTATACAAGATTCCCAAGGTGTCAGATGATCGAACAGTGGCTTGGTGTAGACGTTGTAAAAGGTGGTAGAGACACACAAGCCTTGGGGTACTTCACAAGAGTTTGGTGCCGGAGAGGCAGTGGCCTCGACCGCAAATACTCTGGAAGATCTGTTTAGACAAGAAGGAGGCAATCCAGTTGGTGGCTTCGGGGGAGAAGTGGGCAGCAGATGTTGGGGCTTGGCAGATGTTCTTATGGTCCACAAGGTCGAATGCTGCTGAGAGGTCAAGAAGGAGGAGCAGGGATAAGGATTCCTTGTCATTGGTGGCGTCAAGCTGTTTTTTTTAAGTCAAGGAGTGTTCCATGCTTAAGGCGGAAGCCTAGAATGTGGTAGTGTTTGAGGATGGATTGTATTTGTAGATGGGCCATGATTTTGAGGAGTGGGTTTTTCAGGAGTGGTGAGATCAGGATTCCTTAAGTGATAGCGGGACAGAGCAGGCTGTGAAGGAGGAGTTGATGATAGCGGCTATCAACACAATTTTTGGCCAGGGAGACCGAGAGCGTATCTCCCTTGCATCAGGAAGGTTTAAGGCCAGCGATGTTTGCTAGTGGGCTGAAACTTAAAGGGTGGGATGTCGTTCCGGGTGGGACCAGGTTGGAAGTCTGTCCTGGGCCCAGTGGCCTGTTTGGCTTGTATTTTGGATTGTAGCTGTGTGATTTTTACTGTGAGGATGTCTTGGATCCTATTACACCAGTCGTTGTCTTTGATGAGGGCGATACAGGAGTTGCAATTTCAGAGAATGGTGAAGAGTTCCCGGGAGCTTGAGGCTGCATTGGCAATTCTTACGTTGTATGTGGTTGCTTTTGAAGTGAGGATCAACGGTTTGTATTGGTGTGAGAGTGAGGAGAGGTGGCTCTTGTTAGTCGAGGTGGGGGATTTAAGCCAGATGGCTTCTGCTGTGCGTTTCGTTGCCCTGGCGGCACGTAGTTCTGGGGTGCACCAGGAGTTATGATGTTTCGGGTTCTTGGACTTCTTAGCTTTGAGGGGAGCAAGGTGGTTGACAGCGTTGCGATACAGGGTGTTATAATGGTCGACAAGGACCATTGGGTCTTGTGTGGTGGGGAGAGGTGAGTGGATGAGAGGAATAATGTTGGAGCTTGCCAGGTTGCGGGAGCAGCAGGCCATGGTTTTGCTATTAGCCAGGACTGGCTTAGCGAGCTTGCTAATGGCTGCTATGGAGAAGGTGATAGTGTGGTGGTCTGACAAGGGGCATGGTTGGTTGGAAGAGATGGTGATGTTGTATTTGTGGTCTTGCAACCAGTCGAGTAGGCGGCCGTGAGAGTGTGTGGGTTATGTGATGATTTGGGTACATCCAAAGGCTGCCAGGGAGGTGGCTATGACCGTTGCGTCTGTGTCATTGGAGTAATTAAATCCCAGGTTGAGGTCGCCTAGTATTAAGAGTTGAGTGGAGGGTTTGAGCTTGGCGGAGATGAGTTGGGTAAGGTCATCTTCGAAGGAAGCAATGGGGCCAGGTGATTGGTATATGAGATGTAAGATATTTGTATTTTTGTTTTTAATTATTTTATTGATTTTACAACAAACAAAAAATAACTTACACTCCCGACATCATTTCCAGTTGCAATTCTCATGTCATACATTCCATGCTTTTTCTTTAATGCCCCCCCCTTAAACTCGAGCTTTTCTCTCTGCACCTCTGGCCCCCCTTACTCAGGATTAGTTCTCTTCCTGGCCCTCAGGCAAGTCATCATCACTGGGGTCATTTTGGGTATACCCGTGCAACGAGGCTATCAGTTGTCTCCACTCCATCAATGGCCCCACTTCCTCCCCCTCCCCTCTAATTGCCGCCTCGAACCATGCTACTGTCTCTGCATCTGCCCATTTTAGGAGATCCTTCGACCATATCTCTAATCTGGGCCTTCCAGCTCATAGCAATTCTTCTTTTGCCCAGAATATATGCAAGGTCTTTAAGTTTACATACATGTCTCAGGTTTCGCGGCCTGGTGAATCCCCCCAGCATACACGCCCATGGGGATTCCACTTCTAGTTTGATACCCTTCTCAGATAGCTTATGTTTAATTTCCCCCCAGAATTTCCCCACCTCCGGGCACGCCCAGAACATGTGAATCATCCCAGCTCCCTCCTCTCCACACTTGGGGCATTTGTGTATCCCTGCATTTCCAGATTTTGTTATCATTTGGGGGGTCATGTATGCTCTGTGGGTTACATATAGTTGTAGCCTGGCATTCCTGGACACCTTTTTGTGGTATCTTTGGGCCCTCTCCCATTGCCCATCTTGCATTGTCTCTCCCGCCTCCTCCTCCCAATACCTCCGTAATTTAAGCAGCTCCTTCCCCACTCTTGACATTGTTAATTCGTATATCCTCGATATTTCATGCCCTCCCTCCGAATGTCGTACATCGTTTCAATGGCAGTATCCGGTTGTTCTGCTAGCGCTATTTCGGACCATCTTTCTTTCACCCTCTTGACTATTCTACTGTATGTGATGTGCTGTCCCGCATGTACCCTGGTTCTATCCATTATTGTTTGGAAATCCATAGCCTCCCCCTCCTGCCAAACATCCCCCAGGGTGGCCAGGCCCACTGGCTCCCAATATTTCCAGATCGCTTCTCTTAGTTGGTCATCTGTGCCGCAGTGCGCCACCAGTGGCGCCTTTGGGGAGCACGGGGTCGGGCCTCCCATGATTCGGCACGCTTTGTGCCAGACCTCCCAGCCTAATGTCAGCAGTTTCGGCCTACCCTGCATCTCTACCTTGGGCAGCCACACTAATTCTCGTAGGACATATGGGGCACACTCATCTCGCAGCAGCCTGGATTCTGCTGTCTCCTCCTCCGCCATCCACCTGGCGACATATTGTAGTTGCGTCGCCAGGTGGTATATCTCAAAGTTCGGTAAATTTATCCCCCTCTGTCATTCGCATTCTGTAGTTTCCACAGAGCCACCCTGTTTCTGGTGTTATGCCACAGGAACCCCTTGCACAGACTGTGTAATTTAGTAAAAAAGCGCCTGGGCACCATGTGTGGGACGTTTGTAAAGAAATGCAATAGCCTAGCCAGGACTACCATTTTCAGTAGGGCCGCCCTCCCCACCATGGCCAGGGGAAGTTTTTCCAAAACTCCATACTATTCCTGACGCCCTCCACTGCTTTCTCTGTGTTGTACTTGTGCTCTGCTGCCACTGTATGATAAATATCGATCCCCAGATAGCTAAACATTTTGGTATGCCAGGCTATCTGCAGGGTGGGTAGGTTCATCTGTGGTATACCTTTATATCTACCCAGGGGGAACATACTCGATTTTTTGGGGTTGCCCATTATTCCGGATAAAGCTGCATATCACTCCATCACTTCTAGGATGTACTGCAGGTTCTCCTCCGTGTAGCGCAGGTACAGGAGCATATCATCTGCATACAGTGATACCAGATGCGATACCCCTCTGGTGCGCACCCCACCTCGCTGTACTGCTGCCTCAGGTAAATTGCCAGTGGCTCGAGCGCACGGATGTACAGCATCGGGGACCAAGGACAACCCTGTCTCGTGCCTCTACTCAGTTGCCACCTCTCCGAGATGATCACCCCCGTTTTTACTCTAGCCATCGGGGAGCTATACAACATCCTCACCCACCTCAGATATCCGGGTCCCATCCCATATTCCATTAGGGCGGCCAGCAGCCAAGGCCACCGCACCGAATCAAAGGCCTTAACTGCATCTAGCGAAACTACTGCTATTTCATCTGGGTCGCCCTCTGTCTGCTCTATAATGTGATGGAGCTGCCTGTGATTATCAGATATACTCCTACCTGGGACGTACCCAGTTTGGTCGTGGTGTATTAATTTGTTTATCACCGGCTTAAGTCTATTCGCAAGTGCCACCGTAAGGATCTTGCTGTCTTGGTTCAGCATGGATAGTGGTCTATACGAGCCACAATCCACGCTGGACTTATCCGGCTTGAGGAGGGGAATGATCACCGCCTCTCTCAGGGATTCCGGCAGCCTCCCTTTCTCATATGCCTCATTCAGCATTGCCAGCAGCGGGGGGAGGATCTCTTGTCTATATGCTTTTTAAAAAATCTCTGGGGAGCCCATCCGAACCTGGGGCTTTACATGTAGGTAGCTGCGTCACCACTGCTTCTATCTCCTCCAGTGTGATTGGGGCTTCTAAGCTTTCCCTTTCCTCTGCGTTTAATTTGGGCAGTTCGATATCTTCCAGGATCTCCAGTGTCTCCCTCTCCATGTCCCTCCCCCTGTCTGCGTAGAGGTGCTTATAAAATCTGAAGAAGCTCTCATTCACTGTTTCCTGGGTATTCCAGACTTGCCCCGCTTCTCCCACTATCTCTCTAAGTGCGGGCCTAGGTGTCTCATTCTTATACAGCCATGCCAGCAGCCTCCCAGGTTTGTCCCCTCTGGCGTGTTGCCGTCTGATATATTTCTTGTAATTCAGGTTGCATAGTCTCTCCCAAAGTTCCCCACCAGCCACTTGCAGCTTACTCACCTCTTCTGCCTGTTCCCGTGTAGTTTCCTCTTTTCCCATCATTGTTTCCAGCTTCTTTTCTACCTCTTGCAGTTCTCGCTCTATGCCCCCCTGAAGCCCTTTAGATTTAGATATGGCCGTTCCCCTTATCACCACCTTAAAGGCCTCCCACAGGGCCCCTCCGACTCCACACTTCCCGTATTATGTGCGAAGTAGCTTACCATCTCTTCCCGGAGGCTCTCTCGGAATGTGGTGTCCCTCAGTGCCTCGGCTCTGAGTCTCCACGTTGGGATTCTGGCTCTCGGGGGCTGGTGTCGCCATTCTAGCACCAAAGGGGAATGATCCGATAAGATCCTGGCCTTGTATTCTGAGCTCGTGACTTCCCCGGCTATTTCAGGGGTAGTGAACACATAGTCCAACCTCGTGTATAGATCAAGTGGGGCAGCGTAATGTGAGTAATGTCTCGCTACTGGATGTTGCCGCCTCCAGATGTCCTCAAGCCCAAAATCTCTTAGCAGAGCCCGTAACATTCTCGCCGCGGGGGTGGGTTTGTCTAGTTTTGTATCCGATCTATCTAGTTTAGGATCTAGCATACAATTAAAGTCCCCTCCCAATATGATTGCTCCACCTGCAAGGGGGGTAATCTTGGCATACAGGGTTTTAAAGTAAGTCACTGTGTCGTGGTTGGGGGCATATGTGTTGTTAATACATAGTTCCCTGTTCTCCAGAAGCCCCCTGAGCGCTACCATCCTCCCGTCTGGTTCCACTATGGTCTGTAGTACCTGAAAGGCACCTGTGGTGCCACCCAAATGATCACCCTCCTAGCTTATGCTGAATATGTTGCTGTATTGCTAGATTAACACAATCCAACACTCTCTGCCAAATGAAAACAACCTTTTGCTTGCGATGTAAGCAAAGCCTATCTGCGTTCAAACAGATTCTTTAATATTTGGAGCAATTCATCACAAATATCCCATCCTCGTCGCCAAAAATGTATTGCTCGCCAAGAGTGCACGGACAGTCATTTATCACCAGTACAGTTGCAGAGCCAATACTTTGAACGCAGGTAGACGACGCAATGACTTACAACCACACGCACACTTAGAGAGTAAGTAGCACTTATACGGCTATTTATTCAGAGTTAAACATACATAAGCAATAAGTGATAACACAGGAATAAATCACAGATAAATCACAGAAAAGATAGTAAGTTAGCAAGAATACATCACCATGGGCGTAACTGAATCCCTCATCTCGCCAGAAGCGGCTGGAAGACCCGGTAACAGCCAGGCCGAGAGCACAACAGCCCACAGGTATGTCAGACCAAGGCGTCCCCCCTCCGACTGAGGTCTTTGTGCTTTTCCCGTCTGACCGCTGCAGAGCTCCGCATATATGCACTCCTCAAAAGGGGTGGCAATTTCTCGAACCTTCTGGTATTTGCGCTTGCGCATTGATGAGTGACCGTTGGTTGCCAGCTGGGTCAACCGACAGTAACCCCAAGGAGCAAAGCGCTTCCCTCTCCTAAAAACGCCACAGAAAACAGTTCTATAACTCATCTTGAAACCTTGGCGCGGACATAGCAAACCACAACAAACCTTGTTATCTGGTACCAGCCGGCACCTGCGGATACTAGCTTTCCCAGGGCTGTGTCCTTAGCTGAGAAGGCCTGCATTCCAGGCCCAGCAGTGAATAACGTTGAAAACATGTTTTTTCGCAAAGCAAGTGCAGCTTTCCACTGAGGCATGGATAAATATCCATTATGGCTCTGAGTGCCCCCAGAATGCATTGCGCAGCAGCGCCGTGTTTTAGATCAAGCATCATAATCCACCCTTGGATATTTACTTTCCATAGCCCAGTGGTAGAGGAGCTGGTCTTTGAAACCGACGAAATATTAAAACAAAGTTGGGAATGCATTGAATACAACAACAACCAGCTATTATGATAGCTAATATAATACAAATGCAAGCAAAAGCGTAATGCAGTGTACCCCCAATATCAGGAATCCATGAAAATAACCAATCCCACCAATTCCCAGTATGATCTTGGGACACTTGGGAAATGAGGTCCCTCAAACCTCGAATATGACTTTCAATGGATCGTGAATGGTCACTTAGATTGAAACAACACATACCTTCAACTGCGTTACAACCTAAATTATGCTTCAGCAATAGATAATCAACGGCAGCCCTGTTTTGCAAAGTTGCTTTTCTAATAACTTTGCTATGAAGGAGTAACTCTTCTAATGCTTGAGAAGTATGATTGAGTCCTTTTACTACTAAACATGCTAATTTTATTAAAGATTTGTAACCCCCAGCAGCTAAACCCCAAACTCCCACTAATGAAAGGGTTAATGCTAGAACCTCAGCCTCTGATAGCAAATGCACATGTGAATCACAATCTGGGGATAGACCCACGGACTCGAAAGTTGACCTTTTGCTTCAAGATATTGCTGGGTGTAAAGTGAGCATCATGAGTCCTAATCGAGTTAAGGCACATGGACCTACGGAAATGTTAGCTGGAATGTAAGTGTATGTGATGTTGCCACATGAAAAGAGCCATCCTGTTGGAAGTTTTACATGTTTTAGATGGCTGGCAGCTATCACTGTATGATTGCAAGACATAGTATTATTTACACTGGTACATGTGCTTGGAACTCGAGAACACAACATGTTCTCAAACACGGTTTGATTTTTCTGTTTGGTTAAATTGAGCTGTTGGCATTTGCCAATTTCATTTGCATTACAGTTCATAAAGTAACACACATCGCCTTGAGTTACATTGTAGGTTATAATATGTGTCAAGTTTCTCCATTTGCGATCCGTTTCCTGGCAAAACCTGCAGTACTCGTAGACGGAAAGGATTGCCTGATATCGGAATCTTGAACCAAAGAATCATTGTGCATGGCGCCGAAAATATGCTTTAGAACTGGAACTGGCGTTGGCACCGCTACTAAGCAAATAGTCAGTAAAGCTTCAGCGTTGGGCACATCAGTAAGGCAAAAGTGCGTAATGTTGAGCACCTGTTGTGCTAAATATGTCCACATATTCTCCGTTTGGGTGATCATCGGGGAATATTTTCGCCGCCCTAAAGACGTCTCTTGCATAGCTGACATTAATGTTGTTTTCACTTGCACCTGACGTGTTGCCGCATTCCATGAATCCATGTCTTCGGTCTGGCTGGCTTTTCGGCATCGGCAGAGGGCTGCTTTTGGATATCATGGCTCATCATCATCGGTTTCCCTTTGATTGCTGGCACGGATGTGACATTTTTCATTGGTAGCAGCATGCCGTTTGACTCTCCCAAACGGAGTCCATTTAGTCCCACAATTACACCAGCCAGACACAGGATCTACAAGGCAAATCCAGAAAAAAGGTATCAGTGTTGAAAATCACTCTCTTGGGTAACATTTGTCTGCGGGCACATACTGCCATTTCTTTCTACCGGGCTCCATCACTAAGACTACTTGGTCTTTGCCTGATGCAATAACATCTGCGGGCACTGGTGGGCCACTTGGCCTTTCAACCCACACCTTCTCACCCGGTACCATACTGTCTGAAGAGCCAAAACCATGATCCCCACGAGTAGTTAACACTGTAGGAGGCTCCCCTTTTTTAATCATGGACAACTTAACAGGAATAATAATTAACTGGGCCACCCGATCGCCCTTGTGGATCGGTAGCAATTGGTCCCCACTAGTCATCAAGATGACTTTGATCTCGTCTTGGTAATCGGCGTCAATGACCCCCCCTAACACTTGGACTCCCTTCAATGCTAAGCCAGATCTAGGGGCAATCCATCCCATATGCTCTGGAGGAATTTGTACTCCAATCCCTGTTTCAATCACAACAATCCCTCTCGGCTCTAATCTGATTTCCTCATGACAATGCAAGTCTACCCCTGCTGACTCTGGAGTCGCCCGATAGGGAGCTAAAGAACCCAGGGTAATTTCCCAATACAATAGGGTTCCTCTGACTGAGTTGGGTTGAATCTGAAAAGCAGGAGTCATTAGCCGCATCAAAGGAGTTTCATGATCATTCACAGGCCTATTGTTAACACTTGCACCGCATCAAACACACAATCACGCCAGCCTGCCAAACTGCCATCTCCAGATTTGCGCAGCTGTTCTTTCAACAAAGCATGCATCCGTTCAATTAATCCTTAAGCTGCAGGGTAATAGGGCACGTGGTAGAGCCATTCAATACTTTTTTCCTGACTGTACTATTGGATTAATTTGCCTTTGAAGTGTGACCCATTGTCACTTTGAATCTGCAAAGGCACCCCGTAGTGCAACGTGATCTGATCCAACAACTTAATGGTAATCAGTTGTGTGGCACGCTTGCACGGCAAAACCATCATGTATCCCGAGTATGTATCCACGATAGTGCATGCATACTGACAACCTTTACTGATTGGCAGGGGACCGATATAATCGATCTGCCAAATTTGACCTGGTAACTTTCCTCTTCGCAACGTACCCTGGACAATCTGAGGGATAGGCCTATGCTGTTGGTGTTGGCACACTGGGCATTGCAAAATGATTGTTTTCACTACCTCTAAAGGAATACTGATTCCTCAAGCTTGTACCCACCTGATAGTAGCCTTTTCTCCAGGGTACCCACATTTCTGGTGAGCCCACTTGGCCAAACCCTCCAAATCGTCTTCCTGAGCCTCCGCATCCACAGATGAAATCTTGGTGTGTTCATCTGCAACAGAATTAAACCAACGTTCATATGAGTCTGTAGCACAATGCGCGTCCACATGATACACAGTGACTTCACTTTGTGATAACATTTCCACAATATCTTGCCACAGTTCTTTTCCCCACAACTCTTTTGAATGAATCTTCCACCCATTCTTTTGCCAGGTTGGCAGCCACACCGCCAACCCATTCGCCCCTGACCATGAATCTGTGTACAAATGACATCGACCAGGGGTCTCTTGTTTCAATGCTTGGTAAACTGCGTAAAGCTCTGCAAACTGACTGCTCTTCCTTTTCCCTGACGTTGTCAAAATCTTTTTGTCTTGGGATTGTATGACGCCGCTTTCCAGTATCGACCGGGTCCCACATATCGGGCCGAGCCATCTGTAAACCAGGCATGTCTGTCTGCTCCACGGTCAAATCGACATAAGGTACTCCCCATTTCACGGGAGACTAGAGTTTTTCAGACACTTCCTGTGGTATGTAATCTGAGGGCGGTATGTTGGCTACTTGCTCATATAATTTTGCAACCCCACCCTTCCCTGATTTGGCTCTGTCTTGAATGTACCATTTCCATTTAATTATGCTGGCTTCTTGAGCATGTCCTATTATGTGTGTTTTAGGAGAGCTCAGCACCCATTGCATAATCAGTATTTCTGGCCTCATCAATACATCATGGCCCACCGTCATTTGGTCAGTATCAACAAGGGCCCAGTAACATGCTAGAAACTGCTTCTCGAACGGAGTGTATGAGCTACCAGCATCGGGCAACTTACGACTCCAGAACCCCAATGGCACACGTTTCCTGTCTTGCTTCTGCCACACACTCCAATTAGCATAATTGTCTTGTACAGACACATTCAATTCCACTTCACCTTCCTTTAATGGCCATAGATCAAGCACCTGCTGCACGGTGTCTTTCGCCAAATCAAATGCTTTCTGCTGCTCTTCCCCCCACTGAAACTCATATTTCTTTCGTGTCACTTTGTAGAGGGGGGCCAGTATCTGACCTAAATGGGGAATGTGCTGCCTCCAAAACCCAAACAGCCCTATGAACTGCTGAGCTTGCTTTTTGTTCATTGGAGTGGTGAACTCAAGTATTTTCTGTTGGGCCTTCAGCACCATTTCTCGATGCCCATTATGCCACTGAATCCGTAGGAATATCACTGTCTCAGCTGGGCCTTGAATTTTGTTCGGGTTAATCTCCCACCCTTCCTTCTTCAATCCTTCCATAATGACCTATAACTGGTTTTGCACACTGCGCTCATCCTTGCCCTTAATCAAGATATCATCAATGTAGTGAGATATTTGTATGTCAGGTTTACACAGTATCTTGTCCAGGTGCTCTGCCACCAGCCGGTGACAGATAGTCTGGCTATGTATGTACCCCATAGGTAACCTTGTAAAGGTATACTGACGCCCGCTCCAAGAAAATGCAAACTGCTCTTGGCACTCTTGCAATTGGCACAGAGAAAAATGCATTGGCTAAATCTACCACTGCATACTAAGTCCCCTCAAACTTTTGGACATTCTCAATCAAGGTAATGGCATCTGGGACCACGGGCACTAAGGGAGGAGTGTGTTTATTCAACTTGCAATAATCCACCGTCATCCTCCAAGACCCATTCCCTTTTTCGACAGGCCAGAGAGGGTTGTTCCACACGGTAGTAATAGGGCGTAACACACCCGCCTCTACATACCCTTTGATGGTGTCTGAAATTTCCTTGTGCCCCCCAGGAATGCGGTATTGCTTCATTGCTACCCGCTTGGTTGCCACAGGCACCTGTACTGGGGGCATCTTCAATTTGCCTACGGTAATGGGTGTGCAGGTCAATGCACTCACCCCAAACTAGTATGTTTTACCTCCAGGTCCCAAAGTCAACCCTTCTAGAATGTCAAAGCCAAGTATGTACTCGGGTATCGGGACAGTCAGCACTTGGTATTTCTGCCTAGTCAAATTGCCTATTTTCATCTCCACTTCAGTTTGTACTGCAGGGGTCTCCTTCCCCCCTAGACCTGTAATAGTAAATTGTCTGCCTTTGAATCGTGCTGGATTTCCATGAATCAGAGAGGCCTCCGCCCCAGTGTCTATCAATGCTCGCACCCCTTGCATATTTCCTGGCCCCCAAAAAATCTTAACATTAACATGGGGCCGCCTATCAACTTTTATGCGAGCAGACGCTGCCGGAGCTTGGCTGTAGCCCTAGTCAAATTTTGAATGAGTGTAACCTGATTCTGCCTCTAACATTGCACTTACCACCTTCCTCAAATCAGCATATGTTGGCTGGTACGGGGAAGGTGTCCCCATAGACCATTCTTCCGGTTCTTCCTCAGGAGGGGCAGAAGGTGAGGTGTCCCTCTGGGGCTTAGTCACCACCTGTTTCTTAACCTGTTTGTAGCACTCCTTGGCTGCAAGCCCTCTCTTTTTGTATAGTTCGTTCATTACCCTGGTTTCAATGCCAAAAACATGTCCTTTCTCCAGCATGGGGTCTGGCATGGATTCACATGCTCATGAATATTCCCCGTCGTCAGGCCGGGAATCCTCAGTATAGAAAAAAATCGGTATCAGTTTCGTTTCTGATCTGTCTTTCTTAGTAGTAACCAATCACTGGTCTCTGGGTCATACTGCCCCCAGCCAATGACTGCCCTCTCCCTAAGCCCCGCCTCCGGAAGCCATCCTCAGATTTTTACCGCACGTTCAAGTGTTGGAAGTCCTCGTGCTGTAACTCTCAAGCTTTTGCTGCGTTTTCGCGCTTTTTCAGGAGATTTTTTCTAAATTTTCGGTTAAATAGAGCCTCAAGCTCCACCGTTTCTACATCCGATCAACGGGGATCCGTTTCAGAGTTTTCTACGCCCCGCAAGGGTGAAGATTTCGTCGAGTTACGCTTTTGGAGGATTCCAGAAGTTCCGAGGCCTACCCCGGACATGGCCCAGGAGAAAGGAAGCTCGACGATCGGGAAGCTGTTCAGGACCTGCCCTGGATGCCAGCTCCAGAATGTTTTCAAGGAGGACGAGCATTCGTTATGCCTCTACTGTCTCCATGAGGACAAGACGCACAAGGAGAAGGACTGTGCGTTTTGTGGGAACATGTCGGAGCGGACCATGAGGGATCGCTACCTCCGTCTCGTCAACTGGCTGGAAGGGAAGAGCCCGTCAGGCGAGAAGAAGAAAAAGAAGTCCGAGCGGTCTTCTAAGTCCTGTGAGGGCGCCCCGGCGACGGGGGCCCAACAAAAGGCTAAGCACCGCGTGTCCGCGGGCACCAGGAGCGCCGAACGGTCGGGCTCCTTGGCCGCCAGGCAGGGCGCATACTCCCCGGCGCCATCAACCACGAGCCAATGCTCTGGCTCGGGTAAGAGGAAGTCCGAGAACCCGGCAAAGCTTCTGGAGAGGCCCCGGCCGATCTCGAAGATTTCGGCAGAGGGGGAGCGAGGCTCGGACCCTCCCCCCAAGGTGAAGGCCCCAGGCGTCCAGAAGGTGACGATGGCCTTAATTCACCCTGCTAAGACCTCGATTGAGGATGTCGCCGCGGCCCTGGCTCAGCCTGTGGAGTCTACACCAGTGGAGGCGCCCTCAGGACCCAGAGACTCCCTGCCACCGCGGAGGGAGTCGTCTTTCAGGCCCATTGAAAAGACCCCCACGAAGTCCTCGTTGGAAAAGGTGGGGGAGGGGCTGGTGGCCATCATGGATACGGACACGACCTCTGAAGAAGAGCTCATCGAAGTCGTGGAAGAGGCCCACCCCATCGGGAGGGATCCCGACGAGGGCGACGACAAGAGCGACGGTGTCGCCGACAAGACTCCTCAAGAGCCCTCACGCCCGTCGTTTCCGGCGCCGCAGGACACCTCGGCGGCCATTTTGTCAGCGATTCAGTCCTTATGCTCGGAGATGAGGACAAGGTTGCCCCTTCCCCCGACGGAGGTACCTGAGCCAGACCCGACGGGGGAACCGGAGCCAGGACCTTCGGAGAGTCCACTGCATAAGAGGAGGAGGACGCATCCTACGCCACCTCTCCCACCTCTGCCTTCCCCCCGGTCTACTACCCACGGGGATGATACAGGCACGGACACGGCTACGACAGGTACAGATGACGACGGAGGCGACGACGGGACGTGTCCCCCGTCGCCCCCTGCTCGGGCGTCCCCGCCCGACGAGATTGGATCCTTTCATGCCATGATTTCCAGGGCATCCAAGCTTTTACAGCTCTGCCCAGAAGAAAAGAAGAAAGAAGGGTTCCTTTACCAACGGCGCGAGGCTAAAAGGAAGACGGTCCTTGCCGTACCGCTTCTTGATGACATCTGGGATGAGGGGCTCGCCCTCCTCAAGAACCCTGCCACGGCACCGGCAAAGAGGGACCGGTACGAGAAGAAGTACCGGGTCCCCAACGCTGCCCCCTTGTGCCTTTGGGCACAACCTACCCCGGATTCGGTCGTCTCGGCGGCGACAAAGAAGAAAGCTGGGGGGGCATCGGCCTCGACATCAACTTCCCCGCCGGACGGCGTGGGCAGGAAGTTGGACACGATGGGACGACGGATCATCTCATCCGCAGCGACGACTATTAAGGCGGCCAAGGCCCTGGCTATCGTAGCCCGCTACGACAGGGAGTTGTGGTTCAAAATCGCCCCTCTGTTAGACTTCCTTCCGGACGCCAAAAGGGCTGAGGCCCTTGAAATCCTACAGGAGGGTGAGATTGCTTCGGACCACGCCATCACGGTGGCAACAGACATCACCGACACCGGTTTCCGTCAGTTGGGCAACGGCGTTTGCTTGAGACGACAAGGATGGCTCAAGGCCACGGATTTCCACCAGGACGTACAAACCAAGGTTTTGGACATGCCCTTCGACGGGAACAACCTGTTTGGGAAGGCGGTTGATGAGTCCCTTCAGGCCATCAAGACAGACACAGAGACTGCCCGGGCACTGGGAGTTCTCCAACAACGACAGCCGTCCTTTCGGAGCTCCGGAGGCAGACAAGGTGCCTCCAAGGGATCCGGCAGTAGCTCCTCCACTTACCGCCAAGCGGCAAGATCTTCGTCCCAGGAAGCCTACAAGGGACGCGGCAAGTCAGGTGGTGCCCGTCGTCGTCGACAAGGAGGCAAGGCGGCCTCCAAACAAGATTGAACCGACCGTGGGGTCGGGCCCCCGCCGAAGCACCCCAGTGGGAGGCCGGCTGGCGAGATTCGTCAGCGTGTGGGAGTCCATCTCCAATGACCGTTGGGTGCAGGACGCCCTGGCCCAAGGGCACGCCCTCGAGTTTCAGAAGAAGTGCCCTCATGTTCCACCCGTGGCCAGGAAGGAAAATCACGTCCCTCAACTACTGTTGGAAGTAAGGGCGATGCTCAAGAAGGGTGCCATCGAGCTCGTCCCAAAGAGGCTTCGGGGCTCCGGAGTTTACTCAAGGTACTTCCTCGTAAAAAAGAAGACAGGAGGATGGCGCCCCATCCTGGATCTACGACGACTGAACAAGTACATCAAGGCACAGAAGTTCCGCATGGTCACCCTCCAGCATGTGCTGGGACAGCTGGAGGAGGGCGATTTCCTGTCGTCGTTGGACTTGGAGGATGCCTACTTCCACATCCCCATTCTAAAAAGACACCGAAAGTTCCTCAGGTTCGTGGTCCAAGGGCGGCACTACCAGTTCAAGGCCCTCCCGTTCGGATTGAAGTCGGCACCCAGGGTGTTCACCAAGTGCCTCGCACCGGTGGCGGCGCGGCTGCGCCTACAGGGGATCCACGTCTACCCCTACCTGGACGACTGGCTCATCCGGGCAAGGACAAGGGAGCTCGCGTGGAGCACACTGCGAAGACCGTCCAGCTGCTCACGGACCTGGGATTCTCCATCAACTTTCCAAAATCCCACCTGGTTCCGTCGCAAGTCGCCCTGTTTCTGGGAGCCAAGCTCGACACAGTGGCGCGGCTGGCCTCGCCGTCCGAGGAAAGGACCAGGACCATTCTGGGCAAGGTGCAGCGTCTGCTGGCCACGGACATGGCCAGGGTAAGATCTATCAAGTCCCTCCTCGGGATGATGTCCTCCTGCATTTATCTGGTGCGCCCTTGCAGGCTTCGGATGAGACCCTTACAGGAGTTCCTCGACGCCCGCTGGATCCAGTCGACGGGCAGCTTCGAGGACAGGATCCCTCTCAATGAGACGTTCCGTCAGGCGATCCGGTGGTGGGGTACCCGCTCCCATCTGTCGGCGGGCACGAACTTTCAGACCCCAGCTCACCAGGTGACGGTGACGACGGACGCCTCCCTGGAAGGTTGGGGAGCACACTCCGGAGATCTTCATGCGAGAGGCCTTTGGCTCCCACAGGAGAAGTCTCTCCACATCAACATCTTGGAGCTCCGCGCTGTGTTCTGGGCCCTCAGGTCTTTTCTTCCGTCCCTCAAGGGCAAGGTGGTGAGGATCTTCACCGACAACACCACCACGATGTTCTACATCCGGAAGCAGGGCAGAACCAGGTCCCCGGCCCTATCCAAGGAAGCCCAAGATCTGTGGCATTGGGCCGTCGCCCAAGGGATGTTTCTGGTGCCTCTTCATCTGGCACGAATAAAAAACACAATCGCCGACTCACTCAGCAGGGAGCTGCGCTCGTGCCACGAGTGGGAACTACGCCAGGATCAAGTGGATCGACTCTTCCGACGATGGGGCGAACCCCAAATCGATCTCTTCGCGACGGCAACGAATTCCAAGTGCCGGAGGTTCGCCAGCAGGTTCCCCCAGCCGAGGAGCATGGGCGATGCTTTCTCGTTCCCCTGGGACGGCCTATTTCTTTATGCGTTCCCTCCGCTGCCGTTGCTGCTCCGGCTCATCAACCAGCTCAAGAGGTCCCGGTGCAGGATGATCCTCGTTGCACCGGCGTGGCTGAGACAGATCTGGTTCCCGGACCTTCTGGACTTGTCAACGTCCCCACCAGTCAAGCTGCCGACGGACGCAGACCTTCTCTCCAGAGAAGGAGGCGCCATTCTTCACCACAACCCGGAGTCGCTGAACTTGCAGGCCTGGCTCCTGCAGCACTAGAGTTTGGAGGGTACGACATCCCGGCCGACTGCAGAGAGGTTCTTGCAAAGGCCAGGGCTTCCTCAACTCTCAAGTGCTACGGACATAAATGGAAGAGGTTCTCTGTCTGGTGCCGTGCACAGAAGATTAACCCTCTGCGGATTACGGCCCCTCAAGTACTGCCGTACCTACTGTCGCTGGCCAAAGCTGGACTGGCTCACGCCTCCATCAAAATACATCTGGCTGCAATCTCCCGATATACCAGGACGACGGGATGGGCGTCCTTATGGTCTCATCGCCTGGTGAAAGAATTCATGAAGGGACTATTCCGATCATTCCCGCCGGTGAAGGCTCCTGCCCCGGCGTGGGAGCTTAATGTGGTGCTGACCAAGCTCATGGGGGCCCCATTCGAGCCTATGCATTCGGCGCCTTTGAAGTTCCTGTCATGGAAGACAGCTTTCCTCGTGGCCATCACCTCCGCACGACGAGTGGGAGAGATCCAGGCAATATCTTGCAAGCCTCCATACTTGACTTTTCATGACACGAGGGTGGTGCTGAGGACACACCCATCCTTTATGCCCAAGGTGCCGTCGGACTTCCACCTCAACGAGCCCTTGGTGTTGCCAGTTTTCTTCCCGTCGCCTTCGTCGCCGGCCGAGAGGACTTTGCACTCGCTGGATGTAGCTAGAGCGCTGAAGTTCTACGTGGACCGCACAAAGAGTTTTCGGAAGACGTCACAGCTGTTTGTGAACTTTGGGACTGTGAATCAAGGGAAGGCTCTCTCGAAGACTTCCATTTCCAGATGGCTCTCCGGCTGCATCATGCACTGTCACCGGTTGGCAAACCGACAGCTGCCCGACCGTCCGAGAGCCCATTCGACCAGAGCGATCGCTGCTACCACGCCGTTCCTGTCTGGTGTGTCCCTGCTGGACATCTGCAGGGCTGCGACGTGGAGGTCGACGCACACCTTCACAAGATTCTACTGCGTCGATCGGGACTCCAGGGAGGAGTCCAGGGTCGGCCAAGCAGTGCTGCGCAACCTGTTCGCCTAAGGTGAGCCTGGTGAGGAGGTAAGAGTTGCTTAATGTTGAGTTGTTGTATTGCTTAATGTTGAGCCTGTTGCCACCTCCCGTGGTTGTGCATGTGTGTACTGCTATGTATTCTCTTGTTCATGAGCATGTGAATCCATGCCAGACCCCATGCTGGAGAAGGAACAAGTTACTTACCTATAACTGTTGTTCTCCAGCATGGGTCTGGCATGGATTCGCATGCGAACCCTCCCGCCTACCCCTCTGCGGCTCTTCACTTGGTCATACTGCCACTTTACGTGCTAACAAATCTGAGGATGGCTCCCGGAGGCAGGGCTTAGGGAGAGGGCAGTCATTGGCTGGGGGCAGTATGACCCAGAGACCAGTGATTGGTTACTACTAAGAAAGACAGATCAGAAACGAAACTGATACTGGTGTTTTTCTATACCGAGGATTCCCGGCCTGACGACGGGGAATATTCATGAGCATGTGAATCCATGCCAGACCCATGCTGGAGAACAACAGTTACAGGTAAGTAACTTGTTCCTTCTGGTCACTCGGGAGTCTCTACTATCTTGCCTCCTGCCTTCAGTTCTTCTCTACTATGCCCCTCTCTCTCCCGTGGCTTGTCATCACTCTTGTCCCACTCCCCTAAATCTGCGAGTTGCCGAATGGCATCCACTACTTAATCAGTGGGTTTGCCTGTCATACCTACAAGCAAAGTCATAATGACACTTTTGTATGCGGGGGGGCAGTTCTGATCACCATATTCCTGGTTGAAACTGAAAGCGGTACGACCCCCATGTGTCTTGGTGCATCTATGTGAATTGCCTCTTTCATACCATGCTCTCTGACCTTTTGAATCGCTTCTTTCAAAGTATACCGCTTTTCCTCGCTGGGCTAGTCTGTGGTAATAGGATACTTTCGATTACATGCCTGGGCTGCTAGGTGCAACAAAGACACCTGTGGAGCTTGCCCATTCTCCTTGGGGGACGGCCCTGCCCTTAAGGCCTCCTGTACACTGGTGTCATTGTACAAAGGCAAAAAGCGCAGTGAGTCTATGGCATCTACCAACAACCCTGCTGCGCCGCCATCTAGCAATCTCACCATCCATGTCAATAAAGGCTCCCCTGACCTTTGCCTCAAACGAGTAATGATTTCCCCAACCTGAGTGTAATCTTCCAGCGTGGTTAAATCCACAACCCCGCCTGCAGGATTCTGCGGGTGGGGTCCGGCACGCCGTTTTCTAACCGGCTTAGCCGCCACTGTCTTTTGATTAAGTTCTGCTTTGGAATCTGACTCATTTGCCAAGCTGCTCTCTAGGCTTGTTGAGTCAAAAATGTCTCTATCCCACTTATCAGGGTCCCAATCCACACCTGCGGTGGCGATTACAGCTGCCACTTTCCTTTGGTTGACCCCTCCCCGTCTTTTTCTGTACTTGTACCGGGCTACTCTGACTGCTGCCCTCTCTGCCACAGCCCGATATTTATCAGCTTTATCTTTGAAAAGTTTCATTTGAATCTGCTGCATCAACGCAATCTGCTTTTCTGCAGCCAACTCTTTTTCTAATCACAAAATGTTATCTTTCATTTCCACATTTTTCTGATGTATCTTTCGGTAGGCATGCAGGAGAACCCAACCCCGCCTGCCCAGCGCGGTGCATTCCTTTCCCCTCTCTACTGAAATCTGTTGTAAACAAGACATTGCTTCTGATGGATCAGCGTCTCCCAATCCATCATCCCATGTTTCACTTAGCCCCGCGCCACATGCCCACACCTGGGCCAATTTATCATATGGGCTTTTAGCCCACCCTGGAATTATAACATCGGAACATTCACCGCCAGCGGGAACGCCCTTTTTCCTGAACAAACTATTCCTCATTACAGTAATGTACAAAACCTCTTTATATATATATATATATTTTTTTTTTACACTGCAGTCACTCGCGCAAACACGCACACACAAAAAAACAGATTAACACAATCCAACACTCTCTGCCAAATGAAAACAACCTTTTGCTTGCGATGTGAGCAAAGCCTATCTGCATTCAAACAGATTCTTTAATATTTGGAGCAATTCATCACAAATATCCCATCCTCATCGCCAAAAATGTATTGCTTGCCAAGAGTGCGCAGACAGTCATTAATCACCAGTACAGTTGCAGAGCCAATACTTTGAACGCAGGTAGACGACGCAATGACTTACAACCACACGCACACTTAGAGAGTAAGTAGCACTTATACAGCTATTTATTCATAGTTAAACATACATAAGCAATAAGTGATAACACAGGAATAAATCACAGATAAATCACACAAAAGATAGTAAGTTAGCAAGCATACATCACCATGGGCGTACCTGAATCCCTCATCTCGCCAGAAGCAGCTGGAAGACCCCGGTAACAGCCAGGCCGAGAGCACAACAGCCCACAGGTATATCGGACCAAGGCGTCCCCCCTCCGACTGAGGTCTTTGTGCTTATCCCGTCTGACCACTGCAGAGCTCCGCATATATGCACTCCTCAAAAGGGGTGGCAATTTCTCAAACCTTCTGGCATTAGCGCTTGCGCATTGATGAGTGACCGTTGGTTGCCAGCTGGGTCAACCGACAGTAACCCCAAGGAGCAAAGTGCTTCCCTCTCCTAAAAATGCCACGGAAAACAGTTCTATAACTCCTCTCGAAACCTTGGCGCGGGCAAAGCAAACAACAACAAACCTTGTTATCTGGTACCAGCCGACACCTGCGGATTGTAGCTTTCCCAGTGCCGTGTCCTTGGCTGAGAAGGCCTGCATTCTAGGCCCAGCAGCGAATAACGTTAAAAACATGTTTTTTCGCAAAGCAAGTGCAGCTTTCCACTGAGGCATGGATAAATATCCATTATGGCTCTGAGTGCCCCCAGAATGTATTGCGCACCAGCGCCATGTTTTAGCTCAAGCATCACAGTTGGGCCTATGGTTATGCCTTTCCACTTTTTTTTAATCATCTCTGGTTTCTCCTGAGTGAGGTGAGTTTCCTGCAGCAGGGCTATGTCTATTTTCTGCCTCTTCAAGTACATCATCACTTTATTTCTCTTCAAGTAGGTATTAAGCCCCCTGACATTCCAGGTTATTATTTTGAGGTCACCCATCACCCTTTCGATCCTTCCCTCCATTTCGCCCTCCACCATCTGTGGCTCGAGGGTACCCAACATGGGTTGTGCACAGAGGTATGCAGGTCCATGCTCATTCCTTAACCTCTATTCCTTCAAACCCCCCAATTCCCTTCCCCCCTCCCGTCCCAACCCCAACTGTTGCTCAACCCTCTCTCAAACGCTTCCCAACTGCCCTCCTCCCCCCCAAACTTCTCAACCAAATACACTGCACACATCCCCCCGCCCTCCCCTCCCTCCTCCCAACCCTTTCCCAACTGTTTGCCAGCTCCATCCCTGGATCTCAGGCTTCCCTGCATTTAGTTCTTTAATCGGCGATGCTGATCTCAAGAACGGAGCAGGAGGTTACCGGTCTAATGGCAACCCACCTAAACTAATAGTGGGGGTATAAGAACTGGCTCCACTGGTCTCCCGCATTTTGCGCTAGTTCGCCCTGCCTGGGCTCTCGTGCATATGCTACCCATTAAAAGCTGTCACAGCTAGCATTGCCCTAACTTATATTCCAGTCCCAATGTCTGATTAAGCGGCATCTCGCTGCCTGCCACCGCAGTTCTACTTATCTGTTCCATCTTCGTTATGGTTATCTGCGTCCGACGGGCAGTTCCGGGAGTCCAATCATTCTATCGCTTTTTCCGGGGTGTCAAAGAACAAGGCTTTGTTGTCATGATACACCTTCAATTTCGCCAGGTACATCAGCATATATTTGTAGCCCGCCTCTCGCAATCTTCTCTTCACTGACCCATAGTTCATCCGTCGTCTCTGCACCAGTAGAGTATAATCCGGGTATGCTGTGTTGTCCGCTGATGCTCTTCGTATAGTGCCCCTTTTACGGAAATGTTCAAGGATCTTCTCTCTATCTCGATAATTTAGGATTTTTGCTATTATCGGTCTTGGGGGAGCACCCGGCCGTGGCCTCCTTGTTAGGGCTCTGTGTGCCCTCTCCACTGCGAAGCCCTGAGAGAGCGCACATCCCCCTATTTCCTGTAGCAGCATCGTCTCGACGTAGTCCGTCGGGTTCGACCCCTCTGCCCCTTTTGGTAATCCCACGAGACGGATGTTGTTTCTCCGGGCCCGTCCCTCTGCTTCTTCTTTTCTATCTTCCAGGTTGCTCACCCATTGTCTCAGGACGTGTAGCTCCGATGCGTGAGACGCGCATGCCGCAGTGTTTGGGGCCAATTCTTTCTCCAGTTCGCCTGTACGTTCCGCTAATGTTCGAACATCCTGTCGAAGGAGATTCATGTCTTCTCGGACTTCTCCAACTTTAAGTTCCAACGCTACTTTGAGTTCCGCCATGGCGGTCTCCAATTTAGTTGCCCAAGTAAGTTTAAGGTCAGGGATTGCCTCCAGAATCTGCTGGTTGCTTTGCGCTGCGGTAGAGTCTGTAGAGGGGGTCTTTCCCTTACTTCTAACTCCTTCCTGCAGTTGCAGGGACCTAGCAAAATCCTCCAGCGTGGATTGTTTCACTTTGGGCTTCATCGCTCTATTAGACATCTTGCCGCTGCCTCAGTACTACAATTTAGCTGTCCTGTGTGTGTCCATCAGTTATCCGAGGCAATTTGTGGTCAGCCGTGGCAGCAGAAAGCTGCAGTTAATGTCGACTTTCAAGTGGGTTATCATCTCCAGCGTCGCCGGCTGCTGTGACCACCCCCCTGCTTTAGTGCGCCAGTCTCTGTTGGGCCTGGTTACAGCCGGCCTCCTTGCTCTTTGCACCTTGGTGGCTGTTGATTGTACCACTTGGTTGTGTGCCACGCCTTTGATTGTGCCTCTTGGTTGTGTGCTGCGCCGCAGATCAGCCCCCAAAATGCTCCCGTGGGGCACCCACGTTGCTACCTTCCATCAAATTAGTTTGCTGCCATGGGCTCCCTGCCACACCATGTCCGGCGGGTGTCTGTTATTCCTACACCCACTTTACTCTCTGCACATGTTACTGGGCCACCTATGAGGCATAGCATCCGAATGCCGGATGCCACTAAGTTTCCGGGCCGGTTTGTTCCCCCTGACGAAACCGCCACTCGTCCTGCAGGTGCTGCCTAGTCTTTGTCTCCACTTTCGCATCTATGCCAGCGCCGGCAAACTCTCCCGGGCTCACCGCCGGTCCCGCTCCAACTGCGGTATTAGCAAGCCTCACAACAGCGAGTGGCCACTATCTGGTCCCCTTCTGTAGTGAACGGAGGTGTCCCAGTATACCTATGTGCCTGTCCGGGCATGACGTAGGATCGTGTCCCCTCACGGGTGCTCGTTCCCGAGCGCAGCCCGTGTGTGCTGTGTCTGTCCCCGTGGCCCAGGTGTCACGCCTCGGGTGCTCTGCCCCGCGTACTAAAGGCGTCCGCGCCAGATCACCTAGTTCGCTGTCCCTATGTGCTGTGCCTCAGCACACTTTCGGCCCCTCACGCTTCCCATCCAACTCGCAGGGCTTGTATTCCGACAGCCTCTTCTGTGTTCTCCCCTCGCAGAGCGGTCTTCCGAAGCGGGGTGCTTTCCGTTCTTCCACGACTTCAGCTGCCAAGGTCTATGCTTCCAGCTTCGGCAGCCCCCATCGGGCTGATTCCACCTTCATTGTGCATTTCAGATTTTGCATGCACCTACGTTGCATGCTATGTTTCACGCTTCGACGTGACAACAGGTGCAGTTTCTCATTACATTCGGTGGGTTTGCAGCTGCATTAGGCATCGCTCTCCTTTGTTTGGCAGTCGGGTCCGGCCGACATTTTCTTCCAGAGCTTCGTCTCTCTCGCCCTTGCTACAATGTCTACGTAGCTACTTTGTAATCCTCCGATTTCGTCCAGGAAGCGATCGTTCTATGCCGCATACATTCCCACCATTGCCTCAAGTGCAATCCTGATGTCTCGTGCTGCTGTTTTAGGTATCTTTATGCCCAGGATGTTGTAAGGATCGGCAGGAGATGGTTTGGAACACATCCTATGTCATGGCTGCCTAGCCATGCCCCCAAGATAATGGTATTATTATGCGAGCATCTAAGTTTGGCAGACAGAGATTCACAATTGGGAATCTGTCATGGCCACTGGGCAACAACCACTTGTTCCATCATATAAAGGGTCCAGGTGGACCCAGTCTTGGCGCCTTTGGCGCCAGGCTCATGTGAAAGTGTGCTCTGCACACTTTATTTCTGGTGCACATGTTCTTTCCGCCCCTTCAGGGTCCCCACATGCATCCAGGTTGGCCGTGGACATAGGAAAACATTGAGCTGCATGTGCAGCATCCTCTGGGTGCGGCAAGGTGGGGCCACAAGGCGGAGCCAAGGGGGCATAGCTGGGACCAGGCTATTTAAGCCTACCCCGCCCGCATGCAAACGCTTTGTGTTAGTCTGCTTATAGCAGCGTAACGCTCACCGCCGCCTGAAGTGCTCTTACCTGTTTTCAGCAATACCATTGCTTGGAGCGCAGCTTACCTGATGTCAGCAACATCATCTCGTGCGCGCATCTGACCTGATTCCAGCAAAACCATTGCCAGAAGCGCATCTTACCTGATTTCCAACAAAACCATTGCCTGAAGCGCATCTTACCTGATTCCAGCAAAACCATCGCCTGAAGCCATCTTACCTCATTCCAGTAGTCACCGCAGTCGGAGCGCATCCTCACCTGTTCCGGGTGTCTAAGCAGGAGCTCGTCTCACTCCGCATCCTCGTGAATCCCTCCATCCAGCAACCGCTGGCAGGCCTTCGGATAGCTGCCTCTCGTCAGACGTCGCCAGGCCGCCTCTGCAGGAGAAAAGGAGAAACAAGGTTAGAAACAACATAAAGACTTTGTGCTAAGGTCCCGCGCAACACATTCCTCGCACTTGACCTTAGAACCAAACTTACTTTCTACATCATAAACTCCTCTGGCCCCCATTTGGACTTGCTTTCAACACTGCAACTCCGCTGGGCCCTTCACCACCTATTGGGGAGAAGGAAAGACATTACACGGGTTACGGACAATAATCACGGAAAAAAGACATTGCAAAAGGATATGGACAATAATCATTGTTGAGAAACACTTAACTTAGAAGTGGATCAGCCACAGCCAGTCTGGGCCGCCACGCACATGGACCAGTTAAGAAACTAGATTAATTAAAGGCGCCACTGCAGTTGAGAAGCAGGACGGAGAGAGCTCATCCTCATAAATAAACAGGTGATACTATATGGATAAACGCATGCTCATCTCGTTCTGGGAAAAAGGGTTCAAGGGAAATCAAAAGTCCGACCACAGCATTTTCACGGCCTCTCGTATTCTCTCAGTGGCAGTGTCTGCAACCAGCGCAGTCCACACTACCAGAGCAGGGGAAGAAGCCTGATCCAGAGGAGCCAAGTCCAGGGAGGGCTGCAACCGTGCCCCAACGCCCCCGCAGAGACCAAGTGAGCGTAACAGAACGCAAAGCCTCTCTGAATCTCTGTCTGGGCGTTAAGGACACCTCGGAAACTGACCAGTTCGCCCAATTGCTGGGGGAACTGCGGGCCGAAGTACATGCCTCCAGACAAGAAACCAATGCCTTAAGAAGGGACCTTATTGTAGCCCGAAAACGAACTGATGACTTGGCAAGGCAGATGCTTCAGACACAGGCCGGGCAGGTTCCATTACCTGGAATTGCACAGACTCCTATGCCGCAGCCATCACCAATAGTTCAAGTGTGCTCCTAGGGGCTGTGCCACTGCCCCCGCCTGAACGTTTTACCGGCAATCCTAACAAGTATACCATATTCATGAACCAATGTTGCCTTCACTTTTTGTGCCATCCTGGGGCCTTTCCTAACGATAGCGCAAGAGTCGCCTTTGTACTTTCATACTTGGGAGGCAGCGCAGCGGACTGGTCGATAACATTAGTAAATCAGGATGATCCTCTAATCCGAAACTGGAGAATTCCAACGAGAACTGGAGAAATTGTTTGCTAGACACACCCAAGGACAAGCCCTGGATAACGAACTATTGTCCCTCAGACAGGGAAACCATGACTGCTACAATCGGAAAACGTCACAGCAGTGGATGGTTCTCAGTTGTCATCCGGCCCAGTGACGCAACATACCGACAAAGTCATGCTGATGTGTCAGGATGGTCATCGGAAAGACATCTCTTTCGATCTTATCGGGGCTCCTCAGTTCCAAATGATCTTAGGAATGCCTTGGCTGGAAACCCATAACCCCAGGATTGACTGGCGAACACGAGTGCTGACCTTTCCTCAAGAATGCGCCAATTGCTGCTACCACAAAAGCGTGAAGCGCCAGGAACTCAAGGCGAAATCTATCCTGGGGCTCTCTGGTTCCCTACCCCCTGAATATCTGGATTACCTGGACGTGTTCCAAAAGGAGCAAGCAAATACCTTGCCTCCACATAGACCTTACGACTGCCAGATCGATCTGGTGCCCGGAGCACAAATCCCCTGCAGTAGAATCTACGCTCTAAGAGAGCAAGAAAACCAGCATCTGAAGTCTTACCTGGATCAGCACCTAGCTAACTGATTCATCCGCCCGTCTAAGTCTCCTGCCTCCTCTGCTCTCTTTTTCGTACTTGAGAAAGAGGGCGACTTAAGTACTTGTATAGATTATAGAGCCCTGAACCAGATCACAGTAAAAAACAGATATCCCCTACCACTCATCCCGGAGCTGCTAGATCAGGTGAAGAATGCTCATATCTGCACAAAACTGGACCTACAAGGAACCTACCACCTTGTGAAAGTTAAAAATGGAGACGAGTGGAAGACGGCATTCCAAACCAAATACAGACTTTTCGAGTATCAGGTCATGCCCTTTGGGTTATGTAATGCACCAGCCGCGTTCCAATTCTTCATGAACGATGTGCTTCACAAATTATTGGACGTTTGCGTACTCGTTTACATTGATGACATTCTTATCTACTCAACGTCCAAGGAGGATCATGGTGGCCATGTATCTGGAGAAGCTTTGTCAGCATCAGCCGTTTGCCAAATTGGAAAAATGCTTCTTCCATGTCACAGAAGTTGCATTTTTGGGCTTCATGCTTACCCCACAAGGAGTTCACATGAACACCCACAAGGTGGATGCTATCCTTCAGTGGCCATCCCCAACATCCACAAAAGAAGTACAAAGTGTGCTCGGATTTGCCCATTTTTACCGACGGATTATCCTAAAGTTTTCGCAAATAGTTAATCCAATCACTTCCCTATTGAGAAAAAATAAGAATAAGAAATTCTTCTGGTCCCCCAAAGCAGAAAATGCCTTCCAGGAATTGAAACTTGCCTTCACCATAGCACCAGTTCTTCGGCATTCCCAACTTGACCTGCCTTATGTGGTCAAAACGGACGCCACCAGCATAGCCATGGGAGCAGTATTATCGCAAAAGGACACAGACACTGGGCATTTACATCCCATAGCATTCTGGTCCCATAAGTTTTCAGCGCCGGAATTAAACTATGCAATCACTGACAAGGAACTACTAGCAATCAAAGGAGCCTTCAAAATCTGGAGACACTACCTTTTAGGGGCAAGACACACGGTCACAGTTATCACAGATCACCATAATCTGCAATACTTGAAAACTGCCAAGGCCCAATCCTCTCGCCATCTTCGCTGGGCTCTCTTCTTTGCTGAACACGATTTTGTCATTACTTACAGACCTGGAGTATGTAATGGGAAAGCAAAAGCCCTGTCACGCATGGGTGAGGACAAAGAAGCTTTCACAACACCCGAGCCACTGGCCATTTTTCCCGAAGAACGGATCCGAAACCAGATCGCTGCAACCACCTGTTGGGAGGACTTAAAGACCGATCTTCAATCTCAGATGAACCAAACAGCTCAACAGGAGTGGTTGGATAAAGGAGATCAATACTCCATCAAAAATGGACTACCCTATTTTCAAGGAAGACTATATATTCAGGACAAGAAAATGCAAAACCAAATAATAGCAAACTACCACAAATCATTAGTGGAAGGACATCCAGGGATTGCCAAGACTCAGAACAAAATTCAAAAGAGCTATTGGTGGCCAACCTGTAGAAAAGACGTTGCCCAATTTATTGTGACTTGTGGTGTCTGCGTGCAACACAAATCCCAGAAGTTTAGGCTTGCAGGGTTTCTGCGTCCATTGACTGTGCCACCAGCACCATTGCATACGCTGTCTATGGACTTTTTCACCCATCTTGCGACTGTAACGCTTACCTTGGGCTCCGCGGGAACACCACTCCTGATAACCTCAACTACTCTTCTCTGGGTGCGTGGTTCTCTCACTAACCCTTTCTTCTTCAATAAGCAGAAAATCTGTGGACTATAACAGGAACTAGTCAATGGTGGGTTCTGTGTAAATAGCAGTGAACTGTCTTCTTACTAGTCAACCCCTCCCTTGCCTACTGATTTCACCTTGCTCACCTCTGTTTATGTTGTAATGGGCTCTCCATCCTGCTTCTGGGCAGGGTCGCAAGTTCTGAAGAAGGGCACTTTTGTGTGTGGGAAGGTAAGGGACTACCTCTGGTTGGAAGGGTGCTAAAGAGTATCCCAATAACAACAAGAGATTCTTCAAGACAGCTGGGAGTGTTTAAGGTGATTACAATAGACACTAGGTGCGTGGACAGTGATGAAGGTGCTAACCCCAATCCTGAAGGAAATGCTACCTACACCAGTAAATTACCTCAAAATGTTCCACACACAATCTGGGGGTGTATGAGTGAGTTGCACCCTGACACTCGAACAAACACCAGAATAGAGCTATTCCTGTCAAGCGACTCACTATGCAAATTTCTTTCCTCACACAAACTCCAAGGGTAACTTGGAGCACAAGGCGTCAATGCTAAACTAGTGGTAATGGTTTGACGCGGTACGCACTGTCATGCCATGAACTAACGTGACAACTGTGACAAGGAATGCGCCAATTTTTTGTGAAACAATTCCGCCAGGCAACCCACAGACTCCGTAATGCTCTGCAGAGTGAAGCGCGGCTAAAACATGCCAATGCTCATAAACTACAAGGATGCGCTATTACGAGCTGTAACCATTAACAATGCTTGACATGGGAGCGATACTTGCGGTAAGTAGGAGGTGGCAGGAACACTTCTCCTGAACACTTTTCTCACAGAAGAACGCCAATTCCTCAAAGGGCACACGCAACAAGAGGGACAGGAATGAGACACAAAAGGTGAAATATGGAACTATGGAAGGAAAAAACTGAATGCAACGGGCAGAACTATTATAGTGTAACGAAGGAGGACTGTGGAATTCCTGTCAGTAGATGAACCGCGGTAAGCGTCCGCTGAGACAGCAAGAGGACGCGAAGCGCAGCACAACAAAGGGGAGGGGCTTAAATACTCACAGAGCTCACACCACTAGTCTACACTGCAGTAATCAGGGAAGGCCGCCTGGCGGCCATATTGAGCGATGAGGAAATGCCTGAATTGCAATTGGCCACAGTGTTCCTTCTGCTCTTAGCCCAGGAATGGTACGCCGCCACCCAAGACCTCCTAGGGGAAACTCCATGGAAAAATCCCGTGGTCATGACAGTATTCCCCCCCACAAAACCCCTCCTAAGCTGGAGCTCCCCTTCCTAGGTTTGCACGGGTTATCGCGATGATAGGCCTTTAACAATCTGGGGGCATGAAGATTTTCAAGGGGCTCCCATGTCCTATCCTGAGGACCGTACCCTTTCCAATCCACTAAATAGAATAATTTATTGCGCACAATCTTAGAGTCCAAAATTGCCTTGACTTCATATTCAAGTTGATCATTCTCTACTTCCACACGAGCTGGAGCATCTTGGATGCGAGTGTTCGGATGGACTGGTTTCAAAAGGGAAACATGGAAGACCGAATGGATTTTCATGGTTTTTGGAAGTGTTAGTTTCATGGTGACTGGGTTGATTATTTTTTCAATGGCAAATGGCCCCAGAAATCGTGGAAGAAATTTTCGTGACCCTTTTAAGGCCACATTTTTGGTGGCTAACCACACCAAATCCCCCACCATATAATCTGGAGCATCACATCTATTGCTATTCGCACATTTCTTCTGAGACTCCTTGGCCAAGGACAATTGTTCTCGTGCTTGATCTATGTCAATAGTAATCTTTCCGTGCAGAGATTTCACTGCTGGCATCTCCAAAGGTTCAGGTGGATCAAAGGCCGATGTGCGTGGGTGCCGGCCGTGCAAAGTGTAGAATGGACTAAGTCCAGTGGAGGCATGGACAGAATTATTATAGGCATACTTAGCAATCCACAAAACATTTAACCAGGTGTCTTCAATTTGATGCAACATATATCTCAGATACTGTTCCAAGGTTTGGTTGGTTTGCTCAGTTTGACCATCAGTCTTGGGATGATGGCTGGTGGACAGGCGCACATCGAATTTTGCCAACTCGCAACATTTCCTCCAGAATTTGAAGACAAATTGACTTCCCCGGTATGAAACTACTACTGAAGGAAAGCCATGCAGTTTCACTATGTTCTCCAAAAAGGTGTTTGCCAAGACTGATGCTGTAGGTAATCCTTTCAATGCTACAAAATGCGCCATTTTTTAAAATAAATCCACCACCACCAAGATAGTATCAAACCCTTCACAAATAGGTAAATCTGTAATGAAGTCCATAGAAATGGTATGCCAGGGAGCAGGTGGTACACTCAATGGTAAGAGAAGGCCAGCAGGTTTCCTTTTTTTAGTTTTATTTTGAGGGCAATTACCACATGTTTTCAGGGATTGAACGACATTTTTTTGCCAAGTAGACCACCAGTATGATCTCTTCACTTTCTCCAAGGTTTTGGTGATACCCGGATGGCCTTCCAACTGAGCACCATGATAGTTAGCAATCACTTGTGCTTGCAGCTGGGGGGTGGGCAAATACAAACGTTCCTGATAAAAAGGCAAACCATCTTGTACTGAAAAACATTCTCCCTTTGACTCCCATCTTATCAATTCCTCCTTAGAGGTGCTGGTTTTGATCTTATTTCTCAGCTCTTCAAAGGTCGGATCTGAAGTATCCATAATTCCAAGCACCTTGTCTCCAGAAATTATCTCCACAGGATCCACAGGCACATAAGCTTCTTCCCCTTTTCCTATGCGGGATAGGGCATCCGCCTTCCCATTTTGCACACCTAGTCGGAATGTAATGACAAAGTCATATTCTGCAAAAAAGAGGGCCCATCGCAACTGTCTGGAGGATTGCGCTTTTGCAGAGCGTAGATATTGGAAGTTTCGATGATCGGTGAAGATGGTTACCGTGTGCCTTGCTCCTAACAAGTGATGATTCCACTCTTTAAGCGCACACTTAATAGCCAATAGCTAATAGTCAGTAATAGTATAGTTCAATTCTGCAGAGGAGAATTTTTTGGACCAAAAGGGCACAGGGTGCAGTTCTTGGGTGTCAGGGTTGCGCTGAGACAAAACAGCTCCCATGGCTACATTTGAGGCATCTGTCTCAACCACAAAAGGAAGATCAGGTTGCGGATGTTGGAGCACAGGTGCGGTGGTAAATCGCTCCTTTCGTTTCTTGAAGGCCTCATCAGCTTCCTTAGTCCACTCAAACTTTCTGTTTTTTCGAAGCAATGATGTGATAGGATGAACCAAACGAGAAAAGTCAGAGACGAATCGCCGGTAAAAATTTGCAAATCCAAGGAAACTTTGAATTCCCTTGACTGAAGTGGGCGCAGGCCAGGTAAGAATGGCATCGACCTTCCTGTTATCCATCTTGATTCCATGTGCAGACAGAATGAATCCCAAAAACTCCACTTCAGGAACATGGAACTGACATTTCTCTAACTTGACATACAGAGAGTTGTCCTTGAGAGTTTGAAGTACAGCAGTCACGTGCCTTACATGATCTGAAGGGTTTGCGGAGAAGATTAGAATGTCATCCACATAAACCACCACACAGATGTCCAACAATTCTCTGAAGATGTCGTTCATAAAGGACTGAAAGGCCGCTGGAGCATTACAAAGCCCAAAGGGCATCACTTGGTATTTGAAGAGACCAAACCACGTTCGAAAAGCGGTTTTCCACTCATCTCCTTTCTTAATTCGAATAAGATGATAGGCGCCATGGAGGTCGAGCTTGGTGAATATCCGTGCCTGTTTCACCTGATCTAGCAAGGTCGAGATGAGGGGAAGTGGATATCGATTCTTCACTGTGATTTGATTCAATGCTCGGTAATCCATGCAGGTTCTCAATTCCCCTTCTTTCTTGGGCACAAAAAAGAGCGGAGAGGCCACTGGAGACTTGGATGGCCTGATGAACCCATTAGCCAGGTACTGATCCAAATACGACCTCAAATGGACATTTTCTTTTTCGGTAAGGGCATACATTGTGCTGCACGGAAGCTGTGCTCCGGGAGTGATATTGATTTGACAATCATAAGGCCGGTGTGGGAGGAAAACTTCGGCTTGTTTTTCTTCTTGAAAGGTATCCTGGAATCTTTGATACTCTCCTGGCAAGGAACCTATGAGACCTAGGGTAATCGGAGTACTTGGATCAGGCTGCAATAGTTACTGGATCTTCTGTTGACCTAAACCTTACTCTGACAACTAGAGGCAAACGTCAGAGTTTGGGAACACCAATCGATTAAGGGGTTATGCTTTTCTAACCAGGGTATTCCCAAGATGATCTGTAATTGTGGGGCTCGAAAAAGGTCAAAAGAGATCCTCTCCCTGTGTTCCTCCTGACAAAGCATGATGAGATTATTAGTGCACTGTGTTACGGGACCTGACACCAATGGAGTGCCATCCACCCCGGAGACGTTCTCAGCTTCTAATTTCTCCCTTAAAGAGAGTCCCAATTTGCTAGCCAGATTTAGATCCATGTAATTGCCAATAGCCCCACAACCAATGTATGCAGTTAATGCATGCCTCTTTGTGGGAGTCTCGGGACTAAAAAGGACAATAGGGAACACGAAGTGTGAGGTCACGGCAACCTTTTCCATGCTCGACAAGCTGACCTCTAAACTTGTCGGGCACTGGATTTTTCTGCCATCTGATCTTTCTTGTCCGGGTTAACACCCCCCAAAGGTTTCCTAGCAGGCTTCACTGGACAATCTTTTAAAAAGTGACCGGCCTTGCCACAATACAAACACAACTGGAGTTGACGTCTTTTCTCCCTTTCGGCTTGGGAGATTGGACCTCGGATTCCACCCAACTGCATGGGTTCAGAATGAGTATCTGAGCCTGGTTTTAACAATGGTTCTCTTGGGCGAACTACAAAGGCTCGGCTGTCTTGACGAGCTCGACCTGTTCTTCGGTCCTGTAAACGGTGATCCAACTGTATTGTTAAGTCCATGAATTCTGTGATATTTTCAGGCGGATTCACTACTTGAGCCAACACATCTTTCAACTCACTGCGCAATCCACGATAAAATAATGTTGTTCTTTTTTCCGAGGGCCAATTAGTTTCTGACACCATCATGTTAAAAGTGGCCACATATGCAAGCAGTTCCTGATTACCCTGCTTGAGCGACAGCAGTTCATTGACCAACGCCTGTCCTTGAGTGTGACGCGCAAATAGTTTTTCTAACTCTCGTTGGAACTCTGCGAAGTTCTGTAACACTGGGTCGTCCCTATTAACCAGGGGAATAGACCAATCGGCCGCATATCCACCCAAATAAGACAAGACAAATGCAACCTTTGATTGGTCAGTGGGGAACACTCCCGGCCTGCACAAAAAATGCAATCTGCACTGATTTAAGAAGACTGCAAATCTTTTAGGATCCCCTGTAAAACCTTCCAGGGGTGCCAGAGGAATATTCCCAGGAATGACCACTTGGACAGGAACCGGGGACGGTTTAGAGGTGGAAACCTGGGAATTACCTTGGGGTAAGGGCACCTGTCCCGCTTGATTCTGTAACAATTGAGGAGCCAGCTCCTCGGTCCACTCTCTATTTATTCCTAATTCTCTTCTAAGAGCACTGGTTTCGGACCGAGCAGCATGGACTTCAGCCCTTAGTTCTCCCAGAAGTTGGGTTAACTGGTCTACCTCAGGAGTTCCCATGGTGTCCAGGCAGAGCACATTTCCGTACGGCTTCGCGTTCTGTAACGCTTACCTTGGGCTCCGCGGGAACACCACTCTTGATAACCTCAACTACTCTTCTCTGGGTGAGTGGTTCTCTCACTAACCCTTTCATCTTCAATGAGCAGAAAATCTGTGGAATATAACTGGAACTAGTCAATGGTGGGTTCTGTGTAAATAGCAGTGAACTGTCTTCTTACTAGTCAACCCCTTCCTTGCCTACTGATTTTACCTTGCTCACCTCTGTTTGTTGTAATGGGCTCTCCATCCTGCTTCTGCGCAGGGGCGCAAGTTCTGAAGAAGGGCACTTTTGTGTGTGGGAAGGTAAGGGACTACCTCTGGTTGGAAGGGTGCTAAAGAGTATCCCAATAACAACAAGAGATTATTCAAGATAGCTGGGAATGTTTAAGGTGATTACAATAGACACTAGGTGCATGGACAGTGATGAAGGTGCTAACCCCAATCCTGAAGGAAATGCTACCTACACCAGTAAATTACCTCAAAATGTTCCAAACACAATCTGGGGGTGTATGAGTGAGTTGCACCCTGACAATCGAACAAACACCACAATAGAGCTATTCCTGTCAAACGACTCACTATGCAAATTTCTTTCCTCACACAAACGCCAAGGGTAACTTGGAGCACAAGGCGTCAATGCTAAACTAGTGGTAATGGTTTGACGTGGTGCGCACTGTCATGCCATGAATTAACGTGACAACTGTGACAAGCAATGCACCAATTTTTTGTGAAACAATTCCGCCAGGCAACCCACAGACTCCGTAATGCTCTGCAGAGTAAAGCGTGGCTAAAACATGCCAACGCTCATAAACTACAAGGATGCGCTATTACGAGCTGTAACCATTAACCATGCTTGACATGGGAGCGATACTTGCGGTAAGTAGGAGGGGACAGGAACACTTCTCCTGAACACTTTTCTCACAGAAGAACGCCAATTCCTCACAGGGCACACGCAACAAGAGGGACAGGAATGAGACATAAAAGGTGAAATATGGAACTACGGAAGGAGAAAACTGTGAATGCAGCGGGCAGAACTATTATAGTGTAACGAAGGAGGACTGTGGAATTCCTGTCAGTAGATGAACGGCGGTAAGCGTCCGCTGAGACAGTAAGAGGACGCGAAGCGCAGCACAACAAAGGGGAGGGGCTTAAATATTCACAGAGCTCACACCACTAGTCTACACTGCAGTAATCAGGGAAGGCCGCCTGGTGGCCATATTGAGCGATGAGGAAATGCCTGAATTGCAATTGGCTACAGTGTTCCTTCTGCTCTTAGCCCAGGAATGGTACGCCGCTACCCAATACCTCCTAGGGGAAACTCCATGGAAACATCCCGTGGTCATGACAGCGACGGGTTTAACACGATCTTGGTCATTGTAGACTTATTCTCCAAGATGGCACATTTTATTCCATTGAAGGGACTTCCCACTGCTTCCGCTCTTGCCACTGTATTTTTGGAACAGATTGTTTCCCGTCCGTATTGATTTCAGATTGCAGAACACAATTTGTCTCAGCTCTTTGCAGGCAGTGCTGTAAGATAGCCAAAACTGACCTTCAGCTATCCACAAGTCACCAACCCCAAACCGATGGTCAAACTGAACGGACCAATCAGACCCTGGAGCAATACCTGAGATGTATGTTCCAACAAAGCGAGGAGTCCTGGAAAAGTATCCTCTGGTTAACCGAATTTGCCTACAATAACTCTATCCACACCAGCACCGGACAAACCCCATTCTACACAATGCACGGTCAACGTCCTCGAACGTCCTCCTTTGATCCACTTAACCAACTGAAAATGCCAGCAATTACCATATTGCATAAAACCATTACTCAAACCCTTAAAGAAGCAACAGAAAACCTGACCAGAGCCAAAGAACAACAGAAAATGTTTGCAGACCAACATCGAAGAGAGGCCCCGCATTACCAAGTCGGAGATAAGGTATGGTTGGCATCCAAGAACATTCCATTGAAAGGACCTCAAACCTTCCGTCCCAGGTACCTGGGACCTTATCCGATCAAAGCCATCATTAACCCTATTGCCATGAAATTGGATTAACCAGCCAATATGCGGATCCATCCGCTATTCCATGTTTCTCTCTTGAAACCAATGAAACCAGAGACTCGGATTAAGGCACCACCCGAGCCTGATATCATAGGAGAACCGGAATACGAAGTTAAAGCCATTCTGGATTCCAAGATAGTGCAATCTAAACTGTACTACCTGATCGACTGGGAAGGTTTTGGACCTCAAAACCGCACATGGGAACCTGTTGAATTCATCCATGCCCCACGACTAATCAGCCAATTCCATTGTAACAATCCCGCCAAACCAGGACCTGGGGGAAGAACCCCCATGAGGGGGGCATTGAGGGGTAGTGCTGTCATGGCCACTGGGCAAGGACCACTAGTTCCATCATATAAAGGGTCCAGGTGGACCCAGTCCTGGCGCCAGGCTCATAAGAAAGTGTGCACTGCACACTTTATTTCTGGTGCACGTGTTCTTTCCACCCCTGCAGGGTCCCTACGTGCATCCAGGTTGGCTGTGGCCATAGGAAAACATTGGGCTGCACCTGCAGCATCCTCTGGGTGCGGCAAGGTGGGGCCACCAGGTGGAGCCAAGGGGGCGTGGCTGGGACTAGGCTATTTAAGCCTGCCCCACCCACATGCAAGCGCTTCACGTAAGTCTGCTTATAGCAGCGTAACGCTCACCGCCGCCTGAAGCACTCTTACCTGATTTCAGCAATACCATCCCTTAAAGCGCAGCTTACCTGACGCCAGCAACAATATCTCCAGCGTGCATCTTACCTGATTCCAGCAAAACCATCGCCTGAAGCGCATCTTACCTGATTCCAGTAGTCACCGCAGTCGGAGCGCATCCTCACCTGTTCCGGGTGTCTAAGCTACGCTGGAGCTCGTCTTGTTCAGCATCCCCGCAAATCCACCCTTCCAGCAACCATCGGAGGGCCTTCGGATAGCTGCCTCTCGTCAGCCATCGCCAGGCCACCCCTGCAGGAGAAAAGGACAAACAAGGTTAGAAACAACATAAAGACTTTACCCTAAGGTCGCGTGCAACACATTCCTCGCGATTGACCTTAGAACCAAACTTACCTTCTACTTGGGACATAGTAAACTCCTCTGGCCCCCATTTGGACTCGCTTCCAGCACTGCGACTCCGCTGGGCCCTTCACCACCTATTGGGGAGATGGAAAGACATTACAAGGGTTACGGACAATAATCACAGGAAAAAAGACATTGCAAAAGGATATGGACAATAATCATTGTTGAGAAACACTTACCTTTGAAGTGGATCAGCCACAACCAGTCTGGGTTTCCACGCACATGGACGAGTGAAGAAACTAAGTTCATTAAAGGCGCCCCTGCAATTGAGAAGCAGGACGGAGAGCTCATCCTCATAAATAAACAGGTGAGACTATATGGGTAAACGCATGCTCATCTCGTTCTGGGAAGAAGGGTTCGAGGGAAAGCACAGTCCGACCACAGCATTCTCACGGCCTCTCGTACTCTCTCAGGGGCAGTGTCTGCAACCAGCGCAGTCCACACTACCGGAGCAGGGGAAGAAGCCTGACCCAGGGGAGCCAAGTCCAGGGAGGGCTGCAACCCTGCCCCAACGCCAGAGACCAGGTGAGCGTAACAGAATCAGTGTTGTGGAGGAGGCATATAGTGGGAGACAGTCTTTATAGATGAGGGCTACTTATGGATAATTTTGGATAAGCAGCATTCGTCGAAACACTACTGTTGTCTCCCATATGTGGTGCTAATTCGATACTTGTAGAGAATAAGTGGAAGAGAAAGTCAGATGTGGTGTTTGCCACAGGAGGGGTTTTGGGCAGGTCCAGGGTGCTGCACGCAGAGTGAGGTGACGTGGAGACCTAACTGTATCAGAGAGCCTAATGTAGCATACCATAGTGCTAAGTTCACAATTGTCTGTCTGCAATCCAGGAGTGGTACACGACCAATGATCTCCGCCTGAATGCCTGTAAAATGGAGATCCTCCTCATTGGCACACCTGCACCCCTCTTTCCCCACCACTGTCTGGCCACCCTCCCAGGGCCCTCTTTTTGCTCCCACCTGTGAGGGTAAGAACCTCGGGGTTATCTTCGTCTCCACACTCCATCTCTCTTCTCATTTCCGACATCTCTAGGAAGTCAAACTACCAACTGCACCTCCTCAGAGGTATTCTTCCTTTCCTCTCGTTTCCCCAGAAGCTCACTGTCGCCAGAGCCCTGGTTCTCTCTAGGCTTGACTACTGTAACAGCCTCTTTTTAAATCTGCCCACCTCAACCCTCTGTCCTCTTCAACTCATCTAGAACAGTACTGCAAGACTTGTCCTTGGCCTCAAGCCCAGGGATCGTATCCCTCCAGCACTGAAATCTCTCCATTGGCTCCCAGTGACCACAAGGATCAAGTTCAAGACCCTTTACATTGTCCACAAGGCCTTCTGGTGCCAGGGACCAATATATCTCCAGCGTTCTCTTCAGAAGTATCTTCCTACTCAAGCTCTTCACTCCTTCAACTTCTTGAGAGTCAGTCGTTTTTCCAAGCAACGAGTTGGGGGCAGATCCCTCTCTTCAGCTGGTGCCTCCCTCTGGAACAGCCTCCCTGCCTCTCTGAAACTTAAGCAGAACCATCTCCGGTTCCGGAAGCAGCTCAAGACTTTCCTCTTTGCTTCTGCCTTCTCTTTCTCTTCCCTGCTGATCTCCTGTCTGATACTGGACTGGTTACCTGGCTACCCTCTGAACCATGGGCCTAGGTCCCTGCCCTCCCAGTTGCTCACATGCACTGCCTACTGGCAACCCTGCACTTGGGGCTGTATCTACGACCCTATGGTCCCCCTACCTGCACTTACCTAACACTTGTTGTCTGCACTTAACCTCTGCACTGCCACCTGCTGGCTGCACTTCCTGTTTATCGACTTTTTTGATCCTATGTCTTGCACGTTCTCCTACCCTTCCCCAGGCACTTTTCCCTTTGCCTCTCCCCTGCACTTGCACAATCTTAATGTCACTTGGCCTAGTAAGATTGTTGTCTTGTCCTTCCTTTGTTCTCCTCCCTTGTCTCGTCACACCTTAAAACACTTGTGTATAGGCGCGCTATAAATGTCATATCATATGCTTGCATTGCATAATATAGCATAGCATTGCAGAACATAGCTTAGTTTAGCACTGCATGTCATAGCATAATCCTGCCACATCAACCCCCTGTCTGGTCATCCCTGAGACAGGGCGTAGACCAAAGGGAGCAGGAGTGGGGAATAGCATCAATCAAAGATGCCCAGGCCCACTGGTGACAGAGGGATAAGGTCGATAGGCACAAAATGTTCACAAAAAGGATATTGTTTTAGAAACGGAGATCGTTGCCCTATAAAATCTCAATTCAAAGCGAAGTGTTGTAAGTGTTTTGCTGTGTGCTACGTGCTGTCATACTCCTTTGCTGATTTTGTCTACTTTCCAAGCTGCAAGCTAAACCTTTAAAAAGGTGGACAACGCTGAATGTATTTATACCAACCTGCTACGCGAAGCGTAGCGAAGTGTTGGAAGTGTTTTGCTGTGTTTGGCTGCGTTTCCCGGTGGAGGTCGGACTAATAAAAGGCACTCAAATAAGCAAACTAAGACATAACTTGACTTAACTTGATTGCTGTGCTAATAACATAGGAAGTCGAGATTTACAACATTGTCAGGTAAGCATGAAAGTGAAATTACATGACTTTCCTGGCATTATAGAAACATTGCAAGTCGCCTTCATAGCTTGAATAGTTGTTGTTATACAACTACCCTCTGCAAGTCGAGGCAACTGTGAGACTAATCAGCCTTTGAACCTCGTCTGTTCCTACCACAGTGAAAAAAAATACGGCACTCGCGTGATTCATAGTTGAGCTATCTGATGTAATTGTGGGCTGACTCAACCTCGGAAGCCTCTGTATTCTATTGGAGAAAGTTTTGTCATTTTCTTATTTTTTTTTTTATATAAGTGCTCTTTTACCAACACAGTGAGGTGACTGTCAGCTGTTTTCTGTGCCTTTGAACCTCACTGTTAACTCAGCCTTCGAACCTCTGTCTCAATTCAACGATTCATAATACGCGGCGTTGGACACTATGGAATTTTCCTATCCTACTGACAGCTGTGTTGTCAGAGGTAGTGGTAGTAGCACCTCTGTTAAGGACCTAGGTTGCTGATGTGATACCCATAGAAGGCAGCATGCTGTCATGATGCCTACCCCTGGGCATCCGGATCAAGCCCATCAGCCCCGGGAGCAGGCATCCAGATATTTAATAAAACCCCAGCAGCCCTGGCTGGGGGCTGTCTGGGTTCAGTCCTGGCGCCTTAGGCGCCAGGCTCATAATAGAAATCAGTCCTGGCGCCATCATAAACTTTACTCACCTCATGCAGACCATGCTGCAAATGAATCCAAGCCAACGTGAGGCCTGGATGGGACTATTTTACTACAGGGACTATTTTTTACTCGGGTGTGGTTCTAGGGACTTCTTACCTGGAACTACTTTGGAGGCTGTTTAAACCACGCCCGAACAGCAGCACATGCTTCGTGTTATTCTGCACCCAGCAGCGTGACACTCACCGTGCCTGCAGTCAGCATCCAGTCTTCAGCCACGCCCGTCTCGAATCCAGAGCTCCTAGCAATAGAAGAAAGAAGAAGGAAAGGTTAGAAAACGGATATTATTTCAATCATTAACTGAATTCCGGATCATCACATCTTCGAACTGAAAAAGACATTATTCTACACGCGTCGCATCGCCAGCTGCAACGCCGCGCCATACTCACCAGTCCTCACAGCATTTTTCGATCCGGCGCAGCCTCCATCATTTTCTCAGCCGAATTCCACCTTCTAGGGGACAAAAGAAACATAAGGTGAGCCGAGAGAGCCAACAAATACAACCTCTCCACCATAGACTTACCTGATTAACAACCGGAGGCATTATTCTGTAACAAACCGCAACTTCTTACGCCGCACCTGTAAGGAGAGAGAAACCAGCAATTTAAACACACGCATCTTTTGCCGGACAGTGTTGGGTAATACAGACTCTTACCTGAACACCATCAGCTGCCAGACGACAATCTTCCCTTGGACCCAGCTGCAACACAAGAAAGGAATGTACAAGAGTGAACATCGGACATATTCAACTCTTTGAACTTTATACTTACGGGTTCTCGCTTGGAACCTCGGAGTCAATATTCATCCGGAACTCTTCCAACGCCTTCAAACCAGTGAAGTAACTGGTATCTACGCGCCCCTGCATTTCACGCAGGATGGAGAGCTCATCATTTACAAACATAAGGTGAGCTTACTGAAAGTGAATATCGGTGGTGATTAGTGGGGAGAACAGTGGGGTGCCATTACTAAAATCCACGGGTGGCTAAATCCCTTTGTCCACTTGCAGGAGAATACTTCTACGGGTCAAGCAGACGAGATTAGACAGTCCAGTCCAGTCTGTCATCTCTGCACTACGCTTCACGTTGGAGGAGGTCGCAGCTGTCCGGGTCCGATCGACGCCCCTGTGGGAGCCAGGTGAGTGTAACAGAACACGAAGCCTATCTAAAAATTCCCACCCGGGCGTTGTGGAAACCTCCGAAACAGACCAACTAGCCCAATTATTAGGGAACTTCGGGCTGAAATGTACTCTGCGCGCCAAGAGACTAAAGCCCTCAGGAGAGAACTGATTGTGTCAAAGGAACGCACAGATGATCTTGCTAGACAACTGCTGCAAAATCAAGCTGGGCAAACACCCCTACCTGGACTCGGGGGAAACCCAGCTCCTGTTTCATCGAGCAATCCTGTGCAAGTAATCCTACCAAGGGCTATTCCTTTAGCTCCACCCGAACGCTTTGCTGGGGATCCAAAAAGGTTTGCAGTGTTTATGAATCAATGCCGCTTGCACTTTTTATGCAGACCTGGAGCTTTTCCAAATGACCAAGCCCAAGTAGCCTTTGTACTATCATATCTTAGTGGCAGCGCAGCTGACTGGTCAATTCCACTAGTCAACCAGGATGACCCTCTTTTTCTGGATTTTCAGGATTTTCAAAGAAGCATGGAAAGACTATTCGCCAGACATTCACAGGGACAGGCCCTGGATAACAAACTTTTATCCCTTCGACAGGGTAATCGGGATCTGCTAACCTATATCGCAACCTTCAATAGGTTGGTGGTGGAAACCGGATGGCCTGAGGAGAAACAAATTACATTATTTCATCGTGGGCTTCGGGGAGAACTCAAAGATGTTTTGGCTCAAGTTGTGAACCCACCTCAGGATTGCGCAGAATATATAGACTTAGTGGTCCAGTTAGACCACCGACTTCAGAATAGAAAGGCTGATCGAGCTAAGTTCGAGAGTCGGGTGTGGGTTAAACCCAATGTTACCCCCAAAGGAACAGATGCATCAGAACCTATGCAGATCGGGGGGTTAAAGGACCCTTAACTCAAAAGGAAAGAGAAAAGAGACGGCAGATGCAATTGTGTCTGTACTGTGGAATCGCAGGACATTTTCTACGGGATTGCCCTATAAAACCACCCAAGAAAGTAGTAGGAGTTGCTGACAAAAGTCAAATAGAGCCTGATTCGGGAAACGACCATGCCCGACAAGCGTAGAGGTCCGCTTGCCGAGCTTAAAGAAGGACACTCAGACCTCCCACCTAATTATACCAGTGGTCCTAATTGATCCAAGGCAGCCATCACGTATGCAAGCAGTAAGGGCATACATTGATAGCGGGGCCGTGGGAAACTACATGGACCACAAATTGGCCTCAAGGATGAATCTACCCCTTTGCAAAAAGACCGCTTCGGATGTCATCACCACAGTCAATGGAACTGAAATTGCCTCTGGGCCTTTAACTCATTCCACTTCTGAGCTGACACTGTTAGGTTAAGATGGGCATCGAGAAACTATTGTGTTTGATTTAATCAAGGCCCCGCAATTCCAAATAATTCTGGGAATGGCATGGTTGGAAACACATAATCCTTGTATTGATTGGCGAGAGAAGAGAGTGACCTTGCCAGATTGTGCACACACCTGTTACCCGGAAAAAAACTTGAACAAAAGCCTGGCCACCGTTACTAATCCAGTTGTGCAATTACCTCAGGAATATCAAGAATTTCAGGATGTTTTTCAAAAAGAACAGGCAAATACCTTACCACCTCACAGATCATACGATTGTCAAATTGACCTAGTACCCGGTGCACAACCTCCATGCAGTAGAATCTACGCCCTTATGGAACCCGAAAATCTTCACCTACGACAATATCTGGACCAATACCTTGCTAATGGCTTCATTCGTCCATCCAAATCTCCTGCATCCTCAGCTCTATTCTTCGTGCCTAAAAAGGAAGGTGACCTTAGAACGTGCATAGACTACCGCGCATTAAATCGGATTACGATAAAAAAACGATACCCATTGCCTCTGATCCCCGAATTACTAGACCAAGTTAAGGATGCTTGTATCTACACTAAGTTAGACCTCCGAGGGGCATATCATCTGGTACGTGTAAAGAAAGGCGATGAATGGAAGACTGCCTTTCGCACCAAGTACAGGTTATTCGAATACCAGGTGATGCCCTTCGGGTTGTGCAATGCACCAACAGCCTTCCAGTATTTTATGAACGATGTCCTTCGTGAACTCATTGACGTCTGTGTTGTCGTATACATAGACGATATTCTAGTGTACTCCTCCTCAGAATCAGACCATGTGAAGCACGTTCGTGCAGTACTAGAGAAACTACGCCAGCACAAGTTATACGCAAAATTGGAGAAATGTGTTTTTCATTCGACAGAAGTTGAATTCCTGGGATTTATCCCGACTCCAAAAGGAGTTTGAATGGACTCTCGAAAGGTGGACGCAATCCTCAAGTGGCCGTCACCCAGTTCTGTTAAAGGGGTACAAAGCATGCTTGGATTTGCTAATTTCTATCGCAGATTTATTCCTGAATTCTCACATATTGTACACCCCCATCACAGCACTTTTGCGAAAAAACAAACGTTTTTTGTGGACTGAAGAGGCTGAAAGAGCCTGCCAAGAGCTAAAATCGAAATTCACGTGTGCACCTGTCTTAAAGCATCCACGCCCTGAGCTTCCATACATAGTTGAAACCGATGCATCCAGTTTAGCCATGGGAGCTGTCCTGTCCCAGAAGGATCCCAAAACTGGTCAACTTCATCCAGTAGCATTCTGGTCAAGAAAGTTCTCAGCACCCGAATTAAACTATGCGGTTACTGATAAGGAGTTATTAGCCATCAAGTCTGCCTTCAAGGCTTGGCGACATTATCTTCTCGGTGCCAGGCATACCATCACTGTAATCACCGATCACAGGAATCTGCAGTATTTGAAAACAGCCAAGGCCCAATCATCGCGTCAACTTCGGTGGGCATTATTCTTTGCCGAATTGGATTTCGTGATCACTTATCGACCAGGTTGTAAAAATGGCAAGGCAGATGCCCTATCCCGAATAGGGATGGGAGAAGTATATTCAAACCCGGAACCGGTACCTATAATTTCAGAACAAAGAATTCTTGGCATAACTACTCTACAGACTCTAGAAGACATTCATTTAAAAATCCAACAACTTTTCGATCCAGCAGCCCTGCAGGACTGGATAAAGAAAGGCCAAGATTATTCAGTCATCAATGACCTGCCTTACTATCAAGGACATCTATTTCTACCACCCAGGTATCGCAAAAACTGAAGCTAAAATTAAAAGACAATTCTGGTGGCCCACCTGGCGAAAGGACGTAAAGTAATTTGTGATGTCTTGTGGTATCTGCGCCCAAAACAAAAGTCAGAAGAAAAAACCAGCTGGCCTTTTACAACCTTTGGATATTCCACCTATACCATGGCACACCTTGTCTTTAGACTTCATTACAGATTTACCTCTGTGTAATGGATTTAACACCATTCTAGTTATTGTGGATCTTTTTTCCAAAATGGCCCACTTTATTCCTTTAAAAGGATCACCTTCCGCCTCGATTTTGGCCAAGGAATTTCTCGAGAACATTGTTCGAATCCATGGATTTCCTTCCGTATTGGTCTCTGACCGAGGTAGTCAATTCATTTCGCAATTTTGGAAGAAATGCTGTCAATTGGCGCAAATCGACGTAAGGCTATCAACCAGTCACCACCCCCAAACTGATGGTCAGACGGAGAGGACCAACCAGACTCTTGAACAATACCTACGTTGTATGCTACACCAAACCGAAAGCAATTGGAAAGATATTTTATGGATTTCCGAATACGCATACAATAACTCTGTACATTCAGGAACCGGACAAAGCCCCTTTTATACCATATATGGACATCATCCTCGAACCTCAGAACTCGATTCGCCTCAACACTTAGAAATGCCTGCAGTGACTCATCTGCACTCTACTATTACACAAGCCTTTAAGGAAGCAATAGAACACTTGAAACAAGCAAAGGAGAAATACAAGAAAAATGCTGATCGACATAGAAATGAAACTCCACAATACCAGATTGGAGATCAAGTTTGGCTGGCTACAAAACACATACCTCTAAAAGGAACTTGAACTTTCAATCCTAGATATTTGGGACCTTACACCATTAAGGCCATTATCAACCCGGTGGCCGTCAAATTGGAATTACCCTCTAATATGCGGATTCATCCTGTCTTTCATGTTTCACTTCTAAAACCAGTTCAGCCTGGGACAAGATTAACCAAACCACCTGACCCCATCCTAATAGATGGAGAACCTGAATTCGAGGTAAAGAATATCCTGGACTCTAAGATGGTTAAATCAAGACTTTTTTATTTAATCGACTGGAATGGTTACGGACCACAAGAAAGGTCATGGGAACCTAGTGACCACGTTCATGCACCTCGGTTGGTGAAGAAATTCCATCGGAACTTCCCAGACAAACCAGGACCAAGGGGAAGAGCAACTTTAAGAGGGGCCTTGGGGGGGGGAGTGCTTATTGATGCCTCCGGATCAAGCCCATCAGCCCCGGGAGCAGGCATCCAGATATTTAATAAAACCCCAGCAGCCCTGGCGCCAGGCTCATAGACTTTACTCACCTCATGCAGACCATGCTGCAAATGAATCCAAGCCAACGTGAGGCCTGGATGGGACTATTTTTTACTCAGTTGTGGTTCTAGGGACTTCTTACCTGGAACTACTTTGGAGGCTATTTAAACCACGCCCGAACAGCAGCACATGCTTCGTGTTATTCTGCATCCAGCAGCGTGACGCTCACCATGCCTGCAGTCAGCATCCAGTCTTCAGCCACAACCGTCTCGAATCCAGAGCTCCTAGCAATGGAAGAAAGAAGAAGGAAAGGTTAGAAAACAGATATTATTTCAATCCTTACCTGAATTCCGGATCATCATGTCTTCGAACTGAAAAAGACATTTTTCTACACGCGTTGCATCGCCAGCTGCAACGCCGCGCCATACTCACCAGTCCTCACAGCATTTTTCGATCCGGCGCAGCCTCCATCATTTTCTCCGCCGAATTCCACCATCTAGGGGACAAAAGAAACATAAGGTGAGCCGAGAGAGCCAACAAATACAACCTCTCCACCATAGACTTACCTGATTAACAACCAGAGGCATTATTCTGTAACAAACCGCAACTTCTTACGCCGCACCGATAAGGAGAGAGAAACCAGCAATTTAAACACACGAATCTTTTGCCGGACAGTGTTGGGTAATACAGACTCTTACCTGAACACCATCAGCTGCCACAAGACAATCTTCCCTTGGACCCAGCTGCAACACAAGAAAGGAATGTACAAGAGTGAACATCGGAACAAGAGTGTGTTCCCTGTTGGCTAGAGTAGCCCAGTGATTTTCGAATAGTAGAAATAAGTATTTCAATTCAAGTCACTGTTTTCTCTGTGGATCTGTTTATGCAAATAAGACCAAAAGTAGTCAATTCACAAAGTCTTTTTTCTTTAACGGTGATTTATTCCAAATGTATATGCCCAACGCGTTTCGAGATTCATTCTCTTCATCAGGGGCTGTGAGTTCAGTCAATCTCCATTTATCTAGAAATATTCAACAAAAATACGAATCAATAAGTGTATAACATTCAAAGTAATCATAGTGTAAATCATCTAAAAATTGTTCTTGTACAGAAATCAAGTTCAATCATCATATGTCAACACCTGATCAGATTTCTTATAATGTGACAATTTAAAGGAACCAGAATTTTTTACAATGTTGCCCATCCTCAATTATAATTTCTGAATATAATTCATGATTGTGAACACAATAGGGAAGTTTTGGAAAAAGATAAATACCATGTCAAAAATAGAGAAAACATATGTTAATTCTGTAAATGGTGAGATATGCTAGAGATAAGCCTCAAGAATATGTCTATGCTTTGGACTAAGTGTTCTGACTACATAAGTGAAAGAGAAGTTCAAGCACTTACTCCAGTATAGGGTGTAGCTAAATTCCAGACGTAGCAGAGACGCAAAATAAGTGTGGCTGAAGCGGGTAAGCCGAGAACAAGTCTCACGGTCAAGAAGTCTGTGTTCCTACGGACAACAAAACGGGGTAAAAGTAAAGAAAAATAAGGATCCGGGCTTGAAGTATGCCAAGGAATGGTGCAGAACGAGCTAAAAAGTACTTAAAATAGGAGGAATCACGAGCTATCCAGTTCTTGCCTTGTCCAAAGCAGCAGAACATGGCGGCATAAATATACGTCATGCGCGTGACGTCATCACGTCGAGAGCGTGTCTAACATCACAAAGGTAAACAAGTGGCATTTGTTGGCTATGCTTGTGACGTGATTACGTTGTGAACACAGTTCTTATTACTATTGTAATGGAAGGAACAAAGAGTAATGTGCGAAATATACAACCAAATTATCTGATCCTGTCTGCAGGTCAAATCGCGTGTTGTGAGTGTATGAAAACAAATCAAAAGAATCTTATAATGGGAGCAATAGCATGCGATCTGGGATACCTTTCACTGCGTAGTCCATATCAGTAAGGGTATTTCTAAGACTCAAAGGGCAGTGAAGTGTCAGAAAGACTGTCGTTGTCAGAATAAATAGTAAGCTGCTATGGTATATATGGTGTATAACTAAGATGGTTCCTGTCTCCTAAAACTGGAGTGCACAATCTGATACAGTACTAGACATTTCACAAAATAATATATATTTAGGATATAAGGATATAAACGTGACATTGAACAACGAAAAATAAGAAAATTCAACCGGGACACACTTGACTACGCACGTGATATCGTCTACACGTGGCAAGAATTCTTCAACAATCCTAGACCGGGACCTCCAAGACCTCCAAGACCATCAAGACCATCAGGACCATCAGGACCTACAAACAATAGTGATAGTAGCGACGTGACTAGTGGAGAACAAGAGACCCCATATCAAACTCCATCCACATCACAAACAAATCCTCTCCGGGATTTATCACAAACACATCCTCCGCATAATGGAATAGAAACACCTACTCAACCGGATACATTAGCTGCTATTACAACTGCTCCCGTTTTTTAGGAAGAGGAAAACCCGAAGAGGGAAAAAGAAAGCCGCGACAAAAAAACAAGTAGTAGACTCCATCATTGTGAATATCTCCTCTAAACTACTTACCACGTCACAAATGGATACCCTTAACCTAGGATTATCCTTCATTCCTACCACTAATACTTCAAACTTTGAAGACGAAGTAAACTTGTTTAAATTGATAAGAAAAATGGAACTCAAAGTTTTCTTTGATTCACTTCCGGAAACCCCAGACCGACAGAAAAAACATGATTACTTGGAATTAAAGAATAAGAGCTCTTTTCACCCCCAGATAAATCATCCGATCATTCATTTATTCAAATTAAAGACATCGAAAGATTTGAAACGTCTCAAATACAGTTCCACCAAGAACATCAATATTAGAAAACATCAATTGAAATTGATAAAAGAACTAGCGGATGACACTACTATTATATTGAAACCAGCTGATAAGGGGGGAGCCCTTGTCTTGATGGATACTGAGTTCTACAATGAGGGTTGTTTGAATTGGATATGGATTGGATATCGGACAAGACATGTGACTTCCTGATTAAAAAATTCCCGGTTATTCCGGTCTTTTACGCTTTGCCAACAATACACAAAAATAAAAACAACCCCCCTTTTAGACCGATTGTGGCGGGCACAGAAAGTGTATTTCACTGTCTAGCGGTTTATTTAGACCAGGCCTTACAACCACTGGTCCAACAAACATCAACTTACTTGACACATACCACTTCTTGAAATTACTTGAGGAAATACAAATCACTGATCCTGCAGTGATCCTATTTACATTAGATGTCAACAGTCTGTATACCTCGATCCCTCACCAACAAGGAATTGATTCTCTAGAATGGTTTCTTCTCAAACATAGGGACACTACAATCCATAAGACTTTTGCTATTGAATTTATTACCATCATTCTTTTTAACAACTATTTTCGATACAACGGCAAATATTTCTTACAAACCGCAGGAACATCAATGGGCTCACCGGTGGCCCCATCGTATGCGAACATATTTATGTTCCACTTTGAGGAAACACATGTACTTAACAAAGAACCCTGGAAAGAACATTATAAGAAATCTGATCAGGTGTTGACATATGATGATTGAACTTGATTTTTGTACAAGAACAATTTTTAGATGATTTACACTGATTACTTTGGATGTTATACACTCATTGATTCGTATTTTTGTTGAATATTTGTAGATAAATGGAAATTGACTGAACTCACAACCCCTGATGAAGAGAATGAATCTCGAAACGCGTTGGGCATATACATTTGGAATAAATCGCCGTTAAAGAAAAAAGACTTTGTGAATTGACTACTTTTGGTCTTATTTGCATAAACAGATCCACAGAGAAAACAGTGACTTGAATTGAAATACTTATTTCTACTATTCGAAAATTACTGGGCTACTCTAGCCATAGATAGTGTGCAGGGGACGGGAGTTCCCCAACAGGGAACACACTCTTGTTCTATTGTATTGACAACCCATATGCCAGGGCTGTTTCTTTTCTCCTCTGCACCTTAAAACCTGTTTTATATTTTCTTGAATTGTTTACTATAATAATCGTACCATACATTTGGAGTGCATGGTGTCTAATTCCCCAAGAGTGAACATCGGACATATTGAACTCTTTGAACTTTATACTTACGGGTTCTCGCCTGGAACCTCGGAGTCAATATTCATCCGGAACTCTTCCAACGCCTTCAAACCAGTGAAGTAACTGGTATCTACACGCCCCTGCATTTCACGCAGGATGGAGAGCTCATCATTTACAAACATAAGGTGAGCTTACTGAAAGTGAATATCGGTGGTGATTAGTGGGGAGAACAGTGGGATGCCATTACTAAAATCTACGGGTGGCTAAATCCCTTTCTCCACTTGCAGGAGAATACTTCTACGGGTCAAGCAGATGAGATTAGGCGGTCCAGTCCAGTCTGTCATCTCTGCACTACGCTTCACGTTGGAGGAGGTCGCAGCTGTCCGGGTCCGATCGACGCCCCTGTGGGAGCCAGGTGAGCGTAACACATGCCTATCGCAGTCAAAGAGATCATAATGCGTGCAGCAAATGCGGTCAGTAGCTTGGGCGGTAAAATATTGGCATAGCTGGGGTAGAAGTATCCCTGGGGAAAGGGATGGGTCATGTTGGGACAAGAAGCGTCATTGATAAGGAGGTCATAACACCAGTCAGCAAGATTGAACGGGACAGGAATTAAGGGAATTGCCGCCCCCCACCACTGTTGTACATAGCAGTGTGGGAGCATATATAGCAATCAGAGGGCATTTATTAGGTCACTGTAGGACCAAGAGAAGTTGATTAAGGTGTTGCCGTCTGGGTGTATTGAAGTGGGAAAATGGGAGAACACACTTCCCCCATTCTCATCCAGACCCTGGCCTAGAGGATCACGGCCCAAGCATCCCCCGCGAGAGGAGTTTGACCCGCTCACCTCCTTACCATACGACAAGGTACCATGTGTTCGTGGCCCACATGCACGAGGAGCATGTCCACTACCATGCCCTGGCAAAGCCGACACCTGCGATATGGACCAGATCGACTAAAACAACAGCCACAAGTATCCACATCATTAGAGATGCCATGACGGCATAGCCAACAGACAAGAAAACACGTGCCACCATGCACACTGGTCACTCACACACCAACCTACACGAAGAACCTACTCAGTGCTATGACGTAGCGGACTGACACACTCACGGACATGCATCGTTGTTATTTTTCACATAGGCCTCCTACAGCACCGCAGAAACGCAAGATGCCTGAAGAGCCAGTGTATATGCTTGCAGACGCTTCATGCTACCCTGTCCTCATAGAGACGCCTTCGTATATATCCACTGCTACTTGTGACACTCTGTCGCCCTACGGCACCCATGTGATGGATTATATACCACCTCCCAGAAACTAGGCCCGAGTAGGCCGCAAAGCGAGAGTCCCCAGGCCGGAGCCTTTAAGACAAAAACCCTCTCGAGATGAAAAGCAATGCGCCGACCATGCAGAACGAGTCCCAGCGAGAGCCCACCGCCAAGGCCACAATGTTGCAACCCACATGCCGAGCTCTCAGTACCAAGGTTACACCTGCCGCTGCCAAGCGCCCCTCTGGGCCGAAAAACAAATCAAATGCTCATAATTCTGCTCCAGCTACAGTCTCTACACGCGTGACCAAGCCAAACTGACAAGATGCCAAGCTCGCAAGACAGAAAGTCACCGGGGTCCCACGTCTGGGACGCAGGCTGCAACAACGAAGCGACAAGTTGGACACCTACACCGATGGGAAAGGCGTGATCATCAGCCGCCAGCAAAGATCTGCCCATTGTCCGTCACTAACACATAGTTGCACAATGTTGCCAACACCAGGTACCTCGCGGGATGGGAACAGCGATGGTCCCAGGCTTGGGGGCTCACGAGGGAACCAATCGGAGTACGAGGGGCTCCTCACTCACGCCATTTCAGTTAGCCAATCACCAAGGGTCCCTGTGTAACCAATTTATATTAACAAGTGTTAGGGAACAACCCAAGTGTGCTACCTGACCCGTCCTTATACACTAATATTCCTCCATTTGAGCATCTATACTAACCCTATCACTCGGGGAGCCAACCCGAAGTGGCGATAGGTTTTGTGACGGTTTTTCCCAGGTGACGCGAGTAGCGCGCCATACTGCGGTAAAAAGGACCTACGAGCCCCACTAAGAACGAGAGCGTCTCCCCGGATGCATACGGACGGAGAACAATCCCTGCCGTTACTATAATAAACAGCAGTAATTACTTTGCTCTTGTGTGTGCCTCATACTCCTTTTGGGACGTGGCAGGAGTTGCGGCCTTCTCAGACCCAGTGGTCTGCGGACGGCTCTGCCGGCCCCCGGAGATCACCCCGACAAGTTGGAGGCACTGCTGAGATCTGTTTGAGGTCTACCTAACCACCCCAAGAGCATAACTACCAGGCCTCCTGCAGCGAGGCAACCCGGCGGCGCGGCCCCCTCTGCCGTTGCCTCCTTTCGAGGACCATCGCGGAACTGCGAGATGACCGGACAGCGCAATCCGGACATCGGCCCTCGGGAGCCGACTTGAAAAGTATCCCGCCTGCGGTTGGCGAGTGTCCAGACTTGGTCCAGATGAGGGGCGGTGGCAAGCTGCTTTGGAGGGGTGCCTGCAGTCTAGCGCCCCGATTCACGAGGACTTGGTGAGTATGGCACATCCAACAAGCAACGTAATGTTGTGCGTGAGGGGGGAGGAGTTGTAAAGAGGGAGGAGGGCAGTTGTAACAGTGTGTGGAAATTAATTTTGACTGTTCCGCGGCAATAGAGGTGTGAGGTGTAACGGGACAGGCACGAGGACTGTACCCTACAGCGTCACGGCGCGGATTGGTTCGAGATCGCGGACACCTGTGTAAGACCTGTGTAAGAGGGGGGTGTGGCTTTCCTATGAGTTGACGTTATAGATCAATGAGTAGATGAGGTTCCCTGCTAAGTGAGTGTTGAAGCTCGTTAAGTAGATGACGTTTTCCCGCAGGGGGTAGCTAGATTGTTTACGGAGTGCGGAAGATAATTGGCTGGTTAAGTTCCTCTGGAGAGGGGACGTATAACATGCGAGGCGACGCATCGTGCGCAGACCGATTATATTAAGTAAATTGATTGTTGATTACCTTGCTCCAAACGAGGCGAGAAGACAGCTGTGGGGTTAATGGGGGATAACAGTGTGAGAAGAAGAGCGCATTTGTGAAGTTTTGAAATGTATAAGTACTTAGTGTGTTGTAGAAGTTGGTGACGTCACCCATAGGGTTTGTATAATACATCGCGATATACCCCGTGTCCATCTAGGGGTGGCTGGGGACAGATGGTGCGAACAGGTAGGAGGCAAGGGGGAGAGGCAGCCACGCACTGAGAACGCCGGCCGCGTTCAGGAGGGGCGGTGCAAAGGGAGGAGAGGCGGCCGCGCACAGAGAACGCCGGCAGCGCTCGACAAGGGTTTGTGAAAGTTGGGGGTGTGGTTTGAGGGGAAAGAAGAGAAGGGAAGGAGGAGGAGTTGCTTTGAAGCTGTGACGAGTACAAAAGGAAGAGGAAGGTGGGGCAGCCCAGAGGCACACCGCACAGGGCACATCGCCACAGGGGGCTTTGTGTGCCACGGCCAAAGAGGGCCGTAGTTATAAGTAATAATTGTACCATATAAAAGATTTCTTTCCTTTTCAGCGGACAGTCGAAGTCCCTAGTTTACGGGGCCAGGTAAAAGGTTGACATTTGGAAAAGTAAAGTTGTAATATTGCCCTCTACTATGGATCGGGGGCAGGAGCGTGGTGGAGGAACATGGGAAGCGCGTTAACCACTCCACTTCAGCACATCTGTACGACATTGACACCACACAGGGAAAAAATAATTAAGTACAGTATCGAGTGGACACAAGGAATGGACAACAAAGTAAGAGTACCGTGGCCGCCCAACGGTAGCTTTGATACGTATACACAACATAGTTTGTTAACATACATTCACAATACCTATAAGGGGAAGAAATTAGCAAACCACTTAGAAGTTTTTGTTGACCTCTGGAAGATATTCCAGGGAACTAGACCTGGGGATACAGGTATGTACACAGTGCCGGCGGTAAAAGAGGAGAAGGGGATAAGGGAGGAAAATGAGGTAAAGGAAGAGAAACAGAAAGGAGGGGGCGGGGATAAGAAAAACAAAAATACACCCAGCACTGAAGAAAGTAAAGAAGAGGCGGAAGGATCATTTGCGGTAGCAGAGGCAAAGGTCAAACAAGAAGGGGCAGAAGGCGTGCAAGTGGCTAAGGTAGTGAAGAAGGAGGAAGGGGGGCTGTACCCACTAACAGAACTTAGAGAAGCGGCCAGACAGCAACTAATGGTTGCTGAAGGATACTCCAACCCCGCATACAGCCCCCACCGTACGCACCCCCGGATGATTGCCAAAAGAGGACGAGGAGGTAGGTACGGTAGATTCGACAACTACGCAGGTAAGGAAGGGAGATTACAGGAGGCCATTGGGGAGGTTTGCAGACGTAGGGCCAGAGGATTGGATAGCAGCGCAGGTGCTTTTGAAGCTCAGAGGAACATTAACAAAGGAAGAGGAGGACGCAGTGAAACTGGTAAATAAGGAAGAGAAGGAAAACACGCAGACAGGGTTTGAGGTAAGTGGAGAAAGAGAAGGGCGACTCTCACAAGAGGAGGAAGAGATACTGGAGGAAAGGTTGGCGGAATTGAGGTACGTGCGAACCGCCTTGCTCAGGCAGTTCGAGGAAGAAACACGGAGGAGGCAGAATGAAAAGAAAGCACATATGGAAGAGATGGCGAGAATGAAAGTGAAGGCGGAAGAATGGAAAAAGGAAGGAGAGCGCATTAGGGCAATAGCAGAACGAATGGCACGTGCAGAACAAAGGGAGATGAGAAGGAAGGCGGAGGAGAGGGAAGAAAACGATAGGGAAATGGGAATGTGGAAAAGAGTATTTTAGCTGAAAGCGCGCGGACGTATGAAGAAGCGAAGGTAATGGAAAGCATATTAAGAAGGGAAGGGGGAATACAAGGGAGACAGCAGGATGAGGAGAGGATATTAGCAAAGGTAAGTGCAGAGGTATTGGAAGAAATAAAAAGGAAAAGAGGAAATACGTGGTGAAGTAGTGGAGAAGAAGGAAGGGGAGGGAAGAGATAGGAGGATGGAAAATGGAGCAAGGAAATACACACGCCAGGATAAGGAAATGGCATCAACATCAACACAGGTAGCTGTGGGTAAAGGAGGTGAGTACACAGATGAAGATTTGATAGATTTAAAGACAGTGACAGTAAGGGGAAAACGCACAGAGTGGGGATCGACATTAGCTGATGGGTTTTGCAGTGAAGAAGAGGAGGATTTAAGCATAAATGGAAGAGATGGAAGTAGGGAGAGTTTAGACAAACTATACATAACGCGCACTAATTGCAAGTCACCATGGGCATGCGAGAGAAGGGGAGGACCAAACGCAGGGGAAACAAAGAGCAGGGAGACAATAGGGAAAATGCCACACCCACTAACAGCCACACCCGCACAAACACCGCACCTACTGACGCCAACGCCCCCGCACACCCCATATGTTGGCAGGCTTAGGGACCTCCCAGGACGCAGGCAGGAAGAGAAAGCAAGCACGCCCATGGTAGGACCAGAAGGACACAAAAAGGGGAGGAGGGATATAGGGAGTGAAAGAGCAAACCCCTGTAACATTGACAGCACTGAAGAGCCACCAGACATGGAGGAAAATTATGAATATAGTGACATAACCACACACAGGAGGATGAAGGGAGAGGAGAGGGGGTACAATTTAATGCCACTACTAGAGAGGGGAGGAACAAGACCACAATACATCCCCTGGAAGCATGCAGACAAGGAAAATATAAAATGCAGACTCCCATCACTGAGTGCAGGAGCTGGAAAATGGATATATGAGATGGAAAAACACACTGCGGGGCAACATTAGCAATGGGAGACGTGAAGGGCTTCCTAATTTCCATACTGGGGGATGCTGCTGATGACATATGGAAGAGGACGGGATTCCCCAGGGTGACAATACATGACACAGCACATGATGGAGCACCATTTGCCAATTGCAGACATGCGCTTTGGCAAGCATTGACAGTACAATTTCCAGACACTTCAGACATCGGAGCAATTACATCACGAAAGATGCGTGAGAATGAAGATCCTGTTGAATACATACACGAGATTCAGGAGAAGTGGCGCTTGGAAACACGGGAACCGTGGGACAAAACACTAGCAATTTTCTACCATATACTAATACAAGGGCTCCTGGAGCAAGTACATAGACAGTTAAAGAAGTTAGTGGGGATGGAAGCTAAAGGATGGCCAGAAATACAACTGACAATAGTACACTATTGCAGGATGTAGCAGGAGAAAATGAAACAAAAGGAGGAGGATAGGAAGGCCGAGGAAGCAGAATTGGTCCAGAAGAAGTTATCGAAATATGTCATGGAGAGAGCACTGATAACAGCCCCCGCACAACCACAGGCAACAGGGACACACGACACAACAACAGGTAGCACCACCACAGCAAGCACAAGTAGTGACATAGGAAATGCTTCCTCCCCCGACATACACACAACAAATGGGGGGAGGGTATATGCAAATGGGAAACGGGTACTCAAACAACTACAGAGGGAGGGGCGGGCAAATGAGAGGGAGAGGATATGGCCCACCCACCCACCAGCAAGGGGAGGGTTCAGAGGTTACTATCAACGGGACAGCAGGGGTATCAGGACTACATGGGGGGACTTCAATGGCAAGCACGGGAACCACTGACATATTGGATATGTGGGATAGTAGGTCACGTCGTGCACATGTAGGATGAGACCAGCACAGGCAGCTTGGGGGGAGCAGGGACAGCAAGGGCCTATGGGGGAACAACAGGTTTACCAACAGCAGGGAATAGAGCAACAACTACCACCACAACAAACACAAATGCCACAACAACAACAGCAGACACTGCAAACACAACAGCAGCAACAACCACACATGCAAACACACGCACAAACGCAGCAACAGCCAAACATACAGCAGCAACAACAGGTCCTAACTGGCCAACAATTGGCACAAATACAAGACAATGCAATAACATCTACTGACACTCCTGTTGCCCAGACACGGCTTGGAAGGGTGACAATACTGGGTCACAACCCATACACAGGAAATGGACAGTCACTATACCCAGAATAGAACAGCCCACAGATGTCTTTGATGTGTCCCATCCTATCAGTAACACCTAACACTGCAGAGGAGCTACACATACAGGTGACGATAGGTGACAAAATATTCTCTGTCTTAGTTGAAACAGGGGCCACTAGGTCATGCATACGAGAGGGGAAGTTTCAACTGTCAGGCGAAGCTATGAACACACAAGGATTCTCTGGGGCTCGAGGGTTGGCTCCTTTCACAGATAACATCTCCTTATCTGTAGGTGATCATGATATGTCACTACCGCTGCTATACTCAAAAAAGTCACCAGTAAACATACTACGTAGAGACATTATGAGCAGATTGAACATGACTATCTCCTTCACTGACAAAGGAATAATTTGCTCTACACCAGGCATAAGCATGCTCACAGCACAACAAATATTACAGGCCTATTGCGGCAAAACAGTAGCAAGAGCCGAACCAATAGATGAAGAAATATTTCAATATGGGACAGACATGGCAATAGCATGGCTGCCAGGAATTGAAGGGAAGGTTTGGAGGAGGCCAGCAGCTTACCTTTTCAGACCCGAAACACCAACCAGTGAACGGGAAGGGACGAGGATATCACTGAGCATTGAGAGCATTGCGGCAACACAGGACTACATTGCGATGCACGCCCAAGACAGGGAAGGGAGAGCATGGAGGGCAGTTATAGCTCTGGCAGAGGGGTGCCGACTAACACAAGTATCTGATGAGGAGCTCTTCTCAGATGATAATGGTGAGGGGGAGATGGTGTTTCAAATGAGCGTCCACATCTGGGCGCCGGTAACATACAGAGACGTAGCACAGAGGATGGCACTGGCGCTAGAATTACCAGCCGCTACAGTTTTGCCGTTTTATGAGGAGGATCTGACGAAAGTACCTACATCTCTATGGACCACCAGTCTATATGACGTGGGCTGCATCAAAAGCATTGGAGGTATGAAAATAAAGTTGAAAAAAGGGGCCATACTGGCGAGAGTGAAGCAATACCCACTATCAAAAGAGGCAGATGAAGAATATATGAAACAATAACAGCACTAATAGAGAGAGGTATACTAGTACCATCAGAGTCTCCATGCAACACTGCTGTGTATCCTGTGTGCAAGGCTAAGGGAGGGTTTTGGCGTTTCATACAGGATCTAAGACCCCTCAACCACATTGTAGAGGCAGAATACCCTGTAGCAGCTAACCCAGCCACTATACTATGTGGAATACCAACAGAGGCATCACGATTCACGGTGATTGGCCTCAAAAATAAATTTTTCTCAATACCGCTACACCCTGACTCACAAGATTTGACAAGTTTCACATACACAATGGAAACACACGAGGTTGCCCCAAGGGTATTGTGAGTCCCCATCCATATTTAACAGAGTGATACAAATGGACTTGGGAAATATTGAGATGGAGAGCACAGTGCTACAATATGTAGATGACATAATCATCTGCAGCACAACAGAAGAGAAGTGCAGGAGAGACTCTGTCAAGATGCTCACTGTGTTAGCAGAAAAAGGGTACAAGGTAGACTAGGAAAAACTACAGTACTGCCAGGAACAAGTGCTCTACATAGGCCAGCTCATTTCACAAAATGGAAGAAACATTGCACCTCAACGGGCACAGGCCATAACAAACACACCGCAGCCGCAGACAGTGAGAGAACTACAGCAGTTCTTGGGCCTATGCAATTACTGCAGGGCTTGGGTTTTTGATTACAGCTCATACATAAGACCACTACTTGAGGCACTAAAAGAAGCACAGAGAGGGGAAAGGAAATTGAGATGGACCACAGAAATGACAGAGGCATTTCAGGAACTAAAACATGCCATATCTTCAGCACCAGTACTAGCCACCCCAAATTATGTAGCACAATTTTTCATCTTTTCACATTGCAGCTCAGCAGTGATGAGAGCAGTACTGACACAAAAGACTAGCATGGGGCACAAACCAGTAGCATTTTACAGCAGGCACCTGGTTCCTGTAATATTAGGACACTTCCTGTGCGAGCCTTTGCAGTGGAAAAATCATCCTCAATAACAATGAGTTGCCCAACAACACTGTATGTGGAGCATGCCCTTTTTGCCATTCTGAACAAACCGAAATCAACACTGACCACTCAAAGGGAATCTGGGTACGAAGTTATCTTGTCCAGACCTGAGTTAACAATTGTAAGGTGCAGCAACGTGAACCCGGCAAGGTTCATAGCAGAGGTAGTAGAAGATGGCAACTCTGCTCATGACTGCACACAAGCTATCAACACATATTTAAGCACAAGAAAAGTTGAGGAAAACGCCCTAGAGGGTGGAGAAATACTGTACATTGATGGGTCCACAACAATTGACCAAAGTGATGGGGTCCGCAGAACAGGTGCAGCAGTGGTAAGATTAACAGAGGATTGGACATATGTCCCAGTGAAATGTGTTCAGCTACCACAACATTACTCTGCCCAAGCAGCAGAGTTAGTGGCCCTAATTTTAGCACTACAAGAAAGCAATGACAAAAGAGTAACTATATATTCTGACAGTGCATATGTCACATCAACTGTACATTCTGGGTTCATTAAGTGGCAGCGAAGAGGGTTCAGAAGGGCAGATGGCACCCTAGTGCAACATGCCCTACTGCTTGCTGAACTAATTGAAGTGATTAAAGAACCCAAAGAAGTGGCCTTGGTGAAGTGTCAGGCCCATACAAACGGAGATGATCACATTTCCAAAGGTAATGAAACAGCAGACGCACATGCTAAACATGCTGCGCACTACAGGGAGATTTGGATCCCCCAGAAAAAGAAAAAGATAAGGGGAGGGTGGGGGCAAGACAGATCCTTATGAAGGATGGGCTCACTCATATCCCAGAGAATGAAATAATGGATATACAGGCAGCAGCACCCATGGCAGAGAAAGAGCTCTGGGTCAAAAGGGGATGCACAATGTCCCCCACAGACGCGTTATGGCGGCAAAACAATACAGGCAAAATAGTCATGCCCCTGGCCTTATTGAAAACAGCCCTGGCCCAACTACATCATCCCGCACACACAGGAAAAGAGGTGATTGAGGCAACAAATTAAGGAGGGATGGTTCTGTCCCGACCTAAATTCACACGTTGCAAATTTCATTAGTAATTGTCTCACTTGCCAACAGTTTACGGCCGGTCACACGCTGCAAGTGATCAAAGGTATTATACCCCGGCCAGAAGGACCCTTCCTACATCTCCACATTGACTATGTTGATGTGATCAATGTATGTCAAGGGTACATATACATAATTGTGGTAGTATTCCCATTTTCAAGGTGGATCGAAGCAGGTCCATGCTCCCATGCAGACGCCTTTAGAGCAGCAAAGTTCCTGGTGAGGGAGGTGTTCCCAAAGTGGGGGGTGTGTGAAGAATTGCGGTCAGACAATGGCCCACACTTCACCAATGAAATGTTTCAGCACATAACTGCTCTCCTTGGCATCAAGCCCAAGTTTGTATGTGCGTAGCACCCACAGGCGAATGGCGTGTGTGAACGCCTCAACGGCCTCCTAAAAGAAGAAATAGCAAAAATTCAGCAATCTACCAAGAAAAGCTGGCTTTACTGTCTCCCCTTAGCCCTATTTGAGTTAAGAAACAGGCCAGGGTCGGATCACCACCTCACACCCCACGAGGTGGTGACTGGACGCCAAATGCACCTCCCACTGACACCACCATCAAGGGCCATAACAGATTGCCACTATGTTCAAACTGATTTGGTGATGAAATGTACGAATATATATCTTCCTTGATTACTAGTGTCACCTTTATCTCTCAACAGCTCGATAAGACGCGGGGCGGGTCGAACACCACCCAACAAGAAGACAAAACAATTGAAGGACAGGAGCAAGCAGCACAGTGGACAGTAAGAGAGGGGGATCGCGTCCTCCTTTGCAATTTTAATAGAAAGTGGACTAGCCCAAGGTTCACTGGGCCCCACCAGGTCGAGAAAGTAACTACTAGAGCAGTGAAGCTCAGGGATAAACAGGTCTGGACTCACCTGCACGACATCAAGCCCTACAAAGATCAGACCCGCCCTTGCGTCGACGACAGGGCCAACGCAGCAGCAACAACAACAAAAGACAATGGCGACACAGCCCCTGTCCCCTCCCAAACTCCAGACACCCCTAAGGACTCAAATGGACAATTGCCCACAGCCCACCCCATGGTCACGAGGTCCCTGTAACGCTCACCTGGTTCCCACGGGGGCGCTGGTCTAGTCTGGATTGCTGTGGCCTCTTCTAGCGTGATGCGCAGGACCCGGAACACCGATTGGACAGGACCTCCAAATCGTGCTTGCCTGGCCCGTAGGAATATCCTTCTGCAGATGAGAAAGGGGATTAACAGTCTGCAGAATAGTGTGCTAGCTCCCCCCTTCCCCCTTCCCCCTTCGTTCCTCTCTAACCTCCTCCAAACCCCGGTTTAAGCTCACCTTATGGTTTGGAAGGATGAACTCTCCATCCTGCTTCTGGTGCAGGGGCGCGTGTTCGTCCAGTTACTTCACTGGTTTTCAGAATGGCGCTGGCAAAATCCACTTGACTTTCCTGAGCGATGCGCCGTAAGTATGAAAGTTCAAAGTTCAAGTGAGGCCCCCTTTATGTTGTCTTTCTAACCTGTGATCTGTCCTTTATTTCAGGGGCAGAATGAAGGCGATGCGTCGAGGGGTTAAACTGCCGAGGTGAGTAGTGATGAGAGCGATCCCTCTAAATGTCCTTATCATTCCCCAGAAATGTCTCTTGTCCTTTCCCCATAGGGGCCGGGGTACGGTACCTGCCAACGGGGCGGCGCCGACCCGAAATGTGGAAGAAAAGCCGGTAAGTATTATGGCTGTTAATCAGGCTTTCCTTCTGTGTTCCTTCTGCTCACCTTTTGTTTCTTCCTCTCTCCCCTAGGTGCAGAGATGTGGCGTCCGATGCTGACAGCCGCGATGGAGCCGGGAGATGTCTCGAGGACAGGTGAGTGAAGCGTGGCACTGCAGCGAGCAAAGCGATGCTTTTAAATAGAAGTCTTTCTTCAGGGATGCTGGCGAGAAGATTCCGGATGCAGGTAAGAAGTTTGAAATAGTCCTTGGTTTTCACTTTTCTCTTCTCTTCCTTCCTTGCAAGTCTTCCAGGTTTGAGGCGGGCGTGGCTGGAGTCCAGGAGCAGGAGCAGACACGGTGAGCGTTAAGCTGCAGGAAGCAGAACAACGCGAAGCATGAGCTGCTGTCTGGGCGTGGCTTAAATAGCCTCCAAAGAAGTCCCAGGTATGTATCCTTCCCCAACTAGGTATGTATCCTTCCCTGGCCACGCCCGAGTGAAAAAATAGTCCCTATGAAAAAATAGTCCCTTTCAGGTCTCAGGGAGGCCTGAAGCGTGCAGCATGGTCTGCATCAGGTAAGTGCACAAAACACCTCCCTTTATGAGCCTGGTGCCTATGGCGCCAGGACTGATGTCCAACATGAGCCTGGCGCCAAAGGCGCCAGGACTGAGTCCAAAGAGCCCCTATAAGGGGCCGCTGGGCTTTTACCCGAGGGCATGATGCCTGCTTCCAGGGGTGCTGGGCCTGGCCTGGTGCTCCGGGGGTAGGCATCATGACAGCACTCCCCCCCAAGCCCCCTCCCAAGGTCGTTCCTTCTGGAGGTTTCGGTTTGTTTGGGAAATTCCGATGGAACCTTTTTACCAGCTGAGGTGCATGTACGTGATCACTGGGTTCCCAAGACCTTTCCTGAGGCCCGTACCATTTCCAATCAATTAGATAGAAAAGTTTTGATTTTGAGATCTTAGAATCCAAAATGTTCTTCACCTCGAATTCAGGCTCCCCATCTATCTGAATCGGTTCTGGTGGCTTTGTTAATCTGGTTCCTGGGTGCACTGGTTTCAAAAGTGACACATGAAAAACGGGGTGAATCCGCATGTTAGCTGGTAGATCGAGCTTGACTGCCACTGGGTTGATTATAGCTTTGATCGAGTAAGGGCCTAAATACCTTGGATTAAAAGTTCGAGGCCTCTTGAGTAATAGGTGTTTGGTAGCCAACCATACTTGATCCCCTATTTGGTATGGAGGCGCCTCTCTTCGATGCAGATCCGCATTCTTTTTGTATTTCCCTTTCGCATGTTGCAAATGTGCAGTTGCATCCTTGAAGGCTTGAGTAATCGTAGAATGCAAATGGTCCACTGCGGGCATTTCAAGGCTCAGAGGTGAGTCCAAGTCTGAAGTACGAGGGTGATATCCATATAGGGTATAAAAGGGGCTCTGACCAGTTCCAGAGTGTATCGAGTTATTGTATGCATATTCTGCCACCCATAAAATTTCCTTCCAATTACCCTCCGATTGGTGCAACATACATCGTAGATATTGTTCAAGGGTCTGGTTCGTTCTCTCCGTCTGACCATCGGTCTGTGGGTGGTGGCTGGTCGAGAGTCTTACGTCGATTTGTGCCAGTTGACAACACTTTTTCCAAAAATTAGAAATAAACTGGCTTCCCCGATCGGAGACTAGTATGGACGGGAATCCATGCAAACGGATGATATTTTCGAGGAATTCTTTGGCAAGAACAAAGGCTGAAGGTAATCCTTTCAACGGAATAAAGTGGGCCATTTTGGAAAATAAATCCACCACGACCAGAATAGTATTGTAACCATTACAAGAGGGAAGGTCCGTGATAAAATCTAGTGACAGGGTGTGCCAAGGTGCTGGTGGAATGTCTAAGGGCTGAAGAAGACCGGCGGGTCTTGTCTTTTGGCCTTTGTTTTGGGCACAAACTCCACAGGACATCACGAAAGATTTAATATCTTTTCGCCAGGAAGGCCACCAGAATTGTCGTTTAACCTTTTCCTCTGTTTTGGCAATGCCAGGATGTCCTTCCATCAGGGTATCATGATGACGGGAAATAACCAGTTCTTGCAATTCCTTTTCTGGCAAAAATAAGCGTCCTTGGAAGTAAGGTAAGCCATCCTTGACTGAAAAGTTAGACCCCCTTTTGATCCAATCCTGCAAGGCTGAAGAGTCCAGGAATTGTTTCACTCGTGCTTGAATGTCTTCAAAGGTTTGTAAAGTGGTTATCCCCAAAATTCTTTGTTCGGGAATTATCGGCACAGGTTCTGAGTTTGTGTCTATTTCTTCCATTCCAATTCGGGATAGAGCGTCCGCCTTACCATTCTTATAGCCGGGGCGGTAGGTGATTACAAAATCGAACTCGGCAAAGAACAAAGCCCATCGGAGCTGTCGAGACGATTGAGCCTTGGCAGTTTTTAAATATTGTAAATTTCGGTGATCAGTGATCACGGTGATGGTATGCCGGGCGCCGAGGAGATAATGCCGCCAAGCCTTGAAGGCGGACTTAATGGCTAATAGTTCCTTATCAGTGATCGCATAATTTATCTCCGGCGGCGAGAACTTTCTGGACCAAAATGCTACGGGGTGCAGTTGGTTGGTTTCAGGGTCTCTCTGAGACAGGACAGCTCCCATGGCTAAGCTGGACGCGTCGGTTTCGACTATATATGGGAGATCGGGACGCGGGTGCTTCAAAATAGGTGCGGACGTGAACTTAGCTTTCAACTCCTGAAAGGCCTGTTCGGCTTCCTCGGTCCATTCAAAACGTTTATTTTTTCACAAGAGTGCAGTGATGGGTTGCACCACACGTGAAAACTCCGGGATAAACCTGCGATAAAAGTTGGCAAAACCAAGCATGCTTTGGACACCTTTCACCGAACTAGGTGATGGCCATTTGAGGATGGCATCCACTTTCCGTGAATCCATTCGGACCCCTTTAGGTGTCAGGATGAATCCGAGAAACTCAACCTCGGTGGTATGGAAAACACATTTTTCCAGCTTGGCAAACAGTTTGTGCTGGCGCAGTTTCTCTAGGACGGCCCTGACATGCTTTCTGTGATCAGATTCCGAAGAGGAGTACACAAGAATGTCATCGATATACACGACAACACAGACATCGATGAGTTCCCGAAGGACATCGTTCATGAAGAATTGGAAGGCTGCAGGCGCGTTGCACAACCCGAAAGGCATCACCTGGTATTCGAATAGTCCATATTTTGTACGGAAGGCCGTTTTCCATTCGTCGCCTTCTTTTACTCGTACCAAATGATAAGCCCCCCAGAGATCTAACTTGGTGTATACGCAAGCGTCCTTCACCTGGTCAAGGAGTTCAGGGATCAGAGGCAGAGGGTAACGATTTTTAACAGTTATCTGGTTCAATGCGCGGTAATCGATACAAGTTCTAAGGTTGCCTTCTTTTTTAGGCACGAAGAACAAAGCTGAGGATGCCGGGGACTTTGACGGGCGAATGAAACCATTGGCAAGGTATTGATCTAAATATTGTCTCAAATGCAGATTCTCTGGTTCAGTAAGGGCGTAAATCCTGCTACAAGGGGGTTGTGCACCGGGCACCAGATCGATTTGGCAATCGTACGATCTGTGGGGAGGTAACGTGTTGGCCTATTCCTTTTGGAAGACGTCCTGAAAGTCTTGGTACTCTGGAGGTAGTTGCACGGGGACAGAGGTTACTGATGCTAGATTAATCTTTGGATTTTCTGGGTAGCAGGTTTGTGCACAATCCGGGAAGGTTATTCTCTTCGCTCGCCAATCAATTCGAGGATTATGTGTCTCTAACCAAAGGATTCCGAGAATAAGCTGAAACTGTGGAGCCTTGATTACATCAAACGCAACTGCCTCCCGATGGCCATCCGGACCTACAAGTGTCACCTCAGCTGTGGAATGTGTTACCGGTCCAGAGGCAATTTCGGTTCCATCTACTGTGGTGATGACATCTTTGTTGGTTTTAGGACGCAGAGGGAGGTTTATCCTAGAGACCAATTCTCGATCCACATAGTTTCCTATAGCCCCGCTATCGATGTATGCCTTTATAGCATGCAACCGTTAAGGCTGTTCCGGATCTACGAGGACCATTGGCACAATGAAATGCGAGGTCTGAGAGTTAGTTTTCAAGCTCGGCAAGCGGACCCCTATGCTTGCCGGGCGTGGTCGTTTCCCGATACAGAGTTTCCATGGATTTTATCAGCGGCTCCTACCACCTTCTTGGGCGGCTTAACCGGGCAATCTCGTAGAAAGTGTCCAGAGGACCCACAATAAAGGCATAATTGCATCTGTCGTCTTCTTTCCCGTTCTTTTTGAGTTAGGGGTCCTTTAACACCTCCGATTTGCATAGGCTCCGAGGCATCAGCCCCCTTGGGGTTAGCGTGGGTCTTGGCCAACACCCGGGTTTCAAACTTGGACCGATCTGCTTTTCTGTTTTGCAGCCTGTGATCCAATTGGACCACTAAGTCTATATATTCAGTGCATTCTTGGGGCGGAATTACAACTTGTGCCAGGACATCTTTAAATTCTCTGCGTAGACCTCGATAGAATAACGTGATTCTTTTATCCTCTGGCCAACCAGTTTCCACAATTAGTCTATTGAAGGTTGCAATGTAGGATAGAAGGTCTTGGTTGCCCTGTCGCAGAGATAGAAGTTCGTCATCCAGAGCCTGTCCCTGGGAGTGTTGAGCAAATAACCTTTCCATGCTTGTTTGAAATCCTTGAAAATCACAAAGAATCGGGTCATCTTGAGTTACCAGTGGGACTGACCAATCGGCAGCACAGCTGCTGAGATATGACAACACAAAGGCTACCTTGGTCTGATCATTAGGGAAGGCCCCAGGTCTGCATAGGAAGTGCAAACGACACTGATTCATGAATACGGCAAATCGTTTGGGGTCCCCAGCAAAGCGTTCAGGTGGGGCCAGCGGCATGTTTCCAGGTAGATTAATCTGCACCGGGTTACTGGAAACCACAGGAGCGGGGTTCCCCCGGAACCGGGTAAAGGAGTTTGTCCAGCTTGACCTTGCAAAAGCTGTCTAGCCAGGTCATCAGCTCTATCCTTTATTACAATCACTTCCCTCCTGAGGGCACTAGTCTCTTGATGAGCGGCGTGTACTTTGGCCCGTAATTCCCCCAGTAATTGGGCCAACTGGTCAGTTTCGGAAGTTTCCATAGCGCCTGGGTGGGAATTTGTAGGAAGGCTTCGCGTTCTGTAACGCTCACCTGGTTCCCACGGGGACGCTGGTCTAGTCTGGATTGCTGTGACCTCTTCTAGCGTGATGCGCAGGACCCGGAACACCGATTGGACAGGACCTCCAAATCGTGCTTGCCTGGCCCGTAGGAATATCCTTCTGCAGATGAGAAAGGGGATTAACAGTCTGCAGAATAGTGTGCTAGCTCCCCCCTTTCCCCCTTCCCCCTTCGTTCCTCTCTAACCTCCTCCAAACCCCGGTTTAAGCTCACCTTATGGTTTGGAAGGATGAACTCTCCATCCTGCTTCTGGTGCAGGGGCGCGTGTTCGTCCAGTTACTTCACTGGTTTTCAGAATGGCGCTGGCAAAATCCACTTGACTTTCCTGACAGATGCGCCGTAAGTATGAAAGTTCCAATTTCAAGTGAGGCCCCCTTTATGTTGTCTTTCTAACCTGTGATCTGTCCTTTATTTCAGGTGCAGAATGAAGGCGATGCGTCGAGGGGTTAAACTGCCGAGGTGAGTAGTGATGAGAGCGATCCCTCTAAATGTCCTTATCATTCCCCAGAAATGTCTCTTGTCCTTTCCCCATAGGGGCCGGGGTACGGTACCTGCCAACGGGGCGGCGCCGACCCGAAATGTGGAAGAAAAGCCGGTAAGTATTATGGCTGTTAATCAGGCTTTCCTTCTGTGTTCCTTCTGCTCACCTTTTGTTTCTTCCTCTCTCCCCTAGGTGCAGAGATGTGGCGTCCGATGCTAACAGCCGCGATGGAGCCGGGAGATGTCTCGAGGACAGGTGAGTGAAGCGCGGCGCTGCAGCGAGCAACGCAATGCTTTTAAATGGAAGTCTTTCTTCAGGGATGCTGGCGAGAAGATTCCGGATGCAGGTAAGAAGTTTGAAATAGTCCTTGGTTTTCACCTTTCTCTTCTCTTCCTTCCTTGCAGGTCTTCCAGGTTCGAGGCGTGCGTGGCTGGAGTCCAGGAGCAGGAGCAGACACGGTGAGCGTTAAGCTGCAGGAAGCAGAACAACGCGAAGCATGAGCTGCTGTCTGGGCGTGGCTTAAATAGCCTCCAAAGAAGTCCCAGGTATGTATCCTTCCCCAACTAGGTATGTATCCTTCCCTGGCCACGCCCGAGTGAAAAAATAGTCCCTACGAAAAAATAGTCCCTTTCAGGTCTCAGGGAGGCCTGAAGCGTGCAGCATGGTCTGCATCAGGTAAGTGCACAAAACACCTCCCTTTATGAGCCTGGCGCCTATGGCGCCAGGACTGATGTCCAAAGAGCCCCTATAAGGGGCCGCTGGGCTTTTACCCGAGGGCATGATGCCTGCTTCCAGGGGTGCTGGGCCTGGCCTGGTGCTCCGGGGGTAGGCATCATGACAGTCCCAGAGCAAACTAAACACTGCCCGGGCCAACCCCGCCCCTGCCACTACCTGAATAAAGGACATTGTATAACCAACTGTCATATTGCACCACACTTGTAGACACATTCATGTTCTTTTTCTCATTTTTGTCTCGCACATGCAAGTACCACGTATTACTGTTTACGTATAAAGGAAACTGAAGTAACTAACTGTCATGATCACTGCTTCCACGGAGCCAGGACCAGCCCAACGTCCTTGGAAGCAGGCCCCTAACCCTAATCCTAGGCACCAGCCGGTCCCAGCTGGGACCTTTTGGACCTTGTCCTGACGCCGGTGGCACCAGGCTCATCAAAACCATTGGTCCCGGCACTGGAAGCACCGGGCTCCTAATAGGTGTAAGGATGCTTGGGTGGACTTACCTGCAGCAGACCATGCTGCTTACTTACCAGTCACTTAGAAGCTATCTAAGAACAGGGACTACTTTCTTACCTGGGTGGGGCAGCTCCACTCCCTGGATACAGCACTGGAACTCTTCTGGAAACTGAAACTCTTTTCATACCTAGGCGGGGCCGTGGAAGAAGACCCCTCATCACCCCAAGGCTATTTAAACCACACCCGATAGATGAAGCGTGCTTCGCGTTATTCTGCATCTGCAGCAGAACGCTCACCGAGTCTGCTCCGGCTTTTCTTCTTCTGATCCTGGACCTGCAAGAATCTACTTACCATTTCCGTATCCAGACATCATCAGCACCTGCAAAGAACCGAAATAACAGGTTAGCAAGGCGAACTTTACACGCAGCTCTTACTCACCTGATCCATCGGCTGCGGCCGCTTCGTCACGCCGCATCTCCACTGCAAAGGCAAAAGTATTGCCATACTCACCGGCACGCAGTGGATTCCGGATTTCCTCTTTCTGCATCACCGCCTGTAAAGACAAAGCATCGTTAACTACTTACTGGCATTCCGCGGACTCCGGCGCTGCAAACCAACACCTGAAAGGCAAAAGAAAAGACATTAAGCAGGTATTTACTTACGTCCATCCCGCTCGTCGCAATAAAACGCCTGCAAATACTCCGGCGTCACTTTAACACGAATTAAGCTGCAAGGAAAGAGACAATTAGAGCGCTTGCCATACTTACAAACTTCCAGGCGCTTTACTTCATCTTCCATCTCAAGAGCCCTGCAATACATAAGGGAAAAGCATTATATAGAGTCTGCATATAAACGTGCCACGCATTTAAAGACTATACAGACAAAAGGTGTCCAGAAACTCACCGCTCGTGCAGACAACGACGGTAACCATCCTCTGAATTCAAGAGGCCTATGTTTCACCAGTGAAGGAACTGGCAACGGCACCCTGCACCAGACGCAGATGGAGAGCCCAGCATTCACCTATATAAGGTGAGCACGTTGACCTGGGGGCTGTACGAAAAGGCTGGGAAGAGAGAGGGAGAGAGGGACATTCAACTACCCAGACCATTAACCCCCATATTCTTTCACCTGCAGAAACCTCACTCTTCGAGTCCGACACACAGTGCGAAGAGGTTCGACCCCAGAAGCCAATCGAGTCCTGCACATCACTTTTCGAGTCACAGACAGCTTCCTGCCAAGACCCGCGCCTCTGTGGGAATCAGGTGAGCGTTACAGAACGCGAAGCCCACCACAAAACTCCTACCCAGGCGCAATGGAAACCTCAGACACTGATCGACTAGCCCAGTTGCTCGGGGAATTAAGAGCAGAAGTACATGCAGCTCGTCAGGAAACGAACTCTCTAAGAAGAGAACTGATAATTTCCAAGGAGCGGACAGAGGACCTTGCTAGGCAGTTGTTACAAACGCAGGCAGGACAGACACCTTTGCCCGTTCCAGGAGGGAGTTATCCTTCTGCATCAGCTTCAAATCCAGTGCAAATCAATCTGCCCGGTAATGTGCCCTTGGCTCCGCCCGAACGCTTTTCTGGTGATCCAAAGAAATTCGCAGTGTTCATCAACCAGTGCCGCCTACACTTCTTATGTCGACCAGCTGCATTCCCAACAGACCAGACCAAGGTGGCTTTCGTGCTTTCTTATCTCAGTGGCAGCGCTGCAGATTGGTCGATCCCGTTAGTCACCCAGGATGATCCGGTTTTATATGATTTTCAGGCCTTCCAGTCCAGCATGGAGAAACTGTTCGCAAGACATGCACAAGGGCAGGCCTTGGACAATGAACTTCTCTCATTACGACAGGGTAATCAAGACCTCTTGACTTATATAGCCTCCTTCAATAGACTCATAGTGGAAACACAATGGCCTAAGGACAAGAGAATAACGCTTTTCTACAGAGGCCTGCGTGGAGAGCTCAAGGATGTGTTAGCGCAAGTTGTGAATCCTCCACAAGAATGTTCTGATTATATTGACTTAGTTGTCCAATTAGACCATAGACTACAGAACAGGAAGGCAGATCGTTCCAGATTTGATACCCGAGTGTTTTCTAAACCACAGACCTTGAATAAGGGAGCTGACACTGTGGAGCCCATGCAAATAGGGGGCATGAAAGGACCTTTAACCCAGAAAGAGCGGGAAAGAAGAAGGCAGCTGCAATTATGCCTCTATTGCGGAAACTCAGGACACTTTCTTCGGGACTGTCCAGTGAAACCAGCTAAGAAGACTGTAGGAGCCGCGGATACCTGTACCACAAAGTCAGAGCAGGGAAACGACCTCGCCCGACAAGAGTAGAGGTCCTCTTGCCGAACGTTAAGATCTGTCCCGTGACCTCGCATTTCGTGATACCCATGGTCCTCATTAGTCCTGAACGTCCGGATCGTTTACATGCAATTGAAGCTTACATTGACAGCGGAGCAATCAGTAACTATGTGGACCGTGAAATGGTATCAAGGATGAATCTACCCCTTGTCCCTAAGGCAGTAAAAGACGTCATCACTACTGTGGATGGCACGGAGATAGCCTCCGGACCAGTAACGCATGCCACCCAAGAAGTGACGCTAGTGAGTCAAGATGGACACCGGGAGAGAATCGTGTTCGATGTAATCAAGGCCCCTCAGTTCCAGATCATTCTGGGAATCCCTTGGTTAGAGAAGCACAATCCTCAGATCGATTGGCGAGCAAAGACGGTTCAGTTTCCAGAGTGTTTTACCACTTGTTATCCTCGGTCTGATGTTTCACTGGCGGCAATCTCTTCTGAGGAGGTTCCCAAATTACCTCCCGAATACCAGGAATTCCAAGACGTCTTCCGGAAGAATCAAGCTAACACCCTGCCTCCTCATAGGTCTTACGACTGTCAAATAGATCTGATACCTGGAACAACTCCTCCTTGCAGCAGGATTTATGCCCTCACCGAGCCAGAGAACCTTCACCTCAGACAGTACCTGGACCAATACCTAGCTAACGGGTTTATCCGTCCTTCAAAATCTCCAGCTTCATCGGCTTTGTTCTTCGTTCCGAAAAAGGAAGGAGACCTTAGGACTTGCATAGATTACCGCGCCCTGAATCAGATCACCGTTAAAAACAGATAGCCGTTTCCTTTGATCCCTGAACTCCTGGACCAAGTCAAAGATGCATGTATATACACAAAGCTGGATCTCAGAGGAGCCTACCACTTGGTACGGATAAAAGAGGGCGATGAATGGAAAACGGCCTTCCGCACCAAGTACGGGCTATTCTAATATCAAGTGATGCCCTTTGGACTGTGTAATGCTCCTGCTGCTTTCCAATATTTTATGAACGATGTCCTTAGAGAACTCATAGACGTGTGTGTTGTTGTCTACATTGACGACATCCTCGTCTATTCATCATCTGAAGAAGAACATCAAAGACACGTTAAAAAGGTTCTCGAGAGACTGCGTCAACATAATCTTTTTGCTAAGCTTGAGAAATGCGTTTTCAACGTAACGGAAGTCGAGTTCCTGGGATTCATATTGTCGCCTAACGGAGTCCATATGGATTCAAAGAAAGTTGATGCAATTATCAAGTGGCCATCACCAACCTCTGTAAAAGGAGTTCAAAGCATGTTAGGATTCGCTAACTTTTACCGCAGATTCATTCCTGAATTTTCTCGGATAGTCCAGCCCATCACCGCTCTGTTGAAAAAGAACAAACGTTTTGAGTGGTCTTCTGAAGCAGAACAAGCTTTTCAAGACTTAAAAGCTAAATTCATTTCTGCACCTGTTTTAAAACATCCTCGCCCAGAACTTCCTTACATCATGGAAACGGATGCTTCTAGTCTTGCTATGGGGGCAGTGTTATCACAAAGAGATCCGGTCACACACCAACTACATCCTGTTGCCTTTTGGTCCCGCAAGTTTTCGCCTCCCGAGATCAACTATTCAATTACAGACAAGCGACTTTTGGCCATCAGATCGGCCTTTAAAGCCTGGCGGCATTATCTTCTAGGAGCCAGACACACAGTCACCGTAATGACTGACCATCGCAATTTACAATATCTAAAGACAGCCAAAGCTCAATCTTCCAGACAGCTTCGCTGGGCTCTGTTTCTAGCCGAATTTGACTTTATAATTACTTATCGACCAGGCAGTAAGAACGGAAAAGCAGATGCCCTCTCCCGGATGGGGGTAGATGAACATTTGACCAATCCAGAACCAATACCCATAATTCCAGAACAAAGAATTTTGGGTTTGGTCAGCGCTCAATCTTTTGAATACATCAAGACCATGGTTAAATCACTCCTAACTCCGGGCGATTTACGAGTCTGGCAATTAAAGGGGAAAGAATTTTCAGTGGATCAAGACCTACCATATTTCCGAGGACGATTGCATTTACCCTGTGAGAAAATACAAAAACAAGTAATCTCCTGTTATCACGACTCTCTAATGGAGGGTCACCCTGGCATTACCAAAACAATGGAAAAGATTAAAAGACATTTCTGGTGGCTGTCATGGAAAAAGGATATTAGAGACTTTGTAATCTCCTGCGGTGTGTGTGCCCAGAATAAAAGTCAGAAGGAAAAACCAGCCGGCCTACTACAGCCACTAGACATCCCTCCCTGTCCATGGCATACCATGTCCATGGATTTCATCACAGACTTACCTCCATGTTCGGGGTATACTACCATTTTAGTAGTCGTGGATCTATTCTCCAAGATGGCTCACTTCATTCCCCTAAAGGGTCTACCATCAGCCTCAGTATTGGCCCGAGAATTCTTAGAAAACATTGTGCGGCTACACGGTTTTCCCTAGATTTTAGTCTCCGATAGGGGAGGTCAATTCATCTCTCACTTCTGGCGCAGTTGCTGTCGTCTAGCCCAAATTGATGTAAGACTTTCAACTAGTCACCATCCCCAAACTGACGGACAAACCGAAAGGACAAATCAAACTCTAGAGCAATATCTACGTTGCATGCTCCAACAAACTGAAAAACCCTGGAAGGATATTCTTTGGATCGCTGAATACGCTTACAATAATTCGATTCATTCTGGAACAGGGAAGACTCCCTTCTTCTTACTATACGGACACCATCCTAGAACCTCTAACCTGGATCCTCCCCAAGAATTCGAAGCACCTGCTGTGGATCACTTGCACTCGGAGATCACCCGTGCTTTTAAGGAAGCCTCAGCCCATCTGCAAAGAGCTAAAGCTCAATTCAAAAGAGGAGCAGATCGACACCGTAAAGAGGCTCTTCATTACGCTGTAGGAGATCAAGTCTGGCTATCCACTAAGCACCTGCCTCTAAAGGGACCCCGCACCTTCATCCCGAGATACCTTGGACCCTATCTCATATCTGCCATAATTAATCCGGTGGCTGTCAAATTGGAGTTACCTACGCATATGAAAATACACCCAGTATTCCATGTTTCCTTATTAAAACCTGTGCAACCAGAAACCCAATTGACTAAACTCCCAGAACCAGTTTTAGTAGATGGAGAACTTGAATTCGAAGTAAAGAACATCCTAGACTCCAAAATCTCCAAATCTAAGTTATATTATCTGGTTGATTGGAAAGGTTACGGCCCCCAGGAAAGGTCTTGGGAACCTTCAGAATACGTCCACGCACCTCGTCTGGTCAAAAAATTCCATCTGAATCACCCCGACAAGCCGAACCCCTGGAGAAGACACGCTTAGGAGGGGCCTTGAGGGGGGGTACTGTCATGATCACTGCTTCCACGGAGCCAGGACCAGCCCAACGTCCTTGGAAGCAGGCCCCTAACCCTAATCCTAGGCACCAGCCGGTCCCCACTGGGACCTTTTGGACCTTGTCCTGGCGCCGGTGGCACCAGGCTCATCAAAACCATTGGTCCCGGCACTGGAAGCGCCGGGCTCATAATAGGTGTAAGGATGCTTGGGTGGACTTACCTGCAGCAGACCATGCTGCTTACTTACCAGTCACTTAGAAGCTATCTAAGAACAGGGACTACTTTCTTACCTGGGTGGGGCAGCTCCACTCCCTGGATACAGCACTGGAACTCTTCTGGAAACTGGAACTCTTTTCTTACCTAGGCGGGGCCGTGGAAGAAGACGCCTCATCACCCCAAGGCTATTTAAACCACACCCGATAGATGAAGCGTGCTTCGCGTTATTCTGCATCTGCAGCAGAACGCTCACCGAGTCTGCTCCGGCTTTTCTTCTTCTGATCCTGGACCTGCAAGAATCTACTTACCATTTCATTATCCAGACATCATCAGCACCTGCAAAGAACCGAAACAACAGGTTAGCAAGGCGAACTTTACACGCAGCTCTTACTCACCTGATCCATCGGCTGCGGCCGCTTCGTCACGCCGCATCTCCACCTGCAAAGGCAAAAGTATTGCCATACTCACCGGCACGCTGTGGATTCCGGATTTCCTCGTTCTGCATCGCCGCCTGTAAAGACAAAGCATCGTTAACTACTTACTAGCATTCCGCGGACTCCGGCGCTGCAAACCAACATCTGAAAGGCAAAAGAAAAGACATTAAGCAGGTATTTACTTACGTCCATCCCGCTCGTCGCAATAAAACGCCTGCAAATACTCTGGCGTCTCTTTAACACGAATTAAGCTGCAAGGAAAGAGACAATTAGAGCGCTTGCCATACTTACAAACTTCCAGGCGCTTTACTTCATCTTCCATCTCAAGAGCCCTGCAATACATAAGGGAAAAGCATTATATAGAGTCTGCATATAAACGTGCCACGCATTTAAAGACTATACAGACAAAAGGTGTCCAGAAACTCACCGCTCGTGCAGACAACGACGGTAACCATCCTCTGAATTCAAGAGGCCTATGTTTCACCAGTGAAGGAACTGGCAACGGCACCCTGCACCAGACGCAGATGGAGAGCCCAGCATTCACCTATATAAGGTGAGCACGTTGACCTGGGGGCTGTACGAAAAGGCTGGGAAGAGAGAGGGAGAGAGGGACATTCAACTACCCAGACCATTAACCCCCATATTCTTTCACCTGCAGAAACCTCACTCTTCGAGTCCGACACACAGTGCGAAGAGGTTCGACCCCAGAAGCCAATCGAGTCCTGCACATCACTTTTCGAGTCACAGACAGCTTCCTGCCAAGACCCGCGCCTCTGTGGGAATCAGGTGAGCGTTACAGAACGCGAAGCCCACCACAAAACTCCTACCCAGGCGCAATGGAAACCTCAGACACTGATCGACTAGCCCAGTTGCTCGGGGAATTAAGAGCAGAAGTACATGCAGCTCGTCAGGAAACAAACTCTCTAAGAAGAGAACTGATAATTTCCAAGGAGCGGACAGAGGACCTTGCTAGGCAGTTGTTACAAACGCAGGCAGGACAGACACCTTTGCCCGTTCCAGGAGGGAGTTATCCTTCTGCATCAGCTTCAAATCCAGTGCAAATCAATCTGCCCGGTAATGTGCCCTTGGCTCCGCCCGAACGCTTTTCTGGTGATCCAAAGAAATTCGCAGTGTTCATCAACCAGTGCCGCCTACACTTCTTATGTCGACCAGCTGCATTCCCAACAGACCAGACCAAGGTGGCTTTCGTGCTTTCTTATCTCAGTGGCAGCGCTGCAGATTGGTCGATCCCGTTAGTCACCCAGGATGATCCGGTTTTATATGATTTTCAGGCCTTCCAGTCCAGCATGGAGAAACTGTTCGCAAGACATGCACAAGGGCAGGCCTTGGACAATGAACTTCTCTCATTACGACAGGGTAATCAAGACCTCTTGACTTATATAGCCTCCTTCAATAGACTCATAGTGGAAACACAATGGCCTAAGGACAAGAGAATAACGCTTTTCTACAGAGGCCTGCGTGGAGAGCTCAAGGATGTGTTAGCGCAAGTTGTGAATCCTCCACAAGAATGTTCTGATTATATTGACTTAGTTGTCCAATTAGACCATAGACTACAGAACAGGAAGGCAGATCGTTCCAGATTTGATACCCGAGTGTTTTCTAAACCACAGACCTTGAATAAGGGAGCTGACACTGTGGAGCCCATGCAAATAGGGGGCATGAAAGGACCTTTAACCCAGAAAGAGCGGGAAAGAAGAAGGCAGCTGCAATTATGCCTCTATTGCGGAAACTCAGGACACTTTCTTCGGGACTGTCCAGTGAAACCAGCTAAGAAGACTGTAGGAGCCGCGGATACCTGTACCACAAAGTCAGAGCAGGGAAACGACCTCGCCCGACAAGAGTAGAGGTCCTCTTGCCGAACGTTAAGATCTGTCCCGTGACCTCGCATTTCGTGATACCCATGGTCCTCATTAGTCCTGAACGTCCGGATCGTTTACATGCAATTGAAGCTTACATTGACAGCGGAGCAATCAGTAACTATGTGGACCGTGAAATGGTATCAAGGATGAATCTACCCCTTGTCCCTAAGGCAGTAAAAGACGTCATCACTACTGTGGATGGCACGGAGATAGCCTCCGGACCAGTAACGCATGCCATCCAAGAAGTGACGCTAGTGAGTCAAGATGGACACCGGGAGAGAATCGTGTTCGATGTAATCAAGGCCCCTCAGTTCCAGATCATTCTGGGAATCCCTTGGTTAGAGAAGCACAATCCTCAGATCGATTGGCGAGCAAAGACGGTTCAGTTTCCAGAGTGTTTTAGCACTTGTTATCCTCGGTCTGATGTTTCACTGGCGGCAATCTCTTCTGAGGAGGTTCCCAAATTACCTCCCGAATACCAGGAATTCCAAGACGTCTTCCGGAAGAATCAAGCTAACACCCTGCCTCCTCATAGGTCTTACGACTGTCAAATAGATCTGATACCTGGAACAACTCCTCCTTGCAGCAGGATTTATGCCCTCACCGAGCCAGAGAACCTTCACCTCAGACAGTACCTGGACCAATACCTAGCTATCGGGTTTATCCGTCCTTCAAAATCTCCAGCTTCATCGGCTTTGTTCTTCGTTCCGAAAAAGGAAGGAGACCTTAGGACTTGCATAGATTACCGCGCCCTGAATCAGATCACCGTTAAAAACAGATACCCGTTACCTTTGATCCCTGAACTCCTGGACCAAGTCAAAGATGCATGTATATACACAAAGCTGGATCTCAGAGGAGCCTACCACTTGGTACGGATAAAAGAGGGCGATGAATGGAAAACGGCCTTCCGCACCAAGTACGGGCTATTCTAATATCAAGTGATGCCCTTTGAACTGTGTAATGCTCCTGCTGCTTTCCAATATTTTATGAACGATGTCCTTAGAGAACTCATAGACGTGTGTGTTGTTGTCTACATTGACGACATCCTCGTCTATTCATCATCTGAAGAAGAACATCAAAGACACGTTAAAAAGGTTCTCGAGAGACTGCGTCAACATAATCTTTTTGCTAAGCTTGAGAAATGCGTTTTCAACGTAACGGGAGTCGAGTTCCTGGGATTCATATTGTCGCCTAACGGAGTCCATATGGATTCAAAGAAAGTTGATGCAATTATCAAGTGGCCATCACCAACCTCTGTAAAAGGAGTTCAAAGCATGTTAGGATTCGCTAACTTTTACCGCAGATTCATTCCTGAATTTTCTCGGATAGTCCAGCCCATCACCGCTCTGTTGAAAAAGAACAAACGTTTTGAGTGGTCTTCTGAAGCAGAACAAGCTTTTCAAGACTTAAAAGCTAAATTCATTTCTGCACCTGTTTTAAAACATCCTCGCCCAGAACTTCCTTACATCATGGAAACGGATGCTTCTAGTCTTGCTATGGGGGCAGTGTTATCACAAAGAGATCCGGTCACACACCAACTACATCCTGTTGCCTTTTGGTCCCGCAAGTTTTCGCCTCCCGAGATCAACTATTCAATTACAGACAAGGAACTTTTGGCCATCAGATCGGCCTTTAAAGCCTGGCGGCATTATCTTCTAGGAGCCAGACACACAGTCACCGTAATGACTGACCATCGCAATTTACAATATCTAAAGACAGCCAAAGCTCAATCTTCCAGACAGCTTCGCTGGGCTCTGTTTCTAGCCGAATTTGACTTTATAATTACTTATCGACCAGGCAGTAAGAACGGAAAAGCAGATGCCCTCTCCCGGATGGGGGTAGATGAACATTTGACCAATCCAGAACCAATACCCATAATTCCAGAACAAAGAATTTTGGGTTTGGTCAGCGCTCAATCTTTTGAATACATCAAGACCATGGTTAAATCACTCCTAACTCCGGGCGATTTACGAGTCTGGCAATTAAAGGGGAAAGAATTTTCAGTGGATCAAGACCTACCATATTTCCGAGGACGATTGCATTTACCCTGTGAGAAAATACAAAAACAAGTAATCTCCTGTTATCACGACTCTCTAATGGAGGGTCACCCTGGCATTACCAAAACAATGGAAAAGATTAAAAGACATTTCTGGTGGCTGTCATGGAAAAAGGATATTAGAGACTTTGTAATCTCCTGCGGTGTGTGTGCCCAGAATAAAAGTCAGAAGGAAAAACCAGCCGGCCTACTACAGCCACTAGACATCCCTCCCTGTCCATGGCATACCATGTCCATGGATTTCATCACAGACTTACCTCCATGTTCGGGGTATACTACCATTTTAGTAGTCGTGGATCTATTCTCCAAGATGGCTCACTTCATTCCCCTAAAGGGTCTACCATCAGCCTCAGTATTGGCCCGAGAATTCTTAGAAAACATTGTGCGGCTACACGGTTTTCCCTAGATTTTAGTCTCCGATAGGGGAGGTCAATTCATCTCTCACTTCTGGCGCAGTTGCTGTCGTCTAGCCCAAATTGATGTAAGACTTTCAACTAGTCACCATCCCCAAACTGACGGACAAACCGAAAGGACAAATCAAACTCTAGAGCAATATCTACGTTGCATGCTCCAACAAACTGAAAAACCCTGGAAGGATATTCTTTGGATCGCTGAATACGCTTACAATAATTCGATTCATTCTGGAACAGGGAAGACTCCCTTCTTCTTACTATACGGACACCATCCTAGAACCTCTAACCTGGATCCTCCCCAAGAATTCGAAGCACCTGCTGTGGATCACTTGCACTCGGAGATCACCCGTGCTTTTAAGGAAGCCTCAGCCCATCTGCAAAGAGCTAAAGCTCAATTCAAAAGAGGAGCAGATCGACACCGTAAAGAGGCTCTTCATTACGCTGTAGGAGATCAAGTCTGGCTATCCACTAAGCACCTGCCTCTAAAGGGACCCCGCACCTTCATCCCGAGATACCTTGGACCCTATCTCATATCTGCCATAATTAATCCGGTGGCTGTCAAATTGGAGTTACCTACGCATATGAAAATACACCCAGTATTCCATGTTTCCTTATTAAAACCTGTGCAACCAGAAACCCAATTGACTAAACTCCCAGAACCAGTTTTAGTAGATGGAGAACTTGAATTCGAAGTAAAGAACATCCTAGACTCCAAAATCTCCAAATCTAAGTTATATTATCTGGTTGATTGGAAAGGTTACGGCCCCCAGGAAAGGTCTTGGGAACCTTCAGAATACGTCCACGCACCTCGTCTGGTCAAAAAATTCCATCTGAATCACCCCGACAAGCCGAACCCCTGGAGAAGACACGCTTAGGAGGGGCCTTGAGGGGGGGTACTGTCATGATCACTGCTTCCACGGAGCCAGGACCAGCCCAACGTCCTTGGAAGCAGGCCCCTAACCCTAATCCTAGGCACCAGCCGGTCCCCACTGGGACCTTTTGGACCTTGTCCTGGCGCCGGTGGCACCAGGCTCATCAAAACCATTGGTCCCGGCACTGGAAGCGCCGGGCTCATAATAGGTGTAAGGATGCTTGGGTGGACTTACCTGCAGCAGACCATGCTGCTTACTTACCAGTCACTTAGAAGCTATCTAAGAACAGGGACTACTTTCTTACCTGGGTGGGGCAGCTCCACTCCCTGGATACAGCACTGGAACTCTTCTGGAAACTGGAACTCTTTTCTTACCTAGGCGGGGCCGTGGAAGAAGACGCCTCATCACCCCAAGGCTATTTAAACCACACCCGATAGATGAAGCGTGCTTCGCGTTATTCTGCATCTGCAGCAGAACGCTCACCGAGTCTGCTCCGGCTTTTCTTCTTCTGATCCTGGACCTGCAAGAATCTACTTACCATTTCATTATCCAGACATCATCAGCACCTGCAAAGAACCGAAACAACAGGTTAGCAAGGCGAACTTTACACGCAGCTCTTACTCACCTGATCCATCGGCTGCGGCCGCTTCGTCACGCCGCATCTCCACCTGCAAAGGCAAAAGTATTGCCATACTCACCGGCACGCTGTGGATTCCGGATTTCCTCGTTCTGCATCGCCGCCTGTAAAGACAAAGCATCGTTAACTACTTACTAGCATTCCGCGGACTCCGGCGCTGCAAACCAACATCTGAAAGGCAAAAGAAAAGACATTAAGCAGGTATTTACTTACGTCCATCCCGCTCGTCGCAATAAAACGCCTGCAAATACTCTGGCGTCTCTTTAACACGAATTAAGCTGCAAGGAAAGAGACAATTAGAGCGCTTGCCATACTTACAAACTTCCAGGCGCTTTACTTCATCTTCCATCTCAAGAGCCCTGCAATACATAAGGGAAAAGCATTATATAGAGTCTGCATATAAACGTGCCACGCATTTAAAGACTATACAGACAAAAGGTGTCCAGAAACTCACCGCTCGTGCAGACAACGACGGTAACCATCCTCTGAATTCAAGAGGCCTATGTTTCACCAGTGAAGGAACTGGCAACGGCACCCTGCACCAGACGCAGATGGAGAGCCCAGCATTCACCTATATAAGGTGAGCACGTTGACCTGGGGGCTGTACGAAAAGGCTGGGAAGAGAGAGGGAGAGAGGGACATTCAACTACCCAGACCATTAACCCCCATATTCTTTCACCTGCAGAAACCTCACTCTTCGAGTCCGACACACAGTGCGAAGAGGTTCGACCCCAGAAGCCAATCGAGTCCTGCACATCACTTTTCGAGTCACAGACAGCTTCCTGCCAAGACCCGCGCCTCTGTGGGAATCAGGTGAGCGTTACAGAACGCGAAGCCCACCACAAAACTCCTACCCAGGCGCAATGGAAACCTCAGACACTGATCGACTAGCCCAGTTGCTCGGGGAATTAAGAGCAGAAGTACATGCAGCTCGTCAGGAAACAAACTCTCTAAGAAGAGAACTGATAATTTCCAAGGAGCGGACAGAGGACCTTGCTAGGCAGTTGTTACAAACGCAGGCAGGACAGACACCTTTGCCCGTTCCAGGAGGGAGTTATCCTTCTGCATCAGCTTCAAATCCAGTGCAAATCAATCTGCCCGGTAATGTGCCCTTGGCTCCGCCCGAACGCTTTTCTGGTGATCCAAAGAAATTCGCAGTGTTCATCAACCAGTGCCGCCTACACTTCTTATGTCGACCAGCTGCATTCCCAACAGACCAGACCAAGGTGGCTTTCGTGCTTTCTTATCTCAGTGGCAGCGCTGCAGATTGGTCGATCCCGTTAGTCACCCAGGATGATCCGGTTTTATATGATTTTCAGGCCTTCCAGTCCAGCATGGAGAAACTGTTCGCAAGACATGCACAAGGGCAGGCCTTGGACAATGAACTTCTCTCATTACGACAGGGTAATCAAGACCTCTTGACTTATATAGCCTCCTTCAATAGACTCATAGTGGAAACACAATGGCCTAAGGACAAGAGAATAACGCTTTTCTACAGAGGCCTGCGTGGAGAGCTCAAGGATGTGTTAGCGCAAGTTGTGAATCCTCCACAAGAATGTTCTGATTATATTGACTTAGTTGTCCAATTAGACCATAGACTACAGAACAGGAAGGCAGATCGTTCCAGATTTGATACCCGAGTGTTTTCTAAACCACAGACCTTGAATAAGGGAGCTGACACTGTGGAGCCCATGCAAATAGGGGGCATGAAAGGACCTTTAACCCAGAAAGAGCGGGAAAGAAGAAGGCAGCTGCAATTATGCCTCTATTGCGGAAACTCAGGACACTTTCTTCGGGACTGTCCAGTGAAACCAGCTAAGAAGACTGTAGGAGCCGCGGATACCTGTACCACAAAGTCAGAGCAGGGAAACGACCTCGCCCGACAAGAGTAGAGGTCCTCTTGCCGAACGTTAAGATCTGTCCCGTGACCTCGCATTTCGTGATACCCATGGTCCTCATTAGTCCTGAACGTCCGGATCGTTTACATGCAATTGAAGCTTACATTGACAGCGGAGCAATCAGTAACTATGTGGACCGTGAAATGGTATCAAGGATGAATCTACCCCTTGTCCCTAAGGCAGTAAAAGACGTCATCACTACTGTGGATGGCACGGAGATAGCCTCCGGACCAGTAACGCATGCCATCCAAGAAGTGACGCTAGTGAGTCAAGATGGACACCGGGAGAGAATCGTGTTCGATGTAATCAAGGCCCCTCAGTTCCAGATCATTCTGGGAATCCCTTGGTTAGAGAAGCACAATCCTCAGATCGATTGGCGAGCAAAGACGGTTCAGTTTCCAGAGTGTTTTAGCACTTGTTATCCTCGGTCTGATGTTTCACTGGCGGCAATCTCTTCTGAGGAGGTTCCCAAATTACCTCCCGAATACCAGGAATTCCAAGACGTCTTCCGGAAGAATCAAGCTAACACCCTGCCTCCTCATAGGTCTTACGACTGTCAAATAGATCTGATACCTGGAACAACTCCTCCTTGCAGCAGGATTTATGCCCTCACCGAGCCAGAGAACCTTCACCTCAGACAGTACCTGGACCAATACCTAGCTATCGGGTTTATCCGTCCTTCAAAATCTCCAGCTTCATCGGCTTTGTTCTTCGTTCCGAAAAAGGAAGGAGACCTTAGGACTTGCATAGATTACCGCGCCCTGAATCAGATCACCGTTAAAAACAGATACCCGTTACCTTTGATCCCTGAACTCCTGGACCAAGTCAAAGATGCATGTATATACACAAAGCTGGATCTCAGAGGAGCCTACCACTTGGTACGGATAAAAGAGGGCGATGAATGGAAAACGGCCTTCCGCACCAAGTACGGGCTATTCTAATATCAAGTGATGCCCTTTGAACTGTGTAATGCTCCTGCTGCTTTCCAATATTTTATGAACGATGTCCTTAGAGAACTCATAGACGTGTGTGTTGTTGTCTACATTGACGACATCCTCGTCTATTCATCATCTGAAGAAGAACATCAAAGACACGTTAAAAAGGTTCTCGAGAGACTGCGTCAACATAATCTTTTTGCTAAGCTTGAGAAATGCGTTTTCAACGTAACGGGAGTCGAGTTCCTGGGATTCATATTGTCGCCTAACGGAGTCCATATGGATTCAAAGAAAGTTGATGCAATTATCAAGTGGCCATCACCAACCTCTGTAAAAGGAGTTCAAAGCATGTTAGGATTCGCTAACTTTTACCGCAGATTCATTCCTGAATTTTCTCGGATAGTCCAGCCCATCACCGCTCTGTTGAAAAAGAACAAACGTTTTGAGTGGTCTTCTGAAGCAGAACAAGCTTTTCAAGACTTAAAAGCTAAATTCATTTCTGCACCTGTTTTAAAACATCCTCGCCCAGAACTTCCTTACATCATGGAAACGGATGCTTCTAGTCTTGCTATGGGGGCAGTGTTATCACAAAGAGATCCGGTCACACACCAACTACATCCTGTTGCCTTTTGGTCCCGCAAGTTTTCGCCTCCCGAGATCAACTATTCAATTACAGACAAGGAACTTTTGGCCATCAGATCGGCCTTTAAAGCCTGGCGGCATTATCTTCTAGGAGCCAGACACACAGTCACCGTAATGACTGACCATCGCAATTTACAATATCTAAAGACAGCCAAAGCTCAATCTTCCAGACAGCTTCGCTGGGCTCTGTTTCTAGCCGAATTTGACTTTATAATTACTTATCGACCAGGCAGTAAGAACGGAAAAGCAGATGCCCTCTCCCGGATGGGGGTAGATGAACATTTGACCAATCCAGAACCAATACCCATAATTCCAGAACAAAGAATTTTGGGTTTGGTCAGCGCTCAATCTTTTGAATACATCAAGACCATGGTTAAATCACTCCTAACTCCGGGCGATTTACGAGTCTGGCAATTAAAGGGGAAAGAATTTTCAGTGGATCAAGACCTACCATATTTCCGAGGACGATTGCATTTACCCTGTGAGAAAATACAAAAACAAGTAATCTCCTGTTATCACGGCTCTCTAATGGAGGGTCACCCTGGCATTACCAAAACAATGGAAAAGATTAAAAGACATTTCTGGTGGCTGTCATGGAAAAAGGATATTAGAGACTTTGTAATCTCCTGCGGTGTGTGTGCCCAGAATAAAAGTCAGAAGGAAAAACCAGCCGGCCTACTACAGCCACTAGACATCCCTCCCTGTCCATGGCATACCATGTCCATGGATTTCATCACAGACTTACCTCCATGTTCGGGGTATACTACCATTTTAGTAGTCGTGGATCTATTCTCCAAGATGGCTCACTTCATTCCCCTAAAGGGTCTACCATCAGCCTCAGTATTGGCCCGAGAATTCTTAGAAAACATTGTGCGGCTACACGGTTTTCCCTAGATTTTAGTCTCCGATAGGGGAGGTCAATTCATCTCTCACTTCTGGCGCAGTTGCTGTCGTCTAGCCCAAATTGATGTAAGACTTTCAACTAGTCACCATCCCCAAACTGACGGACAAACCGAAAGGACAAATCAAACTCTAGAGCAATATCTACGTTGCATGCTCCAACAAACTGAAAAACCCTGGAAGGATATTCTTTGGATCGCTGAATACGCTTACAATAATTCGATTCATTCTGGAACAGGGAAGACTCCCTTCTTCTTACTATACGGACACCATCCTAGAACCTCTAACCTGGATCCTCCCCAAGAATTCGAAGCACCTGCTGTGGATCACTTGCACTCGGAGATCACCCGTGCTTTTAAGGAAGCCTCAGCCCATCTGCAAAGAGCTAAAGCTCAATTCAAAAGAGGAGCAGATCGACACCGTAAAGAGGCTCTTCATTACGCTGTAGGAGATCAAGTCTGGCTATCCACTAAGCACCTGCCTCTAAAGGGACCCCGCACCTTCATCCCGAGATACCTTGGACCCTATCTCATATCTGCCATAATTAATCCGGTGGCTGTCAAATTGGAGTTACCTACGCATATGAAAATACACCCAGTATTCCATGTTTCCTTATTAAAACCTGTGCAACCAGAAACCCAATTGACTAAACTCCCAGAACCAGTTTTAGTAGATGGAGAACTTGAATTCGAAGTAAAGAACATCCTAGACTCCAAAATCTCCAAATCTAAGTTATATTATCTGGTTGATTGGAAAGGTTACGGCCCCCAGGAAAGGTCTTGGGAACCTTCAGAATACGTCCACGCACCTCGTCTGGTCAAAAAATTCCATCTGAATCACCCCGACAAGCCGAACCCCTGGAGAAGACACGCTTAGGAGGGGCCTTGAGGGGGGGTACTGTCATGATCACTGCTTCCACGGAGCCAGGACCAGCCCAACGTCCTTGGAAGCAGGCCCCTAACCCTAATCCTAGGCACCAGCCGGTCCCCACTGGGACCTTTTGGACCTTGTCCTGGCGCCGGTGGCACCAGGCTCATCAAAACCATTGGTCCCGGCACTGGAAGCGCCGGGCTCATAATAGGTGTAAGGATGCTTGGGTGGACTTACCTGCAGCAGACCATGCTGCTTACTTACCAGTCACTTAGAAGCTATCTAAGAACAGGGACTACTTTCTTACCTGGGTGGGGCAGCTCCACTCCCTGGATACAGCACTGGAACTCTTCTGGAAACTGGAACTCTTTTCTTACCTAGGCGGGGCCGTGGAAGAAGACGCCTCATCACCCCAAGGCTATTTAAACCACACCCGATAGATGAAGCGTGCTTCGCGTTATTCTGCATCTGCAGCAGAACGCTCACCGAGTCTGCTCCGGCTTTTCTTCTTCTGATCCTGGACCTGCAAGAATCTACTTACCATTTCCGTATCCAGACATCATCAGCACCTGCAAAGAACCGAAACAACAGGTTAGCAAGGCGAACTTTACACGCAGCTCTTACTCACCTGATCCATCGGCTGCGGCCGCTTCGTCACGCCGCATCTCCACCTGCAAAGGCAAAAGTATTGCCATACTCACCGGCACGCTGTGGATTCCGGATTTCCTCGTTCTGCATCGCCGCCTGTAAAGACAAAGCATCGTTAACTACTTACTAGCATTCCGCGGACTCCGGCGCTGCAAACCAACATCTGAAAGGCAAAAGAAAAGACATTAAGCAGGTATTTACTTACGTCCATCCCGCTCGTCGCAATAAAACGCCTGCAAATACTCTGGCGTCTCTTTAACACGAATTAAGCTGCAAGGAAAGAGACAATTAGAGCGCTTGCCATACTTACAAACTTCCAGGCGCTTTACTTCATCTTCCATCTCAAGAGCCCTGCAATACATAAGGGAAAAGCATTATATAGAGTCTGCATATAAACGTGCCACGCATTTAAAGACTATACAGATAAAAGGTGTCCAGAAACTCACCGCTCGTGCAGACAACGACGGTAACCATCCTCTGAATTCAAGAGGCCTATGTTTTACCAGTGAAGGAACTGGCAACGGCACCCTGCACCAGACGCAGATGGAGAGCCCAGCATTCACCTATATAAGGTGAGCACGTTGACCTGGGGGCTCTACGAAAAGGCTGGGAAGAGAGAGGGAGAAAGGGACATTCAACTACCCAGACCATTAACCCCCATATTCTTTCACCTGCAGAAACCTCACTCTTCGAGTCCGACACACAGTGCGAAGAGGTTCGACCCCAGAAGCCAATCGAGTCCTGCACATCACTTTTCGAGTCACAGACAGCTTCCTGCCAAGACCCGTGCCTCCGTGGGAATCAGGTGAGCGTTACACTAACGTTGCGTTTTGCCCAAAGGTAAATGCTGCCCACAGACGACGACACACCTGAAGCACTGTCACAACAATTTGTATACGTTATAAAAAGACCAAAATATTTAAAGAAGCGAAAAATACGTGTGTATTACAACACGTTCCTTCTGGCCATAGAGCAATCATTCCCACATCTCCACAAGCACTTACCAGCCTTAGGTCACTAAGATACGCGTGGGAACAGCTTTTCGCTTGGGCATTAAACGATTACTTAATAGGGAGAGCTTGAATAAACAAAACTAACAAATGAATGCTTATTTTTAGAAATTTTCAGGTGGGCATTTATATAGTGAAATAATAAGCTGAAGGACCGCAGCAAAGGTAAGAGGAAAATGCTAGTGATATTAGGTATTGTATTAAAAATTATAGGTTTGTTGTTCATCACTGGTCTCCTTGCTGCCGCTGTCTGGCAGGTACACTATGCTTCTTATGTCACGGCTGCACCTCCTACTAATGAACCTCCTACCACGGGTGCAACAGGTACGGTGTTAGGTGGTACGAGCAGAACACGATTAAACGGGGGAGGATTAAACGTAGCACATATGTTGATAATAATGGGGTTGACACATATCTTACAGATTCCGTAACACGTCTCAAACAACATGTGGTATCAGCACATGTCCAAAATTGGTAAGGGGACAACTAAGGACAACTGCTATGTGTGCTCACTGATCCCATATGCCAGGAGCGCCTCCAGAACATTTGTTGCTACTGAAGTACCAGCAACATCAGTAGAATGACTGATATACCTGGCTCTGTTCCAAACAAAAGGACGTTTCCAAGGGAGAATGGCAATAATAAAGTGGAAGACGAGAGACACATACCCGTATGAAAATAACTTCATCGAGACACTCCACATGTACAATAACTACTGGCAACTAACAGAAGGGCTCCAGTACGTGACGGATGGCCCAGACAAAGGAGAGACGAAGGAAGTAACGTTGAATTACCTACCATGTGAATGGCGCGCAAGTGAAGTTGCTGGAGTAATGGGGTGCTGGGAAAGACCACTGCTGCTAATATATGGGAAAGTATACACGAAGGAAGGATGGACAGATGGGGTTGTGGGGTGTGAAATGATAACACTGACAAAACCAAATATAGCAAAAATAGACGAAGAAAACAAGTGTTTCAACGGATGAATAAAGACAGCCGGACTGGTGACCTGGTTAGAGAAGGACGAAGACCCGGCATCAATACTTCCACTAACTGCACCGACACTATGTTATCAACACAACGGAGAGGTCTATGTCGGAAGGAACAGCAACTGCAAAAGGATAGTGACCATAACTAAGGAGGGTGCCGGTACATCGGTTTTAATGGACCACTATTGGGCCTGCGGAGATAAAGCATACCACAGCTTCCCGCCATCTTGGAATGGACTATGCACAATGGTACACATAAATGTACCATCCCTAGTGGTACCACAGAAAGATGTCAATTTGGGGAACTTCCCTAAGATGGACGAAGGGAATGAAAGGAGGAAATGATATGTGACGAATGGAGGAGGAAAAGAAAGTAACGACATAAACATATTGTTAAGAGTGAAAAGACAAGGAGAACCACTGACGGGAAACTACCTGTGGGGAAGATCGGAAACCGCTCTCAGTGACATTCCACCGGGATACAGACTGTTTAGCAGAGCGGCAATGTTCTTCTCATCAATAATACATCCAGGACTGCAGGCATATGCAAATGCAAAATGGCTCCAGATAACAAGATGGGAGCTAATGATGACAATAAACTCCACCGTCAACAAATTCAATGCAATAAAAGAAGAATTGAGGGCAGTACGAATGGAAGCACTACAGAATAGATATGTGCTGGACCTCCTTACTGCAATGGAAGGAGGAGTTTGTGCAAAAATTGGAAAATCATGTTGCACATTCACCCCTGCTAATGACGCAGACAACGGCACACTTACTGAGGCAGTATCACAACTTGCCAAGATGGAAGAAGAAGCTAAAGGAGTGAAGAAAGATGGCAGCTGGTTTTCCTACTTGTAGTCGTAGATGCCATCAAGGTTGTCAGATGGCCTTAAAATAATAGCTGGGTGCATAATAATGGGTATGGCTGCCCTTTTAGGATGAAGGTTGTGGAGAGCTCGGACAGCACGGACGACTGATGATATGATGGAAATGATCGGCATGCACGCCTTAATGCCAGCAGAAGACGACAGACACACCGATATAATAATAGAGGAAAGGGAGAGATTGCGCAAGCAAATATTAGAAAATGAGTCGCACCCGCTGTCTGTGAAGGTAGAAAACCCAAGGAACCCGAAGAGCTATGTTGGAAAGTGGGTCTACTGCAAACCCGGTGGTGGATGTGTGTATATGTACTGGTCATTTGAAGATCATGTGAACCAGTATGGACACTTAGGAGGAATAACAAAGGTATGGAGACCACGTGGATACAAGAGAGCGGATAATTTTGTGGTCGACAGGTCGACCAGAGGGGGGACTGAAGTGGGAAAATGGGAGAACACACTTCCCCCATTCTCATCCAGACCCTGGCCTAGAGGATCACGGCCCAAGCACCCCCCACGAGAGGAGTTTGACCCGCTCACCTCCTTACCAGACGACAAGGTACCATGTGTTCGTGGCCCCCATGCACGAGGAGCATGTCTACTACCATGCGCTGGCCAAGCCGACGCCTGCGATATGGACCAGATTGTTACGGACTTGGTCTTGATGGTCGTGTAGATTAGTAAGCCTCCGTCCCCAAGTACCACACAGACAACAAGATATTCAGTGTCTGTGCAGTCTTTGAGGCCACAGGATTTGTTATGAGCCGTCAGGTCTGGAACCGGGAACAGCCAGAAGGACCCCTGGAGCACTGCAAGGCAATAAGTGACTATCAAAACAATGTGCGTGTAGTACAATAATACCCAGCAAGGAAAAGAGCACCGCTTACCTAGTGTATAGGAAATGACACCCAGATGGATAGTGGGGCCCTGGACGGGGCTTAGTGTGCGAGACACTGTGGATGGGCGCACACCGAGGTTTGAGGCAATCCAGGTTATGCAGCCAGGCGAACGCCTTGCAGAGGCCGGTGGCCAAGAATACCAAAACACAACGAAATCCGTGAGGCAATCCAAATCCAAGTCCGAGGTCGTAGAAATATGCAAGGCCAAAGTTCAAAGGTGCCAGAGGAGTAGACAAATCAATCCAGTAGACAAATCCGAGGTCGTGACAGAGTTCAAGCCAAAGTTCACAATGCCAAGGGTTAGACAAAGGCAATCCAGTAGACAAATCCGAGGTCGTGACAGAATCGTAGGAGCAAGGTTCAAAGTAAGGAACAAGGAACAAGAGCCGTACAGTACTGAAAGAGTTCAGCTGTGAAGCAACGCTTCCGTGTTCCTGGCCGTATTTGAATCCTTGAGAGGAATCACGTGATGCGTGTCACGTGATGCGGAAGCGTTGTCTCCACGTGACTCCTGGTAGTGCTTGCCCCCTCACGTGATGCGTGGTCGTGTTGGCCCTCTCACGTGACGCGAGGATCGTTGCAAACGATGTGGATTGTTACGGGCTGCCAGTGGGAGTCTCCATTGTGCTTTCCAGCGCTGGGATGGCCGGTAAACCCCTGTTCCAAACAGTGTCCTGGTATTGCGGGTAAGATGATGCAGTCTCCGACTGCCAGAGTGCATAAACGGGATCCCCTGATGGATTCTGTCAGAGACCTGGCGTGCGGAGGGAGCAGGGAGAGGGTGTGCGGGAGAAAGCGTGACAGAGCCCCCCCTCAAAGGCCCACGACCCCGTGGGCTAGATGGGAAGTCCCTATGAAAACGGGCAACCAGGGCCGGGGCATGCACGTCTCGGGAAGGGACCCAGGAGCGGTCCTCAGGGCCATAACCCACCCAATCCACAAGATACTGAAGACGACCCCTGAGGAAACGAGAACCCAAAATGGCACTGACCTCGTACTCGTCAGGAGAGGACACAGAAACAGGAGCAGGAGGGGCACTAAGACGGGTAGGAGCAAGACAGGGTTTGAGGAGGGAGGTGTGGAAAACAGGGTGAATCCGCCAGGTAGGGGGAACTGAAAGGCGCAAGGCCACAGGATTCAGGACTTTAGCAATCTTGTAGGGACCAACAAAGCGAGGCAGCAGCTTGCGACAGCCAGGTATATGCAAATGGCGGGTCGAGAGCCATACCCGGTCACCCACACAATATTTAGGAGCCGCCAGCCGCCTCCTATCTGCCTTGGTTTTCATCACCGCCTGGGCCTCGCGCAGGTGGGTGAGTGTCTGGGCATGGATCGCGACCAGGTCACGAGCGCAGGCGTCAGCAGCAGGAGTGGCGGAGGGGAAATCAGGAAGAGGAAGGGCACGAGGATGCTGACCGTACAAGGAATAGAAAGGGGAGAAACCAGTAGACGAGTGCCAGGAATTGTTATAGGCAAACTCAGCTAGGTGGAGCAGGTTAAACCAGGAATCCTGGTACTGGAGGGTAAGACAGCGCAGATACTGTTCCAGGGCCTGGTTCACTCTCTCGGTCTGCCCATCACTTTCTGGATGATAGGCAGAGGAGAAGCGTGAATCGATACCCAAAATGCCAGTGAGAGCACGCCAGAAACGAGACGTGAACTGGGACCCTCGGTCCGAAACAATGACCTGCGGGAGACCAAACAGACAGAAAACGGACTGAAAGAACAAACGGGCCAATGTGGGTGCTGAGGGTATTCCCGTACAAGGTATGAAGCGGGCCATCTTTGTGTAGGAGTCAACGATAACCCAGATCGTGTCGTAGCCTCGTCTGCGGGGTAGGTCAGTGATAAGGTCCATAGAGACCGTGTGCCAGGGCCTGGGCGGGACTGGTAGTGGTTGGAGCAGTCCCAGAGGCCGCCCCCTAGATGACTTGCACTGAGCACATATCGAACATGTGTTGACGTAGTTCTCTATGTCTCTCCTCATTGAAGGCCACCAGCACCACCGCTGTAGGAGTTCTAGAGTGCGTTTTTGCCCCGGGTGCCCGTTGACTGCAGCATCATGAGACCAAGCGAGTGCCTGATTGCGTGCATCGCTGGTCGGGAGAAATAGTTTCCCTTGGATAAAAGGCAACCCCTCCTGTAGTTGAACATCCCACTCATTTAAGGCGTGTGGGTGTTGGGAAACCCAGTGTCTGATGGTGGTAAGCATAGGAGGGGATGGGGTACAAACACAGATGACGTGGCCCTTTTTTAACAATGTGTCGGGAAAGAGAGGTAACGGATCCCCACCAGGAGACCGGGAAAGTGCATCCGCCTTGCCGTGGGAGAGACCCGGCCTATGTTTCACCACGAAATCAAATGCTGCAAGAAAGAGATGCCAGCGGACATGCCTGCTGTTTGTACACTTCAGCGTAGCTAGGTCTTGCAGATTCTTATGATCAGAATATACCACCGTCTGGTGTTTTGCCCCGATGAGGTGGTGTCGCCATGTCTGGAGGGCGTCCTTGATGGCTAACAGTTCCTTTTCGGTAACTGTATAGTGGGATTCGGCAGGAGTGAATTTCCGGGAATGATAGGCTACCAGATGGAGACGGCCTGTAGTTGGACAAGACTGGGAAAGAACTGCCCCTAATGCGAAAGAGGAGGCGTCTGCTTCTAGGATGAACGGGAGTTCTGGGTCTGGGTGTTGTAAGACCGGAGCCGAGGCAAACCTAGATTTCAGTGCCTCAAATGCCTTTTGGTGTTCGGGAGTCCAATTAAACGGAACAAGAGGGCTGGTCAGGGCTGTGAGGGGAGAAACAATAGCCGAGAAACCGGCGATAAAGCGTCGGTAAAAATTGGCGAAGCCAAGGAAAGACTGGAGCTGTTTAACATTGATCGGGGCAGGCCATTCCATGACGGCCCTAACTTTCGACGAATTCATGGAGAGACCCCCGGGGGTGATGTGAAAACCCAGGAAATCCACTTCCTTTGAGTGAAACAAGCACTTCTCAGGTTTAGCGAATAAAGCATTGTTCTTGAGACGGGATAGGACTTCTCTGACATGCATGATATGTTCTTCCAAGGAGGAAGAATATATTAGTATGTCATCCAGATAGACAACAACATAGACATCAAGAATGTCAGAGAAGACTTCATTGACGAAACGCTGGAAGGTGGCAGGGGCGTTACACAGCCCGAAAGGCATTACTGTATACTCATATAACCCTTGTCGGGAGCAGAACGCCGTCTTCCATTCGTCTCCATGGCGCATTCGGATCAAGTTGTATGCCCCCCTTAGATCCAACTTAGTGAAGATGGACGCACGTGTCAGTCTATCAAGCAAGGTGGAGATAAGCGGGATGGGATACCTGTTCTTTATAGTGATGGCATTCAACCGTCTATAGTCTATGCATGGTCGTAGGTCACCCTCCTTTTTAGGCACAAAAAAGATAGGGCTGGCTGCTGGGGAACAAGAGGGACGAATGTGGCCTAACCGTAGGGCTTGTTGTATATAGTCCTTCAAAACGGTTTCTTCGGAAGGGGATAATGAGTAAATCCTACCCTTTGGTATTGGCGCTTCGGGAATCAAGTCTATGGGGCAGTCATGAGGCCTATGCGGAGGGAGACCCTCTGCCGTGGCTTTATCAAAAACCGGCAGATAATCGTGGTAATCAGCAGGAATACCAGCTGTAACAGCCCCCACGGTATGTGTAGGTGTGGTTGGATCAACATCCTCAATTCGAGAGGAGGCCATGGCGCCAAGAATAGCGGCGGGAGAGGTGAGTACCTCGGGTTCTGTTAAGCAGAAATGCTGACATACATCTGATTCAAACGTTACCCGCCCAGTGCCCCAATTGATCAAGGGGTTGTGTTGTCTTAACCAGGGTATGCCCAGTATGATACCAAACTGGGGTGTGGTGATAAGGTCGAAAGACATGGTTTCTTTATGGGTGTCCTGAATCACCACTTCTAGAGGGGCGGTCTGCTGTTTGATTGGTCCAGACGAAAGGGGGGTGCCGTCAACCGCTTGTACAGGCTCAGGATGTTGTTTCTGAACTAGGGGCAGATTGAGATGCTGGGCTAAAGTGATGTCAAGAAAACAGCCAGTGGCCCCTGAGTCAATCACGATGCATACGGCATGCATGACCTCCCTAGAGGGTTTCAGCAGTGCCTGTACGACTATGGGTCTAATAGGGCCAAATACGGGTCCAGTGGGGGTCAATGAAGGGCTCGCCGGTACCCCCGATCTCAAGGGCGAGCCTTCGGAAAACCCAGAGTTTTGTTTTTTGGCCGACGGGGACATTCTCTTACATAATGCCCACTAGTCCCACAGTAAAAACAGGCATTACTGGTTCTCCTGCGTTCCCGCTCAACTGAGGTTATAGGACTACGGATGCCACCAATTTGCATAGGTTCACCACCAGTGGCAGTTTGAGCGGGAGAAAGCTGACCAGAAGTAAACGTCTCTGCTTAACGTTCGGTTCTGCGGGCGTCCACCTGGAGAGTGAGATCAACAAGATCAGAGAAAACAGAAGGAAGGGACGGAACCATCGCGAGGGCGTCTTTCATGGGGTTGCATAACCCTCGATAGTAGACAATCGCCTTTTTCTGCTCTGGCCAGGATGTTTCAGCTGCAAGCTGGTTGAAACGAGTGATGTACTCAATCAAAGATAGCTTGCCCTGTGATAGATCAAGGAGTTCCAGGTCTCGTGATTGGGCCTTATATCGGGTATCGAACACCTTCGCCATCTCGGACACTAGTAGCTCGAAATCATACAAGGCTGGATGGTCGTTCTCTAGTAACGGATTCGCCCAAGTAGCGGCTACACCGGATAAGTGGGACAGAAGAAAGGCGGCCTTGGTAACGGAGTCGGGGAAGGCCTGGGGTCTGCACAAAAAATGCAGTTTGCATTGGTTGATGAACGTGCGGTATTTGCGGGGATCGCCTTGGTAGCGTTCTGGAGCTGCCAGGGGAAGAGGGGTTGGGAGTAGAACAGGCATGGGAGTAGGAGGCAGAGTAGGGGCAGGCTGGAGCGGAGGGTCGGGATCCCCGAACTCGGCGTCAATAGGCAGGGGTTGGCGTGCGCTTTGTAAGGCGTCGAGACGATGGTGAATGGCAGTGGTTGCGGCGGCCATGTCGGTCCTAAGGGCCGCGACAGCCTGCATTAGAGCGGTCACAGGGTCCCTGGCGGAGGTATCCATAATCAGCACGACCAAGCAGGCTTCACAGTCTGTTACGGACTTGGTCTTGATGGTCGTGTAGATTAGTAAGCCTCCGTCCCCAAGTACCACACAGACAACAAGATATTCAGTGTCTGTGCAGTCTTTGAGGCCACAGGATTTGTTGTGAGCCGTCAGGTCTGGAACCGGGAACAGCCAGAAGGACCCCTGGAGCACTGCAAGGCAATAAGTGACTATCAAAACAATGTGCGTGTAGTACAATAATACCCAGCAAGGAAAAGAGCACCGCTTACCTAGTGTATAGGAAATGACACCCAGATGGATAGTGGGGCCCTGGACGGGGCTTAGTGTGCGAGACACTGTGGATGGGCGCACACCGAGGTTTGAGGCAATCCAGGTTATGCAGCCAGGCGAACGCCTTGCAGAGGCCGGTGGCCAAGAATACCAAAACACAACGAAATCCGTGAGGCAATCCAAATCCAAGTCCGAGGTCGTAGAAATATGCAAGGCCAAAGTTCAAAGGTGCCAGAGGAGTAGACAAATCAATCCAGTAGACAAATCCGAGGTCGTGACAGAGTTCAAGCCAAAGTTCACAATGCCAAGGGTTAGACAAAGGCAATCCAGTAGACAAATCCGAGGTCGTGACAGAATCGTAGGAGCAAGGTTCAAAGTAAGGAACAAGGAACAAGAGCCGTACAGTACTGAAAGAGTTCAGCTGTGAAGCAACGCTTCCGTGTTCCTGGCCGTATTTGAATCCTTGAGAGGAATCACGTGATGCGTGTCACGTGATGCGGAAGCGTTGTCTCCACGTGACTCCTGGTAGTGCTTGCCCCCTCACGTGATGCGTGGTCGTGTTGGCCCTCTCACGTGACGCGAGGATCGTTGCAAACGATGTGGATTGTTACGGGCTGCCAGTGGGAGTCTCCATTGTGCTTTCCAGCGCTGGGATGGCCGGTAAACCCCTGTTCCAAACAGTGTCCTGGTATTGCGGGTAAGATGATGCAGTCTCCGACTGCCAGAGTGCATAAACGGGATCCCCTGATGGATTCTGTCAGAGACCTGGCGTGCGGAGGGAGCAGGGAGAGGGTGTGCGGGAGAAAGCGTGACACAGATCGACTAAAATAACAGCCACAAGTATCCACATCATTAGAGATGCCATAATGACATAGCCAACAGACAAGAAAACATGTGCCACCATGCACACTGGTCACTCACACACCAACCTACACGAAGAACATACTCAGTGCTATGACGTAGCGGACTGACACACTCACGGACATGCATCATTGTTATTTTTCACATAGGCCTTCTACAGCACCGCAGAATTGCAAGATGCCTGATGAGCTCATGTATATGCTTGCAGACGCTTCATGCTACCCTGTCCTCATAGAGACGCCTTCGTATATATCCACTGCTACTTGTGACACTCTGTCGCCCTACGGCACCCATGTGATGGATTATATAACACCTTCCAGAAACTAGGCCCGAATAGGCCACAAAGCAAGAGTACCCAGGCCGGAGCCTCTAAGACAAAAACCCTCTTGAGACGAAAAGCAATGCGCCGACCATGCAGAACGAGTCCCAGCGAGAGCCCACCGCCAAGGCCATAATGTTGCAACCCACATGCCGAGCTCTCAGTACCAAGGTTACACCTGCCGCCGCCAAGCGCCCCTCTGGGCCGAAAAACAAATCAAATGCTCATAATTCTGCTCCAGCTACAGTCTCTACACACGTGACCAAGCCAAACTGACAAGATGCCAAGCTCGCGAGACAGAAAGTTGCCGGGGTCCCACGTCTGGGACGCAGGATGCAACAACGAAGCGACAAGTTGGACACCTACATCGATGGGAAAGGCGTGATCATCAGCCACTAGCAAAGACCTGTCCATTGTCCGTCACTAACACATAGTTGCACAATGTTGCCAACACCAGGTATCTCGCGGGACGGGAACAGCGATGGTCCCAGGCCTGGGGGCTCACGAGGGAACCAATCAAAGTACGAGGGGCTCCTCACTGATGCCATTTCAGTTAGCTAATCACCAAGGGTCCCTGTGTAACCAATTTATTGTAACAAGTGTTAGGGAACAACCCAAGTGTGCCACCTGACCCGTCCTTCTCCACTAATATTCCTCCATATGAGCATCTATACTAACCCTACCACTCGGGGAGAGTAGCGCGTCATACTACGGTAAAAAGGGCCTGCGAGCCCCACTAAGAATGAGAGCGTCTCCCTGGATGCATACGGACGGAGACCGATCCCTGCCGTTACTATAATAAACAGCAGTAATTACTTTGCTCTTGTGTGTGCCTCATACTCCTTTTGGGACGCGGGAGGAGTTGGGGCCTCCCCAGACCCGGAGGTCCGCGGACGGCTCTGCCGGCCCCCGGGAGATCACTCCGACAGTAGGATGATGGATGTTGGGTGAGGCAGAGCAAATGCCATGGTAATGAACAGCAACATGGTGCAAATACTTCACATTTACTAATGCAATAGCAGCACTATTTCTAGCTTTAGCTGTCCAACCATAGGGAGATTGGGGCCTTATGCCCACACCCGATAGATGGGAGTGACGATAATGCAAACATTTATGACCCCTGCCAGGATAACTCTGATAGGTGCGTAGAGCAGGAAGAAATTGGCCGTTGACACTGGGCATACTCGGCTGGCCTCCAAAACCCCCTTTGGCTGGAGGACTTAAGCACCTGCACTCCTGGTGAACAACGTTATTGTCGCTGCTTGGTGACAACGTTTGAGAGCAACAGGCCACCGGCAGGAGACAAGGGGACCAAACATCTGAAAGCGATGGTTCACATGCTGATGTCAGGTGAGGTGGTGGCTGCATGCCACAAGTTGTACCTTGGGACAGGTAGCAGATCTTCATCGTCAAGGAGTGCTGGATGCAGATTGCCTGGGGTTTAGCTTCTGGGACCGCAGTGGCCAGCTGAAGAGGGGTCTCTTTCTCCTGTACCCCTGCAGATGGCAGCTTTGCTGTGTCTTTGGTGATGGCGGACGACAGGTTGTCTTTGTCTTGGACCTCTTGCTGTTTTCCATTGTCAAGTTTTCACACACTGGTTGGCGTGAACCCAGTAGTTCTGCCTCTACAGCAAACTGGGTTGTCAGCAGGATCTGGAAAGCAGGGTCCCGTAGTCGTTTGAGTTAACAAAAGCGTAATGTTATATAGTGGCTTTGCGTTGTTTGGCGATCGTGCAAGCCTGTGTAAGGGCAATGAGTTTAGCAACTTGTGCTGATCGTACTGAAAGGAGGTGCAAACGGCCAAACCTGCCTGTATACTACCCGTCAAATCTCTTAAGACAAGATCCGTCCACATAGAGAATGAGGTCTGCCTAGGGGAGGTAAGATATCCTTGAGGTCTGTTCTTGGTGATGATACCACGTCAATCGCTGCAAGGCAGTCGTGAGGGTAACCATCATCAGGTGTAGGCAGGAGGAAGGAAGAGTTGAGTGGGGAACATCTGATGAGAGAGATGTTGGTGGCAGAGAGGAGCAGTTTCAAATTTTCCGTGAGACGTGCAGCAGACAGGTGTTGTGTTTTACCCCTGAGGTGGAATGCTAATACAGAGTGTGGTACTGCTACGTTTATGTGGTGTTCTTGGGCAATGTCTGCTTTTGTAAGGAGGAGGGCAGTGGCCAAAGAGACATTTGGGAAAGGCAGAGGCTACATGGTCTAACTGTGAGCTAAAATAGGCTACAGGGCGTTGTAGGTCCACGTGCTACTGTGTGAGTACGCCTAAGGCAAACCCCTCTTTCTCATCACAGAACAGGGTGAATAATTTAGAGTAGTCAGGAAGGGCGAGGGCGGGAGCAATGGAGAGGGCAGTCTTGATCTTGGAAAAGGCTCTGGAAGTGTCAGGAGACCATGTGAGCGTGTCAGGCTGGAAATCATGTAACATCTTCTGCATAGGTGCTACAGTAGAGGCATAATCAAGGATCCAGGGGCGACAGAAATTGCTCATCCCTAAAAAGGAGCATGACTGTCTTTTAGTGGCAGACATGGGACATTGTTAGATGCAAGTCACTCGAGAGGGTGCAAGGAGCCTAGCGCAGTGGGTAATGTGTCCTATGTAGCGGACTGTAGGCAGGGTGAGAAACCAGGAGGTGTCCCACCCACTAGTCCCCGGGGATCTGTCATCCAGGTGGCCAGGACAGAGCCATCACTTTTGGATCCAGTTCCTGGGGTTGGACCAGTATGGGAGGATCACCTGGGTGAGGGGTCTTCGGGGAGTGAGACTGGGACATCGGATGGTGAGACGCGGTATCTCCTTCCCTGTAACACCTTTTCCCCATCCTACCAACTAAACCCCCCACCTCCTTTACAACACAAACACTTTATCACGGACAGCCCACAATGAAAGAAAACTGACTAACACCAGAGCTGTATACCTGACGTGTCCCAATACAATGGTCAGGCAAGGCAATTACTGACCATTACACACATATCTGACTTCCATTAAGCTTGCCCACACTGGTAAAAGGCGGAGCACGAGAGCACACTCTGAGCGAGGCAAAGCGCACAAGGAGACGGCAGTTCCAAGATGGCAGTTTAACAGGAGAAAGGCAGCGAAACAGAAGGGAGGGAAGGGTAATTCCCTTGACCTTTTCAACTAGGAATATTTGCTTTAATTAGCCCTCGAGATTGGAAAGCATAAGACCAGGAAAATGGGCGGAAGTATCCTGCATTGCGTGTCGGAGGTACGTGGGGCCCTCCTACATCAATAATCAAGGCGGGCAGAATTACCAGCCGCCATGGTACTGTCCTTGGCTCAAAGAACAAAGCAGCGTCAGTGAAATCACTGAAATCACAGTCAGTGAGTTGGGGAGACCGATAAAATACCGGTCTGTTTTGAAGCCCAGGTTGCAAGCAGCAACATTGTATAACGAGCGCTGGAACAAACATTGTTTGAAAAAAGTGTGATAAGACGCAAGTAAAGTTGAACTGCTGATGAGTGATTGAACTTTAAAACAAAGATAGGATACCTTGACAGAGTGGTCTGGCACCACGTGTGCGCTCTATCGAAGGTCTATGTAAGGTATCCAGCTGACAACTGAAAGAGTGGTAGAGAATTGTGAATCGAAGTGGTCTTGCGACGGATCAAGCAAAATCCTGCGCACAATCGAAAGTCTTCGATGTTGATACAGTAACAAATGTTTTTGGCAAAGTTGATAAAGTTGGTCTGTGACCGGCAGAGGCGGGCTCGGGTTGAAGAAAGAAACTTTAATGTTTGTCATATTGCATCAGGCCCTCTGAAAAAGAGACAGATGGCAAAGAGATTTTGGCACAGACGGCATTGATGTTGAAGTTTTGAACTGCACCCTTGTGCTAGAGAAGCCAGAGACTGTGCTAAGCTCGAGTGCACCAACTTGTTCTGTGCTGAAAATGTGGGGAAGGGAAGCCAACGGCTTGAATATTCTTACATATCATTTCTTGAACACTTTTCTTTTGCATAACATTGTTTCCCACACTATTTGTATTTACAAGTAAGGCTTGGAAATAGGTTTATTAGTATAGGCCCTTTTATTTTGACAAGACACCACTAAGACTGCATTATTATTTTTTGATAGTCGTAGGTTGCTCCCATCTTTAGATCTAGGTTTAGATAGGCGTTTTCCAAACCCAATTGAAGTTCAATAAACACCCTTGAACTGTTAACACTTGTTTCTGTCTAACTGTTGTATACCATGTCTTCCTTACATTAGGCAGAGCTGCAATTTTCCTTTGTTTACTTTGTGACCTTTTGCTGCCAGGGAAGTGAGGAGCACTTCGGAGTCGGTGAGGGAGACCTGAAAAGAAAGTGATGCTAACAGTAGGTCATCCATGTATTGGACCATAGTGGAGGCCCCCGTGAAGGTGACATCCTGGAGGTCTTACTGCAGAATCTGGGGGAAGAGAGATGGGGAGTCAATAAAGCCCATTGGAGGGGGCCTGTAGGTGAGCTGACGTCCCTTGTAAGTGAATGCAAAGAGATACTGAGAGTCCTGGTGGAGAGGGACATAGAAGATGGCTGAGTCAAGGTCAATGCAAGTGAAATAATGTGCAGTGGGTACAGGAGAAAATGGTCAGTGGGTTCGGGACCACCGGATGTGAGGGTATTAACGTCTTAATATGGTCAAGTAAATTGTGAGCAAAACGGAATTTGCCTAAGCCCTTTTTCTCAATTGGAAACACCAGAGTATTGCAAGGGCTAGTGGTGTAGTAGAGGATTCCCTGATCAATGAGGGAAGAGATGACCAGCTTGAGACCTTCCTCTGCTCGAGGGTGTATCCTATACTGTGGCACACGTGCAAGGGGGACATCCGGATTGAGAGTGATCCGAACAGGTTTAGCAAAGAGCATATGGCCTACCGCATTGGCATGTGCTGCCCAGAGGGCCACTGGCACTGAGTCACTAAGGTGTTGTACCTGTGTCGCTTGTGAAGAGTGAAGGAGGCTCTGTAGGAGGCTCTGGGTGAGTGAGCTGTTGAAGGAGAAACAAACATTCATCTTGCCTCGATTGTGGAACCTCTAGAAAAATACCATCAGGAGAACAATACATGGAACAATGCATTTTGCATAGCAGATCAATACCCAACATATTTGCAAGTGAGCAAGGGCTCAACAGAAAGGCATGGTGTTCAGTGAAGGACCTAATAGAAACAGACAATTCCGTTTGATTCTAGCTGTGGAATAGTGCTGTCAGACATCCCAATTGCATTGACTATTTCCTTTGTAACACCAACATTTGGAAATTAAGCTGCTCGCTGTGTGGAGTGCCTGGAACCAGTGTCAAACCAACAGTTCACCTTTCTCCCTTGAGATATGGACCAGACTAGTCTAGTGGGTGAAAGCAGCAGACTGAACGGCAGGGTCCCTCTGGCAGTGTCATTGTGGACCATAGGAGATATGCATGTCCTGGAAGCCTCCACTGGAGAAGGAGGCGGCGAAGGGGGCAGTGGTGGCAGTGAGGTGCAGTAATTAGAACTGTTAGGAGGAATTAAATCATATCATGGATTAGTGGGACCATATTACTGTGGTTTGGAAGGTTTGGTAGGACATTGCTGGATGAGATGGCCCGTCTGCTTACAATATCTGCAGAAAGGTGCCCTGGCAGGGGTTCCTGGGCAGGCAAAAATGGATGTGCAAAAGTCTGCTGTAGCTGGTGGCCCTGGTGAAAAGGTGGCAGAAGATTCTGTTGGGCATAAGGCTGGTGTGAGGTACCCGGGTGGCCCCGGCCCTCGGCCCCCAGAGGCAGTCTTTTGTTGAGCATGCTATATCTGCAAAGCACTGAGGCGGGTAGTGTTGGGAAGTATTTCTCCTTACTGCACTTTTCCTTCCATCTTAATGGACCCCCAAACTTTTTGTTTTTTATTTTTGATCCTGACCTGTACTTTGTGCAATGAAGCCTTAAGCTTCTCTACGCTGTCTTTTGCTCATGAAACTGACATGTCCTTCAGGCTCGTCTCGGAAAGAAATTCCAGAGGATAGTATTAAGGGTTTTATTATACCTAATACATTTATTACTGTGTGAGTTTAATCACAATCTAATCTGTACTCAGGCAATTATTTATTTAACATAGCAGGAAATTCTTTTTTTTTTTAAATCATCATAATTACATAAAAATCATACTATTAAATCATTCATGCATTCATCCACATCCGAACCACATACATGAATCCACTCATCCAAACATCAATAAGTACAAGGTAAAAACATATAACAAATATCACAATTCATCGGCAATTCAATTATTGTACAAAACGTTTTTTGTGCAAAACAAGGTGAATGCCCACAATAGATTTTGTAGGTGGTCAACAATTAGGATAGGCCAGAAATAGAAGATCTTCACAAGTGGCCTTATCCTGAGTTTTTCTACCGGGTTCGACGTATTAACGTTGTTTGTGTTACGTCTTCATCAGGAGATATACAATTAGTTTTCTAAAAACAAAACAAAGATAAAACCATAAGTTCCCTATATAAATAAAGGAACAATGGAAAAGTAAAAGAAGGGAAGTGCAGAGACAGTATTTAGCAGTGCTCAAATTTCAAGTAGAATAATCTACTATTGTCCTGCTCGTGCCACCAAATATGTATATCTGGGGTAGACCAAGGGCGTCATGTAGGGAGTGCTACCATAGAAAATCGGTGTCCCTGGGCAAGGCGGGAGTCAATAATGACTGTAAATAGACCAATTGTGATGGCAGTTGGGCACAAACCAAGCATGAAGCGAGAACCCAAGGTATGATATTTCTGAAAAACTACCCGTTTCCGTGACAGAGCCAGTCCGAAGAAGGTTGAGTGCTTCGTTTCACCCGCGGATCTTCCATCTTCTTAGCGGTCGTTAGCTCCAGGTAAGTAGCGTGCCACACAGCAACCGGGTATATAAGTGTTTAAATGCTGTGACAGCCTTACTTAAATGAGGCCAATATAGCATAATGAAATTTAGGTCTCCAATTGTTTTACTTTAGATAATAACATTACTAATATTCACATCTTTGGGCTAGACTGTTTGAGATGTATGATGCCCACCCTTCTCTCTTAAAATCAATGGTAGCATCTTGATTTTAAGCTATGGCTACATGATATGTCATTTACATAATGTTTTTTCGGTCTCCGGGACGGAGTACAACTATTCATTCGTGTCTCTGCTCTTTCTTCTCTATTCTTTGCCCCTTAGACGTCAAATATTCAGGTTCTATCTTTTCCTGAATCTTGGCCATGTCAAAGACATCCTTAGAGGTGCGCTATTATTTCAACTTGCACCCCCACCTGTACCCGGATTGCCTGGGTAAGACAACAATTGGCCCTTGACTTGACAACTGTTGACTCTCTCCTGTCAAATGTCTGACTATGCAGCTCCACTTGTAATATATGCCTCGACTCTTTGGCACGGGGTTCTTGATACTTTTTGCTTAATTTCATAGATTGGAGCACCAAGTGCAGCCATCTGCTACGCAGGACCCCTTATCTGAATACTGCCAATTATTATGACAGTACCTCCAGTCCCATACACGGATTGATTCTTGTTGGTTGTGCCAAGGTTAGTTTGTAGTTTTTCAGAAATATCATACCTTGGATTCTCACTTCATGCTTGGTTTGTGCCCAATTTCCATCACAATTGGTCTATTTACAGTCATTCATGATTGACTCCCGCCTTGCCTAGGGACACCGATTTTCTATGGTAGCACTCCCTGCATGATGCCCTTGGTCTACCCCAGATATACATATTTGGTGGCACGAGCAGGACAATAGTAGATTATTCTACTTGAAATTTGAGCACTGCTAAGTATTGTATCTGCACTTCCCTTCCTTTCCTTTTCCATTGTTCCTTTATTTATATAGGGAACCTATGGTTTTATGTTTGTTTTGTTTTTAGAAAACTAATTGTATATCTCCTGATGAAGACGTAACAGAAGCAACGTTAATACGTCAAAACCGGTAGAGAAATTCAGGAGAAGGCCACTTGTGAAGATCTTCTATTTCTGGCCTATCCTAATTGTTGACCACCTACAAAATCTATTGTGGCCATGCACCTTGTTTTGCACAAAAAACTTTTTGTACAATAATTGAATTTCTGATGAATTGTGATATTTGTTATATGTTTTTACCTTGTACTTAATGGTGTTTGGATGAGTGGATTGATGTATGTGGTTCGGATGTGGATGAATGCATGAATGATTTAATAGTATGATTTTGATTGAATTATAATGATTTAAAAAAAAAATCCTGCTATGTTAAATAAATAATTGCCTGAGTGCAGATTAGATTGTGTTTAAACTCACACAGTAATAAATGTATTAGGTATAATAAAACCCTTAATACGGCATTTTCAAATTGTATTCTCTGGATTTTCTTTCCAAGACTAGCTGTTATGCTAATACCCTATTCTAGAGAGCGGGGTTCCCTGTGCCTTTCAGATACACATGTCCTTCAGGCTGTCAGTACTGGGAAACATTGTTTCTCATAGTCTTGTTACTTAGCTACTACTTTTAGTAACTTGTTATCACTTGTGGTAACTTTTTATCACTGTACAATGCATTTTACAATGCAGTACAATGTGGTACTTTTGCTTTGGACAAGCTGGTGGCAGCAGTAGCTTTTTACCATTTCTTGGGGTTTTTCGTTTGAGCCTTACCATGTTTAGTGTGTTCGGCTACTAACTGTGGCTAGTGACCAAACATGGCCATGCCACAAGTGTTATGCTTGTCCTTGTGCCATCTTGTCTTTTAGCCTTCTTCCTGGCCTGGCCAGGAAAATCCCTGTATGGATTCCAGTGCCTGAGAAAGCAGAGGCTTTTGGCGGGCAACTGGAGGGCTACGTGTGTTGGCAGGATGTGGGTTGGGACTGTCTGGTCCGAATCCACAAACTGGTTTCAGTGTGCCTGAGTGTTATGCATGAGTGTTCCCACCAGTGGTCCTGATTGTGTGGGGCTAGTGCTGCTGTTGGCTAGTGGGAGTTTCTACTCTTACCTTGCTTTTGGGATAAGAAGAGGATCCCTGAACCCACACTAGAGAGATGCTAGAGAAAACTGAAGGAGCCAAGATTTCTGTCCTGCTGTGAGACCTGTGAGGAGACCGTTGACCCATCTGAAGGAAGCCTGGTGACCAACTTCTGCTGCTGTCCTGGAAGATCCCTGTCTTGCTGTCGATCTTCAGCAGTCCTGTGAGGGAGTCGCGACCCTTGGGGTGGAGGGAACATCCATTCCTGTTGTCTTCTCGGTACCCTGCAAAGAAGAGCCTTCGGAAGTGCCCGGGGACCGCCATGTGACTGACCAGCTCTGAGTTTGGGCTACCCTGTTGCTGACATCACCGTTCCGCCTTGCAGCCTGCAACCTGGGGGATCCTCAGCTTGTCCTGCAAGACTTACCTCAGCAACAGTTGAGAGTCCTAGCGTCAAGGGGAGCAGATAGGAGGGAAAGTCTAACCGTGACAAGTGTTTCCCTTTGCTTTGCCGTGCTGCGGTGACCACTGTCAGAAACCGCTCACCCGAGTTGAGTCTAGTCCAGAGAGGGGTCCTGCATCGTGTCTTGCTGCATTCTGCCGCTGAGGGTCCTTGCACCAGCCAAATACAAAAGACCGGAGATCTGCTTGAACCTGCAACCGCTGCAAATCACGGACCGAGGCCGACAGTGGGAAAAGCAACCTCGGACCTTCTTCCATCGACCTTCCAAGTCCTGTGAAGAATTGGCGTATGGGGTGTCAGTTACTGTGGATCAATGGGGGTGAAGGAAGCTAGAGGTTTGGCTCTGGCACTAGAACGTAAAAAATTAGGTGGCGATTGGGATATAGGGGTGGTACGGGAGCTAGCAGAGAGCTCTGGCGGGTTGGTGTGGGTGGCTGGAGTGGCATAGCAGCTTGCTGTGATGTGGGAGTGGTGGTTCCCTCTATTGCAGGGGGTGATTTGCTGGACCTTAGAGGTGTCTATGGTAATAGTTAATTTAAAAGGTCTACAGGGGCGCTGTAGGTGCTTCTGAAAGGGTATTTTTACTGGTGTCTGCAGAAACACTTGGGTAGAGGCCTGTTTTGCAAGTGTGTTTACTGTTTGGCAGGACAGCCTTGAAGCGATGCTTGTATTTCTCTAATTCTTTCTCTAACCTTATCTGAGAGTTCTTAAGCGATCTAGTCTGACTGTCCAGCAATCTGTCTGTAGACACTTTATACCAGGCAAAATAGGCCAACCAATGTCCACCAGACACTTTAGACTTTCTTTGTTCCAGAGCCTTGCGGAAATCAACAAGGTGATCTACATGAAACAACCCCTCCAGTGGCCACTGAAATTCCTTTTGTAACTGAGTCAAAATTCACTCTTAAATATTTACAGGTGAATGCCCTATATGTTGAAAACAGAAGGCACTAATCCCTACTGCAGGTGTAAGTGTTGTGGAAAGCTCAGAGTCCATGGCTAAGTCTAGAAATCAAAAGAGACGGAAGACACAAAGGGAGGTAGGCCCGCAGGTACTGCAGATCAAGAGGGCTGGTGCAAACAACCTCCCTGCAATTGGTATTTACCGGTGGTGACAGCTTAAACACAAACCAGTGAGGTGGCACACAAGGGGAGACCAGAGCAAGCAAGGATTGATAGACGTTTCCTGAATATAAAGATAAAAGGGCCCGGGTCACGATTGCTTCAGAAATAACATTTGGCACTTAACTCCCAAATGGCTGAGGTCCATCCCGAAAATGTAGTTATGCAGGAACCTTTTTCTTCCCAATCAAGGCTTCCCCTGTGCCTGGAACCAAAGCATGTAGGTATTTCTGTAGCACTGTTGTCTAGCATGAACAGGGCATTAGTGAATAGCAGCAAAACAATCTTGGTATTGCCCACAATAATCAAGAAAATAAAAAGTCATTTGATTAAACAAAAAAATAAAATCACAATGACAAGTACCCCAAGGGAATAAGGCAATTTGCTAAACACGGCAGGGCTGCAGGCAGCAATTTAAAGACGTCTGGCGTAGGCCAAGGATATGTGTGGTAAGGGAGTACCACGGTGATCCTCTGAGTCACCAAGTCAAAATAACACAGCGATGGAGGACAAACACAAGGTGACACCCTCAGCTGCCAACAGAACAGTGGCCCCAGGAATGTACACTAACCGTACAGCACCAGCACACTGAGAAATAACTCTAGACAACCAGGGGCAAATGCATCAGGACCTATGTCCGATCCTGGGGGCCATGTGACAACACACGTGGACCCCCTAGTCACAAACTGTGTCTATGTGGCGGCACACATTACCATGGGCGCAATGACTCTGAAACTCACTCAACCTGGAGACAGCAGCATGTCACTGTAGTACGAACACCGGAAATACACTGTGATATCACACGGTGGACCTATGACCTAATCAGAAGAAAGTGTAATAAGGATCTAAACCTCCTTTTCAACCAGTGTGAGAAGCAAAGCTAACATTAACCCAAACTGTTAAACCTAACCTAACAAAATGAGAATCAAAACATCCAATGCAACAAGCGATACAAAACCTAAAAATAGAAGCAGTTTTAATCAGAACATGACAAACGATAGACAAGTTGTTTGCAAGAAAGGCCCTTTAAAATAGAACTACGCATTGACTGCATTCTGTAGTTCAGAGCTTGTCTTTATCATTGTTTAATGTTTTCGAGAACATTTGCGAAAACATTGGCTTCAGCAATGTGAGCTGTGGCAGCCTGCCAGCGCTTTTCCACGTCTTGCAGGAACCTGCTCTGATACAGATACAGGGAAGAGTGGGGGGGTTGTGGGCTGACAGTGCTTCTGCGAATGCAGGGACCTACACTGCTACAATATGGGAAACCTATCTGTTTGTTATATTGACTGCCAAATAACTGTAAACTGACTCGTAATCCAAAAGATCGCTCATAAAATGGCAAACAAACCAAAATAAATTATGCACAGGATAGCCAGCGGCACTAATACTTGGGGATTTCATTCGAGCTCTACACTGAAAACAGCAACTAGCGCCTAGAAGCCAAAACAGACCACAGACAAACGAAATGAATGCGATCAGCAAAGCCAAAACTCTGTGGCGCAGCTATCTACTCAGTTACAGATAAACATAAAACATACCAGGAGGTGTAGAGAGAGAGCGAGAGAGAATGCACGACATGGCAAATCAACTTTTAGTCAAAGTAACGTGCAGTGCTGAGAAAAACACAGTGACAGAACATAGGCGGAAGGTTGTATTTACCACTCAGTCTGAGGAAATCAAACAGGTTCACAACTGTGCGTTGTGACCAATATTTCCCCTGGGCCACTTCTGAATCACACCGCTGAGTTTGGTAACTTCGCAGATAACATGTGTGCCACTCTTAACAGTGCCCTCTGGTACAATGAGGCCCTTATGTAGTCGGCCTGTGGTAGTGGTAGATGGCAGCCCCCAGAAAAACTCCTGTGCAGTCCTGGCCAGAGATCACGGCACCAATCTGCGGTGGCCAAGATTGGGCCCGTTCTCAAGATACCCCAATTACCACCCCCCTTGGGGCAGGCCTCAGTTTGCAGCAGATAAGGAGATCAGACACAGACTGGTGGTAAACCAAGCTTCATGTATTAGATAGCAAATACGCAGCATAGAAAGTGATCAGCTGATCAGCAGAGAGCACAGCAGGGCAAGTGTTCAGGCAGTCGGCACACAGAGCTCTCTAGGGCCCACACCTAGATTGCCGGTTATATAGCATATCATAGGCAAACACAAAAATATTATAGCACTTTCACAATGGGGAGTGTTACTTGGCAGGATATTGCATACGTTTGGCAAGAACTGTCGACATTTCACTTGTAACCTTGTGACGCAGCCTTGTGTGAACATTATGTTGTATTATGGATAAGCGGCATTCGTAGAAACCCTACTGTTATCTCTCATATATGGTGCTAATGCTATACTTGTAGAGAATAAGCAGAAGAGAAGATCTGGCGTGTCATCTGCCACAGGAGGGGTTTTGGGCATGTTTGGGTTGCTGCGTGCAGAGGTGACATGGACCGTATGACGCCTAACTGTATTGGAGAGCCTAATGTAGCATACCAGTGCATAACATAGCATAGCATTAGAATCCTACCACATCAGGTAGTGATCGAACTCATCCCCTAGAACGGACGCAGCCTTGTGAGCATCCAATGCTCTTCTGACAGGAGATAGAGGCGATTTCATTCGCTGCCCAGTTACCACCTCATGGGCCATCAAATGATGGTCCTTACAGGGCTGAGTGTGCATGCTGAACAACGCTAGGGGCAAACAGTGCATCCAGTTCTTTTTCAATGTGGTGTATAGTCTTGATAAATTGCTCTTTAATAGACCATGTATCCGTTCTATGACCTTGTTGGGCTGGGGGGTGGTAAATTGTGCACATTCGATGGTTGATGCCCAGTAGTGCTAATATCTCTTTGAACAGCTCATTAAAGAAGTAGGTACCATTGCCAGATTTAAGTACATCTCACACTCCCCAGTGAGGAGAAACCTCTATCACCAAAAACCTGCCCGCACACTTAGCATCTGGATGTGCACAATGGAAGGAAGGCATGGTATCAACAGTAAGACGGACACAAGACACAAGTGACCACAGTTCAAGGGTGTTTATTGAACTTTAACAAGGGTGCGATAAACGCCTATCTAATCCTAAACCTACAAATGGGAGCAAGCCTTGACCATCAAATAATAATAATGTAGTCCTAGTGGAGTCTCGTCAAAATAAAAGGGCCTATACTAAAAAAACTATTGCCAATCCTTAACTCTAAATAAAAATAGTGTGGGGTAGTGCTTATGAAAAAGAAAGGAGTGTTAACAAAAATGATATGTCAGGATGTTCAGGCCGCTGGCCTCCCTTCCCCACGTTTTCAGCCCGGGACAAGGCGGTTCACTTGAGCATAGCACACCCTCTGGCTTCTTCGGCAAAAGGATACTGTTTAGTTACCACCATAAGGGCCTTCTGTACCCAAGTGTCTTTACGTATCAAAGTCTCTTGACTCGGAGGGCCTAATGTACTAAATCAAATGAAAAGTTCCTTTGCTCTTACAAGTATTCAATTAAGTGCTGTCCAGGCGCAGGGAGGATCTATGAACCGCCGTCCGGATGAAATACTTGTACCAGCAGTGACACTGTGAAACGCTGGGTGCATTGCTGCGGGTGCAGCATCGCGCCTGGTCTGCAGGGTGGTGCCGCTGGTGGCAAGCTGACTCTGCTCTTGAGGCTCCTGTGCTGGGAAAGGCAGCTCTATAGATGAGGACGCACCCACTGGATCTCTCGTCTAAGGTGGTGGCCTTGTCACCGGTGCCCCTTTTGGAGAGGTCCGGCTGCAGTGGGGCGGCCTGGGGCCATGGTGGGCCTGCAGTGGATTCACCCTCTGAGCTGCTTGGCCCCCCGGCCCCTGCTGATATTGTGGCACTGAAGGACCCGAGGGGGTGCTTATCTTTCTTTCTTCATCAACTGCATCATTCAAATGTTGACACCCCTGGGTACCCTAGCTCTTGAGGAGGTTTGTTCTCTGGGGAAGCAGTGATCTGGTGGTTGATGGCCAAGGGCAACAAATAAAAACTTCATAAATGTCTGAAATTAATCAGATGAATAACGGTGCACTCTTGTAGGGAAACATCCCTTAGTAGTTTAAAAAGGGGTACTCAAACAACTTAAATTAGCAGTGAATGGTTGTTGCTAGTTTTAATTAACACATATGTTGTAAGGTAAAACAAAAGTTGAGATCACATAACTCTCATTAAGTAAAGCAATGTAATCTGAATTAACAAGTCAAAAATTAATAAGTATCATGATTTGAACAGTATGACAAATTACAATTCATTTTGTCATCCAATTGAAAATACATTCATTAATGGTATGAGTTTTGGGAAACTCCCAATGTTGATTGTGGACAACACGCAGAAATATGTCCTAATGGAGGTTTCCTATTACTACGCATTTCGAGAGTGAATCTCTTCTTCATGTGATGGGAACACAAAGCCTTCCTAAAAAATAAAAAATATATTTACTCATGGATGGGCAAGTATTGCGAACATGCGTAATAACTTGTAAATTTGCTGGAATGCAGTTAACACAAAGAGGAAAACCCAACCTGATATTTCTGTAGAATGTGGCTCACACCATTACAGTGTGTGTTGGATGTCACTATGATCAGCAAGGGTCTGTCTTCAAACTGGCACAGTGGTATGGGCTCGCTATAAGGTTAAAGTGTGGGATCAGTTCAGTGTGATATTGCTGTTCACTTTCTTCCCACAAGCGGTAACTGTAAAGTTAAAAAACACAGTACAGAGTTTCCATACATTTGTTACAGAAAGTCATGATTCTATTAAAGACTCGGAGACGAAAGATTATGCTCTCAACTTTCCTTTACCACTCGAGCAGCTAATCAACAATAAACAATTATGAAAAACCATGAAACAAAAAACTACAATTCCCAGCAACCTGCAATGAATTCGTAGTCCGTTTTCATAAGCTCATAAAAACCATGTGATCCCTCAGTCCAATCATATCTCATCTCCACTTATAACCACTGCCTGACCCACAGTCCTTCCTCTTTCTTCTGCTGATCGAACATCCTAAAACTTGCGCCCCAACCGGTAGACGACTTCTTAATCTTCACTTTGTTCCCTTTTCATGGCATCGTTGTCTTCTGCTCTGCTCCTGTTAAAACATGTATATACCATTACCGATCTCATCATGAACGGGTGGGCAATCGCATAACAACAACATTACAGCACCATTTACAACATTACATTACTCTTTAAATACCATATTTACACACTTTTGATTGTAGCAATTGAATTGGGTGGAATAATCTTTTGCCTCCGAGTCTTTAGTAGAATCATGACTTTCTGTAACAAATGTATGGAAAATCTGTATTCTATGTCAAGACTCGGAGGCTCAGATTATTATTGTTTTTAAAATGTATTTTGTTTTTTTTATTAACAATACAACCATAAAATCATTGCATGGTCGATTACAGAATCACAAGTAACTCCCCCCTCTTCCCTCCCTCCCAACTTTCCAAGACCATTCAGTTCTATGCTATGAACCGTGTACCCTGAAGGTTAACATGGGCTGTTTGTATCCTCGTAGGAGGAACTATCCTCCTTTGGGCAGAACACTGTGAGAGCCACCCATTGTAGTAGATCGTTAGAAGTGTCTAGTTTTTGCTGATGTTGCGTGGTCTCCCAAGCCCCCGTTTCAGCTTCCGACCATCTCCGGAGGTCCTCACACCACAGTAATACGCTAGGGGGTTTGGGGAATTTCTAGCCCATGGCGAAGCGTCTTTTACATTAGGTCCTTGAGTCTGTTCAAAGGCTTGTTCTTTTTGCTTCTAGGGTATCTAGGGTATCTGCCCAGGATGCATGCTTTAGGTGTCTGCACATCCAAGGTAATGTCCGCCTCGGCCACCCTAGCTTTGATTTGTGCCCAAAAGGTTTGTATTGCCGGGCATCCCCAGAACATATGGGTCATCCCTGCACAGGGTTCTTTGCATTTGGAGCACACCGTGGCTCCGGCTCTGCTGAATCTGGAGATGATGTCTGGGGTAAGGTATGCTATATTGATAATGTAAAATTGTATAAGTTGCAGTCGGGCATTTCTGGATACTTTTTTGTGGTAGTGTATTATGGCCTCCCACTCTGTGTCTTCGAACTGCAGGCCAAGTTCCAGTTCCCATTTTACCTTACACTTGAGGTCATGTTGGGGGATGCAGTCAAGCAGTGTTTTGTAGATTCTCAAGTCTTCGTGTCCCCCCCTCTGCGGCTCCCAGCAAGCTCTCGATGCTCTCATGTCCTGTGTCAAGGTTCTCTGTTGTAGGCCAGCGGCCTGCGAGTCTATTTACTACAGCGTCGTGCCGGAGGAACTGTCCTGTTGGTATGCCCGAGGACTCCTGCAGCTCGGTGAACGTTAGGACGCCCTGGTCATCCACCAGATCTCCTAGGGTAGCGACGCCGAATGGCTCCCATATGTCTCTTATCACCTTCTGGCCCCCTGGTCTGGTTGTCATTATTGCGGCTATCGTGATCTGCGGGGAGTAGGGGTCAGTTAATTTAGCAGTTTTGCAGGCTCGTTTCCACATCTGGGTTCTGAGGTAAATTAAGTGTGTGTATTGCTGTTTTGTTCCTGGTGCAATCCAAAGCAGATCCCTGAGTAGCATTTGGGGGATTGCGGGCTGCAGGAGGCGAGTGTCAGTTGAGGTGTCATCGCCCATCCACGGGATCACGTGTTTCAAATGGCCTGCCAAATATTAGAGTTCGAAATTGGGGTCCTTGAGGCCGCCTTTGTCGTAAGGTCTCTGTAGTGTTTCCAAAGCGACTCTGTGTCTACCTTCTTGCCACAGGAATTTCCTGCAGAGTTTAATCAGGTCTTTAAAAAATTGTTGCAGGATATTGTATGGGACATTGGTGAGAAAATATAGGAGTCTAGGTAGTGCCACCATTTAGAGATGTCCTGCTCTGCCTGCGACCGAGAGTGGTAGTTTGCTCCAAAAGTCCATTGATTTCACCAAGCCTTCCTTTGCTCTTACTTTATTCAGCATGTGTTCAGTCTTGGGGTCTCGGTGAATCGTAATGCCCAGGTATCTAAAGAAGGTGGGTCCCCATTTAAGGGCTATAGTTGGGAGGTGTTCTGCGCTGGACTTACTCAGGGCTGCTAGGGGTTACAGGCAAGATTTATTGTGGTTGATCTGAATCCCGGTATATCTATGGAATCCCTCTAAGGTCTCCAATTTGTAAGGCAATATGTGTTCAGGGTCTTTTAGGTAGAGGAGCATGTCATCTGCATACATAGAGACTAAGTGGGTCACCCCATCTATTACTATTCCCCCATCTCCATACTCCTGTCTGAGGTATGCTGCCACTGGTTTGATAGCTATGATGTATAGCATGGAGGACAGGGGGCATTCTTGCCGAGTGCCCCGGAATGGACTCCATTTGTCAGAGAAGGTGTTGTTGGTATGCGCTCTAGCAGCGGGGTCTGTGTAGTTGAGTTTAACCCATTTGATGAAGGCTGGCCCTATTTCCATCTTGGTCAAAGTGGCATGGAGCCATTTCCACCGGACCAAATCGAATGCCTTGGAAGCGTCCATGGACGCCACTGCACATTCTTCCGGTCTGCTGTCAGTACTGTATATGACATGGTGCAGCTTGCGTAAATTTTCAGTGATGGATCGGCCCGGCACGTACCCTGTCTGGTCATGGTGGATTAGGAGCGGGATGGCTTTCCTCAGCCTCGTTGCCAACGGCGCCGTCAGGATCTTGTTATCCACTTTTAGCATGGACAAGGGCCTGTATGAGCTGTACTCCGTGCTATCTTTGTTGGGTTTTAATAATGGGATGATGACGGCTTCCCTCATGGTGTCTGGGAGGTAACCTATTTCATATGCCTCGTTAAACACTTGGGATAGTAGTGGAGCTAGTATGTCTTCATAGGTCTTATAGAACTCTCCTGGGAGTCCGTCTGGTCCAGGTGCTTTCCTGGAAGGTAGTGATCTGATTATGGCCATGACCTCCTCAGGGGTGATAGGACCGTCAAGGGACTCGGCTGTTTGTTCATCCAGGTGTGGTAGCCTGATGATGTCAAGAACATCATCAATCTCGGTGTCAGTAGGTGGTGAGGGGTCATTGTAGAGGGCCTGGTAGTACTCTGTGAATGCCAGGTTTATTCCTGCTTGCATGTGTGCGTCCAGGCCATCTGTACCCCGGACTTGGCAGATGGGTTTTCTGGGGGTTTCTCGTTTGTAAAGCCACGCTAATAGCTTCCCGGGTTTATCACCTAGAGCATGACTTCTTTCAGTATGTTTCACATAGCTAAGTTTCCCTATTGTCTCCCAGTGTGCCAGGCATGCCTGTTTAAGTTCTATTGTTCTATTTATGCGGATAGCATCTGAAGAGGCTATAGTTTCCAATTCTTTCAGCTCTTCTTCAGTGCGCGCTAGCAATGACATGATTGATCTTTCGGCCCCCCAGTAGCAGCGATCATTTCCCTTCTTATCACCACTTTGTATGCCTCCCATAAGGTGCTGATGTGTTGGACACTGTCTATATTTGTCTGCCAATAGTCTGTCTTGCCTTGCCTGATTTGTTCGCAGAAGGCTTTGTCTAACAACGCCTCACTTCTAAGTCTCCATGTGGGCACAGGGGGTCTAGGCGCAATTATTGTCCAAGTGGTTGTCAGGGGGGAGTGGTCTGACAGCACTCTGGCCAGGTATTGTGTGTCTTCAAATGATTCTAGGTGTTCATCGCTCACAAAGATGCTATCTATTCTAATGTGTACGGCATGTGGGGGTGAGTAAAAGGAGTAGACTCTGTTTTCTGGGTGCTGATTTCGCCAGTCTTCTTTCAGGGTGTATTGTTGTGTGAGGGCATTTAGTATTTCAGCGGGAGGGGAGGGACGGACGTGCTTGCTGTCCGATCTATCCATACGGGGATCTGGGGTGCAATTGTGGTTGCCCCCCCATATTAGAATGCCGTCTCTGCATGGACTCAGCCGGGTGTACAACGAGCGGAAGAAGACTGTGGCATCGTGGTTAGGGGCATAAGTGTGAACCAGGCAAAGTTCCCTGCCTTCGATGGTGCCCTGTATCAAGGCCATTCTACCTTCGGTATCTGTTTTGGTGTGAATCAGATTGATGGGGATGGATGGGGCAATCCAAATTAGAACTCCTCGGGCGTAAGTGGAGTATGTGGTGCCTATTAAGGTTCCCCTCCAGTCTTTGGCCAGCGCTGATAACTTTTGTGCATTTAGGTGGGTCTCTTGCAGAAGGGCGATTCCTACTTTGTGGCGTCTCATGAAAGTGTGGATTCGGTGTTGCTTGACATAGCTGTTCAAACATCTAACGTTCCATGACATGATTTTAATTTTATTAGCCATGAGTGTGGTGTGGTTGTGAGCGAGTGGGTGGCCCACGAAGTGGCTCAGTCTTCTGGTCTAGTAGTTTACGGTGCAGTGGGTGGTCTTGGTATTCCCTTTGTACAACTCTAAACGGGATCCTAACGTGTGGGTTCCCTTCCCCATGAACTGTAAACTTTAAACTCCCCAAAAACAAAAAAAGTCTAGTGGGGTTGCCCCCAATCTGACTATCCCATTTCTGCTCCATTCGACCTAGGTCTCCTGGTGCCCTACATGCGGGTTAACTACCCAAACTAATTCTAGAGGTAAGAGAAAGGCTGCTTCAGTAGGTGCCGTTATCAGAGCAGGTCGTGTTCAGTATGGCTCCGGTTAGTTCAATGTTGCCGCATTTTGTACATGGTGCAGTGTCCCCCTGGTACTCTGGTTGGGGGTATTGTGGGTTGCTTGCTAGGGTGCTGCTTGCTAGGGTGCTGCTTGACGCGGTTTACGTTGCCTCACCTCGACGTCAGGGATCTGTTCCCTGTCCATCCACTCACTGATTTCGGCAGGTGTATCGAATAAGTGAGCTTTGTTGTTGAGAAGGACTTTCAGCCTAGCTGGGTATAGAAGCATGTACCGCAGGCCCGCATTTTTCAATCTGACTTTGGTGTGGATAAATTGGGCTCTACTCCTTTGGACCTGGAGGGTGTAGTCCGGGCAGATGGCGATTTTCGCAGAGTCTCTTTGTATGCAGCCGCCCGATCTTGAAAAGGCTAGGATCGTTTCTCTGTCTCTACAATTGAGGACTTTGGCTATTATCGTCCTGGGCGACTTCCCTGGGGGCGGCCGCTTAGTGAGGGATCGGTGGGCCCTTTCAATAGTGCAGCCTTGCGATCATTTGCCGGCTCTGATTTCTTGGAGTAGGAGGTCTTCGACATAGTTAGTGGGGTCATTTCCCTCGATTCCCTCTGGCAAACCTATGATTCTGATGTTGTTTCGGCGCGCACGCCCTGCTGCCTCATCAGCCCTGTCTTCAAGGTTTTTTACCTTCTGAACTAAGATGTCCTCTTCCTTCAGGAGCTGCGTTTTTGCTTCTGGGTTTTCCCGCACCTGGGTCTCTAGCACCTCCTTTCTGCCTGCTATGGAGCGTGCGTCTTGCCGTAGCAAATTTACATCAATAGCAACAGCGTCAATTTTGCTTTCCATTGTCTTTTGTAGTGTCATGATGGCCTCTAAGAGCTGTGAGTTAGCTGGTTCGGGAGGCACGGCACCCGAAGCAATCGTGGAGGCAGAGGTGGCGTCTGGCCTGGTGGCGCCCGTGGCTGTGTAGGTCTCCATAGTTGTTTGCTTGTGCTTGCTTCTGGCACCCTTTGTGGTCATCCCCTCGCGTGCAGGCGGGCCTACAGGATCTTCGCGCCGGCGGCCCAGGTAGTAGTCGAGGCGGTGCGTTTAGAGGTGGTGTTGCTTCGACCCGTACTCCCGAGGCCCCACAGCACAAGCGTGTCTCACACCACCTTTCATTTGAGCGCAGGGTGGGTCACCAGGGTCGCAATTGCATAGCCAAGCCCAAGCCCTGGTCTGGCTCTGAGTGTCTGGGAAACCCGGGGGGGTTCTGCTGGGTCCGCTTGGGAGGTTGCCCTAGTATTGTGCACTGCAGTGCACGTTCTGGGCCCAGTGAGCACACTGTTATTCGGCGCAATTGTGCTGGGGTCAGGCTAGCAGAATGCACGGGGTCGTGGGTGCCACAGGAGTTCTCCAGTGCCCTGTACAGCGGCCCTGGTGGATTGCTGTGGCCAGCAAGGGTAAGCTGAGTGTTGTCATGAGTTGTGCGGTGGGGCCAAGGGTGGCAGGCAAGGAGCGTCGCTCTAATGTTGAGCCGGGGCTGTTGTGGCAACCAGGCCCTCCCTCCACACGCTTAGCGACCCGCGTCACTGGGTCGCATGAGACTAATTGTCGTGAAAAGTCTCTAAGCGCTTGCAGTAACCTGCACTTGCACTAACCTACTTAGCTATCTTGTGTGTATTAGGGTTTATTCGAAGCGTGGAGGAAAATGCTGAAATCAGCCAGGCCTCTCGGACTGGGTGAGCCTGTATGCTTGTAAGGAATGCCAAATCAACGTACACGGAGCCTGGGAGCCAAGACTGGCTATTTCTGAGTTGTAACTTTCCAGGGGAAAACACGTTTGCTGTCTGGAAGGGTGAGTCTAGAAGTTTCTCGAAGAGCTGGTACGTCATAATGATTGATGTGCAGCCCCTAATAAGAGAACTATACCTGGGCCAGTGAGGGGGGGGACTCATCTTGGGCTGTTGGTGAAACACACGCACGAAGAGGAACAGCGCCTGGACGACCAGCCATTCACTATCTGGGCCGAGACTCCTAGCATCACATCCCCGCTCTGGTGTAGGACTGTGGGGGGCTTGGCCAGTCCTCCCCTCCTCTCTCGAGGAGTGCCGGGCACCTGTAGCGGCGAGGGTCCCGGGTGTGATCCGATCGTACCTTCATCTACATTATCTAGGAGCGTAAGACAAAATAATTGCATATTCATCTGTGACTGACAATTGGCATTATACAGCTTGCACTTTCATTCCCATATTATTGTAAAATGCTGCTTAGATCTCACTAGACACTATAGAAATAAATGCAAGCATCATATATTCTGTGTGATTGGCTTTCTTTCAGACTGAGTTCATCGTGATTCGTATAAACCTACTTGTGTGGGAAGGTGATCAGGAGTGATTTTATTGCACTAAGGGCTGGTCCCAGGGAGGTGCGGGTCCTCCTTTTTCACTACATTTGGCGCTGTGAGCAGGGTTTTGTGAGCATGATGCCCTTCTGGAAGAAACAAGCAAATGATGAATGCAATGTGGGAGATAGTGCACTCTGTCACATTCCAAGATGGCCGGCAACAAATGCCTGGTCGGGTGTGGTAGACATTTTGCATCGGTGCTCGGCACCGAGGACATGGGACATGCTTGAAAATGATGTTTCCCCGGCGGTAATTAGTGAGTGCTTGGAGAGTTTACCGCTTGGGAAATGCAGACGGGAGCTAAAAGCAGCAGGAAACATAGGCTGGTTATTCCAGCAGGCGCTCAGGAAGTTGCATGAGAATGAATTGCTTAAAGATGCGCAGATTTGCATATTAACCGATGAGATTTCCCTGCTCCAAGAGCAACAATTCATTATGAGAGAGACCCTTGAATCGTCCGTTAAGCGGGCCGATCAGATGGAGGACAGGTGTGCCTCTTTAGCTGTGCGTGTAGCCACACACAAGCGCAGACAGCGGCGGGGCAATCCGTCAAAGATAAGGATTTGTGCACTAATTAGGAAATATAACTGGGACCCAAATTTATGGTCGGGTGAAGTTAGTGACAGCAAAACTTAACAAACATTTGACTGGAATGAATCTGTTGAAGTCAGGCTTGCAGAGTTAGACTGCTCTGACGAAGAGGATCTGGAATGTGCTCCAAAGAAATGTGCTCCAAAGAAATGTGTTTATCCAGCACGGTCGTTAATCACTAACAAGTCAAAAGGCCAAGCTGGCGGTGCAAACATTCAGAATACTAGGATTGTCCGCGATTATACACAGACAGATCTTTTAGAGATTGCTAACTTATTTAGACAGAGGGCAGGTGAAGCACTTCTGAAGTGGTATCTACGTTTGTGGGATACAGGTGCCGATAGCATCTTCTTAACCCCAGAAGAATTGTTAAAGATGGGTTCACTCACTACTAATGTAATGCTGGGGCAGATAGTGCGTGGTGCGCTAGGGCAGCAAGGCTCGCATTCCTTGTTTAATTGGCTTCAGACTGCCCTATTGAATCTGTATGCGAGTCCGATGGATATGGAAGAGAATTGGGGCGTTTGGGGGTCACTAACGGAAGCGACAGATCAGCTTAGAGAGATGGGTTTACAGTGCGTGCTGTACAGTGCAAATTTTGCAGGGCCTGACATGGAGTTGTTTACAGCTGGAATGCGCGTGCGCTTGTTGAGAAATACTCCGAGTCATATGAAGGGAGCATTGCTTTCATTGCTGGGTCCAGCGCAAGGCAAAGCCATTGGTGAAATGGCACTTCTGTTAGGGCAATTAGAAGGGCTGGATGTGCGCAATGCGGCGCGCCTAGTGGCGGCAAATAATCATTCAGAGAAAAAGTGTGGCAAAAATGTAAAGTCTAAAGAGAAACTGACACCATTGAGGTCACGCGCAGACAAATGTGGGTGGACCTGCTAAAAGCGGGAATTCCAAGTGAAGAGATAGACGGTAAACCCACACCTGTGCTGCTTGAGAAATGGAAGAAACTGAGAAAACGGGGATCAGGAAAAACTAAACCCTATGCACCCTCTGAAGAAGAGGTGTTGAAGCCCAAAGAGCAAGCAAAAGGTTACCCTGATTTGGCAAAGGACAAGTGGGAGGTCCGAGACCCCATTTTTGATTGAAGGGCTGGCTCTGTCTTTGAGGTACGGTTAATAAAGAGAACCAGTCCCAGAGACAGACGCCCTTTTGTGCCACTTACGTTGTATTTGGATGAGAAAGTAAAACACGTCTTGGCTCTATTAGACACAGGAGCTGAGGTAACCATTTTGAATGGCAATCCCAGTAAATGATCTGGTCCCATAGTTTTAGTCAATGGTTATGGGGGAGCAGAAACTGTTGCAAAAGCCTTTAATGTAAAAATGTCAATTGGCGAGGGATTGCCTTTCACAGCAAATGTCTTGATTGCAGACACACCAGAATATATACTTGGCATGGATGTGTTGTTAGGCAAAAGTGTGACTACAGATTTAGGTGAATTTGTTTTTGGCAATCGGAAGGTCCATGTGAGAGTTGTTAACCCTGTTGTGGTTGGGCATGCCAAATGGTCCCCCTTGCATTTACCTCCTCCTGCTGAGCCAGTGTCCGTGAAACAGTACAGGTTGCCAGGAAGGCACAAAGAGATCGGTGAAACTATTGAGTCATTGGTGAAAGCTGGCATAATGAGGCCGGCAGTCAGTCCATTCAACTCGCCGATCTGGCCTGTCGGCCGCCCAGATGGGGCGTGGCGTCTGACAATTGATTAATGCATTTTGAATAAGGAGTTGCCACCCTTAGCTGTGGCGGTGCCAGACATCATTACTCTGATTGAAAACCTTACGAAGTGGATCAAATGGCAAAGATTCGCCCAGTGACAACACCTGAAGAAGCTGAGGTACTGCAAGGAATGGCGGACTGGGCACACCAAACCTCAGGGCATCTTGGGCAAACAGGAACTTATCAATGGGCTAAAAGGAGACAATTGCCCATTACCATGGATCAAGCCAAACAAGCTGCCTCCCAATGTTCCGTGTGCTGCGAAGTGAAGCACTACCCCCTGTAGAAGAAACCTCAAGGCCCTTTGAGAAGAGGTGAAAGAGCTGCTAGCGTATGGCAAGTTGACTACATTGGCCCTTTTATCGCCCGAGAATGGAAAGCATTATGTGTTAACCATGGTAGACACATACTCTTGACTGCTGTTAGCTTATCCAGTCGCCCATGCAGATCAACGGGCTACCTTGCAAGGAATGGAATACCTCATCAGGCACTATGGCATCCCGGATGAAATCCAATCAGACCAAGGCAGCCATTTTGCTGGACACAATGTGCAAGACTGGGCGTTAGAACAAGGCATCAAATGGACACTGCACATCAGCCGGTACCCAGAATCCTCTGCTTTGGTGGAGCGCAGCAATGGGCTGCTCAAGCAACAAATAAAGAAACTGACTAAGACTCACACTCTCAAGGGGTGGTCCAAACACCTCGCACAAGCACTGTTTGAACTGAACAATCGTCCATTGGGAAACCGGCAGACCCCCTTTGTGAGACTGACAAGTGAGAAAGTGGAATCCACAAAGACTCTTGTTGTGTGGAAAACCGACAAAGAAGCAAAGCTGCCTGTGCAAGCCACTGCAGGCAGCATTGGGCTTGATCTATCTACCTGTGAAGATGATGTTATACCAGCGGGGCAAACCAAATCCATATCGCTGGGTATTGGCATCAAATTGCCGGCTGGCACTTATGGACGCATTGCTGCACGATCCAGCCTCCCAAAAAAAGGCATTGACATTTTGGGAGGTGTGATTGATCCTGATTATAGAGGGACTGTTTCAGTACTCTTACACAACGCTGGTGCATCTGCAGTACCATTAACCAAATATGACCAAATTGCACAATTGATTTGTGAGCAAGCAGTTGTTCCCCTAGTGGTAGAAAGTAAGCAATCCCCAGACACTACACTGAGGGGGGAAGGAGGCTTCGGTAGCACGGGAAAAAAGGCGTGGGTTCACCATCCAAACAAAAAGCCTGAGGCTGGGGAAGTGTTAAGTCAAGGTGTTGGAAGTACTTATGTTGTACTTTTGCAAAATTCTGACATGCCTGTTTATATTCCCGCTACTAGGCTCACACCACGAACGTAGAGCAGTATGAAGGGGATGGGACTTGCCTTGCTGTGGGTGCTCCTGGCCTGCCAAGCAAACGCTTTCTCTGTAAAGAATGGGTTGATGCAAGACGCTACATGGACTCTGAGAATCGCATGCACTACATCTGATGCTCCAGTCCTGCGTGATAACTACAACCGCACTGTAACCTGTGAGAAAAGCGCTACAAATGAGTATCCACATGGCACAGCAAAAGTACTAGCTTGGCATGCTGTCGGACGCCTTTTGTCACTAACTCATATGACTGGTGCTTATGAAATCTTAGGCCCAAACGTTTCAGTGAATGGGTCCAATAATTTGTTTGTTGTTTCATGTTTCTTCTGCCCCAAGAACTGCAGCGAGTGTACTTGCCAAGATTTTTTGGACTATACCTTGACTAAATGCATTTCATACAATTGTACGTTGAAACAGCCACTACCGGATGGTAGTATGGTGTTTGTATCTAAAACTGATATTGTATATGGCAGGCATCCCACTTGGAGAATGGTATTCTTCAAGTCACACAAAGTAGAAACTGTAAACATGCTAGATTTTCCAGTAGTAAGACAACATTTAAATTGCAAACACGTAATGCACGCCTCTATCATTACAGAGGTACACTTAGACATAGATTTATCACGAGGCAATGTTTCCTTAGTACTACCAAGCTGCTACAAATGGAGTCAATTTCTATGGCCCAATCGCCAAATTGCGCGTAGCTAGGGGGTTAGATTAATTGATTGCGGGAGCATCAGGGGTGGGAACGGGAGCTTTAAACGCTTTTGACATAGAAACTGTGCGCAATAAGTTAGCCACTATGGGTTCTGATGCCAGCGCTGCTATAAAACTTCTGGCCCAGTGGGGCCCATTGATAAGCCCTACCCTGTGCAACACTGCTACAAGTATTGGCAACCACTGGAGATGGCAGAATTTTAGCTATGAAGACATTTTTTCTGCCACGGGGCAGGTCAACAAGACTGCTAAAGACACACAATGCATTTTATGGAAAACTCTGTTAAATCAGCAGGTGTTGGCTTTCCGCTCCGAATGGGGGCGACTATCCTCAACCCACTGGCACACAGAGCTACAATTACCAGCAAACAAATGGATTAAACCGCTTGCTTTTGATTGCATGAACAACAGATGCTATGCTTTAATGCAAGTTAGTAGAACCGCTTATGCTTTAGAAATATGGTGTCCTTTTATGGTATTGCCTATGAAAATCAATGGTTCCTGGTGGGTTCCGCAGATACGAGGGGAATGATTGGACAGCCAAAACTACACCATCCACAGTCACGCCTGCATGCCCTGGGATCAGGGGTTGGTGTGTCCCCAAACTGGAAGGATTCCGGACCCATGCATGCATCCCGTAGCAGGGGAGTGCACCTGGATGCAATACCACATTAATGGGACTGACATTTTCCAGATAGATCAGCATAAAGCCTGCGTAGTTACTAATCATTCCTTGCTTATTAACAATTATAGGTTATTAGGGAATCCTCAAGTATTTTGCGTAGATCAGGTTGTGACTATCTTAGACATTGTTACTCACACCTTATATTCATTAACCCAGTGGTCTCACACTATTCTGCATGCCGAGCTCACGCATCTGCTTAACTGGACTCTACCCTATGGGGTGATTAATGCCCGGCTTCAAGCTATTAGACAATTTGCCCAAACTGCTTGGAAAGATTTCCAGATGCTAGCTACCTCAGTTATCTCTGCAGAGTGCAAGCTGATGATAGACAGGAACCAATTAATCAAAACTGCTGACCATCTTCAATCGGTTACTACTCACCACTGGAGGGATGTATTCACTGGATGGTCTCCCTCCTCCAATAAGCTGCTTAATATAATGCTGCATCCATTGCTGTGGCTGCTGATTTCCCTAATATTTATTCTTATCGTTTTCATTGGGCTCTTGCGCAGAATGTCTTTCCTTTATACTAGAATGACTGTGCTAGAAAAACGCTTAATCGGCCTACAGAACACTGTGCATGCTTCTAAATCATGGAACTGAGTCAGCATTTTCAGGCCTCACTTCGAAAGGGGTGGAATATCGTGAAAAGTCTCTAAGCGCTTGCAGTAACCTGCACTTAGACTAACCTACTGTGCTATCTTTTGTGTATTAGAGTTTATTCAAAACGTGGAGGACATGCTGAAATCAGCCAGGCCTCTCGAACTGGGTAAGCCCGTATGCTCGTAAGGGGTTAACTGCGAAGGCCCTTCTTGAAGAAATAAACATCTAGCTTTTGCAAGAGGCTCTACGCAGCCCTTGGGAGCCAAGCACAGCTTTGCACAGCCTTGCTCTTCTTCGCGCTGCGAGTCAGGTGCACTGATAACACAGGAATGCCAAAACAACGTACACGGAGCCTGGGAGCCAAGTCTGGCTGTTTCTGAGTTGTAACTTTCCAGGGGAAAACATGTTTGCTGCCTGGAAGGGTGAGTCTAGAAGCTTCTCGAAGAGCTGGTACATCATAATGATTGACGTGCAGCCCCTAATAAGAGAACCATACCTGGGCCAGTGAAGGGGGGACTCATCCTGGGCTGTTGGTGAAACGCGCGCACGAAGAGGAACAGCGCCTGGACGACCAGCCGTGCCATATCCGGGCCGAGAATCCTAGCATCACATCCCCGCTCTGGTGTAGGACTGTGGGGGGCTTGGCCAGTCCTCCCCTCCTCCCTCCAGGAGTGCCGGGCACCTGTAGCGGCGAGGGTCCCGGGTGTGATCCGATCGTACCTTTATCTACATTATCTAGGAGCGTAAGACAAAATAATTGCATATTAATCTGTGACTGACAATTGGCATTATACAGCTTGCACTTTCATTCCCATATTATTGTAAAATGCTGCTTAGTTCTCACTAGACACTTTAGAAAAAATGCAAGCATCATATATTCTGTGTGATTGGCTTTCTTTCAGACTGAGTTCATCGTGCTTCGTTTAAACTTACTTGTGTGGGAAGGTGATTAGGAGTGATTTTATTGCACTAAGGGCTGTTCCCAGGGCGGTGTGGGTTCTCCTTTTTTACTACATTAATGTAAGTTGCTGCGGGCTGAGCCCCGCGTATGGCCCCGGAAGACGGAGATCACTGCGTGGAGGTTCTTGGGGGAGCGGGCGAGGGGGCGCCGCTCTGGCACTGTGTTTTGATGGCTAAGGCGCTACGGCCACCTCACCTCCCGCTCCTTACCTCTCGTCCTTCGGGTCTCGCTGCTGGGCTCCCGGTGTGCCGGTGTCGGCTGCGGCCATGCCCCGGCTCCTGGTGTGCTTGGTATGTCCTTCAAGCATGACGCGGATGCAGATCCGCTTGCGCCGCCAGTCGCCGAGACCGGGTTTGTGGTTTCCTCACCCCAGCTGGGTCTGTGGAAGTCGACTCCGTCCCTCTCACCTCGCCTTCTGGTCCTCGCCTGTGGAGGGCTCTGGGGTGCAGGTCCAGGTGCTTCCCTGCTGGTCCGCGGGTCACCCCCCCCCACAGTGTTTGGTAGGCGCGGCTCTGACGCCCGCTGTACCGCCCTGGCGGCCTCAAGCGATGGCGGGTTCTGCCGGACTCGCACTTCCGTCAATCCAGGGCGAAGGACTTGGCGAGAAGTATGTTATATGGTGGGCACCATTTTCTCGGGCTCGCCGTACCTCGTTCCACGGTGTGCTGCCCCGGCGGGGGCTTGCAGCCGACCAAAACTTCAGGCGAAGGTGCTTCTAGCTATCTTCCACACATGGGGTGATTTTCCAAGAGTTATTGGTAGAGCAAAGTTATGGAGTAACGGCAGTATGTTGGACACATCAGCGGAGCTGCCTGAAACACGTCTTCCTCATGCCCCCACTCAGAGGCTCAGATTATGCTCATTTAAAGCTTACTTACCACCAACGAAGCTACTTGATCTACTGCTCTAAAATAGAAATTCTTAAATGTTTCTTCATTAGACCAGTCTGCCGCCCTCAAAATATCTTTCAGGTGGGCTCCTGCCATAAAGGCCGATGATGCCATAGCACCTCTCGTCGAATGAGCCCCGAACTGACCCACATCAATGCCTGCCTCTGCCATGCACCATGTTACCCATCTAGACAATGTGGCCAATGCTACCGCTTTAAAAGGTTTCCTAATAGCTATCAACAATTGATATTCCCCGTTAGGCTTCACCATATTCGCCCTGGTTTCATGAACCTTCAAACACCTAACGGGACATAACTTGGGCTTTTCTGGGAAAGCCATATACTCCACCGATTTAATGTTTGTCTTTGTCCTCTTCTCAATATAAAATATTATCCCTGAAGGTGAAAAAGATTTCACATTTATCTCTAAAGCCCTCACATCAGACACTCTCTTGCATGAAATCAAACACAATAGAGTAGTTAACTTAGCCCACAGAGCTTTCCTATTAAAATACTCATTGTCCGGCCAAGCCTCAAACATCCTCAATACCACACTCACTTCCCAAAGATGTGAATATCTTGGTGTGGGCGCTCTCATGTACTTGACCCCTTTCAGTAATCTGCATATCAGAGGATGCTCCCCTGCTGGTCTACCTTCAATGTACTCACGACTTGCCGATATCGCAGATCTGTAGTTGTTAATAGTCCTGTAAACTTTTGTCTGAGCCGCCTGTGCTGCCAGAAAATTCACTATGTGGATTACATCCGTTCGTACGGGATCAACTTCTCTCTCCATACACCAATTCCTCCATCTTCTCCATGCCATACATTGAAGGTAGGCCTTCCCGGTAGCTGGGGCCCATGACTCTCGACCTGGCCCAGGTCTTCCTGAAATTGCCCCTGCTATCCGGTTCAAGTTCCCTGACGTACCAATCGTGAGTTTCTCCTGATGGACTTAAAATTATGTTCTCTCTGTGTGGTAGCAGAATCGGAGCATCGTACAACAACTCCAGAAGGTCCGGGAACCATGTTTGACCCCTCCAATCTGGAGTCACTGGAATCGCCATCGCTTCCTGTCTCCTGACCTGTGCCACCGTGCGCGCTATAATGGCGAACAGAGGGAAGGCGTATTCCTTCGCTGGTCCCCAAACCTGGAGAAATGCATCTGTCGTTGTCGCTTCCGGATCTGGTCTCCAGCTGTAAAACCTGGAGATCTTCTTGTTCAAAGAACAAATCCGTCCAGCACGGACCTCTCGAATGCATTATCTCCTCAAATACTGAGTTGTCCAGCTGCCAATCGATGGAGTCCCTCATGTATCTCGAATTCCAGTCTGCCACCTGATTGAGTTCTCCCGGCAGGTGTTCTGCCATCACACTCACTCCCCTCTGGAGGCATATATGCCAAAATTCTTTGGCTATCTCTGTCAGCATCCTGGATCTCGTCCCGCCCAGCTGATTTATGTATCTGACTGCCGAAACGTTGTCCATCTTTAAAAGCATGGCACATTTCACTCCTTCCCGCGTCCAACAACGGACTGCAAAAGATCCCGCCAGAGGCTCTAGGCAATTGATGTGTAGACCCAATTCCTCGCTCAACCATCTCCCCCTGGTCGATTGATCTCCACATCTGCTCCCCATCCTCATCGACTGGCATCTGACTCTATCACCAGGTCCGGGGATGAGCCAAATATTGCCCTGCCATTCCATGCCTCCATGTGGCAATACCACCATTCCAGCTCCAATTTAGCCTCTTGAGATATAGCCACTTTCTGTTCGTAAAATAGACCCCCCTCCTGAGATGATCTATCTTTAACCTCTGTAATGCTCTGTAGTGCAGAGGTCCTGGAAATGTTGCCTGAATCGATGATGACAGATGACCTACCAACCTCGCTATCTCTCTCAATGAGATTTCTTGTCTTGTCATCATACACTTTATTTCCTTCTTTATGGAATTCATCTTCTCTAACGGTAGTTTGAGTGAACCCTGAGTTGTCTCTAAGATGAAGCCTAGAAATTCCATCTCCCGTGCTAGATGTACCTCCGACTTCTCCCGGTTTATCAGAAAGCCCAGTTGCTGCAGCAAAACTATTGTTTTCTGATTCTGTTCCATGAGAATCTCTGTCCTGGCACATCAGGCAGATGTCGTCTAGGTAAATAATCATTCTGATCCCCTGTTCTCTCAGGTGTCCTACTACTGGTTTCAAATGTTTGGTGAAGCACCATGGAGCTGACGCCAGACCGAATGGAAGACATTTGAACTCCCATTTCTCTCCTTTCCATAAGAATTGTAACAGCCTCCTCTGATCCCGATGAATCGGAAATCGGTAAATAAGCATCTCTGAGATCTATCCTTGCTAACCAATCTCTTTTCTGAAGAACGTCTCTTAAAAGGTGAATCCCTTCCATTTTGAAATGTCTGTAAACTAGAAAATAATTCAGACCCTTGAGATGTATTACTGGCCTTACCTTGTTTTTTCCTTTCACTAAGAACAGGTTGCTTATGAAACCTCCCTGACCGTCTGGGGTTGGGCCTATTGCGTTCTTTCTCTTGAGTAACTCTACTTCTCTGTCTAACAGATCCTCGTCCTGTTTGCTGAACCTTATCTGCCTTGGTGAGGTTACCTGTGACGGTTCCTGCCAAAATTGTAACTGAAATCTTGCACAGTCTGTCTCACCCATGCATCTGAGGATATCTCCTCCCATTTTCTTACATGCAACTTCACTCTTCCTCCTACTGGAGGAATGTTTAATTCCACCTTTTTCGCTGCTTTTATTTCTCTCACCTGAATTATTCTGGTGTTGCTGTCTACTGTTACTTCTCCAACGTCTGCTCCTGCCTCTTCCCCTGGATGGGAAGAAAGGGTTCGACCTCCGAACCTATTGCTTCTAGTTGGTTCTGTCGTTATAGCACCTTCTGAATTGATTGCGGCTGGACGAGTGGCCCCTTCCTCCTCCAGCCCTGTCAAAAAACGTCCTCCCGAAAATGTTCTTAAGGGATGATTGAGCCTTGTCCATGGACATGTATGTGCTGCCGAACTTCGCCATATCCTTAATAAAGAGTTCCCCAAATAGCTTGCCCTTCGCTGCTGCCGCTTGTTCAGGCGAAGCCAGCTCACCCAGCCTAGAGTCCAACTTCATTCAAATGAACCTCCTCCTTTCAGTGACCAACGCCGTGTTGGCATTCCCCAACAAGCATAGGGTTCTCTGTGCCCAACCAGCCACTATCTCAGGATCTATGCGCTCCTTCTTTGTTTTGGCTTCCTCATCAAGCTGCCAGATTCTAGTAATAGGCCCCAACATGTTTAACCGTTTGTCTTGACAGGACCTCCCGGACCTGTCAATTCCTCTTTTCACGTCCCTGCCATATCTCCCCAGGAACGTGATTATCCTCTCATCAACCTTTGGGGTTTCAGCCACCCCGTCCGGTACCCTCGGCCTCGGGCATTCAGCTCTTAACTTGCTTCTTGCTTGCCTGCTCAAGGGTGTTCTCAGTTTTTTCCTTATATATTCTGCAATTCTTTCGGCAGGGTCCCATTAATTAGACCTCGGATGTACCAACTCGAACGGGTCAAATTCGTCTTTCTGTGAGTCAACGTCCTCCCTCCTGCCTTTCTTGCTCTTGGGCTCCCACTCATCATCTGGGGAGGTCTGACTCTCTGATGTACTGTCTGCGTCTGATTTCGAACTGCTTCTACAGTATTCATCATCAGATTCACTTGAACTTATGTTATGTCTCTCACAAGACCTTGCCTTTCTCTTTTCCGCTCTGGGGGGGTCTGGGAGCTATGATCCCTGCAGGTCTTTTTCCTGCTTCCCTCTTTCTTCCTGCACGCCTTGCCCTACGACAAAGCCGCCAGGTCCTGTATTATGACCCTTTCCCTATGGGGTCTTTCGGCACTATTCAGCTTCTGAATCGCTTCGCTCATGCATAGGCCGCTCACATGAGGACCTTCTGAGCCCTACGAGTAGTCACTCATCTTCCTCAATTCGTGCTGTGTAATACAATATGCAGTTTTCCTGGGTTGCCCGCGTCAATTTGCTTATCTTTTATTCGTAGCTAAGCGAGCCTCTGGCAATAATATCAGTTTTTCCTGGGACTGCGCCCGTCCAATAAGAGATTCCCCAATCAGGCAGTTAATGAGGGGCCTGCTCCTAGTTTACACCTGGGACTGGGCCCGTCATTTATTGCAGGACAGCAGTGGCTTTCAAGCCTGTAGTGCTGCCTTTCAACCACTAGGTGGCGTCTGCCGTCTATCCTACAGAGCCTTTCTCTGCTCTCTCCCCCACCCTCCCAGCCTCAAGCGGTGAATGCGGCTCAATACAATTTCCACAATTCTTCACAAACTGTTCTGTGACTCGAAAATGATCCTCTCACTCACTAATCAAGTTCGCAATGGCACCGGAACCGCAAAGTCCCGTTGCGAACTTCCGCTCAACAGTGCCTCCTAACGAGGCCAACGAACTGAGAAGCCAGAATAAGAAATCCTGTTGCGTCCATGTGCGGATATGCTCCGCCAACTCCCCTCAACGCGCTGCGTTCTAAGTGCTCTAACATCGCGCGCACTCGCGCCTAATAAGTTATCACAACAAAATCATTGACACATCACTCATATTAATAATAACACGAATTGTACTTATCTCAGCTGCTCGAGCAGCAAAGAAAGAGGAAAGGACTGTGGTTCAGGCAGTGGTTATAGGTAGAGATGAGATATGATTGGACTGAGGGATCACATGGTTTTTATGAGTATATGAAAAATGGACTACGAATTCATTGCAGGTTGCTGGGAATTGTAGTTTTTTGTTTCATGGTTTTTCATAATTGTTTGTTGATTTGCTGCTCGAGTAGTAAAGGAAAGTTGAGAGCAAAATCTGAGCCTCTGAGTCTTGACATAGAATCCCCTATTTAGTCAGTGGCTAGTTGGAAACTCTCACTGAAAAAATATCTCGCATTGGACTATGCTACTCCTTCTAGTTCTTACCTGTTTACTTATTTAGAAGTATTCTAGAAGCACAGGTGGGAACGTGTTATACTGCTGAGCTGGCCATACACGTGCGCTACAGACAGAAAACACGGGAGCCATTCTGCTCTCCAACCTTCCCTTTATTCCTCCGTAACATGACTGCCCTCTCCCTTCCCTTGCCCCTCCCTTTCCTCCCGCTTCCCGCTCCCTCCCATAGTCTCGAGCTCCCCTCTTAAAGGGGCTCTGTCCTTTTTCCCTTGCAACACCTCCCCCTTGCTTAACATGAAACTTCCCCGGTTACATTTGCTCGATGAGCCGTTGGGGTCTCTTTGTGGTTCGATGGGGCCTTCTTGGTTGCTCGTGGGTCTCTTCTGCACTCTCTCGTTGTGGCGTCTCATGAGTCTCCTCTCTCTCTTTTTCCTCCCTCTCGATCACCTTCCTTTCCGTTGGTTCGTGTTCTTCAAAGTATAACTCATGGAGGAGGGAGTCATTTGGCGTCCTTTTGCCGTAGTTCCTTGTAGTACTTGTCACTTGTTCTTTGTTCCCTGTCGCTAGGGTGGAATCTGCGCTGTTCATCTGTCCTTTGGCTTTGCTTGTCTCTTCAGCATCTTGCTCGGTCACGTGGTCCTTATTGTGGGTTACTTTGAATGACCTATAGTGGACATTGATGAGTGCGTGTTGTAGTGCTGTCCGGTTACTGAGACGACTGTGTCCTCTGGCGGGACTCGGTATCATACGGATGGTGTTCAGCACTCTGCGTTCTCCTTGGGTTGGGTCACGTTGTGGCCATCCTTTCGGCTGCTCTGTTTGTGCCGTCCTCCATTGGATGGCATTGTCTTGGGGTTTGTCTAGGGGGTATTCTTCCGCCCTTGTCTGGTACTGTTGCCTTGTACTGATGTTTTCTGTGACTTCCATTCCCCCCCCCCCGTACAATATTTCAAAGGGTACTGGGCGGTTGCAAAGCTCGTAGTTCTCTCGCAGGACGTGTGGCATTTGTGTGCCAAGTGTCGGTCCGTCCCCTTTGCGGTGGGCAAGCTCAGGGTAGAGGGGGTGTGCCTGCCTGAGACCTCTGGGTGGGCTGGTGTCCATGTCCTTGATGTCTTTCCTGATGTCTAGCCGTGCTCTCGGTGCACTCGGGTGTCTTTCCTGGGGTGTGGGTTGGCATGCCGAGCTTGTGAGTGGTCCTGTTCTGCACATTCTCTGAAGGTGACCTTCCTGGCCACAGCGCCAGCATGTTCGTCTAAGAGCTGGGTATGGTTGTCTGTGGGTGTTATTCCACCCTCGCCCGTGGCATTGCTCTCTGCTCGGGCTTTCTTGCCAGTGTCTTCTCTGTTTCTTTCTTCTCCAGGGTCGAGTGGGCTCGGAGGGTTGCGATTGCTTTTCCGTGAGGGCCGCGATGGCGTCGCGTTCAATTTTCCTCTCAATGGCGGCTGCCTGTGCGTCAGTTCTCTCGTATGTTTTTGCCATATTCAGTATTTTCGCTAGGGGTAGGGGCTTGATGAGAAGGTGTTTCCTGAATGTTGACGAGGTGCACCCTTCTATGATCCTTAGTCTTATAGCTTCTTCATCATTGAAGTTGGCGAAGTCGCAGTCTCCTATCTTCTGCTGGAGACGTATGACGAACTCTCCAATTGTTTCGTGTGAACGTTGCCTGTGTTGGTTGAATGCAAGGCGCTCGTAGTCTTTATTGGATCCTACTATGAGTCTGTCGTTTATTGCATCGAGGAGACGTTGGTACGTGGTTTTGTCTGTGGCAGGGATTGTCTTGATGATGTCCTTTATCTCTTTTCCTACTAAATTCCTAAATATGCTGAGTTTGTTTGGCGGGTCTACGTTCCCAATCGCACCTAGAAAGTCTTCAAACTCTTCGATCCACTCTTCCCATCTTGTTCCTTGGTCGTGGTGCGGATTCAAGGCGAATGGGTCGGGTCTTCTCATGGCGGCGGCATATGATGTGGGGCCCAAGTTTGCCAGGGCTTGCGTGCCTGCGTCGGCGTCTGCTTGTGTGTGGTCAGTCATGGTGTGGGCGCGTCGTGGTGCTCCACGTGGAAGTAGGACCTTGGTTGTCGCTCTTGGCTTTCAGGATGGTCAAGGGCAGTTGGTTGTCCTGTGGCGTGGTTACTCGTATTCTCGTGTTAGGCAGCGGCAGTTCAGGCGCAGCTTTACTCTCGTGGGCTGCTGGTAGTATCCAGATGGGTTCTCTTGGTCCTCTGCAGTCTGCAGGGGTGTGAGTTGGCGTGATGGCTCTCCACCTTGTCGTTATCCTCGTGGTGATGCACAAATTGTGTTGGTGTTGTCCTTCTGTGGGCCTGTCACATTTCGGCACCGGTGGTTTGCGTGGTGGAGGCCACTAATGTGTGCCCAGTCTGTTATAGAGCTGCATTGGTGTTCCAATAACATAGGTCCACTGGGTGGGTGGCTCTGGGTTTCTGGCGTGGTGTCGGTGTCCCAGTTAGTGCTCTCTGTTTGCACTTGTCAGGTTGTTTTGGTCCCGGGGTGGACCCCTCTCTCTGTATCAGTCCTTTCTGTTGGTGGTGCAGACATAAGCGGCGGGCCTCTTATATCTTGAGGATTGGTGGTGGCGCTGGCCGCGGGTGCCACTTTGTGTGCTGGCTCTGGTTGGTTACTTTTGTTGCCTGTTGCTGCTAGGGCGTGGTTCTGGGCAATTCTCGGGTCACTGTCGCTGGTGTCGAGGCGATGACGTTTGTTCCTGGCATCGGGGTGTGCCTTTGGTAAGTGGGCGTAAGCACTATGGTGTCACTTAATTCATGCACAGCATGTGTCCTTGCTGTTGTTTGGGTCTGGTACGGGCGCTCATGGGTCGTGGTTGGGCCCACTCTATCTTTCCTCCTTTTGTCTATTTCTGAGGCAATGTGACGTAACAGGAGATGCAAGATGCACTTTCCTGCTTGTTTTTATTTGCTTGCACTATTGTCACACTGGGAAACACGGGATGTGAATTCCCCACGTATCTTTATTATTACGGAAATAATGTTTTTTTTTTTGGTGTCACAAATGGGAGACACGGGGTTAATCTCGTTCGGTATTGTTGCTTTAATATAGATTGTCACGTTGGGGGGGACACGGGGTTCCTTTCTCTTTCAGCCCCCGTCCCTGCTCCGTACTTGAGATGTTGCAAACCGCAGCGGCGGTCGGGTGACTCCTCTTGTCCTGTGCGAGCAGGCGTGGTGTATCAGCTGGACTGCCGGGTCTGCCGTGCGGTTACAGACGTTGCAGACGCGGTCTTCTCTTCCCTTCCCTTCCTCCAACGCTCCGCAGCTGTTGGGGCTTCCTTCTCGGATGCGCGGGCCGCACGCGGGCGGTTCACTTCGGGTCGCTGGTGCAGGGCACACGGGCATCTCCTGATGCGCGGGTTGCACGGACCTTCCGGCAGGGGCGCTCGGGCCTCTGCTTAAATCCAGGGCATACGCAGGCCCACCTGAGTTGTTGGGCACACGGGCCCACCACAAGGCACCCCGGCCCGTTTACTCTGGGCGCACCGGCCCACTGTAGGGCTCACAGGCCCACCTCCTATTTCCGGGCACACGGGCCCACCACGAGAGCACACGGGCCCAATTGCTCTGGGCGCTCGGCCCGCTGCAGGGCTCACAGGCCCACCTCCTATTTCCGGGCACACGGGCCCACCACGAGAGCACACGGGCCCAATTGCTCTGGGCGCTCGGCCCGCTGCAGGGCTCACGGGCCCACCTCTTATTGCCGGGCACACGGGCCCACCACGAGAGCACACGGGCCCAATTGCTCTGGGCGCTCGGCCCGCTGCAGGGCTCACGGGCCTACCTCTTATTGCCGGGCGCTCTGGCCCACCGTTGTTCCGAGCACACGGGCTCACTGCAGGGCACACAGGCCCATCATTACTGCAGGGCACACTGGCCCTTTCTTTGTCGCAGGCGCATGGGCCTCTTCTGTTTCCTGGGGCACACGTCCTCCGCGCTAGGCGCACGGGCCCTCCTCCTCTTCTGCCGCTGGGCATTCGGCCTCCCCTTCACCGCGGGCACACGGGCCCCCGGATGCTGCTGGGCACACAGGCCCTATCCACTGATGCTGCTGGGCTCCCCTCCGTCATGGCACAGCAGGGGATCGTTTCCCTTCGTCGCCAGTTGTTATACTGCTGAGCTGGCCATACACGTGCGCTACAGACAGAAAACACGGGAGCCATTCTGCTCTCCAACCTTCCCTTTATTCCTCGTAACATGACTGCCCTCTCCCTTCCCTTGCCCCTCCCTTTCCTCCCGCTTCCCGCTCCCTCCCATAGTCTCGAGCTCCCCTCTTAAAGGGGCTCTGTCCTTTTTCCCTTGCAACAGAACGGCAGCGAAAACGCAGCCTCCCATCCTGCGTTCGCTTTAAAATTAGTGGAATCTCGTGACGTATGGGCACACTGCAGCGTGAGGCCCTAGTCATGCGATCGCATTGTTAAGTGTGTCTGAAGGTTGAGTAATAAAATAATAGGTAAAAGTGTCCATATTGAAATGATTGATAAGCTGTACGAGTGATTGCAATACCATGTTAGTAATTCCCAGAATCTCTTTTAGGGGGGTATACAGTGTAAAGAAAATGGCACAAAGTTGGTTCGTCCGTGTAGAGTTCAGATCATTTTGACTTGAGTGTGGAAATGGACATCATTCAAAATAGATGCGCAAAACATACATTTCTCACGTGTGTTTTAAATAAAGGAGCAGAATGTGGCTGGTATGCCGTTATAAAAGTTGGACACAAAACCATAATCACTGGTACAGAATTTCCGTGCCTATGGAGTTAAACATAAAGGCAGGTGAAGTAATCATATTCAGTTCAAAATAATTCTAACCATGGTCTGCAAAAAATCATCTTGATGTAAAAGGTCTATTGGTTCAAATTGTTGTGCATGAAATAGTGCAAATACGTGGACCAGTGATATAAACTTAACCTAGTCCTGTGCATTATTTTCAGTAAAAAAAGTTCTGCAAAGAAAAGCTGATAACAGGGAAAAAGTTGTTCATAAAGCCATGATCACTAGTACAACAATGTCGTGCCTTTACAGTTTTATGAAGTTAAACATGAAACAAGTAAAGTAGTCCTATAAAAGTCAAAATAATACAACCATGGTATGAAACCAGTTATCTTGATGAAAATGATCTATTAGTTCAAATTGTCAAACATGGTACAGTATAAGTGCATGGACCAATGGTATAAACGTCACTTGGTATTATGCACTTATTTTCAATGAAAAAGTTCTGCAAAGAAAGACTGATGGCAGGGAAAGTATTGTCAGTGAATAGTGTAACTAAAGAAAATGGGTCAGGTCATACTCTGTATTCATCCCTCTGGGGCATAATGTGGCCAAGCATTCAGTACACGCTACCACCTTCGGGAGTAGCATCCTCACTAAGTCTCCTCCCCCTCGCGGTCGTTGGAGCTGTTCTAGAATCACAACCTGCATTTGGGCCACTGAATGGTGAAATTCATTGAAATGTTTAGGGACTGGAGATCTATCTGAATGAGTTTGAAAGTTGGACTTGTGTTCTATCCAACATATCTTGTCTTTCCGGTGGTAATTCGTACATAATAGATCCTACAGGGGCATCTGATGCTGTAAACTACATTCGTAGAGTCACAGGTAGATGGGTGTTTCAATGTGACTGGTTTGCTTGTATACGGATGATTAATAGTGTGACATTTTATAATGTTATTGCAATGTGGCAATTAGTGCAAGGCAAAGTGCCCCTGAAGGACCTAGTTTAATGTTTTGGTTGCACAGATGCCTGCTCTGATCACTAAGTCACAAATAGATTGACTCTTTTTTGGCCACAAATAGGCACTTTTGGGAATAACCTCACTAAGGTTGGTTCAAGGTGCAATATATGTCAGTTAGATTTTAGGATCCATTTAATCTGGGAACTCTTGTGTGAATAAGTGGTCACATACCCCAAATTTGAGGAAGAGTCCTTCACTTTCTGTACAAGACTAGTAGTACGAGTAATTTTGTTGACTTTCTGGGCAACTTGTTGAATGTTGCTCATGGAGTATCCTCTTTTCTGAAATGTGTTCGACAATTCACAAGATTTTACAATATATTGTTGGTTATCTGAAATTATTCGCCGTTACCTTTAGAAATTGACTGAACGGAATACTTTCAATCGTGGTTTTTGGGTGAAAACTTGTAGCAAGTAGAATGCTGTCCTTGTCAGTTGGTTTTGTATAAACTGTAGTGTTTCGACGTTTATTCTGTGCATAAACTTCAACATCAATAAATTCAAGTTTAGTCAGGCTCTGTTTCGTAGTAAATTTTTGATTCTGGGTTTAGAAAATCAAAAATTCATGTAGTTGTACTGATCCTGTCCAAATGCCAAAAGATATTGTCTATTTAACGATAATAGCATTTCAGGTGTTTCATTCAGTAGTCATTGTTGAAGATATGCTCTTGTTCCAGATAAGCCATGTATGTGATGGCATACTCTGGGAGCCATTGCTGCTTGACCCCTCCTGCTGACATTGTGACACTGAAGGACCCTAGGGGGTGCTGATCTACCTTCTTTCATCCACTGCATCATTCAAAGGCCGGCACCCCTGTATACCCCAGCTCTTGGTGGAGGCTTGTTCTCTAGGGAAGCAGTGATCTGGCGGTTGATGGCCAAGGGCAGCAAGAAGCAGGGTTGCCTGCAATTTACACAGAAAGGAGGCCTGGCGCTGGGTAAGGGTACAATGGCGTCCCCTGGCCAGGGTGGCGGTGAGGAGGGGATGTCGGCTTGCCCCAGGGAGATCCACATCCAATGACTTGGCTCACCAGCCGTCGGAACTGAGCTTGGTCCTTGCGGAAATAAGGAACGGTTTTGCTCTGGTGAACACCAAACTGGACGGGATGGACTATAAAATGGACCGCATGCAAGAGCGGATAGAGAAGGAGAGCGCTCGTATCTGTGAAGCTGAACACAGGGTGGGAGTCCTGGAGAACACTAGCAGTGAAGTGACCCAAGCTATTCGTGCCCTGCAGAGTAAAGTCAGATATCTCGAAGCAAGGTTCCACCGCAACAATATCAGAGTGGTCCGGGTCCCCGAATCGACACTGACATAGAGCATGCAACTGTTTATGGAAGCACTCACCAGGGAGGTGTTGAAGGGCCTGCCACTGTCATATCAATTTCTGGTGGCAAGGGCAAACTGGATCTTGAGTCAAAAACTCAGACCTGGCCAGAACCCGTGGCCAGTAATAGCAAGACTACTGAATTACCGCAACCTGGATATCATTCTCCGTCAGTGAGATACAATACAACGGTGATATAATCTCGTTCTATCAAGATTTCACTCCATCGGTGAAGAAAGCTCGACTCTACTTTTTGGCAGCTAAGAAACTATTGAGGGACCAGTGTCTACAATACAAATTTTACACCCATCCAAGCTGCGGCTGATCCACAACAACAAGACCTTCTTTTTTACGAGCCCCGCTGAGGTGGTGACCTTTGTGGAATCGCTTCCTAGATCCTGAAAAGTCAGGGGATGCTGTCGTACAAATCCTGATGTAGAGGGTATAAAAATGTTAAAAGGTTGTCTGAGAATTGAGAAGACTGTGCAGAATCTGAAGGGTGCTATGTCCCTGGTCGGTGTGTTGTAGTTACTATACTGTAAAGAAATGGGCCAGTTGCTTATCCTGAAGATGAATGCCTCCTCCAGGTGCACCTGGTGGTGTAGGCGGCCGGGTGTGGTCGTTGAGTCCGGTGGCCCCAGGCAGTAGCCCTGATGAGGTGTTTGGGGAGGGGTAGGCATTGGGGGGGTGGGATTAACTGCTGGTTGGGCAGTGTGGGTGGGGGTGGTGCGGGCTGGGCAGGGGATGTTGCAGAATGGGGTGGGGAAGGGCAAGGGGGTTTGAGGAAGTGGTTGTTCTGGAAAAATGATTCACGTCTCGGCATGGAGTGGTGGGGGATATGCACTACCCAGCAGGGACATTAATGGGAGCAGGACTCTGGGGCGCACGGCTGAGCTAAATACCACACCTACAACGTTATGTCAGGTTGCAACAGCATGAGCTGGAATGTGCGTGAGCTGAACAACCCACGTAAAACTAGAAAGGTTCTAAACTACTGTGAGCGGCATTGTCATGATGCCTGCCCCCGGAGCACCAGGCCAGGCCCAGCACCCCCGGAAGCAGGCATCATGCCCTCGGGTAAAAGCCCAGCGGCCCCTTATATGGGCTTTTTGGACTCAGTCCTGGCGCCTTTGGCGCCAGGCTCATGTTGGACATCAGTCCTGGCGCCATAGGCGCCAGGCTCATAAAGGGAGGTGTTTGGTGCACTTACCTGATGCAGACCATGCTGCACGCTTCAGGCCTCCCTGAGACCTGAAAGGGACTTTTTTTTCATAGGGACTATTTTTTCACTCGGGCGTGGCCAGGGAAGGATACATACCTAGTTGGGGAAGGATACATACCTGGGACTTCTTTTGAGGCTATTTAAGCCACGCCCAGACAGCAGCTCATGCTTCGCGTTGTTCTGCATTCCAGCAGCTGAACGCTCACCGTGTCTGCTCCTGCTCCTGGACTCCAGCCACGCCCGCCTCGAACCTGGAACTCCTGTTAGGAAAGAAGAGAAGAGAAAGGTGAAAACCACAAACTATTTCAAACTTCTTACCTGCATCCGGAATCTTCACTCCAGCATCCCTGAAGAAGGACTTCCATTTAAAAGCATCGCGTTGCTCGCTGCAGCGCGCTCTTCACTCACCTGTCCTCGAGACATCTCCCGGCTCCATCGGGCTGTCAGCACCTGTCGCCACATCTCTGCGCCTAGGGGAGAGAAGAAGAGACAAAAGGTGAGCAAAGGGAACACCGGAGGAAAGCCTAATTTACAGCCATAATACTTACCAGCTTTTCTTGGTGTCATCCCATATTTCGGGTCGGCGCCGCTCCGTTGGCAGGTACCACACCCCGGCCCCTATGGGGAAAGGACAAAAGACATTATTGGGAAATGATAAAGACATTTAGAGGAATCGCCCTCACTAACTCACCTGAGTTTACCATCGGCAATTAACCCCTTCAACGCATCGTCTTCATTCTGCATCTGAAATAAAGGACAGATCACAAGTTAGGAAGACAACATAAAAGGGGGCTCACTCTTGAACTTTTGAATCTTCATACTTACGGCGTTTCGCTCAGAAAAGTCAAGAGGATTTTGCCAGCGCCATTCTGAAAACCAGTGAAGTAACTGGACTAACGTGCACCCCTGCACCAGACGCAGGATGGAGTGTTCATCCTTCCAAACCATAAGGTGAGCTTAAACCGGGGGTTTGGAGGAGGAAGTTAGAGGAGAACGAAGGGGAACAAGGGGGGAATCAAGCACACTATTCTGCAGACGGTTAATTCCCTTTCTCATCTGCAGAAGGATATTCCTACGGGCCAGTCAGGCGAGATTTGGGGAACCAGTTCAATCGGTGTTCCGGGCTCTGCGCATCACGCTTGAAGAGGCCACAGCAATCCAGACTAGACCTGCGCCTCCGTGGGAACCAGGTGAGCGTTACAGAACGCGAAGCCTCCCTACAAATTCCCACCCAGGCGCTATGGAAACTTCAGAGACTGACCAACTGGCCCAACTACTGGGGGAATTACGGGCCGAGGTACACGCCGCTCGTCAAGAGACTAATGCCCTCAGGAGAGAAGTGATTGTAACAAGGGAAAGAACTGATGACCTGGCTAGACAGCTTTTGCAAGGTCAAGCTGGACAAACTCCTTTACCCGGTTCCGGGTGGAACCCCACTCCTGTGGTTTCCAGTAACCCTGTACAGATTAATCTACCTGGAAACATGCCGCTGGCCCCACCCGAACGCTTTGCAGGGGACCCCAAACGATCTGCCGTATTCATGAATCAGTGTCGTTTGCACTTCCTATGCAGACCTGGGGCCTTCCCTAATGACCAGACTAAGGTAGCCTTTGTATTGTCATATCTCAGCGGCTGTGCTGCCGATTGGTCAGTTCCACTGGTTACTCAAGATGACCCGATTCTCCGTGACGTTCAAGGATTTCAAGCAAGCATGGAAAGGTTATTTGCTCGACACTCTCAGGGGCAGGCTCTGGATGATGAACTTCTATCCCTGCGACAGGGCAATCAGGACCTCCTATCCTACATTGCAACATTTAATAGACTAATTGTGGAAACTGTGTGGCCAGAGGATAAGAGAATCACGTTATTTTATCGAGGTTTACGCGGAGAACTTAAAGATGTCCTGGCCCAAGTTGTGAATCCGCCCCAAGAATGCACAGAATATATAGACTTAGTGATCCAATTGGATCACAGACTTCAAAACAGAAAAGCAGATCGGTCCAAGTTTGAAACCCGGCCGTTGGTCAAGACCCACATGAATCCCAAGGGTGCCGATATCTCCGAGCCTATGCAAATTGGAGAGGTTAAAGGACCTTTAACCCAAAAGGAACGTGAAAGGAGGCGGCAGTTAAAATTATGTCTTTATTGTGGGAACTCTGGACACTTTCTACGAGATTGCCCGGCAAAACCGCCCAAGAAGGTGGTAGGAGTCGCTGATAAAAACCATGAAGACTCTGTTTCGGGAAACGACCCCGCCCGACAAGCGTAGGGGTCCGCTTTCCGAGCTTGAAAACTAACTCTCAGACCTCGCATTTCATTGTGCCAATGGTTCTCGTAGATCCGGAACAGCCTAAGCGGTTGCATGCAATAAAGGCATAAATCGATAGTGGGCCTATAGGAAACTATGTGGATCGTGAATTGGTCTCTAGGATTAACCTCCCTCTGCGTCCTAAAACCAGCAAAGATGTCATCACCACTGTCGATGGAACTGAAATTTCCTCTGGACCGGTAACACATTCCACTACTGAGGTGACTCTTTATGGTCCAGACGGCCATCGGGAGGCAGTTGTGTTTGACGTAATCAAGGCTCCACAGTTTCAGGTTATTCTTGAATTCCTTGGTTAGAGACACATAACCCTCGAATTGATTGGCGAGCGAAGAGAATAACCTTCCCGGATTGTGCACAAACCTGCTACCCAGAAAATCTGAAAATTAGTCTAGCATCAGTAACCTCTGACTCCATGCAACTACCTCCAGAATACCAAGACTTTCAGGACGTCTTCCAAAAGGAACAGGCCAACACGTTACCTCCCCACCGATCGTACGATTGCCAAATCGATCTGGTGCCCGGTGCACAACCCCCTTGTAGCAGGATTTACGCCCTTACAGAACCGGAAAATCTGCATTTGAGACAATATTTAGATCAATACGTAGCCAATGGTTTCATTCGCCCGTCAAAGTCTCCGGCATCCTCGGCTTTGTTCTTCGTGCCTAAAAAAGAAGGCGACCTTAGAACTTGTATCGATTACCGCGCATTGAACCAGATAACTGTTAAAAATCGTTACCCTCTGCCTCTGATCCCTGAACTCCTTGACCAGGTGAAGGACGCTTGCATATACACCAAGTTAGATCTCCGGGGGGCTTATCATCTGGTACGAGTAAAAGAAGGCGACGAATGGAAAACGGCCTTCCGTACAAAATATGGACTATTCGAATACCAGGTGATTCCTTTCGGGTTGTGCAACGTGCCTGCTGCCTTCCAATTCTTCATGAACGATGTCCTTCGGGAACTCATCGATGTCTGTGTTGTCGTGTATATCGATGACATTCTTGTGTACTCCTCTTCGGAATCTGATCACAGAAAGCATGTCGGGGCCGTTCTAGAGAAATTGCGCCTGCACAAACTGTTTGCAAAGCTGGAAAAATGCGTTTTCCATACCACCGAGGTTGAGTTTCTTGGATTCATCTTGACACCTAAAGGGGTCCGAATGGACTCACGGAAAGTGGATGCCATCCTCAAATGGCCATCACCTAGTTCGGTGAAAGGCGTCCACAGCATGCTTGGTTTTGCCAATTTTTATCGCAGGTTTATCCCAGAATTTTCACGTGTGGTGCAACCCATCACTGCACTCTTGCGGAAAAATAAATGTTTTGAATGGACCAAGGAAGCCGAACAGGCCTTTCAGGAATTGAAAGCTAAATTTACGTCCGCACCTATTTTGAAGCACCCACGTCCCGATCTCCCATATATAGTTGAAACCGATGTCTCCAGTTTAGCCATGGGAGCTGTCCTGTCTCAGAGAGACCCTGAAACTAACCAACTGCACCCCGTAGCATTTTGGTCCAGGAAGTTCTCGCCGCCGGAGATAAATTATGCAATCACCGATAAGGAATTATTAGCCATTAAGTCCGCCTTTAAGGCTTGGCGGCATTACCTTCTTGGCGCCCGGCATACCATCACCGTGATCACTGATCACCGAAATTTGCAATATTTAAAAACTGCCAAGGCTCAATCGTCTCGACAGCTCCGATGGGCTTTATTCTTTGCTGAGTGCGATTTTGTAATCACCTACCGCCCCGGCTGTAAGAATGGCAAGGCGGACGCTCTATCTCGAATTGGAATGGGAGAAATAGACACAAACTCAGAGCCTGTGCCGATAATTCCCGAACAAAGAATTTTGGGGATTTTACAATCCCTTGAAGACATTCAAGCACGAGTAAAACAATTCCTGGACTCTTCAGCCTTGCAGGATTGGATCAAAAGGGGGTCTTACTTTTCAGTAACCGATGGCTTACCTTACTTCCAAGGACGCTTATTTCTGCCAGAAAAGGAATTGCAAGAACTGGTTATTTCCCGTCACCATGATACCCTGATGGAAGGACATCCTGGCATTGCCAAAACAGAGGAAAAGATTAAACGACAATTCTGGTGGCCTTCCTGGCGAAAGGATATTAAATCTTTCGTGATGTCCTGTGGAGTTTGCGCCCAAAACAAAGGTCAGAAAACAAAACCCGCCGGTTTTCTTCAGCCCTTAGACATTACAACAGCACCTTGGCACACCTTGTCACTAGATTTTATCAGGGACCTGCCCTCCTGTAATGGATACAATACTATTCTGGTCGTGGTGGATTTATTTTCCAAAATGGCCCATGTTATTCCATTGAAAGGATTACCTACAGCTTTTGTTCTTGCCAAGGAATTCCTCGAAAATATCATCCGATTGCATGGATTCCCGTCCATACTTATCATGATGCCTACCCCCGGAGCACCAGGCCAGGCCCAGCACCCCGGGAAGCAGGCATCATGCCCTCGGGTAAAAGCCCAGCGGCCCCTTATAGGGGCTCTTTGGACTCAGTCCTGGCGCCTTTGGCGCCAGGCTCATGTTGGACATCAGTCCTGGTGCCATAGGCGCCAGGCTCATAAAGGGAGGCGTTTTGTGCACTTACCTGATGCAGACCATGCATGCTGCACGCTTCAGGCCTCCCTGAGACCTGAAAGGGACTATTTTTTCATAGGGACTATTTTTTCACTCGGGCGTGGCAAGGGAAGGATACATACCTAGTTGGGGAAGGATACATACCTGGGACTTCTTTGGAGGCTATTTAAGCCACGCCCAGACAGCAGCTCATGCTTCCCGTTGTTCTGCTTCCTGCAGCTTAACGCTCACCGTGTCTGCTCCTGGACTCCAGCCACGCCCGCCTCGAACCTGGAAGACCTGCAAGGAAGGAAGAAAAGAGAAAGGTGAAAACCAAGGACTATTTCAAACTTCTTACCTGCATCCGGAATCTTCTCGCCAGCATCCCTGAAGAAAGACTTCCATTTAAAAGCATTGCGTTGCTCGCTGCAGTGCCACGCTTCACTCACCTGTCCTCGAGACATCTCCCGGCTCCATCGCGGCTGTCAGCATCGGACGCCATATCTCTGCACCTAGGGGAGAGAGGAAGAAACAAAAGGTGAGCAGAAGGAACACAGAAGGAAAGCCTGATTAACAGCCATAATACTTACCGGCTTTTCTTCCACATTTCGGGTCGGCGCCGCCCCGTTGGCAGGTACCGTACCCCGGCCCCTATGGGGAAAGGACAAGAGACATTTCTGGGGAATGATAAGGACATTTAGAGGGATCGCCCTCATCACTACTCACCTCGGCAGTTTAACCCCTCGACGCATCGCCTTCATTCTGCACCTGAAATAAAGGACAGATCACAGGTTAGAAAGACAACATAAAGGGGGCCTCACTTGAACTTTGAACTTTCATACTTACGGCGCATCGCTCAGGAAAGTCAAGTGGATTTTGCCAGCGCCATTCTGAAAACCAGTGAAGTAACTGGACGAACACGCGCCCCTGCACCAGAAGCAGGATGGAGAGTTCATCCTTCCAAACCATAAGGTGAGCTTAAACCGGGGTTTGGAGGAGGTTAGAGAGGAACGAAGGGGGAAGAGGGTAAGGGGGGAGCTAGCACACTATTCTGCAGACTGTTAATCCCCTTTCTCATCTGCAGAAGGATATTCCTACGGGCCAGGCAAACACGATTTGGAGGTCCTGTCCAATCGGTGTTCCGGATCCTGCGCATCACGCTAGAAGAGGCCACAGCAATCCAGACTAGACCAGCGCCCCCGTGGGAACCAGGTGAGCGTTACAGAACGCGCAGCCTTCCTACAAATTCCCACCCAGGCGCTATGAAAACTTCGGAAACTGACCAGTTGGCCCAATTACTGGGGGAATTACGGGCCGAAGTACACGCCGCTCATCAAGAGACTAGTGCCCTCAGGAGGGAAGTGATTGTAATAAAGGATAGAGCTGATGACCTGGCTAGACAGCTTTTGCAAGGTCAAGCTGGACAAACTCCTTTACCCGGTTCCGGGGCGAACCCCGCTCCTGTGGTTTCCAGTAACCCAGTGCAGATTAATCTACCTGGAAACATGCCGCTGGCCCCACCTGAACGCTTTGCTGGGGACCCCAAACGATTCGCCGTATTCATGAATCAGTGTCGTTTGCACTTCCTATGCAGACCTGGGGCCTTCCCTAATGATCAGACCAAGGTAGCCTTTGTGTTGTCATATCTCAGCGGCTGTGCTGCCGATTGGTCAGTCCCACTGGTAACTCAAGATGACCCGATTCTTCGTGATTTTCAAGGATTTCAAACAAGCATGGAAAGGTTATTTGCTCAACACTCCCAGGGACAGGCTCTGGATGACGAACTTCTATCTCTGCGACAGGGCAATCAAGACCTTCTATCCTACATTGCAACCTTCAATAGACTAATTGTGGAAACTGGTTGGCCAGAGGATAAAAGAATCACGTTATTCTATCGAGGTCTACGCGGAGAACTTAAAGATGTCCTGGCACAAGTTGTAAATCCGCACCAAGAATGCACTGAATATATAGACTTAGTGGTCCAATTGGATCACAGGCTGCAAAACAGAAAAGCAGATCGGTCCAAGTTTGAAACCCGGGTGTTGGCCAAGACCCACGCTAACCCCAAGGGGGCTGATGCCTCGGAGCCTATGCATATCGGAGGTGTTAAAGGACCCCTAACTCAAAAAGAACGGGAAAGAAGACGACAGATGCAATTATGCCTTTATTGTGGGTCCTCTGGACACTTTCTACGAGATTGCCCAGTTAAGCCGCCCAAGAAGGTGGTAGGAGCCGCTGATAAAATCCATGGAAACTCTGTATCGGGAAACGACCACGCCCGGCAAGCGTAGGGGTCCGCTTGCCGAGCTAGAAAACGAACTCTCAGACCTCGCATTTCATTGTGCCAATGGTCCTCGTAGATCCGGAACAGCCTAAACGGTTGCATGCTATAAAGGCATACATCGATAGCGGGGCTATAGGAAACTATGTGGATCGAGAATTGGTCTCTAGGATAAACCTCCCTCTGCGTCCTAAAACCAACAAAGATGTCATCACCACAGTAGATGGAACCGAAATTGCCTCTGGACCGGTAACACATTCCACAGCTGAGGTGACACTTGTAGGTCCGGATGGCCATCGGGAGGCAGTTGTGTTTGATGTAATCAAGGCTCCACAGTTTCAGCTTATTCTCGGAATCCCTTGGTTAGAGACACATAATACTCAAATTGATTGGCGAGCGAAGAGAATAACCTTCCCGGATTGTGCACAAACCTGCTACCCAGAAAATCCAAAAATTAATCTAGCATCAGTAACCTCTGTCCCCGTGCAACTACCTCCAGAGTACCAAGACTTTCAGGACGTCTTCCAAAAGGAACAGGCCAACACGTTACCTCCCCACAGATCGTACGATTGCCAAATCGATCTGGTGCTCGGTGCACAACCCCCTTGTAGCAGGATTTACGCCCTTACTGAACCAGAGAATCTGCATTTGAGACAATATTTAGATCAATACCTCGCCAATGGTTTCATTCGCCCGTCAAAGTCCCCGGCATCCTCAGCTTTGTTCTTCGTGCCTAAAAAAGAAGGCGCCCTTAGAACTTGTATCGATTACCGCGCATTGAACCAGATAACTGTTAAAAATCGTTACCCTCTGCCTCTGATCCCTGAACTCCTTGACCAGGTGAAGGACGCTTGCGTATACACCAAGTTAGATCTCTGGGGGGCATATCATCTGGTACGAGTAAAAGAAGGCGACGAATGGAAAACGGCCTTCCGTACAAAATATGGACTATTCGAATACCAGGTGATGCCTTTCGGGTTGTGCAACGCGCCTGCAGCCTTCCAATTCTTCATGAACGATGTCCTTCGGGAACTCATCGATGTCTGTGTTGTCGTGTATATCGATGACATTCTTGTGTACTCCTCTTCGAAATCTGATCACAGAAAGCATGTCAGGGCCGTCCTAGAGAAACTGCGCCAGCACAAACTGTTTGCCAAGCTGGAAAAATGTGTTTTCCATACCACCGAGGTTGAGTTTCTCGGATTCATCCTGACACCTAAAGGGGTCCGAATGGATTCAAGGAAAGTGGATGCAATCCTCAAATGGCCATCACCTAGTTCGGTGAAAGGTGTCCAAAGCATGCTTGGTTTTGCCAACTTTTATCGCAGGTTTATCCCGGAGTTTTCACGTGTGGTGCAACCCATCACTGCACTCTTGCGAAAAAATAAACGTTTTGAATGGACCGAGGAAGCCGAACAGGCCTTTCAGGAGTTGAAAGCTAAGTTCACGTCCGCACCTATTTTGAAGCACCCACGTCCCGATCTCCCATATATAGTCGAAACCGACGCGTCCAGCTTAGCCATGGGAGCTGTCCTGTCTCAGAGAGACCCTGAAACCAACCAACTGCACCCCGTAGCATTTTGGTCCAGAAAGTTCTCGCCGCCGGAGATAAATTATGCGATCACCGATAAGGAACTATTAGCCATTAAGTCCGCCTTCAAGGCTTGGCGGCATTATCTCCTCGGCGCCCGGCATACCATCACCGTGATCACTGATCACCGAAATTTACAATATTTAAAAACTGCCAAGGCTCAATCGTCTCAACAGCTCCGATGGGCTTTGTTCTTTGCTGAGTTCGATTTTGTAATCACCTACCGCCCCGGCTATAAGAATGGTAAGGCGGACGCTCTATCCCGAATTGGAATGGAAGAAATAGACACAAACTCAGAACCTGTGCCGATAATTCCCGAACAAAGAATTTTGGCGATAACCACTTTACAAACCCTTGAAGACATTCAAGCACGAGTGAAACAATTCCTGGACTCTTCAGCCTTGCAGGATTGGATCAAAAGGGGGTCTAACTTTTCAGTCAAGGATGGCTTACCTTACTTCCAAGGACGCTTATTTTTGCCAGAAAAGGAATTGCAAGAACTGGTTATTTCCCGTCATCATGATACCCTGATGGAAGGACATCCTGGAATTGCCAAAACAGAGGAAAAGGTTAAACGACAATTCTGGTGGCCTTCCTGGCGAAAGGATATTAAATCTTTTGTGATGTTCTGTGGAGTTTGTGCCCAAAACAAAGGTCAAAAGACGAGACCCGCCGGTCTTCTTCAGCCCTTAGACATTCCACCAGCACCTTGGCACACCCTGTCACTAGATTTTATCACGGACCTGCCCTCTTGTAATGGTTACAATACTATTCTGGTCGTGGTGGATTTATTTTCCAAAATGGCCCACTTTATTCCGTTGAAAGGATTACCTTCAGCCTTTGTTCTTGCCAAAGAATTCCTCGAAAATATCATCCATTTGCATGGATTCCCGTCCATACTAGTCTCCGATCGGGGAAGCCAGTTTATTTCTCATTTTTGGAAAAAGTGTTGTCAACTGGCACAAATCGACGTAAGACTCTCGACCAGCCACCACCCACAGACCGATGGTCAGAGGGAGAGAACGAACCAGACCCTTGAACAATATCTACGATGTATGTTGCACCAATCGGAGGGTAATTGGAAGGACATTTTATGGGTGGCAGAATATGCATACAATAACTCGATACACTCTGGAACTGGTCAGAGCCCCTTTTATACCCTATATGGACATCACCCTCGTACTTCAGACTTGGACTCACCTCTGAGCCTTGAAATGCCTGCAGTGGACCATTTGCATTCTACGATTACTCAAGCCTTCAAGGATGCAACTGCACATTTGCAACATGCGAAAGGGAAATACAAAAAGAATGCGGATCTGCATCGAAGAGAGGCGCCTCCATACCAAATAGGGGATCAAGTATGGTTGGCTACCAAACACTTATCACTCAAGGGGCCTCGAACTTTTAATCCAAAGTATTTAGGCCCTTACTCGATCAAAGCTATAATCAACCCAGTGGCAGTCAAGCTCGACCTACCAGCTAACATGCGGATTCACCCCGTTTTTCATGTGTCACTTTTGAAACCAGTGCACCCAGGAACCAGATTAACAAAGCCACCAGAACCGATTCAGGTAGATGGGGAGCCTGAATTCGAGGTGAAGAACATTTTGGATTCTAAGATCTCAAAATCAAAACTTTTCTATCTAATTGATTGGAAAGAGTACGGGCCTCAGGAAAGGTCTTGGGAACCCAGTGATCACGTACATGCACCTCGGCTGGTAAAAAGGTTCCATCGGAATTTCCCAAACAAACCGAAACCTCCAGAAGGAACGACCTTGGGAGGGGCCTTGGGGGGGGAGTGCTGTCATGATGCCTACCCCAGGAGCACCAGGCCAGGCCCAGCACCCCCGGAAGCAGGCATCATGCCCTCGGGTAAAAGCCCAGCGGCCCTTTATAGGGGCTCTTTGGACTCAGTCCTGGCGCCTTTGGCGCCAGGCTCATGTTGGACATCAGTCCTGGCGCCATAGGCGCCAGGCTCATAAAGGGAGGTGTTTTGTGCAGTTACCTGATGCAGACCATGCTGCACGCTTCAGGCCTCCTGAATAGACCTGAAAGGGACTATTTTTTCATAGGGACTATTTTTTCACTCGGGCGTGGCCAGGGAAGGATACATACCTAGTTGGGGAAGGATACATACCTGGGACTTCTTTGGAGGCTATTTAAGCCACGCCCAGACAGCAGCTCATGCTTCGCGTTGTTCTGCTTCCTGCAGCTTAACGCTCACCGTGTCTGCTCCTGCTCCTGGACTCCAGCCACGCCCGCCTCGAACCTGGAAGACCTGCAAGGAAGGAAGAGAAGAGAAAGGTGAAAACCAAGGACTATTTCAAACTTCTTAGCTGCATCCGGAATCTTCTCGCCAGCATCCCTGAAGAAAGACTTCCATTTAAACGCATCGCGTTGCTCGCTGCAGCGCCACGCTTCACTCACCTGTCCTCGAGACATCTCCCGGCTCCATCGCGGCTGTCAGCATCGGACGCCATATCTCTGCACCTAGGGGAGAAAGGAAGAAACAAAAGGTGAGCAGAAGGAACACAGAAAGAAAGCCTGATTAACAGCCATAATACTTACCGGCTTTTCTTCCACATTTCGGGTCGGCGTCGCCCCGTTGGCAGGTACCGTACCCCGGCCCCTATGGGGAAAGGACAAGAGACATTTCTGGGGAATGATAAGGACATTTAGAGGGATCGCCCTCATCACTACTCACCTCGGCAGTTTAACCCCTCGACGCATCGCCTTCATTCTGCACCTGAAATAAAGGACAGATCACAGGTTAGAAAGACAACATAAAGGGGGCCTCACTTGAACTTTGAACTTTCATACTTACGGCGCATCGCTCAGGAAAGTCAAGTGGATTTTGCCAGCACCATTCTGAAAACCAGTGAAGTAACTGGACGAACACGCGCCCCTGCACCAGAAGCAGGATGGAGAGTTCATCCTTCCAAACCATAAGGTGAGCTTAAACCGGGGTTTGGAGGAAGTTAGAGAGGAGCGAAGGGGTAAGGGGGGAGCTAGCACACTATTCTGCAGACTGTTAATCCCCTTTCTCATCTGTAGAAGGATATTCCTACGGGCCAGGCAAGCACGATTTGGAGGTCCTGTACAATCGGTGTTCCGGGTCCTGCGCATCACGCTAGAAGAGGCCACAGCAATCCAGACTAGACCAGCGCCCCCGTGGGAACCAGGTGAGCGTTACAACACTAGTCTCAGATCGGGGAAGCCAGTTTATTTCTCATTTTTGGAAAAAGTGTTGTCAACTGGCACAAATCGACGTAAGACTATCAACCAGCCACCACCCACAGACCGATGGTCAGACGGAGAGAACGAACCAGACCCTTGAACAATATCTACGATGTATGTTGCACCAATCGGAGGGTAATTGGAAGGACATTTTATGGGTGGCTGAATATGCATACAATAACTCGATACACTCTGGAACTGGTCAGAGCCCCTTTTATACCCTATATGGACATCACCCTCGTACTTCAGACTTGGACTCACCTCTGAGCCTTGAAATGCCTGCAGTGGACCATTTGCATTCTACGATTACTCAAGCCTTCAAGGATGCAACTGCACATTTGCAACATGCGAAAGGGAAATACAAAAAGAATGCGGATCTGCATCGAAGAGAGGCGCCTCCATACCAAATAGGGGATCAAGTATGGTTGGCTACCAAACACTTATCACTCAAGGGGCCTCGAACTTTTAATCCAAAGTATTTAGGCCCTTACTCGATCAAAGCTATAATCAACCCAGTGGCAGTCAAGCTCGACCTACCAGCTAACATGCGGATTCACCCCGTTTTTCATGTGTCACTTTTGAAACCAGTGCACCCATGAACCAGATTAACAAAGCCACCAGAACCGATTCAGGTAGATGGGGAGCCTGAATTCGAGGTGAAGAACATTTTGGATTCTAAGATCTCAAAATCAAAACTTTTCTATCTAATTGATTGGAAAGAGTACGGGCCTCAGGAAAGGTCTTGGGAACCCAGTGATCACGTACATGCACCTCGGCTGGTAAAAAGGTTCCATCGGAATTTCCCAAACAAACCGAAACCTCCAGAAGGAACGACCTTGGGAGGGGCCTTGGGGGGGGGGAGTGCTGTCATGATGCCTACCCCAGGAGCACCAGGCCAGGCCCAGCACCCCCGGAAGCAGGCATCATGCCCTCGGGTAAAAGCCCAGCGGCCCTTTATAGGGGCTCTTTGGAACCAGTCCTGGCGCCATAGGCGCCAGGCTCATAAAGGGAGGTGTTTTGTGCAATTACCTGATGCAGACCATGCTGCACGCTTCAGGCCTCCTGAATAGACCTGAAAGGGACTATTTTTTCATAGGGACTATTTTTTCACTCGGGCGTGGCCAGGGAAGGATACATACCTAGTTGGGGAAGGATACATACCTGGGACTTCTTTGGAGGCTATTTAAGCCACGCCCAGACAGCAGCTCATGCTTCGCGTTGTTCTGCTTCCTGCAGCTTAACGCTCACCGTGTCTGCTCCTGCTCCTGGACTCCAGCCACGCCCGCCTCGAACCTGGAAGACCTGCAAGGAAGGAAGAGAAGAGAAAGGTGAAAACCAAGGACTATTTCAAACTTCTTAGCTGCATCCGGAATCTTCTCGCCAGCATCCCTGAAGAAAGACTTCCATTTAAACGCATCGCGTTGCTCGCTGCAGCGCCACGCTTCACTCACCTGTCCTCGAGACATCTCCCGGCTCCATCGCGGCTGTCAGCATCGGACGCCATATCTCTGCACCTAGGGGAGAGAGGAAGAAACAAAAGGTGAGCAGAAGGAACACAGAAGGATAGCCTGATTAACAGCCATAATACTTACCGGCTTTTCTTCCACATTTCGGGTCGGCGTCGCCCCGTTGGCAGGTACCGTACCCCGGCCCCTATGGGGAAAGGACAAGAGACATTTCTGGGGAATGATAAGGACATTTAGAGGGATCGCCCTCATCACTACTCACCTCGGCAGTTTAACCCCTCGACGCATCGCCTTCATTCTGCACCTGAAATAAAGGACAGATCACAGGTTAGAAAGACAACATAAAGGGGGCCTCACTTGAACTTTGAACTTTCATACTTACGGCGCATCGCTCAGGAAAGTCAAGTGGATTTTGCCAGCGCCATTCTGAAAACCAGTGAAGTAACTGGACGAACACGCGCCCCTGCACCAGAAGCAGGATGGAGAGTTCATCCTTCCAAACCATAAGGTGAGCTTAAACCGGGGTTTGGAGGAAGTTAGAGAGGAGCGTAGGGGTAAGGGGGGAGCTAGCACACTATTCTGCAGACTGTTAATCCCCTTTCTCATCTGCAGAAGGATATTCCTACGGGCCAGGCAAGCACGATTTGGAGGTCCTGTACAATCGGTGTTCCGGGTCCTGCGCATCACGCTAGAAGAGGCCACAGCAATCCAGACTAGACCAGCGCCCCCGTGGGAACCAGGTGAGCGTTACAACACTAGTCTCAGATCGGGGAAGCCAGTTTATTTCTCATTTTTGGAAAAAGTGTTGTCAACTGGCACAAATCGACGTAAGACTATCAACCAGCCACCACCCACAGACCGATGGTCAGACGGAGAGAACGAACCAGACCCTTGAACAATATCTACGATGTATATTGCACCCATCGGAGGGTAATTGGAAGGACATTTTATGGGTGGCTGAATATGCATACAATAACTCGATACACTCTGGAACTGGTCAGAGCCCCTTTTATACCCTATATGGACATCACCCTCGTACTTCAGACTTGGACTCACCTCTGAGCCTTGAAATGCCCGCAGTGGACCATTTACATTCTACGATTACTCAAGCCTTCAAGAATGCAACTGCACATTTGCAACATGCGAAAGGGAAATACAAAAAGAATGCGGATCTGCATCGAAGAGAGGCGCCTCCATACCAAATAGGGGATCAAGTATGGTTGGCTACCAAACTCCTATCACTCAAGGGGCCTCGAACTTTTAATCCAAGGTATTTAGGCCCTTACTCGATCAAAGCTATAATCAACCCAGTGGCAGTCAAGCTAGATCTACCAGCTAACATGCGGATTCACCCCGTTTTTCATGTGTCACTTTTGAAACCAGTGCACCCATGAACCAGATTAACAAAGCCACCAGAACCGATTCAGATAGATGGGGAGCCTGAATTCGAGGTTAAGAACATTTTGGATTCTAAGATCTCAAAATCAAAACTTTTCTATCTAATTGATTGGAAAGGGTACGGGCCTCAGGAAAGGTCTTGGGAACCCAGTGACCACGTACATGCACCTCGGCTGGTAAAAAGGTTCCATCGGAATTTCCCAAACAAACCGAAACCTCCAGAAGGAACCACCTTGGGAGGGGCCTTGGGGGGGAGTGCTGTCATGATGCCTGCCCCCGGAGCACCAGGCCAGGCCCAGCACCCCCAGAAGCAGGCATCATGCCCTCGGGTAAAAGCCCAGCGGCCCCTTATAGGGGCTCTTTGGACTCAGTCCTGGTGCCTTTGGCGCCAGGCTCATGTTGGACATCAGTCCTGGCGCCATAGGTGCCAGGCTCATAAAGGGAGGTGTTTGGTGCACTTACCTGATGCAGACCATGCTGCACGCTTCAGGCCTCCCTGAGACCTGAAAGGGACTATTTTTTCATAGGGACTATTTTTTCACTCGGGCGTGGCCAGGGAAGGATACATACCTAGTTGGGGAAGGATACATACCTGGGACTTCTTTGGAGGCTATTTAAGCTACGCCCAGACAGCAGCTCATGCTTCGCGTTGTTCTGCATTCCAGCAGCTGAACGCTCACCGTGTCTGCTCCTGCTCCTGGACTCCAGGCACGCCCGCCTCGAACCTGGAACTCCTGTTAGGAAAGAAGAGAAGAGAAAGGTGAAAACCACAAACTATTTCAAACTTCTTACCTGCATCCGGAATCTTCACTCCAGCATCCCTGAAGAAGGACTTCCATTTAAAAGCATCGCGTTGCTCGCTGCAGCGCGCTCTTCACTCACCTGTCCTCGAGACATCTCCCGGCTCCATCGTGGCTGTCAGCACATGTCGCCACATCTCTGCGCCTAGGGGAGAGAAGAAGAGACAAAAGGTGAGCAAAGGGAACACCGGAGGAAAGCCTAATTTACAGCCATAATACTTACCAGCTTTTCTTGGTGTCATCCCATATTTCGGGTCGGCGCCGCTCCGTTGGCAGGTACCGCACCCCGGGCCCTATGGGGAAAGGACAAAAGACATTATTGGGAAATGATAAAGACATTTAGAGGAATCGCCCTCACTAACTCACCTGAGTTTACCATCAGCAATTAACCCCTTCAACGCATCGTCTTCATTCTGCATCTGAAATAAAGGACAGATCACAAGTTAGGAAGACAACATAAAAGGGGGCTCACTCTTGAACTTTTGAATCTTCATACTTACGGCGTTTCGCTCAGAAAAGTCAAGAGGATTTTGCCAGCGCCATCCTGAAAACCAGTGAAGTAACTGGACTAACGTGCGCCCCTGCACCAGACGCAGGATGGAGAGTTCATCCTTCCAAACCATAAGGTGAGCTTAAACCGGGGGTTTGGAGGAGGAAGTTAGAGGAGAACGAAGGGGAACAAGGGGGGAATCAAGCACACTATTCTGCAGACGGTTAATTTCCTTTCTCATCTGCAGAAGGATATTCCTACGGGCCAGTCAAGCGAGATTTGGGGAACCAGTTCAATCGGTGTTCCGGCTCTGCGCATCACGCTTGAAGAGAGCAATCCAGACTAGACCTGCGCCTCCGTGAGAACCAGGTGAGCGTTACAGGCATGGAGGTAAGGTAATCCTGTTAGGAGACCCATTTGGTAGGGGCAGTAAATGAAGGAGTCTCTAGGTCTTGCGGCTCCAATAGTTATTTTACATCATACTCATCCTACTCGGCTGGTGTTATGACGTTGATCCACAAATCCTTACAATTCAACCTGCTGGAGCAAGAGGTCGATCCACAGGGTAGATTTGTTATAGTGTCAGGAAGTTGGGCTCATGTCTTGGTGACGTTTGTTAATATTTATGTTCCCAATGTGGATGACCCACGTTTCTTCGAATCCTTGCTATCCAGGTGTTATAAGTACATGCACACTAATATTGTATGGGCGGGTGACTTTAATGTTGCTCTGCAAAGGCCACTAGATAGATCCGAGGACTACCTGTCCGGCACTGTTGCTCACTGTCACTACACACTAGTAGATCGTCCACATATTGAATGATGGTACTGGGCACTGGGATGTTTCCTTAATCAGCATGTAACATTCTGTTAGATACTGGGGGACCCACAGTACCCTTGTGGCAATCTCGTGTGCTCGAAGCGCATCCTGCCATGCGTAAACGCAGTGAGATATTGCAAGTCTGGGTTCAAGGGTATGGAAAAAAAGGCATTCTTCAGATCCACAACAGTGAACTGCGTTGCTTGCTTAGGGGTGCTGCACAAAATTGTCTCGGGGTTAGGAATGACAGTTAATTCTGCCTGTACAATGCCATTTAGGGGGCAGAGATCTTGTATCATTCTCCAGCTCCCTTCTTTTGCCTTTCTTATGGGATAAATGGCTGTGTTGCATGGGGAGTTGGTGGGCACAATAATTCCCTGATTGAGAAGTGTGGAAATTGTCTCGCATTCCCTCATCTGCCTCTTTGGACAGTGGGTATTGTTTTGCTCGGGGCAGCACTGCACCAGGTTTTTGTGTTATTCGTACAGGTGCTACTCCCTGTAAGAGCCCCGCATCGTGGGCACTGGTTGTCCACAACCTCTCTGGGAGCTGCTCTATATCTTTCTCAGTGAAGGAGGGTGGAGTGGCGAGGGCCATCAAAGAACATTGCACCTTCCGATACTGCACCATTATCTCACAGGTGATGCAGATGGCCAACACAATTTCTACATCATCAACCCGATCCTCAAACAATTCTGCATCTGTCACTTCCTTTAGGTGCACGGTTGGCTCAATGCACAATACAGCATGCCACTCACATCCATCTGAATCAGTTCCCACTACATCAATCCTTTTTGTAGACACCAACAACCCTTGCAGGTTCAATGATAAAATTGTCCCTGTCACAAGCTCTGGGGTCACAATGGGCCTGAATATGAAATTGAATGGTACCCTCCAGCATGCCTTTCCAATCTGAGGCACTGCGCAGAGCAAAACTGTGATCCCATACACAGACATGTTGGGGTCAACGGGGATGCCGCGAACCACCGCCTCTGCTCCCATCGCATGTATAATCACGGTCATAATCAATTTGCTGAGAAGGTCACACCCCAGCAAATTTCCTGGGGAGGTTTCTGAGTATAGTAAGGGTGCACGTACCACTTTTTCTCCCATCTTGATAGCTACCTCTTCTGTATACGAAACTGTAGCTACAGCCACAGAGAATCCCTGCGTGTTGAGTTTCACCTGCTAATGGGAAATTGCCTTCACTAATGCATGATGTAGTGGCACCTGTGTCGACCATAAAGATGAACTGTTTGTTACCTATCGCAGCACCCACTAAGGGCTGTTCATCAGGGTGGGTAATCAAGGACAGGACTGGGCACGCAAGAGCGATCTGTTGGCTGTCCTAATCAGGATCGTTCCCAGGAACGTGAAAGGATTACCTCCTAACACGCTCATGCCCGATATGGTGTCACTGTCCCATTTGGGACCTCATTGCTTCCGGGAACAGGAGCGCCGTATGATTGGTTCAGTGGAGCGGTCTGATTTGGGGGGCCGGTGGTTGCATTTGTGGGGGTCGTGGTGGTAGCTGTGTGTATGCCTGGTGTATTTCCGATGGTATCGATGTGGTCATTGGGGTCATGAGGGAAGTGTTGCTGTTGCTGTATTCGGCTGGCAGGGGCATATGGATTGTATCCCGCTCCCATCCTACTTCTGCATGCCCTTGCGAACTGACCCCACTTCCCGCATCCCCAACACTGAACTGGTCCTGCTTCCCTTATCGGCTCCATCCGTCCAAATCCTCCTTTATCCCCTTTGCCCCCTTGCAATCCCCATATACCGCACTACTGACCTCCTTGATGACATTCAGAGTACTGTGGTCCACCCTTCCACTACCCTTGTCCTCCGCCCGGCCAAAGCGCTGCTATTCTTGCATCCGGCCGCACTGCTACATGCCCTGCTAGTTCTGTTTGAGTGATAGTCGTTACGGCCCCTTCAACTGCTATTTTCACCAGTTTTTTCTGCATCAGTTTTGCTTTCTTTGCCTGAAACCTTTTTCCATTTAGGAACACATGGTTTGGTGTTCTGAATTCGCCATTTCCCGGGCTTTCAAGAACAGGTTGAGTGGAAATAAAAAAAACATTTTTATACGGTTAATCAGTTTTGTGAGAGGTAGGCGATTTCTTTTTTTCCCCGTTTTTTTCCAATAGGGCATGCGTGGACGAAATGGAAGAGGAGGGTAGGAAAGATGAATGAGAAGACCAAGGCATACATTTATGAAAAGTAGACAAAATTCCAAGTTTAGGAAGGGGTAATTTGCACAGGTCAGGCAACAACTATGTAGGTAAAACTCCCATAGTTTGGGGAAAAATTGGAAAAATGACAGAAATAAAAGGTATGTGCTGGACATGTTTGGACCTGTAAGGTAATGGCGTCTGTGAATATTGTGAGAAACATGAGGGTGAGATGTGGTATCTCCTTCCTTGTAACACCTTTTCCCCATCCTACCAAGTAGGATACCTACGCACTGCATCCCCCACCCCCTTTCCCAACACAAACACTTCTCACGGACAGTTCACCGTGACTGACAACAGACTAACACCAAAGCCATATACCTAACATGTCCCAACACCATGGTTAGGCAATTACGTATCATTACACAAACCTGACTTCATCACACTTCCCCACACAGATAAAAGACGGAGCACGAAAGCACACTCTGAGCAAGGCAAAACACATGAGGAAACAGCAGTTCCAAGATGGCAGTTTAATACAAGGAGAAAGATGGCGAGACCGGAGAGAGTTGCAAGCGGGCGGGGGGGAGGTACCCTTGACCGGTAAAGACCGCTACTTTCATGAGCCTTTGAATTTAAGTAACCGAAGACCAGGAACTAAGGATGATCAAACCTGCAGTTTGTCGGAGGTACCAGTGGCTCTCCCGCGCCGATAACCAAGGCGGGGAAGAGTGATTGTCGCTGTGATACTGTCCTGGGCTCCTACAACAAAGCAGCGTCAGAAAAGACAGCACAGCCGGTGAGTCGGAGAGACTGATACCAAACCAGCTTGTGTTTTGAACCAAGGTTGCAAGCGGCAACATTGTATAAGGAGAACAGTGTGTGAGTCGTTTGTGATGAGCAACGCAAATACAACTGGAAGCCAAGGGAAGTAGTTGAACTTTATAGTTGAAATTTGGGAAGCCAAGAAAAGATACCATACACAGAGTGCTCTGGTGCCACATGGGTGCTTATTCGAAAGTCTCCGGTATCCAACTGATGCTGAGTGTGAGAGAAAGAAATATTCAGATTGAAGTGGTCATGCAACGGGTCAAGCAAAGCCCTGTGCACATTTGAAAATCTTCAGTAGTTTAATGTACATCACAATAGGTCCGAATCTGGTTGAGGGAGACTAATTGAATGAAAGAAAGGGATCTGTGCCCGGCAGAGGGGGATTTGCAGTGAACCGTGAGTCACCCGAAAAAGAATTCTCTTAACTTTGTTTTGAAAGGGATCTGAGCCCAGAATAGTGGGATCCGACGTTGAACTTTTGCCTTGAAAAGGATCTGAGCCCAGCTGAGGGGTATCCAGGGTGAACACCCAAGTTGAATACTGGTGAATGGAAAACAACATTTGCGTGCTGTTTTTGGTACAGCAGGCCCTCATCGTCAAGAGACTTGGACACAGAAGGTCCTGAACTGGGAAAATAGAACTGCATCTTCGTGCCACAGAAGCCAGAGTGTGTACTTTGCTCGAGTGACCCACCTTGCCCTGTGTTGAAAATGCAAGGAAGGGAGGCCAACGGCCTGAGCACCCTGACATATTATTTTGTGAACACTTCTTTCTTTTTTGTAAATTAGTGGAAGGATTGGCAATAGGTGTTTTAGTACATGCTCTTTTATTTTGACAAGACTCCACTGGGACTGCACGATTATTACTTGATGGTCGTAGGTTTCTCCCATCTGTAGATTTAGGTTTAGATAGGCTTTTATCACAAATGCTTGTGCAAGTTCAATAAACACCCTTGAACTGTGGTCACTTGTGTCTGTCTTACTGTTGATAGCATGCCTTCCTTACAATATTGAGAAAAGCAATGCATCGCTACATTCCCCTGACTCTTCTAATCAGAAAATCACACATTTTTCATAATGTTTCACAACACAAACAATACCAGAAGCCAAAAACTGAGCCATGGTACACAGGATGTTTCTGCTGACGGCCTAAACAGACGTACTTAACATTTGAAAATAAGGAAAACAAATGTGGTGAGTGTTAGGACTAATTTTGTATACTGTGGACAGATGTCCATATACGGTGGACAGATGACAGGAACAACTCTGGGAAGCTGTTGCCAAACCATTTTAGGTCGCAGTCACAGGCGGTCTAGGCTAAGTTCTTTAGAGGTGGTGAACTTGTAAGGGTTCCACAATGAGATCACACAATGGGAGTCACAGATTACACTTAGGCATGATGTATAAAACCACAGAGTATTTTATGGCCAAAACACACAATAGAAAAATGACTAGTAGCAGGTAGACTTATAACACAACTCTATCAAACTAAATACATATATGCAGTCACTTTGTTATAGTGCATACAACACATCAGAACTCTCGATCAAAGAATGCAGAGAAACTCGATGCAGCACCCGTCTCAGGTAAGATATTTCGGGCTGCGGTCACCGTAGCAGGGGGACGCAAAAGGGCTCAGCAGCCTCAGTCGGTCTTTCCCTCCTATCTCAGGTCTCCTTGATGCTAGGACGCCGACATTTCGCAGGCTATAGTTTCGTTGGGCTGCCTGAGGATCCCCCCCCCCGCCAAGTTTCAGGCTGAAACTCGTTGCGGTGGCGCTGGCAGCACGGTAGCCCAAAAACAAAGCTGGTCAGCCACAGGATGGTTCCAGGGAACTTCCGAAGGCTTCCTCTAGCAGGGCACTGAGCAGACATCTGTAATGGATGGTCCCTCCACTCCAAGGGTCGTAGCTCATTCACAGGACTACAAAAGATCACAAGCAAGATTGGGATCCTGCAGTACAGCAGTAGAAGTTGGTTGCCAGACCTCCTTCAGTCAGGTCTCGGGTTTGTTTGTGGGTCTCACAGCTCGACAGGATACTTGGCTCCTTGAGGTTTCTCCAGGATCTCTAACGAATGTGTGAGGGGTACTCTACTCATCCTAAAAGCCAGGTAAGAGCTGCCGACCTCACTAGCCAATAGCAGGACTAAATAAATAAAAAACACACACACACTCCACACAGCCCCACATACCCCCCCCTCTCTTTAGAAATGGTGTAATGGAAATGATGTTGATTTCTCCTTTTGGAATGTGTATACTAATAGGGGTCATGTTTGATTATGGAAAAGTTACATTTTCCACAGAGATCGTGTGCGATAATCATGAAAAAGTCCCCAAAGAGACAGTGTGTACTCGTAATCATGTTGAGGTCCCCACAGAGATGGTGTGTAATTATAATGATGGTAAGATCCCCATAGAGATGGTGTGTGATTAGGACTATACTCAAGTCCCCACAGCGACAGTTGTAATTATGATGCTATTAAGCGCGTGGGCATTAGCCGCTATATAAATCTAAATATAATACAAAAAATACCATTACAAAATATGGTCCCCACAGGTATGGTAAGTGATTATGATAACACTAAAGTGCCCACAGGGATGGTGTGTGATTATTATGATGATAGGGTCCCCATAGAGATGGTGTGTGATTAGGACTATACTCAAGTCCCCACAGAGACAGTGTGTAATTATGATGCTGTTAAGCGCTTGGGCATTAGCCGCTATAGAAATCTAAATAAAATACAAAATAAAATACATATACAAACTAAGATCCCTACAGATATAGTAAGTGATTATGATAACACTAAAGTGCCCACAGAGATGGTGTGTGATTATGACAACACTTAAGTCCCCACAGAGACAGTGTGTAATTATGATGCTGTAAAATGCTTGGGCATTAGCCGCTATAGAAATCTAAAGAAAAATTCATATTTAAGGATCAAACTTCAAATTTGCAAAAATATATTTTTTAATCATGTGTACGGCACCATCTTTGTGGGGACTTGAACATGTATCCCTATACTTGTGGGGACTTGCATTAATACTCTGTTTTGGAATCCAGTGCTTTCATGTTCAAATGTAAATATGCATTTTATACAACAATATAAATTAATTACACATTTCTTTCCCCATATTTAAGTCACTTCATGAATATTAGGGTGTACTCGCTGAATGCAGTTTAATGATTTTGCATTTTCTTACAGATATATTGTATATTCATTTATAGACACTTAATTTTGGGATGTAGCCACATTCAATGTGCTTCAGGTTTCACAAATTTAAAAAACAGTGAGACATATTGATTGGGATTGGCCTGGGAGTATGCTATATGGCAGAGAGTGGAAACTTTAGTTTAGATTTAGGTTTCATGGCTCCATAGACACCATCATAACCACTACAACAGATCCTCTGCACACAAATAATATGATTATAAAGATGTTGCTATCTACTTTGGGATGATATATTGTGACTGTCAGATGCATGTCTCCACGGGGATGCTATGTTGCATCATGATAGTGGGATTAAAGTCCCCGTAGGGATGAGCGTGATAATTACATTAAAGTCCCCACAGAGATGGAGTGCAGATATGGTGGTGCTAAAGTCCCCACATGGATGGTGTATGATGACAGTGAAGAGTGATGTTAAGATCAAACAAAGATGTTTAAGTGACCACGAATATTTTGTGGGATAATAGAATTGTTTAAGTCTCAGCAGAGGGGATCAGTGAGGTGGGAGAATGCAAAGTCCTCAGATGATGTGTGAGAATTGTGATATTGAAGTCCCCACAGAGATGGTGTGTGATGACTATGATATTGGAGTCCTGACAGAGATGGTGGTTGTTGGAGATGTTTGAGTCAGAACAGAGTGAGTGTAATGAAGGGTATGGCTTAGTCCTTACAAAGGAGGTATGGGATGATTGTGCAGTTGAAGTCCCCACAGACATAATGTGTGATAATAGCATTGAAGTCCCCACAGAGATGGTGTCCGTAAATAGTGGTGCACAAGCCCACACGTGGATGGTGTGTGATGAGAGTGAAGAGTAAAATTAATATCCAAAAGAGATGTTTAAATGACTGTAGATATTATGGGGCTCATTATGAGTATGGCTGTATGGTAAAAATCAGTGGTAATGGCGTGGTAATTACCGCTGCATCACCGCATCGATGTTCTACAAGTTAGGTGATGCAAAAATCTGGAGGTAAATCTGCCACTTTACTGCCAAAAATCATAAAAACCGGCAGAATTACCGCCAGCCATAATTCTGATAAAATCCCCATGGACTCCAGTAAATGGGGACTACACTGCTTATTATCACTAGTAAGCTAGCTGTAAATCCACTGGAACAAGTGGCTGTAGCAGTAATTCTGTTTGGCAGTATTCCGGTAGTTTTACTACTAGAATGCTGCCACACTTGTAATGAGGCCCTTATGTGTGTTATTAGAAATGTTTGATACCCAAAAGAGGTGTTTAGTGGGGAGGAAGATGGTAAGTCCTCATAGTGTTCATGTGTGATGATTGTGCTATTGAAGTCCCCACAGAGATGGTGTGTGAACTGTGACATTAAGTTACAGTATAGATTGTGAAGAAGGGTCTGCATAGTCCTTACAGAGGTAATGTTTGATGATCATCCAATTGAAGTCCCCACTGAGATGGTGTCTGAATATAGTGGTGCTGAAGTCCCCATGTGGATGGTGTGCTATGAGTGTAGAGAACAATTAATATCCCAAAGAGATGTTTAAGTAACTGTAGATGTTATGTGTGGTATTAGAAATGTTTGATAGGCAAAAGAGGTGTTAAGTGGAGAGGAGGATGGTAAGTCCTCATAGTGATAGTGTGTGATGTGTGTGCTATTGAACTCCCCACAGAGATGGTGTGTGAACTGTGATATTGAAGTCCCCACAGAGATGGTGTGTGAACTTGGATATTGAAGTCCCCACAGAGATGGTGCGTGAACTGTGATATTGGAGTTCGCACAGAGATGGCTTAGTCATTGGGAGATTTTTAAGTTACATGACAGATTGTGATGGAGTATATGTATTGTCTTTACAGAGTTAGTGATGATCATGCCATTGAAATCCCCACAGAGATAGTGTGTGGTAATCACTAAAAACGTGGTTCTTTCAACAATACCTGCTGGATGGATACAACTCCCTGTCTTCCAATGCCAACTCAAATTCTTGCACTATTGCAGGCAGAAATACACAATGTTATAAAGCATTCCTAATTGCATCAAATATAGTGATGACATTCTAGTATTTAGTATGACTGTAGGAAAACACGATGACACCCTCTCAAGAGTGTGCATGGCATTGCAAGCAGCCAATCTCACTTTAAACTGGGATAAATGTGGGTTTTTGAAATAAACCCTCCATTTCGTAGGGCACATCTTCACAGAGAAAGGAATGACCCTGTATCCTGAAAAGGTTGCTGCACTTAATGAACCGCCACCTCCAATAAATGTCTCAGAGCTTTGCTCTTTTCTAGGGTTGGCAAGATATTGCACAAGATATATCAAGGATTTCACTACCATCAATGAGCCATTGATGGCCCTCACAAAGCAGCAAGTACCATTTCAGTGGTCGACAGCATGCCAGAAGGCATTTACAACCATTCGGGATCGGATAGCAGAGGCTGAGAACATGGCCTATTTTGACGTGGAGAGAGGGACTGAGCTAACCGTAGATGCAAGCTCCATAGGACTGTGTGCCACCTTGGCCCAGAAGGCGCCAGGCAACTCTCACAGACATATTGTTTCATATGGCAGCAGGAGTCTATCGAAAACAGAACATGCATATTCACAAAAAAAGAAAGCTTGGCCGTCTTAAGGGCCTGTGAACATTTTCATCTGTATCTCTATGGTAAGCTGTTTACGATAGTCACAGATCACCAGCCCCTGCTGTTTCTGTATGGGAACCCATAGGCGAAAATGCCTCCCAGCATTGCTTGTTGGGGCCTGGGCTTGCAAGACTATGCATTTACTATCATTCATCAGCCAGGGAAGCAGGACAGTTCGGCTGATTTTCTGTTCTGTCATCCAAGATTAGAGATCGTGCCGGAACCGTCTGTGGCTGATCGATACATCAGGTAGATGGTCCAACAAGCGATTCTGCAAGGAGTGGATCCAATGAGGTTGACACAGGAGGTGGACAGTGGCATAGCCATTCAAATCATTATAGAAGGTCTCCGGTCAGGGAAGTGGAGGAGAGCCAAGGAAACCGGCCGGCTTAAGTCTGAAGAAGTAAAGAGAGATGTGGACAGCCTGGTGCAAGTGAAGGAAGAACTGGACATGTCGGATGAAGGGTTACCACTGAAGGGTAATAAGATGGTAGTACCTGCACTACAGAGAAAGCAAGTGGTGGAATTGGTACATGAAGGTCAAACAAAAGGATGCTAAGGCAGAAGTATGGTTGCCACTACTAGACTCAATGGTAGAAGACCTACTGAAAGAATGCCCCACATGTTGCTTGATCACACCCCCAAGGCACCCCGAACCTCAAAGAATGACTACCTTCCAACAGAGGTGTGGGAGGAAGTGGCTGTCGATTATTTTTTTTTTTTGTTTAACTCTGTTTTTATTAGCACACTTGGAGTCACATTGTCACATTACAAATAGATATTAGCAACATTAGGGGAGGTAGCGTGGAAGGGGCATGAGGATTACAGGGGGTAGGGTTCCAGAGCGTTGCCTGGCCCAGACGCAGCCCATATCAAGTACAGTCTCAGTTGAGCCCACATGTCCTTAGGCCGGGAGTTGAGTGGTTGCATCCGTGTCCATTGTTCCTCCCTATTATTCGCCCACACCACATCTCTCAACCACTGATCCTTGTTGGGGCCCTGTGTAATTGCCCATCGCACGAGAATACAATGCTTTGCCAGCAACAAATATAGCTTCACAAATTTACTTGAAGCATGTTTGTGGGTGTGGGGGTGTCAGGGATATGGAATAGGCATAACATGCAGACAGGTTCAACAGGCTCACATTACATCTCTGATAAAATTGTACATACATCTTTCCAAAAGAGGGTTAACATAGGGCAGTCCCAAATCATATGAAGGTATCTAGCATTAGGGTATCTGCAGCGTGGACATGCCCTGGTCCCCTCCCCTGCAAAGAAGTACAGCCAGCTCGGATGGTACTGGTATCAGTGCAGCACTTTTAGTTGGATCAAATGGAATCGTGAATTACACAGCACCCTAGGTATCTGGGAGCATATATCACTCCACAGACCATCTCTAATTTCAAGTTGGAGGTCCGATGCCCACTTGTCTCGTGCTCTGCAGGGGAAGGGGTCTGACTGGTCCTGGAACAGTTGGTATACGGTAAAGACCCAGCTACGGGTGTCATGTCCAGTAAGGTTGAACCCTAGCAGAGGGTCGCTGTCAGATTCCACTGGGAAGGTAGGCCACAGCTTCATTTATGCTTTCCGCAAGCCTGCATATTGCAGCCACTGAGAGGGTCTCCCCCGCTTCAAGCCTGGTATCTCGTTGGCCTGAACGAAGTTACCCTCTGTGTATAACAAACCCAGTGTGTGATATCCATGTTATGTCCAGATGTCCCGGGAGCCAGTGTCTGAGAGTGGTAGTGAGGGAACTCATTTCCAGAGAGGGAGGTTTTCGTGATAAGGATTCGGGACACTCACATCTTCCCATATTTTGGATCATGCCAGTGCGGTGATGCTGGCAGGGTGAAATCTACAGTCATCTACGAATCCCATTGGGAAAGCCAATGATCAGAGATCCTTGTTCCCAGCCGAGTGTCTCTCCATTGGTGCATGGGGTAGGGGCTGTTGTCCCCGAAATCAGGCAGTTGCAAATTGTGCTTGAGCGGCCATCTAGTATCGCGGGAAGTTCAGAGCAGCAAGTCCCCCCTTCTCATGTGGTTGCGTTAATGTGTCCCATTTGAGCCAAACTGCACCGGAATGCCAAACGAGCTTTGAAATCTCAGTGTTTAGGTCTTGAAAGAAGATTCACCCGGGCCATAGGTGTAAATTGAGAAAGAGATAGAAGAGCTTAGGAAGTACAACTATTTTTAGTAGCGCTATTTTACATGCAATCGTGATGGGTAGGTTTGACCATGCCGTGAGCTTGCCTCGTAGCTGGGTCATGTAACTAGTGTAATTGTAATCATGTAATGCAGGATAGCTGCGTGTCAGAGTGACCCCTAAATAGCGTATGAACTCAGGGGCCATTTGAATCCTAATAAGTCTGTGGGGGGAATAGTTGCATCTGTGAGGGCAAAGAGTTCTGATTTTGTACAGTTCACCCTGAGGCCTGAAACCTCCCCAAATAGTAGGATATCTTGCATAATGGGTCCCAGATGTACATCCGGATTGCGGATATACAATAGTGCGTCGTCCGCGTAGAGGGAAATGATTTGCGGGTCACCAGCTATTCTTATCCGTCTGTGACTATATCTGAGACGGATCGTGTCCGCTAACAGTTCTATAATAATAGCGAATATTAGAGTGGAGAAGGGGCAGCCTTGGCGGGTGCCCCTGCCTACTTGAATTGTGAGGAGGTGCAGTATAAAGGAGGCGCACTGCCCCGAGAAACTGCGATCCAAATCTGCATTTCATCAAAACAGTGTATATGAACTGCCAGGACATTCAGTTAAAAGCTTTTTGAATATCGAGTGTGGCAGCTACTGATTGGACATCAGGATTGATACGCGCTAGTATATTAAATAGCTGTCTTAAGTTCAGTGCTGCGTACCTCCATGGAATAAATCTGGCTTGATCTGAATGGACAGTATATGGCATTGCTGGCATCAGTCAGGAAGCCAAAATCTTTGCAAACACCTTAACATCAGTGTTGATTAGTTATAGAGGGCGGTAGGAGCCACATTGATCGGGAGGTTTGTCCGGCTTGAGCAGTACCATGATCACCGCTTCCCGCATGCTGCTAGGGAGTACCTGTGATAGCAGAGATTCTTGCCACACTTGCAATAGTTGAAGGATAAGTATCCCTTTGAATTGCTTATATAGTTCGGCCATCAGTACCTGGGGACTTTCTAATTGGCAGACTATCACTAGCTTGGTTTATCTCTGATAGTGTTATGGGGAGTTCCAGCAAATCTCTTGCCTCCCTCGAGAATTGGCTGAGTGGGAGGGCATCAAGAAACGCATTGATGTTCTCGACAGTGCATGTGTCTACATTGGAGTAAAGATCAGTGTAAAACTGGGTAAAGATTCCATTGATGGCAATGGGTGTGTGGGATGTATTTCTGGATGTATGAGTAATGAGGAGAATGCACCTGCCACTGTCTGCGCTGCGTGCTATGCGGGCTAGTAGCTTGCCTGGTCTATCCCCTCCCCATACTTCCTGGCTTGCAGAGGGGTTTAAAAAAACTTCACTTCTCTATCATCATTTGTTCTGAAGGTATCCAATGCCTCCTAGATTTGGGCTAGTGTATCTGTAGGGGGATCGGCCGTGAGACCCTGTTCCAACGTTCTCAAACCATTCTCACACTGTTCCATGGTGCGCCGGATCGCTTTTAAGACACTAAACTCAAAAGCCATTGGAATCCCTCTAATGTAGACTTTAAAGGTCTCCCAAACCACCCCAGCGAGGACCTGGAGGACTTAGCAGCAAGACCGGATCAAGCAATGCTGTAGGGAGCGGCGCTGCGCTCCAAAACACCTCCCACGGAGGGATCACCTGCGCTGCAGAGGCCTCTGCAAGGTGCAGCTCCGGAGTCACAAAGTCACCCAGAAGCACTAAGCAGTCGTCTCTATTAATGCTGGTCCTCAGATCAGGGTTCTGGGCCTGCTAACGCGGTCACCAGGTGCAGGCCAAAATGGGGCAGGCCTGCACTCGGGAATCCCCCAGTCACAATCCTCTGTTGGCTGTCCCGGATGCCCGCCGCCGCAGACTCACTCTCCCCTGCGGCTGCGGACGCGACCACCTACCGGCAGCAGCTGCAACTCTGCCACAAGGGCAGGTACGTCAGTTGGAGGGCTAAACTAGTGCTGTGCTTGTAGCGATCCAGATGCGTGGAGTATTTAAAGGATGGGGAGTGGCTGATATAGGAGCCAGAACTCTGCTAGGATGTAGGGCGTTGGAATTGGCGTACGGGACGGCTCATGCATCAGTCCCTCAATGGCCAAGCCGAGCCGTAACTTCGGGCGCCTGTTCCTCTGCACTCCGGGCATGCAGAGGTATCCGACCAGGGTCAGTGGGTCTCCGGGAACATTAGCAGTACCTCTGCCGACTTTGCGGCTGTGAAGAGATCAACATGAGGTCACCTGCAGCCTCATACTAGTGCCGGGTGTCGGAGCTCTAATTAAGAGCCGCCATTTTGGCCAATGCGCAACAGCGCCCTCCGGCTGTTGATTCTTTGGCCCGATTGAAGGAGGGAAATACGTGCTAGCAGTTTTGGATGAATATTGACGGTTCCCTGAAGCACAGATGGTAACTTCCACGGCAGCCCACCACATCATTCCAGTATTGGCTCGAATATTCACAGCATATGGCACTCCAAGACAGGTGAAGTCGGACAATGGACCCCCATTCACAAGCCAAGACTTTAAGGCATTCGCTGAATATATGGGGCTTAGCCACTGAAAGATAACTCCACTATGACCCCAGGCCAATGGGACAGTTGAGCACTTTCTGGCCAACTTGAAGAGAGTGCTGCAAATATCTCATTTGACAGGGCAGCCATATGAACAGGTGCTACATCAATTGCTGTGAGATTAAAGGAACACACCCCGCACCTCTACGGGAAATGCCCGGCAGAGGTAAATGTTTGGTCACAGCATTCGCACTCCGCTATCACAACACAAGACTGAATCTGAGAAATATGTGGAAGATGATATCATGAGAGCAAAGGACTCGACTGCCAAGGAGAAGATGAAATGCTATGCTGACACCAGGAGGAGGGCTAAGGACTCCTCACTGGCCCCTGGAGATGTGGTAGTTGCAAAACAGCCCACAACCAGCAAGCACACTGCCACGTTTCACGAGGATCATCACAGGAAAGAAAGGTTCCATGATCACCGCAGAAGGAAACCAGCGTCAGGTGACGTGGTACTCGTCACACTTCAAAAGGATATCACTGACCGACCAGCCATGGAGGAGCAGACCTTGTGCACATGAGCTGATCTACTCCTTGGATGAGTCCTATCATGGTGATGGCGAGGACTCTGATGGTGCTACAGATGATGACCATGCATTGGTGCATAGAGCTGGACATTCAGAGGTGAATTATGATCGACCTCAGAGGGCCCGAATAAGGCCTTGTATACTTATTGAAGAAATGGGGTAAGCAGAGACAGTTGACATTTAAATTGGGGGACTTGTAGTGTCGAAGAAAGCTGCAAAGTGTAGTCACGGGTGGGGGTGGAACCTATGAAGCAGGGTGGGAAGTGATGAGGAGGAAACACAGGGAACAAGTCAGTTTGAGGCTGAGTCCGAATAAAGAAGGTTGTGCCTGTTCCCTGTGTCCACGTTGCTTTTGCGCATGACACTGTGTGGCGGCCTAAGTCCCAGGCAGCCCACTGGGACTTTACACTCTCTGGACTAGTAGTGGAGTGCTCTTACACCAGGCTCAGGGGATTTTTCCCGATTATGTGACCAGCTCTGCTTTCTTCAGCTTTTCATGCCATATGGCAACCTGCTCTTCTTTCTACAGCATGGTACGCCAGACAGTGACTACTTAAGGGCTAGGTTTTTTCCTTCCCTTGCTGTAATCCTTCACCAGTTAAGATTTCTGACCCTGGTCATGTACCAGCTCTGCCTCCTGCAGCCCACCAGTGTTTCATCTGCTCATACATATATCCAGCCTTCCTTAGGCTAATTATTTAATAATAAAAACAATATTGTACGGTGGAAAAGAGCTTCATGCCATTTCTAACCTCTGCACTAATAGGTCTTATTGTTACACAATTAAATGGTGGTCAATGTATCATCCTTGGACGCATGGTCAGCTTTATCTGCCCTTCCAGGTTCCAAATATGTGATTACAGGTTGCCCACAGGCAGGGCCGGCCTGAAGCATGGGCAGTCTGTGAGGCTGCCCAGGGCCCTGCATTCATAGGGGTCCCGCAGGCCTCAGCTGCCTGCCTCAAGCATTTGAAGTAGTAATGTTTTCAAGTGGGGCTGTGCTGCTTCTATGTATTAGGCTGGCTTTTTGGTTTGTTCTGTTGAGTCAACGTGCCACCTCCCAACCTCCTGAGAGCCTCTAGAGACACACTTCACCTCCTAGCAGCCAATCAGACGCTGCAGGCCCTATAAGTGCTGCTTATCACTTTTTTTCTTCAAGCAGAGCATTTAAAGTTTTAGCGATTTACAAGTGATGGCTCATTTAAGAGACCATTGTTTTGGACAACACATTCTTAACTTTTCCGTTTTAAAAACTGCAAAGGGCAGTTTTATTTTGGAAGTGCACACAAAGCACCAGTTAGCTGCCTAAATCTATGCCCTCCTCCAGGACAATTAAATTTATCCCACAAAACGGTTTTAAACTATCTGCTTTATTTTCACATGTATGAACGTGTGACATTTTTAAAACGTTTTTTTTTAATAGAATATAACATTTTCCTCCCATTATATTTGAAGCATGTCTTTAGCAAACATTGAAACACAAATAGGTTACCTTTTCAGACATTACCTTTTGTTATGAGTCTAAGGCCCTCATTATAGGTTTGGCAGTGCAGAATACATGTGGCAGTAAAAGGGGCGCAAATTCTATGACTGGCACTTTTACCGCACCCCAAACTACAAGTTTGCCGGCGGGGTTACATAATTTACCTCCATACCGGCAACCCCCTCGGACTCCATGGAATGGGGATTTACTGCCGTTGCCGGCACCTGGAATATCCCGGTAATACCGGGATATCAGGTTCTGGTAACAATAGGCCCGTTTCCCGGTATGCCACAGGAATTACTGGCGGGATACCGGGAAACTTATAATCAGGGCCTAAGTCTTGAAAATACATTATCAAAATCCACAGGCATTTTTTCCATTCTGGTATTTGTAGTCCTCCATTTAAGGTGTGGGGGGAATAATTTCACAATTGTAAGCTTTTTGACTAGAATATTTCTGGAAGGTTTTATATATTTATGTGCGTACTTTACTATGGTTTGTGTAATTTTCAAGTCATCTTCATAAAACATTGTATTGTTGAAAAAAAAGCCATGCGATTTGTAGGAGGTTCTAAACATATAACATCTCAGCTACAGTCACCTAATTTGCTGGGTTGTCATTGGAGCCTTCTGGAATAGTATCCCTTGCTCCCCCCGGGTACTGCAGCACCCACAAAACAGATTTTGCATGCCCACCACCTTCAATCAAGGGTCAGTTGTTCCATTGATGAGGCTCCCTTCCCATTTTGAAATGAGCAGCACTTGCTAATTTTGCAAGCAGGAAAGGAGACAGAAACGCTGCCACAACCAACGTTTGAGATGAGCATTGCAAGGAGAACGGATGCCACTAAACACTCTTCCCCCAGGTACTTCATGAGTATGCACATAATAGTGGCCCCCTCCAACACCTTTTTTTTAGAACTTGCGCTCTTTTCACTTTGTTAATATTTGAAAACCTGCAAAATGTCTTACTTCACTGCCTCAAGACCTCACAGGTAAATAGGCTTGATCGCAGTATAAGGCAATCCTGCAGTAGACGCAACCTGCCCTGACTGCCCAAGGTCCAATCCCTGCCCTGACATTACATCCTCAGAACCAGCTTGGAGTTTATTTCTTTTCACAGCCAAAATAAGCCTTATCTCTAGCTTCTGAAGTACATGCATATTGAAAGTTTGACAATATGGCCACATATATACACAATAAAAATAAAAAAACAATAAGGAAACTTCTGCAGTTAACTTTAGTTAGCAAAACACAATTACAATATTTCTGCAAGGCCTTCCAAAGTCAGATGGTGTTTTTAAACAAAAGTTTAAAAAATACCTTTCACAAACAATATTTCTATCAACTACATCTGGGAAGGGGTGTGTTCAAGCACCTGGATTGCAGACTGGTTTCAAATCCCAGCTTCTACACTTAATCAAAGTGCCTGTTTCCGGGCAAATTCTTTTATCTCACTAGGCCTTATCTACCAAAGTTAAAAGTCTATGGGCCTCCTTACGAGTATAGCATTAGGGTCACAATGGCAGTAATGCTGTTGTAACTCTGCTGCTGCTGCCACTGCATTACTGCTGCATTGCCACACCGTCATACTACAACTTTTGCGGTGAGGCAGAGGAAAAACCTCTAGTAAAATGCTGAAGGTAAATCTGCCTCCATACTACCAAAAAACAGCCAATTGGCGGGATTACCGCCAGCAGTAATACTGCCGAAATTCCCATGGAGACATATGGGCTCCATAATTGGGGACTAACACTGCCATACCACCATATGTAATTTGGTGGTAGTTCCGCTCGACCAAGTGGTGGTAACGGTAACCAAATTTGTAATGAAGCCCTATATAAGATATTTAGCTCAGTCTGCTACTTCATAAAAAGCCCCACTTCTGATATTACCACATAGGTAAATATTAAAATTGACAATTCATATACTGAACGTTAGAGTTTTTTGTCTCTGGCCTTACTAATGGCAACGTGTTTCTTAATTTAACCTCCCCTGATACCTTTGTATATTGAAGACTCATTCAATAGGATAATTGTCTGTAATATCACTGATGTCACTATGTATGCAAATAAGGGGGGCCTCACACATCTTTTGCTGCCCAGGGCCCGCAAATACTACAGCCAGCCCTGCACACAGGTATCTAAGGTGAGCACTCAACTCTCTGAGCTGCCTTCTTATTTTTTTTGTTTGCAGTGTGAAACAGTTGTGTCAACAATCAACATTAAATGCACATCTTTTTCCGTGAAACCTCTGCTGCTGATTGTTAAGCTCTGATAAGCAATAGCATGATGCCTCTATCAATTTGTGCAAATCATGATGGTTGTTTTTATAATAGCCAAACATGGTATATGCTGATTCGATGGTTAAAGAAAACAGGAGAAGGTGCTTTTCAAAGAAAGCTGATGTACACAAATAGATAATGCCAACTTTTCACAGTGACCTCGAGCGTCGCTTGGGCATTGCCAACACACCCATGGTTTGTGCTCCTAAAAGGTGAATTTTTTTCCTTCTAATTTGCATAGACCCAGCCATCACCCCCAAAGGACACAAACCACTGTGAGGCCACCACATTGAAAGCAACTGCATCAAAATCACAACCGGAGCATAGTTCCATTTGGTTATGTAATGTGCATAATAATGTATTTGCCCAGATACAGCTGACCATTCCTTAGTTAACCCTGATTTACCATTAGTTGGCCAGGTGGGCACTTATTTGTCACGTGCATTAGAAGTCTGCACTGAATTGTGCATTTCAGTGACCTTGGAGCATGTGTTGCAGATGTGAAGATGTAGCAAGATTTGTCTCGTGAGGATAGCTCAGGGGCAACGTGCTTGCCTTGGAATTAAGACGACACAGAGCACTACAGGTTCAATCCCGGTCCGTGCTTAGGAACCTCTGGGTATTAAGTGCATTATAAATTATATGGTATGGCATTTATAACGCGCCTATACACAAGTGTTTCAAGGTGCAACGAGGCAAGGGAGGGGAAACAGAGGCAAGACAGACAACGATCTTACTAGGTCAGGTGACATTGAGATTGTGCAAGTGCAGGGGATGGGGGAAGAGGAAAAGTGCTGAGGGGAGGGGCAGTGCAGTACATGAGAACGACCATAAAAATAAATAGAATAAATAAACAATAAGTAAAAGGTGTGGCCAGTTGGTGGCAAGTGCAAGGGTAAGTGCAGACAACATTTGTCAAGTGCTGGTAGGGGACTGTAAGGATACAGAAAACAGTCCTCAGGCGCGAGGGACCTGGCCCGAGATCAGAGGGTAGCCAGGTGACCAGTGCAGTTTCATTTTCAGCCAGGAGTTCATCAGGGGAGAGGATGAGAGAAAGCAGAAGCAAAGAGGAAGGTTTTGAGGTGCTTACGGAACCGGAGATGGTGTTCTTCAAGTTTCAGGGAGGGAGGCCCCAGCCGAAGAAATAGATCTACCACCAACTCGTTGCTTGGAGAAGCGACTGACCCTGAGGGAGTTGGAGGCAGATGAGCAAAGATCTCGGGAAGGAAGATGTTTAGGAAGAGAGAGTTGAAGGTATTCAGGCCCCAGGCCTGTTTGTGGACAATACAGAGGGTTTTGAACGTAATCCTCGCAGCCACTGGCAGCCAATGCAGAGATTTCAGTCCTGGAGAGATACGATCCCTAGGCTTGAGGCCAAGGACAAGTCTCGCAGTCCTGTTCTGGATGAGTTGCAGAGGGTGGAGAGTGGAAGCAGGCAGATTTAGAAAGAGGCTGTTGCAGTACCCCAGCCTAGAGAGAACCAGGGCTCTGGAAACAGAATACCTCTGAGGAGGTGCAGCTGGTAGTGTTGTTAGAACTGATATAATATTGTTTCGTCCTCATCGTATATGTTGGCCTATGCCCAGTCGCTTTGCGAGGAAATCCGTATTCCAAGGTCGTGACCTCAAGTGAATCAACCCTCCATTTTAGGTTAGAACCGCCATTTTGGGGTTTTGTACAAAGTCACCCTGTAATCTAAAATGGCCGTCTCGTGTGCTCTTGTTCTTGCCTTAACCTCTTCAACCTCTGTAGGAGAGTTAATGTCCAACCTGCCTTCAGGCTACATGTTAGGGTCATGTAGACCTTGTCCTTTGTTGACCTCGGGAGCAGGGGATTACTTGAATCAGCAATGTTAAACTACAAGTATACAAGAACAGTAATGCTATCCAAATACGATATGCGAAACATTTGTTTGGTCTGTATTAAAACAGTATGTAAAGAGTGTAACGTTAAATTAAAGAATAATAGAGTGTGTTAGTAAATGTATTCAAAAGTGAACCGCATGCACGAGATATGTAAATTAGGAAAGTGAACCTGGCGCGACCCTAGCCCAATGTATTATTAACTTGTAAGAGGCTGGACATCATTATAACAAATTGTATAAATACGTCGATGTCCAGCTAGTAAATCCTGCTCACTGCTCACATTGAACCCTGCTGGTGGTCTCTGTGATGTATTGACGGCCAAATAGCTATTTGTGTACTCTGTTGACTACTGTTCAGTTTTGTAATAAAGATTCTGGGAATCTTTACAAGCCTGTGTCGGTGTATTTTCCTTTGCTTGGTGTAACAGCCGTAATATTGTATTTTTTCTGATTCCACAGATGGCGCCCGAATAGGAACCCTCAAGATTGACTTCGTCTCGTTGAAGGTTGGCTCGGCTATCGGACCGGGATCGGACGGTGCCAACAGAAATGACCACTCTAGACGAGAAGCGAATTCCTCGACGAAACTGCACGATCCGATCCCTGAACTGTGAGCTGTAGCCTTGACGAGGGTCCATACATTCGAGTTGGGTAAATTTGCCGAAAATTACCAGACACGTGGGTCCTTAGCATTGTCCTTAGTAACCCGATCGGGCCTCCCAGTCCTTTGGTCAGGTGAATCGTGTCCCGATCCTTAATCTAACCCTGACAATTTGAATTTGGAGCATTGTACTCGCGAGCACAATTATTTAACCAGGTAACACCAGAACTTTGATATGCCTGGGAAATTGTCTGCCTGCTTTAGGGCATTATTCCGCAGGGACAGACAATCTTTGGAAGATAGCCGTCCCGCACCACAGGAGGGGTCGCCGGCATGTACTATGTACTGTAAGAAAGGCTTTGGTAGTATAGCATTTAATGACATTTGGCACAGACAGACCAGACATAATTCTAATCTTCGGTGGCCAACCAATGGTAGTTTTGAAATCCCTCGTATAGAATATTTAGAGTCTGTATTAGTAAAGAAAAAGGCTAGACCTGCAGCATTTGACGCGTTACATAGTTGGAAAACAGAAGCTTTGCAGCAACAGAAGAGTAGAGAAAAAACATATGCGTAGGCATATGACAAGTGTCGAAAAGGCACGGTTATATGACCAAAATAAACAATTGGAGTCAGTTAGGAACACGGACAGGGCGTTTCAATTAGGCATTCAGGAAATCTACCCTTCAAAAGATTTTCATACGTCAGATGAATTGATTAATAAACTTTTGCATGAACGAAGGCCCGGTGCCTCCTTGCCACCTCCGTACGTCCCTCCTACTGGCGCTTTGCCCCTTCCCGTTGTTGTTCCCCCTCCTACAGTTCCTCCGGTCCTCCCTGCTGTTCCTCCTGTTGTCCTTCCAGCCGTCACTCCTTTGCCTGCCCCCTTGCCTCCACCTATTGATATTCAGAACGTCCCTACTCTTCTTCTTCCAAGTGATTCTGCATCGCTTGTAGTAGACCGGGGAGCAAGACCAAGGGCTGTGACTCGTAATACTGTGCCCCCAGAAAAAAAGAATGAATTGATTGCTTGGGCTAAACATTGTATGGAGAAGGGTGAGCAAGCTGATGTTTTTTCCACACTCGAAAATTTAAAAGGTATTGCTGAGAAAAATGTTTTTATCGAAGGATTAGGGACTCAATTGAGTATAATGTGGAATAGATTGAATGATGAAGATTTCCCACAGGGGTTACGGGATTTGAACGCTTTAGCGTTGTCCAGAGATACTGCGGAGAAGGTATATGAGCATGTTGAGAGGATTTTTGAGTATAGGAAGGAGTTGGAAGGGTTACAGAATGAGGAAGCAGATGGTGGTAGTTTAGGTATTATGTACTTACAGAAACGGTTTTCTCCTCGCTGTGAATTAAAAGGTGAGGAAGCGCAAATTTGTATAAAGGATGTGATAAGATGGATTTCGGATATGTCGATAACTCCAGATGAAGTATATGACACATATAGTCAGTATACGTTAGAAATGCAGAAGGAAGTGATACAGGCGATGGTAGAGTACCTGCAGGATGAGTGTGTAAAAAGAAAGATTTGTTGTCCCGCAGAATTGTTGAGCGTTTATAAAAGAGCTTTTTCAATTGATACCTCTTTGACTGCCCTAGTGCTAGATTTGGCTGTGCTGCTTACTAAGCATTCTGAGCTGCCTACTTCTCAGCTGCCTATGAGAGAGGTCCCTCCGACATTTGTCCCGAAAGTTGAAATTGCGGCCGATGCTGGACGAGGAATAGTCGCCGGAGAAATTCCTGCACATTACGTATCACAGTTTGTTCACGTCCCGTTTTCAAGACAGGAAGTGAACACCATAAAACAATCTATTCCCGATATACGAAAGAATCCGACCAGATTCTATAAAGAAATAGAGTCGGTCTTACAGTCGTTGGTATTCACCTTAAGTGATATTGACCTATTATTTCCTGTACTCCTACCAGTCGATTTGTGGAAACAGATTAGGACTATAGATGACATACCTGGGTTGGGAGATACATGGGATAACATGGTCAGGCTAGATAGAGAAAGACCAGCTGGCGAACGACCACCTCAAGTGATATTAACCTTGCCTGATAGAATTATTGTAAAATTGAAAACTATGGTTCCTGAAAAAAGAATCATTTGGGACAAACTTACGGCCTGCGTCCAAGGAAAGTCTGAAGGTGCTACCGATTTCTTCAATCGGTTCGAGCAGGTCTTCTCAGATTTCAGTGGACAAGACTTAGGCACAGAGTCAGGGAAAAGGCTGTTTGTCGACAAATTTGTACGTGGATTGCTGCCTGACATCCAGTTACAGATTATGTCTTCTGAAAGCGCTTGGCAGGCGAAGTCTCAATCAGAAGTACTGCATATGGCTCAGTACTATGAAAATCGTGTAAATACTGAAAAGGAAAAACTTGAGAAAAAAAGGGTGATCTGAAAACAAAAGTTTTATTACAACAGATTGTTAGAAGCCCTAGAGGGGGTAATCAATTTAGAAGTCAGTACATTCCACAGGGAAGTGCGCCCTTGGCTCCGGTAACCATTAACCAGTGTGCCTATTGCCGGCAGGAAGGCCACTACCGTGCACAATGTCCGACCTTGCAGCAAAGGTCATTTGGGAACATGGGTAGACAATCCAGAGGTCGCCCAGGTGCAGGGGGCCCTGGTAGAGGTCAGTTTGTACCAGAATCACAGCAACCTCCTTCACAAGATAAGCAAGTTTCGAATGTGGATAATAGAAACATTTTTTATCACCCTTCTGCTGCGTACCTCTCTGAAGAGCTTCCTTTTGATAATATTCTGTTTCACTAGGATTGCCCGAAGCAGGATTCCCGTTCATCAGAAAGGCCCCTACGTTGAGATGGCAGTGGGAAATAGGAAGCATCTATTTTTAGTAGATACGGGAACACAGAAATGTTCCATTGATCATTCACGGGTTCCAAATATTCCCCTATCAGGGCAGTCCAATGTTTCCGTAGGGTTTTCAGGCACACCTGTAGTTTGTCCGGTCTCTTTGCCGGTACAGATAACACTGGGTCCCTTCACGGAACAGTGTCCATTTCTACTTACCAAAAACTGTGGGGAGAACTTGCTGGGGCTAAATTTGTTGAAGGCATTGCATGCAGTAATACATTGTTCTCCGGACGGAGTTCGGTTAACAATTTCACCTCAGCAATCACTCGCCTCTCAGTTTTTGACTCGACCTTTACCACCAGAATTCAGTAATGTCCCAGAATGCTTATGGGCAATTGATGATAATGATGTGGGCATTCTTCAAATTGAACCTGTTAAAATTATTTTGAAACATGGAGTAAAATTGCCTCGCATCCCGCAATATAAGATCTCAGTTGAAGGCGAACAGGCTTTGAAATGTATAGTTTCTGATTTTGTACATCGTGGAGTAATTGAGGAGATTATGGGTAGCCTATGTAACAGCCCCATTTTGCCAGTATACAAAAAAGGTGATAATGCAATTCTCTTTCGTATTATAATTGATTTACGTGCTATTAACAAAATTGTGGCTCCTCAATTTCCTATTGTACCTGATGTTACAACGATACTAACCATGATTCCGGCTTCTGCCACTCATTTTAGCGTTGTTGATCTTAAAAACACGTTTTTCAGTATTCCCATACACAAGGATAGCAGGTATTTGTTTGCGTTTACCCTAGGTGGACGCTCGTTTACATTCACTCGTGCACCACAATAGTACACTGAGAGTCCAAGTATTTATAGTAGGGCATTGAAAGAGCAGCTCGATACTCTCGAGTTGCCTACTACTTGCACATTACTACAGCATGTAGATGACCTCCTCTTGGCTGCTGATTCTGAGAGCGCCTGTAAAGAAGGCACTGTGTTGTTGCTTTGTCATTTAGCGAAACATGGCCACAAAGCTTCACTTAAAAAATTCCAAAATTGTTGTCAGGAAGTCGCCTATTTAGGCTACCTCCTGTCAAAGGAGGGAAGACGGTTGACACCTGAACGTATAAAGACTATTTCTGGCTTGTCTGTCCCAAATACGCAAAAGGAAGTTAGTGCCCTGATAGGTATGGCTTCTTATTGTAGATTGTGGATCCCTAACTTTTCGTTAACGATTAAACCAATGCTGGCTTTGACAAAGAAGGGCATTTCTTTACCATTGCCATGGACTTTGGAACACCAGACAGCATTTGATTTGCTCAAATCCGCGCTGTGTTCAGCGCCGGTTTTAGGAACTCCGAATTATGACAAGGCATTTGTATTGTTTTTGCATGAACGTGATGGATGTGCTTTGGCTGTATTAACGCAGGAGCATGGAGGGAAGAATAGGCCGTGCGGTTACTATTCCTCCGCCCTTGATCCTGTAGCATGCGCTTTGCCAAGATGTTTGCGTGCTGTTGCTGCTGCTGCTGCGTCTGTAAAACAGAGTGAGGGAATGGTCCTGGGTCATGCGTTAACCCTAATGGTACCTCACTCTGTAGATATTTAATTGAATAGAACTCAAACGCAACACCTCACTTCTGCACGATTGACAAGATATGAACTAATCTTGTTTGCCCCTCACATTCAAATTCAGAGGTGTTGTGTATTAAATCTGGCTGAACTTTTACCTGTCTCACAAAATACTGTTGATGGTGACGATACGCCACACGATTGCCTTTATATGACAGAACAGGAGACTAAAGGCAGAATCGATCTGAAAGACACGCCTTTGAATAGCCCACAAGGAGAGCTATTTTGTGATGGCTCTTGTTTTAAACTTCCAGACGGTACATCCACGGCTGCTTATGCCGTCACTACTTTAAGCACGATTGTGGAAACTAAAAGAATTATGCATAATTCCACGCAGGCCTCAGAAATTATAGCGTTAACTCGAGCTTGTGAACTTTCTGAAGGGCTTACAGTAAATATATATACCAATAGTCAGTATGCTTTTGGGGTGGCCCACAATTTCGGTAGACTTTGGAAAGAACGAGGTTTCTTGACCTCGCACGGAACGAAAATCCAGCACGGCACTTTAATAGTGCGATTACTTTCAGCACTCGCACTCCCTGTTCAGTTAGCTATCATAAAATGTTCAGCACATCAAAAGGTTACAGATAATGTAGGAAAAGGGAATGCTTTCGCTGATCAGATAGCTAAACAAACTGCCACTGATTTCAGTTCAGAAATGTATGCTGTAAAAGAAATTATAAACGTTTGCATTTTGGGTGAAAGTATCGAGGCTGTAAAAGATATTCAAGTAGATGCTACCATAGAGGAAACTAAGAGATGGATCGAGGGTGCAGGGAGATTGGATGACGATGGGTGTTGGGTAGACAATATTGAAGGGAAATGGTTACTCCCTGACGCCTACATTACAATGATGGTTATTTTGGCTCATGGTCCGACACATGTTTGTGCGCGTAAATTGACAAAAATGCTACACAGTATATGGGCCAATGATAAGATTTTCAAAACTGCGGAGCATTTTGTCCAAAGCTGCATGGTCTGCTTGCAGCACAATGTAGGAAAAGGTACCTCGACTCCTAGAGGAAGTTTCGCTCCACCTTCTGTCCCGTTTGAGGTTATTCACTTTGATTTTATTGAAATGGAACGTTGTAACAATCTTAAATATGTGTTAGTTGTCATTTGTGCCTTTAGTAAGTGGGTTGAGGCCTTCCCGGTTAGAGATGCAACGGCCATAACCACGGTAAAAACTCTGTTGAAAGAGCTTTTTTCCTAGGTTCGGGCTGCCGAGAGTCATCTGGTCAGATAATGGGCCACACTTTATTGCTACTGTAATCCTACAAATTTGCAAAGGATTACGGATTGACAAACGGTTCCATTCATCCAGACATGCCCAAAGTGCCGGATTAGTGGAAAGGCACAACAGCATTATAAAGAACAAACTCGCTAAAACGTGTGCTGGCACCAAGCTAAAATGGCCTGACGCCTTACCGATCGTGTCACTGTCGATGAGAACAACCCCTCAAACTAAGACTGGGCTCTCCCTTTGAGGTGGTAATGGGGAGCCCTGCTAATATTTGGGGTTTGCCAAAAAAACGTTCACTACGGGACATAGAAAATGTGCTTCTTTCAGATTACTGTAACCAGTTACCTAAAAATCTGTTTTCAATTTATCACCAGGTGTGAGAGGCATTACCTGTACGCTACGAGGGTCCCGGTCACAGTCTACGACCGGGGGACTGGATCCTCATGAAGGTTTTTGAGAGGTCGTCTTGCCTTGCACCTCGGTGGAGGGGTCCCTACCAAGTCCTGCTAGTCACCCAGACTGCTGTGCGGGTAGCGGGTCGTAAGAACTGGATTCATGTGACGCACACCAAACGGATGCCACAGCCCGTGCCATACGATACAGAAGACACAGAATCCCTTCCCACTGTTGTAACTAGTGTACCTGAAACAGCAACAACCAACAAGGGAGAATCGGAGACCGCTTCAGAATCCGCAAGGCCGGACAAAACGGCCATCTTGTCTCCGCACTCCCCAACAGTGGAACTTCCGGATCAATCCTTTTCTGATCCCATTTCCGTTCATTCGCCACTTCCAGGAGGAAGTGACGACACTTTGTCCTCACCAGAAACTGCAGAATATAATTTGCGCCCAAGGAAGTAAACATACAGCATGGTCTGACTGTGCGAATGAGAAAATCATTTGAGGGCTTGCGTTTTGGCCCGACTGTACGGGAAGATTCTGTTGGCTAAGGGTTGTGGGAAAGACACTAAGAAGACGCGCGACTGGAGTCGCCAGCAAACGAACAATTGGTGTTTTTTCGGTTGAAGACGACAATGCCTGCACCCGCTACTGCTCGTACCGAACTTTTAGATAAACATTTGACTAGCAGAGACAATGATCAAGCATGTAAGGGGACCCCCAAAGTGTATTGTTGCCTTTTTGTGATAATTACTGGATTTTTAGTAACTGTTGGTTTTGGGTTATGGTATCTGGAGGAAGCATATCCGTTAGAGGATTTTTTACCTATTGAAAATGTATCTGTCATCCCCACTCCTTCCGTGCAATTGCATACTTTGTCGCCTAGAGATTCTTTGCATAGACGGAACTATCAGAATAATACCCTTTTGTTAATCATGAATGCCACTCATGCAATTTTTAATAAGACCAATTGTTGGATCTGTTCGCATTTACCGCAACATGGGGATAAGAGGCTAGGTTGTTATATTCACCCTTTACCTTTGACAACTGCCTGTTACGCTTCTCTTAGAGCACTATATTTTGGCCGATGGAATGATAGCATCTCAGGGAACTTTGATGGTACAAATTTAAATAGTTTTGAAAAGAATGTTTTGATGCCCGTGGGATGCTCGCTTTTTGCAAATAGAAGTAAGCCAAACGTTGCTTCTGTTAGTGTCATGATCTCTGCTTCCAAAAGGTCAGGGTTTTCCCAACTCCCTTGGAAGCAGATCCATAACCCAGGTTCCGAGTGCCAACCAGTCCCAATTGGGACCTTTTGGACCCAGTCCTGGCGCCAGTGGCACCAGGCTCATAAATATGCCCAGTCCCAGCGCTGGAAGCGCCGGGCTCATAATGCTTGGGTGGACTTACCTTCAGCAGACCATGCTGCTTACTTGCCTGCCAGTTGAGCCTCTGATCCTCTTCTGTTTGGAACTACTTTTCCTGTTGGGTGGGGCTGGAGCCACTCCCTAGATTCAGAACACTGGAACTCTTCTGGAAGGCAGGAACTCTTTTCTTACCAGGAACTCTTTTCTTACTTAGGCGTGGCTGTAGAAGGAGACACCTAAGCACTACAGGAGGCTATTTAAACCACACCCGGTGGATGAATCTTGCTTTGCGTTATTCTGCAACCTCTGCAGCAGAACGCTCATCGTGTCTTCTGCATCCGGTCCTGGGCCTAAGGAAAAAGGCTTACCATCCTGAATCCAGTCTTCAGCAACACCTATAAAGACAAGAAAGAACAGGTTAGCATTCCGGCATCTGAAAGGCAAGTTTACCAACTCTTCGCACGCTCCGGAGGCCTTCGGCGCTGCATCCCGCATCTGAAAGACAAAACAAGGTGCGTTTAAAGACATTGGGGAACTTTAATACTCACGTGCCATTACTCCTTTCCACATCTAATCCAGTGGGTATTCCGGCACCCTGCAGCCGCTCCGAACTCGTACCTGCAAAATAAAAAGACAGTTAGAGCGCATAGTGAAGCAGGCAACAAGCGCTTACTTACGTGCTTCCAGGCGCTTCTATTCATCACACGGGCTCCATCTTCAACTCACTTCAGCCCGTCATCCGCCATCGCCGGAACCCTGCAAAACAAGAGACATCATTACTAAAGACTTTAAAGACATTTGAATGACTCGAAACTTACCGTTCGTGCAGTAAACGACGGACAGCAGTCCTCTGAAGTCAAGAGGCCTGCGCTACCTATCCAGTGAAGAAACTGGTTACAGCACCCTGCCCCGAGGCAGATGGAGAGCTCGGCATTCACTTACCTAAGGTGAGAGCGTTAACCTTTGGGGGTCTACAGGAGAGGAGAAGAGGAAAGAGATAGGGACACCCCAATAACCCCAGTTCATTAACCCCATATTTTCTATCTGCAGACATCTTACTCTACACGTCAGGCATACAGTGCACAGAGGTCCAGCCCAAAGAGCCAACCGGGTGCTACACATCACCTTTGAAGATACGGTAGTCGCCCAGTCAAGACCGGCGCCTCTGCGAGAATCAGGTGAGCGTTACAGAACGCAAAGCCTACCGCAAAACTCTCACCCAGGCGCTATGGAAACCTCGGATACTGACCCCCTAGCCCGGTTACTTGGGGAACTAAGGGCAGAAGTGCATGCAGCTCGTCAGGAAACGAATGCTCTAAGAAGGGAACTAATTATTTCCAAGGAGAGAACAGACAATCTTGCTAGACAAGTGCTACAGTCACAAGCCGGACAGACCCCGTTACCCGCATCAGGGGCAAATCTTCCTTCAACATCCTCTATGAATCCAGTGCAGATCAACCTACCTGGGAATGTACCTCTGGCTCCGCCCGAACGATTTTCTGGTGACCCAAAGAGGTTTGCAGTATTTATCAATCAGTGCCGGTTGCACTTCTTATGCCGGCCAGCAGCCTTTCCAACTGATCAAGCAAAAGTAGCTTTTGTACTTTCGTACCTTAGTGGCAATGCGGCAGACTGGTCGATCCCTCTAGTTAATCAAGATGATCCGGTTCTCCATGATTTTCAAGCCTTTCAGCTTAGTATGGAAAAACTGTTCGCAAGACATTCACAGGGGCAGGCCTTGGACAATGAGCTTCTTTCGTTGCAACAGGGTAATCAAGACCTTTTGGCTTATATTGCATCTTTCAATAGACTAATAGTGGAAACTCAATGGCCTGAGGACAAAAGGATTACGCTGTTTTATAGAGGTCTACGTGGAGAGCTCAAAGACGTTTTAGCCCAAGTAGTGAATCCCCCACAAGACTGTTCGGATTATATAGACTTGGTCGTTCAAATAGATCACAGGCTGCAGAACAGGAAGGCCGATCGTTCCAAGTTTGATGCTCGAGTATTTTCCAAACCGCCAACTCCTTCCAAAGGAGTAGACTCCGGGGAACCCATGCAAATAGGGGGTCTGAAAGGTCCTCTAACACAAAGGGAGCGGGAAAGGAGGAAACAGTTGCAATTATGCCTATATTGCGGAAACTCAGGGCACTTTCTTCGAGACTGTCCGGTGAAACCTGCCAAGAAGGCAGTAGGAGCTGCAGTTACCAAAGTTACAAACTCTGAGCAGGGAAACGACCTCGCTCGACAAGAATAGAGGTCCTCTTGCCGAGCGTGAAAACCAGTTCCGTGACCTCGCATTTCGTGATACCTATGGTCCTCATTAGCCCTGATAATCCGGATCGATTACATGCAATTGAAGCTTACGTCGACAGCGGTGCCATCGGCAATTATGTGGATCATGAAATGGTTTTGAGGATGAATCTAACTCTTTGTCCCAAGGCTGTAAAGGACGTCATTACTACGGTGGATGGTACGGAGATAGCCTCCGGGCCAGTAACGCATACCACTCAAGAGGTGACGCTAGTAAGTCAAGATGGACACCATGAGAAGATCGTGTTCGATGTGATCAAGGCCCCTCAGTTTCAGATTATTCTAGGAATACCTTGGTTAGAGAAACACAATCCTCTGATCGATTGGCGAGCAAGAACGGTCCAGTTTCCAGAATGTGTCTCTACTTGTCACCCTCCACCTGGTGTTGCACTGGCCGCAATTTCTTCAGAGACTCCCCAGTTACCTCCCGAATACCTAGAATACCAAGATGTTTTCCGGAAGGATCAGGCTAACTCTCTACCTCCTCATAGGTCTTATGACTGCCAGATAGACCTGATACCTGGATCTGCTCCTCCTTGTAGTAGAATTTATGCCCTCACCGAGCCTGAGAACCTTCACCTTCGACAATACCTGGATCAATACCTGGCAAATGGGTTTATTCGTCCTTCCAAGTCTCCTGCTTCTTCAGCTTTGTTCTTCGTTCCAAAAAAGGAAGGAGACCTTAGAACTTGTATCGATTATCGCTCCCTGAACCAGATCACCGTTAAGAATAGATATCCGTTACCTTTGATCCCTGAACTCCTGGACCAAGTCAGAAAAGCATGCATATATACAAAGCTGGATCTTAGAGGAGCTTACCACTTGGTACGAGTAAAAGAGGGCGATGAATGGAAGACGGCCTTCCGCACCAAGTATGGGCTATTTGAATATCAGGTCATGCCCTTCGGACTTTGCAATGCCCCGGCCGCCTTTCAATATTTTATGAACGATGTCCTCAGAGAGCTCATAGATGTATGTGTTGTTGTTTACATTGACGACATCCTCGTTTATTTTTCATCGGAATCTGAACATCGGAAACACGTGAAAATGGTCCTCGAAAGATTGCGTCAACACAAACTTTTCGCTAAGTTGGAAAAATGTGTTTTCAACGTGACTGAAGTTGAATTCTTGGGATTCATATTATCACCTGGCGGAGTGCGTATGGATTCAAAGAAGGTCGATGCAGTTCTCAAATGGCCATCACCATCCTCCGTAAAAGGTGTGCAAAGCATGTTAGGCTTCGCTAACTTTTACCGCAGGTTTATCCCCGAATTCTCTCGAATAGTCCAGCCCATCACTGCCTTGTTAAAGAAAAACAAACATTTTGAATGGTCTACCGAGGCGGAACAAGCTTTCCAGGATTTGAAGACTAAATTTATCTCTGCACCAATCTTAAAACACCCTCGCCCCGAACTCCCCTACATCGTGGAAACTGATGCTTCAAGCCTTGCCATGGGGGCAGTTCTATCACAAAAGGACCCGGTAACCAATCAGTTGCATCCCGTGGCATTTTGGTCCCGCAAATTCTCGCCTCCTGAAATCAATTACACGATTACTGACAAGGAACTTCTGGCTATCAGGTCTGCCTTTAAGGCTTGGCGGCATTATCTGCTGGGGGCCCGACACACCGTTACTGTGATTACGGATCACCGAAACCTGCAATATTTGAAGACCGCAAAAGCCCAATCCTCTAGACAACTCTGTTGGGCATTATTCTTTGCCGAGTTTGACTTCATAATTACCTATCGACCTGGTACAAAGAACGGTAAAGCCGATGCCCTTTCTCGGATGGGAGTGGAAGAACACTTGGTCAACCCTAAACCTGTACCAATCATTCCCGAACAAAGAATTCTGGGTGTAATCGCCACAGAATCCATAGAGGAAGTTAAGGATAAAGCCAGGCAACTTGTAACTCCAGCAGACATACAGAATTGGCATCTGCAGGGAAAGGACTTTGCAGTAAAGGACAACTTATTGTATTTCCAAGAACGATTATACCTACCCAGCACAGATTTACAGAAAAAAGTAATCTCTTGTTATCACGACTCTTTAATGGAAGGTCATCCCGGTATAGCCAAGACCTCAGAAAAGATCAAGCGCTACTTCTGGTGGCCGTCTTGGAAAAAAGATATCAGAGACTTTATAATGTCCTGTGGAGTATGCGCCCAAAACAAGAGTCAAAAGGAAAGACCAGCAGGCCTCTTACGCCCTATTGACATCCCACCTCGCCCTTGGCATACGCTTTCTATGGACTTCATCACCGATCTACCTCCATGCTCCGGATACAATACAATTCTAGTAATCGTGGACTTATTCTCCAAGATGGCGCATTTCATTCCGCTCAAAGGCTTGCCAACAGCAGCAACTCTGGCCCGAGAATTTCTCGAAAACATCATCCGACTGCACGGTTTTCCTTCGGTTCTAATTTCGGATCGAGGTAGTCAATTTATTTCTCATTTTTGGCGAAGTTGCTGTCGGTCGGCTCAAATTGATGTGAGACTATCGACCAGTCACCACCCTCAGACCGACGGACAAACCGAGAGGACCAATCAAACTCTGGAACAGTATTTACGCTGCATGCTGCAACAAACTGAAAAAACTTGGAAAGATATCCTTTGGATAGCCGAGTATGCCTACAATAACTCTGTCCATTCGGGAACTGGGAAAACCCCGTTTTTTCTTTTGTACGGCAGTCACCCTCGAACCTCGGAGTTGGATCCCCTCCAAGATCTTGAAACACCAGCAGTAGACTACCTGCATTCTACAATCACCCAAGCCTTTAAGGAAGCTGTTTCTCACCTTCAAAGGGCTAAAGAACAATACAAGAAAGGAGCAGATCAACATCGGAAGGAAGCCCTTCACTATCAAGTAGGGGATCAAGTCTGGTTATCCACCAAATATCTATCTCTAAAAGGGCCACGCACATTCAACCCAAGATACCTTGGTCCCTATTCCATCACTACCATAGTAAACCCAGTAGCGGTCAAGTTGGACTTGCCCCCGCACATGAAGATACATCCGGTCTTCCACGTCTCTCTATTAAAACCCGTGCAACCTCAAACCCGACTAACCAAATCTCCAAAACCTATCCTAGTGGATGGAGAACTCGAGTTTGAAGTCAAAAGCATTCTGGACTCCAAGATCTCCAAATCTAAACTATTCTACCTAATTGACTGGAAAGGCTACGGCCCCCAAGAGAGATCCTGGGAACCTGCTGAATATGTCCACGCTCCTCGCCTAATCAAAAGATTTCACGAACATTTCCTGACAAGCCAAAACCCCCGGAGAAGCCCGGTTTGGGAGGGGCCTTGAGGGGGGGTACTGTCATGATCTCTGCTTCCAAAAGGTCAGGGTTTTCCCAACTCCCTTGGAAGCAGATCCATAACCCAGGTTCCGAGTGCCAACCAGTCCCAATTGGGACCTTTTGGACCCAGTCCTGGCGCCAGTGGCACCAGGCTCATAAATATGCCCAGTCCCAGCGCTGGAAGCGCCGGGCTCATAATGCTTGGGTGGACTTACCTTCAGCAGACCATGCTGCTTACTTGCCTGCCAGTTGAGCCTCTGATCCTCTTCTGTTTGGAACTACTTTTCCTGTTGGGTGGGGCTGGAGCCACTCCCTAGATTCAGAACACTGGAACTCTTCTGGAAGGCAGGAACTCTTTTCTTACTTAGGCGTGGCTGTGGAAGGAGACACCTAAGCACTACAGGAGGCTATTTAAACCACACCCGGTGGATGAATCTTGCTTTGCGTTATTCTGCAACCTCTGCAGCAGAACGCTCATCGTGTCTTCTGCATCCGGTCCTGGGCCTAAGGAAAAAGGCTTACCATCCTGAATCCAGTCTTCAGCAACACCTATAAAGACAAGAAAGAACAGGTTAGCATTCCGGCATCTGAAAGGCAAGTTTACCAACTCTTCGCACGCTCCGGAGGCCTTCGGCGCTGCATCCCGCATCTGAAAGACAAAACAAGGTGCGTTTAAAGACATTGGGGAACTTTAATACTCACGTGCCATTACTCCTTTCCACATCTAATCCAGTGGGTATTCCGGCACCCTGCAGCCGCTCCGAACTCGTACCTGCAAAATAAAAAGACAGTTAGAGCGCATAGTGAAGCAGGCAACAAGCGCTTACTTACGTGCTTCCAGGCGCTTCTATTCATCACACGGGCTCCATCTTCAACTCACTTCAGCCCGTCATCCGCCATCGCCGGAACCCTGCAAAACAAGAGACATCATTACTAAAGACTTTAAAGACATTTGAATGACTCGAAACTTACCGTTCGTGCAGTAAACGACGGACAGCAGTCCTCTGAAGTCAAGAGGCCTGCGCTACCTATCCAGTGAAGAAACTGGTTACAGCACCCTGCCCCGAGGCAGATGGAGAGCTCGGCATTCACTTACCTAAGGTGAGAGCGTTAACCTTTGGGGGTCTACAGGAGAGGAGAAGAGGAAAGAGATAGGGACACCCCAATAACCCCAGTTCATTAACCCCATATTTTCTATCTGCAGACATCTTACTCTACACGTCAGGCATACAGTGCACAGAGGTCCAGCCCAAAGAGCCAACCGGGTGCTACACATCACCTTTGAAGATACGGTAGTCGCCCAGTCAAGACCGGCGCCTCTGCGAGAATCAGGTGAGCGTTACAGTTAGGCCCTCTGATAGATTGTCTCGTCCTTTTCAGTCTTTAATCTCTTTCAAAATGGCTCCTATAGGCAATAAGGATGCCACGCCTCCATCTTATTCTGTTAATCATAGCCCCGATTCAGTATCCTTCTGCATACAGAGGAATGGAACACGGTCAATGGGTAATTTTAGAAAGTGCCCCAAAGTTGCGAATTTGACTAGTGAAAACAGACCTCTGTACGTAGGCGAACCTGTCTATTTTGTTTGCGGTAATGTGGCATTTCCATGGTTGCCCAGGGATTGGCAAGGAACCTGCTATTTAGGGATTCTACTTCCTGGGGTATTTATTGCCAATACTGCAGATGTTTCGAAGACTCGTCCACGACGAGGTGTGAAAGGGGATACTCCAGCACAAACTCTAGGAGATATCATGAAATCCTTTGTGCCATTTTTTGGGCAAATTACGAATTCAGAAGATATCAGGGGACTAGCGAGAGTATTGGAGAGAACCATCAATCGGACCACTGACATACTCTATAATATGACGTTAGAACAGAAAGCGATAAGATTAGTGGCTCTTCAGAACCGGATGGCATTGGATGTCATCCTGGCAGAGCGAGGAGGAGTATGTAAATTAGTGGGGTCCGCGTGCTGCGTTTACGTACCAGACTCCTCTCTGACGATCTTTAGGGCTATCCAAAACCTACATGTTCTTAGTTCAGAAGTACATGTTCCTGAGGGAAACTGGGAACTTAGTACATGGTTTTGGGACCTCCTACGGTCATGGGGATGGAAGTTGTTCTCGGCCCTGCTGATTATCTTGGGAAGTTTTCTGTTTCTTTGCTGTTGTATACAGTGTCTCCCTGGTATATGCTCAGTATTAGGGGGATGTTGCGCGCAAGCAACAAGTGTACTAGGGCATAAAATATACGCCCCAGAGAAGGTTTCCAAAGAGTATGTGTTAAAAGAAACTCTGGTGTCAGATCTAATGGCAATAGATATGTCTGACAATGATTCGGGATGTATACACATTGAAATGTGGAGTTAATCGTAAAACGATTGAAGGTAGTCCAGCGCCTGGCATAGGCCAAAAGGAGGGTTTGTTAGAACTGATATAATATTGTTTCGTCCTCATCGTATATGTTGGCCTATGCCCAGTCGCTTTGCGAGGAAATCCGTATTACAAGGCCGTGACCTCAAGTGAATCAAGCCTCCATTTTAGGTTAGAACCGCCATTTTGGGGTTTTGTACAAAGTCACCCTGTAATCTAAAATGGCCGTCTCGTGTGCTCTTGTTCTTGCCTTAACCTCTTCAACCTCTGTAGGAGAGTTAATGTCCAACCTGCCTTCAGGCTACATGTTAGGGTCATGTAGACCTTGTCCTTTGTTGACCTTGGGAGCAGGGGATTACTTGAATCAGCAATGTTAAACTACAAGTATACAAGAACAGTAATGCTATCCAAATACGATATGCGAAACATTTCTTTGGTCTGTATTAAAACAGTATGTAAAGAGTGTAACGTTAAATTAAAGAATAATAGAGTGTATTAGTAAATGTATTCAAAAGTGAACCACATGCACGAGATATGTAAATTAGGAAAGTGAACCTGGCGCGACCCTAGCCCAATGTATTATTAACTTGTAAGAGGCTGGACATCATTATAACAAATTGTATAAATACGTCGATGGCCAGCTAGCAAGTCCTGCTCACTGCTCACATTGAACCCTGCTGGTGTTCTCTGTGATGTATTGTCGGCCAAATAGCTATTTCTGTATTCTGTTGACTACTGTTCAGTTTTGTAATAAAGATTCTGGGAACATTTACAAGCCCGTGTCGGTGTATTTTCCTTTGCTTGGTGTAACAGCCGTAATATTCTATTTTTTCTTATTCCACAGTGTGACTTCTTAGAGACGTCAGAGATGTGAGGAGAGAAGGAGAGTGTGGAGTCGAAGATGACCCTGAGGTTTTTAGCCTCACAGGTGGCAGCAGGAAGAGGGCCAAGAGAGGCCGGCCAGAGAGTGACAGTAAACGAGGGATTGGGTGTGCCGATGAGGAGAATCTCGGTTTTACTGGCATTAAGGCAGAGGTCATTGGTGGTACACCACACCTGGATCGCAGACAGACAGTCGGAGATTATAGAAGGAGAAGAAGTGGCGGAAGGGAGCCTGAAAATGAGTTGAGTGTCATCTGCATAGCACTGAAAGTTGGGGCAGAGAGCTGCAATGCAGTGGGCAGGAAGTGCCAGGTATTGGTTGAACAGCTGGGGGAGAGGTTAGACCCCTGGGGAACACCACAGGTAGAGGTAGAGGTGGAGATGGAGATAGAGGAGAGGAAGGACCCAAGTTGGACCTGGGAGGGTCGATCAGAGAGGAAAGAGGCCAGCCAAGCCAGGGTCTAATCGGTGATACCCAGATATCTCAGAGATGGTTGAACAGGATGGCATTGTTGACCGTGTAAAAGGCAGAAGAGAGATCAAGTAAGATTAGGAGACAGGGGGTGTTGGAATCAAGGTTGGCCAGCAGGTCTTCACGGATGTTCAGGAGAGCAGTTTCCATGCTTCTGGCAGCTCTGAAGCCACACTAATGGCCATGGAGACTACCAACAGATTCAGAGTGAAGATTAAGCTGGGAGATGGCCAGCTTTTCCAGGAGTTTGCCCAGGAAAGGAGTGATGGAGATAGTTCCATGTGTTAAAATCGCAGCAAAAATGGTCATGGACACAAAATATCGTGGCAAAAAGGCAGTGGTTTTGCCGCCGCAATCCATGTAAAGGATGCAGGGGACACCTCTGCAACCCCTGGACCCATTATACCATTTAAATGGAACGGGGCACATCCCCACAACCCCTGCTCCCCTTAAATGGTGTAATGGGGTACACCTTTAAAGCGGCAAACCACAGCATTTTTGCCACAATTTTTTGTAAAGGCAACATTTTTGCTGCAATATTATCACTGCATACCTTGGAGATAGGGTGATAGTTAGCCGGGCAGGATGGGTCGGCTGAAGGTTTCTTAAGAGGGTGCACATGGAAGTGCTTCAGGGGCGAAGGGAAGACTGCAGTGGCGAAGGAGTGGTTGCAAAAGTCAGCCAGAGCAGGGGCCACGGTGTCAATGCGGTCCTTAATGGTTTTGGAGGAATATTGGTGAACCTGTTTTGACAAGACTTTCATAGATCGGACTTGTCTAGAAATCTCGTCTGGGGGGAACAGGGGAAAGGCAGAGAAGGAGGGAGGAGAGGTGGCCGAAGAAGGGCCAGGGGAAGAGCAGGAGGTAGAGGGGGCAAATAACCTATCATATCAAGATGTGGTGGATAGCCCAGGTGGAAGGAAGCAATCAGCACTACAAAGTAGTGTAGATTGCATCACAGTGCCTAATAGTTTGTTAAAGAAATAAGAATGATTTTCTTGATCATTCAATCAATCTTAATGTATTTTAATAATAGAGCAAACACAATTATCATGTTTTACAACTAACGAATGTGCACACAATTGTCTGTACTATGCCCAAAAGCAGGGGCGTTGCTAGGGGGGGCTAAAGGGGCTATAGCCCCTGATCTTTTGGTTGTAGCCCCGGATAGAATCTCAGGAGCTACAGCCAAAAGACTAGCTAGCCCCCAGTCCCAACAGTTCCGACATCAGCTTAGCCCCGGGTCTTTTCCAGACCTAGCAACTCTCCTGCCCAAAAGCAGGCCTGTTTTTAGCATTTTGAAATCTGAGCTTTAACTTTGAGAGTTTCAGAGAGGCACAATTTTATCCATGGTTGCCAGGGCCTTGATTAAAAAACTTGAGAGAGGTCACAGAAGGTCGTTACGAGTGAAGCAGAACCCCAAAGCAAGGGGAAGAAGCCCTGGTACCTCTTCACTAAGAACGTGTGATAATACCAACTGGCCATACTATTCCATTCAATAGCCTTACATTAAAGTTTCAGTAGATTTAACACTGCTAGGAAGGTACATCAATTCTCAAGTTTTGTGTGTCTGGCTAACATATCATTGCCCACTAAATGCATTATGCATGCTGGAAAAGTATGAATTTTGCACAATGCAGGCACAAAGGGCAAAATCGCCTCAGCCAGGAATTGTGGCCTGGGCGTGTCACCTTGCCTAGCTCTAGACATCATTGTCTTTGAGTCCCCTTTGGTCCCTTCTACCTCTCCTCTCAAGAACCTCTGCATTGCTCACCTAAACTAGCCCCAACAATCTGCCCAAATGACAGAAGCTGTGCTCTGCAAGATAATGTTACATTAAATGATTGAAAGGGAGCCTGACGTAATGGGGCTATTTAATCACTTATAGTTTTGTTCATTAAGAATCAGTTGGGGGTGGTGGGGTCAAAGTACATACACATTATTATTGAAATACATCACATGAAACAACATCAAGTAGGTTTCGGGTGAAGATGAACAATCTAGTTTGAATGACCCATATTGATGTAACCCTGTAATACAATCTACCTTCATCTGTTAAAACCAATTTAAAGATGCTTTTTTGTTGCATTGTGATCAACGGAGCCCAGGTTTAAAAAAAAAAAGCAAAGTACACACATGATTGACCAAGTTTGCATTTGTGTCTGGCGTAGGTAACATGTGTATTTGAGAACAAGGGAATGTTTTAAAGTTCCTAGTGCTCAGTCCTTCGTTTCCCCTCGTCCCCCTACATCACTAGGGAAACCGGGCCCTGCCCGTGATCTGGAGGTGTTAAACACCTCAGGGCGAAACAGGCGATGAATAACAAAAGCCGTGACCCGGCTGGAATGCCAGCCCAAGGACAGATAGTTTCACTCCTTACAAGCCAAACATTTGAAAAAGAAGATTCCATTTAGAATGTTTTAAAACGACGCAAGTAAAGTGTTTCAGTTTCAAATTGCAAGCAAGGAGCAGAGTTTTGGAATGAAATTAAAAGCCGCAATGTATTTTCATTTTTATTTTATTCCGATCATTATTATTTTGCTGCATAAAATATGTACTATTTCCAGTGTTGAAACACATCTTTACTCTGTGTATTATACTATTAAACAGCGAAAAATACACATATTTGCCAGCATGAACGAAGTCTTGTTTTGTGCTGACAAGCGTTTGCGTATTTTACAAACCAAGTCATTTGTAAAGAAAGTGAAAGAGGAAATAATGTTTCTCTGCTAATAATGCGAGGGTAATACTTCTCATTGAACGCAACTGCTCCGACCGTGGGGTTATAAGGCAAACCTATTTGCTACCCACAAATTATGGATTTATCTTGAGAGTGAACTCTGACCATTCATTTGTTAGTGACAGCATATTGGTTTTATATAAACAGCAAAGCTGACACGCTCTCAACAGAATCGGAAAATTCTCACAGACCTATTGTAAGTCGCCCACGTTATGTTATGTTATTTTACCGCATTGTTTAATGTCCTTGTTTACTCACAGAACTGGAGGGGTTGCTTGGTGATTTTTGCATTATTTGACATTCAGCATTTTAAGCTCTTGGTAAACGCCATATGATTGGTCTGATTATGTGGTAAGAGGAATTGAATTACATAAACTGATTGCTGCATTCTACCTCAGAGCAACTAAAAATAGTACTGCTTACGGCCACATTTTAAGTGTAGTGGTATCTCGGTGGTAAATTCTCTGAGATACCATAAAACTGTAATACCATTACTGCCACTTGGTCCAGCGGTATTACTGCCGGATTACAAGTGGCAGTAGGCAGTGTTAGTCCTCATTAATTGGAGTCCATAGAGTCCATGGAGTCCATGGGTGTTTTCAGTGGTATTTCCGCCGGCAGGTTTTTCCTCCAGCTTACCCCAAAATGCATAGTCCTAGGTATTACTACCACATTTTTACTGCACCACCCAAATAATGAGGCCCATATGTATGGTAATATGTTAATGTGGTAAAAAAAAGTGGCAGCGACAGAATTACTGACTCTTTTACCACACCAGCATATTCAGAGTTTGGTTGTAATGTGGAGGAAACCCCTACACATTTCAATATTTCCCGCAGGTGAAATTACTGCCCACAGTAAATACCTCAAAACCCCAATGTAGTCCATACCCTCTATGAATGGGCTCTAAATCTGCCATACCACCACTCATACTCCGCAAATGTACCTCCATGGTAACAATATCTGAGTTATAGGTATATAATCCACATTTAGTTTCCACATGATCTTAGTTACTCCTCAAATTATTAAACTTTACAGGAACCCTGACAGAGACATTTTAAAGATTTCATGTGAATAATCAGATTAAAAAACTTTTTAGGCAGTGTGATAAGTCAAACATCAGAGACTGACAAGAAGACACATTTTCAAGTGTCTCTGCTATATTAAAGTAAACAAATGCCCTATCTAACCCTGCTTCTACAATGGTAGTTCCATAGTCTAAAAAATAACCAGTAGGTGCTAGTCAGGATGTCGTACAAAAAATAAATGTCGATCTTTCTCCAAACCTACTGACTGACCCTACTGACTGACCCTAATAAAAAGAAAACATGACTTAGCCTATAGAAGTGCTCCCTCTTTCTTGGCTTGGACTGACTGGTCGGTGACGCTCACCCAATTGTGTCTCAGGTTCTCTCCTTTTGGTTTAGGCCTTGGCCCACTGATGCAGTTCAAACAAGTTCTGCAACTTTACTAGTTATCTAGAAAAAAGGACTGCTGACCCCTTCACCAATGTCCTTCTCAGTTCAAAAAGTTCAGTCTTTAATTGCAGTACTTGTATTTGTAGATCGGTCAATCATGCATGCTACAAAAGGGTTTGGCCCCCTCTTGTTCACCACTCCAGGGTGTGCAAAGTCTCTTTAAGGTTATTTGTTAGTTCGGTCTGGTGTGAACCTTCTGGCTCTTCAGCCAGTCCCGTGTTATCGCAATTCTCAGCCCTCTGTGCGTTATTTAGTTTCTCAGCCCTGTAGGGGCTATCTGGTCTTTTGCTCCCTTGTAGGGCCTTTGCTTCAGCTTTACCCCTCCAGGGTGTTTTTGTCCCCCTTGTATTTCGACATGGGCCCTTTTTCTCTTCACCCTGTCTCGGGTTCTCCATATTCTCATCCCTTCATGGGATACTAGGCCTCTCAACCCAGAGTGGGATATCCAGCCTCACTTACCGCATGCGTGGTGTATTGTACTCACCCTCTCGTGGAGTGCTGGGTCTCTCAGCCCTGAGTAAGCTATCCAGTCTCACTGGCTGTTTATATTGTGTATTGCCCTCACCCCCGTGGAGTGCTTCAGTGCTTCACTGGCCTACTCCCTCTTCTCTGGGTCGGCCACATACCTGTGACTTGGCAGGTTGCTCATTAAGGGAGACGTCTGCTCGGGTGGCTACAGAACCCTAGTTCTGTGGCTGTTGGCTCTCGCACAGGGGGTACTTTGCCAGGCAGTGTTGCTCCTGAATTGCTGGTGTGCCGGGTTTGCAGTGGTTCGGTCTCCCACCGCAGGGGATCTGGGCTCTCATGGGCTTGGCAGCATCCCACAGACTCTGGGATTCCTCTGTCCACCACATAGTGGACATGGTCCTGCCTCTAGGATCGACCCACTCGGCACTACAGCCCTGGTTCCGCTGTGCGCTGGCTCTCTCAGACTGGCTCTTCCCTCGCAGGTATGGGTCTCAGTGATTTTACATTCCTCTCTGAACCGAGAAAGGAAACATCATTAATTCAGCATTTACAGATTTGAAGCCAACAGAGTGGTGTCAGCAGCCAAGCCATTCAGTTAAATGGCCATCTACATTATAACCGGATTCAATCGCCATATAACCAGCAAGCAGTGGGGATTTTGTCTCAAAGGGAGGTGTAGTCACAGCCTTACTTATGGCTCCCTTGTCCCCTAAGGCGGGGGGGGGTCACCCTCAGTGAGATCCCACTAGGGAGTGTATTGCATAGCGGGCTCACCTCCCTTGTCCCAAAAGGAGAAGAGACACATTCCCTGGATTTGTCACATACCCTTTGCTTTAGATTGGAGCTTCCATCTACTGTGTTGGCTGCTCAGGTAAAGATCCCTCTCTCCCTAGCCCATGGTCGTTCAATGTCATCCTCTGAGAATTCCTTCCAGCATGACAAAGGGGAGTATTTCTATGGGGGGCTGCTGTTGGAGGTCCAGAAATCTTAGTAAGTCGGTTCCTATGATTATCTCTTCTGGTAGCCCTGGAAATACTACATTCAGGGCTGTCAGTTCTCTCATGACCTCTAAGGTGTTTGGACCTTAGGGTATACTTCGGCTGAGAAAACACCCAAATGCAGGCTCGATAAGCTCGAGCTAGAGATGTGGAGGGTGTGGTTTAAGGGAACGCACAAGGACATATCGCAGGCCGACAGGGTGATGGCAGTGAAGAAAGCAGAAACAAAGAAGGAAATAGGAGTCCTGCATGGAGGCAGAATGCCAAACGCTATACAAATGAAACATGGTGGCCGCTGGGTGATAGTCAACCCGAAAAGGAGAAGGAGTGGCAGAGCACCCCGGTTAACTAGAAATATATTGCTTGTAAAATGCTAGAAAGCGCCTTAGCAGACGGCCGAGAGCTAGCCCTACGGAAGGACGGAGAATGGGTCGTGGTAGCGTGACCTGCAGTGGGTGAACCAGGTGGTCCAACAACTGCACCGAATCCGCTAACCTTACCTGTTTGCACAGCTACCTATACAGACCTGAACAGTATCCAGAGAGGTGGTGGCTGGATGTTCTGTACAGGGAAAGAAGGTCGAGTCCCTGGTCCGCTTACGGACTGGGCCCAAGAAGCGAGCCCTGACGAGTGTGGGAAAAGGCAATTGACCATCATGAAAACCCAGCCGTACCAGTAAAGCCTCCCAGCACCAAGTTGCAAGTAACGGGATTCGTTAAAGTCTGGGAGAGGGTCTAGGGAAATTTAAGAGAGCTTGAGCGGACATTAGTAACTCCAGGAGGGTGTAAAGAACTGTTAACTGAACACGTACAAATATTAAGAGCAGTAAAAAGTTAACCCGCACCATGGCAGTTGTGATTAAAGTCTGTCAGTACAGCTCTGGCAACCAGACGCCCCTTGAAACGTATTCAAGGGGTTACCTTCTCAGGTATAATCCGAGGAAACCGAAACCCATCAACTGGTCTTCCGGAACTCCTTTAACGAGAACAGAATTCTCAGCAGGGCAATAGTTGATAGAGATGTAGAGGTCCTCCTGGGCACACCCTAGAATCATCCAGGTCTGGTGTATCGAGCCAACCCCAAATCATCTTCTTGGTTTGTCGGGAGGATCGTGGAGGAGATTTTAATCCATATATTAACCCCATAGCCAATCCACAGCACAGAATCATCTGTCTTTCTTGCCCCTCTTGCTCACCTGATCTCCTCCTTCTCTCCTCATTCCAGTGTTATGCTGAAGACACACAGTTTACCATCAAACTTCCCTCCAATACCTCTTCTTCCTTCTCTCTCATCCCTGATCGTCTTTACGCTATCCAGATATGGTGTGTGACTAATGACATCTGTCTTAATGCCAGTAAGATGGAGATCCTTCTTATAGGGACACATGTGCCGTGTTTCACTCCTACCCTCTGGCCATCGTCCTTGGACCCTCTACCCTCACCATCCCGTGAGGCCAAAGACCATAGGGTCTTTTTCAACTCCTTTCTCCTTCACCCCTCACATCTTGGACCTTGCCAAGAAGGCCCACTTCCAGATTCACCTCCTTAGAGGCATCCTCCCTTTCCTCACCTTCCCCTAGAAGCTCAATGTTTACAGAGCTATGGTCCTTTCTAGGCTGGACTACTGCCAAAGCATCTTCCTCAATCTCGCCCTAGGTTCTCTCCACTGGCTCCCGGTGGCCGCGAGAATCAAATTCAAGACCCTCTGCATCATCCACAAGGCTTTCTGAAGTCTGGGACCATGCTATCTCCAAATTTCTCTCTATAAACACCTCTCTGCTAGAGCCTTCCTCTCCTCCAACTCTCTGCTTTTCAAACACTTCTCCAAGCAGAGAGTGGGTGCCAGTTTTCTCTTTTTAGCTAGTGCATCTTTTTGTAACAGCCACCCTGCCCCTATCAGACTTGAGTCAGACCTTCTTAAGTTCCAGAAACTTCTCAAAACCCTGCTTTTGTCTACCTCTTTCTCTCTTTCCCTTCCTTGCTAATCACCCCACTGCCGCTGAGACTGGTGGCCAGGACCTTCATGAATCTCACTCACAGGCTACCAGGTACCTGCCCAGTGTACACCAGCACTCTCCCCTCCTCCTCAGCACGGTCCTTGTGGGCCCCCTACCTTTTGGCTGTGCATCCCACCCCTGGGATTCCACCGCCCTAGCACTTAGCCAGTGGCCTCCTCCCCTGGCTCTCCTTCGGACTTCACTCCCGGGCCCTCACCAGCACTTACCCAAACCTTGCTCTCTCCCTTCCCCTCTCCCCTCTCCCCTATCCCCTGCACTTCTCTTCACTGCACCTGCATGTCCGAATGTCGCAAGGCCTAGTAGGACCACAAATGTATATTTACTATTTCTTTTGCCATTATTATTTACTCCCTTGTTCCCTCACCACTTTGCCTTGTGGCATTGGAAACACCATTTTGTTGCATAGGCGCCTAACAAATACTCCATAAATACAAATAAATCCATGTACACAGGCTATGTGCACCCATAGACAAAAGGCTGGCTTGGGCCGATCGAGGGGCCTGTAAATACCCAGAGAAAACCATAATAAGGATTAGTAGTTGGAGCAGAGGAGTGAGCAAGCATGTTGAGGCTGAGGTCCAGAGAGTTGTAGGTACAAGATGAGGAGAAAGAAGTGATAAGAAAGGTAAGTTGCTGAAGGAGGAAGTACAGAAAGAGATATTAGGTTCAGGAGGAGGTTGATAGCGAACTAAAGGTGCAGACGTGGGTTTGATTGAACCTCTCTACTTGGGCATCCCCTTAAAGTTGTTATGGAGTCATACTGGTTTTCGTGATGGCAACCAGCTCCAGCATCTGCTTTTTGAGTGTCGATTCAAAATCTGGTCCCTGGTTGGAATGAATCCTGGCTGGCCAACCATAGTGCATGAAGGGTTTCTCGCATAGCACCCAGGTAACAGTGGTGGTACGCTGATTATTGGGGAGATCGCCTGCACGTACCAAGTAAAGTGGTCTGCCACCAGTAAGAAGTTCTGTACACCTCGCTTGTCCATCTCCAACATGAGAAATTCGATGCATTCGAGGTCCATGCGAACCCTGCAGGTGATGAAAATAAGATGCAGGATGAGCTGCAGACATCTTGGTGACCCACCTGGCAGTGTTGACAATAATACTCCTGCTGCTAGTCTATGCCAGAAAATCCTTGAGTGGACCAAATCAAGGGTTCTGTCACTGCCAGGATGTCCATGCTGCTCGTGGAATCCATACACTACTGCTCGACATAACCTCTGTGGTAAAACCAGGCAATGTAATAGCTAAATTCCAACTTTACTTTCCTTATTCTGGATTCCACCCTTCTGTACAACCGTCTTTCACTCCTTCAGCATTGAAGTCTGTTCTGAGTCATGATAGCCATTGATGTCCTCTAACATCCAGCTTAACTTACTTCAACACATACATCAGGGTGTTGTTGTCTCCACTCCCTGTGAAAGTCGCACCATAAAGGTAATCCTGGAACTTTTCTGTGATGATCTACTTCAATACCAGAAACGCCAACTTGACTGGGTAGTTGCTCTCCTCCACATGCAGGCTTTGGCTGGCGAAAGTGACTAGTCTTATCTCATCATTGTTCTCCTGGCAGAGGGCAGCTCCCAATCCCTGAAGATGTGCATCAATGTGCAAGATGCAAGGAAACTAAGGATCCATGTAGGCCAGAACTGATGCAAGGATTTCAGCTGCTAAGTGGTGAGGGTTCACTTGAACTCCTCCAATGCCTCCTGGCATTGGTCGTTCTGTAATATTTATACTTTCCGTGAGTAATCTGAATTCAACTGAAAGGTTACCTTAGAGAAACTCCAATCGCTCTTCCTCCTTATAACTTCCTATTCCAGAAAAGGGTCCAATAGGGGGTAAAAATGAGTGCCTCCCCGAGACCCTTCCTCTGCCTTCAAGTAAAGGAGGGGGAAGGACCTCAGGGAAACCCTGTGGGGAAGAAAACCCTGTGTCGACGGCCGCTGGATAGATGTGGTCTGGACGGAGAGGTTTCCGGTATCCGAAATATCCGCAGGTGGGGAGCCGTCTGAATGAAGACAGAAGAGTGTGGTGAGTATGAGAAGGGTAAGTAGAAGGCAGAGTATAATCAGAGAAATGCCAGGAAGTACCTGAATGAAAGGGGGTAACGACCTATCAAGCTAGATTGGAGGTCCTCCGATGAGACTCTGATGGGATCAGTCTCGAGGACGTATCAGGAAGAAAGCTGTTATCGAACCCCAATAATGCGGATTGGACCCTGAGTCTCACAGCTTCTAAAGTTGGTGAAAAATAGAAAGTGTCAATTCTGATTCTCTCACTATCCCCCGGGAGTATTAAGGACTGTCTGACTATTAAGTCTCACGTACCGAACGCTAGGGAGGGAATCTTCCCACTAGCGGACTGTTCAGTGAGGTTCGGCTCGAACGAGCGTGGGTTAGAGTGGTAGCTCGAGTCGAGCAGGAGTTGGGAGAGTAAGTCGACTCTGTAATAGAGAAATGGAAGGGCATAGTTAAACAGAAGCAATATAGAAAACGAACAGGTAGGCAGTAAGATCCTAGAATCAAACTCATGAAGCATTGTTGTAGAAGAGTAGCAACGCATCCGGGCGTTGTTGTCAGGAACAGATGAACTGGCTCCTGAGCAGGAGGGCTGTCCCTCCACAGCGCAGGGTTGTTCAACGTCTAGACCCACACCTTCCGTAGCGGCGGCCATCTTGGTAGTAAAGATGGCCGAAATCCATCTAAGGGACCATCGATGCCACAGCGACCACGGTCTCCGTAGGGGCGTGACACGTTCCACCTCTCATCAAAGGGCTCATGTGAATGGTATAAATGGTCTGCAGAGTTGACGGTATTCCTCTGGCTACTCTGGGTAGGCAGCTATCCTTTTGTGAGGTCCACAAGTAGTTGTGTGAGGTTTGCATATCCCACAACAAACTCCCGGTAGTAGTTGCAGAATTCAAGGAAGCTCTGTAACTCCTTCAGGTACTGAGGTCTTGGCTAGGTGAGGAGGGTTTCCATTTTTTCTGGATCTACAGGGATTCTGTCTACAGAGATGTGTCTGATGTATTTGATGCTTGTCCAGCAACACTGGCACTTGTTCACACTGACCTTTAGTCCTTGCTCCCTTGGGTGATCCAACACCTTCATGGGCCTCCTGTTGTGTTCCTCCAGGGTCCTCCTGACCACAAATATATAATTCATGTAAACCATTACCTTTAGGAGGTACGTGTGACAGATTGTCTTTTACATGTGGTGCTGAAAATGTGCTGGTACACCGTAAATCCCTTGTGGTAGCCTGATGAATTCATAGATCCAAGCAAGCCAATTAATTCAGTTTTCTCAATATCTGCCGGATGCATCAGGATCTGGCAGTGCCCACTCTGCAAATCCAGGACCGAAAACCATGTACTCCCCATCTGGCAGTCTAATGTATCATCCACTGGTGCGTGGTGTATTGGTCCTGAATAGTGCAGGATAGCTGATGCACATCCAGACATCCCCGTTCTTCTTCTGGGTGATGATGATAGGAGAAGCATAGGGGCTCTTGGACTCCTGGATGATCCCTGCCTCCAGAAGATCGCCCAGGCGGTGGTGTACATCCTCTAGATCCCCTGGGACCAGGCATCAAGATTGCTCACTAAAGGGAGTATCGTCGCTCACACAAATCCGTTGTTCAACTGTTTGGGCCTTGCCAATGTCCGAAGAGCTGGTAGAAGAAGCTTTGGCTCACATTGCGAGCTGTTCTCTCAGGTGGTCCTGGCCCTTTTCTGAGATTGGGGAGTATCTAAAGTCCAAGATCTTCAAATCCAGCACTGTCTCAAATTGGCTGGTAGCAACTCCTGCTGGGGCTACGGAAGGGGTCAGGTGTAACTATATGATGATGGTGCTTCCTGGTAAGCTGATGATCCTATTTGCCACATTAATGACTGATACCGGGATGGTCTTCAGGTCCGTGCTGCCCATTGTCACCAGAGTCCCTTGTACTAGTAAACCCCCTGGGCTCTCCCCACATTCTGGTGCCTCCATTACCAGACATCTTGGGCGCTGCTGCCCACTGAGTCGCACTCTGTCAGAAACAACCTTTGTGGTGTGTTCTGGTATTGTGTGCTGCCTGAACCAGTTGTTGTGAACATCTCCAACGGGTCCATCAGGTAGAGCTCTGGACCTGATATCTATCTGCAAGTATACTTTTTGGCACATAGGTGCAAGGACAATGTGCTGACATATTGTGGTTCAGCCCTCTCCCGACATAGTGCAGCCAGTACATTGAACATCGAGTAATTGCTTCCAATCACCACCGGTTTGTGGGTTCCTCACTCCGATCGCTGCAAAACAAAGCCAGGGTGAAGATGGAGGTGCTGACTCCAGCTACATCACATGATAACTGCAGCCTGCATCAGATATACCACAGATATTTTCCAGTAGCGTTTGTGCCTGCTATCCAGCGATGGTAACTGTCACAGTGGCTGGTGGTCATGCAAGCCCTTTAAGTACTCCCCAAGGTGTTCGGGTGCTGCACTTGCTGGACTACAGGTGATCTTCCTCTCGGGTGGACTAGCTGGTCTGGGAGGATGTTGGTTCCCAGATGACTTGCCCGCAAGTGTTGTCACTGCAGCTTTTGACCTTTCTGCTGTCACAGACTTGTTGTTCTCTGTCTTTACACTGTTGGTACATAATAATTGTGAGGGTTCATGTGCTCCTCCTTCTGGGCCTCACTGGCATTTCCCACCATTGTGCATGTTGGAATGTTCAAGGCCTGGAACTTCTCTGCAACTTCGCTGTAATCTGGTAGGTGTGTGCACATACAGAAAGTGCTGCCTTGATGTGCACACCTGTGGCAAAACTGCCAGGGTTGGAGCAGTGCGGTTCGCTGTTGGCACTCTTGGGGAAGCCGTGGTTCTTCAGCGTGCTGAAGAGCTGGCATTTCCTCTCCTGGGATGATGGCGTAGATTCTCTTCCATGTTCTGGTAGCATGTGTGTCTCTAAACAGGGTATCCTGGCTGCCTTCCTCTGCAGCTGCATCACCTAGATGGTCTGATGCAACTCCTCCGCTTGATGTCTCAGGTCATACTTTGGGGCTGTGTATGGAGACACCAGTTGACTGGGTAGACTACACACTGTGTTCTTCATCTCTCCTTCTGGACCAGTCCATCAAAGGAAAGTGGCTTCTGAGTCCTTCTTTTTTCAGAGTTGCAGCTGCAGCAGCATTAGCAGCCCTCATCATGCTACATACATTTCTTGTTGCAGCCTGACCAGGTTCAGGTTGTTAGGCTCAACCTCCTTCTGCTAGAAAGCCAGCTGCAGAATTGGTTCAGTTCTGGCCATATATTCTGAGAGACTCTCACTGTGTTGGAGGTGGTTGGCATAATTCTTAACCATCAGCTTTGCACCTGACTCAGTGGCTATAAAGACTCCATCAAGCATGTACATGATGTTCTTCGATGTGGGGTCTGGGTGTGTGGCACAGAGCACCTGGATGATTCCTCACAGGAAATTGCAGACTCTCAAGAACGCAATGCCTCGTCTCCCTGTCAGGAGCTCTCCAGTCAGGGATCATCTGGTTGGTCTGGTACACCCATAACTGATATTCCTCTTCACCCCTCGGGGTCGTTTCTCGCCTGAAAAGGGTCTGTGGCGGATATAGGGTTCATGTTCTGATGGTGTCATGATGCTCTCATTCAATACATCCTTGACAGCATCCGCCATGGGGGAAGCGTTCAGTATAGTACATCTATCCTCTGGTGGAGAACTTGTGTGTACTAGACCCAGGTGAACTAGGGTTGCTTGCGGGCGCAGCATTGATAGCACCCACAGTGGACATTGCAGGGTGACTGCATGCACTGCTGGGCAAAGCAGGGCATGGCAGGGCTTGATCAAGGAATAGGTTGTGTGGATGGTAAGCTAGCCTCTAGCGCTGTCCAGGTGTTCAATGCCCAAAGAGCATAGGACACTATTGAGTTACCACTGTGGATGGTAAGGGGCAATGTCTGAGGGTTGACCTTCTTAGGGCCATGGTATAGCAGGATACTGATTCCTGCTAGGCCAGGGTCTTTACTCGGGTGCTTGACCTGGCCTGTGAGGGACTCTTGGGTCAACATCAACTTGAGCACCTGATGTGGGGGTGTGCTCCATGGGACATCACATATAATGAATGAAAGAACAGTCTTAATCCCCTCCTGCTCAGCTCCGCCGGCTACCTGAAGCCGATACATGAAAATGGTGCCTGTCTATCTGGTGTGATGGCAAATACACCAAAAATCAGAAACACAATGATACCAAGAGTATAAACAAATCCCTATCCAGAAATGTGCACAAAAAACTAATTTACAAATGGAAATTTACGCTAGAAATATGTACACTAACCGTGGGCAGAAAAAGGGTAGGTATGCCTAGGTAAGTAGGTAGTGTAGGATAGGGTAGGTATAAGCACAACAGAGGTGATATCAGCAGTGCCTCCAAAACATATTTGGGGGTGAGGTCTTGCCGCACTCCACCCATGCATCCCCATAAGGATTATAAATGCCATATCATATTGGTGGTGAAGGTCATAATGGCTAGCCCCCAAACCACATTCTCCCCTCTTGGTCTCCTGACAGGGAGAGCAAGGGACTGGATGCTTAGGGGCACACGATATTCACTACGGGAATCCTTACTCTGAAAGCACTAAATGTATCCTGCACTTTGGCCAAGTTCTCTTTTGGATTTTGGAATGTGGTCTCTGAAGCAACAAAGAATTTCCTGGTTGGAGATTTGAGGGACACCTTCAACATGCTGATAAAGGACAGTAGGGAATTCCGTGCTAAATAAATGGACACAGTGAAGTAGGTGAAATGTGGAGAAGTCCTCACAGTTGTTTAGAAGAGTAACCAAAGATATGACCTCATTACGAGGTGGGTGGTGCGGTAAAAATGTGGCAGTAATACCGTTCCCGCTGCATTACTGCACTGCACTATGAGTTTAGCGGAATGTTGGAGGATTCATCTCCAGCTATGAGCTGGAGGTAAATCTGCCAACTTTCTGCCCATTAACGGTAGAATTATCATGGCAGAATTATGCCGCAGTAATTCTGACAAAAATGCCCTATAGAGTTCAATGGACTCTGAAAAAATGGGGACCTACTCCACCACCATCACTTGTAATCTGGCGGTAAATCCGCTGGATTTAGTGGTGGTAATGGTAAGTCAGTATGGCATTATTCTTGCAGATTTACTGCCGGAATACCGCCCAACTGATAATGACCCCCATTGTCAGGTGAGATTTCGTTTGATTCCTTATTTAGCCATGTACTAAGCAGAGCTTGATGTTACATTCTGATTCCATGAGTTAAAGTTAACATAAAAACACACTGAGGTCTATAAATACTTCCTTAAATGACTTCAACATCTTCACAAAACTTCTCCTTTACTTCCTTGGAGGAACGTCAGCATCATTACTCTATATGTCTGTAAGACATTTAATGTCCCACATATGAACATTTTAATATCATTATACATCTTCATTAAGGAGACTTCAACATCATCAGACACTATCCATGTGAGGACTTCAATATCATCACATATCCCTGTGGGGACCTCGACATAAGCACACACCATCCATTCGGAGGCTTCAATATCATTGCATTCCATCTCTATGGGGACTTGAGCATAATTACATAGTATTCTTGTGGGGACTTCTATACTATGACACACCATCCCTGTGAGGACTTGTACGTCATCAAACAACATCCCTGTGGGGACCTCAATATCGCCACACACCATCCCATTGGGGGCATCAGTACTATCATATATCAGCTGTATGGGGACGGCAGCATCATTACATACTATTCCTGTGGGGATTTCTATATGATGGCACAACATCCCCGTGGGACCTCAATATCATCAAACGCCATCTCTGTGGAGAAATGTATACCAAGACACAGCATCTCTTGCTATGCCCAACAATCTGGAACTCAATCTGGGCAGATGCTCAATGCCCCTACCAGTCTTCAGTTCTTTGCAAACACCAAAAACATGTTTCTTTCAAAAATATCTGCCAGATGAATACAAATCCTGCCCTGCCTCAACAAACAGTACTGTGCCACTGTATAAAATATCACACCCTAATGGTGGCACGCCCTTACTGTAAAGCTCTCCACTGCTTTCAAACTAGTTTTGTGCAACAAGAAATAAAATAAAAGTAACCAAAAACAAAAATAATCTCTGTGGGAACTTCAATATCACCTCACACCAGCTGAGATTTTTTTTAAAAAAACTTCATTTATTTAGAGTGAGGGACACAGGATAGTGTTACATTTGCATAATCAGTGTGATTTTTAATATTATCTGTCACCATCCCTGAAGTACTTGGATATCATTTCACACATACATCTAGCAACTCCAATGACATTAGGCAGAACCCCTGTTAACCCCTGAACCCCTGCATGTTTGTTTCTGCAATACTAAGCACTATTTGGCGTGTAGCACTCTAGAAATACAAATACAAATAACATATTTGTGGTAAATATATTATAAACCTGTAAGTCCTGTTATTAGCAGTGGGAAGGTAGTTAAAAAAAATTGACACTCTCATTCTCAGCAGCAGTGGGGTTACGACTTCTTGGTAATCAAAGAGAACGCTTCTGTGAACTTTAATATCATTAAACACCAACTCAGTCCATAATCGCAATATTATCAATTATCCTTGTGGTATTTTTATGAACATTACCTAAGTGTTAATTTTAAAATCATCCCACAAAGTACTTGTGAGGATTTCAGTATAATCACATACCATCAGGTAGGAAATTCAGTATTATCAGACACAATGCACGTGGACCACTTTCAAACAGTATGCTTGTGGGGATGTTGGAATCACCACATACCATTTTGTGGGCGGGGTGGATTTTAATATCAATCCCACATTTGCACTGCCCAGAGATGGTTTGGTGGTAATGTTTGCTATATAAATATTAGTACACACTTTATCCGCAGGCGCTCAAACATAAGACACTACTAAGAAAACATCAATATCATCATTTATTGTCCTGAAAATCATCATAGCATTGTTGTCGGGCCATCTGTATTATCACACACCCTCAATGTAGAAACTTTGATAAGACACAACATCTTTAGGGGGGTATAGAAACAATGAGCCTCATCACGTGTTCAACGGTAACTGGGGCTAATTACGCTATATAGAAGTACCATCACTGATTTTGTCCAGCAGAATTAGCACCAGAATTAGCACAACATTATGAGTCCATGTGTGCAAGCCATCCCTCAACGGTAGCGGTAATCTGATAGAGCGGAAGTAGCACCAAAAACAACATCTTTCAGTAAATCCCCCAATGCCTGGTGAAATTATCACTATCACCAGGGAATTGGAGCAATTATTGAATGCTAATTTCGCCAACGGAATTAAAGCCAAATGGAAATAGCATCCTCTCGCAAACAGAAACCTCAGCGGTGGCCTTCTTTTAAAACTCAACCTTTTCTGAATCACTCATTTCCTTTTCCCATCAGACCGTAGAAACAGTGCCGAGCATGCCAGTTGATAAAAGCAAAGTGAAGGTGCCTACAATATGGGTTTGAAAACCCAAATTCAGTGAGGCAGCGCTCTAGGTCCTTGTGGATGAAGTATTCAGACATGCCAACATTCTATATGGAGCACAATAAAATTCTCTGTCCATAGGAGGAGGTAGCATTTGGCACTAATCGTGGGACAATGAAGACTTGCAAAAAAGTGGAATGGCTTGAAGACAAGGGTATGGACACTAATCCCTCTCCAGCAGCAGAAGACAGCTGCCACATGAGATGGCATAGTCGAACCACTCACCCTCATGCCCTGGGAGGAACAGGCCAGCAGTGTTGGCCACTTGACTGGCATCAAGGGTATTAGAAGAACAGAGGTTGGAACAGCCAGTCAACCAAGCCTGCCAAGTAGGAATACCACCTCTGTAATGTGAATGCATGATTTAACACTAAAACATAGCCATGTTTTAGTCAGAGGAATCATGTGGTCACAATAGCAAGGCCAAGGCCACGCTTGAAGTCTATTGCACTAATGCTAGGGCAACAACATGAATGTGCCACCCATTGAGGGACATCATGTCTACATGACTTTGAAGACAGCATATTACCATTGCATCTATGGACATGTGGCCTCATGCAATCTGGAGATCCACCGATCATGGCAGCCCATGGGCATGCAGTCAAATAAAATCCTTTCTGCCCAAATGCACCCCAAAAACACCAATATTCCATTGAACCCACAGTGCATGCATATGTGCAATGCTTCTGCCAATGAGGGCTCTCAAAAATAGCAGTCCAAGTCCTCATGTCTCCTTACCATAGTCCAACCTCGCGAGTGCTGTGTGCGTGCCCTGACAAAATACTGTCCATGATGGTACAGTACCATGCTGACAAAGAATTCAACCCTCACATCCTGCAAGGTGTGTACACCTCAGAACCATATTTGCCAATGGTTGATTAGTCATCCTCCTGCATGTGAGCCCACCCTACCCCCATTAGCCGCCAGTCAGCATCCTCCTAAATGCATGAGTGTCTTCTTTTACCATGTACCAGTGCGCATGAACAGTGACTGCAATCCTTCAGAGAAAAGGACATATCAAGTGATAAAAAGGCATAATCTTCTTCGTGACAGTACTTGGAGGGAACGTGACCCAAGATTGCCATATAAGAGAAACCTCAAAGAGAACTGTGAGAGCAATATATCTGAAGACAGTAGTTGGCAGGCGAGTAAACCAAGTCTGTATGCAACATCAAGAGACCATTAAAAGAACTATGAGAACAGTACAAAGGAACACAAAGCTTGGCAGGGGAGTGAACCAAGTCTGTGTTTGAAACTAGGAGACCTGAGGAAGGAGGAAACCTGGTCTACCTATCAGGGTCAGGGACCCACCACAGCTTGGAGGAACATCCAAGCCACTCATCTTCGTCACAGTATCTGGTGGGAGGAAACCAGGTCTGCCAAACAGGGTCAGGGACCCACCACAGCTTCGAGGAGCATCCAGCCCACTCTTCTTCATTGCAGTACTTGTTTAAAGGAAGCCAGGTCTGCGAACCAGGGTCAGGGACACACCACAGTTAGCAGACATATCAAAACTCCTCTTCTTTGTCATAGTGCCTGGTGAGAAAAGAACCAGGCTTGCTAATCCAAGGGTTGGGGACTGTAGAGACAGAGAAGAAGTTGAACTGTGTTGCAAGCCTGAAGAAGGCTGGGTAAGGGAGGCATTCCCCCAGCAGTTGACAAACTGCACCAGAAGCCTAGGGAAGGCTGGGGAAGTAGTATGGAGGCATGGTATCACAAGTATGACACTGACGCAATAGATTAAATTTCAAAACTTTTATTCAATTTGAGGGGTTTGGAAATACTCCGACTTTGCTCAATAGCTAAAATGGGAGTAGTCTCTACCATCAAAATAATGAAGAAAACAGTCCTAGTCAGTCTCTGTCAAATCAAAGATGACCTATACTAACAAAACCTAATGCCTGCCTTATCTCGTATACAAAATATTTGTGTAAAGGGGAATATGTGTGCAAAGGAAAATCGGTGTCGAAACATAAAGAATCAATGTGACTGAGTCAGCTCTGCTTCCCAAGTTGGACAGCAAGTAGTAAGGCAGTCTCAGTAAACAGGACGACACACTCAAGCTCAGGTTCTCAAAACAAAGGCACTTCCACAAAAGTGGATTGAGGCTTGCTTGGCCTTCCACATTAAATCTCTTCTTCTAGCTTTCACCAGTTCTTTCACAATTCAACAAAAAGGTTCTCAGTTTCACAAAAAGTTCACAGTTCCACAAAAGTTCACAATTCAAATAAAGGTTCACAGCTCACCAGAAAGTTCACATAGACCTCCATCAATCGGGCTTGGACCTTTCAAAACAAAAGTTCACATAGGTCTCCCTCGATCAGGCTCGGACCCTTCACTTCACAACACTTTCAGGGGTTCTGTTCCCCAAGCTTTATTATTATTATTAATTCACATTCTTTAGGGGTTCCCTTCCACTAATTTATCACACTTTTACTGATGATATCCACTTCAGCATTCCCTTTTTATCAGACTCTTGTATTTTTTGCCCCAGTGGTTCTTGGTCTGGGTAGTTCAGCTTCACAAGCACAAAAATTCAACCTTCACCTTATCACTTCCTCTTTTTTTGGAATTACTCTTAATCATTACGCATTTCAGAGTTCATTCACCTTGTCATTTTGTAACAAACAATTCACCTTTTGTGGAGACTTTTAAGTAGGCTACTTCATTTCGGCGGACCACTCCACTACTATGTATCGCAGGTCTTTGACGTTATCAGCAATTAACAGTTCCTCAGAGGCCTAATTCCCTTTGCATTTAGTTCCCACGCATCCAGCCTTTAATTATGAGATATATTGTTGCATTTTCAATCTCTTCTAAACACACACTGGTCTTTCATGTTACTCGCCATCTTACCGGCTGTGTGCATGCCTTTCTTGCCTTTTCTGTTTCAGTTCGCAAGTCAAGTTTAATACCACAGGCTTGGCCTCGCCTCCCCAATTCTGTCATTCACCTGGGAGGGTTGCTTGTGCCTTGGAAATACAATGCAGTCTTCTTGTCTGGATTTGGCTTCCCCACATATCTTCCACGGTTCTTCAGAGGCAACGTCCTCCTGCAGGGATCTCCTGCGTCTCTCTGTCCTTTGCTCTCATCCATCTGCTGGATGCTCTGCTCCAATAGGTATGCCTTCGCCCCGGAGGTTCTGCTCCTTCTTGTGTTCCACCTTGCTCAGAGCATGACTATATGCTCTACCTTTATCTGTGTGGGGAGAGCTAATGGATGTCAGATGTATGTAGTTAAAGTCAAGTGCCTGACCCGATTAGTGAGACATGTCCAATGTAATGTGTAAGGGGTAGCCTCTCTACTCTCAGTCGCTCTCTTCCTCGGCCCAGTGTTTGTGTAGAAAACGGGGGAGTTGGGACGTTGGAGGACCCTATAAAATAAGATGGGTCATGGGTAAGGGAAATAGGGGAATACCGCGTCTTACCGTTGGTTGTCTCACTCCCACTACCCGACGACCTCTCATTCAGGTGATTCTCCCGCACTGGTCCACCCACAGGAACTGGATCCAAAAGCGATGGCCCTGTCCTGGCCACCTGAGGGAGAGATCTCTGTGGACTAGAAAGTGAGACACCCTTTGGCTTTTCACAGAAGCGAGACATTCCCCCCACCATTTAAAGGAACTAATAAACTCTGAACTGTCTTTTTGTCCATGGCAAGAGAGTCATTCATCTGGGCCCAGAAGAGCTCCTTTTCATTTAGTTTAAACTTAGAGATTGAGGGATGGAGTTAGGAATCTGACACTGGACATTGAGATTTTTTGCTTTCGACATCCTGACGGGAACATTAGTTATTCTGGTTGAGGCAGGGAAACCCCTCTTAAAATAAGGGTAAGGTAGGCTTTCCTCGTCATTTTCATAATATAATAAAAATGTATGCCAACCACAATGATCCCTCTGTGTCATAGTCTTACTACTGCACCCTTACAACAAACATAGATTAAGGACAACCACCATCAGACATGTTTAAGTGCAGGTAGGCGGCACGGCCAGCTGTGCTTGGGATGTGACCATGATGGGTGAAGTGCTAGGAAGGGAGGGACAGAGGCAGGTTAGAGGCGAGCGTAAAATGTTAGTTAGCAGGCAGATGAAAGGTAGGTTAAGAGGGTAACTCAAACACGAGAAGCTAGGATTTTAGTTTGGTTTTGAACAAGTAGTCATGGCATTATGGTCAATATGTTAGGTAATGTACAAATGTCACAATTGTTATATAATTTCTCACTCTTCCTGAATGGCTAATGTTACTAGGGGATTACCCCATTTCCACCAGAGGTAACAGACATACGCTCTAACTGGATTACGAATGGACATTTTATCTTTGGACCTTCAATACTGTGCACTCATGCATGTTCTCTGATATGCTTTCTGATATTCTTGTGCACTTGGTGATTGTGATCCTGCTCTTGGGAAATAGTATTCATATGGTGCGGCTCTTGTGCCATCTCTGCTTGTCAGTGTTGTGTCTGTCATCTTAGACCGGACAACTGTGTTGTCTACTGTCTAGGTATGGTTTTCCTATACATTGGGTGACCTGTAGTTCAGTCTTTGTTAATTTGAGTTTTTAGCATTCCTTTCGTGCCCAAATGTTGTCGTGCAGGGCTTTGCCCAGTGGGGTAGCTATTCTTATGTGTTGGGTCAGAAGGAAGATCCTTCTATCCCAGGGCTGTGAAAAGGCTTGCATTATGTTACAATCACATAGGTGAAACCCCACCCCCTCGTTGGTCCTACCCTTTGCACTTGTGAACCCTGTGTGTATAATGTAGATTGTATTAACCCGGGATCCAGGTCTGTTGCCTTTGTTGGGTCACCATATATGCTGGTAGTGTACTGTTGCACATGACCATGGCATCCTGGGTGGAACCAGGGGAAGCAGGCATAGCAATGGGTCACATTGAGGTCTGCTTCACAGGTCACCTGTATGTTAAGGCAATGTTGTTGTTTCCTGTTACAGTACACCTCTTCCAATGCCTGGGGCACCACCAATGTGACCAGTGCTGCACTGATTATGGGCAAGTGGGAACTCAATACAACTGTTCCTTTGCTACACTTACTTGTGCAGCGCTGGTGGGCCGGGAGATGGTCTGTTTTGCATGCTGCATGAGCGAGTCCAGTACCTGGGCAAGCACAATTAAAAACATGGGTTGCGACATGTCATGCTGCATGCCCATAATGTGCTAGAAGGTGCCTGTGGTGTGAACGTACAGTCCTGACAAAAGCTTCAGCAATGGCGGGATGTCTGTTCTTGTGTTGATCATTCTTTGAAGATTTGCCTGTATCAGGGCGAGTAGCTCAGCTAATGTCTTTCTGTTAGGGCACTAGATTGTTATCAACTGCACATCAGATAGTGCCCAGGGAAATTGCGTGACTCAGGGAATGGGTGCTCTCCTTGCAAGACATATCTTCTGAATTTGTGTTGGTTGTACTCTGATGCAGCTGGTCATGCCTCTTCTGCTCAATGTACAGCAGGAAGCCTTGGAGCTTTAGGTTTGCTACCGCTGGTGGCTGCATATAGTGGCTAAATAGTGTTGGAAAGTATGTTTGGGAAGTTCACATACCCTTTCAGAGCCTATTGGGAGCACCTGTGGCTTCAGTTGCATCACCTGAATGCCTTTTCCTTCACCTTTTGGGTGGAGGTAACCTCACTATGTTTTTTGTAAATTGGCTACTATTTTTGGCACAGTTCCATCCGGTATTTCAACCTGAAGATACGATGAGATGTGCATTTTTGTTTCCGCCACTAATTCTTCTGGTGGATATAGCCTAAGGGGAGTTATCACTGGTTTTCATTGTTTATTCCTCCGGCGCTAATTTCTCCAGGGTTAATTCCACCGGAGGAATTGGCGCTCATTTTCAATAACCATTATATCTGCAGATTGGTCAAAGTGGCAGCAATTCCATTACTGCTACTTTTTTCCCTTTCCTGACGAACTTGTAATGAGAACAAATTAGTATCAATTAAACATCAACCCTGTGAACAATTATGTATAATCGTGAACAATTATGTATAATCGGACAACATTTGAAGCCAACATTCAATTAATTCACATATTGATAGACAAGATGGGATCATTGTACACAATGTTTTCTTCACAGTGTTGAATTCAATATAATCACACACCACTCCTGTGGGGACTTCAGCACAATCACAGAAACATAAAGAAGTAAAGTAAATCACATTTAGATTGGTATGTTACAAAAGTAGCCAATGCTTAAGCTGAATCTGGTAGTGTGCTGTGCAATGAGGGAAGACTTGCGTTGAGTATTGATTGTATACAGTTCTGCGAAGATATAAAATGCACATAAAACAGCTTAATTTAATTTATTTTACATTTAAACACAAAGAGCAAAGGGCTCGGGCCATTACAAGCAAATTTGTATTTGTGAATAATTGGTTCCCATGTATCTGATGTCTGCTGCTTAAGCATGTAGGGCATCAGATTTATGAAGTGTGTTTAAATTCCTGTCCGTGTGTTGATGACTGCAATACCACACCGAGCCTATGGGGGCAGAGCTGAAAAAAAAAATCAACACACCAAAATAAACACAGGTCCCCACAAGGCAATTTTTTCAAAAGTTCAAAAAATAGGCACATATCTCTTTTAAGTTGTTTTAAGTGATTTGGAAGACATTACCATGTGGGGACTTGGGTTTAGGTCCCCACAGTGAAATGGAGTCCCCACATTGTGAGTGTATTTTCACACCTAAGTCCCCAGTCCCCACAAAGATTCTCTCTCTCTCTCTCTCTCTCTCTCTCTCTCTCTCTCTCTCTCTTTCTCTCTCTCTCTCTCTCCCCTCTCCCTCTCCTCTTCCTCTCCCCCCCCACAATCAGGCAGGAACATTAATGCATACCACTCGGACACACCAAAACCAGTTTGTGGGTTGAAGTCAGACAGACCCAGCTCACATCCTGCCAGCAAACGCACACAGCCCTCCAGTAGCCCGCGAAAAGCTTCTGCTTTCCCGGGCACTGGAAGTCCTTATAAGGACAAGATGGCAAAAGAACAGGCGAAAAATCTTGTGGCACTGCTATGTTTCACCAGTAGCCAGTTAGTAGCCAAACGCGGTAAGGCTAAAACGAAAATCCCCAAAAAGTGGGAAAAAGTCACTGCTGCCACCAGCTTATCCTTTTAGCACACCTAGAGTAACCAAAATAGAGTGTTAGTCTAGGGCAAACAAACATTTACCCCATTGTACTGCAGTGTAAGCTGCATTGTACAATGATTAAAAAAAAAGTTACCACACCGGATACAAAAGTAGTAACACACTAACACGACTGAGAGAAACAAAGTACTAACATCCTGAAGGACTTATCGGTGTTCCCATAACATATGAGCAAAAGCCAGTGTAGTGAAGCTTGAAGTTTCACTGCACTGTGAAAAGTACAGGTCAGATTGAAAGCAAAAAGTTTGGGAGTTCCATAAAGATGGAAGGAAAGGTACAGCAAGGAGAAGTCTTTCCTAACAGCCAACAAGGAAAACAGGGAACCCAATGAATTTCTGAAAAGAAGACACCCGTGGAAATCCAACAAGGTCTGACTTGCGCGAATTGCCCTAGAATTTATTACCCACAATGCCCAGCAAAGTCCACAATTTAGGGGAAAAAAACACAATTTTCAGACATTTGCCACCAGAAAACCACCTAAACACGCTGGTAACACATGTCCTACCTTCCCACATTCCCACAGGTGTCCCAATAAAAATGGTACCTCACATGTGTGGGTGCACCTTCCTGGGCGTTAACGAAAGTGTAGACCATCCACAAGTCCAGCGGCAGTCCCAGGTACCCGCAGCAGGGTCCCCATCCCAGAGGGAAATGCTTTAACACAGCGCAGCTAGAGCTCCACGACGGTCGGGGTGATGTCCTCTGCCTTGGGTGCCTGTATCCCATGTGGGTCGACCATCCCGTAGTGCAGCATCATGGACAAGGCCATGGACATAACTCCCTACCACCCTGGAGCCCTGGCTTGGTTGCGTTACAGCTTCTCCCTCTGGGAAAGGACAGGGACCCAGCCAAGGCTCCCTGGAACCACCGTGGGGCTTGTGGATGGTCAACCCACATGAGGGACAGCCACCCAAGGCCAGGGACATCACGCCGACCATCATGGAGTTCTGGCTGGGCTGCATTACAGAATTTATCTCTGGGAAGGGCTCCCTGCGACTGCCACTGCACTTGGGGATGGTCGACACACATGGGAGACAGCTGCTCAGGTTTTGGGACATCATGTCCAACTGTCCTGGAGTTCTGGCTGGGAGGCGTTACAGCTTTTCCCTCCGGGGAGGTATTGGCACACTGTCGGGGCTCCCTGTTGGGGAAAAGCTGTAAGATATGCCAGCCAGAGCTCCATGATGGGTAGCCGCTTTGTTGTAGGAGCCAAGGACAGTACCACAGCGGCAATCACTCCTCCCCGCCTTGGTTATCGACGCAGGAGAGCCCCAGGTACTTCCGACACACTGCAGGTTTGATCAGCCTCAATTCCTGGTCTTCCGTTTCTTAGTTTTCAAGGATCACAAAAGTAACGGTCATTACAGGTCAAGGGTAGTTCCCTGCGTATAACCCTCTCTGGTCTCGCCATCTTTCTACTTATATTAAACTGCCATCTTGGAACTGATGTTTCCTTGTGGGTTTTGTCTCGCTCAGAGTGTGCTTTTGTGCTACGCTTTTTATTCGTGTGGGGAAGTGTGCTGGAAGTCAGGTGTGTGCGTGTGTGTGTGTGTGTGTAATGATCCGTAATTGCCTGACCATAGTGGTGGGACATGTCAGGTATATGGCTCTGGAGTTAGTCCATTGTCGCTCCCGGTGAACTGTCTTGAGAAAGTGTTGGTGTTGGAGAAAGGGGGTGGGAGTGTTGAGTTCCTAGGTGTCCTATCTGGCAGGATGTGGAAACCGTGGTACAAGGAAGGGGATACCGTGTCTCACCCTCTGGTGTCCAGCTTCCACTCCCCGAAGACCAGTCATCCAGGTGATCCTCCCGCACTTGTCCCCCCCTGAGAACTGGATCCAAAAGCAATGGCCTTGTCCTGGCCACCTGGATGACAGATCCCTGGGCACTAGCGGGTGAGACAACTTCAGATTTCTCAGATACCATTGCCCTATGCAATGTAGCTGCATCTGTTTAACAGAGGAACCGAGAGCGGAAATCAACATTCCCTTGGTCTATCTTTTTGGTGCTCCACAGTGAAACAGTAGGGTTGCAAGTCTAAGAACCATTGCATGACTCAATGGTTAGTTTCTTTTCGTTGGCTAATCCAAACTAGTGGAGAATGGTCCGTGACGAGTGTGAATTTTCTTCCTATGAGGTAGTATCTGAGATGGATAATGGCCCACTTGATGGCAAGGTCCTCTAATTCCAGCACAGAGTAATTCTTGTTCACGCAGGAAATGTTTGTGACTTATAAACAAGATTGGAAGTTCCAATCCATCACAAATTTGTGATGAGACTGCTCCTAGCCCTGTAAGGGAGGGATCTGTCTGCAATACTATTATTATTATTATTATTATTAATACAAATTATTTTGAGAAATCTACTACCTTTAGGATTGAGTTCCGACACAGGGTTCGTTCTAGGTTGTTGTAACATGTATCATCTTCATCAGTCCAATACATTTTCTGGGGTTTGGTGTTCTTTAGTTTATATGTCAGCCTGGTAGTCCTGTCCAGGACGTTTTGGATAAACCTACAATAATAACCGATGAATCCTAGAAATGCTACCAGATCTCTTTTAGTTTTATGTGTAGGGGTATCTAGCACTTCACTTTCTCGCGTTGAGGTTGCACACTACCATTCCCTACAAAAAAGCAGAGGTATTTCACAGCTGATTGGGCCAGTCTGCATTTGGATGGATTGGCAGTTAGGCCAGCTTCCCTGAGAGCCCTCATAATGGTAAAGAGATGGAAAAGGCGGTCTTCCCAAGTTTTACTATACATGAAGATATCGTCAATATAAGCTCCACAGAAATCAGTGTAGGGCTGTAATATTTTGTCCATAAGCCGTTGGAAAGTGGCTGGAGCCCTGTGTAAGCCAAAATGGAGGACCTTGAACTGAGACAGTCCTAGGGGTGCTGAGAAAGCTTCCTTTTCCTCCTAATCAGGTCCATACACTGGGACCTGCCAGTACCTTTTTGTCAAGTCTAGGGTTGATAGAAAGGTGGCGGTTCCGAGTTTATCGATTAGGTCATTGATGCGTGACATGGGATAAGCATCAAAGTCGGAAATGGCATTGACTTGGCGGAAATCTATGCAAAACCTACGGGAATGGTCAGGTTTGGTGACTAATATGATAAGGGAGGACCATGGGCTTCAAGAGGGTTTGATGATGTTCGCTCTTAACATTTTATTCACTTCCTCAACCTCTATATGTTTGCCGGCTTCCGGGAGTCTCTATGGTTTCAGATTAACCACTTTTCCCGATAGGTGCCTTTCACTCTTCCTGGTTTCTCCGAGAATACATCAGGGAATTAAATAATTTTATCTTTCAAATCTTCTTGTTGTTGCCTAGATAGCTCTTGAGGAATTAATTCAAAGTTGTCTACCTCCTCTGGCACCAGGATAATATCATGGCATCGGTGGCAGACCAGTTTTCCATCCACTCTTTTAAGAAATGTGCATGATTATAGACGTACCTTCTGTTTCCTGTCAGGTTGTGCTACCTTTTAAGTACAGGTTCCTGTTCGTTCCAGTATTTCATATGGCCCATGCCACTTAGAAACAAGCTTGTTTTCCGACGTAGGCAAGAGGACCAATACTTTCTGTCCTACGGAAAACTATCTTAAGTTCACCTTTTCGTCATAGTTGGATTTCTGCTGGATTTGGGCCTTTTCCATATGAGTATAGAATGGGTTTCCAACAACTTTCATATGCTGTTGCAGTCTGGTAGAGGTCTGCAAAAGGGGAATGGCTGCCTCTTCTCGTTCTTCCCAGGTCTCACGGAGCATGTACAGGGCAGCTGCAGGTTCTCTACCATAGAGGAGCTTGAAAGGAGATAATCCAGTAGATGAATTAGGTTTTTTTTTCACGCAAACAGTGCCCAGTGGATCATATGGTCCCAGTCCTTCCCATCCTTGTCTACCAACTTTCTTAGGATCATTTTAAGCATTTCATTGAATCTCTCTACCAAACAATTTGTTTGGGTATGGTACACAGAAGTTCGCAAGGTGGTAATATAGAGTAGTTCCTTGACTTCCCCCATGTGCTTGCTCATAAAGTTTGAACCTTGATTCATCAGATTTTCCTTTGGAAAGCCAACCCGGGAAAAATATGGTGGGAGGTGCTTTAGAATTTGCTGAGTGGTGCTGTTCCGCATAGGGAATGCCTCGGGGTATCTGGTTGTGTAATCGACAATCACGACACATATTCGTTACACAATCTAGATGTTTTCAAAGGTCCAATGATATCCATCCCAAATCTTGAAAAAGGGACGTCTATGATTGGCAAGGGATTCAGACGAGCAGGCAACGGGTTGTGAGTACTTGGTTTCTGACATATGTCACACGTCTGAATAAAGGTTTTTATATCAGCATGAATACCTCGCCAGTAAAACAACCTGCTGATGTGTGCCTGTGTCTTGGATTGTCCCAAGTGTCCCCTGGTCAGATGGGAATGCGCAATCTGTAACACGATCTTTAGGTTGGTTTTGGGGATTACTAACTGGATTTTACTCAATTGCTTGTAAGAAAGACTCAGCGAGAGCTGGGTCTTTTCTCTGGATGAAGGCTAGGTTGGGATAGATTTTAGGTTCTTCTCCCTTTTTCTCTTCAGTGCTTGATGGTTCATCGGCTTCCCCAAAGCCCAAGGTTCCTCTCTCTGTTTCTTCTGGTTTACTTTCTTTAAATTAGGAAATAGAGCTTTTTCAAGAATCCCTTGGGCAATTTTGTCTCCACGATGGACCTCAAATGGGATCTCACCATGATTCTCTACGAGAACCTTTGTCTTCCCTGGAAGTCTGGTTCGAAGACGTCTGCTAGAACGTCTATACCGAACTTCCAGGCTAGGCCAGATTTTGGGGCCAATCTTATATAACACCCAGGAGGGGGTATCAAAACTAAGTCTGTGGGAATCATTCCTATTTTCCCAGGAGGAATAGTAGCCTCTCTACTGCTACAGATATCGAAGCCTATTGATTCTTTTGTGGCAACCAAGAGGTTTGAGATTCTATGACTAAGCTTCTATAATTGTAGGGTTCAATTGAGTCACATCCCACTCCTGATACCACATGTAAGGAAGGCATGGTATCAACAGTAAGACGAACACACATGACCACAGTTCAAGGGTGCTTATTTAATTTTGCACAAGGGTGTGATAAACGCCTATCTAAACCTAAATCTACAGATGGGAGCAAGCTACGACCATCAAATAAAAATAATTAAGTCCTAGTGGAGTCTTGTCAAAATAAAAGGGCCTATACTAAAAAACCTATTGCCAATCCTTACCACTAATTTACAAATAATGTGGGGTAATGTTCATGAAAAAGAAAGAAGTGTTTACAAAATAATATGTCAGGATGCTCGGGCCGATGGCCTCCCTTCACCATGTTTTCCGTACGGGACAAGGTGGGTCACTCTGCGACACGAGGATATAGTTCAATTTTCTCAGTTCAGGACCTTCTGTGTCCAAGTCTCTTTACTTCTTGCAAGTCTCTTGATGCAGAGTGTCTGCTGTACAAAAAAAAATATGCAAACATTCTTGTCCTTTCACCAGCATTCAACTTGGGTGTTCACCCTGGATCCCCCTCTTCCGGGCTCAGATCCCTTTCAAAACAATGTTCAGAGAATTATTTTTCGGGTGAGTAATGGTTCACCTGAGATACCCCTCTGCCAGGCTCAGATACCTTCCTTTCATTCAATTATTCTCCCTCACCCAGGCTCAGACCAATTGTGATGTACATTAAACTATCAAAGACTTTCAAAAGTGCACAGGGTTTAGCTTGACCCATTGCATGACGACTTCAATCTCAATATTTTTCTCTCACACTCTGATTCAGTTGGATGTCTAACATAGACTTTCGAATGAGCACCCACGTGGCGCCATACCACTCTGTGTATGGTATCTTTTATTGGCTTCCCAAGTTCAACTATAAAGTTCAACTACTTCCCTTGGCTTCCAATTGTTTTTGTGTCGCTCATCACAAAGGCTTCACACACTGTTCTCTTCATACAATGTTGCTGCTTGCAACCTTGGCTCAAAACACAAGATAGTTTGGGATCAGTCTCTCCGACTAACCGGCTGTGCTGTCTTTTCTGACGTCGCTTTGTTGTAGGAGCCGAGGACAGTACCATGGCGGCAATCCCTCATCCCCACATTGGTTATCGACGCTGGAGAGCCCCGGGTACCTCTGACACACTGGGCAGGGTTGATCAGCCTTAGTTCGAGGTCTTCCGTTTCTTACTTTCCAAGGCTCACGCAAGTAAGTCTTTACAGGTCAAGGGTACTGTAAGGAACTCATTGTGGCAACAGTAAAGACAGACACAAGTGATCACAGTTCAAGGGTGTTTATTAAACTGTAAATGCAGGGTGGAAATCTAAGATGGGAGTAAGCGTCGACCATCAAATGAAAATAAGGCGGTCCTTGTGGCGTTGTGTCAAAATAAAAAGGCCTATACAAAGAAAAACCTGTTGCGAATTCCTTACACAAATAACATAAATAAATAAGGGTTCAATAAAGAAAGAAGTGTTTGAAATAAGTCAGGATGGGATTGACAGGGGTGTCCCATTCCCAAGTGTTGAGCATGGGGCAGGGTGGATCTCTTGAGCACAGCACACACTCAAGCTTTCCCAGTCGACAGTTCCGTACTAGCTATCAAGTTCTTCAATGGTTAAGTCTCTTTCCAAGAAAAGTCTCTTGCCTTCGAGGGGCTGATGCTTTCAACAATCACAAAGTTCTGCTTGCATATATCAAAATATTGCCCAAAGGTAATGGCTTCACACCTGGGTCCCCCTCTTCCGGGCGCAGACCCCTTTCCGGTTGGATTCAACAAAACAACGAAACAGTACTTTTTCAAACTAACTTTGGGTGATGACTTTTCACTTCTGGATCTCCCTTGACCAGGCTCAGACCCAACTGACAAAGTGGACATTTCACTTTCCCTGGTCTTCAGATGCTTCTTGCTTTCAAGAATCTTAATGTCTTTTTAACCCTTTAAGTGCCATGGGTATTTCTCCCCAGTGCCAGGGCCTTTTTTGGTGATTTCGGTATGTGGCCATTCAATGGCCTGTAACTTTTTTTGTTGCATGAGATATCTAGGCCAAATTTGGCTCCTTTTTTCCCACATGTAGGCGGTCGTAACGCCACCCAGGAATCCTAGGTTGATGTAGGGGGTGAGAGAAAATAACCAAAAAGGGGGAGAATTTTGGGGTTTTTCAGAAAATACCAATAAAATGATGTACAAAGAAGCCTGTGGTTTTTTCCTTGTAAGAGCGCTAGGAACGAACGGTTTGCTGTGCTGAATTCCCCAATTTCCTGGCTTTCAAGAACAGGTTCAGTAGAAACAAAAAAAAATTATTTTGATGTGGTTATCAACCGTTTTGTGAGAGGTAGGCGATTTTGGCCATTTTTGCCAATTGGACATGCATGGACGGAATGGAAGAAAAGGGTAGGAAAGCCGAATTGGAGGACAGAAAGGCATATATTTCTGAAAAGTAGACAAAATTCCAAGTTAAGGAATGGGTGATTTGCGTAGATCAGGCAACAATTAGGTAGGGGAAACTGCCATAGATTGGGGGAAAAGCAGGAAAATGACCGAAAAAAAGGTATGTGTTGGACATGGGTGGCTTGGTACGGCAATGGCTTCTATGAATTATGAGAAAAGCAATGCTCCGCTACATTCCCCCGACTCTTGCAGTTAGGAGAGCACACATTTTTTGTAGTGTTTTACAAAACAAGTAATACCACAAGCCAAACACTGAGCCAATGTTACACAGGAGTTTTACGCTTACGGCCTGAACAGACGCACTTAGCATGTGTAAATCGGGAAAACCAATGTGGTGAGGAATGGCAAGCATGCATTTTTTGAATTTGAAAGAGCACAGGGAGAACTTTTCAAGGGTAGGTGACTTGTGCAGGTTACAAAAGTGTATCGTGCCTAAAGCAGCGACTAAATGTAGGTCACATCTGGTGAATGATAGGGTTGTGTGACAAAGGACACCAGCAAATGGGTCAAAAAGTTATGAAAACCACACAAACACAACACATGGCCTACTGTCCTGCGTTCCCACAGGTGTCCCGATGAAAACGATACCTCACATGTGTGGGTGCACCTACCTGGGCGCCAAGGGGAAAGCCTAAAACACAAGTAACCCCAAGTCTGTTTTCAGACCAGAAATTCAGACTCTCTGCCGACCGGCACACCATACAGATATGGGCCTCGGGTATCCAAGCCACCAAGGAAAACAGGGAACCCCATGCATTTCCAAAAAGAGGACACCCGTTGGAATCCGCAGAGGTATGATTTGTGCAAATCGGCCCAGAATTTATTACCCAGACACCCCCGCAAAGTCCGAAATGTGGGGAAAAAACGCATTTTCTGCACATCTCGCTCGGCTCACCCATCGAAACATGCCCCCAACAACACATGGCCTACCATCCCGCGTTCCCACAGGTGTCCCGATGAAAACGGTACCTCACATGTGTGGGTGCACCTACCTGGGCGCCAAGAGGAAAGCCTAAAACACAAGTAACCCCAAGTCTGTTTTCAGACCAGAATTTCAGACTCTCTGCCGACCGGCACACCATACAGATATTGGCCTCGGGTGTCCAAGCCACCAAGGAAAACAGGGAACCCCATGCATTTCCCCCCGTTGCAGTACAACATTCGCTGCCAATTTAGAGTGGCCCTTAGCCCCCCCTAAAATGCAGCCTACGATTTTGTATTATTTTTTTTGTTTACCCAACTTCGCTTGGTGCAGATGGGCACATTAGTGTGCCAATCTGCCCCCAGGGTGCCCAAATCCTACTGCCCCATCTATTGGGGGGCCTGTCCCACCATTTGTGGTGGTCCTCTCCTCACCCACCCCGAACGGAGGGGGGGCACATCATGCAGCCCTTCCTAGGAGGCTCAGGGAGGGCTGCAAAATGCAGCCTACGATTTTGTATTATTTTTTTTGTTTACCCAACTTCGCTTGGTGCAGATGGGCACATTAGTGTGCCAATCTGCCCCCAGGGTGCCCAAATCCTACTGCCCCATCTATTGGGGGGCCTGTCCCACCATTTGTGGTGGTCCTCTCCTCACCCACCCCGAACGGAGGGGGGGCACATCATGCAGCCCTTCCTAGGAGGCTCAGGGAGGGCTGCATGAGGTGTCCCCCCCAGCCATTTGGGGTGGGGGGGAGAGAGCCACCAGAAAAGATGGGGCAGGCCCCCCAATAGATGAGGCAGTAGGGTTTGGGCACCCTGTGGGCAAATTGGCACACTAATGTGGCCATCTGCGCCAAGCGAAGTTGGGTAAACAAAAAAAATAAGACAAAATCGTAGGCTGCTTTTTAGGGGGGGAATGAGGGGCACCCTACATTGCCGGCAAATGTTCTACTGGAACGGGGGTTGGCCCTCTCCCCCCGACACTCCCCAAATGGAGGGCCCCACCTCATGCATCCCTCCCTGGCGTCAGCTTTCCCTTCCTAGGAGCAGATATCTGGCCCCAGGGAGGGTTACAAGGGGTGCCCCCCTTTCTACTTCGGTTGGGGGGGAGGGCCACCCACCCTTTCATTCAGTAAAAAATCCATGGTGGCTAGTGGCCCCCACCCCCTTTTCCCATCATTTCATTTTTTTTTTTTTTACAGTCACTGAGGGCAGATGGTCAGCCATCTGCCCCAGGGTTGACATGCATGTGCCCCCATGCTTTGGGGGCCGGGGGGGGGCCAACTCACAAACGGATCCATGGTGGTCCAGTGGGTTGCTGGTCACGGATTGAGCGCTCTGCGCCGATCCGTGACCAGCAATGCCTCATGTAGATGGTGTCCTTGGAAAGGGGAGGTTCTCCCCTTTCCAAGGACACCACTTTTTCCCATATCCCTGGTGGTCTAGTGGGCCCCAGGGCCCCAAACCCCCTCCCGCCTCCCTCCTTCCATCAAATTTTTTTTGTTTTGTTTTGTCCTTTTCACCCCTGGGGGCAGTGATCATCTGCCCCCAGGGGTCTCCGCTGTGGCCCCATGCTTTGGGGCCACGGGGGGAAGAGAGCCGCTTACCTAGTAAGCAGCCCCCTCCCCCCGGGTCTCAAACGGATCTGTATTGATCTGGTGACATTGCTGCCCACAGATTGCGCGCCCTGCGCCCGATCCACGGGCCGCAATGCCACACAATGGGTATCTCCCCTTTCCACCGATACCCGCCTTGATCTCCGGCTTGAAATACAGCCGGAGATCGACGCGGAGCAAGAAGGGCTCTTACCTTCTCTCTTCACTGCAGCAGCCGAAAATGGCTGCTGCAGTGAATTTACTTTCAGTTTCACGTGAAACTGAAGGTAATCCAGCCCCCTGGCAGTGAGGGGGGGACCTCCCCCTCACATAGCCCGGGGGTGGGATTGCAGTTTTGAGCGATCGCTCAAAACAAGGTGCCAAAACCGACGAGCCGGCTCGTCGGTGGCAACCTGGAGCGGTTTCCACTGATGAGCCGGCTCGTCTGTGGCACTTAAGGGGTTAAAGAATGCTGTATGAATTTCCCTCGTTTTGGTTCATTCCTGACAACATAATTTTCATAGGGATTTCAGGCCTCGCCCCTTTCGGTTAGCATCCCTCTGTCGGGTTCACTCTTGCCAACCTTTATGACACACAGTTCATTATGGGACATTATACTTCGCTCCTTCTCATTAGCATCCCTCTGCTGGGTTCACTCTTGCCAACCTTTCTTTCATAATAATTTCTCGGTCAAAGACTTTCGACGGTACAGAGGATTTTACAAGACCTCTGTATGACCTCTCTTCACCTCTTCACAAGGCCTTCTGGTTACAGTAGTCTTTCTCCCAGAGTTTCCTGCTTAAGCATCCATGTGGTGCCGGCCTCCTCTGTTACTGGTTTTCTCCCTCTTTAGCCTCTCAAAGTTCAAATTAGCGGTTGGCTACATTTAGTTCAACACAGTTCGTTTTTTTTCGATTCTCCCCTGGACTCACCGGCTGTGATGAACCATTTGCCTTTCTTTATCCTTGGAGTCAAGGTTGGTACCACTGAGACCGACGTCCTTCCCTGGCTTGGTTATCAGCAGAGGAGGGTCTCGTGTACCATAGACATCTGCTGCAATACACAGTGGCCTTTGTCTGCGGTTTTATGTTCTTTCTTTCTGCTGAGGTTTCACAGACCTTGATCGGAAAGGGCAAGGCCGCTTCTCTCCTTGTCGCCCTCTCGGTATGCGCCGTCTTTCGCTTCCTCTTGGACTGCCATGCTGAGTTAGCTCTCACCTTGTGCGGTCTGCCTTGCTCGTAGGGTGCTGTCCTGCTCCACCTCTTATCTCTGTGAGGAAGGGAAAGCGCCATCAGGTGTGTGTTATTCTGGTCAATTGCCTGACTTTGCCTGACCCTGATATTGGGAAACGTCAGGTTAACGGCTCTGGTGTTAGTCCGTTGTCTTTCGCGTTGTGCGAAAGTGTTTGTGTGGGGAAAAAAGGGGGGCAGTGCTTTGGATTATCGGGCAGTGCTTTGGAATGGTTATAGGTCAAAGATTCGAATGCAAAGGATCGAATGACAAAAGGGTTGAATCAAAAGGACCTAAAACAAAAGGGACGATTTTTTATTTTTTTATTTTTATTTTTTACATTTTTTTTTTTGGGGGCCCCCCCTTTTTTGTGGTAAAAACCGCTTTTATTTCCAAAACAGAAACCCCAAAAAATATATATTTAAAAATAAATAAATTCGACCCTTTTGTTTTAGGTCAAATTGACTCGATCCTATGGCATTCGATCCTTTTGGATTCGAATCTTTGACCGGACACCCTTTGGATTATCCTACATAGTAGGATGGGGAAAAAGTGTTGGAAGAAGGGGGGATACCACGTCTCGCCCGTTGGTGTCTTACTCCCACTCTCCAAAGACCCCCCATCCAGGTGATCCTCCCTCACTGGTCCACATGCAGGAACTGGATCCAATAGCGGTAGCCGTGTCCTGGCCACCTGGATGACAGATCCCAGAGGACTACCTAGGGAGACCTCTACAGGTTTCTCACAGTATTCCCCTCTGTGTAATCCTTTTTGGTCTCAGCATTGTTCTCCTTGTTTTAAACTGCCATCTTTTAACTGCTGTTTCCTCGTGTTTTGCCTCACTCATAGTGTTCTTTCGTGCTCCGCCTTTAATCCTTGTGTGGAAGTGTGATGGAAGTCAGGTGTGTGTAATGATCCGTAATTGCCTGCCCTTGCCTGACCATAGTGGTTGGACATGTCAGGTATACAGCTCTGGGGTTAGTCCGGTCTCGCTCGTGGTGAACTGTCTGTGAGAAAGTGTTCGGGGGGGGAGGAGGTTGAGTTCCTAGGTATCCTACCTGATAGGATGGGGAAATGGTGTTACAAGGAAGGGGATACCATGTCTCAACCTCTGGTGTCCCACTTCCACTCCCCGAAGACCCCCTCATCCAGGTTATCCTCCCACAGTGGTCCACCCCAGGAACTGGATCCAAAAGCGATGGCCGTGGGCCGTGTCCTGGCCACCTGTATGACAGATCCCTGGGGTCTAGCGGGCGAGACACCTTCAGGTTTCTCACAGCACCCTACCAGGGCTCACTGGGACCACCGCTGGACTTGGGGATGGTCGCCCAACATGGGAGACAGGCGCCAAAGGCCGGGGACATCACCCCCAACCATCTTGCAGTTCTGGCTGGTCTGCATTAATGGGGAACCTGCCGGGGCACACTGGACCCACCTCTGGACTTGGGGATGGTCGCCCAACATGGGAGACAGGCGCCAAAGGCCTGGGACTTCACGCTGACCTTCCTGCAGTTCTGGCTGGCCTGCATTACAGCTTTTCCCTCCGGGAAGGGGTGGGCACCCTGCCGGGGCTCATTGGGATAGCTGTTGGACTTGGAGATGGTTGTACAACATGGGAGACAGGCGCCAAAGGCCGGGGACATCACCCCTGACCATCCTGGAGTTCTGGCTGGACTGCGTTACAGGTTTTCCCTCCAGGAAGGAATGGGCACCCTGCTGTTGATCCTGGGACCGCCGCTGGACTTGGGGATGGTCGCCCAACATGGGTGACAGGCGCCAAAGGCCTGGGACATCAACCCGACCTTCCTGCAGTTCTGGCTGGCCTGCATTACAGCTTTTCCCTCCGGGAAGGGGTGGGCGCCCTGCCGGGGCTCATTGGGATCACTGCTGGACTTGGGGATGGTTGTCCAACATGGGAGAAAGGCGCCAAAGGCCGGGGACATCACCCCCGACCTTCCTACAGTTCTGGCTGGCCTGCATTACAGCTTTTCCCTCTGGGAAGGGGTGGGTACCCTGCTGGGGCTCATTGGGATCGCTGCTGGACTTGGGGATGTTTGTCCAACATGGGAGACAGGCGCCAAAGGCCGGGGACATCACCCCCGACCATCCTGGAGTTCTGGCTGGACTGCGCTACAGGTTTTGCCTCCAGGAAAGGATGGGCACCCTGCTGTTGCTCCTGCTGGACTTGGGGATGGTCTCCCCGTGATGCTTCTCTGGCCACCCTGTAGCCTCCCTCCTCTGCCACCCCTCTGGAACTCTCTTCTCCCTCTCTGACTAACCTGCCTTCTCTTTCTTCCTCCTCTGCCCATCCTCGGGCACCTACAACACTTTCCGCAGAGTGTACCCCTGGCCTGTACCCCTCCCCAGAAGGCCTTCAAATGTGGCAACCTGCTCCATAGCTCTACTCTCAACACTCGTTCAGCTGTCAAACACTCCTCTTACATCTGCCGTCTCCTGGAAGGGCTTGATTTGGATGTACTCGTCTCACTGAGAATTGGTTCATTGACACCCTTGCTCCAGCCTTGGATGATTTCTGCGATCACTCCTTTGCCACTAGAACTTTCCCCACCCCTTAAGCACTCACTTGTGCACCCCCTTCTAAAAATGCACTTGGCTGATCCTTCCTCTCTGACTGACTATCGCACGATCTCCATCACTCCTTTCCTGGGCATACTCTTGGAAAAGCTGGCCATCTCCCAGCTTAATCTACATACTGAATCTTGTGGTTGCCTCCATGGCCACCAGTCTGGCTTCAGAGCTGCCAGAAGCACGGAAACTGCTCTCCAATCTTGACTCTAATCTCCCTTCTGTCCTCATTCTGCTTTATCTATCCTCTGCTTTTGACACGGTCAACCATGCCATCCTGCCCAATCGTCTCCGGGACAACCTTGGTATTACTGACCAGGCCCTGGCCTGGTTGACCTCCTTTCTCACTGATCGACCCTCTCAGGTCCAACTGGGGTCTTTCCTCTCTTCTGTCTCTCTGTCTCTCTCTCTCTCTACTTGTGGTGTTCCCCAGGGGTCTAACCTCTCTCCCTGGCTCTTCAGTCTCCAACTGGCACTTCTTGCCCACTGCTTCGCTACTTTCTCTTCCAATTTTCGATGTTATTTGGATGACACTCGGCTCTTTCAGGCTCCCCTCAGCCACTTCTGCTTCTTCTCTCATAACAGACTGTCTGGCCGCAATTCAGGAATGGTGTGCTGCCAATGATTTCTGCCTTAATGCCAGTAAAACTGAGATCCTCCTCATTGGGACAGCCGCTCCCTCATTTCCTCTCTCTCAAGCCGTCACTCTGGGCCCTCTTCCTGCTCCTTCCTGTGAGGCTAAGAACCTTGGTGTCATCTTCGACTTCACCCTCTCCTTTTCTCCTTACATCTCTGACGTCTCTAAGAAGTCAAACTTTCAGCTGCACCTCCTCAGAGGTATTCTTCCTTTTCTCACTTTCCCCAGACGCTCATTGTCTCCAGAACTCTGGTCCTCTCTAGGCTGGACTATTGCAACAGCCTCTTTCTAAATGTTTCTGCCTCTACTCTTCGACCTTTACAATTTATCCAGAACAAGACTGCGAGACTTGTTCTTGGCCTCAAGCTCGGGCGTTGGATCTCTCCAGCTCTGATATCGCTTCACTGGCTCCCTGTGGCTGCAAGAATCAATTTCAAGACCCTCTGCATCGTCCACAAGGCTTTCTGGGGCCTGGGACTGCTCTACCTCCAACTTTCTCTTCCAAAACATCTTCCTTCTCGAGCTCTCCACTCATCCACCTCTAACTCTCTTAGGGTCAGACGCTTCTCCAAGCAGAGAGTTGGGGGCATTTGTATCTCCTCGGCTGGGGCCTTCCTCTGGAACAGCCCCCCTGCCGCTCTCAAACTTGAACAGAACCAACTCTGGTTCCGGAAGCAGCTCAAGACCTTCCTTTTCGCTTCTGCTTTCTCTCTTCCGCTCCCCTGCTGATGCATCTGACTGCTCCCTCACTGGTTATCCTCGGAACCCGGGCCCAAGCTCCTGCATGTCCAGTTGCCCTTGCACTGCCTCCAGGCTCCCCAACACTTAAGGGTCTGTATCTGCGACCCTACGGTCCTTTCTCTCTGCACTTATGAGCCACCTGCTGGCTGCACTTGTGAGTTAACTGCACTTCCCCTCCTTCCCCTGGCACTTCACCCCTTCCCTCTTCCCCGCACTTACGCGATCTGAATGACACAAGGCCTATTAAGATCATTATTTTGTCCTCCCTTGTTCCCCCTCCTTGTCCTGTCACGCCTTGAAACACTTGTGTACAGGCGCGTTATAAATGAAATATCATATCATATCTACCAACATGGGAGATAGGCGCCAAAGGGCAGGGACATCACCCGACCATCCAGGAGTTCTGGCTGGCCTGCGTTACAAGTTTTCCCTCCGGGAAGGGATGGGCACCCTGCTGGGGCTTACTGGGACCGCCGCTGAACTTGAGGACGGTCGCCCAACATAGGAGACAGGCGCCAAAGGCCGGGGACATCACCCCCAACACTCCAGGAGTTCCGGCTTGCCTGCATTACAGGTTTTCCCTCCGGGAAGGGATGGGCCCCCTGTCAAGACTCCCTGGAATTGCCACTAAACTTGGGGACAGTCAACCAACAAGGGAGACAGAACACAAGGCTGGAGACATCACCCCCCGCAGTCCTGTTTCTCTGGCCATGCCACGTTACAGCTTTTCTCTCCAGAGAGGGATTGGCACACTGCCTGGGTTCCCTGGGACCACAGCTGGGCCTGGGAGGGTCGCCCTACTTGGGAGACAGGCGCGAAAGGCTGGGGCCATCACACCTGACCATCCCGGAGTTCTGGCTGGCCTGCGTTACAGGTTTTCCCTCCAGGGAAGGATGGGGACCCTGCCAGTGCTCCCTGGGACCGCTGCTTAACTTTGGGATTGTCGACCAACAAGGGAGATGGGTGCCCAAGCCCGAAGGCAGCATCCCCGACTGTCCCAGAGCTCTGGCTGGCCTGCGTTACAGCTTTTTCCTCCCGGGAAGGGATGGGCACCCTGCCGGGGCTTACTGGGACCACCACTGGACTTGGGGATAGTCAGTCACCATGGGAGACAGGCTTCAAAGGCCGGGGGCATCAGCCCCGGCCATCCTGGAGTTCTGGCTCACCTGTGTTACAGGTTTACCTCCAGGGAGGGATGGGAACCCTGCCACGGCTTCCTGGGACCATCGTTGAACTTTGGGACGTTCGACCAACAAGGGAGACAGGCGCCCAATGCCGGTGACATCACCCCTGACCATCCTGGAGCTCTGGCCGACCTGCGTTACAGTCCTGGCAGGGTCACCATCCCTCCCCAGAGAGAAAAGCTCTAACGTGGCCGGCCAGAGATCCAGGATGGCTGAGGGTACTGCAACAGGCGAAACAGCCCCCAAACCCCAAAATCTTTTCCCTGGTGGCTTATTGCTCCTTTCTGCTTCCCAAGGTTGGCACAATTTGACCAGACCCTCAACCCCCCTTGCCCTCCTACACACCCCAGGGATGCAGAAACTATCTGCCCCGCCATGGAGGGGATTCCTGAGGGGCTGGACCTACAGGCATAGGGGCAGCCGACTAATGGTCCCAAGTGTTTCTCTGGCAAAATTGCCCTATAAAGTTTTGCCTTTCTTGGGGGCAAATGGGTGCAAAACTGCACTAATGTGCCCCCAGAGAAGGAAAAACAACATTATGCCATCTTGCTGGCATTTTTGGGGTGTGAGGGTGGGGGCAGATTTGCCTGGCGGACCCCACCCAGGGAACCAACACCAAGGATCATATCGCTGGTGGCCTAGTGGAGCTTGCTGCTTCCCAGGGGTGGCAAAATGGGGCCAGAACTCCAATTCTGCCCCCTCCCCCCAAGGAAGCAGCAAGGGTCAACCGATCCTGGGGGGAGCATCCTAGGGGGGCTGTCCCACATGCATGGGGCCAGCCTCCTGATTCTCCCAAGCTTTCCACTATATGTGGAGTGTAATGATTTGCCTTCCTTGGGGCAAATCGGTGCAAAACTGCAGCAATTTGTCCCCAAAAAAGGCGAAACAACATTGTCATCTGATTGGCATTTTCTGGGGGTAGGGGGCTGATTGGCCTGTCCCCCGACCCCACCCCAAGATCATATCCCTGGTGGCTTAGTGGTCCTTGCTGCTTCCCTGGGGTGGCAAAATGGGGTCAGACCCTCAGGTTTGCCCCCCCAGGGAAGAAGCAAGAATCTGCTCCCTCCCTGGGGGATTTCTGGGTGGCTGGCCCAAAGGCACAGGGCCAGCACGCCAATGCCCCAAGTGTGTATTTTTTTTTTGTTGCCTTCCTTGGGGGCAAATGGGTGCAAACCAGGACCTATCTCCCCCCCAAAGAAGGCAACATATTTTGTTGTTGGTGGGGGCTGTTTAGCCTGGTGGGTGGTCCAGTGGTTATCGCCGGTCAAGGATTGTATGATCCTCGGCCAGCAATCGCCTTCAGTAAGGGCTTGTTGGAAAGGGGAGAGTCTCCCATTTCCAACGATCCCTCACTCAAGGAAATCGGCTAGAAATGCCCGAGCAGCACGCAAAACCGTAGCTGCAATATTTACATGCTGAAGCCATGGGCCGACGTCATCACATCCACCCTCTGACCCCCAGACACGGAAGAAGTCTTCCCCTTCACAGCCCTGGGCGTCGGGAGGTTGGCTGTGGCAGCAGGGGGCACGATGAGCCCCCCCAAATGTAAGCAGTGCGGAGGATGAGGTATCTAGTTGGAAATGTAGTGCGGAGGACGAGATACCTTGCACTGTCATACCTCTTTAGCAACTAATTCCACGAGGAGTGCAGCAGCAACTAATTTGCATTGCTCCTAGAGGCTCCAGGCCTTATTCATTGGCCGCCTTGACCCGATTTTTCTGAGTCTTTCCATGCAACCCTTTGACATGGCATTCATAGTCCAGCACTCCTAACAGGAATTTTAGCACAGTGTCCCCACTGCAACCACAGCAGACGATTACCTTCATGGACAGCACCACTACCAGCGATCATCCTGATGAAGGCCACCACTACCTCGGGCTCTTACCCAACCCAGCTTGGCCGAAACACTTCAGTGTCGATGTTTTGTGGCACAACCCCTGTGTTAATGTGTTTATAGATAGTGTTGTGTACACCATCTTGCTTAGTGCCCCCGGACCTAATACAGTCCTGGGTTGCACCCCGTAAAAATCCCATGTCACCACTTACCTGTATTGTATACTCGTGCATCACTTTGGAAATTGTACCTCAACAAAAATAGAGGTCGATACTTACCTGTATTTCCCATGTTTTAAAAAACATCTGTCCTGATACTTTCGTGCTTATCGAAAGTCATGTAAATATTGGATTGTATTTATCTGTGCAAAATCGTTTTGGAGGCAAAATAAAATAGCTTCTAAACTAGACAGCTGTCTACGGATCTCTCATCCTGATTTCTAGCATTTTGCATATAGGTACCCTCCTGGGCATATCAGGACTCCGCCAGGCACCCTTTATATATTCTTTCCTCTGCAACAGTCAAAGAAATTCTTAAAACATTAAAGTGCTGGTGTGTGGTGACCCTTAATTTTCTATATGCGAAATGTACGCAAGTTACCCTTGGTCTTACTGTTATCTGCTTCTCATGTTCTATCAAAGTATTCCTTAATAAATTGGCTATGTCCACTTTGTGGGCTACTCTATGTATAACAAACATCTAGCAATCTTCCAACATGTCTTCGGTGATGTAGGGCCCAGCTCAAGGCCCAGTGCTTTGACTGGGACCATCTTAGGTACTCCTAGCAGCGAGCGGAGTAAATGCCTTTCTAATTGACCCAACCACCATACATGTTTCTCTGGAAGGGTTTCCAAGGCATGCGTTATTGCTGGCACCATGTTTTCACATAGGTCTCTCGCAAAGCCTCAATACTGCCCCCACTTCTCCTATACACACAGTTTTTGATAACCTGCCATCTGCGCAAGGTCTTCATCTGTGTTAGCCCCTTATATAGCTGGCTACTAGGTTGTGAGAAAATAGGACCTCCCAGATAAACATAGGAATTCACCATCTCAAGTTTATCCCCAACAAGATACCAACTAAACTTGAGATGTTTCATTGTTCCAAATCATAACCTTTGTCTTATTTTGGTTTATCTGCAGTCCATTTTCCTTTGCATATCTTTCTAGATAGACCATAGATTTCTGGAGATCCATTGCGGTTTGGTCCATAAGGACTATGTCATCAGCGTAGCAAAAATGGGTCACAGCTAGGCTGGCTAGTTTAGCGGGAAAATTACCAAGTTCTGAAAAGCATTACATAGGTCACTCGCATATAGATTATATAAAGTGGGAGCAAGTACACAGCCTTGTTTCAAACCCAAGTTTGTATCTATTGGTTGGGTTAGTGTACCTGCTTGAGTTGTTCTTACTTGGTGCCAGTATACAGTTCTTTAATAAAGAACAGGAGTGTCTGATGGATGCCCCAAGAAACAAATTCTCCCATAAACGCACTCTATTTACCCTATCAAAGGCGCATGTGTATTCCACAAAACAGACATATAAGCGGGTACATGGCGTTTTCTTAATCTCTGCTAGCAATAACTGCACGGCCCAGATACTATGCGTAGTGCTGCAGCCTCTGCGAAAGCCTGTTTGAGTCATATCAAGCAGCCTACTACCCTCACACCATTTATTGAGTTATGTGGGGTTTGACAAACTCTTGGACTGGAAAGGCGCTGGTTGGATTTGATAATCCAGTACTTGTTGGTAGGTAGTTTGCACAAAAAATAGATGAGTCCGGTTATTAGTGTGTCAAACATGAGGTTTTTAGGTTTATTCCTTGTTGTAGTCAGCACCAATGAAAGACATCATTGGATGTAAAGGTAATATTCATAACATGATGATATGTTACACAGCCGACGCGCGTTTCAACCTAAGTCTTTTTCAAGGCCATTTGGGTTTGAGGGTTGAGCTTCCAGGTGGGATGGGATGGTCCTCCCAAGTATGGGTGCCAGTGGGCTGGTTAGCCGTGCTTGGCCAGGATCGGCAGTGCTGGTGTGTGGAGTCGTGGATCGGCTGCCGATTCATTGGTGCTGACTACAACAAGGAATAAACCTAAAAACCTCATGTTTGACACACTAATAACCTGACTCATCTATTTTTTGTGCAAACTACCTACCAACAAGTACTGGATTATCAAATCCAACCAGCGCCTTTCCAGTCCAAGAGTTTGTCAAACCCCACAAATCTTCTAGACAGTAGGAACCTCGGAGTTGGTTCCTTGTCAAACTAGGACTCTGGCTGCAGGTCTAACTCAGTTAACAACCGAATAGAGGGTGCGCAGGCGAGAGGGAGTCCCGCCAAAACTCCACCCATTTATTGAGTTATATCAGAAGTCTTTTAGCGAATACTGGTGTGTAGCATCGCTACCAGTCTGAAATTCCTCGTATCAGCTCTTTATCCTTAGTTTTATATACTGTTACGAGACTAGAGAATCGCCAGCTTTCCGGGAGGATGCCACTCTTTACAATGGCCTTAAAAGCCTGACAAAAAAATGTCAACCACAGCAAAGGATTCTTTTTCATTACAAAATATTTGGGAGATTATCCAGCCCTTGTGCTCTAGAGGTCTTTAATTTTATGATGATGTGATATATATCATCCTCATCAAAAACCATTTGACCCAGGCCTATATACCCTTGTCCAGTTTGGATTTGCTCTGTTCTTTCTAGGTTTTTCCAGTAGGTCTTTTTAATACGTTGTACCCAGGAAGCCTCCGGTATATTGGTTATTTCCCGGGGTTCACCTTGAGCTGTATATGAGCAATATAATTGCCAGAAACTCTTGGCATTTCTGGGCCCTGATTAACCCGTAGGCCATCTTCCAATTCTTGGAGTTTTTATTCAATTTGTCTTGTTTCAAATGTATTTTATACTTGGCTTTCAGTTTTTTCTGGGCCATTTTCTTCTCATATTTAGTGATTTTGCTTTTATGAATATTGGGGAAGATTTACGATGCTGCTTCTTAATTTTTTTGTATCTCCACATAGTAGAAATGATCCTTCTGATCTACAATATAGTTTGTTCTCTTATCTTACTTTACAGCCTCAACAATCTTTTATGCCATATTAGCCATGCAGTAAATACTTCTAATACAAGAAACATACCATAGGAGAGCAAATGGGGCTGCATTTCATTGGCCTGTTCAATGTTTTTGACTGTCCACCTTATTCGATCTTTTGCATTTACTGTTGCTAGAGCAGATAAGGTCTTTCAGGGTAAACCCGCTCGAAATGCAAGTGTGAGAGACAAAGCCGCATCATCGCTAAGATCATTAAACCTTCCCTCAAACTTGATCTTTCTTGCGCTTATACTTTCAGTTGAAAAAATGGCATATAAACAAGCTGTCCGCCCTCTGCCTTGCCTAGTCTTAAAATTTAAGAGCTCAGTACCATCAGTCGATGATAATGGATGCGTGTTAGTCATTTAGGGCTTCCAACCATTTCTTCCCCTTCTCTAAGAGGGAGTTCTGCTTTCTAGAATGTATGTTGTCCTTTGCACATACACTATTGTTACCAAATGCCTCACTATCCATTTCTTCGATTGAGAGACACTGCACATTGAAATCTTCTGTCAGGATGGCGGCCCTCTCGCCCAACACCTCTTCCGAGAACCATTGCACCAATGTCTGGACCACTCTGTCCAGTAGATCAATAGTAGAGCTACCATCTGGAGGGTCGTATAAGGTCATAATCAGCATCTTAGACTTGGCAGTGGGGAAATTACAATAACCTCCAAGAGATTATTCATATTGGTAACACATCTATACATAGCCTCATAGTTAGTTCTTATCCCTATGCAATGACTGCCAAACGGGCAACCCTCTTTCCCTTTGCGTGCTGATCCCCACATCCTGTTTCCTGTAGTGCAAATACATCCATAGAATTTAACAGGTTTCTACCCTCTAGATTTGTAGATTTGACATTAATGAGTGAAAACCCATTGTGTTCCAAAACAATAAAGTGGTTTCACTACCTATGCTGCTGGGTCAATAATTTGAATGGTGCACATATCTGTCTTGCGTGCAGTAGGCATCATCCATACAGTTATCTTGTGTGCCATGTTGTGTGTGACTTTTCCATGAGGGTTCCAAAGGCCTCCCATTTATTTGTAGATTGATCTGTAGCTCAAAACCCAACTGTAGGAACTGCTCAAGGTATACAATCGCACGTTGAACAATCATCGGTGAGACAAACATTACAACTACCCAATTACTACTACTTCCTAGCTTAGGTAAATCCACCTTCTTAATATCGCCAGAGGTGATTTATTTGCAGGTTTGGTCTGAAATATATCAGTTGCAACATGTTCAAAAGATTTAAGAAAGGGCTACTACTAGAAGTAACATTTTCCAAAAAAGTATGACATTTGGTGGTAGCCAGGGGTTTTGTTGTGGATGGACAGCCTCCTTCTGATGTCCTGCACCCATTTTCCTGTACCAGCTATCTTTGAAAGGGACTTGTCCTTGTTGTTCTTCATTTAAGAGTGCAGCTTTTGAGGAATTTCCATCCGCACTTTGATGTTTGTAAACCTGACCCTTTGCTGCGCCATTCGCTGAAACTGTTGGTGTCTGGGTCAAACTTATTTGCTTCTGATTCATATTTTTATCAGCTGGTAGGTGGAATTCCTGGTGATTACCGTGACACAGTCTGCAGATCTGGCTCTCCCTCTTGTGGTCTGAGCCATTCGTTCAGGATCTGCGTGTGCTGTACTCACTGCAATACCAATTTATTTACCTTAATACTTGTTTGTGAAAGTATGTAACAGTTCTTGCCTTCAATAAATATGAGTCCAGGGTCTTTAGTCGTTGCCAAGGCCTGTGTGTTCAGCCTTGCTTTTCCGCCCAAAGCCTCTGGTCTTTGACCATCTTACTCGTTGTGGCATCTTCTTTTGTCTTCTGTATTTAGGTTTAGCTTTGTTTAGCAACATATTTTTTAATGCCTCTAGGTTTTCATCTGTTTCTTCATTGAGACCCAGATTTCTGTTGGGTGAACGCGTTTGCAACGTTAGCAGCATGCCTAAATTCAACAACAATGACAGATTGCACCCCATTGACCCATTGCTAGTTAGTACAGGAGCAAGCATCCCCTGGCTGTTTGCTAGTGTGATGTCCTCAATCCATGCCAATATTAATTTCACATCATGCTGTTCCTCCATAAGTGTGGTACACATTGCAAAGGTAGCATCTACTGTAGCTGTTAATGCAGACCATTTGGGAATATTCAAATCGGAGCCATCAACTTAGCTATTTCTCTGGGAGGTGATTGAGGATTCACTGGTAAATGAAGCATCAGGGCAGGAGGATCGCAGTCTTCCTAAATCAGGTGTTACTGCAAGATTAGTGTTTCTAGCCCCTATAGAAGCCATAACATCCTGGTTTGATACTTTACTCGTATTTTGATGTAAATGCATGCACAGATTGTTATCGATATTCATGGATGTGGTTGGGGACACAAAAACTGCAGGGGGTGCCCTTATTGTCGCTATCGCCGGACACAGACTCCCCACTTGCTTTTTGCTTACCAGCGAAAATAATCCTGTGATTTTGGCGGGTCTTGTGTCCTTAGTAGAGGTGGCTGCTTTCTTTTTTGTTTTTATATTGAATTTCGCAGAGGAGGCTTTGGCAGCAGATTGTCCTCCCGTGTGTGGCGTTTCAGTTGCTGTCTTTATAGTAGCTATTGCATCATTTACAGAGCAAGAAATCTGTGACAGGGGCACTTTCCCTGCCTTTATCAAAGCGGCCATAATAGTTTTCCCAGACCTAAGAACAGTCGATACTGTTGTGAAGGGAAAAGGGCACCAGGCCCTTTAAGGGAAAGCTAAAGGAGAAACGGGAGAAGGAGGGGCTGAAGGAGGGAGTAAGGAGAGGGGGAAGACGGCAGTTGTATGGAGGAATAAAGAAGAGTTAAGACGTACACCATATCATGCGTCTTTATTGAGGCCCCACCAGGCCCCAACAACTGGCGACGAAGAAGCGGAGGAGAACCCCACGCCACCAAAAAGGTGCAGGAGGAGCGTGATGCACCAGAGAACCACCGGAGTCAAGGAGGGACTCGGCGCCATCTGCCAAAGAAGGTCCAGCATCGCCGGTGCGGAGGTCTGGCACATCGAAACCCGCAGCGCCGCCCGGAAGGGGGAGCAGAGAGGTCACCCGCCCGCCCAGAGAAGCGACGGAGACAGCACGACCGGTGAGGAGGACCGGCCTGCACAGGAGGAGCCTGGAGAAGCACTGACGGAGACAGCGCGACTGGCGAGGAGGTCAAGCCTGAGCAGGAGGAGCCCGCGGCACACCACCCGCCCACGAGGACAGAAGAGCCAAGAGACACGCAAACAGCATCAAAGCCTGGAGGAGGCCTGCTGATGCGCGCGCAAGCCGCACAGTGATTGCAGGTACAGAGACACGAGAGGGCTAGCACGTGCAAGGAGAGCACGAGGGGGGCCCAGAACACAGCCACAAGGGCACAAAACAGTCCGAATTATAAGCCACTAGAAAGCGAGGATACAGTGACAGAGAACGGCACTGATAATACGCCACTTGAGAACCACTTGAAAGCAAGGATTAAGGGGCACAGAACAACACTAATCCCATGCCACTTGAAAGCGAGGATAAAGAGGCACAGAACTCATCAAAACAGTCACGTGAAAGTGTGGATCGTGACATGACACAAAAGTTTGATAGCCATACATAAGGGGCATAGAACTTAAGCCACTTGAACACGAGGAAACAGCAGCTGCGTCACAATGGCGCCGGTGCACACGCACCATTCCAAAGCAATGGGACAAAAGGAAGCCCACACAGGAAAACACCACAGGCACACCTAGCCACGCTGAAGAAAAGAAACAGTCCTGAAGTCCTGTCACCGACCGCAAGCTACATCAGCAAATATTCGACGTAACAGAAACCACCAGACATGTTGCAATCGGGGAGCGCAGCCGTGGATACTACGGCACCCGCCACACCTGGGGTAACTCCCACCAACTCCATCTCATTACTACGTCGCCCGAACCCATTCCTGCTAGAACCCCAAGAAGATCAGGGCCAGAGGTGGCAGGAGTGGATGGATGAGTTCAAAGAGTGTATGAGGGCCGTAGGAAACCAGGATGCACCGAACAAGCTAGACATATTCACCAACCTGGTCGAGAAGGACATCAAGAGCGTCATCAAAACCATCCCGCCGGCAGAAAGAGCAACATACCAAAGACTCATCAATGCCATCAACAGCTGCCTATTTGTCATTCCAATTAGAGACTATGAACGCTATATTTTCAACCAATGCACCCAGATGACCCAGGAAACAATTGGTCAGTTCATACTACGCCTCCAAAGGAAAATAACGTATTGCGACTTTGCAAATATCAATGACGATGAAGCCATCCGCCTGAGAGTCATCGAGGGATGTCTGTCCTCACAATTTCAGAAACACTTATTAAAAAAGCCTTTGCCCCTGAAGGAGATAGCTGAACTAGCCAGAGTATAGGAGAGGGTAGATATTCAGGCTGCCAACATAGAGAACCCGAAGAAGACAGATACCATAGCAGCCATCGCCAGCAACCAGCAGGGCCGCCAACCCGGCAATACATACAGACAAGACTTGTGGAACCCCACACGGAGAACACCTGCAGAAAGACAATGCTACCGCTGTGTATTTGAGTTTCCCCACAAAGGTCAGTGCCCCGCAATGGGCCAAATGTGCATGAGGTGCGGCCAGGAAACTCACTTCCAGAGCATGTGCCGAGAGAAGACACCACAACTACCAGCATACCGACCACCAAACCAATAAACACAAGGTAGGCGATATGAACCACCGAGACAATTCAACTCACGACCATACCCTGAACGGGAGAGCAACAGAAACAGCATCCCCAGGAACACAGCCAATTCTGGGTTCGTCAGAGCAGTAGAAAACCCAGAAGTAGAACCGACCAATGAAACCTATAACAGCCGAGAACAAATATATCAAATGCAATCCTACCCTGATGAGGACCTCAGGAGAGAGACCATCACCCGGGACCCATATGAAAACCCACCCATCGAGGAACAACGAACAGAACCAGAGCAATACCCGGAACACGATCGATACAGCAGGGAATATGTCCGTCTCATCTCTGATTCCTCGGAGGACAGCACTGCACCCCGAGTGACAGTCCATCTAGGAAGAATCAACACACCATTCCTAGTGGACACAGGCACCACCGTCAATGTCATGAACCATCAAACGTATGAAAATATGGCTGACAAGTTCCCACTACAGCCATTGCAAGCACACATCTTTCAGTGGGGCGCAACATTACCTCTGACTTCCAAAGGTCAATTCATGTGCGACCTGATACACTGGCGAAAGAGAGTCCTGACGGCGATACAGGTCATTCACAGCCCGGCAACAGGAAGGTGCCTTCTAAGCCACAAAACTGCCGTCGCGCTACACCTAATCGACATTCACTATGATCAATCAGAAGCGATACAAGGGCTCCCATCCAACTCCCAGTATATACAGGCCGTCAGCCAAAGCCCACTGAACATTGAGACATTGAAAACCACATACCCCAACCTGTTCAAAGGTGTCGGCATGCTAAAGGACAATGTAATCAAGCTGCACATTGATTCATCGGTACAACCTGTGCCACAAAACCCCAGAAGAATAGGGTTTCACTTACAAGCTAAAGTCACGCACGAACTACAGACGCTACTAAAGAACGACATCATAGAGAGAGCGACAGGACCCACACCATGGGTGTCCCCACTAGTCGTCCCCAAAGCGGACGGATGCCTCCGACTCTGTGTTGACATGAGGATCCCCAACACAGCCATTCAACGAGAAAGACACCCAGGGCCGAACATAGAAGACATGCTGGTGAGACTCAACCAAGCCACCAAATTCTCAAAGTTAGACCTTAAACAAGGGTACCAACAGCTAGTCATCGATCCTGAATCTAGACCCATCACAACCTTTACTACACAAGAAGGTCTGTTCCGTTACAAAAGGCGAAACTTCGGCATCTCATCCGCCGCCGAAATATTTCAGGAAACTATTTGCAGGTTGATCAGCCCGGTGACCCAAGCATTCAATTACAGCGACGACATCCTTATCTTCGGAGTCACTAAAGACCAACATGATGAGGCCCTACACCAAGTCTGTCGCATCCTACAAGACGCTGGCCTCATGCTCAACGACCAGAAATGCAGGGTTAATACCCACACCCTATGTTTCTTTGGTCACATCTTTTCAGACCACGGCATCAAAGATGACCTGGACAAAATCAGTGCCATCGTGAACTTGTCTAGCCCGAAAGACGTGTCTGAACTTCGCTCGTTCCTGGGCATGGCAGGGTACTGCGCCCGATACCTCCCTCAATATGCAACACTCACATGCCCACTACGACAACTTCTGACTGAAGAAGGATCAACCCTTTACATGGACAGACCAATGCCAACAAGCATTCTCCTCAATCAAACGCGAACTGGCAACCAACCGGCATACTTTAACCCAAGATGGCACACAGAAATCACTGTGGACGCTAGCCTGGGAGGGCTAGGAGCAATACTGGCCCAAACCAACCCGCAACAAGACTCCGCAACCCACGTAGTAGCATACACCAGTCGTGCAGTGAACACCACTGAACAAGCCTACTTACAGGCGGAGCCCGAGAGCCTGGCCGCCGTCTGGGCATGCGAGAAGTTTCACTACTTCATCATCGGACAAACCCTCACACTAATCACCAATCACCAGGCCCTACTAGCTCTCTTTGGTAACCGCAAGATCAAGATGCCGCCACGCATCGAGCGATGGGGTATTCGCCTCCAGGAATACGACTATACCATCATTCACAAACCTGGGGGGGATGCCAACCCCGCCGATTACTTGTCAAGACACCCGGAAGGAGCGTCCAACACCACAATGCAAGGTGAGGCGGAAGAATACATTGCATACCTGTCACTAAACGCCCTTCCCCAGCAATCACGGCACAACTGTTTGCGGAAAAAAGCGGAGCAGACCCCACCATAAGGGCAGCAGTTCACCTCACAAACACGAACAAGTGACGACAGGCAGCCAAGGACCGCCTTTCCATGGACGGACCACACGTGCATTGAATTCCTTATCCCAACCAACCCCAGATCCAAGACTCTAACCCACGCACCACCTGCCATAACAAGAAGTTCTAAAAAAACTCCATGCAGACAACTTGCGACCTCACCACAAAAACCCCTGCCTAGCACCACCTTTCTCTCAGGATCCAAATATACTATCAGCTATCTTTAATGATACTCTCACCAATGCCATAAATTCTATAGCCCCACTTGAAAGTAAGAAAGAAAAAAAAATCATTTCACTGCAACTCCTGGTTCTCGGATGAACTCCAAACCCTCCGAGCACAAAAGCGTCAGTCACTAAAAAACTGGCAAACGGATCCCAGTGACCTAAATAAGAGCCTTTTCATACAGATAGCCCTCCAATACAAAAAAGCCATCTTAGTAGCAAAATCCAACTCCTTCAATGATAGGATTTCAAAGGCCAATTTCCAAGCTAAAGAACTATTCCCAATCTTTAATGAACTAGTCACACCCCCGGCTACCGCCGACGAGATAACTAAAGACAAAGCCTGGTGTGCTAGCATTCAGTCCGCCATGCTCAACAAAATAAAACTCATCCAGAATAAAATCCAAAACCACTGCACGGCCCTCCCAAACCAAAAAGATAACCGCCCTACACAAGACAAGTGTAGTAATTTCAATCACGCTCAATTCGCCTTCAGAGACGTCACTGAACCTGAGGTCCTTAATCTCATCAAAAACCTCAAACCATCTCTCTGCAAAGCAGACATCTGCCCTCCCAAAATCATCAAGGAGTGCGCTAAGCACCTAGCACCCTTGATTACTGCCTTCATTAACGCATCATGCCAAACAGGAACTGTCCCAAACAATCTCAAGGAAGCCTGGGTGCGGCCACTTCTAAAAAAGGCCACACTTGATCCAGCGCAACCCAACAATTACAGACCAATAACGACAGTCCTGTTCCCCTTGAAAATCCTGGACAAAGCAGCTCACAACCAGATCCAATCATACATAGAAGCTAATTCCATACTAGGCAAAAGGCAATCTGGCTTCCGTATCGGGCATGGAACAGAATCTGCCTTATTAGACCTAAAAAATCAAATCTCACAGATCATGGACAAAGACAAACCTGCCCTGCTCCTCCTTATCGATCTATCGGCAGCTTTTGACCTGGTAGATCACCAAACACTTACCACCCACCTCACTCATGCAGCCCATTTCTATAAACAAGCAGCATCCTGGATCACATACTTCCTCGAAGGAAGAGCCATGAAGGTCTACTCCGACACAGCAAATGCAGATCCTACTACTATAAACTGCAGTGTCCCCCAAGGATCATGTACTGCCCCCACCCTCTATAACCTCTTTACAAAAACTCTCTTCGACGTACTTAACTCCATGGGTGTGGCATACACCAACTATGCAGACGACACTCAAATACTTATACCTCTAACTGGACTCTATCACCAAGACGCCACTGCCCTTCACAACACCTATGCTACTATCCAAGCATGGATGGCAATCAATGGCCTCTGTCTTAACGGGGAGAAGACTGAAATTCTCATCCTTGGGCAGAAAAACACAATAACGAAGCTAAGCCTCCAATACGCCAACTTCAACATAGACAATTCAACCATCTCTCTATCATCCGCCGTCAAGACTCTAGGTGTTCACATTGACGCTAATCTATCGATGAACAAACAAGTCAGCGCCATAGCCTCTGCATCAGCGTTCAGCACCAAACTCATCAATGCCATTAAACCCTACCTATCCGCCCCCAACCGCTTGGCCATAGCTAGAGCAACTATAGGTGCTAAACTCGCTTATTGCAACACTCTCCTAGCTGGCACCTCTGCCAATAACATTGACAGACTGCAAACCACACAAAACAATGCCCTCAGAGCCGCCATGAGCATCCCTAGAAGGGACCATATATCCCATGCCAGACGTGCAGCACGGTGGCTCCAGGTCAAAGACCGAATTACTCTGAAAATCCTCACCATCACACACAGATGCATCAACAACACTGCTCCCACATACCTATCTGATGCAATATTAAGGACCACTTCCACTCGCCCCACCAGAACTTAGTACACCAACCAGCTACACATACCACGCATCAAGAGAGCCACAGCTGGAGGTCTAGGCTTCTCCAATATTGCACAAAACTTTGGAACTCACTCCCTGCCACCCTTAGAGCTGAAACTTCCATCTCTGTCTTCCGCAACAACCTCAAGACCACTTTCCTCAACTAGCACTGCGACTTCCTCCTCTACTCCTGTCATGTATATTGTAATATAAACATAAATGTAATATAACTATATTGTAACCTTGTATATATATTGCTCATGACTATGTAACTAAGCTTTGTACTGTAACAAGTGCCACGATGTCCTTGGGCTGATGTGTGCTATATAAATACGAATAAAACAAACAAATAAAACAAACACTTGGAGCCGGGGGACGGGGTGGGGGGGGAGTAGACAGGAGAGACCTGGCAAGAATGGAGAACATACATAACGAACTAGCCACAACGAGCCAAGGCACACTACTCAGAGGGAACCGTCTAGTAGCCCCCAAGACCCTAAGAAAGCCCCTCGTCATGATCGCACACGAAGGTCACCCAGGCGTGGCCAACACGAAAAAGATACTACGAAACCAGATGTGGTTTCCCCACATGGACACCATCGTCAATGACATACTAAGACATTGCAGCCCATGCCAAATAAATGCAGCTAGCACACCACCATGCCCCCTGCAGATAGTTACCCTCCCGGTGGGACCATGGCTACGCGTAGCACTCGACTTCTACGGCCCACTGGAAGAAGGAGGCCACCTCCTGGTGGCAATCGACGAATACTCCTAATTCTCCAGCATGGGGTCTGGCATGGATTCACATGCTCATGAATATTCCCTGTCGTCAGGCTGGGAATCCTCGGTAAAGAAAAATCAGTATCAGTTTCGTTTCTGATCTGTCTTTCGTAGTAGTAACCAATCACTGATCTCTGCGTCATACTGACCACAGCCAATGACTGCCATCTCCCTAAGCCCCGCCTCTGGCAGCCATCTTCAGATTTTTACCGCACGTTCAAGTGTTGGGAGTCCTCGTGCTTAGCTCTCGAGCTTTTGCTGCGTTTTCGCGCTTTTTCAGGTGAATTTTCACATTTTTCGGTTAATCGAGCCTCAAGCTCCACCGTTTCTACTCCCGTTAACGGGTACCCGTTGCGGGATTTTCCTACGCCCCTCAAGGGTGAATATTTCGTCGAATCAACCTTTTGGAGGATTCCAGAAGATTTGCGGCCTACTTCGAGATGGCCCAGGACGCGAGTTCGTCACCCGGACCCAAGCTGTTTCGCAGCTGCCCTGGATGCGGGCTGCAGAATGTGTTTAAGGAGGACGAGCATTCGTGATGCCTCTACTGTCTTCATGGGGACAAGACTCATGTAGAGAAGGACTGCCAGTTCTGCAAGAACTTGTCGGAGCGGACCATGAGGGACCGTCGATCCCGTCTCGCCAGCTGGTGGGAGAAGGGCTCAACGGGTGAGAAGAAGAAGAAAGGGTCCGAGCGGGCTTCTAAGTCCTGTGCGGGCGCCCCGGCGACGGGGGCCCAACACCAGGCCAAGCGCTGCGAGTCCGCTGGCTCCGAAAGGTCGGGCTCTTCGGTCGGCAGGCAGGGCGCACCTTCCCCGGCACCGTCAACCACGAGCCAGCGCTCCGGTTCGGGGAAGAGGAAGCCCGAGACCCCGGGTAAGCTTCGGGAGAAGCCCTGTCCGATATCGGGAGAGGGGGAGCGAGGCGTCGCCCCTCCCCCTAAGGAGAAGGCCCGGGACGCACCGAAGGTGGTGAAGGCCCCTACCCAGCAGGCAAAGGCCTCTATCGAGGCGACTCTGGCCAAGCCGGCAGAGACCCCGCCAGCGAAGACTGCCTCGGGGACTAGAGTTTCCCTGCCGCCAAGGAGGGAATCCTCTTTTCAGCCCATCGTCATGGCCACCATGATGGAAGAAGCGAGGGGGGGCACGGTAGCCTCCTCGAGCTCGGAGTCAGCCTCGGAGGAGGAACTGACCGAGGCCGTGAGGAATCTCGAAGTCCAATTCGAGAAGGTTCGATCCCGTAAGGAAGATCCTCTGGAGATAACCGAGGAAGACGACGATGGCGAGGAAGAGCAGCCTTCCCTTCCGGCGCAGCCGGAACCTAGGCCTCAGGATAGCTCGGCGGCCATTTTGTCTGCGATCCAGTCCTTATGCTCTGAGATAAGGACGAGATGACCACGGCCCAGGCCGGAGGTCCCGCAACCTGGCCCGTCGGGAAGTCCTCAGAACAAACGACGGAGGACCCAACCCTCTCCTCCACTCGCCCCGTAAGGCCTACAGTTCCCTCCTCATCCTCCCACGAGTCGGGAGATGACGGTTCGGTGGGCTCGACGACGGGTTCTGAGGGTGACGACGACGGAACGGGACTCCCGTCTCCCGTCGCACGGGTCTCTCCGCCCGACGAGATTGGCTCATTCCACGCCATGATCGCCATGGCGTCCGAATTGTTCCACCTCTGCCCGGAGGAGCAGAAAAAGGAAGGTTTCCTCTATCAGCGCCGGGAGGCCAAGAGGAAGACTGTCCAGTGCCTCTAATCGATGACATCTGGGAGGAGGGCCTGTCGGTATTCAAGAACCCCTCCACGGCACCAGCCAAACGGGACCGGTACGAGAAGAAATACCGGGTCCCCGAGACCACTCCCCTGTGCCTCAGGGCCCAGCCAACGCCAGACTCGGTCGTCTCAGCGGCGGCGAAGAAGAAAGCGGCGGGGCCAGGAGCCTCAACGTCAATGTCATGATCACTGCTTCCAAGGAGCCAGGACCAGCCCAACGTCCTTGGAAGCGGGCCCCTAACCCTAATCCTAGGCACCAGCCGGTCCCCACTGGGACCTTTTGGACCTTGTCCTGGCGCCGGTGGCACCAGGCTCATCAAAACCATTGGTCCCGGCACTGGAAGCGCCGGGCTCATAATAGGTGTGAGGATGCTTGGGTGGATTTACCTGCAGCAGACCATGCTGCTTACTTACCAGCCACGTAGAAGCTATCTAAGAACAGGAACTACTTTCTTACCTGGGTGGGGCAGCTCCACTCCCTGGATACAGCACTGGAACTCTTCTGGAAACTTGAACTCTTTTCTTACCTAGGCGGGGCCGTGGAAGAAGACGCCTCATCACTCCAAGGCTATTTAAACCACACCCGATAGATGAAGCGTGCTTCGCGTTATTCTGCATCTGCAGCAGAACGCTCACCGAGTCTGCTCTGGCTTTTCTTCTTCTGATCCTGGACCTGCAAGAATCCTACTTACCATTTCAGTATCCAGACATCATCAGCACCTGCAAAGAACAGAAACAACAGGTTAGCAAGGCGAACTTTACCCGCAGTACTTACTCACCTGATCCATCGGCTGCGGCCGCTTCGTCACGCCGCATCTCCACCTGCAAAGGCAAAAGCATTGCCATACTTACCGGCACGCTGTGGATTCCGGATTTCTTCGTTCTGCATCGCCGCCTGTAAAGACAAAGCATCGTTAACAACTTACTGGCATTCCGCGGACTCCGGCGCTGCAAACCAACATCTGAAAGGCAAAGAAAAGACATTAAGCAGGTATTTACTTACGTCCATCCCGCTCGTCGCAATAAAACGCCTGCAAATACTCCAGCGTCTCTTTAACACGAACTAAGCTGCAAGGAAAGAGACAATTAGAGCGCTTGCCATACTTACAAACTTCCAGGCGCTTTACTTCATCTTCCATCTCAAGAGCCCTGCAATACATAAGGGAAAAGCATTATATAGAGTCTGCATATAAACGTGCCACGCATTTAAAGACTATAAAGACAAAAGGTGTCCAGAAACTCACTGCTCGTGCAGACAACGACGGTAACCATCCTCTGAATTCAAGATGCCTATGTTTCACCAGTGAAGGAACTGGCAACGGCACCCTGCACCAGACGCAGATGGAGAGCCCAGCATTCACCTATATAAGGTGAGCACGTTGACCTGGGGGCTCTACGAAAAAGCTGGGAAGAGAGAGGGAGAGAGGGACATTCAACTACCCAGACCATTAACCCCCATATTCTTTCACCTGCAGAAACCTCACTCTTCGAGTCCGACACACAGTGCGAAGAGGTTCGACCCCAGAAGCCAATCGAGTCCTGCACATCACTTTTCGAGTCACAGACAGCTTCCTGCCAAGACCCGCGCCTCCGTGGGAATCAGGTGAGCGTTACAGTCGAATTCCCCTCCGGACGGCGAGGGTAGGAAGTTGGACGCCATGGGGCGACGGGTCATTTAGTCAGCGGCGACGACGATCAAAGCGGCCAACGCCCTGGCGATCATGGCCCGTTACGACAGGGAGCTCTGGTTTAAACTGGCCCCCATATTGGACTTCCTACCGGACGACAAGAGGTCAGAGGCCCTGGAAATACTTCAAGAAGGCGAGGTGGCGTCGGACCACGCCATAACGGTGGCAACCGATATTGCCGATACCGGGTTCCGCCAGCTGGGCAACAGAGTTTGCCTACGACGACGGGGTTGGCTCCGGTCGACCGACTTCCGTCAGGACGTCCAGACCAGGGTGTTGGACATGCCGTTCGACGGCAGCAACTTGTTCGGGAAGGCGGTGGACAAATCCCTCCAAGCCATAAAGACGGACACGGAGACGGCCCGCGCCCTAGGAGCCCTTCAGCAACAACGGCCCTTTCGGAGCTCCAGAGGCAGACAGGGGGCCTCCAAGGGATCCAGCGGTGGCTCGTCGTCCTACCGCCAGGCGGCACGCTCCTCGTCTCACGAGGCCTACAGGGGTCGCGGCAAGCAGGGAGCGCCTCGCCACCATCGGCAAGGTGGCCAGGGCGGCAAGGCCACCACCTCCAAGCAGGACTGAACCGGCCGTGGCCTCGGGCCCCCACTGAAGCACCACGGTGGGAGGCCGGCTGTCGAATTTCGTCGGCGTGTGGAAGTCCATCTCCACCGACCGTTGGGTGCTGGATACCCTGGCAAGAGGACACTCTATCGAATTCCTGAAGAAGTGCCCTCACGTTCCACCTGTGGCCAGGAAGGAAAATCCCGTCCCGCAACTGCTGTTGGAAGTACGGGCGATGCTCAGGAAAGGCGCCATCGAGCTCGTCCCGAAGAGGCTCCGGGGCTCCGGGATGTACTCAAGGTACTTCCTCGTCAGGAAGAAGACGGGTGGCTGGCGCCCCATCCTGGACCTTCGTCATTTGAACAAATACATCAGGTCACAAAAGTTCAGGATGGTCACCCTCCAGCACGTGCTGGGACAGCTGGAGGAAGGCGACTTTCTATCGTCGTTGGACCTGGAGGATGCATACTTCCACGTTCCCATCCTCAAAAGTCACCGAAAGTTCCTCAGGTTCGTTGTCCAGGGACGCCACTACCAATTCAGAGCACTGCCGTTCGGATTGAAGTCGGCCCCCAGGGTCTTTACCAAGTGCCTAGCACCTGTGGCGGCGCGGCTGAGCCTGCAGGGGATTCACGTCTACCCCTACCTGGACGACTGGCTCATCCGCTCAAGGACGAGGGAACTCGCCGTCGAACACACTGCGAGGACCGTCCAGCTACTCACAGACCTGGGATTCGCCATAAATTACCCAAAGTCCCACCTGGTGCCGTCGCAGGTGGCCCTGTTTCTGGGAGCGAAGCTCGATACAGTGAGGCGCCTGGCGGCACCGTCGGAAGAACGGACGAAGACCATTCTGGGCAAAGTGCAGCGCCTGCTAGCCACGGACGTGGCCAGGGTGAGGTCCATCAAGTCCCTCCTGGGGATGATGTCCTCTTGCGTCTACCTGGTGCACCTCTGCAGACTACGGATGGGCCCTCTTCAAGAATTTCTCGACGCCCGTTGGATGCAGGCGACAGGCACCTTCGAAGACAGGGTCCCCCTCAACGAGGTGTTCCGGCGGGTGATTCAGTGGTGGGGCATTCGAGCGCACCTCACGGCGGGCAAGGACTTTCAGACGCCGGTGTACCAGGAGACGGTGACAACGGACGCCTCCCTGGAAGGTTGGGGCGCCCACACCGGAGATCTCCACGCAAGAGGCCTCTGGCTCCCGGAGGAGAAGCTTCTGCACATCAACATCCTGGAACTCCAAGCCGTGTTCTGGGCTCTCAAATCGTTCCTCCCGTCGCTCAAGGGCAAGGTGGTGCGGATCTTCACGGACAACACCATGACAATGTTTTACATACGGAAGCAGGGAGGCACCAGATCCCCAGCCCTATCCAAGGAGGCACATGATCTGTGGCACTGGGCGGTCGCCCAGGGGATGTTCCTGGTTCCCTTCCACCTGGCAGGAGAAAGAAACACCATCGCCGACTCGCTCAGCAGGGAGCTGCGCGCGTGTCACGAGTGGGAACTGCGCCAGGATCAGGTGGATCAACTTTTCCGACGATGGGGCAAACCCCAAATCGACCTGTTCGCAACAGCGACGAACTCGAAGTGCCAGAGGTTTGCCAGCAGGTTTCCCCAGCCGAGAAGCATGGGCGATGCGTTCTTGTTCCCCTGGGACGGCCTATACCTGTATGCGTTCCCTCCGTTGCCGTTGCTGCTTCGACTCATCAACCAGCTCAAAAGGTCCCGGTGCAGGATGATCCTCGTCGCACCGGCGTGGCCGAGGCAGATCTGGTTCCCGGACCTTCTGGACTTGTCAACGTCCCCCCCCATCAAGCTGTCGGCGGACGCGGATCTTCTCTCCAGAAAAGGAGGCGCCATCTTCCACCACGACCCGGTGTCGCTGAACCTGCAGGCTTGGCTCCTGCAGCGCTAGAGTTTGGAGGGTACGATATACCGGCGGACTGCAGAGAGGTTCTTGCAAAGGCCAGGGCGTCCTCGACTCTCAAATGCTACGGTCACAAGTGGAAGAGGTTCTCTATCTGGTGCCGAGCACAGAAGATCAACCCCCTACGGATTACGGCCCCTCAAGTGCTGCTGAAACTGCTATCGCTGGCAAAGGCGGGGCTAGCCCATGCCTCCATTAAGATTCATCTGGCGGCGATCTCCAGATATACCAGAACCACAGGACGGACGTCCCTGTGGTCCCATCGACTGGTAAAAGAGTTTATGAAAGGACTGTTCCGGTCGTTCCCGCCAGTGAAGGCCCCGGCCCCGGCGTGGGAACTTAACGTGGTGCTGACCAGGCTCACGGGGCCCCCATTCGAGCCGATGCACTCCGCACCGATGAAGTTTGTGTCGTGGAAGACTGCATTCCTGGTGGCCATTACCTCCGCACGACGAATGGGAGAGATCCAGGCCCTATCCTGCAAAGCACCGTACTTGACTTTCCATGCCTCGAGGGTGGTGCTAAGGACGCACCCCTCCTTTATGCCCAAGGTGCCGTCGGACTTCCATCTTAACAAGCCCCTGGTGTTACCTGTTTTCTTCCCGTCTCCTTCGTCGCCGGTCGAGAGGACTTTGGACTCGCTGGATGTGGCTAGAGCCCTGAAGTTCTACGTGGACCGCACAAAGAGTTTTCGGAGGACATCACAGCTATTCGTGAACTTTGGACCTGTGAATCAAGGGAAGGCTCTCTCGAAGTCTTCTATTTCCAGATGGCTCTCCGGCTGCATCATGCACTGCCACCGGTTGGCTAACCGACCGCTGCCAGGCCGTCTGAGAGCCCATTCGACCAGAGCGATCGCTGCTACTACGGCGTTCCTATCTGGTGTGCCCCTGCTGGACATCTGCAGGGCTGCTACGTGGAGGTTGATGCACACCTTCACGAGATTCTACTGCGTCGATCGGGATTCCAGGGAGGAGTCCAAGGTCGGCCAAGCAGTGCTGCGCAACCTGTTCGCTTAAGGTGAGCCTGGTGAGGAGGTAAGAGATCCTTAATGTTGAGTTTTTTGTATTGCTTAATGTTGAGCCTCTTGCCACCTCCCGTGGTTGTGCATGTGTGTACTGCTATGTATTCTTATATTCATGAGCATGTGAATCCATGCCAGACCCCATGCTGGAGAAGGAACAAGTTACTTACCTGTAACTGTTGTTCTCCAGCATGGGTCTGGCATGGATTCACATGCGAACCCTCCCGCCTACCCCTCTGCGGCTCTTCACTTGGTCATACTGCCACTTCACGTGCTACCAAATCTGAAGATGGCTGCCAGAGGCGGGGCTTAGGGAGATGGCAGTCATTGGCTGTGGTCAGTATGACGCAGAGATCAGTGATTGGTTACTACTACGAAAGACAGATCAGAAACGAAACACTTACTGATTTTTCTTTACCGAGGATTCCCAGCCTGATGACGGGGAATATTCATGAGCATGTGAATCCATGCCAGACCCATGCTGGAGAACAACAGTTACAGGTAAGTAACTTGTTCCTCCCCACTGGTGAAACATGTGCAGTCCACAGCCTTCCATCACGTAGTAGCCACAATAGATGAACTGTTCAGTGAATGGGGTAACCCGAACACAGTGAAAACCGACAACGGATCCCTGTTCCAAGGCCAGGAGTTCAAGAAGTGCACAGCACACCTGGGGTTCCACCACCAAAGAATCACCCCACTCTGGCCACAAGCCAACGGAACGGTCAAACGTTTCATGGCAAACATTAAAAGCACACGCCAGAAAGCGGCAACAGACCAGGCCTCTATGCCACAAGCCATCTCGCAGATGCTAATAAGCTACCGACATACCCCACATGAGGCAACAGGCCGGACCCCGGCAGAGCTCATGCTCAAATACAAGCCCTGATCCCGGCTTCCCCAACTGGAAGACCACACGCCAGCGGAGGACGACGAAATAAGACAACGGGAAGCAGAGAAAAGACGAAAGGCCAAATAGTGGGCCGACAGGAAACAGAGAGCCAGAGAACTGCAAATTCCTGTCGGGGAAACAGTGCTAGTCCGACAAGCCAAACACCGAAAGACTGACTGAACACACTGGCCCGAGCCGATGATAGTGACCGAAGTAAAGGGGCCCTTGATCACCGCCATGGGGGATCATGGTGAAATAACGAGGAATGCGTCGTTCTTCCGCTGAACATTCCCCTAAGACCTTGCCAGGGACACGCACTTGGAAGAGGACGAGTCTGAAGGTCAAAGGACCCCTCCCGATCCACCGGAGGTGTCCACACTGACAGACCAGGACGACAAAAGAAGCGATCATGCCGGCTGGCCTCACAGAATCATGAGAAAACCCACCCGTCTCATTGAAGAAATGTAGACCGTGGACTTACTTGATAAGTAAGGGGGGGTGTTGTGAAGGGAAAAGGGCACCAGGTCCTTTAAGGGAAAGCGAAAGGAGAAACGGGAGAGGGAGGGGCGGGAGGAGGGAGTGAGCGGAGGGGGAAGACGGCAGTTGTATGGAGGAATAAAGAAGAGTTAAGACGTACACCGTATCATGTGTCTTTATTGAGGCCCCACCAGGCCCCAACAGATACTCATCCCATGCTGCTACACGTTCCAGGCAGGCGTGGCAGAGGGGGGTTACTTGCATCTTTCTTCCAACCCCTCACCAAGCTCAACGTGATCGTCTTTTTCACCATTGAATTAGTTATTGTTTGCAGCATTGTATCGGAGAAAATAAGGTCTGTTGAACTTTACCTTAAATCGCAGGGAGACGCACAGACTGCTATGACTGTAGCTCTAGCCGGCTCTCAGTCCAACGTGCAAAAGAATATAATTTGCCCTCTTCTAAGCGTTCTTCCTTCGACAGAAGCTTAAGTTTAGTTGATGCGAGGCAGCCACAACACCACACAGCCCACACAGACTGCAGACTGCCAGTTTTCTTGACTCTGCTCCGCTCATCACCAGAGATTTTGTAGTGTAGCTCCTCCTCCAGTGACAACGAGCAACAACAGACTGCCCCAGCAAGGTTCCTGCACAGACTGCAACTCTTATCCACTCCACTTCTCAGTGTCCTTTATGTCCTCTACAATTTTCCATAAATCTAAAATCCTTTTTCCTTTTCTGAAGTTGTTTACCCTTGTATTTGGCAGCCAAAAACATGGACATGTGATCCAATATCTTCCTATCATTGGTACCCTTTGGCCAAGGGGCGGGACATCCCCCCCTGTGACTCAGCTACCCACTGCTTGAGATACCTCTCTATCTTATCCTTATACAAAGGCAATGTCTGGAGAGCCGAGAATCCCTAGCTAGCTAGAATGGAAATGAGCCCACCAATACTCCCAATATCCCCCACATCCCCCGCGCTACCTTCTCCGTCACCCCCTGCGTACGTTCATCGATTGCCTGTAGCTACTTAGAACTTGCCAAAGAGGCAGGGGGTAGAGTGAGAGTGAGAGAGTGACTGTCAACCTGAGCAATTCAAGCAACTCAATCTCCTGGAACTGATTGTGGGGGACAAGTAAAGTAGCTCACTTGGGGCCGGGGGTGGAGGAGGGCGGTGCCCGTTTAATATATCAGTTGAAGTGAGCGGAACCACCATGAGCTGTATAAACATTCAAGCGCCAAGAGTAACAACTGAGCTTCCTGAGGATTTGGCCTCTGGTGCCCCCATTTGTTTTTTTTACTTTGTTATTAGCTTGGCAATGCAACAGTGAACAGACTGTAACATCTTGGGTCAGTAAGACTATATGTGGTTCACATACAAGTACAGGTATCAACCATGGCATTAGAACAACGATGGAACATACAAACAGGAATAAGCATTGAATCTGTCATACAATCGCAATACATATCGGCTAACCAGTGACAGGAAGAGGGGACAGAGGCGCGCCGGCCTCATCTCCTGAGTCGGCAGACAAGGAGGAGATACAGAGGCGGAAAGGGCCCCAAATGTTCCTTGGTCTAGATCTGCTCGGTTGCAACAACAGCCAACACTCCTCTGTGTCTGACGCCCAAGTGAGGGCACGGAGCCACTGTTCATGCTTAGGGGATCTGGGTCGGAGCCATAACAGTAGGATACAGCGGGTTGCAAGAAGGAGCCCCAGGCTTGCTAATCTCTTGAAATCACCGCTCAATACAGGGAGTTCGTAGAAGAGGCAAGTTAGTGGGGATAGAGTGATGGTACATTCTAACATTTCGGACAGGGTTGTGCATACTGTAGTCCAGAACCGAATAAGCTGAGGGCATGACCATAGCATGTGCATGTAGTCTGCATCATCAGAACTGGGTGATTACGTGACGTACGGTGTAGCCTGATCGGCGTGTGGTGGAACCTATGCAGTATCTTGAATTGAATTAGTTTAAAACGGGAGTTAAATGAGATTGTCTGCGGGTGGGTACACATGTGTCCCCAGCGCTGATCGGACACCACAACATCCAGGTCCCTGGCCCAGGATTCCCTAAGTTTGGTTAACAGTGGGGATGCCCTGTTCTGAAATGCAATGTGTAGTCTAGAGACCTTACCTCTAGGGGTTGCAATGTTAATGATTTCTGATAAAATTGGGTCATCTTGTGGGGTGGTGGGAAAGTCAGGGAGCCTTACCTTTAGGGCGCCTTGCAGACGGGCATATTGTAGCCAGCGGGAGGGTCTACACTGTAGCTGTCTAGGGAGGTCGCACCACTCAGTGAAGGCGCCCTGTCCAAATACATCTCGGACAGCAAGCAGCCCGGCTGTCGCCCAGCGGTCTACGGTTGTGGCGTCCACCCGGGGGGAATTAGGGAGGAAGTTCCAAAGGGGGAAGTCTTCGTGGAACGGATGCATGTTGCTGGTTTGTTTCCATAACCTGGCTAGAGCCTGGACTGTGGCACCTACGGGATCAGAAGGTTCAAATCTAGCAATACGGGAGGGGAGGACCACGGTGCGGAGATAATAGTTGCCTGCAGCGAGGCGCTCTAGTTTGACATGAAGGGGTGGGTCAGTAGGCATAAACCAGAATGATGCAAAATGGACTTGGGCAGCTATCCAGTACCCCTCAAAGTTGGGACCACTGAGACCCCCCCTCACTACTGGGGCTGTCAATGTTGTCAGCTTCAGTCGGACCGTGCCAGAGTGCCAGAGGAAATCGTTGGTGATTCAAGCGAGTGTTGTGAAGAATTCACGGCCCGGCCATATCGGGACATCTAGGAATCTGTATAGTAATTGAGGCAGTACCACCATTTTGAGGATGGAGATCCTACCCGCTAGGGTTATTGGAAGTTTCGCCCACCCTGCACACTTTCGGGCTAGATTGGTTAATTATTTGCCATAGTTTGCATCGTATAATGCGGCTGGGTCTCACGTAATCGTTATGCCTAAGTATGTGATCTCTGACTGCGCCCATACAAATCCCTGGAGGTCCGAGGGGGGTTGGTGGCCTCCGTCAGTGGAAAAAGAATTGATTTAGTACAGTTTACTTGAAGGCCCGATAGTTTGCCAAAGCAAATAACATCCTCCAGTATTGGAGAAAGGTATAGCTCAGGTTGACCGATGAAAAGTAGAGTGTCATCCACACATAGCGAGATGATCTCGGGTGGGCCAGACAGGCGCAGGCCTCTGTGTGCGTGTTGTTGTCGTATATTGTCCGTCAGTGACTCTATGGCCAGAGCGAAGATCAGCGGCCAGAAGGGGCACCTCTGTCTCGTGCCTCTTGCATTCGGAAATTGATTCGAACACAGGTTGTTGGTGTAGACTTATGTAACGGTGGAAGAGTATAGTAATTTGACCTAGGTTCTAAATTGAGGAACGACCCGCTAATTTTACTTGTGGGCAATCTAAATTGCACCTGTCTGGACTATTCTAACAATCCTATCTTGGAGGAATCACCCACTATGAACAATAAAGAAAAGAGAGGAATAATGTGGAGAACAAATACACAGTCAAAGGACTGCATCATTTTGAATGGTATAACAAAAGGCAACATCCCAGGTAAACTCACTTGAAGGGGAGCAGTAAGAAATCAAATACTCGACAACATATGCGTCTCCTCAAATATAAGTGGAATCCTTAAAATTCTGGAAGTTGTTACCACGGCCAGAGCGACCATAAGCAACTAAAACTGGTTTGTCATAACAGGAACACCACAAACTGTCCTTCTATGAACATAAACTGACTATAAATCGTTGTCGCACAAGATTGAAAATCCCAGCAAATAACATGATGGGTCTGACTGAGAAACTGTGAGAGAAATCGAGTACACACAGGAAGATGGGGGCACCGAGCGAATAAATTACGTCCCTTTACTACGACAGTTTATGGTGACCGAAAGTGGGACCAATGGCAGAGCTAAAATAAGCCATTGGCATGTTTTTGACCAGCATATTGTCTCAAAAAAAGAGCCCTTAGGAAAGCAATTGGCAGATTGAAACAACAGAAGTCTGTGCAAGAATCAACTGAAATTCATAAGCTAAAACAGAAATATCGTAATTGGTTGAAGTGTCATAAGAAGACTATCCTGAACCAAGATGGTCAAAGAATGTTACATCACATCAAAAAAAAACACAGCCAAAATGTGGTCAGTAATAAACACCCTGGATGCCCCTCAGGAGGTGTTGGTGTCAAACTCGATCTCTGCAGAGACATGGCAGATGCATTATGAGAAAATGCAGATGGAGTTGGAATAAGAAACACCTCAATTAAAGCGGCCACCAAGAAGTTCAGCCGAGCCCCGAAGCCTATCTACTTGACATAGAAATTGCATCGATCGAAGTTATTATAAAGAAATCAAAAAATTTGAGAGCACCGGCGCCTGGCGGGCTGACAAACGTCGCCCTGAAACAAAATCCTGAGTTATGGGCAAACTGTTTACACCACCTATTTAAGGGTATTTTACAGTCCTCGAAGACCCCAGCCTCGTGGAAATTGGCGGTAGTTGTCCCAATATTTAAAAAGGTTTTAAGATCAGATCCGGAAAACTACTGCCCAATCGTGCTCCTGAACATAGCGGGCAAAATCTTTGGTTCCATCATCCTGAAAGAACTTTGCAGATGGAGCACCGAGAACTTCCATCGCGACCCTTGGCAATCAGGCTTCGTAAAAGGCATCGGAACAGGATACAACATCTTTATAATTAATTTACTAAAAGCAAAAGCCGAAATGAAGACTGGTTGCAAGATCTACATGGCATTTGTAGTGAAAATGGAGAACCTGCACCTCCCTGGGACCAGCCCTTAGTGCAATAAATTCACTCCTAATCACCTTCCCACACAAGTAAGTTTATACGAAGCACGATGAACTCAGTCTGGAAGAAAGCCAATCACACAGAATATTTGATGCTTGCCTTTATTTCTATAGTGTCTAGTTAGAACTAAGCAGCAATTTACAATAATATGGGAATAAAAGTGCAAGCTGAATAATACCAATTGTCATAGATGAATATGCAATTATTTTTCTTAAGCTCCTAGAAAATGTAGGTGATCAGATCACAGCCGGGATCCTCGCCGCTACAGGTGCCTGGCACTCCTCGAGAGAAGAGGGGAGGGCTGGCCAAGCCCCCCCACAGTCCTACACCAGAGCTGAGATGTGATGCTAGGAGTCTCGGCCCAGATAGTGCACGGCTGGTCGTCCAGGCACTGTTCCTCTTCGTGCGCGTGTTTCACCAAACAGCCCAGGATGAGTCCCCCCTTCACTGGCCCAGGTATAGTTCTCTTATTAGGGGCTGCACGTCAATCACTATGACGTATCAGCTCTTCGAGAAGCTTCTGGGCTCATCCTTCCGGGCAGTAAACATGTTTTTGCCTGGAAAGTTACAAGACTGGAAACAGCCAGTCTTGGCTCCGAGGCTTTGTGCACGCTGTTTTGGGGAAGGCCTGGCATTCCTGTGTTATCAGTGCACCTGACTCGCAGAGCGAAGACGAGCAAGGCTGTGCAAAGCTGTGCCTGGCTCCCAAGGGCTGCGTAGAGCCTCTTGCAAAGGCTAGATGTTTATGTCTATTAGAAGGGCCTTCGCAGTTAACCCCTTACAAGCATGCAGGCTCACCCAGTTCGAGAGGCCTGGCTGATTTCAGCATTTTCCCCCACGCTTCGAATACGCTCTAATACACACAAGATAGCTCAATAGGTTAGTGCAAATGCAGGTTACTGCAAGCGCCTAGAAGCTTATCACGACATTCCACCCCTTTCGAAGTGAGTCCTGAAAATGCTGACTCAGTTCCATGATTTAGAAGCATGTACGGTGTGCTGTAGGTCGATTAAGCGTTTTTCTAGCACAGTCATTCTAGTATAAAGGAAAGACATTCTGCGCAAGAGCCCAATGAAAATGATAAGGATGAATATTAGGGAAATCAGCAGCCACAGCAATAGATGCAGCATTATATTAAGCAGCTTAGTGGAGGAGGGAGACCATCCAGTGAATACATCCCACCAGTGGTGAGTAGTAACCGATTGCAGATGGTCAGCAGTCTTGATTAATTGGTTCCTGTCTATCATCAGCTTGCACTCCGCAGAAATAACTGAAGTAGCTAGCGTCTGGAAATCTTTCCAAGCAGTTTGGGCAAATTGTCTAATAGCTTGAAGCCGGGCAGTAATCACCCCATAGGGTAGAGTCCAGTTAAGCAAATCCGTGAGCTTGGCATGCAAAGTAGTGTGAGACCACTGGGTTAATGAATATAAGGTGTGAGTAACAATGTCTAAGATAGTCACAACCTGATCTACGCAAAATACTTGAGGATTCCCTAATAACCTGTAATTGTTAATAAGCAAGGAATGATTAGTAACTACGCAAGCTTTATGCTGATCTATTTGGAAGATGTCAGTCCCATTAATGTGGTATTGCATCGAGGTGCACTCCCCTGCTACCGGATGCATGCATGGGTCCGGAATCCTTCCTGTTTGGGGACACACCCACCCCTGATCCCAGGGCATGCAGGTGTGACTGTGGATGGTGTAGTTTTGGCTGTCTAACCATTCCCCTCGTATCTGCGGCACCCACCAAGAACCATTGATTTTCATAGGCAATACTATAAAAGGACACCATATTTCTAAAGCATAAGCGGTTCTACTAACTTGCATTAAAGCATGGCATGTGTTATTCATGCAATCAAAAGCAAGCGGTTTAATCCATATGTTTGCTGGTAACTGTAGATCTGTGTGCCAGTGGTTTGAGGATAGTCTCCCCCATTTGGAGCGGAAATCCAACACCTGCTGATTTAACAAAGTTTGGCATAAAATGCATTGTGTGTCTTTAGCAGTCTTGTTAACCTGCCCTATGGCAGAAAAAATGTCTTCATAGCTAAAATTTTGCCATCTTCAGTGGTTGCCAATACTTGTAGCAGTGTTGCGCAGGGTATGGCTTATCAATGGGCCCCATTGGCCAGGAGTTTTATAGCGGCACTGGCATCAGAACCCATAGTGGCTAACTTATTGCGCACAGTTTCTATGTCAAAAGCATTTAAAGCTCCCATTCCCACTCCCGCCGCTCCCGCAATCAATGAATCTAACCCCCTAGCTACGTGCAATTTGGCGATGGGCCATAGAAATGGACTCCATTTGTAGCAGCTTGGTAGTACTAAGGAAACATTGCCTCGTGACAAATCTATGTCTAAGTGTACCTCTGTAATGATAGACGCGTGCATCACATGTCTGCAATTTAAGTGTTGTCTTACTACTGGAAAATCTAGCATGTTCTACTTTGTGCGATTTGAAAAACACCATTCTCCAAGTGGGATGCCTACCATATACAATATTGGTTTTTGATACAAACACCATACTACCATCCGGCAGTGGCTGTTTCAACGTACAATTGTATGAAAGGCATTTAGTCAAGTTATAGTCCAAAAAATCGTGGCGAGTACAATCGCTGCAGTTCTTGGGACAGAAGAAACATGAAACATCAAACAAATTATTGGATCCATTCACTGAAACTTTTGGGCCTAAGATTTCATAAGCACAAGTCATATGAGTCAGTGACAAATGGTGTCCGACAATATGCCAAGCTATCACTTTTGCAGTTCCATGTGGCTACTCATTTGTAGCACTTTTCTGACAGGTTACGGTGCGGTTGTAGCTATCACGCAGGACTGGAGCATCAGGTGTAGTGCATGCGATTCTCAGAGTTCATGTAGCGTCTTGCATCAACCCATTATTTACAGAGAAAGCGTTTGCTTGGCAGGCCAGGAGCTCCCACAGCAAGGTAAGTCCCATCCCCTTCATACTGCTCTACGTTCGTGGTGTGAGCCTAGTAGCGGGAATATAAACAGGCATGTCAGAATTTTGCAAAAGTACAACATAAGTACTTCCAAAACCTTGATTTAACACTTCCCCAGCCTCAGGCTTTTTGTTAGGATGGTGAACCCACACCTTTTTCCCCGTGCTACCGAAGCCTCCTTCCCCCCTCAGTGTAGTGTCTGGGGATTGCTTACTTTCTACCACTAAGGGAACAACTGCTTGCTCACAAATCAATTGTGCAATTCGGTCATATTTGGTTAATGGTACTGCAGATGCACCAGCGTTATGTAAGAGTACCGAAGCAGTCCCTCTATAATCAGGATCAATCACACCTCCCAAAATGTCAATGCCTTTTTTCGCCAGGCTGGATCGTGCAGCAATGCGTCCATAAGTGCCAGCTGGCAATTTCATGCCAATACCCAGCAAGATGGATTTGGTTTGCCCCGCTGGTATAACATCATCCTCACAGATAGATCAAGCCCAATGCTGCCTGCAGTGGCTTGCACAGGCAGCTTTGCTTCTTTGTCGGTTTTCCACACAACAAGAGTCTTTGTGGATTCCACCTTCTCACTTGTCAGTCTCACAAAGGGTGTCTGGCAGTTTCCCAACGGGCGATTGTTCAGTTCAAACAGCGCTTGTGCCAGGTGTTTGGACCACCCCTTGAGAGTGTGAGTCTTAGTCAGTTTCTTTATTTGTTGCTTGAGCAGCCCAGTGCTGCGCTCCACCAAAGCAGAGGATTCTGGGTATCAAATGATGTGAAGTGTCCATTTGATGCCTTGTTCTAACGCCCAGTCTTGCACATTGTGTTCAGCAAAATGGCTGCCTTGGTCTGATTGGATTTCATCCGGGATGCCATAGTGCCTGATGAGGTATTCCATTCCTTGCAAGGTAGCCCGTTGATCTGCATGGGCGACTGGATAAGCCAACAGCAGTCCAGAGTATGTGTCTACCATGTTCAACACATAATGCTTTCCGTTCTCTGGCGGTAACTGGCCAATGTAGTCAACTTGCCATACGCTAGCAACTCTTTCACCTCTTCTCAAAGGGCCTTGAGGCTTCCTCTCCAGAGGGTAGTGCTTCACTTCGCAGCACACGGAACATTGGGAGGCAGCTTGTCTGGCTTGATCCATGCTAATGGGCAATTGTCTCCTTCTAGCCCATTGATATGTTCCTGTTTGCCCTAGATGCCGTGAGGTTTGGTGTGCCCAGTCTGCCATTCCTTGCAATACCTCAGCTTCTTCAGGTGTTGTCACTGTTCGAATCTTTGCCATTTGATCCACTTCATTGTTGAACAGGGCAGCCACTGAGGTGTCAGGGGGCATGTGTGCATCGACATGCCCAATTCAGATTTTGCACCTCTCACCTTTGCACCACATCTCTTCCCAGAGGTCCGGCCCTCCCCATATCGGAGTGTTCTTGATCTGCCAGCCGTCTTTTCTCCATGCCGGTGCCCAATGCGTCAGGCCTTGATACGTGGCCCAACTTTCTGTGTATATGTATGCATTCTCTGTCTCTTTCGCATGTTCAATCACGGAGGCCACCACCTGCAGTTCAGCATATTGACTGGATCCTCCCACACCTTCTCTCATTAGCAGTGTTTCTCGGTGGGGCTGGAATGCAACAGCTTGCCAGTGTCTTTGCCCTTTATCATACTTTGCGGTGCCATCCGTGAACCATGCAGACTTTTGTTCTTCCTCTGTCAATGTATCATAGCCAGGTGCGACTTTGAAGGGAGATTCTGGCAGTGCCACAGGGGTGCTTGGTTCAGGCATCGCTTCCAAGTTCACTGCCTCCAGCATTTGTTCTTTCAGTCTGGAAACCCCTGTGCAGCCAGCTTTCGCACGTTGCTGTAAATACCATTTCCATTTGACATGAGTGGCGTCTTGCGCTCTGCCACTTTTTCCGCTTGCAGCAGTGTTGCGCACCCAGCCCATGATCGGAATTTCTGTGCAAATTGTCACTGGTTGCTTGCCTGTGATTCTTTCAGTCTCGACTAGAGCCCAGTACACTGCAGCAACTTGTTTCTCAAGCGGAGTGTATCTTGTCATAGGATCTGTGAGCTTTCTTGGTGACTTTGTAGATGGGTTTCAGTATCAGGCTTAAGTGAGGTAGGTGATTTCTCCAAAAACCCATTAACCCAATGAATCTTTGTGCCTCTTTTTTATCTGCTGGTGGAGCCATCTGCTGAACCATGTCAATTACAGGGTCGGGAATTTTCTTAACTGACCCAGACCAGATTGCACCTACGAATTTCACCTCTTGAGCAGGCCCCTGTACCTTTTTGGGATGGATGGCCCACCCCCGGTCTTGCATGTGTGTGATCAACTTTTCAGCAGCTTTCTCTACATGTTCTTTCTCAGCACTGATCAGCATGATGTCATCAATGTAATGAGCAACATACACATCATCCAACTGCACCATCTTTAAGTCTCTGGCAATCAATCCATGACACAGAGTGGGACTATGCAAATACCCCTGGGGCAATTTAGTAAAGGTAAATTGTCTGTCTCCCCAAGTGATAGCAAATTGGTCTTGTGATTCAGTGTCAATATCAATGGAGAAAAATGCATTGGCCAGGTCAAGGACCACATGCCATTCACCCACTTCTTTCGTAAGGTTTTCAATCAGAGTAATGATGTCTGGCACCACCGCAGCTAAGGGCGGCACCTTCTTATTCAAAATGCGGTAATCAATTGTCAGATGCCATGCCCCATCTGGGCGTCGGACAGGCCAGATAAGCGAGTTGAATGGACTGACTGCCGGCCTCATTATGCCAGCTTTTACCAATGACTCAATAGTTTCACTGATCTCCTTATGTCCTCCTGGCAACCTGTACTGTTTCACGCACACTGGCTCAGCAGGAGGAGGTAAATGCAAGGGGGACCATTTGGCATGCCCAACCACAACAGGGTTAACAACTCTCACAAGGACCTTCCAATTGCCAAAAACAAATTCACCTAAATCTGTAGTCACACTTTTGCCAAACAACATATCCATGCCAAGGATATACTCCGGTATATCTGCAATCAAGACATTTGCTGTGAAAGGCAATCCCTCGCCAATTGACATTTTTACATTAAAGGCTTTTGCAACAGTTTCTGCTCCCCCATAACCATTGACTAGAACTCTGGGACCAGATAATTTACTGGGATTGCCATTCAGAATGGTCACCTCAGCTCCTGTGTCTAATAGAGCCAAGACATGTTTTACTTTCTCATCCAAATACAATGTAAGTGGCAAAAAAGGGCGTCTGCCTCTGGGACTGGTTCTCTTTATTAACCTTACCTCAAAGACAGAGCCAGCCCTTCAATCAAAAAAGGGTTCTGGGACCTTCCACTTGTCCTTTGCCAAATCAGGGTAACCTTTTGCTCGCACTTTGGGCTTCAACACCTCTTCTTCAGAGGGTGCAGAGGGCTTAGTTTTTCCTGATCCCTGTTTTCTCAGTTTCTTCCATTTCTCAAGCAGCACAGGTATAGGTTTACCGTCTAACTCTTCCCTTGGAATTCCCGCTTTTAGCAGGTCCACCCACATTTATCTGCGCGTGACCTCAATGGTGTCAGTTTTCTCTTTAGACTTTACATTTTTGCTACGCTTTTTCTCTGAGGCATTACTCGCAGCCACTAGGCGCGCCGCTTTGCCCACATCCAGCCCTTCTAATTTCCCTAACAGAAGTGCCACTTCACCAATGGGTTTGCCTTGCGCTGGACCCAGCAATGAAAGCAATGCTCCTGTAACGCTCACCTGGTTCCCACGGAGGCGCAGGTCTGGCTTCGAGTGCTGATGCTTCTTCTATGGTGAAGCGCAGGACTCTGAAGATGGACAGGAAGGGCCCTCTACTCTGGCTTCTCCGGCTCGCAGGAATATTCCCCTGTGCGTGAAAAGGGAGTATTACCTACTGACTGAGTTATGCTCAAGCCTCCCACTCTCTTCCAACCCTCCACGATACCCTTCCACGATTCCCCGTGAAGTCTCACCTTTGGGTCTGAAAGGACGAGCTCTCCATCCTGCTTCTGACGCAGGGGCGCGTTGAACCCAGTTACTTCACTGGATTGATGTTGGATGGGAGTTCAGGTAAGCTTGATTATACTGGTAAGGCGCTGTAAAAGTTCTGTTGCAAGTTCAAAAGTTCAAGCTTTAAATAATAATGTTCATTGTCTTTTTTCAGGTGATGAATGAAGATTCCTTTGGAGACTTCTTGCAACAAAGCGCTAATGTTGATGTCTTTTCCCCATAGGGGCCGGGGTTCGGAATGCCGGAGATATGGCGCCGACCCGAAGTGAAACGTGCAGTTCCAGTAAAGATCTGGTAAATCCTAGATGAACGCTCAGGTAATGTTTTTGCATTCGCTCATCTAATGTCTTTGTCTTTTTTTCCCCATAGGGGCCGGGGTCCGGAAAATGCTTGGAAGCAGCAAGACCCGAAATGAAATGGGAATGACCCAACAGGTAAGTCTTAGAAGGAAACTGAGCTTTTCCTATTCCCTTCCTTCTCTCACCTCTTATTCTTGTCTTTTTCTCTAGGCTCTGGGAAGTGGCTGTGTATCCGGATGATCGCTGCTGAAGATGGAGGAACCCAGGAAAGGTGAGTGAAATGCAGCGCTGCAGCGATCGTAACGAAATGCTTTTAAAAATGATGTCTTCCCTTTCAGGATCATCGGTGATGTCTCCGTGGTGCAGATTAGCTGGTAGGTCTCTTGTCTCCCTTTGCAGATGACCCAGGATGCTGACAGGCGTGGCTGAAGTCCAGATGCAGGAGCTGACACGGTGAGCGTCCAGCTGCGAGGAGCAGAACAACGCGAAGCGTGAGTTGCTGATCGGGTGTGGTTTAAATAGCTTTGGAAGAAGTTCCAAGTGTGTATCCTTCCTCCGATCAGGTATGTATCCTTACCCGACCACACCCGGGTGGAAAGTAGTCCCACAGGTAAAGTAGTTCCTATTCAGGCCTCAAGAGGGCCTGGATGTGGCAGCATGGTCTGCATCAGGTAAGTGCACATTAAAACACTTGAACACATGTCTAGCTTTATGAGCCTGGCGCCTAAGGCGCCAGGACAGAGGTCCAACATGAGCCTGGCGCCTAAGGCGCCAGGACTGCGTCCAAAGGGCCCCAGCTTGGGCCCGCTGGCACTCCCCTGGGGGAAATGATGCCTGCCTCTGGGGTTGCTGGGTCGGACCTGGCTCCTTGGAAGCAGGCATCATGACAGTAACCCCCCTCAAGGCCCCTCCCAAGGTTCTTCCCTCCGGGGGTTTGGGCTTGTTCGGAAATCTCCGGTGAAACCTTTGTACTAATCGAGGTGCGTGGACATGGTTACTAGGCTCCCACGATCTCTCCTGAGGTCCATATCCCTTCCAGTCAACAAGATAGAAGAGTTTCGACTTTACCACCTTGGAGTCTAAAATGTCTTTAACTTCGAATTCTAATTCCCCTTCAATTTGAACTGGATCTGGAGGCTTGGACAATCGGGTTCCTGGTTGTACTGGCTTCAAAAATGATGCATGAAAAACTGGATGAATACGCATGTTGGACGGTAGATCCAGTTTAAAGGCCACTGGGTTGATTATAGCTTTGATGGGATAAGGTCCTATGAATCTGGGATTGAAGGTTCGCGGGCCCTTGAGGGGTAAATGTTTAGTTGCTATCCATACCTGGTCTCCTACTTGGTAAGGAGGAGTTTTACTTCGGTGCAAATCAGCGTTTTCTTTATACTTTTTCTTGGCTTGCTGTAAATGCATTGCAGCTTCTTTGAAGGCTTGGGTTATTGTGGAATGCAGATGATTTACTGCGGGCATTTCCACGGTCAGAGGTGGATCTAGGTCAGAGGTCCGAGGATGGTGACCATACAAAGTATAAAAGGGGGTTTGTCCGGTTCCAGAATGCACTGAATTGTTGTATGCATATTCTGCGATCCAAAGGATGTCTTTCCAATTTAACTCGGATTGGTGTAACATGCACCGAAGATATTGCTCGAGAGTCTGCTTGGTTCTCTCGGTTTGTCCGTCGGTCTGGGGGTGGTGGCTGGTGGATAACCGCACATCTATTTGTGCTAGTTGGCAACACTTCTTCCAAAAATGTGAGATAAATTGACTTCCACGATCTGAGACTAAAATGGAAGGGAAACCATGTATGCAAACTATATTCTCCAGGAATTCCTTGGCCAAGGTGGAAGCTGAAGGCAAACCCTTTAAAGGGATAAAGTGGGCCATTTTGGAGAATAGGTCCACAATTACAAGGATTGTGTTGTAACCAGCACAAGGAGGCAGATCTGTTATAAAGTCCATTGACAGGGTGTGCCATGGTGCCGGTGGAATATCCAAGGGTTGAAGTAGGCCGGCTGGCCTTTTCTTTTGAGCCTTGTTTTGGGCGCAAATTCCACAAGACAGTACAAAAGACTTTATGTCTTTTCTCCAAGAAGGCCACCAGAAGTGGCGTTTGACTTTTTCCTCCGTTTTAGCGATACCAGGGTGTCCTTCCATTAAAGATTCATGATGATGGGCAATAACAAGTTCTTGCAATTCTTTACTTGGCAGAAACAACCGCTCCTGGAAGTAGGGTAAGTCATCCTTAACGGTGTAATGAGGACCCTTTTGACTCCATTCCAATAAGGTTGAAGAGTCTATAAGTTGTTTTACTTGCGTTTGGATATCCTCAATAGATTGCAATGAAGTTAAGCCTAAGATTATTTGCTCAGGTATGATGGGCACAGGTTCTAAGCTCGAATTAGGTTCTTCCATGCCAATCCGGGATAAGGCGTCTGCTTTCCCATTCTTGCAGCCAGGGCGATAGGTAATTACAAAATCAAATTCCGCAAAGAATAGAGCCCATCGGAGTTGTCGTGAAGATTGAGCTTTGGCCGTCTTTAAATACTGTAAGTTTCTGTGGTCCGTAATTACGGTGATGGTGTGTCTTGCCCCGAGAAGGTAGTGACGCCAAGCCTTGAAAGCAGATTTGATGGCCAGTAACTCTTTATCGGTAATTGCGTAGTTGATTTCAGGAGGAGAAAATGTTCTGGACCAAAAGGCCACTGGGTGTAGTTGGTTAGTTTTTGGGTCTCTTTGCGACAGGACAGCTCCCATGGCCAAACTGGAAGCATCGGTTTCCACTATGTACGGGAGATCTGTGTGCGGGTGCTTCAATACAGGTGCAGAGGTGAATTTGGTTTTCAGGTCCTGGAAGGCTTGTTCGGCCTCAAGAGTCCATTCGAAGCGTTTGTTTTTCTTTAGGAGAGCGGTGATGGGTTGGACTGTTCGGGAAAATTCCGGGATGAATCTTCGATAGAAATTGGCAAAGCCGAGCATGCTCTGAACTCCCTTCACCGAGCTTGGAGATGGCCATTTGAGGATGGCGTCCACCTTTCGCGAGTCCATTCGGACTCCTTGAGGTGTCAGGATGAATCCGAGAAACTCAACTTCTGTGGTATGAAAAACGCATTTTTCGAGTTTTGCAAATAGTCTGTGCTGACGCAGTTTCTCAAGAACTGCCCTAACATGTTTTCTGTGATCAGATTCTGAAGAAGAGTACACCAGGATGTCGTCAATGTAAACAATGACACAGACATCGATAAGTTCCCGAAGAACATCATTCATAAAGTACTGAAAGGCGGCAGGTGCATTGCACAAACCGAAGGGCATCACCTGATATTCGAAGAGCCCAAATTTGGTGCGGAATGCAGTCTTCCATTCATCGCCTTCTTTTATGCGCACCAGGTGATAAGCTCCTCGGAGATCTAACTTGGTGTACACACAAGCGTCTTTCACCTGGTCGATAAGCTCAGGGATCAAGGGCAGAGGATAACGATTCTTAATCGTTATTTGATTTAGGGCACGATAGTCTATACACGTTCTAAGGTCGCCTTCTTTTTTTGGCACGAAGAACAGAGCTGAAGAGACAGGAGACTTGGACGGGCGAATAAAACCATTGGCTAGGTACTGATCTAAATACTGACGCAAATGCAGGTTCTCAGGTTCCGTAAGAGCATAAATCCTACTACAAGGTAGTTGAGCATTGGGTACCAGATCGATCTGGCAACCATAAGACCGATGGGGAGGTAACGTGTTAGCCTGTTCTTTCTGAAAAACGTCTTGGAATTCTTGGTATTCAGACGGTAGCTGTACAGGGGTGGAAGTTGCTGTGGCTAGACCCATAGCTGGATTTCTTGGATAACAAGTTGGTTCACAATCAGGAAAACTCATCTTCTTTGCTCGCCAGTCAATTCTGGGATTATGTGTTTCTAACCAAGGATTCCAAGAATTACTTGAAATTGTGGGGCCTTGATCACATCAAACACGATTGCTTCCCGATGTCCATCCTGACCCACCAGTGTCACTTCAACAGTGGAATGCGTTACAGGCCCTGAGGCTATTTCGGTTCCATCTACTGTAGTAATGACATCTTGGGTTACTTTCGGGTGGAGAGGAAGCTTAATCCTGGAAGCCAATTCACGGTCTATGTAATTTCCAATAGCTCCACTGTCGATGTATGCTTTTATAGCATGCAACTGCTGAGGCTGTTTTGGGTCCACGAGCACCATTGGCATGACGAAATGCGAGGTCAAAGAGTTAGTTTTCAAGCTCGGCAAGCTGACCCCTACGCTTGCCGGGCTAGGTCGTTTCCCGAATCAGGTGTCACTAATTCGTTATCAGTAGCTCCAACCACCTTCTTAAGTGGTTTAACTGGACAATTTCGAAGAAAGTGACCGGAAGTCCCGCAATACAGACAAAGTTGCATTTGCCGCCTTCTCTCTTGTTCTTTCTGCGTTAATGGTCCTTTAACACCACCGATTTGCATAGGTTCAGATACGTCGGTACTCTTGGAGGTAGCGTGGGTTTTGATCGGTGCTCGGTTTTCATACTTTAACCGATCTGCTTTTCTATTTTGAAGTCTGTGATCAAGTTGAACCACCAAGTCAATGTAGTCTGCGCAGACCTGGGGTGGGTTTACTATCTGTGCTAGAACATCCTTAAGCTCTCCGCGCAGGCCTCGATGAAACAATGTGATCCTTTTGCTTTCTGGCCATCCAGTTTCTACAACCAGTCTGTTAAAGGTGGCTATGTAGGACAGAAGATCCTGATTACCTTGTCGTAAGGATAGCAGTTCGTTATCAAGGGCCTGTCCTTGAGAGTGTCGAGCGAACAATCTTTCCATGCTGGCCTGGAAGCCCTGAAAATTCTGGAGAATGGGATCATCCTGATTTACCAGTGGAATAGACCAATCGGCAGCACTGCCACTGAGGTAAGATAGTATAAAGGCTACCTTGGTCTGGTCATTAGGGAAGGCTCCGGGTCTGCATAGAAAGTGTAAACGACATTGGTTCATAAAGACGGCATATTTCTTGGGATCCCCCGCAAAACGTTCAGGCGGGGCCAAAGGCATGTGTCCAGGTAGATTAATTTGTACCGGTTTACTCAAACCCATTGATGTGGAAATGTCTCCGGAATTAGGTAAAGGAGTGTGCCCTGCCTGGGCCTGTAATAACCTTTTGGCTAGGTCATCAGTTCTTTCCTTAGATAAGATCAGTTCTCTTTTGAGAGCGTTAGTCTCCTGGCGGGCTGAGTGCACCTCTGCCCGTAATTCCCCCAAAAGCTGGGTCAGCTGGTCAGTCTCGGAAGTCTCCATAGCGCCCGGGTGGGAAATTGTGGGTAGGCTTCGCATTCTGTAACGCTCACCTGGTTCCCACGGAGGCGCAGGTCTGGCTTCGAGTGCTGATGCTTATTCTATGGTGAAGCGCAGGACTCTGAAGATGGACAGAAAGGGCCCTCTACTCTGGCTTCTCCGGCTCGCAGGAATATTCCCCTGTGCGTGAAAAGGGAGTATTACCTACTGACTGAGTTATGCTCAAGCCTCCCACTCTCTTCCAACCCTCCACGATACCCTTCCACGATTCCCTGTGAAGTCTCACCTTTGGGTCTGAAAGGACGAGCTCTCCATCCTGCTTCTGACGCAGGGGCGCGTTGAACCCAGTTACTTCACTGGATTGAGGTTGGATGAGAGTTCAGGTAAGCTTGATTATACTGGTAAGGCGCTGTAAAAGTTCTGTTGCAAGTTCAAAAGTTCAAGCTTTAAATAATAATGTTCATTGTCTTTTTTCAGGTGATGAATGAAGATTCCTTTGGAGACTTCTTGCAACAAAGCGCTAATGTTGATGTCTTTTCCCCATAGGGGCCGGGGTTCGGAATGCCGGAGATATGGCGCCGACCGGAAGTGAAACGTGCAGTTCCAGTAAAGATCTGGTAAGTCCTAGATGAACGCTCAGGTAATGTTTTTGCATTCGCTCATCTAATGTCTTTGTCTTTTTTTCCCCATAGGGGCCGGGGTCCGGAAAATGCTTGGAAGCAGCAAGACCCGAAATGAAATGGGAATGACCCAACAAGTAAGTCTTAGAAGGAAACTGAGCTTTTCCTATTCCCTTCCTTTTCTCACCTCTTATTCTTGTCTTTTTCTCTAGGCTCTGGGAAGTGGCTGTGTATCCGGATGATCGCTGCTGAAGATGGAGGAACCCAGGAAAGGTGAGTGAAATGCAGCGCTGCAGCGATCGTAACGAAATGCTTTTAAAAATGATGTCTTCCCTTTCAGGATCGTCGGTGATGTCTCCGTGGTGCAGATTAGCTGGTAGGTCTCTTGTCTCCCTTTGCAGATGACCCAGGATGCTGACAGGCGTGGCTGAAGTCCAGATTCAGGAGCTGACACGGTGAGCGTCCAGCTGCGAGGAGCAGAACAACGCGAAGCGTGAGTTGCTGATCGGGTGTGGTTTAAATAGCTTTGGAAGAAGTTCCAAGTGTGTATCCTTCCTCCGATCAGGTATGTATCCTTCCCTGACCACACCCGGGTGGAAAGTAGTCCCACAGGTAAAGTAGTTCCTATTCAGGCCTCAAGAGGGCCTGGATGTGGCAGCATGGTCTGCATCAGGTAAGTGCACATTAAAACACTTGAACACAGGTCTAGCTTTATGAGCCTGGCGCCTAAGGCGCCAGGACAGAGGTCCAACATGAGCCTGGCGCCTAAGGCGCCAGGACTGCATCCAAAGGGCCCCAGCTTGGGCCCGCTGGCACTCCCCTGGGGGAAATGATGCCTGCCTCTGGGGTTGCTAGGTCGGACCTGGCTCCTTGGAGGTAGGCATCATGACAGCTCCCTTCATATAGCTCGGAGCATTTCTCAGCAAGCGTGCGCGCATCCCAGCTGTAAACAACTCCATGTCAGGCCCTGCAAAAATTGCACTGTACAGTGCACACTGTAAACCCATCTCTCTAAGCTGATCTGTCGCTTCTGTTATTGAACCCCAAACACCCCAATTCTCTTCCATATCCATTGGACTCCCATACAAATTCAATAGGGCAGTCTGAAGCCAATTAAACAAGGAATGCAAGCCTTGCTGCCGGAGCGCACCGCGCACTATCTGCCCCAGCATTACATTAGTAGTGAGTGAACCCATCTTTAACAGTTCTTCTGGGGTTAAGAAGATGCTATCGGCACCTGTATCCCACAAACGTAGATACCACTTCAGAAGTGCTTCACCTGCCCTCTGTCTAAATAACTTAGCAATCTCTAAAAGCTCTGTCTGTGTATAATCGCGGACAATACTAGTATTCTGAATGTTTGCACCGTCAGCTTGGTCTTTTGACTTGTTAGTGATTAACGGCCGCGCTGGATAAACACATTTCTTTGGAGCACATTCCAGCTCCTCTTCGTCAGAGCAGTCTAATTCTGCAAGCCTGACTTCAACAGATTCATCCCAGTCAAATGTTTGTTCAGTTTCGCTGTCACTAACTTCACCCGACCATAAATTTGGGTCCCAGTTAGCTTTCCTAATTAGTGCGCGAATCCTTATCTTTGACGGATTGCCCTGCCGCTGTCTGCGCTTGTGCGTGGCTACACGCACAGCTAAGGAGGCACACCTGTCCTCCATCTGATCGGCCCGCTTCACGGACGATTCAAGGGTCTCTCTCATAATGATTTGTTGCTCTTGGAGCAGGGAAATCTCATCAGTTAATTTGCGAATCTGCGCATCTTTAAGCAATTCATTCTCATGCAACTTCCTGAGCGCCTGCAGGAAAAACCAGCCTATGTGTCCTGCTGCTTTTAGCTCCCGTCTGCATTTCCCAAGCGGCAAACTCTCCAAGCACTCACTAATTAGCGCCGGGGAAACATAATTTTCAAGCATGTCCCATGCCCACGGTGCCGAGTACCGATGCAAAATGTCTGCCACACGCATTTGTTGCCGGCCATCCTGGAATGTGACAGAGTGCACTATCTCCCACATTGCATTAATCTTTTGCTTGTGTTTTCCAGAAAGGCATTGTGCTCGTAAATCCTGCAATCGACTGCGCCAAATGTAGTGAAAAGGGAGAACCCGCACCCCCCTGGGACCAGCCCTTAGTGCATGGGTGCACAACATACAGCCCGCGGGCCAGTTGAGGCCCGCCATGCTCTTTTGTCCGGCCCACGAGGCACAAATACTTTCCTAATGGAGGGCGGCCCGCAAGCAGCATCGGCCGCCCTCCATTAGGAAAGTCTTTGTTGTCTTCCGGGCCGGACAAAACACTGGCTCTCATTGACTCAGCACACAAGCACCACGTCGCTCCTACGAACCACGTAGTGCGTGTGTGCTGCACCAATGGAGGGCCAGCACTACGGCTGGCGTGGTCATAAGGCTTGATGCCGGAAGGCATTTCAGCCTTGGACCACGCCAGCCGTAATACGATTCCAGCGACTTCCAGCTTACCTGCCTTCCAGCACGTCTCCGGTAAGTGGTCTGTTTGTGTTTGTGTGTCGGGTCTGTTTTGCTGTATGTTTGTGTGTGTATGTTGAGATGCGGGGGAGGGGGGTGTCGGATGTGTATGAATGTTTGGATTTTAAAGTTTTTTGTGTGTATGTTGAGATGCAGGGGTGGGGGGGTGTCGGATGTGTATGAATGTTTGGATTTGAATTTTTTTTGTGTGTATGTTGAGATGCGGGGGTGGGGGGTGTCGATGTGTATGAATGTTTGGGTTTTAATGGTTTTTGTGTGTATGTTGAGATGCGGGGGTGTCGGATGTGTATGAATGTTTGGATTTGAATGTTTTTTGTGTGTATGTTGAGATGCGGGGGTGGGGGGTGTCGGATGTGTACGATTGTTTGGATTTTAATGTTTTTTGTGTGTATGTTGAGATGCGGGGGTGGGGGGGTGTAGGATGTGTATGAATGTTTGGATTTGAATGTTTTTTGTGTGTATGTTGAGATGCGGGGGTGGGGGGGTGTCGGATGCGTATGAATGTTTGGATTTGAATGTTTTTTGTGTGTATGTTGAGATGCAGCAGTGGGGGGGTGTCGGATGTGTATGAATGTTTGGATTTGAATGTTTTTTGTGTGTATGTTGAGATGCGGGGGTGGGGTGTGTGGGGGGGTGTCGGTTGTGTATGAATGTTTATATTTGAATGTTTTTTGTGTGTATGTTGAGATGCGGGGTGGGGGGTGTCGGGTGTGCATGAATGTTTGTTTTGGAGTGTAAGTGCGGTGTATGTTGAGATGCAGGGTCTGTATGTGTGCATGCTTGCTAGTTTGTATGCTGATTTGGGGGTGGGGGGTTCTGGTCTGTATGGGTGCATGTTTGAGAGTGTGTGCTGAGTTGGGGGGTGGGGGGTTTGGGTCTGTATGGGTGCTTGTTTGAGAGTGTGCTGATTTGGGGGGTGGGGTTTTGGGTCTGTATGGGTGCATGTGTGAGAGTGTGCTGATTTGGGGGGTGGGGGTCTGTATGGGTGCATGTTTGTGTGTGTGCTGAGTTGTGGGGTATGGGTCTGTATGGGTGCATGTTTGTGTGTGTGTTGAGTTGGGGGGTGGGGGGTTTGGAGTTGGGGGGATGGGGGGTTCGGGTCTGTATGTGTGCTGGTTTGTGTGTGTGCTGATTTGGGGGGTGGGGGGTTCAGAGTTGGAGGGTGGGGGGTTTGGGTGTGTATGGGTGCTTGTTTGAGAGTGTGCTGATTTGGGGGGTTGGGGGTTCGGAGTTGGTGGGTGGGGGGTTCGGGTCTGTATGGGTGCATGTTTGTGTGTGTGCTGAGTTGGGGGGTGGGGGGTTTGGGTCTGTATGGGTGCATGTTTGTGTGTGTGCTGAGTTGGGGGGCTGGGGGGTTCGGGTCTGTATGGGTGCATGTTTGTGTGTGTGCTGAGTTGGGATGGGGGGTTCGGGTCTGTATGGGTGCTTGTTTGAGAGTGTGCTGATTTGGGGGGTGGGGGGTTCGGGTCTGTATGGGTGCATGCTTGTGTGTGTGCTGAGTTGGGGGGTGGGGGGTTCGGGTCTGTATGGGTGCTTGTTTGAGAGTGTGCTGATTTGGAGGGTGGAGGGTTCGGGTCTGTATCGGTGCATGCTTGAGAGTGTGTGTGCTGAGTTGGGGGGGTGGGGGTTCGGGTCTGTATGGGTGCATGTTTGTTTCTGTTCTGAGTTGGGGGGTGGGGGCCACAGGGGTGGGGGGTTCGGAGTTGGGGGGTGGGGGGTTCAGGTCTGTATGGGTGCTGATTTGGGGGGTAGGGGGTTTGGAGTTGGGGGCATGGGGGGTTCGGGTCTGTATGGGTGCTGGTCTGTGTGTGTGCTGATTTGGGGGGTGGGGGTTCAGAGTTGGGGGGTGGGGGGTGCCAGGATGAATAACATCAGAGACAACGGGCAGCCTTGCCTGGTGCCCCGTAGGATCACCCAGGCAGGTGAAATGTGTTTGCCAGTGCGAACCCTGGCCGCTGGCCTGATGTATAGCAACTGCACCCAGTGTATAAATCCCGGGCCAAACCCAAATCGGCATCACCACGTAGATCTGTAATAGCTTGTTTTGTTCCTTTCCCTCCTTTCTCCTCCCATCTCCCTCACCTTGTGTAATTCTCCAGCTCTACCAGAAATGTTGTCAGGCCTAGGACGGTAGTCGCCTGTCTGTTCCCATTTCCTTCCTATCTGTGTCGCTAGGCCGAGTACGATAGTTAATTTTGCAGTCTTGTTGTTCTTGGCCTGTAAGAATGTTTTGTATTTTCCTTGTTCCCTCCCTTGTCGAGAAGCGCTTTGAAACACATTGTGTATAGGCGCTATATAAATAAACTATCATAGCATATCATTAGAGATGTTGGGCCAGAGTGTCAAGGGTCAGCAGTGGGTGTGGTTTATTTGTACATTCCTAAAGCTTTCAAAACCGGCTGCAGCCTTTTCTGGTATGGTCCTGGATGATGTCTGCTCCTGTAATTTTGCAACTAAACCTTGATCAAGCGTTTGAGACCCATTGAGTGTGGGTAATTGTTACCTTTCTACAACCTCGTCAAGCATTGTTCAGGGGGATAGATGCACAATGAAATTGATTAGAGAAGGTAACTGCTCTTTGAGGGCAAGCGTAACTGCAAAAGGACACTTGCTGCACACTACGAATCATGCATTCAAGTGGACAGTTTGAGTTATTTGATCCAGATTTTATGGAAGGAAATGGCTTGCAATATTCAAACTGGTAGTATTCCCAGAGGAACCTATTTCTCTGGCGCAATATGGTAGAGATCCTGTCAGTTTTGCCCTAGCCAGGAAGAAACTGAAATCAGTTTCTTTGTATGTTCACTAAAGTAATTGGTCATCCTGTGATAATTCCTATTCCTGAAAGTATCCATCAATAAGTGCATGAAAAGGTATGCTGGCAAGGCTTTGTTCTTTATCTGATCTTGTTCTTTTGTCGCTTCTAGGATTCTCAAAAAAGTATATAATTTGTATATACTCTAGACTTGGACCGTCATAGTGGGAGCATAACAGTGGAGTTGTATCGTTATCCAAAGATGTCCCTGCCAATGTTCAGTGCAGTATAAAAAAGATTGACCAGGAGCACCGTCAATTTAAGGATGAGTGGACTGAGAAGTTTTTTTTCATCGAGTCCAAACCTAATGTGTACTTGTGTCTCATTTGTCTCGAACGCATAGCAGTCCCCAAGGAATATAATATCCGCTGCCATTGGGAAACAAAACATTCACAATATAAGGATTTGCAGGGGAAAAGCGAGAATTAAGAAAGCTGGGGAGCTAAAAACACAGCTGACTAAGCAACAGGGTGTTTTTGCCCAGAAAAAAAAAGAATCTGAATGTGCCACCTTTGCGAGTTATAAGGTTGCACAGCTTATTGCAAGGGCAGCACGTCCTTTCACAGTTGGGGATTTCGTTAAAGACTGCCTGATGGAGATTTGCAAGGCAGTGTGTAAAGAAAAAAAAGATGCTTTTACAAATGTTCCCCTTTCACGTATGAGTATCCAGCGGCATATTGTAGATATGACTGACAATTGTTACAGCCAACTGAAAATGCGGTGTAAGGATGTCAAGTTCTTTTCAGCTGCCCTTGATAAGAGCACAGATGCAAGTGACACAGCCCAACTCTTAATTTTCATTCAGGGGATCGATAATCAATGCAAAGTATTTCAGGAACTGGCTTCCCTGGTATCTTTGCATGGCAGGACTACTTGTGCTGACATTTTTAATGCCTTTCAAAAAGTTATCGATGATTTAAATTTGCCATGGGATGCTTTGGTTGGCGTGACGACTGATGGGGCGCCAGCCATGGTTAGGGAGCAAAATGGGTTTATTGGCTGCTTGAAAAGGCACCTGGGCGAGAAGGCTGTCCATTTAAAAAATTATCACTGCATCATCCACCAGGAGGCATTATGCGCAAAACAATTGAAATTCACTGAAGTGATGGACTTTGATGTGGTAACGGTTAATTTTGTCCATGCACGCTCTTTAAATCACTGATTGTTTCAGGCGTTTTTAGAAGAGGTAAAGGCGGATTATGGTGATGTCCTATATCACACCGATGTCCGATGGCTTAGTCGTGGCAATGTGCTGAAGCGATTCTTTGCTTTACGGCACTAAATAAAAGCATTCCTTGATGAAAAGGGAATTGACACTTCTGTCATGCAAGATATTGACTGGGTAGCTGACTTTGCTTTTCTGACTGACCTGACAGGCCATTTCAATGATTTAAATTTAAAGTTGCAAGGAAGCCAAAATCTCATATCGGATCTGTTTGAGGCAGTTTGTGCCTTTGAAATAAAGTTAAGGCTTCTGACAGCCCAACTGGAGAAAGGGATGCTGGTACACTACCCCGCATGTGCAGAGGTTTTCCCCCATGACAAGTATGTAGGATGGTATCGGCATATGAAGGTCCTGAAGGAACTGCAAAATGTTTTTGAGAATCGTTTCTCACAATTCAAATCCGAGCGAGCCTCTTTTAAACTTTTTGCAGACCCTTTCTCAGCTGATGTTGACAGTGTGCAACCTGAACTGCAACTGGAACTGATTGAACTTCAGTGCTGTAGTGCCCTCAAAAATAAGCACAGAGAGATGCCTTTATTAGTCTTCTATCAGTCTCTGGACACTGCTCAATTCCCCAATCTTTCACGGGAAGCATTAAAGATGGTATCTATGTTTGGCAGTACTTATATTTGTGAGCAAGTTTTTTCACAAATGAAACTACATAAATCCAGCCTAAGGACAAGACTAACTGACCAACATCTCCATGCTATCCTGAGAGTAGGAACAACCTCACTGGAGCCCGAGATCCAAAAACTGACAGCGGAGAAACACTGCAATGTTTCTCACTGATCAACTATGTCTGGTTCACTGTTTCATCCTGTATGATTTGGGGAAATGTATAGTACAAAATGTAAGTTTTAAATACAAATAAAACGGCACACCTCCAAAAAGGTGTTTTTTCCAACTGTCATAGTGTTTGGTTGGGGGGTGCCATGGGGCATAGTCAGTGCCTTAAGTGGCACTACAAATCGAGCCGGGGCTCATTGAGCGGGCGTGGCCTAACAGCGGGGGCCTTGATGGCCCGTTAGGCCACGCCCCCTTGACGAGCCCCGGCTCAATGGGCTACTGGCACCCCTACCAGGCAGCCTTTTGTAGAGATTAGCACCCTCTCCCCTATGGGGGAGAGGGTGCTGATCTCTGCATTTATATTCTATAGGCTTGCCTGGCAGGGGACAACGCCTCCCTATTCAGCCTTAATGGTGGTGCTGCCCCTCGCCAGCTGGGGAGGGGCAGCGTCACCATCAAGGCTGAAAGGGTGAGGCCACTGGAAGCAGAGGCCTTTTTCCTAAAGACTAAAAAGCTTCAGTATTCAGAAAGCAAGGCCTCTGCTTCCCGCGGCCTCACGTTTTCTCCATAATGGTGGCGCCGGCTCACGTGCATCACTTGATTAAAGGGATGCCTCGCAGGTGCGGCGCCACCATTGTGGCTGAAAGGCATTTTTTTCTGAAGCCTGAAGCTCTCGCACACGAGCGAAAGCTTCAGGCTGTAGAAAAAAATGCCTTTTCGTGTAGTGGCCCGCGCTGCCAGGGGAGATTAGTGGGCCCTGGCAGGGCCCCGCCTCAAAACGAAATTTCGGAGCCTGCCGGGGCCCAGCCCCGGCAGTCCCCGGCCCACTTAAAGCCCTGGGCATAGTGTTTGGTTGGGGGTGAGGGGGCCATGGGGCATAGTGTTTGGTTGGGGGTGAGGGACATGGGTCATAGTGTTTGGTTGGGGGTGAGGGACATGGGGCATAGTGTTTGGTTGGGGGTGAGGGGGCCATGGGGCATAGTGTTTGGTTGATGGGTGGGGGCCATGGGGCATAGTGTTTGGTTGGGGGTTGAGGGAGCCATGGGGCATAGTGTTTGGTTGGGGGTGAGGGGGCCATGGGGCATAGTGTTTGGTTGAGGGGTGAGGGGGCCATGGGGCATAGTGTTTGGTTGGGGGTGAGGGTGCCATGGGGCATAGTGTTTGGTTGGGGGTGAGTGTGCCATGGGGCATAGTGTTTGGTTGGGGGTGGGGGCCAATGGGGCATAGTGTTTGGTTGGGTGTTGAGGGTACCATGGGGCATAGTGTTTGGTTGGGGGTGAGGGTGCCATGGGGCATAGTGTTTGGTTGAGGGGTGGGGGCCATGGGGCATAGTGTTTGGTTGAGGGGTGGGGGTGCCATGGGGCATATTGTTTGGTTGAGGGGTGGGGGCCATGGGGCATAGTGTATGGTTGAGGGGTGGGGGCCATGGGGCATAGTGTTTGGTTGGGGCTTGAGGGAGCCATGGGGTATAGTGTTTGGTTGGGGGTGAGGGGGCCATGGGGCATAGTGTTTGGTTGGGGGTGGGAGCCATGGGGATAGTGTTGCACTCCAAGAGTGAACCCAATAATAAATCTAAAACAGGCACAGTTAGGGGATGTACATCCTTTGCTTTTTGGGGAACCCTAACTCAACGAAGGCCATACTCCTCTTGGGCAACCCAAAGAGCAAACTATAGCTGTCCAAAAAAACCGAATGTCCAATCTAGGGTCAATAAAATATATATAAGTTAATTAAACAGATGAGATACAATAACTAAATAGAAATACATTATAACAATGGAAAATGTGTAGTACAAAATGTAAGTTTGAAATGCAAATAAAAATCGTTACCCCTCAAAAACATATTCTTTTTCCATGTGTTTAATACAAATTGGGGGTTTAAAAAGCCTCCTGCCATGCCCCGCCTACCACCCTGCCCACATTTACTTTTCGGCCCACTATAGCCCTCATGTAAGGTACTTTCGGCCCTCTGTCAAAATCAGTTGTGCACCCCTGCCTTAGTCCAATAAAATCACTCCTAATCACCTTCCCACACAAGTAAGTTTATACGAAGCTCGATGAACTCAGTCTGGAAGAAAGCCAATCACACAGAATATATGATGCTTGCATTTATTTCTATAGTGTCTAGTGAGAACTAAGCAGCAATTTACAATAATAATAATATAATGTGGGAATAAAAGTGCAAGCTGAATAATACCAATTGTCAGTCATAGATGAATATGCAATTATTTATCTTACCCTCCTAGAAAATGTAGATGATCAGATCACACCCGGGACCCTCGCCGCTACAGCTGCCCGGCACTCCTCGAGAGAGGAGGGGAGGACTGGCCAAGCCCCCCACAGTCCTACACCAGAGCGGGGATGTGATGCTAGGAGTCTCGGCCCAGATAGTGTACGGCTGGTTGTCCAGGCACTGTTCCTCTTCGTGCGCGCGTTTCACCAAACAGCCCACGATGAATCCCCCCTTAACTGACCCAGGTATAGTTCTCTTATTAGGGGCTGCACGTCAATCACTATGACGTACCAGCTCTTCGAGAAGCTTCTGGGCTCATCCTTCCGGGCAGTAAACATGTTTTCGCCTGGAAAGTTACAAGACTGGAAACAGCCAGTCTTGGCTCCCAGGCTTCGTGCACGTTGTTTTGGGGAAGGCCTGGCATTCCTGTGTTATCAGTGCACCTGACTCGCAGAGCGAAGACGGGCAAGGCTGTGCAAAGCTGTGCCTGGCTCCCAAGGGCTGTGTAGAGCCTCTTGCAAAGGCTACATGTTTATGTCTATTAGAAGGGCCTTCGCAGTTAACCCCTTACAAGCATGCAGGCTCACCCAGTTCGAGAGGCCTGGCTGATTTCAGCATTTTCCTCCACGCTTCGAATAAGCTCTAATACACACAAGATAGCTCAATAGGTTAGTGCAAATGCAGGTTACTGCAAGCGCCTAGAAGCTTATCACGGCATTATTCATCGATCTGTTCAAAGCTTTCGACTCCATAAGAAGAAGAAAACTATGGGCAAAACTGCAGCAATGGGAATGCACGCGGCATTTATTAGAGAACATCAAAGATTTACACCAAGGAACCTCTATCAGAGCTAATTAGCTGAAGAGGGCCTGCTCTCTAATGCAATAATTACGAATGTGGGTTTGAAACAAGGATGCCCATTAGCACCAGAGTTATTTAACTTGTTCTTATCTGATAGTGAAGAAGCATTTGAAGACATATGTGCGTTTCCTACGAAACTCACAAATGTCAACATTAGCAGACTCCTTTACGCCGACGATATCGTGATCATCGATCAGACGCCTATTGGTCTGCAGCGTCAGATCGCTGCTTTGGAAATCTACCTGGAAGCAAATGATCTAATAATCAACCCAGCAAAATCTAGGGTAATGGTTTTCGACGACCACGATCGACGTAGAGGTAGTAAAAGACATGAGTGGTTTGCTAAAGGTCAACCAATTAGAGTGGTACCAGAATTTACCCACCTGGGGGTTAACATCAATACTAGTAGATGTAAAGCACCCCGCAAAGCTGCGTTGCGCAACAAAGCTAAAAACTTGACAGCACAAGGGAAAAGCCTGTTAAAAAGATTCTGCCGATTTTCGCTGATCCCTCTAATATCATTTTACAGAGCTAAAGTGATGCCTAGCTTGACTTATGATGCCGAAACATCACTTATGCTGCCTGAAGATTCATGGTCCTTATTGGAGGGGATCTTCTGGAAGTCAGTATTGGGACTACCAAGAAGTATCCCGATATAGATTATCAGAAGGGAATTAGTGCTAACGTCTCTAAAGGCCATCGCTAGGTGGAATTCAATATATTCTTTTATCGGAAATGTTTGGAAAAAAAAGGGGAGGTTTCAAAACTTTAAAACAAGCAATGATGGATCCTTAAGAAATCATCCTCAAAGAGTGGAGAGACATATGCCAGAAGCTAATAGAAGATCTGAATGAAACCGAGGAATCACTGATCCAAAACCCGGGCGGGCTAAAAAAGAAAATGTACTGTAAAGACTGGATCCCCACCCTTGAGGAAATTTATAAGTATAAAAATCGAGAGGACTTTTGGTTCGCCGAGAGAAAGTTGAATAAACTCCCTAGGTACATATAAATCTTTGCCAACTGGTTCCTGAGACATCAATACATGATCGTTATGCTCAAGAAACTCTTAAGTTATACACCATGTACAATTTATCATAAGGGTCACTACCAGTCCTCTGTTCCCACTTCCCAGTTACCCCCCACTCCCACCCCTGCACACACACTCTCTCTCCTCACCCCGACACCCACACCACTTCCACAGGCCCTCTCTCGGCCTCCACCTAATACACAATACATTTAACACAGTAAAACAACAAACTAAAATAATAAGCTAAAACAACAACCACTACTTTGTCTTCTTCCCTTACACAAAATATATTGGGCACAGGAATCCAAGCTCTCTAATTATACTGAGCCCCTACTTTTTGTAGCCTCTTATCACAATGAAAAATATGGCGCCACCTTCTCTCATAGTTCGGAAAGGATCCCACACTTCTGTTTCTCTTCTCGTTATCCTTACAACAATAATACTAAAATACAAAACCGCTATGTGGTCTTTCGCTCTTTCTTTACACTCGATCACGCAACATCTCCCCATTCGCTCTTGCCCCCCCTCCAATTAACAGACACACACCATTATCCCCGTTCTTGTCCTTCCCTCTTAACGTCAACCCCTCATTGTTGTCGCTCGCAAGAGGTATACTTACATCAGCGTGTTCACCCGAGCTCCTCTGTCACAGAGTCCCAATAACGGCCTGCATCTTCCTAGGATCCACGCCGTGCTCCAAAGAGCAGACAGAAATTATGTTAAAATGGCTCATGTACACCACTACAGGATGCGCTTGGGACTGGTCCCTGCAGGTGGGCGCAACCCCTCCAGAGAGGCGTCCTGGAAGCCTCCGTCTTTGCAGAAAATCTGGCATCACGACAGGCTACCCAAAAATTTAGAGAAGCCCCTCAATGCTCACACCAGAAAAAATACAAGTCACAAGGGAAAAAGGCCCAGCACACCTCCTGCAAGGAAAACAAAGTTTATTCTCACAAAAGACAAATACGTGCCAGCAAAGGACTCTGCTGCCACGGAGTGCTCTGATGAAATCCACATGGACGATAGTTGATAAAGGTGAAAAGTGTCACAGCTGACATACATTACATAGGTTACATATGCACCTAGCTAGTTGGTGCAAAACTATACAGCCTGCTCCATATGGGATGCCAGGCCATTGGTCCCAGCCTCTCCTGTTCCTATTCTTCCACGTGGGGTTCTTTGGTGTGCGTCATCGGGCTCACAGTTCCTAATTGGCAATTATAAGCATAAAAAACATTGCAATCTCTATCTACAATCTAAGGAGCACCTTGTACTGCAGCCATGGGCGCAGAGGATACTTTCGAGGACACTATAACTTACAAACCCCAGCTCGATCCCAGATACACCAGCGCTGTTCCAAATCTCCCCACCCTGGTTTTAGGTTTGTTGAACCTCACACCTCAAATCACATGAGCTAATGGTGGGAGCAGCCTGCCCCAGCTCTCTGATCTCTTCTGATCGATTGGTAATCTAACAGTTTTATGGTTGGTGGCCTGGGGCTGGCTGGTACCTTGGAATGCTACAGTCTTTGGGTGAGGGCATCTGGGAGCTATAACTTAGAACTGGGACTGGGGACGGTCAGATGCTCGTGCCCTCCTTCTCGTGGGATAACGTTTCGCAGGGCGCTCTCACCCCCTCATGGCCTTGCAGGGCACATTCTTCTTAGGATACAAAGGTTGACGGTATGAGACAATGAAAGGTTTATGAATCTCTTGTGACTTTGGTCTTTTTCACGGCTGCCCATGTTGCAACCAACTCCTGTGTGCACACGCTTATTTCCACATTCATGGCCTCGGCCTACTGCCCTGGCTGCAGCGCAGTGATAGGCCTTGATTTCAATATGGCTGCTATTTTCTAAGATGGCGTTTTCACTCTCAGTGTGATCTATACCCAAGCATGCACTGACCTACCCGTAATGGTGGGCAGTCATAATTTCGAAAAAAAAATGTCGACAGACAAAAATGTCGACAAAAAAATGTCGAAAAAAAACCGTCGACTTTCGTTTTTTTAATTATATATTTATTTTAGGGTTTCGGGAGTTAAAAAAAAAGGGAAAAATTTTAAAAAAAAATTAAAAAAGGGGGGTTGGGGGAGAACCCCCCCATTTCGAAAAAAAATGCATTGAAAAAAAAAGGCGACATTTTTTTTTCTCGAAATTTTGACTTTCGACATTTTTGTTGTCGAAATTATCACTATGAACCCCGTAATGCAGCTTCTATGGAAACCCCCGCCCCCCTGATCAACTCCCAAGATCCCTACAACACGCTTTTAGGCCTTTGCCTCATTCAAAATCGCTTGGGGCCTTGGGACGATCGCCCCTGTTTCCCAACAGAAGCCAGCTCATTCAACAATTGCCCCATTCCATCCCAGCTCCCACCTCCTCCTCCGGATTCCTGCACTTTTTCAAACATTCCACCTCTGCCAACCCCCGTCGCTGTACATCTGGAAGCCATTGCTCTATCAATGGACCAGAAGCACACTTCCAGGATATCGCTATCCGACGCTTGGCCAGGACCATCATAAAGCAAGTTATCTTTTACCAGGTTCTAGGTAACTTCTTCCTGGGACACAGCCCCAACAAACAAACTGCTGGGTGTGTGCATAACTACGGTCCAACAGGGCACTAAGACAATCCATCACCCCTTCCCAGTACTGAATTATCACTGGGCACTCCCAAATCATATGCCAATAACCTGCAGATCCCGTTTTACAGCATGGACACTCATGTGATACTGAGGTATTCATCCTTTGTAGTTTAGCCAGAGTCATGGATCACCTATGTAGGTAATTAAACTGAATTTGTTGGAACTGTGCATTCCAAGACACCTTCCTCACCTGCTCCCATATGTTGGACCACTATTTGTCTGCGATAGCATAGCCCACGTCACGCTCCCACTTATCTTTTACAACTAATTCCTCCTATGTTCGAACAGTTTGTATGGCCCCTATAACCTATCAATCCTATGCCTTCCTTCCCTTAATGTTAGCAACGTTTGTACTAACCAGCTCGCCTCTGGTTCCTCCGGGATGCTGGTCCACAGCTCAGCTAATCTCCTGACTACCCTGGCATATGTAAGAAAGTGACCGGCCAAAATTCAATTTGTCACCTTCATTTGATCAAATGCCAACAGTCCTTCCTCAAACAGCTCCCCCAGCACTCTGCAATTGTGCCTCTCGGGGGTAACCAACCCCATATACTTTCACAATGTCAGTACCTGTGTTTCAAACCCCACCGGTAACTCAGAACTATATAGGTCTGCCCCCTTTAATTTAGCCAGTAACTTTTTACACACCTTCTGTACCAACATGAAAACATTAGAGGTACCTTTTGCTCCTATCGGATGCCATAATAGCTAAATTCCCTCCCTATGATCCGGTATACCATTCAGAAAACCCAGAACTCCCCCCTCCCGTGAAAGATCCCACCTGGCCACAGACTGCAGCTGTAATGCTATAAAATACATCTCGAAATCTGGCAAATTCAACCCACCCTCTTCACACATGCGTCTCTATGTGCCTATATCTACCCTATGCCTCCCCGTATTCCATAATAGTAACCCTACCTTTGCATCTAGCATCTTGAACACATTTTTACGGGATGTTCGTGAAGAAATAGAGTAATCTAGGGAGCACCACCATATTGCAGAGGGCCACCCTCCCCTTGAGTTACCAAAGTTCACGGCATCTCCTATACACAACAGCACCCTACCCGTGTTGTGTACAAATGTTAATTCCATTTTATGGAATATTTGAACCCCCAGGTACTTGAACGATTCCAGTTCCTATTTTATACCCCAATCCGGCAGTGTATGCCTTTGTGTCGCACACAACCTCGCCAGAGGAAACCGCACAGATTTTTCCCTATTAACCTGAAAACCTGACAGTCTCCTAAGGTTTCCAGAACATCTAGTATAATTGGGAAATTATCCAAGAGGTCCCTTACATGCAATAAAAGCCATCTGCATATAGCAAAATGTTATGCAGCAATCCCCCCTACTTGAATCCTCTTTTCCCAGATGTATCTCCTAAAATATCTAGCGAGTGGTTCCAGTGCAATTGAAAACAATATAGGCGACAGAGGGCAGCCTTGTCTCGTCCCTCGTTCTAGCACCCACCTGGAGGACACCCACTCGCCCATTTAGATTCCTCCATGTGGCCATTATTTAGGGGTTTTGACCAGCCCAGCACGCCGGCCCCCAACCCAAAAGACTCCAGAACTTTAAATAACCACAGCCTTTCAAGTGAATCAAATGCTTTAACTGCATCTAAGGATGCAATTGCCAGATCCTCTGGCGACCCTTAAACCTGATCCATGCAGGCATTGTAGGTTCATTGTCGTAGTGCGCCTTCCCACAAAGCTGCATTGGTCCAGGGGCACTAAGCTAGGCGCTATCTTGGCTAGCTTCATGGCTGATCCTTTCCCCAGGATCTTAGCATCCCCTTTCAATAATAAAATGGGTCTATACAAGGCGCATTCCAATGGGTCCTTGTCCTTCTTCAAAAGGACCGTAATCGCTGCTTCCCGCAGAGTTTTTGGTAGAGAACCTGTCCCGAATGCATTATCATAGATCCTCTTTAGCTGGGGCACCAGAAGCTCTGCAAATGTCTGATAAAACTCCACTGTGAACCCATCACCGCCTGGTGGCTTATTACGTTACAAAGATTTGATGGTATGCAAAATTTCAGTTTACTCAATTGGCACCTCTAACTCTTCTTTAAGGTCTCCTGCCAATCTTGGTAACTGCATCAAGTCCACTAGGTCTGTTGCCTCAAGCGCTGAGTAGGTGCCTTCACCTAAATAAAGCTGTTTATAAAAGAATTGGAATACTTCATTTATCCCCTGCTGAGATGCCACTGGTCTTCCTGTCTAATAAGCCACGCCAAAAGACAGCCCACCTTATCCCTTTCCCCATGAATCCTAATTGTGTACTGGTTCTGTTTGAATCTGGATAGAGAGCCCTGCACATCCTGATGTGACCTCAATGACCTCACAAGCGCCTCAGCCACCGTGGACCCCTTTGCCAACTCCCCCTCCAAACGCTGAATCGAGTTTTTGGTTGCCACCAGGGAATCCCTCAGCAACTTTCTAACCACAGCCACTTTAGAAGTACACATTCGTAGGGATTGTGTCCTCCGACGTATTCCTTATCTTTGATAGATCATCTCCCAGCTTGCTGGCCTCGGAAAAAGAAAATTTCTTATTTATTTTTATTTATTTATTTAATGTGATACAGTCTATTTAATAAACTTTACACATATTAATAAACAAGCATCATATATAGATTAAACTTCCGAGAACAGAATAGCAACAATATGACACTGATATAACATTATAATGATAATAAGCTATTTACATATATAAAATCAATCTCAAAGCTCAAGGCTCAGATAGCATATAAAATGACAAATAAAGAAGGTGCTGAGAAGAGGGGGAACAAAGGGCCGGGGCAGTTACAGTTATAGATTACGAGTGCTGATTTCAGATCTGAATATTCAATATTTCTTCTATCTTAGTCCAGATATTGAAGAGAGCTATCATTTCTCGCATGCTCTCAGAGTTCATGCAGTGATGCCAGAATAATGGCGTTCCAATTGATGCTGGATTATGGGCGAACTTTCCCAGATGACAATGGATTACGTCAATCATAGTGCCGCATTCTGTCAAAACATGCCTTGCTGACTCTAATACTTTGTTTCCTTCACACAGTCGACAAGTGCGTTGTTCCAGTGGTAACTGCTGTCTTCTGCCCGTAACCAGGAGAATAGGCAGTTGGTCCATCCTTAACAAAAGGATAAATCGTCGCAGTTTTTTTGCGGGACATAGTATGAGATACCCTTGGGGTTGCAAAAATGAGTATAGCCTATACTGAACAAATGCGTAGCTTTTCAACGCGCTAAGGTGAGCGAAGTTCTCTAGCCAATCCCACATTTCTACCCTCTTGTCGAGTGCATTTTGAACTTGCTTGGTATATGGGCCAGCTCGCCAGGTCCATCCTATGTTAGCAAGAAGTTTTATCATCGTCGCATATGGAGACTGAGGTTTTTGTTTCTTGCACAATTCTTGGGAGATGGTAAGCAGCAGAGGGTTAGCTGTTGAACTGCGCATTTTCAGAAAGTTACCCAATCTCCTTTTCATGACGATCGCCCTCATAGAGGGTAGCCCTAGTTCTAATCGAATAATTGCCATCGGGACTCCCGGGGACAGGCCAAGTATGCGACGCCAGAATTTCCCCTCGATGACTTGAAGCCAGCTAAGATCTAGGTCAAAAAGTGCATCCAGACCATAAGTCATCATAGGGATGAATACCTGTATGTATAATTGGCGCGTACCCCAGAGTGTAAATCCTCCTTGCTGATTGGTAAAGTTGGCTATTAAAGATGTTATTTGTGCTGCTCGCATTGTACGTGAGAGCTTAAGAGCCCCAAAATCCCCATTGGGCTCAAAATCAATACCTAGATAACGGTAGAGTGGGGCATATGAGATCAGGTTGTTATTCACCCTTAGGTTCACGCGGGACACTTTTTTGCTAGTAAATCTCAGTACCTTGGTTTTGTCTAGGTTAATAATGAGACCATTAGATTCGGCATACTCCCATAATGCAATGGCTGATCTACGTAAGCCACTAATAGTGTGGTCAAAAATGACCAAATCGTCAGCATATGCCATGACGGTACAGGCAGAGTCCCCGATTTTAGGGGGGCAATTATGAGTAGAAGTTAGAGCAAGCGGAATATCATGCACGTACAGATTGTACACTAGGGGGGCAGTCACACAGCCCTGTTTGACCCCCCTATTTTGATATACCTTGCCGGTCAGATGTCCCTCTTGGTCCAATTTTAACCTGACTGAGGTATTCTGATGTAACAATCTGAGAAAATATAGTACGCCAGCAGGGCAGCCTAGAGCAGCCAGTTTAGACCATAGGCGTTCTCTAGGTACCAGATCAAAAGCTGCTTTAAAATCGATGTATAGTGCATATAACGGTGGCTCATCTCTTTTACGGGCTCTTGCTCTTAATAAATTCATTACCATCAAATTGTACCCGGTAGAGTAGCCTTTTCTGAAACCACATTGGAATTTGGATAATATATGAGCCTCGTCTACCCATGTCTGAAGGTCCTTGAGCAGCAAAGCGGCAAACAATTTGCCTGTCGTGTCCAGCATAGAGAGGAGTCTGTAATTATTCGGGTCTAGCCGGTTTCCCTTTTTAAACACCGGGATCAACACGGCTGTTTGCCACGATTTAGGTATCACCCCTTGGTTCAGAATTTTTTCAAACATAATTGTCAACAATCCTGCCCAAAACTCAGGTTGGGCTTTGATAACTATATTGGCTAGGCCATTGGGGCCAGGAGCTCTAGAGGATTTTAGAGTTTTTATCTTATCGAGTATCGCTGTGTATGACATGTCAAATGATATACTAGATCTTGGAGGAGGTGATGGAAAACTCTCCTCAGGCTGTGCGATGGCGTTACGATTCAACAGGAACTCCTCCCATTCCTTTGCACCAATAGGGTTAGCAAGTTGCCCCTTGTTAGTTTCTCTAGCTTCACGTAGCAGTGCCCAGATGCTACGAGTGTTTTTCGAGCAAATGGTGTGAATCAATTTCTGATATGCCAGAGTTCTTTCGGTAAGCCGTAGTTTTTTGATATTGGTTCTATAATTGTTCTTGCATTTCCTAAGAGCCACCCTGATATTTTCTAAAGGTTCGCTCCTTTCAGTAGAGGGCGCTGCGTGTCGACGTCCCTCGAGCGATGTCCCTCGACGGCCTCCGTATCGGCACCAACGTCACCACGCATATAAATAGACTTGCGCAGCGTTCGTTGCTCAGTTCCGTTTTTCCACACTTCGTGGGGCCTCGGAATATCATTGCTCAGTTCTTCAGTCAAATATATCAATATATTCCTCGTGAATACCGACTCGTACTCGATAGCTTCCTCACCCGAACCGACGACTCCACGGTCCGGCTTCAAAAAATGTCAAGACTGTGGAAAGAAAATGTCGTTGACGGATCCTCACAGGATCTGTTTGTGGTGCCTGGGAATCGAGCACCATTGTTCGGAGTGCGAGGACTGCATGTCCATGACGGCGAAAGCCTTGAAGGAGCGTAAGGGGAAGCTCGAGAGAGGTAAGGCAGTTAAAACTTCTTCGAAAGTTTCCTCGGCGGAGTCGAGACATTTGCCTCCTCGCCATCACAAAAGACATTCTCATTCTAGGTCTCGAAGCATTTCACATCACTTTTCGAGATCTAAGCATTCAAAAAAGAGACGTCGAAGATCCCCTTCCTCGTCTTCGTCTTCTTCCGTTTCCCCAAAAAGGGTCTCCTGCCCCACAAAACATAGCTCTCAGGCTGAGTGGGAGGAATTCAGGAAAAAGATGCTAAGCGTCTTCGAGAAAGCGGCCTCAACCCCCTCGAAGACTGCTAAGGGTGATACCCTGGGTGAAAGACCCGAAAAATCAAAAAGGCGCGAGTCGCAGTACCCGGCGAAAGAAGCCACTCGAGAGCGTCATGAACCCTCAAGTAAAGGCAAAGTTGCGTCTTCGACGCCGTCGTCGAAGATCCCTTCGACACATAGATCGGCGTCGTTGACGCCGTTATCGAAGGGTTCTTCGACGCACAGGTCAGTCGAGTCGACGCCGTCTTCGACGTCGAAGCCGAGAAAGGATAAACCCACGGCCACCTCACAGCCAGCGGTCATACCCAGAGCCTCGAGCATGAGAATGTCATCGACAACTTCGAGTAGAATCCCGATACTCTCGAGTTCATCGAGGCCTCTACCACCTTTCTCAACGCCTTTTTCGATGGCTTCGATTGCTTCGAAGCCTTTAACGTCTGCATCAACGACATCGACGTTTTCTCAGCCAATCATGACAAATTTGGCTCCTTCTGCTCTGGAAATGGGATTAATACAATTTTCAAGACCTGACCACTCCAGGGTCTTATCTTCTATTTATGAAGAAGGGGAGGATTCAGATCAGGAAAGACCTTTTGAGTTGCAGGGATCTGCAACTCCTGCACCAGAGGAATTTACCTCTGAGGAAGGTAGGTTGAAAGACCTCCATGAAACCCTACAGGAAGCAAGTGGGTTGGACACTTCCCCAGAAGTGGAATTTGCCACACCAGACGCAGGGGAACATGCTGAAACCCCTTATAGAACCTTGATGGCAAGGATAATAGAGTTTATGGGATGGTCCACACCCTCACCTGCTTTTCAGCAAGACAACCTCACAGACATCTTGGTCAAAGGTCCACAGGAGGATCCTGTGGTGCCATTTCATGTGGCGTTACAGAGGAGAATATTGGCAAACTGGGAAACACCTGAAGTAATCCTGGCAGTTAACAAAAAATTATCAGCTAAATATCGGGTGTCTTCTGCTGACCCTGAATATTTATCCAAACACCCAACTCCGGAGAGTCTGGTTGTTCAGGCAGCTACTTCAGCAGGTAGTAAATCGGCTTACCCTACTGATCCACAGGACAGGGATGATAAGAGATATGACTTTATGGCCAAAAAAGTATTTTCCGCATGTAGCATGGCATTGAAATCCATCAATGCTACTTGTACGCTTGCAAGGTTCAGCCACACACTTTGGGAGTGTGCTTCTTCAGCGGCTGACTGCCTCCCGGAGGGAGAAGAAAGGGAAGCGTTTCTCAACATCATTAAGGATGGTAAGGACGCAATGTGCGAATCCCTTCAGACTGGCATCGATTCTGCTGACAGTATCAGCAGGGCCATGGCGGCAAGTACAACAACCAGGAGATTTGCTTGGTTGCGAAAGTCTGGTTTTGCTCCAGATGTGCAAAGCAGACTCTTGAATATGCCCTTTGACGGCTCTTCTTTGTTTGGTAAGAAGGCGGATGACAGTTTAGAAAAACTACAAACATCAAAGGCAGCAGCAAAATCCTTAGGAGCTGCAATCCGTCAGACACCATATCGCCCCTCAGGAACCTCTTGGAGAGGTAAGTCCTTTCGCTTCTATTCCGCATTCAGAAAGGGCAGAGGACAGCCGGTTCAAAGGGGTCAGAAGAAATTCACCGAGGTGGACGGGGTAAAAACAGAAAAGCCACAGCAGCAGCAGGTGCCTCTTTACCCTCGGCATCTGCATCAGCCGCCTCCAAACCGCTCTGAGGGCTCTCCTCACAAGACACCAATAGGGGGCAGGTTAACTCAACATCTGACGGAATGGCAGGCTATTACGTTAGATGCTTGGGCATTGGAGACAGTTGCCCAAGGTTACTGCCTGCCTTTTCGACGCACCCCTCAGAGTCATCCACCGGGGAACAACTCTCTGAGAGTTCCAGACCCGCTCCTCTTGCAGGAAATTGTAGACCTGCTAGAGAAAGGTGCCATAGAACCGGTACCTGTAGCGGAGAGGAACAAGGGCTGGTACTCTCCCTACTTTCTCATACCGAAGAAAGACGGAGGACTGAGACCTATCTTGGATTTACGAGAATTTAACAAGTTCCTCAGGAAGGACAAGTTCAAGATGGTAACTCTCTCTCAGATCCTTCAGGCCCTCCAGCTCCAGGACTGGCTGGTATCTGTGGACCTCCAGGATGCTTATTTCCATGTGCCAATCCATCTCAAACACAGGAAATACCTGAGGTTCGCAATTGGCGGCTCTCATAAATTTTGAGTTCTGCCATTTGGGCTGACCTCCGCCCCGAGGGTCTTCACCAAGCTAATGTTGGTAGTGGCAGCAAGTCTAAGGAGGGAAGGGAGCCACGCCTACCCCTACCTGGACGATTGGCTGATCAGAGCTGTATCTTCGGAACAAGCTCAGATCCAGCTAGATTATGTCTGCCACTTCCTTCACAAACTAGGCTTCTCCCTAAATTTAAAGAAGTCACAGATGATACCATCACAGAGACTCCAGTTCATTGGAGCGGTCCTGGACACTTCCCTGGGAAAAGCCTTGCCACCAGAGGGGAGGGCTCAAGATATTCTGCAGATGGTCACCAAGTTTCAAAATGCCCAACGTCTCCCAGCCTTCGACTTTTTGAGGTTGCTAGGCCTCATGGCATCCTGCATCTTCCTTGTGCCAGAGGCTCGCCTGAGAATGAGATCTCTTCAGTGGGCACTGAGAACTCAGTGGTCGCAATTCTCAGGGAGAATGACAGACCCCCTTCAGATTTCGGACAAGGTGGCTCCAGACCTTCAGTGGTGGGCCTGCCAGGAAAACATCTTGAAGGGGGAACTGTTTTGGCAACCATGGCCGGAGATAACAGTAGTCACAGATGCCTCACTCACGGGGTGGGGAGCCCATACCAACGACTTGACCATCAGCGGTCGTTGGTCTCCATCGGAGTCCAGACTACATATCAACCTGTTAGAGCTGAGAGCAATCAGACTAGCCCTGAAGGCTTTTCTGCCATCTGTACAAGGGAAAAATGTCCTGATAATGACGGACAACACAGTGGCCATGCACTACCTCAACAAAAGAGGAGGCGTAGGATCACTACCACTGTGCAGAGAGGCAATGCAGCTCTGGTTTTGGGCAATTCAAGAAGGAATCTCTCTATCGGCAGTCCACCTAGCCGGAGAGAAGAACTTGACGGCGGACGCTCTGAGCAGGCAGGGCACAGTCTCCCACGAGTGGGATCTAGCTCAGGAAGTCCTTCAGGAGATCTTCGCCCTTTGGGGAGCCCCTCAAGTGCATCTGTTTGTCACCAGTACCAACAGAAAGTGCGATCTGTTCTGTTCAAGGGAATTTCCCCCGAGAGGAGCTCTAGGGGACGCGTTCGTAGTGGACTGGGAGTTTCCACTCCTGTACGTGTTTCCACCAGTTCCTGACATTCCTCAAATGATCAGGAGGTTGAGAAGATTCCGGAGAACCATGATCCTAATTGCCCCAGACTGGGCCAGGAGAACGAGGTACCCGGACCTTCTGGACATGTCCATCTGCCCTCCAATTCGTCTTCTACTCAAGGAGAATCTTCTCTCACAGAAGGGAGGTCAGGTTCTCCATCCAGACATCAGAACCCTCAACCTTCAAGCCTGGCTTCTGAAAGGTTAAGATATAAGGATTGGGACCTCCTTGATGACATCATGGAAGTGTTGCTTTCGGCCAGAAGGCCAGCAACAAAGTCTTTATACTGCTGCCGTTGGAACAAGTTTTGCAGCTGGTGTAGAAAAGAGAATATCGACCCCTTTTCATGTGGTACACCAACGGTGTTATCCTTTCTACTCTACTTGGCAAATTCAGGCCTTCAAGTTGGCACTATCAAGGGCTATCTCGCAGCGCTATTGATCTTCAAGCGCACTGCGGAGGAACCTTCGTATTTCAAATTACCCTTAGTAATACAATTTCTAAAGGGATTAACTAATGTCTACCCTCCAAGACCTTTCCAGGTTCCTTTATGGGACTTAAATGTAGTCTTAAATTTCCTGATGGGTACATTTCTCACCCTTAAAACTGTCTTATTAGTGGCTTTAACATCTGCTAGAAGGGTGAGCGAATTACAAGCTCTGTCTTGTAAACCCCCTCATACTATTTTTCATAAAGACAAGGTTGTCCTACAGGTGAAGCCTAATTTCCTCCCAAAGGTGGTTTCTGAATTCCACATCACTCAGAAAATGACTTTACCTTCATTCTATCCGCCTCCCCATCCGGGGAAAGAGGAAGAAAGGCTACATAGGCTGGACCCAAGGCGGGCTTTAAGCTTTTACATCAGCAGACTTGCTAGGATAAGGCAAGCAGACCAACTGTTTGTGGGTTACTCAGAGCACAAGTTGGGACTACCGATAACAAAACAAACCATTTCCAGATGGATTATTTTGGCCACCCTGGAATATTACAAACTGGCAGGGAAAGAGCCTCCTCAAAATCTTAGGGCTCATTCAACCAGGGGTATTGCAGCCTCCTCGGCCCTCCAAAGAGGGGTGCCGGTTCGAGACATATGTGCGGCTGCCACATGGTCGTCCGCACATACCTTCACAAGAATTTACAACCTGGATTCCTCCTCTAGTCAAGAGACTAGGTTTGGCAAAGCCGTATTACATTCGGTTCATTCCTAAAAGGAAACATGGCGTTTTACTCCCACCTCCAATTGCATACCACTGCTATGGGAGTCTATGAAAGATAAGGAATATGTCGGAGGACACAATACCTTCGAAGAACAAGTTACTTCTTACCTTGTAACGTTCTTTCGATGGGATGTTCCTCCGACGTATTCCTTATCGCCCCTCCCATCCATCCCCGCAGTAATACTTCCCTTGTGGTTGCAGCTTACGCTCCTTCAAGGTCAATAACCAATTCATTTAAAACAACTGTTAACGTCAAAACGGAACTGAGCAACGGACGCTGCGCGAGTCTATTTATACGCGTGGTGACGTCGGTGCCGATACGGAGGCCGTCGAGGGACATCGGCTCGAGGGACGTCGACGCGCAGCGCCCTCTACTGAAAAAAATGTTTTCCGAGGCCAGCAAGCTGGGAGATGATCTATCAAAGATAAGGAATACGTCGGAGGAACATCCCATCTAAAGAACGTTACAAGGTAAGAAGTAACTTGTTCTACTCCTCATTGACACCTTAAAGGCTTCCCACTGCGTCCCTACATCCTCCACAGACCCTTCATTCAGCTAAAAAACTGATTTCCCACCTTAATGTGGTGTGAGTCTCTGCCCAAAGTCTCCTCAATGGCCCCTGAAGGACTGTCACCAGCGGAGAATTATCGGATATGAACCTTCCTAAATATTCAGCATCTGCAAACCAATGAAAGGGTTCCCTCCCCACAAATATATAATCCAAACGTGAATGGGAGTCATGAGCTTTAGAATAATATGAATAACCTCTCAGCGGCCCGTGCAGTTCCCTCCATAATTCTACCAAATCTAATTCCGTAGTGACCTGACATAGTGATCCTGAAGCTAGTTGCTTTGCAAGGCCCAGTTTCCCTGTGCAATCCAGTTCGTGGCTCAGAAAGCAATTGAAATCATCCCTCCCCCATAGAAACAAAGCCGGATCCATATTGCTCCACCAACCACAGTAGAGTCTTTATCACCTATATTTGGGGCATATGAGTCGGTTATACAAATGTCTCTTCCCCTCTAATGTGCCCACCAATACTACAGTTCTACTTTCTGGATTGCTGATTATTTTAGTGAATTCAATGTACACTCCCACAGCCACCCAAATCAAGACCCATCTAGCAAAGGAAGAATACAAACAACCGAACACTCTTGCTTCCAAATGGGCCTCCAATGTCTTTAAATCCACTCCCTGTAAGTGTGTCTCTTGGAGCAACGCTACCTGTACTTTTTGGCACCTCCCTACTTGCATCCTTTTTACACCTTTACCCAAGTCTTGTACATTCCAGGTGCCTATCTGTAAATGTCTATATCCTGTGGAATTCAAAAGTAATGCCTCCACATACTGAATAAAATCCACATACTCACACCATCCATACCCCCAAAATCTTGACCCAGCATAACTGTCATTACCATCTGTGAACCTCCACCCCTGCCAGAATGCCCCCTCAACCCTTCTCTTCCCAACAATGTACCCAGCGAACGCCCAACCCACCCCACATCCCTCCTCCTCCATCCACACCCTCACCTACCCTCCACAACGACCCACCCTTCAATATAACTGATCCACCAGATCCTCCATCCACCCCCATCACTCCACCACTGAATATCGGACATAGGTCGCAAGGGGAGATCCAGTCCTTGCCCCTGACCGTCCCGTCCAACACCTTCATTCGTCCTCCCTCCTCTCCCCTAGCCAGAACAACACCAACAAGTGAATAACATATCATCAGTCCACCCCTGCCATCTATATGGGATATCTGTGAGAGGTGTCTCACCCGCTAGTCCCCAGGGATCTGTTAACCAGATGGCCAGGACACGGTCATAGCTTTTGGATCCAGTTCCTGGGGGTAGACCAGTGTGGGTGGATCATCTCGATGAGGGGTCTTCGGGAGTGGGAATGGAACATCGGATGGTGAGACACGGTATCCCCTTCCCTGTAACACCTTTTCCCCATCCTACCAGCTAGGATATTTAGGAACTCCGCCTCCCCGCCCCCCTTCTCCCGATGCAAACACTTTCTCATGGACAGCTCACTGTGAGAGAACACAGACTAACACCCGAGCCGTATACCTGACATGTCCCAACACAATGGTCAGGCAGAGTCAGGCAATTAATAATCATTTTACACACCTGACTTCCATAACACTAACCCTACATGGATAAAAGGAGCACGAAAGCACACTCTGAGCAAGGCAAAGCACACGAGGAAGCAGCAGGTTCCAAGATGGCAGTTTAATATGGGGAGAAAGACGGCAAGACCAGAGAGGGTTGCAAGGAGGAAAATGCCCTTGACCTTTTCAAAGAAAAAATATTACTTTCACCAGCCTTCGAGAATCAGAAACATAAAACCTGGAATTAAAGCTGAAGAAACCTGCATTGTGTGTCAGAGGTACCCGGGGCTCAACTGCATCGATAGCTGAGGCAGGGAGGATCGTTTTCCACCATGGTACTGTCCTTGGCTCCTACAACAAAGCAGCACGAGTAAAGTCAGCACAGCCGGTGAGTCGGGGAAACTGATAGTAGAACGGTCTGTGTTAGAACCAAGGTTGCATGCAGCAACATTGCATGGATAAATCTGAAGAGAACAGTGTGTGAAGCGTATGTGACAAGAGATCATTAAACAGCGAAGGAGTGATTGAAATTTTGAAGCTAAGATAGATACCATATACAGAGTGGTCCAGTGCCACGTGGGTGCTCATGCGAAGCTCTATGTTAGGTATCCAACTGAGAGGTGTCAAATGTAAAAAGGAATTGTGAAATCGAAGTGGCCCTGCAACGGGTCAAGCTAAACCCTGTGCACATTCGAAAGTCTTCGATAGTTAATTGGAACTGAAATTGGTCCGAGCCCGGCTGAGGGAGACTGTGTAACAGGAAGGATCCAGGGTAAACCGTGAGTCACCTGAGAAAGAATATTCTCTGAACATTAAAAAGTGGATCTGAGCCCAGAAGAGGGGGATTCAAAATCACGATCATTGTATGAAAAGGGACCAGAGCCCGGCTGAGTGGGATCCAGGGTGAAAGTGAATCACCTGAATTGAATACTTGTAAAAGGAAAGGAACTTTCTGTTTGTTTTGGTACATCAGGCCCTCTGAATCAAGAGACTTTGATAAGTAAAGTGACTTGGGCACAGAAGGCCCTGATGCTGGTAATTAAACTGTAAAGTAGCAGCCAAAGAAGCCATTGAGTGAGAGCTTGAGTGAACAGCCTTGTCCCGTGCTGAAAACGTGGGGAAGGGAGGCCAAGTGCTTGAACATCCTGACATATCATTTTTGTGAACACTTCTTTCTTTTTCATAAACACTACTCCACATTATTTGTATTTAGAGGTTAGGATTGGCAATCGTTTTTTTTAGTAAAGGCCCTTTTCTTTTGACTAGACTCCACTAGAACTGCATTATTATTATTTGATGGTCATAGCTTGCTCCCATCTGTAGATAGGTGTTTATCACACCTTTGTTGAAGTTCAATAAACACCCTTGAACTGTGGCCACTTGTGTCCATCTTACTGTTGATACCATGCCTTCCTTACATATCCTGCAAGTCCCTTCATGGCGCCTGCTCTCAGTCTCCCCTTTCTGCACCTTGGAGTTTGGCTGTCTCATCTTCAACCAATTCCAAGCCCCTTGCAGGGGAGAAAATGTGATTTACCATCATCAATCACGTTTAATTTCGCTGGGAAGAGCAGCATATATTTTAGATTGTCCTCCCGGAGGCAATGGCGAACTGCGTCACGTGACCTCCTTTGCTTCTGGACCTCCTGTGTAAAGTTCGGAAAAATGAGAATTCTGGCATTACCCACTTTAAAATGACGCAGTCTACGAGACTCTTTCAGTATAGCATCCCTAGCTCTAAAATTGAGTAACCTGGCCAATATTGCTCTTGGGTAGCCTCCCGGGAGGTGAGGTCTGCCTGGCGCTCTGTGCACCCTTTCCACCAAAAGGAATTTGAAGAGGCCTCTGATTCGCAGTGTCTCCAGAATCAATTTCTCCACATACAACTTCACACCCAACCCTTCCTTTCCCTCTGGCACTCTAACCAGGTGTATGTTGCACCTCAGAGAGCAACCCTCCACATCCTCCTCCCTCAGCTTCAGGGTTTTCATCGCCCCCCACCAAACCTCTCACATGATTGTGTAACACCAACAGTTCATACTCCACAGTGCTCACCCTCCACAGTGCTCACCCTTTGCTCCACTTAAGTCACCCTCTGACAAACATTCCGTAAACCTGCTCTTTCCAAATAAATATTCGCTAACACCTCCTTGATCTTGCCTTCCAATGACGTCCTAGAATCCTGAATTACAGTGAGGAGGCCATCCAGCATGACACCACTCACCTCCTTGTGCAGTATCCATCCTCCCCTTCCACTTGTTTACCCTGCTTGGGTTTTGCACCAACATAATTCGCCATTCGCTGCTGCCCTTTCAACATGATGAGCCTTGTGGAGCACCAACAGTTTGAGGAGTGAGTTGGGAGGTGTTGTTGCTACAGGAGACAGATACATTTTAAGGTGCCAGGTACGATTCAGTCCAGGCAAGGTGCTTGATCGCGAATCCCAAGAAGAAAAAGAGTATTAAAGAGATCAGAGTGATCAGCATTGTCAAGAGCAGCGCACAGGTCAAGGAGAGTTGGGATAGAGGATAGGTTAGAATGCTTGTCAGATTTCATGAAGTTGGAGACATTCATGAGAGCAGTTTCTGTGGGGTGTTGCGTTACAGCTTCTCCCACTGGGAAAGGTCAGGGACCCTACCAGGGCTCCCTGGAACCGCTGTTGGACTTGGATGGTCAAACCACATGGGAGACAGCCGCCCAAGGCCAGGGACATCCCCCCCGACCATCCTGGAGCGCTGACTGGGCTGCATTACAGAATTTCCCTCGGGGGAGGGAAGGAGACCATGCTGGGGCTCCCTGGAGCTGCCGCTGTGCTTGGGGATGGTACACCCACATGGGAAACTGATGCCCACGGCCGGGGGCATCACCTCGAACCGCTCTGGAGTATTTGCTGGCCTGTGTTACAGATTTTCCCCACTAGGGAGTCCGGGCAGTATGCCAATACCTCCCTGAAGGGAAAAGCTGTAACACAGCCCAGTCAGAACTCCAGGATGGGTGGAGGTGTTGTCCCCACAGCCTTTCCCTCTGGGGAAGAATAGGGACCCTGCTGGAACTGCCACTGGACTCGGGGATGGTTGACTCACATGGGAAACAGTCACCCAAGGCCAGGGACATCACCCACAACAATTCCTGGAGCTATGGCTCTGCTGCATTACAAAATTTCCCTCGTGGAAGGGATGGGGACCCTGCCGGGGCTCCCTGGAACCACTGCTGGGCTTAGGGATGGTCAAACCACATGGGAGAAAGCCGCCCAATGCCAGGGACATCACCCCCGACCATCCTGGAGCGCTGGCTGGGCAACGTTACAGATATTCCCTCGGGGGAGGGAAGGGTACCCTGCCGGGGCTCCCTGGAACTGCTGCTGTGCTTGCGGACAGTACACGCACAAGTTAAATGGATGTCCAAGGCCGGGGACAGCACCGGCACCCGTCTTGGAGTTCTGGCTGGGCTGCGTTACAGCTTTTCTCTTCGGGGAGGTTTTGGCACACTGCCCGGACTCCCTGGTGGGGAAAAGCTGTAACGCAGGCTATCCAGAGCTCCAGGAAAATCGGGGTAATGTCCCTGGCCTTGGGCGGCTGTCTCCCATGTGGTTTGACCATCTGCAAGTTCAGCGGTATTCCCTGGGAGCCCCGACAGGGTACCCGAACTTTCCCAGAGAGACAAGCTGCAACACAGGCCAGCCAGAGCTCCAAGATAGTCGGGGGTAATGTCCCTGGTCTTGGGGGGCTGTCTCCCATGTGGGTTGACAATCCGCAGGTGCAGCGGCTGTCCCAGGGAGCCCTGGCAGGGTCCCCATCCCTTCCCCAACTTCCCCAAGGGAAATTCTGTAATGCAGCCGAGCCAGAGCTCTAGGATTCTTTTGGGGTTGATGTCCCTGGCCTTGGGTGGCTGTCTCCCATGTGGGTCGACCGCCCCCAAGTCCAGTGGCCGTTCGGGCAGGGTGCCCATTCTTCCCTGGAGGGAAAGGCTGTAACGCAGCCCAGCCAGAGCTCCAGGCTGGGCTTGGGGATGGTCGACCCACATGGGAGAAGGGTGCCCAAGGCCAGGGACATCACCCCCGACCATCCTGAAGGTCTGGCTGGGATGCGTTACAGAATTTCCCTTGGGGAAGGGATGGCAACCCAGCCGGGGCTCCCTGGGACAGCCGCAGCACTTGAGGATGGTCGCCCCATATGGGGGACAGCCCACCAAGGTCAGAGGCATTACCCCCGACTATCCTGGGGCTCTGGCTGGCCTGCGTTACAGCTTCTTGTTGTGCTCCGTTCATTCATGCATACCCAAGCCTCAAGAATGACACGGAGCCAATGCTGCAGTGAACCATCTTTATTCACTCCCTGACACCAACTGCCGTTTCCTTCCCCGGCCCCCTCCTTTTCCCTTTCTCCCCCGCTCCTTCTCTGTTGCCGCTCTTAAAGGGGTAGTGTCCCTTTATTCATGTACAACACCTCCCCCGTACTTAACATGAGAGTCCAGTTACATCTGTTCGATGAGCCTCACTGGCTTCTTTATTGTCCTAGGGGTCTCCCTGGTGATTCTCGGCTTTCGCCGGTCAATTCCACTGGGGGTTCTGTTTCTTCTTCCTCGCTGGTGTTCTCGTCGGGTGTTTCTTGTGTTTCATGTTCCTCCAGATATAACTCCCTGAGGAATGAGGAGTTGTGGGTAATGTCTCCTAGTTCTCCGGTTTCTGTGATCATGGGCCTCTTGATGGCTGTGATTGTTCGTGGCTCTGGGCTGTATCGAGTGTCCGTTTTCTTGCGTTGTGTTTGTCGCACCAGGACTGTTTGCTCGATCTCTAGTCGTTGTTCTTTCGCTCTCCTTTTTGTGTCAGCCCATTGCTTGGCCTTCCTCTTCCTCTCGGTGTCTCGTTCTCTGACGGTTAGGTCTTCTTCAGGTGTGTGGTCCTTCCATCTGGGAATGCGTGTTCTGGGTTGATCTCTCACCATGAGTTCAGCTGGTGGCCTGTCATTTGACGACAGGTGCAAGATTTTTTTAGTGACCTCATGTGCCCGGTTGTCAACTTTGTCCAGTAGGGGGTGTCTGGATGGATAGTCCGCTGGGTCTGCGTCTCCTCCTGGTTTGTGGACAATAGTATAATCGTCCTCTTGCAGTCTTATTCCCCCTCGTTCTATGCGGGGTGGCATTTTCATTTTGGTGTTCCCACAGGTTGGTGTTAGGGCTTTGTCATGTTGCTCTTGATCCCTTCCAGGTATTGAGATGTCGTTGAGAAGAAGAAGTTGGATTTCTTTTGATACCTGTTCTTGGAGGTGGAAACCCACTTTCCGTGGGTGTTGTGGAACTGGCCTGACGTTTTTGTCTATATGTAGATTGATGCATGGCCCTTTTAGCATCCCTACCCCTTCGAACAGTTTGGGGAAAGTGTTCTTGAGTTCTCTTTTTGCCAGTAGTCTGTCTATGATTGCCCTGACGGGTTCGCATGGTAGTGGTAGTCCTTCAATGACCTCCGACTGGTCATAGTGTAGGTCAATCAGGGCAAGTGCGTTAGCTGTCCTGTAACTGAGAAGGCAGCGGCCAATAGCTGGGCTTCTTATCACATGTATCGTGGCGGTTACTGTGATGCCTCTGTGTCGTAGGTCGCATTGAAATTTCCCTTTTGATGTCATGGGTTGGGTTGCTCCCCATTGGAAGATGTGTGTCCTAGACTCTTGGATGGGGTATGTTGAAGCTATTTCACGATAGATGTCTTCATTCATGACGTTGACCGTCGCTCCTGTATCAACAATAAATCTGTTTTGGGTTCTTCCCATCTGAATTGTTACTCTGGGAGCCGCGGTGTCCTCCTCCTCTACGCTGAGAAGGCATACATACTCTCGGTCGTAGCCGTCCTGTAGGTATGGAGGCTGTTCGTTTCCACTTGGTGGATAGTGTGGTGGGGGGTAAGGGTATGGCTCCCTGTCACGTTCCCGGTTGTCTGGTGCTTCCACTCTGCGGGTGTCTTCGCGTTCCAGTTCCCGCATGAAGTCATCCTGATAGGCATCGTATAATTCGTGGTCTTTCCTGTCTGGTTCGATCTGAAGTCCTTCCAAGGCTCTCACTGTGTTTGGGCGTTGATATGATGGCGCGAGAGGTGCATTCCTGTCCACATGGTGATGCTGTTCTTTATGTGCGTCCATCGTGCGAGGGGCAGATTGTGGGCGTGCTGATCCTCCTTCCGGTAGTAGTTCTTTGCACATCACTTGGAAGTGGTTCTCCATTCCGCATCTCATGCATCGTTGCCCAATGGCGGGGCACGGTCCTCTGTGTGGATATTCGAATCCGCAGCGATAGCATTGGCGGTCACCCTGTGCTCGTTGTGTCGGGTACCTCTGGTTGGTCCTTGGTTGGGTGTTTGGCTGGCGGGCGTAGGGATGTATTGCGGCTATGGTTTCTCCCTTTTTTGGGTTCTCAATGGCTGCTGCTTGAATGTCCACTCTTTCGTATACCCTGGCTAGGTCTAGCACCTCTTTTAGGGATAGGGGTTTCTTGAGGAGGTGCTTCCGGAACATCGAGGATGCACACCCTTCTATGATGCGTAATCTAATGGCTTCTTCGTCATTAAAGTTAGCAAAGTCACATTTGGATATTTTCCTCTGAAGACGTATTACGAACTCCCCTATTGATTCGTGAGGTAGCTGGCCACATTGGTTGAAAGTGTACCTTTCATAGTCCCGGTTGGGTGAGATGACCAGTTTTTCGTGAATGGCTTGCAGGAGTCTTGCATATGTGGTGCGATCTTGTGGAGGGATCGTGCGTATAATATTTTTGATTTCTCTCCCTGCGACATTTGCAAATATGCTCAGTATGTTGGGAGGTTCTTGTGTGCCGATGGCACCCACGAAGTCGTCAAATTCCTCCATCCATTCTTCCCATCTCTGCCCCTGGTCATGGTGTGGGTTTAGCGTGAACGGGGCAGGTCTCCTCATTAGGCTTGCGTGAGAGGAGGGAGCTCCTGGTGGTGGTGGTGGTGCATTAGGGTCTGCCGCGTCTGCAGATGACATGGCGGTATCCTGGTGTGTAGCGTGGAGTGCTGCGTCGCGGATGCTCGGGGTGCTCTGGTAGGCTTTTGCACCGTGGTTCTCTTGAACTGCTGCGGTGTATGTTCGTCCACTGGGGCACGTTGTTCACCCTCTGCTTTTTGTGTGACAATGTCACCTTCGGGTTCTTGCAAAATTTTGTTTTCCAGGTGTTTCCACCGATGTCACGTAGGTGGGAGACTCGGGGTTCCCCTTTGCAAATGTTACCTTTGGGTGTGTCTGCTGGTGTGTCACGTGGGTGGGAGACTCGGGGTTCCCTTTTGCAGGTGTCACCTTCGGGTGATTTCACTGGTTCCCTGATGTGTCACGTGGGTGGGAGACTCGGGGTTCCCTTTGCAGGTGTCACCTTCGGGTGATTTTGCTGGTTCCCTGATGTGTCACGTGGGTGGGAGACTCGGGGTTCCCTTTTCGCTACCCCTTTCCGACTCCTTACTTGAGGGTGGATGCCGCGAGCCTGCGGGTCTCCTCTTCCGTGACGTGTGGGCCTGCTGAGTTCCCTCGTGGTCTCCTTCCTCTTGTGGGCCTCTTCTGGTCCGCGGGCTCCGCTCGTTGTTGGCGTCCGCGGTCCTCTTCTTGTCGAGGTGCGCGGGACCTCCTCTGCTGGGCGCTGCGGTCCTGGTCGGCTGGGCTGTTGTCGGCGGGCTTCCGTCGCCGGGCACTTCGGTCTCGGGCGCACGGGCCCCTCGATCACCTGGTCGGCTGGGCCAGCTGCCGGTGGGCCTCCGCTGCTGGGCTCTTCGCTGCTGGGCTCTGCAGTTGGGGCGCACGGGCCTCTCGATCTTCCGGTCGGCTGGTTAGCTGGCAGTCCTCCGCTGTCGGGTTCCTCGCCACCGGGCTCTCCAGTCTTGGGCGCACGGTCCTCCCCGATCTTCTGGTCGGCTGGTCTGCTGCTGGCAGGCCACCGCTGCTGGGCTCCACTCTGCTGGGCTCTCCGGTCCTGATACGCTGTAGGGCACACGGGCCTACCTGGTCTGCTGGGCTCACGAGCCCTCCTTAACTGCTGGGCACACGGGCCCTCCCTGAACGCTGCTGGGCTCGCAGGCCCTCCTCACACTGCTGGGCTCACGGGCCCTTCAAGCTGCTGGGCACACGGGCCCTCCCTGGACGTTGCTGGGCACACGGGCCCTCCAATCACTGCTGGGCTCACGGGCCCTTCAGGCTGCTGGGCACACGGGCCCTCCACTCACTGCTGGGCTCACAGGCCCTCCTCACACTGCTGGGCTCACGGGCCCTTCAAGCTGCTGGGCACACGGGCCCTCCCCGGACGCTGCTGGGCACACGGGCCCTCCAATCACTGCTGGGCTCACGGGCCCTTCAAGCTGCTGGGCACACGGGCCCTCCACTCACTGCTGCCGGCACCCACGGGTTCGCATCGGCTTCGTCGCCAGTGTTGTGCTCCGTTCATTCATGCATACCCAAGCCTCAAGAATGACACGGAGCCAATGCTGCAGTGAACCATCTTTATTCACTCCCTGACACCAACTGCCGTTTCCTTCCCCGGCCCCCTCCTTTTCCCTTTCTCCCCCGCTCCTTCTCTGTTGCCGCTCTTAAAGGGGTAGTGTCCCTTTATTCATGTACAACACTTCTCCCTCTGGGAAAGGTCTGGGGCCCTGCCGGGGCTCCCTGGAACCACTGTGGGGCTTGGGGACGGTCAAACCACATGGGAGACAGCCGCCCAAGGCCAGGGACATCACCTCCGACCATCCTGGAGTGCTGGCTGGGCTGCGTTAAAAATACCCCTTGGGGGAGGGAAAGGGACCCTGCCGGGGCTTCCTGGAGCTGCTGCTGTACTTGGGGACGGTACACCCACATTGGAAACGGATGTCCAAGGCCAGGGACATCACCTCCAACCGTTCTGGAGTTCTGGCTGGGCTGCGTTACAACACTTCCCTTCGGGGAGGTAGTGGCACACTGCTGGGACTCCCTGGTGGAGAAAAGCTGTAACACAGGCCAGCAATAACTCCAGGACAGTTTGAGGTGATGTCCGTTTCCCATGTGGGTATACCGTCCCCAAGCACAGCGGCAGTGCCAGGGAGCCCCTGGCAGGGTCCCCTTCCCTCCCCAGAGGCACATTCTGTAACGCAGCCCAGCCAGCGCTCCATGATGGGTGGGGGTGATGTCTCTTGCCATGGGTGGCTGTCTCCCATGTGGTTTGACTGTCCCCAAGTCCAGCAGCGGTTCCAGGGAGCTCGGCAGGGTTCCCGACCTTTCCGAGAGGGAGAAGCTGTAACGCAAGCCAGCCAGAGCTCCAGGAAAGTCGGGGGTAATGTCCCTGGCCTTGGGCGGCTGTCTCCCATTTGATTTGACCATCCCCAACCCCAGCAGCGGTTCCAGGGAGCCTGGGCAGGGTCCCCGTCTTTTCCCAGAGGGAGAATCTGTGACGCAACCCAGCCAGAGCTCCGGGTGGTAAGGGGGTCATGTCCCTGGCCTTGGGCTGGCTGACTCCCATGTGGGTTGAACGTCCCCAAGCCCAGCGGTGGGTCCCGGGAGGCCCAGGACATTCCCCGTCCTCCCCCGAAGGGAGAAGCTGTAACGCAGGCCAGCCAGAATACCAGGATGGTTGGGGATCACGTACCTGGCCTTGGGCACCCGTCTCCCATGTGGGTTGACCATCCCAAGTGCAGCGGCAGTCCCAGGGACCCCTGGCAGGATCCCCATTCCTCCCTGGAGGTGACATCTATAACGCAGCACAGCCAGAGGTGCAGCCTGGGCTTGCGGACGGTCAACCCATATGGGAGACAGCCGCTCACAGGGAAACACCAATGTTATGCTGGCATGGGGGATCATTTGTGACCTGACCCTGCAATTGTGTCCCAGCCCACCAAAATACCTCCCCAGATGGCCTACTCCTGCCCACACCACCAACAATCCAGTCCCAGTCCCACCCACCCCACTGACAATGGTCCCTAACTGTAGAATAATATAAAACAGTACTCGCATAACGTTGCAGCTGCTTGCGTAGAAAATGCTGTAAACGAAACAAAAAACATTCACTACCTACGGTCATCCCAGCAAAAACAAATCATAACTACTACTCTCTGATCATGGCCCCCCTTTCAAGCCATCCCTGGTGGTCTACTGACCCTCACTCCCCCTCAGTAAAAACACATTTGCCCCTTCCTAGGGGCAGATCTGCCCCCGGGAGGGCTACATGAGAGCCCCCATCCATTTGGGGTGGGAGGGGGCGGGCCACCCCCCTTTTCATTATGTAAGTCGCTGGTGGTTTAGGGTGCCCCCCCAACAACATAGATTGTTTGTTTTGCCACTAGCCTAGAGGCTGTGCCAATCTGCCCCCAGGGTGGGCAAAACGTACTGCCCCATGCTTGGGGGGGGCATGTACCAAGATTTCTGGTGGGCCTCTCCCCCCACCCCAAATGGTTGGGGGACATCTCATGTAGCCCTCCCAGGGGCAGAAATCTATCCCCAGGCAGGGCTTCATGGGGTGCTCTCCCATCCACTTAGGGTGAGGGAGAGGACCACCCCCCCCTTTCATTATACAATAATCCTTGTGGCCTAGTGGGCCCCCAACCCCACCCAGATCTTTTTTTTGTGTGTTTACCTTCCCCCCTAGCGGCTGCCCCCAGGAGGCCCAAAACGTGTGGCCCCATGCTTTGGGGGCTAGGGGGGAAGAGGGCCGCTTACATAGTAAGCAGCCCCTTTCACCCCCACTTCAGAAATCGATCCCTGGTGGTCCAGTGGGCATTACTGGGCGCGGATCGAGCGCTCTCGCTCAATCCCCGCCCAGCAATGCTTCAAAAAAGGTGTTGTTGGAAAGGGGAAGAGTCTCCCCTTTCCAACGACACCTACCTCGATTGGAAAAGGCACAATAGTGCCTCACATCGAGGGAGAAAGCGAAGGAAACGTACCTTCTGTTTTCACTGTGGCAAGAAATGGCTGCCGCAGTGATATTTACTTTGTTTCAGGTCAGATTACGCGTGCTGACGTGAAACTGAAGGAAATCCAACCCCCAGGCTGTGAGGAGGAATCGCCTCCTCGCATAGCCCCAGGGTTGGATTTCAGTTTTGTGTGATCCCTGCTTTGTAGTGATCACACAAAACGGAATGCCAAAAAGGACGAGCTATCTCGTCTTTGGCACTGCAAATGTAATGTCAAGGATGGGATAGCTCATCCTTGGCATTTAAGAGGTTAAAGTAGTGCAGAAGGAGAAGCACAGGGCAAAAGTTAGCCGGTAGGTTTGGGTCAGCCCCTTGCTTTTTTAGGACAAGGATGACCTTGGCTGTTTTGAAAATAGAGGGCAAGCAAGCAGAGGACGGGTAGAAGAGTTCAGTGAGGGGAGAGGCCACTAAAGGGGCAATATGCTTGACTAGCTGAGGTGCAAGAGGGTCTGATGGGGCACAAGAGGTGTTAACCTTCATTAGTAGAGATAGGACTTCTTCAGTATTAGTGTGACTAAAGTGAAAGATAGAAGCAAAGGTTGATAGTAGAGTAGGCAGAGTGTTGCATGTAGGAGGAGGGAGGATGAGGAAGGTCAGGAGAGAGTCTCTCATTTTTGACATTTTTGCAGCAAAGTATTCAGCTAGGTCATTAGCTGTGAGAGTGCAGTTGTTAGTCATAGGCTTAGGAGGAGTGAGTATAGGGTACCCTGAAAACGGGCGAAGATGGTTGGAGTGAGAGTCAATGATGGTGAGGTAGAATTCCCTTTTTGTTCTATCAAGAGAGGACTTGAGAGAATTCAGGGCAGAGAGGTATTGTTGCATGTCCTCATGCATGTGGCTTCACCTCCATTTGCGCATCAGCTGATGCATCTCTGTGCGGGAAAAGTGTATGAATGGGGTGGCCCATGGTTGATGATGCTGAGACTTGGGGGTGAAAGTTAGCAGTGGGAGGTCAGAGGACAATGAGTCACATAGTAGGATTAGAAGCTGGAGGAGGCAGTGATAGTGGTATAGCCATCAGGTGTAAAGGAGAAGAGTGAGAACTGTAGGTCAGAGAGAAAGGGAGAAATAGCAGAAGGTTTACATTTCCTTTTAGTAATATGTGAGGCAAGGTGTCAGGAGAAGCCAGAGGGCGGAAAGGATTTGGTTGTGGAAACAATAGTGATCAGATGGGGATGGTGTGACAGAAGTATAAGTGGCTGAGAGAGAGGTGTAGATGAATAAGAGATGCAAAGAGTTACCCCCGATGTGGGTTGGTAGTTTGTGGATAGAGTGGAGAGTGTGATTCCTCAGAAAAGACTGAAGTTCAGATTGCTGAGAAGTGGTTGGCGAGGAGGGAATATTAAAGTCACCTAAGAGTATTTTAGTTGAAAGAATCAAGGAGTAGGCTGAGTTCATCAAAGAATGGTCCAGTGGGACCTTGAGGGCGGTAGATGGAGATGATGTGAACCCAGTAAAGCAGAGCAGTAGTAGAGATGGTGAATTCAAAAGAAGTCGGAGAGGTTGTGGCATTGGAGTTTTGTGAGACGTTGAGGTGGGAAAGAGAGTAAGTGTCCGGTGCCTCCACCTCTGCCATTCAGATGGGGAGAGTGAATGAAGGATAGTTTGGAGTCAGGTAGGGCTGCCGGATTGGCAGTGTCAGATGGAGAAATCCAGGTTTCAGTGATAGCAAGAAGGTCTAGGGGAAGAGAGCCTGTGTGAAAGTAGTCCATGATAAAGTTATTGTTGTTGCATACAGACTGAGTATTCCAAAGTGCAAGGTTCAGTTGATGTGGTAAGGAAGAGAATAGAAGTTGAGTCTTAGAGGAGGTGAGGCAAGGTGTATAGCAAATAGAGGTTCTGATTGACTTCACATTTCTCAGGGTTGAAGGTGACACCAGCATCTTGGCATGCTTGGCACACCTTCACTAATATGCTATCATGTATCTCCTTGTACTCCCAAATATCAGGATGTCATCACTGTAATTCAGCATGTTGGGGAAAAAGCACCCCAGTTTATGAGATTCTGAAGTTTAGTCTTTTGTACAAATATAGCCCTTTGTGATTCAAAAACATTGTTATGTACCATGACTCAGGATGCATCTGAAGTTGGTGGTACCCCTTTGTTAGGTTGAGCTTTGTGAACCTGACTGCCTGGTAATCATTTCCTTGATGCTCGACGAAACAATTGTGAGCCTCATATCCACACAAAGGGCCTCATTACGAGTTCAGGTCAAAATCGTTGGTTAACTCTGCTGTTATGGATTTAGCATTACTCCTGTGTGGAATAGCGGAATTACTGCTGTATTCCAATCTGGCAGGCACGCGGACCGAATAACAGTGGTAACCGTAATTCCACACAGTGGAGTTATCACTGAAAACCCTGTAAATTGCAGAATTTCTGTCACCGCCATGCTGGCCAGCAGAATTTCCACCAGCGTAAATTCCGCCAACACAAATTTCATTGGTGGAAGTTCTGCTGGCAGACATTCGTCATCGCTATATAGGAAGAACTGCAGTGGCCATTTTTAAAGAATCTCAGTCCGTTCAATATCTGGACAGAGTAGTGACATCCAAATACCCAGGCTTTCCCAAACAAATCAAGAGGATAGGGCAAAGGCATGGTGCCTGATATGAGGCTGTGTACGCCTGAATTCTCAGAGCAGGAGCTCATAGTATTAGCAGAGCACGTGGTGGCCAACACTGAGGAGCTGTATGGGACACAAAACTGGAAGATCAGCCAACAGTGGAAAAACTCCATAGTGGCTGAAATCGGGGACAAGGTGGTGGCCTTATGCCACGTCCAACTAGAGGTTGACGACATGAAAAAGCGGTGGAATGTCCTCAAGGCCAGGGTCAGAAGCCTCATATCCCTCCCCTGCCGGGAGACTACTGCCTTGGAGATGGGACAGTGGAACCACTGCAACTGACACCCTGGGAGGAAATGCTCAGTGGCATCCTGCATATGGTTGGGATCAACTGCGTGGACACAGCTGAGTTAGGAGCCAGCAGCCAAGTTGAATCTGGCGCGTACCACAGCAAAATATGGTCTTGTACATGGCCAACCCAGCAGGCATTCACAAACACCCAGACTGCCATTCATGCAAGCAAGCGACGTGAACCCCAGCAAGCATACACCATCCAGGTGAGGCATCGGGCCACAGCGATATGAGGCTGTGAGGAAAGGACCCCATTTACATGACACCCAGGCAAGAAGGGGAGGGGATAATGCAGACAAGAATTCCCATTGTAGCACAACTTAGATGGTACAAAGCACGTTAACATTGCACATCCCAACCACCCCTGGCCCGCACAGTCGACACCCATGCACAGGCAGCATAGCCATCATGCAGCCATTTGACAAGCCCATGTATGCACATTAGTGAATAGGTGTCAGAACCACAATCCCATCAACTGTAACGCTCCATGTAGAGACACATTGAGGAATGCATGCCTGGCATCATGTCCAACTGACTCGCACACAACTAAATGTACTGCAATCACCTGACTGCACCACCATAAACCAGGCATCAACGGCCCCCACCCATTTCTGGACAGCAGACCCTCTAGTTTAACTCAACCTAGGGATGCATGACTGAAGCAAGTAGGGCACCCCACACCTGGCACCTGCCCGGCCAGATGCAATGCATGCCATGAACAAAGTGGCTGACACATGATGCTAGGCCACCCAGGAGGCCCAACACACAGTGATGACATAGTAAAAGTGACAGTGAATGTTGAATCGCCATGCACCTCAGCACCGAAGTGGTAACGGATATTTCATTTTTGCCCCAACAAGCATGCAAGACATCCAGGAAACGGCCAAGGAGGTTGGCCCCTCCACAACACATGCACCAACCACTGCAGAAAGCAGCCAGGCCAAGGCAGTTTGGGGATTGGGAGTGTTCTACCCAAGAAGAGGCACCATGTCAGTGTGCCATTGACGGGCACACCAACCGCCCAGACAGACATGGCCACAGTGCCTCCACAAACCCCATTCATGGAAGCAGTGCCACCAGCAACAGACCAAAACACCACCACAGCTGGAGCAACTGTGGACTCACACGTGAGCCAGAGTTGGGACGTCAGCCAGCAATCTCAGCAGGCCACTGCAGGCACCGCAGATGGGCAGTCTGAGTCTGCATCCCTCGCATCGAGCCAGCCACATTCCCCAGTCTGCCATTTTCCCCCAGATTCCTCCCCTCCTGCACAGCCTCTCCCCACTGCACTCACCACCTTCCCACCGGGCCGTGCTCTACGCTATGCAGAGGTGTCCTCAGATGAGCAGGCCGAGGATGGTCACCGTTTAGGGCACCATTATGACCATGGCAGTGGACATACACCACATGCAGTGTGTGGCCCCACACTGCAGGCCATCTGGAACCCCCTTGACCAGATGGAACCAAGGCAGGCAGAGATGCACGCCTTGGCCCAGGAACAATTGGGGCATTCTCAGGCTATGCATGATTGCATTCAGGGGGCATCTAGACGGTTGTCAATGTTCATAGACCGTCTGGGCAGGAGCACTGTGCGTAGTGATGCCAGCCAGTGCCTCACAAGCCAGAGGGTGCAGAAGCTGGCGGAACAGTTGTCCTCGTCCCATGAGGCCATGGCCAGAGCCATTCACTATAGCAAAAAAATGGAAAACAGGTGGGCACCACTGTTGGTTTGTTTTGTTTGGAGAGACAAACGGTTTCTTTTTTATTTCCGATAGATATGTGCTTTTCTAAGGAGCCTACCGGGTTGAAACAAATCCCAACGACACTCGGGCTTTATAGTAAGAACAACAGTTAGAAAAACAGAGTGGAGACCACCCCGTAGTACCCAGTGCTCACTATTGCTTTCTGCCAGGAAGCTAAATTAATTCCTTTAAATTCGTTCCAATCAATAACGAATTTAAAGGAATGAATTTAGCTTCCTGGCAGGAAGCAATAGTGAGCACTGGGTACTACGGGGTGGTCTTCCCTCTGTTTTTCTAGCATAGCCATTCACTAACCCTGGTTCATCTTCGGGGGAGCGTGCAGGGGAGTTCAGTCTGCTACCCCTTCTCAGGGGTCATTGACGGGCAACCCACCAGGTGTTCACAACTGCGTGCATCACGTGCTGCAAAGCCTGTGTACAAAGGGGAAAAGTGGAAGCACTAATAGGAGTTGTTGATGGAGTTTGGAGTGGAGGGGTGGCAGTTGTTGATGGGGTGGCAGTTGGTGTTGGGGCTAGGGGTTCCTTGTTGTCAAGAATAAACACTGTTGAATCATGATCATCTTGAAAGTCTTTATTCAATGCAATTGAGACATGTGCATTCATTGCACATTTGGGCTGCATGTGTCCCAAGTCGAAAGAAATTGTCCATGAGGTCCTGGCAGACCATTCGGCCTTCCCTCACATCCTCACGTAGGTCCTTGGTGCCCTGTTCACACATCAGCGTTTTTCTCATCTGAGCTAAGGGTTTAATGGTCCTTATCTGGGGGTATTTCAATGTTCCTTCATATGCACATTGCGCACACAACTACAATTTTACCAACTTTCTCTGGGCTAAATCTTGATTTCAGCAATCCAAATGTGCGCTCAATGCATGACCTGGTCCTCCTCTGCGCCTCATTGTAGGCTATCTCCTATGGTGTGGCAGGGTTCTTCACATGTGTCATCAGGCATGGTAACTGCAGGTAGCCAGTGTCACCTGCAAAACATGAATTGACTGTATGAGACATGGTAGTGTGTGGGTCGGGGAACATGTTTATGGTTTATGGTCCTGATGTGTCTACCTCTATGTGCAAAACCGAAACTGCATTTCACAACAAAATTATCAAGGCAAGAGAAACAATCACAAACTGTAAGGCAATCAACATTCCTATCCCGGACCAAATATGTGAAAATAAGATCGAATCACAAAGTCCCAAATTTCAATTTAAACCTACAACATTGGAAGATATGAAAAAAATCCTCTCAAGCATTAAATGTACTTCCTGCACTGAAAACTTGTTGTCACCGAAACTAATACTTGATAATGCCGAAATCTTTGCTCCGTTCCTCATAAGAATGGTAAATGCTTCCTTTAGGGGCGGCATTGTCCCTGCCATAATCAAAATAGTAACAGTAACACCTTTGCCAAAGAAACCCAAACTCAATCAACAAGATCCCGCGAATCTAAGGCCAATTATCAACTGTAATTTCCTATTAAAATACTAGACAAGATCGCCACTGAACACCTCCAGGAATGTGTGGACAATAACAACTTGCTCCACCCACAACAATCGGGATTCAGGACAGCCCACAGCACAGAATCTGCACTATTAGATCTGCAGACAGAAATGCTGAGCATAGCATCCTTGACAAGGGCAAGACAGGATTGTTAATTCTATTGCACCTCTCTGCAGCCTTTGACCTGCTAGATCATCAGAGGCTCTGAGAGGCCCTAGATCGATCACAAGAGGCTATAGATTGGGTATCCTCTTTCTTACAGGATAGACAATCCATAATTATTTGGGGTAAACATTCCTCACAACCTAAACCAGTGGACTGTGGAGTGCCACAAGGCGCCAGTTTCTCCCCCCTACTGTTCAACCTATACATGCGTTGCCTATGCACACTGTTGACCCAACTCGGTATATTTTTCACCAACTTTGCCGACAACACCCAATTGGTGTTTGAACTAAGTGGGGACTATGAACAGGATAGCGAAAAACTCTCGTTAATATACAACACCATCGAAAGCTGGATGAAGGCAAATTGGATATGCCTAAATGCCACCAAAACAGAGCTTATGATCTTTGGATCACCCTACGCTAGAAAGGAACTAAGCCCATTATACAACGCATTCAATATCAAAGAGACACAAATTAAAATATCAGAAACAGTCAAAACACTAGGCATATATTTACAGGCATCCTTGGGAGCAGAAGCCCACACAGCCTACCTTAAAAGGAACTGCCAATACCATCAGAAATTACTGCAAAAAATCAGACCCCTGTTTAGTCACAAAATAGCACAACCATAGCTACAGCCACAATCCTCTCTCAGTTAGACTATGGTAACTCACTACTACTGGGCACCAGCAGCAAACGCCTCAGACAATGCCAAGTGATCCAGAACAACGCCATAGGAACAATCACCGGCAAATCTAAAAGAGAGCATGTCACAAATAACAGAAAGGATCTACACTGGCTAGCTATCGAGGAACGCATCACATTTAAAACTATCACTATGGTACATCGATGCTTATTTGGTAAAGCGCTGATGTACCTAAAAAAAACAATTCAAGTGGCATGTATCATGTCGTAACCTAAAATCAAACAACACAGGCCTACTCCAAGTAATACCAGCTAAAAAAGCAAAGGGACTAGGCAGGGCTTTCATGACAAAAGCCGTCCTTAAATGGAATGAACTTCCACCCGCATTGAGACTGGAAACTAATCACTCATGCTTCAGAAAAAAACTAAAGACACTCCTGTTCAAATAAAATACCATCACTAGATACACCAGTAACCTTAATGCATCACAAGTAAAATGATATGTTGTATGTGGCACATGCCAATGTTATGTTACCTGAACAACCATGTCTGTCTATATGTAATGCGCTCTGATGCCCGCGGGCTGAAGCGCAATATAAATACATAAATAAAAATAAAAATGGAGCACCTTGTCTGCATCGAAGTTGATGGGACTTGGCCTACATTGTACACTTGCAGTCATTCACATTGTGGGAGTCAGCATTCATCAAGTATATGTCAATGCAATGTCATTAGCAATGCACTTGTCACCTTATGGTGTGGCAGTACGCCCCGTAGGGACAATGGCAATGCTTTCATGGGTTGGACGTTACCCTGATTGCATTGTGCTTCCTTGCATGGCAGGATGACATGTTTCAACACATGGTTTGAGTCTGTGTACTGGGGTGGGTCAGTCAGGGTTCTAGGCCTGTTCTGTGCATTTCTGTTGCATCATGGGACTTGTAGTTGTTTGACATTGATTTTGGTAGTCTGGTCTCACTACTACTTATCCACAAGCCAGGTGAGCTGTCCTCTTTGCCTCTCCATGGAATCATGTGTGGCCTCAGGGTATCGGGCACAGCAGTGGCTGATTATGAGGTTCGCATCACATGTCATTTGCACATTCATGGAATGGTACAGTTTCCTGTTCCGGTATGCCTATTCTGTTACCTGGGAGGGCGTGGGGGGCACCAATGCCACATGTGTGCAGTCCAATGCCGCATTGGTATTGGGAAAATGGCAATGTTGTAGAAACGTGCCTTTGCTGCCTGCGCCTGGGTGATGGGCATGGAGATGTACAGATGGGCATGCCCCATGAGCGCATCCAGGACTTGGTCCAGCACCTTGGAGAAAGTGGGCTGTGACATCCCATGCAGTGTCTCAACTGTGTGCTGGCATCCACTCGTGCCACAAAAGTGTAAGACTGCCACAAGCTTCAGGAGGGTGTGATGGCAGTTCTGATTGCAATGGCACTCTCTAGTACTCCCTGGATCATGGTGAGCAGTTCTGTGATGATGGGACAGTCCAATCGATATGGGGTCACTAGTTGGCTGTCCGTGAGTGTCCATGGGTATGGGTGCCCTCTGCAGCATACGTCTCCTGCGACTTTGTGGTGCCTGTCTCCTTCCCTGCTGTGGTCCTGCATGATGCTGTAGCTGGGTGTATAGCAGCAGCTTGTGGAGCCCATACTCGATGTCTGCTTATGGATCCATGTTGCTTGGATCTGTGTTTGGGGTAGGTTTGACACTTTTATATGCCTCCTGAGTGGTTCTGGTGCGGCTGGGCCTTGATTTCTTGCACCTGTATACATTTACCTTCACTTTTCTTTGGGAGGCAACTGTGATGTGTTTTTTGCGGTATTGCCGCTGATTTTTTAGCAGCAATTTCACAGATTTTGGACTGTAATGTGGCGGAAATGCTTTTTTTCCCCCCGGTAATACCGCTGACAGAATTAGCTCCAATGCTAATTCTTGGAGGAATTACCGCCAGAGGAAATTCGGCCAATTATTCTGCAGGTCGTGATTTGGCATAGTGGTAAAGTTGCAAGTAATGGAATTAACACCAATTTTACCACTTACCACCATACTTGTAATGAGGCCCAAAGTCCTATGTTACCCCCTGGCTTGTTAACAACAACCAGTGCGAACACCCACAGGGTGGGAACCTGCGCCTCTTCTTTGAGGCCATGATGGAGGAGACAGAATTTTTCACTTTACTTTTTATTGCAGGTCACACTTTCCCTCCTAGGGTGCTGAGACACCAGTTTAGCAATCTTGTTGATGTGCAGTTTTAGCAATGTGTTTTTGAATTTCCCCTAGTCTTAGGAAATGTTTTGGGACCTGGCTTTAGGTCCAAGAGGACAGCATGGTCTACAGACTTGATTGGTCTTGCATTCCTTTGGCAACTTGACAGCTGGTTTGCCGTCTTTGTTCTGTATTGGTGTTGTCTATGTCAGCGGGTTTCTTCAATTGCGGGCTGTAATAGACCTCAATAAGTCCCATTTGTGGTTAAGTGTGGGAGCTATGGAGGTATTTCCCTGCTAAGACACTATGGGGCTCGTTATATGTTTGCTGGTATCCCGGCGGTAAATCTGGCAAGATACCGGTAAATGGTAATACTGTTACTGGTGCCTGATCTGCTGGAATTACCAGCAGGTTTCAGGTGCTGGCAATGGTATGTTAATCCCCATTCCATGGAGCCTATAGGACTCCATGAGGGGGATTGCTGGTATTACCAGTGCAGTAATACTGGCTGCCTTTTGCTGGTGGGGTGCCTGACTTACCTCCAGCTCTTGGCTGGAGGTAAATCAGACCATCCCAAACACTCTCCTGGACAATATGCCTGGCCAAAAGCAATTCCACACAGAAGGTAGACCGAGCAGGCAAAGCGAAAAAACAAAATAAAATTTGAAACCTTCACAACCCAAGGGAACCGTGTACTACATGCATAACCCTAAAAGGGTACAGAACAAGTCACAAGCCAAAACATGTGGCCACCTGGAAAACAGCAAACAGTAAAACTATTATTATATAATAATACAGTACCCCAAACACCTGAAACTGTAGGCCCGCCTGCAGACCTCACAAAGATCCATGTGGCTCCCAAACCACTGCATCCATACCTACAGAAAGGATCCATGGAGCCACATGCTGCACCAACAATGCTGCTTTTGCAATTCACACCGGAGCTCCTACAGCGCTTCTTACCATCGCTATTACCCCAGTGAGTCTGAAGATGGGGCAACCACCAAAACCAGAAGATAAACAACTCTATGAAGTACATTGCAAGTTTAGAATTGTTCACATTTACAATACAAATACCAGGGTAACCACTGTAAGGAAGGCATGGTATCAAACAGCAAGACAGATACAAGTGATCACAGTTCAAGGGTGTTTATTGAACTTCAATTGGGTTTGAGAAATGCCTATCTAATCCTAAATCTAAAGAAGGGAGCAAGCTATGACCATCAAATAATTATAACGCAGTCGTAGTCACGTCTGTCAAAATGAAAGGGCCTATACTAATGAACCCATTGCCAATCCTTACTTCTAAATTCAAATAGTGTGGGAAACCATGTTATGCAAAAGAAAAGTGTTCAAGAAATGATATGTCAGGATATTTAAGCAGTTGGCTTCCCTTCCCCACGTGCTTTGCATGGGATAAGGCGGCATACTAGAGCTTGGCACAGTCTGTGGCTTCACTAGCACACTGATGCAGTTCAAAACCTCAACATCAGGGCCTTCTGTGCCAAAGTCTCTTTGCCATTCAAAGTCTCTTATTTCAAAGGGCCTGATGCAACATGACAAATATTAAAGTTCCTTTCTTCTTAGGATTTCACATATACAACTTCTCGTTGATTTACTTTTCACACCGGGTCCCCCTGTGCAGGGCTCAGACCCACTTTAACACAAAACCTTCAATTGGTCTCCCTTTGCCGGACTCGGCCCAAATTTATCTACTTTTCCAAGCTTTCTCTACTTGATCAGAATCGAAGAGTTTCGACTGTGCCCAGGATTTAGCTCGACCCATCGCAGGACCACTTTGATTCACAATTACTGGTTCTCTTCTTGATATAACCTTTTTCTCACTTTCACTTTTGCCACTCCTTAGCTGGATACATTACAGACCTTCGATTGAGCACCTACGCGGTGCCAGACTACTCTGCCCAAGGTGCTGTATCTTACTTTTAAGGTTCAATCACTCATCAGCAGTTCAACTTTACTTACGTCTCTTATTACACGTGTTTTAACAATGTTCGCTCCAGCGCTCGCCATACAATGTTGCTGCTTGCAACTGTGGCTTCAACACAGACCGGTCTTGTATCGGTCTCCCCAACTCACTGGCTGTTGATTTCACTGACGCTGCTTTGTTCTTGGAGCCAAGGACGATATCACAGCGGATATTGATTCTACCCGCCTTGATTGATGCAGGAGGGCCCCGGGTATCTCAGACACACTATGCAGTATTCTTCAGCCTAGTTTCCTGGTCTTATGCTTTCTATTGTCTAGGTTGCAGGAAAGTAACGGTTCCTTCTCGAAAAGGTCAAGGCAACTTCCCTCCTTGCGATCCCCTTCTGGTTTGCGGTCTTTCTTCTCTCATTCAGCTGCTGTGTCAAAACTGCTGTTTCCTTGTGTGCTTTGCCTCGCTCAGAGTGTGCTCTCGTGCTCCGCCTTTTATCCATGTTGGGGAAGCTTAATGGAAGTCAGGTGTGTGCGATGGTCAGTAATTGCCTGACCTCGCCTGACCATTGTATTGGGACAAGTCAGGTATACGGCTCGGGTGTTGGTCTGTTTTCCCCCATAGCAGGCTGTCTGTGTGAAAGTGTTTGTGTTCTAAAAGGGGATGCGGGGGTTAGAGTTCCTAAATATCCTACTTGGTAGGATGGGGTAACAGTGTTATAGGGAAGGGGAAACCATGTCTCACCATCCAGTGTCCCACTTCCCGAAGACCCCTCACCCAGGTGATCCTCCCGCACTGGTCCACCCCCAGGAACTGGAGCCAAAAGCGATGGCTGTGTCCTGGCCCCCTGGATGACAGATCCCTCGGAACTACTGGATGAGACACCTTCTGGTGTCTCACACCACCCAACCAACTGCCAAGAAGCTGATCACAACACACCACAACAATACATTTCTGTAACCCACCCGGCCATTCCAGAGGATGATGGCATTCCATCTCCTGGAAGCTGCCACCGCACTCCATACTTCATACGCAACAACAACCAGTCCTGCCACAACAGCAATTTCGGAAGCAAACCTTTCGGGAACCCACCTAGCCATTCCGGAGTATAACGACACTCCAGAAGTTGGGGCAACTACCAAATCCAGAATCAACTCTATAAGTTAAACCTGCAACCCTATAATTGGTCACATTCACAATATAAATATCAGGGCAAACACCCAACCCCCAAGATGCTGCACACCAAGAGACATGACAATATTGCAACAAAACCTTGATGGAACCCACTCTGCCATTACAGAGGATGACGTCACTCCAACTCCTGGAACCTGCTGGCCGATACCCTACCACCGACAACAGCAGCTATTCCTGACCTAGCAGCCATTTCTGGGATCCACCCGGCCATTACAGGGGACCACAGCACTCCAATTCTTGAAATTTGTCACTCCACATCATACCAAATAAGACAATAAAAACCATTCCTGGAATGACCTGGCCTGGCCATCCCAGAGGACAATGGCACTCCTGGAATATGCCAACCCCAAACTAAGCCATATGTTTTGCAACAACCATTTCCACCCTTAACGTGCCCCAAAATAATTTTGTGCAGAGATTCCAAATGTCCAAATAAACCCACCAGATAATTTCCAAAGACAGACCAAAACATACACACCCCAAGTGGATCACTCCACACCCGGGAGTCCAGTCTCAAAGACTCTGATTATCACAACTGCAGATGACTGATAAGGGAAGAATAAGATATAAGATACCTAGCCGCTAATAAAACATACCCATGGGGCACAACATAAAAGCAACAACAATATAATGTGCAGGGCCCTTAGACCCAACACTAACCTTCTAACCTAACTAGATGGAAAGGGAAAACCCTACACCTAGCACATGTGGCCCACACACCAAACAAACGACATCAATAAAAGAACATAGGCCTGTAGACACCAAACCTAACTACTTCTGCACCTCTTTAATTATTAGACCCTTTCTTTTTTTTATAGCAGTACCAACAATTCAGGGTCAAACTCCTGTAAAATAACTAAATTAACATTACAGTCCATTTGCCAGTCATGTATTTTACCACATGGCATTCCAACCCTTCCATGGGCTGACTGTTCTGAGCTTCTCTCCATATCTTCACCCAGCATGGAGCACCTGGCCAACTTGTTGAAGCTTGATCCTCCTTTCTGGTAACGGACCGTTAGCTAAATTAATCTTGCAAGATGTCGCATGAACGGCTTCATAGACATGTCCTCTACTGTGCACTGTCGAAAAAGCACAAGACCACCACCATCTACCAACCACTTTTGACTCCTCCATTCCACTGCCGCTAAGGATAGTTGGTGCTTGACCTGCTGCTTCACTCCATGCATTTTTATAACAGATGCCTAGCACGGTCATCAGGCACGTTCCATTCCCGACATACTAAACACGAGGCCTTTCATGATGACATTGCAATGTGCCGCTGCATCTCCGGTGCAAGGTGATATCACAGTAGTGGCATGCAGGGACACTATCATTAGTCGAGGACCTCTCAGCAGCATGAACCTCTGAGGTGCATAAAACAGGGATGTGCCCCCACGTCTGCACTATGGGGACTTCAACTGGTCCAAGAAGGCCCTCCACAAATGGCTGCTCGGTGCTGGCTCCTTTATGCCGCACCTACCTAAAAGGAGTCATCACCAGCTACCTTCACGCACTGGAGGGAGCTGCGCACCTGGCCCTCACCATGGAGCCAATTCTCATAAGAAAAGCATGGACAAGGAAAACTTGTTGGAGATGTACTTCTCCGAAAGCCACCTCCCTTCCAAGCTGGCACCTCAATGGAAACCAGGGGTAGATATTGCCAGGGTGGTCCCACTTACAAGAGCCCAAAACACTTCTCCCAAGTGGCACATTTTCTCCCAGCTGGCACCTTCCTCCTTATTAGATAGGTGTAGATGAGACTTGGTGGTCCAGATCATTGCTGCTCCTCCAACCCAAGGACTTCACCTGTGTTCCTGCTACTGTCCCTAGCTGGAGACCACCTTTTTGCCATTGCAGTGACCTGCTTCTTCAGGAGGCCATATAACACCATATCATTGATTGTTGTTGTTGTTATACATAGCTTTATTCGGTAAAAGAACCATAAAAGCAACTTATGAAATTCAAAGCATCATACATAAAAACAGCAGTACATATTGGCGATACACATACAAAATGTAAAAGATTCTGGCACACACTTATATGAATTGCTTTTCACCCTGTATAACCAGGCTGTGTGTACACATTTTGCAATAAATTAAATTCTCATCTGAGGATATCTTACAGAAAGTCACAGGCAGGTCTTTTGTTCTAATATCCTTTAACTGAAAAACTGGCAATAAATAGCACTTTCTCCAGCATTGGATCTTTCATAGATTCACATGCTTGAAAATAGCCTGTCAGACCGGGAATCCTCTGTGATTTAAAAATAATTTATATACATTATTTCCCATAGAAAAAGGCAATGAGAGTTGCCCATTACGTATAATGAGACATTCACTTATGTAGTCCCTCCACCTCATTTTGGTCCTTTATGACCCCAACCAATGAGGTGGCAGGGCTTAAGCTCTACCCCAGGCATCCATCTTCATATTTTTCAATGCAGTCTACCAGACGGGGGAATTCTCTCAGCTCTCTGAGCTTTCATCGTTTTTCCTAAAATTAGCTCTTCAAGCTACAACTCGAATTACATTTTTTCTTCTTCATCTAGTCAAGGACTACCATTTGTAACTTTGTGGGCTAAGAAAGCACAAGTTTGCAACCCTTTTTCGTCGAGTGAATATCAACTTGACACCGGCCTATGGTCAGAGAATGCAAAGCAGCACCTTTAAGGACAATGAATACCACCAATCCACAGCCAGATTCAACACCCAAAGAGGCAGACGTGGCTCAAGCCACGCCAAAACACAATCAAAACAGAACTGACAATCCATACCCATCCCTTCCACAGCACACCCCAGTGGGAGGAAGGATAAGCCAACATTACTACCATTGGTGAAACATTACATCAGACAAGTAGGTGTTGCAAGTAATTCCCGACGGACACACAATCAAATTTTTAGACTAACCGTCCTCCCGCCTCTAACACGCAAAATCCATTTGATGAAAGATCTGAAAATAGAAATGTGCAAACTGTTCCAAAAAGCAGCCATAGAACTAGTTCCAATAAACCAAAGGGGGGAAGGCTTCTACTCCCGATTCTTCCTGATCAGGAAAAAGAACGGCCAGTGGCGACCAATATTGGACCTAAGGGCTCTAAACAAGTTCGGCAAGTGAATCAAATTCAAAATGACCTCCTTACAAAATGTTCTACCATGGCTAAACAAAAACAACTTTCTAGCAAACCTGGATTTGGAAGACGTGCACTTCCCTATCCACATCCACCCTGCACACAGAAAATTTCTCAGGTTCTCAGTGGGAGATGCACATTTTCAATTACGAGTTCTCCCCTTCGGCCTAAGGTCGGCACCAAGGGTCTTCACCAAATGCCTGGCACCGGTGGCAGCAAACCTCAGAAGCCCAGGAACTGAGGTGTTTCCCTATTTAATATATAAAGGGTTTTGGAAAGGTAACTCGGGCGAACCCGCAGATGAAACAATGAGCACAGAACTAAAGCTACAATAATATTACTGTTGTCAATACAAGCATTGTGTAACAAAGTTTTAATTGGTGAAGGAGGACAGCCGACAGTGTTTCGACCACCCGGTCGTTATCAAGGCAAAAAGGTCAAACAGCATATATTCTGCTCTGATTCTAAATCGGTAACGAACATATCAGAAAGAAATAATGTGGTCCAAAGAAGTTTAGGCTGAACGTGGTGTTAGCCATAAGAATCTGGAATAATTCAGGCTAAATGTGGTAATAGCCACAAGAAACAATTCTGCACTGCTTGTTAGCATATATCATCATGAGTGGTTAGTCTTTTCAGAAATATTGGGGATAAATCCCTAAAGAATCATATGGCTGTTGCCCAAAATAGACATTTTGGCCATGTGATTCTTTAGGGATTTATCCCCATTATTTCTAAAAAGGCTAACCTCTCATGATGATATACAGATTCTTATGTGCTCATTGTTTTTTTGTGCGGGTTGCGCGCAAGTTACCTTTCCAAAACCCTTTATATATTAATTTCTATTTCGCAAACCTTGTGGGTAGTTTGTGGGAATAGTGAGCTTGCTGTCGCCCACTACTGCTTTATTTGTGTGCTCAAAAGATCTAATAAGTGGTCACTAGCGCACTCTGGTTTGATCGAACCCACACAACTATTAAACCTGTTTCCCTATTTAGACGATTGGTTAAGAAAGGCATGTTCGTACAACCTTGCAACCAATGCGGTTGCAAAGACAACAAACCTCCTAAGAAACCTAGGGTTTTTCCATCAACAAAGCCAAATCCTGCCCAGTGCCGGCCAAGGCAGCCCTCTTCCTAGGACCAGAGTTGAACACCTGCATCCCCAGAGTACGACCCTCTGCAGACAGAGTATCCACGATGCTGCAACTAATCTCATGGTTCCTCGACAGTAGACCAACCATGGTACGATCTTTCAAATCGCTCCTGCGCATGATGTCCTCATGAATATATATCATACCCAGCTGCAGACTATGGATGAGACCAATACAAAAGACCTTGGGCCACCAATGGGCTCAAGCACACGGGTCATGGGAAGATGTCATCCAACTTCCACCAATCTTCCACAAAGCACTTCAATGATGGGGCACTCCACAAAATCTGACATAAGATGCCATTTCAAACTCCCACATCTACGCTTCTTATCAGAACAGATGCACCCCTTTCAGGTGGGGGACCACACTTAGCAGAACTACAGACAAAGGGCATGTGGGCAATCCAAGAGTCTCGACTACACATCAACGTCCTGGAGCTCAGGGCAATCCCCTGGGCACTGAAGACCTTCTTACCTGTGCTAGCAGGGCAAGAAGTCACGATACAGACAGACAGCCAACACAACCTCCATGCATTATACCAACAAGCGGGGATGCACAAGATAAGAGATGCTATCCAGAGAAGCACAGAAGCTATGGATATGGGTGTTACAGCACAAGGTCCAGCTGAAAGCAGAACACCTGCCAGGAGTAAACAATGTCCTAGCGGACAAATTAAGCAGAGATTACACGACCTCCCATGAATAGGCGCTAGACAAAGAGGAGACTCAGTGGATATTCCGCATGTGGGGGCAACTGGAGATCGATCTCTTCGCCACCAGCGACAACATGAAATGTCACCTCTTCGCCTCGAGATACCCAGAGGCTCCATCACTGGGAGACGCATTCTCAATGACCTGGACGGACCGGTTCCTATACGCATTTCCACCGACCCAATTGATAGCGCGAGTGCTACGCAGAGTGAAGGAGCAACCGTGCAAGATGCTACTCATAGCTCCGGAATGGGCACGACAAGTGTGGTACCCGACCCGCCGGCGCCTCTCCCAAGTGTCACCCATTTGCCTCAGAGCGTATCAGAGTTTGCTGACACAACAGAACTACAAGGTTCTCCACCACAACCCAGTGTGCCTGTCGCTCAAAGCATGGTTCCTGAACAGCGAAAGTTAGCGAACCTTACACTACCTTCAGAATGCTAGGACATCATTAGAGTGTCTAGAGTACCATCTACACGGACCACATACGTTAGGAAGTGGACACATTTCACTAAATGGTGTGAGACCTCACATATAGATCCGCTTACTACATCAGTGGAACACGTGTAACCATATTTGCTACATCTGGCAAGAGCAGGACTGTTTGTCCTCCATTAAAGTACACCTATCCGCCATGTAGGCTTATACAACAAACCCTAGTCAAGCGTCATTACTTGCCAATCCAGCGATCAAAAATTTCCCCAAGGGATTCTTACGTACCTTTCCACCAACGCCAGAACCGGTTCCCACTTGAAGCCTAAACACAGTTTTGTCAGCACTCATGGAGGCACCCTATGAACCCATCCATAGATGTGACCTTAAATACCTATCCTGGAAAGGTGCCTTTCTAATAGCCATCATATCGGCTAGAAGAATCAGTGAGCTCCAGGCCCTCTCTTCAGAACTGCCTTTAACCCTATTCCAGAAGGACTGCATCATCCTCAGGACACATCCTCATTTTTTTACCTAAAGTAGTATTGGAAATTACACTCTCCCTACTTTTTTCAGCAACCACACTTCAGTGGCAGAAAGAGCGCTGCACTCGCTAGATGTTGCACGAGTTCTCAAATTCTACATTCAAAGAACCAAGGAGTTTGTGCATCCCCAAGGCTTTTCGTGGCATTCTCGGGTCGCACGACGGGACAATATATCTCTAAACAATGCCTCTCACGCTTGGTGACAAATTGCATCAGCCATTGCCATCAGTCTAAAGGTGAGCCGCTCACTAGACCTCCTACAGCTCACTCCAACAAGGGAAGAGCAGCATCAGTCGCTTTCCACGCAGGGGTAGCGATAAAAGACATATGTAGAGCGGCTACCTGGAGCACACTAAGCACAGTTGCTATGCAATACTGCTTAACAGAAGACACCAACAAGGAATCAGCGGTAGGACAGGCTGTCCTTTGCCATCTATTTGTTTAAGGTAGGAGTAGCCTTTTCTCCCGCCTTCGCTAGTATATGTGGCTTAAGTTAAGTTGCTATACGCTAGGGATACTGGAGTGTAACCTTCGGGGAGTAACCAATTTTGGACATGCTTAACTGCTTGGTATTCTATTCAAGAATGTGAATCTATGAAAGATCCAATGCTGGAGAAGTCTTAGCTACTTACCTGTAACTGTATTCGTCCAGCATTGGTATCTTTCATAGATTCACATGCGCCCTCCCGCCTACCCTGAGAGGCTGCTCCAAGACCCGGCAGTCATCATATATGTAGTCTACATATGACTCAGAATCTGAAGATGGCTGCCTGGGATGGAGCTTAAACCCTGATCCCTAGATAGTCGTAATGTCTCACCAGTTCTAACACCTAATCGCCTACCAACACCTTTAACCGGATTTTCTTCTGATTCTTTCTGCCAAATACCAACACCTTTGTTTTTTATAGGTTCAATGACACAGACCGCTCTTGGCATTCTCTATAAAAAATGTCAAGGTATGGCTCAGCCCATCGGGGTTGTGGATAGCTGTAAAACATCTTCAGCATAGAAGAGTGCTGGGAACCTGTCCCGCACAAGCTTGGGAGGGTCGAGACAGGCAGCCAACAGTTCCTCTATGATGACGTTTATATACAAACAGAATTAGAGGGGTGCCAGCACACACCTCTGGCGGACCCCTCTCTCTACTGTAAAATAATCAGTAATCTCCCCGTCCAGCCCCCACCTTACAGATGCCCCGTTATTACAATGGAGGGATTGGATATTAGTCTGTAGGGCATCTGGAATGCCCTTTTCTCCCAAAACGGACCAGAGTTTGCTACGGGTTACACTGCCAAATGTCGTACAAAGGTCCACAAAAAACACATAAACCTTAGTATGCTGGACTGAGACATATTTGACCAGAATTACATTCAGCCTAAGGCATTGATCCACGGTGCTGATACCAGGAATAAACCCTGATTGGAAGTGATTTAATATATGGTTCCCAGTAACCCACATTTGTAGGTGAGTTGTTAACACTTTGGCATAGACATTTCCTAGAGCATCGAACACCAAAATCAGTCTATAGTTACCCAGCTTCCTATGGTCCCTTTTAAAATCATTGGCACATTTATAGCACTTAGCCAAGATTGTGGCACATTCCCCGTCTTGGCAACATATTCAAACACCCGTTTGCGAAAAGGGGCCCACACACAAAGTTTATCTTGCAATAAATAGATTGGCAATCCATCCGGCCCTGGTGCTTTCCCCCCTCCCAAGCCTTCAATGGCCTCTTTCACTTCAGTTATGGAAAAGGTAATGTGCGTAACTCTATCTACCCTAATATTACAACATTCAATCGACAGTTGGGGTACATCCTGGCCTTTTTCGTATAGAGTGCTAAAATAAAGGAACCAGTCACTCGGGGGGATATGATTTAACAATTGATTGTATCCTTGATTGTATGTTCAGGTAATTTAATAGAACAGTTTCATGGGTAAGTATGTAAGGAAAACCACTGGTCCATCTACACCATATCCACCCCACTCTCTAATTGTCATCCAATAGAATACTCACCCAAAGCTCATCCAACATTCCACTCTAAGGCTCCATGCATACCTCACAACACTCAGCACAAGCTTACATATAGACACAGGCAGACTACTACACAGGCACATCATGGAGAAATGATGACCCACTTTTGTAGCAGATGCTCTTGACTGTGCAGGATCTTCTTTCTGCGTTTTGTTTTGGTTCTCTTGCCACGTCTTGGGGTGTATATCGGCTATTTCCTGTTTGTCTTGTTGTTTCTCAATTTGCGCTGCTTGAATTTCCACCCTTTCATTTACGCTGGTCAGGTCAAAGATATCTTCTGGAGAAAGCTTTCTTCAAACGGAACAACACAGGTTCCATCCCTGGGTCCACGCTTAGAAACCTCTGGGTATTAAGTGCGTTATAAATAACCAATCATATCATATCATATACCAGTTGCATGCAGGATGCAGATGGTGTGCATCCTTCTATGATGGGCAACCGTGGCACACTCATGTCTGCAATCCTGTGACAAATTAATTGATGGTCTCATGCTTTTGCTACTTTACTTGGTTACATGAGTAGTGCTCATAGTCTGTCCGTGCTAAGAACTTCTTAACGGCTGCAATCAATGCCTGTTATATTTTTCTTCCTGATAGAAAGTTTTAATTATTGCCCTGACTTCTCTCCCTACTAGGTTGACAAAAATGTATGTAGAGTCCTGTCCCCTAACTGATCTCAGAAAGTCCTCCAACTCGTGCCATCTGTTGTTCTTGTTGTGTTGGGTTGTCAGCTAGAAGGTATAGGGGGGCATAGGAGGGTGGCTCTTTGGAGCACACAGGTAGCCTGGCCCTGTATCCTTGCCTACAGAGGATGACTTGTGACTGCTTGTTCATCGCCTCTCCCAGACATGGTGAATTACTTGGCGACACACCTGTCCCTGCAACTGTGAACATTTGGAAGGGAGTTGCCCATTTCCCATTTTTTGAACAGTGTGTATAGCATCATAGAATGAACCCACCTACACAAGGGAGTGATTGTGAAAGTGCGGCCAGTGATTATGAGAACAGCTCTGGCATTGGAACAGAGGGCATAGACAGTGCATCAGCAGCACTGTTAACAGAGGAGCTCATAGCCATTCTCGGTGGAATTTGCTCTTTTGTATCCGGTGTGGGATTAGAGCCTAGTGCTCTTGGCGGTCAGCTCTGCTTCCTCCAGTAGATCGGGGTGCAAAACAGTTCCCTCATCGCCAGTTGTTAGCTCCGGTAAAGAATGAGAGATGAGACAAGCAATGCAGGTGCTAACCCTGTAACTTTGAATCCCTATTTATGAATACACAATGGGGGTGCAGCTTTCCACATAGCATTGATCCCACTTTAGAGGCCTGGTCCTTTATGTCCTCTGCTCCATGTGGTTTCAACAGGTTCCTCAAAGGGACAGTTGCCATATTTCTTCACGGATGCTACGAGGGGACACAATACATCCTGCTTCTGCTCTGGCAGGATCTTCTCTCTGGTATTCTAGCAATTTTGTTTATTTCTCACAAAGACTTGGATCTGATCTTGTGACTGAATATCAAAGACAGGCTTTAAACCTTTCTTATCGTCATGGTGTAATGGGGACTGGTCACCACACAGGATAGCTGTCTTAGACCTAAGATATAATTTAGTGGGGTAATGGGAAAAGGGTTACAAATTCTTTGTATGAGGCTGAGTTATGTACATTTAAGAGAGATGTATCAATGTCATTAGTGGATAGGTTATGGTGTAAAGAACAAAAGTGTAGCAATCAGAGTTGCATGAAAGCTCTAAATAAGCTATAATGCAAGGGTTAATAAAGCGATATTGAAGGTTTTGGGAAACTGGTTTATCAATAATCTGGCCGACTCAAATGTATAGTTAGATAAAACAGAGATAACAGAATTGGAGTAGTGCAAAATATATTGTGCTTTATGGTGGTTATGAGAATTCACTGGACTCTAGCCATCACGTAGCATATGGGTCATTGACTTGAAAGAAGGAAATCTAATAAAGTTAATAAGATCTTTGAATGATTCTTAAGAACTAGGCCCTGATGACCTTTCTAACTTGGCACTGAAAACATACCTTGAGTAGTGAACTGCAGCCTTTCTTCCTGTCTGTAAAGAGGCAAATCTGTGAGGGGTGTTAACACTGACATGGGAAGGTTGTACGCAACGATCATGCCATGGTTATTACTGAATGACTGCCCTGTTGGATGCCTTTCTTAAGCTTTTTGCTAAAATTGTTTTACAACACATAAGAGTATGAGCTACAGATAACATTAAATTATCCCATTCTCTCAATGTGAGTTCGAGAAGGCCCTTTCCATTTTGCTTTGCTGCATCTTATTTTCCTTTAGGGGCTGTTTGGGACATTATTCAAAATTCATAAATGCATGCACTACATGCTGAAATGCATACATGACATACTGAGATGTAGATATCATCTATTGAGGTGCATACATGTTATGCTGAAATATATATACTCTGTACTAAGATGTAGAACAATCAGCTATTGCTCTGGTATGAACTTGTTAGTTTGGATATCTCACCCAGGCTCATAAGGCTTGCACAGGCCCTCTATACTAACACAAAGGCACGGGTATGGGTTGACACAGGAAGTGTAACATTTAAGATTAGGAAAAAGGAGGGACTTAAACTGCACCCGGTTCTATTCAATCTTTATGTGGCAGATCTGACAGCGGCTTTATCGAAGTCCAGAGTATTTACACTGAAAATGGGAAACTTTGAATCATTTACTGTCCTATGCTAATGATACCATAGTTTTGGGCCAACCCCTATTGGTCGCCAGCTGTGTGTGGCTGCCCTCGAATGGTAATGGATGTTCTATTCTTTGAGGTATCAAAAGAAAAGTTATAGGAAATGGATATACTATAATGTGTCAAGGTTTCCCTACCTGGTAGGGATACCGGTCTCCCTCTGGTTCTCTGTCTAATCTCAGTCTTGATCTACTGTTGTAGCACCCTTACACTGCTTGACAATGTAATTGCTATTTGAAAAGTAGAAAGTGCTTGGTAAAAATGTAATCGATCAGTTGTAGATTATGTAATACAGTGCTGGAACAGCTAGGACATTTAATTGCAAAGTACACCCATTTTGTGCTGTAAAGATCATAACACCTCCTGAAGTTGTCCAAACTGTATGATATAGACAGGAAATTATGTCACATTTTTAAATGCTTTAACCCTCGCAAATCAGCTCAGGTTCGAACGCAGATATATGATATGACATTTATAACACGCTTATACAACAGTGTTTCAAGGCGCAACGAGGCAAGGGAGGGGCAGCGCAGGGAAGACAGAGACAATGGTCCTATTAGGCCAGGTGACATTGAGATCACGCAAGTGCTGTGGGATCACTGACTCTACAGGTTTCAGAGCACTTTGGGGCACAGCAAGAGTTAACCTTGTCTGAAGTTTATCTACGGGTTCCTAGCTCTTTTTAAAATATTCAGTCCACCTATGTAAATCACTGTCTAGAAAAGCTGACTTCGTGCCCATACCCTTTGGCTCGTGCCCATGCCCTTTGCCTGGGAACATCATGTGATAGTAGCAACATATCCTGTCTGCCTGTGCTCGTCTTTATGACTTGTTTATCCTGAAATTTCTGGCCAAGCCTTCACATTATCTATCAAGTCTTGTGTACAAGCACAATACAAATAAAATATCAATATCAGTAAGTCATGCCTGCTGATCACTAGAATTCCAATTCCAGTCTTGCCCACCCACTTGACCGTCTGATTTGGTGAATTTGGGGGTCTGCAGCAGGAGAGCTTGATCATCTGGGCAGTAGGGCAGGGTCTGGGTAAGTCTTGGTACTGATTACTCTTCACTTCCCGCCCCACTTTTCTTCCACTGCACAGCTATCCACCCTGGACTTTCTATGCATATCGTTATCAACTAAGGGAGTGTTTGGGTGAGGAAGTTGTCTCTCCCCATGAGGTATAGGAGGGTGTATGATTGAATCTATTTAAGGATTTGGGAAAGCATTATACTTGAAAGGAGACATTAAACAGAAGTAATATCAAGGGTAGCTTAACATGGTACTAGCTATCAATGTCACTTGTTTGTAGTTTCTGTGGAGATAAATGTTCAAAGAATTGTGGGAAGTAACTTGACCTTCGATTAGAAAGAACATACATTGAGGAATTCTATAGGTGGTTTCTACTAGGTTATATTGATGATAAGAAGAAATTAGCATTTGAGCCTTTATATAAACAGTTTTTTGTTATAGCTACTGCTTTTAGGAAATCTTGTGTTGAGTTAGACAGCAAAAAGCGTTTATTGTACTTTTTTTTATTTTTTATTTTGACAAATGTTATTGATTTTCCAAACAAGAAAACTTGCACTTGCTATACACATGGAAATACTTTGTTGCAATACCTTCTCCCATTGCCCATCAACCAGTACGAACAGCATCCCAGGATAAAGGTTTCCAACCCGTCTCCACCCCTGTAAGGGATTTCAATCAGGCACACACCCAGGTCTCGCCTAGCATGTAGTGCGCAATGAAACCCTTATTTATTCAATATTCTGGATGATATACCACTCCTATCACACCCGTCTCAAAATACCCCCTAGGTCACACTGGATCAGGAATCAGGCTAGTTTGTAAAGGTAAATATTTATTTATGTAATATTCAAATCACAGTTTTATATATATATATATATATATATATATATATATATATATATATACAATTCAGAATATAAGTCATGCAATTGAATTCACTTATAATGATGCGGCATAGAAAGCACAGGAAAAAGAACACTTTTGGTTTGTGAACAGATAGCGTTAGGTTAATAGTTCCCCCTGCAAAGTACTGTTTAAATACAAATGAGCAATCCCACACAAATGTGAGTAATCAGCAGGTATTCAGGAATGAAAGACAAGGTCTAGAGTTTAGATACAATCTTCCCTCCCCAGGCAAGAGAGAAAACAGTTTTTGGAAAGTCACACTTTTAAACTGACAGGTGACAATCGCTTTGTAAAATAATGCAAAAGGGTGCAAGAATGATTAAATGGAGAAAAATCCTAAGGAAAGCAACACTAAACAGGTCCTAACACACATGAGCTATAATATAAACAACAGTACACACTTTAGATCAGGATGGGATGAAGAAGCACTTTGACATGGGAAAAAGACACATGGGAAACTTTTTCTAAAATGTCAATTCGCTGCAAACTTTTATTCTGTGGTATTCGATAAAAACGGGTCAAATACACTCTTCCGCGATGCAGTTTTTAGTTTTAGTTGTAGTTGTAGCTAAGGGTCTTAGCTATCAGTGAGAGTTAAACTTTCATTTCTATCTTTAAAATTGAAGAAGTTATAGCAGTTTTAGTGAGAGGGTTTTTGCAAAATAGGCGCAAAAATGGAACAAGAATTCGGTTTTAAAAATGACAGATAAGTTTTATTACACTATATTAATGACTATGAAAAAGAGGAGGCCACACATGAATCTTCACAGCTATGTGGCCAGTGCAACCATTTACGTGGTGGATACTCGATTTCGTTCTGGGATTTACTTTAGTTACTCAAAATCACTAAGGAGTTATGGTTTTGTAACACAGATGAGAAAAATCAGCGCAAGAAGGTTCTAACAATACTAGGGTTCTGAATTTAAAGACGGGATGGGTTGAGATTGGGATAATACAATGCAGATATACTATAGGTCACTGTTCTTCCTATTCATACTTACATTCCTTTGTAATTAAATTGGACCGTCAGCTCTGGTCATTGGGTCGGATCAGGTCTACTGGCAGCAGGGCACCTCTGGAGGGATTGGATCAGTGGTATTGTTCTGGTCAATTTCGGACTGCGCCTGAAACTGGATTTGGATGGGCCCTTCTGGTCACTGGACACGGCAGATTACAGGATGCAAGTTTCAGTGGGCAAGCCTTAATGGTAGTAAGCCAAGCTGAATCAGAATTTTTCTTTTAAGTTTTGGATGTTTTGAAATTGGGTCTAGCTAGCAAGAGTTCAGCAATGCTAAAGTCTAGATTCTGCAAGGAAATCTGGATCTTCAAAGAAGTCTGGAGTCAGATACAAGATGAAGAGTTCTGGAACAAGCTGCGGCACGGTAATCTGGATGGGTTCTGGAAGCAGTGTGTCCTATGTGTTGTGAAGTTCCTATATTTATACTATCAAATGGCATCACCTACGTTTATGGTGTAGGCAGAATTTCAACACACGCCCCCATGGCTCTGAGTGGTTGCAGGCACATGCTTTGTCCTGGTTGGCGGTCTGAACAGAGCTGTCATCTTTATGATGCAATTTAGGAACTCCCACATTGATTTTGACCACAATTTAGCTTTCCCATAAATACACATGTTTACAATTATGCCTTCTACTAAAATCAGACACATGCATTACATTTTTAATGGTTTATCTTGGCACCCGAGTCCCATCTCGGTGAGAGCTGTCTTTCTCATTCTATGGGATTTCATCAATTGTAATCATAACAATTTGGATTAATAATTTCTAATTCGGTACACCTCTGGGCGCTTATCAGTGTATCATGTACATACAATCTTAGGCTTGCAACATTAATAGTTCTGCTACCATAAGAATTTTTTCATAACTTTGGTTCCTTAAGTGGTACAGATTTCATCAATGTCTTAAAAGCATTGGCCTAAAATTAGGTTATTGTCTACCAATTTTCAGATTTATCCTTCTTTCAGTTGCACAGCTAAAGAGTTTTTAACTTTAATCACAAATAAGGACTTAACATCAAAGTTCTCCTTTGTAACCTCCCCTTCCCAGGCAGCAGCTGTCACAGTCCTTTAATCATGGAGGTGGGTCCCCTTCATGGAGAGGGAAGCTCCTCTGTAGCGATCAGTTGGGCAGCTTGCCATTGTTCCTGGCTCAGCCAGAGACAAATGTCTGATGCTCTTTGTTTTCCTTGTTGTCATTATGCGGGAACCATTAGGCTTATGTTATCAAGGGAGTGTCAAGCTGATTTGTCAACTTTCCCAGGCCAGGCACTGTCAGGCCACTGTCCAATCAGAATTAAATAGTTGATTAGCTCCAGACTGGGTTCCTTTAAATTAAAGTCTTTTCATTTCCCACATATAAAATATAAGCACAGTTTATAAGGGATTTGGACATTTTAAAAGAATTAGCCCTTTACAAACCTGCTTTAAATAGGCGCATCTTGCAATCTCTTCAGGAAAAAGAACACATTTAAACTGGGTTGACAGCTAATTTTCTGATGCAGCTGTCAGTCAGTGAGGCCTGGCCTTCTCTGAGCCACCTGTAGAATCTGTGATTTCAGCAACTTTTCATTTCAATAGCTTACTGGGGAAATGACTGGATTTAGTGCCAAAACAGCACTTTGAAGGTTGCCATTGATTAAAAGAACTGTGTTTAAAGGAATTTCCAGATTTTATCCCACTTTTGTGGCCTTGATTCGTGTGACGGGTAACAACACCCAGTGGCATTCTCTCGCAGGGAGTTCTTGCTTTGACATCAACTTTGCCTGTGTGTACAGCTCTTTTGTGGTTTATGAACCATGCACAGTTTTTGCAGATCTAGCTCGCACAAGTTTAGCGCCTCCATTTTTGGCAGTTTCTTTCCCCCATTGGCAAAGGGATGTAGTGTGGCACATTGGCATGGGTTGAAATATCCCACACCCGGAAGTACCCGCCCTCCCTCCTGATTCACTACCAGCCCCACTCACTGCTCACCATCAACACCCACCAGTTCCTTCAGGGGGGATGCAAGTCCTGGTTTCTGTTCCAGTTTGTCCCATATCTCGTGCCATATGTTGTCACGGAGTTCCATGCCCTCCTCCCTCCGCAATCGGGCACTCGCATCCATCTCTGCTCTGACCCACTTCCGCTAGCTCCTATGCCAGTCACTCAGCTTGGGGCCATCCAGTGCCTTCCGGGCCATAGCGATCGTCCTTGGAGCCAAGAGGAGGCCCAGCATCAGAGCTCTACTTAACCCCTTCCTGTGCCTGCCCTTCATGACAGGCAATAACCCCAGCAAACAGTGCTTGTTCCTGACCTGTGTATTCATCGCAGTTATAGCGCTGTCAGCTCTGAGCAGGTGTTGCCCCAAAAGCCTACCAGTGGCTCGCAACCCCACCACATATGTAGGAATGTCCCCACCTCCCAATGACACCACAAGCAGACTGGGTCCACCCCTCCACCATTTTAGCTACCCTCACTGGCGTGATGTCCCCCCTCGGCTCTTATTTTGGATCCACTGGAACATGGCATTCCGAGACACCCATTTCGCGTGCTGAAGGGCGTTTGCCCATTACCCATCCGCGAGGTGCTGCCCCGTATCGGTCTCCAATTTCATGCAGAGCTCCACTGCTGCAGTGTTACACTCCTCGCTGTTAGCTGCATACAGTTCCGACACACTCTTCCCTCCCTCCACCATCTGCATGAGGGTCACATTCATCCCATGAATCCGGGGCCTGCCTGGGAACCCAACCCCCCGTGCCTCTCTTACTCCCGCCATCATAGCGGCAAAGTCCAAGAAGTTCAGATGGGTCAGGGCATGCGCCGCCCCAGAATTCAACGACCGCGATAGCCCTATCCTAAATTTTATTGCACATCTTAATTAACCTGTTAGTGTGATGTGATGATGTGAGGAGACAGTAACTGCAACACATGTTGAAAAGGGCTTAAAATGATAACTCTGAAGAGCCCAGCTTCAGCCAAAGAGGGATACAGGCTCCCACACCACACTACAGCCACCCTCAGGAAGCTTCTAGCAATTCTCAAGAACTTCCTGGCAGCCTAGTCCAGGGAAGTAATCCCAGAAAAGCCACAGTTTTAGAGCCTGCACTTTTTTAATACTGCTCGTATTTCTGCCGTTTTCGTGCCTATAGAGACTGTCTATTTGTGGCTGCCTGGGAATAGGGAGTGGGTAGCAGGGTATATTTACTCTCCTATTACCCGTGCCTTTCCAAAGCCCTTTCTCTCCTGAGCTGGTGGGAGGCTTGTGATATCACATGGTGTTGAGGTGTTACGATAGGTTGCACATTACCCGTTTCTGTTTGGAACAGCAACTTTCCTATGTCTAAGTGTGCTTAGTTTTTCAGGAGACCCGTAATATAACTTTCAAAACCCCTGATCCCTCAGCCGAGGGATGGGGATCTATCAATAAGAGAAGAGTTCTCTAGTTTGTTGACTTTTAACTCCAGATGAAATAACCTATCAGACAAATAGGACAGGCAGTTCGAATGAGGCCCAACTTAAAACCGTCCACAAAACGGACAGGTGATGTGAAGTTACCAAAAGTGACCTAGCACTTAGTTTCCCATCAGCCCTAATAACCACTCTTTTATCCAGCACAGCCGCTCCTCAGAGGCTACACCCATCAATCAGATACACTACCACCAACCATTCTACATAAACACCCATGGACCACTTTACCCAACCTGTACAATCAACCAGTCATGAGCACAACCACTGGTCAACACATAGAACCATTCACTAGCCTCAACACTTCTGCAAAATAACCCATTCAAGTTCACAATAACCAAACTAAGACAAATCACCCACACAACAAAAACATCCTCCAGCACAAAATTGCTACATATCCGTTGAGACTCTGAACCATTCATAATGTCTGCTCCTCATGACATGAAACTACAATGACACAGTTTAAAGACACATACACTAACACTGACACCCAGGCAACATGGAAGGTTCCATAGCCGGACTACTGCTGAGCCAAAGCTTCTTTTTTTACATAATACTATAAAGAGTTCATGATTTCACTGCTTCCCTCTCTGTACAAGGTGGGCCATCCTCAGGAAAGATTTCTCCAAACAGCCTCTCGCCTATATGACAGCTGCAAGTAGCAAAAAGCCAAGGAGACAATTTAATATTAGATAAGATAATAACATTATTTGCACTGTTGTTAATATTGCTCTAAGTTGAATGTCTTTGTAAAGTGTATATGTGATTTTATTTAACTGAAATAAACGAATTGTCAAATTGAGAAATTGAGAGACATTAAAGAGGTTCCTCTATCGCAATATGTCTCAGAGGGAAGCAGCTTTCTGGGGACCGCCAACTATTGCAGTCAATTCATTCTATGGCTGACAACACTCGCAGAACGATAGGTGATCTTGCCAAGGGCCAAAGACTCAATACCGGCAGATGTCATTGTCACAATGGCCTACTCTGACATCCAGAAAGATAGCAAGATTATAGTTGCCCATCCATGTGGCCCGGGCACCCTGTTTTGTTCAAGCTAACACATTCAGAGTCACTCTGCTGTGTATGCTAGCCTAGTGCTCATCCCAATAAACCATGGCATTCCCAGATAAAGAGCCCCTCTTATTCTATGGGTCATCAAGCACTGTTATTCATCACCCAAGGAGAGCGGTCCAAGGCAGTCACAGATCATAAACCACTCATCCTATTCTTCACTGCTCCTCAGCCACAAGCCAGGTTTGAGATGTGGATGCTTCAGCGCTACAATTATGAACTTGAATACCAGTCAGGTGCAGATAGTCTGGCAAACATTCTATCCCTTTACTACAACTCGAAGCCTACCTGAACTGCTAGTATAGGAAGAGTAACCCAAATGCATTAGTCTCCAAATTATGTTTCAATAGAAAACGTAATAGTCAGTTACTAAAACCATTTTTACAATCGCCCTTTGGTTTAGCTTGAAGGTTTTGTTCGATAAAAATAGGACGACTATACTTATGTCCATTCTGATAAAACACAGACCATAAACCCAATATAAAGTGCAATGTGCTAAAGTGACACTGCGTTGAGTAATGACAACTGCGAACCATAGTTACCAACTGTGCAAATTACCCTAGATCCTTTTACAGATTCGTATTATTAGCAAGTGCCCAACATGTTTTTTCTCTAGTGAGTGAATGATCTCTAGAACTTCTTCATGGGCTCTTGACCTTCCTAAACACTTCTGTACATTCTTTCGTACAGGGCCGAGCAAAAACAAATTGCTGACTAGCTTCTGTGGCACTTAATTCTTTACTGTGCTTTTATGAGCCGTACAATCTATTCCCCTCCAGGGAGGGTTCAACTCTTTTCTCTATACACGCTGCAGGTATAAATTGACACAGCATTAATATAGCCTAGTCATACTCATTTAATTCAATGCATGACTTGGGTTGCCCTCTCTGTGGGTTTTGTAAATAAATCGATGGCGTCCAGCTGCTTGCTTGTCGGCTCCCCTGTGGACAGAACATGTATAACATGTATTAGCAGCTGCTCTGCAGTAATTGTAAGGCTTACACCCGCTTGCCCTACTTGCTCCTCCCCAGTTCAGCCGGCACCAGTGCGAAGGTCTGGTGAGGCGCTAAAGGGGTAAGGCTCTTGTTCTTGCTCTCGCTCAGGGCTCTCCTACAGGGCATCTAGCACCAAGTACTAGCTAAGTACTAGCTAATAGCTAATATTAACAAAATGGGGTGTCACTGAAGGAATTCAGAGTTTATGTACAGAATGCTCGGATCCAAGTAAACAAACCTTAGAGCATCTATTAAGATTCTGCAAAGGTACTTGGAAAATTAGGGTGGAATACTTGGGGAGTTTAGTAGGTTCACTTGATCGACTCCCCTCTGACGCTTTCTGGGAAAGAATGATTGCCGGCCACGAAATTAAATTGACTCTAAATGTTTTAAGGGTATTGCAATTCACAGGTTTTATATCACAAGAATACTGGTAATTGAATATTTGAATGGAGAGGTAAAAAAAAATTTAAATTGCAAGACTGTGATGAATTGGTTTTAAATGCTATATAAAGGGAATACTATTTAAATTTGATACAACTTGTAACTGCGATGTTTATAAATTCTTAACATGTTTAATTTTAAACAAAGAATGTGTAAAAAAACCCAAATGTGGTTATATCACAATAAATAAAAAATAAAAAATAAAAATAGCTAATAGTCAACAGCTAATCGTTATACATATATATAGGCGGAGTCCGGCAGTGAGTCTAGTCCAGTCTGCCCAGTCCCCCGTGTGCGCCTGTGCATTTGTGGAGAGAATGTCTGACTCCCCTAAGACCGGACCCCAAACCCGTCACAAGACTCTTCAGCATAGACGGATGCTGAATCCATGGACTGCTGCGCCGCACAAAGGCTTGTCTGATCTCCCGACCAGCAAGATACACAAGGTAAGCAGGTTAATCAATCCGCCTGACATCTCGAGACAAAATACTCTTGCCACTAACTCTGAGTCAACCCTGTCCGAGATGCCTGAAGCCGCGCCTCAGCTTCAGCTCCTTATGCAGTCCGCACTGACAGGTTCCTTGACTCATGCTGCTCCGTTTCCCTTCAATGTTGCTGCCTGCTCAGCGGACGGGTGTGACATTTTCCAGGCTCTGGTGGTTGCTCGCCCGACTGTTTTATTGTCACTTTCTACTCTTGTTTCAGTTCCCGTGTCCGTGTCGGACCAGGCGCATACCCTGATTCCACGAGACTCAAGAGATTCACAGATGAATGCGGACTCACCCGACATTTATTTCTCCCCGTTCGATATCACGGACGCCGAGATCATGAGCGTCTCACAGGCTACCAAGGAGGTCGCACAGCCTGAATCAGCTGATCCTAATGTGACGCTCGCGACCTCACCGGCATTGAGCCACGCTACAGAAAACTTAACCAACTGCTTGCTCGACCCGGATCTTGAAGCTGCTCACATTATTACGGACAAGCCTCGAGCTGCCCACGATATGATGAAATCTGCAACCGCAGCTGCGAAACCCGCGGTCTCACTCTCTAACCCACAAGCTTTGAACTCACTGGCAACCAATAACTTACTTTTGCTATCCCCTGTCAAAATTGTCACAGGATCTTTGCCGCAACCAACTGTCAAACTTGCCTCGGCCGCTTCAGTTGCCTCTACGCCTCAGCAAGCGCTTTCCTGCCGCCCTGACGAGAAATCCTTGGAATCCAGGAAAATGGCAAGTCTGCCTTTATCTTCTGAAACTAGAAATTCGTCCAAAAAGGTGCGATTGATTCCTGACGCAGCCAACTTCTCAAACTCCTCATAGTGACTCATCACGTCGAGCGAGTCAGAGTGCTGACTGTCCTACAACTCCGTCTGCAAAATCAAGTCTCTCAGTTGCGGCTGCAATTCAAATCCACAACAACGTTCTCGCAGCATCATCACAAGCAATGATTCCCTTTGTCAAACTTTACGAATCATTGAACGAATCTATTCGTGATCAGGCTGCCATTTTGATGACCTTAACCACAAAAATTTACCAATTTGATAGCATCACCCAATTCTTAAAACATCAAATGCAGGCAGAAGCTGAATCAACGATGCATTGGCAACTTTGGCTTGCCGACCTGGCGGCATGTCATCACTGTCAAAATGGCAGTCTGACCTATGGGTTGCTAGATGCAGTCAAATGGATGAGGAAGCAAACAAATTCAGTCAACGCCTCATGTGGTTGTCAGCACAAAATCTTGAACAACGAAAACTCAGCCAAATCAGGCGCTCAAAGACCCCTTTCTGCGAATTCACAAACACACAAACTCCTCTGAGGTGCCTGGCTCAAGCGATGTACTGAGTGTGCCACCAGGAGACCCTCGACCAACGCCAAGTACTGACCTAATCGTGCCTGAATTGGCACCACGTCCCAACAGTTCTGTGGCTCAGCCCTTACCTGAGGTTAACAAAAATCTGATCACTCCAGATTTACCGGCTTCCATTACAGGGCACAAAAAGCTTCCCAAAGGTCAGCTCCAACTGGACCCGCAAGCACCGCAATGTGCCTCATTCGGAATCTTTGTTGGCCCTGCAAAATCAGGCAATGTCGGTATTTCACCAAAAATAATGCCTGCCGCTCCTTCAGTAAAACCGACGGTTCCGACTAAGAAGCAAAAGTGTGCTCCAGTCACAAGGCCTTACAAAAATAAACCCAGCACTTCTGGCCATTCTAACACAAAAAAATGTATAAGAAATCTGACGACCTCCCGAAGCCGGGGCTCTTTGTACGCAACACTGGTGCAAGTGGACGCGCCTGCACAAAAGTGCCCAACGGTAATGTGCAGCCTTCGAAACCACTCCTAAAAAGAAGGCGAATCACTTCTGATGATTGCTCGTCATTAACGTCCGTGGTGTCTGTTTCAACGGGGCTATGTGACTTATCTACGTATCCTTGCTCTGAGGAAGATGATCGTCCCCAGATGCCAGATGGTAATTCAATCTCGGACCCCACATATGCAAAGAGTCAAGCAAAAAGTACCAACGGTCCTGTTCCATCTAATGATCATGGCAAGTTCTCATCAAGTTCTGGAGCGGACTGCGGAACGTTGCCAACTATAAGTCCGTCTGTCCCGAGCCTAAATCCAAACTGACCCTGAATCAATGCAAACAACTCACACACTCTAAATCTCGAGTTCATGATTCAAAGTCAATTTACAGGCTGGGCACAGTTATAAATTAAGGCTCCAGAACATTCATAGTGACGATAAAGCACTGAATCTCAATAGAGGCAATGTGCTAAAGCTGTTCAAGTGTATTCCACCCCTCCGCTCGATAACTTCAGATGATATCAAAATCGTTGAATATGCAATGGAGCGTTGCTGTGATTCAGTTCTGCTTCACATTGACTCAGCAGGTGTTCGCAAAACAATTCTCAAAGCTGCTGACGATCTCCTGTTCTTTGGCTTCGACATCTCCGTGGAACCAGTGCAAGCAACTGTATCTCGTTCGTCTGACTCTACTGATTATAGACAGAGGGCCAAGAAGAGTTCTGACGTATCACATGTACGGTCTCTTATGCGCACTGCTCAGATCCAGACCCGCCCCGAAAGTTCAAATGCAAGCCGCGAAAATCCTGTCAGATCTTATGCACCGGCCTAGCCAAGATTGAGTTCCTCGTAAGGGCAAAACTTTATATTTTCATCAAACACCCGTGGATTTAAACATTTGTTTAACAACTTTGAGGTCTCCTTGGATCAAGTCTTCTCAATTTGCTTGCAGGAGACTTGGTTACTAGACTCTCCTTGGAGAGATGGTTTCAGTATGTCAGTAAATCAAGCGGTCAAAAATGCCCAAGGAAGACCTAGCGCTTAGCTACTAATGATGACACGCATCTCTCCAAATTGGTCTTCTCTGATCTGTTCAAATCCTAACCCATATGTCCAAGGAATCATCATGCACACACTGAACCCTAGTCCAGCGATGAAAAAACATCTTCTCATTGTCAACAGCTATTGGAACCCTGCAAAAATCAGCGCAAAGGTGTTTGTCAATTCTGTATGTAATTTAATGGATGATGCTATGCTGTTATACAACAATTTAACAATTATTTTTTGTGGGGACTTCAACTGTTCATGGTTTCAATTTGATCAGTCAACCAATTGTTATAAGCGGCGTCCATCAAGGGATGTGGCAGCCAGAGGGCAAATGTGGGACGACGCAATTAAATTTGCGAGACTGTGTTATGTTAAATGGTGCTTTCAGTGGCGACATCCCTGCCCAGCAACCTGGCACTGTGAGCCTCAGCATAGCATCATTTACTATTTCTGGGTTTCAAGGACCTTCGAGCTGAAGATTTTAAGCCTGCAAATTCAACACATGACCAATAGTGACCATAAGCTCTTGAAACTTAGCTGTCTATTAGACACTTCTACCTCTGGTCAAGTATACAATCTTCCAATTGAAACCAATACTGCGGGTAATCGTCTTTGCATAAATGCCCTGCAGATCAGCTGTATGACTGACAGATTTGTTGGCTTATTGAATGGGGTTGATTACCCCTCACTACTAATTACCATCAAATTGTCACCAAGGTTCAGGCTCAAACGCACATTCATCATAACCATGCGTTCAGCCTAGTCATCCATGAGGAAAAAAAATATCTACGTCAAGAGCTACGCATAATTAAAAATAATTTACCAAAGAGTCTGGTACCAGATGCAGTGAGAACGAGAAGAGCCATCTACAGGAATTGGTTAATCTCACATAAAGTTATCATCGAAGAAGATTGTGCCGAGCTGATGATGAAGCTTTTAATCACCAAGAACACTCGAGAAATTTGGCAGATATTAAACATGGGTACAATGGACCGCTCAACTACACCTCAAAATACCATCTCTGGCGATAGATGGTCCAGACATTTCTCTGATGTTTTTGCCAATTCAGCTAACCCTATTGTGTGTTATTCGGCTGCAAGTCAGGGTTCTTGGGCTGTTACCACCTCGCTCGATGAAATTGAACTGGCAATTAAGAGTCTAAAGAATTCTCGCGCTGCTGGCCCTGACCTGATCAGCAATGTGATGCTCAAAGAGAATCTAACTGTCTGGGCCATCTTTATTGAGCGTTTATTTGCCTGCATTGCCCTGAAAAAATGTCTTCCTGTGTCATGGTTAACAGCCATTATAGTCCCCATACACAAGAAAGGTAGCTGGGATTGCCCGGATAACTACCCACCGATTGCTCTCCTAGATACAATCGGGAAGATCTTTGGCTCTCAGCTGTGCTTGAAGCTTGTTCAATGGGCACAATCATCTGGTATTCCTTACGAACAGCAAACTGGCTTCACAAAAGGTGTGGGTGTCGATGTTAACCTCTTGATTCTCACAATCCTTAAATTTGAAGCTCAGAAAGCCAGGTATAACATCTACCTAGCATTTATTGACATGAAGCAGGCATTCAACTGTATAAATAGAGGCCTGCTCTGGAACAAATTAAGAAAGTGGAAGTGCCCATTAAATATTCTTGATCCAATTATGGCTCTTCATTCGAACACCTCAATCCGGGTACGCCTAAACAGAAATGGAGACCTGTCCGATCCCATTCCAACGGCAAGGGGTGTAAAGCAGGGGTGCCCCCTTGCCGTGGATCTGTTCAAACTATTTTTGGCAGATTTACCGGATCATCTAGGACATGTCCACTGTTTTTCCCCAAAGGTTAACTGAGTTCCAGTATGTTGCATTGCCTACGCAGATGATCTGGTGCTAATTGATAGAACTCAAATTGGTCTCCAAAGGTTGCTCAACTCTTTATATGAGTACCTAACGATCAATGAGCTCACAATTAACACTGAAAAAACAAAATTTGTGGCAATTGGCACTGCTTCAAGTAAAAAGGCAAAGGCGTTTAGGTGGACTGTAGATGGCCAGTTCCTTGACACTGTAGACTCAATAAGATACTTGGGTGTGCAGTTTAACAATTCCATTTGTGAACATCAATGGGTGAAAGACCTGAAACTAAAAAGCATAAGTCTTGCCTTTCAAGCGGCAAAAATAAACAAAAGTTATAGTAAATTTTGATTATCCCCGGTCTTAACGTTCTACTTTCAAAAGGTAGTACCTATACTAACTTTTGCTGCTGAGGTCAGCTAGAACATCAGCAAGCGCATCTGGAACTCTCTAGAAGGGCGTTTTTGGCGCCATGTTCTCCATCTACCACAATGCGTCCAATGATATGTTTACGAGATGAATTGTCATTGAACTCACTGCATAGCCATGTGATTTGGAAATCAATCACATTATTGCGAAAAATGTCTGTAGAGAATCCAATGCCCGCCTACCAAATATTCAACAAATTCTATGTTGATACCAATGCTACCTTATTAGATATTTGGCGTCTGAGAGTACAAGCCTGGGTTGATGCTGCAGGAATCTCTGAGTTTGATCTTTCGACCAGACCACAAGTTGCAAAAAAGAAATTCGAGTCTTGGGCTTGGATCATCAACATAGACAAACGAGAAAAACTATATTTAACACACTGGCTAGGCATTGGTCAAAAAAGTTAAATCTCCAGTCACATTATTTAATGCATTCTCCTTCTCGCTACTATCGCGAGCAATTCCTTGGGTTTCGATTGAACATCTTGAAATCTAAGGAAATTCTTTGGCAACGAAAAGACAAACTGGCAAAAGACAATCTATGTCGCTTCTGTTCATTGGCAGTTGAATTGCTGAAAATCGCTGAAACACCTAATCATTGAGTGTAAGAAAACGAATGCCTTGCGATCTATACACTTGGGTCAATTTGCAAGATTTCATCTGGCGCAAATGCAAAACATGTTGGTGCAATTGTAAACTATCTAGATGCACTTCTGAAATGCCCGTTTTGAGCTGTGACCTCAAGATTCAATTCTGTGTTTTGGTGAAAATGAACAGAGAATGAATTGATTCCTTGCATGTTGTGTACAAACTGGCTGATGTGTTCTTATCTTTGTTTCTGATCATCTGCCTTCTTTCTTTGATGTGAAGAGCTATTGGTTTTGGAGGAGTTTAGTGTAATGTCAGTAGAATTGAAACAAACGTTTTTACATATGTTAAAACTGTAGATTTTTCAAATAAAATTAGCAGCTGCTCTGCAGTAATCGTAAGGCTTACTTCTCTCTTTCCCAATATTTACTTACATCTTCTATATGTGATCTGTCTTGACGAGGGTGGAACGAAGGCAACACCTATAAACATGAGTCTACGTTCCAATGGCCAGTATGCATTAAGGCTGGTGTAGGCACCCGATGTTTACTTACTTGTGTGTAAGATGCTGCACGTTTCCACTTTATATTCAATGACCGAGACTCTGCGCGTATCTCACGGCTGGGAATCTACAAAGGGATGTGATATACTAACTTTACCATTGTTCACAAGCTGCCATTTGCATACATAATGGTTTCATAATAGGAGGCTGAATATCATCTCTGTTGTTACTCACTCGTGCAGTCTCTGTTTACGCCCCAGCTCTATGTTTCCTCTCTATGCAATGGTGTGCCAACGAACAGCTGTTGAATGCATGTGCCTCTGCAAGAGACAGACAACCTCTCGTTAGGACCATTTGTCAGTAGACATAACGATTTTTCTTACTTAAATCGTCTGTATGTGACCCCACAACTCTCTTCGTTCTTACCGACTCTCAAGACGGTTGCCGTCTGGAGCACCTGTGTCCACTATTGGCCTCGCGTGTGAACTCGAAGCCGCGCGTCTGTGCTTCCAATGTTAGTGCTAGGTTTCCTAGGTCACCCGGTCACGTGGGCCTATCTCCAGCAAGGAGGCCGAGGCAGGAGATAGAACTACGTACAACCCCACATAGAGGGGCCCCCATCCTCTCTCAAGCAAGGACAAAACATTTTGCAAAATGACTTTTTCTATAAATATATAGCTTGCCCTGTGAGTACTTTGTCACGTCCCTGGGATCGACAGGACTCGAGGAAATAAGGTTCAAACAGGTTTATTTTGCAATACAAACAGGTTCATTGATAGACTTGGTAAATGAGAGACGGGGTTTCAAAGATGTTGTCGCCCTTGTGAGGATGCTGTGTTGTTCACTTTAGGTGGTCTACCTACCTATACGTATTCTGGGGACAGGCAAGCTTCAGATGATAACACAGCTGCGCCAGATTGTGCCAGATTCTATTGGCTGCAGGGTGCCACAAGAGTGAGCCCTAGGAGACTGGTGGCTGGCTCTGCCACAGTTGTTGCGAGGAGAAGATAAGTAGGTGTGCCTTTTGCAAGACCTCTCTAGACTCCTTCTGCATCTCTTATTCTAGTCCACTCTCTCGCCTGCCTCTCTCTCTCTTTCTCTGCTTACTTCTCACTTGTTTTCACTCTCCTCTCTTCTTTTTCTTCCTTCTCACGTCATTCCACCCTCTGCTGTGGAGGCATATACTCATCATTCGTTTTATGTTTCCTCTATTTCATTCCTTCGTTTTATAGCTCTTTCTCTAATCCTCCAGCTTGGACATTCAATAACACTTCAAACAGGCTAATATATTAAACAGTGTAATGAGCTCACAGCCATTAGGGTTGCTGGTACATTTACATAAGACCACAGCCTTTAGAACTGTTGCTACGATGCTAAACGCCCTAGAGCTGTTGGCACGATAAACTGAGTCTGCATTAGGGCCTTGGTGCAGGGAAGCAACACCGGACTGGTAGCATGAACAAATAAACAATTGTGTTCAGGCCGGGGAATAGCAGAAAGTTACTGAAAACCCAGGATCAGAGGAAGGCCACAGGTAACCCAAGGTTACTGCTGACTGGACATTTCAAGAATATGTTGCCACGTGATCCGGTGCACAGATAGGAGAAGATGGACTAATGATTGGAGTGTCCTTGGAGAGTGATTTGCCTGTGAGCAGGCTGAGAGCATCTTCTCAGGACAAGATAATCAGCCTTGTGATCTCAGTCGTTGTGATAGGGTTCATTTTCCTATTAAAGACGGTAATTTGCGAGTCACAGGTTAGGTTGTTGCTGGCATTTTAGAAGGGGACATGCTGCTGGTTTGTGTATTGCATTGCAAAGAGAAAGAAGCCAGTCTCTGTTCGTTTCAACTTTTTTGAAAGTCCAATATATGGCTTCCAGACAGCCTTCTTGTCACCAGCTATTTGCGATCTTATCCTCCTCCTTTCACGGTCTCTCTCCCCTCTTCTCTCTCCTTGACTGCTGTACTCCTCTCTTTCAGTTCATTATGTTCCTTTCTCCTTCCTTCCATACTCTTTCCTTCTTCTTAACTCTTCTGTCACTTTGCCTTGATCTCCATCTGTATCTATTGCCTTGCCACTCCTTGTTCACTCTCTGTCCTTAACTTATCGTAACTGCTATCTACTTCCAACACCCACATCCGGCTTTGCTTGAAATGGGCTTTATATTGGCTGGTCCTGCTTCCCCGGTCTGCGAATGCCCGCATATACCCGCATAGTGGCGACTATGGAACGCAGCAAATGGTTTCCCTAATTTGAATTCTCTTCCTCACATGCAGGGCTTTGTTCTATGTCAGTGCAGCTCCACAGGGTGAATTACAAGAGCGTCCGCCATCTTGTCTCTCATACTTCTACTGCAGCCACTGCTGTTATTTTTCTTCTCGGTCACTGACAGCCAGTCAACCATGCTCAGCAGAAAGTTCGCCCAAAGGTTGCTCTCCATCAAATGGAAGTGGCCTGCGGTTCTCTGGCTGTGAAACGATTGTTAAAACGTGTTTTTGGTGGCAAATGGCAGGACCGTTCAACCATTGATTGACTTGTGGGTCCCACTATTCCGGGTTGATTTTCTTGCGTGGAGGGCCGGTGGCGAACATATCTGGACAAATGATGTTGCATGTAAGTCTGTGCTATTTCAGGCATTTGTTTTGGCATGATATACAGTAACTCCTCCCCTTCCCTCCCCCAAGGTCTCACCAGCCTCATCTACAACAAACCTTTACAATGGGCGTTGCATACACACGTTTCTTTACATGGGTTATTAAAAGGGGTAAACAATGCTTTAATCCTGTACTTTGGTCCTTTTCTTTGGTTCTGGTGCATATTAACTAGGTGGCAAATATTCAGTTATTGTGAAATAGCGGTTAATGAACTCTACAATATAACTCTTCTGCATTTCATTACAATGTTATTTAGCAATTACTCAGTAGGCTCTCCATGTTTGCTAATACAAAAGTGACAAAACAAAATACAGTACAATTAGACCTGCACAGCTGTTGGAAATATTTATTTAATGCCGAACAGACACTAAATACATTCTTTAATAGGAAAAAGGGAAGTCTTGCAGGGCACATTTGAAAGATTGAGCGACATGCAATGACAGTCATGCAGTTTTTTCCCATACAGAGAGGCGTCATTATAGAAACTTTTCAAAGATACAAATGCAGTTTTGCACCAGAGACATTTCTGCTGAATAACCGCCAGTGCTTAATTAGGCCCTGTGCAAAAATGTATTGAAAGAATATGTTTGGGAAATGTTTGCTTTTTGGCGAATTGGACTTGTACCGTTGCAAAGTTTATGCAATACCACCTTTTGGTTATTTAGGTATGAGGATAAGTGTTAAAAGTGAAAAGAAAATCATTTGTTTGCTGAAAGATGCCCAGGTACATTACTTTGAAAAACAATTCTGAAAGTATTGTTCAGCTCATAAACCTCAATACTCATGTAGCTTTCTGTGAGGACTAAAGTAGTATGCCGTGGTACCGTTTTGTGAGGATATATGACTAAGTTTGTGGCACAAACTCAACAAAAATTGATATACCCATCTTTAATTTGAGTCAAATAAACAGGAAATATTGACGTGGTCGTGAAAGTAATTGTGGGTAGGGGCTTTGTGAACAGGAAGCTGCTCAGTCCAGTATTTAATCTGTGTCCTATTGCTTAGAAGTGTCACTCCTAATTTTATGGCCCCTTTCTATTTTGTGGACATGTTCCTTCAATGCATTTTCTAGATGACTTACCAATGCCACTGCTATGTTCCACATTTGTGGTCCGCCAAAAAAACCTTTTTGTCGATACATTACAACACATGCATTTTGCATGAAACACGTGTCACAGTCTAGCGTTTAGACTGCGCGTGTCGGGAAACGCTCCGATGTCACCAGAGCGGAGCACGCGCAAACTGAAACACAGACACTCAGGACATCGCAGAGTGGGACACTGAGTGAGAGGCATCACTCTGATAAAGTGTGCATTTGCCTGGCACACTAAGTATTCAATCTGCGAAATTCAAGGGCGTTGGCCAGAAGAAATGAAGGCTTACAATAACAAACTAGAATTCTATGTTTAATGAAGAAATCCTCAACAGTGGCGACGAGGATGGGATACTCCCACAACAATCCACACATAGTAAACTCTACCACCACCATTCCTACAGAGTCCAGGTGAACCACCGAAACAATGGCACCAGTGGATGAGCATGTTCAGCATCTATTTCAATACCCTTCGATCTACATTTTCTTTCAGAAAAAAGGCACGCTTGTTAACAACTTGAGAATGGAATGTCAAAGGATATTTGTAAGTGTACCAAAATATCAATGCCAGCTGATGAGAACCACTGTCCTAGTACCACTTGAAGGATGGGCATCTTCCCCAGTGAGATCTGAGATTTGAGTCCCCCTTATTGGAACTCAAGGCCTTTCATATTCAGTGGGCTTGCAAAACTGCAGAAAAACAATAATTTAATTTTTTTTATTAATGTCTTATAGTTCACAAGGAACTTTTTACATAAAGACACGGCAAAACATCAGAATGAAACTTCCATTTTAACTTCATATTACAAGCATAATAAAAACAAAAGCAAATATACCAATTCATTAGAATAACTTAATACTGGATAATAGACTTCCCCTTAATTAACATCTGAGGATCTAATCCTCACATAAAGTTCCTACTGAAGGGCTAACATTTCTTTTATGAAACGTATAGCAACCAACGACCATTAAAAAGATTTGGCCCTAAAAATGCATTGCCATAACCAAACTCGGTGTACCTCCCTAAAATCCTTTAAAAGATGTGAAAAATGAGGCTGGCGTCGGATGCTCAGTTCGGGGCAATTAACCGTCAGATTTATAGTTTCTGTCAAATTTTCCATTTTACAGAATCTACAACACCTTAAGTTGCGGCATATGGCGCCTTGTGCTCCAAAAATGTCATTGGTAGGAAACAAATTCAGGCGAAAGCGTAAACACTGGCCACGCCAATATTTCCCCCGGCATTCCCTCAGATAGTATGGCAATGTGTTGTAGGGTCTGACATCTAACAGCTCAGTGAATACATGGTACTTCCTAACGCGATCAATCGTGATAATCCAGTCTTTCAGTGGAGTCGTTAGTAGATACTCCGCTGAGAAGTCAATGGCACTTAATATTTCAAGGCACTGTCGGTGTCAGTCTTTGAGACCGGCCGGGGACTTGGACTCTAACCCACACTGTAGCATCACCCAGCTTGATCCCTCTTCCGCCAGATAGATCTTTCGTAGAGAGTTTACATTTTTCCATTTAACCAAAGCTTCCAGCGAAACCAGACCCAATTTGTGCCTTAAAACCGATGGTGGAACACTGGCTGGCAACTTTAAAATTCTACTCCAAAAAGTTCTTCTTTCATGCTTGCACCATTGCCCTTCAAAAGAGAATAATGTCGTCTCAGCACCATACATCAACACAGGAACTACGTTTTTACAATAAAACTCTCTTGCAGGGATTATCAAGAAGTTCCCACATTTCTTATTTTGGCAAGCCGCCTGTGCGGCCAGCGCCGTAATCTTTTGTTTCTTTACAGCGAACCGCCAGGCTCTATTTTCTTGCGGGAAGATTGAAAAAACCAAGTGTACAAAATAGTCCACTTTCTCTAAAGGTTTCCCACCAAGGGACCACTTGAATTGTCCTCCTGCCTTTCCTGGACCCTTTTGCATAATAAGGATTTTCGATTTGGGGAAACTAATCGTTAAGATATTCTTTTTGGTATAAGCCTCCAAGGCATTCAACTGTCGCTGTAACCCGATGGGCATATGGTCCATTAAAATCAGGAAGTCGGTGTATAGTAAGTAATTAATCATTATAGCATTTAATTTTGGGGGAAAAAATTTCACTTCCAAAAAAGGCTTCGCCCAAATCGGACAAGAACAGAATAAATGGGACCAGGGCCAGTAAGCAGCCTTGCTTCCGGCCTCTTGCCGAATTAATCGGAGCAGATAGTCTTCTCTCTCTATTCAACTGAATACACATAGTGGTGTACTTGTGTAGTGCTATCGGGATCACCAGTAGAGCAGGAGGACCACCCCACTTGTCCAGTTTGTCCCATAACTTGTTCCTCGGGACTGTGTCAAAAGCCATGGAGAAATCCATGAAGGCGGCAGAAAGAGGTCTATTCTTTAGCACTTCCAGCACAAAATCGTTCATCTCGGTCCCTACCCCTAGACAAAACCCTGTTTGGAATAGATCCATCATTCCATTTATTTTGCCCCGTTTTGCAGGTCTTTTAATACTAGACCTGTGAAAATCTTAGCTGGGCAATCCAACAGAGAAATTGGCCTATAGTTGGAAGTACTTAGGTGAGAGCCCTTTTTAAATATTGGGCCTACAATTGCTGTTAACCAAGACTCTGGCACGGCTTTCTCCCCGAGTGTAGTCCTGAACATACTGTCTAGGACACCTACCCACATTTCTTGGTTGTTTTTAAGGACGCACATTTTTTACTCCTGGATATTAAGTAAAACGGATCTCCAGAGTCCTATATTAACACCCTCTCTGTCGTTCTTTTCATGTCCCCAATCCACTTCTGCTCAATTTCACCATCTGATTTATAAATCTCAGTGAAATGGGCTTCCACATTTCTTCAGATATCGGGTTTATTTGAGACCCCGTTTGAACCTTGTCATTGTCTTTAAGTTCCAGAAGTCGTGCAAGTTGTTACATGCCATGACCTTCAGCCTTTTACGGCGTCCCTCAGTATCATCTGGTGGCAGTCATGTCGTAACCAAGCCTTGTAAACCGCCTTCAGGCGCTTCCTACCCATTATATCTTCTTGGCAGGTCCCCTTAGGGGACAGATATAGTTCTCTCTTTTTAAGCAAGATAACCCAGTCAAATGTGTGTCCATGTATCATTTTGCCCGGTTTCCTTTATGGCAGGCAGTTGTAAATCTGCTCCCAAATTCCCCGCATAGCCTTTCCATCAAACCCTTCCTCAAAGTATCTGTTAAATTCCCCCAGAGCCCAAAATACTGTTTAAGGTTGTCATTCTATGCTCATTCCAACTTATTTTGTTTCCCCCATGTTTATGTCTAAGTCAAAGGCGTAGCCTCCCGAATTCTGCTTACTTGAGGATGCTGCCCTTGCAATTCTAAGCAGCAGACGGTTGCTCACCGAAGTTTCCACCATGGACACCGACTCATTCTCGGAGTAAATATCCTCCGAAACATAGACGTAATCCAAGATGTTACTTTGGGCACCCCTCGCCCAAGTGTGGTGTGGCACTTCATGACCCTTGATATTCCCGTTGAGGATTAATAACCCCTGTTGCTCCATAAATTCCCCCCAGGCACACCCCCTTCCCTGACTTATCTTTTCGGGCTCTGAGGCGCTTTTACCAGCCGGCCACTGCAAACACCTACTGTTCAGGTCTCCACATATTATGGTAGAATTTAGACCTCTGCCAACCCAACTAAATGAGATCTCTTCGACTGATTCCAACAAGTCTTTTTGGGTAATTTTTGCGTTGTTCCAGTAAATGTTGATTAACAGGGTATCAGCTCTACCAGGGAAGCTTTCTTTATTCCAAACAAGCTTGATTCCCTGTATGTAGGGATTTGGATTTTCGAAGCTCTCTGCCTCCACCCAAACCTTCTTTGACACCCATCAATGACAGGTGCCTCTGTCAACCAGCACTCTTGCAGGGAGAACAAGTCAGTGTTTAAGAAATCCACACTGCCAGTCTGAAACAAGTGTGAAAATCTCCTGCAATTCCAAGATATCAATGCAACCTGTGTACACACACCACACGTGGGACCCCCTTCATACTGGGTCACCTGGCCTCGTGTTTAAGTTGGCTGCCACCCAGGACCGATCTTCTTCCCTTACAGGGCGGCTTAAACCGTCCGCCCGCACTGTGAATTCTCCCCATTAGAACCTGCCCCTAAAGTTCTTATTTTTAATTTCACGTTTTCCAATACCGGTCCAGCGTTCATAGGCTCTGCCCAGTGCACTCTAGCTGCCATCGGAGGACCCCCACTCCTAATTGGTAGGTTATAGAGGTCGTAGCCCCAGGGTCCAATCGCATGCGCTTCAGCCAACACCTGATTAAGGACCATAATGAAAGCAAAATGGAGTATTACCTTATCCATATTAAAACGAATCCAGAATTCCACCCAGGTAATGCCCCTTGAGGATAACTAGAAAATTCCACCGCATCCATTACTGTGCCACAAGAAATATTGGTTGAGACCAGTTTAGTTTGATTTTTTTTATATATAAAGCATTGTTTCGTATGCTTTTTTATTTTTGGTTGTAGCCCATGTTGATGACACGTGTTTCGGCACTCATTTGCCTTTCTCATATCTGGGCAATAACTTTCAATAACTTTCTATACAGAAATAGTAATATTCACATTCATCAAGAAAAACCAATTTCATGATTATTTAAAAGAAAAATAAAAAAACAAAAATTAATAATTTTCAATGACATTATTTTGAAACATATAATGCAAAGCAAAAATACCACATACCATAGTATTGTCCAGTTGCAGGGTTGATACATACGTAATAGTTTAGTATTCCGAAGGAGATGGAAGGAGAGAGAAACAGGGGGGTGTGGGGGGGGTAATAAAATGAAAGGAAAAAGAAATAATAAATAGCACGAGAGGAGAGAAAAACAACAAAATATAACAGTGGAGTTAGTGCTATTTGTCTTCTAAGGTTCCATTCGTCTATTAGGTGCAAGTGTTAGTTAAAATGGAGCTTACCAATCTTTGGTGTTCATGATCTCACTAATAACGTGTGTAGAGCATAAGGAGTCCCGTCAGACTCATGGACGATGTACGTCCTAGTCGGATAAAGAAAGATAGTATTGGGAATAGATTAGTTCCCTTATCTTGGCGCTCACAACATTGCTTTTTTCCTATAGATAGAAATTTGAAACTAGGCGATAGATGCATTTGCTTTGTTTTACGATTCTATAAAAAAATAGAATGCAACATTGAATTAAATCTAGTCTTTTTATTTCATTTTACTATATATTCTACATGCCTAATGGATCTTGAAAGAAAAATAGGGGCCTGCTATGGCCGCCTCCTTCTTTCACACATAAACCCTTGTGCTTCCTAACAGCGGTTCATTTCATAATTAACTTGTCATTCAAGAAACAATGCGGCCCGTTCTGACCGTCTCGTCTTTTTTTGCGGATCCAATCCGGATAGGAAATGGCAATGGGTGGTCTCATGCTCTGTTAGGGCATACCTGCAAAGTCACAGTACCGGCATCAAGCGTCGTGTCCTACTAGGCGTCCGCCTCAATCGAAATGGGGAGTATGTATTCTGTTGCTAAGGCAATCCTGTTTGTCCTACTTCGCTTTCCATATTCTTCCTGCCGTCCGCCATACTTTGGGATACTTTGACTTTACAGATCTGTATCGTGTTGTTTTCAAAGTTCCATTCTCATTTTCTAATGCATTTATACGGACACATTTTTTCCTATAACTGATGAGGAGAAAAAATATCTCTTCATTCCAAAACCGATCCTACCAACTATTTATTTTCTCCTGAAAATACACAAACCATTTTCAACAATTCCAGAAGGCAGACCAATACTGAGCAGAATAGGCTGGGCCACGGAACACATTTCGGAATATATTGACAACTTATTAAGACCGAAAGTTACAAATGTACAAGCTTACTTAAAGGATTCAACTTCAGCAATAAACATTATTGAGACTATTCCATGGCATCCGACTTATTTACTGGCAACCTGGGATGTGAAGGCGCTTTACACGTCTATAAGCCACGACCTTGTATTAGATGCAATTGACCATACCTTTAAAAATGAATCAGCATCCTATCTGCCATTTGTCTGCATGCTCAAAGAAATGCTTATGGCTACTCTAGACAACAGCATCTTTATGTTCAACAATAGTTTTTACAAACAAAAATGTGGTGTAGCTATGGGAGTAAAATATGCACCGGCCCTAGCGAACCTAGTAATGGGCATGTTTGAAGATCTTAGGATTTACACAACCGAGACATACAGCCAAAATGTTGTAAAATAGACCAGGTACATTGATTACGTTTTTCTAATATGGCAAGGAACACCACAACAATTAGAGCTTTTTCGACAGGAAATAAATGCCAATGATTTGGGTATTGAGTTTACAGGAGAACATAGTAATACTGAAATTAACTTTTTAGACTTAACAATCTATGTATCAGGCAACAGTCTGCAGACTCGAACATTTCGCAAGAGCACAGAGGAAAATTCTACATTACATGCCACTAGCTGTCATTATGCACCTGTTATTCGTAACATTCCCAAGGGCGAATATATTAGAGCTAGAAGGAACTGCTGTGAACAAACAGACTTTGAGAATTAATGTGAAATCCTGTCTACTAGATTCAAAGCTAGCGGCTATCCGAGAAGAAGCATCAAAACCGCTTACAAAAAAGCGCATCAAATGACAAGACTTCAAACACTCACACAACGTAACAAACCAGTTCAAGGCAAGGAGGTACAATTTATGACCACCTTCTGTACTAATAACCAGTTGATGAAAAAAATCCTCAGAAGACACTGGGGCCTGCTGAAATTGGACCCACATATTGGACCACAAATACAAGATTACCCTTCGATAGTGTATCGACAGGCGAGAACATTAAAACTGAGCCTTAGCCCATCACTATTACCTGACGATAAGGAGGAAACAAAAGAGAACTGGTTACAACCCAAATTAGGGTTCAGAAAATGTGGAACATGCACCATGTGCAGGCATGCGGTTTCCATGACTGACCATTTTCAGAACAAAGATGGCATCAAAATGAAAATACGTGAGCAGATTAACTGCCGTACAAAGTACGTGATCTATGCGATTATATGCACTTGCAGCAAAATCTACATAGGAAGCACGATCCGAGAAATATGCACGAGAATTCGTGAGCATTTGGCAGTGATTGGAAGTCAAGACAAAAGTCTACCATTGGCGGAACACTGGCAGAGACATCATCAGATGGATTGCAAACAAGACATTAAATTCATTGGTCTAAGAAAGGTGTCCTTGGGATGCCGAGGTGGAAATCAAGAACTCAGATTGAGACAAGAAGAAGCAAAATTAATCAAGTATTTTAGATGTATTGAAACAGGTTTAAACACAGACAATGAGATGTCCAGTTTTTTGTAAGAAAAAATTGTGTACACCAAAATGGACCTATGCCGCAATATGACTATATATGATATCTTGACATGCATTTGATATATTTTATGTATCCTCACAACTAATGTAACTATTGAACCATATGTCATTATTGTGTCTATATATAGGTAATTATTTTATGTATCTACTCCTCGCATGAAATCTGATAATTGTTTAGATTTCCATGATATCAGAAATGTTCGGAAGAAAAATGGTAACTTTCAACTTATATTTGGCAACCAGATGTAAAACCAACACATCTATAGCCAATTGATTGACTTAAATATTTCTTGAACACAATAGGAACCACAGCTCCCATAAGGCTTTGCGAGAATCAGACACACATGATATCGCTATATATTAAAACAAAAGATGTTTTATTTCCACATGAGTGAGAACAGGAGTACCTGTTTTTCAAACACATGTTCAAACCGCAATATCCCAAAACAATACATACATAGCTAATAGATTGCCTCAAATATTTCTTGAATACAGTAGGAACTACAGTTCCCATGATGCTTTGTGAGAATTAGACATGCGTGACATCGCTATATAAAAACCAAAATGTTTTATTTCCACACGTGCAAAAGCAAGAGCACCCGTTTTCTAAATACATGTTCAAACCGAAATAGGAAAAAATGTGTCCGTATAAATGCATTAGAAAATGAGAATGGAACTTTGAAAACAACACGATACAGATCTGTAAAGTCAAAGGGCCTCATTACGACCCAGGCGGTAAGTTACCGCCTGGGCCGTGACTTTACCACCATGGCGTAAACTATGTTTACGCCATGGTGGTTGGCGGACTTACATTATTAAGAAAGGAAGCAGTGCACTCTCGCCCCTCTCTCTTAATAATAATAATAATTAGGCTTTTATATAGCGCTACAAACCCTCAGGTATCCGAGCGCTGCTTATTATTACCCACGGTGTGTGGTGCTCATTTATCGACCTCGGAAGGATGAAAGGCTGAGTTTGGCCCCGCCGGGATTCGAACCTGCGTTAACAGGCTCTGCACGGGTGTCAAAGCGAGCGCTCTACTCGCTGACCACTTGACCGACTTACCGCCCCATTCCGACCTTGGCGGGGCGGTAAGTCCCCAATCCCCATTTACCCTTCCCCATTCCCATTTTTAGCCCATAGGGCATAATGGGAGTGGGGAAGGCGTTAATTACGCCACCGTAAATTACGGTGGCGTAATTAACTCCATGGTCCCTTAGCGCCATGGATTTTAACACCTGCTAAAAGCAGGTGTTAAAAGCGCCATGGCGCTAAGGGACCTCGTACTCAGGCGGTAAGGGTCGGCGCTGTTAACGCTGCCGTTAACCCCTTACCGCCTGCGTCGTAATGAGGCCCAAAGTATCCCAAAGTATGGCGGACGGCAGGAAGAATATGGAAAGCGAAGTAGGACAAACAGGATTGCCTTAGCAACAGAATACATACTCCCCATTTCGAATGAGGCGGACGCCTAGTAGGACACGATGCTTGATGCCGGTACAGTGACTTTGCAGGTAAGCCCTAACAGAGCATGAGACCACCCATTGCCATTTCCTATCCGGATTGGATCCGCAAAAAAAGACGAGACGGTCAGAACGGCCCGCATTGTTTCTTGAATGACAAGTTAATTATGAAATGAACCGCTGTTAGGAAGCACAAGGGTTTATGTGTGAAAGAAGGAGGCGGCCATAGCAGGCCACTATTTTTCTTTCAAGATGCATTAGGCATGTAGAATATATAGTAAAATGAAATAAAAAGACTAGATTTAATTCAATGTTGCATTCTATTTTATATAGAATCGTAAAACAAAGCAAATGCATCTATCGCCTAGTTTCAAATTTCTATCTATAGGAAAAAAGCAATGTTGTGAGCGCCAAGATGAGGGAACTAATCTATTCCCAATACTATCTTTCTTTATCCGACTAGGACGTACATCGTCCATGAGTCTGACGGGACTCCTTATGCTCTACACACGTTATTAGTGAGATCATGAACACCAAAGATTGGTAAACTCCATTTTAACTAACACTTGCACCTAATAGACGAATGGAACCTTAGAAGACAAATAGCACTAACTCCACTGTTATATTTTGTTGTTTTTCTCTCCTCTCATGCTATTTATTATTTCTTTTTCCTTTCATTTTATTAACCCCCCCCCCACACCCCTCTGTTTCTCTCTCCTTCCATCTCCTTCGGAATACTAAACTATTACGTATGTATCAACCCTGCAACTGGACAATACTATGGTATGTGGTATTTTTGCTTTGCATTATGATATGTTTCAAAATAATGTCATTGAAAATTATTAATTTTTGTTTTTTTCTTTTTCTTTTAAATAATCATGTAAATTGGTTTTTCTTGATGAATGTGGATATTACTATTTCTGTATAGAAAGTTATTGAAAGTTATTGCCCAGATTTGAGAAAGGCAAATGAGTGCCGAAACACGTGTCATCAACATGGGCTACAACCAAAAATAAAAAAGCATACGAAACAATGCTTTATATATAAAAAAAATCAAACTAAACTGGTCTCGACCAATATTTCTTGTGGCGCAGTAATGGATGTGTGTGGAATTTTCTAGTTTCACTTTCAACAAACGAAGTGGGGGAACTCTTGGTCTTCGTTTTCTAAACACATCATTGCGACACGTTTAAGCTGTTATTTAAGGATAATAGTCGCGGAGGTCTAAGAGTGCGGTTAGAAAAAGCTCCCCAAGTTTGCATAGCCCTTGAGGATAAGTCTGCCAAGGCCTGTGATTTCCACAGGATAGCCAACACCTTGGAGCGATTTAGAACAACCTGCTCCTGATCCAGAGGCAGTTTCTGCAAGACCATTTTGTTTGTCACCCCCCTCTCCCCCTAGTCATTTCCACTACATTGTATGGGTCCCCCCTTACCACTAATCTGCATTCCTCAATCGTCATAAACGGAGCCGCCCTGGGATTTATGTCCCTATCACAGTCTTTGCAAAGGCCCCCTGTTTGTTTTGGATCTTCCCTCGTTCCCTGGGTAACTAGGCTCTCTGGTCGGGTGTAAGGTTCTGTTCCTTGGGTTGAAGTGAGTGTGTGTTTGGAGACTGTAGACATGGTGGTTGGTTTGGCCTTAACTATATATATTCAGGCTGGTGAGAGCTTCCCAGGCCAAGATGGAGGTTCTCAGCAGGGCTTTTAATTGGTTGGAGTGAATGAAAGGCAGTCCATGGACATTCTAAACTGCCTTTCATCGTCAGCAGCTCAGCTGAGTGGACCTGTGTCAAGAGCTCTGGTACTTTTTGGTTTTAAGACTGGGCCATCCGATCAATTCAGCCAGCAATTTACGAGGAGCTAGGAGAAGTCTGGAGAAGGAATTCTGCCCAGAGTTTGCAGTTTCAACCCAGCTAAGTAATTTACATGTTATCTGTTAATTTTCCCCAGAATGCATTGTTTCAGGAAATATTTAAAGACTATGTACAAGGAGCGTTAATATCTGTTAGTCATTTTATTTGACTCATCGAAGTATAACAGGAACTGTTTACATTCAAGTATTAAACTCCTTTTGAGAACTGTTAACACTCAGATGTTTAAACCCTTTAGAGACCTGTTCGTGGGGCTCTCTGGGGAATGATATGCGAGAAAATCTGTATTAGAAGTGGCTGCCACCAGGGTAAATATATGTATGGAGATCCTCTCAACATAAGAGGGTTTCAGAAGAGAATCGCGCCGTGTAGTAATTTAACATCAACTGCGCAAATGTTGATGTAGATAGTGTAGAGAGAGTGAGCACCCACTGCTGAGAAGAAGCGGGAGCATGAACGGATTTGTTTGACTGACTCACTGAAAGTGTGCATTTCAAGCTGTAATTGTTCCCGATTATTTTTTCGTAAAGAGAAGCGTCTTTGAGGCGGTCTTCTGTACACTCAGTACGCATGCGTGAATTTTGTCTTGCGTCGTGTCTCAGAAGTTACTTCTACGCATGCCTGTGTGTTTTAACGCCGTGTCTTCAGATTTAGTTTTAACGCATGCGTGGGACTTTCTGCAGTATAGCATTTCCTCTGTCCAACATCTACGCATGTGCAAGTTAATTTAGAGACCAGTTCTCTCCATTGACTAAAATACACAACGCGATTTCTGGGAATCTACAATAGCAAGTGTACTTTCTTCCTGGAAAACGAAATGACTAGTTGAAGGGGCAGGACATCAACTTTCCCTCATCTTAGAATAACAATATTACTTCACTTTCAAGTCGCGTGGGTTTGAACTCCAAGAAGAAGGGGAACCAGTCTACTAAATTCAAAGAATTCCTTGATAGACTGCTTACTCCATTGAGAGGAGATCCAAGGAAGCAGATCAAGCCTCTCAGCAGTTTGCAGTGAACACATTTAGCCAATAAACTCTGTCCGAAGAAGTGTGAAGGAAGCAAGTGGATCTGCTGTATACTGCATGTAAATATACTCCTCTAGGTATCTCACAGAGGAGAGCCAGGTACAGTTTTCTAAACATTTTAGTTATGGATGTTTGCAGTGTCACACTTAGAAGGTAATAGTTGACAAGAAATGTACTGTTTAATTTTTCTACTGCATGATCTTGCATCTCAGAGAGTCTAAAGTGTGAGACGACCTGGATTTGTTATTTTGTCCCAATTTCCCTTTCCTTTAGAGGTGTACACAGCTCATCTGTTCATTCTAAGATGCATTTGAGGGGTTTACATGTTTGAGGGACTGCGGGGTTCAGCAGCTTCTGCAGACAACCAACCATTCTTTAGAATCTGACAGTGGGCCCCCACAAATTGCACCTGTCCCGCCCTTTAAAAATCCTCAGAAGGGACCCGCAACTGCAGTTTCCTCCCCACACTTTCCCACTCCCTCCCATTATCCGAGTCACACCCCGTGTGACAGGAATTAACAATTTGGACATGCGATTCCACAGGGGCGACCACCAACTCCTCAGTGCGATCAACCTCCCTCCTCTTTTGTAATATGATGGTTTGGGGATCCCCTGCGTTGTTCTACTGCCAACCGCCTTACACTCTGTTTTGAGGTTGGAGCTGTAGATAGATTCTGAATGAACTGCGTCACCCCCTTCTGCCCATTTCTTCTGCCCCTTTTTGTTTTTGATTTCGGGCCCATTGTGTTACGAGGTAGCAACCCCTGTCTTTTTTTTTCCCTCTTACTCCAGTTGAATATCTCAAACTTATCAGACACTAAGGCCCCCCTCTCCCACACTTAGTTGGTCAGGCTCAATCTCGTTTAGCAAATCTTCAACAACCTGAAGGGCGTCTAGGGACACCTGATCAGAAGGGGGTAACCACTCCTCCTCACCTTCTCTAGTTGACACAACCTCCTCATAACACATGGCAGTGTTAGCAACTTCGTCCACCACAGATGACGCCATTGACATAACAGTTAAGATAGATGCACCAACCACTTATGTCTGCTGCATTTCCGCTGCCTCCTGGTTTAAGGGCGAGCGGGCCTCTAAACCCATAATGTAGCCTTCAATATTAGTTATTTTCACCATCATGGAGGTGAGCGCTTTCTCTTGGTTTGCCACTGTGTGCACTAGATCCTTCTGGGCATTATTCATTGTTGACTGAGCAAGTTCCAGTGCCCTGGCATCCACTCCTAGGGTAAGCATCAGCTCCCTCTGGTCAGTTTCAATAGTTTGTATGTAGCTCTGAGCGCTCTTGTTCAAGGACTGGTTGAAGGACTTAACGTGCGCGGGAGGAACACCACCAGGTGATTGAATGGGGCGCTGTGATTCCTTTTGATTACTCTTTCAGAGGCCCAGTCTAGCCACAAAATGCCATCTCATCTTTTGGGCGACCACCCCCTCTGACCTGGGTTACTTGGGTCCCTCCACCCTTGATGTCACCCCTTTAGGAAAAGCAAAGCTACAGCTCTCTGCATTACCCTTAAAAGGGAAGGGTAAGGGGACTGGCCTCCCCGGTTGTACCTCCACAGGGGGAGATACCGCTACTAGTTCGCTCTCCTGAACCTAAATACCATTTGCTAGGGCACCCAACTTCCCTCCTCCCAATCTCTCCATTTCATTACCCCTGTCTCTTTTTGTCAGATCTCCCCTTGGGCTAGAACCTATTGGAGTTGGGGAGTATATAATGGAGCTTAACGTCCGCCCCTTCCCCTCTCTTGTTTTGCCTGTATGTTCTTTCCCCTGCGGGCTGGGGGTTAACTTGGGGCTGGGGGCCAAGCCCAGGGGGTATCGTGGTAGAAGCATGTGGCGTATTGAAAGACTCGTCCCCATTACCAGAACGAAGGAGGAAAGCTTTTCTCATGGATTCAAAGAAAGCTTTCTTGGAGGCCTGTTGTGAGTGGACCAACGTTTTGGCTGCATGGACTTGTTAAAGTTCCTTTTCCCCCAAAAGCAACAATTTCTGTTTGCTGGCCGTTTTAACCGACCTCTCCTCTGTGGGATCCTCCAAAGTGAGTTTACTTCTTAGGCCAGAAGCCATGTCAATTAAATCAAACTTTAGAGGTGTTCCTGGTTGCCAAAATGGGACTATACAGGAAAAAAATAGACAGGACAGGCACACCAGTGCAATAGCCAATTAACAGATGATTTTTGAACAGCTAATCGAAGGAGCTCAACCTTGAGGAGTTGCAAAATTGATAAATACTACACTAAAATCACAATCGAATTGGTCTAAAAAGGAGAAGTCAAGTTAAAAAAAGAACAAAACAGATATAACACATGTGCATACAATGTTATCAACTTGTAGTGTTAAGCGGGGTTTAGACCAGAGTCTGTAAAATCTCATAAAAACCTCATAACATTTCTCAAATGTTAATTGCCAAGTTTCCAATAGAGTGCTTAGAGCAGGTAAAATATGGAGGAGCGGCTCAAAGGCATATGCTCACAGCCGCCGCCCCAACCAACACAGAAGAAGTCAATAGAAGTACACAGGCTGAGAATCACTCGTCTCGAACCTCCTGTGCACACCAAAAGGTAGGGGATCAAGGGCCACTAGCCCAACCGTCACTGCTCTAAGCACCGCTGCATGAAACAAGTATATAAACAGACAAGTCCTCTTTACCTCCTGTCTAGTGGAGAGGAAGTTCAAAGGTATTACCCACAGCCACTGATCTACACAAACAAGTCACAGGCAGATGCACGTTAAAGGTGATTGCTTGAAGTATGTTGGCAGTCAGAGGTATAAGTGCGATTTCCCCAAGTGAGCAGGCTCGCTCGGTCGCGTGTCGTTCTAGACATTCCAAACAAATTATTTTCCCCCTCACTTTCTCTCTGAGTTTAGTAGCCACTTAAAGTGTGTTATTAGGGCTTATGTTTAGCATTGTGCGCAGCAGGCGACACCGAAGTAACAGTATCTTGCTCGGGCGACAGGTAGCGAGCGGGTTGCAGGGCTGTCGTGGGGAAGGTGGCCGTGTTGTTTCTAGAGCACGAACGTACTATATGAACGAGTATCGACACTCTCTGTGACAGCTCTCGCCTCAATCGCGCAGGCTGGAATGATCACACGTAGCTGTGTTTTGAGTGGTAAGAAACAAGCAGGCCGAGTTGTAACGCTGCACAGAAGCACAGCCTGCACGGACTGCACAGACTTGCAGTCGGCTTTTGTTGAATTATGGACCTCTCTTGTTGCTGCCCTTTAATATGAACCGCATACATACAATCACACCCTTCTGGTCTGATGGGGAAGATCTTATTCTGCCACTTGCTCCTTTTAAAGTCAGCTTGGTTTATTGATGCATGATTATTCTGCTTGACATCAGTTGGGTGTTCAAAAACATGGTTTCTTTTCCATTTCACTCTACATATAGTATTGTTAAATTTAAGGCACCCAGAACGGGCCAGTGTGCGGTTACAGTGTGCTCCGGGGTCACAATACCTTAGTGAACTCACTGGGTCTGGCTGGTGCGCCCGTTTGGCATGCTCCCTCCAGGTTCTCTGCTTCTGATTTCTTTCGCAGCCCGGCAGCCTTTGCTTGATGGCTTTCCGCAGCCCGCGCTAGTCGAAAAAGGATCTTTCCTTTCTCCTATGGGTCTCCAGTGCTCGGCTGCCACTGGAGTCCCAGTGCAAAGGGAGAAAGCTTCCGGATTGTGCGCTTTCCGCTGTGTGACCTCTGCTACTGTGCTTCTCAGGGGGAAAGCTGTCAATCTCCAGGCTTCCTGCACAATCTCTGCAATTAAGGTGTTAGAAAGAGAAGACTCCCCCTGGACCGGCATCCATTTGATTCATGACGGTGGTTCTAATGTCTCTTCTCTCCTCCAACTTCTGCTGCCACATGGAGGTTCCACAACTACTCTACCTCCTGCTGCTACTCTCCTTCTCCTTTTCTTTCTCTATGGCCTACACCTGAGGGGGGCCTCCACAGTCTCCATCAGGAGTGGGTCATTAATACTAATAGGCAGCACTTTGCAGTTTCTTGCCTCTGCAGCCCTCTTCATCATCCCAGTACTTTGGGAATTATGGGACTTGGAGTCCACAATGTAAAGGTCAGCTTTTCTAATTCAAACAGAAATACCCTGTTCAATTATTTCCTTATTTATATTCCTTAAAGGAGTATTATAAGGAATAAACTAAGGATTTGGCTTTACCAAGGAATTATGATTTTCAGAGTTTAAGTTGGTAACATTTACAGACTCCTCTTTAATATTCCACAGGGAGTTAGCTTTTATCTCTGTGAATGTTTGTGACCTCAAACGAGGGCTTCTTCTTCCCAAGACATAAGTGGTTGGTATTGGGTTTACCCAAATTGAGATATTTAGCTTGGGAAGTTAACAGCTCTCTCTGAAAGCAAGCCATTACATATTTCGGTACTACTGACATTTCCTTCCTTGGGGAAGATACATACTGTGTGTCATCCAACAGTCTTCCTGCTCCCCTGGGGCCCTTCTCCTTCCAGGTGATACTCCCTGCTATAGAACCCCCAGGGTCAGGATCAAGAAGTGTCTGCCTTTGGAGAATTTAGGTGGGGCTTTTGTGAGGGCTCAGCAGGATTCCTCACAGGTAGTATGTTGTAATGTATGTATGAGTGCTGGTGACATCACTGACTCTGGAATGCTGTGATGTCAGAGTAGTGTAGAGTGCTGTGGTGTTGTGATCTGAACTGAGGTTCTAACAGTGACAGTTGAAGAGTGTAAGCTGGCACAGAGGGACGTGCCGGTGTCTTCCTGGCAACTATGATACTTATAAACCTACAGTAAACATACCTGCTGGTCCGGGTATTGGTGTACGGTACCATGTTATTTCACTGGCGACGAGGATGGGATCTTGTCGAGGAGGGGACAGCAGCTGAGCCAGGAACATCGCCCTCTGTTTTCCACGTTCCACGTTGTTGGTGCCAGCGAGTGTTAGCCTCAGTAGTTCAGATTTGAGTGCAGGCCGGGTGGTGCTGAAAGGACAGACCTTCACCTCGGTGCTGTGCTGGGAGCGCACAGCTGTGAGTCTGGGGTGACAGGGTGCAGAGGCAGCGGTTCTGGGTTTCGCGCTGAGCCAGCAGCTGGTCTGGGTGAGAACCGGTCTTCGTCAGGCAGCGCAGAAGTTGAACAGAAGGTGTTTTACTGGTCGAAGGAAGCCAGTGGCTGGAAGGGGTCCGGCGGAGGACGTGGCACGCCGTGTTGTGCTGACATGACCAGCGACCATGAGCCCTGTGTTGGGTGCTGGCGTTCTGGTGGCCACGGTGGAGAGGGCGCTGGCTCTGGAGCTGCGCGTCACTATGTGATCTTCAATGTTTGCCACAGTGGGGCAGGGAGTAGCAAAGTTGTCTCAGCCCTGCCGTTTGTTTAATGATGACGTGGTCGGGTCATCAGTGGGCGTTCCAGCGTGTGCGTCTGAACGGTGAGGAGGACTTTGAACGTGCTGCATACGCGTTGCGTTGTGAACTGAGCAACGTTGGATTTCGTTATCCGAGGTGTGTCGCTCAGGACTGAGCTATGCAGCAACTGTGAGGATGGAAGGTTGTGGGACAGAGTGGATCCCAGCTTTGGGGCATTTGAGCAGCGCTGAACCGACACCTGCCAGTGGCGTGGAGTTTTGTAAGGGTTACGTGTCATGGATGGAACTGAGGACGGCGTGTTCTGTTGGATTGGCAAAAGACTGTTTATACCTGGATTTTGACAGGTGCTGCAGTGTGCAGTCTAAGGATCCGTTGGTGTCGACCCTTGACTTCTGTGGGCAGCACTACACGAGGAGGACAGCTTGTTTCTTTGCGGAACAGTAGTGAGCCAATTGTGTAGGGCCGGTCTGTGAGGTGTTTCGTTTATGTGTTGTGGCCTGTCTGTGTTTAGCACTGGTGTGTCAGTGTTACGGGCCTGTATGGATTTGTGTGTTTGTGTTGTGGCCCGAATGTAATTCAAATTGAATGCGTTTCAATTCTAATGTGTATTCTGTTGTTAATCTAACTTTCCTTTCAGTTGGGGCTGAGACTGTGTTGATCTGGGCTAGCGGGTGGTTTGGACTTGTGGGTGGCTGGTCTTTTGAATTTTTACTTTTGTTATTAACCTAACATTCTTGCAGGTGGGGCTGAAATTGTGTTGATCTGGACTCGCGGATGGCTTGGACTCGTGGGTGGCAGTGTAAATGAGAACTGTCGTCGTTCAGTGAGATCTCAGTATCATTGTTATCCAATGGTATCTTGGTGTTTACACGCTGTGTTAGGGTTTATTAAATGATTTGTCCTCTGTCTCCTGTGTTGTTGTAGGTGTGCGCGTGTGCGGTGTGTTGCATTTTACTGAATTTTCCTGAGTTGGGGCGCGAATGCCGGGTGGGTTTTTGTGCGTTTTGGCCAGCGGGATTCCGTCCGGGTCCTGTAGTGGTTCTATTTATTCTTGGAATCTGATGACATTGCTCATTGTCGAGGAGGCTGGGACCAGGGGTCCCGTGTGCATGTGGAGATGTTTCTGTGTGGAGCAGTTTTTCAGGGCAATGGGGTCTCGTAGTATGTGTCGGTGGTGACGGTGATGCCAGCTTGTGCCAGGGGTCCCATATTTGGTGATTGTGGTTGGTGGTGACCTTGATTGGCAGCCTGGCCTGTGCTGCGGGTCCCATATTTGGTTGCGTTTTGTGTGTTGGTTGCGGCTGTGATGGCAGTTTGGCCTGTTCCAGGCAGGGGCGGCATTTCACTAAAATGCCTGTGGTAGCGGAAGTGACAATAGATGACCCTTGGCCCTGATGACATCACAGGAAGTGATGTCATTTGACCCCACCCCTAAGTGATATCGCGGGTAGCGATGGAACACAGCATTTCACCCATTGACAAAACAGGAAGTGGCATCACATAGCATTGTACACTACAAAAAATATGGTTACAATATCACTATAATGTGATGTACATTTCATACAAGAATGGATCGCCATATGTATCGTTAAGATCACTGTGTATATGCCCATATTACAAAATTACTGTGAATGCAAGCAGACGTTCATGACCAAATTATAATGATGTGTTATTATATAGCACTAGGCTTAAGCGCTTTATATAGAAAAAATAAACACCCAAGATCACCGAACCTGTGTTGGTACTCATTTATCGACAAACAACAAACAAACACCTATGGGGAGGTAAGAGGATTATGAGCCCTCTTTTTGGCACAACCTCTATACTTTGTAGGCAAAGCCTAAAACAACACACAAAACAGTGCCAAGGGGCTTGATTTGATCCCTTTTCAAATAGTGTCCCAATGCTTGCAGCATTAGTCACTAATTAATGATTAAATTCCAAACAAGTTTACAAAAAAATATATATGTGATTTATTAATTTTTCAGCATCATTAAGAAACTATGATTTAGTTCATAGTCAAACATTTAAACGACTTCAATAACAAGACAACTGCTATAAAGTGTAAATGTTGGTAACATGTACCTCTTCACAATTAGGAAGTAAAACAGCAGAATAAACAAAAAATATAGAATAATCACCACAAATGCCAAGAAAAAATAAGCAGTGTGAAAACCAGGAGTGAAAGAAAATTGATATCACTCCGGGGCAGTGTTTTACAGATGTCACCAGAATCAACCTAATCGCTCACTACATTCATTCTAATTCAAGTTTCAGACATACTCATTCATTCATTCATTCATTCATCAATTTCCCAGCTTGTTTCTTTCTGAATGTGTGTGTAGGCAAAGTAAACAGAAATTCATCAGGGGTAGTCTGCCGTCTACCAAAACCAAAAAAATAATATCCCACTAATAATATTAGTGAGGGTACAGATCACCTAATAACACCTACAATCAAATTATTGCAGAGTCATACAAGATAAAAATAACAAGCACACAACAACAATTGTCATAGCTTTCAGCACATATTCATGTAAATTGATAGTCCAAAATCTTCTTGTCCTGTGAATGGTCCAAGAATTTGTCTGAGACTCATCATCAAGAGAGAGACTCCAAATATCAAAAAATGGAAGTTCACAAAGGAGTATACATTAAAGCATCCGAATTTAGTCGGTCTTTAATTCCAAGTGTTTAAAGTCTGGAGCTACACAGAGCACCGTTGGTTATTCATTATTTATGTAATCGTGGTTGCGAAAAGGAAGAAACCATGGTGTTGAATCTTTCTCCGTGTTATACGGACTGAGGGTTAATGTCCTGTGACGAACCTTTGTTAGCACGTAGATGTTCGAATACTACGAGTGCCGTTTACAAGCCGCATAGTCTGTGTACTGCAGTGAATCTCAGTCCTTGCTTGCAGCGCCGTTATCGACCTCAGAAGGATGAAAGGCAGAGTTGAGGCACTTAAGAATAGACTAAATCAGTAGCTCGCCCCCTGAAGTGTGCCTGAAATAAACCTTTAATGAGTCTAGCAATTATTGTATAGATTTCCAGAAAGACACATTATTTGGTATTCCTATTCTTTCTTATTTAGGGTCAGCGCTGAAAGTGTTAGACTTTTGGCACCCATGTTCTTATTTTTCTTCTTTTTTTTTTAAGGGGCCTGAACAAGAAAGCCAGCCACTCCAGAAGTAAAGAGCCACATGGTGCTGGCCACAGCCCAGGAGCTTGCATTACAAAAAAAATTAAAAAAATAAAAATAATGTTTTAGAGGTCGCAAGTGAGACCACAGAGGTCGCAAGGGAGACCTCAGAGGTCACTGTTGTGAGCGACCTCTGGTGACCCCTAAATGACATCCCTGGTTCCAGGGGTTCCTCACTTTTGGTCGTGTTTTATTCTTTGCAGCCTGGCTGGGGTTTGGTGTCCCGTAGTGTCAAGGTGGCCAGTGTAGGTGTAGTCCTGACAGGGACTAGAGGTCCCGGGGTGTTGTGGTGGTGTACTGCAGTGTTAGTGCAGATGTGCATTCTGGCATGGACTAGGGGTCCCGATGTGTGGTGGTGTACTGCAGGTGCAGTTGTAGGTGTGCTGCGGTGCAGTTTGGCAGGGACTTGGGGTCTTGTGCTGTTAGTGCAGGTGTGCGTTCTGGCAGGGACTATGTGTCCCGGTGTGCGGTGGTGTACTGCAGATGCAGTTGTAGGTGTGCTGCGGTACAGTTTGTCAGGGACTTGGGGTCTCGTGGTTTTGTTGTTTAAGGTGTACAGTTGGCATTGGTATTGTTAGGCCTATAGTTTGGCGCTGTTGAGGTTGACCGCATTTCCGGTTGATGTTCGGGGGTGTGTGTGTTTTCTGTGTGAGGGCAGTTATGGACTGATGTCAGGGTGTGTGCTTGTTGTTGCTCTCTGTTGAGCTGGAATAGTGCCTGGCGGTGGCAGCCCTGGTGTGCAGACCAGAGTGGAAGGTTGTTGGTGCACAGAGGGGTTTCAATGGTTAGTGTAATGCATTTCTTTGGAGAACGCTGGGGCGTTGCAGGCTCTAGGTTTCAAGAGGCAGCTTGAAACAGGCGGAGTGCATAGTTTATTATTTTTGTTCCTCTGGGGTTTTCCAGTTCAGGTTGAGGGGAGGTGTTAGCCCTTATTCTACTTCGGTGAGTTCCTCTTTTATTGTGGTCTTGTGGGAACGGTTTGGAGTAGAAGGTATCCTTTGGCACGGTTAGGGTGCAGGTCCAATTGTACCATTTGTATCTTTTGTCACGGTTTGGGTGCAGATTCTTGGGGTGCCGCGTAGGTTTATTGTTGTGCAGCCGTCTTAAGGTGTTCTCGGGTGTTGGTTGGAATCCTGTGTTTAGGTGGTGGAGTAGGAGGTCAGGTGTGTTGGTGCATTTACGTGCTGGTGACACATACTTGTTGGGTGTGTTTTAGGATGGAGGAAGTCTGAGTGCTGGTGACATCACTGACTCTGGAATGCTGTGATGTCAGTGTAGTGTAGAGTGCTGTGATGTTGTGATCTGAACTGAGGTCCTAATAGTGACAGTTGAAGAGTGTAAGCTGGCAAAGAGGAACGTGCCAGTGTTTTCCTGGCAACTATGATACTAATAAACCTACAGTAAACTTACCTGCTGGTCCGGGTGTTGGTGTACGGTACCACGTTATTTCATAGTACATGTAAACGATGGTGGTCACAGTCAAATAGATCAGCAATCCTAGGGACAACAGTCAATGGAGGTGGTAATTAAATTGAGCATTAAACAATGGAGCAACAATCAATGGGGATATCAATCAATTGGCACAGTTTTCAATGGGGGTAGAAATCAAATTGAGGAGCAATCATTGGAGCCAGCAGTCAACATTTGTGGTCCGCCAAAAAGCCCTCTTTGTCGATACATTACAAAACATGTATTTTGCATGAAATGCGTGTCACAGTCTAGTGTTTAGGCTGCGTGTTTCGGGAAACACTCTGATGTCACTAGAGCGGAGACGTGCATGCGCAAACTGAGAAACAGACATGGGAGACATTATTCTTATAAAGCTCCAAACTAGGTGTGCATTTTGCATAGTTGTTTTTGCAAACGGTGTGTTTTATTAAAGTATATCTATTATTATATAGAAGCTTGATTGGCCATTCCATTTATTTTGGACTGTTCTACTTTGCAGTTTGGGTCGCTAATGAATTACATTCACATACCCTTCCCTCGGCCCACATTACCAAAAAAGACGAAGGAAGTATATCTCCAAATAGTGCCTGTTTTACCTTTATGATTGTTTTCGCTATTGGTGTGTAGCCATGTGAGGCCTAAGTGGCTATTTTAGCCTCTACCCACCCTTGTACTTCTGCAGGGCAGAATCCAATTTGTCACACAGTGACTGACAAAGCAAGTTTACCATAAGCCCTTGGGATAAAATAGATGAAGGTATATCTAAGAAGCAGATTGGATGGTGCAGAGGAGGGGTGGCCCTTCATGGGTCAACAGTGGCCTGTTCGGCTTAACCCCAAAGGATGGCTCAAAGAAGTCGAAGACTGCTTATGTTGGAGGGAATTATAGTAGGAAGCAAGCGATAGGGCCAACTGACCCCAAATGACCAGCTCATGGGCACATCCCTGTCTCCAGGAATCAAGAGTGCTGAAGGATCCAGAGTAAGGTTTAAGAGTTTCAGTGGCAGGAAGTCTATAAGCAAGCTTGTGGTGCAATTGCAGGGAGTTACCATTAATCATGTGTGTGGGCCTGTACAGAGGAAGGAGGACCAGCCACCGATGACCCTAGGTAGGAGAGGTTGGGCCACACAGGCGGCAGTAGACATGGAGACAGTGCATGAACAGAGAGAGGGTGAGGTTGCGGAGGTCACCAGGCAGGCTTGGTTAACCTGGTAGAAACTGAAAGGGATAGCTACCAGAAGAAGGGAAATGGAACAAAGCGCAAGCCAGGGAAAAGAGTAAGAAAAAAACACCAGATTTACTCAGCACGAGCAGAATACAAATGCTTATCAGAGGCAAAGGGGACCCAAGCCAATATCTTGTGGAAAATTGCTAGAAGGTGAGTCTGGTAAAGAAACAAATATGTTTTACCCTTTACCAAGCCTCCCTTCACTGGGCTGCCCAGCTGAGAGATGATTTAACCTGCACAATGAAAAACTGGTTGAGGGCTTTTCGTGTGGTTCTCCTGTGACTAATCGCTGTTGCTCTGAGGTTTTTAGTCGAGCAAGCTGGGAGTCAGTTGGGATAGACTGAATAGCCACCATTTTGAGTGGGCACATCGTTAATTAACAGACTCAGTGGCGGAAAGTCTAACAAGGGCAAGGTGGAGGTTTGCAAGCCTAAATGCTCCCTCTATAGTGAGGACAGAGCAAGCTCTACTGGGCTGAAGGATGGAGGTACAAAGGGGTGTCTACTACAATATTTATGAGGCCAACGAAGCCACATGGACTTGGTCTAGTCACATGATATCCCAGGACCAATGACTGATGCTCCTGGGAGTGTAGTCAAACAAGATTGGATGCAGATGAGGAGCCACCCTCCAGCTATTATTAGCCCCATAGATCCACCATTTTGGAGCTGGGACACTGTTAATTTATTGGCTCAGTGCTGTGGACGTGAACAAGAACAAGGTGGCAGTGAGCAAACCTTTCATGGTGAGAGGCAAGTCTGCTCTTCATTTTTGAGGTTGGGGTGTGACTTTCAGGGGAGTGACAGCAATTTAGTTTTTGACTCGCTCCAGGAGGCAATCTTGGGTTAAGACAGAGAGGGAAGGTCTCAGAAAGATGGTGCTAAATGTAGTGGAATGTTTGGTAAGCTACCAGACTGTTTTGTTGTACAGTTTCTAACCCCATCACTGTTGGTTTAGTTAAGCCTAACCCTTTTAGTAGTGAGAAGGAAAGTGATTAGAAAACATCATGCTGGTTTTGAGTCCGGCCTTTACATGTGGTCCACTGGGGAATATCTGGAGGGAGCAATATTGCAGGGAGTGGGTATGTATACTGGTACTGGTCCCACACATATAGTTCCTTCTTGAGTTTAAACATGGTGTTGACTAATATTGCACAGATGCATAGGAGACTAAGGTCTGAATAGTTAGATTGCTTGTTCTCTGTTTACTCACCACTGCTAAAGTTGAGTGGAGATTATACTCTTGTTCCAACTTGGAGACTGTTTATGTTGTATGATGTGAAAAGAGATCCTAGAATTAGGGCAGCAGTAGAGATGGAAAAAATACAGGAACACAGGGAGTGGGAGGTTGTGGAGGTAAACAGGCAGGTATGATTAACTGGAGAGAAACAGAGTGGGATAGCCACCAAAAGAAGGGAGACCGAACAAAGGGCAAGCCAGGGAAAAGAATAAGAATAGGTGCCATCAGATGCACTCAGCAAGAGAAGAATTAGAATGCTTATCAGAGGCATAGTGGACCTAAGCCAACACTGTGAGTCTGGTGCGACAAAGGCATTTGACCCTTTCCCAAGCCTCCCTTCATCAAGCTGCCCAGGTGAGGGGCACTTTATTCTGCACAATGAAAAACCAGTTGAGGGCTTGTCATGGGGTTCACCTGGGCCCAATCGCTGTCGCTCTTCATTTTTTAGTCGAGCAAGCAGGGAGGCAGTTGGGATAGACCCTGCATATCTGCCATTTTGAGTGGGCACATGGTTAATTTACAGGCTCAGTGACGGAAAGTCCAACAAGGGCAAGGTGGCAGTTTGCAAGCCCAAGGACTCCCTTCGTGGTGACAAGGGAGCAAGCTCTTCTGGGCTGAAGAATGGTGATACAAGCGGGCGGCTACCGCAAGATTTATGAGGCCAACTTGGCCACAGGGGCCTAGCCCAATCACATGATATCATGGGGCCAATCTCTGACTCTCCTGGGTCTGTAGTCGAGCAAGATGGGATGGCGATGAGGAAGCCACCCTCCAGCTTTACCAGCCCCATAGACACGCCATCTTGGAGCTGGGACACAGTTCATTTAATGGCTCAGTGGCATAGACGTGAACAAGGATAAGATAGTAGTGAGCAAGCCTTTGATGGTGAGGGGCAAGACAGCTCTTCATTGCTGAGGTTGGGGGTGTGATTATGAGGGGATTAGACATGGTGCTTACTAATGTTACACAGATTCATGGGAGGCTTAATATTTAGATTGCTTGTTGTCCGATCACTCACTACTGCTAAAGTTGGGCCGGGAGATACTTTTGTTCCAACTGGAGACTGCTTATGTGGTATGATGTGAAAAGAGATCCTAGAATTCTTCTTACTATCTCTTCATGAATAGGTTTTGGAAAGACAAACTGCGCTTTAAAAACATTGGTAATATAAAATAACATGGCACCCCCCAAGCTAGATCATAGAGAGATTGTGCCTTCTAGCTTGATTTCTCCTGAGCAGATAGTGGATTTGACTAGGTCTTTTTTGTCTCGTGCTTCAGCATTGCCATCTTCCAGGAAATGTGTTCAGTGCTATAGTTTTGTTTGTTTCTGGACCAGTGTTATTTGTTCCAGGAGAAATCTCCTTATTGAGATGTTTGCACGTGTCAAAATGGAGTGACTGCTGACCACTGAGGTGCTGTGCTAGTTGCCATTTGTATAGCACACATCTGTCATTGGTTTTCCCCAATACAGTTGCTGTCCTTGGCAGGAAGGTTGTAGCTTGGACCTGGGTTTATGGATTCAAAGATGGGTGATTTGATTGTGTTCTATTGGATCATCTTGGTTGTGTGTGAGCAAAGGATTTCAGACACACAGTGCAACAGTCCTGCCAGTTTGATCCTGCAGGTGGTGACGTGTAATTCATGAGGTAGATGAGTGGCCTATGTGGGTACCGTGCATGATGGCCATAGATATGCTCTGAGTATTGTTCTCCAGGCACATCAGTGCACCTTTGTATGTGAATACCAGCATGAAGGAGGTCTGCCGTGAATCTTGACATACAGAGGTTTCTCTTGTATTGGTAATTGTGTATCTGTATAAACAACAGACGGTGCATATTGTCTGTGCAGGGTAAGTAGTTGTCTGGGTTCTCCGATGATAGAGGTGATACCCTGGAGCGTGGCTTTCAATTGCAGGGCTAAGCAGACCCATTATGCTGGGCAGGAGAGATTAGCCAGTGGTAGTGTATAAAGTTTTCAATTCCATGGATAGATACTTTCGTTATGTGCTAGAGCGGGGGTGAGGTGATTTGCCACATTCTTAGGGTGTTCCTGAAGGTGAGGTGGTCTTTATTGATGCATACTGACAATAAGTTATGTTCTGTCATGAGCACTGAGTCTGCAGCTATACTGACCAGAACTATACCACAGCGATCATTACTGATATGCCATTGCACTGGCAAGAACCTGGAAAGGCAAGAAGGTTGCAAGGCTGTGACGTTGGTCTCTGCTCGGGACATAGGCATGCCCAGTGACGGCAATCAAGTGACATGTCACACATGAATGCAAACTTTCTTCTTGTCTGAATACCTAAATGAATGCAATGTCGGTATCAAATATCAGGTATCCACACATGACCTTTGAGGGAGAGATCTGAGACAATATGACATGGGTAAGAATGAACAGGCAAAACATAATGCTCTTAGCCATGCCAATCGAAATCGGGTGATGTTATTGTTGGAAGTACTTTGTTGAAATATAACTGCTTATTTGTATCTTACTATCTTATGTATGATTCTCATTGTGTAAACCCTATAAAAGCCCAGAGAAATCTGTGTTTGTGGGCCATATTTTTCTCCTGGTTTCTCAGACAGTTTCTCTACATCATATGATGCTGCATTGGTAATCGTTTGCGGATTTTATTGCTGCTTTTCACAGTTAGTGCCATGATTGCGGATGCATTATGTCCAACTGACATGTTAATCAGAGTATTGGATCCCCCACCCTCCTCTTTGTGTCCCTGTGCGTATAAAGGATCAGACATAAGCCTAATTGAAGTTTCTAGAGGTATTTGGGGGACTACCGCCCATTAAGTTGGTGTTTCATTTTAGGATGCACAAAGGCCGTCTCATTGAACATTCACGGCAGCGCGACAGACCCAGTGGAAGAGGAGAGCACAAAAGTAGAGGGTAGGTTAGGCAAAAAGATATGACATTTGTTTTTGGTGTGTCTAGAGGTTTGTCCTTAATTAGACACAGAGGATAGACAAGGTAAAGGGGAATTGGGAGTGGTGCCAGAGTTAGAAGGCAACAGAGGGCATCTTTCAAAAATATCTGGGTTTCTTTCTTAATAGAAACTAGAGCCAACGGAAAGAAGGTCGCTGTAGTGTGAAATTGTGTATGGGGTTTGTTTTAATCTCCCTGTATTGGGCTGCATTACAGCAGAGTCCTTCCTCCCATTGGCAGTGGAAGTAAAGCAGAGTTTTCATAAGAGTGAGAACGTGAAAGGAACAATCCAAAGAATATTGCTTCCTGGAAAGCAATACGCTGAGATATATTATACATACAGATTACTGGCAGGCGCATGCAAGTATTTGGGGGCATGGAGTTCTGCCCCACAGGAGGGTAATGTGATGAATCCAGTGGAGTCATCACTGATCTCCCGGCGGTATCCTCCTCCCATGTGGCCAGGGGACGGCAACCAATAACTGATCCTGACCCTGGGGGCGGCTATTTGAGGGAGGATTACATAGGAGCAGACAGCCTCCAGGGAGATGTCATGGCTCCATCGGGTCGGACATGGTATCCCCCATTTTCCCTTGAAAATAATCTCCCGATGTCTGAAACCCTCATGGCCTACTGTCATGCATCTACTCCTTTTCTTAAAAAGAGCAGGGCAACCCCTTTCACCATATGTATGAACCAACCTTCCAACTTTGGTCGACCATGTCAATCTGCTGAAATGAACTTTTTTTTGCAATTCCATTTGTCAATCAATCAGAACTGCTTGCCATCAAAACTTTTTTAAAATGATTATTCAAATTCCATAAATCAATTATCAACAATGGACTTTGGCTCCCAGAATCCTTGAAATACTGGGACGAAGAAGAGAGATTGAGCAATGTGGAGCAAAAGAGACTGCAAGCTCAGCGAGTACGCTAGTATTTCCTGGCACACACCTGTGCCCGGGAAATTTAAGCAGCCCAAACCAAGAATCAATGACAGCTGCTGTAGCGACTGGCGAGAGAGAACTGTACCTCTCTACGAGGAGCGGAGAAACGAAGAGCTGGGACCGGCTTGGTGGAGCTCGGCATCTCGGCGATGGAGAAGAAAGAACCTGCTGAGAGGAGATGCTGAGGGTATCCAGGAACTGGTGAGATAAACTTGGGCGTTCACAGATGAAGGAAACAAGCATTTCACTCAACAGAGCCAAGAGGAAAGCAGGTATGTCAAGTGGAAGCCGTGGAGGACTGGTGAACGAGAAAAAAGTTAGCCACGTGAAGGAGGCAAATGTGAATCCTGACTCTGAAGGCTGCGAGAAAATTCACCAATGCCAAGGAAAACCGGTGAGTCCACCCAGAACCAGAGGGGACACCGGGGCGTATCGGCGAGCACGCCTAGTACGAACATTTGGGAATCAGTTTCCTGAGAAAGAGATAAAGAATGGACATGTACCACCCCTCTTCTTCTTTCAATCTCTTTCAACACCACGCCTTTTCTTATGCCAGGAATGGTACTCACGAATCTTCGGGTTTTATCAGGATGTTTGTAGAGGAGAGAGACGTCCCCCCGGGAGTCCAGAGACCGTGAGTAGTACTCTGTGCACCCAGGGGGCCACCCCCTGGGAAACCCTCGTGGGGAAGAAAACCCAGAATCAGACAGGTTCCAATTGTGTAGAATGGTAGACCACAGGATTCAATGAAGAAGTAGAATAGTAAGCTTGCTGTTCAATTGAAGACTGGATGCGGAATACGAGTAATCCAAGGTAAGTTGCTGAGGAGGAACCCAACAATACCAGGAGAAGTGAACTGACACTCGAGAGACGAGACTCCAGAGGTAGAAGAGGAGAAAGAAACAAAGTGACAGCAGGAGGAGAGGAGCCGAGGGTGAGAGAGGCCGACGGTGGAAGGAGGAAAGGAGCAGAGAGAGATATGTAAAACAGAAGCTGTGAGGCCAGGGGCGGCAGAAGCCGATCTGAAGAAAGGGAAATGAAATACGAGTGAAAGGACTGCTGGAGAGCACAGAACCAAGGGTTAGGGAGCAATGCATACACGGGAACGAGTAGCAACGCAGAGTGTGTTAGTGATTCAGTGTATAAGTAGGAGTGATCACGCGGAAAACTGAGTGCGAGAACTAGACCTGCACTTTTAGGTAGTGGAAACGTGATCCAACAGGCGCCATCTTGAATTCCACTGGGTGCGCCGAGGGTGGTGAATCTTCCAGTGTTTCCAAATACTTCTAGGGGTTTTCCTAACACTTCTAATGTATGAATGTACACAGTGCAAATACTTAAGAAGCAGAGACAGAATAACATATCAGAAGGATACATTATCCAACATTATATATAAGCAGCTTTGGGAGCGGGCAAAGACCCAGAATAAACAGAAGTCTTGGCAGGAGAGAATGCCAGGCAGTCACAAGTGTGTGAAAACCAGAAGCCCTGGCTCGAGAGTATACCAGGCAATTTCAAATGTGTGAAACAGAAGTCCTGACAAAGAAAGAGGGAACCACACCATCTGAGAGAGAGAAATTCCAGGTGTCCTGAAAGAAACCAAAATTGTAAAGCCAGACAATTTTTGGGTGGAAGTGTGGTAGTTGGCAAAGAGAGGCCCAACAAACTGTTGTGTATAAATAAAATACCTCAATGATTAAAGAAGAATCCAAGGGAAGGGAACTACCCTCTGGAGCTAGGACTTTCTCCCTTGAGGAACATTTGTCTGAACAATTCATTCTTCTTCTAAACATTCCAAGGTTAAAGACATTTCCCTTTCACATTAGAGTTCAGTTTATAGTTTGAGGGTCAGAATAGAACTGTGGACACTGGAAAGCTTTGTTTCTGACATCCTGACACAGACAGATCCTTAGTTTTGGTTTAGGTAGGAGAATGCCTCTTAGAGCAGGGTCAGAGCACAGAGCAGCCTTTTCCCAACCATATATATATATATATATATATATATATATATATATATATATATATATATATATATATATATATATATATATATATATTCAATGAAAAAACTTTGTTAAAGGGACGTTATGGTTAAGTTGCGCTACTAAAAACCTATGAAATTCAGTGAAAAAACGTTGTTAAAGGGACGTTATGGTTACGTTGCGCTACTAAAAACCTATGAAATTCAGTGAAAAAACTGTCAAAGGGACGTTATGGTTCCAAGTAAAACCGAAAAACCCTTGAAATTCGCCAGTTATGGTAAGCGAAGCAACCATAACTCGCGCCACCACCGTGTACTGCTAAGACTGTCATCGGCCACCGCTGTGACTGGCGGATACTTCCGCGTTTTCGGTGGCAGCTGAGGTTTAGAGGTCGGTAGTCCTTCCTCTCTGTTCACGGCTCTAGTTGCCGTTCTAGTTGTTCTCAACACCCTGCCGCTGGAGTAGTTACTCCTCCCTCTCCCGGCCAACCGTGCGTTGCAACCCCTGTTGATTCTTTCCTCTACTTCCGGGTTTACGCTCAGCTGACACTCCGTCCAGAACGTCAGTGCCTTTCCTCTCGTTCTCGGGCTTCGTCCCTGTACGAAGCTCTCTTTCCCCTTGCTACCGCTTTTCTACCAGCTTTCTCCGATCCTCTGATCGAGTCCTCTCCCTCCTTCGGGGGCCAGTCTCTCCTTTCCGGGTTTCTCGCTCTTGGTTTCCCGGTTCTTCCTTTTCTCTCTCTCTCTTTCTCTTCCTGTTGCTCCTCAGTCCAGCCGCAGTTGATCTTCTCCACCGTCCACGCCTTCCAGCTCCCAGTCCGGAACGGTTCTTCCTCTCCTGCTCCAGATAACGACTCTTCCAGCTACGAACTTTCTCTTCAGCTACTCACCTCTACACCAGATCCAGTTGGAAGTGGGACAGAGCGCATCGTCGTTCCTGACAAGGGTTTTTTCCGCCATCTGGCTTTTTCCCTTGCTTACGGCTTAATCCCGGAGAGGGAGCCCCGGACTCGCTGTGCCTTCAGCAGTCACGGTGGCTTCCCTCCGTGGCAGGCAATTGTCAGCGAAAAAGGAGAAGGACTACTCCGCCCGACGAAACCTGTCTACCATCAGCCTCGACCCAAGCATCTCAGGTGAGGAGAGAGGGGAGACAAAGGGTGAAGGGGGAGTCAAAGAGTGTCAGAAGGGACACTAACACCCAGGACATCAAAGATGACATCACAAATGTCATTGATGACATCACTGATGACATCACATGTGTATGTACTTTTCATGAAATATGTGTACAAGGGATTCTTATTATAATGTTGCGAAACAAGTGTCAAGGATCATTGCAATAAATATCATACCCTAATTAGTGCATTGAACGATGCATTGATATAAATAGCATTCTATTATGGGGTTCTATCTAGTATACTAAGCTACTCATACAGAAACATAACATTGTGTGCAGTGTACAAGATGAAGGTATAATATTCGTAATGTTAATATGTTGAATAATGAAATGATAATTGTTTTCTTAATAGATTTTTGTGTACTGTGAAATATGTAATAAGTAGCTAATAAAACACATGTATTACATAATTGCATTACTATAGACAAAACACAAAGACACAAGAACACATACCAATATGGGTATATACAGGGAAAGTGAAGTTAGCAAAAAAGCACAAGTAGTTGCAGAAACAATTCATAACTTAACTGATTATTTTCATGCAAATAAATTATTGCTCTGTTTCAAAGCTGCTATTTACCCTAGGTATATGTATCATTTGATGTGATTGGACCCTAAGGAAAGTAGTGTGAGTACAATGTATACAAATATGACCATATACAGGGAAAGTACAGCCATAAAATAAAAAAACAGAACTATCAGAAAGTGCTCATAAGTCTATTGATTATCTTTATGCACAAAAAGGATTGCTGTCTTCGAAGCTTGTGTCTTCCCGTATGTATATGTTTCATATGATGTGATTGGACTCTAAGGGAATTACTTTAAGAACCTACTTGAAGGATACGTCTACAAATAAAATAAAATGTTTAGTTTCTGACTGTTACTGAAGAAAACCATGTGGCCTAGATATGTCAGCAAAAGAAAAAAGAGTGAGCCAGACATGTGATGTCATCAGTGATGTCATCAATGACATTTGTGATGTCATCTTTGATGCCCTGGGTGTTAGTCTTAGCAGTGCACGGTGGTGGCGTGAGTTATGGTTGCTTAGCTTACCATAACTGGCGAATTTCAAGGGTTTTTCGGTTTACTTGGAACCATAACGTCCCTTTGACAAAGTTTTTTCACTGAATTTCATAGGTTTTTAGTAGCGCAACTTAACCATAACGTCCCTTTAACAAAGTTTTTTCATTGAATTTCATAGGTTTTTATTAGTGCAACTTAACCATAACGTCCCCGTAACATTTTTTTTTTACTAAATTGTAAAGGTTTTTATTAGTGCAACGTCACCATAACATCCTTTTCAATAGATGAAGACCACTAACATCTTATGTCCTCAAAGTGGGAACGCCGGGTGGTAAAAAAAAAAAAAGATTTTCCTTCCTTCCTTCAAATCTTTTACCAAGATGGCCACCATGGAAAGGGAAGGCGGGGTGTATAAAGAGAACACAACAGGGCATGAGCGGGGGTTGGGGGGGAACAGGGGAGACATATGGGCATGAGCGGGGGGTGGGGGGAACAAGAGGGAGACACAGGGCATGAGCGGGCGTGGGGGGAACAGGGCGCACAGGGGGCATGAGCGGGGGTGGGGGGAACAGGGCACACACAGGGCATGAGCGGGGGTGGGGGAACAGGGCGAACACACGGGGCATGAGCGGGGGTTGGGGGGAACAGGGGAGACATATGGGCATGAGCGGGGGGTGGGGGGAACAAGAGGGAGACACAGGGCATGAGCGGGCGTGGGGGGAAGGGGAGAGACACACGGGGCATGAGCGGGGGTTGGGGGGAACAGGGGAGACACACGGGGCATGAACGGGGGTGGGGGTAAGGGGAGAGACACACGGGGCATGAGCGGGGGGTGGGGGGAAGGGGAGAGACACACGGGGCATGAGCGGGGGGTGGGGGGGAAGGGGAGAGACACACGGGGCATGAGTGGGGGGTGGGGGGAAGGGGAGAGAGACACAGGGCATAAGCGGGGTTGGGGGGAAGGGGAGAGACACGGGGCATGAGCGGGGAGTTGGGGGAAAGGAGGGAGACACAGGGCATGAGCTGGGGGTGGGGGGAAGGGGAGAGACACACAGGGCATGAGCGGGGGTGGGGGAAGGGGAGAGAGACACAGGGCATGAGCAGGGGGTGGGGGGAAGGGGAGAGAGACACGGGGCATGAGCGGGGGTTGGGGGGTAGGGGAGAGAGACACAGGGCATGAGCGGGGGGAGTGGAGAGACAGACTCAAAAAACTCTTCTGTTCTGCCCCTATTCTGTGGCATCCAGATCAGACATTACCCTTCATCTTGGAGACTGATGCCTCAGCAGTAGCCATCGGAGCAGTTTTATTACAAACGGTGAAGGGGGTGGAGCATCCAGTTGCGTACCTATCGAAAACTCTCTCACCCAGCCAACTCCAGTACTCAGTTCTGGAGAAAGAACTTCTGGCGATGAAGTTAGCCTGCGAAGAGTGGCGGCACCTCCTCATGGGGGCAAGACATCAATTCACTATTTGAACAGATCACAAGAATCTGAGGGCACTGCAAGACATGGAGTGTTCCAACTCCCGCCAGGCCCGGTGGGCTTACTTGTTGTCACAATTTGATTTCCGCATCACCTACATCCCTGGAACGATGAATCTCTTAGCGGATGCTCTGTCCCACAAGGATCCATATAAGAAGAGGAAGTCTGATCATTCGGAGCCTTTGTTTCAGAGGAACCGCATCTTGGTCCTGGTAGACACTTTTCTTCAGGAGGTTAAAGCGGCGGTTGCTCCGGAGTTAGCTCGATTGACACTTCGCCCAACTCTCATTATCAGAACAAGGATGGTTGGGTGTTCTACAAGAACCGTTTATACATCCCAGCAGGCCCATTACGCCAGAAGATACTGAACTGGTGCCACAACTCCCAAACAGCAGGCCATAGAGGCTCGGAAGGTACTATAGACCTGATCTCAAGGTCATTTCTCTGGCCTAATCTGAGAAGAGAGACATTTGAATATGTTCGAGCATGTCCTATCTGCGCCAGAGCCAAATACCCTACAGGCAAACCCCTTGGCCTTCTGACGCAAACGGAACTCCCTAGTCGACCATGGGGACTTATATCCAAGGACTTTATTGTGGACCTTCCTCGTTCAGACGCATGTACGTGTATCATGGTCACTGTTGACACTTTTTCCAAAATGGCACATTTTTCCCCCCTTCCCGGGCTTCCCAGCGCAGCGGTCATGGCAGAAGTCTTTGCTAAAGACATCTTCAGATTACATGGAATCCCGGATAAGATAATTTCAGATCGAGGGAGCCAGTTCATCTCTAAGTTTTGGAAAGCTTTGTGTGCCAGACTCGGAATCGAAAGAGCGCTTTCCTCAGGGTTTCATCCTCAGACGAACAGCCAGACTGAACGCCTTAATGCCACGTTGGAGCAGTATCTGAGATGCTACATTAATCTACATCAAGACGATTGGGTTTCATTACTTCCCACCGCGGAATTCACGTATAATAACACCAAGCATTCTGCTATTGGCCTTTCCCCTTTTTATTGTACCTATGGAGTTCATCCCAAGGCTTTTCTGCTACATGTTCCGAGTCTCAGCAACGCGCCCGCAGCTGAAGAGGTCCTACAGAATATAGCGGCAGCTCAGACTTCAGCCATTCAGAGCCTTGAGGACAGCCGGAGATACAATAAGGTTCAGATCGACAAACACCGCAAAGAATGTCCGAAGTTCAAGGCGGGTGAAAAGGTGTGGTTGTCAACCAAATACTTGCCCTGTTGGACTCATCCTTCGAAACTATCTCCCCGCTTCTTGGGACCCTTTTCTATCCTCTCTCAAATCAATCCTGTCACTTTCAGGCTTCAACTCCCTCCTGCACTCAGTCGCATCCATCTTGTCTTCCATTCCTCTCTCCTTAAACCTTTCATAGCTGATCCACACAAAAGGAAGGTTCCCCGTCAAAACCTCTCCCCTGAGAAGATCGAGGATGAATACGAGATATCCTCCATACGGGACTCTAGGTATTATAGAGGCCGTTTGGAGTACTTACTGTCCTGGAAGGGCTACCCCAAATCGGAGGACTCGTGGGAGCCAGCTTCCCAGGTTCATGCCCCTAGGTTGCTTTTTAGGTTTCACCGATTACACCCGGGCAAGTCAGGGTTTTCCCGCACTGGAGGGGGGCATACTGTCATCGGCCACCGCCGTGACTGGCGGATCCTTCTGCGTTTTCGGTGGCAGCGGAGGTTTAGAGGTCGGTAGTCCTTCCTCTCTGTTCATGGCTCTAGTTGCCGTTCTAGTTGTTCTCAACACCCTGCCGCCGGAGTATTTACTCCTCCCTCTCCCGGCCAACCCTGCGTTGCAACCCCTGTGGATTCTTTCCTCTACTTCCGGGTTAACACTCAGCTGACACTCCGTCCGGAACGTCAGTGCCTTTCCTCTCGTTCTCGGGCTTCGTCCCTGTACCTTCCTGTACGAAGCTCTCTTTCCCCTTGCTACCAGCTTTCTCCGATCCTCCGATCGAGTCCTCTCCCTCCTTCGGGGGCCGGTCTCTCCTTTCCGGGTTTCTCGCTCTTGGTTTCCCGGTTCTTCCTTTTCTCTCTCTCTCTTTCTCTTCCTGTTGCTCCTCAGTCCAGCCACAGTTGATCTTCTCCACTGTCCACGCCTTCCAGCTCCCAGTCCGGAACGGTTCTTCCTCTCCTGCTCCAGATCACGACTCCTCCAGCTACGAACTTTCTCTTCAGCTACTCACCTCTACACCAGATCCAGTTGGAAGTGGGACAGAGTGCATTGTCGTTCCTGACAAGACTTTTTTCCGCCATCTGGCTTTTTCCCTTGCTTACGGATTAATCCCGGAGAGGGAGCCCCGGACTCGCTGTGCCTTCAGCAGTCACGGTGGCTTCCCTCCGTGGCAGGCAATTGTCAGCGAAAAAGGAGAAGGACTACTCCGCCCGACGAAACCTGTCTACCATCAGCCTCGACCCAAGCATCTCAGGTGAGGAGAGAGGGGAGACAAAGGGTGAAGGGGGAGTCAAAGAGTGTCAGAAGGGACACTAACACCCGGGACATCAAAGATGACATCACAAATGTCATTGATGACATCACTGATGACATCACATGTGTATGTACTTTTCATGAAATATGTGTACAAGGGATTCTTATTATAATGTTGCGAAACAAGTGTCAAGGATCATTGCAATAAATATCATACCCTAATTAGTGCATTGAACGATGCATTGATATAAATAGCATTCTATTATGGGGTTCTATCTAGTATACTAAGCTACTCATACAGAAACATAACATTGTGTGTAGTGTACAAGATGAAGGTATAATATTCGTAATGTTAATATGTTGAATAATGAAATGATAATTGTTTTCTTAATAGATTTTTGTGTACTGTGAAATATGTAATAAGTAGCTAATAAAACACATGTATTACATAATTGCATTACTATAGACAAAACACAAAGACACAAGAACTCATACCAATATGGGTATATACAGGGAAAGTGAAGTTAGCAAAAAAGCACAAGTAGTTGCAGAAACAATTCATAACTTAACTGATTATTTTCATGCAAATAAATGATTGCTCTGTTTCAAAGCTGCTATTTACCCTAGGTATATGTATCACTTGATGTGATTGGACCCTAAGGAACGTAGTGTGAGTACAATGTATACAAATATGACCATATACAGGGAAAGTACAGCCATAAAAAAAAAACAACAGAACTATCAGAAAGTGCTCATAAGTCTATTGATTATCTTTATGCACAAAAAGGATTACTGTCTTCCAAGCTTGTGTCTTCCCGTATGTATATGTTTCATATGATGTGATTGGACTCTAAGGGAATTACTGTAAGAACCTACTTGAAGGATACGTCTACAAATAAAATAACATTTTTAGTTTCTGACTGTTACTGAAGAAAACCATGTGGCCTAGATATGTCAGCAAAAGAAAAAAGAGTGAGCCAGACATGTGATGTCATCAGTGATGTCATCAATGACATTTGTGATGTCATCTTTGATGTCCTGGGTGTTAGTCTTAGCAGTGCACGGTGGTGGCGCGAGTTATGGTTGCTTAGCTTACCATAACTGGCAAATTTCAAGGGTTTTTCGGTTTACTTGGAACCATAACGTCCCTTTGACAAAGTTTTTTCACTGAATTTCATAGGTTTTTAGTAGCGCAACTTAACCATAACGTCCATTTAACAAAGTTTTTTCATTGAATTTCATAGGTTTTTATTAGTGCAACTTAACCATAACGTCCCCGTAACATTTTTTTTTTACTAAATTGTAAAGGTTTTTATTAGTGCAACGTCACCATAACATCCTTTTCAATAGATGAAGACCACTAATATCTTATGTCCTCAAAGTGGGAACGCCGGGTGGTAAAAAAAAAAAAACGATTTTCCTTCCTTCCTTCCTACACCGGGACGGTGTAGGAAGGAAAATCTTTTACCAAGATGGCCACCATGGAAAGGGAAGGCGGGGTGTATAAAGAGAACACAACAGGGCATGAGCGGGGGTTGGGGGGGAACAGGGGAGACACACGGGGCATGAACGGGGGTGGGGGTAAGGGGAGAGACACACGGGGCATGAGCGGGGGGTGGGGGGAAGGGGAGAGACACACAGGGCATGAGTTGGGGGTGGGGGGAAGGGGAGAGAGACACGGGGCATGAGCGGGGTTGGGGGGAAGGGGAGAGACACGGGGCATGAGCGGGGGGTGGGGGAAAGGAGGGAGACAGGGGGCATAAGCTGGTGGTGGGGGGAAAGGAGGGAGACACGGGCATGAGCTGGGGGTGGGGGGAAGGGGAGAGACAAACGGCATGAGCGGGGTGTGGGGGAAGGGGAGAGGGACACAGGGCATGAGCGGGGGTGGGGGAAGGGGAGAGAGACACGGGGCTTGAGCGGGGGTTGGGGGGTAGGGGAGAGAGACACAGGGCATGAGCGGGGGGAGGGGAGAGACACACGGGGCATGAGCGGGGGGTGGGGGGAAAGGAGGGAGACACGGGGCATGAGCAGGGGGTGGAGGGGTAAAACAAGGGAGACACGGGGCATGAGCGGGTGGTGGGGGTAACAGGGGAGACAGGGCATGGGTGGGGGGTAACACAAGGGAGACACGGGGCATGAGCGGGGGGTGGGGGGTAACACAAGGGAGACACGGGGCATGAGCTGGGGGTGGGGGTAACACAAGGGAGACATGGGGCATGAGCGGGGGGTGGGTGGTGGGTAACAGGGGAGACAGGTCATGAGCGTGGGGTGGGGGAACAGAGCAGACACGGGGCATGAGCGGGGGGTGGGGGGAAGTGGAGAGAGACACAGGGCATGAGCGTGGGGAAATGGAGAAAGACACGGGGCATGAGCGGGGGGTGGGCGGCGGGAGGGATAGAGACGCGGGGAATGAGCGGGGGGTGGGCGGTGGCAGGGATAGAGACATGGGGCATGAGCGGGGGGTGGGCGGCGGGAGGGATAGAGACACAGGGCATGAGCGGGGGGTGGGCGGCGGGAGGGATAAACACACGGGGCATGAGCGGGAGGTCGGGGGGTGGGGGGAGGGGAGAGACACGCAGGGCATGAGCGGGGGGAGGGGAGAGACACACGGGGCATGAGCGGGGGGTGGGCGGCGGGAGGGGAAGAGACACGGGGCATGAGCGTGGGGTGGGCGGGAGGGAGGGATAGAGACACGGGGCATGAGCGGGGGTGGGCGGCAGGAGGGATAGAGACACAGGGCCTGAGCGTGGGGTGGGCGGCGTGAGGGATAGACACACGGGGCATGAGCGGGGGGTCGGGGGTAGGGGGGAGGGGAGAGACACACGGGGCATGAGCCGGGGTGGGGGAAGGGGAGAGACACACGGGGCATGAGCGGGGGTGGGAGGGAGGGGAGAGACACACAGGCCATGAGCGGGGGTGGTGGGGAGGGAAGAGACACACAGGGCATGAGCGGGAGGGAGAGAGACACACGGGGCATGAGCGGGGGTTGGGAGGGGGAGAGACACACGGGGCATAAGCAGGGGGTGGGCGGTGGGAGGGATAGAGACACGGGGCATGAGCGGGGGGTGGGCGGCGGGAGGGATAGAGACACGGGGCATGAGCGGGGGATGGGGGGAAGGGGAGAGAGACACAGGGCATGAGCGGGGGGTGGGGGGAAGGGGAGAGAGACACGGGGCATGAGCGGGGGGTGGGGGGAAGGAGAGAGAGACACGGGGCATGAGCGGGGGTGGGGAGGAAGGGGAGAGAGACACGGGGCATGAGCAGGGGGTGGGAGGTAGGGGAGAGAGACACAGGGCATGAGCGGGGGTGGGGGGAGGGGAGAGAGACACGGGGCATGAGCAGGGGGTGGGAGGAAAGGAGGGAGACACAGGGCATGAGTGGGGGGTGGGGGGGTAACACAAGGGAGACACGGGGCATGAACGGGTGGTGGGGGTAACAGGGGAGACAGGGCATGGGTGGGGGGGTAACACAAGGGAGACACGGGGCATGAGCGGGGGGTGGGGGGTAACACAAGGGAGACACGGGGCATGACTGGGGGTGGGGGGTAACACAAGCGAGACACGGGGCATGAGCGGGGGTGGGGGGTGACAGGGGAGGCAGGTCATGAGCGTGGGGTGCAGGGAACAGGGGAGACACGGGGCATGAGCGGGGGGTGGGGGGAAGTGGAGAGAGACACGGGCCATGAGCGGGGGGTGGGGGTAAGTGGAGAGAGACTCGGGACATGAGCGGGGGGTGGGCGGCGGGAGGGATAGAGACACAGGGCATGAGCGGGGGGTGGGCGGCGGGAGGGATAGAGACACGGGCATGAGCGGGGGTGGGCGGCGGGAGGGATAGAGACACGGGGCATGAGCGAGGGGTGGGCGGCGGGAGGGATAGAGACACGGGGCATGAGCAGGGGGTGGGCGGCGGGAGGGATAGAGACATGGGGCATGAGCGGGGGGTGGGCGGCGGGAGGGATAGACACACAGGGCATGAGTGGGGGGTGGGCGGGAGGAATAGACACACGGGGCATGAGCGGGGGGTGGGCGGCAGGAGGGATAGACACACAGGGCATGAGCGGGGGGTGGGCGGCAGGAGGGATAGACATACGGGGCATGAGCGGGGGGGTTGGGGGTGAGGGGAGAGACACACGGGGCATGAGCGGGGGTGGGGGTGAGGGGGAGGGGAAAGACACACAGGGCATGAGCGGGGGTGGGCGGCGGGAGGGATAGAGACACAGGGCATGAGCGAGGGGTGGGCGGCGCGAGGGATAGACACACGGGGCATGAGCAGGGGGTGGGGGAGGGGAGAGGCACATGGGGCGGGGGTGGGGGGTGGGGGGTGGGGGGAGGGGAGAGGCACATGGGGCATGAGCGGGGGGTGGGCGGCGGGAGGGATAGAGACACGGGGCATGAGCGGGGGTGGGCGGCGGGAGGGATAGAGACACGGGCATGAGCGGGGGATGGGCGGCGGGAGGGTTAGAGACACGGGGCATGAGCGGGGGGTGGGCGGCGTGAGGGATAGACACATGGGGCATCAGCGGGGGGTCGGGGGGTGGGGGGAGGGGAGAGACACACGGGGCCTGAGCGGGGGTGGGGGAGGGGAGAGACACACGGGGCATGAGCGGGGGTGGGGGGGTGGGGAGAGACACACCGGGCATGAGCGGGGGGTGGACGGGAGGGGGAGAGACACATGGGGCATGAGCGGGGGTGGGGGGAGGGGAGAGACACACGGGGCATGAGCGGGGGTGGGGGGAGGGGAGAGAGACACGGGGCATGAGCAGGGGGTGGGGGGAAAGGAGGGAGACACGGGGCATGAGTGGGGGTTGGGGGGGTAACACAAGGGCGACACGGGGCATGAACGGGTGGTGGGGGTAACGGGAGACAGGGCATGGGTGGGGGGGTAACACAAGGGAGACACGGGGCATGAGCGGGGGGTGGGGGGTAACACAAGGGAGACACGGGGCATGACTGGGGGTGGGGGGGAACACAAGGGAGACACAGGGCATGAGCGGGGGTGGGGGGTGACAGGGTAGGCAGGTCATGAGCCTGGGGTGAGGGGAACAGGGGAGACACGGGGCATGAGCGGGGGGTGGGGGGAAGTGGAGAGAGACACGGGGCATGAGCGGGGGGTGGGGGTAAGTGGAGAGAGACTCGGGGAATGAGCGGGGGGTGGGCGGCGGGAGGGATAGAGACACGGGGCATGAGCGGGGAGTGGGCGGCGGGAGGGATAGAGACACGGGCATGAGCGGGGGGTGGGCGGTGGGAGGGATAGAGACACGGGGCATGAGCGGGGGGTGGGCGGCGGGAGGGATAGAGACACGGGGCATGAGCAGGGGGTGGGCGGCAGGAGGGATAGACACACAGGGCATGAGCGGGGGGTGGGCGGCAGGAGGGATAGACACACGGGGCATGAGCGGGGGGGTTGGGGGTGAGGGGAGAGACACACGGGGCATGAGCAGGGGTGGGGGCGAGGGGGAGGGGAAAGACACACAGGGCATGAGCGGGGGTGGGCGGCGGGAGGGATAGAGACACGGGGCATGAGCGGGGGGTGGGCGGCGGGAGGGATAGAGACACAGGGCATGAGCGGGGGGTGGGCGGTGGGAGGGATAGAGACACGGGGCATGAGCGAGGGGTGGGCGGCGCGAGGGATAGAGACACGGGGCATGAGCAGGGGGTCAGGGGGTGGGGGGAGGGGAGAGGCACATGGGGCGGGGGTGGGGGAGGGGAGAGGCACATGGGGCATGAGCGGGGGGTGGACGGCGGGAGGGATAGAGACACGGGGCATGAGCGGGGGGTGGGCGGCGGGAGGGATAGAGACACGGGCATGAGCGGGGGATGGGCGGCGGGAGGGTCAGAGACACGGGGCATGAGCGGGGGGTGGGCGGCGTGAGGGATAGACACATGGGGCATGAGCGGGGGGTGGGGGGAGGGGAGAGACACACGGGGCATGAGCGGGGGTGGGGGAGGGGAGAGACACACGGGGCATGAGCGGGAGTGGGGGGAGGGGAGAGACACACGGGCATGAGCGGGGGTGGGGGGAGGGGAGAGAGACACGGGGCATGAGCAGGGGGTGGGGGGAAAGGAGGGAGACACGGGGCATGAGTGGGGGTTGGGGGGGTAACACAAGGGAGACACGGGGCATGAACGGGTGGTGGGGGTAACGGTAGACAGGGCATGGGTGGGGGGGTAACACAAGGGAGACACGGGGCATGAGCGGGGGGTGGGGGGTAACACACGGGAGACACGGGGCATGACTGGGGGTGGGGGGGAACACAAGGGAGACACAGGGCATGAGCGGGGGTGGGGGGTGACAGGGTAGGCAGGTCATGAGCGTGGGGTGAGGGGAACAGGGGAGACACGGGGCATGAGCGGGGGGTGGGGGGAAGTGGAGAGAGACACGGGGCATGAGCGGGAGGTGGGGGTAAGTGGAGAGAGACTCGGGGCATGAGCGGGGGGTGGGCGGCGGGAGGGATAGAGACACGGGGCATGAGCGGGGGGTGGGCGGCGGGAGGGATAGAGACACGGGCATGAGCGGGGGGTGGGCGGTGGGAGGGATAGAGACACGGGGCATGAGGGGGGGGTGGGCGGCGGGAGGGATAGAGACACGGGGCATGAGCAGGGGGTGGGCGGCAGGAGGGATAGAGACATGGGGCATGAGCGGGGGGTGGGCGGCGGGAGGGATAGACACGGGGCATGAGCGGGGGTGGGGGGTGACAGGGGAGGCAGGTCATGAGCGTGGGGTGGGGGGAACAGGGGAGACACGGGACATGAGCAGGGGGTGGGGGGAAGTGGAGAGAGACACGGGGCATGAGCGGGGGGTGGGGGTAAGTGGATAGACACACAGGGCATGAGCGGGGGGTGGGCGGCGGGAGGGATAGACACACGGGGCATGAGCGGGGGGGTTGGGGGGTGGGGGTGAGGGGCGAGACACACGGGGCATGAGCAGGGGCAGGGGGGAGGGGGAGGGGAAAGACACACAGGGCATGAGCGGGGGTGGGCGGCGGGAGGGATAGAGACACGGGGTATGAGCAGGGGGTGGGCGGCGGGAGGGATAGAGACACAGGGCATGAGCGGGGGGTGGGTGGTGGGAGGGATAGAGACACGGGGCATGAGCGGGGGGTGGGCGGTGCGAGGGATAGACACACGGGGCATGAGCAGGGGGTCGGGGTGGGGGGAGGGGAGAGGCACTCGGGGCGTCGGTGGGGGTGGGGGTGGTTGGAGGGGAGAGACACATGGGGCATGAGCGGGGGGTGGGCGGCCGGAGGGATAGACACACGGGCATGAGCGGAGGGCTGGGCGGCGGGAGGGATAGAGACACAGGGCATGAGCGGGGGGTGGGCGGCGTGAGGGATAGACACATGGGGCATGAGCGGGGGGTCGGGGGGTGGGGGGAGGGGAGAGACACACGGGGCATGAGCAGGGGTGGGGGGAGGGGAGAGACACACGGGGCATGAGCGGGGTTGGCGGGTGGCTGAGAGACACACGGGGCATGAGCGGGGGGTGGGCGGGAGGGGGAGAGACACATGGGGCATGAGCGGGGGTGGGGGGAGGGGAGAGACACACGGGGCATGAGCGGGGGTGGGGGAAAGGGGAGAGACACACGGGGCATGAGCGGGGGTGGGGGGGAGGGGAGAGACACACGGGGCATGAGCGGGAGGGAGAGAGACACACGGGGCTTGAGCGGGGGTGGGCGGGAGGGGGAGAGACACACGGGGCATGAGCGGGGGGTGGGCGGCGGGAGGGATAGACACACGGGGCATGAGCGGGGTGTGGGCGGCGGGAGGGATAGGGACACGGGGCATGAGCGGGGGGTGGGCGGCGGGAGGGATAGACACACGGGGCATGAGCGGCGGGAGGGATAGACACACGGGGCATGAGCGGGGGTGGGCGGCGGGAGGGATAGACACACGGGGCATTAGCGGGGGGTGGGCGGCGGGAGGGATAGACACACGGGGCATGAGCGGGGGGTGGGCGGCGGGAGGGATAGACACACGGGGCATGAGCGGGGGGGTTGGGGGGTGGGGGTGAGGGGCGAGACACACGGGGCATGAGCAGGGGGAGGGGGAGGGGAAAGACACACAGGGCATGAGCGGGGGTGGGCGGCGGGAGGGATAGAGACACAGGGCATGAGCGGGGGGTGGGCGGTGGGAGGGATAGAGACACGGTGCATGAGCGGGGGGTGGGCGGTGCGAGGGATAGACACACGGGGCATGAGCAGGGGGTCAGGGGGTGGGGGGAGGGGAGATGCACTCGGGGCGGGGGTGGGGGTGGGGGTGGGGGGAGGGGAGAGACACATGGGGCATGAGCGGGGGGTGGGCGGCGGGAGGGATAGACACACGGGCATGAGCGGGGGGTGGGCGGCGGGAGGGATAGAGACACAGGGCATGAGCGGGGGGTGGGCGGCGTGAGGGATAGACACATGGGGCATGAGCGGGGGGTCGGGGGGTGGGGGGAGGGGAGAGACACACGGGGCATGAGCAGGGGTGGGGGGAGGGGAGAGACACACGGGGCATGAGCGGGGTTGGCGGGTGGCTGAGAGACACACGGGGCATGAGCGGGGGGTGGGCGGGAGGGGGAGAGACTCATGGGGCATGAGCGGGGGTGGGGGAGAGGGTAGAGACACACGGGGCATGAGCGGGAGGGAGAGAGACACACGGGGCATGAGCGGGGGGTGGGCGGGAGGGGGAGAGACACACGGGGCATGAGCGGGGGGTGGGGGAGAGGGGAGAGACACACGGGGCATGAGCGGGGGTGGGGGGGAGGGGAGAGACACACGGGGCATGAGCGGGGGGTGGGCGGGAGGGGTAGAGACACACGGGGCATGAGCGGGGGGTGGGCGGCGGGAGGGATAGACACACGGGGCATGAGCGGGGTGTGGGCGGCGGGAGGGATAGGGACACGGGGCATGAGCGGGGGGTGGGCGGCGGGAGGGATAGACACACGGGGCATGAGCGGCGGGAGGGATAGACACACAATGCATGAGCGGGGGTGGGCGGCGGGAGGGATAGACACACGGGGCATGAGCGGGGGGTGGGCGGCGGGAGGGATAGACACACGGGGCATGAGCGGGGGGTGGGCGGCGGGAGGGATAGACACACGGGGCATGAGCGGGGGGTGGGCGGCGGGAGGGATAGACACACGGGCATGAGTGGGGGTGGGCGACGGGAGGGATAGAGACACGGGGTATGAGCGGGGGGTGGGCGGCGGGAGGGATAGACACACGGGGCATGAGCAGGGGGTGGCCAGCGGTAGGGATAGAGACACGGGGCATTCGCGGGGGTGGGGGGAAGGGGAGAGACGCACGGGGCATGAGCGGGGGGTGGGGGGAAGGGGAGAGACACACGGGGCATGAGTGGGGGTGTGGGGAAGGGGAGAGAGACACGGGGCATGAGCGGGGTTGGGGGGAAGGGGAGAGACACGGGGCATGAGCGGGGGGTGGGGGGAAAGGAGGGAGACACGGGGCATGAGCTGGGGGTGGGGGGAAGGGGCGAGACACACAGGGCATGAGCGGGGCGTGGGGGAAGGGGAGAGAGACACAGGGCATGAGCGGGGAGTGGGGGGGAAGGGCAGAGAGACACAGGGCATGAGCGGGGGGTGGGGGGAAGGGGAGAGAGACAGGGGGCATGAGCGGGGGTTGGTGGGTAGGGGAGAGAGACACAGGGCATGAGCGGGGGGAGGGGAGAGACACACGGGGGGTGAGGGGAAAGGAGGGAGACACGGGGCATGAGCGGGGGGTGGAGGGGTAACACAAGGGAGACACAGGGCATGAGCGGGTGGTGGGGGGTAACAGGGGAGACAGGGCATGGGTGGGGGGTAACACAAGGGAGACACGGGGCATGAGTGGGGGGTGGGGGGGTAACACAAGGGAGACACGGGGCATGAGCTGGGGGTGGGGGCTAACACAAGGGAGACATGGGGCATGAGCAGGGGGTGGCGGGTAACAAGGGAAACCGGTCATGAGCGTGGGTTGGGGGGAACAGGGCAGACACGGGGCATGAGCGGGGGGTGGGGGGAAGTGGAGAGAGACACAGGGCATGAGCGGGGGGAAATGGAGAAAGACACGGGGCATGAGCGGGGGGTGGGCGGCGGGAGGGATAGAGACACGGGGAATGAGCGGGGGGTGGGCGGTGGCAGGGATAGAGACACGGGGCATGAGCGGGGGGTGGGCGGCGGGAGGTATAGAGACACAGGGCATGAGCTGGGGGTGGGCGGCCGGAGGGATAGAGACATGGGGCATGAGCGGGGCGTGGGCAGCGGGAGGGATAGAGACACGGGGCATGAGCGGGGGGTGAGCGGCGGGAGGGATAGAGACACGGGCATGAGCGGGAGAGGGATAGAGACACGGGGCATGAGCGGGGGGAGGGATAGAGACACAGGGCATGAGTGGGGGGTGGGCGGCGGGAGGGATAGACACGCGGGGGGTGGGCGGGAGGAATAGACACACAGGGCATGAGCGGGGGGTGGGTGGCGAGAGGGATAGACACACGGGGCATGAGTGGGGGGTGGGCGGCGGGAGGGATAGACACACGGGGCATGAGCGGGGGGTCGGGGGTGGGGGGGAGGGGAGAGACACACAGGGCATGAGCGGGGTGGGGGGGAGGGGAGAGACACACGGGGCATGAAGCAGGGGTGGGCGGCAGGAGGGATAGAGACACGGGGCATGAGCGGGGGGTGGGCGGCGGGAGGGATAGAGACACAGGGCATGAGTGGAGGGTGGGCGGCGGGAGGGATAGACACACGGGGCATGAGCGGGGGGTGGGCGGCGTGAGGGATAAACACACAGGGCATGAGCGGGGGGTCGGGGGTGGGGGGAGGGGAGAGACACGCGGGGCATGAGCGGGGGGGAGGGGAGAGACACACGGGGCATGAGCGGGTGGTGGGCGGCGGGAGGGGAAGAGACACGGGGCATGAGCGTGGGGTGGGCGGCGGGAGGGATAGAGACACGGGGCATGAGCGGGGGTGGGCGGCAGGAGGGATAGAGACACAGGGCCTGAGCGTGGGGTGGGCGGCGTGAGGGATAGACACACGGGGCATGAGCGGGGGGTCGGGGGGTAGGAGGGAGGGGAGAGACACACGGGGCATGAGCCGGGGTGGGGGAGGTGAGAGACACACGGGGCATGAGCGGGGGGTGGGCGGGAGGGGGAGAGACACACGGGGCATGAGCGGGGGTGGGAGGGAGGGGAGAGACACACGGGGCATGAGCGGGGGTGGGTGGGAGGGGAGAGACACACAGGGCATGAGCGGGAGGGAGAGAGACACACGGGGCATGAGCAGGGGGTGGGCGGCGGGAGGGATAGACACACGGGGCATGAGCGGGGGGTGGGCGGTGGGAGGGATAGACACACAGGGCATAAGCGGGGGGTGGGCGGCGGGAGGGATAGAGACACGGGGCATGAGCGGGGGGTGGGCGGCGGGAGGGATAGAGACACAGGGCATGAGCGGGGGGTGGGCGGCCGGAGGGATAGAGACACGGGGCATGAGCGGGGCGTGGGCGGCGGGAGGGATAGAGACACGGGGCATGAGCGGGGGGTGAGCGGCGGCAGGGATAGAGACACGGGCATGAGCGGGGGAGGGATAGAGACACGGGGCATGAGCGGGTGGAGGGATAGAGACACAGGGCATGAGTGGGAGGTGGGCGGCGGGAGGGATAGACACACGGGGCATGAGCGGGGGGTGGGCAGCGGGAGGGATAGACACACGGGGCATGAGCGGGGGGTGGGCGCGAGGAATAGACACACAGGGCATGAGCGGGGGGTGGGTGGTGAGAGGGATAGACACACGGGGCATGAGTGGGGGTGGGCGGCTGGAGGGATAGACACACGGGGCATGAGCGGGGGGTTGGGGGGTGGGGGGAGGGGAGAGACACACGGGGCATGAGCGGGGTGGGGGGGAGGGGAGAGACACACGGGGCATGAGCAGGGGTGGGCGGCAGGAGGGATAGAGACACGGGGGGCATGAGCGGGGGTGGGCGGCGGGAGGGATAGAGACACAGGGCATGAGTGGAGGGTGGGCGGCGGGAGGGATAGAGACACGGGGCATGAGCGGGGGGTGGGCGGCGTGAAGGATAAACACACGGGGCATGAGCGGGGGGTCGGGGGTGGGGGTCGGGGAGAGACATGCGGGACATGAGCTGGGGGGAGGGGAGAGACACACGGGGCATGAGCGGGGGGTGGGCGGCGGGAGGGATAGAGACACGGGGCATGAGCGGGGGTGGGCGGCAGGAGGGATAGAGACACAGGGCCTGAGCGTGGGGTTGGCGGCGTGAGGGATAGACACACGGGGCATGAGCGGGGGTGGGGGGGATGGGAGAGACACACAGGGCATGAGCGGGAGGGATAGAGACACGGGGCATGAGCGGGGGTGGGCGGCAGGAGGGATAGAGACACAGGGCCTGAGCGTGGGGTGGGCGGCGTGAGGGATAGACACACGGGGCATGAGCGGGGGGTCGGGGAGGAGGGGAGAGACACACGGGGCATGAGCGGGGGTGGGGGGGATGGGAGAGACACACAGGGCATGAGCGGGAGGGAGAGAGATACACGGGGCATGAGCGGGGGTTGGGCGGGAGGGGGAGAGACACACGGGGCATGAGCAGGGGGTGGGCGGCGGGAGGGATAGAAACACGGGGCATGAGCGGGGGGTGGGCAGCGGGAGGGATAGACACACGGGGCATAAGCGGGGGGTGGGGGCGGCGGGAGGGATAGAGACACGGGGCATGAGCGGGGGGCGGGCGGCAGAAGGGATAGAGACACGGGGCATGAGCGGAGGTGGGGGAAGGGGAGAGAGACACAGGGCATGAGCGGGGGGTGGGGGGAAGGGGAGAGAGACACGGGGCATGAGCGGGGGTGGGCGGCAGGAGGGATAGAGACACAGGGCCTGAGCGTGGGGTTGGCGGCGTGAGGGATAGACACACGGGGCATGAGCGGGGGTGGGGGGGATGGGAGAGACACACAGGGCATGAGCGGGAGGGATAGAGACACGGGGCATGAGCGGGGGTGGGCGGCAGGAGGGATAGAGACACAGGGCCTGAGCGTGGGGTGGGCGGCGTGAGGGATAGACACACGGGGCATGAGCGGGGGGTCGGGGAGGAGGGGAGAGACACACGGGGCATGAGCGGGGGTGGGGGGGATGGGAGAGACACACAGGGCATGAGCGGGAGGGAGAGAGATACACGGGGCATGAGCGGGGGTTGGGCGGGAGGGGGAGAGACACACGGGGCATGAGCAGGGGGTGGGCGGCGGGAGGGATAGAAACACGGGGCATGAGCGGGGGGTGGGCAGCGGGAGGGATAGACACACGGGGCATAAGCGGGGGGTGGGGGCGGCGGGAGGGATAGAGACACGGGGCATGAGCGGGGGGCGGGCGGCAGAAGGGATAGAGACACGGGGCATGAGCGGAGGTGGGGGAAGGGGAGAGAGACACAGGGCATGAGCGGGGGGTGGGGGGAAGGGGAGAGAGACACGGGGTATGAGCGGGGGGTGGGGGGGGAGAGACACGGGGCATGAGCGGGGGGTGGGGAGGAAGGGGATAGAGACACGGGGCATGAGCAGGGGGTGGGGGGTAGGAGAGAGAGACACAGGGCATAATCGGGGGTGGGGGAGGGGAGAGACACACGGGACATGAGCGGGGGGTGGGGGGAAAGGAGGGAGACACGGGGCATGAGGGGGGGCGGGGGGGCATGATTTAACACAAGGGAGACACGGGGCATGAACGGGTGGTGGGGGTAACAGGTGAGACAGGGCATGGGTGGGGGGTAACACAAGGGAGACACGAGGCATGAGCGGGAGGTGGGGGGTAACACAAGGGAGACACGGGGCATGACTGGGGGTGGGGGTAACACAAGGGAGACGCGGGGCATGAGCGGGGGGTGGGGGGTGACAGGGGAGACAGGTCATGAGCGTGGGGTGGGGGGAACAGGGGAGACAAAGGGCATGAGCGGGGGTGGGGGGAAGTGGAGAGAGACACAGGGCATGAGCGGGGGTTGGGGGAAGTGGAGAGAGACACGGGGCATGAGCGGGGCGTGGGCGGCGGGAGGGATAGAGACACGGAGCATGAGCGGGGGGTGAGCGGCGGGAGGGATAGAGACACGGGCATGAGCGGGGGAGGGATAGAGACACGGGGCATGAGCGGGGGGAGGGATAGAGACACAGGGCATGAGTGGGGGGTGGGCGGCGGGAGGGATAGACACACAGGGCATGAGCGGGGGGTGGGTGGCGAGAGGGATAGACACACAGGGCATGAGTGGGGGGTGGGCGGCGGGAGGGATAGACACACGGGGCATGAGCGGGGGGTCGGGGGTGGGGGGGAGGGGAGAGACACACAGGGCATGAGCGGGGTGGGGGGGAGGGGAGAGACACACGGGGCATGAGCAGGGGTGGGCGGCAGGAGGGATAGAGACACGGGGCATGAGCGGGGGGTGGGCGGCGGGAGGGATAGAGACACAGGGCATGAGTGGAGGGTGGGCGGCGGGAGGGATAGAGACACGGGGCATGAGCGGGGGGTGGGCGGCGTGAGGGATAAACACACAGGGCATGAGCGGGGGGTCGGGGGTGGGGGGAGGGGAGAGACACGCGGGGCATGAGCGGGGGGGAGGGGAGAGACACACGGGGCATGAGCGGGTGGTGGGCGGCGGGAGGGGAAGAGACACGGGGCATGAGCGGGGGGTGGGCGGCGTGAGGGATAAACACACAGGGCATGAGCGGGGGGTCGGGGGTGGGGGGAGGGGAGAGACACGCGGGGCATGAGCGGGGGGGAGGGGAGAGACACACGGGGCATGAGCGGGTGGTGGGCGGCGGGAGGGGAAGAGACACGGGGCATGAGCGTGGGGTGGGCGGCGGGAGGGATAGAGACACGGGGCATGAGCGGGGGTGGGCGGCAGGAGGGATAGAGACACAGGGCCTGAGCGTGGGGTGGGCGGCGTGAGGGATAGACACACGGGGCATGAGCGGGGGGTCGGGGGGTAGGAGGGAGGGGAGAGACACACGGGGCATGAGCCGGGGTGGGGGAGGTGAGAGACACACGGGGCATGAGCGGGGGGTGGGCGGGAGGGGGAGAGACACACGGGGCATGAGCGGGGGTGGGAGGGAGGGGAGAGACACACGGGGCATGAGCGGGGGTGGGTGGGAGGGGAGAGACACACAGGGCATGAGCGGGAGGGAGAGAGACACACGGGGCATGAGCAGGGGGTGGGCGGCGGGAGGGATAGACACACGGGGCATGAGCGGGGGGTGGGCGGTGGGAGGGATAGACACACAGGGCATAAGCGGGGGGTGGGCGGCGGGAGGGATAGAGACACGGGGCATGAGCGGGGGGTGGGCGGCGGGAGGGATAGAGACACAGGGCATGAGCGGGGGGTGGGCGGCCGGAGGGATAGAGACACGGGGCATGAGCGGGGCGTGGGCGGCGGGAGGGATAGAGACACGGGGCATGAGCGGGGGGTGAGCGGCGGCAGGGATAGAGACACGGGCATGAGCGGGGGAGGGATAGAGACACGGGGCATGAGCGGGTGGAGGGATAGAGACACAGGGCATGAGTGGGAGGTGGGCGGCGGGAGGGATAGACACACGGGGCATGAGCGGGGGGTGGGCAGCGGGAGGGATAGACACACGGGGCATGAGCGGGGGGTGGGCGCGAGGAATAGACACACAGGGCATGAGCGGGGGGTGGGTGGTGAGAGGGATAGACACACGGGGCATGAGTGGGGGTGGGCGGCTGGAGGGATAGACACACGGGGCATGAGCGGGGGGTTGGGGGGTGGGGGGAGGGGAGAGACACACGGGGCATGAGCGGGGTGGGGGGGAGGGGAGAGACACACGGGGCATGAGCAGGGGTGGGCGGCAGGAGGGATAGAGACACGGGGGGCATGAGCGGGGGTGGGCGGCGGGAGGGATAGAGACACAGGGCATGAGTGGAGGGTGGGCGGCGGGAGGGATAGAGACACGGGGCATGAGCGGGGGGTGGGCGGCGTGAAGGATAAACACACGGGGCATGAGCGGGGGGTCGGGGGTGGGGGTCGGGGAGAGACATGCGGGACATGAGCTGGGGGGAGGGGAGAGACACACGGGGCATGAGCGGGGGGTGGGCGGCGGGAGGGATAGAGACACGGGGCATGAGCGGGGGTGGGCGGCAGGAGGGATAGAGACACAGGGCCTGAGCGTGGGGTTGGCGGCGTGAGGGATAGACACACGGGGCATGAGCGGGGGTGGGGGGGATGGGAGAGACACACAGGGCATGAGCGGGAGGGATAGAGACACGGGGCATGAGCGGGGGTGGGCGGCAGGAGGGATAGAGACACAGGGCCTGAGCGTGGGGTGGGCGGCGTGAGGGATAGACACACGGGGCATGAGCGGGGGGTCGGGGAGGAGGGGAGAGACACACGGGGCATGAGCGGGGGTGGGGGGGATGGGAGAGACACACAGGGCATGAGCGGGAGGGAGAGAGATACACGGGGCATGAGCGGGGGTTGGGCGGGAGGGGGAGAGACACACGGGGCATGAGCAGGGGGTGGGCGGCGGGAGGGATAGAAACACGGGGCATGAGCGGGGGGTGGGCAGCGGGAGGGATAGACACACGGGGCATAAGCGGGGGGTGGGGGCGGCGGGAGGGATAGAGACACGGGGCATGAGCGGGGGGCGGGCGGCAGAAGGGATAGAGACACGGGGCATGAGCGGAGGTGGGGGAAGGGGAGAGAGACACAGGGCATGAGCGGGGGGTGGGGGAAAGGGGAGAGAGACACGGGGCATGAGCGGGGGTGGGCGGCAGGAGGGATAGAGACACAGGGCCTGAGCGTGGGGTTGGCGGCGTGAGGGATAGACACACGGGGCATGAGCGGGGGTGGGGGGGATGGGAGAGACACACAGGGCATGAGCGGGAGGGATAGAGACACGGGGCATGAGCGGGGGTGGGCGGCAGGAGGGATAGAGACACAGGGCCTGAGCGTGGGGTGGGCGGCGTGAGGGATAGACACACGGGGCATGAGCGGGGGGTCGGGGAGGAGGGGAGAGACACACGGGGCATGAGCGGGGGTGGGGGGGATGGGAGAGACACACAGGGCATGAGCGGGAGGGAGAGAGATACACGGGGCATGAGCGGGGGTTGGGCGGGAGGGGGAGAGACACACGGGGCATGAGCAGGGGGTGGGCGGCGGGAGGGATAGAAACACGGGGCATGAGCGGGGGGTGGGCAGCGGGAGGGATAGACACACGGGGCATAAGCGGGGGGTGGGGGCGGCGGGAGGGATAGAGACACGGGGCATGAGCGGGGGGCGGGCGGCAGAAGGGATAGAGACACGGGGCATGAGCGGAGGTGGGGGAAGGGGAGAGAGACACAGGGCATGAGCGGGGGGTGGGGGGAAGGGGAGAGAGACACGGGGTATGAGCGGGGGGTGGGGGGGGAGAGACACGGGGCATGAGCGGGGGGTGGGGAGGAAGGGGATAGAGACACGGGGCATGAGCAGGGGGTGGGGGGTAGGAGAGAGAGACACAGGGCATAATCGGGGGTGGGGGAGGGGAGAGACACACGGGACATGAGCGGGGGGTGGGGGGAAAGGAGGGAGACACGGGGCATGAGGGGGGGCGGGGGGGCATGATTTAACACAAGGGAGACACGGGGCATGAACGGGTGGTGGGGGTAACAGGTGAGACAGGGCATGGGTGGGGGGTAACACAAGGGAGACACGAGGCATGAGCGGGAGGTGGGGGGTAACACAAGGGAGACACGGGGCATGACTGGGGGTGGGGGTAACACAAGGGAGACGCGGGGCATGAGCGGGGGGTGGGGGGTGACAGGGGAGACAGGTCATGAGCGTGGGGTGGGGGGAACAGGGGAGACAAAGGGCATGAGCGGGGGTGGGGGGAAGTGGAGAGAGACACAGGGCATGAGCGGGGGTTGGGGGAAGTGGAGAGAGACACGGGGCATGAGCGGGGCGTGGGCGGCGGGAGGGATAGAGACACGGAGCATGAGCGGGGGGTGAGCGGCGGGAGGGATAGAGACACGGGCATGAGCGGGGGAGGGATAGAGACACGGGGCATGAGCGGGGGGAGGGATAGAGACACAGGGCATGAGTGGGGGGTGGGCGGCGGGAGGGATAGACACACAGGGCATGAGCGGGGGGTGGGTGGCGAGAGGGATAGACACACAGGGCATGAGTGGGGGGTGGGCGGCGGGAGGGATAGACACACGGGGCATGAGCGGGGGGTCGGGGGTGGGGGGGAGGGGAGAGACACACAGGGCATGAGCGGGGTGGGGGGGAGGGGAGAGACACACGGGGCATGAGCAGGGGTGGGCGGCAGGAGGGATAGAGACACGGGGCATGAGCGGGGGGTGGGCGGCGGGAGGGATAGAGACACAGGGCATGAGTGGAGGGTGGGCGGCGGGAGGGATAGAGACACGGGGCATGAGCGGGGGGTGGGCGGCGTGAGGGATAAACACACAGGGCATGAGCGGGGGGTCGGGGGTGGGGGGAGGGGAGAGACACGCGGGGCATGAGCGGGGGGGAGGGGAGAGACACACGGGGCATGAGCGGGTGGTGGGCGGCGGGAGGGGAAGAGACACGGGGCATGAGCGTGGGGTGGGCGGCGGGAGGGATAGAGACACGGGGCATGAGCGGGGGTGGGCGGCAGGAGGGATAGAGACACAGGGCCTGAGCGTGGGGTGGGCAGCATGAGGGATAGACACACGGGGCATGAGCGGGGGGTCGGGGGGCAGGGGGGAGGGGAGAGACACACGGGGCATGAGCCGGGGTGGGGGGAGGTGAGAGACACACGGGGCATGAGCGGGGGGTGGGCGGGAGGGGGAGAGACACACGGGGCATGAGCGGGGGTGGGAGGGAGGGGAGAGACACACGGGGCATGAGCGGGGGTGGGTGGGAGGGGAGAGACACACAGGGCATGAGCGGGAGGGAGAGAGACACACGGGCATGAGCGGGGGTTGGGCGGGAGGGGGAGAGACACACGGGGCATGAGCAGGGGGTGGGCGGCGGGAGGGATAGACACACGGGGCATGAGCGGGGGGTGGGCGGCGGGAGGGATAGACACACAGGGCATAAGCGGGGGGTGGGCGGCGGGAGGGATAGAGACACGGGGCATGAGCGGGGGGTGGGCGGCGGGAGGGATAGAGACACAGGGCATGAGCGGGGGGTGAGCGGCGGGAGGGATAGAGACACGGGCATGAGCGGGGGAGGGATAGAGACACGGGGCATGAGCGGGTGGAGGGATAGAGACACAGGGCATGAGTGGGGGGTGGGCGGCGGGAGGGATAGACACACGGGGCATGAGCGGGGGGTGGGCAGCGGGAGGGATAGACACACGAGGCATGAGCGGGGGGTGGGCGCGAGGAATAGACACACAGGGCATGAGCGGGGGGTGGGTGGCGAGAGGGATAGACACACGGGGCATGAGTGGGGGGTGGGCGGCGGGAGGGATAGACACACGGGGCATGAGCAGGGGTGGGCGGCGGGAGGGATAGAGACACAGGGCATGAGTGGAGGGTGGGCGGCGGGAGGGATAGAGACACGGGGCATGAGCGGGGGGTGGGCGGCGTGAGGGATAAACACACGGGGCATGAGCGGGGGGTCGGGGTGGGGGTAGGGGAGAGACACGCGGGGCATGAGCGGGGGGGAGGGGAGAGACACACGGGGCATGAGCGGGGGGTGGGCGGCGGGAGGGATAGAGACACGAGGCATGAGCGGGGGTGGGCGGCAGGAGGGATAGAGACACAGGGCCTGAGCGTGGGGTGGGCGGCGTGAGGGATAGACACACGGGGCATGAGCGGGGGGTCGGGGAGGAGGGGAGAGACACACGGGGCATGAGCGGGGGTGGGAGGGAGGGGAGAGACACACGGGGCATGAGCGGGGGTGGGGGGGATGGGAGAGACACACAGGGCATGAGCGGGAGGGAGAGAGACACACGGGGCATGAGCGGGGGTTGGGCGGGAGGGGGAGAGACACACGGGGCATGAGCAGGGGGTGGGCAGCGGGAGGGATAGAAACACGGGGCATGAGCGGGGGGTGGGCAGCGGGAGGGATAGACACACGGGGCATAAGCGGGGGGTGGGGGCGGCGGGAGGGATAGAGACACGGGGCATGAGCAGGGGGCGGGCGGCAGGAGGGATAGAGACACGGGGCATGAGCGGGGGTGGGGGAAGGGGAGAGAGACACAGGGCATGAGCGGGGGGTGGGGGGAAGGGGAGAGAGACACGGGGCATGAGCGGGGGTGGGGGAGGGAGAGAGACACGGGGCATGAGCGGGGGGTGGGGAGGAAGGGGAGAGAGACACGGGGCATGAGCAGGGGGTGGGGGGTAGGAGAGAGAGACACAGGGCATAATCGGGGGTGGGGGAGGGGAGAGACACACGGGGCATGAGCGGGGGGTGGGGGGAAAGGAGGGAGACACGGGGCATGAGTGGGGGGCGGGGGGGCATGATTTAACACAAGGGAGACACGGGGCATGAACGGGTGGTGGGGGTAACAGGGGAGACAGGGCATGGGTGGGGGGGTAACACAAGGGAGACACGGGGCATGAGCAGGAGGTGGGGGGTAACACAAGGGAGACACAGGGCATGACTGGGGGTGGGGGTAACACAAGGGAGACGCGGGGCATGAGCGGGGGGTGGGGGGTGACAGGGGAGACAGGTCATGAGCGTGGGGTGGGGGAGCAGGGGAGACAAAGGGCATGAGCGGGGGGTGGGGGGAAGTGGAGAGAGACACAGGGCATGAGCGGGGGGTGGGGGGAAGTGGAGAGAGACACGGGGCATGAGCGGGGGGTGGGCGGCGGGAGGGATAGAGACATGGGGCATGAGCGGGGGGTGGGCGGCGGGAGGGATAGAGACACGGGCATGAGCGGGGGTGGGCGGCGGGAGGGATAGAGACATGGGGCATGAGCGGGGGGTGGGCGGCGGGAGGGATAGAGACACGGGGCATGAGCAGGGGGTGGGCGACGGGAGGGATAGAGACATGGGGCATGAGCGGGGGGTGGGCGGCGGGAGGGATAGACACACAGGGCATGAGCGGGGGTGGGCGGGAGGAATAGACACACGGGGCATGAGCGGGGGTGGGCGGTGGGAGGGATAGACACACGGGGCATGAGCGGGGGGTGGGCGGCGGGAGGGATAGACACACAGGGCATGAGCGAGGGATAGACACACGGGGCATGAGCGGGGGGTGGGCAGCGGGAGGGATGGACACACGGGGCATGAGTGGGGGTGGGCGACGGGAGGGATAGAGACACGGGGTATGAGCGGGGGTGGGCGGCGGGAGGGATAGACACACGGGGCATGAGCAGGGGGTGGCCAGCGGGAGGGATAGAGACACGGGGCATGAGCGGGGGGTGGGCGGTGGGAGGGATAGAGACGCGGGGGGTGGGCGGTGGGAGGGATAGAGACGCGGGGGGTGGGCGGGAGGGAGGAACAGACACACGGGGCATGAGCGAGAGGGAGAGAGACACACAGGGCATGAGCGGGGGGTGGGCGGGAGGAGGAGAGACACACAGAGCATGAGCGGGGGTGGGTGGGAGGTAGAGAGACACACGGGGCATGAGCGGGGGGTGGGCCTTAGGGGGAGAGACACAGGGGGCATGAGCGGGGGTGGGCGGGAGGGGGAGAGACACACGGGGCATGAGTGGGGGGTGGCCGGGAGGGGGAGAGGCACACGGGGCATGAGTGGGGCGTGGGCGGGAGGGGGAGAGACACACGGGGCATGAGCAGGGGTGGGGGGAGGGAGAGAGACACACGGGGCATGAGCGGGGTGTGGGGGAGGGAGAGAGACACACAGGGCATGAGCGGTGTGTGGGGGGAGGGAGAGAGACACACGGGGCATGAGCGGGGGGTTGGGGGGAGGTTAGAGAGACACACGGGGCATGAGCAGGGGGTGGGGGGAGGGGAGAGACACACGGGGCATGAGCGGGGGGTGGGCGGGAGCGAACAGGGAAGTGTGTCCGCGAAGCGAACACAGATATCACTAATTTTTTTCACTTACATTTTTGTCATTTTCTTAAAAACTACTGGACGGATTTACACCAAATAAAGCAAAGCACACTTTCGGGACCAAGCCGCCGCTCCTGTTGCAAATTTGGTGTAAATCCATCCAGCGGTTTGGGCTGTAGGCGTGAACAAAGTTTTTTCCCATTATGTCTATGGGAAAAAACAAAAGTTTTGGGACCCCCCCTATAACTTTTCCCCCCCTGGACGAATCCTCACCAAACTTTGCAAAAAAAAAATCAAAGTGGTCCATATACTTTTTTTTACAAAGTTTGGTGAGGATTCGTCCAGGGGGAGCAAAGTTATAAGCCGCCCAAAAAGTGCTCTTCCTATGGAAACACCAACTTAACCATAACTACATGGCCACTACCGTGGCCATGTAATATATAAGTCAAAATGTGTTTGTTTGTGGCAGGATTTGTGGCGAAGCGTTGTTCCTTATACAATTCCACACCGTTTCACCAATCTGTGCCATATGTTGCAGTTACCTGCTAGGACACTCCAGACCTTACTGGCTACATTACACTTGAACACCCTAACCTGTTCCCCAGATTTCACCACAAGTCAGAATGTGTTTGTGGGTTTGTGCATTGCTGAAGCGTTGTTCCTCATAAGATTCCACACCCTTTCACCAATCGGCACCAAATGTTGCATAGTTACCTGTTAGGACTCTCGGTACACTACTATCTACATAACATTTGGACAGCCCACCATTTTGCCCCAATTGCAGCACCTTCACAAATGAAACGGTGAAACATCAATGTGGTCATAGAAGGACCTGTCCCGACACGAGGAACAAAACACAAGGTCCATGCCCTAGGATGCATGGTTTCTGGGCTATTTGCACTGCAATGCACCGCCCCAGAATGGTGCGACAGGTGGGTAGAGAGCACAAAAGGTCTCAACATGCAGCACCACACCAACTCTAGCCTCCCACCAATGTCTGCTCCGTGGTATGTCAGCTAACCACATGTGCCCATTCTCAGTGCATTTTACTTCAGGGTGCAAAGCACATCAAGTGATAAGCGAAACGGAACAGCGACCAACTGTATCAGTGTAATCATATTTGTCTACAGAACCCGTTTGGAGAACGGGTACTTGTGCTAGTTTTCGATAAGTCTTTAGCCAAAAACATGGAAAACTTGTGTCTAAGTTTCATTCCTGACTCCTCACATATGGTTTCAGGACTGGGATTCTGACTCAGCTGACACAAACTGGGGAGCCCATTAGAATTCCAGAGTAGTTGTGCTGCAGATATCATAAAAGATACTATCCTACAAATAGAAGAACATTTCATTTTTTAAACTCCTGCAGTTGATATCATCGTTAATATTAAATGACGACTATTGAATTGAGTCCACCCTTTGTTGGATACCCTTAAATTATCAGAATACGATATAAGGCCAAACTCAATCTAATTTTCAAAGCAGAGATAAATCTTCCCCCAATAACACCACTAGGAATTACACCTAGTATTAGGAGACCTCTCCGGATCCCTGTTGGCCATACAAACTTAGAGGAGCCTCCTCCTCAAAAAAGATACACCTGCGAAATACTGGGACAAAGAAAAGTGATTGAGCAATGTGGAGCAAAAGAGACGGCAAGCTCTGCCAGCGCTCTGGTGTTTCCTGGCAAACACCTATGCCCTGACAATTTAAGCAGCCCAAACTGAGAATCAATGACAGCTGCTGTGGCGACTTGCGAGAGAGAACTGCACCCTCTACAAGGAGTGGAGTACCGAAGAGCTGGAACAGGCATGATGGAGCACGGCGGCTCACCAACGGATAAGAAGCTGCTGAGCCAAGAGACGCTGCAGGAATGCCAGGAACCAGCGAGGGACCCATGGGCATTTGCAGATGAAGGAAAGCTCACTTAGTCGAGCCAAGAGAAAGTGGAAGCCGTGGAGGACTGGCAGCCGCATGAAGCAGGAAGATGGAAACCAGACTCTGCAGACCGCAAGAGAATTCATCAAGGCCAAGGAAAACTGGTGAGTCCACCCAGAAGCAGATGGGACACCGGGACATATCAACAAGCACGCCGATTGTGAACATTTGGTGACCAGATAACTGAGAAAGATATAATAAAGAATGTACATGTTGAAAAAAGGGAGCTTAAATAACAAACCACCCTCTTCTAATGTGTGAATGTACACAGTCCAAATATTTAAGAAGCAGAGAGAGAATAAAACATCAGAAGGATACATTATCCAACATTATATAAAAGCAGCTTTGGAGCAGGTGAAGACCCTGAATAAACAGAAGTCCTGACAGGAGAGGTTACCAGGTAGGCACAAGTGTGTGGACACTAGAAGCCCTAGCACAAGAGTATACCAGGCAGTCACAAGTGTGTGAAAACCAGAATCTTGTTTTAATTTTTTTATTTGCATTTGCATTTGGTTTAAAAATCAAACCTTACAGCTTGGAGAATATTAACACAAAACACTAAGCAGTTGCAGTTAGATCAAGAAAAGAGAAAAGAAAGAGAGAACATTTCTAATTTTATGACACTTCTTAGAGGTGGTCAAATCCCCCCCTCCACTTGGCAGTTTTAGAAGTAACGTTAATTGTGTTAGGACCCTCTTTCCCCATTTAGGGGTCAGTCACTTTTTCCAGCAGAGAAAATACTTCCTTCAGGAACAACAATGCAAGTATTATGGAAACTCGCTCTCCTCTGAGCAGAAGGCCCCACCATTCCTCCGATAAAAGCGTGGTAGATTTTGTTAGGAATTTTCCCATCCACCTAGTTCTTTGTGGTCGTAGAGTCGGACATATTAGAGACAGGTGGAACAATGTTTCTCGATCACCTTTACACAGTCGGCATTCGAAGTTTCCCGATAGTTATTTTTCCTTACTTCATTAATTTCTCTTGTTGGCATCAGATTCATGTGAAATCTCATGAATTGGCTTCTGTGTGCACGACTTGGAAATCTTTCCAGGTATTTTGGCACTTTTCCTCTCGTTCTATACTCCAGGCCAGAATGACCATATAACTGCGTTTTACTTCCCTTTTCACATGTGTCTATCCAGTCTTGGTCGAAAGGTTTGTGTTTAACCTTTCCTGAAGTTATTTTTAGCGATTCTTCAGAAGTATTCAGCTCCTGCAGTATCGCAATACAGATTGTTTTCCAAGCCAGTAGAAGGGCCTCTGTATTCTTCCGAAGCGCATTATTCAGAACTTTATAGCCCCCTCCTGGTACTCCCAACAGACATTTACGGTAGAAAGATAGAGTTTTCCGAATGGTGATAGCATATAAAAAAGTAAGGCCCAACTCTTCTCTTATTATCTGGGTGGGCAGCACAAAGGCAAGGAGAGAACCCTTCTACAAAATATACCCTCCAGTTTGGGCCAAACCGAGGCAGGAAGTGTAAATGAAGCTTCTGCTCTGTATGTGAGTAACTGTGCCACTTTGAGTCTTTAGAATTCTATCACCAGTGTTAATGAGAACTTGCAATATTTTGATAATATAAGGCACGCCTGCGTGTCCAGATGGCGAGTCTTACTTCTTAGAATGTCTTCCCTGTGGGCATCTCCTGTGCTGTTGTTGATACACATTCCTAGGTAGGTGATGGTTGATAATTAGCTGATCTTTTCACCCTTTAGGAATCATGATGATCTTGGCATGGTATTTTGTCCTGTTCTCCCTACCAGGGTCAGATCTCTTGATTTTGATACATTGATCTTTAAGCCATTGTCTTCCACGTATGTCTCCAGTGCGGTCAGTTGTCTTTGCAAGCCCACCTGGGTTTGATCTAATAGTATCAAGTTATCTGCATAGAGCAGATGACTCACATGTTCTCTTGCTATCCAGGGGGTCAAGCACCTGACGTCCTTGAAGGCACTTTCAATGTCAGAGATAAATAAGTTGAACATTGCTGTCACTAGGGTGCATCCCTGCTTTAGCCCTTTCGATGTCTTAATGGGCTCTGACAGGGTGCCTCTTTTATCAAGTCTTACCTGTAAAATGGTGTTTGCATGGAGGGAGATAAATGCTTCCCTTATGTCCTCAGGACAGTCCCAGCCTTTTAGTGTTTCCCAAGGTTTTGGTCTCTTGATGGTATCAAATGCCTGGGCCAGGTCAATTGACTTGAGATAGAACTTTCCACTCGCTTTCTGCTTTATCCTTGATTTGATCAGGTTAATTAGAAAAAGGTTTGGGGATGTCCCAATTCTTTTAACGAAACCTGCCTGCCACTTGTCGCAATGGCCTGTCTTCTTGCTCTAAACTGTGAGGGCCTTCCATATTAGTGTTCTGAATATCTTACCGATAACATCCAAGAGGGGGATAGGCCTGTAATTTCCAGGATCCGACCTATCGCCCTTCTTGAATATTGGTACTATGATGGAGGAGCACCAGCAGTTGGGGATCAGCCCTGTTCTTTTGATCTCACCAAACATGGTGTACATAATGTTAGACCATTTTACGGGGTCTTTCTTTAATATACAATGGCCGCCTTTGATCTACTTGCAGCTTTAATCAAGTTCTCTATAGCTTCTTTCTCTGTCGGGAATTCCCAGCGTCCCTTACTCTTTCCTTGCGTGATTAATGCCTCTTGGTCTGAAGTAAAATGAACACTAAAGTGTTTGCATTTGTGATCACAGAGGCTTGCAGGGCATTTAAATTGTTGAAAAGTCTCCACATTTCTGATGTGTCCTTTGCTGACTCTATGTTCAACATTAATTCAGCATCCCCTTGGTGCATTAGCCACTTGTGCCCTTTTGAAATTTTGTATCCCGCTGATTTAGCCCTTTTATAGTGAGTGTGTCTACTGGGTCTTTATTTAGACACTCTCTTATGTGCTTTTTCAGTTATTTCTTCTTAAGAGCTACAGCTCTGTCAAAGGCATGATGCTTCACGATACTGGGTCGTTGGTCCTTTCTCCCAACTTCTTTGAATGCCATCAGATTGTGGTGCCCTTTGGAGTGTCCGCTATTTAAGTCCTCCTGCTGCCCATATCTGGGCACATTCTTTGAAGTTTTAATCCTATTTCTCCCAGAGTTAACAAGTAGAATGGCCTGCACCTTAGTTGTATTCGTCCTCGACCGTCCCTTGATTCTTACATATAGTATACCTGTCGTGATTAGTGAAGGCAACCACAAAGGTGTCCCCACGGGTAACTGTTGGTTTTTAGTACGAAGACAATGAACAGTAGACCGTAGACAGAAAAACCTTCCCCCCAAATGCACAGCCTTCATGACTGAAAACACCTGACAGGCCACGCGTTTAGGTGAAAAGTCAGGAGCAGCAAACAGAGCTAAGAGAAAAAGACAAAGATTATAGATACCATGAGCCTCTGTTACAGCAACGAGTCCCAGCCGCACCACCCTCAGCAACCCCACTCTTACCTGCACTTTTTGTGTGTAAGCAAAGAACCTACTTGAAACAGGAAGTGGAGAAGATAACAGGTGCAGAAGTGTTCAATAGTTCCAAAGAAATGAAAAGTCCAAGGTGGCTAACCCGGACGGCACGAGGGTGCAACTAAAGGAGTAGAAATCCAATGTGTAACAGCAGAGCGTCCCAAGAAAATCCAACATACAGCAAAGCGTCCTCAGTTATATCCAATAAGTAAAACAGCAAAGCGTCCTCAGTTAAATTCAATAAGGAAAACAGCAAAGCGTCCCAAATAGAATCCACAAATGAGGGAAAAGAAGTGACCAAGTGTTTAACCAGCACAGCGTCCGGTGGTCACTGCTAGACGTTCTTTACGAGTTTAGGGTGCAAAAGAAAAAGAACCGGGATGCAATTAGACAAGGAGAAAACATCCGTGGCCGTACCGTGTGATGATAGTATTGCGGGAAGAATCCTCGTTTCACAAACAGTGGGTGCACATAGAACAGAATGAGTGTGCTTGTGTACAGCGTTCATTTTTATGCAGGAGAAAAGTGACAGAAACGCCGAATCCGATTGAGGGGCAAAACAGGTATCAGAGTCGGAAGAGGAGCCAAGGGTCTGGATATCAAGAAAGCTGACGAGGGGGAAGGAAACCAGGCGCCGGAGTTCAGATTCAGGGTAATCCAATGATCTCATAGTCAGGAAACAGGTCTGAGGTCAGGTAACCAGAAAATCAAGCAAGCAAAAAGCGTGACTTAACTAGTGGCAATCCGCAACTGATAAGGAGCACTCGAGCGGCGGTCCTCTGTTGCATATATAGTTGAACTACGGGACAAGCGAGGGGAACGTTGCGTGCGAGTCACGTGACCTACTTTCACTTTGGAATGCCGGGAAATGTAGTTTTTCCGATGTTGGCGTTGTTTGAGATGCCAGGGCAGCCTTCATGCCCTCAGGGGAAAAGAGTGTGTTGAGGATGAGCTGGAATGAGTCATGACAGTACCCCCACGCAAAGGATGGCCACCCCGGGGACCATGGAGTAGCTGCAACCAAAACTGACGCAGAAGACGGGGGGCATGCAAATTAGAGGCGGGTCCGCAGGTCCTATCTTCCGGACCGTAGTCCTTCCAGTTCACCAAATAGAATCGCTTACCGCGACGAAGACGGGAATCGAGGATAGCATGGACCTCGTACTCGTCTTCAACCTGTACCGAAACAGGCGCAGGGGCGGCAGGGAGCCGAGTACCGGGAATACAGGGGCGAAGCAAAGAGACATGGAATACTGGGTGAATCCGCCAAAGTGCAGGAATTTCTAAGCGCACACTAACCGGGTTAAGACAATGCAAGATTCTATAGGGGCCCACCTAACACAGCAACAGTTTACGCTTGCCATGAATGGACAGATGTTTAGTGGAAAGCCAAACACGGTCACCAGAACAATAAGAAGAGGCCAGAGACCGATGTTTATCAGCCTGAAACTTTGTCTGGTATTGGGCGGTGTGTAGATGCTGAGAAACCGTCGGCCTGATACACACCAAAGCATCCCGTATGCCCTGAGCTGGACCCATTCCAAGGAAAGCAGAACAGGCGGGAGGGTCCGAGGATGCTGGCCATATAGAGCATAAAACGGAGAACAACCCACCGAAGAATGCCTATTCTACGGCCCCCAAGACCGACAACCAGTCCGTTTGATGATGCAGACATAGACAACGGAGATATTGTTCCATGGTGGCATTGGTACGCTCCGTTGTCCGTCAGTTTGGGGATGATATGCCGATGAAAGACGTGCATCGATACCCAGAGCACGAGTTAAGGCATGCCAACAGCGTGAAGTGAACTGCAAACCGTGGTCTGAAATCATTAACATGGGGAGACCAGAACAATGCACCACGTTGTCAAAGAACACGGCCGCTAGGCGTGTGGCCGATGGCACACCAGGGCATGGAATAATGCGGGCCATTTTCATAAATACGTCTACCACAACTAGGACGGCTGACATGTTCTTAACAGCTGGCAACTCCACCAGGAAATTGAGGGTGACTGTATGCCACGCACGTGGGGGTAAAGGCATTCTCATTAGGAGACATAGTGGTTTACCTGATGGTCTCTTACATTGTACACAGATGGCACATCGGTAGACGTACTGGGTAACATCGCCCTTCATACCTGGCCACCAGCACCATTGATGTAACAGGTCATATGTTTTGCTTGACCCGGATGAGCGGCTAGCCGCGAATCATGGGAACATTTCATGGACATATTCCTGGAATGGGTATCAGGTAAATACACCAATTCTTTTACGTAGGGAAGACCCGAAACAAGCCTAGCACCTAAACCAGCAAGAAAAGAGGCATGGTCTTTAGCCCATCATTTTAGGTGGTCCAGAAGAGAAGGAGAGACAGAACAGACACATACCACCGTTCCAGAAGGCAGTATAGAAGGCTTGGGCTCTGCAGTGTCAAAATCAATGCCAATACGAGATAACGCATCTGCTTTACCATGTAAAGGGCCAGGCCGATAGATGACCGTGAAATCGAATAAGGTAAAAAACAAGTGCCAACGTATTTGTCGTGCATTGGTGCACTTGTCATGAGATAGCGCCTGGAGATTGCGGTGGTCGGTATAGACAATGACAGGCGGCCGGGCGCCCAGGAGATGATGTCTCCATTCCTTGAACGCAGCTTGGATGGCCAATAATACCCTCTCCATGATGGTATAGTTGCGTTCAGCCGGTGACAATGATCTGGAATAGTAAGCTACACGGTGTAGATGTCGTGTAGCAGGGCACATTTGAGAGAGAATGGCCCCCACTGCGATAGCAGATGCATCCGCTTCCACAATAAAAGGAAGGGAAGGGTTGGGGTGTTGCAGTAGCGGGGCGGAGGTGAAAGCCTCCTTCAAAGTCTGAAAAGCCGATTGGGTTTGATGATCCCACTGGAACAGGACAGAGGGGCTGGTGAGGCAAGTAAGTGGGGCAACAATTTCAGCAAAAGAGGAAATAAACCACCTGTAAAAATTAGAGAAGCCCAGGGAAGATTGCAAGGCTTTCACTGAAGTCGGGACGGGCCAGTCCAGTATCGCTTTCAACTAGAGGAGCACATGTGTACCCCTTCTGCAGAGATACGGAAACCAAGAAACTCAACCGAGGAAGCATAGAAAACACACTTTTCCAGTTTAGCAAATAATGTGTTTTCCCAAAGATGTTGTAAAACAGAAGCAACATGTTGTACATGATGTTGTAGGGTATCGGAAAATATCAGGATGTCATCCAAATATACCACCACATAACAGTCCAACATGTTGTGAAAGATATCATTGATGAAATGTTGGAAAGTAGCTGGGGCGTTACAAAGCCCAAAAGGCATGACACAGTATTCGTAAAGACCATATTTGGTCTTAAAGGCGGTCTTCCATTCATCAACCCGCCGAACCCTCACAAGATTGTGTGCGCCCCTTAAATCGAGCTTGGGAAAGACAGTGGAAGATGTTAACTTGACTAGTAGTTCCGATATAAGGGGCAGAGGGTACTGATTTTTAATTGTGATCTTATTGAGAGCTCGATAGTCCACGCATGGATGCAAATCCTCCCTCTTTTTTGGGCACAAAGAATATGGGGGAGGCCGCGAGAACGAGAAGGCTGGATATGACCCGGGCATTGGGCCTTATACACATATTCACGCAGATAATCCTCTTCCTTCTGGGTAAGGGAGTAGATACGCCCATGTGGAACGACCACCCCAGGCACTAAGTCTATAGGGCAGTCGGAACTCCAATGAGGTGGAAGCCTCTCGGACAGACCGTTATCAAAGACATCAGAATACTCTGCATACTCCGAAGGTAATTCAGAAGCGAGGACTTGGAGCGTAGCACTAATTGACAGAGCATTGGCCACCATGGCCAAACAGGGCGACAATACCGCCTCAGAACAGGTTTGCAAACATTGCTGGGTACAGTACTCGGAAGAGAACCGGACCGTTTGCGTTACCCAATCAATAACAGGATTATGTAATTTCAACCAAGACAGACCGAGTATTACCCCAAATTGTGGGGTGGAGATCAGATCAAAAGTAATCCATTCTGAATGCCCTTCTGTAGTGGACATAACGATGGGACCAGTATTTTCAGTGACTTGTCCAGACACCAAACACGTTTCATCCACAGCTTGTACTTCCTCGGGCTTGGATTTCGGGAAAGTGGACAACCCATGGTGTTTAGCAAACTGAATGTCCATATAGTTCCCGCTAGCACCGGAATCCAGCATAACCGGGCAAGAAAAAGCCACCTTGTCTGCAGTAGAAAAGCACATATACAGAAACATGTGTGAGGAAAACCCTTCCGAACCGTCCATCGGTAGACTCATCCTCCCGGTTCGGTTCAAGGACGAGTCTTGGCGTTTCCCGCAGGCTTCAGGGGTCTCTTGGGACATACCCAGATGAAATTCCCCGACTGGCCACAGTAAAAGCATAAATTGTTTACCAGCCGCCTCTCTCTTTCTGCGTTGGTCAAAGGACCTCTCATGGCCCTGATTTGCATTGGCTCAGGATCTCCTGATGAGGATTGAGAGGACAAGTCAGATCTAGGAGAACGCAGATCGGGTCCTCGACACTCACCTCTACGTTGTCGAAGTCGAGCATCCACCTGCAGAACTAAATCCATTAATTTGGGAAATCCGGACGGAATCGAGGGTACAACAGATATGGCATCTTTAAGCTCTTCTGATAGTCCCTTATAAAACACTGTGGCCTTCTTTTGTTCAGGCCAAGTTGTTTCTGCAGCCAATTGATTGAAATGGGCAAGGTATGGCAAGAGTTCCTGCTTACCTTGACTTATGGCCAGAAACTCCAAATTAGAGGCCTGAGCTTTATATCGAGCATCAAAGACAGAGTTCATAGCTTGTATCATGGTGTCAAAATCGTTTACAGTGGGGTCATTAGCTTCCAACAGTGGATTGGCCCAGGCTGCTGCTATCCCACCTAAATGGGACAAAACAAAAGCAGCTTTCGTAGTAGCATCAGGAAAAGTCAAAGGACGGCAAAGGAAATGTAGGCGACATTGATTAACAAATGTGCGGTATGTCTTGGGGTCTTCCATTAAGCGCTCCGGAGGTGCCAATGGGAAGGGCCCAGGGAGAACTACCGGCATAGGAGCAGGGGGTGGTTGTAACACATACATGCGTTGATGAAGTGTTGCATGGGCCGATGCCATATCGGTACGTAAAGCAGCAAATGCCTGCATAAGTGCGGCCATAGGATCTGCCCCAGGATCCATACCGATAAGCATGTTTTTTTTTAAAGGCTCCTTAATCTGTCGTGATTAGTGAAGGCAACCACAAAGGTGTCCCCATGGGTAACTGTTAGTTTTTAGTACGAAGACAATGAACAGTAGACCGTAGACAGAAAAACCTTCCCCCCAAATGCGCAGCCTGCAGGACTGAAAACACCCACTGAGGGAGCAACTAAACGAGTAGAAATCCAATGTGTAACAGCAGAGTGTCCCAAGAAAATCCACCATACAGCAAAGCGTCCTCAGTAGAATCCAATAAGGAAAACAGCAAAGCGTCAACAGTTAAATCCAATAAGGAAAACAGCAAAGCGTCCCAAATAGAATCCACAAAAAAGGGAAAAGAAGTGACCAAGTGTTTAACCAGCAGAGCGTCCGGTGGTCACTGCTAGACGTTCTTTACGAGTTTAGGGTGCAAAAGAAAAAGAACCGGGATGAAATTAGACAAGGAGCAAACATCTGCGGCCGTACCGTGTGATGAGAGTATTGCAGGAAGAATCCTTGTTTCACAAACAGCGGGTGTACATAGAACAGAACGTGTGTGCTCGTGTGCAGCGTTCATTTTTATGCAGGAGAAAAGTGACAGAAATGCCGAATCCAATTGAGGGCCAAAACAGGTAAAGTCAGAAGAGGAGCCAAGGGTCTGGATATCAAGAAAGCTGACGAGGAGGAAGGAAACCAGGCGCCAGAGTTCAAATTCAGGGTAATCCAATGATCTCGTACTCAGGAAACGGGTCTGAGGTCAGGTAATCAGCCCCCTGATTTCTTTTGGGATTAAAGTACCCACGGGATCCGTTATCAGCTTAGCTCTTTCATCAAAACAATGGATATTTAGATCACCACATATTAGGATATCCAGGTTGGCCCATGTCCCCATTGCCTCCTCTATCAAATTGAAGACAGGTCTTTCAAAGCCCTCTGTAGCTGCTGATGCAGTGTTCCAATATAGATTTAATATGAGGATTAGTCTCTCATTTCCACCCTCAGTTACTCCTAAAGAGATTAACAGGGCTTGAATCAAAGGCAATGGGCATTTTGCCGTGATAACTCTTAGGCTTCAGTTGAAGCACAGGAAAAGGAATGTAAATGGAGGAGACGTTGATAGTAGGTCTCTAATGCCCGGCTGAAGTCTGACCTCATATACGGTCTACGTCTAAATAGAATGTTAGGAGTCTGAGTACAGCACTAAATATAACCCCTGATGATTATCGGTCTATGTGCTGTCGACGTTTCGGCAGAAATGGATGGAAGCCTTCTTCTGGGGCCAAAGAAGTCAGGAGACTCTGTGTTTTAGAAAAACAAGAAATAATAGAGGAATAGTGTTAAAACAGCAGCGATGTGCTGGGGTGGGTTTGGCAAACGTTGAGAGCACATTTACATTCCTTTTCCTGTGTTTCCTATACCCAATCACATGGGATATATATATTTTTTTACAAGCAAAATCCATTGTTAAAATGTACATATGGATGTTCAACAACGTATGTCATTTGTAAAAATGTTACACTGAATTGCCAATAGAACTATTTGTTTGTTTATTACAATGGTTACCTCGCACTGTTATGTATGTATCAAAACTTAAAATACTTTGCAAAAAAAGAAAAAGCATCAGCTAAAACTAATAAATGCTGACATTTTCTTACTAATTCGAGATATGTGTTTTTCAGTAGCAAACATGTGTTTTCTTCAAATCATGGTTTAAAAACCAGTGTGCCCTTGATGTATTGTGCACACCCTTTTTTGACTCATAGAGGGTAGGACAAACCCCCTTGTTATAGTGTTTCCAGCTCTCCAGTCCTCCCCGTCTTTTTGGGCAGCCTCTTTTTGTGTTACTTTATAATCCAAGGTGGCATGGTACAGTGTATTTTCGGTGGAGCATTGAGAGGGGGCTGGGTGGGGTGGAGGTTGACACTAATGGTTCCGTATGGGGGCGGGAACTGAAGTAGAAATGGAGAGGTGGGTATTTTGCATCTTTCGCAGTAATAAAGGCTGAGGTGCAAATTGCTAATCTGATGTTTCTAGTGTGGGTCGGTTGTGGTAATGTTGTCAGTGTGAGGTGAGTCGTTGTATGCAGGAGTCGCATGTTTCTTGTGATGATGCGGGGGAGCATGAGGCCTAGAGGCTAGAGCTCTTGGTGACCATGGTGAAGTGCATAGTAAAAGTGGGTGTCATATATGCTGGAGAACAGGCAGGGGCAAGACGGGTTAAAGCCTAGCAGACTAAACACGCCTTGCAGGCATCCAACATCCATTTACCACACTCTTGCAATCAGGTGCATTTTACAGTTAGCCCCGGCCCCCTTTGGGGAATCTGATTGGCTCAGACACACTTTCTATACACTCAAGATGGCCCCTGGCAGACTTCCTGTGAATGCAGGGCACTTTCTAGCATTTGGGCGTGGTTGGCTGTATAAGCCACGCCCAAAGGCAGACCTGTGCTCTGTGTTGCAACTGTGGCTCCGAGCAACACGTTTACCGCGATCCTCGACTTGTTCCTTCCTCGGCTTCATCCACGCGCACGTCCTGGATCTCAGCGTCTGGAAGAGAAAGAAGGCATAAGAAAAGCAGTACCTGTACGCGCCTATGCTGCAATCCAATTTCTTCAGCAAGCGCGCACGCGCTGTTAGCAACATCACTTACCCGAATCTTCTTGGAGATCTTAAAGTAGCGTTCAGAGTTCTTGCGCTCGTCTTCTTTGGTGGATCCCTCTGAGAATCACCTGTGAAGAAAGAAAGAACAGGTTTAGAACTGGTAATCACTGTTGTCTACCGCGCGCAGAACTCGCCGCATAGCAAGGTCCCTTAGTGATGCGCAGAACAACCAGAACCACCATGTAAATGGGAACTAGAAACTTACCTGCAAATATATCCGATCCGGTGAAGTAACTGGAACTAGTACCTACCTGCAAACTGGAGCTAGAACTCACCTACAAGTAATCTGAACCAGTGAAGCAACTGGAACTAGAATTTACCTGCAATCTGGAACTTGAACATACCTGCAAGTTCATTCGAACCAGTGAAGCAACTGGAACTATAACTCATCACTGGGTGAAGAAACAAAGTGAGTGGCAGAACAGAGACTTAACCATCACCTAGGGAAGTTCCAAGGGTCTCAGAAATACAGCGCCCCTGGCTAGTTCAGGATGGAGAGCTCGCCCAATCTATCTTAAAGGTGAGCCCTACTCCTACACTTCCATCACAGTACACAAACGGGGAGGAGGGAGAAAGGGGGATTGGGGCCCATATTCAGGCAAACTAAGCAGCTCACATCTCTCTCAACAGATACCTGTAGTACCACTCCACTACTCCTGGGAACGGGACCAGAAGACTTCATCGCCCCCACAGAGACCCAGGTGAGTGTGACAGAACACAAAGCCTTTTCGAAACACTCTGCCTGAGCGATGGAGACTTCCGAGGTTGACCAGTTGGCGCAATTGTTAGGGGAATTGCGGGCCGAAGTCCTGCTACACCACAAAATCTTGCTTGACAGAATGTTGGGGGCATCTCCGATAATGCCATAGCCTGGTTGAGAGCATTCCTGGAGGGTCGTCGGTCACAGGTGCATTGGGGGGACAGTTCCTCTGGGTCACAAATCATAATGTGTGGAGTGCCCCATGGGGCATGTCTTTCCCCACTGTTATTTAACATCTACATTTTTCCTCTCTGTTACGAACTAGATCTTTTCCAGACCTTTTTTTGTAACTATGCCGATGACTTCCAGTTGGTCCTCAACATTACTGGCGATTATGACACGGATCACTTTACAGTAAATGCGGTTTATCAACTGATAAAACAGTGGATGTCCACTAACTGGCTGTGTCTGAACGCTACAAAGACGGAGCTCATGATCTTTGGCCCACGTCAGGCACAAATCAAGTTGGGCCAGGAGTATACTGGTTTTAGGATAGATGGTACTTTCATCAACACCGTGCAGAAAGTAAAAACCTTGGGCACATTCATGGAAAACAGTTTAGACTGTGAAGCACATGTTGCAGCCATTACCACTAGCACTAATTATCATCTTAAAGTGCTCAGACAAGTTGCACCACTAGTCTCGGTTGAAAACCGTATTAAACTCATGAGAGCTGTCATCTTACCAGGTGTAGATTACTGCAACGCACTTCTAGGCGGTGCAGGTAAAGCAGAAATCCAGGAGTTACAAAAAATACAAAACAAAGCTATTCGAATCATTTTTCAAATGAAGCGCTCAGAACCCTCTACTGCAGCTAGAAAAAAATTGCATTGGCTTCCTGTGGAAAGCAGAATTCAATTTAAATTGATAACTATATGCCATAAATGCATCTTTGGTAGTGCTCCTGCTTACCTTAAGGTTGTCATTAGCATTTACCAGCCTAAAAGAAACCTCAGGTCGGCTGAAGGCTATCTTTTGGTACAACACCGGGTGAAACGCTCTCGAGGGTCTGGAAGGGCCTTTCACACCCAGGGAGCTAAGGCATGGAATGCATTGCCTGCATCCCTGCGCAAGACAACAGATCTTCTTGCCTTCCGAAAACAATTAAAAACGCATCTTTTTAATTAGAGTAAACTCCTGCGTTAGTCTTTTTGCTCACTGTACTCTGTTCTCTCGGCGCATGGATGCCTATGGGCTTTGGCGCGGTATAAGCACAATAACAATAACAATAACAAGTGCATGCGGCTCGTTCAGAGACAACTCATTGCGATGAGAGTTGGTGTTGAATAGAGATAAGACAGAGGATTTGGCTAGGCAAACTCTATTGCAGACTCAGGCAGGTTTGTCCCCTCTTCCAGGTGGGGTTCCTCAAGGGCCGAGCCCAATACCATCATCGGCAACACCTGTACAAGTAGTCTTCCCGGGGAATGTACCTTTGGCCCCCCCGAGAGAGGTTCACAAGGGATCCCAGACGGTTTGGAACTTTTATGAATCAGTGCCGTCTACACTTTTTGTACAAGCCCAGACGTTTTCCTACTGATCAGTCAAAGGTAGCCTTTGTGCTCTCGTATTTAGGGGGTCTTGCAGCGGATTGGTCAGTTCTGTTGGTTACTAGAGACGACCCTTTACTACAGGACTATGCTGGTTTCCAACGAGAGTTGGAGAAACTCTTTGGCCGCTGCACACAGGGTCAAGTACTTGATGAGGAATTATTGTCCCTCCGACAGGGTAGCCAGGAACTTATCGCTTATGTTGCCACTTTCAATCGCCTGATTGCTGAATCGAACTGGCCTGAGGAAAAGCGTATCACCTTGTTTTACTGGTGTTTACGAGGAGAAATCAAAGACGTCCTTGCCCACGTAGTTAATCCTCCGGATGACTGTGCTGAGTATATAGATTTGGCTATGCAACTAGACCACCGCCTACAGAACCGTAAGGCAGATCGGGCCTGTACGGAAAGTCGGACAATTTACGTGCGGCCTAAAGAAAATTTGACCCGGCAAAACAAGGAATCACATTCCAAACCCATGCAACGGGGGGTTCTTCGCGTACCTCTTACTAAGGCTGAACGCGAACGAAGACGCCAGGAAAAACTATGTTTGTATTGTGGCCAATCAGGTCACTTTCTTCAAAACTGTCCCGCAAAGCCTCCACGAAAGACAGTAGGTGCTATGGACAGTACCAAAGGGAAAGATGATGAGGCGGGAAACGCTGATGCCTGGCAGACTTAGCGGTCGGTTTGTCGAGCACAAGAAAGATTCATCTGACCTCCCATTTTACAATTCCAGTGGTCTTAGCATCTCAGCAACAACGAAACAAGATGCATGCACTCGAAGCGTTTATTGACAGTGGCGCTATTGGGAATTACATGGACCAAGAGACTGCAGGCAGCATAGGATTGCCCATTTGCATGAAGAGGAACGCTGAGAATGTGACAGCAGTGGATGGAACTCAATTGCTTTCAGGCTCAGTAACTCAATGCACCGCCGATATCACATTAATTTGCCAAGACGGTCATAGGGAAAGCATCTCATTTGATCGTATCGCTGTTCCCCAGTTCCAGTTGATACTCGGCATACCCTGGTTGGAACTGCACAATCCACTTATAGAATGGCACGCCAGAACTTTAACCTTCTCCAGGGAATGTAACCACTGTTATCACCAGGACCGGGAAGTGAGACGCCCACTGCCAGCATCCTTTAAGGAAATATCAGGCTTAGGTATGATTGGAACCTTACCTACGGAGTATCAAGAATTCCAGGATGTTTTCGCCAAGGAGCAAGCCAAAACCCTACCTCCTCACAGGGTTTATGGTTGTCAAATTGATCTGATACCTGGGGCACAGATACCCTGTAGCCGGATTTACGCCTTGACTGAAAAGGAAAACACTCATCTAAAGACCTATTTAGACCAATATCTGGCAAACAGTTTCATCAGGCCCTCCCAGTCCCCCGCAGCCTCGCCGCTTTTCTTCGTTCCCATGAAAGAGGGCAATCTACGCACGTGCATCGACTATAGGGTTTTGAACCAAGTAACGATAAAGAACAGGTACCCATTACGATTGATCCCAGTACTACTCGACCAGGTGCGACGAGCCAAGATTTTCATGAAATTAGATCTTCGTGGCGCCCGCCATTTAGTACGCGTCAAAGAGGGTGATGAATGGAAGACCGCCTTCCGGACCAGATACAGTCTATTCGAATACCAAGTGATGCCCTTTGTGCTTTGCAACGCTCCAGCAGCATTCCAACACTTCATGGACAATGTTCTCAGAGAACTGCTGGACGTTTGCGCAGTCGTATACATCAACGACATCCTTATATATTCAACCAATGTGCAAGAACACGTGATGCACGTAAGAGCTGTGCTTCAAAAGTTAAGGGAAAACCATCTCTACGCCAAACTCAAGAAATGTTTGCTTCATATCACCGAAGTAGAGTTCCTGGGTTTTGTATTATCACCAGGTGGAATTAAAATGGACAGCCAAAAAGTGGAGGCAATCATCATGTGGCCGTCACCTACATCAGTAAAGGGAGTGCAAAGCTTTCTTGGTTTTGTGAATTTTTACCGACGGTTTATACCTGAATTTTCACATCTTGTTCATCCAATCACCTCCCTGTTATGCAAAAACTGAAAATTTGAGTGGACACTAGAAGCAGAAGAAGCTTTCTGAGCCTTGAAGGACAAGTTTATCTCGGCACCGGTGCTTCAACACCCACAACCAGACCTTCCCGACATCGTGAAAACAGATGCCTCCAGTGTGGCTATGGGGGCTATCCTAGCCCAACCAAGTCCGGAAACAGGGTGCTTACATCCTGTAGCTTTCTGGTCCAGGAAGTTTACTGCAGCAGAACTTAATTACACAGTTACCGACAAAGAAATACTGGCCATTAAAGTCGCCCTGTCTGAATGGAGACACTACTTACTTGGGACCAAGAACACTATCACCATCATAATGGATCACCGAAACCTACAGTATTTACGCTCTGCAAAAGCACAGTCATCCCCGCAGCTCCGATGGGCCCTATTCCTGTCCGAGTATGACTTGGTGATTACATATCGACCGGAGTTAAGAAGGGCAAGACTGATGCCCTCTCTCGCTTAGGCAAGGGCGAAGACGCTTACATCACCCCCGATCCGGTGGATATCATTCCCAGTAATAACATTCTAGGGCTGTGTGGGGATCTCCCACGTCATTAGAACTCCTCCAACAAACTGTTAGAGACACCTTCCCAGAAGCCGAAAAGAAGGCCTGGGACAAAAGAGGCGAACAATTCACTATGCGCAATGGTCTACCTTACTACTAAGGTCGTCTTTTCCTCCCAACTTGTACTCTTCGAGAGGAAATTATAACCAGCTACCATAACACACCTCTGGAAGCCCATCCAGGGATTACAAAGACCCTTGAGAAGGTCAAGAAACATTACTGGTGGCCGACATGGCGGGAAGATGTGATTAAGTTTGTAAACTCTTGTGAGATCTGCGCTCAATACAAAACATCCCGACAGAAACCAGCTGGTCTTTTACAACCCATGGCAATACCACCGCCACCTTGGCATACCATCTCAATAGACTTCATTACGGATCTACCTTCGAGCTCTGGATATAATACTATACTAGTAGTTGTCGATCTCTTCTCCAAGATGGCCCATTTCCTAGCGTTAAAAGGAATCCCTTCAGCATCAACCTTAGCACAGGTTTTCCTTGAGAACATCATAAGGGCACATGGATTCCCCTCTGTGATTATTTCGGATAGGGGAAGTCAATTTGTGTCTTCCTTCTGGAAGAAATGCTGCGCTCTGGCAGGGACCGAAATCCGATTGTCAACCAGTCACCATTCCCAAACCGATGGCCAGACTGAACGCACTAACCAGACCCTCGAACAGTATCTTCGCTGCCTCTTACATCAGACCGCTCAAGCTTGGACCGAACTCCTATTGATGGCTGAATATGCCTATAACAACTCAATCCATGCTTCAACGCAGCAGACTCCCTTTTATACTTTGTATGGCCGAAATCCACGAACCTCAGTGTACGACCCACCGGAAACGATTGAAATGCCCGCTGTAAAAAAGTTACATGAGCGAATAACTCAAGCACCACAAGAAGCAACCAGACATTTACTGGCAGCCAAGACTATACAGAAGAGATATGCAGACCAACATCGGAGGAAAGCTCCAGATTACCAAGCAGGGGATTCTGTGTGGTTGGCGACTAAATATATGGCCCTGAAAGGGCCCAGGAAATTTCAGCCAAAATACATTGGCTCGTATACCATTGCAAAAGTAATCAATCCCGGAGCCATGAAACTAACCCTACCATCTAATATGCGAATACACCCAGTATTTCACATCTCGTTGTTAAAACTTGTACATCCAGGCACTCAAGTGCAAGTTCCGGAGGCACCAATGGTGGTCGAAGGAGAAGAACCCGAATACGAGGTAAAACGTATCCTGGACTATAAGATCGTCAAGATGACCCTATACTATTTGATAGATTGGAAGGGGTATGGACCCTAGGTTAGGTCATGGGAACCCAGGTAGAACATTCACGCCCCTCGTTTACTCTGCAAATTCCACAGGGACAATCCCACCAAACCCAGGGCAGGAGGTACACCGGTAGGGGGGCCTTGAGGGGAAAGACTGTCATATATGCTGGAGAACAGGCAGGGGCAAGATGGGTTAAAGCCTGGCAGACTAAACACGCCTTGCAGGCATCCAACATCCATTTACTACACTCTTGCAATCAGGTGCATTTTACAGTTAGCCCCGGCCCCCTTTGGGGAATCTGATTGGCTCAGGCACACTTCCTATACACTCAAGATGGCCCCTGGCAGACTTCCTGTGAATGCAGAGCACGTTCTAGCCTTTGGGCGTGGTTGGCTATCTAAGCCACTCCCAAAGGCAGACCTGTGCTTCGTGTTGCAGCTGTGGCTCTGAGCAACACGCTTACCGCGATCCTCGACTTGTTCCTTCCTTGGCTTCATTCACACGCACGTCCTGGATCTCAGCGTCTGGAAGAGAAAGAAGGCATAAGAAAAGCAGTACCTGTACGTGCCTACGCTGCAATCCAATTTCTTCAGCAAGCGCGCGCGCGCTGTTAGCAACATCACTTATCTGGATCTTCTTGGAGATCTTAAAGTAGCGTTCAGAGTTCTTGCGCACAAATTCGGCGGATCCCTCTGAGAATCACCTGTGAAGAAAGAGAGAACGGGATTAGAACTGGTAATCACTGTTGTCTACTTCACGCAGAACTCGCCGCATAGCAAGGTCCCTTAGTGACACGCAGAACAACCAGAACCACCCCGCAAACGGGAACTAGAAACTTACCTGCAAATATATCCGATCCGGTGAAGTAACTGGAACTAGAACCTACCTGCAAACTGGAGCTAGAACTCACCTGCAAGTAATCCGAACCAGTGAAGCAACTGGAACTAGAATTTACCTGCAATTTGGAACTTGAACATACCTGCAAGTTAATTTGAACCAGTGAAGCAACTAGAACTAGAACTCATCACTACGTGATGAAACACAGTGAGTGGCAGAACAGAGACTTAACCAGGACCTAAGGAAGTTCCAAGGGTCTCAGAGATACAGCGCCTCTGCCTATTTCAGGATGGAGAGCTCGCCCAATCTATCTTAAAGGTGAGCCATACTCCTACACTTCCATCACAGTACACACACGGGGAGGAGGGAGAAAGGGGGATTGGGGCCCATATTCAGGCAAACTAAGCAGCTTGCATCTCTCTCAACGGATACCTGTAGTACCACTCCACTACTCCTGGGAAAGGGTCCGGAAGACTTCATCGCTCCCGCAGAGACCCAGGTGAGTTTGACAGTGGGAGAGCCGCAGTGCCATGACTCCGAACAGTGGCGCTCAGCTGTGGTGGCATCGGGCTATGCGCAGACAAGTGCGGTATGGCTGGGGGGGCGAGCAGGCATTGCTGGTGCTCTCAAATGGGACAGTTGAAGTGGTGAGGAATTAAAGAGGCAATTTGGGCTCTTGGGAGTGCTCAGTATTGTAGCAGAGCGGGAATCTGAAGATGCTACTGTTTGGGCTAACCCGGCTGTGGGGAGTAAGTCATTTAAGGTACAAGTGAGCATCGGAACAGATAATGTTAGTACCGTTGCATAAGGGGAAGTGTAGGTTGATACAGCGGTATTGGATAGGCAACCAGATACATGCTTACCTTGTAGTTGTGAGTGGTCTTCTATCTTGCTGCTGCTTTTGTAACGAACAGAGCAGGAACTGATGTCCATCGGCGTGCTGTGGAGAGCTGTGGAGAGTTCAATTGGCCTTACGAACTGGCCTTGTAAAATGACCGGCATTGCCATCCGGCTTGCCGTGAATTTTCCAATCTGTCCAGAAGTTGCCCAATGAAGGTGCTTCATGTTGTTGAGCACAATGCTGCTTTCTTCGTTCGTTGTGACGGCCATCTTTAAAGTTTAGCCTCCTCGATGTCTTCAATGGCATTGGGACTCTGGTGGGGTCAGGGGAACCCGAGGATAGCTGTGGCTGGAGCTAATGTGGACCTAACCGAAATATGAGACAGTAGTGTAGTACAATTAAAACAAAATATGTGTTTTATACATGTGGACAGACCTAGAAACTTATATTGAGGAGAGAGCCCTGGACCAGAGAACATTATGGAAGGGCTGGACTGATCATGCTTTATATGCCCAGTCAAATCTGTCATTATTTCATTTTATAATGATTACAAGGTTATTAAATATTGAAATAAACACAGATTGTCAACAGAGACATTGAATCTTTTGTTTTTAAGATCTGAAATTTGCACCAATCATATAGAAGTATCAGCAGTATCAGACCATGTACAATTGTATAACACCACAATCACACAGATTATTGATGAGGTAGCCCCCAGTAAACATAAAGTCATCAAGTTAAACATCAAAGAATACCTGGTTCAATGATGCGCTGACTGATATGAAAAAAGAAGTTAGATGGTCGGAATTTAAATGGAGACGTAATCCTAATCCACACAATGACTTGACTTGGAAATGTTTTAGAGCAAAATATAAGAGACCAATTACTATGGATAAGAAAAGTGTCTTGAGGAACAGATATTAAAAGCCTCTAATTCTAATAGGGAGATATTTAAATTATTACAGAAATTAAAGTGGTTAAAAATGAAAATGAGTGCAATCAAATGCTAAAATTCTTTAGGAAAAACATAAGTGAAATCAGGAACAATATTCTTTTATCTCAGACCGAAAGCGTGCTTTGCTCAGAAACATATATACACCAATCCCTCAATACATCTGAAGTGAATAAGTTGAAGAAGGGATTGGGAGGAAAACTGTAGGAGCATAAAAGGGTTAGGCAGTGATCACAGTGGGCTTATGGCCTTCAGAAACATATCCATAGAAGAGACTAAAAGTATAGCCCTGAGGCTGAACCCCACCAGTTCTATAGGTGATCCGTGTAACTCCCAGATAGGTCATTCATGCATTGATGTTCTGGCTCCTATGATTATGAAGATTGAGAACAACTCTTTTCATACTTCCTCTATTCCTGAGGTTCGGAAACAGGTCTGGGTAACACCACTCCTAATAAAGCCTAAATCCTGAAAATCTGGAGAATTACAGATCAATTTCTAAGGTACCTTTCCTATTGAAAATATTGGATAAGACAGCAAAAATACAACTACATGATCATCTTGAAGACATCAAGATATTAGCTTACAGGCAATGTGGTTTCAGGCCCCACCGTTGGACTGATGTTGCGCTACTGGATGTTAAACTTGCTCCAGGTAAATGATGAAGGTAACACAGATATGTTTATGCTGCTGCATTTATCACAACCATGATATTCTGTTAAATAGACTGAAAGAGGTTCTCTGAGTGAACCTGCAGTAGACTAGTTTAGGTCTTTTCTTATTAATAGAAAATCTAGAGTGAAAGTGCGGGATAGTCTATTGGATCCAGAGATCGTAGACTGTGGAGTGCCTCAAGGCTCTTGCATCTCACCCTTGCTCTTTAACATATATATGAAACCATTACATAACCTACTACTACAAAAAGGGTGTTGTATTCCAGAACTAAGAAGATGACACGCAACTGGTTTTTAGGTTAGCAGGTTCATATGAGGATAAAATGTTGTTTATCAGGGAGACATTTAGAAACTCACAAGATGGATGTCCGACAACTGGTTGGGTCTCAAACAATCCAAAACAGAGGTATTCCCCGTTCCACCGTCTAAAAGCATCTTTAAGAAGCTTCTGAAATGTGTGGTCCTAGATGATGCTTGCTGTTCAGTGCAAGTGGTTGAACATGTAAAGTCTTGTGGGATTATTTTTGATTCTCGTCTCTCGTTTGCTCCACATTTTGGTCATCTGATGAGCATGACACATTATCTGATGCTTTTAAGAGAGATACAAACTCTGATATCAGAGGATAACTGTGCCACATTAGCCAGGTCAATTATAGGAGCAAAACCGGACTATGGCAATTGTCCTTCTGTAGGATTAAAAAAACAGGCCATAAAGAGATTACAATGTTTACAAAATGGGGCAGCCAGAATTGTGACAAAGGTGAATGCTGAAACACATATGTCTGCTGTCCTGAGAAGACTGCATTGGCTTCCTGTGCCATCTCGTATCAAATTTAAACTCTTGATGATTATCCATAAGAGTCTCTATGGTAATACTCTGACTTATTTGAAACAGAGATTTTTCTGGTATGCCTCTTCTAGATCCCTGAGGTTATCTATGTGCCATACATTAGCAGTTCCTAGATGGAAGAAACCTAGATCTTACGGACGCTCTTGCACAATTCTAGGTATTAAATGAGAGAAACAGATTCTTTGCTTGGATTTAAGAAAAAAGTGAAAATTATTTTAGTTTGTTGTTTTATGTCCTCAATATTACCCTTTTGTTCTAATTTATAATGGTCGAGCACTGAGAAAATCATTGGATAGTAGCGCCAGCACGAATAGACAAAATACAAATATCCTTAAGAATCCTGGTCTAGATCCTAACTGTCCTGCCAACTTTCATCCTGTCTCTTTTCTACCTCACTATTCCAAAACTCTAGAGCATGTCGTTTTCAACCGACTCACTAAGTTCCTTGACACACGCAACTGCCGGGATCCTCTTCAATCTGGCTTCCGACCTCTGCACTCTACTGAGTCAGCTCTCCTCAATGTCAGCAACTACATCTCTTCCACTCGTAATGCTAACTGTTCATCTTTTATTCTTCTTCTGGACCTCTCTGCTACCTTCGATACCATCCACCATTCTGATCTTCTCTCAACACTATCTCTCCTGGGTATCAGGGACGGGGCCCTCAATTGGTTTGCTTCATATCTTGCTCCCAGACTGTGTCTCCCGAAACAGATTTACCTCTAGACACACCCCTGTTACTGTTGGTGTTCCCCAGTGGTCAGTCCTGGATACACTTCTCTTCACTCGCTATACCTCTACTCTTTGCACATTTATCTCCTCTTGCAGCTTCTCCTATAATCCCTTCTGATGACACTCAGATCATCTTCTCCTTTCGCTCCTTATCTGACGTGATATGGTCAAACATTTCTAACTGTCTCTCTGCCATCAAATAATGGATGACATCTCACTTGCTCATGCTCAACCACATTCAGACTGAAGTTCTTTACTTCCCATCCAAATAGGCTATCTCTTCCTCTCCCCCTCTTCCATTCTTCTCTCCTGACCACCTCCACTACTCTGCTTCTGCTCGCAAACCTTGTGTCATCTTCAACTCATTTCCCTGCGGCCAGACTTAATCTCCTCAACATTAGAACAATAAGACATTTTCTCCCCTTCAACACTGTTAAGCACCTAATCTCCTCTTTAGTATTCTTGCAATCTGACTACTGTGCCAGTTTCCTCTATGGCCTTCCGAACTATGCTTTTTCACCTCTTGACAAAGTCCTTAACTTTGCGGTCCGTACACTATTCAACCTTCCCCACTTCACCTCCACCTCCCCAGCCTCTCATCCATTAGGCTGGTTACCTATGAGAGAGAAGGAGAAGTATAAATGCATTCTCATTATCTTCAAAACTATACACAGACTTACCCTACCTATCAGTCCATCTCCCTACTGTCCCCCTCGCTCCCTATGATCATCCTCGGCTCACCTCCTTGCTACCTCTCCTGCCCCTTGTGCTCCCCCTCACTGTGGAATGATCGCCCTCGCCCTCTGTGCACTACTCGACTCTATCACTATTTAAATCCAACCTCCTATCTCTCCTCTTTTTTGAAGAACCTCTTTCATAGCATTGCACACAACCACTTCCATGTGTTCTCCTCTCGCCTTACCTTTCTATGACAATTCCACTGCACTGCCTCCACTATCCCGTTCCTTTATCATGCTTTACTGTCCTTGTGCCTGGTTCATCATCTGGCCTTATATCCACATATTCTCACCCATTGTTAAGGGCACTGATCCCCCTCTCTGTAAATCAATGTTAAAAATGTAGTAAGCATTTTTGTGCAAAAAATATTGTACTTTTCATAAATAAATAAGTACATCTGAACAAAATATCCAGTACCTATGTGCCTTTATGCATTGTGATTTGTAATATACATGGACTAGGCTTCCACAGGGGTACACTGAGAGTCCAACACTCCTTTAGAAAATCTTTAAAACGTCCTCGGATTAAATCGTTTCTGGGAGGATCAGTAATGGTCCAGAATGTGGTAGACCTCCTGATTGCATCCCTCTCGTATGAAGCAAGCAAATAAGACATATTGGTAGTTCTCATTGTTTTAGCTGAAAATGGGCATAAACCATCATAACAGACACTACGGTTGTTGAAAACCAAAGTGCCCTATGTAGACAATGGTATTTTAGCTGGTGTAATTTGGCATTCCCATGGCGTCCTGTTGGACGCCATGGGAATGGGGACCGGAAGCACCGGCACCGATGCTAACGGTGCCGGTGCTTCAGTGAAAACCATGCCTGCAGGGGCTGGTGCACCCAGCAGGTCAGACCACCAGGAGCAACGGCCCCTGCAGGCATTCTCAGAGTCTGGTGGTCCGGAAAGTGTGCTGGCACGTTCTTACCGGCAACTTTATTTCCGGACTGCCAGGCTCGTAATGAGGCCCTGTGAATGCTAAAATCTAACACTTATAACACCACACTCACTCCCTATAAGATGGTCCACAAGGGCTAGTGTACAAATCACAGACTGCTACTCGCCCCTGCTGCTATTATCACTCACACAACATCCATCGCAGCTCTCCCAGCCCTAAGGCCTCCCTTAAGGATAGCCCGCTCAGCATCTTTCCGCCTCAACACAGAGAATGCCTACTTGTTAAACAGGATATCATATTGTACCTCCTTTATTGTATATATTGGCCTTGGATCGACCTAGCTGTCATTTTGGGTACATCCGCCATTTTGATTACTGTTTCAAAGTCACTCTGTGTTCTAAAATGGTGGACAGTGTTTTCCTGCTTGTAACCTAGCCGCCCTGACCTTCGCGCAGAGTTAATGTCCAAATTGCCCATAGGCCAAATGTTAGGACCGTGTAATGAGACCTTGTCCTACGTTTGACCTACAGATCGAGGATTACCTATGCCAACAAGTCCGATCCGCGGACATACATCAAACAATGTTGTTTAAATATTAAACATGAACACTTGTTGAACTACATTGTATAGGACGTGTACTAAGGCTTAAATGTTAAATTCGAAGATAGACTGTTGCCATTGTGATTTGTTGTTGTACAAACTGGAAATAATCCACAGGCATATAGACGGATAAACTAGAGGTGAACTCGGCACGAACCCTAGACTGAAAAACTATTAACCTGCAGAAGGGTTGGACATTACGATTGGAAACTGTATAAAAGATGCGAATGTTAGACGTCCAGTACCTCTCACTTCTCACACCGAAAGGGCTGGTATTCGCTGTGATGTACTGAGAGCCAGATAGCTATCTGATACTTTGTTTCTTTGTAAACTGTACAGTTATTTGAATAAAGATCTGAGAATATTTATAAGCCCATGTTTGGTGTATTTCCTTTTGGGGTACTCATCCTTGATATTTTCATTTGCTTTTACAGATGGCGCCCGAATAGGGACCCTCAAGATTGATGCCAGCTCATTGAAGGTTGACGCGGCTATCGGACCGGGATCGGACGTTGTAAAAGGGGGCCTCTTTCTTGGATGAGACGCGACACCTCAGCAGCGCTGCACGACCCGATCCCTGGACGGTGAGCCCACGGTCCGAGTCGGCATCTTGACGAGGGTCCATATATCGAGGTGGGCAGATTTGCCGAAATCACCAACCACGTGGGACCTTGGTTAGAACTTTTGCAATCCGATCGGACCTCCTTAGGATTTGATCAGGTGAGTCGTGACCAGATTCTTAAGTATCCTGATAATTTGTTTTGGCGTATTGTTCTTGCAAGTACAATTATTGACCAGGCAACACCAGTATTCTGATATACCTGGGAAATTGTCTGCCTGCTTCAGGGCGTTATTCCGCAGTGACAGACAATCTTTGGAATTTGGCCGACCGGCGCCAATGGAGGGGTCGCCAGCATGTAATTTGTACTGTAAGCACGGCATTGGTAGTATAGTATTTAATGATATTTGGCACAGACAAACTAGACATGCTTCCGAACTTCAGTGGCCAATCAATGGTAGTTTTGAAATTCCTCGTATTGAATACTTAGAATCCATATTATTGAAGAAAAAGGCTAGACCTGCAGCATTCGATGTATTAGAGAACTGGACGAAAGAGGCTATGCAGCAGCTTAAGAGTAGAGAAAAGCATGCGCGCCGTCATATGACGAACGCCGAAAAAGCGTTGTTATATGACCAGAATAAACAGTCTGAGTCAGTTAGGAATATGGATAGGGTTTTTTCGCTTGGTATCCAGAAAATGTATCCTTCCAAAGACTTTCATGTATCTGATGAACTTATTGACAAACTTCTAAATGAACGAAGGCCTGATGCCACTGCGCCACCTCTGTATGTTCTTCTTCCTGCTGTTATTCCTCCTCCCGTAGCCCTCCTGCTCCTCCTATTGCTCCTCTTCATGTTCCTCTTCTTCCCCCCATTTTTCCTTTGTTCCTCCTCTTGTTGTCGCTCCTCCACCTGCTCCTCCACCTTTGCCTGCTGTTACGGGTCCGGTGGGCTCGCCTGCCACGCCAGTGATAGTACCTTTGTATCCAGATGTTCAGAAATTGCCTACTCTCCCTCTTCCAAGTGGTTCTACACCGCTTGTAGTAGATCGGGGAGCGTGTTCGAGGGTTGTAACTCGTAATACTGTGTCTTCAGAGAAAAAGCGTGAATTAACTGCATGGGCTAAACATTGCATGGAGAAGGACGAACAAGATGATGCTCTTGCCACACTCTGTAATTTGGACAATTTTCCTAAGAAAACACTTTTTTATTGAAGGATTAGGAATTCATTTATGTGTAATGTGGAATAGGCTAAATGATATAGATTTCCCACAAGGATTAAGGGATCTGAATACTTTAGCATTCTCTAGAGATACTGCAGAGAAAGTACAAAAGCATGTAGAGAGGGTTTTTGAGTATAGAAAGGAGTTGAAAAGGTTGAAGAATGAAGATGAAGATGGTGATAGTTTGGACGTTATGTTTGTGCAGAAACAGTTCTTTCCTTGTCGAAAAATCGATAAATGAGGAAACACGAATTTGTACGAAAGATGCGATTAGGTGGATCTCAGATACGTTGATAACTCCCGTTGAAGTATATGACACGTAAGTCAGTGTACGCCAGAAATGCAGAAGAAAGTGGTACAGGTAATGGTAGAGTACCTGCAGGATGAGTGCATAAAAAGAAAGATTTGTTGTCCCGCAGAGTTATTGAGTATTTATAAGAGGGCTTTTTCGTTTGACACTTCTTCGGCTGCTTTAGCGCTCGATTTAGCTCTGTTGCTCAGTAAGCGTTCGGAGTTGCCTACGTCTCAGTTGCCTATGAGAGAGGTTCCTCCGACTTTTGTCCCAAAGGTTGAGATTCCAGCTAATGCTGCAACAGGTGCAGTTGCTCAAGAAATTCCTGCACATTATATATATCGCAGTTCGTTCATGTCCCGTTCTCCAGACAGGAAGTGAACACCATTAAACAATCTATTCCCGATATTAGGAAGAATCCGACAGGGTTCTACAAAGAAATAGAGTCTGTCTTGCAGTCATCAGTATTCACCTTAAGTGATATTGATTTGTTATTTCCCGTACTCCTGCCTGTTGACTTATGGAAGCAGATTAGGACTGTAGATGATGTACCAGGGTTAGGAGATACATGGGATACTATGTCTAGACTCGATAGAGAAATGCCAGCTGGTGAGAGACCTCCACAGGTGATACTAACTTTGCCTGATAGAATAGTTACAAAGTTGAAAACTATAATTCCTGAAAGAAGGATTATTTGGGACAAGTTTACGGCCTGTATCCAAGGAAAATCCGAGGGTGCTACCGAGTTCTTTAACCAGTTCGAACAAGTATTTTCGGATTACAGTGGGCAAGACTTAAGCACAGAATCTGGGAAACGACTATTTGTGGATAAATATGTGCGTGGATTGCTGCCCGACATCCAGTCACAAATGATGGGCCTCATTACGAGTCCGGCGTTAACCGAGGCGGTAAAACCGCCTGGTTAACGCCGGACTCGTATTACCATTCCGCCTCCGTGATTCCCGGAATTACCGGGGCATCACAACCCCGGCTTTCCGGGAATCACGGAGGCGGAATGGTGTAAATCCCCATTCCCATTGAGTCCTATGGGACTCAATGGGAATCGGGATCATGGAAACACCGGCAGCATCTTGTAATGCTGCCGGTGTTTCCTCGTCCGCCTGCAGGCGGGCGGTGTTAAACCTGCCAGGTCAGACCTGGCGGGAACATCACCTCCCGCCTGCAGGGGTCGGGATCAGGCGGTCCGGAAACAACGGTGGCGGCGGGTTTACCGCCACCGTTATTTCCGGACCGCCAGGGTCGTCATGAGGCCCGATGTCTTCTGAGAGCGCTTGGCAAGCGAAGTCTCAGTCAGAAGTACTGCACATGGCTCAGTACTATGAGAATCGTGTCAATAATGAAAAGGAAAGAGTTCAAAAGAGAAAAGGTGACTTAAAGACAAAAGTACTATTGCAACAAATTGTCAGAGGCCCTAGAGGGGGTACTTTGCAATTTAGAGGTCAGTACGTTCCACAGGGAAATGCGCCATTGGATCCTGTAAACATACATAAACCTGCTTATTGCAGACAAGAGAGTCATTGGCGTGCACAATGCCCGATCCTCCAGCAGAGGTCAAATAACGCATTTGGGAATATGGGTAGACGAGTCAGAGGTCGCCCAGGGTCAGGGGGGCTTGGTAGAAGTCAGTTTTCACAGGATTCACAGCAACCTTTTTCGCAGGACAATCAGGCACCAAGTGTGGACAATAGTGTCATGCCGCCGAGTTCCTGGCGTTTGTGGAGCCGCTGGCGACGCAGACTCTAGTCCCGTCTCGCTCAGCCGCTATCAAGCCACGCCCCTTTCTTGTTTTTCCTTTCTGTTCAGTTTCCATTGGCTGTGACGCTCCGCAACCCGGAGTTATAACCAGCTCTTTCCAGGTCGCAGGTGCGTCGCAATGCTTCCGGTTTCCTTTCCGCTAGCCCTGCATTGCTGTGTTTCTCTGGTTGCTCCCCCTCTGTTTTTTCCAGTGCTCTTTCCTCCAGTTGGGTCCCTGTGCCCAGTCCGGAATCCTTTCTCCTGCCTTCCTTTTTTCCGCTGCTTCGTTCAGCTCTTTCCTTGCTGCCTGTGCCTTTGCCCTGTTCCCCACCTTCTTCTCCCTCCTTCCAGCCTGTGTTTACCCTCCCTCCTTCCCATCTTCGTTCTGCCCGTTCATCCTTCCTCTCGGCTGCGCTCCAGTTCTCCTGATTCTGCCTTTCTGTTTCCTCCTTTCTTCTCTCGTCCTGCAGTACCATACTCCCGTGTGCCAGTCCAAAGCCTGTCTACTGGATTGTCTATTTCTTACCGTTTTGGATACCTCCGCTGTGTTGAATTCCTGTGTGCCAGTCCCAAGCCTGTCTACTGGATTGCCTGTTACTCTATGTTTGGATCCCTCTGCTGAGCTTACTTCCCGTGTACCAGTCCCCGGCCCGCTTACTGGACTGCCTGTTCTTGCTGTGTACGCTTTCTCGGTGTACCTCCGGACCCACTTGACCAGCCAACAACTCCTCAAGGGTATCTCGGCTCCGCTCCTCCCGAAGAGTATTGTGATAGCTCAGGGGTTTTTTGTGCCTACAGGCTTTTTCCCCTTCTGGACGGTTTCCGGGGGAGGGGCCCCCTGTTCTCCCTTTTGGGAGGCACGGTGGCTTCCTTCCGGGGTCGTCCCTATCTACATAAAAAAAAGGTGCGATCACGAAGGAAGGAAAGGCAGGGTTCTTGGAAAGAAGAAGAAGGTGAGGAGTCAGGGGAGGGGGAAATTTCGGAGTCTACATTGTCTGACGAAGATATCACCGATCCTGGTGACAGTTTGAGACGCCAAAAAGAGATGGCCACCCCGCAGCAGGTACAAGAACTCGTAGCCGCTGTACAAAGTCTGAATCTGGAGATGCAGAACCTCAAGGCAGCCAATGCCACCCTACAACAGCGCCTGACGGACCGTGAAAGACCCTGAACCGATTTACCCCCACTTCCCCTTGTGTCGGGAAAGTTTGATGGCTCTCCAAAAAGGGTCAAGGAGTTCCTGTACGCCTGCAATCTACACTTCTCTTTTCGCCCCAGACCTTTGCATCTGACCATGACAAGGTGGGGTTTAAGATTACCCACATGACCGGGAATGCCCTGGCTTGGGCCACCCCCCTGGTAAACCAGCCCGACCCGGTATTGCAGGACTACAACGCCTTTAAAACCCTGATCCAGCAAACCTTTCTGCGAACCGAAAGTACCTTTCTCGCCTCGGAGGACCTCCTTGATATCCGTCAAGGAAGTTCAGATCTCTTAACCTACATCACCACCTTTAAACAGGTGGCAGCTGAAGCTGGTTGGCAGGAGCAGGCTCAGTATGCCATATTTCGGCGGGGTTTAAGGGAGGACCTAAAGGACGAACTAGCTCTGATTGAAAGACCTGTGTCCTTTGCTGAGCTCCTGACCGCTACCCTCCGAATTGACTTTAGAATGACAGAAAGACGTCAAGAAAGGAAGAGAACTAAGTCACGTGTACCCCCTCTCTTGGACACTCACCCATCCACGTCAATGCCCTTCCAACGGACCGTTAAGGAAGAACCTATGCAGATCGGCACTACTCGAGTCCCACTCACACCTGAAGAGCGGAAACGGCGCAGGGAGAGCTCCCTGTGTATGTACTGTGGGTCTTCCTCACACATGCTAAGAGATTGCCCAGATGTACTGCCCAGAAGGTCGGGAAACGCACGCCCTCGGTAAATGTTGGGACACACTACCGAGGGGCTGGTCCTAGTCCCTACGCTCCTCTTTCTGTGTCCTCGACGGAGATGTCCGAGGACTCCCGGTTGATGGTTCTCACGGTTACTCTCAGAGTAGACACCAAAGAAGTAACCACATTAGCCCTACTCGATTGTGGGGCAGCGGGTAATTTCATGGATACGCATTGGGCAGAAAAGCAGGGAGTGAAGAGAATTGCTAAGCAAGAAGATCAGAAGGTTGAAGGGTTTGATGGCGAACCTTTGAGATCGGGCATGATCACTCACACCACAGAAGCGCTTATCTTGTCCATACAACAACATACCGAAAGTATCACATTCAATATTATCAGAGCTGCTCACTTCCCCATAATCTTGGGGATATGCTGGCTACGCAGACATAACCCCAGTATTGACTGGTCTAGGAACTTGCTGGGGTTCCAATCCTCTTTTTGCAAGTCAGAATGCTTACCAGAGCCCAAGTTCGAAACTGTCAAGACAACGAACAGCTGTGAAATCAGAACGGTCCACTGTCTGCCACACTACCTTAAGGAGTTCAACCAGGTAGTAACGGAAAAGACACCTATTGAGCTCCCGCCGCACCGGCCCGAGGATTGTTGCATTGATCTTACCCCAGGAGCACTGGTGCCTTTCTGTAGAATGTTTTCACTGTCTTTGGAGGAGAAACAATACCTCCGAGAGTATTTGGACAGCAATATGGAAAACGGACTCATAAAACCATCAAAGTCCCCCGCGGGGGCGTCCATGTTCTTCATCTCTAAGAAGGAATCTAAGGAGTTGGGCCGTGTATTCACTATCGCGGCCTAAATAAAGTCACCATAAAAGATCGATACCCTATGCCTTTGATCACCGAAATCCTACAAGCAGTTCATGGAGCCACGATCTTCACTAAACTCGACTTAAGAAATGCCTATCACCTTCTCCGGGTGCAGGAAGGAGACGAATGGAAGATGGCATTCCGGACTCCATTTGGACTTTTTGAGTACCAAGTAATGCCTTTTGGGTTGGTTAACGCCCCGTCGGTGTTCCAACGGTTCGTGGATAGATTATGTTCTGACCTACTGTGTCAAACCACGTTGGTGTACCTAGATGACATCCTGATCTACTCCAGCACTCCTGAAGATCACGAAAAACACGTCAAGGAAGTCTTCCGAATGGGTCAGAGACAATCATTTGTCCGTCAAGCTTGCCAAATGCGTGTTTGCAGCCCCCTCCATACCCTATCTGGGTTACATCCTGTCGGACCACGGAATATCTATGGATCCACACAAGGTGTCTTCCATCACTGAGTGGCCTTCACCCACCTCGGTTAAAGAGATCCAGAAATTCTTGGGGTTGGCAAACTTCTATCGGAGGTTTATTCCCAATTTCTCTCAAAAGATATTACCCATCACTTCTCTCTTAAAGAAGTCAGCAACCCCATTCAAATGGTCGGTAGAGGCCAAAGACAGCTTTGGGGATCTCAAGGACGCTTTCTGTTCCGTGCCCATCCTGCAACAACCAAACCAAAACTTGCCCTTCATCTTGGAGACTGACGCTTCATTAGCCGCCATAGGGGCGGTGCTTCTTCAAGAAGTCCAGGGCGTAGAACATCCGGTGGCTTACTTCTCGAAGACTTTAAACATCAGCCAAAGGAACTATTCGGTTATAGAACGAGAACTATTAGCCATGAAGGCTGCTTGTGTGGAATGGCATCACCTCCTTCAGGGAGGCAGGTTCCCGTTCACCATTCGGACAGACCATACGAACTTACAGGTTCTAAGACAGTTCGAGTGCTACAACACTCGACAGGCCCGATGGGCCCACTTCTTCGCCCAATTTGATTTTCATATCACGTACATCCCAGGCAAACTGAACGTCGTGGCCGATTCTCTTTCCCGCCGATGTGATTACATGCCAGAGGCAGATACGCCTCCTGAACCGATGTTCCCCCTGGCCAAGACTGTCGGAGTTGTATCAATGTTTCTCAGGCAGGTTCAGGAGGATTCTGGAGGTCGCTTCGAGGTGGAAAAACATCCTAAAGACCTGACCTATGAAATTCGGGCCACCTTTACCTTGTCAAGGGAAGGCTTTATTTACCCACTCCAGCCTTCCGCAAACTGGCGTTGACCTGGTGTCATGACTCCAAACTTGCAGGACATCGGGGCGGAACCGGCACTCTCGAATATCTCCAACAGCATTTCTACTGGCCAAAGATGAGAGGATGTGGATCGATACGTTCGGTCCTGTGTCGTCTGTCTTCGGAGCAAGTCTTCTCGTTAACGACCGATCAGATTACTCGAACCATGTGTGGTACCCAAGGGCCCGTGGAGCACCATCTCAATGGACTTCATTGTGGATTTACCCCCGTCTCAAGGATGCACATGTGTCATGGTGGTTGTGGATTATTTTACTAAATTGGCTCAGTTCTCCCCATTGCCCGGGGTTCCCACGGCGGCCAGAATGGCGGAAGTATTTCTCCAGGACATTTTCCGGTTGCACGGTATGCCTAATAAGATAATCTCGGACAGGGGGAGCCAGTACACCTCCCAGTTCTGGAAGGCGCTCTCTGCCAGACTGGGAATCAAAAGAGCTCTAACTTCTGGGTTCCACCCGCAATCCAACGGGCAGACCGAACGCCTTAACGGAACCCTGGAGCAGTACCTAAGGTGCTTTATCAACTCCCAGCAGGACAACTGGTGCCCGTTGCTCCCTCTAGCAGAATTCTCCTATAATAATTCTGCACATTCCGCTCTTGGGTTTAGTCCTTTTTTCGGTACCTATGGTTACCATCCTCGCTCCATCCTTCCAGTCTCTGGCCTTTCTACTAGTTTACCATCTGTCGATTCATCACTCTCCCTCCTTAGAGAGACACACAAGAAGGTAGAGGATGGCCTTAGGTCGGCTCAAGCACGGTATCGCATTCAAGCCAACAAACACCGCCAACCTGTCCCGGGGTGGGATGTGGGAACCAGCGTTATGCTCTCCACTAGATACTTACCTCGTTGGGTCCATCCCTCCAAGCTGTCTCCCAAGTTCCTAGGGCCATACGAGATAGTACAGAAGATCAACCCAGTGGCCTTTCGCCTAAAACTACCTAACAACCTCAAAAGGGTCCACCCTGTTTTTCATGCCTCACAACTCAAGTCCTTTTATGCCGACACCTGGGCACGTCAGGCTAGACAGGCCCCGGTTCCTCGGGGTTCTACGCAGGCGGAATATGGGGTTGCCCAACTCTGCGACTCAAGGTATCGTAGAGGCAGATTGGAGTATTTAGTCAAATGGAAAGGCTACCCCTCCTCGGAGAACTCCTGGGAACCCATCACTCATATAAATGCCCCTTCCTTGCTTCGCAAGTACCATTTCTTTCACCCAGGTAAACCGGGGGGAGGAAACTATCAAAGGGGGCATACTGTCATGCCGCCAAGTTCCTGGCGTTTGTGGAGCCGCTGGCGACGCGGACTCTAGTCCCGTCTCGCTCAGCCGCTATCAAGCCACGCCCCTTCCTTGTTTTTCCTTTCTGTTCAGTTTCCATTGGTTGTGACGCTCCGCGACCCGGAGTTATAACCAGCTCTTTCCGGGTCGCAGGTGCGTTGCAACGCTTCCGGTTTCCTTTCTGCTAGCCCTGCATTGCTGTGTTTCTCTGGTTGCTCCCCCTCCGTTTTTTCCAGTGCTCTTTCCTCCGGTTGGGTCCCCGCACCCAGTCCGGAATCCTTTCTCCTGCCTTCCTTTTTTCTGCTGCTTCGTTCAGCTCTTTCCTTGCTGCCTGTGCCTTTGCCCTGTTCCCCGCCTTCTTCGCCCTCCTTCCAGCCTGTGTTTACCCTCCCTCCTTCCCATCTTCGTTCTGCCCGTTCATCCTTCCTCTCAGCTGCGCTCCAGTTCTCCTGATTCTGCCTTTCTGTTTTCTCCTTTCTTCTCTCGTCCTGCAGTACCATACTCCCGTGTGCCAGTCCAAAGCCTGTCTACTGGATTGTCTATTTCTTACCATTTTGGATACCTCCGCTGTGTTGAATTCCCGTGTGCCAGTCCCAAGCCTGTCTACTGGATTGCCTGTTACTCTACATTTGGATCCCTCTGCTGAGCTTACTTCCCGTGTACCAGTCCTCTGCCCGCTTACTGGACTGCCTGTTCTTGCTGTGTACACTTTCTCGTGTACCTCTGGACCCACTTGACCAGCCAACAACTCCTCAAGGGTATCTCGGCTCTGCTCCTCCCGAAGAGCATTGTGATAGCTCAGGGGTTTTTTGTGCCTACAGGCTTTTTCCCCTTCTGGACGGTTCCGGGGGAGGGGCCCCCCTGTTCTCCCTTTTGGGAGGCACAGTGGCTTCCTTCCGGGGTCGTCCCTATCTACATAAAAAAAAGGTGCGATCACGAAGGAAGGAAAGGCAGGGTTCTTGGAAAGAAGAAGAAGGTGAGGAGTCAAGGGAGGGGGACATTTCGGAGTCTACATTGTCTGACGAAGATATCACCGATCCTGGTGACAAATAGAAACATTTTTGATCATCCTTCTGCCGCTTACCTCTCTGAAGAACTTCCTTTCAATGACATTCTGTTTTGCTAGGATTGCCCGAAGCAAGGTTTGGAAACAACGCCTATTCCCGTTAATCAGAAAGGTCCGTACGTTGAAATGATAGTGGGAAATAGGAAACATCTATTCTTGATAGATACAGGGCCACAGAAGTGGCCCATTGATCATTCACGGGTTCCAAACATTTCACTGTCAGGGCAAACCAATGTTTCTGTAGGGTTTTCTGGCACACCAGTCGTCTGTCCGGTTTCTTTGCCGGTACCTATTACTTTGGGTCCATTCACGGACCACTGTCCATTCCTTTTGACCACGAATTGTGGAGAGAATTTGTTGGGGTTGAATCTGTTGAAAGAATTAAATGCGTTAATTCATTGTTCTTCTGATGGAGTCTGTTTGACGATTTCACCACAGCAACTTTCTGTCTCCCAATTCTTAACCAGACCTTTGCCGCCGGAATTTAGTAATGTTCCGGAGTGTTTGTGGGCAATTGATGACAATGATGTCGGTGTTTTGCAAATTGAGCCCGTTAAGATTATTCTGAAACATGGAGTAAAGTTGCCACGTATTCCCCAGTATAAGATCACGGTCAATGGTGAGCAAGCTTTGAAATGCATAATCTCCAATTATGTGCATCGAGGGGTGATTGAGGAAATTGCAGGTTTGTGCAATAGTCCGATTTTGCCCGTGTACAAAAAAGGCGATAATGCGATTCCCTTCCATTTTATTATTGATCTATGTGCCATTAATAAGATCATTGCTCCACAATTTCCCATTGTGCCTGATGTGACAACATATTGACCATGACTCCGGCTTCAGCTACTCACTTTAGTGTTGTGGATCTAAAGAACGCTTTCTTTAGTATCCCTTTACATAAGGACAGTAGATACTTGTTCGCGTTCACCTTAGGGGGACGCTCGTTTACCTTTTACCTGTGCAGCGCAGGGTTACACAGAAAGTCCTAGCATCTATAGTAGGGCTTTCAAAGAGCAGCTCGACACACTTGAGTTGCCCTCTACTTGTACACTGCTTCAGTATGTAGACGATCTTCTCTTAGCTGCTGACTCAGAGAGCGCTTGTAAGAGTTGGCACCGTGTTGTTGCTTATTCACTTAGCACAACATGGACATAAAGCTTTGCTTAAAAAATTTCAATATTGTCGACAGGAGGTCTCCTGTCAAAGGAGGGAAGAAGATTGACGCCTGAACGGATAAAAATCATTTCTAGCATGTTTGTCCCAAATACACAGAAGGAAGTCAGAGCCTTCATAGGAATGGCTTATTACTGTAGGCAGTGGATCCCGAATTTCTCCTTAGTGATTAAACTAATGTTGGCTTTGACGAAGAAGGGCATTTCTTCGCCATTGCTGTGGAACTTGGAACACCAGCAATCATTTGGTCTGCTCAAGACTGCATTGTGCTCGGCACCAGTTTTGGGCACACCAAACTATGAAAAGGCCTTAGTGTTGTATGTACATGAATGTGATGGATGTGCTTTGGCTGTATTAACGCAGGAACATGGAGGGAAGAATAGGCCGTGCGGCTACCTTTCTTCCGCCCTTGATCCTGTTGCATGCGCTTTGCCAAGATGTTTCAGAGCTGTTGCCGCTGCGTCCGTAAAACAGAGCGAGGGAATGGACCTAGGCCATGCTTTAACCTTGATGGTACCTCACTCTGTAGATGTTCTATTAAACAGAACACAAACGCAACACCTTACCTCCGCACGATTAACGAGATACAAATTAATCTTGTTTGCACCACACATCCAAATCAAGAGGTGTTGTGTTCTTATTCCGGCTGAACTTTTACCTTTCTCGCAAGGTACCACTTGCAGTGACGAAGAGTCACATGACTGCCTTTACACTACAGAACAAGAGACCAAAGGCAGAATCGATTTAAGAGACATTCCTTTGAACAATCCACAAGGGGAGCTGTTTTGTGATGGCTCCTGTTTCAAACTCTCGGATGGTACATCCACAGCTGCGTATACAATCACCACATTGAGCACGGTCGTGGAGACCAATAGAATCACGCATAACTCTGCGCAGGCCGCAGAGATTATAGCATTGACCCGAGTTTGTGAACTTTCTGAAGGGCTTATCGTAAACATATATAATGACAGTCAGTATGCCTTTGGGGTGGTTCAAAACTTTGGCAGACTTTGGCCAGAAAGAGGTTTCTTGACCTCACATGGCACTAAAATTCAACATGGCTCCTTGATAGTACGATTACTTTCAGCGCTTGCGTTCCCTACTCAGCTAGAGATTATAAAATGCGCAGTGCATCAGAGGATTGTAGATAATGCAGGAAAGGGGAACGCTTTCTCTGACCAGATGGCCAAACAGACTGCCACTGATCTCTCTTCAGAAATGTATACTTCAAGGGAAGCCACAAATGCCTGTACTTTGGATGAGGGTATCGAATCCATAAAGAACATTCAAGTCGATGCCACGTTAGAGGAATCTAAGAAGTGGGCTGAGGGTTTGGCGAAATTGGATGATGACGGGTGTTGGGTGGACAAAGTTGAAGGGAAATGGTTATTGCCCGACGCGTATATTATGATGATGGTTGTTATGGCTCATGGTCTCACCCATATTTGTGCTCGTAAGGTCACCAAAATGTTGCAAAATGTGAAGACACGCTGTTCACAGATCACCCAGTACCAGGAGTCACAAGGTACGATCTGCGTCCGAGGAAATAGACCTACTGCACGGTTCGGCTGTGCCACCGAGAAAATCAGCAAAGTGCTTGCCTTTTTGGCCCGATCATTTGTATATAAGGGGATTCTGTTGGCTAGGGTTTGTGAAACGACTAAGAAGACGCTCAGCCTGGAAGTCGCCAGCAAATAAACTTTGGTGCAAATCGTTTGAAGAATACAATGCCTGCAACCGCTGCCGCTCATACGGAACCGATAAAAGACAGTGTGACCAGCCACGGAAAAGAACGATCGAATGTGTGGGCCCGAAAACGTATTGTTGTTTAGTGATAATGTTAACTGGTTTTACAATAGTCATTGCTTTAAGATTTTGGTATCTGGAAGAATGAAATCCGCTTGAAAATGTGTTACCCATTGAAAATGTACCCACTGTTTCTACTCCATTCGTGCATCTGCACACTCTATCTCTTAGAGACTCTCAGCACAGACAGAGTTACCAGATCAACACTCTGCTACTCATTATGAATGCTACACATGCCATTTTTAATAGGTCCAACTGTTGGGTTGGTTCACATTTACCGCAACACAGGGATAAGGGGCTGGGTTGGTATATTCATCTTTTACCTTTGACAACTGCTTGTTATGATTCTCTTAGAGCACTATTCTTTGGCCGATGGAACGATAGCATCTCAGGGATTTGGATGGAACTAACTTAAATGATTTTGAGAAACGCGTTCTAATGCCCCTGGGATGCTCACCCTTTGCAAATAGGAGCAAGCCAAATGTTGCTTCTATTAGGCCTTCTGACAGACTGTTCCGTCCTTTTCAATCCTTGATCTCTTTTAAGATGGCTCCTATAGGCAATAGGGATGCCACGCCTCCTTCTTATACTGTTAACCACAGCCCTGATTCAGTTTCTTTCTGCATACAGAGGAATGGTACTGAGTAATGGGTGATTTTAAGGGTTGCGCCAACGCTGCGAATTTGACTAGTGAGGACAGACCTTAGTATGTAGCATTTCCATGGTTACCCAGGGATTGGCAGGGAACTTGTTATTTAGCACTATAGAAGTTTCAAAGACTCGTCCACGGCAGGATGAGAATGGGGATACTTCAGCACAAATTCTGGGCGATGTAGCTAAATCCGTTGTGCCATTTTGGGGACAAATGCTAAATTCAGAAGATATCAGGAAACTAGCGAGAGTACTGGAGAGGACCATCAACCGGACCACTGACATACTCTATAATATGACGTTAGAACAGAAAGCAATAAGGTTAGTGGCACTTCAGAACCGGTTGGCATTAGATGTCATTCTGGCTGAATGTGGTGGGGTATGTAAATTGGTGGGGTCCGCCTGCTGTGTTTTCGGGCCAGATTCCTCCCCAACGATTTTCAGAGCAATTCAAAATCTGCACTTCCTTAGTTCAGAAGTGTATGTTCCCGAGGGAAATTGGGATCTTAGCGCTTGGTTCTGGGACGTCTTACGATCTTGGGGATGGAAGCTGCTCTCAGTCGTGCTGATTATTTTAGGTATTTTGCTGTTTCTCTGCTGTTGCATACAATGTCTTCCTGGTATGTGTTCGATGGTAAGAGGATGTTGTGCACAAGCGATGGGTGCATTAGGGCACAAGGTATATGCCCCAGAGAAAATATCTAACGAATTTATGCTGAAGGAAATCTTAGTTTCTGACCTTATGGCAATTGATATCTCCGATAAGGATTCAGGATGCATGGACATTGAGACGTGGAGTTACTCGTAAAGTGACTAGAAGTAGTTTAGCGCTTGGCTTAGGCCAAAAGGAGGGTTTGTAAAACGGGATATCATATTGTACCTCCTTTATTGTATATATTGGCCTAAGCCCAGTCGCTCTGCGAAGAAATCCGCGTTGCAAGTTTCCGACCTTAGATCGACCTAGCCGCCATTTTGGGTACATCCGCCATTTTGATTTCTGTTTCAAAGTCACTCTGTGTTCTAAAATGGTGAACAGTGTTTTCCCGCTTGTAACCTAGCCGTCCTGACCTTCGTGCAGAGTTAATGTCCAAACTGCCCATAGGTCAAATGTTAGGACCGTGTAATGAGACCTTGGCCTTCATTACGACCCTGGCGGTAATAACGGTCATTACCGGCATGGCGCAATTAACGTGTCTGTGCTGGCCAGATACCGCTAAACGCGGCACATTATGACTTCTTGGGCACGAGCATTGCGCCATGCCGGTAATGTAATCAACGCCATGTCGCTAAAGTCCTTAAAACCCCACTTACCGGCATCGTATGCCATGCAAATAGCACCTCCGCCACCCTAGCTATCGATATTAGTGGTCACCGCTAATAACGGTGACCGCAATTAGCGGTGACCGCAAATAAGCGGATCCGGAAGTTGGGTCACCGCACAGGAACGGGAAAGAGAACGGCGGCCATCTTTAAAAACACAATCCATTGCCATCCTTTTCAACCAGTGGACACCTGACCCCCACAACCTCCACAAACCTTCTCCTACACCCATTACTCATCAGAATGCCTAAAGTTCTGAAATAAAACGGAGATCGGCTGCGGCAGGAGCGCTTTTCTAGGGAGGAGTTAAATATGTTGGCTGAAACCCTACAAGAGCATGGCGATGTAGTCTTCTCAACAGAGATGACCAGACCGGCGATTATGAGAAAGAAGGCCATATGGGCCATGGTAGCCCAGAGGGTCAGTGCAGTCAGCACAACACCCCGCAATGCCAGACAGTGCAGAAAAAGGTGGGACGATCTACGTCTCCGCGTCAGGAGTATACTGGCAGCGAATCGAAATCTGGGCATGGTGACTGGCGGAGGAGCTGAGTCGCCCATCAAACTCCAGCCGTGGGAGGAGATATGTGCCACAACCATAGGCACAGAGAGCATAGAGGGGGTCGGAGATATGGAGAGAGGAGCCCCGACATCAGGCGACGCAGGTAGGTGCCTTAAATCCAGCCATGCCAAACTCACTGAAGTCCAGATTTTTGGGAAGTGCAATGATGCCTAACAGGGTCAACACGACACATTAGCAGAAGACTGCCTACAGGCAGTGCTGACCTCCACCTTGTACACATGCATTATGCACACCCTTTCTGTAGCCACCCACATGCCTCCATGCTTCTACCACCTAAGAGGGAGACAACCTGTATGTCACTGCCTCCAATGTGCACCATCTAGTAATCAAAATGAATGCAGCCATCACAATGCCTGCTCAATGTCCGCAGACCCATCACTAACCCTTTCCCTCCTTTGGTCCACCACAGGCTCTCATTCGGACAATGCCGACGAAGACACTGGCACTACACCTCCCATGAAGCCCAGGCCTGAAGACCCAAAACACCGTCCCTCCACCTCTGGTGCAAAAAGCAAACCCCCACAGCAGCCAAAATCCACAAGCACATCACAGGCCACGGAACTGATGTGCAGCAAGTCAAGCACTACGGCACCACCAATGACAACCATCCGTCCAGTGGTGTCTACTGAAGGCACTGGGTCTGCAGGAAGCAGCACGATTGGTGAGACTGCTGCCACCGCAGCTAGTTCAGACAATGATGAAGGGGATGTTGATGTTGTCGTGGGTCCCCCCACTGCCCCCCTTCATTCCCCTACCTGTCCCCATGCAGCCAGCAGGATGATGGCATACAGAGGCAATCTCCTAATAACTCTTGGCCGGCCACTCCATGCCCAGTGGCAGATGTGCAGGAGGGGAGCAGCACAATTAACACGCCAGTAGCATCATACACAGGCCAAAAAACCCAGGAGTCGATGCATGAAATCATCACGCGGCAAACAACAACTGGCCTCCCTCTTGACACAGCATGTCGCAGAATGCGCCAGCGCAAGGGGGGGAAATGCGTGAATGTGCTGAAACTGTAAAGGCTGCCATAGAGTCCACCTCCAAGGATATTTGTGCTGAACTGGCCGCGGTGCGGTACGTACTTTCGGAGCTTGTCCAAACTATGAGGGACATGCTTCCTTGTGAGCAGCCCAGCTCCCCCTCGGCTGCCAGTTCTACCCAAACCAGCCCCGTCCGCAGATTGGGCAGGAACCTGCGGCATACAGACAGGGGTGCACCGGATGCCGGGAGAGGGGGGTGCCAACAGAGGCCGCCCTGTGGAACGATCCCACATGATGCACTTGAGCACAGACATCCACACCATGTTATGGGGAGTTGAGGGGGCTGGGGGGAGTGGGTGTGTTGGGGAGTTGAGGAGGGAGGGGGGAGTGGGTGTGTTGGGGAGTTGAGGGGGGGAGTGGGTGTGTTGGGGAGTTGAGGGGGGACGGGGGAGTGGGTGTGTTCACTTAGAATTATTATTTCAATACACATTTTGGTTATGCACAAATCACTTGTGTGGACATTCATCATTGCGTACGTGTGTTTTATTGCTGAACAGTCCACAGTGTGCATGTCCCAGACACACCAAATGCCCCAAGTGCCATCTCCATGTGACACCCCCCATCCATGTGTTTTAGAAGAATTGGTTGAACAGAGTCCGACGCATGTCACGTCCCTCCTGTGCATCGCTTCCTCCCTGAGGTGCTGCCCCACCCCCACCCTCCCCATCCTCTTCGTCAGGTTGTTGCAGTTCCGCGTCCAAGGGCTGGGGCACATTCCGTCTGATGCACATATTGTGCAGCATGACACATGCCATGACAATCTTAGCCAACTTCTCATGGCGGTACAGGAGTGCCCCACAAGACCTGGTGAGGCAGCGAAACCGTGCCCTCTAGAGGCCATATGTCTGCTCAGTCAGCACACGGGTTCGTGTATAGGCACGATATAGTCCTCCTTGTGCCTGTTCTGTGGGTTCCGGACTGGGGTAAGGTGCCACCGCTTCAAGGGATATCCTGCATCCCCTGCATGTGGGCAACAATGTATGTGTAAATTATCTCATCATGTTTGACCTCATCAAGTGATACCATGGCATGCATTTGTTTCTTCATCTGTACTCAATTTCCATGCATGGATGGAGTAACACGATGAGACTGCTATGTGTGTATTCCTCTCATGGACTGTTTTGCATGTCATTGATTGATGTGCGCGGGGGGGGTCCAGTTCCTTGTGAGTGCACATGCACTGTGTCAGTGCACATCCGTTGTTTCTGTGATCTTGCAGATGTCCACTTATTTGTATGATGTCATCCTGGCAACGTTGATGTCAGCCTCATGATGCTCTCACTACGCACAACAAATCATGTCATGCAATTTAGTTGGGCCTCTGTGTCAGTGTAGTGGTGTATTGATGTATTTCACCCTCATGTGACTCCTTTGTATGTACGCGGTAATGGGGGACTGGCCTTTCAGTTCAAGGTGTTTTGTGCTTTGTATTGGCTATGGTTGTTGATTGTGGCTGCATTTCGTTGTGGGGGATGCGGTCAGATTTGGTACAGTGCACATGCAGATGTCTGTGGGATGGTAGGGACACCGCCTCATTCGCATGGTAGGGCTTCTTGCATCTTGCTTTATGTGGTCAGGTCCAGTGTGGGTGGATTTTGGGGTGTGAGCTCCCTCCATGTCCACTGGCACTCGCAGCTAGGTTATGTTTGCATCTCTCCCCCCAATCTCAGCCAGGTGAAGTATGCATCTATGCCCCAATCACCTACCCACATCACATTTCCATGAGCCTAACATGGGACTCACCGAGAAGCCAGGGTCTCTGCCCTGCATGTCGCTCCATGTAGCCTGCAATCCTGGAGTTGCGCAGGACAAATGATTCATGGGTTGATCCGGGGAATCGAGTACAGGCATGTGTGATGTCCTTGTTTGAGTCACATACCATTTGCACGTTGATTGAGTGGTATTGTTTACGGTTGCGGTACGCTACCTCCATGGCATGTGGGACCACCAATTCCACATGGCTGCAGTCGATGGTGCCAATGCAACCAGGTATGCCATCCAGTGAATGGAAACCCACTTTGATGTTTGAGACCTCCTGGGCAGACCGTGGTAAGGAAATGTGTCCATCTGTGTGCTGGAGGAGGGCATCACGCACTTGGTTCAACGTACGTGAGAATTATGTTTGTGTAATGCCATGCTGTTGGCTCACTGTGTGTTGGTAGGTGCCTGTGGCCAGGAAGTGGAGCACAGACACTACCTTCAGTAGGGGTGGGATGGCGGTGCGTGTTTCAATGAGGCTAACAATGTCGTCATGTATCATGTCCACAATGTTGGTGCTGGTGTCCCGGTGCAGGCGGTACAGGGTGTGGATCTGCTCTGCGGTTAGGTTGAATGGACTGGCTCTGATGCGTGGGATTGGGGGCTGCCTGTGTGGTGGCACTGGCTGTGCTGGTGGGGCATGCTGGCCCTGCCTTGCCCTCCTTCTCCTCCTGCGTCTCCTCTGTGCTGCCTGTTGTTGTACTTCTTGTAGTTGCTGTTGTGGCACTTCCACTACAATCAGGTCCTCCAGCCCCAGGATTGCTAGTTGTATTGGAATCATTGTGGAGTGTAACTGTGTGTGGGAAGGGGTGGGGTGTGCTCCTTTTGTGCTTGCCCAGTCTGTATTGACTCCACCTCTGCTGATTGTGTGCACCTGTGGCAGCTGGGGACACTGCACATGGCCATTTACGGTTGGTCCGCAATGGCGGTATTAGCACCATGGCGGTAAGGTACTTTATGGCCTTCACAATGACGTTATTTCCGTGTTCGCTTGACTCGTGATGTTACCTACTTAGCACCATGGCGGTATTTACGGAATGGGTGTCGCGTGCCCGCGCCCTTGGCGCTTTTAACGGCATCGTTGTTTACGGTGCTGCTAATAGCGCTATCTCGGGTCATAATCGGACCTAGCGGTAAGCAATGCCGGTAATTCTTTACTGGCATCGTTTTTCACTTACCGCCAGGGTCGTAATGAGGGCCCTTGTCCTACGTTTCACCTACAGATCGAGGATTACCTACGCCAACAAGTCCGATCCGCGGACATACATCAAACAATGGTGTTTAAATACTAAACATGAACACTTGTTGAACTACATTGTATAGGACGTGTACTAAGGCTTAAATGTTAAATTTGAAGATACATTGTTGCCATTGTGATTTGTTGTTGTACAAACTGGAAATAATCCACATGCATATAGTCGGATAAACTAGAGGTGAACTCGGCACGAACCCTATACTGAAAAATTATTAACCTGCAGAGGGGTTGGACATTACGATTGGAAACTGTATAAAAGATGCAAATGTTAGACGTCCAGTACCTCTCACTTCTTACACCGAAAGGGCTGCTATTCACTGTGATGTACTGAGGGCCAGATAGCTATCTGATACTTTGTTTCTTTGTAAACTGTACAGTTATTTGAATAAAGATCTGAGAATCTGTATAAGCCTGTGTTTGGTGTATTTCCTTTAGGGGTACTCAGCCTCGATATTTTCATTTGCTTTTGCATACTGCCACACAGGTACGGGCTGGGGTGCGTCTGACCTGCACTTATGAACATGGCCGTTTCCTGCATCTGTCTCTCCCTCTATCCCACCGACTGTCCCCCCCCAACCAGCCTTTATTACAGAGCCATGTGCAGCAAGGCCAGCATTATTGGCAGAAGAGTAATTTACAAGATCACTTTCCTTAATGTACTACATTACCCGTCAACCTCTGTCTTTGTTTCCACATGTTTCTCTAGTAGACAAGGACCCCCAAAAGAACCTGCCACAAAGCAACATGTTGCTGAGATTGCGTCCTGAAATCTGTCCCGTGTGGTGCGTCTAATTGCGCCACAGGGAACCTCAAGCTGGTGGAGATCTTACAAATGTGTTGTGTCTCTAGATACAGGAGATTCGGGAGAAATCAAATCTGGGTGCAGCGTCATCCCTGTCATGTTTCTATTTGAGGGAGGCAGACAAGAAATTTCACCCTTTTTTACCCTTTAATGAAATATAAGTACAGGTCAAAGGCAGGGGAGTTGCTAGGTCTGGAAAAGACCCGGGGCTACGTTGATGTCGGAACTGTTGGGACTGGGGGCTAGCTAGTCTTTTGGCTGTAGCTCCTGAGATTCGATCTAGGGCTACAACCAACCCACTTAGCCCCCCCCCCCTAGCAAAACCCCTGGTCAAAGGTTCCCCATTTTCCTGAAGCTCTCCTGGACATCCAGTCAGACGGAGCCTGACTGGATGTCCACTAATTATGGTTTGCATAGAATGCAAAAATATTGTGTATAGCACAATGTACTTATCTGCGCAAAACGTATGTTAGCGTCTGCAGAGACTTCCACCACGATCAAAAAACCTACGCACGTTTTGTGTTGCTGCGCTTGGATCATTCAGAGGTACATTTGCATGGTATTTAATAACTTCTGCTTTTTTGAGAAGCACAACATAATATTTATCAATTTACTATCTTAAAAAGGAGCTAATCTTCGCATTCCTTGTTCTATCTTAATCCTGCAAACAAACATTGACATTCGGCTTGCGCCAATGAAACGTCCCGTTTCTGCTGCTAAAAATAATGTATGGTTAATCTGGGCGCCCAGCCTAACAAAGGAGGTACATTTGTTAGTATGAGTAAATGCCATCGTTTTGAAAAACGCTTGGCACGCAAATGCACAAACACCGCTGGCAGTGAAAGGGTGTATATTTGAGATTCTATTTTGCAAGCCATTTAGAACAAGAAGTTACCGAATAGCATTTGCTGTTGATATTGGGCTGCCTGTTCTTGCTTCACATGAACTCCTTCTTAAGCTTCTTACATTAACATCTATTCCTGCATCCTTGGAAAACACACTTTATTTTTTAAAATGGACCGATTCGATTTACGTTTAATTTATAAAGCTAGTAATTAACTGTCGGCATGCCCTGCCTGATTTTTTGCAATGCTACGAATTCATTTGCATTTTCATGGAAGTATCTTCCTGGAGGGGCATTGTTTGAGTGGCCTGCTGCAGCTGTGCGACCGAAAAATAGAATAGGTATGTGTAGAACTACGAATAGATGGCCTATTAGCTCTTATGTTTCAAACATTATGATTGGGCCTGATTTTGTCAGATACCAGGTATGATATTTGAGCGCCGATCAGGTGATGCTTACCTGATCTATCGGGGAACAAATGCCCTGAACTCCTATCAGCTAAGCTCTTAAGCTTTGATTGGGTTATTTTTTTTGTCTTAGCGGCTATAAACTGCGATTTCCTATCATATGGTCGCGCTAGCCCACTCAGCTCTTGCAAGAGGAAATGGTGCGGTATTATAGCACAATTTAAAATTTAAAAAATTCAAATAGAGAGCATGAAATGGACATTGTACAAGAATGGTTGGAATGCATGGAATCGGTTGGAGTGCATGGAATCGGTTGGAGTGCATGGAACCGGTTGAGTGCATGGAACCGGTTGAGTGCATGGAATCGGTTGAGTGCATGGAATCAGGTGGAGTACATGGAGTCGGTTGGAGTGCATGGAGTCGGTTGGAGTGCATGGAACAGTTGGAGTGCGTGGAACGGCAGGAGTGCATGGAACGGCAGGAGTGCATGGAACGGCAGGAGTGCATGGAACGACTGGAGTGCATGGAGTCGGTTGGAGTGCATGGAACAGTTAGATTGCACAGAACGGTTGGAGTGCATGGAACGGCGGGGATGGATGGAATGGTTGGTGTGAATGGGACGGCTGGTGTGCATGGAATGCATGGAGTGGTCACTACAGATGGCTCAGACTCAACAGATGGAGTTGAACAGACGAAGCCACCGGTTGGAGTGCATGGAACAGCGGGAATGGATGGAATAGTTGGTGTGCATGGAACGGTTGGTGTGCGTGGAATGCATGTCACTACGGATGGCTCGGACTCAACGGTTGGAGTTTAACAGACGAAGCCACCTGAACAGACTGAGTGAATAAAAAAGATAGAATAAAGGGTTCAGATTTGCACTCGATCTCAAGCACCTAATGAAAACCACCATATCACATCACCACGCTTACTCTCTTCTATACACCACCACTTAACTAGAACACAGCGATACTATGACACATTCGGTATAGCTGTTCTCATACCAACACCAGCGCATACTGCCCATCATCCTAACTAAACACAGCTTGCTGCACCCTGCCAGCCTAGGCGTTCTCAGGCCTAACGCAGCCAGAATCGGTCTGATATCACCCTGCCAGAACAAACATACTCCTGATCGCCTAACCACCACACCTACTGCTAAGAAGCAGCTATCACACAAGTGCTACACCTGCTGCACACATATCCGGTGCTCACACGCACCTTATGAATCCCTCTCTCTCTCTCTCTCTCTCTCTCTCTCTCTACTGACTTGAACTACGGTTCCTGAGGGCGTTCAACCTACCAGCGCCTTGAGATCATACCAATGGTACATAAGGCGCTATATAGATGCAAAGTAACATAACATAACAAAACATAAACTACGACGGGAGTACCGCTCCACTTGTCGTTAATACATTTCCGCGAACTGTAAAAATTGGCCCACTAGCACATAAATTGCAGCTCTAGAAATGAATTGACTTTACTCGACCTCAAGGGAATGGGCTCCTTAACCAGACAAGGAATCTGGCTAGGCAAGCGCCTTCAAGTGACGCTGATGTCCTGCTGCTTGCTATCAATACTCAAACCCCTCACCAGACCAAGAACACTGCAGCCTGCGCGGCACACAACAATGTCAGTCAGACACACCACAACAACACGGCCTGGTCTGTTTGCTGGACCTTCGGGTTCACGGACACCAGATGACATGAGTCGGACATGCGTGTGAGTCCATTGGTGCGGACCTGGAGATAACTGCACACAGAGATGTCATCCAATAATCAGGTGCAGACAGAACAAGACACAGGGATGACTGTAGACACTCCCGCAGGACGTTTGTGTTCACTGAGCACCAGTCATCGAATCCAGAATGTACTCATCCAATGGAATAGAACTGGATGTAATTGCACAATGATACGGTCTCGGTGTCATGCACTGGAAGGTAATCACAAACAGGGGTCTAACTCCAACCCACACAGACACTCACACATACCAATATGCTGACTCTCTCCTCTACACCAACAAACAATACAATGAAGCTTTACTGCTCGATCAATTTGGCCTAGCTGCTCACATACCTTACACTTCCATGAACACCTCAACAGTCTTTAGAATCCAGCTATACCCCACGAAGAAATCACACTAGCTGCACACATAGGGCCTGATTCATGGAAGTGTTTTATAATGGCGCAATCCCATAGGAAAACGTTCCATGAATAAGGTCCATAATCTCTTAGACAAGCCCCACCACTGCCATAAAGCAGTTTCCAAGGTCCTTTTCGGACTTGCTGTACACATTCTACTGATCTCACACAACCACTGCACCACACATAGCATTATAATGCAGCAACTCACCACATGAACTACACTGGCTGCACACATACTGAGTGCACCAAAGCACTATCGACTATCCTACTCTTTACACCGACCTGGACTAAGGTCCCTGAAAGCGTTCAACCTACAGCACTTTGAGATCATACCAATAGTAAAAAAAAGGTGCTATACCAACGGCCAGTAACATAACGTATAGAAAATATTGAAACCTGGAAACACATTGAAATGAATGTCTTATCTGCATGGTTCTGCCCAGGAATGATGGTGGCTCATTTTCTCACGTTGAAAAATGTCCCAACTTTATACTGGGCACAGACCAATATGCCTTTATTAGAAACACTTTGCATTGCTGAAAGGAAGGGTCTGTATTCATCAACATGGAATATGATTGGCCTCTTCAATGACTAGCATTTGATGACATATTTGTTTAGATATTTACGTGTTCCACTTGTTTTTGGTTAGGTTCATTTTGTAAGACATTGGTTCTTATTTTGAATACATAGGCTATGATAAAAAGTAGCGGCAATGGCGTTACCACCATGTTCAATATATTACCATATTCCAACTTTGGTGATAACAGGGATGAAAAATGGAGACCTTGTCACTGGTAGATTTTCAAATGGTGGTAATTCCCTAAACCCCAATGGAGTCCTTAGTGGGGAATAACACAATCTCCTTGCCACTCATAATATGGAGAACGTATCACCAAAGAAACTGGCAGTACCAGTAAACGAGTTTTGGTGGAATTAGCACAGCGGATTCAGCCAAACTTGTAACGAGGGCCAGGAAGAGGGAGAAACTGCAACCTCATGAATCTGCCTCCATTTCACCAATACTAGTAGATAGAATGTAATGCAATCATGGGCCTTAAGACCCATCAGCCGCAAACTGTCAGGCTACATTGAAACTAAATGCATATTGTGCTTCCTTAGGAGGGATGTCCCTGTCTTCGGTTTCATCATCACCAAATGCCTTCATTGAAAGCACTCTATGCTACTTAGGAATCATCAGAACACACTCACACAAATCAGGTATAAAGTTCAACTAAGTTTATTGCTTTGTCAGGATAGGTTTTGGATAAGCCTCTGTGAGGGAAAATGTTTAGTTTCACAACAAAACAGGATATCCTTCTCTTAATTCAATCTAAGCAAACAGTGTGAGGATGGACTAAACTACAAAGTATCTGGATTACCTTTTTCCTGGCAAATATGATGTCTAGGGCAAGAGTGGGTTCCTCTGAAGCTAAATCTGAACTAATAGATTGCGCAGTCCACAGGGGTCTTGCCTTTCTCCCTCCTTTTTAGCATGTATAGGAAGCCACGCCATGATCTCCTAGAAGGTCTCGGAGCCAACTTCCAGAATTATGCAGATGATACACATAGCACTTCCCGGCTTTAGGAAGAACAGGACGTCAGTCGGTCATGCCATCAGAATATATTATCTAAATTGATAGATGTATGAGGGAATGTTTGCTGGGGTTGAAACAAGATAAGACGGCCATTCTTATCATTGCCTCTTCATGTGCTTTATCTAAAACGATTAAAGCTTAACCACATGTTAGAATGTCAGGTTTTAACATACATTTCAACGTAAAGTAAGATCCCTGGGTGTGGCCCTTGATTCGACTTTATCTATGGACCTGAAAATGTCCAGAGTGTAGAGCCTAGACATTTTTTATTTAATGTTATTAAAACAACTTAGACCCATCCCATCTAAACATTACTGCACATGTATGTCCTGCGCCCTTATAGGAGCTAAAATAGATTATTGTAACTCCCTTATAGATTATTGTAACTCCCTTTGCCTATGTATCTCTCGGCTAGCCCTTCAGTGGGTTCAATATATTATGAACTTTGCCACCAGAATAGCCACATGCACCCCTAGAGGTCGACATAAGTCTCAAGTACTTCAGCATCTTCACTGGCTTCCAGTGAAATCTGGGTTCGCTTTCAAGATCCTTCTTCATACAAAGTCCTCTATGGCTAGATAGCTCAAAAGAGTACTAGATAAATTCAAAAAATCACCTCTTATGGCGCATTTCTAATTGTCTTCAATGTGCTAGGAACCAACACACTCTTGCTACCCTCGCTATAGGCATTTTAGAGCACTAGACAAGTTCTTTAGGGTCTTGGAACCAAATATTGGAATGCTCTCCCAGAGGTATTTAGACAAATAGAAGATCTCATGCCCTTCCAGTAGAAGATGAAGAATCTCTTTTCTGATGTTCTATCTTTTAGGAATATGTACCTCCCTGAACATTTTAACTCGCGGACCCCTTTTCATAGTTTGGTGTCCGACGTCCCAGGAGGGCGCATTGATGATGTTTGGAGAACTGCACTATATAAGCACAATATGGATGGATGGATAGATGGGTTTATGGGCCTAACTAGGGAATACTGATCTTCACAGGGTTTTATAATCTAGTTGGCAGCGTCGGGGATAGAGTGTCCAGCCCTCTTCATGGTTCAAACTCAGTCTCAGGGGTGTAGCCACCACCTTGTTTCTTGGTAATTAATCTTCTACCCAGAATTACTTTTTCCACTTTGCTTAGAATTATTGTTAGGCTGTGATATTCTCCCCCTGCATCAAAGGGTCGCCTCCTGGCTCTGGCCTCCTTCTTGGTCTGGTCTCAGCCAGAGATGCAGCTCTCAGCAAGCCCCATAAGTCTTTTTCTGTCATCTGGTCTCCCCAGTGTCTGACGTATTGCTCTCAGCAATCTCTTCAAGCCTCTCTCTCTCCCTCTCTATCGCCTCTGTTCTCTCCACTGTCTGGGGTATTGCCCCCAACAAGCTCTACAAATCTCCCCCTAACTCCTATATTCTCCCACAGGGTTTTAGTTATAGCTCTCAGCAAGCTCTGCAAGTCACTCTCTCATAGGGTCTCCCCCAGTGTAAGGGCAGGTTGCAAAGGGGGGCAAGGTGCTAATTGCCCCCCAGGCTGGTTGGGCTGTTGCTCCCAGGGACATAACTGGAATATGTACAGAAATAATTGAAAATGAGAAAATACCTCGAGATCCAGCCTGCAGTAAAGTAACCTTGATGCAAGGTTTGCGCTGCTTCTCTGTAGAAGGGGTGAGGCACTCTTCTTGATTTCTGCAATGTTACACATGTGCCTCAGTGGCCCCCACACTTGAACCCCCATAGGGAGTGAGAGTGAAAAGAGTCTAGGCTGCAGTTACATATTCATACCGCCCAACGGCAATGTATGCACTTAAATATCAGATTCTGTGATCATTAATGGTAATGTTGGCACAACTGTGAACCATACGCCATTGGCCTGCTACAAACCTATAAGATTCAAACAGAAGGGTGGACCAGTAGATAGGGATGACACTGATAATTCAAAAATATTACAAATTTTAATCAATCAATGTATAATACATTATTGTATGTACTGTTATAAAATCATAAATTCAATTCATTGCCATATTTCATATATAAAGCTTCCATACTCAATCCCATACTCACTGATTCATACATTCATTTCTAAAACCAATTTGGCAATTTATACATTATGTATCAATCTATTAATACAGACGTTTCCAAATAATTATTGTCACAATTGTTTACGGCCCAGTCCTTATTTTCAGGTGTCATATTTTTTCTGGTTTGTTAACTAGCCAGATTGTTCACATAATTGCCGACCCGTGTTTCGGTCCGTATATGACAGAACTGACTGTCTTTGATTTTTCAAGACCTTCTTCAGGACGTAGGGCAAATGCTAATGGATCTGCCCTTATATTTGAAATGGTATAAGCCACTTTCAGATCTATAAAAACAAACATACATAAAAACCCATCAGTGTCATCCATATTACTTTTTTAGTGACTTATATTGTCACATGTGTATTACATAAATGAACACATCAACCTACTCACCCCCATGTGTCAACTGTCAATTCAAGGGATGGCGAGTAGATATTTGGAGTAAATCCTCCAACGTATCTCTGACTTTGTTGAGACCCTGTGAATCAACAGAGATGATGCTAAATTCTCTGTGTTTTCTTGTTTTAATTTCCAATTCATAATCTCAAAACATTACAATGTAAACTTACAATTTCCATTTGTTTTTGGCCACACAATGTTATTTTCCAATGTTCCTAGTTGCAGACTTGCCTCCGGCTCCAGACACCTACAAGAGCCAAACATTCTAGTGTGTCTATTTTGTCTATATTATATATATTTTGATGTCAACCGTCACAGATACAGATATAAGTATATAAACTGTGTCTTCACTCACCTAAACGGTGATGAATTGAATTTCTTCACTCACCTAAACGGTGAACAATATTGGACAATAACATTGTGTGGCCAAAAACAAATGGAAATTGTACGTTTACATTGTAATGTTTTGAGATTACGAATAGGAAGTTAAAACAAGAAAACACAGAGAATTTAGCATCATCTCTGTTGATTCACAGGGTCTCAACAAAGTCAGAGATACCGTGGAGGATTTACTCCAAATATCTACTTGCCATTCCTAGAATTGACACATGGGGATGAGTAGGTTGATTTGTTCATTTATATAATACACATGTGACAATATAAGTCACTAAAAAAGTAATATGGATGACACTGGACACTGATGGGTTTTTATGTATGTTTGTTTTTATAGATCTGAAAGTGGCTTATACCATTCCACATATAAGGGCAGATCCATTAGCATTTGCCCTAAGTCCTGAAGAAGGTCTTGAAAAATCAAAGACAGTCAGTTCTGTCATATGTGGACGAAACACGTTTCGACGATTATGTGAACAATCTGGCTAGTTAACAAACCAGAAAAAATACGACACCTGAAAATAAGGACTGGGCCGTAAACAATTGTGACAATAATTATTTGGAAACGTCTGTATTAATAGATTGATACGTAATGTATAAATTGCCAAATTGGTTTTAGAAATGAATGTATGAATGAGTGAGTATGGGATTGAGTATGGAAGCTGGATATATGAAATATATGGTGATGAATTGAATGTATGATTTTATAACAGTACATACAATGATGTATTATACGTTGATTGATTAAAATTTGTAATATTTTTGAATTATCAGTGTCATCCCTATGTACTGGTCCACCCTTCTGTTTGAATCTTATATACTTTACCTGAAAGACCACGGATTGAGTGCAGGTACACCCCTTTATTTAGAAACTGCTACAAACCTAAGCAGCTTATCATGACTCCTCCTTGCCTTCTGTAGCTTATTAGAGTTGTCCCCCTGTTTCATTATGTAAGAATGCTTCACCTATGTTCTGGTGAATGTAATGATCACTAGTGCGTTCACTACCAAAATAGTTTAATTGCACCCTGAATAGCAACCATGGTGGCTATCGAAATGGGTGGTTGTTTTATTTTAGGTGCTCATTTTTGGTAACAGTTGAAAATCACATGCATGAAGATGTGACAATCTGGTATTAATAATTAGTGAACTACAAACCAAGGGGGCCAATTAAGAGTTGGGTGTATTTTTTAATGCAATACCACTGGAGAAAGTTACCACCTCTGCCAGTGGTATTTCTGAAAATTCACCACATTTAGGGTTTACCCCCAGTTGAGGTGGTATTTATGAAATACTTTCACAGGTATTACAGAAATACCACCTCTGGCAGTGGTAAGGTAATAAGATGATTTTTAAACATGTATTTCTAGCTATTTCCACCTTCAGTGTGAACGTGGAAATGGATCATGTACAGCAGTGGTTAACACCAGTACTGTACTTATTGCTATGCACATAATGGTCAATCCTCACCCCTTTATGCATTACATGGGCAAGGTGGTGAGAAGGGAGCATCAGAGAGGCCCACTTTTCACTCCCTTTCCATGTCCCTCAGGAAAAGATCTTTCACTTTTGTCAATATGGATTTCTCAACTCTGACCTGGTGGCCAGAGGTTCAGAAGGCCAGCCTAGTTTCTTGGAACAGGGTAACCTTCTGAACAAGCCAGACGAATCAAGGTAGCATTGCGGCGGTCAAGAATAGGTCTCAGGAGGGGTGAGGGTGACTGAAAGACCTCAATGAGCACACAGAGTACAGGACACTACAAATCACTCCCAGTCAGGTGTATATATATATTAAAAATACATGCACATTTATTCAATGCCTTTGAACTCAAACACAAAGCAATTATCAACAGTAATACATCAAGCTAATACAACACTACTATAACACATATATACAATACCAAGTGGCCTAAAGGGTTTAAGCACAGAATGGGTCCACCACCTAAGGAATGGAAGCAAACATTGCAAATAGACTTTAGGCAGTTCCTTATCAATCAGTCCCTAACTGAGTGGCAGTCCAGTCCCTACGAAGAGTGGAGCCTAGTGCTCAAAAGTACTGTTAAACGTTGGTGCATGCGATCGTGTAGAAGGGCGAAAACGGGGTCTCTTGCAAGGGGCTGTAGCAGCTCAGGAAGGTGGGCGAGGTGATGAAGAACGAATTTCCACTATTTGTGTAAGGTGTCCCCAAAAGGGCGTAACAGGTTCCAGGAGTTGTGAATGGGGCAGTAGCACAGGCTACCTGTGGAAAGGTGAGTGGCCCTCAGGGGGTCACTCGTGAGTAAAAGTGGATGGATGCGCTAGGGGCCACTGGTAAGGGTTGCAGGTACTCACTGACCCCTGGCACTCGGACCAAACTTAGTCAGTCGAGTCCACTTCGGTTGCAGATTCAAATGATGGGAAAGTGGCGATTCCTCTGCTCCTGGTGGGTGGATCAGGCCCGTTTCACTGTAGCAGGCTTCAGGGCACAGATGGGCACTGCAGCAAGGCACCTGCAAAGTTCGTCACCATGGCTGGGCGACATGATAAGCACGGTAACTCCGGTTCGGGCGTTCTCTCTTTATTCCAGACCTGGGAATGGCAAGTGTACGCAATTCGGTGTGAGAGGGCCGTGAACACAGAGCTTGCGATGTACAAGTTTCTCCAAGGGTCTCCTTGAAACGGCGGTGGTTTCAGAGCAAAGGTCCTGCGCAAGCTGGTCAGCCCACTGGTTGGCCCAGGGACACTTCCGAAGAGGCTTACTTGCAGGTCTAGATGAAGGTGCCATGAATAGTTGGTACCACTATTCAAATGTGTCGAAGCCCCTTTGCAGACCTTCTGGTTTGATCAGATGCAGAGGGGTCCAGTGGGACAACAGCGGGCTCAGGGTGCCAAACCTTCCAGTGGATCACCAGCGGTTCTTTGACACAGCTTCTTAGTTTCAGGATGCTTGGATCCTATCCTAGGTTCAGTGAGAACTCAAGAGATTGACCTGGTGTGGGTGTTTGGGGCCTTATCTTATCCAGAATCTCCTTCGTGCCAAAACGAAGAGGACCCAATGGGAGATCTGCTCACATACAGGCACACCAGACATGGACCAATCACGGACCACGGTGGTCCCAGTCATTCACAGCATACCAGACTCTATGGCACTCAGGATGTGTATTGGAACTAGACAGTCCAGCCCACATCCTGGAGGCACACACACAAGGCATACAGAAGCCCGCGAAAGCTTGGCGTTTCGTGGGAGAATGCATGTGCAAATAAGGACTGACCCAGGTCGGCTCGACCTGGGGAAGGCACAGGGGCAAGATGGCCAAAGGTCAGGACAAAGAACCTTGTGGCATGGTCATTTTGGAGCCAGGTCACCTTCCTGTGCCAACTGCGGTAAATGCGTTTTGCATGGCAAGTAAGGGTTACAAATATGCAAAAAGATAAGCTGCCACCAGCCCTGTCCAAGGCACGTCTGCACTTCTCCTAAAAAATCCTTTGTGGGAGTCTAGGGTCTTTGGAAATGAAAGGAAGACCGAAGGGCACTGTACTGCACTTTAACATGTTGCAGAAAGGTTGCAACATGGGAAAGGACTAACGGAAACAAACTCTCTCAATACTGGCTGCCTTTAAGGGCATGTCAGTTTCCCCATAATAAAGTGAGTGAAAGCCCAGTGGAGTGCAGCTGAAGGCTGTGCTTCACTGGCAAATGTCAGACTATGGTGTTTAAATAGCAACAACTAGTTGGGGGTACACAACTGGAGGGAAAATTACACATACATGGGAGACTTTCCTAACATCTTTGTTGAAAGGGGCTCCTGCAATCCTTTCTGTGGAGTAAAGAAAATGTTTATTAAATTGGGTCCAATTTGAATTTTATACCTCCATCTCTTAGGTGCAGGTAAAAATAGGCGGATTGTTTTCAGAAAGTCTGCCTAAAATATTGCCACCGGTATTCCTATGAAATAGCACAGGTGGTATTTGATAAATTCTGATTTGGTGGGGACAGTAAAAGGAGGATAGTAAAATTTGGGCTATTTGCCAAATAACAATGATTTTACTGTTACCACCCAACTGTGAATAACCACCTAAATGTGTGATCATTTGTTTATGTTCTCACCCGGATCACTCTTATATGACCAACACAGTCACATGAACACAAATACATCCTTCCACATATATTTAAAACAGTCACAAACACACTTGACACATCAACACACTCTCACACCACACACACACACACACTCACTTCCTTGAAAACACAAATAAATATAATAGGTCACTCGCAGTTCCCTCTGGGAGCACAATAAAAGCAACACCACCTTGGTGTTTCTTGCTCTGCATTGTCCAAATGCATACTCCATTGCCACAATTATGACTAAACCCCTGCTCACAGCTTCTTGTTATATCTGGCAGACGCTGAATGGCAAAGCACGGTAGCCTACTTTTTATATGTGGGCTAGGGCAATGGAAGGGGGCATGTGGCAAGGAGTTGGTGATTGAGCAGTGAGGGCAAGGGAAGGGTGTGTGTGCGAGGTAAGGAAAGTGATTGAGTTAAGGAATGGAACAAAAGGGAAACAGAGGCCTGAAAGTTAATTATAAGGCGGAGGCGTGAAGGGGCATCGAAGATTTTGTGCAAGGGAAGGACACCGGAGGGTGATGGCTAAGAAAAACAGGGTAAATGAGACAGGGGTACATATCTAGAAAGGTAGGTCAGCAGACTGAGTGACTGTTGCTGAGATCTATGCCTAACCTGCTTGCAACTGCACCTGATTGTGGTACTGGCTCGACCCCTTTTTTTCTTCTGATGAAGTGAATCATACCTGATTGTATGAACATATGCTTTGTTCTCCTGTTATATTTTGTCAGTTCGTTTTATCATGTGACTTGGTGTTTTGAAAGCCAGCTTTATTTACCATTGCACTGGTTTAGCCATTGAATAACAGCTTTGCGCAATATATTTTGTTTGGTTCTAATATTGAAGAGGGAATAGGAGAAGATGAAGTCTTCTCTGCTGTCCAAATTGGAAACTGGAACTAGGAGGTCAAGTCTCAACTGCCTTTTACACTTCACAAGTTATGTGATCCCAAACAAAGCACTTTTCATCACTGTGGCTTAATTTCCTTTACTATCTGCAGGGACAGTCTCACTCATATGGGTTTATAATTAAGGGTCCCTGTTTTACTTTTTAACTGATTTTTTACACATAGATGGAAATCACTCTTTTTCCTTTCAGTATTTATTTGCAATGAATGAATAAAAACAGAAATGCATGTCTCTTGGTTGGGTCTTTAAGTTGTCAAACATGCAAGGCAGGCCAATGGCTGTGCTCACACGGGAGGAAGGATGAAAAAGGAATGTAACTCCTTTGCAAGTTGTTTAAATGGCTGCAGATATGCACCTTTTGACTGCTTGTGCAGGAACGGAGCTCTAGGAGCTTCCTATTGCAGGCATTCAAGTTTGTATGTGATTTTTATGTAAATAAATATGGAAAAATACTTGTTACAGCTTGTTTTTTTTACACAGCAAAAAATAAATATGGATACATATAGAAAGAATGGCCGAAAAATAAATATGGATAAATACATGATGCAAAAATAAAAATACCATAAAACCAGAAGCCTTATTTATAATAAATGTTATTACTCCATAAATAATTATAATAACCGATTATATAATGCATACTGGTGGGGAGGCAGGATGCCAAGTGAGGGACTTCTTTTGTGGGAGAGGGTGGGGCAGACAGCATACCAGGAATTTCTTTTATGTTGTGGGCTTGGGAGGCATGAAGCCAGGTATGGGTCTTTTGCCATGTATGTGTTTGGCTTTTGTAAACCGTGGTTTGAAAAGGTTACAGCCATGACCTTTAACGAAAACAAAGTGTCAGTTTGCAATACTGATAGTGTTCAGTTAGTTCCTCTTTTTTTGTCAAATGCCAGGAAGGATTATGAAAAGGGTTATCTTTAAGATATGCATTGCAGTTATCCTCGGTATGGCATTTCCATGAAGTCAGAGAATTGGAGTACTACCTCTAGGTATAGCTCTTGAAGACCCGCCCTTTCTGTCGTCTGGCCTCTCCCAGTGTCCGAGGTTTAAATCCAGAACTTCACCTCCAAAGAGAATTTCCCGAAGCAATATGCATGCATTTGAACACATTTTCATTACCACAAAGCATTTTTCAGTGAGTTTGAACTAGAGGTAAACTTCTGGGGATGGATCCTGGGTATCGCTGTGTCATGAAGGCGTTTTAGCTGAAATGGCCCATTCTTCTCTCAGGTAGATGGGTGTTTTGTACATTTTGAAACACGCCATACAATTGACAGTACTTGCAAAACACACCTTAATGCTCCAGTCACAGGGATGTCCGACTATATATAGAGCACACTGGTGATCCCCAATGAGGGTGAAATGAGTATGTGGTTGTCTGCATTCTTGAGAGCTGACTTTCCTGGGTTTATGAAGATATGTATTAAAGCAATGTCTAACATAGCACTGCCCTATAAGGCAATTCACTTCAGAATAGGGTACCCTTAACTGAGGCAAGAGGCACCCTGCTACTTGAGACATAGTGATGCCCTTCCTGCCATAGCTCCAGCCATAATCTGACACCAGATGGGCGAGCCAGAATGCTCCACATTCCTTGTATCTGGACTAACAAGTATGTCTCTCGTTTGTGATGGAACTATCTTTCCTAGTTTCTTTTTCCAAGATCCATGTAATAGTCGTTATGCTGATTGTTCCAGTGACGTCTGCCAGATATCAGCTCCCACTTAAGAGCCAGAGATACTGCAGATACATGTTTGCACTGTTGTGGATTTCAATCCCACCGCGTCCCACACCCCACAACCATAAACAGTGTTATAGTAAGCAACACATTCAAAAATGTTAACCCACCATGTACTCCTTATATCAACACGCCAAACACTGCAAACAACATCACAAATCGCATCATTGATGTCACCGATAACATTACGTATCAAAATGCAGTGCTTGTATTCTTAATATAATTTCTTTATTATCATTGCATCCTCAGGATTGTAAAATAAACTCTGGTAAACTGGAAGACATTTTGAAATCATTCACTTGAACACCTTACATGTATTGACCTGCAACATTAATTTCCAACAGCAATCTATTTCACCAGATACCAGCAAGTGTTTTAGTAATGTTTAACAATTTATATTTGAGATTATTTTTTATGAGGTATTGACGCATAATGAATGCAGAGAGCATGCCTAAAGACCAAAAGACCAAAAGACCAAAATTCAACTAATTATAGACCAGTGCAGGTGTCTTCGGATGGTACTTGTCCACTGTATGTGCAACCTAGCACAGACATTGTGAAAAGAACTCCAAAGTGAAAACATTGAAAACCTGCTTCCTTTCACACGGTAGACATAAATAACAATATGTTTGTGAATGCTAGCTTAGTGTCTATGGAAAGATCATAAATATTGCAGCAATCCACATGGAAATATGTTTTCTATTAGAGGTGAGCAAGACTATGGACATGTTGGAACAATATTTCCCTAATGAAGAAATGTCACAAGATGCCCATTATGGAGTTGGAAATAAATTGATATTTTATGTTGGACAGATGTTTTCTACCCATTTAGTAAAAAAAGAAATTAGCTGCCAAACTAATAAATACATTAAATATGTAAACATTCAATACACTACAGCAGAACCTTTCTCTAAAAATGTTTGTGGTGAATGCACAGGTACTTAGTCATTTAAAGAAATGTTAGTTCGATTTATTTTCTTCAAACTCATATTCTATTATTAATTATGCATATCATTTCTGTAAACATTAAGAAAACTTGAACTGGCGGACATAATGCATTCTGTCTTTTAATCTTTTTATGTCTATGTGCTACGCCAATGGAGGACATAAACAAGGGCACAATTCCTAACAAAATCTTTCTTGTCACCTGTGAAAATAAACAACATGCATATATATTTTATTCCATAATTCAGTACAACGTGTTAATACCCAACAAGCCAGAGAACAATAAGGCAGAAGACATACCATCCACCTAAATGCACCCCAAATTAAGACTGTACAACACAAAGAAAACACTTTAGCAATTATGCTATGAATCAAGAGAAATGAAATGCAATTTATTTGGATGTCAGGACATGAATGCTTATTTTGGAGAAAAATTGAATATCATTTTGAAACTTTGACCTGCAAACTATCCCCCAAACGATGCCCTCAATCATGTACCAAGGACATTCTAAAGGATCGCAGATCTGATGAAATTTCTATCCTTTCTTCCTCAAAATATTCTTTCCGTATATATTTGTAACCCACATTGATTCTACTTCCTTGTCCTCGTCCTAATTATTTTTGTTTTCATTATAATTGTAAGTTTTTTTTAGGTATTAGTTTACATATTATATGTCTTGGGTTGATAAAGCTATTTATAAATCGGCACTGCCCTGTAAGCCAAAGACAGTTTCCTGGAGCAAAATCTTGAATTTGGGCTAATTTGCATACCCACAATACCTTGCTGATGTGGGTCAGAACTGGAGGCGAACTTCCAGCAATGGCTACTAGGTGGCGTTGTGGCATACTTTTTCCTCTCAATCCCACAAACTAAGCCCTGCCAACACTCCTACCTATTCAGATCCGCCAGAGTATCTGAAGACCATGAGAATGGCGGAGATGTGCGGCATAAATCACAATACCATACATGTTTGACTTAGCACAAATGGATTATACAACATGTATATATCATTAGCATCTGGGGCCAGTGTGCAGCCAATCAGATTCTGCGGATCACAGGCTGAAACCTCTGATCTCAGCCTGCGGTCCACGGAACATGCAAGCTGCCTCCTCCGCCCATTCCGCCATCTTCCCCCACCCTCCCGTTGCTTTTTAATTTTTTTATTTAATCTATTCCCCAACCCCCGTCGCTGGCCCCACTTTCCCGGCCACTTTTCCCCACTTCATCTCGCTTGTCCGGCTGCTGTGGTAATGGAAGAGGGGCTTCGTACAGAGCCCCGCCTTCTACTAACCATGGCGGCCATCTTGGCAAAGTATTTTCATTCATTGAATGGGACACGTGCAGCGTTCCATTCAATGAATGAAAATACTATTTCTTTTAGCACCCTGGGTTACCGCGTTAACGAAACTCGCTTAACTCGGGCTGCCGAGTCGTTAACACCCAGTCGTATCTGATCATGCCAGCTGACCAGCATGTTTGCTCCACTTTAGCCCAGAGGTGGCGTACCCTGGGGCATCTCCAGAACATGTGCCCTAGGTCTGCATTATCTGATTTATACCACGCACATAAGTGGGGGGCCTGCTTGCTGAACTGGGCTATTCTGTGTGAGTCATATATGCACATAAAGTTGTATCAGCCTAAACCTGGCATTTCCGGATACTTCACTGGGGAACACTAAAGCCCTCTCCCAGTATGTATCTGTAATCTCCTGTCCTATATCTTGTTTCCATCTGGTTTTCAGGTCAGCGCTGCGGGGGTTAGGTCTGTCCATGAGTTGGCAGCATATCTGGGATATCAGTCCCCGGCCGTCCCCCAGGTTGTACAGTAGTGTCAGAAGAGGATGTGCCTCAGGCCATTCGCCCCACTTCATATCTGCGGTCCACCTGGCTCGCTGCTACCATAAGAATTGCCCGCACGGCATACCGTCTACCACATGAAGCGATGTAAAATCCCTGAACTTGCCTTCGTCGTACATATCTCCCCATGTGTAGACCCCGTTCCTTTCCCAGAATCTGATCTGTGTCAGATCAGTGCTGGGTTTGTATAAGTCTGAAATCGTCGGGACCTCAGGGGAGTATGAGTTTTTTAGGTGTAGTAGTACCCTGTTTTTAAGCCATATTTGCCGACCTAGGACCACCAACATGGGTGCATTACTTAAGCATATTTGTGGAGCCCAGATAAGTTCTTTCAAACATAGGGGACTAAATAGATGTTGAAGTAGTTAGGTTTCTGCTGTGATGTCATCTGACAATCATGGGGCCACAAAACTTAGTTGTGCGGCCAGGTAATACCGTTCCAAATCTGGGAGTTGTATGCCGCCTGCGCTGTAAGGTAATGTAAGTGTGGACAACGCTAACCTGTGCCTGCTGGACCCCCACAGAAAGCCCCTGAAAATAGTTTTGAGTAAGCGAAAGAGTGAGGATTTAATGTAATAGTAGACGTTATGAAAGTGGTAAAGAAATCTGGGGAGGATTATCATTTTGATAATTGACGCCCTGCCCATTACTGACAAGGGAAGCTTAGACCAGAAGCCAATTGACTTGCGCAAGGCCTTCAGTGCAGTTCTGGTGTTATGTTTGTGCATCAATTCCGGGGAATGCATCACGGTGACGCCCAGGTACCTGAATGAGGTTGGTTGCCACTGAACTGCAACCTCAGGAAAATCAACCATATTCACACCCTTAAGGCCTGCTAACGGGAAAAGGCAAGATTTTCGTCTACTAAACCGTATACCTGAGACAGCGGAAAAATTGGCCAGAACCTCCAATATGCAGGGCACATTTAAATGGGGGTCTCTAACATATAGGAGTACATCGTCCGCATAGAGTGATATTATGTGATACTCCCCACCCAGCCGAATGCCGGCATCGAAGAATTGCTTCCTAAAGTAGATTGCAATTGGTTCCAGACCCAATATATACAGCATTGGGACAGTGCGCAGCCCTGTCTATTACCCCTGCAAATGTGACACGAGTCTGTCAGACTTCACTCTTGCTTGGGATTAGTTCATAGGATTTTCACCCACCTAATAAAGCCAGCCCCAAACCCAAATTCCTTGAGCGTGGCTAATAACCATTCCCAATAGATGTAATTGAACGCCTTTCTGGCATCTAACGATAGATAAGGACCCTCATGCTGGTCGGTCTGTGCTATGATGTGCTGGAGCCTGCGAAGAGTTGCTGTGGTGTTGCGGCCATGTTGGTCGTTATGTACTAACCCACCGATCTGTCTAGAGAGCCTGGAAGCCAGAATCGTGGTCAATATCTTAACATCATAATTAAGCATTGCAAGTGGGCGATAGGAGTCACACCCATCAGCTGGTTTTCTGGGTTTGAGCATCGGGATAATGAGTGTTTCCCTCATGCTCTCGGGTAGGGACCCTAGTTCGTTTGCTTCCTGAAATACCTTGAGTGGTAATGGTGTGACTGATGATTCGTAGGCTTTGTAAAACTCCGGGGGCAACCTGTCGGTGCCCGGGGTTTTGGCCGTGGCTGAAGATTTTATGGCCTCTGTGATTTCTGCGTCTATGGTATCTCTTTGTATGGGTGTCAATTTAGGTAGACCGATTTCCTCTAGTGTGTCTAGGATTTTCTCCCGCGGAATGGGGGTGTCGTGTGAAAAAAGTTGGGTGTAAAAAGATTTGAACTCATCATTGATGTCCTGCTCTGTCTGGAGTAGGGTGCCATCTGTCCCCTTTAATGAGGTTGTAAGGTGTTTGGGATGCTCCTTTTTGCAGAGCCAGGCCAAGAGGCGGCCTGGTCTGTCGGCCTCCGTGTGTGCCCTGGTAGTTGTGGCTGTGTAATCGAACTTAGCCAATCTGCCCCATCTCTCTCTGCATTTACCTCGTAGCTGACGTAATGTCTCCTCATCCTGGTGTGTGCTAGGGAAGGTGGACGCCACTTTTTTGATTTCATCTTCACACCGTTCTAGTTCATTACGTAATAGTTTCCTGATACCGCCAGCTTTTCCAGTTGGCATTCTCCACAGCGGGATGGGGGGTCTGGGGCCCGTTACATTCCATTGTACCTGTAATGGCGAGTAGTCAGCTATGGATCGCCCCAAATATTGTGCTGAGTCTATGTGAACAAGACATTCCCTGCCACTGAGTATGTGATCTATCCTGGTGTAGAGATTGTGAGGGGATGAGTAATAGGAGTAGCCCTGCCTCCCCGGATGTAATTCTCGCCAGACATCTGCCCGGTCTAGCCTTTCCAGGGCTGAGTTCAGCGCGGTGGAGGCTGCTGCAGCACGATTTAGGGGAGGAGCAGATCTGTCCAGATCTAGGTCATGGACACAGTTAAAGTCCCCTCCCAGGTGAAAAAGCTGTTCCTATTGTGAGTTACCTTGGTGTACAGTAGCTCTAAGTGGGCTGGGATGTTACAGTTGGGGAAGTAGGAGTTCACTAGGCACACCTCTACCTGTTCTATGCATCCCTGCACTATCGCATACCGGCCCTCTCGGTCTGATTCTTCTTTGAGCAGTTTGAAAGGAATCTGGTGGCTAATCAACGTGAACACCCCTCATGCAAATTTGGAATAGCCCCCGCCGAACCCATAGCCTCCCCAGCGCTCCTTTAGGTTGGTCGTGGCCTCACTCGTCAGATGAGTCTCTTGTAGTAGGGCTATCCCTAACCGCTTTCTGTTTAGGTATGATTCTATTCTGTTCCTACGAGGTAGGTGCCCAAACCCCGGATGTTCCAGGTTAACACTGTGACTTGCACTAGCATATTGATATTGAAACCCATTGCAATGTCAGCACCTACCGCCCTCATCATTTCCCTGAGAAACTACTTTACAATACCCCCTGGTAGCCTGGTTGGTGGGATTGATTCCCAATGGAACTGCCGACACCCACCCTCCCGCACCGCACTCAATTTCTTCTGGAGATCCCGCAACTATCCTAACCCCTGCCATTGTGGGCGGAAAAACAAACAGTAACAATAAACAACTGCTCCCAGCAGCTACCGTGGAGTTGTGGCGCTCAGGTGCCCCCCGGCCATCTGATCCTGTCCAGGCCATTTGGCACGAGGAAAGTGCTGGCAACTGGCCTGCACTGAACTTTCTGTGGGGTGGGTGTGGGTGCACTTTACTTGTGGCTCAGTGGGCTTGCTGTCCAAACCAAGGTTAAGTTAACAGTGCAGTGGTAGTATGTTATGGTGGGCTGCTACTGCAACTTCTTAGGTAACATGCATTTTGATCTGCCCCCATTTTCCCGCCTCCCTGGTCCCTTCTCGTTCAAGTAATGGGTTCACCGTCTCCCGCTAGGTTGTTAGGTTCCAGCCACATGTTGGCTGCCTCGGGTGTTTCTAGAAAAATCGCCTTCCCTTTGTAGAGCACCTTAAGGCAAGATAGGTAAAGTAACATGTATTTGAGGTTAAGTTTTCGAAGCCTCGCTTTCACTGGCACAAAAGAATTCCTGGCTCGTTGCACCACTGGCATGTAATCTGGGTAAATGGCAATCTTGGAGACACCATGCTTGATCTCCCTTCTTTCTCTGGAGTACCTGAGTATAATTTCCCTGTCTCGAAACTTCAGGATTTTTGCGATCATTGGGCGTGGGTGTGATCCAGGTGGGGGGGTCGCTTTTGCATAGACCTGTGGGCCTGCTCCACTGAGAAGCCCTAGGATAGGTTGCCGGCTCCAATCTCTTGCAACAGCATAGTTTCTACGAAGTCAGTGGGTTCGGGCCCTCCATGTCCTGCGGAATTCCTAAAATGCAAACATTGTTGCGGCAAGCACGCTCCTCCGCATCTTCTGACCGTGCCTCTAGGTGTGCCACTCTTTTCTCTAGTTCTTGGACTCTGCTTTTCAGACCTGGTCTCTGCGGTTTCTTGCAGACCAGCTTCCCTGGTGGACACCCTCTCCGCTAGGTTGCAAGCATCCTGGCGCATCAGCTGCATGTCGGATTTGACCTCATCTATTTTCGTGTCAATGAACGATCTAAGTGCTGCGATGGCTTGCAATACCTGGGCATCTTTAGTGTTGTCTGTGTTAGAGTGCGGCTCCTGTTGTGTTGGGGTTTCTGGTTGTTGCTGCTGCTTAGGTTTAACTGCAGAGAAGGACTCCATTATTGATGGTTTGGCTTTGTTTTTGGAAGGGGACATGTCCACTCGAGCTTGCGGGGCTGTTGCCGTGGTGTGTGATGGGTGGTGAGTTCCCAGGTTGTGTGCGGGTCTGCTACCCACAAGTGATGGCGTAGGAATTTGCATCCGGTTAACTGCGCTTCTGCTGTTCTCGTGATGGGTTGCTGCTGGTCAGCCTAAGTTAGCGTGATCGTTTGATAGAGCGCCCACTGTCCCCGCTCTCCTCCGAACTGCATGTGCCAGTTGTCCAGATGTTTGCGGGAAGGCGTCCAATGGTCGAGGACTCCGGTCAGGCGTATGTTGGTAGTGGTGTTCTGGGCCTCCCCGCACGACTTCAGTGGCCAGTAGTCTTTGCTCGTCTACATAGGGTGTGCTATTGTTGTACCTGGCGCACTCCTGGGTAGCTTTGGTTTCACCTGAGCGGTTGCTCCTGTGGGTGTGCGCCTTATGTCACTTGATCTGCTCCGAGGTGACCTCCTGGCTCTGCTGAGAGTTCCGGTGATGTGGCCACCATTGCGGGTGTAGTGTCGCGGCAAGGAGCCCCACACTGCAATGATTTGTATGCTCCCTTGCTGCCTCCTATTGTCCGCAATCATATATGAAGAGCCGGACCGCAGGGTGGGGGCGCCAGCAAGGATCTGATTGCTGCAGTTACTGATTGCTGGTCCTGCCGCCCTGCACCCACCCGTGGCTGCAAGTCAAGGGTCCCCACGAATAGTTAATACCATGGGTGGCTCTCCTTTCCTCACCATGGATAACTTCACAGGCACTAATATCAATTGGGCCACTTGGTCTCCCTTATGGATTGGTAACATGTTTTCACCACTATTTATGAGAATAACATTGATTTCTCCCTGATAATCTGCATCCACAAACCCTTGCAACACTTGCATGCCTTTCAAGGCTAATCCAGATCTAGGGGCAATAAATCCCATATGTTCTGATGGAATGTGTACCCCAATCCCTGTATCAATCACCACAATACCTCTAGGCTCAAGTCGGATTTCTTCTCTTGCATGCAAATCCACCCCAGCTGATTCAGGAGTCGCACGATAAGGGGCTAGTGCACCAGGAGATATTTCCCAATACAGCAGAGTTTTCACAGCTCTATGGGTTCTAAATCGTAATGCTGGTGTTAACATACACATCAATGGAGTCTCACTGTTCCAAATGGAACAGTTATGAAGTGTCTGAACCGTCTCCAGTACGCGTTCTCGCCACCCTTTCAAAGTACCCTATTCATTTTTATGCAACTGTGCCTTCAACAATCCATTCATTCTCTCAATTAATCCTGAAGCCTCAGGGTCATAGGGGACATGAAAGAGCCATTTGATTCCTTTTTCTTGACAATATTTGAAAACCAACTTTCCCTTAAAGTGTGACCCATCATCGCTCTGTATTTGAAAGGGAACACCATAGTACACAGCTACTTGGTTAATAATTTATTCATATTCAATTGTGTGACTCTTTTACATGGTAACACCATCAAATACCCAGAATATGTGTCTAAAATGGTACATGCATATTGACATCCCCTGCTAATGGGCATGGGACCGATGTAATCGATTTGCCAAATCTGTCCCAGCAATGTGCCTTGCTTCAATGTGTTTTGGACTATATGTGGACTAGTTCTTTGCTTCTGATGTTGACACATGGGACACTGTAGGATTATTGTTTTCACAATCTCTAACGGGATGCTGATTCCTGTGTCTTGTGCCCACTGGATAGTAGCTTTCTCTCTGAGATGCCCACTCTTCTGGTGGGCCCACTTAGCAGTCGCTTTCAAATCCTCTTCCTCGGCCCTTGCGTCCATAATCAAAAGTTTGAATGTTCATCTGCAACAGAATTGAACCACTGTTCCAATTAATCTGTTGCACAATGTGCGTCTACGTGATACACAGTTACTGTAGTATGCATTAGCATCTCAGCAATGTCTTGCCACAATTCCTTCCCCCATACTTCCTTAGCATGAATCTTCCATCCATTTTTCTGCCACGTAGGCAACCACATCACCAACCCATTCGCAACAGACCATGAGTCTGTATAAATGTAACAAAACCCGGGCTTCCCTTGTTTCAGAGCCTGATACACTGCATACAGTTCTGCAAATTGGCTACTCTTTCCTTTTCCAGAGGTGGTTAACACCTTTTTCAATTTGGGATTATAGGCTACAGCCTTCCAATGTCGCTCGTCTTCTAAATACTTGGCTGAGACGTCAGTAAACCAGGCATGTTCAACTTGCTCACTCGACAGCTCTCCATATGGGATTAACCATTTAACGGGAGAGTCACCAATGATCCCTTCTCCATCCGGTTCCAAGTCTGCTAGCGGAACCCCTGCCACTTGTTTGTGTAAATTCGTAATTTGGCTACTCCATCCTTTCCTGTTTTTGCACGATCTTGTATATACCATTTCGATTTGATGCCACTCGCCTCTTGTCCATGCCTAATCTGATTTGTTTTTGGGAAGGTCAGTACCCTTTGCATTATAGGTATTTCCAGTCAGCTCAATACATCATGGCCCACCGTCATTTGGTCTGTATCCACAATTGCCCAATAACAAGCCAATTGCTTTTAAAATGGCGTATATCTGTCACCAGTTTGAGGTAACTTGCAACTCCAAAACCCTAAAGGAACTTGTTTCCTGTCCTGTTTTTGCCACAAACTCTAGTTGGCATATGCATCTTGGAAGGATACATTTAGTTACACCTCTCCGTCCTGCAATGGCCATAAATCAAGTACTTTCTGAAGGGTGTCTTTGGCTAATTGGATAGCTTTATCTTGTTCCTCACCCCATTCACAATTGAATTTTTAGCGTGTTACTTTGTGAAGGGACGCCAGAATTTGTCCCAAATGGGGTATATATTGTCTCCAAAATCCAAACAGCCCAATAAACTGCTGGGCTTGTTTTTTAGTCTTTGGAGTTGAAAACCTGAGGATCTTTTGTTTGGCTTTGGGCACCATTTCGCAATGTCCATTGTGCCACTGAATTCCCAGGAAAATCGCGGCCTCTGCCGGCCCTTGTGTTTTAGACTCATTTATTTTCCATCCTTCCTTCCTTAAGCCGTCCATAATATGCTCTAGGTGCACTTGCACGCTATGCTCATCTTTCCCTTGAGTTAGTATATCGTCAGTGTAGTTTATGACCCGCACATCCGGTTTGCACAGAATTTTGTCCAAGTGTTCTGCCACCAGCCGGTGACAGATTGTTGGACTATGCATACAACCCATTGGTAAATGTTTGATCGTATATTGCCTCCCATTCCAGCAGAATGCAAACTGCTCCTGACATTCCTCAGCAAACGGAACGGTGAAGAAGGCATTAGCCAAGTCCAACACTGCTTACCATGTTTCCTCAAATTTTTGTACATTTTCAATTAAAGTCACAGCATCAGGGACTGTCGGTATTACCGAAGGAGTATGTTTATTCAACTCGCGATAATCAACAGTCATCCTGTAGCTTCCATCTGTTTTTTTAACACGCCAGATCGGATTGTTCCAAGCTGTGGTCACAAGACGCAACACACCGACCTCCACATACCATTTAATGGTTTCTAAAATCTCCTTTTGCCCCCCGGGAATCCAATATTGTTTCATGGACACTCTTTTAGTGGCGATCAGAACCTGCACCGGGGGCATCTTTAATTGTCCCACCACCACGGGGGTACAGGTGTACGCACTGACCCCAAACTGATAGAGTTTACCTCCCAATCCGAGTGTCAGTCCTTCCAGATTGTCAAATCCAATAATATATTCAGGAATCAGGACAACCAGTCCTGGATGAGTGTCCCTCTTTAGACTTCCGATTTTCATATCTATGTTTGAACGGCAGGGGTCTCTTTGCCCCCCAACCCAGTAATCGTGAAATGTTGCCCCTTAAATCTCAAAGGATTTCCATGTATTAATGAGGCCTCTGCCCCGGTATCAAGCGTTGACCTCCTGTATGTTTCCTGATTGCCAAAATAATTTACACTTTCACATGAGGCCGTCTGTCTACCTTAATTTGGGCATTTGTTATCAGAGTTTGACCATCATCCTATTCATATTTTAAGTGCATGTTTTTGGATTCCATCTCTACCATCGCACTTATCATTTTCCTCAAATCAGCATATGTCGGCTGGGATTGCATGGACATGCCTAATGACACATCTCCCTTCTCAGGTGGCGATACTAAAGAATCCTACTCCCTCTCAGGTTTATGCACTTCTTGGCTTTTCACCGGTTTATAACGCTCTTTTCCATCCAAACCCCGCTTTTTTATACAATTGATACATTTCCTGTGTTTCAATCCCATCAATATCCCCTTATGGTACCCCATCTTTCAGTAACGCTCGGAACATATCCTTTCGGGATACGCGTGAATCACGGCTATCAAACCTCTTCCCAGGAGTGCATCTTTCACTTTGCCCCTCCCTCTCTCGATCTCAGGGTCTTTCCTCTGTCTTTTCCCACTCTCCCAAATCCACCAATTGTTTGATGGCATCCACCACCTCATCCGTTACTTTACAGTCATTCACACCAGTAGGGTCATCTTATATCCGGGGGGGGGGGTGGTTCGAATAATACTATTTCTAGCCAAATCAGATAACTCTACTAACCCCATATGTTTGGGATCATCTAAATGGATTGCCTTCTTCATGGCATGTTCCCTCACTCTTTGAATAGCCTCTTTGAACATGCACTATTTCTTATCCTCGGTCGGCCAATCTGAGGCGATAGGATACTTACGATTACATCCTTGGGCCGCTAATTGCAGCAAGGACATTTGAACCTCTCCCCCATCGGCCTCTTGCGGAGAGCCCACACACTGAATCTCCTGTATTGGACTTTCTGCATCAAAGGTAAAATCTGTGCAGAGTCCGTCGCATCTACGTGAAGACCCGCCGCCCCTCCATCAAGTAACCTGACCATCCAGGTCAGCAAGGGTTCTCCGGCCCTCTGCTTTAACCGGATGACTATTTCCCCAATTTCTTGCTGTGAATAATCCTCAAGTGCAGTCATATCCACCACCCCACCACCGGGATTATTGGGATTATGACCCATCCTTCGTCGTATCACTGGGTTAACGACCACCTCTTTATGATTAGTTTCCGATTGGGGTATAACTTCTGGTTCTGAACCACTCACTGTATTAGTACTATCAAATACATCTCCATCCCATGTCAAGGAGTTCCCCCCTTCTCACCTGAGTTCGATCTTTGCTGGATTTCTTGGTCGATGCCTTCTTGCGGACGGATCGGGTCTTGAATAAGGCTGCACGAGTCTCTTCCGACTCCAGCGTGCGTTCAAAGTTCCGGGATGCAAAGATCCACGAATCCGGGAAATTTACAGAGTGCGCCACTCAGCACACGAGTCCAGGAATCAAGAAAGGAAGGAAAGGGACTAGGAATGGGGTTGGCTGGGAAAGAACCAAGGAAAACAATACCGTGAGCTACGGAGCACACGTCTGGTCGCTACTTCGCAATAGCATTGAGACGCGCGGAGCCGCAGGAGGCGTGGTCTTTTAATAGAACACGCTACGTCCAACGTGTAGAGTGAGGAAGGTGTTTCACAGTGGACGGCCATGTTGGGAGTACCAGGGAGTGTAAGCCTCGTTGAGACAAGGACCAGGAAGTCCAAAAGGGGCATGTTCTGTAGGTCATGACAGCATGCCTCTTCCGAAGACCCGTTCCTCCGGGTTTGCCCGTGTATATAAGGTGAAATCTTCTGAGCAGTCGATGGGCTTTGAGATTAGAAAGTGGTTCCCAGGTTCTTTCACTAGGAGGATATCCTTTCCATTCAACCAGGTATTGAAGCTGACCCCGTTTATACCTGGAGTCACATATTCGGGATACTTCATATTCCAATTGGTTGTCGACCATCAGAGGAGGAGGTCGGCAGGATTTCCAGGGTGGATTTGGTGTAGGGTTTTAATAAGGATGTGTGAAATACTGGGTGAATTTTCTTCCAAAAATCTGGTAATCTGATCCGGTATGAAACTGGAATGATAATTTCCTTGATGGGAAATGGACCATAGTATCGAGGGGCCAACTTGTTTGGCCGTAGATGTCGGGGTAGTAATTTCGAGGACAACCAGACTTGATCACCAATTGCATAAGAAGGGCCTGGTCTTCTTTTGGAATCCACAACCTCTTAGTCTGTGTTCTGGCCATCTCTAAGTTTTCTTTGGCCTCCTGGTGTACGTTGATGAGGGTTTCTATCCAGGAGTCGACAGTAGGTACTGGTGTAGGATGAGGGAGAACAGAGGGTAGAACCGATGGATGGAAACTTTGGCTACAATAAAAGGGACTGGTCTTAAGTGCTGAATGATCAGAATTGTTGCAGGCGAATTCAGCCACGGGTATCAGGAGCGACCAGTCATCCTGAACCTTGGTGGCAAAACATGGAAGATACTGCTCCAGGGTCTGATTAGCACGTTCTGTGGCCCTGTTGGTTTGGGGATGATAACCAGATGAGAGGGCGTGTTGAATTCCCAAAATGCGACAGAGATGTTTCCAGAATTGAGAGACGTATTGAGGTCCTCGATCAGATATGATCTTGGAAGGAAGTCCATGCAAACGGAATATGTGTTCCAGGAAGATTCTAGCAAGCTCGGACGAGGATGGTTGCTTACACAGGGGTGTAAAATGAGCCATATGAGTGAACAAGTCTATGGTTACTATGATGGTCGTGTATCCTCGGGAAGGTGGTAATTCCACAATGAAGTCTGTAGCAATGACTTCCCATGGCCTTGTTGGCAGTGTAGGTTGCAGTAGAAGACCCGCCGGTCTCTTGTTATCATGTTTATTTTGACTACAGATAGTACAAGCTTTGATGTACTGATGTACGTTGGTCTTCATTCCAGGCCACCAAAACTGTCTTTGTATGAGACAGAGGGTGTTGGTTATGCCACGATGTCCGGAGTGAAGGGTATCATGACAGAGGTTTATTATTCTTTGTTGTAATTTCTGTGTAGGGCCATCACTTTCTCTGCCACTAAAATGTCCCACACCTAAATACACCAATGAGCGAACAATGGCACTCTTCCATCCACGGGCGGCCATGATTCTTGTGGCAAGCAAAAGTTATTTGACCAGCTGCGCAGTGAACCCTGGCTTAGGATATATGTCCTCAACCGATCATTCCAGGAGGACAACCAACGGATCAGCTGGCAGGTCCACCCCAGAGATTTCTTTAATTAAAGCCAGAAAGGTCCCCTAGAAGGTATTGTTGCGAACCAGAAGAAGGACTCGTGTAAACGAAGTTTAATTTAAATAAAAAGAAAAAACTCCTAACTTGTCCTACAACTATGAGGGCGTTGCCGTACCTAGCAAAACAAAAGGTTTTTAGGTGGTATTTGTATAGCACCTGCTGCCATTGGTATGGCCCTGAAGCACTGTGAGGATGAACGCCCTTTGGAAGACGGTAGTCTGTGTTGAAAGGAGTGATAAAACGCGTGTTTGTATTTATAGCCAGGTAGAGAATGGTTACAACTCTAAAAAGCAGCCCATATTACAACGGTGTGAGGAACTGGTGATGTGTCAAATTGTCAGAGTCAAGTTATCTGAAATACTCATCCAAAATTGTGCATGGGACTCAGCTATGGGTCGTAGCGCCCGGGGGTCGATGGTATTGTATGTTTAGGGCAAGGTATAGACAAATAGCGTGCATCATCAAAGGTGCACTGCTATGTGAACAGCTGGAGCACATTTTCTGTGTTACTCAGCTGTATTCTGTGGGACGCATTGCACAAGGGCCCTGTGAAGGACTAAAGAAAATTAGTTTGTCATGTGGGCATATCATATAGTTGTTGGAAGGAGTGCTATGATCCACCTAACTGACTCCTCTTGTGTGCCTGAATTCCTCGTGCGGATGGGTTGTATTTACTGCTCTATTTGGGTGTGAGATCCAGACTAAGTGTGCTAGGGTGGAAAGGGAAGAGCTAGGTTTTTAGTGCCTTCCTGAAGGCAAGGTGGACCTCTAAGCGGCTGAAGGCTAATGGGATGGAGTTAGAGATTGTGGGTGCTTGGACTGAGCAAGAAGAACCCCCATATGGGTTGATCTTGTCGCTGGAATGACTAGAAGAAGCACTGAACCTGATCTGAGGTTTCTTTTAGGCCAGTAGTGTGTGAATTTATGTTTCAGGTATTCTAGTCCTTTGTTGTTAAAGGCTTGATGGGTGATGCACATCACCTTGCAGGAGGATCCCCATCCTATCAGAAGCCAGTGAAGGACACAGTTGGTGTTTTTCTGAGCTGCAATGCAGGGGCCCTGAGTATAGGCCGTTAGCATAGTCTAAATGTGAAAGGATGATAGCAATGATTGTAGAGACTCTGTGTGGGATGGGAAGGAAAAAGGCGGCGGAGGATATATATGTGTAAGTAACAACATTATACCACAAAGTTGATGTGATGTGATAGGGTCAAGTCTGCGTCCATAATTCATACAGAATTGTTACTGTGTTAGAGGTGGGAGGAGGTAGGTCTAGGAAGAGCGGCCATGGGGTGGCCATCATCCAGTATTCGATCTCTGAGTGGCAGGTTGTGAGATCGGGAGGTATAGATACGGGGCTGTTTGGGATTTTTAAGATGGTTTGGGATTTTGTTTTGAAAATCAAAAATGTGTATTGCCATTTTAGTTATAACAGCATAGAACAATCACAATGCATTTCTCAATATCCCCTCTGTAAAACTCCCCCCCCACATCCACCCCCATGCTATGGATCTTTGCACAAAATTCCCCCAAAATGTGGACACATTGTGATATCTCTTCCCACAGTCAGGGTTCTCCTTCTGGGTACGCCCAAAAGCAGGGCGAATGAACAACTCCCTAATTCTCCACCATAAATTTCAGGTCTCTCAGTCAATGATTCACCCCCTTCCAATCCCATCCGCCCTTCTCTCTCAGTCCTTCCGATCAGCCCGCCCATATTTCGCAAAGAAAGGGAGCCACGCACCCTCAATGTTGGTCCTGGATTCCGCCAAGAGGTGAGTTAGGTGCTCCATGTCATATATGGCCCGGATCTTGGAAACCTATTCCTTCTCCCCAGGCATTCGTGAGTTTCTCCACATTTGGGCCAGACAACATCATGCAGCAATCGGCATAATTTGAGACATGTGGCCTTGATCAACTTCAGGCTCCTCATCCGTACTGAATCCAAAGAGAATAAGCCGTGGGGAGAGGTCTCGCTGAGTTCCATCTACCCCCTTCATCCAAGACAAAACATCCCCCCTATATGCCTGCACCTTGGGGAACCTCCACCACATGTGAATATAATCTTTTTTTTCTTCTTTTTTTTGTTATTGTATTTGGTTCACAAAAATGAAAAAGTTAACATTTCTTTAGAACCTTTACAATTATTAATCAACCAATGACATTTAAAATTCCCAAAATGTGAATATAATCTCTTTTCACTGTGGCACTTCCAACAAAGCGGGTTGTATACTTCACTCATCCAAGCTATCCTAACTGGGGGATAATGCCACCTATGTAGCAATTTCAGAGCCTGATGTCTATATTGCAGTGGCGTGGTAGAGTGATGGGCTCGCCTGCACATTTGGGTCCAGAGTGTGTCCTCAATAGCTCTACCTAGGTCAGGTCCCCAGTGTAGTCTCAAAGGGGGTGGTGCCTTGGAACCGCCAAGAGAAGTAATTTATATCACCCCTCTGGGCACTTTCTGTGTAAACAGGAATCGCTCAAAGTCTGTCAATTCCCTCTCAAGATTTTCCCCCCGCCTTTCTTTGGTCAGGACCCCCTTCAGTTGCGGGAATCGAAAAGGTGATAGTCTACGTAAACCCAAGTGCTACTCCAGTCCCTCCAGGGATATGAAAGCATCACCCACCCATAATTGCCCCGCCCTAGTAAGCCCTGCCTCGTACCAGGACTGGAATGCCACAGGATCCCCAATTTCATCCCTGAGAGGGGGTGCCCATGTACAGCTCAGCTGTGACGGCTATGTTGTTAGCCATCTGCTAGCCCATCCTTCTTTCAATACAAATCACAGAGCCTCCAAAACCGGGTGGCGCAGGACCCTGTTCGGAATGCAGTCTTTAGGAACCCATAACCACTCATCTAGCGTGACCGGGGCTAGTACTTCGTTATTCATTGCTACGCACTGTTTCCCTGATCTTGGTTTGAAGTGTTCCCCCAAGACTCGCAACTGAGTCGCTTTATAGTATGTAGCGAAGTCCGGAAATCCCACTCCCCCTTGCTCCTTAGGCCTGGTCAATATCCCATAAGAGATCCTGTGTTTCTCCCCCCCCCCAGAGGAACCGCACCATGTATCGATTTATTTCAGACAAAAAGGACACGGGCACTGGAACGGGTAGCATTTTGAACAAAAATTGAAATTTAGGGGAGAACCACCATATTAATGGAATTTAGCCGTGCCACCCAAGACGACCGCAGGCCCACCCATCTCTCGTTTCACCGCCGTCCATGGGGGAGAAAATTACTGGAGAAAAGATACCCAGAGTGCCGTGTCTCCTGTACCCCCAAATAGCAAAACCTTTCCCTCTGCATTCTAAATGGGAGCCCATCCACATATATCTGTTCCTCAACTGACAACCCCACAACTGTGAACATCACCAATTTCCCCAGGTTTACTTTAAAGCCTGACAACTTCCCATACCGCTCCAAACTAGTCAACACATGGGGGACCGATTGAGACGGCCTAGTAATATAAAGTAGCGCATCATCTGCGAAAAGGCTTGTCTTGCAAGGTACCCCCCTAACATAACCCCTCTGATGTCCTCATTGCCCCTGACGGATGCCGCCCACGGAACCATCACCAGCGCCATATAGCAACGGGGAGAGAGGGCACCCCTTACGTGTACCCGGCCTTAGCGGGAAGGGTCCTGATTCATTCCCGTTGACCACAACCTTAGCCGTGGGCTCTGAGTATAGGGCTGACAGCCTCCCCATCCACCGTGGGCCCATTCCTCCACCGATCTAGCGTACAGCCCCTCTTAGTACTCTGCAAAGCAGCCCGCTATGTTTCCCCCTTCCTTCCGGATCTGACCTCCTTCATCACGGATTCCCTCCACCCTCCTTTCCACTCTGTAACCCCTCACCTTGTTTGCCAGAAGAGTCCCCACCGTATCCCCCTTTTTGTAGTATCTGTTGGGTGTACCGTATTCGCTTAACAACCTCCCCAATCAGGACTATGTGAAGTTCCTGTCTCTTGTCCCTCATATTGCTCAATAGGGCCCCCCTAGCTGCATCTCGTTGATTCACTTGTAGGCGGGGGGCTCTTAATTCCCCACGCAGTCTGTTTTCAATCTGTGACCTTTCATGTTTCTTCCGGGTTCCCTCTGCAATCAACAGGCCTGGGAAGGTGGCCTTAGCCGCCTCCCAGACTGTTGCCATACCCGTCTCCCGATTGTCATTGGTGTCAAAATAAGTCTGGACCTCCCTCCTCAAAGTCCCCAAAAACCTGGTCTCTCAACAGGGCGTCTTTGTACCTACATCTATAACTCCGCTTAATCTCCGGCAGTCGATAATCTGCCACCACTAGTTCATGGTCTGACCATGTGATGGCCTCTACCCACTGATTCCTCACCTCACCGTCCTGTTCCATTGGTGCCAGCAGGAAATCGATCCTTGTGTATGACTGATGTGGGGGGGGAGAAAAAACGTATATCCCTGGGTCCCGGCCAAGATCTTCCCCACACATCTACCCAAAAGTGTTCCTGAAGCAGATCCCTCAGGGCGAGATTGTCCCTTGTCTCCCCTCTCGTCCCCAGTCCTCTCGCAGACCACCAGTCCATCTTGGGATCCCATATCAAATTGAAATGCCCCCCCAACAGCGTCTCTCCCTGCGCCCATTCATCCATTACCCTAAACACCTGACGTATGAATCCCACCTGTCCTGCATTGGGTGCGTAGAGGGTGGCTAGCGTCACTCATGTCCCTTTGCACGTGCCCTTTATGCCCAGAAACGTCCCCCAAAACCCCTCCTGACCTCTATCCCGATGAAACGAAATGACTTCCCCAGCAGTATACCCACACTTTCCTTCTTGGTTGACCCACGAGGCTCGAAGCCTCATCAGCGAACAGATTCCATAGCATGCCCCACTCCCCCCCCCCTTGCACTCTACATTCTCGTCAACTTTATAACTCAAACCCAACTGTGTGCCTGACCCTGTTCCCAGCAGCCTTAAACATCCTAACTCAACTCAACTGCAGTCAGTCCTATTAAGAGCCATCCCTATTGAGGTCCTCAGTCATGGTCAAAGTGCCACATTGAGGACGTAGGTATACAACTCAGTCTCTCCTCTCGCCCTCTCAGGTGTCATCCCTCCGTGAGGGCGGGGTATTCAGCTTCTGATATTTCCGCCCTCCTTTTGCCCTTTGCTTTCCCTGCAATGATTCCGGGCCTCTGGGTCCCCGATCAAGGTTCGATCTTTGCCTGCCATGTTCCGAAGCAGGGCCCTCTTGGCTTCTGACCAAGACCTCTGTGACTTGTTGTATGTCCTCTTCAGCAACCAGATGGTGTCTTTTGCCCTCCCATTCAAACACCAGTGAAAAGGGGTATCCCCAGCAGTATTTCACCCCCATTTCCTGTAGCCATCTCGTCAGAGCTCCACATTTCTTTCTCCGCAGGAGCGTGTATGCCGTGAGGTCTTGGAAGGTGGCCACCCTTAAGTTCTCATAGTTTATTTCCTTCAGGCGCTTTGCTTTCTTGAGGATTTTCGCTTTATCTCCATAGTAGTGGATATGATATGATATGATAGGTTATTTATAACGCGCTTAATACCCAGAGGTTTCTAAGAGCGGACCCCGGGATCGAACCTGTGTTGCTCCGTGTCGTCTTGCTCCCAAGGCGCGCACGTTGCCACTGAGCTATCCTCCCGAGACTAGGATGCATGCAAGGACCGAGCGGGGGTCCCTAGCATGTCACGACCAATTTCCTTGAACCCCCCGGGCAGGCCCATGGGCCAGGAGGGGTCTCAGTTCGGGCCCCCAACAAGTTTAGGCATCCTTGGCCAAGGCCCTCTTGGGGCAAGTCCAGGCTCATACTTAATGAGACTTGTGCTTGGTGCTGGGGACTACTTTTTCAATGCCAGTCAACATGGAGGCATCCACATAGTTTGGCTCCTGGGAACCAAGCTATGCGGTCTAGTGTTTTGGGTGTAATAGCCTAGGGACTACTTTTCCTGGACTATTTTTCGTGAGGCTATTTAAACCACACCCGATTGGAAGAACACGCTTCGCGTTACTTTGCGATCCAGCAACGTGACGCTCACCGTGTTCTGCAGCATCTGCAAACCTCGGATGAACCGCACCTGAAAGGACAAAAGGACATCGTTATTAGCAGCAGCTTACCTGAGATTCCACGTTAGCTGTCCTCTGCACCTGCGAGCAGCATCCAAGGAACAGCGTGCCTCCTGGATTGTCGAACCTGCAAGAGAGAAAAGAGACATTAGACAATACATTTCAGCCGGCAGCTTACCTCAAGTCACCCCTCGATCAGCACCGCTCTGGAACTCCTTGCTCCGGTGAACACCACAATCTGCGGGAGCAAAAGACAACAGGTTAGCAAGGCAAGACATCATCATAGCAGTGCGCAAGCACTCACCTACCGCATCAAGGCGCTCTCGAAACACCATCACTCGCCGGTGAGTCCAAAACCAGCCAGCGTTCCACAGCGGACTTCCGCGCACCTATAGAGAGAAAAAATACATTAGTAAATCAAGGAAAGGCTTACAGTATACAGTAATAAGACCTACCTGAGAGACTCTAAAAGGGCTGCATCAGTGAAGTAACTAGATCGCATTCGCCCACAGAGGACAACGCGCCCCTGCCAAGAAGGCAGGACGGAGAGCATGCCAAAACACAAAACAAGGTGAGGAAAGGTCCGGGAGGGACCGCAGGCATACCGGGTGTTGGGAGGCTCTTACCCCTGTTGCCCAGACTTGAATATTGCCCACCTGTTTTCCAGGCAGAACTTCCCCGCTGATAAATCCAGGGAGCGACCGAGAGGGGTACCAGAGTCCCGGCAGCTGGGTGGCGTCCCCGTGGATACCAGGTGAGCGTAACAGAACGCGAAGCCTACCGAACCTATCCACCTGGGCGCCATGGAAACATCAGAATTAGACCAATTAGCCCAATTGTTGGGAGAGCTTCGTGCCGAGGTTCACTCGGCCAGACAGGAGACTAACGCTCTTCGGAGAGACTTAATGGTGACTAAAGAGCGTACCGAAGACATTAGCAGGCAAGTCTTGCAATCCTAAGCGGGTCAAACGCCTCTACCTGGGAGCAACCCACCAATGCAAAATCCTGGCATGTCAACCACAGCCTCACCTCCGGTACAAGTCATGTTAAGAGGTACAGTTCCTTTGGCACCACCGGAGAGGTTTGCTGGAGATCCACGAAAATACGCAACTTTCATGAATCAATGTCGCCTCCATTTTCTTTGCAGGCCGGGAGCATTCCCAAATGACCAAGCCCGGGTAGCTTTTGTTTTATCATACCTAAGTGGCAGTGCCGCAGATTGGTCGGCACTGTTGGTATCCCATGATGACCCTTTATTACATAACTTTGGGAACTTCCAGAGGGAGATGGAAAAACTCTTTGCTCGCCATACCCGAGAACAAGCTGTGGACAATGAACTTCTTTCCCTCAGACAGGGGAATCAGGACCTACTAACGTATATCGCCACTTTCAACCGATTGGTTGCTGAAGCGAGGTGGCCTGAAAACAAAAGAACCACGCTGTTTCACCGAGGCCTACGAGGCGAACTAAAAGACGTCCTAGCTCAAGTGGTTGACCCTCCCAGGGATTGTTCAGAATTCATAGACTTGATAGTGCAACTGGACAACCGGTTGCAAGATCGAAAGGCACACCGTTCGAAAATGGACCTACGGCCAGTGTATGCTAGGCCTAGAGACAATGCACCTCGACTACAAGAGAATACTGTGGAACCCATGCAAATCGGAGGGGTAAGGCCCCCTCGAACAAAACTAGAACGAGATAAAAGGAGGCAACTACAACTATGTCTGTACTGCGGAAAGTCAGGGCATTTCCTGAAGGACTGCCCAGTAAAACCTCAGAGGAAGGTCGTTGGAGCCACCAAAAAGGATGAAGAGAAGGAGTGTCAGTCGGGAAACTGCCTAGCTCGTCAAACTTAGAGGTCCGTTTGTCGAGTAAGGGAAATGAGCCACCGACCTCACACTTTGTAATTCTGGTGATCTTAATCAATAACCAACGGTCGTCAAGAATGCATGCCATTGAGGCATACATCGACAGCAGAGTAGTTGGGAACTATATAGATCAGGACTTAGCTGCAGAGATGGGGCTTCCCCTATGTTCCAAGCCGACTACAGACAAGGTAACCACAGTGGATGGAACTGAAATCGCTTCTGGACCCGTAACCCAGCGCACACCTGAAATAACCTTGCTGTGCCAGAATGGACACCGAGAGCTTATTTCGTTCGATCTCATCAAGGCACCTCAATTCCGGCTTATGCTAGGGATGCCATGGTTAATCGCTCACAACCCTTTGATTGACTGGCGGGCAAGAAAATTAACCTTTACCAGCAACTGCTCTCCAGCCCGTTATTACCAAAGACCAAAACCCGCTTTCAGTATCTCTACGACTCCAGAAGTGGCAACTTGCCTGAAGAATACCAAGACTTCCAGGATGTATTCCAGAAGGACCAAGCAAACACGCTACTCCCGCACAGGCCCTATGACTGCCAGATTGACCTTGTTCCCGGTGCTCAGGTTCCTTGTGGCAGGATTTATGCTCTCGCGGAACCCTAAAACCTTCATCTGAAGGCTTATTTAGACCAGTACCTCGCAAACGGATTCATCCGCCCATCCAAGTCCCCTGCAGCCAGTCCTTTGTTCTTCTTACCGAAAAAAGAAGGGGACCTAAGAACCTGTATTGACTATCGCGCATTAAACCAGATCACTGTAAAGAACCGTTACCCCTTGCCCCTCATCCCTGAGATGCTGGACCAGGTCAAAGATGCCCAGATTTACACCAAACTGGACCTTCGAGGAGCATACCACCTGGTGCGGGTCAGAAGCGGAGACGAATGGAAAACTGCTTTCCGCACCAAATATGGGTTGTTCGAATATCAAGTCATGCCCTTTGGGTTATGCAATGCCCCTGCAGCGTTTCAGTATTTTATGAATGACGTCTTGAGAGAGTTAATAGATGTCTGCGCCCTAGTGTACATAGACAATATCTTAGTGTTCGCAACTTCAAAACAGGATCACGTCAAGCACGTCCGTTCAGTCCTCTCCAAGCTCTGGGAACCATGTTTATATGCAAAACTGGAAAAGTGTTTTTTCCACGTCACCGAAGTTGAGTTTCTGGGTTTAATTCTTACACCGGGAGGCATCAGAATGGACATACATAAGGTGGACTCTGTTTTGAAATGGCCATCACCAACATCCGTAAAAGGGGTACAAAGTATGTTGGGCTTTGTGAATTTCTACCGCCGGTTCATACCAGATTTCTCACAGGTTGTACACCCGATCACCACCTTGTTAAGTAAGAATAATAAAACATTTGCCTGGACCGAAGAAGCAGAAAGAGACTTTCAGGACCTCAAGAAAATATTTACCTGTGCGCCAATCCTGCGACATCCTCGCCCCGATCTCCCCTATATCGTGGAGACAGACGCTTCCAGCATAGCAATGGTAACTGTCCTCTCGCAAAGAGACCCAGTAACAGGCCAGCTACATCCAGTGGCCTTTTGGTCGAAGAAATTCTCCCCCCTGGAGATGAATTATGCCATCACGGATAAGGAATTTTTGGCGATCAAGTCCACCTTTAAGGCCTGGCGGCATTACCTTTTGGGGGCCAGACACACCATCACAGTTATCACAGATCACTGAAACCTGCAATATCTTAAATCAGCCAAAGCCCAGTCATCACGCCAATTGCGGTGGGCCCTTTTCTTCGCCGAATACGACTATGTCATCCCTTTTCGACCAGGGGCCAAGAATGGAAAAGCTGACGCACTCTCTTGCACAGGCACTGATGACCTGGTATATACTACTCCAGATCCAGTCCCCATCATACCGGAAGACAAGATCTTGGGTCTCACTATGGCCTTAACCCAAGCTGAACTTAAGAACAAGATTCAACAAATTATGAACCCAGACACCCTCCTCGCCTGGCAAGCACAAGGGGAACAATATTCCATTAAAGATCATTTATCTTTTTTTAAGGATTGGTTGTACATACCCGCCAAAGACTTACAACAACAGATTGTTGCTAGTTACCATGATTCCCTGATCGAAGGGCACCCAGGAATCACCAAGACTCTGGCCAAAGTAAAACAAAACTTCTGGTGGCCAGCCTGGCGCAAAGATGTCATTCAGTATGTTCTGTCCTGCGGAGTCTGTGCGCAAAACAAGTCGCAGAAACAAAAACCATCCGGTCTTTTACAACCTTTAGACATTCCACCCACTCCCTGGCACACTCTTTCCCTCGACTTCATTATTGACCTGCCTCCTAGTCAAGGACTTAACACCATCCTGGTGGTAGTGGATTTATTCTCTAAGATGGTGCATTTTTTCCCACTCAAAGGCCTCCCTGACGCACCCACTTTAGCCAAGGTATTCCTGAACGGTATTGTAAAACTACATGGCTTCCCTTCACTCCTGATCTCCGATCGAGGTAGCCAATTCATCTCCAACTTCTGGAAGAAATGTTGTACTATGGCACAAATTGACGTCAGGCTATCCACTAGCCATCACCCCCAAACAGACGTTCAGACCGAGAGGACCAACCAGACCCTCGAACAATACCTACGGTGCATGTTACACCATGAACTAAGAGACTGGAAAGATTTGCTATGGATAGCCGAGTACGCATACAACAACTCCTTGCACTCCAGTACCGGGCAAACACCATTTTATATCCTTTATGGCAGACACCCACGCACCTCAGAATTGGATGTCCCAACAAGCTTGGAAATTCCAGCAGTAAAAACTCTTCACACCAACATCACTCAGGCTTTTAAAAAGGCCCAAGAACACCTTAACCTCGCCAAAGAAAAACAAAATAAATTTGCCGACCAACACCGAAAAAAAGGCCCCAGACTATCAAATAGGAGACAAGGTTTGGTTAGCTACCAAGTTTGTACCCATCAAGGGAACCCAGACTTTTCAACCCAGGTATTTAGGTCCTTACACCATCAAGGCAATTATCAGTCCAGCGGCCGTCAAACTAGATTTACCACCTAACCTACAGATTCAACCAGTATTTCATGGATCCCTACTAAAACCAATGCAACGCGGTACACGGGTTGAGACGCCACCAAAACCCATACTTATTGACGGGGAACCAGAATTTGAAGTCAGAAGCATCTTGGATTCCAAGTATTCAAGGGTAAGGTTATATTACCTAGTCGATTGGAAAGGATTCGGACCCCAAGACAGATCCTGGGAACCCTGTGAAAACAATCATGCACCACGTTTGCTCAGAAAATTCCATCGCAGCTTTTCAACTAAACCAGGGCCGGACAGAAGGAACGGCTTGAGAGGGGCCTTGGGGGGGAGTGCTGTCACGACCCATTTCCTTGAACCCCCGGGCAGACCCATGGGCCAGGAGGGGTCTTGGTTCGGGCCCCCAACAAGTTTAGGCATCCTTGGCCAAGGCCCTCTTGGGGCAAGTCCTGGCACCTTTGGCGCCATGCTTGTACTTAATGAGACTTGTGCTTGGTGCTGGGGACTACTTTTTCAATGCCAGTCAACATGGAGGCATCCACATAGCTTGGCTCCTGGGAACCAAGCTATGCGGTCTAGTGTTTTGGGTGTGGTAGCCTAGGGACTACTTTTCCTGGACTATTTTTCTTGAGGCTATTTAAACCACGCCCGATTGGAAGAACACGCTTCGCGTTACTTTGCGATCCAGCAACGTGACGCTCACCGTGTTCTGCAGCATCTGAAAACCTCAGATGAACCGCACCTGAAAGGACAAAAGGACATCGTTATTAGCAGAAGCTTACCTGAGATTCCACCGTTAGCTGTCCTCTGCTCCTGCGAGCAGCATCCAAGGAACAGCGTGCCTCCTGGATCGTCGAACCTGCAAGAGAGAAAAGAGACATTAGACAATACATTTCAGTCGGCAGCTTACCTCAAGTCACCCCTCGATCAGCACCGCTCTGGAATTCCTTGCTCCGGTGAACACCACAACCTGCGTGAGCAAAAGACAACAGGTTAGCAAGGCAAGACATCATCATAGCGCTGCGCAAGCACTCACCTACCGCATCAAGGCGCTCTCGAAACACCATCACTCGCCGGTGAGTCCAAAACCAGCCAACGTTCCACAGCGGACTTCCGCGCACCTATAGAGAGAAAAAAGACATTAGTAAATCAAGGAAAGGCTTACAATATACAGTAATAAGACCTACCTGAGAGACTCTAAAAGGGCTGCATCAGTGAAGTAACTAGATCGCATTCGCCCACAGAGGACAACGCGCCCCTGCCAAGAAGGCAGGACGGAGAGCACGCCAAAACCCAAAACAAGGTGAGGAAAGGTCCGGGAGGAGCCGCGGGCATACCGGGTGTTGGGAGGCTCTTACCCCTGTTGCACAGACTTGAACATTGCCCACCTGTTTTCCAGGCAGAACTTCCCCGCTGATAAATCCAGGGAGCGACCGAGAGGGGTACCAGAGTCCCGGCAGCTGGGTGGCGTCCCTGTGGATACCAGGTGAGCATAACAAGCATCCCCACCAGCCCGGTGGACTCTGTCCATTGTGATCCTTTCAGCTTCCTCCGTTACCAGGACCAACCTTATTATGTCTTGCACTTTATGCTCCAGGCCAGCCGGGGTCTCGCCCTCCTCCTCCAGCAACCTAAAGATTCTGAGGTTGTTTTGGCGCTCACAGTTTTCAATGTCATCCACTGGAGGCGTAGCTCATCCTCGCGCCTCTCCATTCCCATGAAGTGGGCCTACATCCGTGTCTCTAAGAGCCCTGTTGACGTTGGTGGGCCTCCACCCCATCCATTCTGTCTTCTACCGTGGTCACCTTTGCCGTTTGGTCTGCTAGTTTCGCCCCCATATCCGTTCTCATATCTCTAATCTCTTCCATGATGGTCAGGATGTCAGTCTTTATGGATCCCAATTCAGAGGGTGGCACATGTGCTCCCTCTTCCACCATCACTGTATCTTCTGTACCTTATTGGAATTTCGCCAGGGCCTCCCTCCAGCTCATAAGGCCTCTACCTCTCACCTCTTGCGTACGCCAGGAGCCTTGACTGCAACTCCCCTATTCTGCAAGCACTGTTTCCAGTGCTGAATCTTCCTGTGGGACCAGGAGCACCCAAACACCCCCTATTCCCGCAGCAACTTCCCCAGGTATCCGGAGATGTGTGTGGGGGGCCAGCAGCTCTCTAGCCAAGCCACAGGGGCTTCAGTGAGTGCCTCCCACTTTCAGGAGCATCCCCGGGATGGGCTACTGCGTCTTCACAGATGCGCCAGAGAGAGTCCCTCTCAGTAGGCAGAGTTCTCACGCCTTACTGCTTGTACTATGTTCTGAGCCTGCTTCCTCTCCGGGACCGGGTGGTATCAGCGAGTCGAAGTGCCAACCGCCAGCCTCCAAGGCCTAGTTTCCCCCCTCTCCTTTGTATTTCACTGCAGCTACCTGGGGCTAGGCCCCATTGAGAGGTCCCTCCCGACCAGCTTCATGGTGCAGTCAGGCACTCCTGGGTCTATTGTTCACCACCCTATGTCCAGGGCTTTATTTTCCTTACTGGGGGCAGCTGCTCATGGATGTCTACTTATGCAGCCCAGGTGTGGAGAGTCCATCAGCCCTGGGCCACTCACCGGTGCTGTTAGCTGCCCCAGTTGATTCTCAGTGAGCTCCCTGAATATCTCCCCCGCAGTCTGTATGGAGTGTTGCCCCCAGAGTCCTTCCACCTCTCTGGTTGGGATGTAGGGGGTGTCAGCAGGCCGTGGCCCTCTTTAGATAGGCCTCAGATCCCTCAATTCCCCTGGGTAGCGGTGCGTTGCTGGCGTCTCGGGGGACCAAGGCCTGCCCACCATTACTTTGCGCCCGTATAGGGGCTGCTCCTCCAATGCCCTCATGCTGATCGGGGAGGGAGGGCCTGCTGCCTTCTCGCCTGTCTTTCGCCGCTGCACGGCTCCTTCCTCCATTCATCACGGCTATCACAGCCCTTCACATGCTGTGGTGGGCGGGGCGCGCTCCCGCGTCGGTTTCTACCAGCAGCGGGTGGGGGACTCTTCACCTCGCACCTCCCGCTGCTCTTTTCTTTTTGTGGGTGGTTGGTACCCCGACTTCGGCCTGGGGGACTCAGTCCTGGCCGCACCAGACCAGCCCCCAGAGCGCAGAGCGGCAGCCTAGATGTCTCTCCCTCACTCCAGCATGTAGATGGCGGGAAGGGCACTGCGGCCCACGTCATGTCTGGCTCGGGGCCTTCAGAACAGCCCCAGCTGTCGGTTTTGTTCCCCCCTGGATGAGCGAGGGGTTCTAACTCCTGGATTGCGTCTCCGCAGGCAAGTTGGAGGCTGCATTTTACTTTGCCTCCACACTAATGCCACGGCTGCGGACGGAGAGCGACGTTCAGGTAGCCATCTTGCCTGCGCCCCCTAGTGGCCTCTACGGTTTGGGATTTTTAAGATGATTTGGGTATCGTTTGCGTAATTGTAGCATGATTGACATTGGGATTGAATGAGTGTGGGTAATAGGCTCAGCTAGATGTTAAAGAGAAGCAGTGAAATAGAGGCACCCTGCGGCACTCCGTGGGCGACTTGGCAGAGAGCCGAGGAGAACGGAGGCATGTGTACTATTTGAGATCTGTAGGAGAGGAAGGTGGATATCCAATTCAGAGCTGAATCTCTGATTCCGAGGGTGTGTAGTACTACTTGGTGAGGATGGAATATCGATGGTGTTGAAAAGCTGCAGAGAGTTTGAGTAGGATTAGTGCGGCACAAACTTCTGAGCCTGAGTGTCTTTTAAGGTCGTCCAATGTGGAGACATGGCAGCATTCTGTTTCTCGCAAAGTTTTGAAACCAGATTGGTTGGAGTTGAGGATCTTGTTTGTTTCTGAGAAGAGGCAGAATAATTTGAGAAAGGGTGGAAGAATTTAATTGCCTTGTAAGCATGGGCATAGCTTATAAAGGTATTCAAAGGCTGTGAACATTTTAAAGTACATGAAGAAAGAAAATATAGTTAGCGGGGGACAGGGAGGCACTAATGGGAGCAGCAAAAATGTCTGCTTTTAAAGTCCAATCCATCGAAAACCCGAATTTATGGGCGCCCGCGCCCCCAAAGTTTTATGAAGTTGGAGTAAATCTGAAGACAAATTGGGTCTTAATCCCACTAGGCAGCTTTGACGCAGGATTTAGACACAGAGGAGGCTTGTACGCTGAATACGATCGGAAGGGTGGTGATGGGCGCTGCACAAGAGAGATTCCTGCCCCGGGACCTAGTGGCATGAACAAGGATGGTGCCGGACCATGAGCTGCAGAGATTGGATGGCAGAAAATATCTCAGCAGTGGTTCAGAGTGATAAGGCAACAGCAGGACCTGTTAGAGGACCATAATGGGACATGGTCCTGCAACGATAGATATAGGTGAGCAACTCAGTGAACAAAAGATTGAAGGGACTGCAGAGAGGACGCTGTGTACTTTTGGGGGGAACAGGGCTTGAAGGAGGCCTAAAAGGAAGGGATCCCTAACCTGGTGGATGGTATTAGGGAAGCAAGCAGGCCCCATTAGGCCTCTAACATAGCCCCTCTACCCACGCACCTCAACCCATGCAGATGCAAAGTAAGTAGTGGTAGAGGACTAAGTGTTTTGTCAGCGTGTGTACCCTGTAAATGTGGGTTTCATAAGTGTCTGTATTGTAAGTGTCTGTGGTAACACAAAAACAACGGTTTTGTAGGAAGAGAGCAATTCATTGGTTTCTGTGCAATGAAAAACTGATGATCCAATTTGCTCAAACTCAAGAACAAGGCGGGGAGTGTAGAAAGTCCAGCACCGAAATGCTAGGCAATTCTCCTCTGAACAAGGGTATCAACAGCAACCCCAGACACGTGTTTCGGTCTGGTTGGACCTCATCAGTAGGGTGGAGCTGTGCCTCTCTAAGAATAGTGAGCAAGGGGACGAAACACGTGTCTGGGGTTGCTGTTGGTACTCTTGTTCAGAGGAGAATTGCATAGCAATCAATTTCTTTCTACAAGTCAAAGATGTTCTTAAACTTCTTTAGATGTCAGTTTTAACCAAATATAAATCTTCTTCAGATCAAGTTCTTGAATCAATTTCTACCTCATTGACTATCAGTTTTAACAGAAATTCCTTTGTTCTCAGGTCAATTTATAGGTCATTGACTCTTGTTTTCTTTGTTAGTCAATTAATTGCTTCATTGGCTAATATTTTCTCTCTCTACTTTTGTTTTCTCTCTCGACTCAGATACACACATATCAATTTCTTTCCACAAGTCAAAGATTTTTTTAAACTTCAGAAGAAGTTTTATATTTGGTTAAAGATGACATCTAATGAAGTTTAAGAAAATCTTTGACTTGTGGAAAGAAATTGATTTGTTTGTATCAGAGTTACTTTGAAAATTACACGTTTGATTTGGAATTGGAATTATGACAACAATAAAGCAGAAGCTCCAACCAACAAACAAAAGAAAGGCTTACACCCTACCTGTTAGTACCGGCCCTCCAGGCCCCCTTCTCCAGTGACCCAGAAATCCTTGCCAGTGCGTTCAAAACCATCATCTCTCGTGGAGTCGACGCCATTTCCCCACTCACCTTGAAAAAAGCTAAGCACTACAAGACTTCCAACGCCTGGTTCTCCCAAGAACTGCTTGAGCTGAGGGCAAAAAAAAGAATGGCGCTCTCCCATTGGGAAGCATACCCGAATTACTCTTCAAAGTCTGTTTTTGAGACTATCTCCAAAGAATATAAAACGGCCATTATTAAAGCTAAAGCATCCTCGTTCAACTCTAGGATAGCAAATACGAAATCAGGAACCAAGGACATTTTTGCCATCTTCAGGGAGTTGGAAACCCCAACCACTCCCCCGCCAACACTCCACAAAGATGAAGATTGGTGCAACACTATCCATACTGCTTTGTTGGACAAACCCAACATGCTGCAGAATAAAATCTTAGCCCATCAACAGGCCCTCAGTCACTTAATATCTCAATCACAAAACAGTACTGCCGGTGACCGCCCCCCCTTCGCATTCAGGGATCTGAGCAAACAAGAAGTTATCGACATCCTCATAACAATTAAACCAACCTCTTGCAAAGGGGACATCTGTTCGGCTCAACTGATTAAAGACTGCGCCCTTCCCCTTGCCCCAATCCTAACAGCATTCATTAATGCCTCCTTCCAGTCAGGCCACATCCCTACTGGTCTCAAAGAAGCCTGGGTATGTCCGCCCCTTAAAAAACCTACACTTGACCCGACTGTCCCAGGGAACTACAGACCCACCACGACAGTGCCTTTCCTTTTAAAAATTCTTGATAAGGCAGTTTACCTGCAAATACAAACATTACTTGAGGCTAACAACTTGCTTGGCCTGTGTCAGTGGGGTTTCCGTCCAGGGCACGGTACCAAAACTACACTCCTAGACTTAAAAAATCAAATGGATGATTTCAGAGATGCTGGCAAACCCGCCCTCCTTCTACTCCTTGATCTGTCCGCGGCGTTTGACCTGGTGGATCACAATACCCTGTGTCACCATCTCTCCTTTGCTGCCAATTTCTCCCCTACAGCCATTGCTTGGATCACCTCATTTCCCCAGGAAAGGTCTTCTCTGACTCAGCCTGTGCCCACCCAAGCTTCATTAAATGTGGAGTCCCTGAGGGCTCCTGCATCTTACCCACCCCATACAACCTATTTACTAGGCCACTGTTCCACATCCTGGATGCCTTTGGTATCACATATTGCTGATCATACACAGGTCCTCATCCCCCTCACGGGTGAGTATGGAGCCGATTTGGCTAGACTCAAGCCCATATATTCCACCATCCAAACTTGGATGGCAGAAAACTGGTTGTGTTTCAATTAAGACAAAACTGAGCTTCTGCTAATTGGATCTCCTGCCACCCTCAGGAAATTGGACAAACAATACAGCTCTTTTACGATTGACCACCTGACTATCCCAGTATCACAAGCTGTAAAGACCCTGGGGGTATACCTGGACTCTGACCTCTCTATGAACAGGCAGGTCAATGCCATTGCATCGACCTCAGCCTACCACTCAAAACTGATCAACGCGCCAGGCCATTTCTCTCTGAACAATACTGTCTATTGCCAGAGCAATAATTGGATCTAGGTTAGACTACTGTAATGCCCTCTTTCTAGGTATGTCCATTAAAAACCTTACCAAACTACAAATAGTCCCGAATAATGCCCTCAGGGTCACCACCAGCATCTCCAAAAGGGAACACATAACTAAAACTAGGAAACAGGTTCACTGGCTCCCCATTAAAGAGCAGATAGTCTTCAAAGCCCTCGCCTTAACACACAAATGTATCCACAACCGGGCACATTTGTACTTGGCTCAAAGAGTTGTTAAGCCAGTTCCCACTAGACCCACAAGAATTTCCTACTCTAATAGGATATCCGCTCCTAAAACAAAGAGAGTTTGTGCAGGAGGTTCTAGTTTCCCAGTTCTGGCAGCGACACACTGGAACGCCCTGTCCCCCAGGCTAGAAATGGTGAATAACGCCTAGCCTTCAGAAAGCTAATTAAAACCTTGCTGTTCACCTAACCATTCATTTTCCACGTTTTCCTACGAATACTGTATTCTCCAGTTTGACTATTTCTGTACCTCTCAATGAAACTGTATCATGCTCACTGTAACCAAGAGCCAAATATCCCTATGTAACTAAGACTATGTAACTAAGACAATTTCATGCAACTAGACAATCTCATATCACGCTCACTGTAACCAAGAGCCAAGTATCCCTATGTAACTAAGACAATCTCTTGTAACTAAGACAATCGCATTCAACAGCACATCAATGTCCTTGGGCTGGTAGTGAGCTATACAAATACAAATAAATAAATTAATTAATGTATAAAAAATGAAAAATGTCTAATACATCAGGAAACTGAACTTGAAAATAGTTGGCGCACTGCAACAGGGCTCAAACTAAAGTAAAAAAAGTCAATATCCTGACGTGTGCTATTTAACTCTGGTGAGCAAAGGAATCATACTTCTTTAGATCAGGCAGACTTGTGGGGCCCCCTCCAAGGTGGGGGCTCTGGGCAAGTGCCCCTTGTGCCTCCCATAAAAACGTCTCTGAGGAAGACACCAGATCTTCCAATAGGAGGCTCAGCATCTTTCTAGTAATGGGCAATCAAGAGCTGAGTAACCACTGCAGACTTAAATAAGCCTTAGAAAAGGCAGAGGTTTTGCAGACACGGGATAGGCATTTTCCAGGCAATGTCATAAAAGCAATACCTCTCCATAAAATGACAACAACTGGAAAATGCTGTGAGTACCTGGGCATATGATAGCAGCACTAGGCAAATGTCTATATAACACCTTTGCATAAGTCAGAACAGCTGGCTTTGCCAATGCCTGATTTTAACAGTACTTCAGCAAAAGGAACAGACGTGGGGACATACATTCTGCTTATAAATCAAGTGGCTAAAGGCCCACATGGTTAAGACATTCATGTTACACCTGTAGCACATTTACAGCTGCATTTAAGGCATGCCCTCTAAGAGGATTGTTTAGAAATATGACTGAACGGCCATATTCAGCACAGATGTGCGGCTTCCTGTAATCGATAGGAAGCAAACTGCAGAACCAAGCGTGCAGCGTCGGGGAACCAGAGAGGGGAAAGAAACTAATGCGGACGCGAGATGCCCATATTCTGATAGAGTCGAGTGGGGGCATTACTACAACAGAGCTGTGGTAGACAGGAGGTCCTTTGAACAACACCGGTACCCCTCCACTCACCAAAGGGAGGAGAGAGGCCAAAGTAGACATGAGATGCCCTTATCTAGAGAGAAAGCGTAGTGCTGTGGTCGACCAGAAGTCCTGTGAACAACTCTGATACGACTCCACCAAAATCAACGCCAAACCTATCAGCCGATGAGATACTGGGGAAACGGTTTGTGCAGCAAAACAAAAGAAACATAGAAGAGGAATCACAAGAGGCCAATCTGACAAATCGAAGAGAAGGTCCCCTCAGAATAATAAACCTGGTGACGTTATCCCTGAATAAGGCAGTTAACAGGGAAAACGGGAGACCGGGAGGGGGACAGAACATCAGTACTGGAATGCTCATACTCATCCCAGTCAAGAGAAAGGGCCTCCTTACTAGTGTGGTGGCCCAGAAACAAGGGTGCCGGTAAGCTTGTTTCCGGCTGCCACACTACAAATCTGCCTGCAGGGGCCATTGCGCCTGGAAGGTCTGACCCTCCGGGGCGTAAAAGCCCGGTAGGCAGAGTTGTCACAGAAGCCCTGGCACCGTTAGCAATGGTGCCGGTATTTCGAGTCCCAATTCCAGTGAAGTCCTACAGGTTACAGCCGACCTCGTAATGAGGTCTGTTACAGAAGTATCAAGCATATTTGGCTGAACCTCTCCCCTTGTATTTTCAAATACTTAAACAAGGATTTTGGAAGTTAACCTTGGTCTTCAGCCGTGCAAGTGAGCAGACTGAATTTTCCATCAAACAGCTGAACAACACACCAGAGGAATGAGAAAGTATTCACACCCAGGAAAAATGCTCAGCCAATCGGATGGCTGAAGACGGAGGTGCAAACTTCCAGTATAATGCCCCCATTTTACCAGCCATTCAAGCCCTTCTCAGAGTGCAGCAATATTTTTCGGGGACTTTGCCCCATTGCCACCTGTCCCTCCTCCAGCTCTCCTTCCTGCCCCTACCATCTCCCCCAAGTCACTTACAAGATGCCCACCCCCCACCCACTTACCTGCAGGGCTCCATTTGGTGTCGGCTCCTTCCTGCCCGCGCAGTATTCCACCATGGAAATAGAAAATAGACATGGTCCCTTTTCTATTTACTGTGGGGACGGCCCTCTTGTTTTTCTACAACTTTTAAACTATTCGTACCACAGGCAAAACCCTGGAGTGCCAATAGCTAGCACCCCCTTGTCGGGGAAGTACCGGGCAGCTAACAGCCCTGATCCCCTGCCTATGGAAATACTGGTGGGCCGTTACTAGCCTGGTATGCCCCCTGATGTGGGGGGTGATTGCTATAGAAAATCCCCTGGAAAAAGCTTGGGACAGGTAGCATTATCGACAGTACACAACAACGAAGAATGTGCAATGGCCATGTTCTTCTAGCATATGTAGGATATAACCTATGACTAAGCCCTGGCAAGTGAATTCGGAGAAAGGTCAAATTCCCTGCATATATAAGGATATTCTGTGTTCACTGAAGTACACAAACTTTTATGAAGATTAGGGCTAGGTTTCAGGTTCATTACGTTAATGGTATTTCTGACGCTGGTAAAGATTTCTGTAAACAGCACATTGAAATGATTAGAGCTTTTCCAGGTAGCAGAACGTCTAGGGAAACAAAAAAGAAAACATCCAACATTCCCACAAAGCCCCACGCACTGAAATTGACTTTGCGCGTCTCTGCGGGCAAAGATTTCTTTGTGTGCTCCATATATTCATGGAATTGTAGGGGCAAAATAACCTGATGCGCAAAGATATTCGATTTGCCCATGGAACGCTGTAATGCGTGTGCGTAGATAAGCTAAAACATGGTGCCCGTGTGAGCCCATTTTGGACATTTACTTCCAAACAGCAATGAAAGTCTACATCTCTATGAGCTCAGTTAGAAGGCAGACATGAATTCTGCAACAGTTGCAATATTATATTATGAAACGGAGGAGCTCACTATGAACGATAGTTGTTGTATTGTTTGCTCAAGGACGAGCCGAGAAGGGAGTGGTAGATGTGCAGGTGCAATGATAAGGGGTGCTGGGAACGAACGTGCGGGAGACAAACTGGGTTTTTCCACTTCTGTCTGGATTTTTCTGCTCTTTACCTCCTATGCTTGCTGTCTGTCCTTCGGCCGGGGGCAGTTTGCAACCTATGAGGGGCAGCCATTTGTCCCCCATAAGAAGAGAGGTATCCTGATGAGGACAGAGAATTGGAACCCGAGGTGAGGAAGTCTCGCTGAGAGGGCGGACGCTCCGCTCCAGACCCTCTTAGTACATGTGAGCTCTCTGCCTACCTGCCTTGGGACTTTGTAGCGCCATCGTGGCTGAGATGATGTTTTATCCTACAACTGCACTAACGGCGACGTAGATCCTTTGTAACTATTCTTGTTTGTGTGTTTATGTATAACCAATTGCATTTATTCCACTAGTTATCTGTATGTTTATAATTTGTGTGAATAAAGAGATGGTAAACAGCCAATTGTATTCCAATTGTTGGTCTCAATGTGTTCCTGAGGCTAAGAACCTTTGGTCCGTGTAATAGGGTGAGTAGTTCTGAGGTCATTACACGTGTCCAAAAAAGCAAAACATAATGGCGCTGTGAGCAGCGTCTTTGTGCTGCAATTGATGCCAAAGACTAAACGAATCTGAGGTTTGGACACAAAGACAATTCCTTTATGTTTGTGACGTGTGCAAGTGTGTGTGAGGTTTTGTTGATAGGGACGCAAAACATTTATTGACACCATGCATTCCCTATTTAGGAAAAAAGAAAGCTCCGCAGGCGGAGATTGTCCTAAAGTAACAATCCCAGGGTGGACAAAGAGTCTGTATGATAAACTGGCACAGACTTGGGCGTGTGGTGCAGGTATGAGTCAGAGCTGGGATACAGGGATAGGAGAGGCGAGTCCGGCCGAGGTGGTGGCTTGCTTGCAACAGGTACTGGTAGAAAAAGGGAAGGAGTGCTCAGCTTTTGGCAGACAAGATTGGATTTTGTGCATGCGTTCAGAAAGGTGCATCAGCAGAATGTAGAATTGCAGGCGAGTGTTTTGAAATTGGAAAAGGAGCTGGCTGCTGAGAAACAGATTGCGTTAATGCAGCAGCTTCAGATGAAATTGGATCATGATAAGGCCGACAAATATCAAGCAGTAGCCAAGTGAACTGCTGTAAGAGTGGCCCGATGCAAATATCGAAAGAGAAGAGGGAGAGTGAATATCCGCAAGGTGGCAACAGTGATTGCCTCTGCAGGGGTTGATTGGGACCCCGACCAATGGGACTGGGATGTATTCGATAGTACTAGTTCAGAGAGTGGTTATGACAGGAAAATACTGTCCAAACCAGAACCTGACAGGAAGGAGGTAACCGCTAAATCAATTACGCATAGATGAGTGAACGTTGGACGATTATTCTCAACAAGAGGCCTGCTGAGCCTCTGCTAACCTGGATGGTTTGATTGTTTGATGGAGGTGCAGCGGGTCTTTTGGTAGATTCAACTGATTCTCCAAGGTTCCTGCCTTGTCCCATGAAACCCATATCCAAGAAGTATTATGTGCAGGGCTGCCTCCGGATGGGCAAGGGAGAGATCCGCATTTGTCTTTGTTACAGTTAGCTGCTCAAGGATGTAATCGCAAGTATCCAATTACATCAGATTGGCCTAGCAATGAGAAGAAGTGGTACACATTGGGAGAGGCCATCCAAAGGCTCAGTGAGCATGCTATGGAAGAAGCCATCCATATTGATGATCCAGAACATATGAGGGTGGTGGCATTGTCTGTCTCAGCAAGAAAGACAATCATTTGGATTGCTCCACCGGCATACAAAAATGTCATTATGACTCTGCTGGTGTGGATGACCAGTAAACTAACAGATGAGGTGGTAGATGCTATGAGACAATTATCAGATTTAGGGGGGGGAGAGAGAGAGAGGGAGAGAGAGAGAGATAAAAAACATGTTTTTGGCGCTGCTAAAAGATGGAGTGCCGTGCGAAGATATTGATGGAATTGAGACTCGTGAAATGTATCAGTTGTGTGAAAAGCAAGGGCTTGAAGGGAAAGAGCGGTATAATCAAGTGAAAAGGCATGATGTGAACAAGCAAAGTGGTGATAAGTCCCCTTTTGCACCGCCTGAGGAGGAGATGGATGACTGATCCATGGGGATGCCTTTACCATACCAGCCGACTTATGCTGATTTACAAAATGTTGTGAGTATGTTGTTGGAGACGGAGTCCAAATACACGCACTTGAAATATTAATAGGATTGTGGCCAAACTCTGTTAGTGTCTGCCCGTATTAAGGTAGGTAGACAATCTCATGTGAATGTGAAATTATTCTGACAATCAGGAAATACGCAAGAGGTCCGATCTTTGATTGATACCGGGGCAGAGGGCTCATTAATTCATGGGAATCCTTCAAGATTTAATGGCAGATATTTTACCATTACGGGACTGGGAGGGAAAGAGACCCCTGCAGTCCAAACGAGAGTTGACATGAAAATTGGTCATTTAAAAAGAAATAAATACCAAGTGTTAATTGTTCCCATACCTGAATATATTCTCGGTTTTGATATTCTGGATGGATTGACTTTAGGAGTAGGAGGTAAGACGTATCAGTTTGGGGTGAGTGCATTGGCGTGTGCCTCGTCATTGTGGGAAAATTGAAAATGCCTCCTGTGCAGGTTCCCTTAGCCACAGAATGGGTATATATGAAAGAATATTGTATTCCTGGGGGGCAGAAGCAGATTTCAGACACCATTAAAGGATATGTTGAAACAGGCGTATTACGTCCTGTAACCACGGCTTGGAACAATCTGGTTGGCCGGTTAAGAAGCCGGACGGAAGCTATAGGATGACTGTAGATTATCGTGAGTTGAACAAGCACACTCCCTTCGTTAATACCCGCAGTCCCAGATGCAGTTACTTTGATCGGAAATGTGCATAAGTACGAAGGAAAGTGGTACAGGTTGATAGATTTGGCATATGTATTCTTCACCGTACCGATTGCCGAAGAATGCCAAGAGCAGTTTGCATTTTCCTGGAATGGGATGCAATATACGTTTTAATGCTTACCCATGGGGTACATGCATAGTTCGAAAATTTGTCACCGGCTGGTGGCGGAACATTTGGACAAGATCACATGCAAACCTGATGTACAGATTACACATTACATTGATGTCATTTTGATATAGGGAAAGGATGAGCAGAGTGTGAGGATGCACCTATACACCATTATTGAGGGTTTGAAAAAAGAAGGATGGGAAATGAATGAAACAAAAACCCAAGGTCCAGCTGAGACCGTGATTTTTCGGGGAATTCAGTGGCATAATGGGCATCGAGAGATGGTGCCGAAGGCTAAACAAAAGATTCTTGAGTTTATTACACCTGTGAATAAGAAACAAGCCCAACAATCCATAGGGCTGTTTGGGTTCTGGAGACAGCATATACCCCACTCGGGGCAGATTTTAGCACATCTCTACAAAGTCACGTGGAAAAAAGCCACCGTCGAGTGGGGCGATGAACAAGAGAAGGCATTTCAGTTACCAAAAGATAGGATCCAGAGATTGCAACATTCATGGCCTTTGAGAGCAGGGGAAGTTGAGTTGAATTTGTCTGTACAGCAAAATTATGCCAATTGGAGTTTGTGACAAAAACAGGACAGGAAGCGAGTTCCTTTGGTATTTTGGAATCGTAAGTTACCCGAAGCTGGTGCCCGATATACTCCCTTTGAAAAGCAATTGTTGGCATGCTATTGGGCTCTTGTGGATACCGAGTAGATGACAGTGGGTCATGATGTATTGATCCAATCGGAAATTCCGATCATGCAATGGGTAGTGAGCTCACCTAAAACACATTGAATAGGACATGGTCAAGGGGCTTGCATCATTAAATGGAAGTGGTACATTCAAGATCGTGCCAAAACAGGAAAGGGTGGAATTGCGGAATTACATGAGCAAGTGGCTAGTGTTCCGTTGGATGAGTTGGAACCCTCAGAGGCGACCCAAGTCTGTGAGTCTCCCATATAGGGATTTGAAGAGTGAACAAACTGAACATGCTTGGTTTACCTATGGTTCAACTAAATATGTGGGGACTGAGCGACACTGGAAGGCGGTAGCGTATAATCCCAAAATTAAGGCAATATTGACAACATCGGGGACAGGGAAGAGTAGTCAATTTGCAGAATTGTATGCAGTTTATCATGCATTGAAGCAAGAAGCGCCTCGCTGTTATATATACACTGACTCATGGTCTGTACCAAATGGACTAGCTGTGTGGCTGCCAACATGGCAGAAGAATGGATGGAAGATTCATGCAAAAGAATGATGGGTGAAATAACTGTGGCAAGATATCGCCGAAATGTTGATGCATAGTGAGGTGATTGTGTATCATGTAGATGCACACTGCGCAACAGACTCATTAGAATGTTGGTTCAATTCTGTTGCAGATGAACATTCCAACATTTCAGCTATGGACGCGGGGTCTGAGGCAAGTGATATGGAAGGGATTGCTAAGTGGGAAGACCAGAAAAGTGGGCATCTTTGAGAAAAGGCTACCATCAAGTGGGCACACGATAGAGGAATTAGCATTCCTTTAGAAATAGTGAAAACAGTAATTTTGCAATGTCCAGTGTGTCTGCATCAGAAACTGAGATCTATTCCACATGTCATTTGTGGTACACTGAAACAAGGTACTTTACCTGGTCAGATCTGGCAGATCGATTATATCGGTCCAGTGCCAATTAGAAAAAGGATGTCAGTATGCGTGCACGATTGTGGACTCGCACTCAGGATATTTGATGGTTCTACCATGCAAGAGAGCCACGCAATTAAATACTATCAAATTGTTAGATCAAGTGGCAGTGTATTATGGAATACCTTTACAGATTCAGAGTGACAATTGGTGACATTTTAAAGGAAAATTGATTCAAGACTATTGTCAGAAAAAGGGCGTCAAATTGATTTTTCACGTCCATTTTCACCTAGAGCCCTTAGGCTTGATTGAGAGAATTAATGGTTTGTTGAAAGAACAATTGCGGAAAACTGGTGAGAGTAATCTGAAAGGGTGGCGTGAGCGCATTTTGGATACAGTGCAAGTGTTGAATAACAGACCAATCGCTAATGGTGAGACTCCATTGATGAGTATGTTAATGCCAGCCTTACAAATTAAGCCAAATGGAGCATTTGAAACATTGATGTACTGGGAAATGTCACCAGGAGCACTAGCTCCTTATCGAGCAACTCCAGAGTCTGCAGGAGTGGATTTACATGCGAGGGAATAGATTAGACTCACACCCAGAGGGATCAGTGTTATCGCCACAGGAATTGGAGTGCAAATTTCGTCAGAACATTTGGGATTAATTGCCCCTAGATCTGGATTAGCATTGAGAGGAATCCAGGTATTGGGAGGGATTGTTGATGCTGATCGTCAAGGAGAAATAAAAGGGATTCTAATCAACAGTGGAGAAAACATGCTATCTATCCATAAACGTGATAAGGCGGAGCAGTTAATTATTGTACCTGTGAAATTGTCTATGGTAAAGAAGGGAGAGCTACCCACTGTAATAACTACACGCGGGGGTAAAGGTTTCGGCTCATCAGACGAAATGGTTCTGGGAGCAAACGTCTGGGTTGAAAAACCTGGTGGTCCGCCGCTTCCGGCAGATGTAATTGCAGCAGGGAAGGACCAAGTTGTTCTTGTAATGAACCAGGGAGAAGAAAATGGAGGTCATGTTCCCGCTAACAAATGTAATTTACGTGAGTGATGTACTTCACTGATATCTTGTTTTTTCGGAATTTCTTTTCCCCAGACCCTGTGTGTGATGTTTGCACTTGTGTAATTGTGTGGAGTCCATTCGGGAGGCTGCAGGGCCATGCGAGGGGAGGTGGCAAATGTCTCTGTCCTACAACTGGATTTGATGGTCTGGATGACGACTAGCGGCTTTGATGTTACAATGTTGCCTGATGCCGTATCTACTGCATTGTATCGTGGATTCTTGAGGAAACGTCGTGGGCATGGAAATGATTTGCCCCCTTCCGCGACGTCCGTGTTATTTGTGCGGCATGGCTAGGCTGCAATTGTCAAGCAGCCTGAGAATGTATGGGTCTTCCTGGCCCGTTGTACGTTGAACATCTCGCATTTCTGCTTGGCTGATGTTCATGATGCTGCAAACTTAATTTCGACTTGACTTGTGGCCGTACCAACGCTGGCCTGTCATGGCCACAGGCCCCAGAATATAAAAACCACACCATCTAGTGATGGGGGCAATGAGTCACTTGACTCACTTATGTCCCTTTGGGACCCATAAACACAGGGGCCCTGGCTGGACTAATTCCTGGCACCTTTGGCGAGCACTCCGTCCTCTATATGATAGAGATGTGAGCAGGAACACTTTATTTCAGTGCAGGAGTGCTTTTACTTTATTTCAGTGCAGGAGTGCTTTTATTTTTCAAGAACTTTCCAGGAGCTGAAAGCCTTTATTCCAGAGAACATCCTCATATGTTCACTCATCGGGTGTGGCAGGGTGTGGCAGGCAGGCTGAACCTGGTGGGCGTGGCTTCAGAAGCTCAGCTATATAAGCTGCTCCATCCTTAAGGCCGGTGCTTCGCATTACTGTGCACTCACGTGCAACGTGATGCTCACTGCCGCTTGGACCAGTTTACTTACCTTTGAAACTAGGCGTTCTCCTGCATACTCACCTCCAGGAAACCGGTGCTTCATCGCTTCATCTGCAGACTCATCTCCTAACATCCAGTGATCTTGATCACGACGCCGCAGCACCACGCTCCCTAGCCACAAACTCGGACCCTCTGAAGAAGAAGAAAGACAAGGTTAGAACATCCGTCCTAGGGCCGCGCCGCATTTGAACTCTATGCGCCCCATAGTTAAGATCTTACCAGCTACTGTACTGCTGCAGCTTCGTTCCTCGTTCCCTCCGGCTGCTGCCTCGATCTGCGCAGCTTCTGCTGGGCCGTCAACATCACCTGCAAGGGAAGAAAGCAAAAGAGCAAACATCAAAAGCGTAACGAACAGCAATTCAAGACAACACACTTTACAATACAACAAAAACAGACGAGGAAAGTCAAAGGCAAACAGGAACACTTACCTGAAGTATAGTGGCTTAGTCGCAGCAGGACTGGACTACCACGTGCAAGGGACCGGTGAAGGAACTCGGTCCAGATCATACATGCACCCCTGCCAGAAGCAGCAGGACGGAGTGCTCACCAAAACTAATCAACAGGTAAGCTTTCCAAGGACGGCGCATCCCACGGGTACCACGGTTTGGGAGAAGCGGTCTGGAAGGGGATCAGGCGCACAAGCTGGCATACTTACGCCCCCTATTCTCCATGCAGGAGCAGTTCTGAGCAGCATCACCTATTACCACCAGTCACCACATAAGCGCAGAGGGCGAAGTCGGACCCAAGCTACCTCACCCCCGCAAGGGCTGCAACCGTGCCCCAACGCCGCAGAGACCAGGTGAGCGTAACAGGCCCATGTGTTGAGGCACATTTACGGAGTACTACATAATGATTCTCTTGTGGAGGATTCAGATGTCAGAAGCATTTTTTCTATCTATGAGTACTGCAAATTTTGTGCAGACTCTGATCGCAAATGGAGGAATATGACCCGTATTGGCAACTACGATATTGCTTCTGCTGATGTTTGTTACTTGATGACTTGTGATCCTCAGCGCATTGGCAAATGTCAACAATTGGACTTGACTGATGAATGGAGTGGCACTGCTTTTAGAAAATTGTTTATGTACTCAATCTACGTCTTTGTGTACTGATGTGTCTAACACTATGTTCTGTAACTTTACCGTTTTGGCTGTCATTCATCTTTGGCATGTGAAGCTTCCCACTGGTTGGCTGTTTTCCTGAGGTAACTTTACTTACTGTTACATTCCTGCTAACATTTCTGGTGGCCCTTGTGCTTTGACACGCCTTAGTTTGATGTTTCCCTTGCAACCTGCTTTTCTTCGTTCTATGTGTTCTGTTCATCATATTGGCTTATCCCCCGACTGTGATGCTAATGTGCATTTGTTATCTGAACCTGAGGTTTGGGCGCCTGCATTTTCCATGGTGGGTGTTTGGGGTTTAGCTGCTGGGGGCTATAAATCATTGATTAGGTTGGCCTGTGTGGTAGTTAAAGGGCTTATTGAAACCTCTCAAGCTTTGACTGAGCTGCTGTTGGGCAACAGACATTTTAGAAAGGCTATTTTGCAGAATAGGGCTGCTATTGATTATTTGTTTTTCAAACATAATTTAGGTTGCAATGCCGTGGAAGGGATGTGTTGTTTTGATCTGGATGATCGTTCCCGTTCTATTGAAAAGCACATTGGCACATTGGCAATTTGAAGGACCTGATTTCCCAAGTCACTCAGGACCAGGGTGGGAACAATTGTTTTCATAGATTCTGGAGGCATTTTGTTATGTTTTTATTTCTATTTTTACTGTGTTTTTTGTTTTGTTTGTTGTTGTATTTTTTGTATTCCCAATTTGGGCAGGATGTTCGTCAGTTTCGGAAACCGTCTTTTGTTTCCTTGGGATATGGCAGTTGATTGTCCAAAGGGTGGAGTGAAATGCGTGTGCGTAAATTTGTTAAAACATGGCGCAATGCGTGGCCATTTTGGACATTCACTTCCAAACCGAAATGAAAGTCTACGCTTCTGTGAGCTCAGTTAAAAGGCAGACATGAATTTGCAATGGTTGCAATATTATATTATGAAACAGAGGAGCTCACTATGACGTATAGTTGTGGTATTGTTTGCTCAAGAACGAGCCAAGAAGGGTGTCAGAGATGTGCATTGATAAGGGGTGCTGGGAACGAGTACGCGGGAGAAAAGCTGGGGTTTTCCACTACTGTCTATATTTTTGCCTCCCTTCCTTTCTCTCTGTCCTTCGGCTGGAGTCAGTTTACAACCTATGAGGGGTATCCTGATGTGGACCGAGAATTGGAACCCTGGGTGATGAGGTCTTGCTGAGAGGGAGGACGCTCCACTCCAGACCCCGTTAGTACGTGTGATCTCTCTGCCTCACTGCCTTGGGACTGGGTAGTGTCGTCATGGCCGAGATTAAGTTTTCTCCTACAACTGCACTAATGGTGATGTAGACCCTTTGTAACGATCCTTGTTTGTGTGTTTATTTATAACCAATTGTATTTATTCCAATAGTTATCTGTATGTTTATAATTTGTGTGAATAAAGGGCCTGTATAGAGCCAAGTATATTCCAATTGTTGGTCTAGATGTGTATTATTGCCTTCCTGAGTCCAATAACATTTGGTCCGTGTAATAGGGCGAGTAGTTCTGAGGTCATTACACATGTCCGAAAAAGCAAAACAAACGCCCACAACACGCCTCCACGCAAAGCAAATCCAGGCACCTATTCCTACCTTTGCGAAGTCTTTATCCACGACATCATGCACCCCGGCAAAACTCGGGTTCATCTCCCAGCAACCAAGGCAGCACCCCAGCGACACTGCGTATGGTCCTCCGTCACTCCCAACTGCACCTCGACAATATGCGTACCATTTCTCGTAAGTGAAGGCAGCCCCCCGGCACATCCGTGTGCAAACCCCCGTAAATCAAGGCCGCGCCCTGCTTACCTGCATACCAACACCCCTAAATGCAATTGGAACCCCAACTGTGAGCATGCACCCCATAATTCCCGATCCCACCATACCGTTGTGTGTTGGTTCCAATTAGATTGGTACTTTGTGGGTCCTTTCATTTGGCGGCAAGATCGCAAGCTTAGCGTGCTTCTTCACCCGACGTGATGTTGCGCAGTCAGATACATGAATACGCTTGTTCATGCATTGCTGGGCGTGCAATTTCTTTGCGTGGCCCATCCATCGACACATCCACGTAAGTCCTTGTTGTTTCTCATTCTGCATGGGGAATGGGGAATATGCATGTTCTGCCCCCTATTTATTTCTTTGTGTAGGCCCATCCCACACTTTGCATGGTGTCGCGCTGAGCGCACACAAAGACATGACGGACCTGCGCAAAGTCCCTGCAAGGTCCCGGAAATGCACGCAAAGACGGCTCCATGAATCGATGTGCGCAGTCACTTTTCAGCATGCAAACCCAAAGTGTCTGTTTGCAGGACTAATGGCTTGCAGCTATTTATTTAAAACGTAAAATTAAACATTGCTTCCAGTTGACAAAAGTAATCATTAAAAAGCCTTAAATCGTCATTCTCATGACTTCCACGGTGTTTAAAAGCATTCCAAAAGGACAGTTCCACACGTGTTTACTGCATCTGCGTATTGTTATACACTTGGGGCTAGCTGGGTGGAATATCTGGGAGTATTTTCCAACGGCATATGTGCAGAAAAAAATACAAGGGCATTTCGTTTCGATTATCTGTACACGTGTTGTAGAATTAAAAAAAAAGTCTGCATATTGAGATTCTGACACCCACTGACACAACAACATAGAAATAGAAACGAACAGAAATGCCTCAATAAATATGCTTTACCTAAAAGCATGTGCAAATCAGGCATGGAGGCTCAACAAAAGGGGGAGATGGCTCTTAACTTCTAAAATACCAGACACTATGTAGGGAGCAGCTGGCCAAATTATTGCCATGATGCAAACTTCCCAATTGATAGCTGCTGCACTGTCGCAGGTTGAACGGGTATCCTGGGGGGACTGTCCCCCAGCCTCTACTGCAAGAAGACCATCAGCAATAAGCCTGTCGCCCAAATGCCTGCTCAGCATTCAATCTATGCAACAGGCAGACTAGGCCCTTGCCCAGCAGGCAGGCCAGCAGCAATGTCAGCAGAGGAGTAGGAAGAAGAATGTGACAAAGGTATACTGGTACTGGGTTATCATCTGATTGGAGTGTCTTGCGACCTATGGGCTGAATATGGCATCATTTCAGTGAATCTTGTGGCACATCCAGGATGACCTGGCACTCACCTGTGAGATCTGAATAGCAACACCGCCCCTGCTGAGGCTGCACACTGCGTTGCACTTCTGTGCAAGTGGCTAATTCCAGGGTAATGTTACACTTGCCATTGGCATCACACAGCTCTCTTTTTCAAATATTCTCATTTCTGGATATCATCTTCCTAATATACTCTACTACTCTCAATGCCATGAAGCCTAATAGTTTGCCATGATGGTGTTTCATTCATGGTGGCCGCCTTTGACCACCTGTGGCCATTGTACCCCCTAAGACCAAGAAGCAGGTCTTACAGAACAGATACACACAGCAAGGACTCCAGAACTCAATCTACAAATGGTGTGTGAGATAGATATGCTTTCAGTGACCTGCTTGCCAGGGTGGATCCATGACTCAGCGATCCTATGGACCAGCTGCCAGCCCTGGATCACGAAGAGTCTACAGCAACCTCAAACAACAAAAACATAATGGCCGGTCACCAAAAGCAAGCAGAAATCAATGATTACCTATGTATCCCCACATTTTCCTGACAATTGGGGCATAAGGGCACACACAGAAAACCAGCAAACACATGTTCCTATGTATGTACAACCTCCATTATTGGTACCCCTTTCAACCTCCCATCTAACGTTGACTCTGGACACCAACAACAGCCCTGGCTGATGACACAGGTAAACCAACCTGTGATACCATGGCAGCACCACTAAAACCAGGCACACATTGCAACCAGGGAGTCATTTGTGCACTTGAGCATGCTTTTGGAGTCCTTGAAAACAGTTTCAGCTGTTTGCAGGACTGGGGGGAGTTGGGCAGTTGCACAATATTGCCATTAAACTGAATGTGTCCATACATGATCAGGAGGATGAGGATGACGCAGTTAGTGATGGGGCAGACGGACATGTAGCACGCGGACAACAACATAACACCAATGTGTTTGGGGTTAGGCAGAAGAAGCAGGTAATAAATAACCTCTTCTTCTGAAAGTAAGTTTTCGGAAGGAATAGTGTGTTCTTTTTTTAAATGCTCCCCTCCACAAGCATAAAAATACCCAATAAATCAATGTATTTACAACCACCCCTGTCACCTCTTCCCCTTGGGCTGTATCCTCGGACTATTGTGGAGCAATCACGTTTCTTATAATGTCTTATTTTTGTTTTGTGTAGGTCCATTTAATTTTTTTCCCTTAGATTGTGTGCATCTTGTGGGGTTGTCTGGACCGCTTAACTTTCATTTATTTATTTATTTTCCTTGTAAGATCAGGTTTAATCTAGGAGAGTGGTTCATCTCCTGCCCCTGCTGCTCAAACTCTTCCTATTAGTCACAGTACTGTCTTCAAGTTGATTTTTTACTTGTAAAATGGCTGCCAGCTGATAGTATCCTGAGTCAAGGTTATGGGAAGGCCAGTTCGCACAGACACACCAAGGTGACTCTGTTGGTGGACTGGGGCACACTGGCCACACCAAACATGAAATATCCAAAAGAAAGTACGTGTTAGGAATGCCGGTTCTACTTGGTCTCAGGAGATCCAACAGATTGGATCCCTGGAAGCCTGGTCCATTGCCTCGTTGGAGGGGGCATACTGTTAGGAATGACGATTCTACTTGGTCTCTGTGGCAGCAGTGGAGAAGACAACACCCTCACAGACTCTTTAGTCCTGCAAGACAGGTTCTCGACATGCAATGCGCAGCAGCGTTTCAGCCTTTTTCAAGATGGCCGCCGGGAATCGTTATGCGCCGGAGCCCTGGATCAGACACCATTATCCAGGTTAAAGAGCTGCACGAAGGGGAGCGCTCTGTGTCGCTTCGGAATTATCTAAGCATTGACGCTTGTTAGACTTCCTTTCTCGCTCCTTGCCTACTGCCGCCCCTGCTTGTGCCTTCCCTCTCTCCTTGCTTCTTATCCTGGCTGTTTTCTCCTTTCTTTGCTTGCTTGCCCTCACTTCCCGTGACTCTGGAGGCACCCTGACGCCTCTCTCTCGCTGTTCGGTTTCCTGGAGCTTCACCTTCCTCTGGATTCTTTATTGTGGTTTATCTTCCACACTTCTGCATACAAGTCTTCTCAACAATGTCTCTTTTCTCCTCTGGGTTTTCCCCTACAGGTTTTTTTCCCTTGGGTTTTGCCCATAAGGTGCACACTTTTGCCCTATAGCATCGGGCTAAGTGGATGCCTTTTGGGCTTGGCTTTACTATGTCACACAGGACCAAACCCTCTGGACACCTGGACAAAGTCTACAGTTAGTCAAGCACGTAAAGCCTTATAGCATGCTACAGTATTGGAAGCAACCGACATCCTTAATGTGGGACACTGGCGTATTTGGATAGACTTGTACATGTAAATTAACTGTTTGGTCCATAAAAACAGGGGGGGTCCACAGAAATTTTGGGAAAGTATGAAATAGATGGGAAACTACTCTTAAGGTGGAAGCAAGTGTATTGCTCCAAAGGGCCTGGGAAGGGACAGGAGAGGTAGAGACTGCAGCAGGATTGGCCAGTTCCTTGCAGAATTTAAAGAGTTCAGCTGAGTTGTTAGATGCCGCAGAGATGCAGGCTTGGATGTGAGCTCTTTTCTTGGTGCGTACAGAGAGCCGGTATTGCCTTTGGAGTAGGTGGCAGGCCAGTTTGTCCGAGGATGCACCAGAAGCATGTCATTTCCGCTCAGCAACCCTACACTTGCGTTTGAGGGTGACAAGGTCAGAGTCGTACCAGGAATTGCACTTGGCTTTGTGCTTCAAGCGGATCCTCTGACAGGGGCAAGAACATCGAGGGTATCAAATATAGCAGAGTGGAGCATGGACAGGACTGTGTCAGGGTGTGAGTCAGCCAAAGGGGGAGGAGGGAGTGAGAAAGTGGCGGCGAAAGCCTCAACTGATACACGCTACATGGGTCGTATAACCGAGAAGGTAGGCGGCATTGCTGGAATTGGCTCAGCCTGGGGGGAAGAGAGGGTGAGATGGTGAGGAAAGGAGAAAGTGATCACTCCAGGAGAGAGGAGTGGTGAGAGGAATAGAAAGGGGAAGATCTGAGGAGATCAGAACATCCAGAGTGTGCTCTGCAGAGTGAGTCGGGCCAGAGGGGAGAATACAGAGTGAGAGAGAGTCGTAGAGGTCACAAAATAGTCCAGAGGAAGGACAGGGAGCATCCAGGTGGATGTTAAAGTCTCTAAGAATGAGGAGTTCAGTGGTCGAGACCAAGAGGGAAGAGTCATGGTCTGCCCATTCAGAGAGGAAGGAGGAGATCTGACCAGGTGGCTGATCGATAGTAGCCACAGTAAGGGAATGGCTAGTAGACAGGGGTCAAGTCCTAAAAATTAAAGTAGGGGGACTCCTCAACAAACGCAATGGGATGTGACATCGCCGGAAATTAGCATATCAAGGTGAAATATGCAAATTTAATAAAATTGGCTTTCCATAACCACCTAAATTGCACAGGATGAATGTCATTTGCCTCTCATAAAATCAACAACCAGATAAAACCAAGAGACAATATTTTCTTCTAATAGTGTTTTTCGAAACGTTAAAAGGTGTGTATGTTTTAAACGCCAAGAACCAATACAAATGTTTTCCCTGGAACTTGCAGTACCGAAATGAGGCATTTCACCTTTCGTTTTTTGTCATTTTACATCAAGTTAAATAGTGCAGTGGTGAAGTGTCTGGCCTGCAAACCTGACGACTGCAGTTCGATCCCTGAGTTTTGCTTTAATTCATAAATTCAAAGCAAACATTCAATGATTCTCATTTTAGCTGGGGGTGGCGGAGTCCACCCTCTGAAAAAAGTGGGTGGACTCCGTCCACCCACGTGTACCCTCGACTTTAGCCCTGCTAGTAGAGAGAGAGGAGTAGGCCTGCATTGGAATGACAGAGGCAGGAATCCACTCGGGGAAGGTCAGGGCTACACCCCCTCCGGAGCAGTTGGACCTGAGCGCGGAGAGGAACTTGTAGCCGTCAAAGCTTGTGGCAGAGCTGGCCGTGAACCAAGTCTCGGTGAGACCGAGGACATCAAGGTCAAGTTCCTCCAGGAGGTGGCAGATGTCAGAGGAGTGTTTGATAGCTGATCGAGAGTTAAGAGTGGCAATATGGAGAAGGTTGCTGTCCTTGAAAGACTTCCGGGGAGGGGTACAAATCAGAGGTACGCCTTGAGGAGGTATAGAAGAGGAAGGAGGAGAGGGCAAGGTAGCCAAGGAGGAGACAGCAGGGGAAGGCGAGGAAGCCGTGGAGGGAAGAGAGGGGACAGCAGGAGAAAGTAGGAAATTGATGAGGCGCGGGAAGCGTCTATCAAAGAGGAGAAGATTGGCCTGAGGGCCTTGGAACAAGACGGTACCATTCAAGTAAACATTAATGATGACCTTAGAGGAGTGGAAGGAGGCCAGGAGGGCCTCCGACCGGGTGCCACCGTTGATGGGAGAAGAAGAGAAAGGAGAAGGCACAAAGGCCATATGAAGAGTCCATAGGTCTGGTGAGGGAACGACAAAGAGGATGTCGGTAAAGGTTTGCCTGGAGGGGGCAATGGTATTGGTACCTGCGATAGGGAGGCCTGGGTTGGAGACCAGGATATCCTTTTTAAACTTCTTCCTACCAGATTTAGCGAGGAGAGCAGGATTGTCAATAGAGTAGCAGTTAGAAAAGATAGGAGAGACAGAGAGCACCATAGAGTAGGTGAGGAGAGGAGAGGAAGAGAGTGGGAGGGGTAGGGGGGACACTAGGGAAGGACACAGGCAGGGTGCAAACAGACGAGAGAGAGAGAGACAAGACAAGTTGAAAATTAAACAATATGACAGGCACTCAGACAATGGTGGACAGTTGCTAAATGAGTGCTTAGCTAAGAAGTCGACCACAAAATGGCACTACTATCACAGTGATATTTAGATACTGGAGAACACATCTAAGTATGAGAATCCTGTAAGTGGGGGAAAGGCCTAGGTTTCACAATGCAATTTTAAATATTTCACAGTGCAATTTTAAATACTTCACAGTGTCATTTTTAATACTTCACAATGCAATTTTAGTTTGAACGAACCTAGAAAACACACCTAAGTCTGAGAGTCCAGTAAGGGGTCGGGGGGAGGCCTAGGTTTCACAATGCAATGTTAACTACTTCACAATGCATGTCTGGGAATCTGCTTAGAAGCAGGGTAGTCAGGGGTAGAATGCAGGTTCTAATGACTAACCAACGAACCGCTCCTACCTTGTAAGTCACTGCTGGCCACTGGCTTCCCCTGCGGACACCTGCAGACACTGTCTGGAGCCGCCTCAGTGGGAGCCGCTCTTTGCCATGGGGCCCTTAGCAACAGGGACTGCCAGGCAGGGGGCTGCACTGGGGAGGTCGCTTAAGAGCTGGGTCAAGCCCAATCAGGGGAAGGGGGCGGGCGGGACACAAGAAGGGAAGGGGAAGATGCGGGAAGGAGAAGCTACACGGCGGGCTTGGAGGGGCAAAGGCCAACAAATTGCAAAAATCAGAAAGCCCTGGAAGGGTCAGTAAGGAACAGCCGCTCGCTCACCTACTGCTGATGGAAGAGCAGGCACAGAGCACAAACACGCCGTTAGGGCTGGAGCTAGGGCTGGAGGCACACACCATCGGGGAAGGGGGCGGCCGGGACACTAGAAGGGAAGGGGAAGACGCAGGAAGGGAGCAGGGAAGTAGAAGCTACACAGCGGGCTTGGAGGGGCAAAGGCCAACAAATTGCAAAAATCAGAAGGCCCTGGAAGGGTCAGTAAGGAACAGCTGCTCGCTCACCTGCTGCCGATGGAAGAGCAGGCACGGAGCACAATAACTTGCAAATACAAATATTTTTTCCAAAAATGATGTTAGCTAGTTTGCATTTCATCTGATCAGATTGATCGGTCCTGCTGGTCGCATAACTTTTAGAACTCATTAAGAAGACATGTGCTGCGCTAAAATAGGCATGGTCTTAGTGTTCTGCCTTTTATCAATGGTAGTCGACCTTGTCTGCTTCCTTGGGATATCTTGGAGCAATCTAGGTTTTCTAACTTCTTAATTCACTTAAACGTTTAATTTCCCAGTATTGCCATATAACATCGTTTTTTGTAGCCGTTCTTAACTTTTATTTATATACTTGTTTTCCTTGTAAGACCCGGTTGGATCTAGTGGAATGCCTGTTCTCACGGTGCTGCTGCGCAAACCCATCTTGTTAATCACAGTATTTCAAGTTGTTTTTTCATTTTAAGATGGCCGGCATCCTCTAATCATTCTGATTGGACTGAATGGTGCTGCATGTCACATGACCTCACAGACCTAATATGATGATGCCCCCTGCACAACTGTACACTGATTGCACCACAGGCATGACAGTCTAAGTTTGTTTATGCACTGACCTTGCAGCTTGGAGGCTATGCTAACAATCATAGAGCACTATCTCCGCCATAACCTACTAACCCCGGGATCTTGGGTTCATCTCGCCAAAGTCTACACCCTTAGTTATGGCCTTAAAGCAAATCCAGAAAGGTGAATCACTAAACTTTCCTTTCCTTACACCGTTCACCAATGACAATTTTGGAGTGCATATTTACCAAATGCACACTAATGACCTAAACATAGGTTTGCCATATTTTATGTATTATGGAAACCTTTTTCTCAGAAAACAACCAGGTCAGTCTAAGTGATGCCCTGGCCAGTGAATGGAAAGCCTTGCTCAAGAAAAATTCCAAAATAATTGGTTTTTCTACAAACATTGTATTGACGTGGTCATATTTCCAGGCTACAATAACAGTGATCTGATGAATATGATGTGCACTCTCCCCAATTAACTCAGTTGACCTTGTTCTGATTTAAGGGTTTCTATAAATAGTCCCGGAATTTGCAGAGGTCTTGGCAGACTGGTTTCACAAATGTTGTCCTCATGCTTCTGGGTAATGGTATTAGACCCCCTCTTCTTCAATCTGACACAGTCCTTGTCGCCCCAGCACCCATTATGGGTTGCACGATAGATGGTGTTTTCATGCTTGACCCTATAACCAACACTGTTAGTCCACAGCAGCGGAGCTGGTATGATCACTTTATTATTCCAAATTAGATATCTTACTTTATTTCACATACAAAACCTACCTACCAATTGATGTATAAATGGTCTCTAGCCCCGCATTAAGCCCTTTTGTGTGTAATACCCAACACCACCCACTTCCTTCTGTGATGGAAAATTAATCTCAGTTGTGACTAACCCCACTGAACTCCAACCTATCTGATGCACTTAATCTCTTAGCCCCACTAAAAAAAGTACACCTTAAGTTTATAAATATTATCATTCAACCTTGACATACCCGTGAGCTTTGCTGATGAAAAAGCATTGTTTGTAGGCAAACCACCAAACATACAGAGGATAAGGTAAAACGTATGCAAGCTGCTCTAGTCAACAACAAAAAACTATTTTAAAGGCCAAAAAGGAGCCTCTTACTAACAGAATTTTCAATTCTCAAACTATTTAGCAAGAACTATTTAGTCCTGGATGACCGAAAACCACCAAGAGCCTCAAGCAGGCAGTTGCGCTACCAAAGACTACATGTAATAATGCTATTGACATCTTTTCCATATTCGAGGTCCAGAACATTTGCTCAGACATTTTACCATTGACAGCTTGTCAGAACAATGATATTATGGTCACCTGTTGGGATGAGCATAATTTTCAAAACCAGTTGACTGAATTTCATCAACTCTCGCTCCTTGAACTAGAGAAATCCTTTTGTAAGGCCAAACGCTCTACCTCGTCCGCCTCCGCACCCCTATCCCCACGCCTCTGGATCTTTGTCCATATAAGATGGCAAAGGCCACCTATCATTGTCACCCGCTGGTGTAAATGATGAAATACAGTCTGAACTGACCTGTGGTGTGTGTGCCTGTTCCTAATGATTGTTTGACTTACTGAAGAAACCTTCTGTTGATTCCACACATCCGGACAAGTTCCCAGCTTCCATTTCTTGCAATATTGTTACAGACTGCAGTGACTAAACAGTTGCAACTCCACGTTGGGTCTTCTCATATCTTGGGTTCTTTTCAGTCAGGATCTTGCCCATGTATGTGTACTGAGGTAGGAGCAACCTCTGCTCTTGACAATATCAGGAGAAAAGTTGATGATGCCAGTGTCAGAGTCCTGGTGCTGCTTGGTCTTTCAGCAGCATTCAACACCTTCAATCATCCCATTTTCCTGGGCTGCTTTCACCAGTTTGGCCCTAAACCGATTCTGCTAATTTCTCCTTGATCATACTGAAACAGTCTGATTGGGATCATTTGAAACCAGGATCCAAAGTGTTTAGCTCTGTGTCCAATAATATTTAATCTATATCTCCTTTATCAGAACCTCAGCAGCCTTACAGCAATGATTTATTTACTGTTGCTAATGACACATATATTCAGCTTAGATTGGATATAAATGCAGCCATCACATCCTATAATGTTGCAGTATGTATGCGCAGTATGGGCAACCGTGTAAACAAAAATTGCCTAAAGTTTAATGCATCGAAAACCAAGGTGCTGATTTGTGGTCAACCAAACATTTTCTGTGATTCCTCTAGATGGTCTATGCATTAAGTAAATATAGCATGCATCATTTTTGAAAACCCACAAGCAGAATTTACAGTATAAACAGGAATCTAAAATTCTGTTGAATAACACAAAACTTACCTCCAAAATATCACTCCAGCCAAAAGGTGGCAGTAACGTCTGGTAGACGGGATGACACGTTTCAATCGTTAATATCCCTAAATGTTGGCAAGTGCAATTGTCATTGGTAAAGGTTGTGGTCATCATCAAATACTTGGCACCCCCTTGCATTATACATAAATATATATGACACACATTAGAAAGGGAATAAAAGTAGAAAAAACAACAATCAGGACCAAAGGCAATGAGTGGCAGGTGATGCCAAACAAGGGCCAAGCGTGGGCATTCTGTGGAGGAATATGCATGGGACTGCAGTTCTCAACAGGTACATACAACACCTATTGCAGCCATTCAAAGGAGCAATATAACACCAGAGAGGGAAGGAGAGGAGACCACTGCACCAGGTGAGAAGTAGACACCAGTCCATCCCCAAGAAAGTTGGCAAGATGTCCATCCTGTTCTACATTCTGCACAACATAGCAATCAGGCTGTGGATGCTCCATGATGGAGAAGCAGGCTCCACACGGTGAGCTAGCGGAGGAACATCCACCTGGCCAGCATGATGCAGAAGTATGGAGACTCTCCCTCTAGAACCTTTTGGGCCAATTATCTGGATTGACATAGTTATGCCCACACATGTCAAACAGTGAAGCTTGTTGTGTGCTGCCCTGGGGGATGCACTCTGGAGTCAGCTGTAAAAAGGAGAGGAGAAAGGAGGATATTATAGCAGCTGATGCAATAAATCTGCATTGCAAATAGGGATTGGTGCTGGTGAACACACCGCAGATTCACAACAACATGTGACTGGGCAAGCCAGATTCTGGCATCAACCATATGGTGGCTGAAGGAGAGTTTGGACTGCGCTACAATACGCAAGGCACTCATAGTGTTGGGGAAGGTCTCCATTCTGTATTTACAAGCCTCAGCCAACATTGCTTCCCTCAGGGTGTTGGCAGCCACCATTTTCTGCTGCACCGGCTACAGCCACTGGTGTATCTTCATCAGGACTTGACTAATGAAGGTGCATGTTGCCAGTACTCGCTCTTTGGGGCAAAGACGTTACCTGTGAAGCAAGTGCTATAGGTTGTGGCGGTGGGCTGGTGGAATCACATGGGAAACAGGATGCTGAGGCACTGGATATTGTCAAAACAGACTTTCTGGCCAAGGAGGTAACTCCTTCAGGGGCAACATCTTTCCATTATTCGCAGTAAAGTCAAAACTCAAGAGCTGTAGGTTTATGTGCCCCCTGTATACATTGAGGTTGGGGTGTCGCCAGTGCCATCATGGGTGTATGAAGGTAGAGGAGAGGTGGTAGGTGTGGGTGGGAGGATGATGGTTACCTGTCATTTGATAGTCTGGCCTGGATTGTGTTGTAATATGTGTTTTGCCTAGTGTGGAATTCTACCGCGTAGAATTCCACACTTGCTCTTACTAATTGTTTACTTCTGTTGTGGGTTCCACATTCCAGGTGGGAGCAGTTGATCGCTTGTGGTGGAGAGGTGAAGCGTAGGCTGAGTACTGCTGGGTTCAGGCTGGTTACCAATAAAGGAACTTCACTTACCTCCAGTGTGTGGCTCCTTTCTTACACTGGCGACGAGGGTAACCAGCCTGTCAACCCACGTTGCCGTATCAGCTGTCCAGCAGTTGCCTGCCTCCGTCTGCTAAAGGTCCGCTGGTTCGAGGGGCAAGCATCCAGTGCCAGAGACAGTCCGCTGCCTTCCTGGCAAAGTCTTGACAAGCGAGCTGGTGTGGAGTGCCTGTGAGGAGGGGCGCTCCTCTGCCAACGCCTTCCGCGTTGAGCGTGAAGCTTCGGGACCGCTTGGGAGGATGGGCGCTTTCCAGCCCACGCAGCCCGTGTGCTGTAAGCTGCGCAGCCCGTGATCCCGGCGCCGGAGGATCCTTCCGGGCCTTCTTCTCCCGAGAGGCTGAACATTCTCCCTTCACGTCGGCATCGGCAGCCGACGTGCCTGTAAGCCTGCGCTCCTCAGCCGGGGTCGAGCGCAGTGTCGCCGAGCCGGGAGCCAGAAAGCTCAAGACGACCAGGTGAGAAGGGAAGGGCTCCCTGCTCCCCACTACGGGGGGCTGGGGGGAGTCCGGGAAGCAACAAATGGCGGCCTGTGACTGCCGTCCCCGTCTCCATGTGCGAGAAGCTCCGCACTAGCCGGAAGAAGCGTTTTGGACTGCTCCGATCCAATCCCCACACGGCTAAGTCAAGGGGGCGTTCCCGCTAGTGAAGGCTTGGGAAGTTAACCCTTTGTCTGCTCTAAGTGAGTTAGTGACTGAAACAAGGCTCCAGTGCACAGGAGCACCTTATAGTGTTGCACTATACTCGGTTTTGAACTGTGACTACCAATGGTAATTGTTTCCTGCCAAGTACAGAGGCCAAAGTGACAAATTGCATATTAATCATCCACATAATCCTGAGGAATTCCCTGACATTGTCAAGCAGCACAACAATGCACGTCCACCTCCTGCATTCCTACCCAGTCCGGGTGAACCAGCAATTGCATGGGACTTGTGGGTAGACACGTTCAAAGTGTACCTCAGGGCGGCAGGCGGTGCAAAATTTACGGATGATGAGAAGGAAGCGGCTTTACTGAATTATCTAGGGACCGAAGGACTCAGGGTTTTCAGACATCTTCCCGGCCCCAATGTGCATGCTGCCCATGCAGAGGGTACTGAGGGTGGTGATGCGGTACAAGAAGTGGTGCTTGCTTACGAAACGGCTTTGGGCAAGTTGGAGGTGCGATTTGGCAAGAGGGCCAATGTTGTACTTGAGAGGTACCATTTCTTTTCGAGGGCTCAAGGGTCTTGTGAAGGTATTGATGCCTATGTGACGGCTCTACGCGCCTTGATAGCAACATGCAAGTTTACTGGTACCATTGATGAGTATATCCGCGATAAAGTTATGATGCGGACCTGCGATACACGTGTCAGGGAAAGACTGTGGATAGAAAAGGATCCGCCTCTGGAGAAAGTCATTGAGATTTCTCGTGCCATTGAAGAGTCCAGGAAGAGTGTGAGAGAAATGGCAGATAAAGGGGAAGCGGTGCATGCTGTGATTCCCCGCAGAACTGTTGATGCCAAGGGAAGAAACAAGGACAGCAAGGGAATGCCCACGTCAAAGGAACTGTGCAGAAGATGTGGTTGGCGTGGACACGTGGCGGGGGCAAAAGAGTGTCCTGCTGCCAATGTGGATTGTAGGAGGTGCAAAATCAAAGGACATTTTGCGTGTATGTGCAGGAATTCTGCATCCAGTAGAGAAACAGTGAGAATGGTGGACGCCAATGATGATGAAGAGGAGGTGACAGCGGTGGCTACATGGGTTGTTAGGAGAAGGAAAAAAGGTGATGCGTCTGAAGGATCGTTGTTGAGTGTGGGGAGCTGCAAGAAGAGAGCTTGAGCAACGCTCATGGTCAACGGTATCCCACTTGAGATGATGGTAGACACGGGATCTCCGTACACAATGATATCCCCCGAACTGTATGTGTCCAAATTTCAGAGGAAGGTGTCTGATTTGTCTCCCTCTGATATAAACCCATGTGCCTATGGGCGCGTACCCATCAAGGTCCTAGGGTTCGAGTGGGCCGATATAGAGTTTGAAGGCCGGATGGCCAGGGGAAAGTTATACGTGGCTCACAAAGGTGACCCCGTGGTATGGTGGGACGAGCAAGCTGCCCTGGAATTAGAAATTAGACCAGGGAAGGCAGTTCCTGTAATGAGCGTTAGTGAGGTGACTGGAAGTGCTGAAATTCCCACGGAACTCGCGGCGGTGGTCCTTGAAAGTAGATTTCCCTCAGTTTTCACTTCCAAGTTGGGCAAGTTGAAGGGCTTTGCACACAAGATAGTCCTTAAGAGAGGTTCCGTCCCTAGTGTCCATAAAGTCAGAAGGGTTCCCATTATGGCTCGTGATGCCTTGAAGGACGAAATTGCCAAACTCAAAGAGTCGGGGGTCATAGAGGAAGTGGAGAGTTCGGAATGGTTGGCCCCGGTGGTTTTGGCAAGTAAGGGTGATGGGAGCATGAGGATGTGCGTAGATCTCAGGGACCTCAATTCGAGCATATGGGTTGACAGACATCCGCTTCCCAATATCAATGAGATGCTCTCCTTAGTGGGTGATGCTTCGCAAGGCTATTGTGATGTAATCATATTTTTTGGTTTTTGTTACAATTCTATCCGCAAGGTTTTGAACTCTCTGTAGACGTACAATCAAATTATCTGTGGCTCCTAAATATACACTATTATTGAAAACTCTCTAGTCTCATCAAGACTAGATCATTACATTAGCTTAATGAGGGAAGGAGAGATATGGAATAATGTGCTTTCTTTTCCAAATCATGAAAAATCATGATTTAGTTAAAGATGCCACTTGTTATTTGTAGGGTTAATTTACTGTCTACAAGGATCCCTAAGTTTTTTACCTCTAGTTTTGGTTCTAGGCATTGCCAGAAAGTGTCTGGCCTGAAGGAGGGGGACCAGGACTTAGGATCTTCGTTCACCAACAAGATTTCAGCTTTGTCTGTGTTGATCTTTAGGTGATTTTGGTCTGTCCAGTTTTTGATAGAGGAAGCAATTTCTGATCCTTGCGGCCAAGATGTCACTATCGTCATTCCTATCCACCAGTATCTGAGTGTCATCTGCATAGTTACAAAATTTAACACCAGACTGGTGTCGAATGTCCATTAGAGGGCGTAGGTACAAATTGGTGACAGAGCAGAGCCCCCGGGGACCTCGCATTTAAGTATCATGAAGTGAGAATAAAAATTTCCAAAATGTACTTGTCGAAGTCTGTCTGTTGAGAAGGACTATAGCCATTTAAGAGCTGTGGCCTGGATGGCCATTCTTTTGAGTAATAGTATATGGTTGACCATATCAAATGTGGCCGACAGGTCTAGCAAGATCCTGCGCCTGAGCCATCTGTGTCAGCTAGTTTCCTTAGATAATCTAAGCCAGAAATTGAGCCCATTTGTGCGTTATCTAGGAGCATAGAGTTCTCAACATGATTTTGGAACGGGTCAACAAGAACCTTTTCAAGTAGTTTTAATAGAAAACGACCTATTTGTGATTTGCCTTTGCTGAGGGTTGGCATTGATCATTGGCTCTTCAAATCTTTAAGGATGCGATTTTTAGCGATTACCTCCATAATGGTAATATTTAAATAGTTATTTTTGGTAGAGGCTCTATTGCTCGACCAAGACTGCTCGAATTTATCTTGCTCTGTATTTTTCTGTATTTGTACCGCCAGCATGTAGTTGGTGACTTGTGGGTCAGGCAATATTTGTGTGGGTAAGGTGGTGGTTGGGGAGTGGTAGTGGAGGCCCTGCAGGGGTCCGGGGGAGGGGCTCTGTGGCATTCTGTGGTAAAAAATGTGAGAAAAATACACTTTTTTTTCGAGGATCAGTCATTCATCCTTCTTTTCTTCCTGTTTTAAACTGTATGAAGGAACACTACAGCAACAACTGACTTATACCATTATTTTTCAAATAGCCACTACTTTGACATTTTTTTTTGTTATAATTTTCTTTAGCTTTAAGCAGTGTCTCAGCATTTGCCTGGACAGCAACTTGCTGCATTGTGGGACATTCTCAACTTACCAGCGACCCAATACCTTGGTTATTTTGTTGCTTGGTAAAATGTGGCTGCATGAGACCTTTTACCCAATAATTTCTTTTTACAAACACATTATCGGCAATTACAGGAGATTGGGTTCTGCCGTTAATTTTGTTTTGAACAAAATGTTTTTAGTTTACTGTGAACAATTTTGTACACAGACCTTTCTTCACAGAACCAACCTGTATAAAATGCCTTATGGCCTCCGAAAGCAAGGGTTACAGGTGGGTTGCGGTGCCGTAGTGCTCATCTGATGGTAATGGAAAATTCCACAATTTCATTTCTCTATTTAAATGCCGCATGGTCGGGGAAATGGAGTTCTCTGCTTAGCTCGGAGTGTGCTTCTAAATTGGTCTAGCGGCAATTAACGGGAAGAGGTTGCTCTGCAAATTGGCTCCATGAACCACAGAGTTCATCGCTTTTACTGCACAAAACAGAAGAAATTGCCCCTCATCAAACCACTTCAACTTTTATACAAAAAATGTATTTGCCATGCTTTTTAGCCAAGTGCACTTCTCAAATATTTCCCTAAATTAAAAAAAGGTGGTCGGGGTGTGGGGGGTGGCTTTTGTACCAATAAGCTGATGGTGGGAGGAAAAAAAGGCCTGTTTTCATTTTTGCTCAAGAATTCTGACTAGATTGGTTAGTGCTTGCAGATTAATTACTCCACATTTCCAATCTAACAGTGAGCTATTAACAATTAAATTACAGATGTAGCACTTGTGGGTATACTGGAGAAATAGTCTGTATTTCTGTGATTTGATTTGTCCTCTATTGATAAGTCGGAAAGATCAAATGACTCTGCCTTTGATCACCTGCCACTCAATTTCCCCTGCATAGTGTGACACCAACCCTCTGTTAAAGGCCACCTGCATAAAGGAAACATCCAAATCAGAGCGTAATCCCTCAATATATAGCACACACACAGCTAGAAAGCAACAGGGTGATTCGCGGCTAGCAGGTGGGGCGTATAGTAGATGTGGGGAGGGAAGAGAGTGCTGTAGTTGTCTGGGTCTCCTATGAGCATTGGTCAGGGTAGTGCTTCTTTAGGAGTAGGGCCGTCAGTTCCTTCCTGTAGTGCAGGGGGGAGGAAGAGGGCCTAATGCACGTAGCTTTGCTGTTCGGGAGTGTGGAGTATGGCAGGAGACTGCTTGCTGCCTATTCTTCCTCTTATGATGTTATTTATAACGCGCTTAATACCCAGAGGTTTCTAAGCACGGACCGTGGCGTCATTGCTTCCAGAGCGAACACGTTGTCTTGGCGTCTACAGCTTCATTTCCAAGTTCCAGGGGTGCCGAAAGTGGATCGAAAAGCAGTCATAGAAGTGCAACACCTGCTTTCACACCACCCTTACCTCTCTCTGGGGTGGTAATGCAGGTGCACCGAAAGGGCATTTTCCAGTTATTTTCTAGTAAAAGCTGCAGGGCAGAATGGATGTCCCATTTTCACCATGCAAGGGCCCTGGGTGGGGAAAGATGTGTGGGCCCCCCCCTATTTGCATACATAGTGACATCAGTCATATTTCAGAAAACTAGATCATAACATGAGTCTTTAATCATGGGACGTTACATTAAAAACATGTTGCAATGAGTAAAGCAGGAGACAAACCAACTGTGAAGTATAGTATATGAATTGTCACTGTTAATATTCACCTACATGGAAATATGAGGAGTGAGCCAGAACCCAGCAGAGGAGACAGTAACCCTGCCACAACCAGTGATTTAGATGAGCACAGCAACTGCCCCCTCTGCCACCATGCACTCGGCGCCTATATTATTGTCATGTCGGGCAGTGTTTTAGCCTGGGGCAGACAGGGCAGTTTGCATCAACTGCAGGATTGCCATATAGTGCGATGGAACCTACTTACCTGGGAGATCTTGAGGCAGTGACAGTAAGCAATTTTGCAAGTCTTCAAATCAATAATATACTCATAGGCGCTGAGTACATGTGGCAGAGGGCATAGCTGCACCTGTTCTCCATGCCATACTCATCTAAATCACTGGTTGTGGCAGGTTTTCAGTATCCTCTCCTACTGGGTTTAGGCTTGGTGGCCTGTTAGCATGCATGTTGCAAAATTAGCAAGTGCTGCTCAAAATGGGACGGGCGCCTCGCCAATGGATCCCCTGAAACTTGATTGGAGAGGGTGGGCAGGCCAGATCTGTTTTGGGTGCACGGACGTACCAGGGGGAAGCAGAGGTTCCTACAGTAGTATACTATAAAAACGGTTCCTGAAATGTTATATGTTTATTCCTTCCTGTAAAATGTATGGCTTTTGTTTCTATTCCTGCTTCAAAATGTGCTGTAAAATGTGTTGTTTTGACCCTGTGAATAGGCACAGCTCCCGCGCTTCACTTATTTATTTATTTTTACATTTATAAAGCACACAAAACCCTCGGACACCGAGGTGCTGTTACAACCAGGTACTTGTGTGAATTTGTAGTGTGGGAATTTTTGCCACTGCAGCGAAAATCAAAGGCTGGCACCCATGAATATACTCATAATAGGTGAACATATCTTAAAGTGAAATATGCAACCTCTGTTCAATTGGCCTTTGGCCGTAGAAGACAGTGCACAAGACAAATGAGCATTGGCCATTCAAATAAATTACTCAAAAAACACCAGAGAGAAGAGACTTTACAATAACTACGGTGGCAAAGTATAAAATATGCCCACTTAGCAAAGCTGGCAGATTCCTCTGCAAATGACATCACTAAGGAGAAATTACATGGTACAATAGGTGTATTTGTAGAGCACATTCACCACCAGGGGGTATCTCAGAGTTATTGACATGTTTCTTTTTCACCAAATCCATGTTAAACATCTTATGGACTGCAAAGGTTGAAGGGCTGAGTGGACCTGGCAGGATGCAAACCTCTGACCCTTAGGGCAAACACAGGCCACTGTAGTGGAGGTGCTAGTCCACTTAGCCACAGACCCAGGATGCAGGAGGCTGATTGGCTCCACACGCTGTGCATCTGTGATCCCATGCGAACCTGCCTCACTGCCTCTACCTGGAGAAGTAACGGCCTGACTATTTTCACATTATTTTCTGCAAACCACGCCTCCAGCTGACGTCCGCTTCCATCTCCAGCTCAGAAAGCGAAGCGTAGGGGAGTGTGTTGAGTGTCTGGTGGGCCGTAGCCCCATGCCCCACGGAAGAGGGAAGAACCCTACGAAGCTCCAAAACTAAGACCGATGGTGACCCATTCATAATAACGCTGGACGCCCCTTTGGTTAAAGTGGCGGCGAGTCTCCATCCGGCCCCCTTAGCTGCATGCTTTGATCGAATCTTGTAAGACTAAACATGCATCCTTGAATATTTCTCTTTTGCCTTCCCTGAGTACTCATTGTAGTGCATCTACTGACTTATCCCGACGGAACTCGCTTCCCCTAGTTGCGATGATGTGTTGTATCTCGAGAACTGAGAGCGATTGGGGGAGAGTGAGGGTTGATCATGAGCCACAACATGACGATTTGTTAGATCCCCACTCATCTGAGCCCTCCCCACCCCCCCCCCCTGCCAAATAAGACTCATAACCTACCGAATTACTTACCCGGAGTTCTGTTGTGACTGGTACTCTATCTTCACTTCCAGCCGACGATATGAACTGCGGACCAGTGGCTTCTGCGTCCTCTGCGGCTTGCATCCAGAGCAATGACCCTGGTTTGCGAGCATCTTGTGACATTGTAGAGCAGAACGAGGTGCCCATTGCAAACCTCGTGCTGTCCCCCTACCATGCTGCCTGAAGCAACTTTACCCCTGGGTGCTGAGGCCCTAGTGGTTATAGCACAGATGCACGGAACCCTCCTCCGGAACTAATGTGCAGGATAGTCCGTTAAAAATCACTGACACAGTACTTCTTGCTGCTCAAACTGAAATGATGCAAGCATTAGCAGCTAACCAAGCCTGCCAAGATAATGCCGCTTAAAGGCCCTTAGCTGCCAAGGGCCTAGCTCTGCATAAAAATCAGAGCTTGACACCAGGGCAGGTAAACCAATCAAAGGGAACGTCTATTAAACGAACAGGACACGTGACCTTAATAAGTCAATACCCATGCTTTATGAAAAATCGAGGCATGACACTGCCTCCACGCGTCACAAAGGAACAAAACAAAACGTACACTCAGCCCAGGATTTATAAGAAAGCTTTAGTGAGGGGCCGCGGCCCAGGCATATACTCTTCCCTGTCATTAATGTGTTTAAAACATCTAGTGTAGCAGGAGCTCAAGGGTTGGACAATCCATCAGATGCCATCCATGACTAATTGTTCAGCCCACGACTCTATAGTGGGTCTTCAAGCTGTAAGCAATTCTTATGACTTTGTTCCTTTCACTAGATCAGACAAAGCCAACACGTTATTGACACCTTCAATAAACTGGGGCACCAAAAACGACTTGCCTCACCCACATAAATATGCCCCAGGAGCGAAAGAAATGGGGCTTTTTGCAGGTTTATTGGCAGGGCTGCATGCTGTGTCCGTAAAGGGGCCAACCCAAAATCAATTATCGAGCGCCCCAGAGCGTGATTCTTTAATGAGCCATGCTGTGTCAGTCCCCCAAGTAACTCTAACGTCTTTGGATTCACAAGAAAGTCTTTCACATGAGGCAGCAATTGAAGATTCTTCTGATTTAATTCACCTATTACCACCAATGACCCTGAGGCGTGACTCCATTATAAGCATATGGGCTTGATGCCAGATTCAGAGACACAAGCTCATGCACACAGGTCATGCACAAGCTCCAAATATCAATTCAATGTGTCGGAAATCAGGTACTACTACTCTTCATGATTCTCTTCTCGAGAAGGAGCCTTCACCCTGAAGGCATATTTCATCATGGAAAAATAAGCCTAACCTCCTCACAAGGATGTCGACAATTACCATCGCTCTTGCTGTATTTAATGAAGCATCAATGAGCACTTGAACAACACCCTCAAAGACCACACCACCTTGCTAGCCATGCCTCATTCTAAATTGGTTTTTCTTGAGGGGTATGTTACAGCCAATGGCTTGCGTGGAGAACCTGACGAGTTGCAATTTGACCCGAGGAAAGCGAATCCGCAACCGGTCCTACATACAAGCTCCTCTGAAGGAACACAGACTACCATTGTCATCCAGCAGGTGGACTTAACCAATGAATTAGAGCACCTCCAAACTTCCGGTCTGTCAGTCTCCAGTAAAGTTCCAACTCCAGTCCAACTGGTGCAAAGCAAGAGCTCATGTGTTTGTTCTGATCCTGAAATCGATGGAATCTCGACAGACGCGGCATTGATAGAAGACTCAGCAAATCCAGCATTTGCCATATTCACTATGAATAAACAAAATAAAATAGATAAGACATCCTCGGCAAAATCACTGTCCCAAGACTCTCCACTAACAAGTGTCAATCTACCATCTAATCCACAACTGAAAAACAAGAAAGGTGCTCCAAACCCAGCTCCACGGATCACCTCTCTTGCTTCAAAACCAAAGGTTGTGTTGAACAAGAATGCACCCTCTTGCACCCCACCCAAAGTCCCCAGACCCATCGGTGAGAATACGACTGGGGTAAACCCATCATTACAACTCCTGCTGGATCTCTCAAAATACTCCATCGGCGACTCACACATTAGCAGTGATGACTCACGAGATCCACCAGCGCCCCCCCTGTGACTCACACAGAAACAGAATCTTTACCAAGCCTCCCGCTGTTGAGCCCTTCATCACCACCCTTCCTTACTAGGACTGAAAAAAGGAAAAGATGCCTACGTGGTCCTACCCACGAAGAGCTGCTCGATGGGAATGCACAGAGGGGCACACACTTAAAAACACCTTCATCGCTCAACCATAAAGTTGGGGAGTCGAGGACTGCATCTACTTTACAGTAACAGCGTCCCCTCAGCTTCTCTGGGAGTCTTGAAAACCGCTGTGAACCAGCCCGTAATCTCAGCCATAAGCACCCTCCATCTCCAAACTAATGGTCATGAAAATACCGTCTACCAATAGAGCGATCAGGCCACAGGGTGAAGGTCACACAAATAGAAAGATTGAAAGCCACCTGCTCCAAGAGCCGAAATATCGAAGATTGGAACTTGAGAGAATCTTAGATAAAGAAGACAATTTCATTCTTAATCGGAGGGCAGTGTGGGCCTTTTCCACTGCATTCCCAATTTAAGGCAACTTCGCTCTCGGGATGTAAGAATAAAAAAAATTCGTGGATAATTGGAGAACTGACCAAATTTACTTATATCTGACATCACCAGTGATTAAGAACATGTTACTTGATGCTGCAGAATGCATGTTGATGCTTGGATTTGATCGAACGACATTGAAGGATTCCTTGCCACGTCAATAGGTACAAACCGTGAACATGAAGGTTGTGTGTCTGAAATAGTTACTAAAGAGATAAAGCATGATAAACTAGGGCCAAACTATCTGGATCCCCTCCACACTGGTCGTGCTCCGATTGGACTAGGATCAAAGTTAAAAGTAACATTTGAAACACAAAAGGCTTCCCGACAAGTAAGAAACATCAATCACTCACCATCTGAATTGAAAGCCTCAACTAAAAACCAGGATTGGTCATGGCTGTCAAGACAATTGTAACCGGTCATGTATTAGAAGTGAGAAAAACACTTATAAAAGCTACAACACTTTTAGAAGCATGAAACCCTGTAAGTGCCAGGGAAATAGTGCAGAGAATTCTTTAAAGGCCACCAATTTAAATTTTGAAAAGCCTTGTTACACTGTTGAACCAAATGTATTATTTAACCCTCATGACACTCCTTTAAAGAATCTACATAGGGGAAGAAAAGACCTTTCTGATGAATATATCATTGTGAAAAGAGATGTTCCTGTTATGGACTTCAAGTCCCAGAATCCCCATAGTACTGGGATGAAGATGAGGGCTGCAGAGGCACAAATGTGTGCAATGCAGCCCATTAATGTCAATGACTCACACCTGAGGATAGCTGTGAGGCATAAAAGGCCCCCTCAGGTGCAGGCCATTAGAGAATAATCGAGATCACGATCGAGAGAGAGATCAAGATGGCGGAGGAAGAAACCATCACAGCAGCAGGAGGGCAGTAGTAGTAGTGGGTGGAGGAGTTGTGTACTCTCCACAAAGATGCAGAGAAAGAAATCATGCTGGAGCCGCAATGCAGGGATGATGGCGGCAAGAGAAGTGAATGCTAGTTCTGAGAGGGTTGCTGGGGCTAAAGATTCTGTCTGCATATGTCACGCAGCAGAAAGCACACCTTATTTTTTACTCTTTCCCTTGTGAAGCATTTGCAGGTGACAGGAGAGCACCTGAATGCTGGGAAAGTTGTGAGCGTTTTGTTTGCAAAGGTTGCACAGAGGAACCTTCTTTTTGCTTCTCCCCATGTGGAGCGTTTGCGAGTGGCAGACGAGCCCTGCAACGCTGGGAGAGGTGTGGAAGTTCTGAAAGCGAAAGACGCAAGCCGCAGGAAGCTGTACCATAGAGATTGCAGCGTCGCGTAGCAGCCATGTAGTGGAGGAGTTGGAAACAGCAAGGCTACCTGACGCGCACACCAGACCCAGTGAGTTCACTGTAGAACTGTGACCCCCGAGCGCTCCGGAGTGCCCGTTGATAATATACAGACCTTCTTGGTCCTTTTGAATACTGAACTGACATAAAAGAAGTTGATTTCAAATTCATAACTCATACCAAGCTGATTTAAAATTGATGCATTGGCAAGAGAACAACTTAAACCTCCAACCTGAAGGCTGTAATTATAACACATTGGGTTAGGTAAAAGTAAACCACTCGAAGGGACAATATATTAAAAGAGATTGTAAACCACTATTCCCCAAGGTAAGAAAACTCATAACAAGGCAATTGACAAACAACCAGTGTTGCCCAAGCCATAAGAAGACCATTGAGCCTTTAAAGGTGTAGTGAAGTAAGTTGCCCATATGTAAAAATATATTTTACTGAGAGGTGGTTTAAACAAACATTGCCAAAGCCAAAGTAGTGTGACTGAGAAGAACTGTTGTAAGCCTTTGGTAAATGATGCACAGGTGAAACATAAGTGGCAGGAAGGATGCCCTTCTGAGAAAAAGAGCTTGAGGAGGAGGAGAGCATTGCCTGTCTTGTGTGTGGCATAGGTGTAATGAATAGCACCAGTGTGATTCTTGTTTCCCTTGAAGACATTCTTAAATCTAATTGTGAAGCAGAAGACATTAGTAAAACCTTTGAAGTTTACTCTTACCACAGAAATACTTGATGCTAGTAGTTTGGCCTGGCAAGGGAGTATACCAATTGGTCCTGTTTGGGCAGGAGAGTATACCCAGCAGAGAGTTGCAGTAGTTTGTCTTGGCTGGCAAGAGAGAATACCAGGTACAAGAAACTTAGTAACAATTGGTTCTGTTCTGACATGGAAGTATGAACAAAGTGATGTATAGCGGCACACCTAATAATAGTATAATTAACACAGATGTAAGTGTATTAGGAAGTAAACTTGGGTGTAGGGGAGGTAGCACTTCCCTGACACAGAGTAGGATACAATCATAAGAAATACAAGATGGTGTTCAAATAGACTCGGGCAAAACTTTGTGCTGAAGATCAGCCAGGAAATAGTTATAGAAATTGATACAATAATTATGATGCATACGTTCATAAAAGAACGATTAAATAGAGCCAATTCTGTATGAAATTTTCGTTTCGGGAACAACACTTGCCTTCATCATGTGCAGTAGATCTAGAATACAATATTATTTATAGTTAATCAAGAGTTTTTAACAATGAAGATATTTATCGTATTCAACATCATAATGATCCTGTAATTAGTCAAATGTAGGTCTTGCAGGCAAGAAAATCCATCAAGATTACAATTTCAATGGAACCATTAGCAACTCGTGAGTTCATGCCAGTGGAAACCCACTGATTGTAGAGATGAAGCTAACTACTGAATTTAATAGTGAATAGTATAGTGGGAAGTGTAACCATCACTCTTGAATGGGAAATTAGAGAGTTGGCTGTACTTGCTTTCTTTACACATTGTACTCTATGAACCATTTGCAACATGTGCCAAATTTTGACCATGGATCTGCTTCTTTTGCAGACTGTTTGTATACTACTGAAATTTCACGTTTTCGTGACTCAGTAACTCTGAATATTCTTATCACTTTCCAGGGTGGTTACTTTTTCAAATAACACCTTTACTATCGAGCCTGTTCTAATCCATTGCACTAGGCAGACGGCTGTATATGCAGTCATCTTTCTATACTCGTTTAGAACTGTGGTCGTCTACTTGTACACTTGATTGCCATAGTTTCATTGACAACTTAGATCGTGGTCGCAAGCCGGCAGCTTTCTTTGCGCTGGTTTACACTCGACTAATTTGATATAACCGCCCGGGGACATTACTAGTACGTTTCTTTTTAATTGTTCCTCATTTTGTTCTGAATGCAGTCACAACACATTGATGTCAGCAGTTTACTGTCCTTAGATCAATCTATACTTATTTGGAGAGTTATCTCTTCAGTTAAAGCATCTATATCATTGCAGATGCAATCGCGCTCAATCCATTGAGTGATGTCCTTACATTTACCCTGAGGACCCTAAATTACCATTTTCTACTTATCTTGACTTTCCTTACTGGGTAAATATCATTCCTCTTTAAATTATCGAATGTGGTACACGTTTTTTCACAGATATGTTCCCTCACACAGCTTTCTTTGCCTTGATACACAGGTTCACCCAGGACCTATTTTACACTTGATGCGACTTATTGGCATAGATTATACGTGCCTACTCATTTCCTCAGGTAACTCTTTACTTGCATCCAGCCTTTCCTCTGGGTGCAGGCGTATCAGCGCTTCTGAACAAAAAGTACTTCTCTGATTGGGATTTTAAATGGACTGCTTGGTTGGTTCAAGAGGAATTATGTTACCATTTTGATGTTAAAGAACTTTTCCAGGTCATTTCCGATCCAACATATTTCATAACAACTGTGTTCCTGCAGTGTTAAGTATCTGTCAACATTGCTGTGAACGTGAAGAAAGCAGTGGGATTTCACCATACCTCTCAAAGTATACACTTTTGGTGAGTACCACCCGCCCTGTCCTCACTTCATTCACCCATCAAGCTCATTACACGCACATACACTTCGATTAGTTCTCACCCCACCAAAAACAAAATCCGGAGTGCTGCCCTGGGGCCACAAAATGTTGATAGTTTTACATTCCACTCTAAGCAATAGACACTCGCAAATTAAGCAAGTGTGAGGGTGTAGAAGAAGGAGACTGACAAGGGGGGGGGTCCTGTTTGGTGCTACAAACTTTTATTATGTAAGAAATAACCTATCTCTCCATACTTATAAGGGGTTTGCCCTGCCTCAACCTAGGAAACTTTAATGACCCGTCACAATGTTCATCCACAAATAATATGTTCTCCGTCCTCTTTCAGAAACCTAGCAGTCTAACCCTAACACTTAAACCAAAAGTCTATAACAAAAGTAAGTTCCTTCACCAGGAGAATGACTCCCTTCTCCTGGTGTCTTGCTTCAATCTTCGCGTAATAGTCATCCTTTCAGTGTCCCTTCAAAACAGGGATAGGGGAATGACTCCCTTCCCCTGGTTCCTTTATCAAAGTTCTCCATGGCGATCCCTCTGCACTTTTACAGAAAGCTTGTATCAGTCCTTTCAACTCTTTCCAGGAAGTAGAAAAGCTCCCGGCTTTATCTGGCCTCCCTTTATTATCTGGATGATAAGTATATTTTCCAGGCCCCTCTTTGTCCTTCTTGTAACCTTTCGCAAGTCTACACGATCAGTGGTAATGTTTGGGCCACTGCGACGGGGGAGATGACTCCTGTTGCACTCTACAGAAGCACTGATATTGTCTTGGCCACTGCAATGATGGAGACGACTCCTGTTGCACTCTGCGGGAGCAGTAGTATTGGCTTGGCCACTGCTACGAGGGAGATAACTCCTGACGCACTATGTTGAGCAGTGGTATGGGTTTGCCTCTGCGAAGAAGGAAGATGACTCCTGAAGTACTCTGCTTAAGCAGTGGTATGGGTTTAGCCACTGCGATGAGGGAGATATTTCCTGATGCACTTGGATTGAGCTGGGCCTCTTCTTAGACCCCACCAGGTCTTCCTGCTATTCCTGTTACCTGTGGTGCCTTAGGGACATGGCTCTGGTTCTTCCCAGGGTTCTTCCTCCTTCTCGCTTCCTGTGTGGCATCGCAAAAGGTTTGTGGTCTCGGCAACGTTTCTATACCTGACAGTCCACCTTCCAGCGGTCATGCCACCACTAAGTGACTTTGCTCCATGCCGGCTCTCAGTACGCTCCGGCAACGTCCTGCCTTTCCTCTCTCACTCCCGGAGAGAAGCAATAGCTCCGGCTGCAGTGTTCTGACTTTGAACTTCCTGGGTTTCGTTTGCGTACCCCTGGCTTCTGTGATGAGATCTCCTGTGTCCATTCTCACTTTCCTGTTTATACTGTTGATGCCACCCTCGCGTAACATCAACACCATTTGTGAAAGTCACCTTGGCACTCTTCATGCCTCCAGTGAGCCACCTTGTTACAGTACTTGGCTGACTTTTAATCTGGTCCCTCCATATGCCTGTCATGTTCTTCTTCTCAGTAGGTCTTATACTTGTTACAGTCATGGGTTTACAGTAGCACATGGTTCTTCTAACAAGGTTGGATGAAAAGGGTGACCATGAGGCTAGGGGTTTATGTGCTGAGGTGGTGCTATGGAGGCTTTTCCCCAGGTGGACAGCCTTATCCCCAGCAGGGAGTCCCTCCCGCATATTACCACCCCCAGGGGGACTATTGGGTAGCAGCCTCAAATCCCTAGCCTCATAGGAAAGGGCTCTAACCACAGGAATGTGCAAAATGAGCAGTAAATTGGGCCTAAGAAAACACTGCTGGATAACGAGAAGGAAAGAATGGACAAAGAATTGAAAATTGAATGTTGTAAAGCTATAAAAATGAAGCGAGGAGAGATAATAACAATAGTCATTAGTGTTAATATTCCATTTGTTATGATATTGTGTTTTGTATAGTGTTATTAGTGCCATTTTCATAAGTCTTGTGGCACTTCGGGGCCTGAAGGAGAATGGATTGGGCTTGGATAGTTGGAGCACAGGGTGCAGAGTAAGATTCAATTCTAATTTTAAAGGTGTCACTAATGGGTTATATTGGAGCAAGAATTAAGTTGTACATTACCCCGTAATTTTAGAGTCGTGCTAGTAGAATGCTTACTGCATGTTGTTTCTGTGTGTGCAGGTGACGGACATAGAGTTACTCGAAGCCCTCTGTCATTGCCGGGCTGTACGCTACTGTTTGCAGAAATTGAGAGGCTTTGTGAATGAGGTGCACCCACCTCAGCCAGTGTTGAGTTGCGATGTTTATTGCCATTAAGAGGCTGTATGAATGTGTGCACGTCCTCTGCCAGCATTTTTAATGGGTGTTGTCGAGGGGAAAGAGGATTTTTTAGAATGTTACTTTGTTTTATTTGAGTTTCGTGTATTCTTAGTTTCTTGTTACTTTTGAGTGAAGGGGGAGGTGTGTAGTACCTTGTCATGCTGGTTCAGAGGGATGCTAGTGGGATGTTGACTATATGCAAGAATGGACTCTGTTTCCAGAATTTAAAAACTTTCTAGAAATCTACAAAAGATCACACCTCCCAAGTTCTCGGCTCAATTGTCACCCTGCCTTCTTCCGATTGAAGATTTTTCCGACTCCTCTGATCTGGAGGTGCACCTTACAGCCACCATTAAAAATGCCATCGAAAAACTGGCCCTTTTGAAGAAAAAGATATTCAAACCTGAGACCCAAAAGACCACATGGTTCAATGATAACATCATCTCCCTTAGACATGTTAAAAGATCCTATGAAAAGCCTGACAGAAAGACCCCCGGTCCTCAATCTCTCCTTCTTTACAAACAGGCCATTAGAGAATTTTAAACTGCCATTGTCATTGACAAGTCTGCTTTCTTTAATAAAAGAATTGAGAATGCTTGCTCCAGTTTCCTTGCAGAATTTCAGGCTTCACCAGTTGCCAGTCAGGATCTTATTAAAGATTATGCCTCGTGCTAGTCAATACATCTCGGGTCATAAACAAACCATTAGTTATTTGCAGGCGCAAGCCTGGGGGCATCATCCGACATAAACTACATTTACAGGAGATGTTCTTTCTCCAACAAATATTCCTCTCTTCCATTTTACCCAGTGCACTGAGGCAGAAATTATCAGAATTGTTTGTGCAATGAAACCCACCTCCTGTTTGGCCGATAGTTGCCCTGGTGATATCCTCAAGGGATCACTTGACCTCCTGATACCCTGGTTGACCAAACTTGTTAATCGCTCCTTTAATGAAGGTCAGGTTCCCTCATTTCTTAAGGAGGCAAGGATTACATCACTCCTTAAGAAAAGGACCTCTGATCCCTAGAGGCCAAGAACTACCGCCCCATTATTATCATCCCCTTCCTCCTTAACATAATGGATAAGGTAGTCTACATACAGCTACAGGGCTACATTGAAGAACACAACATTTTAGGGGTACGCCAGTCAGGCTTTAGAGCTCATCATGGGACCGAAACTGCTATGCTGGACCTTAAATCCACTTTGGCTAGTATAGTGGATCAGAGTCATCTCGCCCTGCTGATGCTTCTGGATGTCTCTGCAGCCTTCAGCCTGATAGACCACACCCTTCTCGTTTCCTGGCTTAGGGACTTGGCACACTGCTCCAATTTGGCGGCACCTTTCTTGGCTCTCGGACAACTAGTATGGCAGTCGGTGAGTTCAGCTCCTCCCCTGTTCTCCAAACATGTGGTGTACCGCTGGGGTCATGCATCTCCCGACTTTGTTCAACATCTACATTAGGCCACTGCTTAGCTTGCTGGAAGACCAGGGTGTATAGTATACCAATTACGCGGATGACACACAGGTCGTCCTCGAGCTCAGTGGTGACTATGTTCAGGACTCTGAAGCCATAAACAAAATCTATGGTGCAGTACAGTCCTGGATGGCTAAAAACTCCTTGGCGCTGAACAATGACAAGACTGAGCTACTGATTGTAGCTTCTGGCCCACGGCTGAAAAAACCTGACTGAGCTTTTTTCAGCTTCTGTATTGCTGGTAATAACACCAGTGTCTCTAAGGGTGTGGCTAAGCGCTAGGCGTTTTTCTGGATGCAGAACTTACTATGAAACCACCATCTTTTTTAATATCCATCCCGATTAAATCCTAGTTCTCTCTTCTGTCTCCCACCTCGGCCCGGACTTGATCCTTGTTTGCCTTTTTCTGTCTATTTGTTTTGTGTGCGCCCTGAGGCCCAAGGGCATGCGGCGCACTTCCGGGAGGATAGTAAGATGACATGGAGCAACACAGGTTCGATCCCTGGGTCCGCGCTTAGAAATCTCTGGGTATTTAAGCACGTTATAAATACGCAACTAAAACAAACAAAAAAAATATGCAACAAAAACAAAAAACAATTCCTGTAACAGCGCCTCGATGCCCGTGGGCTGTGAGCGCTTTAAAAATGCAAAATAAACAAAATATTTTTTTTTTAAAAATAACAATGAAATAATAAAAATGCTTTTCTGCATTTCTGCATCTGCAGGTGACTGAATGCTGGGTGGGTGCTGTGAATGAGTGTTCATTGGAAGCCACCTGACTGAAGAGTAAATGGCTTGGTGGAATGTCTCTTTCTTACTTAGGTTGGCCAAGTTTACAAAATGTTTTTGCAGCACATTTTATTCGAGGAGGTGCATCAAAAACAGCGTGGGATGCGTGTGGTGCCGTACATCATAATCCGCGCTCCTCTTTTCCCCACTAATCCCCTTTTTAGTAACATTAGTGGCAAAGGACACATTACACAGCCAAAGAGTTTCAAAGAAATCTCTTCATTTCAAATCAGGGAAGTGGATTTAAAACCGATCAGCCGGAAGCTTCTTCAACCTGGGTCTTTTCTTCTATGTGCACTGTGCCCACCTGTGCCTACACTCATGTGGGTTAGGAGATTTAACATGTGGACCGCAGTGTTGTGACTACTGTCTCCATCCTGCCTTACAGAATACTTTCCGGACAATAGTGACCACAGCCATTCTAAGGTTTTTTTTTTTTTTTTATCAATGTTTTCTATAGTACTATATCAGAACAAGTTGTTTCAAAGCGCTTGTAAGAAAGTAAAAACAGGAAACAAAGTTTGAATGAATTCCTTATTAGCCTTTCGGCACTAAGTAGTTGAGCACACCAACAAAACCAGGGTGAATAAGCTTCGGAATCACAGAATATGAGGCTTAAGGAGGTAGTTCGATCCCAATTGACACCATATCTGATTTGTGGATGCTGGAGGACCTTGCTGAGACATCCGCAAAGATTGTTAAACCTACCTCTCTCCATTGCAACATATTAAGTGCAGGTGGCATGCCCAATAAGTCCTGTATTTAGAAGGCCTAACTGCTATATAGCAGCTGCCGTAACTCAAGGAGTCCGGGGTGCTTCTGGTTAGAGTAGCTAGGAAGCAGAGGAGACTCCCTGGGTTTTGGGTAAGCTTTATCAAACATGAATATTTGGAAGGCACACTTGATTCTGGTATAGTCAGTTTCCAATACCACTCCGTTGTGGTGAGTTCATTTTATTTTCTGGTGGCATTCACTGGAAATGTTCTTCCACCATGGTGCAGTTGCTACAATTTAGGGGATGCCAGGAGACTGTCCTCAGATGGAGCCCTGAAATGGGGGTGGGCCCTTAGTTAAAGAGGTGGCAGTAAAAGGTCTTTAAAGGGGAAGCAATATTCCATGGGTATCCGCCAGAGAGCCTTCAGCCCCCGTATGATGGCATCATGTGCCTTAACACCAAGGCTCAATGCTACTGCTCAATGTTGACTTGAATCAGTCTTAGCTTAGGCCTTATAACAGAAAGCCATGCTACCAAATGCTTTCTGTCAATTAGCATCTGATGGGCAGTGGTGTCATAAGTTTCTAGTGGCACCAGAAGCGCAGTGACGTCCATCTGGCATGGCAGATACATGATCCACGGCACATGGCAATGCCGTCATAAAAGAAAAGGGTGTCCGCTGTATACCATGGGACAAGACAATTGTTTGTAATCAAGTCTATAATGGTGTACTGTAAATGGACAGCATCTTTGGGGTCTTGATTAACCTTGTTGAGAACAGTGTTCACAAGATCAGTATCCATCGGCTGTAGAGTGTAATATTTCTTCCATTGACCAATCACAACTGTGTCTCGATCTTCTGAAGAGAGGCACTGCAGACAACCGGGAAGCACTGTTGACAACAATTGATTTTGAAGAGAGGGTATCATCGGTGAAGAGCTCCTCAGCATGGAAAGTGACTTTACTAGTGCCTCACCGAATGCTCATTTACTTTACAAAAAAAGCAATTTAATCTCATAAAAAAAATGATATACAAGTCACGAATTAACCACAGATAACGGTCAAGCCTGAGCCCTGAAGACGAGTAGACTGTTCACACATCTGCCATGTATAGAGGAAGTAGAGTTCATCAGTTTTGCAAGAGGTAGGTAAAATAACTTTTTTAGCCTATGAGCAAACCTCTCAACTCACCTTCATCTAGAAGGTCTTATTTTCCTTGGCACTTTCTTCAGCCTTCAAACAAGCACCTCGTGTCTGTATATTTTAGTGGGATTCCCATTCAACAAATCTTCATCACCCTCCAAAATAGTATTTATCTGTCATGTGACTGGGATTTATTTTACCACATACCGCTGCCCGTTGCATGTTCTCCAGGTGCTCTGGTGGATCTAAAAGAGGGGTGGGGCGGGGGCAGCTCAGGTTAGAGGAAATAGGGAATATGTTAGATAGCTTTGCTGTTGTGTGGGTGCATGCAGACTGGAAGTACCCTGAGCTCTACACGCAGGCCTGTTTCTAGGTGTTCCGTGCCAACAGCGTTGATCTCACTGAAAGCTGTCCAGCATTCAACAACCTTCCTCATTACAGTACTGAAGAATTTCGTCCACATCACCCACACTGTAGGAATTCCACTGGGAGCACCACCAAGCCCACATCACCTTCAATACAGGCTGCATCACCTTCAAAGCACTGGCAACAAAAGCTATGTCATACCTAGCCAGGACATTGACAATCTCAGGAGTCCAGCAAAACACGAGGGGCCTTATTTAAAAAAAAGTAAATAGCATGGTCCCCTAAGTGCAATTTTTGACCTGTTCACTTTGAGGTTCAAAATAAAAAAAAATGTATTTGCTTTGATTTAAACAATTTTTTGCAAAGGAGAGTCAGTGTTCTGTATTACAATAACATTATCGGTATTAAAAAAATCCATTCATAATTAACAGAAGAAAAACAAACAACAAGCAAGAAGAACACATGTCTACACTTCTTCACACGATGAGCAAAGGCTCCAAGAATTTAGTCAGGGCAATTGCAAAACATGGCTTGTTCCCTGCTATCAACAGTGACCATCAAGTGGCATCTTTGCTCTAGGATTCCGATATTAAATGGCTGAAGTGTTTGGTGCGCCTCTCCACTTGCACGTCTGTAGTCCTGGGAATGTGATATGTACGCTGATTGTAGAGGTGGGTCATTCTGTTGTTTGATGCCTTCTGGGACGGTTATTACATTGCTGTGTGCAAGTGCCTGATTTGGTATGTGTAGAGTGGGCTTGAGCGCAGAGGCTGAGAATGTTAGTGCAGGGTAGTTGATGGACGACCAGTGTGGGCGGTTGCTACTTGGAACACGCATCTGAATCGTTCATGGTGACTTCTCAGTAGTGGTCTCCTTCCGATAAGATACTTATGCCGCGATGTCCTGGGACACCATGGATTGGGCCGCATCTCTGGAAGCAGTCATTAGATTGACGTCAAAGGGAACACACCACACAAACATCTTTGTGCACCCTAGCGCCTTAAAAGGTTGAGCTGAATGCCTTTAGGATTTCAAACGTGCATTAAATGGTTTCAATTGATAGGCAGTAGCATCGGTGTACTGCATGGGCTTGAGTTCGACTCGCTTTTTTTAACTTCCTGCCTGAAGCCCCCACTGTTTGCATTGAAAGTGAAAAGCTGAGACTTGCTTAGCTGTTACGACATGGGTTCACCACGGGCCCACTTAGTATATGTTTCACTGTGATTTTGTGTCGCTTAGTAACTAATGTGAGGGCTCTAGGTCCAATGTGTCCGACATCTCCCACTGCTTTCCCATTTAGTTTTAACCCAGACAAGCCACGTTATCTATATTAGCTCCCAAAAGGAGCAGATTGCTCCTAAAATAGGGCAGGCATTTGCCCTGTGGGCCCGCAGCATCAAAGACTTCTGGGCTGGTCCCTTCATGTTTTAGGGTTGCCTGCCTGCTTGTGATCAAATTCCCTCTCAAGCCAAGGGCCGCCACAAATACAAAACAATTTGTAAGGCGAGGGCTGTTCACTGGCCAGCCACATCTGCACAGCTCATGTTTGCCTGCAGGACAGATAGCTCACTGAGTTAGATGATTGTTGCTGCAGTCTATGTTCCTAATGAAGATAGCAAGCTCAAGTCCAGGATAGGCCAAATCAGGTCTTGCAAAGCACTGCAAGGTTGGACAAACTGCAGCCAGGACTTCAAATCCCAAATAAGAGCGAGACCCTCTAGTGACACGCACTGAACTCAGTGACATCATGTCTGTGGGGGTGCCTTCAAATGACTGGAAGGCAGTGAAGCAGGGATGGATCGCCCATGTGCGGTGACCCCTAATAGTATCTTCCCCACAGGACACCGCCTCCATTTGACCTTTGTGCAAACACGTAAGAACTGAGAAGACAACGTATAATCACGTGCATGTAACATGATATCATATTTTATTTGTATTGCGCTCATACACACGTGTTTCAGAGCGCGAAGAGGCAAGGGAGGGGGACAAGTTACGACAAAACAACCATCTTACTAGGCCCAGTAGCATTGAGAACGCGCAACGCGCAAGCGCAGGAGAGAGGGAAGTGGGAAAGTGCAGGGAGAAAGTACAGTGCAGTGTTCATGCTTGCAGGTGGCATGTTATTCAACAAAGCCATTTGGTGTAGCATCGAAGAATAGTGTACATGACATGAAGGCACTTCACAAGACCCGGAACAGCCTTGCCCCGGAAAAAACCCGCAGTTCTAATCGGAACCAGTACTGATCAGTTATGCGAGTCAGCAAATCAAGCCAGGTATTGGGTGGCGGGGGCAGGTGTTCCCCAAGTTCCAGCATCCAGTCCTCCTCATTCCACATGGGCAACACGGGGGCTGTTGGCCGGCAGGACAGCCCACCGCAGCAGCGCTAGGTGATTTCTCAGTTTAAGCCCACGAAAGGCCACGTTTCTTTCTGGGTAACGTGCATGAGCACAGAGACGTTCACAGTGGTGTTTGGGGACCATTTTAAACGCTTTTGAACTGGTCTCGAGGCCCAAACTGCCGGGGTTGCTGGATTCCTAACAACATTGTGCGACCTTAAAAATTGTGGTCATTTGGTGCTATTACATTACAGAAACCTAAGAAACGGCGAGAAGGGCAAGAAATGGAATCGGTGCACGCAGGTGTAAGAGTAATACCTTCACTCTGGTAACATTGACACTGCACACGAGCAAAGAGGACATCACTCATGCAGGGACTGTGCACGGTCTTGCTTTTTGGGTGGTAAAAAGAATGGACAGCAAAATGTGACGAAAGCAAAACATCGAATCCACACAAGGAGTAGATAGGCAGACGCATTTCACCTCTATCACCTGCTCCCATGCGCGTTTTTACCAAGAGAAACGTTTGAAAGGGATATCTCGTGGCTTTCCCTGGCCCCGGCCCCCCTCAGACAGGCAGCGACAATGCTAATGAAATCACTATGCGCGTCGGAGCCATTAACGTCGATCAGAGGGGCGGGCCCGGGGTGCTGCAGTTGAAGTCCAGCTGCCGCGGTGCATTGTTCCCGCGCTCTCTCCCGCCACACCTCCTATTGTGCACGGGAGCCGCCAAATGGTCGGCGCCCGGCAGGCTTTGTACCTCGACTGGCCAGAGTCCAATCCTTTTACTGCTGCGTAACGGAACCATGATGTCTATCAACAGGCACTTGGACATAAAGAATACTCGTCAGAAACGCCCACCCCCACACGCAGACAACAAGTGAATATCAATGAAAAACCATATGCATACAAATTACCTGCGGACAGCATGTGAATAGCAGTCGAACGAGGCAAAAATGTCGGCAAGGCACCACTTTTTAAAACAAACATTAAAGCTAGTATAAACCTGTGACATTCTCCGTGGGTGGGTGCGGGCACGGAAATGATCTAACACAATGGGCTGAGAACCATTTTTTGCAAACCGTGACTTAGCCTGGAGTGAGAAAAGCAGCTACTGGTAGAGGGCAGGTATATCTTGTTTCTATGAAAGTTTGTTGTAACCTAAGCCCTTGTTCTTTGACTTTTGGTATGCAAACTCTTACATAATTCTGGAACCGGAATTTTGTGTAAGTAAATAGAGGTATTTTTTTTACTACCAATACCATGGGGGGAAATGCAGGTCCGTAGTTTAAGTGGAATATCTACTCACTAGATAATCTATGAGACATCCCTGGCTCTTAAAAGCCCACCTGATATGACAGTGGCCAGTCAGAGAAGCAGCACACCACAAAGCAAACAACTCTTTTTCGTCCAAGCACGACAAATTATTATATCCTCTGTATTCTGGAAGCAAAAAACGACGAAGCAAATATTTCTAACTCTTAAAAAATAAAAAAATATACATTTTTGGGGAATCTTTGATGGCACCGCTTCTCTGTAGGTTAAGCTACGGGACTCTGGGTGAAGATGAAGCAGGGAAGCACACGGGTAAAAGCGACAGAGTGAGCAGATATACAGAGACACAGGGTGCATGCGGCTTGGCACCAACAGCACACACTTGGTTCCCCTCCCAGCCCAACTCCTTCTTCTATAAATGGACAGGATGGATTTCACCTTCTCTTTTACATCCCCACCTGCAAACCTTTCCTCTCGCCCATGATCCCTTCTCCATGTCACCCTCAAAACAGACAACAATAACTTTTGGAGGTATAAAAGGCATCAGCTGCTTTATTTGGTCAGAGTTGCCACTAAGCAAAAAGAAATGCCATTAGACTAAGCAAGCAAACTGTTTACCTACTGCCTAATGTATGCCTTTATAAACCGGTAACAAGGCATATATAGGCCACAAACATAATGCCTGTACGCTGATTTGAAAATGTCAAGAAAATCCATAAAGCTGCTTACCAACTGCTTTTTAGCCAGTGCTATGCAAGTAAATATTTATCAAAACAATATAATTTGAAAATGTAATCAGCATTTCATTTTTATTTATTTTATTTGAATTTTTGTTCAGCGCTGGCCCTACCCAGAGGGTTCTCGGCCGCCTACAAGGTTCAAATGTTATGGTGGGAGGTGAAACAGAAGTTGCTAAATGTTTTCAGGATAGGAGAGGAAGATTAGGATAGACAAGTCGTAGCAGGATACGTGCATATTTTAAGGTTCTGAAAGTGGTGATGGAGGATGCAGTGCAGATGTGAAGAGGCAGGGTGTTCCATGCCTTTAGTGCCCAGTCAGTAAATGCTTGTTTTTGCGTGCATGTAAGATGTGCTGTTGGCAGCCTCCATTCGAATCAATACTCAGATACCTAGGATTGTCTATGTATTCTAAAGGGCCTCCAAGTGAAATAAACTAGATTTTATTCAACTTCTTATTACCAAAATATAAAATCCTGTTTTTTGCCTGGTGATTGTCAAACTATTTTTGGATGAATATCGCCACAATTCACCAATCGACCCCTTGAGTCCAGAATAGGTATGGGTAAAGACAACCAAATCATCCACATAGAGAAGACTGGTAATATGTATTGATCCAACTTTGGGTGAGCAACCAGAAACTCCAAACAGTTGGCTTTTTTAATGCTTGTTTTTAACAGGACTTCAGTGAAGGACACGCAGAGCGGAGCAGGACATACTGGCGTGTTTCACCACAGGAGCCGGTTTGACGAGCCCCGTTTGGCGTGACTAGTTCAACGCAGGGATGTTACAATGCCAGTATGTTTTGGCGCAAAGACTGTCATTCTTTTTTTAAATGACAGTATTGCGCCAAAACATACTGAAATGTGTAACTTTTTTATATTGAACAATGGTGTTCGGGAGGCCGGGCAGGGTTGCAGCGTGTTTGCACGAGCCACCGGTGCACTGCAAATTATCAAGCATGAAAGGTGATGGCTGTGGGTACCAGCACGTGGCCCCTGGGTTGTGCTGCGAGGATGTGCCTCTGTTGTCGGAAATTGTGCTTCCTGCAGCCACGTCTCTCACTGCTTCTCTTTCCCCCGCCACCATCTTTCCACCTTCTGCACACCACCCCCTCTAATTAAAGGCAGAAGAGGCTGTGCACCCCTGAGGACGTTGCAGGGACCAATTACATGGTTCATTTGTGAGTCCCTTTGTGGAGGTAGGTGTGTGTGTGTCCGTGTGTTGTACGGTGGTCACATACACACAAGACATATACACTGTGTTGGTTATCTCAATATTATGAGTTTGCAAACCTTCAATATCGTGTTGTTTGTGTGCACATGATGCAATGACTGCGCACTCGTCACTCTTTATAAGTACATGTCAATATACTTTATTAGTGTGTTACCACAATACACCAGTACACGTCATCAAGCATTGTGTATTGAGTTTAAGCAACATATGCCGCAGTAGCTGCAGCAATGCAGACCAGTGAATTATGCACACTTGTTTTCTCACAAGCCACAGGGAACCTGTCCATATTGACTCCTGGGTGTCCCACCTGTAGACCCCGAGAACCCTCTCACAGCCCTATGCAAGGAGGTGTGCATCTGGCTGACCTCGACTATATGCTGATGGGATTTCTCAGTGGGTCAATGACTCTACCGAAGAGATACTGTATGGTAGTAATGCAAGTCCCGGCAGGGCACACTCCGTTTATCGACCGAGGGAGTCATTAAAGTTTAGAGCATTGAATGATGCATTGAGAGCGGGCACCTACTATTCACAGCGCCTTGAGGCTGCATAATCTGTGTAGCCCAAAGCCGGCTGATCTGTTACCTTGGTGTTGTGGTGAAAAAACGACCTGAGGTGGATCTTGTGGTTGGCAATAAAAAGGCAGTGGTTTTTATTGCATACAGTATTATCATAAAACATTTTGGTAAATGTATTTCTCCAAAAACACAAACATCATGATAAAAAACTGTTATCCTTTGGGCATCGGACCAGTGTTATCTACCTGGCCCGTGCTGCCAAATTCTTACTTCTTCCCACAACTTTGTGGGCCCCATTCGTTGCCCTGCTGTGTCTCTCACTTCGCCTTTCCGTTAGTGTGGGTGCGTTTTGGGGAAAGAAAAAAGAGAGTCTTCTGCGCATGCAGAACGACTGATGGTACTCCACTCGGAGAACCAAAGATAACTGACTTTCTTGTTCTTCTTCTTGCTGATATATTTTTATCCATCAGCTGTGATTTTTGGATACCGAGGCTTGAGCCTCATTACTCCATCTTCTCGGGTTGAGTATGCAGTCGTGGCGCTTGTTCTTCTTGCTGATAGATTTTTATCCATCAACAGTGATTTTGGATACCGAGGCTTGAGCCTCATTACTCCATCTCTCAGGTTGAGTATGTAGTCGTGGGTTTGTATTCTTCTTGGTCTGTGTGGTCTTGTCACAGTAGGGCTGGTTTCACAGGGTCTTCGCAGTGATGGCCCGCAGGTAGCGGTCAAAGGGGTTTGCAGTGGTGGCAGCAAGTCTTCTGATCAGAGGGTTCGGGTTCTGATCCAGTCCTTGGCAGAAGTTCTTACTCAGCTTCGCTAGATGTTCGTCCACCATCTCGATGTCCAGGTCTCTGTGAAGGACTGCTATCCTTGTGAAGATTGGAGCTCCAGACGATATCCACAGGGCCTTGTTCTGGACTATCTGAAGACTCTTCCGGTGTCGCTCATGGCAGGCTATCCATGCTGGGGAGGCATACGTCAGGGTTGGTCTGATGATCGCCTTGTAGACGTTGATCTTTGTCCGCAGGGGCATGGACTTGCTCTTCAGGAGTGGGTACAGCGCTGCCATCTTTCCTGTTGCCTTCTGCTGAGTATTCTTGATGTGGCTTTCCCAGTTGAGTTTGCTGTCCAGGGTCACACCGAGGTAGCGGCTGCTACTCTCCCATTTGATGGTCTCCCCGTTGAGGCTGATGTGTGGGTGCTCCTTAATCTTCTTTCTGGTGAACAGCGTTGCGGTTGTCTTGCTGGTGTTGAGTTCTATCCGCCAGTCGATGTACCACTTTGCAATGGTATCCAATGAAGCTTGCAGGTTCTTCGCCACTTCCTTTTTGCTGAATGACTGGGAGATGACTGCAACATCGGCTGCAGATGAATGACTGGGAGATGACTGCAACATCGTCTGTGGGTGCCAGCACTCTGCTTATATTTGTTTTGCCATGCCCTCAGGCATGTCTGTTTCTCCGGGGCTTCCTGCCCCAGGGCCAGCTGGAGCTGAGGGCCATTCACACCTAGGTGTGGCCTGGTACCTCCCTGCCTGCCTTGCACCTTGGCCCTGATGGCTCTCTCATTGTTGTTGCCCTCCCCCATGTAGAGTGTTAGGTGTTTGGGAGGGTGTGTGTGTCAGGTGAAGCGGCGCCAGACTGCCTCCACCTGACTGTTCCCATGCAAGGCCTGTTTGCAATGCCCTTGCATGCTATCACTGCTCCCTTGCCCTGGCCCCCCTGCCTATTCCCATGTGCCCTTGAGCTCCCTCAATTTGCCGCGAATGGGAATAACAGTGGCTGGCAAGTGGCAGCTAGTCTGTGAGACAGCGTCATGCAGCAACATGGCCCCAGACCCACCCCCCAGCATGCCTAATTGTGACCCCTGATTTGCTCTGTTCGAGCACAAATTGTGCTCGAACAGAGCAAGTCGGGACAACCCGCATCCCGCAGAGCCACTCGGCAAACTGCAGGACACAGTCCCCAATTACGGGACAATCCCGCAAATTAAGGGACAGTTGGCCACCTTAGGGGGGAGAAGACGGAAGCCCTGGGGTTTGGGGCGGAGCATGCAAATAGATAAGTAATTGATAGGCAAGTTGACACGTGCACCAGGAAGTGCCACAGCATTAATTGGTTAATTGTCACAAATGAAACACATTAACAGGTATTGTAGCTGTCAACAAGCGTCATTTGTGGCAAGTAACCCATTTGTATTTGGCGTGAGGGCATTTAGATGTGGCTGCAATGTCAGCCACATCCAAACGTCCCTCCCGCCAAATCGACAGTGCCAGAAAGGCTTCTGTGCCAAAATGGGCCAAAACGGTCACGCCAAACCGGCCCACGTCCAAATGGTGGTGCCGAAACCGGGTGTACCGCATGCAGAGTGTTTATAAATTGAGCTGCTGGCAGACCTGGTGGCAGACCAGGTTAACATTTTTATTACACCAGTAGGCGGATTACAACTGCAATTAAGTAATTACCTCTCAGCAGACTGCTTTGAAAAACACTAGCAGGCACTTCGAGTGAAAAGTTTGATGGTACGGCTTGAAAAAAGCGAGCTCATAGAGTTCCCATGAGAAGGCGTTTTGGGTGGGAAGGGGCAGGAACTGTGTGGGAATAGCCATAGGAATTAGCATGGCCGTGGGTAGTCAATGGGTGGGCAAATAACCAAACAACAAATACAAGCTGTGTGTCCCTCTTCATATGCTATTTCTTCCGATATGCAATCTAAATCCATAGTTTCAGCTAATAGGTGTCGAAAGCAGCACCTAATAGCGCAAACTAAAAATAGGTGGTGATGATGCAATGAGGATGGCAGGGCTAGAGGTGAGAGATAACCATGATCAGTTTGCTGTTTAAGAGGCAAATGTTCATATTCATTTAGTTTGTAAAAAGTCATGTGCAGGCAAATTGTGCTTTCCCCAGGTCTTTATCAATTACGCACTATCTTGAAAGAAATCGCCTGCACCTGGCGCAGTAATTTCCTCGCGCAGAGGGCTCCGTTGTTCTCTCGGAGCACCATTGTGAAGACCCTTCAGGTCTGCCCATGCTTCATTCGGGGATGCAAGCAGCCTAGGTGTTACCACGCACAGAGATAATGGGCTTGTCTTGATTCCGCAGCATGGGGAAGATATAGGGCTCATGAGTTATTCATTTGGTGAAATAGCGCGAGCAATGTAGCAGAAGATGTAGGATTTATTTCACAGCATTCACTTGAAGAGCATCCAGTGCTTGATTAATTTGTACCAATAATTAGCACCAGAGTGCCAAATGGTTATTAGGGTTCTGCCCAGCAGCACACGACGTGGCCACCAATGCTGGCCACAAGGTCTGTGACACTGTACATTTAGTTTGGCTTGGAATCAGGTGTCTAGTAATCTGTGGATGATATTGATTGATAATCTAGTGCTTAATACCATATTCCTCCCAGTTCTAAGCGCTGTAATAACAGTTGTTCTTTTCATCCAATTTATTGGTACTCATTTATCAACCTTAAAGGAATGAAAGGCAACACTGGTGTGGGATTCGAATTCACGAAGTGTTGGACCTGCACTTAACTCTTGAGCTATCCACCCAACTAGCAAATCAAATGTAGTAAGCTCTCTTCCTGAAGATCCCCAATATTTCTTTATTATTTGTATTGTGAGTTGGTTTACAAAAAAACTTTCACAAGTAGAATAAACATACGTACAAAAATAGATTTCATACATTTTAAATACATGTTAAAACCATCCAATTTATTAGATAGTAAAAATCAATTTCATTCAATAAACGAACTAATGCGATAATTCAAGACACATTGTCACCTCACATGAGTCTTTGACCCCAACAATTCCTTAGAATAATCAAATCAGAAACTATGCACTTTTTTAACAAAAGAGGCAGATCGAATCCCATTCAGGGCTCGACAGTCCAGGATACAGTGTTTATGGCTTGCAGGGCCAGTCATCGAGCTGCAAAAACGACAAGCTACCACTGCATCCTTAGATTGAATAGTGGGCCAATTTGTTATCCTCTCTTTTGCATGAAGCTAATTCAATTTGAATCTCATGTACATTTTACGACTCTTCATATACAGAAACATTTGAGATGAATTGACATTTGACCTCTCGCGTGGGAACCTTGCATATTCAAAATATGAGGAATAATTGGATAAAGCTTCAACAGTCTGTCTCCAATCAGCCTTAAAGAGTTTTTGCGTCACTGCATCAGGATTACATAGTAAATCTGACTCAGAAGAGCTGATTCTTTCCAACATATTTTGTATATCATCCCTAAATAAAGTGACTGTTACTTCCGAGCATTCAATCATTATCTGTTTCAAATCAGTATACAATGAATTGTGTGGCGTAGATAGAAACCTGTAATATGTTGACAGTTTACACCAAACATTTTGAACTTGGAGCAAAATTATGTTCAATTCACGACATATACCAGGGTTAGGAATAGAAAGAGAGAACCCTAATACGGTCCTCCAAAATGTACCTTGTAGAGAGTCAAGATATGGAGCCACATTTACAGATGCCATATCTAACCCATATCTAGCCAAGGTGGCTCAATCTTACCTAGCTAGAAATTTAGGATAGGAAGAATAGTGAATCTGCATTGTTTTCCAAATATCCGTTTCATGTGATCTAGAAGGGGAGACAGTGTATCTTGTAAGGCTAGCTTCCACATAATTATGCAAGACGTGTTTGTAAGATTATAGCCAAGATAACGAAAAGATGAAACCAGCTGTACTCTTTCAGCCCCCAAAGACCACCACATAGTTTTGAGTTTTTTGTTATTCGAGAAAATAACCACCTTTTGATTTTTCACCATTAACGATCAAGTTGTTCCTTATACAGTAGTCATAGAATAGATTCAATTTTTTTTATTTAGACCTCGCAGAGTCCAATTAAATAAGATAATGTCGGCCGCAAAGGCCAATCAGTGGATCTTCAGATGCCCCAGTTTTACTGGCACCATGTCCCTATTCCATCACAAGTCTGCTAAATCGCTTAAATAAGCCTTAAACGGGGTAGGCAGCAAGATGGACCCCTGTCTAAGTCCCAATTTAACAGAGATTGGCTGAGAAAACGCACCTTCTGGATTCAAGCGGATATAAAAGAGAGATCAGCTGTATCAATTTGGGTGGAATTTTATATTTGAGCAATTTATGCCATAGTTGTTCTCGTACAACACAATGAAATGGTGATGTCAAATCCAGCGAAGCCATGTATATATTACCACCTTGATTGTGCTTAACTTTTTACAGCAGAGGTTTAAGTATGGTCTCATTGAGAGACGTACCCATGTTTTGGGCGAAACCCCCCCGGAAAGGGGGATAAGATGTTATGTCCATCAAGGGCTTTAATTGCCAGGGTCGGTAGAATCTCCCTTTTTATAGAGGGGACTAATGGTAGAGTATGACCAAGAATCCGGCACTATGTGTGTTGCATATATGTGGTCAAAATGAGGTTTAAGGAAATGAGCCCATGCAAGGGGGTCCTTTTTGAACAGAAATGGTGGAAGACGATCTGGACCAGGGGCCCTGGGTGGTTTAAGTTTCTTTACGGCCCATTCGATATCCTCCACCTTCCAAGGACAAAGACCATAATTAACACGTCCCCCAAAAGGATCCACCTAGTTCTTAAACTCTATGGAAATACTGAATTTCTTTGAAAAAAAGACACCAAGGCAGATTCTTGTATGACATTTCCAACACAGAAAGCGCTATCCCTAGTTTTGTTGTTAATAAATGGCCAAAATGGTCTAGAATTCGATTTTAGAAGAATTCTAAGCATGGTCTGATTAGCTCTCAAATTTCGATGATGCTGGCAGGCACACCTCCTGTGAGTTAGATATTAATTTATGCAAAGGTAAGTTCCCTTTAACAGCCTTATGTCTTTCTGTTTTTGCCCCTTAGAAGCCTTCATTCCGGGATCAAAATAGTGAGGTTGCATTTTTTTTAAACATTAACTTCATCTTCAAAAGACACCTTCCTAATGCATTCAATAATGCCAATGTCCAGGGGTTTACCAGCCATTTCAGAAAGAACCCCATCCTCTACCACCAACCCATTCTGGTGCACCTTGTCACCTTTGGAAAAAGAAGCTTGATTGGCTTGTTGTAGAGTCTCCCATCCCAAAGACAAGCTTGTCCCTTCCTATCGGGTCTCACAGTAAACAACATAGGACAGATTTTATGTGCAGCAATTTATAACTTCAAGTTAAAGTAGATCATTAAATGATCTCCTACTAAAGGATCAAAGGAAGTTATATTGCTACACATAGGTTTCAGAAGAGACACGAGACAGCATTGCACCTATGCCAGGTATAGAAGTATGCACCTCTAATGGAAACAGTATCTATTTTTGAAGATTCCAGTCAGACAGAAATTATAGATGTTTTCGAAGTACAGGTAACATTATTATGACACCTGACCAATGGCACAATTGGCATTGAAGTTGCCGCCCACAAACATTGTATGTTGGTGACACTCCAATAGCCATGTTTCAAAGATCTGTAGCAGTGAGGATTGAAAAGTATCAATAGTATGTATGGCTGTGTTCCGATATATTGACTAGTAGATATTCTCCCACTGAATCAGGGAAACTAATATTTACGGCCAAGATCCCCTCACATGCAACCCACAAATTACAGGTGGTTTTTAGTTTGTTGGCTATTACAATGATCAGGCCGCCACTAGGTCCATCGCTAAACAATCGAGTTGCTGGAAGGGAGCACGTCACAAAACCATTGAGTTCAATATTCTCTATACACATAGTTTCTTGAATGAACAAGATGTTACAGTTTCATAGATACCTAGAATCATTCCACGTATGCCAAATGTTGGTAATTCCACAGGTGTTCCAGGATAAGATCTTAATACTATCAGGTTTATAAAGTCCTTGGGTGAAGGACTCCAAGGTTTTGATCGCAAACTCTACCCATGACCAATCTTTGACTTCTTTAAATTTTAAAATCAAGTTTACATCAGGTTGTGTTGAGGGTAAAGTACATGTATCATTATTATCAGTTGATACAGGCAGTTTATGCACAACCTCATAAAATCCCAGATACTACTTTGCTGCTTCAGTAGATTTAAGTTCAATAAGATCATATCCCAGACAATGTCAATGTAAGGCTCTTTCGGTAGCGTGTTTGCATTTGATGGGAGGCAGAGTAACTTTTACACCAAATAATCAAACCAACTCAGGAAGGTGGCAAATTTTACTGTTTTAATAACAAGTATCTAAAACAGGGAGTTACAACAGACATCAACGGGCATTCACTCGAGCTCTCATCAACTCACTCAGCTTGACTGTGTTCAGCTCAACGTATTTTATAAAAAAACATAGATTTCATACTACAAATTCGTCATAGGTGTTGTCATACTATGCGGCAAATAAGAAAAACCTATGAGGGGTTGTGATAGGATCAAGGGGAACATCTAAGTATACTTTTTATAAGGGGCTGGGTTGTGATTGGATCTCTACTGTCAGGTGGACAATTCATGCCCACCCCTATTCATCTTCATCATTATTAGGTACACGGTACATCATTGGCTCTCAAGCTATAAGGCCTTTTGTTATATGGCCCTCTACAATTGGTTGGCACGCTCGTGCCCTTCTGGAGCATTCGCCTCCCTTAGCAGCCCGTAAGCTCAACCCCAGGTGCCAGGAGGTGGACTTGGCTTTACCTCCTCACCCAATAAGCCCATCGTCTCTCACCACCCATGGCTTCTGCCATGCAGATTGTCTTTGAACTTGGCCTTGCAAAGTATCCTTGTTTCTGGGAATATAAGGGAGTGTGATCACGCACTATCGTTATTCTGGTCCTCCACACCAGAATTCTATTTTCCTCTTTGACTCACGTGACAGGAGACCACGGTTTGGTGCATTTTGCACCATTTAATTGTCTTAAATGAATAAAACTTGGCACACATGGTGTTCTTTCCTGACACTTTAAAAAGGGATGATTTAGCATCTGATGTTCAGTGCCTTCAAGATTAGATAACCAGTCTTGGCTGCTTTAGCTTTGACACCAGGCCAGACAGCCCTTCCAGACTCTTCCACAATCTCACCTAATACATGCTAGACACTGCTTTTGGGTCCTTTCTGCATGGGTCTGACCTCACTAAATTTGTGACACCGATGTCTAGATTCTATATCATGGCAGCTTCACCTGCAATCTTGTCACTGCTTTAGCCAGCTTCTAAGATTACTTGATCTACTTGCGTTACAGCATCTTTACATTTGTTGAACGGCTTGCATTTTCTGAAGTTTTCTTCACACATGCAATCTTCTTTTCACATATGAAAGTTTACTCAATTCCCAACTTTGTCATCAGTTTCTATAAAGTGCATACATTTTCTTCAGCCAGTCTTCTCCGGGTGTCGTGTTCATCTTTTGTGACGTCACCACTCCTCTTTCTGTCATTTTCATATCCCGTTGGGAAGTTCCTCCCCCATATGGTCCTCTCTTCAGGGATACTTTAGATAGGGCTTCCTTAGTGGATACCTTCTTTCAAATTAAATATACACAGCAGATTTAGCAAAACTGTTGGTTTTAAGCATGCCACAATCTCTGTTTTACAGCATATAGACGGAAGGGGCGGGACTTCCTATAGAGGCATATAGCTCCTCCTCTACAAATGTATAATCCTGTCTATACCTAGATCATATTTATTATATCTAAGTAGAAATAGGAGACCATGCGGTTATTGGTGGCCAGTGGAAGAGGTATAAATTCGATATCTCCAGAGTGGAGTGATCTTAAAGGAATCAAGGTGAATATGTCAAGTACCTTAGTTCGGTTCAGCTTTACAAAACCATGTTTCTGTGTGTTGATCTCCCACCCTATTATCTCAGAGGAACAGGTCATAGTGAGGTCAATCGGAGCAGGCTGTACATTAGTTGTCAAGTGTGAAGCACCTGACCCTAAATTGGTTGACACATGCCCCAATGATAACTCTGTAGTCAAATCAGAAGAAACCACTTCCGCAAATGACTGAACAGCCATACTTAGGGCTTGAACAGTAGAGACCGTTATAGGTATCTGACTGTCCATTACCTCAGGTGTCATAGAAATAGCGCAACAAGGTTTTTTCAAATTTAAAGACCAAAGTGAAGTAATTTTTGACTGTTGGCCTTTAACCAGATCTTCAATGGATTTATGAGACCATATGGAAGAGGCACCCCGGAGATTATCATTATTCTTTTTAGACTGCAAAATCCCATTAGGCTGGCCAAAATCACTGGGGTCTGTACCAATCTCTTTACACCAGGCAATTGGGCTGGTAGTCTGATCCACCAACCCCACAAGCTGGAAGAACAGCATAGCTTGTAAACAGTGATTACTTTTTTGAGGCCTTTCTCAAGACACTGTGAGCCGGATGGACTCCAGCCGGCCCACAGGACTGGGGGTCTCCAAACAGACCTTTAAGATGAGCAGCAGCACCCTCGAGATGGAGGGGGATGCAGATTTGTACTCTTGCACCAAATATTAATGACAACTCAATGGTTTGGCAAAGGGAATCCGTTTAATGACAAGTACAAAAAACGGGGAGTTCAATGAACACCAGCTTCCGCTCGATCTTCCTTCTCGCTTCAACTCCGATTAATTTCAGAAAAAAACATAATATTTATACCAAAAATCTGTCATCCCTGACGTGTAATTCTTAAAACTTTAACATGCGACATGATTGGTTCTAGGAAGGTAACTTTAATATAGGTACTATATCTGTATATGGAAACGGGGAGAGGGGATTGGATAATCGATGTCAGGTGGGGCAATTTAGCCCTTCCTTCAAAATGTCTACTGTAAAGTCACTAAAAGTACGATGTCTCATTGGTTCTACTAACTATAGGACCCTAGATTACTTGGTCCACTATGATTGGGTTGGCATCAACCCCACTCATACTGTTCCACTTGCGCTTAGCAGCATGCAGAATAGCTAGCTAGGTGCAGGGAGTTAGCCCAGCCTTCCTTCAATTATGTTACAATCAATCATCACCTCAGTGATCATGTGTCAATTATTTTCTTGCAGTTTGGCCTTGAGTCTGCTTCTTGGTCTGGGAAAGTTAAGGAGTATGGGTATGGCAAGTATCCAAGCGTAGGCGTGAAAGTCTCATCCTCTTCTGCCTGCCTGGTCACATGATTCAGATACCGTGAAATCGGCATCTTCTTCATGCAATTTCGTGTATTTGATTTCATTTTGCCAGTCGTCTGCCATCTGTGGCTTATCTTGACCTTTCTGAACAGGATACTCTGTTCTTTTTCTCTTTAATTTTATCCACTGGTGGCCTATTCCAGCTGATACGACCTTGGTTTCTTGGCATGGTTACCTTCACCTGGGTTTCTACTCTGTCTTAATTCTCGATTTGTTTGCTACAGCACTCTCCTCTTGAGACCTTTAGTAACCTCTGTTCAATTCTGCTCATGTGCGTAGTGGAAGTACACTAATATAAAGTGCTTCTTGAAGTGGATATATGTATAGGTGCTGCTTGCTGCCATCTATTTCACTACTCAGCATAAGCAAGCTTCACGATTTCTTTGCTTCTTGCAGTTACTTTGCATTTGTACACGTTTAAACGGACTCAATATCTTCATCTTGTTCATGGCATAAGTTTCTTTATCTCGGGTTCAAGATGTCACTAATCCATGGTATTTCATCTCCTTGTCATTATTCTCAGGTTGTTATATCTTCTATATGCGCGTCAGTCCGATTTCTTATGACGTCACCATTCATCTTCCTTTAGTATCTTCTTGGCTTCTTCGGGTACCACATTCTGACAACCGTCATTTTGTCTCGCTTGTAGGTATGGTTTTCTCAATGGGTACCTTACTGTACAGATTTTCTTAGGTGTCGATACTTCAATAGGTGTTGTTATTCTGATAGGCACTGGGCAGAGCCCAACAGCTGCTCTTTGCTGATTTATCTGTTCTCCATACGTCATATATTTTGGCGTGAACGTTCCCGGTACTTCAAAGTGGGGGGCTGGAGTGTGAATTATACTTGGCACTTCCTCTTCACTCCCCCCTCTGGGCGATTCATCGACCACTCTCACCTCTTTCTTTGCATCCATTTTTTCTTTGTCTTCCAAATCCAAGCATCTGAGTCTGAAGAGATGCTTCTTTGGGGTCCATGTCTTTATGACTCCCTTCAAGCATCCTGCTGTTCTCACGTGTTCATCCTTGTTCCATGTCATTAGATGGCATTCTCCACTCGGATATCGAAACTTTTTCCTTTTGGTGCATAAATGCTGGTTTTCACAAAGTCTCTTATTTCGTTGTCAGTCAAGTCCTTGGGCTTCCATCCTGACTCGACATCAATCATGATTTTCATTCCTATGGCCTTTTTTGCAGTTTTCTCGCACTGAGAGATTATTAGCTTGATAACACAGAATCCAAGCAATATCATCACCAACAGGGTTCCTAGGAACTTGGATGCATCTGCCATCCATTGTGGAACCCATGAAAACAGTGATCCAAACCAACTGTCATCGTCGACTTCGTCAACTTCAACTAGCATCTGATTCTGTAGTTGTGTCAGCATACCTATATCTTCTGTTAAGGTTCAATTCTGGTCATCGTGCAAGGGTATAAATGTGCAACATGATTCTCTGATTTTTGCACAAACACCTCTATCATAGCTGTGATCATGTCTAGGAAAGATCTGTTCTGGAGAGTCATTAGTCGAATCGCTCTTAACTCTTACTTGATCGCATTGAATCCCTTTATGGTGGTGTTGATGATCTGCAGTAACTCCCATCTGGTTATCTGCAACGAGTTAGTATTTGCTCCAACTTGAATTCTTGGCATCAGGATTGTCATGAACAGTGATGAGGTTAAGCTGAATAACCTACGTTCATATGGGATTGCATGAAAGGCTTCTTCTGATTTGGCAGAGAAGTAATTCTCTCTCCTCATTCGGCTCATCAGTTCCACAGATCTCTTCTTCCTCATATGAGCATCTACTTTCGGGAAACTGTCAATATTCAGATAACTTTTTGGAATCACCAACGCTGGAATGTGGACATACACCAATGTATATATACCTCCCCAATGCTTCGGCAATCTGATATATGCTTTGGATCCACATGCCCAATAATGATCTATGATTACTGCTGTACCGTGTACCATTCCTGGAGCGTCAAAGACTCGGCCACAGTTCTGATTCGCTCCCATTTTTCTCGTACCATTGTTTCTGAAGCACAGTTTGGAATTCTCCAATGGCACTATCTGTAGGGGTCCTCCTCTGTCTTCGACCCATGTTAGCAGTCTTGCAAGTCTCGGCCATAATGGCTTGCATATCATTGTCATGGCCACAGGCCCCAGAACACAAAAACCACACCATCCACTTGACTCACTTATGTCCCTTTGGGACCTATAAACACAGGGGCCCTGGCTGGACTCAGTCCTGGCGCCTTTGGCGCCAGGCTCATATAGATATGTGATCAGGAACACTTTATTTCAGTGCAGGAGTGCTTTTACTTTATTTCAATGCAGGAGTGCTTTTACTTTATTTCAGTGCAGGATGGCTTTTAATTTACAAGAACTTTCTAGAAGCTGAAAGCTTTTATTCCAGAGAACATTCTCATGTGCTGATTCATTGGGTGTGGCTCCCTAGGCCTGGTCTTCATGTGCTGACTCATGGGGTGTGGCAGGCTGTGGCAGGCAGGCTGAACCTGGTGAGCTTGGCTTCAGAAGCTCAGCGATATAAACTGCTCCATCCTTAAGGCCGGTGCTTCGCATTACTGTGCACTCGCGTGCAACGTGACGCTCACCGGCGCTTGACCAGTTTACTTACCTTTGAAACCAGGTGTTCTCCTGCATACTCAGATCCAGAAAACCGATGCTTCATCGCTTCATCTGCAGACTCATCTCCTGACATCCAGTGATCTTGATCTCGACATCACAGCGCCACACCCGCATCCACGAATCGGACACTGTGAAGAAGAAAAAAGACAAGGTTAGAACATCCGTCCTAGGGCCGCGCCGCATTTGAACCCCGTGCGCCCCTAGTTAACAATTTACCAGTTACTGTACCACTGCAGCTTCGTTTCTCATTCCCTCTGGCTGTTGCCTCGAGCTCCGCAGCTTCTGCCGGGCTGGCAACATCACCTTCAAGGAAAGAAAGCAAAAGAGCAAATATCAAAAGTGGAACGGACAGCAATACAAGACAACAAACTTTACAATACAACAAAAACAGACGAGGAAAGACAAAGGCAAACAGGAACACTTACCTGAAGTATAGTGGCTTAGTCGCAGCAGGACTGGACTACCACATGCAAGGGACAAGTGAAGGAACTCGGTCCAGATCATACAAGCGCCTCTGCCAGAAGCAGTAGGACGCAGTGCTCGCCAAAACTAATCAACAGGAGCAGTCCTGAGCAGCATCACCTATTACCACCAGTCACCACATACGCGCAGAGGGCAAAGTCGGACCTGGGCGACCTCACCCCTGAGAGGGCTGCAATCGTGCCCCACCTCCTCCGCAGAGACCAGGTGAGCGTAACAATCATCTGTGCATTTTCACTGGTTTCGTTATAGTATCCAATGATCATCCATGCTCTGCAGATCACTACTCCCTTTTCCCATCCTTCTGGAGAAAGCACTGTTCCCCAGATTTGCATTTGACCTCTGTTCTTCCAACTTGGAGCAGTTTTTCCTTGAACAGTCAGCTTTTTGTTTGTGTCTCTTCTGATCTCTGCTCCTTTGACTTCAGGCTTCTCATATCGGATCACAATGTTCTTAATTTTGCCATTGTTTCTCGTCTTTATGTCTTGGACATAATCATCTTCATTTGGATCAGTTGCTTCAGTTGCCCATTTGAGTGAAGCATCGCTTCCCATGAACTGGCCTCTGATCTTGCACATTGCTGCATGTGATAGGCAGTGCGCTGTCTTGACATCTATTTCAACAGCTGCGAAGATTTTTGACTTCCCCATGCTGTACAGTAGGAGTGCACACACAAAGAATCCCTTCTCTGATGTTTGTCTTCCAACTTCCTTCATATGTTGGTACCATATGTTATTTCCCAAGTATGCTGTTCTGTCCAGGTAAATCGTTCAATTTGTTATTGTCTTCATGTGTGTTCCTTTTAATCCTTAGGGTCTTCCTGTAGTTTGCTAAAACTACATCCTTGAACACATCAGTGTAACTTCTTCTTTCTGGAGGATTCTCAGGTACTTCCATCAATGATCCGGGCATGTCCTTATGTTGGCTTATTTTTGTGGGAGTTTGTGCAATTTGCTTCATCCTTTCAAGATACCAATCAGGTATGAAAAGGTCTCTTATGATTTCTGCTCTTGTCTTCTCCCCAGGCACTGCCCTGATCTCATGCCTCGTGAGCAGGATCAGGTTGTCTTCATTTGCTTATTCTCTAAGGTCTTTTGTCTCTTTAAAAGTTCAGCTTTCTCCATTTGTCTTTCAACTTCTCTTAGTGTGGAGCTTCTCATTGTTGGTTGTCCAAACTTCCCCCATTCTCTGGAATGTGATTCTGTAGTTATTGACACCAGACCAGGTGTGTATGTACTCATCATTTGTGTACGTGTACGTTTCAACAAGTTTACCTTGCGACCCTGTCTCCGATGTTTCAATCCATTTGTCACCACAAGTGTGTTTGTGTCATTGCCAATCACATCCATCTAAATTTCAGTCACTCTATCATTCCTTCTAGGGACTGGGATGACTATATAAAGTCTGGGAACCTTTGTAGGTTTCATGCGTACATCATTAGGTGGGTGCACTGGAATCTGAACGCTCTGTTCCCCAATATAAAATGCAGTTCGAATCGTTAGTGACAGTAATATGATAATGAATACTATGCATGTATAAATGATGCATCTGTAAGTTAACTTGCAGCACTTATTCCTGGGCCAATATGAGCGTCTCTACTCCTGAGGGAGGACAACGTTACTGTTCTGGTTGCCCATCTCGATCATCTAAGGAAATAAAACTAACTCCTTAATGCATGCTAAACAGTGTTATATCTAGATTCTGCTGTCTCTGTTTGCAGGTCACAGATGCTGGAATGATTATTCTTTTTGTCTGAGCAATAGACTGTCTCTGGAAACAGTTCTCCTTTTCATATACAAACATTCCAAACGAGGCAATAAGTTCAGCAAGTCTTTAGTTTGCGTGTTAAAAATAGACCAGTTTCCAGTCAATGCATCTTATCTGTTTTACTCCAGACGACAGGTTGCTTCTCCGCCAGCAAAAATGTATTTGTTGTCAACACTTCCACAATCTGCCTCTCGAATGAAAGTTTACAATCTTCTCTGGTGATTCTGATGCTGACTAGAAAGTTCAACCTGCATCACGATTCCATGCAGGAGTAAACTCAGATGTGTAGTGTTCGCTGGGCCTCTGATGAAAGTGAGGACATGAACACTGTTAGGTCTCCCACAAGCTCTGGAAAGTCTTCAATCAGACGAAAAAATACATTGCTAGCTAGTCTGCTATCTTCTTGTGACAGGGACATTTGTCTTGTCCTCCCTGTACTCCGGTAGTGAAAGAAACTGCTCTGCAATCACTGTGAGCAGCCTCCTTATTGTCTTTTCGTTTTCAGGATCTTGAAGAACTTCTGTAATGTTTGTGAGCCTTCCCACCAACGACAGACATGACCTCAGTACCAACTCAAAATAGATCAGATGGTGAGGTCACTATTGCGTGACACCATAAGTAAGTCCAAATAAGGCTTCAGTGTCGAAAGAGTCAGGATACTGTATTCTCTTCCAATTTATATATCCTTGATCAAAATATGGCATATCGTTTCTTATCAAGACTTCAGTGTGCCTCAGTCCAAAGTTCAAAGTCAACAAATTATGTTGTGGCTTATACGTGTAAGTTTCTTCTTCACCCTGCAACTAGGATGCACAGAGTGTCTGTGTTTTTATGTCCTTTTCCCCTTAATTTACTCAAAGGAAGTGTCCAAATTTAAGCCACAACTTTGCACAAAAGTTCTTTGTCTTTGCTTTGTTGGTCATGCGTCCATCTTCCTCGTCATCTCGTCTGCACGTGCTGTGGTTCTTCCCCGTTGTCTGTAGTCTCTACATGGTGGGGTGCGGGCATTGGGCCTTCTCCGATGTATGCCTTGATGTCACCCAGAAAGATCCAAGATCTTCTTCCCTGTAACTTGACTGGAGAGGGTGTGATGTTCTCCACTCTAAAGGGACCGTTGAACCTTGGCTCGTCCCACTTTTTTCTTGTGTGATTTCTCACCAGGACCGTGTCCTAGGGAAAATTGGTGGAACACATAAGTCCGGAATTTGGTCTGTTGTAGTAGCTCCTTCTGTGTACTGTGCTGCCCCGCACCCTGCTTGTTGTTGCTGCAGATGTCCTGAAATTACAGTAAGACAAGATGTCATGCAATTCAAGTAATTTTGCATTTCTGATCCTAAAACTTCTCCTGTTGGCTGAGCATCACACCTAGCTCTATTTTGGGGTGTTATTGGCATGTGCATCCTTCTGCCCACCACAATTGTGTGCGGCGTGAGATGATAGTCAGAACCAGGCTGGTTTCTGCGTGCATACAATGCCAGTGGAAGACAGTCTAGTCATCCCTTCTTCAGAGTAAGCTTCAACTTGGCTATCCTTTCCTTTAACAAGCTGTTGAGTTTCTTGCATATTCCATTCCCTTTAGGATGATACGCAGATGAGAACTTGTGCTTTATACCAAGCAACAAGTTGATCTGTTCAAATACTGCATTAACAAAGTGAGGACCATTGTCTGACCTCATGACTTCACAAACTCCCCATCTGGGAAACACTTCCCTCACCAGAAATGTGTCCGCACAGGTAGAGTCTGGGTGTGTACATGGACCTGCTTCTATCCACCTAGAGAATGGACACACCACAACAATTAGATACCTGTACCCGTTACATACTTGAATCATATCGACATAATCGATATGCAAGTGCTGAAAAGGCATATTAGACCTTGGGATAACTCCTCTAATCACACGTAGTGTATGCCCAGCCATGAACTGCTGACAGATTATACAATTCACCATGAAAAATGCAACGTGTTCTGCCAAGTTCGGTATGAACCAGTCTTCGGCAATTGTTGATGCTAGATTCTCCTTTGTCATGTGCGCTGGATAATGTAACTGTTCCAATGCTATTTTTAATAAGGTTATAGGCATCACCGGTTTACTAGTGCTGTCTTGTCGCCACAAGCTCTCGGAGGAGTTTGAAGAACACCCTCCTCGTTTCCATAGGTTCTTTTCGTCCTGTGGTGCCTCCTGTCATGATCCCTGCTTCCAAAAGATCAGGACTTGCCCGACTCCCTTGGAAGCAGACCCATAACCCCGGTTCCGAGTGCCAGCCAGTCCCAATTGGGACCTTTTGGACCCTGTCCTGGCGCCAGTGGCACCAGGCTCATAAAGATGTCCAGTCCCAGCGCTGGAAGCGCCAGGCTCATAATGCTTGGGTGGACTTACCTGCAGCAGACCATGCTGCTTACTTACCTGCCAGTTGAACCCCGGATCCTCTTCTGTTTGGGACTACTTTTCCTGTTGGGTGGGGCAGGAGCCACTCCCTAGGGTCAGAACACTGGAACTCTTCTGGAAAGCAGGAACTCTTTTCTTACCTAGGAGTGGCTGTGGAAGGAGACACCTAAGCACTACAGGAGGCTATTTAAACCACACCCGATGGATGAATCTTGCTTTGTGTTATTCTGCATTCTCTGCAGCAGAACGCTCATCGTGTCTTCTGCTTCTGATCCTGGGCCTAAGGAAACAAAGGCTTACCATCCTGGAATCCAGTCTTCAGCAGCACCTGTAAAGACAAAGAAAGAACAGGTTAGCACTACGGTCTTCAGTGGCAGCGCATCTCTTACCTGGTCCATCGGCTGTCACCAACGCCTCGCGCTGCATTCCGGCATCTGAAAGACAAAGGCTTACCTACTCTTCGCATGTTCCGGAGGTCTTCGCACTGCATTCTGGCATCTGAAAGACAAAAGCTTACCAGCTCTTCGCACGCTCCGGAGCCCTTCGGCGCTGCATCCCGCATCTGAAAGACAAAAGAAGGTGCGTTTAAAGACATTGGGCAACTTTATTACTCACGTGCCATTACTCCTTCCCACACCGAATCCAGTGGGTATTCCAGCACCCTTCAGCTTCTCTAAAGCTCCGAACTTGTACCTGCAAGATAAAAGGGACAGTTGGTGCGCATCGTGAAGCAGGCTACAAGCGCTTACCTACGTGCTTCCAGGCGCTTCTATTCCACACGCGGGTTCGATCCTCAACTCTCATCAGCCCGCCATCCGCCATCGCCGGAACTCTGCAAAATAAGAGATATCATTACAAAAGACTTTTAAGACATTTGAAGCGCCCAGAACTTACCGTTCGTGCAGTTAACGACGGACAGCAGTCCTCTGAGGTCAAGAGGCCTGCACCCTTATCCAGTGAAGGAACTGGTTACGGCACCCTGCCCCGAGGCAGATGGAGAGCTCGGCGTTCACTTACCTAAGGTGAGGGCGTTAACCTTTGGGGTTCTACAGGAGAAGAGAAAGGGAAGAGGAGAGAGGCACCCAATAGCCCCAGTTCATTAATCCCATATTTTCTATCTGCAGACATCTTACTGATCGAGTCAGACATACAGCGCACAGAGGTCCAGCCCAAAGAGCCAACCGTGTGTTACACATCACCTTTGAAGATACGGCATTCACCCAGTCAAGACCGGCGCCTCTGCGGGAATCAGGTGAGCGTTACACCTCCCCCTCGAGCTCCATTAACTGTTTTTTTTCTCCATATTACTATATCCTTCAGGTTCATTTCGAACAACAATCATTCTCTCATATAGATCAGTTATTTCCACATTCATTATTATTTCGTCTTTGATTGCCACACGCTTGGCTTCAGTGTCTGCGGCGGGATTTCCTCGTGAGATGAAATCTGTCCCTTTTGTGTGGGCGGCTCATTTCACGACCGCTATGCTGTAGTGCCTTAATCAGCCTGTCCAATAGGGCTGCGTGCTTCACTAGTGTGCCGTCCCCTCGGAGGTAGCCCCTCCTTTTCCAGCGTGCTAGACCTGTGTGCACTGTCGACGTCACATAGGCGGAGTCACTGTACACCGTCACTTCCTGGTCTGCGTGATTCTCGACTGCGAATATCGACGCCAATAATTCTGCGGCTTGTACCGAATAATGTGAGGGTAATCGTGCATGAGTACTGTATATCTTTGTCCCCTGTTTTGATCGACCCTCGAAGAACCATCGTCAAAGACGATTTCTCTTTCTGCCCATGCATTTTCTCTTACTCTGGGAATCTCATCATAAAATTCTTCATAGTTTGCGCAGTCATGTATTGGCTCTCCTTCAGTGACTGGCTCTGCTATAAACATAGCTGGGTTCACTATTTTGCATCCAACTATTTTAATTGATGGGTTCGATATGACAACTTTATACGCAGAACCTCTCTGAGATGTCAATGTGCCTTTTGGTTTCTCTAAAATGGCAAATAATGCATGTTCGACGAATAACGTCATTGGGCATCCCATTATATTGGTTGTAGCCTTCACTATGCCAAACGCTGCGGCAGCTAAACTTTGTTCGCACGGGAAGTGACCCCCTCATCACTGGGTCTAGACTCCCACTGTAGTATGCCAGGGGCTTGTACCCCAGCGTGGGTTTCTGTGTTAGTACTGCCATCATAACACTGCCATTTGTGTGTGAAAACAGATAGAATTCCTCTGCATAATTGGAAATCCCTAAAACTGGTGCCGTGCAAATGGCCTTTTTAAGTTCAACAAGCCCTTCTTCCATGGTTTCGGTCCACACAATTCTTTCTTTCATTGCCTGTGCTTTCTTTAATGCTTGTAACAAGTGCTTGGTATAGGAGCTGTAGACAAAGACCCATGCCCTAATATAATTACACAATCCTAGAAAACTCTGCATTTGTTTTATCGTGTGTGGCTTGGCTGTTTTCAACATGTCTTCAGCCCTTTCCCCCTCTTGTGAGATCAGTTGGCCTATGTACAGCACTTCTTGTTGGCAATACTGTAACTTCTCTTTGTCAACTTTATATCCTTTCTCAGCCAGTATAGTCAATGGCTGAATGGAATCGTGTCTGCACTTTTCCTCTGTCGTGCTGCAAATTAGAATGCCGTCCACGTATTGTAAGACTACACTTTCTAATGCAATATTGCTTAAGTCCATCTGCAGGACTCTGTTGAAAATCGAAAGAGACTCACAGTACCCATGAGTCAGCCCTGTGCTTTTCAGAGGAACTTGTCGTCAGATCTTATGAGTCTTTGTGCAATGGGATTGAGAAAAACACATTTTTCAAGTCAATCACCATGAAATATCGCACCTCAATGGGTATGTTACATAGAATCGTGGACGGGTTAGGAACTAGAGGGAACTCGGCTTCTACAATATCATTTATTAGCCTTAAATCCTGGATTAAACGCCAAGACCCTCCCTTTGATTTTTTAATCGGATAAACCTCAGTATTGCATGACGACTCTGACATCACTTCATCTGCTTCCCTAGACATGGTATACTGTTGTGCCTTTGGTAAAATTGCTCCTGGTTTCAATTTAATCTTCACTTCTCCGAGTCCTTTCAGTAAGCCTACCTCATAAGGGCCTGTAGTCCATACTGAGACAGGCACCTTTGCCATGTTGTCACCAAAATAGTCAGGACATTTTTGTGCCAGTATCATTCTCTGAGGCACCTCTCTTTTAATCATTTTCATCCAATAAATGAGATTAACCTGAACTGTCATATCATCTCCACCTATTTGCTCCTCAAACAGATTGTCATCAGTGACGTCAGTCAACCTGTATCCTTCCCCAATGGCGATCACTGCACACCATTGTCTTCCTTTGTCATCGCAACCATCAAGCAATGCCATCTTTCCTCGCACTATGGCTGCTTGTATTGTCAAGGGAAACACTGGTCCCTTTTCCTCATGCATAGGTATTCTTGGCCTAAACAGAAACCCACCTGGGGTTCTCATTGTCTTGTCTGCAAGGCCTGGTAGCCATGACATTAACATACACACTCCATACGTAAATATTTCTGGTTCCAATGGAATAGCTCTCATGGCCATTTGTCCTGCGTATGCTCTGATCATTTTTCATACGTTCAAATAATGCATTCCTGAAGTTGAACATACTATGCCCTTCTCCGTGAACGAGATTGTCATGTTTAACTTTGTCATTAGGTCTCGTCCCAATATAGTCACTGGGGTTTGCCTTGAATATAGCAGTGGTACATTCATGTCACATTCTCCTATGGAAACTGGAAGTTCTTCTGTGAAAGGAACAGGACTTGTTGCTCCTGTGAAGCCCTGAGCATTTAAGGTGCCCCACAAAGAAAACTTGCCTTCACGTATGCACGAGCGTGTGGCACCCGTGTCAATTAAGAAATATCCCTTAACCTGTATAAGGACATCTACCCTTGGTTTCTCGTGAAGGTTCGGTGTCACTGATAGGATAGAACACATCAGGTCTCCCAGTGAGCTGTCCTAATCTATATATAATTTTGTCCCATATTGAGTGAATGGACTTCCTCCATCACCAGTGTCATTCCTTATTCCAGAATTCAGTACTTGCCCTGTGCTTGTTGTTTGTAACAGTTGCATTAGCGACTGTTGAGACTGTCCCTGTGGAAAACTTGTCCCATTCTGTGGTTGCAAACTTTGCTGTACTCCCGGCGCTTGCTGCTGCACCGTGTGATTTTGTGCAACTCCATTTCCACCCTGCTGCGAGAACGCAAGTGGATTCACCATCCCTCCCTTTGTAACTTGGTCGTGTTGCACCATGCCTTGACTTCTGCATGTGCGTGCTAGTTGCCCTGTCATCCCACACATCCAACATATTGGCGGTGGTCTGATTATTTGCCCATTCTGCATACCCTGGTTGCCATTTTGCATGTTTTGAAAACCTCCCTGATTACTCTGGAAACCTCCCTGATTATTCTGCCATCCTCTTCCTCAAAAGCCTCTTCCTCTTAGGTAAAACCCGTTATTGCCTTGATCAAACTGTCTTTGATTATTTATCTGCTGTGTATTTGATCCGTCTGTATTAGTAATCATTGCCCCCTCAATGGCATACTTGATAATTTTTTCTGCACCAATTTAGCCTCTTCACCTTTTCATGAAGCATCCTTTTTGCGATTATTTTCTTGTAGCAGCCTGCAATAGTGCGCAATGGTGAACTGTATCTCAGACCACGGCTTAGCCTCAATCCCTACCAATTTCTTGAGCTGCTTCTGTACCTGTTCTGGCAACCCTTGGCATAATATATGGTAAAACACGGGTATTGATTTCCCCCAAGAGTTTCTAGCACCCAGGCGTCTTGGAAATTCTGAATGTAAAGCAAAGGATCATCTGACTCCTTCATTTTACGCGTCATTATAGCTCCCATATCAGAATTGTCCAGGTATAGCATGTGAAGCGCTTTCCATACCGTGGTTCTGCAATTGTTTAACGGCGCTCCGCCATGCACAGTATTAACTGTAGTCACTCCAGGGTAACCTGCACTTGTCCACACATAGTTAGCTCTATCACCAAGTATGGCGATTAAAAGACCCTTAATATCCCCTAAGGCTAACATGTTCCCTCCTGTCATTTTCTCTAACTCATGTATCCATTTTCTGGCCCCCGTTGTCAACATTGGGAGTTTTTATTTTTTAGATTTTCTCTATCCATGTGCGGCCAAGGTATATATTGTGGCCTCGTTCCTCCTTTCTCTAGTAATGGGAATTGTGGCACATGGCACTCCTTTTCCTCTCTCATCATTTTCCTGTCCATCTCAGGGTAATATTCCCGCATCACCGTCTACCTGGCAATGTCCTTAGTCTGCTCACATAGAGTGGTGGAGACACCCCCCTCTGACCGTAGGATACTCATACATGCCGGTCTGATTGTGTGGCTGACTCTGATGTCTTAGGTACAGACCCACTAGAATCTGTTTCAATCAAATCTGACCTCCCATCCATTCGTTCTGTGCGAATGCTGTCTCATCAGTTCTGCTCTCATCTCTTTTCCATCTCTTTCCCTCCCTACCTGTATCTACAGATGTATTTGCTTGTGCTTGGTCTCCTTTTCTGTGTCTCTCCTTATCCCTCGGGACTGAGGTAATATCTCTTTCTCTGTCTTTCTCTGGGCTTTCATCACTGCTTTGCGTAGGCGACTCATATGCCGGGTTGCTATATCCCGTGGCTGCTTTAAGTTCCCTCAACGGGTATAATCCTTCGTCTTTACTATCTTTGCTTTTCATTTCAGACAGGGCGGGTGGCGCAGAAGACTCTTCACCCCCCTCTGTGCATATATTCAGTATCCAATCTAACGGCGGCTCATCCTCCTTTTCTTGTTGGTACATTTTCCAAAGCTCTAAACTAGCTAGGCGTTTGTCTAACTTTTTGCCCGTATATGTGGCATGTAAGTATGTTGTCATGTGCTGCAGGACCGTTTTAGATGGCGATCCGCCTTGGGGCCATGGCATAAACATTTTGTTTGCGGTCCCTTTAACCCATTCTGCACTGTACTGTTTAAGCTTAGGTGCATGTTGTGGCAGCTGTTTGCATATGTGTATCAATGGGGTAATGTCTTCCATGCTTAACCTGTTATATCCTTTCCTTATATAACACTTTGTTATGCTTTATGTTTTACAACAAGATCAGCAATATGAGCGAGCACCAATCGTCGCAAGCTCCAATCCTGTTTTTTCAACAATAATTTCACATTTACTTTTCCAAACAACACTTATCAATCCATGTCATGCAACATTTTATCTAGTCAATCGCACAATTTTCATGCTATTACAAAAACGTTTTTTTTGTGACCTTATATAAAAAAACATAACATAAAACAGACAAGACAGAGTCCGGCCGGCTGCACACATCTCGTGCCATCTGCTTCCTCAAATGCATTCTGCCCCTATTTATTATTCTGACATGGAATGTAAGCCCATTTCTTTCAGATCGTCTTTAATCGATTCTGGTTTCCTACGTCATCCTATCAGTTGAGGACCTTAAATGAAGGCTTCTTCAAGCGCGCTTTAAAGCCTAGGAAAATGGGCGTATACTCTTACCTCGGTCACTCCCGTTATCTCTCTTTATTGTTCGGCCACCCTCGAGTCAATATCTTTCCCTTATATATACATTATACTCTTATCCTGACTCTATTTCTGTCCCACCTACCTCTGTTACCTTCCCTTTACTTGTTCTAAGGCATGCATTTTTTTGCCTAAGTATTCAGTCTTTTACACTCAGTGTTTGCATATTTTTCCTCTCTGGACGCTCAGGCTCACCGCCTTTGTTACCGTCTTTCACCTTTCGGTGCTGCTCGTCCGATCGGCTGCTCGTAAAAGTGGGAATGGGTTCTTGGGAGAAAACAAAGGTCCCTTCAGACCTAACCTGCAGGGTTTTTAATTACACTTGCCACTATCTGCGGGGATCTTCTCATTCTATCAGCCGGATGGCAAAGGACTCATGATATTGCAGAGGACCCGAAGTTACTTATGTGCAAGGTCAATGGGTGTCTTATGTAATCTTAACCATCTAATCTCTGCTACAAAGTGAGCTGGATGGACCCAAGCCCATAGGACCAGGGGTCTCCAAACAGCCCTTTAAGATGAGCAGCAGCACCCTTCAGATAGATGGGGATGCAGATTCGTACTCTTGCACCAAATAATGGCAACTCAATGGTTTGGCAAAGGGAGCCCGTTTAATGACAAGTACAAAAAACAGGGAGTTCAATGAACATAAGCTTCCGCTCGATATTCCTTCTCGCTTCAACTTTTTCAGAAAAAAACATAATATTTATACCAAAAATCTGTCATCCCCGACATGTAATTCTTAAAACTTTAACATGCGACATGATTGGTTCTAGGAAGGTAACTTTAATATAGGTACTATATCTGTATATGGTAACGGGGAGAGGGGATTGGATAATCAATGTCAGGTGGGGCAACTAAGCCCTTCTTTCAAAATGGCTACTGTAAAGTCACTAAAAGTACGACGTCTCATTGGTTCTACTAACTATAGGACCCTAGATTACTTGGTCCACTATGATTGGGTTGGCATCAACCCCACTCATACTTTTCCACTTGCGCTTAGTAGCATGCAGAATAGCCAGCCAGGTGCAGGGAGGTAGTCTGCACCCCAGCCTTCCTTCAATTATGTTACAATCAATCATCACCTCAGTGGTCATGTGTCAATTATTTCCTTGCAGTTTGGCTCTGAGTCTGCTTCTTGGTCTGGGAGAGTTAAGGAGTATGGGTATGGCAAGGATCCAAGCGTAGGTGTGAAAGTCTCATCCTCTTCTGCCTGCCTGGTCAATTGATTCAGATAACGTGAAATCGGCCTCTTCTTCATGCAATTTTGTGTATTTGATTTAATGTTGCCAGTTGTCTGCCATCTGTGGCTTATCTTGACCTTTCTGAAAGGGATACTATGTTCTTTTTCTCTTTAATTGTATCCACTGGTGGCCTATTCCAGCCGATGCGACCTTGGTTTCTTGGCATGGTTACCTTCAGCTGGGTTTCTCTCTGTCTTAATTCTTGATTTGTTTGCTGCAGCACTTTCCTCTTGAGACCTTTAGTAACCTCTGTTCAATTCTGCTCATGTGCGTAGTGGAAGTATACTTATACTCATTTTTTCAGCAAAAGATACTGACTCAAGATTAGGGGGCTTTGTCACCATTTCAATCACTCTCATTTCAGCACCACCATCTGTGCTCCAACAGGAGAATTAAGGTCAGACCCCATGTTCTTTTTACAATAAAACCCCCTTATAAAACCCTCAAGAAAGGACAGTTTTACATTCATCATGTTCTATATGGCCAGGCGTGCAACGCCATTGAGCTAATCGGACTGAAGCCATATCAGCTCACCTTTGTGTTAGTCAGAGAGGGGAAAGAAGCCCTTCCTAAAACAGGCGACTTGAAAGTTTTACTGTATTTGTGCAGAAAAATGTATTTGCACAAACGCAGCAAAACTTTCATGCTTCTAGTTTCAAGAAATGCTTCCCCCCAACTCTCTGCTTAACAGAAATCAAATGGACACATCAGCCCCCTCCCCACGGATGTGTGAGAACATTTTATGTTCTTTCACATCTGAGGGGGAAGGGGCTGTGTACGGCTGATGTACACACTTGCTTCTTGTTAGGCAGAGACGCGGGGAGAGCCTTTTCTGAAACTAGCAGACTAGCAGTGCATATTCGCTCATTGTGTATGTATGCGTGTGGGCAAGGAGTGTGTATCAAATGTATGTGTGAATGAGTGAGTGTATGTGAACGAGTATATGATGTATGGGGCTGGGTGTGCATGTAAATGAGCGAGTGTATGGCAAATGGAATGTTTAAATGAGTGAGTGAATGTGTAATTGTGTGTGCGCCTATGTGTAATGCTGGGCTGCTACCATTTGATACTTGGGCTCCATGCCAGACAACCCTTGGCATAGAACAGGGGGAGCAGTTCCTCCAAGTTTGCAACTCCCATTTTCTAAAGTGGTCCTTCCCATCACGTTAGCCTCCCCCCAAATGTAGGTTTTGCTGCGCCCCTGAATATGGCTGTGTTGGACCTGACTTTGCTAGAGACCATACCTGCCTTGTCTACGGGTTTACCCAGGAGACTCTGGGTTTTTACGTTGTTCTCAGGGTCTGCGGGGAAGAGCGTGGAGTCTCCGGGGTTTCCGCCCACTCCTCAATGTGAATAACTCCAAACACACAGTTTGTGGCCAATCACATCGTGGTGTAGGTCGGAAACTAAGGATCTGCAACAGATCTGAAGGATGGCACCCAGTTAGCAGCATCTCCTGCACCATTGTGAAGAGTGGCACCTGCGCACATTAAAAAAAAAGAAAGACTGCTCTTTTTCTTTTGTTTGCGTGTTTCCATGTCTCAGTCGGTTTTTGTTTTTTGTTTTTAAAGTGGTTGAGTGAGGTGGGAGGGTCCTGGGAAAGGGGGCAAGGCATCAGTGATGTCATTCCCCAGGTTTTGCTTTTGGGAATGTAGACAGGTATGCTCGAGACCAGTTCTTGTTGGTCATACATGGCAGTGAGTTCTTTGTTAATATCATTCGTGAATTAACCCCCCTACTGACCCTTCATGGACCACCTCAGATCCCATAGGCGGAGATTTACAGCATAATTCCACTGTGGGTGAAGATGGGCCCATTGATATAGGGACACCCTGCACATAAGGCGATCTTACAGAAACCCACTTTTCATTAGAAATCAAATGTAAACATGTTTCTACAGTACTGGCACAACCAATAGCCACATTAGATTCCATCCTCGTTGGCAAAGTATGTAGAGAATGTGGACCATTGCGTGTTTGCCAGAGCCACATCTTAACTCCCTGGTGTCAAAACCCACCAGATGCCCCTCCAAGAGCCAAGTGGGAAGTAGAGGCTGTTCCCTTCGTTGGCCATCTTCTATGTCATGACTGGTGGACTACGTCCACCGACAAAAAGTCCATCAACAAATGAGACTCTCATGATGGGGAAAGGGGACTCCGCCGTATCACAGCCAGATAATAGTTCCAAGTCAGTAATCTCTTTCACAATTTCGTTATTTTCTGTATATCCCCCCCCCTGCCCTCCCACTTTACCACAACATTGTCTGGCATTGCCAGTTTGACTTGCTTCATCCTTGCTTGGCTGTTTTTTAAACATGAAGGCATGATCCTGCTGAGTTCCAAAGACAAATGCATCATCTGCCAAAGTATGGGGGCGCCGACCAGGTGGGCGGATAAAGAGCATTTAGGGCTATCAGAATATAGTTTGGGAGTAGATGCCAGGAAGGCAGCGTGGAAACGCACCTGTTTATAAGTAGGAGAAGTATTGGAGTCAGCCAGCAAAGAGCGCAAGTTCTTGACCGGAACACGTTTCTGCCAAGTACCAGTACTGGTTTGATTAGTCTTTTGGTGGGGGCCTCAATGCCACCAGGCCCGGGCTCCATTATTACAACTCCTGCCTCATTTGCTTGATTCACCTGAAGAGAAGGCGGCTCCCCATTATCCAAAGGGGTTTGTAAATGAGATTCATTGCCCTTTTTAGTCACTACCTCAGGGAGCCGTCCTATAAAATCCTCTTGTACAGACTGATCGTGGCTCTGAAGAGGGCAAAAATTGGACGCCGCAATCATCGCATTGTCTGAGTAATGCAAAGCACGGGACCTTAGTGCACATTGAGACATGGTGCACCAACTAAACTGATATTCAAGATCATTGACACTGTGCCTGGTAGAGAAGCAAAGGGCTGACTCAAAGGCCATCCGCCCGCAGTCGTCAACCCTTTGTAAACCAATGCAACTTTCTTCCTGGCAATCACTTTTCTCACCTTGTGGGGTGACGCGTAGAGCAATGAACCGCGTGTAAAGCACTCTGTGCCTCAAAACTATCGCCACTCCGATTCAGTAAAAGTGATAATGTCTGCAAATGAGGCCACTCAGTCAGCACTGACTGCACAGACTGCCACTCTGCCGCCACTTTGCGCCATTCTGCAGTGTTAAAAGGTTTTGTGGGATAGACTCCACATCTAGTAATAGGCATGGAAAACAGACTGGTCACCAGTATAGAGGCACACACTGGCACTCTGCCGCTACTCTGTGTTGTTCAAAGGGTTTTAAGGGATACACTCCACTTCCAGAAATAGGCACGAAAAACAGACTGGTCACCAGTATAGAGGCACAGGCTGCCACTCTGCTGCCACTCCACGCCGCTCAGCGGTGTGCAAAGGGTTTTAAGGGATAGACTCCACCTCCTGTAATAGGCACAAAAACAGACTGGTCACCAGTATAGAGGCCCAGACTGCCACTCTGCCGCCACTCTGCCAATCCCCAATAGCTTTCTCAAGCACATGCTGCTACCCCCCGCCTCCTTCTTCTCCCCGACAGCCTTGACCTGCAGCTTTCAATCTGTCTCTCTTTTACTTGCTCTCCCTTTCAACCGCTACATTTTCTCTGATCTCGATCATTCTCTTTCTCCTCCCGAGTCTTTTGCTACTGCTTAAATACCTTTCTCCACATACTCGCAGCTGTTTGAAACTCCAGTGGACATTTTTTTTTAGTGGCATCAGGGGGAATGACCCTTGTACTCAAGACAAGCATTTTGGAGGCACTCTTTTTGCTTTAGGGGCACATAAAATATACACAGTTGGAATGTGCTGGCACACTTTAGAGAAGGTCCGACTGCATCTGTGAGGTAAAAATTTTTTTAAGAAAGGGTTTTTTCCACGCATTACCCAATTGACTGTGGAGTACTGCAGGAAGTAGGTAGTGTAGTGTCTCAGGCTGGAATCCAAATCATCATAGCCATACACCCCGGAAGTCCCCGTTAGATAATAAGGTGCACTTTTTACATGAGTGCATTTTATAATCTACCTTAATAGGAACCAGGACAAATGAAGTTGTTTTTTATCACTTACATTCTCTTAAATCTGTAAAGGTAACTTGTATGTATCATTTGCGATTTATTTCAAAAGAGGATACTTTAAAAATGCATAGTGACAATGCAGGCAAAGGAAAACCAGCGAGAATGTGAAGGTATCTTTGCAAAGGGATCTGTAAATGCACAGCCACTGGGAGTCTGCAAGTCATGTGCAATTGCGTGGAGCCCCTCATGGCAAATTACCTATGGAGAGTTACAGCGGATACACGACTGAAAAGCATCTTATCTGGATGGAAGCCAGCTAATGTAATTAAATGTAATGTAATGGGCATTTGTATAGCGCCTTTCACCATTGGTATGGTCCCAACGTGCTGTAGGTTGAACACCCTTGGGCACCGATGTCCAGGCATGGGAGATTCGTCCAATCCGAAGGTAGGTAGGGATGGCCAAGTCCCTGATAGCCACCAATTGGAAAAATACTCCAGGACATCAGCATTGCAGAATTTGAAATAAGAAAAGTTTTCAAATTTAAAATAGTGTTGTAGACAAGGTATATATTCCACAATAGCAGAGATATTGATTTGGAGGTTTTTCGTGGCAATCCAGTCCAGTATATTACCACCCTTATGAGTGGCGCTATGGACCTGTTGCTGAAACCCGATCGATTCCAAGGACAAAGTTAAATCCTGGGAAACTTCATCAAGAGGGTTATTGTACCAGTAATTAAGATCTCCAAGGATGACAAAAGAGGACGTATCCTTTGATAGATTTCCTATAATAGCCATTAGTTGTTGTCGAAGAAAGAAGTGGTTCTAGGGGGTCGATATATCAGCAATGTACTAGTAGAGCATATAGGGTTTATGTTCAGTTTTACCACGAGAACCTCACAATGATCAGGATTAGGACAATTGATAACGTGCAGTTTCAGGTTCTGTTTGAAAATAATAGCCTCCCCCCTGCCTCTTCCACTATCTCACATGGTTTGAAAGGTTGAGTATCCCTCAGGGGTAGCAAGAAGCATGGCATGATGTGTGGATTCAGACATCCATGTTTCAGTAACTAACAGGATATCCAAATCCAGCTCCTGAATCTTGTCAGCAATTTCAACTGAGTGCTTGACAAGAGAACGGGTATTAAGGGGACAGCATTTTAATTTAGTAGAATTTATATCAGATGTCGGATCATACTTAGCTTTATTGTGGTTTACAATTCTGAGGCTGGGACACTTCCTCACCATGGACCTTAATGTCTATCTCACGGATTAGGTGGTTACCCGAAACCTCAGAAATAACTGTCTTCACGAGACAAGGAGCAGGTAAGTCCGGGGTGTGTTGATTGGCTCTCTGCTCCATACTCAAAGACTCCTGCCTCACAATATTCTCATGAGTGTTATCTTGTTTAGTTATTTGGAGTGTTTTGGTCAAAGGTTCCCCCACACTTCCGATAGATGATGTTGTGGGTAGGATAGATAGTGCCAGGGGGTGGGGGCAGGCACACTGCAAGCATCGGGCTGGTTTATTGGCAGGATTTCATGCTGCATAACGTGGGAGTGTTTTGACATTTTGATACATGATGCACTTCTTACCTCCTAAATGTGTCTTGCATGGTCAATAGCATCCAGGACATCTTGTAAACCCATGATTTTAAGCAGAGTAGAGGGCCGTATTTCACTATACCTTCTACGTACCGCTACTGAACGCTACTGACCGCTACTGTCCGCCCCGATGCGCCGGCGCTGACGCACCTGTCGGATAGTTTTACGGTCACTGAGGGACTACAAGTACGCTGGGACTTGTAGTTCCTGGGCATGTATCTGCCTTCTACAACCCTAAAACAGGCAACTTGAAAGTTTTACTGTATTTGTGCAGAAAAATGTATCCGCACAAACGCAGCAAAACCTTCAAGCTTCTAGTTTCAAGAAAGGCTTCCCTCACCTCTCTGCCTAACAAAAATCAAATGGACACATCAGCCCTCTCCCCACGAATGTGTGTGAACATTTTATGTTCTTTCACATCTGAGAGAGAAGAGGCTGATGTGCACACTTGCTTCTTGTTAGGCAGAGACGTGGGGAGAGTGTGGAAATCTGGGTTCTGATATGATGACTCTGACATCATGGTGTGGATGAGTAACTTCTTTATTAAGTTTCCAAGTATAACATCCAGTTCTTAGAGTCATATTTACAAGGTGGTAAGTTCCAGTTCACAGTGGCAAGCACTGGCATCCTCTCTCTCAGGCTTACATCTCTAACTACCTTGCAGAGAACACCAGTCACACATAAACATTCTATCCAGCATCATTCCAGTGTCAGTCAAGCCTCTCTTCCTTAGATTCTACTAGGATGCAAAAGGAATACAGATCCTTACGTATCTCCCCCCCTAAGGAATATTAAAATCACGACCAACTGGGTCGTACACACGCACACGCCAACACCTGCAATTTCAATGAACATGCGTTATCTCACCCAACTAAGGCATTCTGCTATCAACCTCCAAAACCATGAACACCCTCACCGCCGTGGGACAAACTTTACAACAATGCCCCTTCCCGCTCAGTGAAGAAGAGACATCACCAACCACATGAAATACCATTACTAGACCTTGCACACAATGAAGCACCCAAACCTCTCGTCCATATCCAATCTCCAACAGTCCACAATGAAACAAACACTCAAACTCCCTCGCACCCTTCATTCACAAAACCAAGGTGTGCCTAAGACACACCACTCCCAACCAGGCTGAGTATATCTGATACTCGGGTAGCACCTAAACTCAGTGACCCCACCACCCCTCAAGTCCCCGTGTTGAAAGAAATCCTTCACTAAACAGCTCAACTTCGGGGGAACTACCATACAAACACACCACTGACGTATCACACACATCTTAATCTTATTTCCTCATGTTAACATTAAAATTACATTTCTAACATTGGAACTAGAAATACAGTATACATAATCCCTTAAAAGTACCAAATCCTCTAACATGTATACAAAGTCAAACCTGCGAAAGAAAATCATTAGTGCAGCATAAACTTCACAATTTAACCATTCAGCAAATCTTTTGAAATTCTGACCAAACCAAACTACACTTTGTTTTCGAGTTCATCTGTGGGAAAAAATATTTGTTAAACATGCCAATAACACTAAACATAGTGACACACTTTTATTTCTCAATTTTCTTTCCTAACATAGGCCACATAAACATACTCTCTCAAACTATGCATCTGTTATTCCTCCAAGCTCTCCAGAAATAAACACACCAAACCGGCCTCACATCGCAGCTCTTAAACAGGACTACCAACAAACAAAATGCCTTTAAATATCACAAAACATTTTAAAAATACTTGGCACTTCCAAAAACAAATACTAAGTCCCAAAAACATTAGGTCCCACTATTAGTACTGTCTGTGCTCCATTTTTTCGCTCTACAAGCAAAGACAAGTACTTTGGAACCCAAGTGCCCATCTTACTTTATCCGATTAGAAACACAGTGCCAGTTTTCCTTTATCCGACTGTCAAGCACCTCTCACATGAATTTTCACTGAACGTGGCACTGATTTCTCGCTTGCTGCAGTCCCTACCACAGCTCTCACTCAAAGCCGATTGCTTTGACCTCGCTCCGCTGGTTCCGACCTCGCTCCATTGACCACGTCCCTGATACAGGCATTGGACGCCCACACTGTAAAACCGCTGCATTATTTATTTTTATTTTATCGTATTTTCAGCGTTCCCCGGTCTGACGAGCCACCACTCTTCAGTACTGCTGCCGGATTTCTTGAACGTTCTTTTCGTCAGCTCACTCAAATAGGAAGTGTTCCTGTAATGGCGTCGGACCACGTCATAGGTTCCTTTTCTTCTCATAGAGCCACACTCTTCTTATGTCCCGCTAAAGCAGCACAATCACCATCACCCTGAGCATTCGATACCACGTCATCAGTTGTCGGAAGCTGCTAAAGGGAAAGGATCACTGCGACCAAGCGGTCGCCGCATGCAGCAAATCCCCTCTGCCTCTCTCCCCAGGCTTGCCCAAGGGTATACATCACTCTGCCTGCAACTGTCCATATGCCACATTGTTGACTCCGGACCACAGTGCTCTCGGTCCCACAAGAAGCTTGCTGCCAAACGTGCCAAAATCACACAATGATCTCGGGCCGCCACCATTGCAGCCTGCAGCAGCCCGGACCCATCAGTACAACGAACTTCCTCCAGCTAAACGGATGCTGCCCACAGCCACACAACACTTCTGGTAGGGCTTCTTCACACTGTGTTTATATTCCTTTAAAGTCTTATTCCTTAGCAAAGTCTCGATATTGAATTGGCTTCAAGCCCCTCCAAATGCTGCAGTGGCCCCCAGGACTCCCTTCAGCATATCCAATGACTTTGAGCCCCTGCAAGCGTTGCAATAGCTCCACATCCCACCAAATTCACTGGATCAATGTTGTGCCATGGGCTCCCAGCCCCTACTAGCGCCTTGCACATGGGCTCTGAGCCCCTCCAAATGACCTCTCAGTTTCCTCTTAGGCGCAGCTTAGGTTCCCAACCTCTTCTACTGCTGCTGCCCTGGGCTCCAGGCCCCCTTAAATGCTGTAATGGACCCTCAACCCCCAGGGATCACTCGTTAAACTGCCAGCTGACTGTCAGTTTTGCTTGTCCCTTGTTGGCAAGCCCACTGGCCTCACTGGCCTCAGTCCTTATTGCTGCTCCTCGCTCCCTGTGCCTGTGGCCCCAGCGCTGCGCTCCCTGCACAGGCAAATATTAAATTAGCACCTACCTGAGAGAGAGGGTCTTCTATGGGTGGGGGCTGTGCTTGTCTCTTCTTCTGTGCTGTCCCCCCAGCACAGCCAGCATCCTCATCGCCAATGTGGAAATCTGGGTTCTGATATGATGACTCTGACATCATGGTGTGGATGAGTAACTTCTTTATTAAGTTTCCAAGTATAGCATCCAGTTCTTAGAGTCATATTTACAAGGTGGTAAATTCCAGTTCACAGTGGCAAGCACTGGCATCCTCTCTCTCAGGCTTACATCTCCAACTGCCTTGCGGAGAACACCAGTCACACATAAACATTCTATCGAGCATCATTCCAATGTCAGTGAAACCTCTCTTCCTTAGATTCTACTAGGATGCAAAAGGAATACAGATCCTTACAGAGAGTCTTTTCTGAAACTGGCAGGCTAGCAGTGCATATTAGCTCATTGTGTATGTATGTATGTATGCGTGTGGGCAAGGAGTGTGTATCAAATGTATGTGTGAATGAGTGAGTGTGTGTGAACGAGTGTATGATGTATGGGGCTGGGTGTGCATGTAAATGAGCGAGTGTATGGTAAATGGTATGTTTTAATGAGTGAGTGAATGTGTAATTGTGTGTGCACCTATGTGTAATGCTGGGCTGCTACCATTTGATACTTGGGCTCCATGCCAGACAACCCTTGGCATAGAACAGGGAGGGCAGAGCCTCCAAGTTTGCCACTCCCATTTTCCAAAGTGGCCCTTCCCATCACGTTAGCCTCCCCCGAAACGTAGGTTTCGCTGCGCCCCTGAATATGGCTGTGTTGGACCTGACTTCGCTCTAGACCATACCTGCCTAGTCTATGGGTTTACCCCGGAGACTCTGGGTTTTTACGCTCTTCTCAGGGTCTCCGGGGAAGAGCGTGGTGTCTCTGGGGTTTCCACCACTCCTCAATGTGATTAACTCCAAACACACCGTTTGTGACCAATCACATCGAGGTGTGGGCCGAAACTAAGCCTGCTCTTTTTCTGCTCTTTTTCTTTTGTTCTCGTGTTTGCGTGTCTCTGTCGGTTTTTGTTTTTGTTTTTTGTTTTTAAAGCCGGGCATCAGTGATGTCATTCCCCGGGTTTTGCTTTTGGGAATGTAGGCAGGTATGCTCAAGACCAGTTCTTGTTGGTCATAGATGGCAGTGAGTTCCGTGTTAATATCTTTCGTGAATTACCCCCCTACTGACCCTTCATGGACCTCCTCGTAGGAGGAGATTTAAAGCAGAATGCCACTGTGGGCGAAGATGGGCCCAATTATTATAGGGACACCCTGCACATAAGGCGATCTTACAGAAACCCACTTTTCATTAGAAATTAAATGTAAACATGTTTCTACAGTACTGGCACAACCAATAGCCACATTAGATTCCATCCTCGTTGGCAAAGTATGTAGAGAATGTGGACCATTGCGTGTTTGCCAGAGCCACATCTTAACTCCCTGGTGTCAAAACCCACCAGATGCCCCTCCAAGGGCCGAGTGGGCAGTAGGCGCTGTTCCCTTCGGTGGCCATCCTCTATGTCATAACTGTGGACTACGTCCACCGACAAAAAGCCCATCAACAAATGAGACTCACGTGATGGGCAAAGGGGACTGCGCCGTATCACAGTCAGATAATAGTTCCAAGTCAGTAATCTCTTTCACAATTTCGTTATTTTCTGTATATCCACCCCCCTGCCCTCCTACTTCACCTCAACCTTGTCTGGCATTGCCAGTTTGACTTGCTTCATCCTTGCTTGACTGTTTTTTAAACATGAAGGAAGGATCCTGCTGAGTTCCAAAGACAAATGCATAAGCTGCCAAAGTATGGGGGCGCAGACCAGGTGGGCAGATAAAGGGCATTTAGGGATATCAGAATACAGTTTGGGAGTAGAGGCCGGGAAGGCAGCATGGAAATGCACCTGTTTACAAGTAGGAGAAGTATTAGAGTCAGCCAGCAAAGAGCGCAAGTTCTTGACCGGAACACGTTTCTGCCAAGTACCAGTACTGGTTTGATTAGTCTTTTGGTGGGGGCCTCAATGCCACCAGGCCCGGGCTCCATTATTACAACTCCTGCCTCATTTGCTTGATTCACCTGAAGAAAAGGCGGCTCCCCATTCTCCGAAGGGGTTTGTAAATGAGATTCATTGCCCTTTGTAGTCACTACCTCAGGGAGCCGTCCTATAAAATCCTCTTGTACAGACTAATCGTGGCTCTGAAGATGGCAAACATTGGACGCCGCAATCATCGCATTGTCCGAGTAATGCAAAGCACAGGACCTTAGCGCACATTGAGACATGGTGCACCTACTAAACTGATATTCAAGAATATTAACACTGTGCCCGGTAGAGAAGCAAATGGCTGACTCAAAGGCCATTAGCCCTCAGTCGTCAACCCTTTGTAAACCAAGGCAAGTTTCTTCCTAGCAATCCCTTTTCTCACCTTGTGGGGTGACGCGTAGAGCAATGAACCGCGTGTATAACACTCTGTGCCTCAAAACTATCGCCACTCCAATCCAGTGTAAGTGATAATGTCTGCAAATGAGGCCAATCAGTCAGCACGGACTGCACAGACTGCCACTCTGCAGCCACTCTGCTCCGTTCTGCAGTGTTAAAGGGTTTTAAGGGATTGACTCCACCTCCAGTAATAGGCATGAAAACAGACTGGTCACCAGTATAGAGGCACACGCTGGCACTCTGCCGCCACTCTGCATTGTTCAAAGGGATTTAAGGGATAGACTCCACTTCCAGTAATAGTCACGAAAAACAGACTGGTCACCAGTATAGAGGCACAGACTGCCACTCTGCCGCCACTCCACGCCGCTCAGCGGTGTGCAAAAGATTTTAAGGGATAGACTCCACCTCCTGTAATAGGCACGAAAAACAGACTGGTCACCAATATAGAGGCCCAGACTATCACTCTGCCGCCACTCCGCCAATCCCCAATAGCTTTCTCAAGCACATGCTGCTACCCCCCGACTCTTTCTTCTCCCCGACAGCCTTGACCTGCAGCTTTCAATCTGTCTCTCTTTTACTTGCTCTCCCTTTCAACCGCTACATTTTCTCTGATCTTGATCATTCTCTTTCTCCTCCCGAGTCTTTTGCTACTGCTTAAATACCTTTCTCCACATACTCGCAGCTGTTTGAAACTCCAGTGGACATTTTATTTTAGTGGCATCAGGGGGAATGACCCTTGTACTCAAGACAAGCATTTTGGAGGCACTCTTTTTGCTTTAGGGGCACATAAAATATACACAGTTGGAATGTGCTGGCACACTTTAGAGAAGGTCCGACTGCATCTGTGAGGTAAACATTTTTTTAAGAAAGAGTTTTTTCACGCATTACCCAATTGACTGTGGAGTACTGCAGGAAGTAGGTAGTGTAGTGTCTCAGGCTGGAATCCAAATCATCATAGCCATACACCCCGGAAGTCCCGGTTTGATAATAAGGTGCACTTTTTACATGAGTGCATTTTATAATCTACCTTAATAGGAACCAGGACAAATGAAGTTGTTTTTTATCACTTACATACTGTAACGCTCACCTGATTCCCGCAGAGGCGCCGGTCTTGACTGGGCGAATACCGTATCTTCAAAGGTGATGTGTAACACACGGTTGGCTCTTTGGGCTGGACCTCTGTGCACTGTATGTCTGACTCGAAGGGTAAGATGTCTGCAGATAGAAAATACGGGATTAATGAACTGGGGTTATTGGGTGTCTCTCTCTTCTTCCCTTTCTCTTCTCCTGTAGAACCCCAAAGGTTAACGCTCTCACCTTAGGTAAGTGAACGCCGAGCTCTCCATCTCCCTCGGGGCAGGGTGCCGTAACCAGTTTCTTCACTGGCTAAGGGTGCAGGCCTCTTGACCTCAGAGGACTGCTGTCCGTCGTTTACTGCACGAACGGTAAGTTCCGAGTATTTCAAATGTCTTTAAAAGTCTTTTGTAATGATGTCCCTTGTTTTGCAGGGTTCCGGCGATGGCGGATGACGGGCTGAAGTGAGTTGAGGATGGAACCCGTGTGAGGGATAGAAGCGCCTGGAAGCACGTAAGTAAGCGCTTTTTGCTTGCTTCACGATGCGCACTAACTGTCCTTTTATCTTGCAGGTACTAGTTCGGAGCTGCTGAAGGGTGGCGGAATACCCACTGGGTTCGGCGTGGGAAGGAGTAATGGCACCTGAGTAATGAAGTTACCCAATGTCTTTAAACGCACCTTCTTTTGTCTTTCAGATGCGGGATGCAGCGCCGAAGGCCTCCGGAGCGTGCGAAGAGTTGGTAAGCTTTTGTCTTTCAGATGCCGGAATGCAGTGCGAAGACCTCCGGAGCACGCGAAGAGTAGGTAAGCCTTTGTCTTTCAGATGCCGGAATGCAGCGCGAGGCGTTGGTGACAGCCGATGGACCAGGTAAGAGATGCGCTGTCACTGAAGACCGTAGTGCTAACCTGTTCTTTCTTGTCTTTATAGGTGTTGCTGAAGACTGGATTCAGGATGGTAAGCCTTTTTCCCTTAGGCCCAGGATCAGATGCAGAAGACACGATGAGCGTTCTGCTGCAGAAGATGCAGAATAACGCAAAGCAAGATTCATCCATCGGGTGTGGTTTAAATAGCCTCCTGTAGTGCTTAGGTGTCTCCTTCCACAGCCTCGCCTAGGTAAGAAAAGAGTTCCTGCTTTCCAGAAGAGTTCCAGTGTTCTGAACCTAGGGAGTGGCTCCTGCCCCACCCAACAGGAAAAGTAGTCCCAAACAGAAGAGGATCAGAGGCTCAACTGGCAGGTAAGTAAGCAGCATGGTCTGCTGCAGGTAAGTCCACCCAAGCATTATGAGCCCGGCGCTTCCAGCGCTGGGACTGGGCATATTTATGAGCCTGGTGCCACTGGCGCCAGGACAGGGTCCAAAAGGTCCCAATTGGGACTGGTTGGCACTCGGAACCTGAGTTATGGGTCTGCTTCCAAGGGAGTTGGGTGAGTCCTGACCTTTTGGAAGCAGAGATCATGACACATACTCTTAAATCTGTAAAGTTAACTTGTATGTATCATTTGCGATTTTTTTCAAAAGAGGATACTTTAAAAATGCATAGTGACAATGCAGGCAAAGGAAAACCAGCGAGAATGTGAAGGCATGTTTGCAAAGGGATCTGTAAATGCACAGCCACCGGGAGTCTGCAAGTCATGTGCAATTGCATGGAGCCCCTTATGGCAAATTACCTATGGAGAGTTACAGCGGATACACGACTGAAAAGCATCTTATCTGGATGGAAGCCAGCTAATGTAATTAAATGTAATGTAATGGGCATTTGTATAGCGCCTTTCACCATTGGTATGGTCCCAACGTGCTGTAGGTTGAACAGGTTGGGAACCAATGTCCATGCATGGGAGATTCGTCCAATAGGAAGGTAGGTAGGGGTTGCCAAGTCCCTGCTAGCCACCAATTGGAAAAATACGCCAGGACATCAGCATTGCAGAATTCGAAATAAGAAAAGTTTTCACATTTAAAATAGTGTTGTAGACAAGGTATATATTTAAAAAATCCCATCTGTGTAGCACGCGCCACACCAATTGCATTTTGCAACTTATAGCAGGCATGATTATTGCCAAACTCAAATGGGGCACTGATAGGAACGGTTGAATGACAAAAGGCCGGCGACATTGAGATCTATGTAACAGGTGCACCAACCGACTAAGGTACTTTGTAAACTTGCCAAGTGGCATGAGGGTAGGGTGGCAGCGGCTACACGGGGTGGGGGCTGATGAGGATCGAAAAGCAGCATGACAGCAGTGCTGACGGGCAAGAAGAAGCGTGAGCTTGAAACAAGTCAAGTTGCACAGATTTTGATTCGATTTCAACAACACATCAACAGCTTCCATTTAATGAACTGCATGGACATTTATGGCGCGCCCCATTAGCCAGGGTGACAGTTCTGCTCAGTGTACCCTGATGCATCCCATTTCTCTTACCTTAGAAGGAATGCTTCTTCACAGGCTCTGTCTTTAAGGGAGATGCGCGTGACCACTTTGGCAGCACAATTCCACTCTTCATGCTGTTGCGTCTCTTCAGAATGGTTGAAGGCTCCCCCAGTGAGGAAATAATTTGTGTGCCGGTGCTGCAAAATATGCTCTGGATCCCAGACAACTCTGGCACAAATTAAACCCACGCGCTCGAGTCCGAGAAGGAGTCCAGTCTTACTCCATTTGGTGGATTTTTCTGCAGAGAGCAGTAGGTTTGGAACTTGCTTGGCAAAGCAGACCGTGACTTTAATTGAAGAACCCACCTTTAAAAACATGTCCTAGGCACGCAGGTCCAAGAAGGAGTCCAGTCTTACTCCAGTCATATTCCAGACTTGATGGACCCCATGAACCCACCCGATGCTTCTAGCTGCTGGCTGAATACAAGAGCCAAGCTGCGACTTGGAGGAGTCGAAATGCAGATGACCGACTTACTGATGGCCGGGAGCACTGGGAGTGCAAGAAAGAAAAAGGAACCAGGACCGCAAGCCCCCAGTCAAGTAAGTGCAAATATGGGAGAGGGGAGAAATGCGGCAAACACCATGATCGCTGAGAACGCAGTGAATGCAATAGAAACGCGTGCGAGTCCGTGTGAAACTGAGAGCTTGGAAACGCTCACACAGCAGTGTTTGCAAACCTCAAACCTGGACGTAACTGATGCAGAGCTGCTTGAGGCCGGGTTCTCCATCAACCCAGTCTACGGAAGGCCTGAGTCTGTATTAAATGATGGACAAACAATAGAGCGTTTGATTTAAGAAACACACATCCGCGACAATGTGACTACGTGCACAAACATAAACACAGATGCAACTGCTTTCACAGTAACTGCATGCCGTGAGCAGACTGAGACATTTTATCAAGAACCAGGAAGTGGGAAAAGACGAAGTACAACAAGTATCAGGGAATAAAAACCTCATTACACATGGACGAAGCTGTATTGCATAGTGATGCGGTATTGCACAATGACATGACGCCAAAAGCAAGCATAAGCAGCGATATAACAACATGCCCTCTCCCGGCTACAATTATGAAGGATAAAAATGATGCAGGTGAAGCAGAAGACGCACCAAAAAAGGTAGGCTGCAAAGGAAAAGCCATCATCGACAGCAATGAAAGGAGTACAACTGGTACAAGTGATCCAGAGAAAGGATCAAGTGAAACACAGCCTGGAAATTATACAGAAAGTAATGTTAATAACAGTAACCCTAAATGATTGGAACCAGAAGTATTTGATGACCAGATACATACAATCGAGGGCTAAGAAGAACAATGAACTGTAACCACGAGGAAGTGTCGCTCTCAGAAGGGGACACTGAAAGCCATGACGAAGGCCACAGTGGGTAGAAGCTGCAGGTTGCACAATCCAGAACAATGGAAAGAAATGGACAAAGCAAGTATTTGTTGAGAAACCAAATGTCAACGCCACTGATCGGCAAAGACAGGAAATCAAGACGTGCAAGTCTGCAAGAAATATCAATAGGGGACGAGATAAGAGAAATTGAATGGCGCTCAAACTTTATGGCAAAAATGAAATCAAGTGATGCCTGGATACCGAGAAAACACCATCATAAAAGCGCTTTCAAAATCCAGGACCAGCAATGTATACGTGAGAAATCACCAATAACAACCATCATCTCAAGCAACCAGGCCACAATAGAATAGAGGCAAATAGAGGAACCAAGATCACAACACATGAATGTGTCGGGGCAGTCGAATAACGAGCAAGACAAAGACGTGAGCCACATGACGACATCAGTAGTAAAGCAAAGAAACAGAGCTAAAGGAGACAGAATGAAGTCAAGACCATGAGATAGTCCAAGTGAAACAACAAAATTCTTGGACAGCAGTATACAAAGTATAGAACAACTCAAAGACCCTCCTCAAAACACACGAAAACAAGGTGAAGCTAAAGAACCGAGTCCTGATAATGAGAAAAATGATCATAATATTCAGCCAAAGGACAGAAATCAACTATCCATAGCAGCAAGAATACAGATAGACAACAACGTCATGGCTGCAATGACGATTTCACTAGCTCCGTACACCAAATTATATGAGGCGATAAGCGAAAATGTAAAAGATAATTCAACCATCCTTGCCATGATGCACACCAAATTGGTGTATTTGGAAACGTTTACAGCAAAATTGGAAGAGAGATTAAATCAAGAGCCGGAAGCATCAGCATCATGGCAGAGAAAACTTTGTGATCTTGCAAGCAGTGACCAAGGAGAAAAAACAGCCACCATGTATGCATTAATGGACTCTATTAAATGGATGAGAACATTGGACGATGAAAATGAGAGGAATTGGCATAGAGGGCTAGACAAGCAAAGAAAAACAGATATAACGAACAACAACAAATTCTTACCTGATATTCAAAAAACCCCAGAGAATAAAACCATCAAGTTCCAGTCAAATACCGACAACAAACCTAGAAGAGGATGAAGACGCAAGTTCGAGAAAATCTCACATAGAGGAAAACACAAAACAATCAAGTGTTAATAAGACTGGAAAGGAATCCAATCGACAGGTACAAATGATAGAAAGGCAAACCCCCCTGCAAGCTATAAATGATGACATCCACACCAAAAAAGGGGGAAATGCAACAAGTGGAACAGCAAAAAAAAGGTGAAAGAGAACCTATGTCCAACGGAAACATCATTGGAAGTAAGCCCACAAGTGACGATGATGCTGGAAACAAATTCCTCTATTCAGTTTTTCATATAAAACAAACACAGCTGAATAAAAGTAAAGACACAGATCAGAACTCGGAACGACAAGCAAGAAGCAAACAAAATAATATGGTGAATAAAAACACAGAAAAGAATCAAATAACATAAAAAATTGTACAAAGAAGAGAGTGAACGGGTCTCAGACGTTTAAACGGAACAGCCAAACCCCGCCATGCCAAAAACCGTCAACGAGAAATGAACAAACAGAGGCAAAGGCGCTAGGGGATAAATCAGCAAAACAAAGAAACGCTGTAGTAGAACTAGACTCAACCTCTGAAGAGGATGAAACAGACTCATACATCGAAGAGTATGAGGGTACACATGATCTGATAGAGGATGCCTCATTTTACATCGATGAGAACGAATCACTGCCCAAAATAGAAGCAGTTGATGACAATCACAAAGAGCAAGAAGTACTGATCGACATGGACAGAGATGAAGATTCCAGAGCTCGAAAAACTGCCCAGGTGGCCGGAAATGAAGTTGAAGATCCAATGGAAGAGCTACAATTTCTAACACTGTCTCAAAACCAGAGATTAAACAGACACAAAGAAAAAGAAAGGCCAACAGATCGATCAATTAAGGAGTCCATTAAAACTCTAAACTGGAATCCCCAAGACCGGCAGAAAGACCGCATGACGACACAAAAAAGACCTTGTGAAAGTATGCAACAAGAGCCAGTGTGAAGTCCACATTTAAAGTCGGGTTAGAAAATATCTTCCATGAAAGGAACGACACAAATCTAAATCAAAAGAATGTCATGCACCTTCTGTAGTGTGTATCAGCAATAAAGGACATTTCGTCAAATGATATCGCTATAGTTGAATACATCGATGAAAAGAGAGCAGACACAGTTATTTTACATCAAAAATTGCACAAAGTGAAGGATCTAATAATTCAGAAAAGCTCAGAGCTACTACGACTAGGCTTTGATGTAAATGAACCGTATTTCAAAAACCTAGGAAAGACAAAACCAGTAGTTAATAAAATACAAGACAAAAAAAGACAAGCCATGGAGATTGAACAAACTATTGATGAACGACATGAATTAGAAGCATTGAGAAGGAAATTGATAAAAGTGACATTAAAAAACAAAACAAATAAAGATCAAGCTCCTAAACTCAAGTCGAATAAAAAAGAACAACCACAGAGAGCCAATGATCAGTCCTGGCTGGCAACAGCTCTAAACCACCCAAAAAAGGATTAGCAAAAAAAAGAATGGTAAAACTCAAATGATATCCTTATTTCGTGGAATACAAGAGGATTCAGGCATTTGTTAAATCAACCTGAAATCCACTTGAAGGGAGCAAAATTCATCTGTCTGCAAGAAACATGGCTACAAGAAACACCATCATGTGAGAGCTACGAAGTACTAATAAAGCCTGCAAAAAAAGGAGCTAAAGGAAGACCATATGCAGGGCTAATCATTCTGATAAAGATAACCAAGAACTTGTACAGTGTGCTCTAATACAAACAAAATAGCAGAAAACACAAATAGTATCCCAGATGATGCTGATAAATCTATATTGGAATCCATCAAAAGTAAACACGACCAAGCTGTTGAGTACAATTGTCGAAATAATAAGGACAGCGTACAAACTTACGAGCTGCCCAGCAATTGTAATCTGTGGTGATATACACATAAAATGTCTGAACAACCATGGCATTCCTATATTACAACAACTAAGGTGAGGCGATAAAGATGCTTCAAGGTGGCTGAAGATGGGGAATCCCATAATTTACATATGCTGATCAGGCAAACCGAGGGAGACACTCCAGGAAAGAAAACCTGGACAAATGGAAGCCAAGAGTCACAATTGCCTATATTTGGATCTCCAATAACTACCTGTACAACATCAAACATCTTGATGTGCTACCCCAAAGTTCAAGTGACCACAATATACTGAGGCTAACATGGACAGGGATGATGAGAAAAAACTCAGGTAACAAAACAGAGCCTGTAGAAATAAATCATGGCGGAAACTGACTGAGGCTGAAAAGAACAGATATTCTAGCAGTAACCAACAACTATCGTAACCAAATGAGTAAAGGAATAACGGACACCTTTTACGACTCTCTCTTAAAGGCCAACAAAGTTACTAAAACACGGATGAAGCTTCCTCTATTAGAACTAAAACATCAATATAGTAACATAGTGGTTAAGAAAAGAAAGCAGCTCAGACAGGAAATAAAACAAATAAAAATATTAACCACTGATGGAAACATCTCAGAGCAAATGCGCCTAATTAAAATAAAAAATCAATAGTATAAAAACTGTCTAACCGGCTTCAGACAATAACGAGATCACAAACAAGGCGAAATTATGCTGAGAGCAATGGTGAATACAACAACAAGAGACATGTGGACAATAATAAACAACTTGACCTTAAACCAACAGAGTCATCTCACGAATGGAGTGTCTGAAGCGAATAGGATCACTCAATATTTTGAAGTCTTCAGCAGCTCAGAAAAGCTAAAAACGGACTCAAATAATAACATAAAACAACGATGGACTTTGAGCTTGGAGGAAGGACAAATTGAAAGAATGATAAAAAAACTAAAACACTCCTCCACTGAGGGGCCCGACAAGCTCACAAACCTGGAACTAAAAAAGGATCCAAAAACATGGGCAGTGTTAATCACAACTATCCTCAAGAACATTGAGGAATGTAGAGCAATACCAGCATCTTGGACATCAAGCATCACTGTCCCCATCTTTAAAAAAAAAAAGGCCAAAGAGATGATCCATCAAACTATCGGCCGATAGAGTTACTTGATGTAATTGGGAAACTGTTCGCCTCAATCTTACATACCAGCCTGACAAAATGGGCAGAAAAAATTATGATCACCGACCCGCGACAGACAGGATTTACGAAAGGCACAGGGACAGAGCTAAATTTGCTTTATAGACTTAAGACAAGCTTTCGATGGGGTGAACTGACAAAAACTATGGCAGAAATAAAAAAACTGGAATTGCCCTGAGGTGATCTTGTTACCTATTAAAGCCCTTGATGAGTACACAACAATGCGAGTAAGAATAAACCATGACGTAGCCTTAGCCGCATCAATTAGCACTAGAAGAGGAGTCCAACAAGGTTGCCCACTTGCAGTGACTCTCTTCAAGCTGTACATTGCAGACCTCCCAGACGTGTTGAGACAAATCAAGCACTTTCCACCAAAAATCAACAACATGGAAATATCAGTACTATCTTACGCTGACGACCTAGTTTTAGTAAACCAGACGCAAATTGGGTTACATCATCTTCTGGAAAAAAATCCAAGAATACATGCAGACAAACAACCTGGCCATAAATACCAACAAATCTAAAACTATGACAATAGGAGATAAACAGAGGACAAACACAAAGACGTTTAGATGGCAACTTGGGCAAGACAAACTAGAGAAGGTGAAAGTGATCCGCTATCTAGGAATAAAATTCAACACAGTATAAAATTCAACACGTCAATTGCTGTACCGAATTGGTTGAACGACCTTCATGCAAAAATAAAAATGCTGAGTTCACAAGGGGTGATACTGAACGTAAGATTTGGAATGTTCTCTTTAACGCCACTGCGATCCTTTTACCTTTTATATCCAAAAAGTAATACCTATCCTTACGTACGAATGGGAAGCCGGCCTAAATATATCTTGGAAAACAATCTCTGTACTCAGTAATAAGATGGAAGTCACTTGCTCTATTAAGGAAAATCACAATGACCAACCCTGTGATTGGCTACAAAATACTAACAACAACTGGAAAGGAAGGAGTGCCATGTTATTGAACAGCTGGAAAAAAAACGGAGACAACATTTGGATCATCTGTATTCAACAATAGAAGAACTAGTTAACAATCCTGAGAGAGTAAAGGAAAAGTTAAAAAGGGAATACTGGATTAAAACTCGAGAAACAAAACTAGCCTACAAATTGCAACAAAATGCGTCAAAAGAACATTGAATAAGAGGTACAATCCAACAATACCTGACGAGATTTCCCAGTAGATACCATTGGGAAAAGATGCGACAGATAAGGCTAAATGTGTATCCCACAAACGAGTATCGACATACCAGAGGACATCGGGGAGTGTATAACGGTCAATGCAGATTCTGTAATATGCAGGGAAACCTGGAAACTGTAATGCATCTGCTAATCGAGTGTACAGCAGTATCAGCGGATAGAGCACGATTTTTAAACTGGTACCTAGAGCAATTTAAGTCCAAGACGAGTGAAGATTGGTGGAACGAATTTTTACAAGCAAGAAACTCAGGATTCGTAGGTGCAGGAATAAACCTGATAGATAAACTGATGAAAGATCAAGAAACAACAACATAAAAGAACAATTGTCAGGAACGATAGGTCAAAGAACTGGTGATATACCTAATCAAAGGAAACACAAACAACGTCAAGAGTGACTAGATCACCTGTCTTCTGGATAGAAAGATGTATCCAACGAAATAGCAAAGAGACTACAGCCGACTGGCTGACTCGTATTGGAATAAGGACACTAATGTGTAAAAAGCTGTTTTATTAAACTAAATCACAATAATAAAAAATAAAAAAAGAATTAAGCACATGGAGCATCACCCATTAGGTCAGTAGTTGCCAAGTAAAAAGTTTGTTTACTGAGACAAACCATCAAGCATTCCTTCTACTTCGAGTTTCTAAGTTTGTGGTGGTAGTTCAGGTGTATTTACCCCTCTGCATTGTGGTCTATGTTTGCAGTAAAGCCATCTGTATTGTACAGGATGGTTTGGTGGCAGTCTTGGTGTGGGTCAAGGACTATGGGGAAGATGCCTCACGCGCTAGAAGGCAGGTAGTGGGTGTTGGTTCCAATGTGTGAAACCTAGAGGTAAATGGCTTCTGTCCAGTTCTTTGTGGGGAAAATTCCCAAAGAGAAAAGATCCCTCTTTCTTTTGCTTTCAAGTGAAAGACCGAGTGGTCTATTCTCTTTGATGGTTGGATAGTAGCCCTGGGCAAATCCATTTGCGTAATCTCTGAGGATTTCAAAAAACAATGTGAGCACAGGTCACCCGAACTTCGCATATTTTTGGATATTTGGGGATAAAAGACCCAAATGGTAGACGCCTGTCTGGGGAAGAGAGCCTCTGCGAGGAGGGTGGCTGTGTTTTTCAGGGGAGGCTAATGGCGGCCACTTGTGAAACACAAGGAAATAGATGCTGCTCCCCAGTTATCATTCCGGAAGCACCTCAATCCTGAACCTTAAAAAAGTGCAGATTTGGCCCAAAACTTGTGTTGGTTTTGTTTGTCTTTTGACTTATATGGGAGATATGTCTGCTGGGAATGTAAACAAGAGAAACTTGAGACAATTTCAGATATGGTGATTTACTGACTTTTACTTTTGTATGAGCGCTATGAGCACTGGCACTCCAGGAGAGACCCCTCGTTGATGTCATCTTGAGGGAAGCAGGTGAAGGGAAACTTTCAGGGTGATTAGAAGCTGAAGATTATTCATCCCCACAAAGAGTGCAGTTATTTATTTTTTCAGTGAGAATAGAACATGCTTTTTGAGATTTAAGATTTTACAAATCCGCAATAAAACATTGAATCATTTTATATGTCAATAACATTGATACATTTTCCTTGTACACATTTTAATAGAAAATATATTGCCTGAACAATAGAAATGAGACAGATTGCAGCAATAGTTATGTGGGGTAACAGAAGCCTTTGGAAAAAAAACATTTAAAGCAAAGAATAGCAATGTATTATTTTGCAATGCAAGTGTTCTGCAATGGGAAAGAAACTTGACACATGCACGTGTAGATACAGACATTTAAAAGACCCAATTACACAACACAATAAAACACCAATTTTCAGAGAGGCAGACCATGGCTGTGTTCCCAAGAGGAAGCATATGCTCATTGCATGCCTTTCCCGACCAAACATTTCAGGGGTAGTTGAAGATGTGGTACTGGGGGTAGTTTACTGCAGACATCCATGTCAGTTCATGCTATGGAACTGTCCACATTTTAGTGCTATTGTGTTGGCAGAAACCACAAGAAGTACTTTGTCTACCAGCACAACTACCAATACACCAACCAGTGATATGCATTTGGTGATTTATATTGTGCATCTCGGTAATTTACACAACCATAGGACAGCAACGCAACCAGACACTGCCCTGTAGCCACCTCTAAGCTCATCTGTCACAAGTTCATCAGTCTGACACAAGCCCCCCAAATGTGCAGAATCAGTGCGTATTGAGAACAAGAGTAGCGCGTGTGCAAGTCCTGTGCTCTGAGCAAAGTAAGTGATTCTACTATTTGCATTTTCAATGTGCAGTGAAGTTTCTTCTTATCTGATGCCATCTACCACAACAATCATACCCAGAAAATACTGAGACATGAAATAGGCTGTTTTCGATCAGATGTATTTAAAATAATGCATCAAAACTCAAGGTGGTCCCCTACCATTATGCTGGAGAAATCACCCACAAAATCCCTTACAAATAAATGCAGGCAGCTTGACTCAAGAAGCAAAACACATCCTGCCTGCTATTTCCTCGCTAACACAAACGCAATTTATATAAAACGAGTCTGAATAATTATTCTAGACAAAACCTACACATATATGTATCACTTGGTTTTCTCTAACAGATCGACACATGTTGGCATCAGAGCAAAATAGTACCTTCATGTATAACTTTCATAATCTTAGGACAATTCTACTATAAAATATAGTGTATGGTTGGTTTTGAGTTTGGCTTGTATGTAAAATACAGTGTATGATGTTGGACTACTTTGCCTACAGGCTTGGGTTAATAATAGAAGCTTTTATCTTTGGAGTGCACAAAATCTAGGTTCACGCAAACATGAAAATATAACTTTGTGATAAAACATAAATGAATACTTCATTTCTACTGGGCATTAGAAGTCCACTTAATGCAGGGTTCTTTCTTTTTTGCACAATGCTATTTGGAAAAATGACAACAGGTATTTTCTGGGGAATAACTTGGACAAACTAAACCTCCTCCACACTTTACTTTAAGGATATATCTTTACTCAGGATCTCTCTTTTTTAGGTTAACTTTGATTTCTACAGGTCAGGAAGGTGAACAGCCTCTCAAATCTATGAAAAGTTATACACCAGCTCACAAATCTGGGCATTAGTATATCTCTGTGAAAACCCAGGAATTCATTTATTTGATAACTGTCAAAGGATATTACATGCCCTGCGCAATCATGAATTCTGGGGCATTTAAATGCTCTGCTCCAAAGTTTCCTTTATTGCCCAGTCCTTACTTAGTGGCCTACCTGGTGAAGGATTCCCCTACAATTGCTATCAGGGTTTTAACTAATTCCTGGGAAATCCATCTAAATGCACCGGGATTGTCATATTCACTTTGGTTTGTCTTTTATTTGCACTGGATGGGTAGGGCATCAACAGCTCTAGGCAGTTCAGCCAGGTAAGCACTGTTTCCAATATATCACCTGTTTCAAAATCCCTTTCAAGCAATATGTCTTGGGCAAAGTTTCTGCATCAGGTTTGCTCTGGAAAAAGTCCTTCATAAGGGGATTTCCATCAGCAACATCCAAGGTAGAACCCAACTCAGCTCCCTTCCTGCCAGACAGCCCCCTTCATCTGCAGATTTCCAGAAGAATTCTCCCTATTTTCTGTGTGTTTAGACTTAAATAACTGGGAAACCCCACCAATGCCGAGCGGTTTGATGCAATTTTGTCTCACTGGACAGGGCCTATCATTGGGTCTCTTCAGCTACTAACACTCACAGTTATCCTCTTTTTTATTTTGATCAGTCCCATGTATTTTAGGAGTTTTTTTCTCTCTCCCATATGGAGTTTTGGGTGAATATGGACATATATATATATATATATATTTTACCCAATAACTTCTGTTATGAACTTCTCCCCTTATTGAAGCCCCAATATTCAATATCACGAGAACATTCTGTATCTGGAGATATTCTTTATGTTCCAAGGTCTTACAATAAGAAAAAGCTATTGAAATATGTGCATTTAGTGATGATATTTCATATTTGGATTTCTATTTTGGAGAATTCTTTGCTGGAGTCATATTTGTTATCGGTTTCTATCGGAACAATGTGTTCCAAAGTTATGATCGGTGCAGTCCGATCAATCTACTTATTGTACCTAATTATTTTCCATTTCTGTGCATTGCATTTGTTCACCTAAGCTAAATATTAACTTGAAGAATACTTTAGGCCCCATGGGATTCATGCCATCAAACAGACATGCCCAGGTGGTCATTTATTGCTGTGCCACAGGTCAGGGTGTGCCTAGAAACTTGGTTGTTTGATGTTTTGTCCATTCCTTATGACCTAGATGTGGTCGTAAACCTATGACAAACCACGAAAATGAGGATTTCTAGCACATACCATGTTCTATTTGATTGCTTTTTTAAAAATCATCATATACTTTTAATACCAATCTGTTTCTGTTCAGCGTGGCTTAACAGATTAGTTACTGATTGATGATGAGTCTTTTGTTCTACCAAAGAATTGAACTCTGAACTCTGGTCTTGGGGACTGATTTAAGTTATACTAGCCAGGCATTTAATGTATTTGAACATTTAAAGTGACATACAAAAAAGAAACCAGACTGTATGTTATTGGTGTGTTTTTCTCTTAATTCAGCAGTTGATAATGTAGTTTAATTCAATATGTACGGTGCCAATTGCATTGCAATTGGATTTCTTGTGCATTTAAAATCAAATGTTTAGGTTATTCTTGTGTAAAATCGGTGCACTAAGGAACACAGTTTGGATTGAAACTGTTTGCTTGAGGATCATTTCTGTGATGTGTACCTTATGATGCGCCATACATTTTCTTTTTTAACAATTGTTTCTGTTACATTACATAACCTGTCAGTAAAGGTCAATCCACTAAATATAGGGCCACACTGAACATTTTATATAACGATGTTGAGGTACCCAAAGAATAAAATGTATAACGACGAGCAGGAAACGCTGTTGTTCATAAGAGAATATATATATATATATATATATATATATATATATATATATATATATATATATATATATATATATATATATATATATATATATATATATCTAAGAGAAGGAGGGTACAGCACTCTGCATCCTGCCAGCTATTTACACAGACCCATGAGAGCGGGAACTAGGATAGCTTTTGCAGAGTCCCCAGGAATTTGCTGCAGTGTGACTGGTGAGGCATACTAGGGGGAAGAATACTATAACCTAAGGACACACCTCACAGGAGTGTTGAGAACCATCGCCTAAGAAGCTTGCGAAATATCGAGGCGAGAGTATATGAAACAGGTTGCTGTTACACTCAGCCAGTGCTATAGGGGCTCACCTCCTGCTGGCTCATAAAGTACCAGTACACCCTTGGAATAGGACAAATTGATGATGGCTGTTCTATCATTTCTAAGTATATGTCTGAGAATAGGGGAAGTGGATTGTGAGAAGAGCAATCAGACAATCACTTTAAACTACTCTTCTTGGCCAGTGGATAAAGGATTATCTCTTCAAAACAAGGGAGAAATGAGAAGGGAGGCACTGCACCCTGAGATCCCAAAGGAAAAAAAGCTTCTCGTGAAAGAGAGATGGAGGAGAAAACAGCAGAGGAGTGCCCTGTCTGTTGCATGCTGGAAGACTACAGGACAGCAGAAAAGTACACTAGTGGATTCATTCTGGGAGCTGCAGTCCAGTCATTCTAAAAGGCTGAAAAACAGCCGAAAAGTACGATTTTGGGTGATAAATTGAAAACTAAGCTGAGAATGGGCCTAGATTGTGTCCACCTCTTTCTCCTGTTCATGCCCGACAACCATTCTCATCCTGCTCTGCCTATTTCTTTCTTGACCTACGGGTTGTGTGGTTTGTGTTTTTAGTAAAAAAAAACACCTAATATCCTGTTTTTTCATTTCCCCCTCTTAAGTTCAATGCCATCAGCCCGAGTGCATCAAACGAGTGGTGTCTCACTGCTCTACCTGATATATACTTTGTTGCGCTATTGGAGCTAATTACAAAAATAATAGCGAGTCTAACGAGACTCATTCATTTAATTGGCTGCCCTGAGAAGGGTTCCATATATTAATATCCCCTCAAAAGTATCGCCATACAAGAATGGAGCCATATTCTGGTGGCAATATTAACCCATTAAACCTGTGGAGGACACCCCTGCAACCCCAATATTATTTTAAAGAGAGCGGAGGAAACCCCGCCACCCCCTGCTCCCATTTACCCCCAAAATTATCTGTACTAATATTGCCTATGGCTGTTCCCGACGACCATATATATGGCGATATTATTGGTGGCGATAATATTACCTGATACCCTGAGAAGTCCCGCCTTGCCGGAGCCAGAAGCTACATCTACGAAGAGCCTTGCCTATTCGGTACACGTGTATCGTCTCGAGTGCATCAAGCGAGCACTGTCTCGCTGCCTGCGGTAAGTGGAATTGGACTTCGGCCAAGCAAATGTTGGTATCGTGACACTTTACCAAAGTACAACCTTTTGCAACTGCTGCAATTGGGGATCTCATCTGGTGATATTGTAAGACTTGATACCTGGTGTATTGATCAGTGGTTTTCAATATGCCGAGTAAAAGCAAAGTATCAGGGTATAAACGACAAAACGGGAAACAGCCTGTGACTGCGGCGAAAAAATGCACTGTCATTTCGAAACATCACTTGGGGCAAATGCAGTAAATGCCATCAATCCTAATATGGATATTGGTGCTAAGGGAAAAACAGCATCATTTTTTCAAGTAGAGCCCACGCTGTTGATCACTGGTGACAAACAACCTACTGATGCAGTGACAGTCGGAATAAATGGAACACTTAACAATGGTGGATCTAAAGAGGAAAGTTCCAACTTTGAGGCAATAACAACAATTCTTTATTTGCTTATGTTGTTCCCTCCAAGAAAGCATTGCCACAGTAGCTGATAAACCTGTAACACAATGTGGGGATTCAGTTATAACAACAGCAACAATTGGCAGGGGGGGGAGGGGTCATTTTTAAATAAAGATCCAAATAGATTATCTGCATCCCTAAAGAAGAGGATAATATAAGCATGCAATCCTATACAGAAATCCAGTCATTCATGGTCACAATACAGTTTGCCATGAAAGTACTTTTAAAACTGTGTGGCAGAATTCATGACGCTGTACAACTAAATTCTGCTCATAATCAAATCACTCCTCAGTCTACGACTATGAACTACAAAGCTGACTCTGTACATGAAGTTTGCTGCATTCTCTCGGAGAGACAGTGACGGCTCATGTAAAACCTACAGATAAAGGTTTAGAACCGGCATCAGAGGTAGTAGCTGAACATGAGCTTTCAGATTGCTCTGGTTTCTCAGATTTGCACAAAGGCAAACCAGAGGGGGACTGCGCAAGAGAATACATCTCAATAAAGCTCAACCTAGCTCAAAACAGAAGATGAAAGAAAACAATAAATGCAGTGGGGAATTCCACCAAGAGAGCTATGGAGAAGATATCAAGGAAAAAGAAACGTCAATCAAAAAATGACAGGACATTGACTAGTTGGCTGATGAATATGGACAAAACAGTGGCCAGCATCAATTTCATAGAGGAATTGGGTGATTCAGCGGAGGACATTGAGGTATCAATGACCAGAGCGACTGGTGCTGAATAGAGTTCTACAAAAGAACTGTCCATAAAGTGCCAATGTCCACAGCAAAAGTAAAGCTGGCCACACCTGGTGTTAGGGTGCTCAGGGAATAAAATATGATAAAAAAAACCTCCAACAGAGAACCAGGAATAAATGGATACACCGGTTTTGTAACGCTCACCTGATTCCCGCAGAGGCGCCGGTCTTGACTGGGTGAATGCCGTATCTTCAAAGGTGATGTGTAACACACGGTTGGCTCTTTGGGCTGGACCTCTGTGCACTGTATGTCTGACTCGAAGAGTAAGATGTCTGCAGATAGAAAATATGGGATTAATGAACTGGGGTTATTGGGTGCCTCTCTCCTCTTTCCTTTCTCTTCTCCTGTAGAACCCCAAAGGTTAACGCCCTCACCTTAGGTAAGTGAACGCCGAGCTCTCCATCTGCCTCGGGGCAGGGTGCCGTAACCAGTTTCTTCACTGGATAAGGGTGCAGGCCTCTTGACCTCAGAGGACTGCTGTCCGTCGTTAACTGCACGAACGGTAAGTTCTGGGCACTTCAAATGTCTTAAAAGTCTTTTGTAATGATATCTCTTGTTTTGCAGGGTTCCGGCGATGGCGGATGGCGGGCTGATGAGAGTTGAGGATCGAACCCGCGTGAGGAATAGAAGCGCCTGGAAGCACGTAAGTAAGCGCTTGTAGCCTGCTTCACGATGCGCACTAACTGTCCCTTTTATCTTGCAGGTACAAGTTCGGAGCTTTAGAGAAGCTGAAGGGTGCTGGAATACCCACTGGATTCGGCGTGGGAAGGAGTAATGGCACGTGAGTAATAAAGTTGCCCAATGTCTTTAAACGCACCTTCTTTTGTCTTTCAGATGCGGGATGCAGCGCCGAAGGCCTCCGGAGCGTGCGAAGAGCTGGTAAGCTTTTGTCTTTCAGATGCCGGAATGCAGTGCGAAGACCTCCGGAGCATGCGAAGAGTAGGTAAGCCTTTGTCTTTCAGATGCCGGAATGCAGCGCGAGGCGTTGGTGACAGCCGATGGACCAGGTAAGAGATGCGCTGCCACTGAAGACCGTAGTGCTAACCTGTTCTTTCTTTGTCTTTACAGGTGCTGCTGAAGACTGGATTCCAGGATGGTAAGCCTTTGTTCCCTTAGGCCCAGGATCAGAAGCAGAAGACACAATGAGCGTTCTGCTGCAGAGAATGCAGAATAACGCAAAGCAAGATTCATCCATCGGGTGTGGTTTAAATAGCCTCCTGTAGTGCTTAGGTGTCTCCTTCCACAGCCTCGCCCAGGTAAGAAAAGAGTTCCTGCTTTCCAGAAGAGTTCCAGTGTTCTGAACCTAGGGAGTGGCTCCTGCCCCACCCAACAGGAAAAGTAGTCCCAAACAGAAGAGGATCAGGGGCTCAACTGGCAGGTAAGTAAGCAGCATGGTCTGCTGCAGGTAAGTCCACACAAGCATTATGAGCCCGGCGCTTCCAGCGCTGGGACTGGGCATCTTTATGAGCCTGGTGTCACTGGCGCCAGGACAGGGTCCAAAAGGTCCCAATTGGGACTGGCTGGCACTCGGAACCGGGGTTATGGGTCTGCTTCCAAGGGAGTCGGGCAAGTCCTGATCTTTTGGAAGCAGAGATCATGACAGGTTTGCCCTGTTACGTATTCTGATGCAAATTCCCCCGTACGTGTCCTGGTGACTGATGATTTTGAATGTATAGAACCTTTGGAGTGCACCAAACCAAATGTCACCTAGATACACTGTAAAAATCAGGAGACAGCTTCAATGATTTGCAATTATCTTATGCAATTCTCAGATCTGGGTGTTGAATTGGATGTGAATCCTGAGATGCCGGACCCAAATCTGAGACTGGCGAACCCCATCTTATGGCCATTGATCAACTCCTATGCAATAATGGGAAAAACTGGGGGATGAAGGGACAAAACTGGAGGAAGTGCAGCAAGTCCTGAAGTGGTTGTTTGAATCACTCCCGGCCACTTCTAATAATGTGCATTGATGCCTTGACATTATGTCTTGGAATACCCGAGGGTTTGGGAATCTCATGTGTTCGAAGGAATCTCTGAAGGTACTGCTGTGTAATCAAATATTTATCCTACAGAAAACTTGGAGGATGACCAAACTGTATGTTGACGATTGCCATACCTTTCAAATCCTTTCAAAAAAGGGTGAGGTGAGCAGACCATATGACGGTTCTGGTGACAGCTGTAAAACATTCCTTTTCTGCCTGTAGGATAGATACTTTACATTGTGAAAATTATGTGTTAGCAGTAGAGGTTATCGATTTGTTGCTGGATCCAAGAGGCGAGTGTTGGTCGTCAATGTATATGACCCTCCAGGAGCTGCCTACACAAATGCCATTTTTGAGACACTGAATCATTTACTGGTGGGATGGATCAGTGGGGAAGATGGCGACTTTGTGGTACTGGCTGGCGATTTGAATGCCTATTGTGTGTCCACCAATGGTTTTGAAAAACTGGTAAATGCTGAATGTAAAAGTACCATGAGGCAGAATAAATCAAATGTTGAGGGCAGGGATTGGACAAACTATTTGGAGGAGTGGGAATTGTGCATATTGAATGGGTGAGTTAGAGGGGATAACCCTTGAAACAATACCGTTCTCAGGGAAAAATAAGACTACACTGGATTATATTTTTGTCTAACCCTCTTGTCTCCATGTAATTGAAAGCATGATCATTGAACCAAATTAGTTTACTGACCATGCCACAGTGACCATTTCTCTTGGTATCAATGGGTTGATAAATACACCCTATAAAATCAGTGCAATTGAACCAAATCATGATGGAAACTGCATATGTTGGTCAGCCCAAAATATAGCAAGAGCTAGCAGGTGCACTAGCAAATGGGGGTGCAGTATGTATTCTAAAATAAACCAAATGTACATTGACGGAATCAAGAAATGGATTCAACAGTTCTCTATTGAGATAGCAGTCGATAAATCTTCCTTACATCATGCGTGAAGATCCGAGAACTGTTATATATGATAAGGCCATAAGGGATAAAAATAGGCAAATGCGAGGGGAAGTTTGTCAAACCATGAAAGGTGGTTGTGATCTCCACACTGCTGTTGTAACAGTTAGAAACATCAAAAACAAGTTTGGAAACTGGGTGCGCTGGTGGCAGTCATCCTATAGAAGTGCCGGATGGCAGAGAATGCTAACGGCCTTGAATTCAAGGGATACTAGGAACATATGGAGTATTCTGGTTGAGACCAAGGTCACTCGAAATAAAAGATCTTAAACCGTGTGCATGAGGCTCAATGGATGGAACACCTAAAAGCAATCTCAGCCCATGCTGCGCTGGTGACGTACTCTTCTAGTAGGACCGCCAATTTTAAAACTAATCTACAGATAGATCAAAATGATATATTATATCAAATTGGCAGATTAAAAGTCTTGAAATCACTGGACCCAAATGGCCTAGCTAGTGTTGTCTTGAAACACGACCCTGAGACCTTGGCCACCATTACAGAAATCCTGTTTGAAAAGGTTCTGGTTTGTGGTAAAATCTCCCTGTCGTGAAAAACCGCTGTTCTAATACCGGTCTTCAAAAACAGTGATCGTACAGTACCCAGTAATTATAGACTTCTGTCTATGTTAGACATAACTGGGAAGATGTTCTCCTCATTTATCTTAAGCAAACTCCAGAAATGGGTTGAGACAACAGGAATACTAGCCCGATTTCAAACCGGTTTTAGGCCAGGGTCGTTAACCACGCATAATATAAGGCTGATGGATCTGTTGTCAGAGAGAGCAAAAATAAAACATTATTCTGGGGTATGTGCACTCTGTCGATTTTCAGGTGGAGTTCGACACTGTTTGTAGATCAAATTTGTGAATGAAATTGAAGACCCTTGGTTGCCCAGAATACATACTATATTTTCTGAAGCTCTTCCATGAGGGAAATGCAGTCCATGGATGGTGAGGGGGCAATGACAAGCCCTATCCCTATTGGCAGAGGGGTAAAACAGGGCTGTGTCCTTTACCCCCTGTTTTTCAACCTGAACCTGGCTGATCTGCCCCAGTGTTTGTCTAAGGTGGCCTGATGTCCTCCGAAGATCGAGTTTCGCCATTTGGTGTGCTTAGCATACGCAGATGATCTTGTGATCCTGATCACACTTTCTTCGGCTTAAAAACATCAACCAATAAACTGTGGAGGTACTGAGAGGCAAACCACTTAACAATAAATAGAAATAAAACCCAGATGATACTGCTCATTAATGCTAGTGAGGAGGCCTTGGCTATTAATAATGGATCGAGAGCTGGCATATGTAGATTGCTAAAGATTTCTGGGTGTGGATATGGACAGGCGACAAGGCTACTCAGAGTGCATTAACTCCCATGGCAGAAAGGCATCGCAGCGTACAGCACTTATAGCCACATTTTCTGGTCAGACCGCTGGTTTTACGCTTGATGGTACAATATGCCTATTTAAACAATGTTTCTGCCCTGCAGTCTTATATGGGCTAAAATGCCTTTCGATCCTTGATCTGGTTTAGCTGCGAAAAATAGAGAGTCTTTTTTGGAGAAAAGTGCTGGGTCTTTGGACCTGTGTCCCCATGGAGATACTGCGACTCAAATGAGGTCTTATCTCCACGGAGGCCACGGTTTTAAAGAAACCAGGACTACTTTACATTAAGGCCATGACTAACCCCAAATGTCCGTTGTTACAAACATTGGGATTGGAGATGCAGCAAAGGGGGACTGCGAAGTTTGAAAGTGCTGTATTGGCAACCTTTTCAAGAATTGACTGGCACCGAACTGGAAAGCAGACTACTTAGAGTTAAAAAGACATTTGTACAAAAATTGGAGCAATGGGACTGGTGCTCTAATTTTTCCCATTTGGAAACCTTAAAGTCTTAAACTATTACAAATGGTATATACTTATCAGAAGCCGCAATTTTATTTGATTCTATGCCCCTCTCCGAATCTACGCCGTTTTATTCTCCTGCTGCATATAAATCGCCTACCATTACTGGGGGTAACTGGTCTTGCATTGAAAATACCACTAGATAAAAGGTTTTGCCGCATATTTATGAATACTGGGTCCCGAGAGTCCGCCAAGCATGTGCGGACTGAATGGCTTCACTTAAGGCCAGTTTACTTTTCTCATTTGGGCTCACACGTGCACAACATGGAGACAATTAAAAGTACTGTTTTCTGGAGGTATTGCATGAATACTAGGAGGAAGAGTTTGCATCTAGCACTTTACAGAATGAACTGTGAAATGAAATTATGAGTTTTACATGTTAATTTTAATTGTGGTTTTAGCATTGAATGTGTGCTACGTAATTAAGTTATTTGTATTTTTATGAATTAACTAGTATGATATAACCTGATAAAATGTGTAAAGCTTTTTTAAGTGTAACAGATTAATAATAAATTAATGTTCAATGCTGCTGAATTGGTCAAAGGTGCCTCGCCACTTTGTTACACAACTTTTTACATATTAGGAAACATGCATTTATTACTGTTCATTAAATGTCTTGGTTATTAGTGATATGCTTATACAGACAGCAGATTGCTACAAAGCATAGAGAGAAGGGAGTCGGTGACCGCCAATATTTCACTAATGATAATATTAACAATAATACTAACAAGAACAATAATAATAAGATCACATTTTTATGCCAGGTTCCTCCTAATTATAATCTTCGTAATAACAAAAAGGTAGTATTATTAACAAATGTAATTGTTGTGTTGTGGTGGGCACCCGGGCCTCCGGTGGCCCACACACGCGACCAGCATGCACACACGCACATACACAGGGAAGGAGACACGGGACGCGCTGTTGCTGCTTGCGCGTCCCGGCGGCAACTGCCGTCGTACGCAGTTTATTCAACCCTGCGCATGCGCGGGCCCGAAACGAAGCTCGCGCATGCGCGCACAAACTAACTGGGACGTCACATCCCTTTTTTCCTTAACGAGAAACAGTATAACACTAGGGGTGCGCAGGCTCCCCTGAACAGGTAAACATGAACACGTTTTCTCACCAATCGGGAGCGGCCTCTCTTGCTACAGGCTCAGTCCCCTGAGTCCAGGACGTAGTCCTTGAGACGAACCGGTGGCTTGCGATCCCGTCGGACAGGATACCGGGGCGGGACCGTCGGCAGGGGGCGGTCACCCTCTCCAGCGGGAGTGCTCTTGCTCGATGGCACGTCCTCGTGCGCTCGGGGGTTCCTTTTGGACCTAAAGTCTCACCCAGGGTCTGGGCTCCATCCGGCATGTCTACTTTCTTGAAGAAAGACCGGTTGCGGGTGACGGTGCCCCGCTCACACGCTGCTGTCACCATTGTCCCTTTTACATGCGTTACCTTCCAAGGGCGAGGTTCAAAAGGTAGAGACAATTTGCCTTCCGGGTGCTGATTCCGAACCAGCACCGAATCTCCAACTTGCATTTCCATTTCTCGCAAGCCCCTCCTCTCGCTTTCCTTCTGGTTGCGCAACTCCCATTCCTCCTGAACTTTCACGTCGTCAATGACCCCGGGTCCTCTGCCCTCCACTTCCGGCAACATTCCCCTTGGGCACTGCCCAAACAGTGCCTCTGGGGGAGCAACCCCCGTGGACTGGTGGGGCGTTGCTCGATACTCCCTCAGAAATTCCACGAGCTTCGTCCGCAGATTTTCACCCCCACTGGCTGAAATCCTCAGTACCCTGTTGAGCGTCCGCATCATTCTTTCGCCTCTCCATTAGCTCGTGGCCATAGTGGAGACACCCGGCGGTGATGTATCCCCCTTTCTTGGAGGAATTGGGCAAACTGGCTGCCAGTAAATGGGGGTCCATTGTCAGAACACAGTATGTCCGGGAAGCCATGCGTCGCAAACATTTTGTCGAACGCTCTGGTGGTGAACTCTGTGGCCGTCGACTTCACCAACTCGACCTCCGGGTACCTCGACCACTGGTCTACGGCCACCAGAAAGTACATTCCTCGACCCGTCGAGCCAAAGTCCACATGCACCGTCCCCCATGGCTTCGTGCTGCGCTCCATGGAGCATATTGGCAGGGCCTTGTCTCCTGGGGTTGCCGCTTGGCAGGACAGGCATCTTCTCACAAAATTTTCAACCTCGCCTTCCAACTCTGGAAATCAGACCTTGGGCCTCAACCTCACCTTGGTCTTGACGACCCCTTGATGACCAATGTGCGCCAGTTCCAACACCCTTTTCCTTAGCGCCTGTGGTATGACAATTTGTTGCCCTCTGAGGCGGAGTCCATCATCAGAGATGGATAGCTCGTCTCTCACTCGCCAGAGCGCTTGCAGGTCCCTCCGTGCCTCCTCGTGGCGGCGTGAGTTATTGCGCAGCACTTCCCTCCAATCTCCGCTCCTCACCGCGGCTTTGATAATGGTGAAGACCTCATCCTTGGAGGATTCCGTCGCTATGGCCAGTCTCGAGAGAGCCATTGGCAGTGCCCCGTCCACCACCTGACAGAGCAAACCTTGGCAATCCTCTTCACCGCTCTCTGCTTCTGTATTCTCCTTGTTGGGATGGCACGACAGATAGTCCGCCGGGTTGTTGGTTCCCGGTCTGTATATTAGCCGAACCCCGTATTCCATGAGGGCCAACATCCACCTCTCGATTCTTGGTGGTGGTTTTGACGAAACTCCAGCCAATATGGGCAATAGCGGTTTGTGGTCTGTCACCACCACGACAGGCTTGCCCAAGATGTAGAGGCGGAAGTGCCGACAACCCCACAGGATGGCTAGGGCCTCCCTCTCAATTCGCGAGTACCTCATCTCAGTACTGGAAAGGGCTTTACTCGCGTATGGAATCGGTCGCATGTCCCCTCTTTCGTCCGGCTGTAGCAACACCACCCCCACACCTACAGGGCTGGCATCCACTACAATCTCGGACTCCACCAATGGATTGAAGTACGCCATCGTGTCTTCATCGGACAGGACATTTTTGAGGGCTTGAAATGCCTCTTGTTCTCGAGCTTCCCACTTCCATGCCGCATCGTTTCGCGTCAGTGCCCTGAGTGGTTCCGCCAGCGAGGCTAACTCTTAATGAAACGCCCGCAGTACGTCACCATACCCAGGAAACTCCTTACCTCCGTAGGAGATTGTGGCGCGGTGGCTTCCCGAATGTCTCTGATCTTTGCCGGGTCAGGCGACACGCCGGCAGCGTGAAAGATGAATCCGAAAAATCCAATTCGGTCTTTAAAGAATTCGCACTTTTGACGGTGTAGAGTGAGACCCAGATCGTGCAGTCTTTTTAGTGTGTCCTCGAGCCTTTTCATGTGTTCAGCTTCAGAGTTGGCAAACACCAAAATATCGTCACTCATATCCAACACCTGCCAATGCTCCCCGGATGGTGTTTTGGAACACCTCGGCGGCCGACGAAATGCCAAAACTCAGGCGTTTGAACTGGTAGAGACCCTTGTGCGTCGTAAATGTGGTGATGAACCTCGAGTCTGGATGGAGCTCAAGCTGGTGGTAGCCAGCCCACAGATCCAATTTAGAGAACACTTTCGCCCCCTGTAACTCCCCTACGATGTCATCCAGGGTGGGCGTCAAGTGCCTTTACCTTTTGATTGCGGCGTTAGGGAGGCGCATATCTACGCATATTCTCACCGCGCCAGGCTGTTTCGGCTTGGGTGCAACCACTATTGGTGACACCCAGGGCGTAGGCCCCTCCACCCTCTCAATGATGTCCATGTTGACAAGCGACCGCAGCTCCTCCTCCACCTTCTCCCTTAGATGGAAAGGGATCCGCCTATGCTTCAGGGCTGTTGGCCGAATTGAATCGTCAATGTGCAGACGCACAGGGGGTGCCTTCAACTTTCCGACCCCTTCAAAAATGCCCCCAAACTTGACAAGCAGTGATTCAATGTCCGTCAAATACACCTCATATGCAAAATGCACCAGGTTCAGTGCTTCAGATGCTGCACAGCTGAGTAATGAATGAGAAAAATCTTGCCTTGATCGTTTTTCCACCCTTGGATACCGGAGTTATGAACACGCCCTTGATTGGCAGCGGAGTTTCACCACCGAACGTGGATATTTTCGCCGCCGATCTGTCCAGTGCGGGAGGGCCTGGAATTTTCTGATAGTGCTCTTCCGCCAGTACGCAGACCGATGCTCCGGTGTCAATTAGCACTTGTGTCGGCACTCCTTGTATGTCCACTACACACTTGGGCTGTCTCTTTCTCTTGGTTCCAGAGGCAATGTTTGAAATGAAGAACACTTCGTCCTCCTCTTCCTCTTCCTCCTCAGCCAACTGTAGTCTCTGCATTTCCTGCCCCAGGGCCGCGATGCTCCGTTGTCGTCTTGACCCACTCCCCCGAACTCTAGCCGGGCCTCTCTGCACAGGGACGGGAGAAGGGGCCCGACACATTCTCGCATAGTGTCCCGGTCCATTGCAACTGCCACACGATCTTGATTTTGCTGGACACTCCTCCGAATGAGGCAAATCATACCCACAGTCTTGGCAAATCATGTTAGACCCATGTGGTGTTTGAGTCCCTTCCCTTCTCGGACCCCATTTGTCTTTCGATCCAGCCCGCTTTCTGATGGCAAACGCATCCTCAGATGCGCCCGGTCACACTGCAGCGTCCATCCTGGCACCTCTCGCTTCCGCCAGCTCATACGTTCTGCCACTGTCGCGTATTTGTTGTAGAGTCCACACTGGCTCTCTCAGTATTTGTCTCTGTAGTTTCCCGGATCGACACCCTTGGATGACCTGATTGCGTATCATCAAATCCTCGTTGTCCCATCGGCACGTGGTGGCCATCAGCCGCAATCTGGCACAAAATCAATCCAGGGATTCCTCTTCCTTCTGTTTTTCCCCGCAGAACAGGAATCTTTCGAAATCAACATTGGAAAGTGGTATGAAGTGATTCTCCAATGCAGCTTTGACGGCATCATATGTGGTTACTTGCAGGTTAAGAGATTCATATATGCGAATTACGTCCAGACCTGCGGAATACAACAGGGTCGCCCTTCTTGCATCATCATCAGTTATCCCTGTTGCCGTGAAATACATATCAAGTTTCTTGATCCATAGCAACCACTTTGGACCTAATTTTGACGGGGGACCTGATACATCAAATTGTTGCATTGGTAGCAACGACCCTTGTTGTGCTCTCGTCGCTACTGCCGCAGTTCCTCCTTCGTCCTCGCTTTCTGCCATGGTCACAGGTCGCACAGGCACCTCTTAATGCCTCAGAGGCCGCAAACCTGACTGGGGTTGATTTCACACGTACCTCAGATTGCTGCTGGCTAATCCACCACCTTGTCGTGTCTTGCAGCACTCCTTAACAGGGTGTCTGTGTTGAGAAAGTCATCCTCAGGGCTCTGGGGCGACCAAAAGTTCCAAAAATTGCTTGGTAGCACTTAAACAGCAGCGCACGAGCACCCTTTGAGGCCGCTACTGCTGTGTGCTTGCCTTTCGATATTGCCGGAATGTTCGCGCCGGGTTTGTGCTTCCATCCGACGTAGCGTCGCCGATTTTCACTGCCGTGAATATGAGGCGAGCACTACGGCAGTATCCCGCCTCGAAGCCAGTTGTTGTGTTGTGGTGGGCACCCGGGCCTCTGGTGGCCCACACACGCGACCAGCATGCACACACGCACACACACAGGGAAGGAGACGTCGTACGCAGTTTATTCAACCCTGCGCATGCGCGGGCCCGAAACGAGGCTCGCGCATGCGCGCACAAACTAACTGGGACGTCACAGTAATGATACACAATTTATCGGCCTCAGGTGCATGAAGGGCTTAGTTAGCCCTGCTGAGACTCTAACTTGCAATGTGCAGTGTGAACCCATGTCTGGGGTGAGCCCTTAGCTTGCAAGCGGTCTCAGAACTTGAAGAGGTGATTTTTCAGACTGCAATGGATGCTGGAGTTTTGTTTTCCTCATACTGCCATTGCAGAAGGCATTCCAGTGGGCTGGTACTGGAACAATGACTCGTCAACCACCCGTTTATGAAACACTGGTATAGAAAAGAAAATTGGCTAACCTTATTTTCGGTTGAAAGCCAAATTGTTTCTGTGGATTGTCAGGAATTCGACCATGTTGGTGTGTGCTCGCCTCGACTTATTTGAATTTTTTAATGAAATTGAATGATGGTAGATCAACCTCTGGAAAATGTATGGGGCTAATCCGCACAAATGTTTCTATGCTCACTGCACAATTTACACATAGACCTGTGTACTCTGGGTGGACACAGCCTACAGGCGCAGACCCCCCTGTCATATGTAGTTGGGATATGACAGCCAGGGGTACACCATGTCACCTCAGAACGAGAGGGCCAAACCTGCACCCTGCCATGACCAGCCTTATTAAATAACAAAGGCTCCAGGGATTTGCTGTGCCCTTTAGTTTAGCTCTCTAGCTGGTGACAGCATTTGCATACTAATCAGAGTTTAATTCAAACAGGCCCACATTTAGCCTGGCAGCAGAGGTTAGCAAAGGAGACAGGAACACCCAACACCCTTTCATATGCACTGTGTCAACCTGAAGCCCGCTCCCGCCCTTAGTATCAATTCACAGTGAAATGTCATGTCTGGGACTGCATGTATTACAGTAGTCCCCATTTAGAAGGTACAAGTATGTGGATTGTCGGCGCTAGAAAGTCTGGTCTCGCCACAGCTTCAAGGGAGAGCTCAATTAACCAGAGAGACCTTTTGATCCACAACAGACAGGAAGATGGGTGGGACGTATTATTACATGTTTTAGCCCTTTTACCTTTTCTGTTAATAAGCACTCATGCATACAGGAGATTGTTGGTGGAGACCCAGGATTTAAAAGAGGGTCAAGCCCCTCTTTTGGGCACACCATCTGAAGGCTTCACCAGAAGCAGAAGGAAGAACTCATCATTGGACACTGGCTCAAGGTACAGTCTGCCTTACATCTTCTGTCAGTGAAGGAAGACCTGGCCTTCCTTCACTTCCTCCAAGAGGGAAGCAAGATCCCTCCCCTAAACATCTCCCAGGGAACGGAGGGAGATATCGAATCCAGAGGTCATCCAGCAGCTCCGGAACCGGTGCCCAGCCAGTACACAGCTTGCCCTGCTAGGCTCTGGAGCAAGCGTCCTAGGTGGAAAGTGCCAGAGAGCCTCTTGTTGTCACTTACCCAAGATTAATTCCCACTTGAATTCGATATCTCAACTATGGTGCACACGTTTTATAAATTGTGCAACACACATTTATTAATCTGACATTTATTTATATAAGACTAGTGGTTCTTTGCAGGGATTCAGCCACCTCTGGATCACTATTGCTGTGGTCTCACTCTCACATGAACCGCTTCTCTGAAGGTGGATGCAAATGCAAGGAACTATCTCCTTCCAAAATGCAAATACCTGTATCCACTTTGGAAAACTTTAGGCATATTATTCCAAATGTTTGTTTTCCTTTCCTGTCGTTTTGAAAATCACTTTTTTTAAAATTTAAAATTATATATTTCTGAGTTCATTTCAAATGTAATGTCAGTTCAAGTAAAGCTTGTGTTATTCCTCATAAGAGTGCCTTGAGTGGCCACCCCTGTTTATGAATGAAATTCTTTTTAAGGGAGTACATTTCACATTGTCATTTCTTTTCCTCCAAATTAAGTTTTTATTGACATTTTTACATAATAGACTTCAACTTGTAGCCTCATTGCTAACAAACCTTCAGTGATACATATGAATTGTACAAACCCATCTCAACCCCACCCTCACGCATTGCTAGTCCATTATTGGCTCGTACCTAATTTCACACGTGTAATTGCCATGGTAGTTCTCTCGAGGCTGCTTAGTGTCCATGCCACTCAAAAATCAGAAGCTAGGCCCCTTCGATATTTGTCCTTGTCTCATCCAGCAGTTGTGTCAAATATTCCATATTGTATATGGTGCAGGCTTTTGAGACCCATTCCTTTTTTTTCTGGGGGCTACGGTTTTCCTCCAGCCCTGAGCTATCAGCTTCTTGCCGCCACCAACAGGGTACGTACCATGTGTCCCTCCCCTACATTTTCATTGTCCTCTACTCCAAACAATAGCATTAGGGCGGACATTTTCCTTCCCCTCCCATCCCCCCCTCAAGCCATACCAGAACTGATTGCCAATACTGTTGTATGAAAGGACATTCCCACCACATATGATAGTAGGTACTTTGTGGTTGTCTACAGTTCCAACATCTTGAATCTGCCCCTGGGTACATCATTGCTAGCGCATTTGGGGCATAAAGACAATGATAAAATGAGTTTTGACGCCTGCATCCTATACTGCGGTGACACTGTGGACCCCTGAACTCCTCTACATATCTTGGTCCACAGTCTATCCGAAATGTCTCTGTCCAGGTGCACTGCCCACCTGGCTCGCACTGGTCATACCCCGCTCACATCAGTACGACCTAAACTCCTTGTATAGTCTAGCAATACGCCCCTTGGTGTCGGTGCTTTGCAGCAGTGCCTTCTCAAAAGTCGTGAGCTCCCGCCTAAAGTTGTTTCCACACCCCTGTTCCGTCAACACCCTCTCGAGTTGTAGGTAACAAAATATTGAGAGTTTTCCCACATTGAGGCATTCTTCCAAACATTCCAAGGGTAAGTATTCCCCATCTGCAAACATCTGTCCAGCCCAGGTCAAGCCTGCCTCGTACCAGGATTGGAATTGCCCTAGGTGGCAATTCGGTCTCTCAAGGAGGAGCCCTGATGCAGCTAAGTGGCGAGGGCCACAACGAGAGCCAGCACGTGGCGTTGCCTTCCTTCCACACCGACCAGAATACTTTCAGAACGGGATGCGTCAACACTCGTTTGGGTATCTCCTTTTGTAGGACCCACAACCATTCTCCCAATGTCACTGGTGCCAGTACAGAGTTGTCCATTTGGACCCACTGCTTTCGTGTTTCCGGGGTAAAGGTGGTCTACCGTTATTCGCAACTGTGCTGCCTTATAATATGCCTCGATGTCCGGATAGATTACCCCTGTCTCCTTGTGGTAAGAGTAGAGTTATGTAGGCCACCCTAGGCCGTGCCCCCAACCACAGGAAGCGCAAGAGAGCCCTTTGCACAGTCCTGAAGTCGGAGGGCGTAACTATCATCGGGAGCAGTTGAAAAAGAAACATACATTTAGGGAGTATCATCATTTTGACGCAGTTTAGGTGTGCCATCCAGGAGAGATTCAGCCTACCCCAATGCCACAAGTCGAACCGCACTCTATCCCATAGGGTGAGATGGTTTTTCACAAGGAGATCACTGTCATCCCCCGTAATGTTAATACCCAAATGCCCAAACCCTTCCTGCTGTATCTGTAGGCCTAGGTCCCTGACAAAGTCTTTTGCGTCTTGGCTCCATTCCCCCTGCATAAATGCCACTGATTTGTCAATGTTTATTTTAAATCCAGATAACTCACCGTATTCCTCCAGAGTCTGCAGGAGGTGGGGAACCGACGTCGGGGGGTTCATGATATAAAGCAAGGCGTCATTGGCAACAAGGCTCATCTTGTAATTCATATTCCAAAATTTTCACCCCCGTGATACTCTCGTCTCCTCATACCGCCAGCGCCCACTGTTCCATAACCAAGTCATATAGTAGGGGTGACAAAGGTGCATCCCTGTCTAGTGCCCCTGTGTAGCTCCAGGGTCCTCAACATTCCCCCATTAACCACTGCTCTAGCCCTTGGTGCCGGGTATAGGGCCGCAATCCAGCCCAGCTACTTGGGTCCCATACCAATTTTCTCTAGAACCCCCGTCATGAAGGACCAACTGACTCGATTGAAGGCCTTTTCTGCATCAAGTGCCAGAATTAGGGCCCCTCTAAGTCTCACCTCTGGTGCATTCATGACATGCAGAGTCTTCTGCAAGTTGTCTGATCCTTGCCTATTGCGCACGAATCCCGTTTGGTCCGGGCGGACCAGTTTGGGGAGGTAGACTTCCAATCTGGATGTCAAAATTCTCACAAATATCTTGGCGTCTGTGGGCCTTATTACAAGTTTGCTGGTCTGGTAACAATGGTACTGGTAAGCTTGCCGGTACTGTTGTTACAGGACTGGCAAACTATGAGGTCTACGAGCGGTTGCCTTTCAGCCTGCCAGGTCTGATCTAGCGGGCGGAACGGCACCCGCTTGCAGAACTTGACAGACGCACCAGCACCATTCATGAATGGTGCTGGCGCATCCGTCCTCCCCATTCCCATTGAGTCCAGTGGGACTCAAATGGGAATGGGGAGTAATAATTACTGGCACCCAGCAATGGGGATTTACCGGGACCACTGGGGATGTAATGCCCCGGTAAGTCCTCATTGCTGGGTGCCGGTAAATTCATGAGTCCGGTGGCAGCCGTGCCGGTATTTACAGGCGCGGCTACCGCCAGGGTCGTATTGACCTCCTGTATTTAGCAATGTGATAGGTTGGTATGAAGAGCACTGCTAGCTGTCCTTTCCTGGTTTGGGGATGAACGCTATCAGTGCCTCCAGGAACGTGGGCGGTATATTTCTTTTTGTACATTTGCGTCACTCTCCGTGTGGGGCAGTGCATAAAGGTTCTCATAGTATTCTGCAAAGCAATCTTGTACATTCTCCCTTGCCGCAAGCATCTGTCCTCTCCCGCCTCTAATCCTGTCGACCCTCCTCTCCACCTTAGCCTTGCGGTCCCTATTTGCCAGGAGAGTCCCCACTTGGTCCCCTTTCTCAGAGTACCTTTGTTTAACATACCACAGCCTCCTGACCACCTCCCCTATCAGGAGCGAATGTAACTCCTGCCTTTTGTCCCTCATGTCTTTCAGCAGTCCCTCCCTGTCTGTCCCCGGTTTTGTAAGTCTGATCCATATACTCTGCAATTCCCCCAGTAACCGTGGCTCTATTAAAGCCCTCTCCCTCTTCTTCCGCGCTCCCTCCGCTATCAAGAGGCCCCTAAAAGTAGTCTTAGCCACCTCCCACACATGTTTCAAATGGGTTTCACCATTGATATTTGTGTCAAAAAAGCAACACATTTCTTTTCCCATAAATTCCCTGAAGCTGGGATCCCGTAAGAGACCGTCATTGCAGCACCACCTGGGTGCCCCCTGTCCCCCCCAACACACCATTCCGCCGTAACCATCTCGTGATCTGACCATATTACTTTCTCAAGCCTGGGGTAAGTGGCTAAGTCTCTCTGTTCCTGAGGTGTCAGCAAGAGATCGATTCTAGTGTACGTTTGGTGTGGTGGGGAAAAGAAGGTGTAACCTCCCTGCTGTGGGTGGTAGGTTCTCCAGACATCAGCCCAGAAGTAGTCCTGCAGCAGCTGTCCAAAATCTCTGTGGGCTCTATCTTTCGTTTTCCCATATCATCCATGATCATATTAACATCTCCCCCCACCATGGTAGCCCCTTCTCCCCAGTCCACCAACATTGCACACACCTTTCTTTGAAACACCACCTGGTTCACATTTGGAATGTAGACTGAGACTAGGGTGATCATTTTCCCCTCCAGTCGGTCCTTGACCGCAATAAATCTGGCCCCAAAACCCCTCTTTATTTGGACCTCCTTTAAGTGCATAGTGTTTGCTATCACTATCCCCACACCCTCCTTTGAGGTTACATGCGAGGCCCAGTACATTTTCCCCACCTCCAATCCCTTCAGGGCCCTTTCCTCCCCCCATACGATACTGGGTCTCCTGCAGGAACAACACGGCCAAATTTAATTTACGGAGCATGTTGACTGTGAGGGACCTCTTGTTTGGGGAATTTAGCCCTTTTACATTTAGCGTCGCCACTTTCTGTTTATCCATAGCCTAGCTTGGCAATTTATGCATATGTCACCCAGTCCCCTTCGAGAGAGCCTTGGTCTGCGCCCTTGGACAAATGTTGCATGCATTCCCCCTCACCTACCCCATCCCTTTCCAACCTTCCCGTGATTTGAACTCCTCCCGAAAGTGGCTTGTGAAGAGTAAGTCCGGCTTGGGTCAACAACCCAGCCTCTCTGAGACACCAGGACATGTCCGGGCTACTAGGACCATGTGAGATCCCCCACCCCTCCGAAACATGAACACAACCATCCACCATAACATTATTTTCCTCCCTCCCTTTCCCAGAACAATTCATCAATTTTAGGGCATAGCCCTACATCATCCGTGGCCCTTGGTTTGCGAGGACTGGGGCTTCATGGATTTCCTTGCTTTGCCGTCTCTTTTATGGTCCTTCGGTTGAGCAAAGGCATTGTTAAAGAGTTCTCTCAGTTTAGGTTGACCCTCCTGATCTTGCAGCTGTTCCCCTTTCTGAAACTCTTGTAGTAGTGGACCTGCTTCCTCTCCCTGTAGAAGTTCGTAATGTTCTCTATCATAGTCAAAGGACAGCGCAAAGGTAAATCGCCATCGGTACCGGACCCCTCCTTCACAGAGCCATTGTGTCAGGGGTCTACATTTCCTCCTCTGCTCTAGGGTATAAGATGATAAGTCCTGAAAGATAGTCACAGAGGCCCCTTCCCATTTTATTTCACCCACCTCACAGGCTTTCCTTAGAATCTCCTCTTTATTGCTGTAGTAGTGACTGAGCACGGTCCTCCCGCCCATCAGGCGCCTCTGTGTACCCTATCAAAACAGATCTCCCTGTCTGTCTCTGCTCCCAGCAGTAGTCTCACCAGGCATGTCAGCAGTTGTTCCAGGTGTACCAATTGCTCTGATTAATTTTGAATTAGGTATGCTATCATTATATACTATGGTGGCCTGGAAATTGATTGCGCTGTTTAGAAAATGCTTAATCTCGTTCCAATATAATGACATTTCTCGTATTTTAGCACAATATTTACTACAATTAAATCATCAGTTTCCGAAAGTATGGCGCAAAATGGCGATAGATATTCTCACTGATGCCGATATCTCAATTGAAATAATAATTAATTATCCGAATCATGCTAACATTAAACTCTATCAAAGAGATTGGATCCATACTCAGGAAGCATGTCGTCAATATAAAGACTGGACTCCTGCATAATTTGGTCATATCTAATCAAATATCCATCACATAAATTTAGAAACGACTATATACGATTCTGTTTTAATTTGTGGATCACCAAAGATATTTTGTGCAGACGCCAGATATTAGGCCCAAGTGAGAATATCTGTAAATTTTGTATTTGTTCTAAAAGTCCAGAGACTTTGAAACATATTGTCGCCTACTGTCATGCACTAAATGCACTTCATTGCAAATATTTTGCACGTTATTTCAATTCATCGATAGGTAATGAGGAGCTCTGGATACTAATATTTGGTGCAAGGCATATATGTATCAAATTGGCTACTATTGGGTTTTTAAATGAATTAGATCTGAAATAGATATAGAATGTGAGCTGTCCTATTCGATCAAATGAAGCTGTAGTATATTATCTGCTGTCATTCTAAATAATATCTTTCACATAAATGTTTTTATTACTTGAACTTGTGATTTGATCATAGTGTAATGAACAACATTTTTTTTCTATATTTTTGTATTGGTGTAATTGTTTTAAATTGAAAGGTTGCAATTTGCAGCCAAAACAATAAAAAAATAAACAAAAAAAGTTCCAGGTCTCTTGATGATTCAGTTTCTGTACTAGGTAGCCCCATATCTGCAGATTGTTTTGTCTTTCCCTGTTTTCCACATCGCCGAGCTTTGCCCTCACCTCTCTCTCCCTGCGTTCCGGCTCTTTGACCCTCACTTCCAGCCCCACGTCAGAAATGTCAGCAGACTTTTAGTTATGCTCAAGGGTCTCCACCCGGTCTTCACCTTTGAGACCCTGTATACAATGGCCCCAAGGGAGATCTGAACCTCTGTCCTGAATGCTTTGAGTTCCAGAAGGTGGTCTGTACATCTTGTTTCAGGGTCTCCATACCTCCTGCCTCCACTGACTTTCCTGACTGTCTTTTTGTGCCTGCAGGTCTGCAGCTCTAGGGTCTGTATTATCCTCTCTGGGTTCCTCTCCTAAGTGGGTGAGTGCGCCTTTCACGAGGTGCCTCCAGCTGTTGCCACCCTCCTAGTGTCACTCAGGGGGCTTCCGTGCCTCTCTCTCCACGTGGCATCTCCTGTCAAGTCATTCTGGGCTACAGCGTGTCCCTGATCTCTGGCTCCCAGTCTGTGCCAATGGCTCACCTCAGAATCCCGGGCTGGTTCTGTTTTCAAAATGGTTCAGTCTGTGATAACCCCCAGAAGCACCACCCTGGGCATATCTCTCTCCGCTCTTCCCCCAGCACATCCTTATTCCCGTGCAGTCCCTCCTAGTTTATGTTTTGAATGTGGGGTGTCCCGTTCCTGGCCCCTCAATTATGTGCTCAAGAGCTTCCTCTTTCCGCTCTTCAGTACTCAGGGTGGTTCAACAGGGGGAGGAGGGTGAGGTCGGGTGCTCGCCTCCACACCTTATCAATGCCGGTCCTTGATCCTCTGGGTCACCCCTCCTCTCCATGATGCCAGCTCTCTGTGCACTCTGCAGCTCTCCACGAGGTGCTGGTTTCCTCCGGGCGGGCCCACTATGCTGCCTTGTGGTGTTGCTGGATGCCACCACTTCGCTGCACCCCAAAGTCACTCCTCAGTATGTGTGTCTGGCCGTTCTGTTGTGTCGGGGTGCCGTTCATAGGGCCTTTTCTACCTCTGGGTAGTCGCTGCCTCCAACAGGCTTCTTCCTGCTCCTGGGGGCCTGTTGCCACATTGCTCTTTTACCTGTGCCTCTGCTCGTCAGGCTGTGGTGCGCTTGTCCCCATGCTGCGAGCACAGCTCGTGTCTCTTGGTTCTCTCCGTTGCCCAGCACCTTCCTTGTCACGGCGCTGCACCTTGCAGGCATAATTGCAGGGGTTTTATTGCTTTATTTCTTTGTTCATGTCCGACGGGGTGAAGACCTCCAACCTCAGGCGGCCATCTTGGTCTGTGCCCCTAGCGGTCTTGTCATTTTTTTCAACACCAGTTAACATCTCTTTTGTTTCACTATGTTGATATTCAAATATATGTACACATTGAACAGAGAGCCCATGTGTTGGCCTATGTTCTTCATAGCTGTCACCAGCTTGCAAGTTCATACACAACCAGTGATCCACCCAGCCAGACTTCTCTTGATGTGTAAAGATGTCATGTCTGCTTGCTCACCAGTTGTCAATACCCACCTTTGATGTATACTCTAACTACTCAAAATATGAAATGAGTATGATTGATTTAAGATTGAATTATCAAAATGTCTAATACAAAATATGGAAAGCAAAAATGATCCAATTTGAAAATGCAAACTCGTTTAATTTTAATATAACCTTCCAGAGGTTGGATGAAGGAGAAACACAGTGAGACAGGTAGGTACATTTATTGTTGGGTAGGGTTTTGATGAGTGTAAGGAGGCACAGGTGGGGGCATACTCCCCATTTGAGATGACTTTGAAGTTCAGATAGGTTATAGGTAAGCAGGCCAAAGGTTTTGTGAAACACACGTTTAAAAGACAATTATAAGAAAGTTTATTTACATTTCTTTTTTTTTTAAATCATTGTGAGAAGCTCCAATGTTTCATCCTGAATGGTGGTGCTGGATTAACAATGGATCCAGTTGCCGCCACCCTTTCCATGATGAAGGCTGGAAGGGGATATTCAGAGGATCCCACAAGCCCCCCAGCCCATCACCAGCCTTAGGGGAACTACCCTCTCATCAAATCCAAGGGATTCTAATACAGAAGGGGACAGAACCCTGTGAGTAAGAGGATCCTGCGGTTGCAAGGACTCGTATCAGGTTCAGGGATCCAAGGCCCTGGCTGAAAGAAATCACCTGTCAGCGTTAAAAGAAATACATAACTTGCCAGGGCGGAGGGAGCAGGAAAAGCACCTTTGTAACCCACTTACCATGAGAGACAGCCCTGAAACCCATAACCTCCCTTGTACAGGAGTTGTATCATTTTTTACTAGAGTCTCTATGCCATGTATTTATAGTTCATCCCATCACAATAACTGTACCCTACACTCTTCATAACTGTATATGGACAAATTATGGGACCGCTTTGGTCTTGAGGGAACTATCTCCCACAAGACTCTAGTGGGACTGGCAGGGGTCAATATCAGAAAATGTCCTTTTCTCTCATCAAATCTATACTGAGGGTTAGCTGTCAGAACCTATTCATCATATGCATCATATCATCAACGAGACACATGTAAGGACAGCGGGACCCACCGGGGGAATGTGAGCAGATGGTTCCCGCAAACCTGAACCAACAAATAAGCAACACTGGTTTGATTCATGAAAGAACAAAGGACAGTCATCAACTTCCGTGAGCAGCTTGGGAGAAGTACGCTTGCAGGTGTGAGGGTGTTCTGGAATGGTGAGGGACAACTGCTGGAAGGAAAACCGGTGGCAACCAATTCAGTAATGAGGCACAGAAACTGCACTTTTGAACACCTGTGAAGAACTGCTCGCGTCTCTTGTCACTAACTCTCCCGCTGTCGTCATTTTACTCGACCTTTCCTCTACATTTGATATGGGCAACCACTCCATCCTCATAAAACGGCTCCATGATACCCTTGGTATTACAAAACGGGCAATGGACTGGGCTTACCTCCTTCCTCACTGACCGTCCCTCCAAGGTCATCCTGGGCTCTTTCTCCTCTCCTACCTCCATCGCCACCTGTGGCATCCCCCAGGACGCCAACCGTTCACCCTGGCTCTTTAGCCTCTATCTCGCTCCGCTCGCACACCTTATCTCCACGTTCTCCCCTCACTTCCAGTGTTATGCAGATGACACCCAACTCCTCTTCAAACATCCCTCTGATGCTCTCCCCACTTCCTCTATCATTCCTGACTGCCTATCTGCCATCCAGTCCAGGTGTGCCTCCAATGATCTTTGTCTCAATGCCAGCAAGACTGAGATCCTTCCTATTTGGATCCCCTCCTCCCTCTTTCCTCCCTTCACTCTGGCCACCCTCTTTGGGCTCTGTCCCCCCTCCTGTATCTGAAGCCAGAAACCTTGGACTCCTCTCTCTCATTCCTCCGTCACATCTTGGGGCTTGCCAAGAAGGCCCACTTTCAACTCCACCTCCTCAGAGGTATCTTTTCTTTTGTCACCTTTCCCCAGAAGCTCAATGCATCTAGAGCTTTGGTACTCTCTAGACTGGGCTATTGCAAAGGCCTCTTCCTTAATCTACACTCCTCCTCTCTCCACCCCTCCAGCTTGTCCAGAATAGTGCTGCAAGACTTATCCTTGGCCTCAAAGCCAGGGGCTGTATCTCTCCAGCCCTACAATCCCTTTACTTTTTTTCCAGACCCTTACGCTCCTCCTGCTCCAACTCTCTGTGTGTCAGATGCTTCTCTAAGCAGCGAGCAGGGGGCGGAGGGCAGATCTCTCTCCTTGGCTGGCTCCCTCCTCTGGAACAGCCTCCCCATTCCTCTATGTCTTGAGCCGGATCTCCTCAGAAGCTCCTCAAGACTTTCCTCTTCACCTCTTCCTTCCCCCTCTCACTCCTGTGCTAATACCCCACAGTCACTGAGATTGGTGGCCTAGGTACTTATGTACCCTCTGGGTACCGGCCTTCCTCCCAATCGCCCTCAGCTTTCAACCCACCCCAGCACTTGCTTTCGATCACCCACTGGCTTGTGTTCACACAGGCCTGCACTTATTATTGGCAGGTGATCACTCTGTAACAAGCGATCTCTGACCCCCTGGCACTTCCCTCTGTGGACCTCCCAGCACTACCCCCCCCTTTCCTGTCCCTGTTCTCTTGCCCTGCACTTGCACGTTTGAATGCTCACAAGGCCTAGTAGGACCACCCCTTTATTGCTCATCAGTTTGTTGTATGCTTTTGCTCCCATGTTCCCTCCCCTTTGCCCTGTGGGTGCTTTGAAACACACATTCTTTTTTTAAATCTGTTTATTTTAAAGACCAAGGCAAGGTAACAAGTTTACAAACAGTATACCAACTAACATGGCTCATATTCATTCCCCTCAATGTCGTTTCTCCCGCTGCCCTCCCCTACCCATAGTATCGTTAAGTTTCCCCTGAGCTTGAATTCCGATCTGTCTGTTTCATTTTGTGTCCTTCCTTTCAGGTGGCGTTATGGTCCCCCAGGACCCGCCGGGCACTCGTGGGCTTAAATGTCAAAGCAGGGAATCTCTGGTTATACTCCAGGATGGGGGCCCAAACGTTTTGGAAGCGCTGGAGGAATCCGGCTCTTGCCGCTGTCACCTTTTAGGCAATTAGAATGTCCCATAGATTCCCCCACCATTGGATCATTGAGGGACCCTCGGGGGCTTTCCAGGAGCGGGCAATCACTATTTTTCTCGTCAGGAGGCATTGGGTTAGCAGTTTAGCCTTGTTTCTTGAGCGCGGGTATGTCCCCGAGATCGGGGACCCTAGAAGGATGGGACCAGGGTCCAGAGGGAGAGGGGTCTGAGTGATCTGTTCTATAGTCCTTAGGCATAGCTTCCAGAACTGTTGGGCCTTCGAACATGCCCACCACATGTGGAAGAAAGAGCCCGGCCAGCCACATCCCCTCCAGCAGAGAGGGTCTAAAGAGTGGCTCATGTGATGGAGCCTGAGAGGGGAGTAGTACCATTGCAGAAGAATTTTGTACGCACACTCTCTATTAGTGACGCAGGTAGATGCTGCATGGGTTCGTGTCCAGATATCCACCGAGGCCTGGTCCTCAAGTGGGTGTCCCAAGTACGCCTCCCATTGAGCCATGGCCCGGATTTTTGTAGCTATGAAGTCCTCCGAGAACCGTCTGTATAGGGTCGATATTCTGCCTGGGCTGGGAGGTCCTTGAGGATTAGTTCAAGGGCCGTAAGGGGGCGTGTGGCTGCTTGGCGGGTCTGCAGGTGTGAGCACCAGTGGCGTAATTGGAAATATGTAAATCTGTCCCTCTCTAGGAGATGGAATCGCTCCTTACATTGCTCGAATGTGCAGAGGAGGGCACCTTCGTATAGTTGGTCCAGAGTTTCAAGGCCTCCCTCAATCCACTGCTGGAAGTTTTGCGGGTGCGTCGCGGGAGAGAAAGTCGGGTTGTGGAAGACTGGGGAGAGTGGGGCTCAGTCCACTCGGGATCCCTTTACGTTTTAACGCCCAATCCCAGGATGCCAATGTGTGTTTGGTTGCCAGCAGGAGGCCCTCTCTGCGTTCTCTAAGGGTAGACGGGATATGTGGAAGAAATCTAAGGGGGAGCGAGAGCCGGGCTTGTTCAAGTTCTACCCACCTTGGGCGGTCCGTGGCTATATGCCAGGCGCAGATGTGAGCTAGTTGTGCCGCTGCCCTATAGGCCTGTAGGTCGGGTACCCCCAGACACCCAAGTCTTGCATATCCCATTAGTGTCTTCCAGGGGATTCTGGCTTTTTTGCCTTTCCAAATGAACCGGAGCATCCCATTCTGCAGCTTATTGAGGTCCGATGTCGGGATTGCCACCGGGAGGGATGAGCAGGCATAGAGGAACCTTAGCAAAAGGTTCATTTTACAAGCCGTTATGCGGCCCATCAGGGAGATTTCCTGGGATGCCCAGCGTTTCAAATCATCCTCGAGTTCTTTAAAGAGCTTGGGGAAATTGGCTTGAAATGTGTCCCTCGGGTTTGCCGGGATCTGGACCCCTAGATAGGGGATGGATTTCCTTTTTCATACGATTGGGCACATTGGGGTCAAGAGCTCTCGCTCCTCCGGGGTAAGACAATGCTCAGGGCCGCCGATTTGGGGAAGTTAATGGCGAAGCCCGTGACCTTGCCGTAGCTAGCTATTTCGGTCAGAGCATGTTGTAGTGAGGGGCGGGGTTCTGTGATCGTGAGCAGGACATCATCTGCGTAGAGGGCGATCTTATGCTGTGAGAGATTGGAGTGAAGGCCCTTGATGTGGATATTCTGTCTAATCCTTTGGGCAAATGGTTCCATAGTGAGCACGAACAGCAGTGGCGATAGAGGGCAGCCTTGTCTAGTTCCACAAGTCAGGGGGATTGGGGTGGAGAATGCACCGTTAATTCTAAGGCGAGTCTTTGGTGCTTTGTAATTAGCCAGGACCATTGTCCGGAATGTCGGGCCAAATCCGAAGGCTTCCAATGTAAGCTGCATGAAAGACCAGTCCACCTTGTCAAAGGCTTTGGTGGCATCAAGAGCCATTAGCGCCAGCCCTTGGGAGTTGTGCATAGCTGAGTCGACCAGGTTCAGAGTTCTGCGAATGTTGTCGCCTGCAGATCTGTTTAGAATGAAACCTGTTTGGTCAGAAGGGATTAGATCGGGCAGCACGCGGGCCAGGCGGTTAGCCAAGAACTTCTAGTATAGGTTGGCATTGATATTCAGGAGGGCTATCGGCCTATAGGAAGCCGGGTCTCTCGGGTCTTTCCCTGGCTTGGGAAGGAAGACCGTGGTAGATTGATGCATCGAAGAGGTTACCATTCCCGTCTTTCTGAAAGAGTTGAAAAGTGCCGTCAAGGAGGAGATTAGCTGGGGTTTGAAAATTTTGTAGAATCTCGCGGAAAAGCCATCGGGGCCTGGCCTTGGGGTTTAAGAGACTTAATAGCTTCTTCCACCTCTTCGTCTGTGATCTGGGCCGCCAGGCTTTCTTTCGGCGAGTCCTGGAGTTGGGGGAGGGACGCCTCTTGTAGATATTTCCTTTGGTCATTCTGGTTCCGGGGGGGGGGGGGCGACATCACCTGGGAGAGATGTTCAGTTGCCACTTGCAGTTTATGTGGTTCTGCATATTGCATTATCCCCTGTGAATCTCGGAGGCCAACAATGGTATTGCTACGCTTCGCTTTAGCTAGTTTAGAAACCAACAGCTTGTTAGCTTTATTGTTCTTAGCGTAGTAGAATTGCTTAGCTTTAGCCATGAGGTGGGCAGTATGTTCGGCGTAGTGGGCCTCTAGTTTCTTCCTAGCGATGCAGATAGCTTGTTGTGTCCTGGGGGACCACCCTTTTACTTTATGAGTCTCTTCCGCCGTTTTAAGGTCTTCCTCTAGAGCCAGGCAGACCTGGCGTCTGTTGAGATGAAACGCCACCCCTTGTGCGATTAGCCCACCTCTGATCACCGCCTTAAGGGCGTCCCAGGTGTTTGCGGGGGAGGTGTCTTCCACTGGGTTTTCCTCAAGAAAGTTTTTGATCGCTTTCGCGATCGTGTCCCTGAGCGGCATTTCATTAAGCATAGGGTCATACAATGACCATCTGGGGGAAGAGTTAGGCTTTGGAATGTGTGCTCGGATTTCCATGGTTACGGGGGCATGGTCAGACATGATCCGGGGACCGATGGATACCTCTTCGGTGTAGGTAAGCACCTGGGCAGAGGTTACGAGGATGTCTATCCTCGAGAAGGTTTGATGGACCTAGGAGTAGAAGGAGTAGTCTTTTTCAGAAGGGTGGAGGACCCGCCAAGAATCTACCACTTCGAGTGACCTAAATAGGCGCAGGAGCTGAGTGCTTGAGTAAAGTCTCTGGGCGTAGGGGGGATGGGATCTATCCCCCGTGGGGTCCGGCACTCCATTAAAGTCTCCCCCGATTATAACTTGGCCTTCTATAAAGCAGGATATGGTAGCGCCCACTGAGTCGTAAAAAGCTGATTGTCCGGTGTTAGGGGTGTATATTGAAACAAAGGAGTAGATATCTCCCAGCAATTGGCACTTGACAGCAATGAATCAGCCTTCCGGGCATGATTTGGTGTCCAAAACTTGAGGGTTCAGGCCCTTCCTGAAAAGAATTGCTGTGCCGCTTTTCTTGGAGCTTCCTGAGGCAAAGAATTGAAGTGGGAAGAGCCTGGAGCGGAATCGTCCCCAGTCTTCCGATAGCAGATGGGTCTCCTGTATAAGGGCTACTGCTGCGTCTTCTTCCTGGAGTTTTTTCAAGATTTCCGTTTAGCAGGATAGCTCAGCCTGTTGACATTCAGGGTGAGATACTTTAGGGTCTGATGTCCCAATGTTAGATTCGCCCCTCCTGTTGAGGTCGGGTCGGGGGTAGGGTCGGCGAGGTGTTGATCAGCCAGCATCTCGGGGGAATGTTAGTCCTAGGTCACCTTGCACTTGGGGGTTTTAACACGTGGGGAGGTTTCATTGTAACTGGTGGAGGGGCCAATTGTGTGAATACGGCCACCCCCCTGGCCAACAGGGCCAATTATGAAAGTACAGAAGTAGTGGGGTTCCAAGGACCCGAGGATGGAATGTACCCTGGAACTGGGCATGGGCCGTGAGTGGGGCCCGCTGCGTCGCATGAGATCATTTGTAGCTCGATTAAGGACGGCGAGGCATCTCTGAAATTGCATTTCGAGAGTTTGGAGGCGTTTTGTTGTGTTTTATTTCCTCCGGTTGTTTCGCGGGACCTTGGACCATGAGGAACGTCTGGCCTTTGGGAGGGCCACCGCCTCCTGGCCCATAGGGTCCTCCAATCTTGGGGGAGAGTCTTCCGTCGGTCCGGAGGGTCTCATTATCTTGCTGGCATCTTCGAGGTGGGAGATTCTATGTAGTCTACCGTTGTATGGGAATTGTAGAGCGGTTGGGAACAGCCACCTGTACCGAATCTGTTTCTCTTGCAGGAAGAGCGCCAATGGGCAGAGGGCCTTCCTCTTGTGGAGGGTGAGCAGAGAGAGGTCTTGGTATATTTGGACAGGTAATCCCTGAAAAAAGATTTCGTCCCGGGTGCGACTAATAGCCGATATTGCATCCTTTGTGGTGAAGAAGTGGACCCTTGTTATTACATTTGGGGGGAGGTCAGAGTCCACCCCCGTCGTGGGCGCAATCTGTGGGTGTGGTCCAAAAGGAGCTGTGCTTTATGCAGGTGTGGAAGTAGCGATTGGAAGAAGTCTCCTACATATTCGGCCATTGTCTGGTATCGCTAATGGAACCCCCCGGATGCGGAGGTTGTTTCGCCGGGCCCTGTTCTCCAAGTCCTCCTGCTTGAACTCGAGGATTTCACATTTGTCCTGTAGGGATCTTATGGAGCTTTGGATTACCCCCAGCGTGGCCGCCTGATCCTGGGAGCGGTCGTCGATCTCCCCCAGTCTTTGTTCCATCTCGTTCACTCTTTGATCCGTCCGTTCTAGTTTGTTGGTAAGCTCTGTCATGCGGGATCTGGACTCGGATTTAATGTTAGCCATGTCCTCTTTGGTGGCTAGGGACCCCCGATCTTCTTGGGATTTTGGGGGGAGGGGGTGGATTTCAGGGGATCTGGCTTCTTTCCTTTGTCTGTCGTAGACAACATGGAAGCAATGTCCGAGTTCTTGCCTGCCTTTGATTGTTTCGACATTCTTGCAAATCTGGTTCAAGATATGGGCTCGAGGGCCCTCCGAGGAGCAAATGGGGGGAGTTGAGTTGGGGAATGCGAATCCGCCACTGCTGATTGGCGATCTCACCAGTTTCATAAATTGCAAACCCCGCTGCGGTGTGTCGACCCCCACCGCCACACGGTGACAAAGCGGGGGGGGAGCAGAATGGGCCAGAGCGTCCCAGGAAGAGTGGACTGCAGCGCAAAAGGAGCAGGGGGGCTGCTAAGGGCCCTTGATGTTTGGCTTGAGTTGAGTGGCCGCAAAGAGCCGGCCGAAGCTTCAATCAGGTCAGGAGATGTGGCTTTTTTGGGCCTGGCAGTTCTGCGCTGGACGTAGGGGGTGTTGCTGCCCCCCTCGGGCACCCCCAGTTAGAGTGGGGGGATCTTGTGTGCTGGTGGCACCCACCGTTATATGGGGGCCATGAAGCAGCATGGGCCGGGGCGCCCCTGGAGAGGGAGAGCTGTAGAAGATGGAGGAGGGGGCCGGACCAGCTCCAAAGGCCTCAGGTCCCCCAGCGAAGGTGCCCAGGCAGGGCCAGGCTAGTCCGGGGCTTGGAAGGCCAGGAGCGGATCTCGGCGGGTGAGCGAGGCCGCCCATGGAACAAGTGCCCCCTCCCAGGGGATCAGGGTCCGCCTCTCAGGGAGGGCCAGTCCTCCAGGCGGGTAGCCTCCTCTGAGGGCCCCTTGCTTGTATTTTTCTGGGGCACGCACCTGAGTGAGGGTCAAGGGGCTCCAAGGATCCAGGCGATGATGGTCGCTGATGTCTTCCCACGGGCTCAGTCTCCTGCCCGCGGGGTCTGCACCGTCATACGCTCGCAGGGGGATGCTGCCGGCAGAGACAGAGGCGAAAGCAGGTGCTACGTCGGGGCTGGATGCCTTGAGAAGGTGCTGAAGAGATGAGCCTGCACGCGGCTGCTGGTGGGTGCCCCTCAAACGGTGTCATGAACCATCAGACGTGTCCTTTCTGCACTTCCTGGTCCCTTACCCATAGGGGCTTGCACTCAGCAGTACTCCCAACATGGCCGCCGAATGCGGAATGCTGTTTACCAGTTTCCGCGCCGTACGCACTACGTTCTATAAAGTGGACACGCCCCCGCGGCCCTGCACGTCTCAATGCTACCGCTTGCCATGGTTAGACGTGCGCTGCCGTAGTTCGCTTTTGCTTATCCTTTGATTCCTGGTTCCTGGCCCCCCTAAATTCCTCCTCCTTCATTCCTCCTCTTTTTTGTCCTCTATTGCATCTCGGATCTCCATGCACTAGTTCCCCGAGTGCACTCTTTGCAGCTTCCTGGACTTTTCCCGGACATCTGAACGTTCCCAGGAGACGGGATGCTGAACACACGCTGGAATCCGAGGACCTACGCACAGGGTTATACAAGACCCGAACTGTGCGAAAGAAGACTCCATCGAAGAACTCCAACAAACAACATAGACAGGTGAGAAGGGGGGAAACCTGTGACAGATTGAGACGCCAACAAACTGATACAGATACGGACATGGAGGCTGCAGTTCAAGACCTCATGCGCGGCATGCAAGAGTTAACAACAGAAGTTCAGAATTCCAAAGCCGAGAATGCCGCATTAAAACAACTAGTCCCGTCACGTGATTCCGCGACCAAGGAAAGTGTATTGCTGGGCGGAGTAGTGGATAAATATGATGGCTCATCAAAGAACCTTCGTGGCTTCCTTGATTCGTGTTTAGTGCACTTTACCTTTAAGCCCTACTACTTTTCCACCCCCAGGGCGAAGGTGGGCTTTATGATTTCGCATCTCTCCGGGAATGCATTAACATGGGCTACGCCCTTAGTTAATTCTGGAGATGCCCTCCTGGATGATTATGATGGGTTTGTACGGGCTCTAAAGACCATGTTTGACCGCCCAGAACAGGTTTACTGTGCCCAAGAACGTCTATTGGATTTCCAACAAGGGTCCCAGGATATGCTTACCTATGTAACACACTTTAAGCAACTGGCCAAGGAAGCAGATTGGTCCTCGGAGGCCTGCTTTACCCTATTTCAGAGAGGACTGACAGAAGAGATAAAAGACGAGCTAGCCAGGGTAGCTCGCCAGGTTCCTTCCAGGCTCTTATGGACCTCTCTTTACAAATAGACTTTCGTATCCAGGAAAGGAAGGCGGAAAAGAAGAAAACAAAAATGCCTTACCAAAAGACCTCTATAGAATCTTCCTCTAAACCCGAGCCCACTCCTGCCCCGACCACAGACCCAGAACCCATGCAATATAATTACGGGGACGCACTTAAAACTCCAATGCAATTTAAAATGTTGATTAATAAGCCTGCACAAATATGGATATGATCACTTTCGAGCCTTTAGCTGTAGCCTAAATGCAATATCTAGTAACAAGTGACACACACAACAACAAAACCATATGAACAGTGGTGCACGCTCTCTGAGAATTAAACTCAAAGGCAATTCAAAATAGATTTCTGATAACCAGTACTTCAAATCAAAAAGTATCACAATTCCAATATACTTTCCAGACCATTAGACCCAGGTCTCATTGAGTGCCATGTTGTACGATCTATCCCAAACAAATAATGTTTGTCATTACTGTCACTCCATTTCCCATTAACATTAACTTGGTTAAATACCAAACTAGAAGTAAATCATACCTGCATTTTGTAAGGAGAAACCTATACTCCCATATATGGTGAACACTGCTGTAACAACGGTTTAGCAGTTCAGCAATCGATTTGCCCGGGAGGGGAACCACAATATCAGCTTGGTAAGCATGAGTTTCCATTAAATTGAATTTTGGTCTCAGGATGTTTGGATAGAGTTTTATTTGAGAGCAACGGGTTCTCATTTCAAAATATAAATAACCCATTCAATGCACTCAGGCAAGATTGACTTCTGCTTATGGTATTTAACTAAGTACATTTTTTACTGGAAAATAGATTGACAGTCGTGTTATTTGTTCATTATGGATTGTAAAATCTGGGACTCAATGACACCATGATCTAACAGTTTTGGCAGTGTACCGTATAAGCAAAAACCTCAATTAACTTTAGTTGGAGCAGATACCTTTATTATTGATCTCATGAATTGGTGTTATCTGGAAGAGTTCTCTTTTACGGATAAGGTTAGGGTTGTGATCTATGGAGTTTATAGATAGTAGGAATGACAAGGTATATTACTCAAAATTGAAAGACATGTACCTTTGGTTTCTTAGAAACTCAGAGAAGCCTGAGGCCTGTTACTCCTGAAGAAGGATGATTGAATACCAGAAACACATCACGTTTAACTAATAGAAGCTATTTGGCATTGGGAAGGACATCTATTTACATTTGTGAACTTCTCTACAAGAAGAAATGTTTATATTTCAGTTTTGATGAGCTATATGAAAGTCATTTTGTTATTTGAAAGACAGTTTATTTAGTGATTGTATATTAATGCCTTTAATTAATATGTGTTGTATATTTACTATAATTTATTACATATTATAATGTTTTTCTATTATTTGAATTGGGATACTTTTTTATTTGAAGTACTGATTATCAGAAATATAGTTTGAATTACCTTTGAGATTATTTTTCAGAGGGAGTGCAACACTGTTCACATAGGTTTGTTTTGTGTGACGTGACCTGTTACAAGATCTACACCTTAACCCAGCTAACAACAGAACAACTACTCAGCCAAGATAAAGAAGTGCAGGGGGCACTTGAAACCCCACGGACTGTGAAACACTTTATTACTTTGACCTCCATGAGATAGAGCCTAATGGAAGTGATGGACGGACCGGCAGCTGGATGTGCTCTATTTTGATTTCTTTAGCTTTGTCACATTCTCTTTTACAGCCTTCTCCCACACCCTTCACATATTTGTGTTATTAATTAAATTCATATTTGCTTAACTTTCCAAGCCCTGAATTTTCTTTTGATCTCTCAACAATTAAATATGGTGACTTGGTAGGATCAAAGACCTTGACCTCAAAAAGGTCCATCCATACCTTTCATGTGCATACACTGGCATTCTGGATCAGGGCAGCTAATGTTTTCCCAAAGGAATAGGGAAGAAGGGTACAGGGACCATTCCAAGTATCCCATAAATTTATCTCTCCCCATAGTCCGGTGTCTGGCTCAAAACGAGGGGATGTGTGAGAAACCTGAAGGTGTCTCACTTACTAGTCCCCTCGAATCTGTCATCCAGGTGGCCAGAACACGGCCATCACTATTGGATCCAGTTCCTGGGGGTGGACCAGTGCGGGAGGATCACCTGGATGGGGGTCCTTGGCAGTGGAAGAGTGACGCAGACGGGTGAAACACGGTACCCCCTTCCTTATAAACCTTTTTCCCATTGTACTACGTAGGATATTTAGAAGCTCTTACCCCCTTCTTTCCAACACAAACACTTGTTTACACCGTGAAAGACAATGGACTAACACCAGAACCGTTTACCTGACATGTCCCAACAGAAGGGTCAGGCAGAGTCAGGCAATTGACAATAACTACACACACCTGACTGCCCTTTCCCTTCCCCACAGGGATAATAGGCCGAGCATGAGAGCACACATTGAGCAAGGCAAACCGCATGAGGAAGGAGCTATTCCAGGACGGCAGTTCAATAGGAGGAGAAAGGTGGCAAGAACCGGAAGGACAACAAGGAGGGAAGTGCCCTTGCCCTTTTCGACCATGACCTGCGAAGCCTCCGTGAAAGAAATCATAAAATCGGGAATTACAGCTAGCGTGTGCTGTAACAGATGCCAACGGTGCACGGGGCCCTCCCACACAGATAGCCAAGGCGGGGAGAGCCGCTTGGTACCATGGCAATGTCCTTGACTCCAGAGACAAGAAATGCCAAGTGGTTCATTACAGCCAGTGAGTCAGAGGGAAAACCGATAATAAACCAAACTGTGTTGAGCGAAGTTTGCAAACGGCAACACGATATGAAAGAATTTAACAACAAAGAACTTGTGTGTTACTGAACTTTTAAAGCCCAGGGAAAGACCAGCTGCAGAGTGACCCGGTGCCACGTGGGTGCTCATTCAAAAGACTCTGGCTGGTCCCCTTTTGTTGAAACTATAGATACCAGGAGGTCCTATGAGAGCCCGAGGTAACAGGTCAAAGCAGTCATACAAGGGTTGAGTAAAACCCCTTGTACACTCGAAAGTCTTTCACCCGTTGCCAAGAGAAAGCTAGGGGAATGAAACCCCCGCTTTCTGATGAGACTGTGAAATTGCGAACTAAGGCAAGTGTGAACCCGACGGATGGATGTCGAAAGAAAGCTAGGGGAAGGGGACCCCGCTTTTCTGATGAGATGCTAGAATCATGAACTCTGTTACAATGGCTATGTGAACCAGACAGAGGGATGCCCAGGGAAAAGCTATGGGAAGTGAATCCCGTGTTTGTGATAAAGAAAAGTGAAACATGGATCTGGCAAGTGTGAACCCAGCTGAAAGGTGTCTGCAAGATGGGGTGAAGCATAATAACCCCATGAACATTATGTTGACAAGAGTGAAGGGATGTCCACAGTGAACGGTTGTTTTAAAAGACAATGAGACTCATGAAAGCTACAGGTGAAAATATTTTGAGTAAAAGGCTGTAGTGAACCTGACGAAAGAGGCTAACGTTCAAGAATGATCGGAGGCTGTTTGAGGGGGATCCAGGCATGAAGAGTTGTCGCCCAATGTAAAAGATTACAGAAAGGAACTTTTGTTTTGTTTTGTTATTGTTGACACATCAAGCCCACAGAGGCAAGAGACTTTGTGGGAAAGAGACTTGGCCACCCAAGGTCCTGCTATCGCTGAAAAGAACTGTAACCTTGTGCTGGAGAAGCCCAGTTGTGTATGGTGCTCAGAAGTCCTGCCTTGTCCCGTGCTAAAAACGTGGGGAAGGGTGACCCCCAGCTCTACCATCCTGACTTATCATTTGGTGAACACTTCTTTCTTTTCTGGTGAACATTATCCCACATTATTGTGTAATTTAGCGGTAAGGATTGGCAATAGATTCTTTTAGTAAAGGCCCTTTTTTATTTGACAAGACGCCACTAGGACTGCCGTATTATTATTTGATGGTCGTAGTTTGCTCCCATCTTAGATTTATGTTTAGATTAGTCATTTTCCTCAACCATTTTTACAATTGAAATGTGATCACTTTGGTCTGTTGCCACCATGAGTTCCTTACGATGGTTAGGCTGGCTATTTAATTCTCCAAGGAAGAAGATTGATCCTTCATTGGATCTTTCAAAACCGACCTGGAGCAAAATACCCAACACAGAGGCTTTATCAAGGCGGTTGGAGTAGGAGAAAATGACCTTCAGTCAGCTCCAGAAGGGTCCAGGAAGAGAAATGTATAGAGACCTTCATCACTGGCCAGACAAATACCTTTGAGTGGTCAAGCCATCATTACCAGCCAGAAGACAACTCCAAGATGTGCCTTTATTGCTGGTGAGTTGTCGGATGAGGAGCATACCATGTTTGTTTGTTTGTTTATTTATTTATATAGCGCACCGAACCCTAGGGTATCTGGGTGCATTAGAGGTTGCATAACAGATTAGACAAGTTACAGGGGTTACAAAATAGAACATTCTTTCAACATATTTGAGATTATTTACATATCATTGTAGATATTAAATTACAATAGAATTATCAAAGGTTACTTTACATAGCATTATAGTTATCATATTACAATTGACTTATCAGGGTTACTTTACATATATATATATATATATATATATATATATATATATATATATATATATATATATATATATATATATTCTGAGGCTTGTGGAATCTGCTTAGATCACATGCTGTGCTGTGCATAGGCAAACATCTAGTGGTAGCTGCGGAGGATTACAGTTTGTTTTTCGAAACTCGAAAATGGGCGTCGACACAGGGCGTGCCAGTAATACTATCCTTAGTGTGACGTCCACTGTACCCAAGATCCCTCACGCGTCTAGGATCCTCAGATTGTTTTTTTCCGCCATACTGGTTGGAAGCATTTTGCGGAGTCCCCTGGCCTTAGCCATACTTTTGCCAAAATATTGATTAATTTACATCCTTCCCCATCCCAACGTCGAACTTCGACACTCGACGCCGGCTGGAGAAGAAATCGACCGTCGGCTGCTGCACGACAGATTTGGGCCTCGGAAGGCCTCTGGCCTTCGGCCCGGGCCTTGGAAGGCCTCTGGCCTCGGCCCTGCAAGTAGGGAGAGTGGGGAGTTGGACATACTCTACACTCTTCGTATATAGGTACACCTTATACATTTCCTACACTTAACAGCCCGCTGCCTCAAGGTGCGTATGGAGGGTACCCCTTTTCATTTCTGCCCCAAGTGCAATCGCAAATACCATTGGGTCGACAGGCACGCCACGTGCAATCTCTGCTTGCCGAGGGACCACCCCGAAGCGAACTGCAGAGCGTGTAGTAGGTTTAAACCTAAGACACTTAAGGACCGTTCGACGAAGCGTTGGGCCCACCACGCCAGGCAGGCGGCCGTGGCAGCGGAGGGCTCCTTCAGCGATGGCAGCGACGCTGTGCTTTCGGACGGCGAGGGCATTACGGCGTCGAAAGACAGCCGAGCGCAGGTCCCTGACCTCGGAAGGTCGTCCGACAGGGCGGCTATGGGGAAGACCCCCGGCGACACAGGCGCTTCACACACCACACACACTAAACACACGAAGTCCAACCGAGACTCGACGACGTCGAGTTCTCGGAAAGAGGCACAAACAGAACGGTCCGAATCGGTGTCCTCTGGGCGTTCGAGATCGAGATCGCCGCATGACTCCAGGCAATCATCCACTCTTGCCAAGAGTGCCTCGCTCCCTAGGCTAACAGAAGTTCGATCGTCGGAAGACAAAGACGACTTCCACCCCCAGGCCGCACTCTAGGAGTCGGTGCCCGCAGACAAGATCACTGCGGCCCCACGTTCAAAGGACAGGGACTCTACCCCCGATCCTCGACGCCAGGCGTCGAAAACCTCCGGAGCCACAAAGGGACAGGGAAAACACTTTTCCACTCACGGGGAGGGGGGAAAACAGCAGAAGAAGCAGCCTCTGCACTCTTCCACACCTGTGAAACACTCCACTCCTCCTAAACAGGCAGACAAGACCAGGTCTGCTGATATTTCAAAAACCAGCAAATCTACTCAAGATAAATCTCCAAAACTTTCTGAGGGAGTCATTCCCAGTTCCAAAAAATGGTGCAGTGATGACATAGATAGGGTCATGTCAAGGATGTCTTCTTTGGCAGACTTTTACGATAAAAATCCAGACCATTTCCTTTCATATGATCCACAAGGGGCTACACCCTCAGGCTCTAATGATCCTATACCCCCGAGTAAGAAGCCCCGGTTTGAGACACTGATGAGGTCTACAGACCCCTTCAAGGCACAACCATACTCACGGCCATACTCACTGTATCAAGGAGAGACTTCCTTTGGTGAGGACCAAGATTTTGGCATGGTAGAAGAGCAAACCGGGACGGGCTACTATGGGGATGATGAGGACCAAGAAGAGGAAGAGGAAGACCCTGAAACCTACAGAGTAGATTCCCCGGTAGAGAAGGAAGCCCCGGTTACCGACTCCCCTGTCGATAACCAACCCCTCCTGAACGAGGTTCTCGCACGTGCAGCAGAACATTTCCATATTGACACCCACGGTGTCCAGGAAGAGAGGGACTTCGCTGAGGAGTTAGTGGGAGAAAGGAGGCCTGTTGCCAAGACCATCCCTATCCTTAAGTCTATTCAGCGAAGAATAGACCCGTCCCTGGTGAACCCGAACCGCACCAGAGCAGTCAATCCCAGAGTTGAAAAACGTTTCAGGGCAGCCCAGTCTGACCCTCTCTATATAAGAGGACATCTGAAGCCTGACTCCCTAGTTGTCACTAACACTCGTAAGAGGGCTGGAACACCCTTGTCATCGTCCGAAGCTCCTCCAGACAAGGAGAGCAAAAAACTATATGGTTTCGGCAGGAAAGAAGCCTCAACGTCCGCCTATCAAGCAAGGATTGCAAACTCCACCACCCTGTTGGCCAGCTACAACTGCCATCAGTGGGAAGGTGTCGCAGCACTCATAGCCTCTGCACCGGAACCCTTAAAGGGCCAGTTAGCACGAATTTCCGCAGAGGGTAGAGCCGTGTCTGGTTGCATTTTAAAAGCAACTTTTGATGCCGCAGACAACGCAGGCAGATTGATAGCAGAAGGTACTGTTATCAAGAGACATGCGTGGTTACGGCAGTCTGGTTTTAAGGCAGAAACCCAGGCATCATTGTTGGACAAACCGGTGGAAGCCGATCTGTTGTTATGTAAGGCGGTCGAGGACGCGCTGAAGAATGCCAAGGACAAATACGAGACACTCAAGTCCCTTGGCCAGTTAACCAATAAACCCCCTAACCAGAGAGGGAATAGTAATTTTCGTCGCCCACGCGGCCAAAATTCCCAGAGAGGATCAAACTATTCCCAGGGGCAGGGTACACACTGGAACAACAGCCAACAGTCTACCCAGGGTTACGGCAGGGGTAATAGGAGGGGACGTGGTAAAGGCAGAGGCAGCCCCAGTAAAGGAGGCGGCACGCCTCCACCAAAGCAGTGACGCTCAGTTCAGGGTCCCTTCTCACGCACCCCCAGTAGGGGGACGCATTTCCAACTTCACCCAGGCTTGGGAAGGGATCACATCAGACAGATGGGTGCTGTCAACAGTATCCTCAGGGTACTGTATAGAACACTGCAGCGTCCCCGGAACCATCCTCCACGACAAAGAGTACACTCTTTAGAACATCAGAAAATTCTCCTCAAGGAGATCGCCAATCTGCTAGCAAAGGACGCGATAGAACTCGTTCCGGGACACCAGGTAAACAAGGGTATTTATTCAATGTACTTCCTTGTGCCAAAAAAAGATTTGACAATGCGCCCAGTATTGGACTTACGGCCTGCCAACAAGTATGTCAAGCCCCAAAAGTTTCGTATGACTACGCTGCAAGAGGTAATCCCCTCCTAAAAAAGGGGGATTACATGGCAACCTTGGATATGAAAGATGCCTATTTTCATATTTCCATGTTCCCAGCGCACAGAAAGTACTTGCGCTTCAAGGTGGACAGTCGGCACTACCAGTTCAAGGTACTGCCCTTCGGGATAGCTTCGGCACCAAGGGTATTCACCAAGGTACTGGCGGTGGCAGCTGCACACCTACGCAGGGAGGCAATCCCGGTGCACCCTTATCTGGACGACTGGCTCATAACGGGGGAAACCCCAGTAATTTGCAGAACAAACATTCAAAGGACCATCGACCTCCTCCACGAGTTAGGTTTCTCAATCAACGAGAAAAAGTCAAGCCTGGTGCCAAGCACCTCCAAACAGTTCCTAGGAGCAATCCTAGATACTCAAGAGGGGTTGACATTTCCTTCAGAGGAAAGAATTCGGAATATACTACTGCAAATTCTGCAATATCAGTCCGGTCACCAAATAACGGTACGCAAAGCAATGCGTTTGCTGGGCATGATGGCGTCATGTATTTACCTGGTCCCACACGCGCGCCTGTGCATGCGTCCCATGCAGGAATGGTTGGCGAAACAGTGGTCTCAGGCAAGTGGTCAGAGGGACGATCTAGTGGTCGTTTCGCCAACACTGGTACAAAGCCTTCACTGGTGGACAAGAGAGAATCTTGCACAGGGGAAACCCTTTTACGATCCCGAAGTACAGGCAGTTGTCACTACCGATGCATGTCTGACGGGGTGGGGAGCTCACCATCTCCACCACACAGCTCAGGGTCTCTGGTCTCCCTCAGTGGCCAAGAACCACATCAACCTGCTAGAGCTTCTGGCAGTATTCAGAGCGCTTCAAGCGTTCGAGCCCCACCTACTAAACCTGTCAGTGCAAATCCGGACGGACAGCACAACAGCCATGTTCTACCTGAACAAGCAAGGAGGGACTCGTTCGCCAAATCTGTCCAAGCTTGCCCAGAAAATCTGTATATGGGCACTCAGACGGAACATCTTCCTGTCATCACAACATGTTCCAGGGGAGCTCAGTTCCCTAGCGGATGCTCTGAGCAGAGACTCCCTCCCAGAGGAACACGAATGGTTTCTACACAGAGAGGTCGTAGAAGATATCTTCTCTCAGTGGGGTTTCCCCACTATAGACTTATTCGCCACAAGCGAAAACAGACAATGCCCAGGATTTGCATCCAGGTTCCCCCAACCAGACTCCCAGGGGAACGCCCTGTGGATGAACTGGTCAGGGATGTTTGCGTACGCTTTTCCACCAACTCCTCTCATCAGGAAGGTGGTCAACAAGATGAACAGAGAGTCGATGACGCTCATCCTAGTTGCTCCCTTGTGGGCAAGACAACCGTGGTTCCCACACCTACGCAGGATGGCGGTGTGCGAGCCCATCAAACTTCCAGCCTGGTACAATCTACTGTCCCAGCACCAAGGTCAAACAGTGCATCAGCAACCCAACTCAATGAACCTGGCAGCATGGCTCCTGAGGTCATAGAGTTTGGACATCTCGATTTACCTCAGAGGTGTATGGACATCCTAAAGGAATCTAGGAAACCAAACACAAGACCCTGTTACTTTGACAAGTGGAAGAGATTTGTTATCTGGTGCCAGAGTAAACAAATCAACCCAGTTGATTGCACTCCTTCCACTATTGTTACATACATGCTCCACCTGCTAGATGCAGGGCTGGTTTTTAACTCACTGAAAGTACACCTGGCAGCCCTGTCGGCATACACCACTTCCCATAACAAGGTCTCGTGGTGGAAAGTACCAGTAGTTAAAGCCTTCATGGAAGGAGTAAAGAGACTTCACCCTCCTATTTCAAACCCACCACCAGGGTGGGACCTTAATGTGGTGCTATCTAAGATCATGGGCCCCCCTTTCGAGCCCATGCATAAAAGCAGTCTCAAACACCTGACTTATAAAACGGCCTTCTTAGTAGCTATTACTTCTATAAGAAGGGTCAGTGAAATTCAGGCTCTGTCAGTGCAGGATCCCTTCTTTACTGTCCATAAAGACAAACTGGTTTTACGCACACACCCTAGGTTCTCACCTAAGTTTATATCTAAATTCCACGTAAACCAGTCCATCGAGCTTCCGGCTTTCTTCCAGGACCCTCAAAGCTCGGCTGAGGTGAAACTACACACCCTAGATGTGCGTAGGGCGGTCCTCTACTATGTAAATAAAACCAGACTGCTAAGGAAACCAGATCAACTGTTTGTCTCCGTAGCTACAGGCAGAGAGGGGGATCGCGTCTCTAAAGGTGCCATCTCGAAGTGGATTATTAACTGTATCCAGCTGTGTTACTCACTCTCTGAAAGAACTCTGCCTTTCACGCCAAGAGCCCACTCTACTAGAGGCATTGGGGCCCCTCTGGCTTTCATTGCAAATGTACCCCTTGACACCATTTGCAAGGCAGCTACTTGGAGCTCTATTCACACTTTTACTCAGCACTACTGCATTGACACCCATTCCAAGGCAGATACACAAGTGGGACAAGCGGTTCTAAGACACTTATTTGCTCATGACCCTTCTCACATCCCACCTCCTTCTTCAGGTACTGCTCGCTAATCTATGCACAGCATGTGATCTAAGCAGATTCCACAAGCCTCAGAAGGGATACATTACTCACCGTAATCATATTTCTGATGCTTGTATCTGCTTAGATTCATATGCGAACCACCCTTCCTCCCCTCTGAGAGAAGGCGCATGGTTGCTTGTAGTCTTACCTTTCTATCTATCTGCTTGGATTATCTGTACTCACGCTACTCCTCATGCTACCTCATGTCAGAAAAAATACAATCTGAGGATCCTAGACGCGTGAGGGATCTTGGGTACAGTGGACGTCACACTAGGGATAGTATTACTGGCACGCCCTGTGTCGACGCCCATTTTCGAGTTTCGAAAAACAAACTGTAATACTCCGCAGCTTCCACTAGATGTCGACCTATGCACAGCACAGCATGTGAATCTAAGCAGACACAAGCATCAGAAATACGATTACGGTGAGTAATGTATCCCATATATATATATATATATATATATATATATATATATATATATATATATATATATATATATATATATATATATATATATACACGCAGGCAGGCAGAGAAATATAAATATGAGCAATGGTGGCAACATAGTTATACATCATGAGAAAATAGCTAAGTTTTGGTCTCTTTTCTAAAATTGGCAGAGAGTTCCACAACTGAGCTGCCATCACAGGAAAGCTACTTCCCCCTGTTTTCTGAAGCTTGTATCTGGGGACCTTGTCCTCTGAAATCAAAAGGCTACCCATATCACCTACTCTTGCTAACAGTCAAAAGGAACCCTAAGAACCCATTATAAGGAGACTACCATTTCGCCCTAGAAACTGCTAAACCAATGAAGAATCAAATTAATGTCCCCGAAAACTATCTTTAAGGAACTGCCATCTAGCCCTCTCAAGGCAATTGGCGAACTTGCTGAGCCTAGTAGAGCACCTCACCCACACCCCTGTCCTGTACAGATTGGTCGCCAGAGACGATCCGGGAGAATTTATTTACCAATTTTGAGTAGATAGGTCAGATCGTCAGATTTGAGAAGGAACATTGCGGCAAGTTCATCTCACCAATGTTGACGGGAGATCTGCAGACTACATATCAAGACTTTAATGCTAATGGTGAGACTGAATATGAGGATCTAAAAACTGATACTCTAGAGAGGCTGGGCTTGGACCCTCTAATACCAGTGTCTCCTCGTCAGCTGCAGGACAGACAGAATGCTCAAGGGATGTGTATCAAGGGGCTCTCACTGGAGGAATTTAAGGAATTGCTAGCATTTCTGTGCACCCCTGCAACCTTATTTGGAATGGTCTGTAAGGCAACAGCCTATCCTGCAACAAGCAATTCAAATAAACTTCAGGATACCACAAGGCCAATAAAGCTAAGTCAAGCCACCCTGATACTGCAACCCAGTGAAATAATGCCCAAGGCTGAAGAGTAGCTGGCCCATTTGTTCTCCGACCCAGAGTCTTCAAGTATGCAGGATTTAGAAGGGAAACACATACTAGTCCAATCACCCGATAAGGAGGGGAATTCCTTGAAATTCAGTGTCCCGGACTGGCAGAGCAAATACTATGATGCTTCTGCTTGGCCATTAAGGAGTCTATGGGGGTGAGTTAGAGGGCAAGGCACAGCCACCCTCTACAAGAGGTGTGGACTGAGGTTGGTATGGGGAGAATCCCCTGATTTCCTCCAGAATACTGGGGGCCTGGGGCAAGGGACTGACACATGACCTATGCAGCCGCTACAGCCCTTTTTACTAATGAGACTCAGAAGTCCACTGACCTAATAGAGAGGGAACTTCAATGCTGCATCTACCAAGTAGCAATTAATTGCTTATGACAGGCTCACTGCTCAGGTATGGGAGGAGCCACGAATCAGACGAAGGTCCCACAAGCTCTGCTCACAGAGCGCTGCACTGGCATACAGCCCCGCAGGTATGAGCTGTCTGTTGAATTGCAAGATGGCAGATTCGCCTTTTAAAGGCCCCGTCCACTGGGCAAAAAAGGCAGGGAGAGTGAGTGCAGGCACACCTGGACAAATGGCGCTCATGCAAGTTAGCCAATCTCTTATTAGAAGGATTTCTACACTCAGCTGCAAGTCCTTAGTCTAAGCCCTGCCCAGGGGAAAGGCAAGAACCCCTTTAAAAGGCTACTTAGGGAACAGTCATAAATTGTAGTTTTGAATGGAGTTGCATAGCAGAAAATGGACGAGTGGATGAGTTGGTCGTGCAGGAGGAGTTGAAGGTCCAGGACGATTTGTGTCATAGAAGGAGTTGGGGTGTAGGAGGACTTGGCGATACATGAAGATGTGAAGAAGGGGGAATGTAGAAGACTACCCGCAGAGGGGAATGTTGACAAAATGTAAGATTGAGGTAGAGGCAATTGAATAGGTGGTAAAGAATTGAAAGGACATAGAGGGGGCCGTGGGAAGTGCCTTGTATATGCAGGGAGAGTACCTCACAACAATTGAGAAAACAAAGCCTATTTTGTGTTAGGACGAAGTTGGTGGGGTGGGCACAAGGCAGAGCCATAAGGAGGTTAGACAACAGCCATCTCAATGCTGGAGACAAGTTTATGCATCATTATTGAGCGCTAGCCCATGAAAAAGGAGTGCAAGAGAGTGCTGGGAAAGTCTAGGCTCAAGACCACAAGGCAGGGAGGTGATCTAGAATTCTGCCAACCTCCTTGGCATCCTCAGGTTCCAACTCACCTCTGTAAAGTGCTCTTGAGCCTGTTCAATAATATCTAGTGCTACAGTGAGGGTCTGCCACAACTTAGCAATGTCATACACCCAGTGATTGCTCCCGGAAGACCAATCACCCACTATCCCAGAGACTGTTAGTGACACCAGGACCAGGTTCAAAGCAATCAGAACTAGAGACTTTTTGCTTTGTGGAAGCAGATTTTGAGTGACACTGGAACTGTTGGTAGTATAAATGTTATGTTTGTAAATCAAACAAACTGACTTGTAAAACTTGATCTACGGTTTGGGCTCCACTACCTGGCAGAAGTGCCAGAAACAGAGTAGGCAACCCCACAGAAGATGGTCAAAGGAAACACCTGTTTGCAAGGAAGAGATATTAGATGTTTAGGAAAGCCTGGACAAGACCTTATCTTGAACTTTGACTTTTGTAACAAAGAACAAAAAGATAATTGCCAAGTAAAATGACATCCTGAGAAAAACCTTGTTGTTCACGTAGGGGTGTAAAATGGTGGAGGGATTATTCATTAGGTTTAGGATCCTAGCCCCATCTGTGTACGTATTTGGTTTATTTTCTGTCCCTTGTAGTAGGAAAGCAATTATAAAGTTCCCCTTCTTGAAAACTTCTTGAAGTCTGTGGTGATGTTTCACCATCTCTTTGTGACAGTCTCCATCATATGCAGTGACGGTGGCAAATTAGGCCATGTACCACAGGGCAGACCAAATAGAAACAACCAAATAACTATGGGCACCAGTTATTGATGTCTGCCAGGTCCCAGAATGAAGCAGATGGGTGGTACATGAAAATCATAAGGATGAAAACCGGATGGCAATACTATCTTACAGCCAAAGTTGAGGGGCACCCCGAGATGCACTTCTGGATTCTGGGAACTGACTGTCAGCCATATGACCAGATCTAGTGTTCAGTGACCATATGTTAAAAGATAAGACTGTCCCCATCACCTATGTCCATGATGGTCAAGATGTTTATGCCAAAACCTACAAACAGGTCCGAGTTAGGATCTGTTTGTAGTTTATTAGGCCTAATGTTTCTATGAAGGCAGACATAATGCCTGGTCTGCCAAATGAAATGATCCTGGGAACAGGACTTTACACACTTTTCCAAGAGGATGACCACTGTCCATCATGAGGCCCAAGTGCGCTGAAGGACAACCACCAGTTTGGAAGGGAGTCAGCCTGGTGACTCACTGGGGTAAGGGTAGGACATCAGGTTTCACCCCAGGGTCATGCAGGGACTACCCACACACCGTCCAAAGAGCGCTGTTCAGAGTTAATGCTAAGGGGAGGGCATCTATGAAACAAAAAAAAGTATGTGACGAGGCCCCATCTTTCTGACTGAGCATGCTGAGTGATGACCAGAGGGACTGGTGCTCCCTCTCAGTCTATGATGAAGGGCCCATAGGGGGGTAAAGGAGGATACCGATGGCTCCCCAGCCCATAACCAGCCTTAGAGGAAACACCCTTTCACCAAACCCTAAGGGACGCCAAGACAGGAGAGGACAGAGCACTGTGAGGGAGTGGGGGTTCTGAGAGGTGTAAGGACTGATATCAGGGTCAAGGACCTCAGGCCCTGGCTGAAGGAAAGCACATGTCAGCCTTAAAAGTGACGCACAACTTGCCAGTAAAAGATGAGCAGGAAAGGTGTCTTGGAAACCATTTTCCCATGAGTGGATCCCCTGAACCCCAAAACCTCCCTAGTGCAGAAGATGTGCACTGTTTGTTTGAGAGTCTTCCTTGCCCTTTATTACCTGGTTCATCCTATCAGGCTGCCGCTTCCATGCTGCCCTACCCACTGCAAAGTCAATAATCTGCAAACCCCATGCTCCGCAAGCAACTTCCTCTCACCAGACTACAGCAGAACTGTGGCGGTCACCAAAGGTAAATGTGCTTTGCACTCATCAAATCTGTCTTGAGCATTGCTGGCAGAACTTGATTTGGATGTGCATCATATAATCCAAGAGACACAAAGCAAGGTCCCATAGTCCTGAGAGCGCAAATCTCCAGCAATGGTTTCATTCCCGGAAAGAGCAAAGGACAATCATCAACTTCCCTGAGAGGGGTGCCGAGCTTTAGGGATGAGGATCACAGTTACGGGGAGGGCACTGTGAGCAGACAACCACAGGCAGGGGGATCAGTAGTAACCAAGGCAATAACGATTTGAAAAACAAACCAGTGAATATCTCTGCGAAGGGCAAGCAGGACTAACCAAAAACAGTTGTGGAACGTCATTTGAATTCAGGGAGCCAATCCCAATGCTCAGGGTGTTGAGCTATGCAGCTGAGAGAGGTTCAGCATTTACAGGATCTGTGGGTAGGTCCACTCTGAAACAAACACATTTCTTCCTTAGAGCTGTGGGTGTGTGTTTGTAGGGGGAAGATAGTGCCGTGTTGAAGTGGCAACAATGGATGAATGAAGAGAGAGGAAGAAAGCTCTCAGTAGGGAAGGAGATGCAGGGGTGCAGAAGTGGAGAAAAGGGGAGCCGGCAGAGAATGGGGAGAAGGAAAAAAGAAAGTAAAATGAGGGGGAAGGAGAGTGGAACGATTTGAAAGCTGAGAAAGAGAAGGGGAGAAATACAAAGAAAGGGTAGTGTTACGAAGTCCCATGTTTTGGGCTGGGTGATGGGGCTGAGTTGACCATGGGGGCCAGGTGCCACCACCTGCTCTGTGGTATAGGGCCTGAAGAGGTGAGAGAGAATCACCCAGGCTGCCTAACTCATAACCAGCCCTGGAAGAAATACACTGCCAATGTACCCCCAGAGTCCTCGTGATAGAGGAAAACAGCCTTGCAAAGTGAGATGGGAGGTGCCCATTAACCAACATAAGGAGGCGGGCGATATCTTAATGCCCCTCTCCCTACTAAGGTAGTCGTGTAATCCAAACATTCCTTGTTTATCCCTTTTTTTAGAGGCCTAGCCCAACAATTTACTAAATGGCACACTTAGTCTTTGCCACTTTAACTTATTATTACACACCCCTAAATCCCACTCTTTTATCCCAGCTGGTAATTCTTTCTCTCCTAATACCCATTTGGTTTGGTAGATGTTTGTGAAGTGGTGGCCATCTTTAGAAGAAAGTATTAATTCCAGGGCACCATTTGGCTTTGAGAACTTGTTGCTGGTGACCGAGATCCGTGCCTGCGCCAAGTGAGCAGGGGCTGGTAGAAGCGGTGGGACCCATGTGGGAGCCCGCAGCCACAGATCATCAAAAATACAGAATTAGCTTTGATCGCATCAAGAATAAGGGGAAATAAGGGACAACCCCTGGCCTCGTCTGTGTGATCCCATGAGCTGAAACGGCCATGGAAAGATCAAGGAGACTGTTACCTGCTATGTGGGAAGCAGGCAAGACCAAAGACAGTAAGAATATGATAACCAAGGTGACAAATGTCTTGAAGGGTCAGTCTGTGGGCCCACACTTGGAAATTCAGACCATTCAGAAGTTACAAGAAAAACTGTTTGAAAACAGCGAGCCTGTGAGGCGGGTCCAGAGGAATGCATGCACTTAGTGAAGAGAGAACAAGAGCAGAAAGAAAGTGAAAAACCCTGGATAGAGAGGCCTACAGAGGGAGAAAGAGAAGAAGGAAAGAATGGTGACACAAATGGTGAAGGATGAAGGAGGTGAAGGAGAATAAAAGAGAGGAGAGGAAGGTCAGAGGCACCAACAGTTACACAGAAGGAGATTGGGAAGCCTTGGCGTGGAGGGATAAAAGGAGGGACAGACAGACGAAAGTGGAGAAGGACCAAAATCTAAGATCTCCCGAGGAGGACGAGGGTCAGAGAAAAGTAGGAGGGTGGAAAGGAGAGGTTGCAGGAGGGTGAGATAAGGGAAGATTGTTTTGAGGTGGCAGGAGGAAAGAGAGACGTGAAACAGAGGGAATGGAGGTAGACAAGAAGAAAGCCACACCAAGTGAGAGAGAGAGGAGGAAGAAATGTGGAGAGAGGAAAGGAGGCTGATACCAAGAGACTGGCCCATAAACAACTGAGAAGAAGTGAGAGTGAAGGAGAGGTCGGAGGAAGAGGAGAAAGAAGGTGACAAGTTAAAAGGGGAGGGAAGAAGGTGAGGACGGTTCCAGGCCAGGGTTCGTCTGCCTGATAAGACTCCTAAGTTACCATGGAGTGCCTACTGAGACTGTGGTAGAATCTGCCAACGGCTGTGACAGAGTCTGAAAAGGGCACTGTGGTACCCTTGCCCCATCATTCACAGACTTACAGTGACTGTGTGTGGCTTTGGAAACCCATATAAATCGCTGCGGGTCCACTCGAACCCTGATAGGCGGAAGAGACGACCTGGAAAATGCAACAGCTTGAACATAAAATGACCCGGTGGCTATTCAGCCAAGACAAGCAGGAGGTACAGAGGTCACTTGAACCCCCGCAGTCTGTGAGTGACTTTCATTTGACTGCCAGGAAGAGGAGCGCAATGGCAGAGAGGGAATGGCAGATGAACTACACTACTTAAATAATCTGCAATTGCTTATCTCTTGTTTCTTGTATTGTTCCCCCATCTTGCAACCAGTCCAACTTATCCTATGATCAGTTGTCTGTTGATACCTCGACTGTTACAGGAGAAGAAGGAAATAAAGACAGTGAAAGTAACGCGGGAAGATCAAAGGAAAGGAAAGGAAGGCGTGAAGGGGGGTGAAACAGAATAATAAAAGAGACAGAAGGGACCAAAAAGGAATGAGGGCAGGAAGGTAGAAGATCCAGAATAGCTGAAGGGGAGTTGGTTGGAATAAACACATTAGAACTGGAAGAGTATGCACAAAAAGGAAAGGAAAAGTGGAGAAGGGTCAAAGACAAGAGACATTTAAGAAAGGGAACAGTAGGAGAGAGGAAGAGGAAGGGAAGACCAAGGTGAAGGGAACCAAAAAGTATTGTGAAAGCCAGAAAAATCAGAAGTAGCGAAGTTTCAAAAAGAAGCATGTGAGCAAAGGGAAGAGGAAAGAAGGAGGGAAGGAGAAGAGATTGGCATAGTGTCATGCCACGGGACTCGAGACAGGTTTCAAGAATTCCACGATTCGCCAAGAGTCTTGCTTAACCTAATGTAGTATGGAAATACGGCAAAAGACTCCTGCGTTTCCAACCCGATTCATACAGAAGGGCTTGGAAGTTACCTTGGCAACAGTGGAAGCCGTTGTCAAGGGGAGGGAGACGGCGTTCAGGAAGCAAACACTAGTCACATGACTTGTTCTTCTTAAGCTCCGCCCTGTTCGAAGATCAGTGCTTCTGATTGAGCCTTTTTGGTATTCTGCTTCGATCTGTGCCTTTTTTGTGATTTCTGCTAACGTTTTTCGGACCTGCATTTGGATTCCCCTAGTCTGTCTTGGTACCTGGAACTTCTGGTTTTTCGACGTACGGCACTCGTCCCTGGACTCTCTACTTGCCTGCTCCTTGGTTCTGTCGCCGCCCGCCTGTGTTTTTGATTCGGACTGGTATTTGACTTGCTGTTCTTGTCCCCTTGGTTTTTGACGCCTATATGGATTTCAGGTTTTTCCTCGTTTGAGTTCCTTTCTTGTGTACTCACTTTTTGTTACTTCCACGTATTTTGTACCGATAACTTTCTCAACCCTTGCTTCCTTGCGGGATAGGAGTGTTTCAGCCTCAGCTGCACCGCGGGATAGTATCAGCCTCCGCTGCATCGTGGGAATAGGAGTTCTCAGCCTCAGCTGCACCGCGGGATCCTGCCAGCCTCCGCTGCTACGTGGGAGTGTTGTGTTTTCCATCCTGGCCACCCCGTAGGCTTCTTTGAAGACCCAGACCCGGACTCAGTCTCAGCTGCACCGTGGGAGAGATCTAGTGGAACCATTGCGGTACGGTAACTTGTGCTTCATTTCTGTTTACTTTTTGGTTCAGGGAAGTGGGTCACTCCAAACCATACGGGTTAGATAGGAACTTTTCTCTCACGTTTGGCTATCCAAGGGATATTATTACCTCCTCATACTATTTATCTAACATAGGGGTTTAGGCTATTATTTGTATCATTGATCCCTCAGTCTATTCTGTTCTCATGCAGTGGTTTCTGTTACAGGAAATTCCACGACTACTGACTAGAGTCCTTGTCCTAATAATTCTGGGTCTTGCCACTAACCTCACAGGTTAGTGTAATAGATATCTTGCTCGAATTTTGTTATAAATATTCAGGTTATTAATTACTGTATCTTTCTTCACAGCCACGAGGTCTCCAAGGATTCCAGTCTTTCGATTATAGGGGGGTGCTCTTAGAACATAAACCAGGAGATTCTCGGAAAGAAAAGCAAGTCTATGCCAATATCTATTCTGAATTATTTTATAAAATTAAGAAAGTCATCCTTAGACATTGGAAGAACATACAGAATGGTCCATCCCGTCTTGAAAAGTCCTTTGCTTTTAAGTGAAGTTGTAATCTACTTGATCACCCTGTTGTACACCAACTTAATCAAACCAACACCTACTTGTCAGTCCACTCTGACTGAACTCTAGGGTTTACTGCCCTCATCGGCCCTGCTGTAATTGTTCTGTTTTCAGATTTACTGGACATACCAAAGAGCGAGATTTAGGCCTCCTGTGCTTTTCGAAAAAAAGGCAATTTAGCAACTGTAACTCACAAAAAACAATTCACGTGATCCTTTGCCTTTGCAACCTCCGATACATAGGCAGAACTCTCAGAGTGATTAATAAACATCCTATTGAACATCCGGGCTGCAGTTGCAATACAGAATATATAGATGCCTTTAGTCAATCACTGCATCAATGCTGCACACTCTGAAGATGACATGAGAGTTCTCTGGTGAGTGCGTCTGAACAGGGTGTTTTGCCCCCTTTCTTGTCATGAGGTTTTCCACATTTGTAAACATTGTTCACATTCTCTATGTTCGGTTTATTCTTACCACCCGCTTTTCCCTCCCATTCTTACATAGACTCCCATCATAAAAAGGAACTCCCAGCACACCTGCAAAACTGGTGAGTTTTCCTTTTATTTTGCCCGTATGTCTTGCCCATTGTGACATGCAATGTAAAAAAATACGTTACTGTGGGGTTGTTGATAGATTGACCTCCCTATTTCTTTCCTGGTTTCTTTAACTCCCCTTTAAAAAGTAAGAGGGCATCTAAACAGAGGGCACTCTTTTTTTAAAAGTATGGCTGTGTCCCACTAGATTTCTCCTTCTACTAGTCCTTTTTACTTCATCATTATTTAAGTCCCCTCTTTTTTAGACGTCACCATGGCCACTTCCACCCTCTGTAGAAGGACACTTACCAGCCATGGTTCTAAAACATGTTAGTGTCATGTCATACACGATAAAGGAAGACTCATTGTATCGAGAGTGTATTGGTGCCTTGTTGAAAAATGCACTGAATGTATACATTTGAATTAACTTTATATGAATGACTGATGTCATCTGTTTGTCATTTGTGATACTTGTGCTCTTCTTGGTTTTCACTGTTGTACCTGTGTGTTAATTGTTTTTATATCACAATCGCACATTGGTGGTCCTAAGATATTTTTATTATCCGACAAAAAAGAGATTTATTTTTAAAAAATCCATGAAAGGACTAAAATTCTGACTAACCTCTTTGTATAGTGTGTGCAGACTATATTGAAATGCGAATTCCTCACTCATTTTGATGTTGCATACCTCCCTGACAAGGGCTTCTTGTGTTTTAGAATTGTTAACTCCTGGTATGCCCTTGTTCTCTGTGCCGAGAGAGACACGGCTTCCCCTCACTGATGAAGGCCGACAAGGCAGGAACATGGACTGGCTGTTGGTACTCTTGTTGAGAGGATAATTGCCATTTCAGTACCAGACTGTCTTTATGGCAGAACCGGACTGATATGCAAATGGGTACTTCTCCTCTGGGAAAGGTATAGTGAGATAAAGCATGGTGGTAGATCCTGCTGTGTGGGACCATCCCAGAGAACAGGTTATTTGGCCATGTTCATGTTCTCAGCAGAGGGGCTCCCCCAACCCTGGCCTGCCTGAATTGGACATGGGGTGCTCTGCTTGCCTTTTGTGACCTGTAGTACTGACACTGTGAGGGGTAAGGCCTTCTATAAATCCCAGAGTTCAAGGAATGGCAACTAGACTGGATTTCCTACTCCCACATGGCATTGGGACAAATAAGAGTTCTGCCACATGCGAAGAAGTGTATCGGAATTGACCTAATTATAAATACAGGATGTGTCTCCACAGCTGGCACATTATTTTGGGTGCAAATGTAATGTGATGGCACCACCTACTATACCTTTTGCTTTTGTTCTGTAGCACAAACACCACTACACCACTATTTATTTTTTGTTATTGTGTTAGTTTTTTACAAAACGTTTGCAAAAATACTCTCACGATTCCTTCCTCCATCATCAAAACAAGTAACATCAAAGTTTCTATTAATTATAAAACAACCAAGAACATGACATAAAGCAAATATGACAAGGGCCCGTCACTTTCATTTTAGTCTCCATTTGGACGTCACCACTTTTGTCCTTTCACCAATATCCTGTCTAGGTAGTCTATAACTGCACAGGTCAGCATATAATTGTTCCCCGACAATAAGGCAGACCACCGGTCATCCATATTTCTATTTGCCGGAGCAAATTTCACTAGAGCCACAGTTCTTTCTGCTTTTAAAACCGAGCATTCAGCAACCAGGTGCATCAGCTATTCCACTTGTTGACTGCAAAACCGACAACAGTTGTCTGCGGTATTTGGCTCATGTTTTAAGAAGAGCATCTCTTTGGTGTATAACTGGTTTAAGCGCAACCACAGAAACTGGTCACAGTGATATCTTGACGGGAATAGTTGTAAATACCTCGGAATCTGGTTCACTGTGCGGGCTTCTCTGATTTGTGGTAGACTGGATTTCAAATTCGCTCTATTGTCAAGGGTCGTAATCCAGTCACAATTCCTCATCTTTTTCTTTACTGCACATGGGTTGTCAAGTAGCAGTTCAAGAGAAGCACCCACGTGATCAAGATGCTTTAGAATTTTTGTGGACCAATCTTTTAACAAGCCATGATAGGGTTTGGCTGTTGTTGCCTTCAGTATCACATATGGATGAGCAGAGTTAGACATTGGGCCTCATTACGAGTCCAGCGGTAACCATGCTGGAAAAACAGGCAGGCTGCCGCCGGGCCCGAAATACCATTCCGCCTCCGTGATTGCCGGAATCACCGCGGCATTACAACCCCGGTGACCCGGTAATTCCGGAGGCGGAATTCCGTAAATCCCTATTCCCATGGAGTCCCTGATGGGAACAATGGAAACACTGGTTCCGTCTATGACAGAGCCAGTGTTTCCATTTCCGCCTGCAGGCGGGTGGCGTTACTCCCGCCAGGTCAGACCTGGCAGGAGTGACACCTCCCGCCTGCAGAACTCGGAATCAGCCGGTCCGGAAACAACGGTGGCGGCAGATTTACCACCACCGTTCTTTCTGGACTGGCAGGGTCATAATGAGGTCCATTGTAATTTTTCTGAATAGGAGAAAGATTTCCATAGGACTGACAACCCAAGAGACTGTAGCCCCAACCCATATTAAATCGTAGAAATTGAAACATTTTGCGATAATCTTAAAACTTTCCTCCAATACTGCCCTTCTAACAAATTCCATAAAGTATTGTTTATGTTAAATCCGGATTCAGTTCCAAAGTGATTGCAGCAACCACTTTTTGCGGGTAGAACATAATTGCTGGCATAAGAGTAAATTTGCCAAATTCACAGTGTAGGTTGGCACCTTGTAATGATAAGTTAATCATTTTGGATTTCAAATCTTCTGTCCATTCACATTCTCTTATTGATTTATCAAATAAGATTCTGAGGTATCTAATTTTTTCAGTTCTTCTCACTTGTTTCCCAGCTGTGTACCATCTGACATTTCTACCTCTGTTACCTAGCTGAGAACCAAAGACAACAATCTTAGATTTCTCAACGTTAATCTTCATACTGTTGGTCTGCAAATAGGTTTCCAATGTAAGCGTTGTAGGCCTATTTGTGTAGTGTCTGCCAATAAAACGTCATCAGCATATGTTACCCAGCCGATGTGGTGCCATTGATTTTTGGTGGAAAGCTGTTACATTCGGAAAGGGCTTCAGGCAGATCTGCGATATATAATTAGAAAATTAATGCCGCCAACGGGCAGTCTTGCTTGACACCTCTTTCAGTCACAATACTTTCAGACAGTTCACCATTGGCATTCAGTCTGACTCTAATCAATGTTTTCGAATGCAGTTGGATGAGGATTTGCAGTAAGTCTGGTGGGCATTTCCATTTTACTATTCTTTTCCACAGGGTCGCTCTATTGATCCTGTCGAAAGCCTGACGCAAATCCACAAATGCCAGGAAGAGAGTTTTGTTGTTTTTCATAGCATCTAGTTTTAGAAGATTTAACAATGCAAGATTTTACTCCACACCTACACCTCTAGTGAAGCCGGTCTGTCTATCATCAATTATATCGGCCTCCATTGCCCATTTTGTCAGTCTTTTCTGCAAGAATGAAGCAAATATTTTCCCAATTACATCTAACAAGGCAATCGGACGGTAGTTGGATGGATCTGCCCTATTGCCTTTTTTAAATATGGGCACAACTACCGCTAATTGCCAAGAAGACGGGATTTTCTTTGTCACAGCAATTTTCTTGAATAGGGTTTCAATGAAGGCGGCCCACTAGACTTTGTTCTTCTTTAACACCAGGTTCGTAAGGCCATCAGAACCTGCAGCTCCAGAGTTTTTCAACTTGGAAATCGCCTCCCCTATGTCAACCCTATTGTAGTCCATGTTCCAGGCAACAACTGGTCCTGTGCTCTGCTCAAGATCTTGAGGGGTGAGAGCTTTGAAAACCTTCGAGAAATGATTGACCCAATAATTTGCACTAACTCCAACTATCATGTTGGCAGTCTGATTTAAGGATCCAGCGTTTTTTATAGCCCAGGTCTCGGCTCTTCCGGGCACATATCACTTTTAGCATTACTTCTGCTTGTTCTTGTTCGCGGAAATGCTTGAATGTGATTAGCCAATTTATATATTGTTGTTGTCGCTTTCTTTTCTTTGCCAGAAACACAACTGACGAACAACCCTTCTTGAGTGACTTCAAATCATCTTGCAACTTTTTCTTTTCCTCCCTTATTTTATGACTAAATGGATGTTTGTTTTTCCATTGGTCCATCCTAAACCCACTTCTTGAAGATGTAAATTGGGCCAAAAGTGGAGGATACTCAGCTGATCTTTCACCACCTGAGTTATCATTGCCCAATTTCGATGTTAACTCAATTATCTTTGTTTTATGGGAGTCGTTTTTATGCCAGGTGGGACGTGCTGGTATGTCTCCAATTATTTGCCCATTGAGCATATCACAGTTCCTATTAATTAGTTCATCAAGCCATTGTTTCCCTCGACCGGCTTTGGGATCTTGATTTAGCTTTTTAATATTTCCCCTTGCATCGACCCACGAATAATTCAAATCGCCACATATAATGATGAAGAAATTCTGATAGTCGAGCATGAATTCGTCCATTATTCTGATTACTAATGTTATGAAATTAGTTCACACAATTTTAGCAGGATTCCCTTAGCAGGATTCCAATATGCGTTCACCAACAATAGGAACTCTCTTGCCTTGTCCCATCATGCAATATTTGAATAATAGTTCCTTGGACAAATGAGTTAGGATAAAATGACTTCAAGACTGACCAACCTGGCTTATTTTTGACCAATGTTAATAGCCCAGAGAAGGGGCGACCGAATGTATTTTTTAGTGCTGGATTTAAAAATAGGGAATAACCTTCGCACACTGGTGCAGTAGTCATCCAAGTTTCTTGTAAACAGATCAGAGTGTGATTTCCTTTCTTTAACTCATTGTCCTGGAATAAATGGATAAAACCTTGCATGTTCCACAAAATTAAGGAACACTCCTTGAATTGAATTGGAGGGGGCAGCTAGTACTGCTTCGAAGTGGTTCCACTCGCAGCTGTTGGGTGAAAAATTCCTTTCATGTTGGATTCTCTTAGACACACAGTCCTCTCTTCCTCTCTCAAAGTGTTCCTGCAGAGAGCGTCTTCTGATTTTGTTGGCTGAGAGCCGACTGACTCTCGGAGACTTGTCTGCATTTGTTTTAATTGGAATCGTTTTACCTGAAGCTGTGAAGTCGCTTATCTCGTAGCCAAATGTTAGTAGCTCATTTTTGGCTCCTCTTAGTGTGTTTGCTACCAAATGAGAATTAACATGTAGCAATACCCAGTCCTAACGTTGTTCGGACATATACTCGACTATGTCAGTGTCATCGGATTTCGTTTGGCGACTTCAAACCTTCGACCAAGAGGAGTTTTAACGTCACTCTCTTGGAGGCTTCCATCTGCATTCGCTTGCCCAGGACTATTAACAATTACCCCATTCAAGGGTAAAACTGTAACGCATGCTTCATCTTTGCCGTTAATCAAATAGGTAGAGAGGTTTGCAAGATCCTCTGAAGTGAAAGATTCTCTCTCGTCCATGTCATCGGCGTCAATTCTCAAGCGTTTATTATGGTGACTGCTCGTGTCTGAGGTTTTTTCCATCACGCATCTACTATGGCTTTGTGTGTTGAATTTGTGACCTGTACGTCTAAATTGGTGGTGGAGTTGTTAAATTCCTAAGAAAAATAATTCCTAATAAACTTCTTTGCGGTATTGGACATGAGCTTCCGACCAATGCCTACTGTGACTGCTGGAATTTTAACTATCTCCTTTGGTTTCATTTTGGCATTGCTTTTACCTGTCAGTTTTCTTTGGGTAAATGAAAATCCCAAAAGTAGCAATTTTAGGAACAGTTGTTGAAACAGCTACAGGTGTTGGGACAGACTGGATTCCTCTTGAGGCCAGACTTGCGGTGTTGGGGTTTCGCAGCGCCACTAATCCATATGGGATTGAGAAGGGGTTGCTAGTTTTCGCTTGCTCAACGGTGCTAATTGTGGTTGTCGAAGGCTTAGGGTCGTTTGAATTGTCAGCTACTTGGACAGCCATTATGGATGCTGTATCGAGGGGGCTGCGACTTTCTGCCCCCGTTTATTGTTTTGGCAAACCTTGATGTTTTTTCTAAGTCGCTCGTCCAATCAAAGCTATTGACAACACTTCCCCTTGAATATTGGGTAGGGGAATTGAAACAGACTCGTAGAATTTTTGACATTCACACCTGCAGGCAACAGCGATTGACGCTGAATTTTGCACATTATGTCTCATCCATTTTGTGCATTCCAGGACGGCTTCCATGAGCACTGTTTTTTGGACTATCTCGTCCCTCGCTATATCACTTAGTCGCAATTGCCATTTAAATGAGGTTTCCGCATCATGATCGAGTCTCTTATGAGTATGATCTGATAACGCTTCCAAGGCATTGACCTTAGAATTTATCAGTGCCAACAGAGTGCTCTGGGCTTTCATTGAGTCATGTAGAGATTCGTATGACTTCACAAACGGTGTCAGTCAATGTGGCGGCCATGACGTTGTTGTGAATTTGTAGGCCCGCAGCCACTGACAAATGGGTTTATTTGCTTGCTCTTTTTCAGCGTCAAGTTGAAGCTGCGTTTTTTGGAGAGTTGGTTGAATTTTCAATGTTTAAACACTTTTCACCATGCAGCCTATCGATGTTCTTCACTGCTTCCTCTCTTGTAAGGTGTGGCAACATCTTTTTGTTCGTATATGAGGAAAATGACCTTTTCCCTACTATTGGAGTACTGGCTAACTCAGCTGACTCTTGAATGGAGTTTACAATGTGTGTGTTTCAGTTTCTGAACTTGTAGGAATTGTCAAAAAAGAGCGATGTCCGACATTGGCAGTATCTTCGTCTTCATTTCTAGAGGAGGAAGGGTGGCAAGGTCCTACCACTGTCTTCTTTAAGTTCAATAGCAAGCCTTGCTTCACGGGCCGCAACATCAGCAAAAGGTATCTGCAGCGACATTGCTTCATTATCTGCTTTGTCAGTATCAGCGGCAGCCAGAGGATGATGAACGCCAGACGGTTTTGTAGTAATATGGCCACCCCGTTTGCACTCGGATCTCATTATGATCCTGCCCAAGAGCCTTTGGCTGTATCACAGTTTCCTTCTGCTTATCACATGTATCGTCATCTGGCGTGTTACTGGTATGCGCTGTAACCTTTCCACTCATACATTTAGCCGCCAACACACCACCTCTTGCAGATTTGGCGTCTTGCGCTTCAGGATGGGTGTCATTCTTTTCCATTAAACTGCCAGGACGAGGCAATAATTCAATCACCTTACTTTTAACTTCAACTTCAACTTCGCTCGTTGCGTCAGTTATTGCAATGTCTGAGTTTCCCCTACACTGTGTGCTGGATCGCGTGTCAGGACCATTATACTCATGGGGAAGGAGAGGCAGTTTGTCGGCGCTCTTACTTATTTCTAATAGCTCGAGGTCAGTGATCTCCATCCACCTATCAACCGTTCCATCGAGGAATTCAATTGCAAGCCCCATTGGGTTTAAAGAGCGTTTAGATGAACTGTAGGGTGATCTATGAAGGCAAGGCGTAAACTGTTTCAACATATTTTATGCTACTTTTTTATGATCCGAGAACTTGGAAAATTAGTGTCATTGGGCCTCATTACACGGTAGGCGGAGCTATTAGCGCCATGGTTCATGCCGGTAAAATACCAGCATCGCCTTGGTGGAAAGGGGAATTACCGCCCCATTCCAAGGTTGGCGGGCGGTAATTCCCCCTTCCATCATTGCCCTTCCCCATTCCCATTTTTGCCCCATAGGGCATAATGGGAATGGGGAAGGCGCTAATTACGGTACCGCATAATTAGCTCCCTAGGTCCCTTTGCGGGTTGGTTTTTAACGCCTGCAAAAAGCAGGCGTTAAAATCCCCAACCCGCAAAGGGACCTCGTAGTAAGGCGGTAAGGATTTACCGGTACCGGTAAAATACCGGTACCGGTAAACCCTTACCGCCTACCGTGTAATGAGGCCCATGTATTTCCCTATTTTTATGTTGCTGGCTTTATTGATCATCCAGTACAATGTGCGAAGGTTGCATTGTATCAATAAAGACAGGGTGTGGAGGCTGCAACATTGCAGGATGTGGGTGTTTTGAGGAATGCAGAACAATATGTATCTTGTTCTCCTGGCATCAACAAAGGATAGGTGTGAGAGATAGCTGCAGAACTTTCTCTCTACAAGCAGAGGAATAAGAGATGGGCCTGATATAGTACAGAATGAGGAGGGGGTTCCTGAAGTAGAAATAACACACACATACGGTGGTGCAGTAAAAACTGCAGTAGAACTTAAGCAACTCCATTACCTTTGCATTACCGCACCACCATGCTACAACTTTGGTGGTGAAGTGGAGGATTTTCCTCCAGCCAAAAGCTGGAGGAAAATCTGCCACCTTACCACCAAAAAATCAACAAAATCAGTGCAATTACCGGCCATGGTAATTCCGGTGAAATACTCCTGGAGTCCTATGGACTCCTATAAATGGAGACTAACACTGCCTTCCACCACTTGCAATCCGTCAGTAATTCCACAGGAGCAAGCAGCAGCAACGGTACATATGTTTGGTGATATTCTGACAGATTTACCACTGAAATACCAACAGACTTGTAATGAGGTCCAATGTCAGCGGTTACAGAACTATACATTCTCCTCGGCATTAACACTATACATTGGAAGGGCAAGACATGCTATTAAGATTCACTCAGGAATGTCACCCCTTAGTCAAGAGGCTTAATAATTTGGTACCGAATCACAGTTTGACTGGCAAGAAAAAGCCAGATAAACATGCATGAGAATAACGTATCTCCTCTGCTGTGCAGTTGCATTGACCGGCTGACTTTTGCCTTCCATTTGATACACACATTACTCAATTAACAGCACCACAACATGTACCGAGAAAGTACCATTACCTGCCTAAAATCCCTTGCGGATATCATAGAAGATCTGACTGGAACTCTGAAACAGCAGACATGCCCCCCTAGCATTAAAATGCCGTCTTCTTCAAAAGTCATCCACTGCCGGGGAATACATGATACCTCACAACCAAGAGGGCCTTGTCTGCTACAGGAGTGTCAGGCCAAGAAATTGTCAATCAGTGACATAAGTCTGCTCAAGAAAAGCAAACCTTAGAAACGCTGTCCCTGCTTCCAAACGAAATGGTTAGACCCGAGGCCACGTTGTGCTCTAGCTCTCTTTATTTCTTTTATTTGTACTTGTACAAGTCGAAATTTAGTTAATGCTGACCATCCGCAGAGTCCCAAAGAAATGGGAAGTGCGTTCCTACCAGCGCCTTGCACTTACACAAATACAACACCCTGGCACAGCAGTTTCTAGGCTGCAAGAAACCTCTCACCTAACATGAAGGTAACCCAACAATGTGCGCAAATGGGCATATTATATCTAGCATGTATATAGTGCTATGTCATACTCCATGGATGTTTTGCAGGATGAGCGAGAACAATTTCCCAGCTGTTCTTTGGAGGGTTGGTAGTGAATGAGATTGGGTCGATTGTGGGTCCAGGTTCAAAATGAGGGGGGTTTGGGTGATCCCTGCACCACTCACTATCACAATCATGTTATGTTGCACACACGGCAAAAAAAACAGAACTTTGTTTTAGGTGAGCATAGGCAATTTTAACTCAATTGAGGTCGAATTTAGTACATCTTTGGTGATTTTGTGTAACATTTTTTGGAAAAGTGTTTTTACTTTGAAATATAGCTGACTGGTTTCACGCTTGGTGTGCTTTCTCAAAGCCGTTACATTGGGTTTTATCAGTCATTTGTGTCTCACCTGTGAACTTACATAGTATTCAAGAAATTATAGTGAATTCAGAATTGTATTAAGAATAAACAGCGAAAAATCTAATGAAAAAATAGAGATTTCGCTAAACTTAAAACATTTTGCAACACAGTTATTCTGTATCTTTCAAAGCTTCAGGTAGAACAATTTACAAAAGAAGTACAATGTTGAGTACATAAACTAGAAAACTCGATTTTGTGTGATACGTTATCATTCATGTGTTTAAGTAAGTTGCATTAAAATGTATTTCTTCTGATTTGAGGACATCAAGTTATTGTCTTACATTTATTTATGATTTTAGCATATAGGGTATTGGGACCATCAAGTAGTAATATAGGGAGTGTGTTACTTCAAGGCTTTACTCTAATGTGCTACGTGAATATCAACAACTTACCCTTACGCAGGGCCAGCCCTAGGATTTGCGGGGCCCTGGGCAGCAAATTATGTGTGGACCCCAGAGTGGTTGCTAAGGGGGAGGTGGGGGGGCTTAGGGAGCTATAGCCCCGATTCCTGACAGTCCTGACATTAGTGTAGCCCCAGATCTTTTCCAGACTTAGCAACACCCCTGGTGGACCCCCTAATTTGCATAAATAGTGACAGCAGTGATATCACAGAACTAGTCTTCAGTACGCAAAGGTATTAGCGGAGCTAAATCAGAGACATGCACCAATCTTTCAGGTTGTACAGTGGATCGGAAAGGACATGTAAGGAATAATCTTGCTTAATCGTGGTGATGTTTTAGATATATTTTGGTTGTTGTAAATTATCATTAAATAATTATTAAATCCTGGAGGCCCAGGATGCCTGCCATCGTCCCTCCTAGAGTGGCTGCTGCATTTCTGAGTGGAAAGGTCATTGTGGGGGCCACAGACTTAGTTTATACCCTACCTTTACCCATTGCTAATTACATCCGGTTGGGTGTGACGTCACTATGTGTCGTCGGCAGACCAATGTTTATGTGGTGACAGTCTCGTGCTTAGTTCCATGACGTCCATATTGTTCTCAGCACAGTGTCATTTGGTTATGTGATGCTTTATTGTAAAAACTGAAATAATTTTTTTAAGTAGGGCTGCTGCCATGCATTGAGAGGATGGAAGGAGGGTTTGATGAAATAAAAATGAGTCTACACCAGTGAAATATGAGAATTGGTAACACTATTTTAAAGTGCTGTTTGGTGGAGTTAGTCTCTGATGCCCTGTGCTTAAGGGGAAATGAAAGTGATTTGAGGATTATAATAAATGTAAAAGAAAGAGGGAATCTATCTAGAGGGCACTAAGTGCACTGGTACAGTCCTTGGGGTTCTGTGGTGTATGAGGGTCCAGTGGTGTCAGATTGAGTGGGCTTTGGGTAGGAATAGACTGAAGGAAAGGGGGATGTTACATCTATGTGGATAAACTATAAACAGTAGGAGTTCTTCCATATCATTACATTTGTAATAATATTTCCCAATATATTGTGGCATTTGCAAGTGCTTAATATGCTGAAGGTTTCTAATTCGTGTGTGTTAGGAAAGATTCCCATTTATGTGTAATTTTCCGTCCAATTGTGTACCCTCCGACTCCACTGGGCTTTCCCTCACTTTGTTATGGGGAAACTGACATGCCCTTAAAGACAGTCAGTATTTCCCTTAGTCCTTCCCAATGTTGCAACTTTTCTGCAACATGTTACAAGTGCACAATGTGCCTCATTACATGTTTGGAGGTTGCCTTGTCGGTAACAGCGGCAAGGCTACCTCCATACCGGCATGAAAGTCTGGCACCCGCGAATGGCCAATTACTGGGGTATTCCAACCACGCTGGACCCTGGGAATTGCCCTTTTGCGGGTGCCGGTGCCAGTAGATTCCCATTTCAGCCCCATAGGGCTCAATGGGAATGGGGATGCCTGTAGCACCAGCACCGTTCATAACTGTGCCGGTGCTATAGGCATGCTGTGCTCACGGGTCCTTTCATTCCGCCAGGGCAGAACTGGCGGAATGAAAGGCACCCGCGGCACAACTCGGAGTTTGCCGTTCCGGTAACAACGGTACCAGCAAGCATACCGGTACAGTTGTTACCAGACCGGCAACCTCGTAATGAGGCCCAATGTACCTCACAGTACAGTGCACTTGGGTCTTCCTTTCATTTCCAAATGCCCTAGACTCCCTCAAAGGAATTTTTAGGAGAAGTGCAGATGTGCCTTGGACAGGGCTGGTGGCAGCTTATTTTTTCACATGTTTTTAGCTCTTTCTTGCCATGCAAACCGCGTTTACCGCAGTTGGCACAGGAAGGTGGCCTGGCTCCAAAATGGCCATGCCACTAGGTTCTTTGTCCTGTCCTTTGGCCATCTTGCCCCTTTGCCTTCCCCAGGTCGAACCGACCCAGGCCAGTCCTTATTTGGGCATGCATTCTCCTGCGAAACGCCAAGCTGTCACAAGCTTCTGCATGCCTGGTCTGTGTACTTCCAGGATGTGGCTGGACTGTCTAGTTCCAATGCACATTCTGGGTGCCAGAGATTCTGGTGTCCTGTGAATGACTGGGACCACAAAGGCCCGTGATTGGTCCACGTCTGGTGTGCCTGTATGTGAGCAGATCTCCCGTTGGGTCATCTTTGTTTTGGAGATTCTGGATAAGAGCTGGCCCCAAACTCCCACACCAGGTCAATCTCTGGAGTTCGCTCTGAACCTAGGATAGGATCCAAGTATCCTGAAACTAAGAAGCCGACTCGAGGAACCGCTCGCGAATCGCTGGAAAGTTTGGCACCCTGAGCCTGCTGTTGTCCCGCTGGACCGCTCTACATCTGATCCAACTAGAAGGACTGCGAAGATGCTTCGACCCATTGGTATAGTGGGACCAACTACTGTCAGCACCTTCGTCAAACCCTGCAAGTAAGCCTTCTCGGAAGTGTCACTGGGCCAACCAGTGGGCTGACCAGCTTGCGCAGGACCTTTGCTCTGACACTGCCGCAGTTTCGAGGAGACCCTTGAAACTTGGTATATCGCAAGCTCTGTGTTCACAGCACTCTCAAACAGAATTTCGTACACTTCATATTCGTAGGTGTGGAATGAAGAGACGGCGTCCAAACCGGAGTACACACGGTTAACGTGTCGCCCAGCCGTGGTGACGAACTTTGCAGGTGCCTTGCTGCTGTGCCCCCCTGTGCCCTGAATACTGCTACAGTGAAATTGGCCGGATCCATTCACCAGGAGCGGAGAAATCGCCACTGTCTCGCTGTAACTTTGCTGCTGAAAGCCACAGCGCCGCACCACTACCACATTTGAACCTGCAACCGAAGTTGACTTGATGGCCGAAGTTTGGTCTGGAGTGCACCGGGGGTCGGTGAGTACCTGCAACCCTTACCGATGGCCCCTTGTGCATTCATCCACTTTTACGCACAAGTGTGCCCTGAGGGACACTCACCTTTCTACAGGTAGCCTGTGCTACCGCCCCATACCCTCCATGAATAGTGGGAACTTATTCTCCATTGTGTCACCCACTTCCTGAGCTGCTACAGCCCCTGCAAGAGACCCTGTTTTCACCCTTCTGCACTATCGCATGCACCAGCATTTGAAAGTACATTGAGCGCTAAGCTCCTCTTTTCGTAGGGACTGGACTGTCTCTCAGTTAGGGTAAATTTAATGAAGAAATGCCTAAAGACTATTTGCACAACTTGTTTCCTTCCCTTTAAGGTTGTGGACCCATTCTGTGCTTTTAACCCTTTAGGCCACTTGGTATTATATATATGTGTTATAGTAGTGTTGTATTGGTTTCATGTATTACTATTGAATAATTGCTTTGTGTTGAAGTTCAAAGTCCTTGAATAAATGTACATGTATTCTTAATATATATACACCTGACTGGGATTGATTCGTAATGTCCTTTACTCTGTGTGCTCATTGAGGTCTTTCAGTCACCCTCACCCCTCCCCCTCCAGAGACCTAGTTTTGACCGCCACCAATGCTACCTTGATTGGTCTGGCTTGTCCAGAAGGTTACCCTATTCCAAGAAACTCAGCTGACCTTCTGAACCTCTGCCCACCAGTTCAGAGTTCAGAAATCCATCTCAACAGTGTGCATTGGATGTATATAATGGCTAGATGCCACAGAGTCAAATTTCTTTAAAATATACTGATCGAGTGCCATGATTTGGCATAATTTTGTAATTCGCATGCCTCTTTGATATCTGTGCCTCTTTAAACATGGCTGTATGATCTCTTAAATGGTAACCTGAAGAGAAACATGCTATTACATAAGCAAATATTTTGTCAGATGTTGAAACCACTTTCTACATTGTAAATATGTACATCTAATGTTGATGCACAGTTTATCATGACATGTTTGAAATTGCAGGTATAATTTTGTAAATTTCATATCTTCACTAACTTGGACCTCAATGTATGATCTTTTTTTAAAAGGTTACCTGGCAGGAAACGTGCTACTATGAAAATATATACTTTGTCATATGTCGAACCAGCTTTCTACATTGCACATATGCACATTTTATGTTGGTTAACAGTTCCTTATTGATAATTTTAAATTCAAGGGGTCTTCGTTGGATATTGATGAACATATTACATCAATATGGTGTTAATATGTCACAGGAAAACAGACATGGCGTTGTCCAAATTCAGGCCACGTTCCATGGTTTGCAAATCTATTTGGCTTCTGTTTGTCTTAATTTGCATTCCCCATCCCTGCTCTTTCATTGGCAGGGACATGTTCCAAGGTACCCTGGTACCCTGCTCAAATGATGACACGAGAAACTTGAGGGATGCAGAGGAAGTTTGTCCATGGCATCTCCAGCCATAATCCTGAAACTTATGAAAAGATTGAAATCCCTGAAGATTCTATCAGTAACCACACTAGCAAGCTAGATTCAGCTTCGATGCTTTGTCACAACAGATTTGTTTGTTGAAGAGGTTTGTTTTGGAGCAGAGGTGTTTCATTGTGTACAGTGAGTTTGTTCATATTTTATGACATTAGGTTAAAAGATACTTGAGAGTCTATCTTGACATGTCTCAATACTGCAACACTGTTAGTGGTCCCAGTGGCGTACCACAAACGTGGGGGCCCCCCTGCAAGCCCTGTTGAGGCCCCCCTTGCAGACTGCCCCCTACTGGGCATGGGCAGCATGGGGCCCTCTGCACTGTGGGGGCTGCGGGGGTACCCGTTACGCTAGTGAGAGGTCCCTGACGAAGGTCCGAGAATGATGTTTGAGGGACCGAAGCACTTAGGGCAAGGCGGCTAGGATTAGCCATTTGTTATGATTTTAGACTATGAGGACCTCTTTGGGTCATAAGTATTGAGTTTTTGTCCTGCTAGAGTGCTGTTGCATTATTCTCCCTAGGAGTAGCTATACATTTGCATGTCTTTCCACCAGAGTATTTGAAATGATAGAGCCACACAGGTAAGTGTTAGAACTTTTCTACTGATCTCATTTAAGATCATATGTAGAGCCCCACCGGTCCTCTCATCAAGCTTTCTCTAACTGACAAGAGGCTTCTTTACATAGTGTAGGTTCACATTCTACATTCCACATCTCACATAAAAGATTCCATATATGAAGAATGCTACACATCTCCCTTTCTCCATCATAAAACATTCTATATGTGGAGAATGCTACACATCTCCCTTTCTCCATCAAAATAAACCAACATTGAGAATGTGAAACAACATTTACCCACAAGAGCTTAATAACACTAACAGACCGATGATTAACATTGTACCAATAACACATAACATGGAGGAAAATGTATGATAATTCTCTATATTAACATTCCTAACCATAAAACAGAACAAATAACATTGTAAAAGTTGCAAATGAAAATTCTAATGAGAATTCACATTAAAAACAAAAACATCCAAAACAAAGCAGCATTAACACAAATATTGCTCATTCAAAGTAATCTCTCAAAAATGATGGCTTCCCACAACCCCTAACAGGAAGCTCCCTTTTATGTACTTTACACCTCTCCTTATGCACTATTAGTTAATGTTCTCTATTGCTCTGAATATTCCTTTTATGTGTATTACAACTCTCCTTCTGTGCTATCTCCTTATGTACTATTTGACCATTTCCTCTCCTTTCCTTACTATTATCTTTCTTCCTCCCCTGCACAGTCTCACACCTTCTTATATGTTTGCAAACTCTATTAACGTACCACACGCCTCCATCTGTCACTTTCACAGCACCATGTAACTTTTAAATCACTCTCACAGGTTTAGACCACTTCAAAGTTCCTTCTATTCTGTTTACGGGCAATTTAATCCGTACCCAATCCCCTTCCTTGACTAGTCATTCCTTGGTTGCCTTCCTTATGTCAAAGCTCCTTTCGTTTTCAATCTGTTCACTGCCAATACTCTCCTTGATAATGTCCATATTGACACCCTTTTAACAAGTTCTACCTAACCATCCTGGGGAAAACCTGGTATTGGGTTTCCTTCCCTGTAACGTTTCAAAAGGGGAAATGCCTGTGGTCACATGAGGGGTAAATCTGTACGCAACTACAGTATCCTCTGCAGCCTTTTTCCAATCGATCCCCTCCGAAATAGCTACTCCAATGCTTTCTTTGATGACTCTATTAAATCTTTTAACTATTCCATTTGTTTCTGGATGATAGACCAAACTCGTTCTGTGTTCAATACCATTCACCCTTAAAAATTCTTTCATCTCTTCTGCAACAAACTGTACACCACTGTCCGTCACAATAAAAGTAGGATATCCTTCCCTCTTAAAAATGTAATCAAGAAATTGGATCACATCCTTTGCACACACATTTCTTACCCTTGACAATTCAACTCAATCTGAAAGAATGTCTACAAGCACTATGCCATATCTACATGTCCCTTGAGATGTAACAGGTCCCACAATATCGAGTCCTACCCTTTCCCATGGTACAGATGGAATGGACATGAGTCATCGGCTCCACTCTCTTAACACAGCCCTTGGCCAAATCCTCACAAATAGCACATTCCCTGATAATCCTTTCTATCTGTAGATCCATTCCTGGCCACCAGTAATCTTGTATAACTAATTGTTTGCTCTTGATCATTCCCTGAGGACCTTCATGTGCTGCTTCAAGAATTCTCTGCGTTACTCCCAGTGGAGGAAATATTTTTTCTCCTCTTAAAATCATTCCATCCTTAACTCGAAGTTCATCAAAAACATTTGTAATGTAATCAGGTAAGTTCCCTCTATTAATTTCAGTAGACTTCATTCCTGACTTCAACCTTTCTTTGACATCAATAAGTACTTGGTCAACTGACATTGCTTCACGCCATTCATTCTCTGTCACTACTTCCTGACTGACATTAAGAACCTGCTCGTCTTTATCCTCTTCGTCACTCTCATCTTCTACTACATTGGTCAACCTAGAAAGATAATCTGCTGCTTTATTTTTTATACCTGGTAAATACTCAACTTCCCAGTTGTAATCCTGCAAACTGGAAACCCATTTCCTGATTCTTGACGACACCTTATCTAAGCCCTTTGTGGTGGGAATCTCTTTCAAAGGTTTATGGTCGGACCCGATGGTAAATCTTACAGCCCACAAGAAAGGGCATCATTTTTCTATTGCCCATTTGATGGCCAACAATTATTTTTCTATTGTGGAATAGTTTTTCTCTGTGGTTCTTAAAACCCTGCAGGAAAACGCAATAGTATGTTCCTTCCCCTACCCTTTTGCGCGAGAACAGCCACCAACCCATGGTTGCTGGCATCAGTTGTCAACACACTGTTTCTCCTGGGGTCAAAGTTGCTAAATGTGGAAGCTTTCGTCAAAGCCAATTTAATCTCTTGGAATTCTTTCTCCCATGATTCACTCACATGAAATCTCACCCCCTTTTTCACTAGATTTCTCATATGTGTGGATTTGCTCGCTAAACCTGGCACAAACTTGGAATAGTATTCTGCCATTCCAATAAAAGATACTATTTTCTCTTTATCTGAGGGACTTTGGAAATTCACAATATTGTCCACTAAATCAGCCTTAGGTTGAATGCCTAAATCTGATATGGTATGGCCTAAGTATTGAATGGTTGTTTTATTGAACCTGCATTTGTCTTTACTTAAGGCAAAACCAGCTGTCATAAAGATGCCTAGCACGTTTCTCAATCTTTTATCATGTTCTTTGCTATATCTTGGAAGCATCGGACACCATCAATATCATTAAAAGTTGATACATGATGCGTTGGAATACCACAGCTGCCGATATTAAACTGAATGGCATGCGTTTGCATTGAAACAGCCCCTCTGGGGTAATAAGTGCAGTTATGTTTCCAGAAGAAGGGCGGAGAACAATCTGGTGATCAGCAGATTTCAGGCCTAGCATGCTCATCACCCTCGCATTTTTTATGGTACCCAACATCTCAGTGATAGTAGGTAAAGGGTGTGTATCTGGTATTACACACTTATTGACAGATCTCCATTCGGTTTGTGTACTACCATTAAAGGAGCAACCCACTCAGCTGCTTTTATCCTTTCAATCACCCTTTGCCTTTCCATAGTTAACAATTCTTCTTTTACTGCAGTTCTAATAGCTAATGGAACGCTTCTTAATTTCTGTACTACGGAAATAGAACCTGCTTTTATTCTATTTTATGCATGAATCCCTTGAGACTACCTAATTCTTCTCGAAACAGCATGTTGTGACAGATCTCTCATGTTATCTATAGCATAAACACTCTCTTCAGCATTGGGATCTAGTTTTATCTGAAGTCTTTTCTGGTGTGACTAACTCAAAAGTGGATTACTGCCCTCCTTTGAGATATAGACCTTCCCTTTGGTCAACCTATCTTTAAATTTCAAAATGGCCCAACACCAGCCTTAAATATTAATTCTCTTACCACCATATGCTACGGGTTTAGTGTCAACTGGATTGAGAAGGACATTCTTTTCCATTTTGTTCTCGAAAATATGTTTGGGTAACAAAGTATATTTAGCTCCCGAATCTATGACCATGCCTAATTGTATCCCTTGAATCTCAATAACAGACATAGGTTTTTCAGTATCTGCTTCATCATCTTGAACGGCAAAGGTATCTTCTGAAGTAAAGTCAATGAGGCATGTACAATCTTCCATTTCTTCACATAGTTCATCAAAACAAGCTATATGTTCACTCCTGGTCTTACAGCATGAAGTGAAATGTCTCTTTCTGTTGCATCTTTTGCATATGGCCTTGATCGCTGGACATTTATCACTGCTTGCAAAGTGGTTGGAACTACCACAGTGAAAGCATCTCTTCTTGTCACTTTCTTCCTTTTGCTCTTTGTACTTTACACATTTCTTTTTTCCGCACTCTTTCTTGAAATTGTTTTTCTTATTGTCAATTTTCTTTGTTGAACTGCTGATATCTCCATTACTAGGGCTTCATCTCTCCTTTTTTCATCCATCTCAGTCCTTTACTCAGTTCGTTTTTCTAATTCTTTAACACATCTATTTGTATGTTTCACTTCTTTTGCCACTCTTACAACTTCATCAACAGTAGGATTGCTTTTGGCCCATAATGCTTCTCTCACTTTCTCTTTGCTGCACTCGAGCATGAACTGATTCCTAAGCCTTTAATTTAACATGCTTCCAAAATCACACAAAGCTGCCAATCCTCTCAGTGCTGTAATGTATTGCTCTACGGACTCATCCCTTGATTGCTTCCTTTTTCCGAAGTGATATCTCTCTGGAATAATGTGTGTGCATTTCTTGTAGTGTTTATCCAACATCTTTACACATTTTTCATATTCAAATAAACCCGTAGATTCTTCTTCAGATAATGGTGGTAGGTTTTCAAATTGTTCCTGAGCATAGTTGCCAAGCAAACCGAAATGCGCGGAGCATGCAGCATCCTTTATATAAGGGTTTCTTTATTAATGAAGCAGCGCAGGGTATGCAGCGACCTTTATATGAGGATTCCTTTGTCAACTAAATGTATGAATGTGTTTACATGGTTGCCGAGAAACCAAAATGGCGGGCACGCAAAGTGAACATTGGTGGGTCCCTTCCTCTAAAGTCCAGGCGTGTTGCTTTCTTCCTTGGATTACGCACTGTATTTGTTGCGGGTTACCAGGCAACAGAGACGTCACTTGGTCCTTTTTTCTGAAAGGTGAGCAATAGCACGCACTCTCGCTCCATTAAATGATTGAATGTTGTTGTTTGGCGTGGGGCGCTTGCGCTAGGCCACCGATCTCGCGGGTTTGCTCGTGCTGTAACTGTGCTCTTCTGGGCTTCCGTGTCCCTCCTTGGTACCACTTTGGGATTAGGAGAAGCAGTTGAAGCGAGTGCTCTGACCTTTTCAAGGGGCATGGCGTCACTTTTACTCTGACGTTATCTTGAAACTACATATGGATTCTTCTTACACTACTGCTACTCGATGGGGCTGCAGAGGTGATCCTCATCGCCAGTGAAATGATCGAGCCACATAGGTAAGTGTGAAAACGTCTTTATTGATCTCATTTAGGATCATATGTAGAGCCCCACCAGTCCTCTCATCAAGCCTTCCCTAACTGACAAGAACCTTCTTTACATACTCTAGGTTCTTATTCTACATTCCACATAAATCATTCTACATCTCACATAAAACATTCCATATATGAAGAATGCTACACATCTCCCTTACTCCATCAAAAAGCATTCTACGTGTGGAGAATGCTACAGTATTTTTATGCTATTTAGTAGTTATGTCTATTGTGTTTTTTGTATTGATTGGATTTGTTTTGGGTAAATGCTGTTATATATGGGCACTTACCTTCAAATGTAATATGTGCATGACATGTATGTCAATATACATTAAATAATTTTAAAAACATGTACACACGTACAAATGTGGCAGTTATGTATCTTTGGCCTCATCATGAGTAGGGTGGTATCCTGGTGGTATTACCGCCGGTATACCACCCGGGCTAATAGTGTTACCACCAAACCCTCCGGCACTATCAGCACCAGATCACGAGTTTGGTGGTAACGGTAATTCCCTATTGGGTACATTGTGCCCAAAGGGGAATTTTCGGCGCAATTAGCACGTGCTAATAGGGCGGTGCTAATTGCACTCGAAAATGGGAATTTTCCTGGCGGATTTACCCCCAGCTCACAGCCAAACACGTGATTTGGAGGACCCTTAAATGCGGCGGTAATAGCGTTAATGCCACATTTAAGGGTTACCACCAAACTCGTGATGAGCCTGAATGTATTCACATGTATGTTTTGTCACAATATTTACCAATATAATCCTGTACCATATGATAAATACACAATGTAATCTCACGTTTAAGTATATTTGCTCTGCTTTTAAATGTATGCTAAGTAGGCGTTGTTTCCCTAATGAATTGTGTATGAGACCCATAGCAAATGGTGCACATTGGTCTACAGAATTGGCCCACTGCAGCGGGGTCGACCGGGCAGCAGGGCAGCGGGCCTGTCAAATATTGCACTGGGGCCCTCTTGGCAAGCCTGAACCTGGCGCACCACAGCATGAAATCAACTAAAGCCCTGCAAGTCACCATCAACTGAACTGACGTCATGATTGCCCCTCTATCTTACTCTAACTCAGTGGTCTCCAAACTGGGGGATGTCCCCTCTGGGGTTGGTGGAGGATATCCAGGGGGCGCTGGCAAGGCTCTTTAATAAGGGATTACGGTGACTGCTTATAATACAAAATATAAGCATTTGATAGAACAGATAAGCAGTTATAGGTTGCAGGAAACAATATTTTTACTCAAGGGGTCTCAGTATAAAAAGGTTTGACTACCACTGCCCTAACTCATTGAAATGTGACTGTCATTGCTCTAAGTGTTAACCCCTGTCTGTGGCTGTTAGGCTCATTTGCATCAGAACCCACCAGGGCTGCTGCTAGCACCGCACCGGTGGTCTTTTTGCCCTGCAGCCCCCTTGTTTTGTTCCGGATAATAAACAAACATACGAATATTAGCTTTCACATCATTCATGTATTGCTGAAGATTATGGTGTGTTTTGTTAGTAGGTGATCGTCCATGCTCGCACGCAGACATTATGCTTTATTATTAAATTCATATGCAGAAAAAATCCAGAGAAAATACGCCAAAGCGCGCAATTGTTTTATAAACCAAGCGCCCCCCGAATTACCCACATGAGTGAAAATGTACAGCAGTGTGTTGTCTCCTTCAGCGCACACATTAGCCCCAGCCACACAATCAAAAACACATTTGGCTTTGTGAAGAACACATTATGCAAATACAACTTATAACATTAATTTGGCCCTTTAAATGGGAACTGCCACAACCTAAAAACATTTCCGTGCAATGAATATTTTTGAAGTTGTTTAAAGCATTTAAAATAAATATTGTGCAGCTGAAGGGAGGAAATATGCCCTAAACATACCAAAGGCTGCTCTAAAACAATCGCTTAAGTGTTTGATGAATATTTACCAGCCGTGGCGGGCTGGGGGGGCGTCAGAGGGGGGCGGTGGGGTTCACTCTACAGTAAGTGTCCTTTCCTGTCACATCAGTGTGGAGCCTGTAAGGCTCCAGGGACGGATGGCACTGATTCAAAAAAGTGTGTCCTGTCATATGTCGGGCGGTGTAAGTGCTGCTCCACGTATCCGTGCACCCGCCATTGTTGCTGTGACCTTATGGGAAATTGCAAAGCGGTGCAGAACATACATATATGCCCAAACCTACATTTACACAACTGAACACTTTTCCCCACCCAAACATCAGTACATCTATTTTTTTTAAGATCCATAGACACCTTCCCATCGAAATGTAATGAATGAAATGCTTTTCCATCGAAATTCAATGAAAACAATTTCAATTAATATTAATTTCGATGGAAAGGTATTTCAATCAATACATTTTGATGGAAAAAGTGTCTATAGATCTATTTTCGATGGAAAGACTGCACACCACCTGGGGTTTATAGTGATAGCATTGAAAATAAACCGTCGACATACTAAAGCTTCTAATACAAACCATCATCTGCAAAAGCATCGACAACCTATATTTTACATGTAAAAGTGCAATTCCATCTAAACCAGTACATCGACAATATACATGGATTGGTTTCAATGGAAATGCACTTTTACATGTATAAAGTAGCATTTCCATGCTTTTTTTTGTAACTTTAAAACGTTACATGGCGCTGTCCAGTGTTGAAATTGTAACGTTTTTAACCCCACGCCCACCCCCCCAACCGTAACACTAACCCTAACCCTAATGTAACCCTTAAGCTAACCTTAACCCTAACCCTAATGTAACCCTTAATCTAACCCTAGCCCCAACCCTAACCCTAATGTAACCCTAAACTAACCCAGCCCCAACCCTAACCCTAATGTAACCCTAATGTAACCCTTAAGCTAACCTTAACCCTAACCCTAATGTAACCCTTAATCTAACCCTAGCCCCAACCATAACCCTAATGTCACCCTATGCTAACCCTAGCCCCAGCCCTAACCCCCAACCCTAACCCTAATGTAACCCTTAATCTAGTCCTAGCCCCAACCCTAACCCTAATGTAACCCCTAATCTAACCCTAACCCTAATGTAACCCTAAATTAACCCTAGCCCCAACCCTAACCCTAATGTAACCCTAATCTAACCCTAGCCCTAACACAACCCTAACCCTAATCTAACCCTTAATCATAACTTTACATTTCGATGGATCCATCGAATTGTATTCAAAGAAATGGCCATTCTATGGAATGGTATTTCGATGAAAAAAATGTGATGGTTTGCTGTTCGATACATTGTCATTCGATGGAATGACTGGATAACATTCGAAATCTATCTTGATTCTTAGAAGAACGTGTCCACTTCTGCAGGTCACTCAATATAATTCTTGCAAAGAATTTTCCCAGAGTGTCAAGAAGGGCGATGGGTCTATAATTAGACAGATTTTCTTCTATCGCCATTCTTGAGCACTAGGATGATAATAGAATGTCGCCAGGAAATTGGTAATCTCTGCGTATATAGAATCTGTTTGAACAAATGAAAAAGAATAGAATCCCATGCTTCGGGATGTTGTTTCAGCATTAGATTCAAAAACCCGTCAGGGCCCGGGGCCCGAGACCTGCTAGATTTGTTAATAAAATATAATATATCTTCTTCAGAGAATTTGAATGTAAAAAGCATAGCAGAAAATTCAAAATCGAGCTGAGTAATGGGCTCTAATTTAACATATAAATGCAAAAAGTGTGAAATCAACTGACTTTGTGCAACATCATTGATTTGTAATGAATTTTGAGAAGTTGAATTAGTTTTATTAATTAGAGCCCAAACCTGAGCATGGTCCAATCAGACCTTGCCAGCATAGTCAATGGTGAGGAGTCTTGGGTGTTGTTGTATAAAACATCTAAGGAGTCTCAGATTGCAGACCTCAACTTAATTCAAAAGGAAGCCATGTTCCTTTGCCTACAATACAAAAGATGTTTTAATCAAAGTGCAAGTAACTATCACATATACACATCTTAGAAAATATGTGCTACATCATTTCAAAAAAGATAACCAAACATGCCAACATTTATTTCAGACTTTTCTGCACAGAAAATCTGGCAGTACGTGCTTCTTCTGGGTCTATTACAAAGAGCACATAATACAAACAAGGAGGACCAAATTAATTAAGACTGATATAAATCTCGGAAAGTGTTAGAATTACTATCCAGCATTGATAGCATACATGACATTGCTTAACTAGAGTTACTGTTCCAGTTGTGTATATGTAGACCTGGTGGTTTCAACATAAGAACTATCATTTTGTTGCAGCTGGGCAGATGGAATCCATGCTTGCTGGGATGTGAAGTGGGAAGTGAATCTAAGACTGATTTAACATCTCATTGAGTAGATATGGAAAGATGGGGGTTTCTCTCATTTAGCTAAGACTACCTTACATAAGGAGAGGTCAGATGCTCGACAGTACATTATTAGTAAGTTGGGGCTTTGGTGGATATTTAGAGCAGCTTTGGAACAAAAAGGAACCATTGGTAGTTTTTGCCAGTTGGTCAAGAATTAATTTTTAAGTAAATATTTTGTCATGGTTTTGATGTCGCACAGAGTTGGGCTTGTGGGAAAGGGAGGGTGTAGCCAAGAGTAGTTGAATGTATGCTCTTCGATGTGTTTACTAGGAGCATGACATTCTCAATATATGTTTTGCAGGTTTAATACAAACGGTTGCAATTGATGTCATTGGCGATTAATTCACCAAACAAGCAAAAACCTCTACAATTATGCAATTGCTCTCCCTATATATTAGTAGTTCTCACTTAAGATTATTATTGTCTTTGCAGCTTGCACAGAACGGTTTTGGCCCTGAAGAAGACTGTCTATGTTAGTGATGTGTTCACCGCATAGTCGAAACTAGCTATAGAAGGTTGTTGATATATTATCAAGTGGTGATACTAAACGAAGCAGGACCTCTGTTAGTAGACCATAAATGATTATGGATAACAGCAAATTGTGGATGCTAAGCAGTCTTGTGAAAAAACTTCAAACTACTATGAACAATGTTTAAATGGCAGATGGTATATTGTTTTAGGAATATACTTGCTTGTAAAAATTGTTACTCTCGGTTGACAGCTAGAGCACTTGCCACTTTGCTGTGGTATTTGTATTTATTAAGTGCAGCATGATGATTGTTTGTGTATAAATGTTCACAAAGTGGTTTTGAGTTTGAGAATGGGAATGGATTGCTCTATGTGACTTGATTTCATTCAATGTGGATATTGAGCTAGTGTTCAAGTTAAATTGTTTTGTTGTTTTAAGTTAAATTAATAAATGAAGATGATTGTTCACGCACTCCTATGAATTCAGGCTGTCTTGTTATAGGGAGATGACATATTCATTATTGTATATCAATTCAATATGAACATTTGATGTTCTTTAAATAATGACTCGCAGGGCACCTTTTGGCCCTTCTTTGCATTAACATAAACATCCGCACATGCAAATTTGATGTAACACATTTTTTAAATATAATTCATGAAATTATGGAAAAACATTTCAGGTCATATAAAATCAGACCGCAAACATGGTTCGATCCTAGCAAAGTAGAGTTAGTCCTTTTACTATTTCTTTGTCTGTGGTCGAATAAGGAAAAATACAGATTTTCCATACTAATGTTAAGGAAAGTCAAGATTCTATTAAAGATACAGAGGCAAAGTATTCTACTTCCCTTTGCTTACTCTTTTCTTAAGCAGCAAAAATTAAAACAAACAACTTCATTTCCCAAGATCCATAGGAGAAATTGTAGTCCAAGTTCATTGCACAGCAGGGCCAGAACACATGTTAATTTCCTCCAATCACATTTTAGTCTGCCTTCAAAGTCTGTCTCTGAAAAATACATTCTTTCTTTCCAAAACAACGTGAACTTATTTCTGCCATGTCAGCCCTGGCGTTTCAGGAGCAGCTGGCTTCATATCTGGCCCTGCAGATGGGGGAAAAGGAAACAAAAGAGCAAACTACTGCCTCCAGTGAAACGTTATGCTGCAAAGCTGTGTTTACTTGGCCTTATTGCTTGCACATGTCAGCTGGAGTGTAGCGCACCGGTTGAGATAATACTTTGCCTTTGTGTTTCTAATAGATTAATGACTTTTCTTAAAGTATGGGAAATCTGTATTCTATGTCAAGACCGGAGTCTCGTATTATGCTTGTTTAAAATGTACATTCCACCAATGAGGCCACCTGATTGATTGGTTTGAAAAGAAAAACATTCAAACACTGATTTGCTCAACCAGTCTGCTGCCTTCAGTATATGCTCCAATTGAGCCCGAGGCTTTTGAAGCCATGGCTCCTCACAATGAATGGGCTCCTAAGATATCTGTATCGTCTGCACATCAATTCACAAGGCTGTGTGTTTGGTAAGCTTTGAAATACACTGGAATAGAAAAACATCGATGAGGTTATTTAAGCTTGCACCAATTAGTATTCTGGACTTGTATACTTCCCTTGATGATGGAGACAATTAAACTAAAATCACTCACGTTTAGGATACAATGCTTCAATAAAGTATTGTATACTTTTCGAGTCTGGTCTACAAAACCGAGTATATTAATATAGTTCATGGAAGCCAAACATTCACAAATATCTGCATCTTGATGTGTGGCAAGAACATTAAACAGTTGGGTCAAGTGTAGAAACTGCACATCGGGCTAATGTTCCGGCTTCACCTCTTAGCAAAAGTGTGTGAAATTGTCAGCCCCTAAGAGTGATTAATTTCTCAGGGTACTCATCAAGTAAACCTCACTCAGGATTTCACTGGCTATAGTGTTGCTTCTTAAATAAAAACTGTGACCATTAGTATATTTCACACCACAAAGTCATTTGTTTCTTTGATCACTAACAGTAATAACATGTGAAAATCACGGCCACTTCTAATCTCAGTACTGATATGTGCACTTTCCTGGTAGCTGCTAATCTTTATCCGCTCTCTATGCTTGATATGTGTACCGTTCTCATTGCTTCCAGTCTGTCTGTCTCATGAATACATGCTTGAGAACCTTGTATTCTTTGAGACTGCCAGTCTGGGTTTTGTGCCTATGCCGGGGTTGGCGTTCCTTTTTCATACAGCTAGTGATCTGTGTCCAGCATGTAGACCAACTACCTTCTTGTAGCTGCTACTGTTAAAAGGTGCCCTGTACCTATGCTCGAACACAACTACCATGGTTGTGAACTGATAATGTTGCTCTTGAACTCTCATTTGAGTAGTATTTCGTATTCCAGAATGGATGAAGAGGTCATCGGAACTTTAAGGGAGTACCCTTGCCTATTGAGTGGCCAGGGATTCCGGATCACTTTATTTCTTTGGCTCAAAGTGCCCCCCGAAGGTGTCAGATGGCCCTGATTGGAACTAGGGAAAAAAAAGAGGATGGAGTACACATGACTATACACGTAAGCAGTCATTTCAATAGTGCTCCAGGCTCAGGCCATTATACACACAGCTAAAAAAACGCACACACTCAGAACCAGAAATGAACAGTGTGTGAAAACAAAGTTCTTATGAACTGTTATGTTCTCAGTAAGGATATTTTTCTTTGGCTACTGGAATCTCCATAAATATATTACACTAATGACAGACAATGCTCTACTAGTAATTCTAAAGAATTACTCATGAGGACTAGAACTACAGGAATTAATTGAAGCAAGCAATTAGAATGAATGCTCACTCCATACAAGATAATTGAAAGTAATGTGACGTTTTCATAAAGACATTCCTATTAAGTAGAACAACAATGATGTTGTTAAAAGATCTTGAATGTGTATCACAATAATCGTTTTCGACAATTTTTAAGGCATACATGGCTGAACCAGTATGATTACCGCCTCGATCAATCGTTGCTTGATTTAATTGTTTAACATTATTAAAACCTGACCACTTCCTCAAGGAGACTCTGTGATCTAGCATGGTATGATGTGATGATATGATGGCTTACTTACAAAGTGCTTAATACGCAGAGGGTTCTAAGCGCAGACCGGGGATCGAACCTGTGGTGCTTCGTGTCGTCTTGCTTCCAAGGCGAGCACGTTGCCCCTGAGCTATCCTACTGTGTCCTCTATTCATTTTTTGCAGGTGAGTTGATAACATAGAAGTATCATTGAATAGTATGTTAAATAATGTGAAGCATAACTTGAATTATATAGAGTTCTGAAATATTTCCCAAAATGTTATTGATATACCCTAAGAAAGCATACAATATGTTGTGCATCTACAGCAAGTCTACAGACTATTTCTATTTCTTCTGTGTGGAATTTATTTGTGCAGGGCCAAAAGCTGCATCTTGCCACATGCACCCTTTGTCAGTACAGTTGGGGTTGTGAGAATGCAGGGGAGGGACTATCGGATCACTCTTTGATGCTGGATGCTAAGAAGCTACATCGAGCACAATAATTGGACCAATATATGCAGCAGCCCCACAGAACCCAGGGAACACTAATCAGTATGCTGGTGCTTCCCCCCTGGTCACCCCATCACAAGGAGGTACATCAATCAGATCACAACGCACTACCAGCAGCACCCCAAAACATGGAAGCAGTAGAGGATCAGTAGCTCTGTGCCAGTCCAGTCTGAGTGAATCCTTTATCTGCTGCCGGAAATATGATATGATAGTTTATTTATAACGTGCTTAATACCCAGAGGTTTCTAAGAACGGACCTGGGAATTGAACCTGTGGTGCTCCGTGTCGTCTTGCTTCCGAGCACGTTGCCCCTGAGCTATCCTCCAGTGACTATCCTCAAAACCGTCCACTAGAATGGCTACTGAATGGCAGAAATGGTTCTAATACTGGCAGTAGACCTTGTGCAATAAGCTTTTGTTGGCAACAAAAGCTCGAAGGAGCTGCTGCTACATACTGATGCCCACTGGCAAATTCCCAGAGTGAATTCATTTTCATGCTGGGATGTACCCTAGTTATTCCATCCAGATGTTCTTGTGATAAGAAATGCATTGGACATGTTAATGAGTAGGCAAAGCCCTGGCAACGTGGCTGTCATAATGCAGTGGGCCACATTCAAATCTAGTGGCGAGCAGGAGGAGTCACCAACAAGCCATACAGGGGCAGACATATGGGATGAAGTGAAGCAAGTGGTGGCAGAGTGGCTACATCCCTGGGAGCAGGCCACGGCCTTTTTATCAGTAGACAACAGCTGGATTGTTGGTCGGCCGAAGGGTTAGGGGACACACAGCAAATATGTTTGGTGTACCACATAAGACCTTTTCTCATTTCAGATTGCCATACAGTTCCAGAAATTATATTCAATAGTTGCAGGTGCAACACAAATTCCAACACCACCATCTGAAGATGCCTGTCATGATGCACTGGAAATCTACATTGCATATGTTTGACCGCCTGTGTGATCACGTCAGTGCTATACGTGACTACAGCTAACGTCACAGGCGAGCATTAGATGATTACATCTTCACATCGACTCAGTGGAAGCTCATATGCAGTGTCTGCTGTATTCTTTGTCCCTTTGAGGAAGCCACATAGCTTGTGAGCCAAAGCTATCTGCCAGTGAGGTACTTGCATTGATTTGGTAGCAGGAAATTAACTGTCCAGAAGGGCAATTGAACCAAACAATACAGGTGAGTCAGACATTGCACAACCCACGAGCCAATTAATATCACTCTTGTTGATCATCTGCCCAAAGAACACATGAAGTTAAATATTGAATACCTTTAAGTATCTTTCCTTGGCTCACATTTTAAGGTGAAACTGGCTGCATTCCAGACTGTGGGCAGTAAGACAACACCTCTTGAATACACTCGAGAGGGGTTTGCGAGAGACTTGTTTTCAGAGCAGAGGTCAGGTAACAACTGCCACAAGATCCCATATTCCCAACTGCAACTGTATCGGGTACAGGAGAAGTCCACATAAGGTGTGCAACCCTCAATCTTAAACCCGGCAGAACTTGGTTTCTAATGTTGCCCTCTTCAAGGTGTCGAGGCCAGGTATATAACAGCTAGGAGTGGCTGGCCTAGATCTGTACAGATGGCAGATGTAGATTTGAGGGACACATGCTAGCTGAAAAAGGATGATGACCCACTGCAGTACTGGTTCTACAAGAAGTCTGTGTAGCCACCTTCCATTGTCTGTTGTGCCATTGACATCCTTAGCTGCCCATGTGTTGTGTGCTGTCAGAGTGCATTATTTTGTAGTGCTGGTCCTATAGGCTCTGACCACAGGAGAGTCTCTCTGTACCACATGTAGATACCAGTGCTTTCACAGGTACAACATGTTCCTCAAAGTAAGCAGCAGATCATAGTTCAGTAAGAGGCTGTTTTGTGTCTTTGTAGAAACTAGGATAGCTGGGGCAGTGGAGTTGGGGTGGCACGTACTATTGTCGCCACAGATGCTAGTAGCTCAGGCTCTAAACACAAAGATTAGAATGCAACATAGAGGTATGAGAGCAATCTATCCTTGATGTACCGGCAAGTGAACTAAGTCTCTTTCTTACTCTTTCTCTCTCTCTCAAGCACACTCACACACAGACACACACTTTTGCAACACTCGAACAGGAAAGAAGACATATGTATATACACACACACATACTTAGAAAAATACTTAATGTAAGGGTGTCGAAGAAGGAAGCTGACACAAAGGTGGCATGGGTTTGGTTATAAACATTTATTTCTCAAAACAATTACCTCACTGTCCCTTTCTCTAAGAGGAGATTCCCAGTCGCAAACTAAAACTAAAGGAATTGTCAGAATGTCAGTCAAACCAAAGTTACACCATCCTGTGTCAAATCCTGCTCTAACCGTCACACTATGGGCCTGATCACGAGTTGGGCGGTATCCCTTAAATGTGGTGGTAACTGTGTTACAGCCGCATTTAAGGGTCCGCACAATCTTGAGTCTGGCATGTTTACCCCCAGCTTAAAGCTGGGGGTAAACACGCTGGAAAAATTCCCATTTTCGGTACAATTACCGCCGGCGGTATTACCGCACGGTAATTGCACCAAATATTTCCCATTGGGTCCTTGCTAATTCCCCATTGGGTAATTGCAAATTCTGAGCTGGGGAAAAGCCTCCTTAGCCTCTGTGTCAACCCCTGGGTTTTCATGTACTTCCCTTTACCTTTTACGGGGCTTTGGCACCTTGCCGGGACTTTCATGGATAGGGGCACCCTTCTCTGGCTCTGTGGGCATCTCTCCTCCTACTCTTGGCTTTGCTGCATCTTCCTGGCTTCGGGATCGGAAGGCAAAAGGGGCACTTGCCCAGGGCCCCCACCTTGGAGGGGGCCCCACAAGGCTGCCTGATCTAAAGAAGTAAGATTCCTTTGTTCACCGGACTTAAATATCACACATCAGGATATTATATGTCATGGTGCTGAGGCTCTAAACCTACTGCCTGTCTGTTTTGGCAAGTACATTCTGCCTCGATCAATTCATCATGTAATGCTTTCTGTGGTATATATAGTTTGTGTGTTCGTTCCTTGCAGCACAGCGCCTGTAGCATTCTGCCCTTCCTGTGGGAATTATATTGATGATCATGTGCAATAGCCAATTTTGAAATGCATATTGGTAAATTGAGTGCCACAATGGTTCAGAAGTTAGCTCAGTGTGTTAAGTACGTATTGCAGAGATGTGTGTTCCTATGCAAGATTAGAATAACACATTCCTGTAAGGCGCTGGCTGAGCCTTTCCTATGTCTGAAGTTTATAAACTTGCCTGAGTATGTACTTGGTCTTGCAGCACAACAAGTGCTATTATCAGCAATGTAGCTGCACCAGATAGGGGTTGCAATAAAAATTAACATGTCATCTTTATGGTGAAGGTCTAGAAATTGGTTTGTTCAGATGGGGTGTTGTAAAACCTAGGCAATCACCTCCAGCGATGAGCATAAACTGTTAGTCCAAGAGATGAATAAGTATCCAAATGTGGAACCAAAGCATTCATGCTTGTATCCTGGGTTTGCCAACAGACAATATAGTGATCCTGGTCAAATCATCTAATATCCTGTACATTACTGGACTGTCTTCTGTGAAGTTTGCCACCTCGTATGCTTGTGGCATCATTTAGCCCATTACTTGATCTTTTTTCTTATGTAGGCCATTTGAGTGGAAGGGGTGGTAGACAGAAGGGAGCGAACCAGATGGTGCAGGAATTGGGCAAGCATATTTTAAAATCTGCTCGTTTGACACAAAAAATGCTTTACATTTTTGTAAAAGTCAAAGGTTTTTCTGCACGTCTATAAATGACAATTTCACAATCCAGTGTTTTGGAACTATGTAAAGCTTCAAAATACAAAAGACCAACCTCTGTTAAATCAAACTGATCGGTATGCTGATACTTATACACTTCTCTTGATGATGGAGAGACTGAAGCTCTTACTCCCTTCTATAACATTTTGTTTTTAAAAATGGTCATGTTTGGTAATTTGATTGGTGTACTTTCCAAGTCAGTTTTATAAAAATGAGATTATTTTAGTTCATGGTAAGAACTGGTAATGAAAGTGTTCAAATGCAGAAATTGCAGAGTTGGCACAAATCCCAGATTCATCCCTAAACTAATGTGTGGGTAATGCTGTGCATCTAACTTAATCTTGTATTGCATAGCCTCTCGAATTTGCCAGTTCCTAAACCTTTCAAAATTGTCTGTCCATTCTCAGGGTGTGATCTTCAAATTAGCCTCAATCATGGTTTCACTGGCTATAGTGTTGCTTCCACTATAATAGAGAGCATTGATACATTGCACACCACAGGCACTTTATTCCTTTGATCTCTAATGGCAACACTTTTTGAAAACCATGTACCGCTTCTGATCTGTCTGTCTGGATACAGACACCTTCCTGGTAGCTTCTAATCTGCACCACTATCTATACTATGGTATGTGTAGCTGTCGCCTTCCTACCAACTGGTCTCCTCTATCCATGCTTGAGCACGTTTGCGTTCTGTGAGGCAGCAAATGTGAGTTCTCTATCTATTCTGGGCTACATGTACCTTTTACATACAGTCCTGCATTAATACTACAGGCTGCATACCTTCCTGGATTCTATTGATAAAGGTCTCCTGAATCTATGCTAGAACAGAATTAACCTCTTCGTAGACTGATAATGTTGCCCTTCAAATGGTACTTGGTTATCATTCTGATTAGAGCAAGAATGAAGAGGGTAAGGGGACTTAAAAGGGAGTAAACATCCTTATTTTTAATGCTGTGAGGCAGCATATCACCCTATGGGTTGTGATTGCGGCGGGGGGGAAGCGGGGCAGATATTCTTGATCACTTAATTCCTTTGGTTTGGTGGAGGGGGGTCCCCAAAGATGTCCGTACCCAGGGCCCCAAAAGTGCTTAAGATGGCCCTGATGGGGTCTGTCTTCGCTTGGTGTCCTCTTGCTGCTCTCTGCTTCTCCACAGCTGTCGGTCGGCCTGCAAATCTCCTGTGCTGGAGACTTTGAATGCCGGCTGCTTTGCTCAACAGGACTGGTTACTGCTGCTCCTGCCACACTGCACTTCTCGTTACGGTTGTGTTTGGCTCCGTGGCCGGGCTTCTCCGATCTAGCAGTCCTTTGTTCATTTTTATACTTTGTATCCAGTTCCCCCATGCGGATTACACAAGTCATTCTTCTTTGTTATCGGCTTAATCCTCATGCCTCCTTGTGGCCACTTCGTACCAGTGCTATCACAGTTCATGATCTTTATGTCTCCTGTCTTCTTCCTCGTCCCAGTACTTATGGTCTTATACTCTATTTTACAACAATACATAGGCTTTTTCTCAATGTAGTGGCTCTCGACATTAGGGAGGGCTAAGGAATGTCAGTGAGTGGCAACATTCATTGGGCTGTACCCCAGGGATTTTCCTTATCCACAGAGTGGGAGTCCCTCCCCATGAGGTCCTCCCGCATTAAACCACCCCTAGGGGGACTATTGGGTAGCGGCCACACCCCGCCAAAGCCTCATGGAAAAGGGCTCCCCCTGGGGAGAAGTGATGGCACCTTGTGAATCGTCACATTACACACACACACATACACAATTTGCTGCACTGCAGCAGGGAAGGGGGGCACACGCACACTCTCCTTTTGCTGTACTCCAATAGGGAATGGTCACACATCATCCCTCCTTGACGTTTTACCCTTGGCCCCTCCATTATTCTTAGTGCTCTTTCTCTGCTGTCTCCTTCACGGCCATACGTCATATTGCTTTTTTCACTCCCTAATGTCATAACCTCCACTGCCTCCACCTCTGTACTGCTGGTCTGCAATACCTGTGTCACTTCATTCTAATTTAGGTGTGTTTTCATCCTGCATTGTCTGTGACTGGTAGTTTCAAAATCGAATGTAGGTGTGTTTTCATCCTGCATTTTCTCTGACTGATAGATTCAAAATCAAATTTAGGTGTGTTTTCATCCTGTCATTGTGTGTGACTGTTACTTTCAAAATTGAATTTTGGTGTGTTTTCATCCTCTGTGACTGTTAGTTTCAAAATCGAATTTAAGTGTGTTTTCACCCTGCATTGTCTGTGACTGCTAGTTTCAAAATCGAATTTAGGTGTGTTTTCATCCTGCATTGTGTGTGACTGCTAGTTTCAAAATTGTATTTAGGCATGTTTTCATCCTCCATTGTTTGTATGCCTGCAGCTTAAAATCGTTATTCTTGGGTCTGTGCGGCCTGCCACTCCCTTTGCCCTATGCTCTGTCTGGTTTCTGCTCCTTACCTGTCAGTTTCCATTGTTTCTCTTTCCCAGTCCTGTTTGTATTTCCCCTTTGTCCCTCCTGCCTACTCCCTCTCTCCACCCACGTACCTCAGCTTCTTTGCCTGGTTAAGTTGACCACACTATGTGCCCTCTCTTTGGCACTTACTATATCTCCTATCTTCTCGAACTGCTTCTCTATCTCCTATCCTTCACCTCTTACTAAGTCTGGCAGGAAGAAACTCAGGCCTTCCTATCTCTGACACCTACGTCGGCGCTTACGCCAGAGACACTCTCACCAATATCCTCTTTGTCGTCCCTTCATCTGACATATGGACTCCTCATATGGTTGCTCTGCTCTCTCCTTTCTCTTCCTCACACATAAATGGCGGCACCTGCGGGGAGGTCCTTCTTGCCCTCTCCCCCCCTCCAGGGTCATCATAAATGTCTATCGGAATGGTACCATCCCAGTACAAGGGGCTCAATCCAACCTCCTACTTTTGATAGGCTTTGATAGGCTCCTCCCTCAGTTTAACAACTTTCCACCTGCCTCCTCATGGGCTCCATCTCATCTCCGTGACACCCTCGGGATCACAAATCAGGCCCTGGTATGGCTTGCCTCCTTTCTCTCTGACCGTCCTTCCCAGGTGGAACTGGGGCCTTTTTTCTCTGCTATTACTCTCTCTACTTGTAGTGTTCCACTGGGATCTAACCTATCCCCCTGGTTCTTCAATATCGATATGGCCCTTCTGGCCTGCATGATCTCTGCCTTCACCTCCAACTTTCAGTGTTATGCGAATGACACACAGCTCTCTTTCAGGCTACCCTCGGCCTCCTCCTCCTCCTCGCTCATCCCTGACTGTGTCCGCAATTCAGTCCTGGTGTGCTGCAAACAAACGATCGTCCTCATTGGGACCCCTGCTCCCACTTTCCCACTGTCACTATGGCCGGCCTCCCTTGGCCCTGCGCCCTCACCCACTAGTGAGGCAAAAAATCTAGAGGTCATCTTTGATTCCACTCTCTCCTTCTCCTCCCACATCTCAGACATCTCTAAAAAATCCCACTACCAGCTGCACCCCCTCAGAGGTATTCCCCCAGAAGCTTACTGTCTCCAGAGCCCTGGTTCTTTCTACTGCAACAGTCTCTTCCTCAGTCTTCTTACTTCCACTCTCCGACCTCTACAACTCATCCAGAACAGAACCGCAAGACTTATCCTTGCTCTCAAGCCCAGGGACTGCATCTCTCTGGCACTAAAATCCCTCCACTGCCTCCCTGTGGCTGCAAGGATCAAGTTCAAGACCCTCTACATAGTCCATAAGGCTTTCTGGGGCTGGGGTCTGCACTATCTACAACTCTCTCTCCCTAAATACTCTCCTTCTCGAGATGTCCTCTCGTCCTCCAACTCTCTTCGGGTGAGCCGATTTTCAAAACAGAGATTTGGGGGTAGATCTCTTTCCTCTGCAGGTGCTTCCCTCTGGAACAGCCTCCTTGCCTCTCTCTGGGGGTCATTACGAGGTAGGCGGTAAGGGGTTAATGGCGCCGGTAAAGGTGCCGGAGCCATCAACCCCTTACTGCCTCATTACGAGTTCTGCTCACGGGACCCGCTAAGGCCGCCTGGTAAAACCAGACGCCTTTAGCGGGTCCTGCGAGCAGACCAGGGTGCTAACAACAGGCCCGTTATTAACGTACCCGTTGTTAGCACCTTCCCCATTCCCATTGAGCTCCTCTGCACTCCTCGGTTATCATCTCCTCCATGCTCCCAGCTCTTCACTTCTCTACCCTGCCTGTGTCACCCGTTCCCCTCTTCTCCACCCTGCCTATTCTTTCCTCGAGGTCTTACAGACTGCCTAGTTCTCACTCCTCTCATTGTTACCTTCTCTGCTTCACAGCCTTTTCCTGCTCTTTGAACAGCCTTTCACCTCTGCAACGCTACAGCTCTGCACTCCTTTACTACCATTCACTGCTCTCCTGGGAGCCAACTCTTGTAGGGCTGGTGTTGAAAAGCTCCTCTCAGAAAGGCTGGTGGAGGGCTCACATGACCTGTCTGAGTATGCACAGTGGCCAAAATGATTTGTAGTTCTATGTCCCTGAGAGAAGACTTTAAATAGGCCAGCTACAATTTTGAATCTCTTTTCTATGTTCATTTGCTTCTGATTAGGCTGCAGATGCTGCTTTCCCTCCCTACCTCTTGCTGAAGGGTTCCCCTTCTCTTGGGGTTGATTTGGCTGTACAGGGTAGGCAGCAGGGCCGTGTATTTTCCGTGCTGTACTTTTTTTTTTTTTTAAAGAAGATGTTTATTGAATTAAAGTCAATAGTTTCTTATTAATATCCACAAGCCAACACTGAACTGACTTTATGTCCAGCAGATGGCGCTTTTTTTCCAAAAAAGCATTAAAATATTTAGTGTAGCGTGTGTTGTTTTTACGTCCAACAGATGGTGCTGTTTTTTGGAAAAAGCATGTTTTTACCTGTCACAGGTGTGACATCTATGTAGGCAGCAGCACCAGGGGCATCATGGCTTACTATGGAGAGCGATAAACATGGTTTTCCCTCTCCCCCTATTAAGGGAAAGATGTGTGCTTTGGAGGAGAGTTCGTTCCTAGTCACCTGCATTGAAAAAAGTGTGCGACTACATGTACCAGAATCTTTAGAGACTTTAATAAGAATTAACCAGACACACCTGAAAAGGAAAAGGAAAACAGCCTCCCTGGTGATTGATAGAATCAAGAAAACGTTTGGAGGAGAAGACTAACTGGTAAATCTGACTGGGAACCAGAGTGTGCGCCTCATCTCCATTTCTTCTTACAGTGACATCTATGTCTGGTAGGTATATAAAAACACATGCGTATTCGAATGCAACATTGTGTCAGAATTTCAAAGCAATCGGTGAAGAACTTTCGGAGATTCAAGATTTTGAACAAAGGAACATTTACATTTTTATTTATATAGATTTTGGATTGCAGCAGGCAGACTTTGTCAATGAGTGCATTCTGGATATTGTTGCGCCATATTTCATCTTTGTGACATGATTCAGGTGGGCGTGTTGGTGTCTCCAATTCCCTCAATATGGTAAAGAGTTCTTTGGACCCTGATTTGGCATTGGCAATTCGCACGTTGCATGTGAGACTCTTTGCTTGGAATATGGCATGTTTGTATTTTTTTGCAGAGAAAAGGAAGAGTTCTCTATTGGAGTTGGTTGGTGCGTTTTTCCAGTGGGATTCTGCAATGCATTTGTTAATTCTTAGATTTTTGAGTTTAGGTGTGAATCATGAATTGAGGCGAGCTTTGGGTTTAGGTTTGTAGAGTTTGAGTGGGGCAATATTGTCCAGGGCTTGAAGGATGGTGGTATTATACAGATCTACTAGGGCGGCTTGATTGTCAGGCTGGTGGTTGTACTCCATGATGGGGTCTAGAAGCGGGAGCATGTTAGTGCTATTGATATTCCGCATATTTCCTGCAAGGGAGGCTGGAGCCAGGTGTGGTGCTGCTTTAGGCATAGGTTGTCTGGGTAGGGTGTAAGCAATGACATTGTGGTCTGAACAAGGGCAGGGGCAGTTGGCTGTTTTGTTAGAGCATTCAGGTCGGCAAGCCAGTCCAAAATTCGTCCTTTGTCGTGTGTGGCCTGGTCTATGCGCTGGGTGAAGCCTTGGGTGGCAATAGTGTTTTGTATGATAGTTGCATTAGGGTCCAATTTGTCATGCAGGCCTAAGTTAAAATCACCTAGAATGATGATTCTAGATGATGGCTTGCTGTCTCTGGAAAGGAGGAGCGATATGTCCTCGTCGAAGGAGAGGAGTGGGCCTGGGGGTATGTGGAAGGTGTTAGTAACAGTGTTGGGAAGGGAGAGTTTGAGTGATAGTAGTTCCCCTGCGGAAAAAGGGAAGTTGGTGTATTCTATAAAGGACAAAGAAGATTTGGCAATCAGGGCGACTCTGCCTCCTTTGGCAGAGGTTCTGTCTTTCCTATAGATTGTAAATCCCTCTCGGACGGCCAGCGAGAGTGCTGGACCAGCTGCAGGGTGTACCCATGTTTCTGTCACCTCTAGTAGGTAAAGTTGGTTGGTGGTAATGAGGTCAGAGATGTCGAGGGCATGTGTGAGTAAGGATCTGACGTTGATAAATCCACCTTTGATACTGGTTGACTTAGATGGATTTGAGGGCGTAGGTGGTGACTCAGTTTGGTAGGTTTTCGTAGATCTGGGGAGTTATTGCACTACAGGTGTGGTCTGTATCATTCGAGAGTTTTGGTTTGTGTTAACTGTGTTAACTTGAGCTTGGGACATGTTCTCCAGTGTCTTACCTGGCTTTAAGGACCGAATTAGGGTTTCTGTAAAATCTTCCTCTTCCTGAGACTTTTCTGGATCTGTTCCGGGTTTTCCATTTTCCATTTGATACAGAGTGGAATTTTGAGAGGTGTAGTCCCCGACCGATCAGTTTCCCACAATAGTCTGGTTGACTTTCCCTGTGTTATAGCTGCCTACATGGATGAGTAGATCATATTTCCTAGATCTGTGTAAGGATGTGCCCGAGGTCACTTAGTAAAAGGGCATACCTACACAATTGGTGCCGCCCTGCCATGGGAGTGGAGATGCACACCAACACATTTTGCTGCTCTTCTGCAGGGAAGGGTGTGCTTGCCCACAATCCTTTCTTCATTCGTTCAGGGAAGGGGTGCAAACACACACACAAAATCCTTGCTGTACCCTCTTCCAATTTTTACTAAATTGCTAAAAGGAAGTTGGTGCCCGCCCACAATTTTTGCTATACTCTGGCTGCCATGAACAGTAGTCAGCGGGTTCATGGTCCTGTCGCAATGCACGCGGGGACAGATGTACTGGGCTCACACACACCAAGGTTGGGGCAGGTCGAGGGTTCAACTTTGGGGGAATTGTTACCTAAGCGAGGGGCTCAAAGTGTTGCTTCGCTGATTGGGGTGGACTACCATGGTCAGCAATGGCGTCCAAGCTTCTTGACACTGGCAGTCTTCAAAGACCCCCACAGGAGCAAACAGACTTCAAATCCCAGCATTCGAAATAATCCAGCTAGAAGTCTGATGGCCCTACTGGATTTTGGACTTTGCAGTTCTTAAAGCCCTAACCATTACGTGCACGCTGCTTTCAACCAGTTCTTCCAGCGGTAAGCACAGCAGAGAAGTGCTTGAACAGCAGCAGTAAAGCAATTCGCATAATTTGCCTGAAGAATGTTTGGAGGGGAATTTGAATGTTCTCTTAGCATATGGAAAGTTGGGTGTTTGGAGATTTTAGACAAAGGCAAATAATGATAATGATGTGTTATTTATATAGCTCCTCAATCCAAAGCGCTTTACAGAGCACCTTTTTACATACAATATAACCCAACCGAAATTGGTACTCATTTATTGACCTCGGAAGGATGAAAGGCTGAGTTGGCCTTTCCGGGATTCAAACCTGCGACCTGAAGATCACGCTCAGATCGCAGCAGCGTGCGCTCAACCCGCTGAGCTATCTTACCAGAGTTTTGACTTGGATCTGGGATACCAGGAGCATTTGAGGGTCTTAAGCATTTCTCTTGGGAGTGGGACAATTGTGGAACATTGAGGGAAATATTTAAAGGGCAAACATTGAGATGATTGCTCAAAACTGGTCCTATTACTTACACTTGGAGCTGAATCTGAGACAGTCACTGAACATTGAGGATTGCTGATGAGATATGGCAAAAGGAAAGCATTATATTTTTATTTATTTAATTAGAGTGTGTTACAGTTTAAACATACAAGTTTCTTATAAATATACGATCTTTCTAAACATTATAAAAAAGATATACAGAAAACATTAATTCATCATACAGCATATCATAGAACAATTCATATAAATACTAAAATACCCCAAAAGTTAATACGTCGTACACATCATATTCCTTTCCAACTTTTCATGTAAAACTTGCACACCGTTAGAGCATCCTGTGTCATCAGATTAAATAGACATGCTAGTGTTAATACAGCAAATGTCTAGAAGTGATTATCCCATTATTCCATGCACATATTAGAGTGTGTACCATTGGCAGTGAATATATACGCTGTTGTTTTCCAACTCTTTACAAATGATGAACCACATTCTGACAAAAGCAGTTGACAATAAGAATTTGGAGCAATCCAAACAGGGCAACCAAAATTGTTCCGTGTTTTGGGACTCTTTGGAATGTACTACTTTCCCTAGGTGGAGCTCACGCTATAGTTACAGATGCACATGACGTCAAGACATGTCTGTTAGTCTCAAACACATTCTTGTCCTTACAAAGCCTGCATTATCGTTTGGAGGGATCAATGCCGTGCAAGCTGCCATACACAGCTAGTGCGGGGAGCCGGTTGAGGGCTTCATCATGAGTTGGGCGGTAGCCCTTAAATGCGGCAGTAACGCTATTACTGCTGCATTTAAGGGCTCACCCAATCAGGAGCTTATAGCGTGCGCTAATTGTGCCAAAAATACCACATTGGGTCCAATGGACCAATGGGGAATGGGCAATACCCATTACCGGCCAACCCTTGATCCGGCGCTAATAGCTCTGGACCGCGTCGCGGTAACACTATAAGCCTGGGCAGTATTCCTGCAGTAATACTGCTGCAATACCGCCCAACTCGTGATGAGGCCCGAGTCTCACGATCAGCAGCATTCTGTAGCGAAAGGAAAGCATGGGCCTCATCATGAGTTGGGCGGTAACCCAGCAGTAATTGTGCTGGGATACCGGCCAACGCTATTAGCGTTACGGCAACTCAGTCCAGCGCAATTTGCACCGGATCCCGAGTTGTGCTGGTGCTGTTAGTCCCTATTTGTTGTGAGTCCATATGACTCTATGGGGCTTTTTCGGCACCATTAGTGCTGGTAATAGCACCGGTGGTAATAGCGCCGAAAATGGGCAGAAAGCTGGAGATTTACCTCGGGAGTGGTCGGAGCAGTAATGTGGTGGTAATAGCGTTACCGCCACATTTTTACCGCTCCGCCCAATCCATGATGAGGCCCTAAGAAACAATGTGGATGGAAATCTGACTGGCATAAAGTAGTGCCAGCTAACACTAGAGACTGAATCCAGTGCAGGCCGTGCGCAAATTTCAATAAATCCCTCATGTTATAGTTCTCTAGTTTTTGTTCTTCTCTTGTTTTGTCACTCTCTATTGAAGGATGGGGTTCCTGGATTTCATTCTTTATAGAAGGGGTTTTAAGGCTTCCTCCTGATACTTCACAAGATGGTATTTCCCCCAAGATCTCATACATTGGTTTTTCTTTGGGTATTTTTCCCATCTCGGGTTCCCTAGGTTTTTCATCTCCCAATTTTCCCTGTTCCTCCATCCTAAAAGTGTGGGAATTTGATATATCCTGTATCTCTTTTCTTCTTCCCCGGAATGAGTTTGCAAGTAAACTCTCTATCGACGGATTTTTGTACTTACGCTGCCAAGGGAGGTGTGATCGATGGGGGCTTCCAATTCCTGTGTTACTGGATTTGGACCTTCAGGTGAGAGCAAGGGATGATTTATCAGAGTTTTATCGATCCCCCCTGGGTTTTTAGGGATTCTTTTAAAGATAGCGTCCCACAAATGTCATACATAAGGGTCCCCTGTATTTCCCCTCAGTGAATATCTCTGGGAGTTTGAGAGAAATTAAGGATAACGAATCTTAGTTCATTTCCACCAGATAAAATTGGAAATATCGCAACACCCAGTTTCCTGTGAGGTACCATATAGATGGCTGAAGTGGTAGAGTGACTCATAATAAGTCTAGAGAGACACCATTTTCTCTCTCTCTGGTATCGGATAGTGGTGGGGGCATAAAAAGGTAATAATCATTTCCATCGATTGTTTTTCCGGTCAGTAAAAATTGCTTGGGGTTTTCAAAGGTGGAAGGCAACCCCCAGTTTATAGGTGGAGATCCTGTGAGGCTGATTAGTTTCCTCAAGATTGGCTTCCCTAGAACTCGGGTCCCCATTGTGGTAGGGTCCCCAATTTATTTCAGTGGAGCCATATCCCACTTCTAACACCATATGTAAGGAACTCACGGTGGCAACAGTAAAGACAGACACAAGTGATCACAGCTCAAGGATGTTTATTAATCTGTAAATGCAGGGTGGAAAAACACCTAAACTAAATCTAAGATGAGAGCAAGCTTCAACCATCAAATGAAAAATAAAGCAGTCCTTGGGCCGTCTGGTCAAAGTAAAAGGCCTATATTAAAAAGAAAACTATTGCCAAATCTTTACAACTAATTAGAAAGAGTGTGGGATAGGGGTTTCAAAAAAGAAAGAAGTGTTCACAAATACTAAGTCAGGATGTGATTGCCACGGGTCTCTCTTTCCCAAGTTTTAAGCACAGGACAAGATGGATCTCCTGAGCACAGTAGACACTCGAGCTTTCCAAACACGAGCCGAAAGTTCCGTTCCAGCTATCAGGTTCTTCGATGGTTAAGTTTCTTTGCAAAAAGTCTCTTACCTTCGAGGGCCTGATAATTTCAACAAACAAACACAAAGTTCTGTTTCACGTATGTCTCCGGGGGACGGCTTCACCCCTGGATCCCCTTCTTCCAAGCGCAGACCCTTCACACGTCGTACTCGACAAAACAATTAAACAGTTGCTTTCCCAATGAACTTTGGGTGGTGACTTTCCACCCCCGGATCTCCCTCCTTTGGGATCGGACCCCTTTTCTATCGTCAGCCTCCCTCCTTCAGGTTCACAATGGTTTTCCTTGTATTCACAAATCACAATGTCTTTTCATACATTTCACTGTGGACATCCCTTTGCCGGGTTCACTCCTGTCAACACACTGTTCATCGAACTTTAGACTCTCCAAGTCTTAATGTCTTTTCGAGCCCACAGGATTCGTTTCCCTTTGCTTTCCAATCATCTGTCAGTCAAAGACTGTACGGAGGATCTTACAAGACCCCCGTATGACCACTTTGACCCCTCTTCTCGCCTTTCTCCCAAGGCCTTCTGGTAACTGTAGTTCAACAGCAGGGTACTTGCCTAGAGTTTCTCGAGCGAACACCCATGTGGTGTTTGGTTCTGCTATGCTGGCTTCCCCCTTTTCTTATATCAGTAGTTCTTTGTTTAATCAAAGTTCAATTAGCTGATTGCTATTTTTGTTCAACACAGTTCGGTTTCTTTATTGGCTCTCCCCTTGACTCACCGGCTGTGATGAACTGTTTTTGCTTTCTTGTATGTTGAGTCAAGGCCGGTAGCATTGGGCCATGCGTTTCTTCCCGGCTGTCAGTGGAGGAGGCTTCCGGGTGCCGTTGACAACTGCTGCAACACACGCTGGCTATTGTTCACAGTCTCGTTCAAGGTCACTTCTCCCCCTGGTATCCTCTTGACTCACGCCGTCCTTCTCCTCTTTTTGAACTGCCAGGCTGAGTTAGCTCTCATGCCATGCGATCCGCCTTGCTCGTCTTGCGCTCCACCTTTTATCCCTGTGGAAAAAGGAAAGGGCCGTCAGTTGCGTGTGGTTTTGCTCAATTGCCTGACTTTGCCTGACCCTTTCATTGAAACATGTCAGGTTAACGGCTCGGATATTAGTCCGTTGTCTGTGGTGTGCGAAAGTGTTCATGTCAGAAAGGGGGGTTAGAATGTTAGAGTATCCTACGGGATATAGAGATGAAAAGGTGTTGTATTGGATTATAACCCTTGCACTAGCGGGGTTTGTGGTACTCTCAGAAGGGTGTTTTTGTATGGCTTGTGCAATGAGTAAGAGGGTGTGTGGGGACTGTAGTTGTTGGTCACATTCGACTGAGAATTCAGAAAATTATAATCAGAGCAACGTGATTGGTAGGGTTTATGAAGCAAACAGGAATAACCGGGATTGTGAACTGAACAGAGGGGATTGTGGGAACGGTGATGTTTTGTTAAGGTACATTCATTGCGAGGAAGGGGGGTAGATCTGGAGCAGCCTACAAAATCTTCATGGATTTCACCCTCCTCACCTTCTCCCTCTGTATAATACTGCATCTCCCCTGTTCGTCTACCCCTCAGGTTGGAATCTGAGAGGGCCAGTTCTTTGTTGGCCACCTGAATACAGGACACCCGGGGTCTACCTGGGAGAATACCCTCAGGTTTCTCACAATAACCTTTATTGTTTAACTGACAACACAAGGCCATTAGTGGGCTTGGCATATGCAGGATCCTTGGGCACTGCAGAAATTATTAATATGAATCCCATGGCTCTTGAAAGAGTACTGTCAGGCCCTACAAGAGCAGAATTGTCAGCACAGGTCAGGGGTCCTGCCTACAACAACAGCAATCCTTTTTTCCATACAGAGGGAGGTTTACGTTTGACTAGATCCATATGAGGCTGTCTAACACGAGTCTCCTGGAACATAACTGGACTAAAGAACAAGCTGGGGGACCCAGAGTCTATCACCTTTATATCCTCTTTGGATATATTGTTATTCCGGGAGACTTAGGAGCTCACTTTAAATCAACTGAACAGTTTTCATAGCTTCCACATTCCGGTCCTAAAAAGCAATAGACAAAGGAGCACATGTGGTTAAACTACATAGGTGAATATGAAATTACGTGTCATCTGTAACTCCGAAATATTTTCCAAACATGGTACTGAGCCTCAATATTAGTGGCGGACTTAGCAAACCACTGACAATTATACAATTTTATAATGCCTCGCAAAGACCAGCACTGAGCCCTGACACTAAAACATTATTAAAAGCATTTGACAAGCTCAGTATCCATCAACCATTGAACTGTGGTAATAGATCAATATGCATAGATGGGGAGACTTCAACTTAAGGCTAGGCGATTGTAATGGTGGGGGCAGCATGTCCAAGGAAATTAACCTTGATCTCAACATTCCATTTCCCAGTGTGTTGGACAGGACTACATCAAAGGCTGGTGAATTGTTCCTTTGAAACGATTAGAAATGGAAATACATACAATTAAAAGGAGATTATTATTAATTCACTTTCAGGACTACTAGACACAGATCAACAAAACTGGCACAATCTGTATGATCTATGCACTCTACAGCATCCAGAGAGTGATCACAATCCACTAATATAATCTGTGAACTTTCCTTATAAAAGTGTCACAAATTCCCTGGGGGAATCAGTTACATCAAATCGTACCGCGAGGAACCCACTAACATTGGTAAATGTGGATAATGATAGAATTTCTAGCAAACTGATTAGCGCTTCTTTGAGTTGCACAGAAACCTGCCTTACTAGCAGAGACACAGATTTGGGGCATTTATAAACCTTCGCCAGCATAATGGAAAAAAGGCAGCACCTAACCTCTGATGTCAGGCCCAGTCAATATAAAACGAATTATGCCATCCTACTAGACACTCAGGATTACAAAAACAGTGAAATCCTGTTTACTAAAAAGCATAAAAGAGCCCAATAGAGACAAAGAAAGTCTGGCCAAGCTGAGACAGCTTCCTAAAAGAACACTGAAACAAGCTAAAGATATCTGGAAACACAAGGCCTGGCAACTGCTAGAAGCAGCAGCAAAAAATAAAAATAAAAGAATTCTGGAAAATTGTGTCCAAGGGGGTTGGACTATCCCCGATTGTTGTTAATGAATTACAACAGCCTAAGCCTGGGCCAATCATTTCTCCCAGCTTCGCAACCCTCAAGTACAAGCCGAGAATTCAGCTCAAATAAACACCTTGCCCTGGGAATCAGTTTCATCCAATTATTATGTCTTGGATTTCAAGGGTGCAGAACTAAGGAGTGATTTGTTCTCCACTACCAAAGGAAAAACTCCCTGTCCATATCAAATTGCATTGGATGTAATTAAGAGTAATCATCTTATATGGGTGCCTGTATTTACTTACATCTTTAATGCAATGATGGCTAATAAACAAATTCCCTCCAGCTGGAAGGAATCAATAATAAAATACCCTTATTTAAGATACGTGATAGATTGGACCCAAGATGTTACCGCCCAATCTCATGAATTGATTCCACAGCCAAATGAGTGGCCTGGGTGATTTATAACCGAATAATTGACTGGGTACAGAATAATAACCATCTATCAGAAGAGAAATATTGATTTAGAGCAGGAGTTGGGACAGTCGAGCAGGTCCTCAACCTCAGATTGATACTGGACAAGTATATCCGGGCACAAGTCTACCTGCGTTTTTTGGACCTGAGTTCGGCAGTTGACAGTGTAAACCGGCACACATTGTGGCCCCTGTTGCATTCTCTTAGCATGCATTGGTCAATTTTAATCTGCTAATTTCCCTGCATAATAACCTCAGCACTGTGGTGAGACTAGATAGCATGGGCAAGGTTACATCACCATGCTGCGTTTCCCATGAAGTCGGCCAAGGGTGTGTGTGGGCCCTGTTTTTATTTTAACCAAACATAAGTGCCCTATCCTACATAGACAACGCTGTTTTATTGGTCTGTACCCCAAAGGCTCTCCATATGGATTTGAGAGATTTGACCCTGAATCCTGATACATCTAACATTTTAATCAAGCCTTGTGGCAATCTACCCTGTATGTCTTTTTTTTTTTAACTGATTTATCTATTTCAAAGAGCAAAACACAGTACATCAACTGCGATAAAATACACTACATTGTTCAGTAAATTCATTGTACCAGTAGGTATCTTCACAGTACCGTACAACAAGCATATTTCAATATCATAACATGGTGATTAACAAACACAATCAAACATCCCCAAAGAATATAACTAAGCACTTAACAAACACAAAACACACAACTGACAAGCGCACACACACACACACCACAACCAAGCCCCTCCCAAATATCTAGTTGCAGCGCAACACAGAGTCTCAATACCATCCATATAAATCATTAGAAAGCACCCATAACTCTAGATATAAATCTTCCCGGTCCTGCTTTAAAAACATATCCTTTTCATAGCTGGACAAACCTGTAATTCAGTCAACCAGTCTTCCACCCTTGGCTTTTCGGTGGTCTTCCAGACTTTGAACACCTGGTTTGCTGCAATTACGTTCTGTTGATCCACTGTTTATGCCTTCTGGCAATCTCACATCTCTCTTTACACAACAATGACATAACCTGAATGGGATTCCTAGGGAAAGCTATATTCAATATCACATCTAGCCTATCCAGCACAGCCTCAAGAAGTCCCGAACACTGGGACCATCCCATAACGTGTGTACCAACCTACCTTTTTCCCTACAGCAATCCCACAAGCATCATTGTCCAAAAGTGCCAATTAGTGCATCCATACAGGTTTCCAGTACAGCCATCCTAAAACCTGTTGGATAAACTGTAGATTCAAGTCCAATTTTTCCTTAAATCCTGCTCTCAACAGATGGTCCGTGTCTTTGATTGAGATGTCACAGTTCAATTTAATTGCCCAAGTTTGTTGCAGCCTATCCCAACACTCAACATACTTAGGCTTCATAGGTATCGTATTAAGAAATGTTTAGACCATTTGGGACGGTGAGGTTAACATTTTACAAGTTACTGGCCTGACTTTCAATGGGGTAGTCTACCTATCTACCATGTATTTCTGAGTCTGAACAAAAATTGAAGTGGGTTAACAAATTCACATATCTGGGGAAGGTGCTTAATAGCGCAGTGAACTGGCGTGATCTTAACAGTTCGGCTACAAAATGTGCTCAGGAAAACGGGAAATTGATTAACTTTGGTAGAGATATGAGTGGCTTAACCTTTGATTCAGTACTTCCCATCCATCGGGCCAGGTCTATTGCAATCGGTGTGTATTGGTAAAACATGTGGGGGTTTTCCTCTGTGCCATTAATCCAAATGAAAGAAACGAACTTCCTACGATATCTCTGTGGAGTTGCAAAAAGTGCCCCGACATATCTGTTGAATCAGGGAGCTGGTTTGGATTATATTAGGGATCTAATCAGTCTTAACCATTACTACTTTGGTAGACTATGGTCAAATCCAAAGCCACATTTAACACATGATACTATAAAATAATTATTGGTTTCTGATATATGTACAAAAATCCTCTGGTTTAATCAATCGAATAAAGGAATTTAACTCCCTAGATCTCCTCAACCTATTTAGCTCCTTTTCTAATACACTGAACAGAGATGTAATCTAGGTTCAAACGAGATATATAGAACAAAGAAGAAATCAGCACCTTAGTATCGAGTTAAGAAAGAACTCAGTTTCCCATGACTTTTGCGCGTGGCTGTCATGAGATAAAAGCTAATTATGTATACCAGTTCCTGAGCCCGCGTCAGAGAGGACTATTATTCATCTTAAAGGCTAATTGCGTACCCATACTCTTTGCGCTGACCCGTCGTACAGACATCAACGGTCATCATCTAAGTGCCCTTTGTCCCTGTAGCAATATATCCCAGGGCGATCTCTCACATTTTCTATTTTTCTGTTCATTATCACATAATCTTAGGTCGAGGCTCTTAATCCCGCTATTAAAAGAGAACGGTGGCGAACAATTAATGACGCAAAAAAACCTGCGCTCTGTGCTGAACAAACATGTTGCTCATGCTGTCTATTTATTGAAGGAGCAGTAACACTAAATGAAGAATGCTGTCAGAAGAAATAATTAGTTATTGCAATCTCTGTACAAGGTTTTATTGTTGTGATTTCCATGCATAACTGTTTTCAATATGTACTGGACCTTTTAATGATGGTTTTTAGCCTTTGAAATAAAACACTGAAACTATTTTTTGGTATCTCCAACAAATGCTTTGTCTCCTTGGGGTGCACTGCACCTGGCCTCCAACCTGACTATTCCGGTCTGGTGGGTCAACACTGTTGTTCCCGCTGCACCCCAGTGGAATTCCAGATTCCCAGGTTGGCTTGGGGAGTTGCAGGAGAATGGCTAGGGAGGATAAAAACTGCTTTAGCACTGGTTCTTCATTTACCTCATCCCCCGCCTTTCACCCATCCATTTTTCTACCAGATTAAATCCTCTAGGGCACTGGTATTCAAACGTTGTCTTTGTCATGATGTAGAAAGATAGTTGTAGGGCCCACACACCCCTTGAGTACAAATATGGTTGTTGGGACCCCCAAATGCCATATCTGCTTATATTTTCTATTCAAAGCAGTCACTGTACTCACTTTTTGAAGATCCTTGCAGCCCCCTTCGACATCCTTCAGGCGAGCAGAGGGGGGCCGGCCCCACAGTTTGAAGACCACTGCTCTAGGGTATCTCTCTGGGACTCTCGTGATTTTGTAGTCACATATCCCTCAAAGGATGTCAGTGTGTATTAAGATCCTGGCCGAGCCTCTCCAGGATGCCATGCCTGAGAGTGACATAAACAGTTTGCTCATCTGCGTTCAGCAACTGGAAAGCCACCTGGAGCTTCCCAATAAGTGCAATATTATGGGTCCAGCTGTTATTCTCCCATTGGGCAACCTCCGCTACACACTCAAAATTATTAAAATATGCTTCATGGTCTTCTCCTTCCAGATATTATTACCGTAGGGATATGGAAGGCACATGTGTGGTAGTATGTAAATAGCCTAGACAGACCAGCTGTCCTGTCACCAGTGTATCCAGGAGACCGGATAGCAATGGGGTGCCTGCATCTTGTTCAGGCTCATCTGGCACTGTCAAAAGAGATTGGTGGCCTGGACAGACACAATCCGCCCTGGTCCCTTTCTGTCACCCTCTCGCTTGGGTTTGTGCAGAACACTGGGTTTGAGTAGCAGAGGCCAGTTTGCCAAGGGTCCTGTTTCACTGTATTCCTACATGAGACATGAGTTCTCTGGTCTAGGTCCTGGTTCCCAAGAGCTCCCACTCCATGTTTCTGCTAGAGTTCTCTAAGTCGTGGCTGTTGTCAGAGTTTTCATTGTCAGTGCATTGGCTGGTACAGGGACCCTGTACCCCGGATCTGGAGGGAGCCCCAGAAATCGTGCCACAGTGGATAGCTAGGGTCTTCCTCACAATGCCCAAGTGGTGGATTTCTTTGGCTCTGAGCTTTGACTGTGGCTGCTCCTCTCACTTATCTCACTAGGGAGCATGGGTGGTTTGCTACTCTTAGTGGTATATGCTATGGTCTTGACCTCGGTTACATTCCTAAGAATTGAGAAGGGGAGAACACATTAATTATTTGCCCAGTCTGAGAGAGAAAGTGTTCTGCCCTGCAGGTCTGGTCTTTTTGTTAATATGTTGGGTCGGCTTACCAGTGTGGAGATGAACAATCATTCCTTCCTTTAATGTTTCTTCTTCCCTGATTAGCATAGATTCTAAATTGTAGATGAACTGAAACATTAACAGACAATGTTATGAGTCCTCAGTCATTAGGGCTATTGGCATGATAACAAATGCTGACCTTTCTTGAAAGCCTTTGGCGCCGAGAGGCTTTGGAGGACAAAACAAGAGTGGATTTGTGGGGTATACTGATGGAACAGTGAACTTATCAAAAAATAGAAAATGGCAAATACTGGAGAAAAGTAGCATGTGGCCCTCAAAGGCCTCATTACACGGTAGGCGGAGGACCAAGGTGCTAATAGCACCTTGGTCCATGCCGGTAAAATACTGGCACCGCCTTGGAGGAAAGGGGAATTACTGCCCTATTCCAAGGTTGGCGGGGCGGTAATTCCCCCTTCCCCCATTGCCCTTCCCCATTCCCATTTTTGCCCCATAGGGCTCTATGGGAATAGGGAAGGCGCTAATTACGGTGCCGCAAATTGCAGTACCGTAATTAGCACCCTGGTCCCTTTGCGGGTTGGTTTTTAACACCTGCTAAACAGCAGGCGTTATAGTACCAAACCGCAAAGGGACCTCGTAGTAAGGCGGTAAGGGTTTACCGGTACCGGTGCCCTTACCGGTACCGGTAAACCCTTACCGCTGTCCGTGTAATGAGGCCATGTGTTTGGATATTCAAGTCATGTTACTAAATGCAGCAGCACAGCAAAGTGAAGATGAACTAGATATCGTTTTCTCTCTGAGGCAAGAATATATTTTCCCAGGACTGGTAGTCCACCCAAGATCAAGTGTGTGTCATGACCCTTGCCCCTGGCCCTCACTGGCAAGTCAGCCTTCCAGTTAGGGCCAGGTCAAAGGCCTTAAAACCTCATCCAAGACTCTCTTGGAGTCAGTCCTGGCGCCTTTGGCGCCAGGCTCATAACCATCATGAAGACCAACATTAGAATGGGACTATTTACTTGGGACTATTTAACTTGGGGGGGTTCAGCCAACATGGAGGCACACACATAGCTCAGTTACAAGGAACTGAGCTATGAGGTCTAGTCTTTTGGGTGTGGCAGGCCTGGTACTACTTTACCTGAACTACTTTGGGTGTGGCAGGCCTGGGACTACTTTACCTGGACTACTTTACCTGAGACTATTTAAATCACACCCAAACAGCAGAACATGCTTTGCGTTATTCTGCTGTGGGCAGCGTAACGCTCACCGTGTCCAGTTCTTTGATGCCAGCTTACCTGAAACTAAGGACCAGCAGAGAGAGAAAGAACACTACGAAGCTTACCTGGACCAGTATCATGTCTTCAATCCATCGCTAACTTCAGTTCCACTCACCTGAAGGTACGAACTCCATCATCCGGCACCGCATGCATCCTGGAATACCATAACCGGAAAAGAGGAGAAAGAAAGACAGCATTAGTAAGCGTTTACTCACGTTTCCTCCCGAATGAAGAAAGCCACACAATTCTTACCTGGGTAGTCATCTCCTGGTCAGTATCATTGCTGGAACATTACGGCGCTCGGCGAGGAACATCACAACCTGCAAGGAGAGAAAAGACACAGGTTAGCAATATAAAAGGCGAAACAGCGCCGTGCATCGCGCATTACTCACCGGACAGCACCGCGCACACCGCGATTTCGCCTACCGGCCCATGCTCATCTTCAAACTGCATGACAACACCAAAATACCTTTCCATACCTAAAAGGAAAGAAGCAAGACATTATTATTCGAACTAAGAGAAACATAAGAACTGCATATAAAGACTGTAAAGCAGCAAACCTACAGAGTCGCAGCAGGCCTGGATTCCCACAGGGGGGCTTGCACCAGTGAAGTAACTTGGTCGCTGCTCGCTCCCCACATCTATGCGCCCCTACCACGAGGAGCAGGACGGAGAATACACCGTTTACAATATTAAGGTAAGGAGAAGGCCCAAGGGGGAGGAAGGAGTTGAGGCCAAGGGAGGTGGGAACACATAAAGACAATCCAGCTCTCCTATATTGCAGACCCATCTTTAACCAGAGGCCTTACCAAGGGACCAGGAGAGGGTTTGAGAGTGCAAATCAACCAACCAGGGCTGGGTGGCGTCCCCGTGGATACCTGGTGAGCGTAACAGTGCGCTCATAGAGATAAAAGGTTTATTTATCAGGTCTTTGGGCTATACAAATCTCTAATTTGGGGGTCTGAGTTGAGGTTGCATTGTAAAGATTAGTCAGAGATATGCTGCCGAATTTTGTATTGCATTGCAGTGCAATAAACTGTCTCTGTTCCTTGCTAATCTTCTAAATTATATCATGTGGACTATGTTTTTTCTTCCACACCAGTCTAAGCTTTCATTATCCCACTCTGACACCACCTTTCACAGGATCAAAGGACGCAAAGACCATACGCCTAAGTTCAATAGAATTGGCGATTTTTCCAACAATAATTAAATGACACAGATGGATCTTCCCGTTCATTTTGCTGGGTCTCTTCACCCCTAGGAGAACCCTAAATAAATCGTCCTAGGTTCCTAGGGCTCTCAGTCCTTTCTTGCCCCCTTGAATGACAGTTCCAGACCTTACAGTTCCAAAGGGACTGTCACCTTGCTTCCTGGTCGTTGAAGGTTTTAGGGACACCCAACCTTCCTTCTGTTTATAAACTAGTTAAAAGCTTTTTAGGTCTCATATCCCAAGACGTTCTCTGATGTGTAGTCTTGCCAGCAGACAGGTCAGTTGGAGTAGCCAGCAGGAAGAGCCATAGAGGTGTCGCTGGGGGTCTTCCTCTTCTCCTGGACTCCTTTCTGATTCTTCTTTCCTTGCCTCAATGATCTCAAAATAAGCTCAGCGTCCTCCTCCCATTCCTCCTCTCAATGGCCTGCCCTCCCTAGGCCTGACCTGCCCTGTCAGAACCTTCCAATTCTCTTTGCCTAAGGGACTGTGTTCTCCTTTTTCCACCATCACTTCCTCACTGAATGATGTTTGTGCATCCTCCTTTTCTGCCTCTCCTTCACCTCCAGATTTTACCTTGTCTTTCTCATCTCTTGCTGTTACCACCTGGTCTGTGTCACCTTCGCCAGCTGCTGTTACCACCTACAAACCACATAGACCTCTTGGTGTGATCTACTATTGACTACTTTTGACCCTCCTTGTTTTAATTCCCACTTCCTCTGCACCACCTTCTATACTACTTTCTCCAGTAAATGTTTTTACCCCCACCTCCTCTGTATCACTCTCTCCACTTGATGTTACTACCTCCTCTCTGTCACTTCTGGACTCTCAGTTCCTTCTCACCCATGGTCTTATCACCTCCTCCTGACATTGCCCCTCTCCTCCTGCTGGCTCCACCTCCCCCTTCTCCACTGGTCTTACCACCTCTTACTGACTTTCAGTCTTTCCTCCTGTAGTTGCCACCTCCTCCTGCTTTCCTGATCTTACTGCCTTCTTGACCCTCTTAGCTCTGACCACCTCCTCCTGCTCTTCATTTGCCACCTCCCCAACCTCCTTCATCTCTCCAGCCACTGCTCTCTCAAATCTCTCCAATCACCAGCCAATATCAAATTTAAGTCACCTGCTCCTCAAACCCACTCTAGCTGACTGGGCTCCCTGGTGCTTTCCCTGAGCAGGGCTCACAGTGATGGCTGCATCTTGGGTCAAGGTTGGGATAGGATGCAGCTCCCGAGTGTATCTGTGTGCATTTCAGGCCTACAGGGCCAGATCATGCCCTCATCCGGCCTGCCCACCATTTTGAATTGCATTCGGCCCTCCCAGCTCGCTATGGTGTTGCTTGTGCAGGAACCTTTTTTCAGTTCCATTAGCATGTGAATTGTATGCTGGAGGAATTTATGAAAATATTTCTAAACTCTCTGAATATGTACTAGTGTTGATTTGCATGAAAATTGCAACATTGTTGTTGGGGAGATTTTCATAAGCCCTGTGGTCAGGGTCTTTAGCTATATCTTCCTGACTCAACAATGCTAGTGATTCCCTCAAGCTCCCCAGGATCTCCAATTGATAGTCGTGACAGAGCAGCCCAAGTCTAACTCTCAGGAGGTGTAGAGTAGTGGTTCACAGGTAGAATACACACTTTGCATTAATACCAAGCAAAAGGCATGGGTAACTCATCTTGGAAGCTAGACAACGCAGAGCAACACAGGTTTGAATCCCAGGTCAGCACATAGAAACCTCTTTGGTATTAAGCGCGTTATAAATAACGAATTATAATAAACATTATATAATGTCTGCAAGCTATATTTTTAAAAAGAATATATTCTTTATGTAAGAAAAGGAAACGAGAAAAAGCAGTACACTCATAGGTAAGTAACGTTGTAAAAGAGAAGATGCCACAATGTATAAGCTATGTAACACAGTTTCAACCGAGAGTTCTTAAGAGTTAGTAGAGTCCAGGACCAGGTATGGAAAGACTTTTCCATCTAGGCTGGCCAGTTCAAGAGGACACTGGTAGTGCGAATAGGAGCAGTCTTTGACAGGAAATAATTAGCTTTGTGTAATAGTACTGCCTGAAGCAGTTCCTGATGTTCCAATGGAGGGAAGACCTCAAGAGTTCCTTAAAGATGAAGAAGTTCAGAGATGTAGAAATGTATGAAGAAAAGACTACCCAGCAGCACCGGATAGCCAGGAGACCAATACACTTTTGACCAAAAAAGCATTTCTGCTGTAGGTGGACAGAGGTTTCCTGATGCACTGATGTGCATGTTGTTGTCACGGCCCTCGCCCAAAACCCCCTCTGGCAAACCCATTGGCCAGGTGGAGTCAGGACTCGAGCCTCTAGAGCCGGGCATCCTCTTCAAAAGCCCTCATGGGGCCAGGCTCATACACCATGAAAAACAATGTGCTTGGGAACTACTTCATTGTATTGTCAGCCAACATGGAGGCATCCACATAGCTTGATTCCTAAGAACCAAGTTATGCGGTCTAGTGTTTTGGGTGTGGTAGCCTAGGGACTACTTTACCTGGACTATTTTGTTGGGGCTATTTAAACCACACCCGAGCAAGACAACACGCTTCGCGTTACTTTGCAGCTTGCAACGTGACACTCACTGTGCCCAGCTATTCCCTCGAACCTCGGAGAAGCAGAACCTGCAAGCAGACAAAAGAAACATCATTAGCAGCAGCACCTTACCTGCAGTCTTCATCTTTAAACACTCACAGCTACTGAGAACAGGTTCCTCGAATCTGCACGCCTCCCGGACAGAACGACCTGAAAGAGGAAGATAGAGGCAACATTAAAGAAAGCAGTAGATACATTTACAAATTACGAACTGCTCAAAAAGCTTACCTGGCTGGTCGCCTCTCGGCTGGCACCAGTCCGGACATTCCACTCGCTCTGAAGAACACCGCGACCTACAAGGAAGGAAAACACAGGTTAGCAAAAGCAAGACTTCGCAGCGCTGCGCACAGCGCTTACTTACCGCATCATAGCGCTCTTAATGCGCCATCATTTACCAGCGGGGCTCAACCAAGCCAGCTCGCCGCGCTGAAGCTCAGCATACCTAAGGGAGACAAAAGAGACATTTTAAACAAAGAAAGGCATGCAGGATAGCAACAAAACTAAAGAACAGCAATAAGACCTACCTGAACAATATCAAACGGGTCGGCGTCAGTGAAGTAACTGGACCGCACTCGCCCATGAAAGACAACGCGTCCCTGCAAAGAAGGCAGGACAGAGAGCACGCCTAATTCTACCACAAGGTGAGGAGAGGGCGCCAGAGGGACTGAAATCATATGGGGGTGGAGGGAGTATACTTACCCCAGTCGGTCAGTCTTGAACACAGTTCTCCTGTATTTTCAGGCAGAACCTTCCCCGCAGACCACATCAGGGCAAAGCTGAGAAGCATACCAGTGAGTAACCCGGCTGGGTGGCGTCCCTGTGGATACCAGGTGAGCGTAACAGTTGTTCAGTGAACACTGAGGGCTCCAGCGATGACACACCTTTTCAGGTGGCACCTTTAGACTCTTGGGAAGAGCAGTTACTCTTGATCCAGTTATCACCAGCTAACGTGTCAGGGACAGAGTAGCGGAAATGCGAGTCATCTGCCGTTGGCAGTTACTGATGATGCAGAAGTCCCACATTGTCAGGATTCAACTTCTGAGGATTGAGCCGGCTTAAAGGGACCCCAAGGAAGAATAAATATTGAAGAATGGTTGAAGAGGTCACACTGGAGAATAGCCATCCGAAGAGGACATGGCAGGCTAATTCAGCCCTGCTATTGCAGAGATCGAGGAAGCATAAGTCCCTGGAACTTCCCAGTTGGGGCATAGAGAACCAGGGCACTTGCTTTGTGTCCTGGGTCGAAGATTCTCTGGTTAATTCGGCCTCCAAGTCATGGCCAATGACCAATGGAGCCATGACCAGAAGGTTCAGAGAGAGGAGGCCTTAGAACAGGAGATGTGATCCAGTTGGCCCAACTCAATTAGAGGAAAGGAGCACTGTTGTGGGTTCCTTCTGGTCATCCTGGAGAGGATAAGCCTCGCTGTCATATTATTCAGAGTGTCAAAGGATGATGGTGTAGGGCTTCGGTCCTTCCTTGAGCAGCAGGTTTTCCAGAGTGCAGGTTCAGATTTCCAGTTTCTGACAAGGTAAGTGGGCAAGGGGGTCTGCAGTGAGTGAAGACAGCCCCAATTGACATACTAATCTTCATTCAAACAGCGGGATGGTGAGCCAATGGCCAGTCATACTTCCAAGTACACCAATGCACACAGTAAGGGCTCTGAAACAAAGGAATACATCCACACAAACTCAGGCAGGCATCTGCATATGCCAGTCGAAACTGAGGGCAATAATGGCCACCTCCTCTGACATGTAGAAAGAAGAGCAAGTGCTAGCCATGTGAACACTCAGGTCTTCGCTGGATGAAGATGAATTGGTAATTGTATCTTTTCCCTGGAGTAATACACGGTCGGAAAACCACTGGATTGCAGCATTGTATCTAGCATAGGTCCTTAGGTCTCACATGTGGACAAACCTGCGGTCAGAGAGCAACAGCCTTGTTGCATTGTATCAAGCATTGGTCTCTGGAACTCCTGGATTATGTGAGAGGTCAGTAAAACGAGGCAGACAACTACTTGTAGTTTTCACAATGTTCAACATTTTATTAATAATACAAATTGCATAGAAAACCTAAATAAGCCTACTCTACCACTGAGTTCCCTACCTTGTCTAGGTTCTAATGAAAATTCTCCTAGCATACACAAAACTGGCCCTCACACTAAACAACAAACCATTTAAAATAAATCATAAACAAGTGTTTACCAAACAACCAGTGACTTGGATTATCTTCACCTGTCCTGTCCCTTTCCTAGGATTGTCCAAAGTCAATCTCTCCAAAGTCAATCTTTCCAAAAGAAACAAAAGTTCACCAAACAAAAATCCACTGATAAAAGTTCTTTGTCGTTCTGTTGAAAAGTTCCCCTTCCAATTCCAGCAAAGAAAACGGCACCATTGATAATCCTGGATATCCTCCTTCCAGGATATTCTGGTAACAGTTCAAAGACAAAAGGACTACTTCTACTTCAGCAACTGCCCACATGTTTAGAACCTCTGCAGCGTCTTTAATACACTTTGTCAGGATACCTCTTCTTAGGGTGTTGCTTTTCTCTCGACAACCCCCTCCTACTACTGTTACTGTGGAAGCAGAATCCTTTGCTCCACAGTATTCGACTGCTTCAACCACTTCCAATACAACATTCTCTGGCAATATTATAGACAAACACAGTTCCAATAGATCTGCTTCATCTTGGTATCTTACGCAATTTAAAGACAAGAATCTTCACCCTCCACAGGTAGGCAAGGCACTCTTCCTTTCTAGTTTATAAAAAAAAGGGCAGCCTCTTTGCCTCTTCTGCCTGTCTTACTGCCACCAGAATAATCTGCCTCTGCTCCCAGACTGCTTCATTCTCAGCTTCAACAGTCTCAGCATTACAGATTGTTAACTTAATCTTCTTACAAGCACCAAGCTCCCTTCCCCAGCTTTATGCACACCTTCTTGGCCCCAGCAGTTGCCACTCTTCCAGCTTTGAATAACCTTGTCACACTTGTATCAAAGGACACTGGACCTTTAACAATTTCAACAACTGCAAAGTACAGGTGGTTAGATTTCAATAGGGCTGGTTTCACTATAGAATGGATGTGCCTACTGACTTGGGTAATGCTTGTTCGTCTCTTTACTTCAGCAACTTATACGTTTATAAAATACTTGTTCTGAGTGTTACAAGGTTTAAGCTTCACAAGAGAAACAAATTTAGGTACCCGTGACCACACTTTGATGGAGATTTTCAACATTAAGGTACTGTAAGGACTTGCATTCTGTTTCCTTAATAAAGAGTGATATTTTGACTTTGATTGGAAATCATAATTGTCCACACGAGACCTCTCTTTGTTGTAATATCCCATGTAACAGAACAGTTTGTGAAAGTCTGTTTGAACTTCCCGAGTGATTTAACAAAGCGTTTCCCTTCTCAATTGGAGACAAGCGACCACTCCGGTAGGGTTATAAAGTTCAACAATGGAAATGAAAAGCTTTTTCATTTATGCGAGCACTCTGACTTTAGATGTGCACGTGACACATTTCCTTTCTTCTTAGGACTTTTCAGAGCAACTAATAACAACTTCGACTTGCTTTGTCTATTACAAGAGGAATAATTGTGCTGGTAGCAGTTACCGGCAAGAGCTTTTCAGTGAATCTGAAGACGGAACTTCACTCACCGGCTCCAGAAACACTGCGGTTGCGGGCTGCTTCCACTTCCTGAATTTTCTTCCTGCTACTACTACTTCAAGCACTTTTGAGACCAACACCCCTCTCCAGCATGGGTGTCTCCATTCTGGCCTTGACCACGGGGAATCTCCTTTACTCCCAAGGACCTCAGCTAGCTTCTGCACACAGGCCTCAGGTTGCAGCACGATTTCGGCTCTGCAATTACAGCTACTAGGTGCACCTGGGAAGACCTACAATCTCGCCACGTCTCTCTCAGTGCAGCCACAGCCAGGCAGGGTTTGTGAACACAGGACCAACTCAGAACCTGCAGGTGAAATCTGCTCTTCCTTTCGTCCTGGCATCACTTAATTGATCACACTTCCTTTTGAACTGCCAGCCTCGTGCTCGTCTCCTTCTGCTACTCCTGCCAGCCTTCCAGCTTCTGCTCCAGCTTTTTCTTGCTGCTCCCTCCTGCTGCAGTCTTTTATACCTCTCAGGTGGGGCAATTAAGTTAATGTGCAGGCTCTTAGTATTAATTGCCTGACCTTGGCAACAGCTGTTAGGCCTACTTGCCTGTCCTTCACTTCTACATGCCTCCTGAGCCCTCTTCTTTGTTTCAGTCCCTGTGGTGTTATGGGACCTTTTACACTTTTAAGGGTAGTTTTAATTCCCTTAGTATTTTTAGAAGAGGGTTTGTGGGTTTCAATCTTATTAGAGACAGATGATATAGAAAAGGCAACACTCGCACTCTTCCTATTAGTGCACCTTAGATATTGAGGAGTACATTTGAGTTTAGGGATAAACAAAGGTTCGTTCTGTTGATGTACTAGGTTTAGATGTTATAATTTTAGGTTTTACCATCCTAGTTTTAACTGAAGGCTGAAAACCATTAAAACGACAATAAGCCATAACTTCTTCTGGAATGGCGGCATGAGTATCCCTATCATAGCAAGGATACTTTGTATCATCCCATGGAATTTCTTCCCTACCCTGGGCTCTGTCTCCACCCAGGTGATCCTCCTGCAGTACGGCAACCCCAGGATTGGCATCAGGAAGCGCCTGCCCTCTCCTGGCCACCTGGAGGAGACATTAGGCAGGGCTTTGGTGGGAGATCCTCAGGATGCCCCACAATAGTGTCCTTGAAGCTGATTTCTCTAATACCAGTGAATGAATGGAACAAGTATCAGGATCACCTGTACTAATGCTGCATGAGTGAAACTGACTGTGATGGGAGCGAAGATTTTGTTGTTCAATGTTAGTATTTTGAGTCTACCTAGGGAGAGCTTCAAGGTCTCTCAGTCTCGGAGGGAGCAAATTAATACTACCCTGTATGGACTCTCAAGGTTGTTGTAGATAACTCCTAGGAATATTTTTCACAGGAGTCCCGTTATTGTCCCTTGCTTTGGAATGGGGACCAAGGGAGGGTGCATAGTGTATCCTCCCTCTATCACCCTCAGGCCTAACACCCACTAACCTCCTGAGTCACACCCTTGGCTGCCCCAGAACCAGGGAGGGGACTTCAAATCATACCCCACAGGGAGTTTAACTTCTGCACCAACCTCTAACCTGTGTTGAGATTACCCTGCAGAAGACTATACATGCTAACTGAATGTGAGAATGAACACTAGAAAGAATACCTGGAGAAATACCTTGTTTCAACAAACCTTCAATCTCCCCTACATCTATGGCATTATTCCTCATCCCACAGAGGGAAGAGAACTATGGATGTGCATCGATTACAGGGAAATAAAAGAGGTGATCATCAAGAAACACCCCCCCCCTTCCTCTGAGACAGATAATGGTGGATCAAGTTACTGTAGGACGGCAACTATATTCACTTAGCCTGATCATGCCTATCACCTATTTTGGATGAGGGAAGGTAATGAATGGAGGGTGGCCTTCTGGACCAGGTTTGGGCCCTATGAATGTCAAATCACTCTGTTTTGAACTTTAAATTCCTGTCTATCTTCCATCACTTTATCAATGAGGTTATCGAAGCATATTTGCATATCTTTATCATCATGTATATTTATGATATTTTAATATTTTCTGACAACCTCGATCAGCGTTTGACAAAGATAAGGGCCGTCCTTAAAAAGCCATGTCTTCACCTCCTACTTGCCAAACTCAAAATATTTCAATTTTGCACCGACACAGTGACGTTTCTGGTGCCCACATTATGTATTTACGGTCCCACCCAAGATAAAGATTCATCCGGGGTGCTCATAGAAGTAGTTTTGTTTAAATTAATGTGGTATCTTGTTCATTCAAACAAACACTTACCAAAGACAGCCACCATGGAAATAGAATGCGGGCTCCATGCAGTGCCCCTCTTCTATTTCCATGGCAGCTGGGGATGCGTATCGGTGCGGGCGGCTGCACACACCACTACTAAAGAAATTAGGTACGTGTGTAGAGGGGAGGGAAGGGAATGGACCTGAGACTGGAGAGAACGAGGGATGGTGGAGGGAAGATGGCGGTGCGGATGTGTGCAGCCTTCATGTTGCTCAGAATGCAGCTTGGATCGTAGGATTCAACCTGCAATACGAGCAAACTGATTGGCTGGCTTCCCGCCTTGGGTGCTAATGTATGTTATTCCCTTTGCAATGGGGAGCCAGTGTAAATTATTCAGGCATGGTAGGATATGGTTCCATTGCTTCAGTGCCAAAATAAGTTCACCTTCTTTATTTTGGACAAATTGCTGTTGGTTTAGTTGTTTCTTGTTTAGTCCTAGATAAAGACTGTTACAATAATGTACAATAAAATACTGCCAAATCATTTAGCTTTCAGAAAGGCTCTAAAAACATTTTTGTTCTAGTTGATAGCTGTTGTTGGATGGTGGGTTTGCTTCCTCCCTCTCTAGCGCCATGATACCTCTGGGTGACCGTGCGCTGTACAAATTTCAATAACATAACACAATAGAGGCGAGAGAGGATAAGGGCTCCGGTCACTTCAATTCAAGTATGGCTACTTAACACAGTCGGCCTAAATGCCAGATATGGCAACCTAACACAATTGGCCTGAATACCAGATATGCCTACCTAACACAATTGGCCTAAATGATAGATATAGTTAACTAACACCATTGGCCTAAATGCCAGATATGGCTACCTAACACAGCTGGCCAAAATGCCAGATATAGCAACCTAACACAGTTGGCCTAAATGCCCGATATGGCTGTCTAACACAATTGCCCTAAATGCCAGATATGGCAACCTAACACGATTGGCCTAAATATCAGATATGGCTACCTAACATACTTGGCCTAAATGCCAGACATGGCTAACTAATACAGTTGGCCTAAATGCCAGATGTGGCTAACTAACACCATTCGCATAAATGCCAGATATGCCTACCTAACACAATTGGCCTAAATGAGGGATATTGTTACCTAACACAATTGGCCTAAATGCCAGACATGGCTAACTAACACAGTTGGCCTAAATGCCAGATATGGCTACCTAAAACAGTCTGCCTAAATGCCAGATATGACAACCTAACACAATTGACCTAAATGCCAGATATGGGTACCTAACACAATTGGCCTAAATGCCAGATATGGCTAACACAGTTGGCCTAACGGCCAGATATGGATACCTAACACAATTGGCCTAAATGCCAGACATGGCTAAGTAATAAAGTTGGCCTAAATGCCAGATATGGCTACCTGACACACTTGGCCTAAACACCAGATATGGCCACCTAACAATTGGCCTAAATGACAGATATGGCTAACTAACACACTTGCCCTAAATGCCAGATATGGCAACCTAACACAATTGGCCTAAATGACAGATATGGTTACCTAACACAGTTGGCCTAAATGCCAGGCATGGCTACCTAACACCGTTGGTTAAATGCCAGAAATGGCTACCTAACACAGTCTGACTAAATGCTAGATATGGCAACTTAACACAATTGGCCTAAATGCCTGATATGGCCTCCTAATTCAGTTGGCCTAAATGTCAGCTATGGTTAACATTCAACTGCAGGCTACGTGCAGCAGACTACAAGCTTTTAGGTAATAAGTGGTGGAACAGTTTAATGGGGAGCAGTAATGGCTGTTCACCCTCCCCGGACCTCACTTACCTTGTCAGTCACTGATGGTTGATGGCTGTGCTGTAGGCTCCACCGGCGAAAACTGGCAAACACGGTCTGGAGCTGCTTCTGCAGGCACTGCCCTTTGCCTTGGGGCCCTTAGTCGGGGTCTGCCCGGGCAGAGGCTGCCCTGGGAGGATGGCCTAAATGGGCTCCAAGGGCCAATCAGCGGTGGTGGGAGGGCTAGAAGGCGGGTGGGAAGGGGATTCAGCTGGAAGTGGATGGGGATGGAAGCGAGAAGCACCCAGCCAAATTGATGTGTTAATAAAAGTTAAAATGCACTCTGTTCCAGTGCTGTAAAACAGCAAAGCCAGTGGAACTTACCCCACAGCTAAATGTAGGCAAACTGTGCTCTTGGAGTCATGCAGGGTCTAAGACCCTTGTTGCAGTGTTTGCCGACTAAAAGGACCAATCAGGGGCGGTGCGAGTGCTAGAAGGCGGGTGTGAAGGGGATTCAGCTGGAAGTGGATGGGGATGCATGCAAGGAGCGCTGGGCCGAATTACTGCCTTAATAAACGTTAAAATGCACTCTATTCCAGTGCTGTAAAGCGGCAAAGCCAGTGAAACTTAGCCCAGAGCCACATTTGAGCAAAAGTGTACTCCTGGATTTTTGCAGGGTGTAAGACCCTAGTTGGAGTGTTTGCCGACCAAGATGGCCAATCAGGGGCAGTGGGAGAGCTAGAAGGCAGGTTGGTAGGGGATTCAGCTGAAAGTGGATGGGGATGGATGCGAGGAGCAACGGTCCAAATTGTTGCCTTAATTAAAGGTAAAATGAACTCTAGTGATGCATTACAACATTCGGTCAGTGGTTCCACCTGGTTAACTATGTGTTCCTTGATCAGGGTGGCTGGACATGGGTCAGATTGTTCAGCTGAGGCATTTAGTTTCTTATGATATGATAAGATATGATCGTTTATTTATATAGCGCCTATACACACTGTGTTTCAAAGCGCTTCACAATAGTGATATTAATTAGCTCTTCAGTTGTAATGAAATTGAATTCCATAAGCATAGGAGGATGGACCTGATTTATGGTGGCTGCTCCATCTGATCATTTCTGGTGACCAATGTTGGCTTGGATTTTGGCAACTTTATTTGGAAAGGCCATAGCAAGAGAATGATCTCCTCTGAGGGTTTAGGTTGATTACTACTTTTCTGTGTGTGAGTTAGTTCCTTGTACATTTTAAAAACGTCTTTAGTCTTTCATTGTGCAGAAGAGATACGGTTTTGACAGTATATTATTTTCCTTCTTACAATGGTCCTACAGGAGACCCGGCTATGAATTCTGCATGCCAGTTTGTCATCTGCTCACTTTATTTGGTATTCAGTGAGTGTAACGAATCACAAAATAACTAATCCAATTACAACGAATCCAAAATAACTAATTCCAAAATAATGAATTTGGAGAAACACTAATAAAGGTGTTGGGGGTCGGGGAAAAGGATAAGGAACAAAGAAAAAGTGGAGCTCCGGGGGGAACCCCCCAAAAACAGCGAAAAAGGAATTTGATATTTTGGAATTCGTTATTTTGGTACTAGTTGTAATGGGATTAGTTATTTTGGATTCCATTAAATCACATGTAACCCTTTATTTCCTCAATGCATGTTCTAGATTAAGGCTTGTCCTTTTAAGGAGGCCAAATTTGTCATTGAACCATTTATTGTTCATTTTAGTTATGCTTTATATTATTTTCTGTTTCGTTGGTGTGTGGGAGTGGTTTCTCCGATAGGCCCCATATTGTCAAGTGACTTAGTGATTTCAATGTTCCATTTTTCTAGGCAGAGGGAGGAGTTGTTTCCAGCATTATTGCCCTTCTTGCGCAGTGTCAAATATTTCCAAACTTTTCTTGCTTCGCTTTGTTCTTTGTCCTATAAGGGTATCTTCTATTTTTGGTTGTCCTTTTTATTTAGATTAGTTATGTAATGTTGGTGGTCTTCCATTCATTTAGCAGCAGGTGCTGGTGAGACCATGGCAGGTCCACATGTGTCGTCTCGTTGAGGGCTAGCTCAGATGAGTAGATACTATTCAAGGGCATGCCAATCCTTGCGTGTAGGCTTGTTAACCCACAGTTTGAAAAACAGATTATCCATGGTTTAGGTGAATAGTTTGGAATTTGGATTAGCTAGTTGCCCAAACCATAGATTAATATCCCCCAAAACAAGGATTTTATTTGAAATGGTTTGTATCCTAGCCAGTAGCTCTGACCTTTCTTGGGAAAGGGAGTGGTAGACAAATGGAGAGTGGTAGACCACAGCAACTGTCAGGAAGATGTTACTGTTAATGTGGCATTTGCCCAATCATTTTACAAAATTATGAGAGGGTGATGTGTCCACCTGTGATAGCATGAGGCACTCTGGGTAGGCAAAGGCTACTGCTCCTCTTTCATTAGTTCTATTATAGATTTTCAGGCCGATTCATGTATAGCCACATGGAATTAAGGAGCTAATTACTAATTGGTAATTGTCAGTGTACCATGTTTCTGTGATTCCTAGTAAATCCACATTGAACTCATCTATGCATTGCCAGACATTGTTTGCATTTTTGATAGCTGAACCAACTCTTAGCTGCGCCTGTTTTTAGTGATGTGATTTCTGATTTCTTGGGTAGGGGAGAGATAGTGAGTTTATGGGGGTGTAGTCTGATAGCTGGAGTAGGGTCCAGTATTGTAGGTAAAGCTGCCCTGACATTTTGTGGGATTCGAACCTTACTAGCTGCACCGAGGTCATGTACAATCCTCCTTCGAGCAGAGTTCTGGGGGTTTTCCTGGGTTACTGGCATTGCTGATTTTCTGATTTGGTTAGGGGTAAGGCGCTTTCAAGGTTAAGGGTCGGTTGGAGGTTCTTCTTATCCTTGAGTAATCAATCTGATTACTATGGGTAGTCTGCCATCAAGTGAACCTAGGGTCGAGTGGATATTTCTCCTGGAACATAATGGTTCCATTAGTGTATGTTTTAATGACCAGTTTGCCTTTTTGTGTGTGGCGGGATGGTTGTGTCCCAGCATAGTCTAGCATGTAGAGGGGTTTCAGAAAATTCACTGAAAACGGATTTTAGGACCATTTGCCTGCGATGTGTGTGATTATTAATATGAGATTGCAAGTGCACAATTTCTTATGTGTGTGGCCCCAATAGCATAAGGGGTTGTTATATTGTTACAGCCGTTTTTAAGGTATGTGTGTGTGGGAAGTTTAAGTAATTACAGTTCTTAAAGGTATTGTGCTGATAAAATGTCCCTGTTGACAGATGGTTGTTCCTGAGATAGATTGCAGAGTAACCATGCCAGTTATATAAGGCAGGTCCTACGGGTCAGCTTTATTTGTTTAAATGCACATCAGATACAGATTAAATACACCAGCAACAATACAGAACCCTAGGGCCTGGTGTTATTTTTAAATGCACACAAACATACACAAATATCCGTGAAATGGACAAGAAGATTTAAGGTTAGAATATATTATTTAGCTGCACCAGGTATTATAGTGCCATAGACCTATATCTGGGACGTGTAACCTGAAGCAAATAAATCAGTCCGTAATGCGTATAAAGAACCAGAATGACATTTTTGGAGATTGTAATTTATTATACAGTTCAGTGTAGCTGTGTTGGTCAAGGTGAAGGAAGTCCATCGAGGGGCTCAGGCCTTACAGGGCCAAACAGAACCTGCCCTTTACTGTGCATGCCTCTGGACAGGGCTTTATTGGATTGGTAACCGCAGAGAGGACCAATCAGGGAGCTGTCTGCTTATAAAAGGGCCACTCAGGGGAAAAAGGCAATGCAACACATTGTCCCAAATGCAGGGATTTTCTTGCACTCACCTCCAGCAGCGGGCGAGCAGGGGTTGTTGCTGCTAGCTGTTGACTTAAAGGGAACAATAAGGAGCTCTCTTTTTTCCAAGGGAAAGGTTGATAAAACACGTTTCTACCATCCATTAATCAATCACATGGGCTTGAAGGACCAATCAGGGAGCAGCTTGCATCCATAATGGCCATTCTGGGACAAAGCTAGGCAAATGGTGGTCCAATGGCCTGGGTCTTCTTCAGCTCAGCTCCAGCCGGCAGTGAGCAGAGGTTGTTGCTGCTGACTGCTGGCCTCAAGGGAACAAGGAAGAACTCTCTCCTTTTAGGCCAATGATGGTAAAATCTGGATCTGAAGTCCTCCCTGCTAGGAGCTTAACAAGAAGTGAATAGGGTGCAAAATCCCTAGGACTGGGGATTGTCAAGAAGTGCACTGGGTGCTATACCCCGAAGACTGTGTAGCACTTAGGAAGAACCCAGACACTTTATCATTTTGGCCCTCCTGACATTGTTTATTTTGACCCATCCTCAGGGGGAAATCTCAGTTCAGTTGTAGAGAGTTCCCTCGTCTTTTTACACCTCAGCCCTCTCTTATTTTCAGAAGCTGTGATGGCTGAAGACTGCTATGACTTGCAACCAAGGAAGATTAGCATTCCCATAGATTATTATTCCCATAGTTAGGCACTGGAAACACTTTGATTTGACCCTTCCATACACCATTGCACTAGTAATTCTTCTTATTTTTAGCTGCATTCCCCTAGAACCTATAAACAATATCCATACCATTCCTGATAAAATCAATAAAGCTTTTGAGCCTCTAGACTATGACTCGCATGTATGTTCTGTTGATCCTACACCACACGAAGGAGGAAAGGAGGCTACTGCTGGCAGAGGCTGCCCATGGCCAGGCAAGGGCTGATGCTAAAAGCTTTGTATCTTGAGGCATGGGTGGACGCCAGACTAATCCAGCAGAAAGCTTCCGGACTAAATTCTGGGCTCTTGAATGCTGTGCACAGAACCGGACTAAATTCTGGGCTCTTGAATGCTGTGCACAGAACTGTAAATTGCACGCACAGTGTTCCCTGGAGCAACCTCTACTTAAGTCACACACTTGACACCAGCATCAGTCACACCCAACCTCATGCCCCCTTTACTGGGTTTCTGGCGAGCCAGTAGCATCCCCTTTCTGTCAGGATATCATTCCAACGTCTGCTGTCCCTTCTTCTTCCACATTCCAGCCCTTTGCACATCAGTTTCAAGAGCGTCCTAGAAGGTTGACACACCCACAGTGCCAGTGCCTGTGAGCACAAACCCTGCCCACACAGAGTTCCTTGCAGGCAAAAAGGGACAATGAACGTGTGCGGGTGTGGACCAGTGACTATTGTGGGTTGAGGGGATTCCTTGGACTGCGGTGGGCCATTGACTATTGTGGGTTGAGGTGATTCCTTGGACTGCGGTGGGCCATTGACTATTGTGGGTTGTGGTGATTCCTTGGACTGCGGTGGGCCATCGACTATTGTGGGTTGAGGAGATTCCTTGGACTGCGGTGGGCTATTGACTATTGTGTGTTGAGGAGATTCCTTGAAGGATGGATGAAACATCAGTTGGTGTTAGGGAACAGGGTGTTGCATGGAAGTGGGTAAAGTAATTGTATTTTCTGAAAGGTGATGTTAATGGCAGATATTGTTTATCATTGCACCTCTTTGCACAATCCCAGGAGCCCTGTTCCCTTTGCGTCCTGCTGCCCTATGTCAGTCTACCCCATCATCTTGGTCATTATCCTCCTACTCTACCCTCCCCCGTCCTGTAAAGACATGCCTGGTTCTGATATGTGCTGCCCTGTAGTTTGGTTGACTTGCTGTCTCACTTTCACATAGCGGTATCATCAGCCAGGGTTGCTGGGGGTATCCCAAGTTCCCTGGAAGTCAGAGTGGTTGATTACATGGATTATGCCGTGCTTCTGTACACAGGGCTACGCATATATTTATAGTGGTCCATGTGCATTCGGGCACCTGTGCTGTCACCCAATGCACATCCATGGTCACTGTGCTGACAGTCGATTTTTGTCAGTAATTCTGATGTTCATCAGTACGCTTGTGGAGCAAGCAGGATGTGTACTTTCACTCACAGGGTTTGACTCGCCAACACATGTGTACATCCTGCGATCATGGGGTGCTTACAGGAAGCCATTCATGTATTTTCATAGTTGGAATGCATACATGTATGTTCTATTGTTTGGTTTCTGGTTGACACATGGATTTGTGAAACTGGGGTGCTGCAAGCATACCTAGCAGACTTGTCCTGTATTGGCACAGTCCTTCAATGGCTAGAGTCTATTCGACCTGTCGTGTTTAAAAACATTGTTTGATTGCGCTAGGTCTATACATTGATATTAAATTGGAACTGATTAGAATTCCTCTTTTTTTGTTTCTGTGTCGGATTTATCCTTTGAGTGACCGGAATGATTTACATTGAAGGTGGGAGTTGGGTTGATTGTGTGAAGTAATATGGATTGTATTATTGGATATCTATGCATTAAGTTCCTTAGTTGGTATATTCTTTGTTCATCTGGAATAGAATTGCAGAGTCGATTTGAGCTGTCTGGGCATCCATAAGTGTCGCAAGTTAGCAGTTTGTATATGGCCCGTATTGAGTCAAGGTTAGCAGGTTTGGCTTTTGCTGAATGAGGTTGTTATGATTAGATCAGTTAAGAGTATTTTTTTACGGTTTTTATAGATAATTCGTGAAGGGAGGTTCCTGTTCTCCTGATGAAGAGTTTCTTTTTATCCCGAAAAGCGTTGAGAAATATCACAGGACACCAAATGCGGACGAATTTAATGTTCTACATTGCGGCAACCTACCTGCTCCCCTGACCCACCCCAAATCTGTAAATGGCTGTGGCTGAGGGTCCCAACAACATTAGGGAAGCCAGCAATGACATAAGATGTGACTTCCAGGGCTGCCAAGACGAGGCCTTGCATGAAGCTCTGCCCGACTGCTAGGTGAAGCAGGGGAAACGTGTCTGACTAGCTTTTAGAAGTGAAGCTACTTTATACTCCAGCCTCTAATTTTCTTGTGGTTTATCTGCATTTAGGAGTGAGATCACTTGTAGAGTGCATCAATCGGTTAGTTGGAATCCTCCTTGTGCTTAATCACTTCTTGTTTACTGGAGTGGATTAACCCCAGGCACACTTTTCTATGCCACACATTGCTTATGTAAGTGTGACTTAGCCTTTGCTGAGAGTTTATGGCACTTGTTGAAGCACCTTTTGTAGTGCTAATCCGAGAAGGCACCTACACAAAATCTATTTGAGAGGATTCCCCTGAATTTGCTGCACAAGACTCTCCTTCGCCTCTAGTATTTTTATCCGACCTATAAAATGTTCCGTAGGCAGATTGTTGCTATTTATTCACTTTCCTGTTCCCTGCATTGCTCGGGCCAAGTCCCACTCTAAGGTCTCTGCATGGAACATTTGGTACTAAATCCAAAATCTCATTTACTTGCAGTAAAACTCTAATTTCTCTGCCATGCTTTTAGCACATCAAAAAAGGACTGAGAAACGGTTCAGTGTGTGGCTGCCATTGAAGGAAAGGCGTGGGGAAAATGGCTGAATTTTGCTGTATGGGGAAAAAGGGTGAATTCTAGGGGGAAAGCATACACTTTGCCATTTCGCTTGTGCAGCGAAATCGACAATTTGACAGTTTTGCTTCAGGACCACGAATATTTTGGCCTATTTAGGGGACCACACAACTTTTCTGCCTCTCAATTTGGAATGAAAGGCTTTCGGGGTCAGCTGGTCGGTGGAAAGTACCAGCTGGCCAGTGGCGTCACACAAGATGTGGGGGGCCCCCCTGCGAGCCATGCTGAGGGGGCCCTCTCAACTCAGCAACAAATCAAGGGTCGCGCCACACTCTGAGCCAGCCTAGATTATCACACTTGTGCAATACACACAAAGGTGCTGCTGAACGGATATGCCGCACACTGCACTAGGAGAAAGATCATACATATGTGTTTTAATATAACATACAGCACACTGTCTGAGAAAAATTGGCTAAAAAGCCAGAGTGTTTGCAATTGTTTTGTAGGGTAACACCAATCCAATAGATGTAAGTCACCAACAGAGCACAGGAACATTAAAGCTTTGCTATTAAAAATGCCATGCCACAATGAAAACATGTCCAACTGGCTGCACAAGGTAGACCAGTGTCGACATGTAATAACAATATAGTAAAGCTTGCCAGGCCACATTTAGACATATCTAGACTGGTTGTACCAAAATGGCAGTCGAAGCAATAACACTCATGAAGAATAGAACACACATTCAAGCCTGTGTCTCTGTGGCCTCTAACAACACGGCCAAACTCTTTAAAATCTGAAAAGAACTGGTCAATCCTGTTGCGGTCTTTACATCTCCTGTTCCCTCTCAGGCCCTCTGTATGGCTCTGTCATCTCACTTCTACGCTAAAACTCAGGACATCCTGTCCTCCATCTCCTCTTCCTCTCCCTCTTCCTCTCTTGGCCCCCCTATAGCCATCTCTACCTCTCTTCCTCCTTTATCCTCTTTCTCTCTGACAACACCTGACGAGGTTTCTAGACAAGTCCGATCTATGAAAGTGTCATCCAAACAGGTGCTCTCCTGCTCCACCAGAACCATCAAGAACCATATTGACACCCTCGCTCCAGCCTTGACCGATTTCTGTAATCACTCTTTCCCCTCTCCCGTTAAGCACTCCCTTATGCACCCACTCCTAAAGAAGCTTTCTGCCGATCCTGCCTGCCCAGCAAATTATCGCCCAATCTCCATCACCCCTTTCCTGGGCAAACTGTTGAAAAAGCTGGCCATCTCCCAGCTTACTCCACACGGAATCTGTTGGTTGTCTCCATAACCACCAGTCTGGCTTCAGTGCCAGAGACACGGAAACTGCTGTCCTGAACACCTGTGAAGTTCTGCTCTCTAACTTTGATTCCAGCATTCCTTCTGTCCTCATCCTTCTTGATCTTTCCTGTGCTTTCGACATGGTCAACCATGCCATCCCGATCAATCCTGATCAATCGACTCCATGAGAACCTGGGCATCACGGATCAGGCCCTTGAGTGGCTGACCTCCTTCGTCTTGGACTGCCCCTCCCAGGTCCAACTTGGTCCCTTTCTCCCCGCTCCATCCTCTAACTCTGGTTTTTCAACCTCTATGTGGCCCCTTTGACCCACCTGATCTCTACAATCTCCTCTAACTTTCAGTTAGAGACACTCCGCTTTCCTTCAGGCTCCCCTCAGACTCCTCTCATCTCTCTTCCCAACTGTCTATACGTGATTCAGGATTGGTGTGCCTCCAAATAGCTCTGCCTTAATGTCAGTAAGATGGAGATCCTTCTCATTTGGACTCCTACCCTTGCTCTCCCTCTCTCACTCTGGCCGCTCGCCTTGGGCCCTCTTCCTTCGCCTTCCTGTGAGGCAAACAACACCGGTGTCATCTTTGACTCCACTCTTTTTCTCTCCTCACATCTCAGACGTTGCCAAGAAGTCCCACTACCAGCTGCTCCTCCTCAAAGGGACTCTTCCCTTTCTCACTTTCCCCCAGAGGCTCACTGTCTGCAAAGCCCTGGTTCTCTCTAGGCTGGACTACTGCAACAGCCTCTTTCTCAATCTGCCTTCCTCTACTATTCAGCCCCTGCAACTAATCCAGAAAAGGACTGCAAGACTTATCATTGGTCTCAAGCACAGGGATCGTATCTCTCCAGCCCTGAAATCTCTCCACTGGCTCCCAGTTGCTGCATGTATCAAGTCCAAGACCCTTTCCATTGTCCACAAGGCTTTCTAGGCCCGGGGCCCGCACTACATCCAACGCGCTCTTCCAAAATATCTTCCTTCTCAAGCCCTTCGCTCAGCTACCTAAAACTCTCTAAGGGTTAGACGCTTCTCCAGGAAGAGAGTGGGGGGGTAGATCTCTCTCCTCTACAGGTGCCTCCCTCTGTAATAGCCTCCCTGCCCCTCTCAAGCGTTAGCAGACCACCTGAAGTTCTGGAAGCAGCTCAAAACGTTCCTATTCTCCTCTGCTTTCTCTCTCTCCCTCCCCTGATGGCCTACCTGACCTACCTGTCTGCTGTACTGACTGGTTGCTTGGCTACCTTCAGAGTCTCACTGAGTCGAGACTCTTTCTTGATCAGTCACCCTTGCACTGCCTCTGGTCCTACCAGGCACTTAGGGGCTGTAACTAAAACCCTACAGTCCCTTGTTCTCCTTGCACTACCCAGAGCTGTGCTGCCCTGACAGCACTTACTCAGAGCCTTGCTGCCCTGTTTATCCCCACCCCTCTCCCTTGCACTTCCCCGTCCCTTTCCCCTTGCGCTTCTCGTTATCGCATTTGCACGATCTGAATGACACAAGGGCTAGTAAGATCGTTTGTCTTGTCCTCCCTCTATCTTCCATCCCTTGTCTTGTCGCGCCTAGAAACACTTGTGTGCAGGTGCGATATAAATGACTTATATCACATCATTTGATCACAGATGCCCAGAAAAATATACAATGCTGCAGTAAGAAACGGCTGACTGGCAGCACCCAAATGGCAGTCTAGCCAGGTAATTCACTAGGCAGGACTGCTTTATCATAAATGCCCCATTAAAAAAAAGTCATACCAAACTGAGGAATGACTAGACTGGCTGCACCAAAATGCCTCTCTAGCCACTAATACTACATATCATGCCTGCTTAGCCTGGACATGGACAGCCATTATAATTTGTCGTATAATCCTACCCCCCCACACATCCCCTCTCCCACACACCCCAACCTCCAAAATCAGCTCCTTGGCCCAGAATTACCTCCACGTCCCTCTTCCTTGCCCCAGAGCTTACGGTTGAAGCTCCTTGCCTCATAGGTAAGTACTGGGATGAGGAAGAGTGGGACTCGGAGTAATGAAGATTACAGGTAGCTAAATCAAGCATTACTTCCATGTACCTCTACCTCATCCCAGTACTTGTGTATGAGGCAGAGTGCCTTATACACAAGTACTGTCTCATACACACTGGGACGAGGAATAATAGGGCTAGGAGTAATGAAGATTACCAATAAGTAATTCAGGCATTAAACACAAGTATTGGTGCAACACCATTGAGTTGACTGGGATTCAGCACCCCGCCCCCCGCTGCCCCCCGAAATGTTGGGCTATGTTGACCAGTCCTGGATGACCTTCAGAGCAGTTGCCAGACAGAAAAGGACACAGATGTTAAACGGCACCTGGGTTTCTCTGTTAACAAGAACCCACCAATTACTAACATAAAGCAATTCACTGTTAGTACCTGCATTCAAATGCCAAATTTTTTAGGCAATTGAAATCGTGATGTGGGTTTAATACTTGCATGCCAGGGGAGTGATTGGAAGGGCAGAGAGGGAACAGGAGACCACTCATTCTCACAGCAGTCCATAAGTGGGTGCTTTAAACCTTAAAGGAGAGAGTTAACTGCTTGTAACATTGAAGCTGCACTAGAATAGTCTCATAAAAATGCATAAAGAAATTAGATGACCCAAACAAATAAGTTTGCCCCTCCCCCACCGCCCATGAAGTTGGCACCCCTCCCAACATTTGAAGGGTTAGCCCCCGAAATGTAGGTTTTGTTGCGCCCCTGAACGCAAGCACACACACCATTCACCATATACACACACGCACACCCAGCCATCCATACATTTAAGTGTGCATTCTTTCACCATACTGGGACACCCAGGCAGCCATCCATACATTTAAGTGTGCATCCTTTCACCATACAGGCACACCCAGCCAGCCACCCATAAAATTACGTGTGCACCCTTTCACCATATAGGCACACACACCCAGGCACCCACCCATACATTTAAGTGTGCACCCTTTCACCATACACTCACACAGGCAGCCAGCTATACATTTAAGTGTGCACCCTTTCACCATACAGGCAAACCCAGGCAGCCACCTGTATATTAAAGTGTGCACCCTTTCACCATGCACTCGCACAGGCAGCCACCTATACATTTAAGTGTGAACCCTTTCAACATACACTCACAAACGCACACATCATGGGGTTGAGGGGAGCCCTAACACTTAAAAAAGAAATTGGGCCTCATTACAACTATGCCGGACTGTAAACAACGGTGCTGGTAAGCTCACCGGCACTGTTGTTTCCGGGCCGGCATATTACAGCTCTGCGGGCGGTTGCCGTCCTGCCGGGCAGAATGGCACCCACCCGCATAGTTTTCACGGAAGCACCGGCACCGTTATTAACGGTGCCGGTGCTTCTATGGTCCCCATTCCCATAGAGTCTGATAGGACTTTATGGAAATGGGGACTTACCATTTGCCGGCGCCTGACTTCCCAGACCACCGGGGTTGTAATCCCCCGGTGTTACCGGGAAGTCGGGTGCCGGTAAATCATTACGGGTCTGGCGGCAACCTGCTGGTAGCAATGGCACGGTTGCCGCCAAACCTGTAATGAGGCCCATCGTTTCTTTTTGAAGTCACTCTGACTTCATAAAGAAATTATTTCTGTTGCAGAAATAATTTAAGGGAATTTTTCTGCAAGTGGGGGGCCCTCCAGGACATGTGCTGGCGGGGCCCCTGTTACCCCAGTGCTGCTGGCTACTCAGATGCTGGGGTGGCAGCCTGCACCTTAACACCCTTTGGGCCACTCCCCCCCCCCTAAGGATATTACTGCACTTGCTTCGGGCAGCCCAGTGTGCTGATTGCTTCTCGTCCATAAGTGTGGCTGCAGTCAACTGTGGCACCTGCTGTGGGGCGATTAAGTGCGCTGCTGACGCCTCAGTGGTCTCCTGTTGTTATGTAGGTGGCTATTTTGTTGCTTTTATATTGCCTTATTATTAAGGAGACTGCCTACATTTGCACTTTTGTGCAATTCAGTCCTCTCCGTGCAGTTTTCCACATTTGCCCAGAAAAGTGCAACAGAAGTGCTCAAACAGGCCTAAAAATAGCCTCAATGTACTTTTTTTCCCACTTTGTACTCCAACAAGTGTAAATGCCTCCTGAAATGGACAGTTGCAGGAGCCGTTTATAATAGATTCCTATGGAATCTGCCTGCTTTCAGCAGACACTAAAAACAGGCTGATCCCAGAGGAATCCTTGGTCTTAAGCCAGCATGAAAGGAACATGCTCGTGTAAAATCGGGTGGTTTTTGACGGGAAAGGAGGAATGTGTGGCGGCCACAGTGATTCTGTTCTGTGCCACCACACCACTTCCAAAAATACCTTTAAGCGCAAAAAGTGTTGTTATTTATTTATTTATTGTTTATTTGTATTGCGCTTGCGCACTATAGAGCAAGAATTCTGGCGAATCAAGGCAAGGGGGGAGCAGGGAAGAGGAAGGAGTGTAAAATAAAAACAAAACGTTCTTAAAAGGTCTTAATACGTTTGGAACGTGCAAGTGCTATAGTATAGTAAGAAGGGGAGAGGTAGGAGGGGGGGTGAAGGAGGCGAACACAAACAAAGACAATCTGACAAGGCCTTGGGGCGATTTGGATTGTGCAAGTGCTAAACACATAAAACGGAGGGGAAAGGGTGGAGGGGCGTGCAGGAGGGGAGGAGAGAGTTCCAGCTCCACATGGGTAGCTAGTAGGGACTTGGCCACCCTACCCACCTCCTCTTTGGCAAAATGCAGTGACGCATTCTAAACTCCTATGATCATTTACCCACACCTTGGACTTTGGTTCCCCCGAGGGCGTTCACCTACAGCGCTTTGAGACAATACTGGATGGGAAAATGCGCTATACAAATGACAAATTACATTAAAGCGCCGCTGCCCAGACTGGTCTGCACATGTGGTCAGCCAAACATTATAGAACTCAAGCAGTAAAGAGAGCTGCTGTCAATGACGCCGGAAACCTCTCATCAGCCTCTTTACGTAGCGTTTGAATTCCGTTTTCATTCGTGCTGCATAATCTGCATTCTCGAACAGAGACAGACGAGCTGGCACAACAGAGATTTTGTTTGGCTACAATGCAGACCTGGAAAATACCAAGCCATTCAAGTCACAGTATGTTTCATAAGATCGAGGAATACATATGGGTGGGGTCGCATTTCTCACTTTGTTCATCGTGACCTGACATCTACACGTATTTGCCCTGTCTGTGGCTGGCGAGTGATGGCCGGCATAGAGGATATGGGAGTGTCTGCCTCCGCAGTGACAAAGGTACACAGGGTGGATAGATGGAGGCATATCGCCTTTCCTCCGCAGACGTGAGGTTTCTCTCCAGACCAGAAGTAAGGAGATGCTAAGTGTCTCTGCCGTCCTTCACTGCTCAAGCAGATCAGCAAGGCTCTGTTGCCAGCGAGGAAAGGCACCCAGCACAGAGAACGTGACAATCACACACTCGTGCATCTCCTGGTTCAGTGATGATCCTATTCGTGTTTGGGAGGTTGAGGAATGCCTTGCCAGCCAACATGAAGGCAACATTCCTAGATAGCTGCGAAGCCAAACATGCTGTGTCCAACTTCCACTAAGGTCAGTGGCGTCGCTAGGGGGGGGGGGCGTGTGAAACCCTGTGCCCCCTCCCTTTGTGCCCCCCCACCTAAGACCATGTTCTCCCCCTACTTTTGTCTGTGCCCCCCCCCTACTTTTGTCTTTGGCCCCCTCTGTGCCCCTCCTACATTTGATTCCTGGCGACCACTGCTAAAGGTACATTCTGTGTTCTATGTTTTGAGGCAAACCCGGTAGGGACTCTTCTCCCCTCCCCCTAAAATACTGTGAGTGATTGTGAAACCATGTTTACCTCTCCAGGAAGTTAAGCCAGAATGAAATGCATTAAAGCAGGAACTCACCCAACAACAAGACGGGCAGCACAAGTGACAAGCAGCCCACACAGAACATGTAAAGACTCACAACACCCTCCAAGGACATTACAAAAATAAATCTGCTTTATTCCTTTTCTTTGGGAGAACATCTATTTATTTTATTATTAGTGTAGATTTGCTCACCAAATAACCGCAAACACATAAAATGCGAACAAAAAAAAATGCATCCAAAAATTCATAAAATCTAACGTTCATAGAAGCTAATGCATTACTCATCATAACAAATACTACACTTTTACGAGAATTAATGTTACACTACACATTATAAATAGCATTGCCCCCCAAGTAGCTAATACCTGAATCATAAAGAGTGTCCCTTTTAGCTATGCCCACTACACATTACACGACACTAGGCACCTTCCTCCCTTTTTCTGCAATAGTTTTAGAGCTTGACCGGAAAGCGCCTTCCCTCAAACCCCCGATATTATGTACACACACATTTCTCAAACAGTTGGATCCTTTTAGTTAAGGTGGCTCTGGCCATTGCAGAGCACGTCTTTTAAAAGAGGTCTGCTTTATTTCATATTTAAAAGCGTAACAAGTCAATGCCACTAGCTCGGGCATTTGGCACGTCTGCAGGCAAAACAGTTGAAACAAACACAGCAGCTGAAATGTCAAGGGAGCAATATGGTCCAGTGCAAACCCCAGCCAGTCCTCACCCAGTGAAAGGTGGAAGCAGCACTAGTGAAAATACCAACATCAAAAGTGCTTCTAATACCTACAAAGGAGAACAGAAGGCCATGCTATTAGGACATTAAACATTTCTGTGCACACCTTAAATTGAATCAAATATCCCATTTAATTCTGCATATACATGCACATAAAAATAGAATCACGCCCTTGATGGGCGTATATTGGAAACCAATGGTTTCTGTCAAAATAAGGTAAGGCCTTCATGATCTGCAAGCAGTCTTTTTTCTTAGTTATGAGAGAACGCCCCGCAAACGGGAGAGAGTTCCATAAAATGGGGAGAGTTATGAAAAACAACCAGTCTCCAGTTCTCCTCAATCTAGTTTCTGGGATCATGGGCGTAATTTTAGGGGGGGGGCAGGGATGTTTGTCCCCCTCATTTTTCATGGCACACCATTGTGTCCCCATTCATTAGGCTGGGGCACTTTTTCTTCAGATGTCATGCCCCCCCCCAACTTTTTCAGCAAAGTTACTCCACTGTCCGCGATACACGGCCTCACTGCTGCACACATCTGCTTTCACATATAACTCGAAAAACACTTTGCACAACGCCCCTGTCAAAAGAATGCAGCTACCTTTCACGACAAAAATTCGAACTGTAGCCACCACATAATCGACTAACCTTGTGCACACCCTCTCGGGTTTACTTCTCTGGTGCACTTCATTCCACGCATTGACATGCCATTTAGACATGGGTGACTAGCAGAGACCTGCCCACCCCGTCATAACTGTAATGGCCATAATGCACACATGCATTATAGCACCTCCCGATTTCCCATACTTGGACTTTGGTCCCTCCGAGGACGTTCCGCCGACAGCGCGTTGGGACCATACCAAGGGTGAAAGGCGCTATACAAATGACGAAATGAAATAGAGACGAGAACACCAGAGCACAGATCACAAGAGGAAGAGTACTTGTTTAATTTCTGCTGCATAAATACGGGGCCTGTTCCGTAACTGGCTATATGTGCCATGCATGAAACTTTGAATCCGCCCCTGGCAGCCAAGGAAGAACCTGCAAAGCTGGTTCAATAAGCGCGTGGGTGTTTGCTTTCCCCAATAGCCAGGCTCTGTGCAGACATTTAGCCAGATGTTTGGGCTGCCCTAGCTAGACACTGTTTGTGAAATCCAAAAGAGGCAGAGCGAGATACATTGGTATGTTATGTTATTTGACCTTTTAAGAGCGCACAGTCACCAGAGGCATCTTGGCGCTGAAGTAGAGAGGAGCCGAAACATCCACTTGACCCCAAAGAAGTTAGAATAGCAGAGTCTTCAAGGATTTTCTGAAGGCTAGATGGTTCGATATAGCCTTGATCATAGGCAGAAGACTGTTCCACATTTGGGCCGCCGCAATTGAAAAGGCTCGGCCTCCAATACGTTTGCGAAGATAGGAGGGAACTACCAGCAAATCAGCTGAAGTAGAGGTAAGCGTACGAGAGGGGTGCTAACGGGTAATTTAGACATTGTAACTTGTACCTTAGTTGGGAAAATGAGGTACAGAAACATGATCTTTAAGCTTTTTAAGGGTGTTAAAAGTGAAGAAGATTTTCTTTATGGTAGTTACAATCTGTAACTACAAATCCAACCTTAACTCTCACTTGAACTGTGGTATTGATGTAACCTGCCTAATATCTAATGTGAGTGCAAAGGTTGGATATGCAGTGGCAGGAAGTGAGTGTTTATACTTTCAGTTTCACGGCTGAATTGGTAATGGTAGGATGTGAGAGTTTGCACCAAAACATTGTTATTTCTACTGTTTATAAACTTTACATTTTGTTACAGTACCCTTAAGTCATTGGTCTGCAAGGGGCCCTGTGCAACTATTTTCCATGCAACTCTTTTACCTGCACAGCATGTCACAGTGTGACAGCCACACGTTGCATCTTGTTATGATGCTGCTATTGAAGTGGTCTGAGTCCAGCAGCCTGTTTCCTTGGATCCCCGTGTGTATGTACGCAGTTAACCCTGCTATGTGTCCAGTGTGCCCAAATTTGTCACAGATCTGCACTGCGTTCTGATATCAGAGGTGTTGGGGTGTAGTATGGTGTGTGTAGGCAGAGAGTTATGTGAACAGCACGACCACATTTTGTCATAGTGCTTGCTGTATTCTGATGTGTGCTGGCAGCCATGCCAGCGGCCACTGTCCGCCGGAGTGGTGAGTTATACGTACCTGCTGGAGTTCAGTGATGATTTGTTGTTTGTGCGCCTGCTCGGGTAATTGGCTTCTTCTGTCGATTCTTGCAGCCCAAACTCTGAATGGTTTGAGTTTGCCACTGGTTTGAATACTAAAGGCCCCATTATGTGTTGGGAGGTAACAGTAAAACTGTCACTATTTGCCAAAAACTCTGGGTTTTACCGTCCTCCGAGTTCCAAGGTATTGTGGTGGTAGTTGGGGAGGCCCCATGGCCAGGCCCTGCACCTCCACCCCCAGTCCTCATCCACAAACAATAGCATACGTACAAGCAACCATAATTAGGCTCACATGCAAGAAAAAACAACAGCTTGGCTTGGGTTGAAAGTAGGCTGCAAACAGGACATTATTATTTAATGTTAGAGGGTCAAATTAATAGTGGATGTGCACCACTTAGAAGATTACACTTGCTTCCATCTGCCGTCAAGATGGCAGACACCTAAAAGGGACACTCAGGGGTTATCACATGTAATGCTCCTTCATGGGCCCAGCATCCTTTTTCCGGATCTAACTCATGTTCAGTCGCGTTACTTATACATTGGTTTAATTTGCCTAGCAAAACCATTCTGTGATGCAATTACCTTTCCAACTGATCTTGGGTCTGTGTGGCTCAACGGACAAACCATGGGCAGGTGGTACAACAAGAGTTTACGGACAGCGGACAATAGCATTGCTTGACCTCTAGGTTTCAGAAGTGCAACGTGCCTATCGTGGTAGATAGATAAATGAGCACCTACCGATTCCAAATAGGTTAGTGTCACCAGGTGCCTCAACTGGTACTACCACAGATGCCAAGCCAAGCCATCAAAATCGGAAAGAACATGGAACCACACTCCACACCGTGTGCTGTCCAACAGACTTTGTCAGCACATGGCAAGTCAGAAAGTACCAGGGCCTGACTGCGTGATGCGTCATAGTGTCTGCCCCATCATCACATTGGGCCTCATTAGGAGTGTGCCGGTCCATTAACAACGGTGCCGGTAAGCCTATCGGCACTGTTGTTACTGGACCGGCACACTCGGAGTCTGCAGACGGCTGCCGTCCCGCCCACCAGGTCTGACCTGGCAGGCGGGACGGCAGCCACCTGCAGACTTTCACGAAGCACCGGCACCGTTCTTAACAGTGCCGGTGCTTCCGTCATCCCCATTCCCATTAAGTCCTATGGGACTCAAATGCGAATGGGGATTAACGATTTTCCGGTGCCTGACTTCCAGGAACACCGGAGTCATAATCCCCCAGTGTTTCCGTGAAGCCAGGCGCTGGAAAAATTCACAAGTCCGTCGGCAGCATTGCGGTTTTACTGGCATGGCTACCGCCGGACTTGTAATGAGGCCCATTGTGCCATTCCTCTTTGGGAGAGGTCCAGGGGCTAGGTCGTTTGTTGTCCCCCCCCAAAGATTACATTCCTTGAAAAGCATACTTGCATTGATAAGATGTGCCAACTTTAAATTGTTTGACTTTTGTGCATACGACTTCTGACAGACTGACACACACTTTTCACATTGTGACCTTGTTTACCGCAGAGAGAAAAGCACTGTCATTCATTCCTGCCTTGTGCATGCCTACCGAATTGATAGTTTTCAGGCTGACCAGAAACTACCTTTCCCAGCGTCCACAGCGCATATATTGAAACATCAGGCGCTCCAGCGCCGGTGCTTCTGCGTCAAGCTGGTCTTCGCCGGTCCGCGCTGTTACGAGCAGTACCGCTTGCCGGAACATACTGTATTATTTTCCTCACTGTGACCTTCTGCACAAATAGGTAATGGCTAATTCTAGCTGTCTCAGTGCTCCTGATCCTCCTTACCACTGACTGAGCTACTCTGCCAATACGCCGCTGGTACTTTCCACCCCCTCCCAAGATAAAAAAAATCTCTCTTTTGGCACTTGTCCAGATTTCACTACTCCTGGAAGCCCAGAAGCCCTCACAGGAGGCCATTGTGCAAAAATATCTAAATGAACACAGAGAAGCAAATCTTATAGCAGTTAATCCGGTGTCCTCAATCGATACCACAAATTTAAGTACAGTGACATCTGACCGATTTAACACCCATTGACATCAAGGCGGCTATTGACTGTTATTCCTATAGCTCATTGCCCAGGACACCCTTGCCATCTGCCCCCAATTTCGGAAAATGGGACTCTTACATTGAATCCCAGTCCTCTCACATGTGAACGGACTGATTTGACCAGGTTTCAGACTCGCCTCCAGACCATGCTTTCTCAGCAAGGTCAGACACTCTGCTGATTATTAAACCTCACGAAGAAAATTTACAAACACATTTTATTAACTATGAAACAACCTCAAATAGCACCCATGTTTGGACTAAGACCCTGGATAATCAAGTTCTCCAGGCATCACTCCTCAACACAAGATCATTGAATACTCATGCCATCGATGTGCATGACTACATACTAGAACAGAAATTGAATGTAGTATGCCTCACTGAAACCTGGCTGCAGGACTTTAACGCTCCTACCATAGTTCTTGCCGTACCGGATAATTATGTTTTCTTTTCACAAAATCGGGAAACCGCTAAAGGAGGGGGGTGGCAATCATAGCTAGGGGAGAAGTACACCTCTATGAAACCCCAATCACATGCCCAGGGTGAGAGATTATCCATCTTAAATGTACCCCCACTCACTCCTTCTGCATTAACATTCTCCTTGTGTATCGCCCTACAGACAACATGCCTAACTGCAATGAAGAGTTTATGCAAATCTTACAACCCCTTAATAAACCAGGCAGCGCCACGCTAGTCCTCAGAGATTTGAATAGGTAGCGTGGATATACCTTAGACCCTGAAGCAATCAACCTAGAAAAAAACATCAGTTACTGTGATCTTATGGTAATGTAGAAGAGCAGCTGCATGCCTGTGCAGGAAATCCCGCTCCTTAACTCCTATATGTTGGAAGCCTGAGATCATGCAGTGTTTGACACCAGCAGTTGTGCCAATACCGTAGCATATATTCGAAAGAAGATACCTATTGAGACAACCCTATCAAATGTATCCCTGAAGAGAAGACAATCTGCGGGAGGAACTCCCTGAAGGAATACAAAAAGAGCAAGGAAAGAAGTCTGTGACGTCATAAGAGAGTATGACCGATGTCTCAAAATATTGGCTGAAGAGGATGTATGGATCCTACAGAAACTAATGACGAAGTAAGGAATCGAGTGTACTCTTCAAATATGAAAAAGATTACACGTGCACCAAGTGTTGCAGACAATCAACCTTCCAATAATTCTACAGATGCTGAAACGCAAGGTAGACTAAGTCATCATAGAAGCTGGCTATATGTAGTGAATAGAATAAAGGCGAATCTGCCACTGTATAGAAGCTGGACATCGGTATCATGAATTTTAGCAAGCTAGGACCCACCAAGAGAAAAGGGAGAATTGTGTTGCAGCAAGAATAAGCTGAATCATGAAGCTGCACAGCGAGGTTGTCTGGCTTGGAGTGAAGACTGAAGCAGCCAAGGTCGGCTATCTATTATGGAAAGGAGTGAACGTGTGAAGAATTAATCATCCCTTTTTAAGGTGCAAACAAAGAACACCAAGAGTGTCAAGTTGTATTAATTTAAGACATTTAAAACCTGCAAACTGGACCAAATCATGCTCTGCTGTCACTTGAACCAAGGATGAAAATAGAGTCGAACTTGGAGTCCTAGAACACAATAGTGAGTGCCTGCACTCCCATGTATTCCCAGAGACAAGGATACTTTGCAAGGCCAAGTTCAAAGGTAATCTTCATGGCAGAAGGCTTGGGTGATGAGAGATGCTGGGCTAATTGGGTGCGGAGGTAGAATCAGGCCCATCTCCTTGCACCTGGGTCTGGACTTGCGTGCTGCTAAATAAACCGAATGTTCCAGACATGGTACAAGTGTGCCAACCAATTGTAGTGTTCCATATAACGAAGGACCTTATAGTTTTAAGACCAATCAGAAACCCTTCCTTCTTTGAATTTCATATCTACCCCATGCAGCCCCTAAAAAAGCAACCTAAATTATTAAAGAACGTAGGAACTTTAATAAAAAATCACTCCTTCCGATCTCACGGTATGGATCCTGCAGCTATTCAAAGATACCACAGACGACAACTACACTAACACTTTGGCAACCCATTACCAGCTGCATGCATGCTTGACAGGCTCACACCCATGAAAACAATTACAGTGAGAGAAGGAACACCTACACTCGAGAAATTTAAGAAGAAGAAAAGGCAAGCTGAAGGTGTATGGTCTAAAACCAAATCAGATTACCGTAAAGTAATTTGGAAGATCCTGACCAAATCATATGAAGCTGCTGTCAATGACCCTAAGCAACATTTCCTAGATGAGGAAATAGTGAAAGCCAAAAATTGCCCCAAGCAACTTTTCAAAATTTTGAAAACCTTAGAAAGGCCAAAGCACCAAGCTCAGACCTTGATACCTACCACAGAAAATTGCTCCAAGGTACAATGTGCCCACTCTGATAAAATCACAATTGCACAGGAGAAAATCAAATCCTATGCCCAAACTGAACCCAAAATAATCCCAACTTGCATTTATCAGCCCCACATCATGCCGGAAAAACAGGACCGAGTAGTGGAACAGCTAGCCTTTTCCTTTAAAGCCAACATGCACCCGACCTCCTGCCCCGGGGATGTCATACCCTCTAAAATTATTCAGAACACTTATTTATTTCATACCTTTCCTGACCCGCTTTGTCAACTCCTCGTTTAGGCATCATATTGTTCCTGACTACATTAAAAAAGTAACTGTTACACCACTGGTAAAAAAGGCTGGGCTCAGTCTACAAGATCCCTCCAACCTCAGACCCTTCACCAACTCTTTTCTTCTGCTGAGAACGGTTGACAAAATTGCCACCAGCCATTTTCAAGACTTTTTTGATCAACATTCCATTCTTCATCCGAGACAATCTGTTTTTAGGCCCATCACAGCACAGAAAGTGCGCTGTTGGACTTTCAAACTAACATGCTGGACATGGTTGAAAAGTACCAGTGTGGTCTGTTAATGCTGTTGGACTTATCTGCAGCGTTTGATTTATTAGATCATGACATCCTTCTTACCACACTCCAAAGGGCCGGCAGTGCTCCCACCAAGCCTTATCATAGTTCCACTCTTTCCTATCCGCTAGGGCCTCTGCAGTGCACTCGGTGGCCACGTTTCAGACCCTGTTGCCAACCATTGTTGAGTTCCCCAGGGAGCTTGTCTGTCCCCAGCCCTTTTTAACATATATATTAAACCACTCTGTGATAAAGTAGAGGAGGCTAACATTCTATTCTCCAACTACGCCGATAACACTCAACTGCTGCTTACCTTGTGCAATCACTACGATTCTGACTCAGCCAAACTTGAAAACATCTTTCTTGAGATTAAGCAGTGGATGACTATCCACCAGATGTGTCTTAATAACTCCAAGACCGAGCTCCAACTTTGTGGCCCAAAACTAGTCAGATCCAAACTGGATCCTCGCTATGCCCACTTCGAAATTGATTGCTGCTCCATCTCGATGCCCAGCAAAGTTAAAACTCTGAGCACTTACCTAGACTCTTCATTGAGCTCTGACTCAATAGTAAACAACTTAATGAAAACCATGTACTATCATCTGAACCTGCTCAGACAAGTTAAGCCGGTCATCTCAGAAAAAACGGTGAAACCTTAGCCAGGGCAACTATCCTTTCTCGACCTGACTATTGTAATGCGCTCTTAGGGGGTGCAACTAAAGGTAATATCTCTAAGATCCAGAAAATCCAGAACGAGGCTATCCGCATCATTAAATACGAGGGCTGCGGGGAACACATCTCTCAACAAAGGAAAAGTCTCCAATGGCTACTGGTAAGCTTGTGAGTACTCTTTAAGACTCTAACCCTGGGACATAAGTGTGTCTACCACAAAGCCCCCTCCTACTTGAAAGAGAAACGGGCGAACTACCATCTTCAGAGAACACACCAGTTACTGATATGTCCCAAGCCTAAGCGCGTTCAAGGTAATGGAAGACCTTTCACCTTCCTTGCTGTTACAGCCTGGAATGCACTCTCCGTGGCACTCTGACAAGAAGAAGCTCTCTGTCCTTTTCACAAACAACTGAAGACCATTCTATTTGAAAAAAATCTCATCCTCCACCCTCCCTTGTTGTCCCATGCTTTTGATGCCTGCGTGTTGTTGTTTAGCACCCCGACGCCCACAGGGTTTCGGTGCTATAGAAAAGAATAAAAAGAAAAACAGCAAGTGGTGTTGCTGGAATACCACTGGCGGTATTCCAGGAACTGAAGAGGGAGTCATGATCCTGGGACCCCCCACGCCCATCAAGTTCATGACAAGACGAAAGGCCAGAAAACACTGCAACCACCCAGTCTATTTCGGAGAAATTCCAAATGCACCAATGATCGACAAATACACTGTAAGGTACCCTCTCAGTCAGCCATACAGAACAAGTACTTTACAAATCTATCCATGCATGAGTGAAGAGCCGCAGGCCATGGTCAGAGACACCTATATGGACAGCCTGGGCTAAGCACCAAGAAGCCACGTTGCTGACATCATTAGAGACACCACAACATAGCAGCGTTAGATGTGAAGCACATGTGCAATCCGCACTGCGCGACACAAACACACACTCTAATACATGAAGAACACGCTCGTACAGTTCTAGGATAGATACATATACATACTGTCATTGCTTTTATTATTTTTTCCATTAGCCAGCTGCAGTAACGCAGAAACTGCAAGGCACAAGAGATCCTGAGCGAGCTTGCTGATGCTTAAAGTCAATAGTCACAAGGATATGCAGGAGAACATATGGAACCTGAACAAATCACGTATAGCTAACTCATAGAGAATGTAGTATAATGTGGACAATGTAGAAGCCACATCATAAGGTTAAGGAAAATTACAGCAGGCCTCAAATCATGGAGCAGGAGACGAGCTAAGCTGATTCAGGCTGCACTTGGAGCCAGGCGCATGAGACAGACCCCACAACCAAGGTCGAGAGATACAAAGACATTCCAATCCCCAGATGACAAAGGGACCAGCTGCACCAAAATGGAATAAATCCTCATAATCTGGAATTTTCCAGAGTTCTTGTATCGATACCTGTTGGTTTTGGCTGTCATAAACCGCAGTTTGAACTTGCTGTTGACTGATACCTCTGTGTATACTCTGGGAGAGATCTGTGCCCTCCAAGTCCGTAAACTTCCAGCATCGCTCTGGCATGCCTAGGAGTTATCCTCAACAGAATACTACTGCCAGTGCCCCTGGAGCAAGTCAAAACCCTGAATTGGGTGGATTTTCAGGAGACCACCAGCGGCAGTGTAATCCACAATGATTTCTTCTTCTTGTTTGAAAATGTCAGTATCTTTGGATATACCTGACCTGACGCTGGCTTGCAAAGCCCAAGAAAACGTCCATCTGTTGAGACCATCCTGCAGTATAGGACATTCCTGGGGAACACACAGGTGGCACACGAGAAGCAAAGAGCTGAATTTTGCAGTCTCTAAACATATGATACAGCTGAAACAGACAATAGACAGTGATCGGTGGTGAGAAAGGGGAGACGATCTCAGGCAGCCAGACGCTAGCTGCAACAAGTGTGCAACAAATGCGCAACAAAGTGTTGCAATGAGCGGGACATGGTCTCATAGGCAAAGGTGGTTCATACAAGTTACAATATACAATACAGACACATAATGTTCACATCACCTTGAGAAGGTGCGCAGTAAGCTGAGAACCATTTTGGGTCCCAGGCCTGGTGACGTAATTTCTAGCCAATCACAGTTTAGCACTCTAGGGGTGGGTAGCAACGGGCGAGAACCAATGGTAGGCCCACTACTCTGCAACAATGTAGTAAGTTAGATTTTGGCCACCTGACATGTAAGAGCCAGTAGAATAACATGTATATGCGCCCGTATAGGTTATTATGATCCTGACGGCAAAACCCACAGAGCAATAAGGTTTTTGGAGAAAGGCCCAAGTGGTGATGGAGTAGTGACATGTTTTCAAGACAAAACTGGCCTGTGCGCCATTTACTGTGTGACATGCTGGAATTTTTCAGAGTTCTTGTATCGATCGCTGTTGGTTTTGGCTGTCATAAACCGCAGTTTGAACTTGCCGTTGACTGATACCTCTGTGTATACTGGGGGAGAGATCTGTGCCCTCCAAGTCCGTGAACTTCCAGCATCGCTCTGGCATGCCTGGGAGTTATCCCCAACAGAATACTACTGCCAGTGTCCCTGGAGCAGGTCGAATCCCTGCATTGGGTGGATTTTCAGGAGACCACCAGCGGCAGTGTAATCCACAATGATTTCTTCTTCTTGTTTGAATATGTTAGGGATCTGGCGGACCCTTAAATGCAGCGGTAATAGCGCTACCGCCGCATTTAAGGGTTATCGCCAGACTCGTGATGATGCCCTTAGTCTGATCAGGAGGCTGTTTATGAATCCCCAAAGCAAGAGTAACAGAGACTAGCAGCTCTTTGTTTGACTCTTAAAAGGCAGAATGTGCTTCAGCTATTCCAAAACATCCCTCGCCTAAGGAACCTGGCCTCTTAAGACATAGACCAAATTGAATTTGTCACAGACAGCAGGAACAACTTACTTTGTATTCATTTAAATTCTGGGTTGGCTGCTGATATATTGGAGGAAGCATCATCATTTGTGTCATTGGGATATGATATCTATAGGAATATGAATCATGACTTTCCCAAAACCAAAATTATGCCGCGTCATTAGCCATCAACAAAAAATAGCATTCCTCTAAAGGATGTGAGTTTAAAGATCCAATACAAGGGCAAAGTTCAATGCCCCAGAAACGTGTATTTAAAATAATCCGAGGATCAAATAGGGTCTTTGCCAGAATCTGACTGGTCAGGTGTAACCTAATATTGCACTAACCTGTTTCTAATAATGACATTTATTACTGACCTGTTGACACGCATCGATTATCAGTACTTTCAGGGGACAAAAGAGGTCATACACACCTTTTTAATCCTTCTCTATCTAAATTTAAATAAATGTACTTTTACATCAATGTTTTACAAGAAACCTGGATAATAGACAAACCAGTATTAGACAGTTATAACTTATTTTACATGGCAGCTCAGAAAGGCTTGAAAGGTCGCCCTTTTGGGTGGCTAATTACTGCATTTAGATCTAAACGGGCTGTCACCTCTGCACGATGCCAATAGGATGTGAGGATTTTCTTGCTATTAAAATATCATGGACGTCTTAATCTTTATTGGAACCCGTTGAAAGTGATTCGGGATAATTTTATTGAGATTTTATCCAACATACTGGAAAAGTGGTTATCTGTGGAATTGGGCCAACTAATTGTGGCTAGTAATTTAAATTCTACATGTTTGGATACTTTGATGTTTCACCTTGCCAGAATGCAAATAATGTGTAAAGCACAATAGATGCATCATGAGGTTTATGAGTTGGTGGGGTCTCGGTGGGGTCTCATTATAATAAATAATAACGCACACAATGATATCCCTGTCTCGGGAGGATAGCTCAACGGCAACGTGCTTGCCTTGGAAGCAAGATGACACGGAGCAACATGGGTTCGATCCCCGGGTCCACGCTTAGAAACCTCTGGGTATTAAGCGCGTTATAAATAACCTATCATCATATCCCTGCTCTTTCTACTTGGCACAGAGGGCAATTTCTATCCACTCTGAAGTACATCTGCACAGCAAGGCAGATTTTTAAACATGGCAAGTGTCTGAACAATATTGATACCCCCGCCAGTGATCATCCTGCCATATAGCTAATGCTACACCAATGTGTTTAGAAAAGCTCTCTGATGTCTTGCCCTATTTCTCTTATTACCAACCCGTGTGCTTCTAGATTCATATGGGGACAGGTGACTGTAGCGCTCTCTAACAACAACCTTGAGACTGAATGTTGAGCCTTTCAAGAGTTCGATTGATATTCCGAAATACTTAATACATTGATGTTTGCACGTTGAAGGACATTCCTCTGACAATTCCAACAAAAATTAACTGGCCCACATTTTCTGATGAAGAGATTCAGTTTAAAAAGAAGGAACTGAGGCCCTCCCTATGTCTTCTGTGTGATAAGCTTGTTCTCAAGACTCTTATTTATTTATTTATTTATTTATTTATTTATTTATACTTTAATGTGATATAGAATGAAAGAAATTCAAACTTTACACATAATAAACAATTGTTCGTTAATATCAATAAAAGCAATAAACAAATAATAATTCAACAGCAATACAATTTAAATAAGCGAATAATGATATGTCAAGTGTCAAATTGAGAATGAACAATGTTATTATCTTTACCCAAAGTGCTGTGCAGACTTGTACATATTGAACAATAATCTACTTATTTACAGAGCTATTCACATCAAAATCATTTATAGAATAAAATCTGTAGTGTGTCAACAGCAAGTCCCAAAATGGCCTAATTTTTTCTTCGCATTGCGGTTCTCAGATTATTCAAATCAATGGGCCCAACTTTGATTCAACTTTTAACCATATATTGTAAAGGGCTATAAACAAATGCATGTTGCAGGTATTTGTGCAGTATAGCCAAAATGGCATTTCACAAATGGTTTGGGGGTTGTGAACAAATTCGCCAAGATATAGTGCTATTGTACTAGTTAGTGTCTAGCATTCCGTTAGGAGATGTTTAGCTGTCTCCAAGCGTTCAGATGACTTACAAAGGCGACAAGTTCGCTCAAGGACAGGAATATTTTCCCTGGCTCCCAAATTCCTCAGTGTAGGTAGTTGTTCCAATCTAAACAGAGTGATGAAACGTCTGAGTCTTTTCGTAGGGCAAAGGTTCAAATATGCTTGGGGCTTCATGAAGGTGTACAGTCTGTATTCAATACATTGATAGCTCTTTAGAGTACTCAGATGTGCAAAGTTCTCAAGCCAATCCCAGAGGTCCACCCTTTTCCCAAGTGCATTTTGAACTTCCTTAGTATAAGCTACCCCTCTGTGTGTCCAACCTATGTCAACAAAGAATTTTGCCATTGATTTGAACAGGGGTGAAGTGGTATGTTTTTTAGCCACTTCCTGATGTATCACAGACAGTAAGGGATTTGAGCAGCGACTAGTCATCTTGAGGTAGAATCCGGCTCTCCTTTTAAGTACAATTGCTTTTAGTGATGGGAGGCCCAATTCTAGTCTTATCAAGGCCATGGGCACTCCTGGTGACAATCCTACTATCCGGCGCCAGAATTTGCCTTCCAACACTTGAAGCCAAGCTAGATCAAAAGAAAGGAGGGACTCAAGACTGTAGGTGACCATGGGTACAAACACTTGTATATAGAGGTGCCGTGTCCCCCAGAGCGTAAAGCCGCCCTGCTTGTTTGAGAATGCAGCGATCAGTGCAGTGACTTGCGCTGCCCTGATTTTGCATCCTTGTCTGCAGTGGCGGTAGTCGCCATTAGGCTCGATTTCAATTCCGAGGTAATGGTAGGAGGGCGCGTAAAGTATATTGGTTTTGCCCACCATCAGGTTAACTCGGCATGCTCTTTTCCTTGTGAATCTGAGCACTTTAGTCTTGTCTAGGTTGATGGTCAGACCATTAAATCTAGCGTATTCCCATAAGGTGGTAGCAGAGCGCCGAAGCCCACTGATGGTGTTATCAAATACTACCAAGTCATCGGCATATGCTAGTACAGTACAAGGCGCCTCACCAATTTTCGGTGGGCAATTGTCGATTTCGGCTAGTACTGCCGGAATGTCATATACATAGAGGTTGTAAATCAGGGGTGCGGTAACACATCCCTTCTTTACCCCCTATTTTGAGTCACTTTTTTGGTCATGTTGCCTTCTTGATTTAACCTAAGTTGGGCCGTAGTGTTTTGGTGCAGAAGTCTCAGGTAATACAAGAGACCTCCCGGGAAACCCATCGATTCAAGTTTCCACCACAATCTATCTCTGGGGATAGAATCGAAAGCAGCCTTAAAATCAATGTATAAGGCATACAGAGGGGGCTGTCCCTTAGCGAGTGCCCGTGTGCGAAATATGTCCATCACCATGAGATTGTGTGATGTAGAGAAATCCCGCCGAAATCCACACTGGAATTTGTCAAGTATATTAGCCTCGTCTACCCATTTCTGCACTTCACCTAACAACAATGAGGCAAAGAGTTTACCAGTAATATCCAGCATAGAAAGAAGCCTGTAATTATTAGGATCGGCACAATTGCCCTTTTTGAGAATGGGAATGAGAATTGCTGTTTGCCAGGATTGAGGGATTCTCCCCTGTGCTAAGATCTTTTCGAAGAGTACTGAAAAAACTCTGCCCAAAATTCAGGGTGATTCAAAATTACTACATTAGCCAGCCCATTAGGGCCAGGGGCCCTTGAGGGCTTAAGAGCTTTTATTTTATTCAATATAACCTCAGCAGTCTGAAGGTATGTTTCCAGATTAACTCTATTCAACAGGCTGTTTGGAAGGCTCCTTTTGCCAAAATACATAGTCATCCTTGCCCTCTATGGTGAACTCTTGAATGCTTATCGACTTTGACAGATTTATTTTGTATAGTTATCAAAGCCAACCCCCCTAGGCCCTGATGACCTCTATAATGCTACTCTAAAGGGCAACCGTAAACTATGGGCCTCTCTTTTGAACAAATTGTTTAGACACATTCTTGTTCCTCAATCCACTTTTGTGACATGGAAACAATCTAATATCGTACCCATATATAAGAAGCGAGACAGGCAAGATTTGTATAATTGTATTTTTATTTATTTGTAATGCGCACCAGACCCGGGGGTATCAGGGAGCAGAGGAACAAGAGGAAACATGAATACTTTCTGCTTATGGTTACACAAGTTACAGAGGAAGTGCACAGGGTTTACAGATAAAGTACAATTAGAAGGCTGTGTACCTGATATATACATACATAACAATAGAGAACATTGTGTAATTCCATAATTTACAAGGATAAATTCACATATAATAAACTTTACAAAATGTGTGTACAGTTAGATCTAATGGGTAATGCCGTGAAACATTGAAAAGGACGGTCAGTCACTGGATGAGTTAGTGGTCTTTGTCTGTAAGCCATTTAATGGTGTTCTGTCTAAAGTTCAGAAAGGTTTGATCCGCCCTCAAGGAGGGAGGGAGCGAGTTCCATAATTGTGCTGCTTTGACTGGGAAGCTTCTCCACTGGCTTTTGTCAATTTAACACCTATGTACGACTAAACAATTTGCTGTAATAGTCCTGGTGGGACAGCTAGAGGTTTTTCTGGTAATGCTCTCCACAAGGTAGCGAGGTGCAGCATTGTTCAGGCATTTGTAGGTTAACAAAGCAGTTTTGAGCAGGATTCTGTCACTGGTGGACAGCCAATTGTTCTGTCTCCATGCCTCTGAGATATGCTTTTTTCTGGCAATGCCCTGTGCCGTTCTCAGAGCATTATTCTGGAGAATTTGGATCTTGTTAACAATGTACTTGCTAACGCCCAGGTACAGGGCATTGCAATAGTCCAACTTGGACAAAATTAAGGCTTGGGCCAGTATGGTACAGCTATCCTTAGATAGAAAGGGTTTGCCGGCTCTGATCAACCTGCATGTATATGCAGAGGCATAGGCGATGGCATTGACCTGTTTAGCAAATGTGAGGGTGGAGTATAGGTAAAAACCTACAGTTTTTACCTCTTTAGCCACTTTGATAAGGTTACCATCGATGTTAAAAGAGTTATATTTGTTACTGAGTTTATTGAGGTTAAATGCAGTTCCCAGAATGAGGATCTCAGTTTTGTCATCATTCAGGCATAGACCGCGGACAGCCATCCATGCCTGGATGATGAGATATATTTTATTTACTAAGGCCATATCCTTATCATAATCCCCGGTGAGCGGTATGAGAATCTGGGTATCATCTGCATAGTTAGTGTAGGGGATACCGAGATGGTCCAGATCAGCAAATAGGGGCTTTGTAAATATATATTGTACATTGTGGGTGAAACACAGGAACCCTGTGGCACACCACATGTAATAGGAATGGGGTCTGCCGCTGCTGATGGCAAGAAGACCCTCATGGTCCTGTTACTCAGGAAGGATTGGATCCATGCTATGGCATCCTGTGAGAAGTGAGCTGCTGAGTCAAGATGATTGCATAAAACTTTATGGTCCACCAGATCAAAGGCAGCCGAAAAGTCCAGGAGAAGTAGCAAAGCTGTTTTCCCCACTGTCCTTAAGTTCGTCGATCTGGGTTTTGAGATCGATCATCGCAGTTTCAGTGCCGTGTTGAGGCCTGAATCCAGATTGGCGGATTCCCAGGAGCTGATTGGACTCTAAATATTCCTGTATCTGGAGATAGACCACCCGGTCTAAGATTTTAAGTAAGAAAGGCACTGTCGTAATAGGCCTAGAGTTGGTAGGGATGGCTGGATCTAGTGATTGTTTTTTGAGGAGGGGAAGGACCCATGACTCCTTTAAGTTGTTTGGGATGGTGCCAGATGAGAAGGAAGCATTAATTAGCTTGGTTATTAAAGGTGCAAGGTCTCTTGCGGCACCTTTGATAATTTGGGCAGGGCACATGTCTGCCTTGCAATTTGAAGGTTTATGGGATAGGATGAATTTTTCAACCTCAAGGACAGAGACTCTTGAAAAGCTGAACCGTTGTGACGGTTTGGTGGAGTACGTGGGAGTACTGGCCGGTGTGTCTGAATTATGTAAGTTAGCTTTTTTGTCAGCAATTTTGTTCTGGAGAAGGGTGATTTTGTTATTTAAGGCATTCTGTATATTGGTGCACCAGAGTTTGTCCGTTACACAATTGTCTGCCACAGGTACAGGGGCTTCCAATTCTTTTAATATCACAAAGAGTTCCTTAGTACTTGAGTTTACTTGGATAATCCTATTGTTATATGTTTCTTGTTTGGTAAGTATTATTTCTTTCTTGTATAGGGCCGAGATATTGATAAGGTTTGTTTTATTTTCAGCAGTGGGTAGTTGTCTCCAGATGATTTCGCATTTTCTTTTTTCAGTTCTCAGAAATTTGAGGTGCGGAGTAAACCAAAAGTTCAGGTGTGCTCTAGGTTTACTTTTCCTCATTTTTAGTGGGTCGATAATGTCTAATGCTTTGGTCATATTGTTATTATATTTGTCTACTAGTGTAGAGAGGGCATTAGAATCAGGCAGAGTTAAGGGCAGGTAGTATTATAGGTAAGAGCTTGTCTGCCATGATGTTCTTTTTGTTCCTCGTGAGGTAATTCTAGGCCCATTGCTATTATAGGGCCATTGTTCTCCGGGATGGCCCTATCAAGCTGTTCCCGGCATTGGTGTTTAAGGAGTTAGAAAGATGGTACTCACTTGCAGGGATATCTGACGTTAATCAATCTGGTTTTAGGAAGCAAATATGTACTTCTTTGAATGGTCTCATATTACATGTCCTACACAGACAAGCCTATGTACAACACTGTCATCTATTTTTTGCTTTTATCGACATGTCTATGGCTTTCGAGAAAGTAAACTGTGCAATAATATGGGGAAAACAAACTACCTGGGCTTGTCTATCGTCGCTCATTAGTATTCTTAGGCACTTACATACAGAGACAAACATTTAGATCTGAGTAGAAAGGGATGGCTCTTTATTGGACCTGATGCGCACCTACAGTAGTTTGCGACAAGGTTGCATTTTGGCCCCTGCACTCTTTGATTTATATATTGCCGTTTTGGGAAAATATCTGGCTGAGATTAAGGCCTTTCTGCCTCACTTAGGTTCTTACTCTTTTCAGCACATGGCTTATGCAAACGATATAGTCCTGATAGTTAGGACTCCCATCTGTCCCTTGCGTTTAATAAACTCGTTGGCTATTTCTTTGAAGGGTTTGGACTTGGACATTAATTCATCCAAGATCAAAATCCAAAAGTATGAAGTTCCAATGCTATATAGATAAAAATCGGCTCAGGACTGTGGATAATTGGAAGTACTCGGGTTTGGTTTTCAAACAAAAGACCAACAACTCCAGAATTTACAGTAAGCTTCATCCATCTATCATGGTCTATTCAGCCCACTGAAGAAAATTGATCTGAGTATGGCAGATATTTCAAGCTCCCGATGATCAAATATTACAAGGCTAAAATGACTCCATTATTCTATTATATGGAGCCGAATTTAATAATGATCAAATAGACTGGACGGTGATAGAAGGTAAACTGTGGAGGGGTTGCTTAAATGTACCGAATGGAGTTCCTACCTCAGTAATAGGTTATGAGCTAGGCCTCATTTCTTTGCTCAAGTTGAATGGAAAAGACTACAGCTATATCGGAAGATCCTAAATACTCTTCCTCGTTCTTTATTTGTCATTCTGTAGAACCATAAGAATTAGCTGATTGTGTGTATCTTTAAACAGCTGAGTTAACCATTTTGATATTTTTTTAGAATGATTAAATCAGGGTTTTTGTGATTAAGCTTCTAATCCTAGTTTGGTTAAGAAGAAACTGTGGTCCTTTGATTGGATCCGTACACGAGATAGCTCTACTAAATATAAAATGTACACCTATTATACCCAGGGGGAATACCATCTAAATTATATCCTAAATTATCTATTCTAAGCTTCAGCTCCAGATAGAGCATTATTTTTCACACTTTGTACATGGCAATACTATCCTCTTGACTACTAGTTTCTGGAATCACATTTTAGTAAACATATTTAATTGACTATTGCTAACAAATAATGTAGGTTGAAATATTATATTGAATTTGGATCTGATCAAGTATTGTGTAATTATGTAAATCTCTCTTGATTTTTAGCTCTTTGTACTATCTCTTTCCTTGTTAAGATATAGCTGCTTTATATTTTTCTATTTGTTTTTTATTAATGTTTGACTTTGTGAGAGGTTTCGTTGTGAAGCAGTCTTTTTAAAACTTTGTTTATTGTTTATTTTCAAACATTTCTCACATGAAACGTCCATGTATGACATTATTTCTAGCATATCTCGTAATACACCTATTCCCCACAACCCCCAACCCTCCCGACTTCCATTCCCACCCTATCCCCAACTAGACACAACCTATGACCTAAACCCACAGCCGATAATTCCTAGAAGATTAAAGAGTTTAGGATGGACTAGCTCCTTATTTGTCCCCTATACTCTCTTCTACCCTGTATTACATACAGATTAACCACTCCTACTGTATATCTACATGGGCAGGAAGTTCAAGGAGGCTTATCATCAGGTGAACTAAACAGTTTCTGTACCAGAAAAATCCAAGACAGCACATCTTCAGTACCCCCGCCCCCCTTTGGGTTGCTTCATACCAATCTGCTGTCTCTGCAATTGACCATCTTCTCAAATCGTCCCACCATCTGTCTATGCTCAGATCTTGTTGCAACTTCCAGGTCTTGGCAATCCTCCTCTTCGCCGGAACCCAAGCCAAGTATATCAGCCTATTTTCCAGCCTTGATGTCTCTGTTCGTACAAAGATGCCTTGAAGGCAGGCTTCTGGCATCCAAACGTATCAGGAAATGCCCCTATTGCTCAATTGTTGTTCCTTATCCTGCCAAAATACCTGTATTATAGGGTGGCTCCAAAACATGTGCAATATATCTGTTCCGTTCTCCTTACAAAGTGGGCACTCTTTAATGTCTGAACCTGGGAGCGTGATAACAATTTTGGTGTCATGTATGCTCTGGAAGGAACATAAAATTGGGTCTGTTTGAATCTAGTATTCCTCTGAACAAAATGTGGGTATAGTAACACCTTGGACCATTCGCTGTCCGTTAACTCCATTCCCAGATCTGATTCCCATTTTTCTTTTCCTTTAGTCATATCTGTAAGAATGGCCTCTAAAAGACCCTGATATATTCTGGACACCCCATGGCCCCCTTACAATATATCGTACAGTAAACCCAGAACCTTGTTTTCATCTAATGATTTCAGGAAGTTCGGCCATCTGTTAGTTATTACATGTAATATTATGGCATATGTCAAAAATTGCCCTTGACGTATTCCAAATCTATTCACCAGTTCACGAAAAGCCAGCAGCGTATCCAAGAGAAATAAATCTCCTATTGTTACTATGCTCACAGTTTCCCAATAGATCTTATCTGTGCTAGATCAGCCCTGATGTTCCCATTTATGGCTGCTAATGGTATTTGAGGTCAGCAAGGTTCTTCCCCTTTGAGTATTGCTTTAATTCTAGCCCACACAAGTCTGCCCAATTTCAAGAGTGCTGAGGGATCCGCCACTCTGCTATTCCCCAACCACAATGCTTACTTCAGCAAGAAGGGGGCAATTTATGCACATATGAAATTGTGTTTTATAGTCTCAAAATCTGCTAACCACCCCGCTATATGTTGTAACGGTTTGTAATAATAGAATTCGAAGTGTGGCAGTCTCAGTCCTCCATCCACATGGTCCCTATGCAATGTGTCCATGGCCACCGTGAGTCTGCCTTGTTTCTATGTGAACCTCCTCACCATAGCATTTAATTCCCTAAAAAAGACCTAGGTATGAGATACAGGCATTAACAAACTGCTATAACAATTGGGGAAGGGCAACCATCTTTATAAGCCCAATTCTAACTGTTACAGAGAGAGAACGTTGTTCCCAAAATCAAAATGATTTATCTGGTCCCGATCTCACCCATAGTGTATTTTGCTGATGTGTCTCAAGCATGTCGTGTTAAATATCAATAGCCAGATATTTAAATATATCAACCTTCCATTGAAGCCTTCGGCACGGGAGCCTACTTGTGTCCACTCCAACCCAACCCCCCAGTGGAAATATACGGGACTTCTTCTCACTAATAGCTATTCCTGACAACTTTTCAAAGTTTGCGAATGCTTCTAAATATGCGTCCAGGGTATCCTCCGGGTTACGCACATACAGTAACATGTCATCCGTGTATAATGATATTACGTGATGTACTCCCCCTATTTGAAGTTCTGTGTCCCTAAATTCATTTCCTCAGAAACACTGCTACAGGTTCCAGGGCCAAAATATACTACATAGGGGAAAGAGGGCATTTTTGTTTCGTGCCTCTCTGTATCTAGAATGGCTCTGAAATGTATCCACCGGTTCTCACCCTTGCTACCGGCATGGCATACAATATTCGGACCCACTTCATGAACCTCTCGCTTAGTCCAAAATTTCTCATGGAGGCCATTAGCCATTCCCACCGAACAGAATCGAACGCTTTGACGGCATCTAATACCACAAATCCACATCCATCCAGCCAGTCCCTTGTTCTATCAATAATTGCATGCAAGCTCCTTAGATTCCCCATTGTCAACCCACCTGGGACATAACCCGTCTGGTCTGGGTGGATCAAGGTTCCTATTACGCTTTTCAACCTTCCTACCATGACTTCCATGAGGATCTTTATATCCGGACACTACCAGCTGCACCTCCTCAGAGGCATTCTTCCTTTCCTCTCCTTCCCCCAGAAGCTCACTGTCTCCAGAGCTCTGGTTCTCTCTAGGCTGAACTATTGCAACAGCCTCTTTCTAAATCTGCCTGTCTCTACTCTCCGCCCTCTGCATCTCATCCAGAACAGGACTGTGAGACTTGTCCTTGGCCTCAAGCCCAGGGATCGTATCTCTCCAGGACAGAAATCACTGCACTGGCTCCCAGTGGCTGCGAGGATTATGTTCAAAACCATCTGCATTGTCCGCAAGGCCTTCTGGGGCCTAAGGCCTCAATACCTTCAACTCTCCCTTCGTAAATATCTTCCCTCTTGAGATCTTCGCTCATCCGTCTCCAACTCCCTCACGGTCAGTCGCTTCTCCATGCAACGAGTTGGTGGTAGATCTCTTTCCTCGGCTGGGGCCTCCCTCTGGAACAGCCTCCCTGCCTCCCTGAAACTTGAGGAGAACCATCTCCGGTTCCGGAAGCACCTCAAAACCTTCCTCTTTGCTTCTGCTTTCTCTCCTCCTCTCCCCTGTTAAATTCCTGGCTGAAACTGTACTAGTTACCTGGCCACCCTCGGATCTCGGGCCCCGGTCCCATCCCCCACCAGTTACACACCTGCACTGCCTCCCTGGCAACCCCCACACTTGGGGACTGTTTTTCTGTATGCCTACAGTCCCCCACCAGCACTTGGACACCTGACGTCTGCACTTACCCTTGCACTTGCCACCAGCTGGCCCTAATGCTCGTATTGTTTTTATTTATTCTATTATCCCATGTACTGCACTGTCCCCACCCCCTCCCATTCCGCACTTTTCCCCTTCCCCCTTCCCCTGAACTTGCGCGATCTGAGTGACACTTGGTCTAGTAGGATCGCTGTCTCTGTCTTCCCTCCGCCCCCCCCCCTTGCCGCATAGTGCCTTGAAACACTTGTGTATAGGCGCGTTATAAATGCCATATCATATCATATTATTACCGATATTGGTCTATAGGAATCACAGTGCTTCCCTACTTTCAGGATCGGAACAATCATAGATTCTTCCATGGTTTGAGGCAGTATGACCGTCTCAAATACCTCCTCCACTGTTTGTAATAGTTTTGGTGCTACTTCGTCAATACATTCTTAATAGAATTCGGCAGGTAAGCCATCCCCTCCTGGGGATTTACACATAGGGAGCAGTGTTATGATATTTCGTATATCCTCAAGTGAGAGGGGGGCTTCTAATGTTTCTCTTTGATCTACATTTTAGGTGGGTAAACCTATCTCAGTCAATGGGACTCATTATGAGGTTGGAGGTAGCCATGCCCTTAGTAAGGGCATGGCTACTCCCAAACTCATGTCCGGCTCCGGGTCCCATGAAAGGGGAATTACTGGGCCATTCCGACCTTGGACGGCCCGGTAATTTCCCTTTTGTGGGACCCAGAGCTTGTATGTCCCCATTCCCATTTGAGCCCCCACAGGGCTCATTGGGAATGGGGAGGATGGTAGCAGTTTGTTAGTTTATCTCTTATTCTATCCTTATTAGATAAGAGGCACATCATCGCGACCTAGCATAGGTTACCTAGTTTAGGTTACTGTATGAGGTAGGGATAGCTAGAAACTCACTCTATCCTTCCGGTCCTTCGTCACAGCCTTGTCTTTCTTCTCTCAAGAATTGTCCTTACCACTGAGGTTTTTTATGGCTGGATTCTAATTGGCTATAATGTAACTATGAGACAGATGTGTCTTGCCCGATGTTGTGTTGAAATATGTATATAGTAAGGGCATTACCCTGGAAACTTAATTAATTGCCCCCCATGTTTGGTCAAAACTCATCTGTTGTCTGCCTGAGAAAGTTTTTTCGTTATATGCCTTTTACTAGCAGCCTGCCATGGGGAAAGGAGCCAATACATTCAAATATATATGCAGTTTAACAGGGGTGATGTATCCCTCATGAGGTTAGACATTGCTATGAACTGCGTTTTTTCCTCTCTCGCCACACCCCTATATATCGCTGTTCTCCTTTATCTAATATGAGTGCTGCCTCGCAATCTGTTTCACCTACTTTAATAACTTGTGTGCCCTTCTCGCCTTGCTTGTAAGCTTCACTCCATTTCCCTCAGCTTGCTGACTCCCTCAGCTGGCTCCTTGTTCGACTGCAGTGACTTAATTGCCCTTAGTTCTTCTCTCTCCTCGTTTTCGGACCGGATTCTTGTATACCACGCAGCATTACTGTTGCAATGAGAGAACGCCTTGTATTTCTTTCATCCAGAGGTCCTCCCAAGAAATAGCCACTTGCTTCATGTGTTCTTCTGTTTACATTCTGGATGAACGGAGGATCTCTATTTATCAGATCTCTTCAGAGAGCTGGAAAGGGACATGTCCACTTCACATTGCTGCTGGCCACGCCCACCCTTCGTTGTGAAGCATAACACAATAATAAAAAAAAGTTATCAACCAAAACAACTGATTGTTTTTGTTAAAAATATTGAGCGGTTTGTGTAAACAAAATCCAGTAACACAAATTTATTTAATCAATATTACCTGAGCAGAGGGGGCATTACTGGGCCAAGTAATGCCCCCTGGCAGCAGTTACAAGACCTTTAATCTACGTCCTGGGGCATTTCCAGACCCAATAATGCCTCTCCTGCTTGGCTAATAGTTCTATTAGTATGCCAGCACGTTTTACTGGGGTGCTAACAGTATTTTAAGTTGTGAAATGACATATTTGCTGTTTGCAAACATAAAAGAAAAATGCCTGCCATGTATTGGGGAGATAGAAACTACCTTTCTCCCTTTCCATGGCGGCCAGTAGCGTGTCGGGGAAACACTGGAAACACTACTGTTCCTGACACAGGTGAGAGAGAAGGAAGAGACTGGAGAATATTGTTGACAGATGCGCCTGGTGATAGATGCGACTGGAGAATATTACTGATACATGCCTTTGCGGAATATGTGAACAAAATATTCTCGGAGAGCACTGTTGATAAAAATTCTCAGCGAATATGCAAAACAAACTGTAGTCTACATAAAGGGAGGTTCTGAGAGTGGCACAGAGCTGGTCAAGAATAATCACGAGATGCTGAAGGAATGCAGCAGAGCTGAGGGCCCAGGCAAGCTGGACAATTTCATTCTGGCTTATGGAGGAGGGAGGGGCACATCGCTCCTCTTTTTCTGACCAGGTATTTTTACATCTTTTGTAGCAATAAAAGGGATTATTGATGGTTTTAGATTGCACAGTCTCCAAAATCTTCCCTTTTCTGCTTTTGATTGTACTATTCCTTTTTATTTGGGCTGCATAGAGAAGTGCTCTTAACTACAGCGGCTCACTACCCATTGAACTGTCTTATTCATATTTGGCTTATGTCTGCCTCATGATCACATCCAATTGACACTAGTCCCTAATTACGAGTTTACCGATAACCCACCTGTGCTATCGGCAGGTGACTGGCAAACTCACCTTACCATTACTGGTGCCCGATATTCCAGTGTTATATTATGTTACGTTATTGTGCATTTGTATAACGCCTTATATACCATTCGTATGATCTCAAAGCGATGTGGGCTCAGTGCCCTCGGGGACCATAGTCCAGGTCAGTGGAGAGATTGGGCTAATAAATAATGCTTGGGCGCACTCAGTATGTGTGCAGCCAGTGCGAGTTACCTAGTGTGTAACTGCATTCCAATGCTAGGTGTCATATAGTGGTTGTGTGGGATCCATAGAATGTGTGAATTAAGGCCGTTGACCTTAGAGTCTGCATTCTGGCAGTGGTGGAACTTGTATATGAGATTATGTGTGCTGCTTGGCTGATTTTCTCGTGGGGTATAGCTGCGTTCTAAAGACTGTTGAGGTGTTCATGGTGGTGTGTAGGTATGTGTGCAGCTAGGATGAAATTGATTATGGGGTATATCTGCATTCTATTGTTTGATGGTGTAGAGGAAAGAGTGGCAATATCGGTATGTACGGATTGGCAGGAGACCACTTTTCCTGATTCCCTTCCAGTGCTTGCTTAGTTGCCCATATCTATTCTGGTGGGTCAGAGAAATGGTTCTCCGAGAGAAATTCTCTGTCTGGTGTGGAGTTTGTTCTGAAAACCAGGCTTGATGTTGTCTTTCCTGCTAGGAAGAGCCATTGATGTTACGTTTCCCTAATCTTAATCATTATTGGGTTAAGCAAATTGCAGGTCTATGGTCATCCCTGTGTCTTGTTGAGTCTGCCATTGCTTGTTGGATGATACCTTCTCATTTTGTAGTTACATCAAGTTCTGTGCTAATTTTCAATTACTGATGTTCAGTAGACCTAAGGTCCAGCATCAGCAGCTGTGGTCATCCATGTGTCTCGAAGAGACTGCAGTTGCTTATAGGATGACACCTTCTCAGTGTGCATTTATTTCAGTTCTGTTCTATCGGACATACAAGTATATCCTGGGTATCAAGACTGATACTCGCTCACCTGAGGTCCAGCAGCAGATCATCCTGAGATTTTTCGTGGGGTGTCTGACTCGCATTGTTACATGCAGCAGGGATTACAGTGTTCCTGATCTGGTGTGTGTGGTTGTGGTATATAAGAAAGGCGCCAGCACCTCGATGTCACATGCAGGAGCTTCCCTTGCCAAATTACTTGCCTGATTAAGAACGTATTCCCTTGTGATGTGACAGAGACAGCCCATTTCTGAGGCTGGATTATAAGTGCTAGTGGGCCCATTTTCTGGGTCCCCGGTAATTGTTTATAGCGAGTGGCAGGAAAAGACGTTATTGTACCTTACTAGTGATGAAGAGAGTGAGAGCAGCAGTGTTGTAGTGAAAAATATTTTGCTGCTCCTATGCTTGAGTGAAGGAGATTTCTCTAAATTATTGGCCGGCGTGTGCTTTTTGGATAAAGATGCAGGGCCTCATAACGGGTCTGGCGGTAACCCTGCCGGTGCTACCGGCGGGTTCCCTACCAAACCTGTAAAGATTTACCGGTGCCTGACTGCCCAGTGTCACCGGCTCATTACGAGTCTGGCACCGGTATATTTGTTGATCCCCATTCCCATGGAATTTGATAGGACTCTATGGGAGTGGGGACTTCTGTGAAGGGTTTGCCTACCATGACCGTTGCGTCCGGCAGGGTCAGACCTGTCGGGCACAGCAGCTCCGGCAGGCAAACACATAATTTGCCAGTCCGGAAACAAGGGTCCCAGTGAGCTTACCGGCACCCTTGTTTCCGGACCGGCAACAATGTAATGAGGCCTGCTGTCTTTTGTCTAAGAGTGAGAAGTGCAACTAAAGTGAATAAATAAGTGAGGTCATTACAAGGTGAGTGATTGTGGGGTAATACTAAGGAACGGCAAAGGGGAAAAAAGGGTTATTTCAGTTGAAATTATTTTGTGCCGCGGGTTCGGCTTTGGTGTTTTAAAGTGAATTGTTAAAGGTTGGATTAGGTTTGGAGTATGGAGACTCCCTTGAATAATTTGTGTCATGTACTTCCTGGCTATAAGATGAAGATTTTAAAGTACCATTGGGATTGGCTGCATGAAACTAAGGTTAAAATGCTCAAATCTTGACCAAATGAGGGGACTTATGATAAGGGGATATTGGAAAATCTGTATACTTTTTAATTTATAGGCACAAGGGTTACAAATTAGAGAAGCAGTTAAACATCTTAGAGCTATGAAGGATGTATGAGAAAGTGGGATGGTCCATAATATTAAGGTCTGAGAGGAATGGCTGAAAAAGGAGGGTGCAGGAATTCCTTCAGCACCGCCCCGATATGGGTGCTATCCTTTCTCGCCCGCATAATGGTATACAGACCCTGAGTCCGAATCTCCATTTTCTCCAGTGGCAACTCCAGGGGTTGCGAGACAGACACAGATAACATTTTCCTAGAAAATGGGATATTGAGGAAAGTGGAAGGATAACTCCTTCAATGGTTAGGGCTTTAGAAAGGCTGAGAACGGAGAGTGGAAAGGGAATAACACTCTGGACTGCTAGGTTAGCAAAGAGATTAAGGGTAGAGGAACGAGAGAGAGTGAGGCCTGCAGCTGAAGGGTTTAGAATGAGTGCAAAAAGGGCGACTATGGGCCTCATTACGAGCTGGGCGGTAACGCCGGCGCTATTAGCGCTGGCGCTAATAGCCCTACCGCCAAACCCCCCGGCGCTATTAGCGCCGGATCACGGGTTTGGCGGAATGGTTATTGCCCATTCCCCATTGGGCCCATTCGGGAATTCCTCATTCCCCATTGGGCCCAAAAATGCGCTTTTACTGCTGGCGGATATCCCGCCGGCAGTAAATGTGCCGAAAATCGGAAAATTTGCTACGGATTTCCCCCCCAGCCAAAGCCATGATCTGGCGGACCCTTAAATGCGGCAGTAATAGCGCTACCGCCGCATTTAAGGATTACCGCCAGACTCGTGATGAGGCCCAATGCCTTTTACCACTAGGATAGAGGATAAGCTGTGAATGGCAGCAGAGACACAGGATCAGAAAGAATTGCAAGTAGCACTGAGGCTAGCGGAAGAAGAGGTAGTGCTGTTGCGACAGCAGAGAGGTGAAGAGCTGGAAGAAGTGAATAGACAGGCAAAGGATATAGAGGAAGGAAGGTGGAGGCATGGACAAGTTATTGTTAGGTTGGATAAATCAGTTATCAGAGAGGTCAATGTGGACCTGGAAGACAGAAGTATTGCTATGTATACAGGATTCAAGCAGGGAGAATGGGAACCGGCACCCTATGGTAGTGATGCATATGATTCTATGCCTATAGAAGTATCAGGGGAGGTGATAACAGGAGAAGGAGATGAAAGTGAATGGGAATCGGATGTCGAGCAGGGAGAGCAGGGTGTAGCAGCTCCACCTCCTGCTCCAGTGGCAGTGACAGAGAATACACCATGGGGTCTTAGAACAAGCCATGGTACTCGTATGGCCGTCGTAAGAAATAGATAGAGAGAGTAAAAGCGGGTGTAACTCAATTTCCGTTGCTCCAGAAGCATCAGGGAAGGATGTATTATGTCCCGTGGTCACAAATGGACTGAAATAATTTTATAAAGATACTCCCTTTGCTCACTGCAGGGGCGGGGAAATGGATTTATACATTTGAGAAACACACTACCAGTGTCATGTTGGCCATAGGGGGAATTAAAAGCTTATTTGCGGCTCTAATGGGGGAGTAGTCCGATGAGCTTTGGAGGTGAGTGGGCTATCCAGGAGTTCAGTTAGATACACATACCCACGATGGTGCAGCATTTAATAATTACAGGGGACATGTATAGGGGCCCTGCGGATTATGTATCCAGAACGCCAGATATGAAGTCTATTGTGGCCAAAACAATGAAGTTAGAAGATGATCCTGCCGCATACATCCAATTAATTCAGGAGATTTGGAGGCCAGAGACGGGAGAAAATGTGGTAATTTTTTACCACATGCAAAAGAAGAGACTTCCTAAGGAAGTCCAGCATGATTTAGACAAAGTAGCAGGGATGAAGGCCACGAGTTGGCTGGAAATTCAAGCACATAGTTTGCATTTTTGTAAAAGGAGGCAAGAGAAAGAAAAAGAAGAATATAGAACAGGCACGAAAGGCAGAGGACAAGCTTGTTCAGAAAAAGCTAGCGAAAATCTGTTTGGAAGGAGCAGTGATTACCAACTCCACGGAGGAACAGCAGGGACAATTGGGACAACAGGGATATGGTGAATCAGGTATGACACAAGGTTGGATGGATGGGTATGCTCCCGGTCCAAAGCAAATGAGAGGATTTCCAAGGGGTATGGGAGGATTCTCAGAGGGAAGTGGGTTAATTGGCAGGTTCGTAGGAATGGGGTTCCGGTTTAACGAGCCAATGGGAAATAACTATGGAGGGTTGTATGTGGTTCGTGTTGATTGTGCAGAAGAAAGGGACACATGGCACGAGGTTGCTGGAGCAGGCCACATTATTTCAACGTAGGAGCTCAGCAAATGCAATCCCCGACCATGCCATATGCCCCGGGCTCTATGCAATTGCAGTAGCCAACGGTTGGACAGAACCCAGGGACTGGGGCTGCACAGACCTATGTGATTCAACAGACCATGTCAGCACAGGCACCTGTACAGACATGGGAGAAAAGTCCTTTACCCCAGGGAACGGTCACTCACTTTACTGGAGCAAGTGTTTTTGGAGGGAATCCTTTCCCGCTTCCCGGTGCTAATATGTACCAAGATCAGGACAGCCCACAGGGATCTCTGATGTGTCCAGTCCTGTCCATTACCAATGATCCAGAAGAGGAACCCCGGATAGGTGTGCAGGTAGGTGACCAAACATTTTCATTCATGGTCAGTATAGAGGCTATGAAATCTTGCATCAAGGAAGGTGAGTTTGTCAGGCAAAACAACGGACACAGGGATTCTCCTGGGCTATCCCGTCAGTTCCTTATATTGAAGAGCTACGTATTATGGTTGGGACACAAAATGTATCTGCTCCTTTGTTGTTTTGCACAGATACGGCAAATCTCTTGGGCAGAGATCTCCTCAGTCGACTCCACATGTCAATAGGTTTCACGTAGTAAGGTATAGTATACTGGACTCCAGGTTTGTATTCAGTGAGAGAAGTGGTGCATTTGCATGCATACCTGTACATTCAACTGTTTCTTTATGGATTAATGGTTTTGTTGAGTTGGGTCCTGGGAATTAGAGATCAAACACAGCGGGTACCGATTGAATTTTTGTTATGATTCTCCTAGAAGCAGTAGCTATCAAGAAGAACAGGGTGGTTCTCACAAGCAGAGAGTGGTGCACAGTTTTGTGCATCGATCCAACCTATCGCTAAGGGACATGTTCGACAAGCAATTGTTCGAAGACACAAGAGATGTTTTTTGAGATTGGGGTGCCATGTCAGATAGCGATAGAGCAAAGGGAAGTTCCACAGACCATGCTCATAGTTACAAAAATAAAACTCCCATGGAAGCAGGATTTGGAAAAAGTGCTGGACCATTTATGGACTGGCAATGTTCATGATGTGCGGTTGTTAAAGAGTTTTGGAGCAGTGCAGATAAAATTGAAACCTGGTGGGATATTACCACGAGTTAAGCAGTACCCCATGACTAGAGAGGCAGAGGAAGGGATTTATGTGGCCATTATGGCGTTGTTGAAGCGAGGCATACTACAACCTTCTTTGTCCCTGTGTAACACTGCCATCTACACTGTGAAGAAGGCAAAGGGGTCCAGTTGGAGGATGGTCCGGGATTTACGCCCCCTCAATAATATTGTTGAGGCAGAGTTCCCATTGGTACCGAATCCTGCTAACATACTCTGTAATATCGCTACTGGGTCAACCCACATTATGGTGGTTGATTTAAAGAATGCATTTTCCTGGTGCCTTAACGCTCTGATTGTCAGTACCTCACAGCATTTATGTATTGTGGTCAAAGATTTTAGCACACAAGGTTTCCCCAGAGGTACTCTGCATCTCAGAGTATTTTCAACAGGGTGGTTCAAATGGATTTGGGGAATTTACATGTGCTCAGTACAGTAATCCAGTATGTGGACCATTTTCTAGTCTGTAGCACTTCAGAAGGGCAGTGTCGAGGAGATTCAATAGCTCTCCCCACCCTGCTTGCAGAGAAGGGGTACAAAGTGGACAAATAAAAATTGCAGTACTGCCAGACAGAGGTAGTATATTTGGGGCAAGTGATATCACCCGCAGGAAGGAAGGAATGCCAGAGAGAGTCACTGCAGTTAAAAATACGCCTTAACTGGTCACGGTCAGACAAATGCAGCCGCTTTGGGGACATTGTAACTATTGTGATCTTGGATCCTAAGGAAGAGCAGATGGAGAAAGGTCCGATAGAATGGTCTGAAGAGATGGTGACTTTCTTTCAGGAACTCAAGGCTGCGATCAGCAGTGCTCCGGTCTTGGCAACACCGAATTACAAGAAACCCTTTAATCTGTTTTCTCACTCGGACATGCAGGTGATGACAGCAGTCCTGGTCCGGCAAACATTGCGAGGTCATAAGCATTTAGCATACTATAGTGGACTCTTAGACCCAGTGATGCAAGAACAGTTCCCTTGTGAAAATGTTTAGTGGCATCGGCTTTTGGAATTCAAAAGTTTTCTAGCATTACTATGGGTTGCCCAGTAGAATTGTACATGGAGCATGCAGTCTTTGTCATCTTTGAAAAATCCAAGTTGACTTTGACGACCCAAATAGTCTCGGAGTATAAGGTTATTCTATTAAATGCATCCATACACCCCGTACAGTATCACCTAGTCAATCCTGTGACATTTGTAGCCGAATCATTAAAACCTGACGATATTGTCCATGATTGTGAAACATACGAGGGAGCAGAGGAAGAGAGGACAAGTGTTAAGGAGGATGCCTTGGAGGGAGGTGCAGTGAGGTACTTTTTGTTGATGGTCCCTCGACAATCAATCCGGACACGGGTGAGAGGGATACGGGTGCAGCCGCTGTGAGCCTTGTGGATGGGGAATACCAGGTCAGACTGACGAAACGGTTGCCTTTGCATTACTCAGTGCAAGCAGCTGTGAAACTAGTGGCACTTTTAGAGGTGCTAGAAATGAGTAAGGGGAAGGCAGTCACTATTCTGAGTCTATGTATGTAACCTCCACTGTTCATTCAGGCTTGTTAAGGTGGCAGAGAAGAGGGTTTAGAAGATCTGATGGGACCCCTGTCCAGCATGCTGTGCTGATGTCCAGATGAATCAAATCACTAACAGTGGCCACAGAGGTAGGGATCGTCAAGTGTGCTGAGCATACTAAACTCAATAGCACTTGGAAATGATGCTGCAGATAGGGCAGCAAAACAAGCTGCATACTTGCCATTCCCAGATCCCCAACTAATGGAAAGAGTGTTGCCAGCTCCGTACACTGAAGTCCATTTGCTTCAAATTATAGCAATGCAGTGAAAAGTATTTAAAGAGGAACAAGAGCTTTAGGCAAAGAGTATGGTTCTCTTGCTCACAGATTTGCTGTGGAGCTAGGAGCTGATGGGGAAGGTAGTAATGCCCGTAGAACTGCTTTTTGTGGCTTTAGAGCAACTAAATTACCTGGCGCACACTTCTCAGTAACAAATTGCAACAGAACTCTAGGAGGTGTGGTTTATACCAAACCTCCAGGAATAGGCAAGTAGATTTGTAGGAAACTGCATAGTTTGTAGGGAATTCAATCCTGGAAACACCATGAGGTCAGTAAGGGGAGTTTTGCTGAGGCCCTCTGAGCCATTATGGGAACTCAATATTAATGTTGTCGATATGATTGTGAAGTGTAACAATTACTGGTACATTATTGTCGTAATTTGCCCATTTTCCCGATGGCTTGAGGTTGGTCCCTGTGTACACCCTGATGCTAAGTATGCTTTTGGTAAGGGATGTATTTCCATGGTGGGGAATTTGTGATTTTCGCACCTCCAACTACAGTGAAGGTGGAGCACAGCAAGAGCTGGGTCCATATCAGTGACATACGAAGGGATACCAGCACCCCTCCACTGGCACAGGAGCAGGCCCAAAGTAAAGTATCCCCTAGGGATTCGCCGTTCATTCCAGTGGAAAAGGGGGAGCAAATGAAAATCAGTAAATTATTACTGTTCTTTTGTCATGCTCAAAGATAGCAACCAGTATGAATGGGAATAGTTCAAATGTATCTAGTATTATAGAATTCAATGACCTATTATGTAGGTCACAAAGGAATGTTGATTCTGATTTCCTAATGCACATGGTTTTGCAGCAGATAATGGGCCTCATCACGTGTTGGGCGGTAGCCCTAAAATGGGGCAGTAGCGCTATAACCGCTGCATTTCATGGTTGGCCCAATCATGAGTTTGGCCCTGACAGGACGCATTCACTTCCAGCCACGAGCTGGAGGTGAATGCGCCGTCGCAGAGGGCATTTTCAGCGCTATTAGCGCTTGTGCAATTTGGCTAGTGCTAATATTGCCCCCCAGACCCATTGGGTCTAATGGACCAAGTGGGGAATGGGGATTTACCGCTTTACTACTACTTGTGATCCGGCGCTAATAGCCCTGGTCCGAGTAGCAGTAATGCTATTTGCGTTGGCGGTATCCAGCCGCAATTACTGTTGGGATACCGCCAATCTCGTGATGAGGCCCAATGTATGGTTTAGCCATATGAGGAGAGTTGGGAGAAAGAGATCTGTAGGATTTTGCTGCATTTGCTCTCTTGTTTCCCATGCTTCTGGTGTCCCTAGGGTGTTTATCCCAGATGAAATAGTGCCAGAAGAGGTGCATCTAGCTTTGTACACGGTCTGAGGGCAGTTTCAAGGGCAATCAGTCACAGCATCTAGTCTACCTCTTGACGAAGAATGTTCAGCTACAGATCGTAAGGAGTAGAAGCATGTTCGGTGTACGCTAAGAGTCCAGTTGAGTTTAAAAGGGGCTATTATCATCAATAACTGCTGTGAGCAAGGGGTGAAGCGTTGCAGAGATAGAGGATGAGGGGGTTTTCAGAAAAAGGGGTGACACGTGTGCTTCAAGAATGTGGAAATGTGTGGCAGAAATATTTAAAGTATCTTACATGGCTCACGGACCTGTTAAGATACACTTACACATTTTTCTCCTTGTTTTAAGGGCAACGGCACAGTGCCTGTTGGCACAAATGGGAACTGCAGCCCCAACACACTTCACTTCGTTGATCTGGCTGGAGGTACAGCTGCACTCCTTGATGTTTTTTGGATTTGTGGACCATATTCCTATAGACAATTACCTCCAGCCTGGTGAGGTGTATGCAGTTTCAGCACGTTACATGTGCCTGTCCTTGTTATTTCTGAGGAGCATTTGATCCTTGCCCGCCCAATGCTCAAAGCCACATCTGTGTGCCCTTTGTCCCTTGTGCCCGTTAAGTCACCTGTATTATACATAGACACCCCAATGACATTGCCTGATCATGGAGAAGAGGAACTATTGCAACGGACCAAGTGCTCCAACTACATCTCGGCGGCCTCTTCAAAAGATTGGATGGACATCCCAGAACAATATCATTTGTTTAGCCGTACGGAGACCACCTTTTCGTTCCTCCTGGTGCCTGGTGTCCAAGCCTCTGTGTAGGCAAAGTGTCTCCAGATGACCAGGTACGAACTCCTGCTATTCATTAATTACTCTGAATCAATTTTCAGCGTTACCGGGATATTTCGAGTGTCTGCAACAGTGGTAAGTACCCATTCCATGAGATGGGAACTACTGAATCACTGGCACTGTCATTTGTCTGCTGTTAGGGACCTGAACTCCAGAGAAAGGTCAGGCCTGCCTGTCACTGGTCGAAATGTGCGAAAAGAAGTAGTGGAACTAGGTTTCCTGCTGGCTTGTCCCCGCTCGCCACAACCCCAATCACATGCCCCCTCCCATATGCCATACAAACCCCTTAACAAATGCTCCTGCTGTTTAGGCAATGTTCAGTGCAGTACACTGAAGTGCAAGTTTCAACTTATTCCTACATTTTTATTTTAAAAGGAAACCATTCCAGAACGGTTTCTCTTAAAATAAAAGTATAGGAACAGTAAAACTTAATTAAAAATGTAGAGGAGCACCTCTCCCAACCGCTCCCGCCGACTTCGACCACTGCTGCTAGTAGTTCACTGACCCTACCAGCAGACTCGGAGTGAGCCAGTCTGATAAAAATGCAAGAGCTGGTAGTACCAGCATTTTATCCAGGATTTTTACCAGACCGGCTCACCCGTAATGAGGGTCTGAATCTCCTTTAAGGCTTTGATATAGCCATTAGAGACCATGAGGAATTTTAGGAGGTTTTTTGGCCATTGGATTTGATATTTTGTGGATTGTTTTCGTAATTTTTAGATTGTACAGCTTAAGCCTTCCTCCAGCAGCAGGCTGTCTGCCCATGGCTCTCTACTATCACAGAGGATTGGTGTGAGTATGAGAGATGGTTTTACCTGTTTTAATATCACATTGAGAAGAGGGGAGATGTATTGAAAGTTCGATTCATGAGGCATTTCGGTCAGAACTGACCAGCATAGAATTGCTTTTAAGAAGCTTTTGTGATTTTTGGTTTTTAATTAATTTTTTTTAAAAAAACTTTATTTAACGATTGTGGTACATGACATTGCAACAACAACATATATTGCATATATTATAAACATCAACGCTCAGTTTGGTTTCAGTACAGCATAAGCAGCATTTACTGATTTGATGAAGCACTTGGCCCTACCGAGCTGTTATCGTCTGAGTTAGCTTCACTCAGATATATTCTGAACAGAGCCCATATGTCTTTCGGTTTACTTGGATTCGGGGTAGTCAATATATAATATTCTTCACATTCATTTACATACATCAATTCCTTAAGGAAGTGATTCACTCTCGGTGCCTGTGCACTCTTCCATTTTTGCAATATACACTTTTTCGCCACTGCGCATGTGATATTAAAGAGTCTCCTTGTCACCTTTGATTGTTTACCAATGTCCCCAAACAAGTATTTTCGCGGTGTGAGGTCTGCCGGTATCTGAGTCACCTCCTCCAGGATATTCGCAACCTCTCCCCAAAAGGCAAGCACCTGAGGACAATTCCAATACATATGCATCGAATCAGCCCGGTCTGTCCCACACTTTGGGCACGTACCAGACCCATTGTTTGTAAACCTCGCCACCTTCTGGGGGGTATAGTGTAGCTTGTTCAACATCTTAAACGGAATCAACCGGAGGCCCGTCATTCATGGATACTTTCTTGGTCATTTCGCAGTACCTTTCCCATTGCCTATCCGTTATATCCTCACCCAGATCTGTTTCCCAGGAGGTCTTCATTACATTTAATGTTGGGGCACTAGTCTGCACGGCCATATATAGCCCCGAGATGCTTGTTCCAGCCCGGGTTGAATGGGTCAATAAACATGGGTGTGGTGGGGGCTCATCTGGGAACGTTGGCCAACGGGCCTTAAAGGCCAATCTCATTCTATGAAATTGCAGAATCATCAGCTGATCCCTCCCCATCCCTGTTTTGAAGTCCTCCAGTGTTATAAACCTCCCGTTGGGAAATATGTCCTTGATTTTGAATTCTTCATCTGGGTCCCATTTATTTTGTATACCTGGGTCGTATGTGGGTGTTATGCCTGGGAAGTTCCAAAAAGGGGCCTCAGCATAATAAGGCGTCTTTACCCCAAGCATTCGGAACATTTTGAACCATGCCTGAGCTGTCGTACTAACTGGGTCAAATGGGCAGTCGTCCCTGTGTTTAGTTTTAAAGATGACTGACCTTATGTCGGTCGGGCGCGCTGCATGTTTTTCAAGACAGATGTGGAGTGAGGTGTCGTGTTCGTCATACCAGTGCTTAACAAATTGGGCTTGAGCAACCAGATAATATAATTCAAAATCGGGAGCCGCTATGCCACCTTTTTTGTATGGCTCAACCATTTTTTCCCACTTCATCCTAGGCGCCCCCCCACTCCAGATAAATTCTACCGCCAGGGACCTAAGAGTGTCAAAAAATCTGCTGCCAGGCCAGATCGGGATGTTGGTAAATATATACAGCAGTTTAGGGAGGATGACCATTTTTAATATGGCTACCCGGCCTATTAGTGATATGGAGAGTTTGGCCCAAAACCTGGAGTTTAGTGGCAATAGTAGACAGCAGCGAATCATGGTTGTTCAAGAATAGGGATGTTCTGTCTCCAGAAACTATAACCCCTAAGTATCTGATCTTGTCCGGGGACCACTTTAGACCAAGTGTGTCGTTTGGGCAATTGGTAGCGGGGGTCAGGGGGAAGATTTCAGACTTAGATCAATTAGTCTTGTATCCTGAGTATAATGCAAATTTGTGCATTTCCTCCATTACTGGACCCAGGTGTGTGTCGGGCTCTCTAATGTATAGTAGGGTGTCATCGGCATACAGAGATATCGATTGAGTAACGCCCGCCATACATATACCTCTCTGTTCCTGATGTTCTCTAATTGCCGCCGCCGCTGGTTCCATAGTGAGAGCAAACAGTATGGGGGAGAATGGGCAGCCCTGTCTAGTGCCCCTCTTCAACTCAAACCAATCAGACATAGTGTGGTTAGTCAACACCCTGGCCCCCGGGTTAGTGTACAGTACCTTGACATAGTTCAAAAAACTGGGACCCAGCCCGAATTTACCAAGCACCATGAACAGGTATGCCCATGACACAGAGTCGAGCACCTTTTTGGCATCTAGGGACACAGCCACCGCCTGGGCCTCGGGTTTGATTTGGGCCATTACACCAAACAGCCTACGCAGATTAAGCGCTGTAGATCTGGTGGGAATGAACCCGCAATGATCAGGGTGCACTAGTACCGGCATGTGTGGCAGAAGTCTATTGGCCAGGATCTTCACGAATATCTTAGCATCACAATTTATAAGAGATAGAGGCCTATATGAGGACATCTCATTGGGGGGACGTCTGGGCTTAGGGAGCACTGTGATTATCGCCTCTCTCATGGATGGTGGCAGTGTCCCTTTCTCTGTGGCCTCCTCCCACATGGACAGCAATATCGGGGCAAGGTCCTTGTACAATTCGATTCCCAGACCGTCTGAACCAGGAGCTTTTCCGTTGGCCAATGATTTAATGGCTTCCTTAATTTTCTCGATCGTAAGGGGTTGGTATAGCTGTAGTTTATTCTCATCACTCAATTTTGGAAGCGTTATACTATCTAAATAAAGTTGGATATCTCTGGGGCTTTTTAAGTCATGATTAGCGTAGAGCTCTTTATAGAAAAGGGCAAATTCCCCATTGATATTCTCCTCATTTGTTCGTATTATGCCATCGCTCCCTATTATGCTGGAAATCAGGGTGCGCCCCCTGTCAGCTTTCAACAGGTTAGCTAGTGTGCGCCCCGCCTTGTTTCCTTCGCCATACCCGCGTGCTCTGACCGGAGTGGCCATGTATAGCAACTTCCTATTTGCTAGTTTATTGAATTCTTGTAGGTTGCTATTAATTTCTGCAAGGGTGTTATCCTCATGTAAGGATGTATATTGTTGCTCTAGTTCCCCCAGCCGCTTCTCAACCTCCTCCAGTTCTTTCCTAACCGCTTTCAATAGCCCCGTGGACTTGGAGATCAGGATACCTCTCACCCACACTTTGAATGTTTCCCATAACATCGAGGGGCTATCCACCGACCCCTTATTAGTCTCAAAAAAGAATTCAACTTCAGTATGTCCTCTACCACCCCAAGACCCTTAAAAATGTCGGAAGGCATTCTCCATCTCCTGGCCGGGGGTTTAAGACTTTTCAACGTCATGTCTAACTCTATGGGAGAATGATCGGACAGGGTGCGGGGAAATATTTCACTTCCATTAATTTGGTGCACGAGAGACGCCGACACCAGCCAATAGTCAATGCGGGATTCAGTGTCATGTACTGAGGAGTAAAAGTAATACTTTCGTTTTAGGGGGTGGAGTGCTCTCCAGGCGTCTACCAGATGTAGCTGTAAAATGATTTGTTGCAGAGTGTTGGCTGCTCTCGAGGGGTTCCTATGTGTGGAGGTTGAATGATCTAGTTCTGTATCTAAAATAGTATTAAAATCTCCTCCCCACACTATTTGCTCGCCCCCACACGCACCAATCTCATGTAGTACATTTATGTAGAATTCAGGGCCATCTATATTTGGACCATATGTATTAATGAAAATCATTGCTTCACCCTTGATGTTGCCCCAAATTATAACATAGCAACCCACCGGGTCTATTTTACTCTTCTCAAACTGGAACCCAACAGATGGGTGTATCAGGGTTAGTACCCCTCTTGCCTGTGAGGAGTATTCCGTACAATACCTGTGAGAACCCCACCCTTTCAAGAACTCGGCGTTGACCTTCTGGAGCGCATGTGTTTCCTGTAACATGACAATGTGGGGTTGGTGCCGAGTAATATAGGCTCCCACTTTCCTCAATTTGATTCGGTTGTTCAGACCCCGGACATTCCAAGTAAACAGTTTCAATCTGAGCCCTCGGGCTGCCTTGACACAATTAGCCATATCTGTATACCCAGTTTACATACTTGGCCTTGCTGTTATTCAGGAGATTTCCATGTGTTGCAATGTCACCACATTTTTCAACTTGTGAGACTTCTCCAACTGAGTCCCAATCCCCAACATTTCCCCCCTCCCTCGCTTCCCGTTCAGTCATATGACATTTTAAACCCCCACCCTCATCATCAACCCCAACATGACAATGCTGCCCCGCAATAAACAGTCCCTTAAACATGTGGAACTTTCCTGAGGGTCACTAATTGCAGCCATCTGGCTCGCTCTAGGATGAGGCTCACAGCCCAGAAAAACAACATTTTAGTTCAGTTCGCCACCATTACATGTCTTCCAATGTCAATTATTGCTCACCATATGGTAGGCGATCGAGTCCTAGCCTGGCCTGGTCTCACCGCTCACCTCTCGGTTATGAATTCTCATTTTGGTTTGCCACTCGATCTCCGGTGGGTAATGGAATGGAAGACTCTACATATGCCATGGCATCTGTGAGATTCTCAAAGAAATGGGCACGTCCCCCATGTTGTATTCGCATTTTTGCCGGGAAGATGAGGGCATAGGGCACATTTCGCATTCGTAGCTGTTTTTTCACTCCTTCGTATGATCTCCTTTGCATTTGCACGTTGGTCGAGAAATCCGGATATATGTGGATTGTGTTCTCTTCATGATGTAGGGTACCTTTTTCTCTCGACAGCCGGAGTATAGTGTCCCTGTCTCGGTAGTTTAGGAGGCGCGCAATTATGGTTCGAGGGGGAGCGCCTGGTTTCGGGAGCGGTGCTAGGGTACGATGGGCCCTTTCGATCAGAAAGTGATCTGAGAAGGAGTCAGCGCCTAGGATGTCTTTCAGCAAGGCCTCAACTTGTCTCTCCATGGGGCCCTTTCCGAACTTTTCCGACACCCCGACAATCCGGATGTTGTTCCTCCGGGATCTCGATTCGAGGTCCTCGCACTTGGTTTGAGTCTTAAGTAGTTCTGTTTGGAGGTGAGCTATATCTCGACTGTGTTGTAGTATCGTGTCCTCGTTCACACTTATCCTGTTTTCTGTCTCTGTAATACGTGCGCTCTCCTTTTCCACACGTGCTTTTAGGGACCCTATCGTCGCCACTATATCATCTAGTTTAACGTTCACCGCCATGAATCCATTCTGCACCAGTGTTGCCAGGCGATCTATCGGGTCTTTCTCCTGCCCATCAGATGCTGATGGTTCCCCCCCAGTTGCCCCTTGTGGCTGCGAACTGCTGAAGGTATCCATCGGGCCGATCTTTTTCCCACCTGTCCCCTTCCTCTCGTTGCGGCCCATAAGTTGTGGTTGTCCGTTGGGGGTGGACTGTGTTCTCCCACGTGTTATCGCCCAATGTACCTCTGTACAGTTCAGGATGGGGAGGGGATGTTATTTGTATGCCTGCCCTCAACGCCAGGTAATTTGCTTCTGTACAGGAGTAGATCCAGCAGGTCTGTACTTGTGGGAACCACAGGTCACCACTCCGGATTGTATTTGTTAGGGCCTCAATGGGGCGCTGAGCAGTGCACCTGGAGCAATGAGGGCGGTCTGCGATGTTGCCCCACTGTGTCTGCACTTTCTAGGGTTGAGGCCGTTGGCAGTTGTACTGCACTTGGGGGCATGTGTTTATCCTCCCCTTCCTTCACATGGAGGTGGCCCGACGGGACCCCGAGATGTCTCCACTCCCAAGGATCGGTGTTTAATTCCCCGTATTTGTGGGGTTGCTGCTGGCTAACCAGGACAGGTGCTGTGGGGCACGATATGAGGCCCTCCCCCCGCCGCGGCTGCGTATTGTAAAGCACGCCTCATGGGCATAGGTAATAGGGCCTCCGTCCCTGCCCAAAACCATTTACTTGGCGTGTGTATGTGGGGGGGGTACCCCCGGGTAAAGTTTGTTCTCCCAAGTGTCCGCGGGCAGCGCCGCAAGGAGCCGCGGGCAGCATCACCAGCAGCCGAGGCCTGAGGCCGTGCCGTGTACCCAGTGCGGTCTCTCCAGTCGGGAGTAGTCCGCGTCCACTGAGTTGCACCCTCTCGTTCCTCCCTCCTGCTGTCTCCTTTCACGGGTCGTGGGGAGCGATCGCAGGTATCTCCACGGTCGTCTCGGGGGTGGGTGGCTACTCAGCTCTCTTCGTGTCTCAGGATGGTGTTAGCCACGCAGTGCCCCTCCCCCACCGCGGCTGGCAGTCCGGGTGCTCGTGGAGCCTCCAGGCGGCCACACGGGTCTCTCTCTGCCGCCAAAACTGCCGGATGCAATATCTCGGCAGCGTGGTCACAGTTTTCCACCGCTCTTCCACCAGAATACGCTTTACGTTTCTCGCCCCCGGATGCTTGCTTCTGTTAGGGTCTGGGACGAAACTGAAAGGATTTATATCTTATAAGGATTGTGTCTGAGCCGGAGCTCTCACACTAGGCGGCCATGTTTGATGTGCGCAACAGCGCCCCTGGTTTTTAATTAATTTAAAGTAGGGATTTAGGCTAGAACGTGATAGAAGTGTTTTCATTGCGTGTGTTATGTGTAGTCACATTAATAGTTGCAATAGTCCTACTTTGCAGGAGTCTGTCCTGATACATTCTGGTTTCACCATCACCGTCTTGTGGCCAATGCTGGATTTTACTTTTATGGACTACATTGATTCACAGTGCGTCACCCTTTCTCAACTCTCATGCTAGACTTCCTTTGCATCTTGCATCATGGTTGCCCCGAATCATGCTGTTCCCATCTTCATCTTGTATCCTGGCTTGCAACATTATGTGTTACTACTGACACCTGCAATTGTATTCGCTCTCCCCACTTGCTTCTTCACTCTTTTGATTGCTTACTCTCTGTTCTTTCCTCCTCTCCCTTTCTCCCTTTTCCTATCTCCTCCCCTCCTCCCCTTACTTTCTTCTATGCACCTACTCTTTCAGCATTATCCCTGGACCTAGTATGGTAGCAACCTCGTCTGTCTCCTCCCCTCCCCACACTTGTTCGCCCCCCACTCCAGCACTATGTGAAATGTCGTTAGGCCTAGTATGATAGTCGCCTGTTTTGTTCCTCCCCTACCTTTCTGCACCCCTCTCCCTCACCTTTTGGTTTTCTCCGGCTGTACCAGAAATGTCATCAGGCCTAGTACGGTGGTTGCCTGTCTGGTTCCATTTCCTTTCCACTCCACCTCTCCCTTCCTCATCTATGGGCCTCATTACACGGACGGCGGTAAGGGTTAACGGTCACCGTTAATGGCAACGGTGACCGTTAACCCTTACCGCCGTACTACGAGGTCCCTTTGCGGGTTGGAGGATTTAACGCCTGCTTCTTGCAGGCGTTAAAATCCAACCCGCTAAGGGACCTCGGAGCTAATTACGGCACCGCAAAATTGCGGTGGCGAAATTAGCGCCTTCCCCATTTCCATAGAGCCCTATGGGGCAGAAATGGGAATGGGGAAGGGCAATGGCGGAAAGGGGATTTACCGCCCCTCCAACCTTGGAATGGGGCGGTAAATCCCCTTTCCGCCAAGGCGGTGCCGGTATTTTACCGGCATGAGCCATGGCGCTAATAGCGCCATGGCTCACCGCCTACCGTGTAATGAGGCCCTATGTCTTAGCTCTTGCACTATCTGAAATGCCGTCAGGCCGAGTACAATAGTTAATTTCACATCCTTACTGTTCATGGCATGTAGGAATGTCATTGTATTTTCCCTTGTTCCCTCCCTTGGCTTGAAGCGCTTTGAAACACACTGGCCCTCATTACGACGCTGGCGTTGGACCATGGTGCTAATAGCACCATGGTCCATGCCGGTAACTTACCGACTCTGCCATGGCGGAATGGGGAATTACCGCCCCATTCCGAGGTTGGCGGGGCGGTAATTCCCCATGCCGCCATGGTCCTTCCCCATTCCCATTTTTGCCCCATAGGGCTCAATGGGAATGGGGAAGGCGCTAAGTACGGTGCCGCAAATTGTGGCACCGTACTTAGCACTAAGGTCCCTTTGCGGGTTGGTTTTTAACGCCTGCAAAAAGCAGGCGTTAAAATCGCCAACCCGCAAAGGGACCTCGTAATCAGGCGTTAAGGGGTTAACGCGCCGCCACCTTTTACGGCGCCCTTTAACCCCTTAACGCCAGTGTTGTAATGAGGGCCATTGTGTATAGACGCTATATATCATATCAATGCTTTTCTATTACTTTTTTCTCCTAGTGAAAAGAAATGCACTTTGAAGGCGAGTGTGAGAGCATTCGTTGAGTGTTCTTTATTGAGAATAAATTCATGGACAAATGTGCGTGTGAATTAAGTGTGGGGCATCTAAATAAATTGTCATATATTGTCTTACAGTATACTGTGCACATTTTGAAAAGGAATGGGTTGGTAGGTGGTTTAACAGCTGTCCCTCTATAAATAACATGGCATTGGTAAATCAGTCCTCTGTGGGTGAGTGGGATTTATCTTCTACTTTCTCTTTGATGCACAGTGACAGGTATATTTCTTTTTTCTCTATCTCTATTCCTACCACAACCCCTACGTGGAATGAGGGTCTAGCACACTCCCTTTAGGGTGGAGGAAGGGGTCTGATTTAGTGGTGATAAGAATCACGTCACAACATGGCCTTCCTATTTGCAATGAGTGAGTCTTTATCAACAAAACTACTAGCAGTTTCCTTTCTTCAAGAATATTTCTGATCGAAATTGGTTTTACACTGTTAATTTTCCACATTAAATACTGTACCCAAATGAACCAAAACTTGGTTTGTTTGTTTTTACATATTCCTAAACTCTGATGGGCCGTACAGCAAAAGCTTTGCAGGCCCTCATTTCTGAGTACACGGATTTCATGGAAGGGTTGGACCTGGTGGTAAATTCAGCAAAATCTGCGGTGATGGTTTGCTGGAAGGGGAAACAGAGTTCTAGGCCTATGTACTGCAGGAACAGCATTATCCCCAGGGTCGATTTCTTTGATTACCTGGGAGTCAGAATCTCCACTAAAATTGGCGCCATTGGCCCATGATGTAACTGAACAGGCCCAGCAGTTTAAGCAGGCCATGGGTGGGGTCTCCATGGCCATGTCCATGATCAGAGCCAAACCAATTGCCGCGTTGCTGCAGTTGTACAAAGCTAAAATGGCCTCAGTTGCCAGATTTGGGATGGAACTGTGGAATTTCTCAAATGTCAGTGTGGTCCAGATTCTAGAGAAACAATTCTTAAAGAACCTGTTGGGTCTGCCAGGTTCTGCTCCAAATTTTGTGGTACACATTGAATTGGGCTGTACACTAATTCAGGATGTGGTCTCTCTGCAACCAATATTACACCTGCTCAGGCTATGGGGTAATGGCAAAGCGTCACTAACCCACAAAGTGATCATCTCCCTCATTGAGAAGGACTCGAGAGGCAGAGTTCCATGGCTGTCCCATATCAAAAAACAACTGAGGGCGATTAACATCACGCACCTGTACCCACCTGGTAGTTTGCTCTCTCGGGGAGGGATAGACCGATTGACTGCCTGCTGTTATGAGTCTGTGGGTATGGAGAGAGAAGGCACAGAAATACTGAAGCCAAAGAACCGAGGCTTGATGACAATTATGTTCCCAGGGGTTCAACGCTATCTGTTATGGGTGGAGTAGCCTGCGGATCGTGTTCTCGTATCTCAGGCAAGGTTTAACTGTATCGCCCTAAGGGCCGTAGTGACAGCATGTGGGGGGGGGGGTGCAGATTGATCTTGTCCTGTGTGCAAAGCACCCTACGAGGACCTAGCCCATTTGTTTTTTTTTCTGTCCGGTTTATGTACAAGCAAGGATGGCTGATACGACCTCTATTGCAGGACTTGGGCTTTTCACAATATCGGCCTGCGTTAATATATTTGTTTTGGGTGGACTCACCCCGAAAGGGTTGGTCCATACTTACATATTTGAAAATAGCTCTTCACCTTCGGAAACGACTGCAAAGTACAGTGCCTTGAAAAGAGTTCAGGCATAATTACACACTACCCATGCTCTGTGATTTCCCTTAGCTGCTATCTCTCCGGGGCTCTCATAAAGTTGTGTCTTAATGAGTCATAACAGGCATGCATTTTTGCACTTTGTATTGTTTTTATGGATTGCTTTGTATGTATACTTATTTATGATCTGCCCCCGGAAATCCTTTGTAGCTGCAATTTATGTGAGGTTTTTACTAGCATGTGTTTTTCTTGTATTTTAACTGGCATGTGTTTTTTGTATTTTGTTTTTATGGATTGTGTTTTACGCATATCCGAAATTAACATGATGATGATATTCCTGAACTCTTGCATGAAAGCGAAGGCTGCCAACTGAACTTTCTGCCTTAAAAATAAAGCAGAACATTAACATGCAAAAGTATAATTTCATTAAATGATCGTGTTATTTATTGCATAGGACATAATGCCGTTGAAAACACGCACTGATTGGGTTGTTGATTTCAGTGTCTCTTTTTTAAAGAGCATCCATCCATATCCAAGAGCAATTCGACCCCGGTAATAACAGTTCGAAGAAGCGCCGAACGTCAGCAACAATTCCCCGAAATTGGCAATAACACTAGCTCCTGGAAACACCAGCAAGGCATCGGATGTTGTCTGACAGTTTCTGATACATTTTAAATTGTGCAGGAGGACTTCACATGTTTCCTCATTTGATTGCACCTTTCAAAATGTTGCACGTATAAAGGTCAAGCCGCAGCACTAACACTTTTTTGCTTATTGGCAATTTCTGACAAAGAAAATGGGTTATAAAGAGCCTGCACACATTGGGCTGGATCACAAAAATGTCACGATGGCTGGGTCATTTTGCAAGGGTGCTGTCCAATAGTTCACTTACGCTTGCACTGACTGAGCAATGCAAATTGACCATTTTTGGTGGTTGGTCGGTGCAAATGGCAGCACAACATTTCTTGGGCATCAGTGCACAAGTTCCGGGCACCAGGTGCAATTTATATGATCCTAAGATTAGAACAAAGATCCTGATTTAGAAAATGAAGAACTGAAGTGATAAAAACTGGTGTCGGTCCACAGTGTCAAAACACAACTACTGTGTGCATATATATGTACATATATATATAGTGATTCGGAGACACATAGAAACCCCTCAAAATTCTATTGTTAATAACATTTGATTCGAGTAACGGATTTGTCCGACATTTCAAAAGTGATTAAAAGTCTGCGGGCCTAAAGGACTGTACAGTTTTGTAAAGATTTGTTAAAAAATAAAAAAGTTATTAAGCGTCAAAAGTAATATTTTTTCCAAAAATGCGGCCTACTTCTCATTCATTTTCCCATAGAGAAAAAAGGTCAATATTTGCCAAAGCGCCCAGCCCAAACCGCTGCATGGATTTGGACCAGGTCCAAAACAACTTGGGCATGAAGCGTTGAATCGCAATTTATTCCTGGTTTAGGTTCATTCCGTGCCGTAGTTATTTTAAAATTTGCCCGAGAAGGGGGTGCCCCATTCACCAAATATTATAGTGATATCTCCTATTGTGCATTGCAGGATCATGGTTTTCAGAAAAGAAATGACCGCCATCTTGTTTTTTTCTCGATGCAAGAGATATTTGCGTGTATAGCCGAGGTTGTGTGAAAATGAAACACAGTAAAAATCTATTTGCAGGTTGAAAAAAAACATACAAATGCCGTCAGGGTAGTCGTGGGGGGATGGCTAGAGGGCACTGAGTGAAATCTGGGAGTTGGAGGGGTACAGGGACAGAGTTTGCAACACAAAGCTTTCTGTACCCTCAGATATATCCGCGAATAGCCGACATCTCATAACAAACTGCGTCACAGAAACACTGTGTGTTGTGGGGGGGAAGGGATAGGGCAGGGGAGGTGAGGAGGCCATCTGGGGAGTGGGTGGAGCTGGCACAAATGTGGGGGGCACTTGGTGAGGTGCGGGGGGTAGGAAAGCATTTTTCTTCTGCCCGTTTTGCCGATATTTGCAGCTATATCCCAGGCTACAAAGGACTACAGATAGCCGAGGGTATGTGTAGTTCGGTATCCGCGGCTATATAGTTTGGGGTGTCAGTGTTTTAAAAAATGTTTAAACTACTTTGTTTAGGTATAGTAACGTCGGGGGTGAGAAATCACTGGCCATGGCCAAAGGCCATGGTCAGTGACCTGGTAGGTATTAGAGTTTTTTTTTATTTTGGATCTGTGTTGTCAGCCTTTTGAGCATGGAAGACTTTGGAGAAGGATAGAAGTAAATAGTTAAACACAACTAATATAAAAAGGAGCAATTGTAGTCTAGTTTTATATGTGCCATTTTAGGTTGTGTATTCTCACTTATGGTATTATGTTGTGTGGGTGGGCAATGATTGCCTATCTAGTTTACTGTTATGTATTTTACTGGGGTTTCTTATTTTTCAGTTACTTTACTTAAGTACATGTGTAGTGTTGTTTTGTATTGATAATTTCAGTTGGATTGTAGTATAAAACTTGAAGTCAGTCCCTTGTCAACTGACTTTTTGTAACCACGGTTATGATAAAAGTCAATGAACTGTAGCCGCTGTTATAATAAAATTGATTTTTGTTATTATTTATTGTATTTGTGTATTTTTATATGATAAGTAGTCCTTAAAAGGACTGTTTTGGGGTACACTGAGTGCAGAACCGGAGCACATTAGGAGTACTGTTTTGATGTTATGAAGGAACACTGCATTTCTTTCATCGGTTAGGTGTACCCCGTCATGTCTATAGAAATTAACAATGTAGAACTGTATGTGGTTGATTGCAATCCATAATTGGTTGTGGTCTGTCATGAATGCTGAAACTGCTTTATTAATATTTCTCCAGGATATCTCAATTTTACCATTAAATCTGGTGGTCCATCTCCATTTCTGCCCCTGAGTGAGATTGGAAAAGATAAAGGTGGAAATAGTTCCATTAGTTTTCCCATGTCTTGTTTCATCATGAAAGTAAGGGGCACCCCTCGTACATTCCCCAGATCTTTGCCTCCACAATGAATTAGTATGACGTCTAGGTGCCCTGTACTTCTCAGACTTGACAATTTTGAAAAATCCTGGAACCAACGCATTCCTCCCAATCCAAACCATTTAATCTCTCAAACCTAGGTCCATGTTAATATTAAGAGGCCGATTCATGGAATAATTAGCGCGGCGCAAGTGGGCAAAAACGTGCGATTCGCAGTGGAATAGCGAAAATCGCAGTGCAAGTGCGAAAATCGCACGAAAAGCAGCGCACATCGATTCATGGAAGGCCGTGCGCGAGAAAACCAGCGGATGTGCGAAAAAAATGTGCGCGGCGCACGTTGGCGCACAGGCCATCTAACTGCGTGCGCCAGGTCACAGCGAAAATCGCACAGGCCACAGCGAAAATCGCACATAGCGCGGCGCATGCAACAAAAGTAGGCGGAACACGGGCGTAACACTCGGAATGGGGAACAACTTGCCAAAACGTGGGCGTCACGGGGGAAGTACAGGGCACAAGTGCGCGGAACGCCCACATGCTCGCCTACAACACGTATTCATGAATAGAATAGGGCAAAAAAGCGCACGCTCAAACCAGCGCACAGGCACAAACACGACTGCCACAAGAAAGCAGGCGGTAGCGTCTCTGCGGCTGTAAGAAATGTGCGCGAAAAGGTGCGCCAACAAATAGCACCTATATACTGCCATGATGAATGTCCTATACTGTGGCCCTCCAGGACAAATGACGTGCAAAGGGGTACCCACAAACACGGACACCCGCTGACCAAAAATACGTGTTTGTGTATACCGGGGTGCGCGGGAAGTCTCACACGCGATTTGGCCGGGTACGTGGATTTCAGGGGTGCGCGGGAAGTTCCACACGCGATTACATCAGGGTACGTGTATTTCAGGGGTGCGCGGGAAGTTCCACACGCAATTTCAGCAGGGTACGTCTATTTCAGGGGTGCGCGGGAAGTTCCACACGCGATTTCATCAGGGTACGTGTATTTCAGGGGTGCGCGGGAAGTTCCACACGCGATTGGCCCAGTGCGAGCAGGGTACGTGTATTTCAGGGGTGCGCGGGAAGTTCCACACGCGATTGGGCCAGTGCGAGCAGGGTACGTGTATTTCAGGGGTGCGCGGGAAGTTCCACACGCAATTTCAGCAGGGTACGTCTATTTCAGGGGTGCGCGGGAAGTTCCACACGCGATTTCATCAGGGTACGTGTATTTCAGGGGTGCGCGGGAAGTTCCACACGCGATTGGCCCAGTGCGAGCAGGGTACGTGTATTTCAGGGGTGCGCGGGAAGTTCCACACGCGATTGGGCCAGTGCGAGCAGGGTACGTGTATTTCAGGGGTGCGCGGGAAGTTCCACACGCGATTTCAGCAGGGTACGTCTATTTCAGGGGTGCGCGGGAAGTTCCACACGCGATTTCATCATGGTACGTGTATTGCAGGGGTGCGCGGGAAGTTCCACACGCGATTGGGCCAGTGCGAGCAGGGTACGTGTATTTCAGGGGTGCGCGGGAAGTTCCACACACGATTTCAGCAGGGTATGTGTATTTCAGGGGTTCTGGGGAGTACCACACGTGAATTGGCCGTGTGGGTCCTCCCAGGTGTACGCTCCACAACCTCCACGGACCCTGCAGGCAGCCCACACCACGGGGGACTACCCTGCACCCCTGGTCATGTCCCGCAGGCAGCCCATCCACCATGGGCATGCCCCCCAGCCAACCCACATGTCACCTTGCACTACTGATCAACAATGCATGTCTCCCACCACCCCCATGCCCCAGCACTGTGGGGCACCTGCCAGCAGGCCCCCACTCATGTCCAACTCATGTCTCCCACCACCCCCACCCCCCAGCAGTGCAGGGGCAGCCTCCACCAGGCCCCCACTCATGTCTCCCACCACCCCCACCCCCCAGCAGTGCAGGGGCAGCCTCCACCAGGCCCCCACTCATGTCTCCCACCACCCCCACCCCCCAGCAGTGCAGGGGCAGCCTCCACCAGGCCCCCACTCATGTCTCCCACCACCCCCACCCCCTGCCACCATGGGCAGCCTCCACCAGGCCCCCACTCATGTCTCCCACCACCCCCACCCCCTGCCACCATGGGCAGCCTCCAGCAGGCCCCCACTCATGTCTCCCACCACCCCCACCCCCCAGCAGTGCAGGGGCAGCCTCCACCAGGCCCCCACCCATGTCTCCCACCACCCCCACCCCCCTGCCACCATGGGCAGCCTCCACCAGGCCCCCACTCATGTCTCCCACCACCCCCACCCCCCAGCAGTGCAGGGGCAGCCTCCACCAGCCCCCCACTCATGTCTCCCACCACCCCACCCCCCTGCCACCATGGGCAGCCTCCACCAGGCCCCACTCATGTCTCCCACCACCCCCACCCCCCAGCAGTGCAGGGGCACCCTCCACCAGGCCCCCACTCATGTCTCCCACCACCCCCAGCCACCAGGGGCACCCTCCACCAGGCCCCCACTCATGTCTCCCACCACCCCCACCCCCCAGCAGTGCAGGGGCAGCCTCCACCAGGCCCCCACCCATGTCTCCCACCACCCCCACCCCCCTGCCACCATGGGCAGCCTCCACCAGGCCCCCACTCATGTCTCCCACCACCCCCACCCCCCAGCAGTGCAGGGGCAGCCTCCACCAGGCCCCCACTCATGTCTCCCACCACCCCACCCCCCTGCCACCATGGGCAGCCTCCACCAGGCCCCCACTCATGTCTCCCACCACCCCCACCCCCCAGCAGTGCAGGGGCAGCCTCCACCAGGCCCCCACTCATGTCTCCCACCACCCCCACCCCCCAGCAGTGCAGGGGCAGCCTCCACCAGGCCCCCACTCATGTCTCCCACCACCCCCACCCCCCTGCCACCATGGGCAGCCTCCACCAGGCCCCCACTCATGTCTCCCACCACCCCCACCCCCCAGCAGTGCAGGGGCAGCCTCCACCAGGCCCCCACTCATGTCTCCCACCACCCCCACCCCCCAGCAGTGCAGGGGCAGCATCCACCAGCCCCCCACCCATGTCTCCCACCACCCCCACCCCCCAGCACTGCAGGGGCAGCCTCCACCAGGCCCCCACTCATGTCTCCCACCACCCCCACCCCCCAGCAGTGCAGGGGCAGCCTCCACCAGGCCCCCACTCATGTCTCCCACCACCCCCACCCCCCAGCAGTGCAGGGGCAGCCTCCACCAGGCCCCCACTCATGTCTCCCACCACCCCCACCCCCCTGCCACCATGGGCAGCCTCCACCAGGCCCCCACTCATGTCTCCCACCACCCCCACCCCCCTGCCACCATGGACAGCCTCCAGCAGGCCCCCATCCATGTCTCCCACCCCCCCACCCCCCAGCAGTGCAGGGGCAGCCTCCACCAGGCCCCCACTCATGTCTCCCACCACCCCCACCCCCCTGCCACCATGGGCAGCCTCCACCAGGCCCCCACTCATGTTTCCCACCACCCCCACCCCCCTGCCACCATGGGCAGCCTCCAGCAGGCCCCCACTCATGTCTCCCACCACCCCCACCCCCCAGCAGTGCAGGGGCAGCCTCCACCAGGCCCCCACCCATGTCTCCCACCACCCCCACCCCCCAGCACTGCAGGGGCAGCCTCCACCAGGTCCCCACTCATGTCTCCCACCACCCCCACCCCCCAGCAGTGCAGGGGCAGCCTTCACCAGGCCCCCACTCATGTCTCCCACCACCCCCACCCCCCAGCAGTGCAGGGGCAGCCTCCACCAGGCCCCCACTCATGTCTCCCACCACCCCCACACCCCTGCCACCATGGGCAGCCTCCACCAGGCCCCCACTCATGTCTCCCACCACCCCCACCCCCCTGCCACCATGGGCAGCCTCCAGCAGGCCCCCACCCATGTCTGCCACCACCCCCACCCCCCAGCAGTGCAGGGGCAGCCTCCACCAGGCCCCCACTCATGTCTCCCACCACCCCCACCCCCCTGCCACCATGGGCAGCCTCCAGCAGGCCCCCACTCATGTCTCCCACCACCCCCACCCCCCAGCAGTGCAGGGGCAGCCTCCACCAGGCCCCCACCCATGTCTCCCACCACCCCCACCCCCCTGCCACCATGGGCAGCCTCCACCAGGCCCCCACTCATGTCTCCCACCATCCCCACCCCCTGCCACCATGGGCAGCCTCCACCAGGCCCCCACTCATGTCTCCTACCACCCCCACCCCCCTGCCACCATGGGCAGCCTCCAGCAGGCCCCCACTCATGTCTCCCACCACCCCCACCCCCCAGCAGTGCAGGGGCAGCCTCCACCAGGCCCCCACCATGTCTCCCACCACCCCCACCCCTCTGCCACCATGGGCAGCCTCCACCAGGCCCCCACTCATGTCTCCCACCACCCCCACCCCCCTGCCACCATGGGCAGCCTCCAGCAGGCCCCCACTCATGTCTCCCACCACCCCCACCCCCCAGCAGTGCAGGGGCAGCCTCCACCAGGCCCCCACCCATGTCTCCCACCACCCCCACCCCCCTGCCACCATGGGCAGCCTCCACCAGGCCCCCACTCATGTCTCCCACCATCCCCACCCCCCAGCAGTGCAGGGGCAGCCTCCACCAGGCCCCCACTCATGTCTCCCACCACCCCACCCCCCTGCCACCATGGGCAGCCTCCACCAGGCCCCCACTCATGTCTCCCACCACCCCCACCCCCCAGCAGTGCAGGGGCACCCTCCACCAGGCCCCCACTCATGTCTCCCACCACCCCCACCCCCCTGCCACCAGGGGCACCCTCCACCAGGCCCCCACTCATGTCTCCCACCACCCCCACCCCCCAGCAGTGCAGGGGCAGCCTCCACCAGGCCCCCACCCATGTCTCCCACCACCCCCACCCCCCTGCCACCATGGGCAGCCTCCACCAGGCCCCCACTCATGTCTCCCACCACCCCCACCCCCCAGCAGTGCAGGGGCAGCCTCCACCAGGCCCCCACTCATGTCTCCCACCACCCCACCCCCCTGCCACCATAGGCAGCCTCCACCAGGCCCCCACTCATGTCGACCACCACCCCCACCCCCCAGCAGTGCAGGGGCAGCCTCCACCAGGCCCCCACTCATGTCTCCCACCACCCCCACCCCCCAGCAGTGCAGGGGCAGCCTCCACCAGGCCCCCACCCATGTCTCCCACCACCCCCACCCCCCAGCAGTGCAGGGGCAGCCTCCACCAGGCCCCCACTCATGTCTCCCACCACCCCACCCCCCAGCAGTGCAGGGGCACCCTCCACCAGGCCCCCACTCATGTCTCCCACCACCCCACCCCCCAGCAGTGCAGGGGCACCCTCCACCAGGCCCCCACTCATGTCTCCCACCACCCCCACCCCCCAGCAGTGCAGGGGCAGCCTCCACCAGGCCCCCACTCATGTCTCCCACCACCCCCACCCCCCTGCCACCAGGGGCAGCCTCCACCAGGCCCCCACTCATGTCTCCCACCACCCCCACCCCCCAGCAGTGCAGGGGCAGCCTCCACCAGGCCCCCACCCATGTCTCCCACCACCCCCACCCCCCAGCCACCAGGGGCAGCCTCCACCAGGCCCCCACTCATGTCTCCCACCACCCCCACCCCCCAGCAGTGCAGGGGCAGCCTCCACCAGGCCCCCACTCATGTCTCCCACCACCCCCACCCCCCAGCAGTGCAGGGGCAGCCTGCACCAGGCCCCCACTCATGTCTCCCACCACCCCCACCCCCCTGCCACCATGGGCAGCCTCCAGCAGGCCCCCACTCATGTCTCCCACCACCCCCACCCCCCAGCAGTGCAGGGGCAGCCTCCACCAGGCCCCCACCCATGTCTCCCACCACCCCCACCCCCCAGCAGTGCAGGGGCAGCCTCCACCAGGCCCCCACTCATGTCTCCCACCACCCCCACCCCCCAGCAGTGCAGGGGCAGCCTCCACCAGGCCCCCACTCATGTCTCCCACCACCCCCACCCCCCAGCAGTGCAGGGGCAGCCTCCACCAGGCCCCCACCCATGTCTCCCACCACCCCCACCCCCCAGCAGTGCAGGGGCAGCCTCCACCAGGCCCCCACTCATGTCTCCCACCACCCCCACCCCCCAGCAGTGCAGGGGCAGCCTCCACCAGGCCCCCACTCATGTCTCCCACCACCCCCACCCCCCAGCAGTGCAGGGGCAGCCTCCACCAGGCCCCCACTCATGTCTCCCACCACCCCCACCCCCCTGCCACCATGGGCAGCCTCCACCAGGCCCCCACTCATGTCTCCCACCACCCCCACCCCCCAGCAGTGCAGGGGCAGCCTCCACCAGGCCCCCACTCATGTCTCCCACCACCCCCACCCCCCAGCAGTACAGGGGCAGCCTCCACCAGGCCCGCACCCATGTCTCCCACCACCCCCACCCCCCAGCAGTGCAGGGGCAGCCTCCACCAGGCCCCCACTCATGTCTCCCACCACCCCACCCCCCAGCAGTGCAGGGGCACCCTCCACCAGGCCCCCACGCATGTCTCCCACCACCCCCACCCCCCAGCCACCAAGGGCAGCCTCCACCAGGCCCCCACTCATGTCTCCCACCACCCCCACCCCCCAGCAGTGCAGGGGCAGCCTCCACCAGGCCCCCACTCATGTCTCCCACCACCCCACCCCCCTGCCACCATGGGCAGCCTCCACCAGGCCCCCACTCATGTCTCCCACCACCCCCACCCCCCAGCAGTGCAGGGGCAGCCTCCACCAGGCCCCCACACATGTCTCCCACCACCCCCACCCCCCTGCCACCATGGGCAGCCTCCACCAGGCCCCCACTCATGTCTCCCACCACCCCCACCCCCCAGCAGTGCAGGGGCAGCCTCAACCAGGCCCCCACTCATGTCTCCCACCACCCCCACCCCCCTGCCACCATGGGCAGCCTCCACCAGGCCCCCACTCATGTCTCCCACCACCCACCCCCCAGCAGTGCAGGGGCAACCTCCACCAGGCCCCCACCCATGTCTCCCACCACCCCCACCCCCCAGCAGTGCAGGGGCAGCCTCCACCAGGCCCCCACTCATGTCTCCCACCACACCCACCCCCCAGCAGTGCAGGGGCAGCCTCCACCAGGCCCCCACCATGTCTCCCACCACCCCCACCCCCCAGCAGTGCAGGGGCAGCCTCCACCAGGCCCCCACTCATGTCTCCCACCACCCCCACCCCCCTGCCACCATGGGCAGCCTCCACCAGGCCCCCACTCATGTCTCCCTCCACCCCCACCCCCCAGCAGTGCAGGGGCAGCCTCCACCAGGCCCCCACTCATGTCTCCCACCACCCCCACCCCCCAGGAGTGCAGGGGCAGCCTCCACCAGGCCCCCACCCATGTCTCCCACCACCCCCACCCCCCAGCAGTGCAGGGGCAGCCTCCACCAGGCCCCCACTCATGTCTCCCACCACCCCACCCCCCAGCAGTGCAGGGGCACCCTCCACCAGGCCCCCACTCATGTCTCCCACCACCCCCACCCCCCAGCCACCAGGGGCAGCCTCCACCAGGCCCCCACTCATGTCTCCCACCACCCCACCCCCCTGCCACCATGGGCAGCCTCCACCAGGCCCCCACTCATGTCTCCCACCACCCCCACCCCCCAGCAGTGCAGGGGCAGCCTCCACCAGGCCCCCACTCATGTCTCCCACCACCCCCACCCCCCTGCCACCATGGGCAGCCTCCACCAGGCCCCCACTCATGTCTCCCACCACCCCCACCCCCCAGCAGTGCAGGGGCAGCCTCCACCAGGCCCCCACTCATGTCTCCCACCACCCCCACCCCCCTGCCACCATGGGCAGCCTCCACCAGGCCCCCACTCATGTCTCCCACCACCCCACCCCCCAGCAGTGCAGGGGCTGCCTCCACCAGGCCCCCACCCATGTCTCCCACCACCCCCACCCCTCAGCAGTGCAGGGGCAGCCTCCACCAGGCCCCCACTCATGTCTCCCACCACCCCACCCCCCAGCAGTGCAGGGGCACCCTCCACCAGGCCCCCACTCATGTCTCCCACCACCCCCACGCCCCAGCCACCAGAGGCACCCTCCACCAGGCCCCCACTCATGTCTCCCACCACCCCCACCCCCCAGCAGTGCAGGGGCACCCTTCACCAGGTCCTCACAATCCCCAATCATGTGCGTAATGGTCAGCCTCCACAGCCAAAAAGCCCTACCAAGTAACCCATTCACCCACATGGAAATGGAAATTACATGTTACACCCCCAATGTTCATGAAGCTAATGAACCCATGTCCGTCACACACAATGGTTGCAATTGAATGGGAAAACACCCAACATGACATGCATGAAACCAATGAGATGATACCACACATTGAAGTATGAAAACAAAGTTGTATTGAAAAAAATAAAGAATGCTAAAGAAAGGAAACAAACTACAATGGGAATGAGAAAAAATAAGCTGCATATCCGTATTTAAACAAAATAACTGCAAATCAGAATCCAAAAAAATGTCGTCCAAAGTCAAATGTAAAAAAATCTCCATGCAATAAAGAACTATGTAAAAAAATACCAAGGGTCCATGAGCCCAACTGAACAAAGGAAACCTACTAAAAAACCTAACTAAAAATCTACTATATACAAAAAGTGGAGCAGTGTCCGTCGACTCCAAATCATAATAAGAAACAAAGGAAACCTAAAACTAAAGAACTATATACAAAGGCGGCGGGCAAGTCCAGCGGCTCACTCCGTGGTGTCCTGGGCCAGGGCATCATCGAACTCCTGTTCGATGTCCCGGAGGCGGTCCAGTTCCGTGGCCCCGAGGGTCCGCAGGGACGACGCCGTGTCCTCCTCCAACCCCCTGCGGATTGCCTCGAGGCACTCGGCCCGCCTCAGGGCCCTCCGCATGGAGTTCTCCGCCCTGACCATTGTGAGCCGCGCCTCTTCCGCCCGCCGCCGCTCCGCACCTATGGCGTGGCCCAACCGCTGCCACACGGAAGACACTCTCTGTCCTGGGTCCTCCTGCCCTCCGGCCGATGCCTGCCCCTCCGATGTGGAAGGCCCCGAGCCTTCATGTCTCCCACCATGTTGCTGCTGCTGCTCTGCCTCTGCCGTGCACTGCCTCCTGCTGCCTGCACATCCTCCGCCGGCTGGGGTGCAGTTGTTGATGTGGCCACCCCTGCTGGACCTCCGACTCCCGACTGTGGCAGGGATGCCTCCTCCACCAGCCTGGCCGCACCGTCAGAGGCAGCTCCACAGGGCACCCAGGTGACTGATGGGTGGGAAGATGGCACAGAGGACGACTGGTGCGTAGGGGGTCCAGTTGAGGAGGGGGTCGGAGCAAGCCCCATCAGACGGAGGAATCCGGCCTGGGTGACCTGTCCCAGCAGGCTGACGTGGTCAACGAGCCATTTGAGATGACGTGCAGTCTCTCCATGAAAAGACTGCAGGTCACCTCGCATGGCCCGTTGACGCAACGCCACACCAGCCAGGACAGGCTCAACCCGGACCTGGATGGCCACGTCCGCAGGCAGAGGAAGGCCAGTTGACGTCAGCTCATCCCCTGCCTGAAAACGGGTCTGGACGTAGGCATCCCTGCTGGTGCAAGATGATGCAGGGACAGGATCGGGGACAGGATTGCACACAGGCACCTCCGCGGCGGCCTGTGCTGCCTCCTGTCCCTGGTCCTGCACTGCACCACTAGCACCAGTGGGATCCCCACCTCCAGACCCCGTCTCTGGTGCTTGCACGGCCTCCTCCACCACCAAACCCCCCACCAACCTGGATGACTCCCTGCCATCTTCCCCTGTTGGGCCCTGTGGGGTCCCAGCTGCCCCTTCTGCTGCCGAGGAGTCCAACTGCAACCTCCGCCTCTTGGACCTCCCCCCGGCAGCTGCGGCCTGGGACGCGGCACCGGACTCCTCACTCCCCGACGAGATGACAACATGGGAGGGGAGCCGGGCCTTGCGTCTCCGGCTGGCGGTCGGATCCCCGCCGCTGTGCTTCACAGTACCTTCTCCGCCCTCTTCATCAGTTGACGCTGCAGACAGGGAGAAACAAAACACAGGCATCAGGGCACTGTACAATGGACACATACACACATGACAGTTGCACATGAGTGGCATTGGCAAACCTCAGACATGTCATCACAATCCCCAACACACATGTCATAGCAACTCGCACACATGAGCCATACCACCGCCATATCGCAACTGCCACCACCATCCCTACACATACAACAGCATCAGCAGCCAAAGGGGAGCCAGACATCACATGCAACACAGGAAGTGCACCACACATGTACACACACCACCACACTTGCATGCATGTCTACACCTCTGCCAAGTGTCGCACTGTTCAGACGGGCATCCATGTCACATCTGCCAATCAGGCTTCCACATACCGCTGTCACATGCATCCATGTTGCATCACTGTTGCACCCTTGTCAAATACACACACATGCACATGTACACAGTGCTCGTACATGCAGCCGAAAACAACATACATGCCTGACATGACGGACATGTCTACTTACATACACATTCATCCAAACATGTGTGCACGCACAACTGCATTTGCCATGCAAGCCTACACACACAAGCACCATCCATGTCTCACACATTACAGCCCTCGCATGTGTCAGCCCCACGGCCCTGTACACCCCCACCCATACTCGAACCCATACAAACAGATATACAACCTGCACAATACCGAATAATCACCACACGCACTGCTCACAATCAGGATGCATGTACACTCACCGCTCGACTCCAGACGGGTCTGCTTCTCTAGGACCTGGACGTGGAGCACTGGGGATATGCGTTCCAGGACCCCCATCTGTTCTTCCGACAAGTGGCCCCGGCGCCCCTTGGCATCCGCTGCCTTCAAGAGGCGCCGGGCCTTGTTCAGGGTCCTGGACCTGTAGTCCTCCCAGCGCTTCCTGACATGTTGTAAATCCCGGACTGCCACGCCCTCCGCGTTGATGGCAGTCACGATGTCAGTCCAGATCCGAGTCCGTCCTTCCTTGTCGGCGCGGGAACTTCCGAAGAGGGCATCATACTGCCCCAGGACTTGCTCCACCAGGACACCAACTTCGGTGGCACTGAAGCTGGTGCCCCTCTGCCTCTCTGGCCGGGGGTTGTCAGTGGTCACAGATGGTGTTTGCCCCGACATGACAACCCCAGAGGCAGGAGTGGGTGGGCAACTGGGTCCTGGGGCTGGGCTGTGGAGCGATGGAATTCCAGTCGGGAGTCTTCGGTTCCAGCAAGGGTGGTCACAGCAACAGCACCCCTAGCTGATGTGCAGGCAGCAAATGGCAGTGCACGTGGGCAGCAGGCAGTCAGGCAGCAGCAGATGGCAGGTGGGAGCGTGCTCGGGGCTCTGGGGGGCAGTAGTTCGGCCTTCTGGGCAGGAGCGTGGTCTTCCGTGTGCTTACGCGTGGCCAGCTTGGTACGGAGTGATTTGGCACGTGAAAATCCTGCACGTCAGCGTGAAAATCGAGGAAAGGCCCTTAGCGCGTAAGCGCGTCAGCACGCATACGCGATTCTATTGGACCAAAGGCCCTCAGCGCGTAAGCGCGTCTGTGACGTGACCCGCACGGGTGTTTCCCACACAGCACGTGATGACAGAGCACACGTGGAAAGACTGCACGTCAGAGTGTCATCGCGTGTGATTGGACAGCACGTCAGAGTGTCATCGCGTGTAATTGGACAGCACGTCAGAGTGTCATCGCGTGTAATTGGACAAAAGTGCGCGTACACGCGATTGGCCTATGTACGTGTATATCAGGGGTGCGCGGACACTTACACACGCAAGTACATCAGCGCACCTGTATCCCGGGGTGCGCGGGAATTTCCACACGCTATTGGACTGGGTACTGGATTTCAGGGGTGCGCGGGTCACACGCTCGCCTACAACACGCGCAACGCATACATTTGCGCGCTAACAAAATAACAAGCTCAGACCCAGGATGAACATACCGTTCCTAGCAGCAGTGGGCGTGGGCTACCGAAGGAGGAGGAGGAGGATAGTCAGGGCCAGAATATTCACACCCAGAACCAGCCTTTTCGGGATGCCTGATGACCAGGTGCATGGGAGGTACAGGTTTCCACCACACATTATACTGGACCTGGTGAGTGAGTGGGAGGATGACCTCACATCACCCACCCTGTGCTCCCAAGCACTCAGCCCCCTGGAGAAGGTCCTCAATGTACTGCACTTCTTAGCCACTGGATCATTTCAGCGGACAAGTGCCATTGTGGGTGGTGTATCACAGGCCACCCAGTCACGCTGCCTACACCAGGTCTTGAACATCATCACTGCACGGCCATCAGTCCGCAGGCACATATACCTGCCCAGAACACCTGCAGAAAGGCATGCTGCCGCCCTGGATTTTTACGGTGTGGCACGATTCCCCAAAGTGCTAGGTGCCATCGACTGCACCCATGTGGCTCTACGTCCCCCCAGGGCATCAGAGCACATCTATAGGAACCGCAAGCACTGGCATTCCATCAACGTGCAGGTAGTATGTAATGCCAAGGGAATCATCACCTCAGTATATGCCAACTATCCCGGGTCAACCCACGACAGCTTCATTTACCGAATGTCCACCCTAAGCCGGGACCTAGAAGCTGGGCGGCATGGCGATACATGGCTGCTTGGTGAGTATGAATGCCACTGCACATGCATGCATGTCAGATACTGAGCAAGGTCACAACCCCACCAATGATACCAATCACCACCTCCACAGGGGACAGTGCCTACCCTCTCAGCCCCCACATGATGACGCCAATTCGGAACCCCACCACGCCACCCGAGGTAAGATATAACACAGCCCACATTACAACCCGGGGCATAGTGGAGCGCACATTCGGAGTGCTAAAGTCATGCTTTCGCTCCCTTGACCGTTCTGGCGGCCAGCTGTTGTACGCTCCCCCAGTAGTGTGCAGGATCATAGTGGCAGCATGTGTCCTGCACAACGTTGCAACACGCCGGGGCCTGGCCGTGGACATGGTGGTGGCACCACATCCCCAACCACATGCACAGCCGCTGCGCATGGGAGGGGAAAGGGCACGGGGGGAGGCAGCCCGTACACAGCTAGTGGCTAATTACTTCACATAGAAATCACACCCCTGTGGAGTGCACACTGCCCTGGCACATTCCATCTGACAATCAATGATGACTCAACCTGACACTGATCCTGAATGTCTGGAGAATGAACCGTGAAAACCATATCAGCCTGAGATTGTTCACCTGGAAGTGTCACAATGTGTGCATCCCTACCCACACAGACACCACCAATGCAGTTTTGTGAAGTAACACATTCAAGCAGCTAAAATGAATACCCACTTGCAAAATGCAACAAGAGGACAGTGCCATGTCAGCCAACCCAACCCCAGCACCGCCACACCACACACTGTGCCATGTCATGCTATTTGCAGGTAAACAAAGTAATCCCCACAACATGACACTAGTGCCACAATGTACAGTGTCCCTATTAGAAACTTGCAACACCTGAAATGCTCACAGTAATGCCGGACCAACAACAAACTTGAGCACGTACTACCATTAACATGACATCACAAATGTTAAATATTAGTAGTCTCACCACCTGGAAATGCCTGCACTCCCACCACTACCAACTGTGCAGTGTTGGCGCCATGTAGAGTTGTAGGTGCACTGCTGCCAACATGGACCCCATCTCCAGACTAGAGGTCCTTGTGTAGACATGAGGAAGGGACCTGCAAATTGGGAGGTAGACACAGAAGATGAGTTACACATCAATGCAACATGCAGTGTACAACACAACAGCAATATGCACTAGGAATGTATACACAGTAGTGACTACAGACTGCCCACACAGCTCATGGGAGTCCAACGTCACTGTGTAATTCACTGTCACTTGGGCACACCCTTTGCAAGCCCATGGAAACGGGAAGCAGGAGGGGTGTGTGTGACTCAAACCCAAGCATCTGAACCAAATACATGACAAGCCTGCATGTGCGCAGCCACAATGCAGCGTATGCCCACAGGAACCACGGAAGCCAACAAATCGTCCCCAAAAAATTGGGAATAAAATAAATAAAAATAAAAATAAAAATAAAAATAAAAAAAATCAAAAATGGCCATTGATGGGCCCGGGGGGGTTGGGGAGGCCACCCAGGAGGTCCGAGGACAGGATGCACACCAGAACCCACCTGCGTGGATCCTGGGAACAAAAAACACCTCCATGGGCTCATGGCCAACACGGCTACCCTATTGTGGGAGTATCACTGCTGTCGCTATTATCACCCTGTGCAGCTGCATCCGGAGGTGGTTGCACTATGGGAGGCAGCCCACGCAAGGCCCTAGTCTGCTCCTCCATGGCTGCAAGCATGCGGGTGTGGTAGGTCTGGTTCTGGAGGATGAGTGTGCGGAGGTCCCCATGCAAAAACTCACGGGATGCCTGGACCTCCGCCCTCGTTGCCTGCATCTCAGCTGAGAGCGTACGGGTGAGACGCTCCAGCTGCTGTTCTGTCCTTTGGTGTGTTGAAGCCTCAAGCTCAACAAGAGTCGTCCTGAGGTGAAGGAGCTCCTGCCTCAGGGCTTCCCTGTGGCCCTGGGACTCAATGGAGATGGCCTCCTGCAGAGTCGCCAGTGCCGCCCGCCTGTCCCTGTTGGACCCCAACATGTCCTCCCTGTGTGACTGGCAGATGGAGTCGGTTGCCTGCTCTAGTCGCTCCATCAGCCTTTCAGGGGGGACAATGGAAGTGGCCACCCTATCCATGGCCTGAGCCATCATCTCGGATGATGCTGCCTGTTGGGTTGCCATACCGTAAATGGATTGCTCCCATGCGGTATTGCCAGTTGGCGTACGGCCACCACGTCGGCGGGCACCACACCTGTCTGGGGCAAGGCGAACTGCGCCTTGCTGTGCCGGCACTGCCTGAGGCTGCAGGACTGCATTCCCCCTCTGATCTGCTGGCCCAGGAACAGGATCAGATGTCGCGGAGTGTGACCCTGCATCCGTAACCACCAAAGGCGTAGCTGCCAACACTGACATCCCCATTGAGGGTTCTGACCCTGGTGCAGGTGGGTGGGACAGAACAGAATCCCTCCCTGGAACACTCACCTGCGACGGCACGTAGGTCTCATCCGAATCAACACCTGAGTACAGCTCGGGGGAGGTGCAGCCAGAGACACCCCTTGAGAGCACGACCTGCAGCACTTGTGGGTTCTCACCCACCACCACACCACGTCCCTCACTGGTGGTTGGTCGGCCCTCGGACCCCTCCTGGGTCTGCACCATCTCCACAACCCCAGCAGTATCAGGTGCGTCTTCCCCTGCAAAGACATAAAAACAAAGAAATGGAAACAGGCATTAGCACCATGGCACACAATGAGGGCTGAGAAGCAAGAGAACCAGTACTTGATTGACACATGTCCCACATGACTAAAACCCTCCCATGCATGCACCCTCACTGCGTATGAAGGGCAGGCAAATGGCACACACTGATGACACCAAGATGGAAGATGAACACATTTTCTGCATGCTGCCTGGCAGTGGCATCACACATTGGTCTGTGATTGCCAGGTGAAACACACATGCCATCACACAGATGGCATGTACCATTGCTATTGAGTGAAGATGGAGAGGAGGGCAGCACCTATTCATTCAGTCCAGTTCCCGCATGTAATAGCTTTTCTGATTCTAACAGGTCAGATTCTTCACCTGGAGCTGCCAGTCCGAAATGGTCCAATTGCACAGGGACATGTTTGAACAAATGATATCCAGGTAACAAAGTCACTCCACTTTACCATAGCCATGTCAGACATGTGACTAGAGGACTGCGGCATGCCTAGTAAAAGTGGTGGAATGCAAACAATCTGACTAAATGAACAGTGAAAAATAAAGCAACAATGTTGTGGCAAGGTGACACTTCAAGGGCAACTGGCGTGCAGTTGGGCTAGATGTCTACTGTTGGCAGAAGGGATACTGCTATGGCCAAATGCAGCTGCGCAGGATGTATTGCATGAAGCACATGGCTGACCCATACGACTCAGGCGCACACACTCTCACCTGGCACACAAACAGAAGCCCTCACACACACCATGCACATGGATGACACACACATGCATGTGCACTCACCGGACAATGCCTCGTAATCAGCCAAATCTCCCACGCCTTGGATCTGTTCCTCCGTGACGTAGGTCCCAGCGACTGACTCATGTGGAGTGAGTTCCATGTCTACTCCTGGAGACCCACCTCCAGTCACTAGAGTTGCGGCATGACTTGAGGCCAGCTTACTCTTTGCCCTGCCCTTTAGGTCATTCCAGCGCTTATAGCAATCATTGGCTGTGCGCCTCACGATTCCAAGGGCACTTACGATGTCCGCAACGGTCTGCCAGTGTGCCTGGCGTTGTGCAGGTGTGGTCTTGGATCCTGCAACAATGACCATCTCGTTGTCATGTGCGGACACATACTCGACAAGTGCATTCAGTTCGTCATCCGTGAAGCTGGGCTTCCTGGACGGGCCGGACTGTGTAGCCGTGTCTGGGGCATCAGCCTGTGCCGGACGAGCACTCTTCCTCTTCCGCTTGGAAGGTGGTGGTGATCCTGAGTGTCCTGCGCCGCTCTGGACACTAGGGGCAGGAGTCCTGGTGGACTCTGTATCAGGAGTGTGGGATTGCACACTCAGCATGGGAGTTGGTGCAGGCATTGGCTCTAGTGTGATGGTGTCAGGGGGAATGTCAGCAGCATGGACTAGGACCGACACTGTCCGGGCTGGGTGTGTGAGGGCTGGGGTGGATGGAGCCGCAGCTGCCCCTGCAGCCTCTCCGCCCTGCCTACTTGGTGCAGCAGATGACCTTGCTGCCCCAGATGCACGTGGCATGGTGACATCAACGCACGTGTCATAGGCCTGCTGACCTGGAAGTCAGCCATGGAGTCAGCCAGGTCTGGTGCCACAATGGGCTGGTCCAACAAGGGCTGAGCATGGATGGTGTGAGCCACATCAGCCTCAACGGGAGGGGGGGGGGATTATGGGTGCCCTTGACTGGTCCTCCACACATGGGGGGACAGGCTCACCCTGCAAGTAACGACCACGTCCCCTACCGGATCCACCACGGCCACCACTTGTGGCTCTTCCACCTTTGCCACCCTTACGGAATCCTCGCCTCCCAGCCATGGCACTGATGTTAATGTGCGTATGGGAGTGGCTGTAAAATATTGTCCTGGGCAATTGGGGGTCAAAGGGGTTGGGTACCAGATGGTAATTGTACCCTAGTGCTCTTGCAAGGCTGATTGTAACCCCTGGGGAAAGATGACGGGTCACGCTACGCACAGGAGCCCCAAAAAAGGGAGATGACGTGCACGCAACCCCTCCTAGACCACGTGTGCAGAAAGAAAAACCTGCACTACGCTGTGGCACCCAGTAACACAAGAATGAACGTATGCGTGTCACACGCAGCCTAGAATGACCTCTGAAGGGGTAGGCTACACACGGGGCAAGCACAGATGTTCGATACGTGCGTGACGCACCGTCTGCCAGGTAAAAGAGCGTGAAAAAGGAGCGCGTTTGGTTGGCAACACCCCCGCCAAAAGAAGATTTGTACGCTGTCTGAGGAGACAGGACAACAGTAGAAGGGAACACTGTTTGAGGGAACAGGCCCAGGTAAACCAGTAAAAGAGAAAAAAGAGAAAAAGCTGTCAGAGGTAACAGGGAATACGAACTTGAAACGCCGTGTGAAGTAAATCGCGTGTGAAACGACAAGAAGTACAGAATTCACCCACTCGCTCTCCACGAAAAGCACGTACAAGGAAATGGTGTTCTACGCGTACCTTTTATACAGGCCCACACGTCCAGCGTCACTTACGCGGCGTGTACGCGCTAGGGCCATTTCCACCAATTACACGCTTTGTCACTTATGCGTGTAGGGCCATTTCCACCAATTACACGCTTTGTTACTTATGCGTGTAGGGCCATTTCCACCAATTACACGCTTTGTCACTTCTGCGTGTAGGGCCATTTCCACCAATCACACGCCATGACACTCTGACGTGCAGTCTTTCCACGTGTGCTCTGTCATCACGTGCTGTGTGGGAAACACCCGTGCGGGTCACGTCACAGACGCGCTTACGCGCTGAGGGCCTTTGGTCCAATAGAATCGCGTATGCGTGCTGATGCGCTTACGCGCTAAGGGCCTTTCTTCGATTTTCACGCTGACGTGCAGGATTTTCACGTGCCAAATCACTCCGTACCAAGCTGGCCACGCGTAAGCACACGGAAGACCACGCTCCTGCCCAGAAGGCCGAACTACTGCCCCCCAGAGCCCCGAGCACGCTCCCACCTGCCATCTGCTGCTGCCTGACTGCCTGCTGCCCACGTGCACTGCCATTTGCTGCCTGCACATCAGCCAGGGGTGCTGTTGCTGTGACCACCCCTGCTGGAACCGAAGACTCCCGACTGGAATTCCATCGCTCCACAGCCCAGCCCCAGGACCCAGTTGCCCACCCACTCCTGCCTCTGGGGTTGTCATGTCGGGGCAAACACCATCTGTGACCACTGACAACCCCCGGCCAGAGAGGCAGAGGGGCACCAGCTTCAGTGCCACTGAAGTTGGTGTCCTGGTGGAGCAAGTCCTGGGGCAGTATGATGCCCTCTTCGGAAGTTCCCGCGCCGACAAGGAAGGACGGACTCGGATCTGGACTGACATCGTGACTGCCATCAACACGGAGGGGGTGGCAGTCCGGGACTTACAACATGTCAGGAAGCGCTGGGAGGACTACAGGTCCAGGACCCTGAACAAGGCCCGGCGCCTCTTGAAGGCAGCGGATGCCAAAGGGCGCCGGGGCCACTTGTCGGAAGAACAGATGGGGGTCCTGGAACGCATATCCTCAGCGCTCCACGTCCAGGTCCTAGAGAAGCAGACCCGTCTGGAGTCGAGCGGTGAGTGTACATGCATCCTGATTGTGAGCAGTGCGTGTGGTGATTATTCGGTATTGTGCAGGTTGCACATCTGTTTGTATGGGGTCGAGTATGGGTGGGGGTGTACAGGGCCGTGGGGCTGACACATGCGAGGGCTGTAATGTGTGAGACATGGATGGTGCTTGTGTGTGTAGGCTTGCATGGCAAATGCAGTTGTGCGTGCACACATGTTTGGATGAATGTGTATGTAAGTAGACATGTCCGTCATGTCAGGCATGTATGTTGTTTTCGGCTGCATGTACGAGCACTGTGTACATGTGCATGTGTGTGTATTTGACAAGGGTGCAACAGTGATGCAACATGGATGCATGTGACAGCGGTATGTGGAAGCCTGATTGGCAGATGTGACATGGATGCCCGTCTGAACAGTGCGACACTTGGCAGAGGTGTAGACATGCATGCAAGTGTGGTGGTGTGTGTACACGTGTGGTGCACTTCCTGTGTTGCATGTGATGTCTGGCTCCCCTTTGGCTGCTGATGCTGTTGTATGTGAAGGGATGGTGGTGGCAGTTGCGATATGGCTGTGGTATGGCTCATGTGTGCGAGTTGCTATGACATGTGTGTTGGGGATTGTGATGACATGTCTGAGGTTTGCCAATGCCACTCATGTGCAACTGTCATGTGTGTATGTGTCCATTGTACAGTGCCCTGATGCCTGTGTTTTGTTTCTCCCTGTCTGCAGCGTCAACTGATGAAGAGGGCGGAGAAGGTGCTGTGGAGCAAAGCGGCGGGGATCCGACCGCCAGCCGGAGACGCAAGGCCCGGCTCCCCTCCCGTGTTGTCATCTCGTCGGGGAGTGAGGAGTCCGGTGCCGCGTCCCAGGCCGCAGCTGCCGGGGGGAGGTCCAAGAGGCGGAGGTTGCAGTTGGACTTCTCGGCAGCAGAAGGGGCAGCTGGGACCCCACAGGGCCCAACAGGGGAAGATGGCAGGGAGTCATCCAGGTTGGTGGGGGGTTTGGTGGAGGAGGAGGCCGTGCAAGCACCAGAGACGGGGTCTGGAGGTGGGGATCCCACTGGTGCTAGTGGTGCAGTGCAGGACCAGGGACAGGAGGCAGCACAGGCCGCCGCGGAGGTGCCTGTGTGCAATCCTGTCCCCGATCCTGTCCCTGCATCATCTTGCACCAGCAGGGATGCCTACATCCAGACCCGTTTTCAGGCAGGGGATGAGCTGACGTCAACTGGCCTTCCTCTACCTGCGGACGTGGCCATCCAGGTCCGGGTTGAGCCTGTCCTGGCTGGTGTGGCGTTGCGTCAACGGGCCATGCGAGGTGACCTGCAGTCTTTTCATGGAGAGACTGCACGTCATCTCGAATGGCTCGTTGACCACGTCAGCCTGCTGGGACAGGTCACCCAGGCCGGATTCCTCCGTCTGATGGGGCTTGCTCCGACCCCCTCCTCAACTGGACCCCCTACGTGCCAGTCGTCCTCTGTGCCATCTTCCCACCCATCAGTCACCTGGGTGCCCTGTGGAGCTGCCTCTGACGGTGCGGCCAGGCTGGTGGAGGAGGCATCCCTGCCACAGTCGGGAGTCGGAGGTCCAGCAGGGGTGGCCACATCAACAACTGCACCCCAGCCGGCGGAGGATGTGCAGGCAGCAGGAGGCAGTGCACGGGCAGAGGCAGAGCAGCAGCAGCAACATGGTGGGAGACATGAAGGCTCGGGGCCTTCCACATCGGAGGGGCAGGCATCGGCCGGAGGGCAGGAGGACCCAGGACAGAGAGTATCTTCCGTGTGGCAGCGGTTGGGCCACGCCATAGGTGCGGAGCGGCGGCGGGCGGAAGAGGCGCGGCTCACAATGGTCAGGGCGGAGAACTCCATGCGGAGGGCCCTGAGGCGGGCCGAGTGCCTCGAGGCTATCCGCAGGGGGTTGAAGGAGGACACGGCGTCGTCCCTGCGGACCCTCGGGGCCACGGAACTGGACCGCCTCTGGGACATCGAACAGGAGTTTGATGATGCCCTGGCCCGGGACACCACGGAGTGAGCCGCTGGACTTGCCCGCCACCTTTGTATATAGTTCTTTAGTTTTAGGTTTCCTTTGTTTCTTATTATGATTTGGAGTCGACGGACACTGCTCCACTTTTTGTATATAGTAGATTTTTAGTTAGGTTTTTTAGTAGGTTTCCTTTGTTCAGTTGGGCTCATGGACCCTTGGTATTTTTTTACATAGTTCTTTATTGCATGGAGATTTTTTTACATTTGACTTTGGACGACATTTTTTGGGATTCTGATTTGCAGTTATTTTGTTTAAATACGGATATGCAGCTTATTTTTTCTCATTCCCATTGTAGTTTGTTTCCTTTCTTTAGCATTCTTTATTTTTTTCAATACAACTTTGTTTTCATACTTCACTGTGTGGTATCATCTCATTGGTTTCATGCATGTCATGTTGGGTGTTTTCCCATTCAATTGCAAACATTGTGTGTGACGGACATGGGTTCATTAGCTTCCATTTCCATGTGGGTGAATGGGTTACTTGGTAGGGCTTTTTGGCTGTGGAGGCTGACCATTACGCACATGATTGGGGATTGTGAGGACCTGGTGGAGGGTGCCCCTGCACTGCTGGGGGGTGGGGGTGGTGGGAGACATGAGTGGGGGCCTGGTGGAGGGTGCCCCTGGTGGCTGGGGGGTGGGGTGGTGGGAGACATGAGTGGGGGCCTGGTGGAGGGTGCCCCTGCACTGCTGGGGGGTGGGGTGGTGGGAGACATGAGTGGGGGCCTGGTGGAGGCTGCCCCTGCACTGCTGGGGGGTGGGGGTGGTGGGAGACATGGGTGGGGGCCTGGTGGAGGCTGCCCCTGCACTGCTGGGGGGTGGGGTGGTGGGAGACATGAGTGGGGGCCTGGTGGAGGCTGCCCATGGTGGCAGGGGGGTGGGGGTGGTGGGAGACATGAGTGGGGGCCTGATGGAGGCTGCCCCTGCACTGCTGGGGGGTGGGGGTGGTGGGAGACATGAGTGGGGGCCTGGTGGAGGCTGCCCATGGTGGCAGGGGGGTGGGGGTGGTAGGAGACATGAGTGGGGGCCTGGTGGAGGCTGCCCCTGCACTGCTGGGGGGTGGGGGTGGTGGGAGACATGAGTGGGGGCCTGGTGGAGGCTGCCCATGGTGGCAGGGGGGTGGGAGGGGGTGGGAGACATGAGTGGGGGCCTTGTGGAGGCTGCCCCTGCACTGCTGGGGGGTGGGGGTGGTGGGAGACATGAGTGGGGGCCTGGTGGAGGCTGCCCCTGGTGGCTGGGGGGTGGGGGTGGTGGGAGACATGAGTGGGGGCCTGGTGGAGGGTGCCCCTGCACTGCTGGGGGGTGGGGTGGTGGGAGACATGAGTGGGGGCCTGGTGGAGGCTGCCCCTGCACTGCTGGGGGGTGGGGGTGGTGGGAGACATGGGTGGGGGCCTGGTGGAGGCTGCCCCTGCACTGCTGGGGGGTGGGGGTGGTGGGAGACATGAGTGGGGGCCTGGTGGAGGCTGCCCCTGCACTGCTGGGGGGTGGGGGTGGTGGGAGACATGAGTGGGGGCCTGGTGGAGGCTGCCCATGGTAGCAGGGGGGTGGGGGTGGTGGGAGACATGAGTGGGGGCCTGGTGGAGGCTGCCCCTGCACTGCTGGGGGGTGGGGGTGGTGGGAGACATGAGTGGGGGCCTGCTGGAAGGTGCCGCTGGTGGCTGGGGGGTGGGGGTGGTGGGGGACATGAGTGGGGGCCTGGTGGAGGGTGCCCCTGGTGGCAGGGGGGTGGGGGTGGTGGGAGACATGAGTGGGGGCCTGGTGGAGGCTGCCCCTGCACTGCTGGGGGGTGGGGGTGGGGGGAGACATGAGTGGGGGCCTGGTGGAGGGTGCCCCTGGTGGCTGGGGGGTGGGGGTGGTGGGAGACATGAGTGGGGGCCTGGTGGAGGGTGCCCCTGGTGGCAGGGGGGTGGGGGTGGTGGGAGACATGAGTGGGGGCCTGGTGGAGGCTGCCCCTGCACTGCTGGGGGGTGGGGGTGGTGGGAGACATGAGTGGGGGCCTGGTGGAGGCTGCCCCTGCACTGCTGGGGGGTGGGGGTGGTGGGAGACACGGGTGGGGGCCTGGTGGAGGCTGCCCCTGCACTGCTGGGGGGTGGGGGTGGTGGGAGACATGAGTGGGGGCCTGCTGGAGGCTGCCCCTGGTGGCTGGGGGCAGGGGGTGGTGGGAGACATGAGTGGGGGCCTGGTGGAGGCTGCCCCTGCACTGCTGGGGGGTGGGGGTGGTGGGAGACATGAGTGGGGGCCTGGTGGAGGGTGGCCATGGTGGCTGGGGGGTGGGGGTGGTGGAAGACATGGGTGGGGGCCTGGTGGAGGCTGCCCCTGCACTCCTCGGGGGTGGGGGTGGTGGGAGACATGAGTGGGGGCCTGGTGGAGGCTGCCCTGCACTGCTGGGGGGTGGGGGTGGTGGGAGACATGAGTGGGGGCCTGCTGGAGGCTGCCCCTGGTGGCTGGGGGGTGGGGGTGGTGGGAGACATGGGTGGGGGCCTGGTGGAGGATGCCCCTGCACTGCTGGGGGGTGGGGGTGGTGGGAGACATGAGTGGGGGCCTGCTGGAGGCTGCCCCTGGTGGCTGGGGGGTGGGGGTGGTGGGAGACATGGGTGGGGGCCTGGTGGAGGATGCCCCTGCACTGCTGGGGGGTGGGGGTGGTGGGAGACATGAGTGGGGGCCTGGTGGAGGCTGCCCCTGGTGGCTGGGGGGTGGGGGTGGTGGGAGACATGGGTGGGGGCCTGCTGGCAGGTGCCCCACAGTGCTGGGGGGTGGGGGTGGTGGGAGACATGCATTGTTGATCAGTAGTGCAAGGTGACATGTGGGTTGGCTGGGGGGCATGCCCATGGTGGATGGGCTGCCTGCGGGACATGAGCAGGGGTGCAGGGTAGTCCCCCGTGGTGTGGGCTGCCTGCAGGGGCCGTGGAGGTTGTGGAGCGTACACCTGGGAGGACCCACACGGCCAATTCACGTGTAGTACTCCCCAGAACCCTTGAAATACACATTCCCTGCTGATATCGCGTGTGCAACTTCCCGCGCACCCCTGAAATACACGTACCCTGCTCGCACTGGGACAATCGCGTGTGGAACTTCCCGCGCACCCCTGAAATACACGTACCCTGCTCGCACTGGGACTATCGCGTGTGGAACTTCCCGCGCACCCCTGAAATACACCTACCCTGCTCGCACTGGGCCAATCGCGTGTGGAACTTCCCGCGCACCCCTGAAATACACGTACCCTGATGAAATCGCGTGTGGAACTTCCCGCGCACCCATGGAATACACGTACCCTGCTCACACTGGCCCATTCGCGTGTGTAACTTCCCGCGCACCCCTGAAATACACGTACCCTGCTGAAATCGCGTGTGTAAATTCTCGCGCACCCCTGAAATACACGTACCCTGCAGAAATCGCGTGTGGAACTTCCCGCGCACCCCTGAAATACACGTACCCTGCTGAAATCGCGTGTGGAACTTCCCGCGCACCCCTGAAATACACATACCCTGCTTGCACGGGGCCAGTCACGTGTGGAACTTCCCGCGCACCCCTGCAATACACGTTCCCCGCTTGGCGTTTGCTGTTTGCCAGCCCGGTGAACTGGTCCAGGGTTAGCGCAGCCCTTTGTGATGATTTAGCGATTTTGATGGCTTTTCCTTGCGCGAGGGCGTTCTTGGGGGCGTTACTGGCGCTGCTGCAGGGTCGCTGCGATTCTCTGCGCCACGCCTGGTTTGGAAGCCTAAAATCCATGAATACGCTGTGCGCGGAAATCGGTTTTAGCGCACGTGCCTGGCGCAGTCAATCGCACGCTTTCACTCTGCGCCAGCCGCTTGAGACACTTTTCTGCGAAATTCTATGAATTACCCTGTTAGTTTCTCACAAAAACCCAGCAACCAAAACAGCCAACTGTCTCCAATCAGCCACACAGTTATCAAACCAGCCATGATATCTTGCCACTTAAAAACAAAATACTAAGCATGACACATAATCTGATGTTCAGCGATTAACTTCAGCCATTGCTCAATTGTGGCATCTCCCTTGACGACCCATTTGCAGCATCCTTTACACATGATTTGCATCCTGGAAAGGTTGGGTGTCGGTAACAAAGAAGTCAGTGTAGTGGATACCACTGCTGATGTAGAGGCTTCATTTCCAGTTGACGTTGTTGATGCACTGGTGGATGGAGGTTCTGCAGGTGGTGCTCATCATCGTCTATGCAAGGAACGGGCCCCATGCATTTTTCTTTTGTGATGTTCATGGGCTTTACGATATTCATCATCGACATCGTCCCAGTGGACTTGCACCTGATGGTTGATCATTATCAATGTTCCTAGAATTTGAGACAGGATATCGGAAGGCCCACGGCGTAGAGTCTTATTGCAGAAGGTGCACAGTACCTCCTCCGCCTCCTTTCTGGAGCAGTGTTCCTTCACTTTAAAGAAGCGCCAACTGTCTGCAATTTTTTTAATTCCTATGTGCTTCTTCCTTGGTGGTGAAGGATTGTCGACCCAGATGATGACGCCATCCTCACTGCTCCTATAGTCGTTGTCGGACATGTTGGAATTTCCAACCGGGGAGGAAAATATAAATGACAACATGAAAAAGACAATGCTGCAAAAAATGAAAGAGTAAAACAAAAAAAGAAAACAAAAAAGTAAAACAAAAAATAGACTTAACAAAACACAAGACAAAGGAAAATTGGATTTTGGGAAAACTGGATAAAAAGGATGAAGAGTTTAAGGGGTAATGTGCCAAAAGTGCTTGCAGTTACTCAGAAACCCTTTCACTAGCAAGTACAAAAAGCAATGATTAATGTAAAGTTATTTTTTGTGAGTGTGGTGATTATTCGCGGCTACAGACTGCTGCGCCATCTGATTGGACAGCCTCGTATGCGTGGTTGTCATCAAGTGGTGTGGGCATAGCCACATGGATACAGAGCAACGTGTGATGGGATAGTTCGATGATGCGTATATAAGTCACGTGTAGGGGCAAAGCCACAGTGCGTTTTATGGTTGGCTGATGCATTATGCGTGAATAGGCGTAGCCACATTGCAGAAGTTCGACATCCCATTGGCTTATATCGCATGCATGGGTTACGTTAAACGGCATGGCCATACTCGCGGCAATACATTGCAGCATGTGATTGGGTAGTTCGTTGATGCGTATAAAAGTCATGTGTAAGCACGCAGCAGCTGCGCGTGTTATGATTGGCTGATGCATTATGGGCCAAAGAGGCATAGCCGTGTTTACAGCAGTTCGACGTCCCATTAGCTTATTTCGTATGCGCGGGTTACGCCAAACGCATGGGCGTACTCGCGTAATTACTCCGCAATGTGTGGTTGGATCATTTGTTGACGCGTATAATATGTAGGTGTGTAACTGCAGCTGGTGATACCATTGGCTAGCATATTAGTCGCGAAGATGCGTAGCCACATTGAAGAATGTCGACTTTCTTTTGGCTCATTGCGCACACACGAGTTACCCGCTCCCCCAGTCGTTGCTGTATGTAGATGCCCATGTATCCTTGGTAAACGCGGCTATACAGCGTAAAAAAATATACATATCTACATATATATGTAAATATTTATTTTAATATATATTGACAGTTGCTGTAATCCTTTAATAACTATTCATGAACAGTACATATACATGTAAATACTTTAAAAAGTTAAGTACATATGTAAACAAATTTTTTGTAACAATCGCTTATTGGCCAGTCACCCCAGCCTTTGTCATGGCCAAGTCCATGGCCTAAATTGTTATTAAGGTAATCAACGTTTTCATGAGCTAACTTATAAATGATGTTATGTCTAATTCCGTTATTGATGTAATCAGTTATATACAATGAAATTACTGTTGTCATCAGTGATGGCTTTATTGATGTGATTTGTAATGCCATCATTGTTCTCATACAACATGTAATTAGTGATGTCATCAGTGATGTGATCTGTGATGTCATCATTGTGGTCATAGTCTGCGCAACAGGGGGAACCAGGTTACGGTGGCTTTAGCTGAATTTCCAGGGTTTTGTTGCATTAAGTTCTCACCTTAATGTCCCTGCAACTAAAGTTTTTCCCTTGACTATATATACATATATCTACGCGTCCAACATTAACATTAACTTACAAGCGAGTACCCACTCTCAAAGACAGACTGGTTTCCAGTTTTTTGCCTCCTTTACAAAAGAATTATGTTTTCAACTGTATATCTGGTGCTCCGACAAGCTTCACCAAGTGCCATAAGTGTAAGGTGTGTGCTCATGCAATGGTGCAAAAGTCTTTTAAACATCCAATTACTGATGCCATTTGTGAAATCAAATATTCTATTAATTGTGATACTGCATTTGTAGTATATGTACTTTCATGTCCATGTTCGAAATGGTACGTAGGCAGTACACCCTGTAAGCTCAAACTGAGAATTCTCCAGCATTTGAGAGCCGTAAAGAACTCTGATCCTACGTACCCTATGGCAAAACATTTTAAGCAAGACCACGGCAATGATAACCATCTTTTGACCTTTTTTGGAGTGGCACATGTTCCCATACATCAAAGAGACGGCGACCAGACTTTGAATTTAAGACAGTTGGAAACTACGTTTATTCTTGATTTCGACACCAAAACTCCCAATGGTCACAATATAGATGAGGAGCTTTACACCTTTCTTGGAGTATAAATACCTGCCTTTGTCTCCCTAGTCTCTCACATAATTTGTTCCATCCTGTTTTCATGATCCTTATAGTGGGATCCTTTTCTTTTTCCCTTTTTCTATGGCCTCTGCTTGCGTGTTTTTTTTCCATTTTTTATTCAGGACAGTCAGGTTTTTATGGGTTGCCATTATAGCTCAGCTTTGTGTGGGATATATAGTTTATTCTTCATTTTTTGTAGGTTGAAGTGCACATTGTTGTATTCTTGTTTTCTTTGTAATTTATTATCCAAATGCATGACCTTTGTTACTGGAACATTTCTGTGATGCAGTTTATAAATTATCAATAGTTGGGTTTGCGTTTAATATCATTCATTATTGTGTATGCCTTAGCAGAAGCTATGTATTTTTGTTGAGCAATGATTAACGCTTGAGTCTATTAACTTGATGCATTTTGGAGACTTTACTGACAGGTACATTTAACTATATGCACTAGCATGTCAGTCTGCCTTTTTATCTGGTTGGTCATCATCTTAGAGAATTTTTGCTATGGTATTTTGTTTTTGACTATGGATTTGCTTACCCTGTGAGATGTCCGTAGTTTTAGTAATAGGCCAGTTTCTTCTAAATGCACTGTCACTTTCTCGATGCTGCTATATATTAATTCAGATTGCATATGGATTTGAACGTTGTCTTTGAATGCTGCTAAGGCATAACACACTTTAACATTCTACCCTTAAAGTTCGAAACAACATTATATTGTGTTTTAAAAGTAATGGTTGCACTGATGTATTAGGATGCACTTTACCATGATTGCATATGGATTTTCACTTTGTTTTTTAATGCTGCTAAGGCACTACACACTTTAACATTCTACCCTTTAAGATCGAAACAACATTATATTGTGTTTTAAAAGCAATGGTTGCACTGATGTACTAGGATTCACTTTTCCATGTATGCTGCTAGTTCCAAAATGCGGTCACCAATTTGCACTTTATTCCTGACATGTTGCCTTTAGCAACATACTTGTGCATAATGCTGCACTTTATTATGTGTGTGGCTAATCCTAACATGCTACAATAAATGTGCAGTGTTTCTGAATTGTTGCCAGTCCCAAAACGTTGCTACAAATATGCACTTTATTCTGAATATATTGCTTCCGCAATTTATACTTATTTGCAGATGCTTTTGAATACCCGTCTGAATTGGAAGGCGGGCTTTGATTCTTTACGGCTCAGAGTTGGGACTGGCACGATTGGATATAGTTGGACGGTCAGCCTATAATTGTTGTGCAAAGACTAGAAATGCACTCTATGTTTTATGTGCATCTTTACTTAAACAGAATATTTTACTGTTTGTATTGTATTTTGCACTGTGTCTTCCAATGGTATTACACCATATTGTTGTCACCAGTTCAAAGATGTCTGCCGTATTGTCGACACTGAAACCTCTTTGTTGTTGTTGTATGCAGCGGACACAGTAGTAGGACTACTGCTGGTCCTTTAATACTGTTGCTTACCTTGATCCCTTACACGTGAACAAGCGCCGAGTGGAGCGCGAAACGCATTGTGTTGATCAGGTTATGCCCTAGGGCGTCCTGCCTCTGCTGTGTACGTTGCTGTCCAACTATTTTGACAAAGTTTTTTTAACAATAAACATTCATAATTTATTACGATGTGAGTCAGGGTTCTTTTATTTTCTTACACTACAATGTGGAGATTATTCCTCGCCTGGAGTGCGGTTTGGATTCCTTCTTTTTTTCGTGTATATACATATATATATATATACATATATATTCACTGAAAAAACTTTGTTAAAGGGAAGTTATGGTTAAGTTGAACTAATAAAAACCTATGAAATTCAATGAAAAAACTTTGTTAAAGGGAAGTTTTGGTTACAAGTAAAACCAAAAACCCCCAGAAATTCGCCAGTCATGGTAAACAAAGCAACCATAACTCGCGCCACCACTGTGTACTGCTAACACTAACACCCAGGACATCAATGATGACATCACAAATGTCCCTGATGACGATCTGTTTGCCGACATTCGTGAACGCGTGACATCATTACAGACTTTCCGGACAGTGTCACGTGACCATGCGTGCAGGCTGTGATAACGGGTTCGAGCTTCGCAAACGGGTCTGAGCTTTGCGAATGGGTCCGTGCTCCGCGAAAGGTCAAAACTGCATTTTCAGCTGATCTAAGAAGTTTCATGCTGAAAATGTACCCTAGAACAGCTCCTAGGCCTATTCTTACTGACTTTCTATTTGCAATACAGGACAGAACACATGCTTGGAAGAATATTAACACCTGCTATTTAACTTCAAAAATGGCATCAGCCATGGCCATTCCTCCTCCCCAAGAGCCACGACCACCAACACCATCACCACCAACAGCTGGAGGGCCTGGACAACAGAAAAGTGCAATGATGCAGAAAAGAATCAAGAGGCTAGGAAGATGAGATAGCGGAAATGCCTACCTCCAACACCCAGAGAGAATCATGGGTGTGGTGATTCTTTACCACCGTTGTGGGTTTACTGAAGGCTAAGGCTACCAAGGTGAAATGCACTGAGTGCAACATACTCAGTTGTGGACAACCTGGGCAGTACTCTTACGGGACCACCTGCGTGCGCCACTACACCAAATCCAACCGCTGGGATGCTCTCATAAAGGCTGTTCCTTTCTCAGGAAGTAGTAGGCTGTCTTCCTCTACCTCATCTTCCTCAACCAATACTGCCACCACACCGGCTACTCCTGTGGGACACAAAATCCCACCATCTACCTTGCAAGCTATAAAAGAGGCTGTAGTTCGATATCTTTCCAAGACAACAGTACTCTGTATATACTGCAACAAGGCCACTCTGCAGAGGGGAGAGGTTTAGAAGTGCTTTCGAGGCTGTAACCAAGGAAAGCAAGTAATCATGAGAAACACTGCCCCCTACTTTAGAATGAACGCACGTCCAACATCTTCTGCTGTCCACCTGCCCCTCCATATATGTAGTTGGTGTCCTTCCTTTATTTCCCTCCCCACCTTACCTTCTGGCCTCTCCTGGAAAAAAAAGAAAAAGGGTCGTTTAGGAACCACCTTTCACGGTTAAAAAATAGAAGTAAAAAAAATAAGCGCACAAACTCCATCTACATTACATTTTTTAGTAAAGTAGTTAGACTCAATAAGATTCTCCAACATTCCCGTTAGAACTTTATACTATGCTCATGAAAATAATGGACAATTTTATAGTAGAGAAAAAGAAAAAAGCACAGAAACAATTTTCTGTCCCAAATACTTTTCTCTAGCATAGCATAAGAACCATAATCCATGGACCTTCATGACTATCTGAGGTCTCTGCAGTCCCCTCTCCTGGCCATGCATCATTAAATCATTAAAAAACCCAGAGTGCACGTGCACACCATTGCACAAGACAGCCCAACTACCCTTTTTACTGCTATGTTTGTAGTACTCCGTCATTGCCTGCTTTCAAACAGTCACACATCTATCCACCAATCAATTCAGAAAACTCTACATATAACCCTATCAACATATTAAACTTCCACACACCAACTGCCACTTAAGAATGTTCTAGAAATCTTTTGCATCTGCATTTCCCCTGCTTATCCCAAAAAATGTTACACATTGCTGCTAGAAATGCACATATGTATTGTGCAGTAAGAGAAGTGCATGAATGGAAAGGGGAGTAGGGATTGCCAAGTGCTGATAGGAGCCCACAAGGAAAGTGCCAGAGATGCCAAGGTGGGAGGCCACTGGCTAACTGCTGGGGCAGGGGAGTCCCAAGGGTGGAGTACACTTGACGCAGGGCGGTAAACCCGCAAGTGTAGTGCTGAAAGGGGTGGGGATGTACTAGTTCAACTAGATATAGGGCCTGGAACCGGTGAGGTTCATGAGGTACCAGTCCACCAGTCTCAGTGGCAGTGGTATGAGTCAGCAGGGATTAAGTAAACATGGAAGAGGAAAGCCGAGTTTTCAGAAGTTTCTGGAACTTAAGGAAGCTCAGCTGAAGTATAAGAGGAGCAGGAAGGCTGTTCCAAAGAGAAGCACCGGCCAAAGATAGAGACATGCCGCCCGCTTTCTGTTTCAAAAAGCATTTCACAAGCAGAGAATGGAGTTAGAAAAGCGGATGGCTCTAGCAGGGCAGTATTTAGGGAAACGAGGTTGGAGATACTGTAGTCCCATGCCCCTGAAAGCCTTATCAATGATACAGAGGACCTTGAATTTCATCCTTGCAACCACCAGGAGCCAATGTACACATTTTAGAGCTGCTGCAATACAATCCCTGGGCTTGAGGCCAAGGATAAGTCTTGCAGCCCTATTCTAGATTAGCCAAAGGGGGCATAGACACCAAAGGGTAATGCTAAGGGAGAGGCTGTTGCAGTAGGCTCCAGAGACATTGAGTTTCTGGGGGAAGGCGAGGAAAGGTAGAACGCCTATAAGGAGCTGAAGCTGAAAGTGGGCTTTCTTTACAATCTCCAAAATGTAAGAAGTAAAGGAGAGCGAGGACTTAAAGATGACCCCAAGGTTTTTGGCCTCACAGGATGGTGAGAGTAGAGGGCCCAAAGAGGGCGGGCAGACGGTGGGAGAAAAACAGGACACAAGTGTCACAATAAGAAAGATCTCTGCAGTGGCATAGCACAACATATGGGCCCCCCCCTGCGAGCCATGCTGAGTCCCCCTACCCCCCAGCTCGGCAACAAATCACAGGTGGAGCCACACTCTGGGCTGGCCTAGATTACCATGCTTGCGCAATACGCAAGAATGCGCTGCTTCAGAGGTACGCCGCACACTGTACTATGAGAAGCGCATATATATATATAGGTGTGTTTTAATGCATTATATAGCACACTTTCTGAGACAAATTGGCTAAAAAGCTAGAGTGTTTGCAATTCTTTTGTAGGGTAACACAAGTCCAAAAATCCAATCCATGCAAGTCACCAACAGTGCACAGGAACATTAATGCTTTAATTAATTTGATGCTTTGCTATTAAAAATGCCATGCCACAATGAAAACATGTCCAACTGGCTGCACATTATAGACCAGTCTAGACATGTAATACAATATGACAGTAAAGCATGCCAGGCCACATTTAGACATACCTAGACTGGTTGCACCAAAATGCCAGTCAAAAGCAAAAACACTTATCATGGTTGTTTTATCAGAGATGCCCAGAAAAATATACAATACCACTGTAAGAAACGTCTAGACTAGCAGCACCCAAATGCCAGCTTAGCCAGGTAATTACACTTAGCAGGACTGCTTTATCAGAGATGCCTAGTTAAAAAACGTCAAGCCAAACTAAGAAATGACTAGACTGGTGGCACTAAAATGCCTCTCTAGCGACTAATACCACATATCATGACTGCTTAGCCTGCAGATGGATTACTATTATAATTTATCGCACAATCCCCACCTCCCACACATCCCCTCTCCCTCCAACACCCCTCTCCCAAACCCCCAAAATCAGCACATCGGCCCAGAATTACCACCACGTCCCTCTTCCTTGTCCCAGTGCTGACGTATGAGGCACTTTTCCCCATAGGTAAGTACTAGGACGAGGAAGATTGGGGCTTGTAGTAATGAAGATTACAGGTAACTAAGCCAGGCATTTCCTTCATATTTCGCTACCTCATGCCAGTACTTGTGTATTTATTTATTTTTATTTATTTTATTGTTTTTTAATAACACGCTTAATACCTGAATTCCGTTTATACGCATGGATCCGGGATTCAAACCTATGTTACTCTGCCCGGTCTTGCTTCCAAGACCAGCAAATTGCCCCTGTGCTATGCAAAGTGCCTCATACACAAGTGCTGTAACGTGGAAGAATGGGGCTACCAGTAATGAAGATTCCCAATAGTAAACATGGCATTAAACACAAGCAATGGCACAACACCATTGGTCTGATTGGGCTTCTGTCCTCTCCCCCACCCCCTGAAATATTGGGCTATGTTTACTCTACCTGTTTGGCCTATAAAGCCATTGCCAGACAGAACAGGACAAAGATGTTAAACAGCATCTGGGTTTCACCGTTAACAAAGGCCCAGCAATTAAAATGTCAAGCATTTCACTGTTAGTTTTTATGCAGTTGAAATCGTGATGTGGGGTTAGTACTTGCATGCCAGCGGAGTGATTGGAAGGGTAGAGAGGGGACAGGAGACCGCTCATTCTCACAGCAGTCCATAAGCGAGTGCTTTCAGACTTAAAAGAGAGAGTTAACTACTTGTAACGTTAAAGCTGCAGTATTATAGTGTCATTAGAATACATAAAGAAGTTAGATGCCCCCACAGAAATGTTTGCCCCTCCCCCACCGCCCGTGAAGTTAGCGCCTCTCCCAACATTTGAGGGGTTAGCCTCCGGAAATGTAGTTTTTGTTGAGCCCCTAAACACAAGCACACACACCATTTACCATACACACACATGCACACCCAGCCACCCATACGTTTAAGAGAGTACTTTTCACCATACAGGCACACCCTGGCAGCCACCCATGCATTTCAGTGTGCACACTTTCACCATATAGAAACACCCAGGCAACCACCCATACATTTTAGTGTGCACCTTTTCACAATACACTCACACATGCACACCGAGCCACCCATACATTTGAGTGTGCACCCTTCACCATACACTCACACAGGCCTACCCAGGCCGCATCATGCACTCACTCACTAATGCACATTACATTATATACATATATTTACACACAATTACGTGCACGCACACATATTTAAAAAAATATTTTGTAACTTTAATCCGTTGGTCCAGGGAACAAGACCTTCAGCTCCCTGCAGCAACCAGAAATGCTTGTTCCCGTCGTCCGCAGAGGATCTGGAGGCCTCCGTGTCATGGGGTGGATGGGAGCCCCATTACTTAAAACAGAAATGGTCTATTTTTTAAGTCACTCTGACTTCATAAAGAAATTATTTCCGTTAAAGGACCAAACCAGAACAGAAATAATTTCTTTATGAAGGCAGAGGGACTTCAAACAGAAACGATTTTTTCTTGAAGTCACAGGGCTCCCCTACCCCATGACATGGAGGCCTCCAGCCTTTAGGCTTCCATGCCATGGGTTGTGGGAGCACTCAGACTTCATAACGAAATAGGATTTTTTTATAGTCACTCTGCCTCCATAAAGAAATTATTTCTATTACGCTGTAACAGAAATAAGTTATTCATGATGGCAGGGTGACTTCAATAAGAAACTATTTCTTTTTTTCTGTTTTGTATTTTTTTTAAGCATGTTTTTTTCTTTTTTAGCCTGAGGGGTTCCTTTCCAGGACATATGCGAGCCCCCCGCACCGCAGGGGCTGCGGGGGCCCCAGGTGCGCCAGTGGATCTCCGTCTTACTGGCATTGAGACAGAGATTGTTAGCCGCACACAATGCCTTGATAGCGCTCAAACAATCAGGGAAAAAAACAAGGAGAAGAATTTAGCTGAGAGAAGTTTAAGGAAAGCTGTGTGTCATTAACATAACACTGGAAATGAGAAAAGAAGAAGGACATCACGTGAGCCAGAGGGACGAAATGGATATTGAAGAGCCACAATCATAGCATAGAATCCTAGGGTACTCTGCAGGTAGACAGTGATGTGGTGGAGTAGAAACAGCCTAGTTGCAGCTGGAAGGGCGGTTAGTGAGGAAAACAGGTCAGCCAGTCCAGTTCCCGTTCCATGATGATAAAGGTATTATGTAACCATTTAATGAGGTTAGAATGGTTGACTGTGTGAAAGGCGGACAAGACATCAAGGAGCACTATCCTCAATTGTCCTACTATCATAAATACAATATACACTTCAATTATATAATTCCACCATATTACAACTACTGTATACTCCTCCTATAGTACCTATAATTACTATACACATACTACTATACTATGTGTTGACAGTGGCCAGAGTCTTGGTGGCATGGCCAATGGCCCCAAGAATCTGGCCACTGCCCACCACCACCACAATATAATTAAACCATATAAAAAGTACATACAATACAACTTCAAATAACAAGACTAACCTAGACCCCCCTGCCATCCAAATGATGTACGCGGACACGGAAATTGACTGCTAAGGGGTAACGTGGCAAAAGTGCTTGCAGTTACTCATGAACCCTTTCACTAGCAAGTACAAAAAGCAATGATTAATGTAAAGTTATTTTTTGTGGGTGTGGTGATTATTCGCGCCGACAGACTGCCGCGCCATCTGATTGGACAGCCTCCTATGCGTGGATGTCATCAGGTGGTGTGGGCATAGCCACATGGATATAGAGCAACGTGTGATTGGATAGTTCGATGATGCGTATGTAAGTCACGTGTAGGCCCAAAGCCACAGTGCGTTTTATGGTTGGCTGATGCGTTATGCGCAAATAGGCGTAGCCACATTGCAGGAGTTCGACATCCCATTGGCTTATATCGCATGCATGGGTTACGTCAACCGGCATGGCCGCACTCGCGGCAATACGTTGCAGCATGTGATTGGGTAGTTCGTTGACGCGTACAAAAGTCATGTGTAAGCACGCAGCCGCTGCGCGTGTTATGATTGGCTGATGCATTATGGGCCAAAGAGGCATAGCCGTGTTTAGAGCAGTTCGACGTCCCATTAGCTTATTTTGTATGCGCGGGTTACGTCAAATGGCATTGGCATACTCGCGTAATTACTTCGCAATGTGTGGTTGGATCATTTGTTGACGCGTATAATATGTAGGTGTGTAACTGCAGCTCGTGATACCATTGGCTAGCATATTAGACGCAAAGAGGCATAGCCACATTGAAGAGTGTCGACTTTCCATTGGCTCATTTCGCACACACGAGTTACCTGCTCCCCCAGTCGTTGCTGTATGTAGATGCCCATGTATCCTTGGTAAACGTAGCTATACAACGTTAAAATATATATATATATATCTACATATATATGTAAATATTTATTTTAATATATATTGACAGTTGCTGTAATACTTTAATAACTATTCATGAACAGTACATATACATGTAAATACTTAAAAAATTTAAGTACATATGCAAACTAATTTTTTGTAACAATCGCTTATTGGCCAGTCACTCCAGCCTTTGTCATGGCCAAGTCCATGGCCTAAATTGTTATTAAGGTAATCAACGTTTTCATGAGCTAACTTATAAATGATGTTATGTCTTATTCCATTATTGATGTAATCAGTTATATACAATGAAATTACTGTTGTCACCAGTGATGGCTTTAGTGATGTGATTTCTAATGCCATCATTGTTCTCATACAACATGTAATTAGTGATGTTATCAGTGATGTGATCTGTGATGTCATCATTGTGGTCATAGTCTGCGCAACAGGAGGCACCAGGTTACGGTGGCTTTAGCTGAATTTCCAGGGTTTTGTTGCATTAAGTTCTCACCTTAATGTCCCTGCAACTAAAGTTTTTCCCTTGACTATATATACATATATCTACACGTCCAACATAAACATTAACTTACAAGCGAGTACCCACTCTCAAAGACAGACTGGTTTCCAGTTTTTTGCCTCCTTTACAAAAGCATTATTTTTCCAACTGGATGTCTGGTGCTCCGACAGGCTTCACCAAGTGCCATAAATGTAAGGTGTGTGCTCATGCAATTGTGCACAAGTCTTTTAAACATCCAATTACTGATGCCATTTGTGCAATCAAATATTCTATTAATTGTGATACTGGATTTGTAGTATATGTGCTTTCATGTTCATGTTCGAAATGGTACATAGGCAGTACACCCTGTAAGCTCAAACTGAGAATTCTCCAGCATTGTTAAGGTGGACTAATAAAAACCTATGAAATTCAATGAAAAACCTTTGTTAAAGGGACGTTTTGGTTACAAGTAAAACTGAAAACCCCCAGAAATTCGCCAGTCATGGTAAACAAAGCAACCATAACTCGCGCCACCACTGTGCACTGCTAACACTAACACCCAGGACATCAATGATGACATCACAAATGTCCCTGATGACATCACTGATGACATCACATATCTAGGCCACTTGAAATATCGAGGCTGATATATCTAGGCCAGGTGTTTTTGTTCACTGATAGTCAGAATATTAAAATTGAAAAGGTGCTACATATATAGACGTTAATCTTGTTGTATGTTCTTAAAGTACTTTCCTTAGGGTTTGATCTCAGCTCATGGTGCACATACACAAGGCAATAAGCAGGCCCCAAACACACAATTCATTTGTATACATGAAGATGAACTTTAATGTTATTGACATTTTCTGGTGATTGTTGTTTCTTTCTTCCTTACTTTAGTTTCCCTGCATGTGCCTCTGATTTGTATGCATTGTGGGTTTACATATGTATTGTTTGTACTAACACAAGTGTGTAGTAAGTCTTGAATTGTTAGCTATTTATTCCATGTTTAACATTACTCAAAAATCTGATAAGGTAGCATTAATTATTTTACTATCCAAAATTACCAGATTAAAAATATTGTACTTCTACGGTGCATGCTGCAGCCATTGCCTATGTGTATGTATGATTAATTTCCTGTATTAACAATAACACTCCAATATAATATTTTGTTTAATTGAGTACATTCTTTAATAAATGAAGTACTTCATAATAGGTCTCCTAATCACCTCTGACTTCTTGCTACCAACATTGTAAACGCAACCCCTTGTAGGAACTTTGTATCACAATTAATTGAATGTGATGTCATCAGTGATGTCATCAATGACATTAGTGATATCATCTTTGATGTCCTGGGTGTTAGTGTTAGCAGTGCATGGTGGTGGAGCGAGTTATGGTTGATTAGTTTAACATAACTGGTGAATTTCTGGGCTTTTCGGTTTTACTTCTAACCATAACGTCTCTTTAACAAAGTTTGTTCACTGAATTTAGTAGATTTTTATTAGTGCAACTTAACCAGAGCACCCCTTAAACTAAGTGTTTTCACTGAATCTCATGGGTTTTTACCAGTGCTCTCTAATCTGCTATAACTTCCTAATATTATACGTACCCCCAATATAGCAGCATTTTTGGCGATCTAGAAAGTTTCACCTTAAAACGTGCCATTCCCCGCCTCCTAGCAACATTTGTAACATTTCTATGAACTTTCTGCAACTTTTTGCGCTGTTTTTTGTTTGCCGACATTCGTGAACGTGTGACATCATTGCAGACTTTCCAGACAGTGTCACGTGACCATGCGTGCAGGCTGTGATAACGGTTTCGAGCTTCGCAAACGGGTCTGAGCTTTGCAAATGGGTCCGTGCTCCGCGAAAAGGTCGAAACTGCTTTTTCAGCTGATCTAAGAAGTTTCAAGCTGAAAATGTACCCCAGCACAGCTCCTAGGCCTATTCTTAATGATTTTCTATTTGTAATCCAGGAGAGAACACATGCTTGGAAGAATATTAACACCTGCTATTTAACTTCAAAAATGGCATCAGCCATGGCCATTCCTCCTCCCCAAGAGCCACGACCACCAACACCATCACCACCAACAGCTGGAGGGCCTGGAAAACAGAAAAAGTGCAATGATGCAGAAAAGAATTAAGAGGCTAGGAAGATGAGATAGAGGAAATGCCTACCTCCAACACCCAGAGAGAATCATGGGTGTGGCGATTCTTTACCACCGTTGTGGGTTTACTGAAGGCTAAGGCTACCAAGGTGAAATGCACTAGGTGCAACATACTGAGTTGTGGACAACCTGGGCAGTACTCCTACAGGACCACCTGCGTGCGCCACTACACCAAATCCAACCGCTGGGATGCTCTCATAAAGGCTGTTCCTTTCTCAGGAAGTAGTAGGCTGTCTTCCTCTACCTCATCTTCCTCAACCAATACTGCCACCACACCGGCTACTCCTGTGGGACAGAAAATCCCACCATCTACCTTGCAAGCTATAAAAGAGGCTGTAGTTTGATATCTTTCCAAGACAACAGTACTCTGTATATACTGCAACAAGGCCACTCTGCAGAGGGGAGAGGTTTAGAAGTGCTTTCGAGGCTGTAACCAAGGAAAGCAAGTAATCATGAGAAACACTGCCCCCTACTTTAGAATGAACACACGTCCAACATCTTCTGCTGTCCACCTGCCCCTCCATATCTGTAGTTGGTGTCCTTCCCTTATTTCCCTCCCCACCTTACCTTCTGGCCTCTTCTGCAAAAACAAGAAAAAAAGGGTCCTTTAGGAACCACCTTTCACAGTTAAAAAATAGAAGTAAAATAAATAAGTGTACAAACTCCATCTACATTACATTTTTTAGTAAAGTAGTTAGACTCAATAAGATTCTCCAACATTCCCGTTAGCATTTTATACTATGCTAATGAAAAATAATGGACAATTTTATAGTAGAGAAAAAGAAAAAAGTACAGAAACAATTTTCTGTCCCACATACTTTTCTCTAGCATAGAATAAGAACCATAATCCATGGACCTTCATGACTATCCAAGGTCTTTACAGTCCCCTCTCCAGGCCATGCATCATTAAATCATTAAAAAACCCAGAGTGCACATGCACACCATTGCACAAGACAGCCCATCTACCCTTTTTACTGCTATGTTTGTAATACTCCGTCATTGCCTGCTTTTCAACAGTCACACATATATCCACCAATCAATTCAGAAAACTCTACATATAACCCTATCAACATATTAAACTTCCACACACCAACTGCCACTTAAGAATGTTCTAGAAATCTTTTGCATCTGCATTTCCCCTGCTTATCCCAAAAAATGTTACACATTGCTGCTAGAAATACACATATGTATTGTGCAGTAAGAGAAGTGCATGAATGGAAAGGGGAGTAGGGATTGCCAAGTGCTGATAAGGAGCCCACAAGGAAAGTGCCAGAGATGCCAAGGTGGGAGGCCACTGGCTAACTGCTGGGGCAGGGGAGTCCCAAGGGTGGAGTACACTTGACGCAGGGTGGTAAACCCGCAAGTGCAGTGCTGAAAGGGGTGGGGATGTACTAGTTCAACTAGATATAGGGCCTGGAACCGGTGAGGTTCATGAGGTACCAGTCCACCGGTCTCAGTGGCAGTGGAATGAGTCAGCAGGGATTAAGTAAACATGGAAGAGGAAAGCCGAGTTTTCAGAAGTTTCTGGAACTTAAGGAAGCTCAGCTGAAGTATAAGAGGAGCAGGAAGGCTGTTCCAAAGAGAAGCACCGGCCAAAGATAGAGACATGCCGCCCGCTCTCTGTTTCAAAAAGCATTTCACAAGCAGAGAATGGAGTTAGAAAAGCGGAGGGCTCTAGCAGGGCAGTATTTAGGGAGACGAAGTTGGAGATAGTGTAGTCCCATGCCCCTGAAAGCCTTATCAATGATACAGAGGATCTTGAATTTCATCCTTGCAACCACCAGGAGCCAATGTACACATTTTAGAGCTGCTGCAATACAATCCCTGGGCTTGAGGCCAAGGATAATTCTTGCAGCCCTATTCTAGATTAGCCAAAGGGGGCATAGACACCAAAGGGTAATGCTAAGGGAGAGGCTGTTGCAGTAGGCTCCAGAGACATTGAGCTTCTGGGGGAAGGCGAGGAAAGGTAGAATGCCTATAAGGGGGTGAAGCTGAAAGTGGGCTTTCTTTACAATCTCCAAAATGCAAGAAGTAAAGGAGAGCGAGGACTTAAAGATGACCCCAAGGTATTTGGCCTCACAGGATGGTGACAGTAGTAGAGGGCCCAAAGAGGGCGGGCAGACGGTAGGAGAAAGACAGGGCACAGGTGTCACAATAAGAAAGATCTCTGCAGTGGCATAGCACAACATATGGGGGCTTCCCTGCGAGCCATGCTGAGTCCCCCTACCCCCCAGCTCGGCAACAAATCACAGGTGGAGCCACACTCTGGGCTGGCCTAGATTACCATGCTTGCGCAATACGCAAGAATGCGCTGCTTCCGAGGTACGCCGCACACTGTACTGTGAGAAGCGCATATATATATAGGTGTGTTTTAATGCATTATATAGCACACTTTCTGAGAAAAAATGGCTAAAAAGCTAGAGCGTTTGCAATTCCTTTGTAGGGTAACACCAGTCCAAAAATCCAATGCATGCAAGTCACCAACAGTGCACAGGAACATTAACGCTTTAATGTGATGCTTTGCTATTAAAAATGCCATGCCACAATGAAAACATGTCCAACTGGCTGCACATTATAGACCAGTCTAGACATGTAATACAATATGACAGTAAAGGATGCCAGGCCACATTTAGACATACCTAGACTGGTTGCACCAAAATGCCAGTCAAAAGCAAAACCACTTATCATGGTTGTTTTATCAGAGATGCCCAGAAAAATATGCAATGCCACTGTAAGAAACGTCTAGACTAGCAGCACCCACATGCCAGTTTAGCCAGGTAATTACACTTAGCAGGACTGCTTTATCAGAGATGCCTAATTACACAACGTCAAGCCAAACTAAGAAATGACTAGACTGGCGGCACCAAAATGCCTCTCTAGTGACTAATACCACATATCATGACTGCTTAGCCTGCAGATGGATTACCATTATGATTTATCGCACAATCCCCACCCCCCAAACATCCGCTCTCCCTCTAACACCCCTCTCCCCAACCCCCAAAATCAGCACATCGGCCCAGAATTACCACCAGATCCCTCTTCCTTGTCCCAGTGCTGACGTATGAGGCACCTTGCCCCATAGGTAAGTATTAGGACGAGGAGGAGTGGGGCTAGTAGTAATGAAGATTACAGGTAACTAAGCCAGGAATTACCTTCATATTTCGCTACCTCATGCCAGTACTTGTGTATTTATTTATTTTTATTTATTTTATTGGTTTTTTATAACACACTTAATACCTGAATTCCGTTTATACGCATGGATCCGGGATTCAAACCTATGTTGCTCTGCCCGGTCTTGCTTCGAAGACCAGCACATTGCCCTGTGCTATGCAAAGTGCCTCATGCACAAGTACTGTAACGTGGAAGAATGGGGCTACCAGTAATGAAGGTTCCCAATAAGTAAACATGGCATTAAACACAAGCAGTGGCACAACACCATTGGTCTGATTGGGCTTCTGTCCTCTCCCCCACCCCCTGAAATATTGGGCTATGTTTACTCTACCTGTTTGGCCTATAAAGCCATTGCCAGACAGAACAGGACACAGATGTTAAACAGCACCTGGGTTTCGCCGTTAACAAAGGCCCAGCAATTACTAACATCAAGCATTTCACTGTTAGTTTTTATGCAGTTGAAATCGTGATGTGGGGTTAGTACTTGCATGCCAGGGGAGTGATTGGAAGGGTGGAGAGGGGACAGGAGACTGCTCATTCTCACAGCAGTCCATAAGCAAGTGCTTTCAGACTTAAAAGAGAGAGTTAACTGCTTGTAACGTTGAAGCTGCACTAGAATAGTGTCATTAGAATGCATAAAGAAGTTAGATGCCCCCACAGAAATATGTTTGCCCCTACCCCACTGCCCGTGAAGTTAGCGCCTCTCCCAACATTTGAGGGGTTAGCCTCCGGAAATGTAGTTTTTGTTGAGCCCCTAAACACACGCACACACACCATTTACCATACACATACATGCAAACATATGCACACCCAGCCACCCATACGTTTAAGAGAGTACTTTTCACCATACAGGCACACCCCGGCAGCCACCCATACATTTCAGTGTGCACACTTTCACCATATGGAAACACCCAGGCAAACACCCATACATTTTAGTCTGCACCTTTTCACAATACACTCACACAGGTACACCGAGCCACCCAGACATTTGAGTCTGCACCCTTTCACCATACACTCACACAGGCCTACCCAGGCCACATCATGCACTCACTCACTAATGCACATTGCATTATATACATATATTTACACACAATTACGTGCACGCACATACATTTAAAAAAAGATTTTGTACCTTTAATCCGTTGGTCCAGGGAACAGAAATGCTTGTTCCCGTCATCTGCAGAGGATCTGGAGGCCTCCGTCTGCTGGGGTGGATGGGAGCCCCATTACTTAAAACAGAAATGGTTTATTTTTTAAGTCACTCTGACTTCATAAAGAAATTATTTCCGTTAAAGGACCAAACCAGAACAGAAATAATTTCTATATGAAGGCAGAGGGACTATAAACAGAAACGATTTCTTCTTGAAGTCACGGTACTCCCCTGCCCCATGACATGGAGGCCTCCAGCTTCCATGCCATGGGTTGTGGGAGCACTCAGACTTCATAACGAAATAGGATCTTTTTATAGTCACTCTGCCTCCATAAAGAAATAATTTCTATTACGTTGTAACAGAAATAAGTTATTCATGAAGGCAGGGTGACTTCGATAAGAAACTATTTCTTTTTTTCTGTTTTATATTTTTTTTTAAACATGTTTTTTTTCTTTTTTAGCCTGAGGGTCTCCTTCCCAGGACATATGCGGGCCCCCCACCCCGCAGGGGTTACGGGGGCCCCAGGTGCGCCAGTTGATCTCCGTCTTACTGGCATTAAGACAGAGATTGTTAGCCGCACACAATGCCTTGATAGCGTTCAAACAATCAGGGAAAAAAACAAGGAGAAGAATTTAGTTGAGAGAAGTTTAAGGAAAGCTGTGTGTCATTAACATAACACTGGAAATGACAAAAGAAGAAGGACATCAGGTGAGCCAGAGGGTCGAAATGGATATTGAAGAGCCACAATCATAGCATAGAATCCTAGGGTAGTCTGCAGGTAGACAGTGAGGTGGTTGAGTAGAAACAGCCTAGTTGCAGCTGGAAGGGCGGTTAGTGAGGAAAACAGGTCAGCCAGTCCAGTTCCCGGTCCATGATGATAATGGTATCATGTAACCGTTTAATGAGGTTAGAATGGTTGACTGTGTGAAAGGCGGACGAGACATCAAGGAGCACTATCCTCAATTGTCCTACTATCATCAATACAATATACACTTCAATTATATCACTCCACCATATTACAAATACTGTATACTCCACCTTTAGTACCTATAATTACTATACACATACTACTATACTATGTGTTGCCAGTGGCCAGATTCTTGGGGGCATGGCCAATGGCCCCAAGAATCTGGCCACTGCCCACCACCACCACAATATAATTAAACCATATAAAAATTACTACAATACAACTTCAAATAACAATACTAACCAAGACCCCCCTGCCATCCAAATGATGTACGCGGACACGAAAATTGACTGCGGGCTTGGTGGCACATTCATACCTTTTTTCCACCTATAAAAACAGCTCCATGACATCTTTATTCTACTCCCACACCCTTTCCAAGCCCTCTTTCGGCCACCAAATAACCCAAAATGTGTTTTCCAGACTTTCACTGTTCTATCCACAGACATTGCCAGCTGTCCGCAGATCCAAGATGGTGACAGTTTCCAAAAATATGATGCAGCTTTCACCATTCAATCAGTGGGTGTGTACGATGTCTGCGAACAGCACGCTACTCCCTGATTGGCCCAGATGTGTCAGTGGACCCCGAATCAGAAAATGAGTCCGGACCCAGATATCACTAATTTTTTTTACCTACTTTTTTGGCAATTATTTACAAAACTACTGAACGTTTTTACACTAAATTTACAAAAGCATACGTTCGGGAAAAAGCTGCCGCTCCCAGTGCAAATTTGGTGAAAATCCGTCCAGCGGTTTGGGACTGTAGGCACAAGCACATTTTCTTTTCCATTGCGTCTATGATTTCCACACATTTTGGGACCCCCCTTATAACTTTGCCCCCACTGGACAACACCGCACCAAACATCGCAAAATCGTTCTGCAGGGGCCATGTACATTTCTTGCAAAGTTTGTTGAGCATTCGTCGGACTGCGACAAAGTTAAAGGCTGCCCAAAAGTGCTCTTTCTATGAGTTGAGCAACTTAACCATAACTATAGGGCCACAACCGCAGTCCCTGTAATATACATATATAAATATGACAGCTATAGAGAAGAATCGGACTGAAATAATTACAGATGTTAATGGGCATCTGCATCGTGCGTGCTGCCTTTGAGTACTAGCTGGTTTTAAAGACTTTCTAACAACACAATATGCAATTTTATTCTTTTCAATACTCAATGCAATTATGTTTTGAAAAGCTACAATTAATGCTGCAGTCTGTTGACATGGCGACTGCTCCTACTCTTCATCTTAATTTGCCTCGTTGGAGCTACAGAACACAGTGCAGGTTTATGAAGTATTTTACTTTCATAGTAAGCAAACAATCAAGCAGGTTGCTATGGTACATCTAATGCACATCAGCTTTTCAGACAGTGGTTTTTCAGGCAGACTGCTTTCTGAAGTTGTAAATTATTTTAAACCTGATTTTCCAGGGGGCTTGTGATATGTATATATCTATGGTCATAGCCTTTGCCTTATACTGACAGACACACAGCTGGAAACGCAAACATTCCAACAGATGGGCGAACAAATGTACAAATGGACAAAAACGACAACCACACACACACACATGAATTGTTCTATGTGCTTTTAATCTCTACAATTTTTATAGTGGACTGTTTGGTCGTGGCATATGATCTTATTTCTTATAATAGGGTTCTCCCCATATGACCTTCTCCTCCCAGCCCTACCCACCGTCGTTCCTCTTCACTCACTTCTACATATCCCCTCTCCTTTATACATATATATGTATATATTGCACGGCCTGCGGTAGCAGCCGTGTAGTTATGGTTAAGTTGCTAAACCCATAGGAAGACCACTTTTTGGGCGGCTTATAACTTTGCTCTGCTCCCCCTGGACCAATCCTTACCAAACTTTGCAAAACAAGTATATGGCCCGCTCTGAATTCTTCTGGAAAGTCGGGAGAGGTTGTGTGGAGGGGGGGCAAAGTTATAGGGGGGGTCCCAACATTTTATTTTTTCCATAGACTGAATGGGCAAAAACTTTGCACACGTCTACAGGCCGAACGGCTGGACGGATTTTAACCAAATTTGCAGCAGGCGCTTGGTTCCGAAAGTGTGCTTTTGTGTGTTTTGTGGAAATCCGACAGGTACTCTTGTTGCAAAGAACTGAAATGTATGTCTGAATAAATTAGTTCTATCTGGCTCCGCTCCGCTGACCCATTATCCTGTTCGCTCTGCGGACAAAAGTCTCAATGGCTAGCAGTACGCTGTGATGTCGGCGAACATTGGACGCGGCCGGTGGTTGGCTGGAGGGAACCGTGCGGTGCGTCAGCATTTTTGGGAAACGCTGCTATGGTGTATCGGAGGACAGTGCAGCGCCGGAAGGGCCTGGAAAACATACTTTACGCCATGTGGTGATGGGAAGAAGGGATGGAAAGGGTGGGGGAGCGACAAGTGGTTCATCTGCCATATCTCATTAGGTGGAAGAAGATGGTGGTGTGCCCGCAGTATCCGTGCGTATTGCGCCAATTTGCGGGTACCTCCACAGGCGAGTACCTTGTGTGTTGAATGCAGGCAGCCTGCATTACGGCATGATAGCTGGTGCGGCGACATCTTTCCGTGGTGACTGATGGCAGATCAATGGCAGAAGGGGAGTGCATTGCACATGACGTGTAAATGTTAACATGCAGTGTACTATGGTGTGTTGCAAGCGGTATGGCCATAGGCCCTTCGATGCACGGGTGGAGGCCTTGCACCTACAACTATGTGCCCTGGTTGCAAGTAGGTTTCATATTGTTGACTTGTGTGTGTGGTTTGTCAACATTGCATACACTGTGGTTCCATGGGTGTGCTGATTGTTAACACATCCTACAGTGTGTAGCCCATGGCTGGTCCTGATGGAGTGAACAGTCCTGCAGTGTGTCCACTGGGTGCAGTGTTGAAGTACTGTGTGCATAGAAGTGGATAGGGTTGAACTGCATATGTTATCGGGTTCGGTACTGTCCATTGCGCAAGTGCAGACTACTGTACTGCACCATGAATTATTGGTTTTGTGCACCTATTAGAGTGCAGGGAGCAGGGCCTGTGGTATATTTGTGGATTCTGCTGTTACATGTGTGCATGCATCGCTGCATTATGGTGCAGGGGTTGGGTAGAAGTGTTGCTGCCTATGTGACGTTTGTGGATTGTGGTACCTGGCCACATGTTCGCCTGCATGGCTCTGTTATGTTGTGCTGGGTGTGGGCAAGGCCTACACTGTTGGGTGCATGGCAAAATGCCATTAGCCATAGGCCATGCACCCATGAACCTAGGCCTTCACCACAGCCACCACAACATAATGCAGCCATACAGTTTTACCTCTGCATCTCTCAGAGGGTGGTGGCCTTCAAAGAATGGTTGTGGAGGACATTTTAGATGTGGTAGAACAGCAGAAGTGAGCTGATATGCGCATATTACCATATGGTGTAGGTTATTGCACGTGTTGCACATTAGGGAGCCACATGTGCCCATTTGCATTTGCTGTGGTTTGCCCTTTATATCACCCTTCCTATGGTACGTTTGTGGATTGTGATACGTGGTACATGTTCGCTATCATGGCTCTATTATGTTGTGGTGGGTGTGGGCAAGGCCTGCACTTTTGGGTGCATGGCCAAAGGCCATAGGCCATGCACCCAAGAGCCTAGGCCTTGACGATAGCCACCACAACATGATGCAGCCATGCAGGTTTAACTCTGCATCTCTCCGATGGTGGTGACCTTTAAAGAATGGTTGTTGTTAGGGAGAATTCTCTGTTTAGGATGAATTTCCTAACCTAGTGAGTCCCCCAGCAGCTTTGCTGGATTTCTGGAGTTTGTTTTTTTCATCCTGCCAAGAGTGAGACTCTTTTTCCTCCCACTCTTGGACATGAATGTGGTTGATTTCTTTGAATGTCAATGTGTTCTATGGGCTATGGGGTCTTTTACTCCATAGGACCTCATGTGTTTTGCTATGTGTGTTACACCGAACCCTCCGTGCCGTAACACTGGGGTGTCCTAGAGGATCCCCCCCATAGACTCCATACCCTGGGACTGACTACTGTCTCCCAGGGCATGTAAAGTCACCATTGGCTTTACTAGTCCTAAATTTACTAAAAGAACTAGTACAAACCATCCTATTGTGGACGTACTGGTAGGGGTAATTCGATTACCCCTGGGTCTGTTGTTCGAGGGGGCAGTGTCCCGTCCCCCTCGTCGAGTTTTGGCTGGTGGCAGTGGATACTACTTTTTATATTCGACCGCGAATATATTCCTATGGGATTCTTCCCATTGTTGGAGGCTAATACTTTTTCACATTAGTCTCTAACATACCGCCGGTTTATTTGTCTTAAATAAATCCACCGGTTGGTATTTTCTGCCAGAACTCGGTTTTAAAATGGCGTATGTGTTCGCCTCTGCAACTCCGAACCAAAGGTTGAGCCCTTTGTTCCACTTTTGGTGGGCTTCTGCACAGAAGCCCTCCGGAGTGGTGCCATTCTGTCTGGGTACCACAGGGGGTGTAGGAGGGGGTTTAGGCACCCTGGACTGAGTTGCCTTGCCAACTCAAGTCGCACTCTGGTGTGATTGGCCCGAGTGGTGAGCCGCCCCGCTCACCACTTAGCATGTTTGATTGACAGCTAGGCTGAATGAATGGGGGTTTTCTGCATAAAAGCAGGGCTTTTGGGACTGGAACTTCAGAAGTCACCACAGGACCTAAGGATCCAACGAGGGTAAAGCTGAGCCGACCTGCAACGACGACACCTCCGGTGGAGCCCTGCTGAACCGACTCACCACTTCCCAACGACAGAGGAGATCTCCCTGCTGGAGAGTCTTCTTCCCCTGACTGGTGGGAACAACCAGTCCCTTGCTTTTCTTCGCTTTCAGGACGTCTAGTGGTCGAATTGCCCGTGCTGAGCACCCCGGCAACCGGATAGCCACTAACCACTGTACCGCGACCAAAAGGTGGTGCCTTGTGATTGAGCACTCCGCGGCTGGTCTCTTGCCTGGTGGTGCAACGATCCTCAACTTTCCTTCGACGACGAGATCATCTCATCTTCTGGCAAAGCCCCGACTTGCATCCACCACCAGGAACAACTGCCCCCGCCGGAGCTGCCTCTTCACTCCCAAGGTACTCTGTCCGCCTTGCTTCCCTTGAAACAGTTAGCGTGAGGTGTCTTAAATCCTTACCTTCCCACTGGGTCGCCTCCAGACCTTCTTAAACTTTTGTTCTAAACTGGTCCAACCTTTCTGTGACATTTTGCTACAAAGACTTGAAGTGCATTTCCACTGTGATACATTTGGGACATACAGCCTTGCCTCTCTCCGAGTGGGCCTGGCCTCTGAACTTTGTGATTTACAGTAGACTCTGCCTTGCTCGCCTTGCATTTGTTTCGTAAAAGTGTTGGTACTGAGTTGGTTTCATACCCTGCCTTTTTCTCTCCCTTTCTAACGAATACTAGAGTGCCATTTAGGTTAAAGCATTCACCTCTGTCTGCAAATAAGTGGTGCCGTTGAACCTAGGCTTGTCGAAATATTGTTATGGGATTGATATATACTTATAGTAACTGTGATTGAAGTTGTTTGCCATATTAGTGCCAGTGTGTTTTCCATAGATGTGTTTTAAAATAAATAATTATATATCTTTACACCCAAGCTCTGATCAGTGTCTGCTTGTTCTACTGTGTAAATTGCCCTATCCTGTATACTCCAAATACGGCCTAACTCTTCTTGAGGGAAGTCTGACTGCTCAGCCACAGCTACCAAGTGAATCTGTGTGGTACAGACTGCTACCAAGTGGGTTTACTGCCAAACACCTGTAGTCTTAAATCTTTTGCAGTGGTCCCAGAGGGAACTGCACAGGTTTCTGCCTAACACTGGTGTACAGCGGTGGGATTCGTATCGAGTATACATTTTAGAGTGCTTTTCAACACTTTAGGATAACTAACCACAAAGCTTAGCACTAAAAAGCAACTTTCTAAAAACCATGTCTACTATGGAAGTTTACAGTCAGGAGTCCTTGTCAGGAAAAAATACTGAGAGTTTGAGAGCTCTCTGTAGACAAGAGAATCTTTCTGTTAAAGGCAAGAAAATAGAACTGATAGCGAGATTGCTGGAAAACCAAAGTCTGGGTACTGGTTCAGAGGAACCAACTCCTCCAGCAAATGTAGATAACAGTAATGGTGTTGATCTAAATCAAAGTTCTGATGATAGTGATGAAGAGGCTGAAGAGGAGGGAGAGGCTAATGAAACTGTCTCCCCTGCTCCTCTGTCTGCCTTACCAGCTGTACCTACTGGGCCTATAGCAGGTCCCACACTAAGTCCCCAAGTCCTTGAACTAGAAAAAATGAAAATAGACTTGGAATTCAGAAGGATTACCGCTCAAACTGAACAGAAACACCAAGAAATGCAACAAATTCTTAGGCTCAGAGAAATGGAGCTCAAGCATGAGTTAGAAATGAAAAAGTTGTCTGTCGAAACTGCTTCTGTCTCTGGCTCCTCTAGAAGTTCCAATCCCAAAAGACCCCGGATGCCTAAGGAATTATTTGGTATGTATGAACCAAAGTTGGATGTGTTGGATTGGCTGAGTTTGTTTGAGTACAATCATGGGCTCCAGAACATCACAGGTAATGAGCTACTTACCTGGTTCTTCTCTAGGCTCCCCCCTGTTGCAACTGATATGGTAATGGAGTTGGGGGAGGAGGATAGGAAAGAGTACGAAAGTGTGAAACTAGCTTTGATAGCTAGATTTGGGAAGACCCCTTCCCAGTATTTTAAGAGGTTTAGAACCCTCAAAAAGCATGATGGTACCCCTTGGGCTACCTGGGTGAGTGAAGGGTTGAAAATCTTAGAGGGATGGATTAAGGGTTACAAGGTGAACACTTATGAGGGTAAGAAGAATCTTTTTATGTTGGAGTCTATTTATGATGCCTGTTCTCCTGAGCTCAGACAGCACTTGGCTGATTCGAAGGAATTGGATTCCAGGAAGCGAGCTAAGGCTGCTGACTTGTGGGTTGCCAGCAGGGCTACTCATAAGGATTCTGGGGCAACTCAGAAAAAGGATGAGGGAAAACAGCCTAAAAAGACTCAAAAGAGAATTCTAATAACTCAAATTCGAAAGAGGGCCCCAAACAAAACCATAAGGGTAAGCCACAAGGAAAACCGCAGCAGAATAGTGTACCTTCTGGTGCCAAACCAGAGGGAGGCCAGAACAAGCCACCCTTCCAGAAAGCATTCGGAAAATGCTTTGTTTGTGGCTCTACTGACCATGTGAAAGGAGATCCCAGATGCAAGGGTAAACCTTCAGGGGTCCAGCTTGTCTCCTTAGCCTTCGCTCCAGAGGAGGAAGTCCAAATGGCAAGTGGAAACTTTCTACTGCTGGCTGATGAACCCATTGGAGTCTCAGCCAGTGTTTCTTTAGTGTCTCTGGGTTTGTGGGAACAACAGAATTTAGATGTCTATAATTCTATCCCAGATAATACTAAAGAGTATTATAAGGACAGTGTCCAGGTGAATGACCAGGAAACTCCTGCCATTAGGGACACTGGAGCCAGCATAACTGTGGTGGATACATCTTTTTTTCAGGCTGAGGATGTTGCTAAGGCACCCAAACGCCTCACCAAGTTAGCTGGAGGGCCTGTGCAGATGCTTCCCCAATTACCAGTTCTCATCCAGAGTAATGACATGACTGTGAAGATACCTGTCAGCATACAGAGTGAGGTACCAGGACGAGTTCTGTTGGGTAACGATTTAAAAACTCTCGGAGTTGTGTCTCATACCCCCAGACCTCCTAGTAAACGGTTATAGGAGCTAACCAGACCTGCAAGAGAGAGAGCCATGAGAGGTACTCCCGAGGAGATGATGAAGAAGGATATCACTCCTGCTGCTCCACTGGAATTGTCAGCTGCTGTCTCAAAGAAATCAGAAGCGAAAGGGAAACCTAAAACTTCTATACCGAAACCAGCAGCCAGCACTTCAGTGCAGCCAACAAGGACTTCCCCTTGGTTGTCCACAGTTACACCTGTAACTCCCCCTCCAGCTGAGGCTGAGAGGGTGGTACAACCCTGTGTTGTAGAATTAGACTCTGAAGAAGAGCTAATGGAAGACCAGGAACTCATTGGAGATCTGGATCCTGTTGACCATCCTGAGCTGCAGTCTTTACTGGCAGAAGGTGGACCCAACAGGGCAGACTTCAGTAAGGGACAGAGAGAATGTCCAACTCTGGAAGGTCTTCGCCACCAGGCAGAAACTCAGGCTGAAGGGCAAGAGCCTGGGAAATACAGATTGCACTGGGAAGATGGCCTCTTCTACAGTGAACCGACCGAGTCTGAACCTGGAGACTACAAACGACTTGTAGTACCCAAAGAGAACAGACAAAAGTTCTTGCAGTTAGCTCACGAGATTCCTTTGGCTGGTCACTTGAGTTTCAAGAAGACTAAGGAAAGGCTCTCTCTTTACTTTTATTGGCCAAAGATGGGGGCCGAAGTAGAAAAACACTGCAGGAGCTGCCACACCTGCCAGACCTCTGGTAAGGTTGGCTCCAAGAATGTGGCACCTTTAGTGCCTCTCCCAGTTGTGGGAGTCCCATTTGAGAGAGTAGGGATTGACATTGTTGGTCCCCTTGATCCTCCAACCTCCTCAGGCAACAGGTTTATACTTGTTGTAGTAGCCCATGCTACTAGGAGTCCTGAGGCAATTCATATGAGGACTATTACAGCTCCGGCTGTGGCTAAGGCACTCCATGGTATTTTTACCAGGGTCGGGTTTCCTAAGGAAGTAATCTCTGACAGGGGGTCAAACTTTATGTCCCACTACATGAAAGCCATGTGGAAAACCTGTGGAGTTACTTACAAGTTCTCAACAGCTTACCACCCACAAACCAATGAGTTGGTAGAAAGGTTCAACCGAACCATGAAAAGCATAATAAGTGCTTTAGAGGAACCCCTTAAACGGAAGTGGGACCTTCTACTGCCATGCCTTCTCTTTGCTTATAGAGAAGTCCCTCAGGAGGGAGTAGGTTATTCTCCCTTTGAGATTCTCTATGGTCATCCCGTCAGAGGTCCATTGGCCCTGATTAAGGAGGGGTTGGAGAGTGCTCCTTCCCCCAAGCCAGTCAGAGTGACTGACTACGTGATAGGTCTCCGGAGGAGAATGTCACACATGATGGCGGAAGCAAGTGATAACTTGAAAGCTGGACAAGCATTGGTCAAGCACTGGCATGATCAAAAGGCTAACATGGTTGAGTTCACTCAATACCAGCTAGTTCTCGTTATGATCCCAACAAGGCAGAGGGCCTTGCAAGACAAATGGATGGGACCCTTCAGAGTTGTGGGTAAACTTGGAGAGGTCAACTATCTGGTGCACTTGGGCAATCCCAAGGAGGCTCCGACAGTCTTCCACACCAACAGACTCAAAGCGTATGTCTCGAGACCTGATGTAGGAGCGTTGCTTCTAGCATCATCAGAGGAAGAAGAAGAGAGTGAAGCTCTTCCGGATCTCCTCAGAGGCTTACCTTTAGACGAAAAAATTGAAGGAGTAAATCTCTCTTCAAATCTGACACCTGAGCAACAAGAAGAGTGCAAATCTATGTTGAATCAGTTTGCCTCTCTGTTCTCACTTGCACCATGCTTGACCCCTTGGGGCCAGCATGACATATTCACTGGTGACTGTCTGCCAGTCAAAAGCAGAGGATACAGAATGTCAGAAAGTGTAAGAACCCACATCAAAGGTGAGGTCAGCAAGATGCTTGATCTCGGGGTAATAGAGCCCTCTACTAGTCCATGGTCTAGCCCAGTTGTGTTAGTACCAAAGGCAGGATCTAAAGAACTTAGATTCTGTGTGGACTATAGAGCTCTTAATGCAGTCACCAAGACTGATGCCCACCCTTTGCCAAGAACAGATGAGTTGGTGGATAGACTTGGTTCAGCCAAGTTCCTCAGCACATTTGACTTGACGTCAGGCTATTGGCAAATAGCCCTGACAGACCATGCCAAGGAGAAAACTGCATTTCCTACCCCAGCTGGCTTATACCAGTTTAAGGTAATGCCTTTTGGATTGAAAAATGCACCTGCTACATTTCAACGGATGGTAAACCAGGTTCTGAATGGGATGGAGGACTTCTGTATGGCATACTTGGATGACATAGCAGTGTTCAGCAATTCCTGGGAAGAACATGTAACCCACCTAAGAGATGTTTTTCAGGCTCTTGGACGAGCCAATCTGACCATAAAGGTGAGTAAATGCCAAATTGGACAGAGTAAGGTAGTCTATCTTGTACATGAGGTAGGAGGCGGAGAAATAAGTGTCATGATCTCTGCTTCCAAAAGGTCAGGGTTTTCCCAACTCCCTTGGAAGCAGATCCATAACCCAGGTTCCGAGTGCCAACCAGTCCCAATTGGGACCTTTTGGACCCAGTCCTGGGGCCAGTGGCACCAGGCTCATAAATATGCCAGTCCCAGCGCTGGAAGCGCCGGGCTCATAATGCTTGGGTGGACTTACCTGCAGCAGACCATGCTGCTTACTTGCCTGCCAGTTGAGCCTCTGATCCTCTTCTGTTTGGAACTACTTTTCCTGTTGGGTGGGGCAGGAGCCACTCCCTAGATTCAGAACACTGGAACTCTTCTGGAAAGCAGGAACTCTTTTCTTACCTAGGCGTGGCTGTGGAAGGAGACACCTAAGCACTACAGGAGGCTATTTAAACCACACCCGATGGATGAATCTTGCTTTGCGTTATTCTGCATCCTCTGCAGCAGAACGTTCATCGTGTCTTCTGCATCTGATCCTGGGCCTAAGGAAAAAGGCTTACCATCCTGAATCCAGTCTTCAGCAACATCTATAAAGACAAGAAAGAACAGGTTAGCATTACGGTCTTCAGTGACAGCTCTTCACTTACCTGGTCCATCGGCTGTCACCAACGCCTCGCGCTGCATTCCGGCATCTGAAAGACAAAGGCTTACCTACTCTTCGTGCGCTCCGGAGGTCTTCACACTGCATTCCGGCATCTGAAAGACAAAAGCTTACCAACTCTTCGCACGCTCCGGAGGCCTTCGGCGCTGCATCCCGCATCTGAAAGACAAAACAAGGTGCGTTAAAAGACATTGGGGAACTTTAATACTCACGTGCCATTACTCCTTTCCATATCTAACCCAGTGGGTATTCCGGCACCCTGCAGCCGCTCCGAACTTATACCTGCAAAATAAAAAGACAGTTAGAGCGCATCGTGAAGCAGGCAACAAGCGCTTACTTACGTGCTTCCAGGCGCTTCTATTCATCACACGGGCTCCATCTTCAACTCACTTCAGCCCGTCATCCGCCATCGCCGGAACCCTGCAAAACAAGAAACATCATTACTAAAGACTTTAAAGACATTAGAATTACTCGAAACTTACCGTTCGTGCAATAAACGACTGACAGCAGTCCTCTGAAGTCAAGAGGCCTGCTCCCCTTATCCAGTGAAGAAACTGGTTACAGCACCCTGCCCCGAGGCAGATGGAGAGCACGGCGTTCACTTACCTAAGGTGAGAGCGTTAACCTTTGGGGTTCTACAGGAGAAGAGAAAGGGAAGAAGAGAGAGACATTCAATAACCCAGTTCCTTAATCCCATATTTTCTATCTGCAGACATCTTACCCTTCAAGTCAGACATACAGTGCACAGAGGTCCAGCCCAAAGAGCCAGCCGTGTGTTACACATCACCTTTGCAGATACGGTATACGCCCAGTCAAGACCGGCGCCTCTACGGGAATCAGGTGAGCGTTACAGAACGCAAAGCCTACCACAAAACTCCCGTCCAGGCGCTATGGAAACCTCGGATACCGACCAGCTAGCCCAGTTACTTGGGGAACTAAGGGCAGAAGTGCATGCAGCCCGTCAGGAAATGAACGCTCTAAGAAGGGAACTGATTATTTCCAAGGAGCGAACAGATGATCTCGCTAGACAATTGCGACAGTCACAAGCCGGACAGACCCCGTTACCCGCATCTGGGGGAAATCTTCCTTCTACATCCTCTATGAATCCAGTGCAGATCAACCTACCTGGGAATGTACCTCTGGCTCCGCCCGAACGATTTTCTGGTGACCCAAAGAGGTTTGCAGTATTTACCAATCAGTGCCGGTTGCATTTCTTATGCCGGCCAGCAGCCTTTCCAACTGATCAAGCTAAAGTAGCTTTCGTGCTTTCGTACCTTAGTGGCAATGCGGCAGTCTGGTCGATCCCTCTAGTAAATCAAGATGATCCGGTCCTCCATGATTTTCAAGCTTTTCAGCTCAGTATGGAAAAACTGTTCGCAAGACATTCAAAGGGGCAGGCCTTGGACAATGAGCTTCTTTCGTTGCGACAAGGTAATCAAGACCTTTTGGCTTATATTGCGTCTTTCAACAGACTGATAGTGGAAACTCAATGGCCTGAGGACAAAAGGATTACGCTGTTTTATAGAGGTCTACGTGGAGAGCTCAAAGATGTGTTAGCCCAAGTAGTGAATCCCCCACAAGATTGTTCGGACTATATAGACTTAGTCGTTCAAATAGATCACAGACTGCAGAACAGGAAGGCCGATCGTTCCAAGTTTGATGCTCGAGTATTTTTCAAACCGCCAACTCCTTCCAAAGGAGTTGACCCCGGGGAACCCATGCAAATAGGGGGTCTGAAAGGTCCTCTAACACAAAAGGAGCGGGAAAGGAGAAAACAGTTGCAATTATGCCTCTATTGCGGAAACTCAGGGCACTTTCTTCGAGACTGTCCGGTGAAACCTGCCAAGAAGGCAGTAGGAGCTGCAGTTACCAAAGTTACAAACTCTGAGCAGGGAAACGACCTCGCCCGACAAGAATAGAGGTCCTCTTGCCGAGCGTGAAAACCAGTTCCGTGACCTCGCATTTCGTGATACCTATGGTCCTCATTAGCCCTGATAATCCGGATCGATTACATGCAATTGAAGCTTACGTCGACAGCGGTGCCATCGGCAATTATGTGGATCATGAAATGGTTTTGAGGATGAATCTAACTCTTTGTCCCAAGGCTGTAAAGGACGTCATTACTACGGTGGATGGTACGGAGATAGCCTCCAGGCCAGTAACGCATACCACTCAAGAGGTGACGCTAGTAAGTCAAGATGGACACCATGAGAAGATCGTGTTCGATGTGATCAAGGCCCCTCAGTTTCAGATTATTCTAGGAATACCTTGGTTAGAGAAACACAATCCTCTGATCGATTGGCGAGCAAGATTGGTCCAGTTTCCAGAATGTGTCTCTACTTGTCACCCTCCACCTGGTGTTGCACTGGCAGCAATTTCTTCAGAGACTCCCCAGTTACCTCCCGAATACCTAGAATACCAAGATGTTTTCCGGAAGGATCAGGCTAACTCTCTACCTCCTCATAGGTCTTATGACTGCCAGATAGACCTGATACCTGGATCTACTCCTCCTTGTAGTAGAATTTATGCCCTCACCGAGCCTGAGAACCTTCACCTTCGACAATACCTGGATCAATACCTGGCAAATGGGTTTATTCGTCCTTCCAAGTCCCCTGCTTCTTCAGCTTTGTTCTTCGTTCCAAAAAAGGAAGGAGACCTTAGAACTTGTATAGATTATCGCTCCCTGAACCAGATCACCGTTAAGAATAGATATCCGTTACCTTTGATCCCTGAACTCCTGGACCAAGTCAGAAAAGCATGCATATATACAAAGCTGGATCTTAGAGGAGCTTACCACTTGGTACGAGTAAAAGAGGGCGATGAATGGAAGACGGCCTTCCGCACCAAGTATGGACTATTTGAATATCAGGTCATGCCCTTCGGACTTTGCAATGCCCCGGCCGCCTTTCAATATTTTATGAACGATGTCCTCAGAGAGCTCATAGATGTGTGTGTTGTTGTTTACATTGACGACATCCTCGTTTATTCTTCATCGGAATCTGAACATCGGAAACACGTGAAAATGGTCCTCGAAAGATTGCGTCAACACAAACTTTTCGCTAAGTTGGAAAAATGTGTTTTCAACGTGACTGAAGTTGAATTCTTGGGATTCATATTATCACCTGGCGGAGTGCGTATGGATTCAAAGAAGGTCGATGCAGTTCTCAAATGGCCATCACCATCCTCCGTAAAAGGTGTGCAAAGCATGTTAGGCTTCGCTAACTTTTACCGCAGGTTTATCCCCGAATTCTCTCGAATAGTCCAGCCCATCACTGCCTTGTTAAAGAAAAACAAACGTTTTGAATGGTCTACCGAGGCGGAACAAGCTTTCCAGGATTTGAAGACTAAATTTATCTCTGCACCAATCTTAAAACACCCTCGCCCCGAACTCCCCTACATCGTGGAAACTGATGCTTCAAGCCTTGCCATGGGGGCAGTTCTATCACAAAAGGACCCGGTAACCAATCAGTTGCATCCCGTGGCATTTTGGTCCCGCAAATTCTCGCCTCCTGAAATCAATTACACGATTACTGACAAGGAACTTCTGGCTATCAAGTCTGCCTTTAAGGCTTGGCGGCATTATCTGCTGGGGGCCCGACACACCGTTACTGTGATTACGGATCACCGAAACCTGCAATATTTGAAAACCGCAAAAGCCCAATCCTCTAGACAACTCCGTTGGGCATTATTCTTTGCCGAGTTTGACTTCATAATTACCTATCGACCTGGTACAAAGAACGGTAAAGCTGATGCCCTTTCTCGGATGGGAGTGGAAGAACACTTGATCAATCCTAAACCTGTACCAATCATTCCCGAACAAAGAATTCTGGGTGTAATCGTCACAGAATCCATAGAGGAAGTTAAGGATAAGGCCAGGCAACTTGTAACTCCAGCAGACATACAGAATTGGCATCTGCAGGGAAAGGACTTTGCAGTAAAGGACAACTTATTGTATTTCCAAGAACGATTATACCTACCCAGCACAGATTTACAGAAAAAAGTAATCTCTTGTTATCACGATTCTTTAATGGAAGGACATCCCGGTATGACCAAGACCTCAGAAAAGATCAAGCGCTACTTCTGGTGGCCTTCTTGGAAAAAAGATATCAGAGACTTTATAATGTCCTGTGGAGTATGCGCCCAAAACAAGAGTCAAAAGGAAAGACCAGCAGGCCTCTTACGCCCTATTGACATCCCACCTCGCCCTTGGCATACGCTTTCTATGGACTTCATCACCGATCTACCTCCATGCTCCGGATACAATACGATTCTAGTAATCGTGGACTTATTCTCCAAGATGGCGCATTTCATTCCGCTCAAAGGCTTGCCAACAGCAGCAACTCTGGCCCGAGAATTTCTCGAAAACATCGTCCGACTGCACGGTTTTCCTTCGGTTCTAATTTCGGATCGAGGTAGTCAATTTATTTCTCATTTTTGGCGAAGTTGCTGTCGGTCGGCTCAAATTGATGTGAGACTATCGACCAGTCACCACCCTCAGACCGACGGACAAACCGAGAGGACCAATCAAACTCTGGAACAGTATTTACGCTGCATGCTGCAACAAACGGAACAAACTTGGAAAGACATCCTTTGGATAGCCGAATATGCCTACAATAACTCTGTCCATTCGGGAACTGGGAAAACCCCGTTTTTTCTTTTGTACGGCAGTCACCCTCGAACCTCGGAGTTGGATCCCCTCCAAGATCTTGAAACACCAGCAGTAGACTACCTGCATTCTACAATCACCCAAGCCTTTAAGGAAGCTGTTTCTCACCTTCAAAGGGCTAAAGAACAATACAAGAAAGGAGCAGATCAACATCGGAAGGAAGCCCCTCAATATCAAGTAGGGGATCAAGTCTGGTTATCCACCAAATATCTACCTCTAAAAGGGCCACGCACATTCAACCCAAGATACCTTGGTCCCTATTCCATCACTACTATAGTAAACCCAGTAGCGGTCAAGTTGGACTTGCCCCCGCACATGAAGATACATCCGGTCTTCCACGTCTCTCTATTAAAACCCGTGCAACCTCAAACCCGACTAACTAAATCTCCAAAACCTATCCTAGATGATGGAGAACTCGAGTTTGAAGTCAAAAGCATTCTGGACTCCAAGATCTCCAAATCTAAACTATTTTACCTAATTGACTGGAAAGGCTACGGCCCCCAAGAGAGATCCTGGGAACCTGCTGAATATGTCCACGCTCCTCGCCTAATCAAAAGATTTCACCGAACATTTCCTGACAAGCCAAAACCCCCAGAGAAGCCCGGTTTGGGAGGGGCCTTGAGGGGGGGTGCTGTCATGATCTCTGCTTCCAAAAGGTCAGGGTTTTCCCAACTCCCTTGGAAGCAGATCCATAACCCAGGTTCCGAGTGCCAACCAGTCCCAATTGGGAACTTTTGGACCCAGTCCTGGCGCCAGTGGCACCAGGCTCATAAATATGCCCAGTCCCAGCGCTGGAAGCGCCGGGCTCATAATGCTTGGGTGGACTTACCTGCAGCAGACCATGCTGCTTACTTGCCTGCCAGTTGAGCCTCTGATCCTCTTCTGTTTGGAACTACTTTTCCTGTTGGGTGGGGCAGGAGCCACTCCCTAGATTCAGAACACTGAAACTCTTCTGGAAAGCAGGAACTCTTTTCTTACCTAGGCGTGGCTGTGGAAGGAGACACCTAAGCACTACAGGAGGCTATTTAAACCACACCCGATGGATGAATCTTGCTTTGCGTTATTCTGCATCCTCTGCAGCAGAACGTTCATCGTGTCTTCTGCATCTGATCCTGGGCCTAAGGAAAAAGGCTTACCATCCTGAATCCAGTCTTCAGCAACATCTATAAAGACAAGAAAGAACAGGTTAACATTACGGTCTTCAGTGACAGCTCTTCACTTACCTGGTCCATCGGCTGTCACCAACGCCTCGCGCTGCATTCCGGCATCTGAAAGACAAAGGCTTACCTACTCTTCGTGCGCTCCGGAGGTCTTCACACTGCATTCCGGCATCTGAAAGACAAAAGCTTACTAACTCTTCGCACGCTCCGGAGGCCTTCGGCGCTGCATCCCGCATCTGAAAGACAAAACAAGGTGCGTTAAAAGACATTGGGGAACTTTAATACTCACGTGCCATTACTCCTTTCCATATCTAACCCAGTGGGTATTCCGGCACCCTGCAGCCGCTCCGAACTTATACCTGCAAAATAAAAAGACAGTTAGAGCGCATCGTGAAGCAGGCAACAAGCGCTTACTTACGTGCTTCCAGGCGCTTCTATTCATCACACGGGCTCCATCTTCAACTCACTTCAGCCCGTCTTCCGCCATCGCCGGAACCCTGCAAAACAAGAAACATCATTACTAAAGACTTTAAAGACATTAGAATTACTCGAAACTTACCGTTCGTGCAATAAACGACGGACAGCAGTCCTCTGAAGTCAAGAGGCCTGCTCCCCTTATCCAGTGAAGAAACTGGTTACAGCACCCTGCCCCGAGGCAGATGGAGAGCACGGCGTTCACTTACCTAAGGTGAGAGCGTTAACCTTTGGGGTTCTACAGGAGAAGAGAAAGGGAAGAAGAGAGAGACATTCAATAACCCAGTTCCTTAATCCCATATTTTCTATCTGCAGACATCTTACCCTTCAAGTCAGACATACAGTGCACAGAGGTCCAGCCCAAAGAGCCAGCCGTGTGTTACACATCACCTTTGCAGATACGGTATACGCCCAGTCAAGACCGGCGCCTCTACGGGAATCAGGTGAGCGTTACAATAAGGCCTTTGCTCAGTAAGATTGAAGCTGTGCAAAATTGGACAACACCTACTACTCAGACCCAGGTGAGAGCCTTCTTAGGTCTCACTGGGTATTACAGGAATTTCATTGAGAACTATGGGACCATAGCTTCTCCTCTGAATGTCATCTCCTCTCCAAAATTCCCTAAGAAGGTTAGATGGAACGAGGAGTGCAATCAGGCCTTTGAAAACCTGAAAAAAGCTCTTTGCCAAGCCCCAGTACTCAGAGCTCCTGATTACCACCAAACGTTCATTGTGCAGACAGATGCTTCAAATGTAGGAATAGGTGCAGTACTCAGTCAACTGGATGGGAAAGGTAGGGAGCACCCCGTTTGCTTCATCAGCCGCAAGCAGAAGGATCCTGAAACAAGATGGGCAACAATCAAAAGAGAATGCTTTGCTATCGTGTGGGCTCTGAAGAAGTTTAGGCCATACTTGTATGGTTCTACTTTTGTCATTCAGACTGACCACCAACCCTTGAGATGGTTAATGCAAATAAAAGTGGAAAACCCAAAACTACTGAGATGGTCAATCTGCCTGCAAGGGTTTGATTTCACCATTGAGCACAGGTCAGGGTGTCACCACCAAAATGCTGATGGTCTCTCTAGGATGTATTTCATCGACTAGAGGTATGAGATTCATCCAGGAGTGGATTAAATCCTCCTGTCCCTTAGTCTGGGGGGGGCCGAGTGTTAGGGAGAATTCTCTGTTTAGGCTGAATTTCCTAACCTAGTGAGTTCCCCAGCAGCTTTGCTGAATTTCTGGAGTTTGTTTTTTTCATCCTGCCAAGAGTGAGACTCTTTTTCCTCCCACTCTTGGACATGAATGTGGTTGATTTCTTTGAATGTCAATGTGTTCTATGGGCTATGGGGTCTTTTACTCCATAGGGCCTCAAGTGTTTTGCTATGTGTGTTACACCGCACCCTCCGTGCTGTAACACTGGGGTGTCCTAGAGGATCCCCCCCATAGACTTCATACCCTGGGAGTGAATAGTGTCTCCTTTTGTTCTAAACTGGTCCAACCTTTCTGTGACCTTTTGCTACAAAGACTTGAAGTGCATTTCCACTGTGATACTTTTGGGACATACAGCCTTGCCTCTCTCCGAGTGGGCCTGGCCTCTGAACTTTGTGATTTACAGCAGACCCTGCCTTGCTCGCCTTGCATTTGTTTCGTAAAAGTGTTGGTACTGAGTTGGTTTCATACCCTGCCTTTTTCTCTCCCTTTCTAACGAATACTAGAGTGCCATCTAGGTTAAAGCATTCACCTCTGTCTGCAAATAAGTGGTGCCTTTGAACCTAGGCTTGTCGAAATATTGTTATGGGATTGATATATACTTATAGTAACTGTGATTGAAGTTGTTTGCCATATTAGTGCCAGTGTGTTTTCCATAGATGTGTTTTTAAATAAATAATTATATATCTTTACACCCAAGCTCCGATCAGTGTCTGCTTGTTCTACTGTGTAAATTGCCCTATCCTGTATACTCCAAATACGGCCTAACTCTTCTTGAGGGAAGTCTGACTGCTCAGCCACAGCTACCAAGTGAATCTATGTGGTACAGACTGCTACCAAGTGGGTTTACTGCCCAACACCTGTAGTCTTAAATATGTTGCAGTGGTCCCAGAGGGAACTGCACAGGTTTCTGCCTAACAGTTGTGGAGGACATTTTAGACTTGGTAGAACACCCGAAGTGAGGTTCTATGCGTACAATACCATATGGTGTAGGTCATTGCACGTGTTGCACATTAGGGAGCCACATGTGAGCATTTGCATTTGCTATGGTGTGCCCCTTATAAAACCCTTGCTGTAGGAAGTGTTTTAAGATATTGCGTCATGAAAGGAAGTCATCAGCAACACACATTTCAAATGTGGACAATGTACACAGCCACCCACATACCGTTCACCACCTCCAATGCAGCGTCATGCAGCCATGCATGCAAACATGTGGCCAGGGTGAAAGTTGGCAGGCTCAATTGCAGCTAGGCAGTGCATTGCAGATGAATTGAGCCTTTAAACATAGGATGCACTACGCTGTGTTGTGTGTGGTGAGGCCCTAGCGTCTTGGATGCATGGCTGGAGCCGTTGCACCGACAACTATGTGGCCTGCTTGCAATTAGGTTTGCCATTGTTGCGTTCTGTGTGTGGTTTGTGAGCATTGCATACATTGTTGGTTCCATGGGTGTGGTGATTGTTAGCACATCCTACAGTTTTTAGTCCATGGCTAGAGCTTATGGCGTGAACACTCCTGCAGTGTGTCCACTGAGTGCTTTCTTGAAATACTGTGTGTACAGAAATGGATAGGGGTGAACTGGATATTTTATGTGCGTGGGTAGTGTGCATTGCGCAGATTACTGACTACTGTACTGCACTTTGAAGTATTGGTTCTTTGCACTTACTGGAGTGCTGGGAGGAAAATAAATATTGGTACCCTTTACTTAGTGGTGGTGAGTGCCGCTCTGGGTGAATCTGGAGGCTGAAAGTGTGGATACTTTCGGCAAACTTTTGACTGGAGGTGGTTTGAAAGCACACAAGACATGTTCTGTGAGTGTGTTACAGTCCATATGGAGTGCTATACAGAAATGATAGTGTTTGATGCAGAGGTCTTGGATGTGATTGCTGCATGCCTGTGTGACTATTTGATAGTACCTAACACAGGAGAGCTGCAAAAACAAATGTGGAAAGGGAAGAAGGCCTGTCCCTGGTTTACTCGGGCGTGGTCCTCGCTGTAGCTGGGAAAGCGCACGTGCCACATTCTGTCTTCTCAGCATGGTGGCCATGGAAATGGAACTGTGAAGATTATCCAATCAGGTGTCGAGGGTGTGCTTCACAGGGAGAGGCGGTACTATTTTTTCCCAATACTCTGTAGTGAGGTTGGCTGAGATGGAGAGATGCAGAGTACTGATCGTGGGTGATACCTTTGTGCAAGATCTGCACAGGTATGCCGTGCAAAGAGGCATTGCTGTTAATTATGAGTTGGAAGGAGTGGAGGCTTTCTGGGGAACTATGAGAGCAGTTTCGGTGGTATGGTTGACCTTTGCAGATGTGTGGCCTCTGTCGGTACTGTTGATGTTGTTGTGGTGCATTTTGGAGGTCAACATTTCGGGTACATGTCGTGTGGACCTTTGCTCCGTCACCTAAAGAAGTTGATGAAAGCAGTGATGCAGATTTTTCCCACTGGCAAGGTGGTTCTCTCAAGCATACCACCAAGAGGAGCATGGGACTATGTCAGTGTAATGTGTCCCCAGCCAGAGGTTGGAAGGTGTCTCATAAACAGAAGCATGTGTCAGTTCATGTGCAGTGCTGGGATGTTCTCCACCAACTATGACATCATTAATTAGCAAAATGTGCACAGGTTCCATGCAAATGGCATTTCTTTGACTGCCATTGGCAATGCTGTGTTGTTTTACACTGTGCAAGAAGCGTTGAAGAGAATCCTGTAAAAATGTAAGGAAGAAAAGGAAACAGAAACTGAGATAAAGAGCAAAAACAAACATGTTTCTGTGCAAGGACGTAAAAAAATAAATGAAGGCTCTTTTCAGAGCCGCCACTACAGACAAAATCCCCTACCCTGGTTGACATGTATTCCCCCACTCCAGGCGATGTGGATGAATCTGAATGCAGAAGTCTTGGATAGTGTTAAATAACTGTGTACTGGAGGTGCTTTCGATTCTCATGACACTTGCAGTTTGAATGTGTAACTGTACAAATGAATTGTTGTACAGAACTGACAGTGTTAGATGCTGACATCTTGCCTATGATTGGTGGATGCATGTGTGACTATTTATCAGTACCCAATTCTGTACTGCTGGACAGAAAATAGTGGAAAGGGAAAAAGGACTGCTCCTGCTTTACTGGGGCGCGGGCCCCGCAGTACTTGCGGAAGCGCACGTGCCACAGTCTGCACTTCTAACCATGCGGGCCAATGGAAATGGGACTGTGGGGATTATCCAATCAGATGCTGAGGGTGTGGTTGACAGGAAGGGGCGGTAATACTATTTTTCATTACTCTGCGTAGTGATGAGGGCTGACATGGAGAAACGCATTGTATTGATTTTGGGTGATGCCTTTGTGGTAGATCTGCACAAGTATGCCCAGGAAAGACACGTTGATGGCAATTTTGGTTTGGAAGGAGTGGATGCATTTTGGTGCGCTGTCCATGTCCGCAGTTTCGGAATTACGTTTGACCTTTGCAGACAAGTGGCCAGTTTCGCTACAGTGCACGATGTCATTGTGCATTATGGTGGCATGTATTTGGGTTACATGCCTTGTTCATGTTTGTTCCATCAACTGAAGAGGTTGATGAAGGCAGTGAAGAGGCGTTTTCCCACTGCCCAGGTGGTTTTCTCTGCCATACCACCAAGAAGAGTATGGGACTATCCTAATGTATGTTGTTCCCAGCCAGAGGCTGGAAGGGGTCTCATCAACATAAGCATGTGTGATTTTTTTGTCCGCTCGTGGGATGTTCTTCTGCAACAATAACAGCATTCATTCTCGAAATGCGGTGTGTTTCCATGCAAATGGAATTTTTTTGTCCACCATTGGTGATGCTCTTTTGTTAGCCCATATACAGGAGGCGTTGAAAAGTTTACTGCAAGAAAGTGAGGACGATAAGAAAACTGAAAACCCTATAAAAACCGAAAATAAAGGTGTTTCTCTAGAAGCATCTAAACAAAAGAAAAAAAAGGCTCTTTTCAGCACCGCCACTGAAGACAAAATCCCCTACCCTGGTTGCAATTTATTCCCCCACGCCCGCACACAGCACAAAAGCCACATCCGGGGCTTTTGAGGATGGCGGGCATGGAAATGGGACTGTGGAGGCTAAGGGATTGCGCAATAACATTTCTGGGTGTGGTGTCTACGCAGAGGAATGTTGTTCAGAACTGAGAGTGTTACATGGAGAGCTCTTTACTGTGATTGGTGGATGAGTGTGTGACTATCAGTACCGAATGAGGCGGTTCTGGAAAGAAGATAGTGGAAAGGGAAGAGGGGCTGTTACTGCTTTACAGGGGCATGGCCCTCGCAGTACTTGGGGAAGCGCACATGCCACATACTACCGTTATCAGCATGCTGCCCATGGGAATGGGATAGTGGGGATTATCGGTACTGAGGGTGTGGTTCACAGGAAGGGTCGTTAATACTTCTCTCCATTACTGTGCATTGTGAGCCGGGCTGACATGGTTGCCATTACTTGCAAAGGTAATGTAGCATAGCAGAAATTGTTCCAAACTCAGTTACAGCTCAAAGCTATGTGGGCCGCTACTCTGTTCTGAAAAGCTAGAAACAGAATGTGTAGCAGTTCTGGGGTGTGACCTTTTGTAGGGTTGCTGCAGAGACTTTGCAACCGGCAAAGAGGCCTACATCATTGAACCAAAGACATACATGTGCAATGGCACATTGTGAGGAGTTTGCAAGCGTGTCATTTCCAAGTAACACTCGGTAGATTGCAGAACATTGCACTTTTCCACTGTTCGAGGGTCCAGATCGTGTCCGCAACATAAGGGCCCACGTTCAGCATGGGTGCGGTCCCATGGTGATGTCGTGCATGTTCTCGATTGGGACGGCTGTCCGCAGGATGCGTTTTGGGCAGAATACTTTGTGCGCATGTGCATAGGTTCCCTATGCACACCGTTGGGATCTCTGCACCGATTAATAGTGCGACACACATGCGATGACAATTTTGGGACACGTTGGGTGTTTGTAGGATATAGTAGGTGGGATGTTTATGTGTACAGCTACCTGTAGGAGGTGGGTGGGCGCATCGAACTACTTAAAGTTTGTCACAAGTTTCTTCGCATATGCTGGACAGGGGTGGTGTTACCAAGAGATAGAGGAAGAGATACGCATGTGCGTACTTGTGGAATGGACAAATGTCCGCTCCCACAACTAGTTATATGTGGTTCACAAGGTGCAGACATGCAGTTCGTACTGGCGTGGTACGGATGCCTCCATTGTGATTGCAGATAGGCCGGGCAGGTACGGTGTCAGTAAAACACCTCCCTTTTGCTTAATTGCAGTCATTCCCACCATTACTGTGTGCCGCTGAGTCAAAACAGCATTTTAAAACCAAAGGAAAAGCCACATATGTACTCAGCAAAAATGTACATATCAACGTTTACTTCCACACATTCATACATACCATTAGGAAAGGGAGGGTTAGCAGAAGTGGATACTTATTGTAGGGAACTGGGGATTTGCAGGTTGGTCGTGAGGTGAGGAAGGGATTGAGGTATCAGCGTATCGTCTCTAATCACACTGAGTTTGAGGGGATGGCAGCCTGTGAAATGGGGAAGGAGTACACGTGTAGGTCGAGCAGTGGTATTTTATTTTGACCATAATATGTCCTTGTACGTCATCTTTTAAGGCGGCAAAATTGTTCACCAATTCTTCCATTTTGGCTTCCAGGCTGTCCAGTTTGGGAATCGTACAAAAATGTCGACCTGGGAACTGCGACGGCTGAAAATGCCGACTTTTTTTTCTTTTTACCCCTCCCTTACACCATATATATATGTGGGGGGGTTAAGTGTCTAATATTAATATTGTGGGGGCTGTAGGGGATCTCCCCCCAATGTATATGTGGTGTAAAGGGTTAAAGAAAAGTCGGCATTTTTGGCCATCGCAGTGATCACATAGATCCTCCAGTTTGCTATTTACAGAGTTAATTTCCTTTCATGTGCCCGTATGCTGTTGTGGAAGGGGTGCCGTTTGTGCTGCCTTGCTTTCCTTTCCAATATGTTCTCTTAAAGAAAAGAAAATCTGTTAGGTGTACATGAAGCAATAATATAACATATTTTACGTTTCAGACTGTGGTGCGTACCAATGGCGTTACTATCGTAAGTCATTGCGGCATGAGGGAAATTTTCTTCCAGCCACTCTAAGGTGCTTGCCATTGCTGCGTTAAAAAAAAGAAACGTTATGCTTCTCAACTATTGTATACTGCACCACCTGTGCAATTATCAGACAAACTTCAGTGTGCTTATTATGTATTAGTGACGTTCCGGTCTTAGTACTTTCCAGTCCATACTCTGCCAGTTCGTTCTTTGTTACCATGTAAAGTAGCAGTGCTGTAAGATTGTTGAAGGCAGACGTCACTTCTCTTGTTGGTGCATTGCATTACGGTGTACTCCCTATGCTTTTGTGCTGTTTGTTTCATAAGTACACAGTTTGCAGACCTACTCTCTTATACCTTGAAATTCATATACATGGTGCTGTTTTTATATGTTCCTTGTGTTTGCTGAATGGTACCACTACGTAAGAGAGCCCCCCCTGCCTTTCTGAGCAGGTTGGATGCCACCCGAAGTCCGCAACCAGACCCATAGTCCGCGCTGCTGTGTGCATCAACATGGTGGCAGCAGGTTCAGTATGTTGTACAGTACATCTTTACAAACTAAGGGTATCCTGGTAAAAAAACATATGAAATTCAGTGAAAAAACATTGTTAAAGGGACATTATGGTTAAGTTGCACTAGTAAAAACCGATGAAATTCAATGGAAATACGTTGTTACAGGAACGTTATGGTTACAGGTAAAACCGTAAAACCCCAGAAATTCGCCCGTTATGGTAAGCTAAGCAACCATAACTCGCGCTACCACTGTGCACTGCAAGGACTAACACCCATGACATCAAAGATGACATCACAAATGCCATTGATGACATCACTGATGACATCACATGTGTATTTAGTTTTCATAAAAAGCCTCCACAAAGGATTGTCATTGTACTGTTGGTAGAAAACTATCAGAGATCATTGGAAGAACTATCATTGTCCTCTCATTGCTATTATTATACCTGTAAATTCTGTATTATACTTGTAAACTTTGTAATTATAGTTCTGTCTGTTTTTCTTATGTTGTAACTAAGTGATACGCCCGGTTGCCCCTGGGCCTGGTGCGCTATACAAATAAATATACAAAAATAAAAATAAAATACAAAATACAAATATAATGACATAAATAGTTCATTAACCAATGCATTGCTATAAACACCATTGCATTACAGAGTTCTTTCCAGTGCATGAACCACTGCATGTAGAAATATAGGCATTGCCTGTAGCATGCATCATAGAGGTGCAATATTCCAAATCTTCCCATGTTGGATAGTAACATGATGATTGCTTTATTCAGAGTTTTGTGTACTGTGAAACATGTAATACATTGTTAAGATTGCCTCACTTACTACATAATTGTACTACTATACATAAAACATAAAGAGACCACAACACATACAAATATGAGCATGTACAGGGAAAGTAAAGTAAGCAAAAAAGTAGCAGTACTATCAGAAGGTGTGCATAACCTAACTGATTATCTTCATGCACAGAAATTATTGCTGTATTTCATGCTGCCTTCTTCCCCTATGTATATGTATCATATGATGTGCCTGAACCCTACGGAAAGTAGTGTAAGAACAGATGAGAAGGGTAAGGTCTGCAAACGTAGTACCTTTTGCATTCTTACTTCTTGACTTTCAGTGAAGCAAACCACCTAGCCTAGATGTGTCAGTGAACAAAAAAAGAGAAAGCCAGACATGTGATGTCATCAGTGATGTCATCAATGACATTTGTGATATAATCTTTGATGTCATGGGTGTTAGTCCTTGCAGTGCACAGTAGCAGCACGAGTTATGGTTGCTTAGCATACCATTACTAGTGAATTTCTGGGGTTTTGAGGTTTTACCTGTAACCATAACGTCCCTTTAACAAAGTTGTTTCACTGAATATATATCCCGCCCTGTGCAAGGCGAATGGGCGGGGTTGGTCAGATTTCACTATCAGAAGTACACCCCAGACGGGTATGCCAACCTCGGGCCAAAATTAAAGCCCACCAACTGTTGTAGGGCTGGAGCCAACAATCACAAAATCGTCAATCTCCCGAAATCACCTATAATGATAGCACAGCCCAAACCCCGCATTGTGTGGGGCGAATGGGGGGTTTGGTGAAATGTCACTATCGCCAGTACACCCTACACTGGTATGCCGACCATGGGCCAACATTTCAGCCCACCAACTGTTATGGGGCAGGAGCCAACCCCGAACATACAAACACACTTTCACAAATTTCAGGGCCTGCGGTAGCGGCCCTGTAGTTATGGTTAAATTTATCAACCCATAGGGAGAGCACTTTTTGGGCGGCTTATAACTTTGCCCCCTGGATGAATCCTCACGAAACTTTGCAAACAAAATATATGGCTCCATCAGAGCGATCCTGCGAAGTTTGGTGAGGTTCCTTCAAGGGGGGGGGGGGGCAAAGTTATCTTGGGGGGCAGGCAAGATCCTACCCGCTGTACCAAAGTACGCAACAACTAAGAAACCAGCAGCAACAGTATGGAAACACAAATGGTGGCCAATTAAGAGGGGCAGAAGGGGGAAGAAGAGAACAAACAGGAGAAAACCTAAACACGTGGGTACAAACAAGATCACAAAACCCTCAACGGAATAGAACCTAGTTCTAAACCTGACAGATCTAGAACTACCACAAGAAATGGTTACAACACTGAACAAAGGACTATCCTTCAGTCCAAGCGATCAAGGAAACTATTTTCAGATGAACCTAGAGCTCTTTAAATTTAGCAGATTGCTAAAACTGAAAAAATTCTTTGCTTCCTTCTCAGATGATAAAAAGAAAAAGCCAAGCACAGAAAAACCACAACCATCAGAATTAACGGTACTTGATACAGAACAAACAGCCAGTCTCCTTAACATCGGAGAATCAGAAGACATTCACACAATGGAGTCAGTTGCATTGGATTTAAACATTGATACTGGACTAATCGAACCATCCAAACTAAAAAGCAGATCCATTTTCATACCACAATTGGCAATGGAAAATGCAATTGACATATTTGTTCTAGCGGTGCAAAAGGATTTGAGACAAAACTATCTATCTAAAAAAGTATTAGATTGGAACAAACATAATCTGAACAAAAAAGAAAGCAAAGCAATTCGTGATCTCAAAAAGAATGATGAAATAACAATAAAAGAGGCGGACAAAGGAGGAAAAATAGTCCTGTTCAAAACCACGGACTGCATACGTATGGCTGAAATACATCTAAACGACACGTGTTATGAAAAACTACAAGAGAGCCCCTTGCCCCTGATACAAGAAGAATGGAACATCATGAGCTCATATTGGCACGAGAACAATCTTCTGATGGATGATGAGTATGACTTTGTAAGAACCAAATCTCCAATACTTGCAACAATATATTTTCTTCTAAAAATACATTAAAAGTACAGCATAATACCTTCAAGCAGACCAATCATTAACGGAATTGGCTAAATAGTGGAACCTATATCTGCTTAGATAGACAAACATCTACAAAAGTTAGCAGCCAGCCTGGCATCATATGTACAAGACACCAAGCATATCATACAGCAACTTGAACATATCAACTGGGAAGAAGATTACAAACTGGTCACCTTCGATGTCACTGCACTATACACGAGCATCCTTCACCTAAAGGGAATGCAAACAGTAAATTACTTTCTTAAAGCTAGATCAATCTCTTTCTTGGAGCAGAACAACATGATCCTTGAAATGTTAACTTAATAATAATGTTTTCCGCTTTAACAACATCATATACAAACAACGTCAAGGCACAGCCATGGGGGCAGAATTTGTGCCACATATGCCAACCTATATAAGGGGGATTTTGAACTTAATCACGCTTGTACCCATCACTCATTCACAGAAGGAAATAACATTATATTCTGGGGATGTTACATAGACGATATCCTGGTAATATGGAAGGGAGACCTGAAAGCTTTGAAAGAATACCACAAATTCCTTAATACAAATGATTACAACCTCAAACTCACAATGGAAGAAAATAAAGACAGAATTCACTTTTTAGATTTGCAGCTGTATATACAAAATCAAAAAATACAATCCACACTCTATACCAAACCCACATCTGGAAATAGCATATTACATGGGAGAAGCAACCATCCGCATCACATCCGCATCACATCATCCGCAATATACCATACAGAGAATTCCTAAGGATCAAACGCAATTGTACTGAAGAAAAGGAAATTACAAAACATATGGAAGAAGCTTTTGGTAAATTCTTAGCAAGAGGATATGATAGATTGCAACTATCTAAAGCAATTAAGAAAGCAAAAGCATTCCCAAGAATTGAACTCTTACAAAATAGAACCAAAGGCACAAAGAATCAATCCAAAAATATAATACGGTTCGTAACATCGTACAGCACAGATCACATGATCTACAAAAAAATATAGAAAAACCACTGGCATCTACTGAAATTGAACAATGATCTAACCAAATATATAGAAGACCAACCAAACATTACATACAAGAGGGCAAAAAATCTGAAACAGATTTTATGCCCTTCCCATTTTGTACGAGATTCAGCAAAAACAGGCATAAACAAACTATGGTCAACAGAAAAAATCAAAGGTAACTACAAATGTGGCATGTGCAATTATTGCAAATACTCAGAAAACGGCAAAAAGACTATAACATTACCTGATGGAAGAACCCAAATGATTCAAGACTTTATCAACTGCAATTCCAATAATGTGATCTACGCAATTGAATGCATCTGCACAAAACTCTATGTGGGCAGCACTATCAGAATCAAGAATCGCAGAACACCTCAGAACCATCAAAAATTCTGATACGAGAACCATCAAAAATTCTGGTACGAGATACCCTTTGGGTAAACATTTCAAAATGGAACATGCTGGAGCAAACACAGACAAGATCAGATACTATGGACTTGAAATTGTTCGACCTCCACCGAGGGGAGGCAGTAGAGAAAAAATGCTACGCCAGAGAGAAGCAATCTGGATCTGTAATCTTGATTGTTGTAACACTGGTTTGAATTCCGACACAGAAATGGGTCACTTTCTATGAAAAATTTGCTGCAAATGAATCATATGATCACTCTTCTGTTTAAAAAAAATGCTTCTTGATATGTTTGTGAAAAATGTGGTATAAGAAATGTTTTCCTAATCTTCACCATTCATATAGCAGTAGAACCCTAATTCAGTGACACCACTAGTCTTATCACACAAAAGAAATAGGTCATAGGCACTATCCATTCAAATGATTAGACATAGGAAACACATAAGATTGTGATTATTGATAAATTAGAGAACTAAATAGCTAAACATAAAGAGCATATAAATATTATCAACAAAGAACAAATTGGAAAATATGACACTGTTCATGCTCACAGCGCCACAAATGTTGCGTTGGACGATAAGCAAAATGACCAGAAATTCACAACAAAAATAAGTGCTACGCCGCAGACAAGCAGCAAACCTGCCCCTTTGAACTATAATTTCTATAATATCTAATTATGCCCCTATAACCCAATGTATTGTTTATTGTGTTATGCATATTGTATTTTGAATAATAAGATACAAGCGCTATTGTCCACTACACGCGCAATGGACATTGTGACGTCATTGCGCAAGCGCCGTTGAAACAAAACGATACGCAATGACGTCATGACGCCAACGACGTAATCACATACATAAATAAACGGCCATCTTGGATAGTCTATATCGGCAACAACGATCAGACTTCCAAGCAAGGCATCTCCATCAGAAAGAAAACTAAAGCGGTAAGCAATTAGAATCTTTTCTCTATACAAACTGGTCAGGAATAGGAGACCACAATACATCAGTCTTCTCTATTTGGGTCTTTTTACTTATCTTTCCCTCTACTTTAGAAAGCAAATTCATACTTGCATGCCCAACGGCTAGCAAAGACAAGACCAATACAAGAAGCAGAAATAAACATACAAATGGGCCAAATCCATAACAACAATTGTTCAGACATATATGTCACAAGCAACTGGAAATAAGCAATTTCCATTTCTTTACAACTACCAACTAATGCCAAATAAAAAATAAGCAAATTGGAGCGCACCAAGAGTCTCCTTTGTGTTTCTTCTCATTGTAATAATCTAAACACTGGTCAGTCGCAGTGATTGGGAGACAAGGTGCTGCATACAAAGACACACCGTCAAAAGTTAGAAAACAATCTAAGGAAACTCGCCATAGTTGCCACAGGCTGGTCTTATTTAATTTTCAGCCCACCAACTGTTATGGGGCAGGAGCCAACCCCGAACATAAAAACACACTTTCACAAATTTCAGGGCCTGTGGTAACGGCCCTGTAGCTATGGTTAAGTTGGTCAACCCATAGGAAGAGCACTTTTTGGACGGCTTATAACTTTGCCCCCCTGGATGAATCCTCACGAAACTTTGCAAACAAAGTATATGGCTCCATCAGATCGATCCTGCGAAGTTTGGTGAGGTTCCTTCAAGGGGGGGGGCAAAGTTATACTGGGGGTCCCAAAATGTGTGTTTTTTCCCACAGACGCAATGGAAAAAAAAAGTTACTCACGTCTATAGCCCAAACTGCTAGACGTATTTTCACCAAATTTGCAGCAGGAGTGGCAGCATTGTCCCAAAACCGTGCTTTTGTAAATTTGTGTAAATCATCCAGTAGTTTTTTTTACACGACCAAAAAGTAGGTCAAATAAAAGAAATTGTGATATCTGGGGTAGGCCGCTGACTCACTTCCCTGTTCGGTCCGACATTGGAGGTGCCCGCTGATTGGATGATGAAAAGCGTGAGGTGCGTCATATTTTTGGAAATGCCCACCATGTTGGATCCGTGGACAGGCACCCAGGCACACTTGGCCGTGGACAGCGTTGTGGGGGAAAAGTCTGGAAAACACATTTTGGGTCATTTGGTGGTGAAAAGAGGGGATTGGAAGGGAGTGTGAGTGTAAAAAAGATGATATGAGGCTGTTTTTGTAGGTTGAAAAAGGCCGGGCAGGTGCTGTAACTGTTTGCAGACAGCGTTGTGGACAGACGGCTTGGAAAAGACATTTGGGGTCATTTGATGGCTGGAAGAGGGTGTAGAAAAGGTAGGGAAGTGGAACGAAGGCAATGTGGAACTGTTTGTATAGGTGAAAAAAGGGTTTAGAAATGCTGCCCAGTCCACAGTCTGTTTAGGGGTCCGCGGACATCACTTCAATTGCAGGAGGATCAGGGTGAGTATTATTAGTTGACAGTGAATGGTAGGTATGCCGCCCCCAGAATATGTGCACTGGGCACAACCACCACAGTAGTAATATGTGTATGTTAATTGTAGATAAGGTAGTGGAAGTACAAAGTGTTTGTAATATGAAGGAATTATGTAATTGAACTAGATGTAATTGGACACGCAGGAAAGTAGGTACACTGATAAGTGGCTGCAGATTGCAATACACCAAACGTTTATGTGCCACAGTGTTAGTCAACATTGTAATAACGGGCGAAGGAATTTGTATTGCCAATGTGCATTATGAACATGTGCATGTGGCCTTTGCACATTTACATCTTAATCTGGAGGGCAATGAGGGGCGCGTGCATGAATGCAGAAATGGATATGCTTGCGGGAATAGATGTACACAGAAGCTAGTAAGCCTCTACTCCACTATTCGTGTGTCTACACTTTTACGTGATCAGTGTACTTGTATTTACATTACTATCATTCGTTCAGGTTCCAGCAATTCTGGCAGACAAAGTGTGATGCTTTTGTGGTTGGTTTAATGATGAAAGTCAAGACCCTTGCATTATCCACAAGGCTGTCTGAGGCGTGGGAACACACTATCTGCAGATCTTTTCGGCAAACTACTTTTCTTCACGATACATTAGATCTTGTCGCTGCAAGTCTCTGCTGGGGAAACGCTTCTCATAGCAGAAAGCAGAGGGCAGATTATTATTGACGTGTAGGGAAATCCGTGCCTGTGTGGACCATGCCTGAGGTTATTTTTTAAAGAAAACGTAAATGTATTGGGAACAGGTGCGTTGATAGCGGTAAAAGTTAAGTAAATATTGTGCTATGTGATTTACTTCAAATTTTTTTTGGTTTTACAGTACACTCATTGCCAGTAATATTGTTCATTTTTGTGCCATGTGTTTCTAAAAACGAAACTGACTCGGGCACGCTGTGCATGGCACATGAAGGGTTTCATTGTTATGTGTCCTTGAATACACCGCACGAAGAATTTGAAGGAGTAAACGTGTCAAAAATCCACAAAGAAATTATAAGATTGAAAGCTGATGTCGGAAAATAAAGTTTCTATTTTGGAAAACTGTGCTTTGAAGCGATTGGTCATCTGCTACATTGGAAGAATGGATTTGCAAAATGCAATGTAAGCAAGATTTTAAATTATATTTATTGATATTTATTGATGTGTGGATTGAAAGTGTACTGTGTGCCATATGATGAACGTCCTGAAGGATGAATGTTCAATTTGACACAAAGAAGAGACATTGTATGTGTGAATTGTAACTTAAATGTATAACCAAAATAAGAATGTACTGTGGATATTTAACTGTAAAGTGGTTACTGAAATATGTTTTTGCCTTCTTGATTTTATATAGTTATCTAATCCCCCTGTGCGCATGTTATGGGTATAGCCTACCGGCCAACGGTTTTTTCAACAGGATTTGGACAATAATGATCAACAATGGATATGTAATAACAATCCTCCGGGACGGCCACCCGGCAACAATCTGTCCATTTGCGGTTGCATCAACCAGGAGCAACATGGAGCGTATAGGTACTAGAAACATGCGTATGTGAAAGTGTTGCTTTTATTTCAATTTTAAAGCACTAATTTCTCCTCTGTAATGCAGCGCCATGTGAGTACATTACTCGTTGGTCATGGAAGATAATTTTTGGTTAAGAACGCAAAGACTTGCATTAATGGATCGATGATCGGATTTGGCATCAGAAGATCACCATTGACAGTTTCACTCAAAATGAAAACGATACAAAGTTAATTAGCTATGAACTGTATTCGAAAAAGTTAACCGAGTTTTCATGGACTTAATTGAATGTTTTTTTCGTTGTGTCAAAATGAAAAGTAATTGTTGCAGTCCTGACTAGTGTTGTTTTTTTCAAAATAAAATGTTTCTATAATTTTTGTAAAAAGAAAGAAACGTTTTGCATTTGTTGTAGATGTGTGTGCTTAGGTTCCTCATTTTGCGTTAAGTAATAGGGGTGAACTCATACTATTTCCTTGGCTTCAGGGAATAATATAAACAGTAATTCATAAATAAAGATAACTCACCACTTTTGGGAGTAAGCAGGCCACATTTAATTACAGTTTTACAGCACTAATGATGGGTACCTAATAGTTCTTATACATCTTGCATCATCGGTTTCCATGACCAATCAATCAATCAATTTATTTGTATAGCGCTCTATCACTCAAGGCATCATGGCACTCAAACAACTGATAATCAGGATAGATGTAAACAAAACCCAGGTGTCAAAGGGGGTATGTATCTTTGAGCTTTATCTAAAGAGAAATGTTTTAAGATGCTTTTTGAAGGTGACCTCACCCCCTAGCAGCCCTGTCAACCTGTTGGCCTACTGGCTGGCTAAGCTGCTCTAGTGATACTTGTATAAAATCCAATGTCCAGCTGGACAGTCCAAATGTCCAGGCCTGGAATATCCACCCAATGGGCAACCCGAATGGCCACCCCCGGTGCCCCCGCCTGTTTGGCCTATTGGACGAGAGTGGACCCCTCACCCACAACCCAGGTAGAAAATGCATGGCTCCTGTTCATTCAACATTTTGGTCATGGTCTGAACATTTCATATGATCTATTGTGTAGGCCCCTGTCCACTACGCCCATCCATAAAATGCAACATAAAATACATATCATTTCCACAACAACCGCTAGTATGGTAAAGAGGGTCAGGTGGGCGGGCTAATTTTTTGTGACTGCTCATTATCAGGAAAGGCTTGGTAGGGTGAACGTGGCGGGAAAGCAAGAAAAGGATTCCCAGGGGTGGACCCACCTACATGCCTGGTCCCCCAAACCCCACCGGATGCAGGTAAAGAATGGACCAGAAGCCCCTGTTGCCACACCTCCAACCCTCTCTTCACCCTGAAAGTCCCACTAAATGAATGAGCCGCCGCCATGGCCCACGAAGGAGCCCCCAATGGTGCTGCTCCTGTATGGCCATGGCGGTGCCTTCAGTTTATGACGTTGGTGATTACAGGGTACGTTTGGCTACGCTGCCCACTAACGTCATTGAAATAGGTGGAGCTAATTTTGAATGTTAGCGTTATGGGTGGGCTAACGAAATCAGTGCTGCAAGGGCTTTTGAAGTTATGGTGATAGAATCGTATTGAGTCTATCTAGTTTATTGAGAATTGTAAAGGAGGTGGAGTCTATGCGATTATTTTTCTAGTGCTATTTTTTAACTGTGAAAGGTGGTTTCTAAAGGAAACTTTTTTTAGTTGTTTTTTGATTTTCTTTTTTTTTTGTAGGAGAGGTTAGAAAGTAAGCTGGGGAGGAAAACTTGCCTCTTAGTTGGTATTCTACTTTATGCCATTCTAGTGCTGCTCCCATCATTGCATTTATATTCCGATAATCACGACAAGTCAACTTTTCTTTCTATGTCTCGTTCTATTCCTACTCATTGGTCTCCACACAGGCCTGTTTGTTTTCCCCCTGCTCGTAATATTTCCAATCTTCTCTATCAACCCTTGGATTCTGGGGACTACTCCATTAATGTCGCACTCTGGATTGCTCTGTCAACTAACAAGAAAACCCATTGCATTCTTGATATGTTTCTCCATCTTAACCTCCATTTTCAATGCATTACTAAGACTTGGCTCTCATCTGTTAATTCTCCTATTCCTGCTTCTCTATTCACTTTTGTTACTGTGCTTACCCATACTCCTCGTTCTCTGGGTTGTGGAGGGGGTACAGGGATTCTTTACCGACCCTCCTCCATGATTCATTCCAATTCTCTCTTGCTGCAAACTTTCGCTTCTTTTGAATACTCTCTTTCTACTTTTCCTGTCTTGTGACCTTTCTTCTGATCTATCATCCTCCTGGTCATCTTTCCACTTTCTGTGACAACATTGATGCTTTACTTAGTGGTGTTTTACTTTGTTCTAATCTCTTCTTGTTATTGGGTGACTTCAATCTGCAACTTTCTTCTAGTCATGCTTCCTCTCCATTTCTTGCCATTACTGGCTCCTATTGTCTCTCCCCACTTTCTACTCTTCCTTCTCAGACTTCGGGATCCTCCTTAGATCTTACCATCACCTCGTCAGTGTCTACCTCGGAGGTCTCGTTCTGCCCTATTTACTCCTCTGGTCATCACTTGCTTCTATTTTCTATTTATCCCCTGTCTGTGACACTTATTTAACCTCCCCTGGTTTTACTCCTTTTTTTTCTGTCACAATCTTTGTACCTTCAACACCCCTCTCTTTGGATCTTCTTGTATTTCTACTCTCCCATCTCACTCGGCCTTTACAGCTCTCCCGATGGATGACGCTGCTTCTGTTTTTTCTACTTCTTTTTCTACTTCTCTTGATACTCTCTATCCTCTTTGAAATGTTTCTCTCTCTTGTAAACCTTCTCAGCCTTGGCTCTCTCCATATCTTCGCTCCATGCCCAGAGCTCTCTGTCGCCTGGAGTGTCGCTGGCATAAATCTCGATCTGTGCCTGGTGGTGTGTCCTTCTCTTCCTACCACACTTTATATGACGAGGCACTTCTTTCTTCTAAATGTCTTTATTGCTCTGATCTCTTGCACTCTCAATACTCCCACCCTCATTGTCTTTTCCCCCCTGCCTGATCACTCCCTTCTTTCCACACTTACTGCATCTGACTTATCAAATGTTTTACTTCTAAAGTGAACTCTCTGTGTTCTGCTATTCCTCTTGCTCCCTATCCTGCCCTGTTTCTCTTCTCCCCTCCCCACCCGCTGCAGTTCTTTTCTCTTTTTCACCTATCTCTAATTCTGACACTTCCTTACTCATCTCTCGGGCACATCCCACTGTGTCTCTTAAAGGCCCTGTTCCATCTGCTCTCATTTCTAAAATCTATCCTTCTCTCAATTCTTACATTACTAGTCTTCTTAACATTTCTCACACTACTTCTACTTTTCCTCTTCTATTTAAACATGCCATTATTCTTTTTGTTCTGAAAAAACCCTTCTTTGGATTCTGCCAGTCTATTCTCAGGTTTCTTCCTTTGTCACTCTTAATTCTATTCTACCTCGCTTTCAATCTGGTTTCCGAGCTCTTCACAGCGAAACTGCTCTTTTATCTGTCTGTGACTCTCTCCTTTCTGCCTTCTATGCAAAACACTGTTCTATTCTTATACATTTGGACCTATCCGCTGCTTTTGTGTGGATCACTCATTACTCCTCCTTTCTCTTTCTTCCTTTGGTTTTTCTGGCTCTGTAATTACATGGTTTCACTCCTAACTTGCTAATTGTACCTACCCAGTAACCTGGGCTGGTGTTAATTTGGATTCCTTTCCTCTGCTACACGGTGTCCCACAAAGGTCTGTCCTTGGTTAATTTCTCTTTGTATACTTCTCCTTTAGCTAAGATTATCTCTTCCTTTGGGTCGTCTCATCACATTTATGTTGATGACACCCAACTTTTTCTAACCTTCTCTTCCTTTACATCTAATATTCACTCAAATCTTTCAGCCTGTCTTTCCGCAATCAGAACCGTGATGTCGGATTTTTTCGTTCTTAATCCATCTAAAACTGACATTCTCTTTTTTTCCCGGCAATACTATCCCCCCTCCTGTTTCCCCTCCATTTGTTCTTTTTAGCCCATCGAATCTGCCCTTTTCCCTGACTGCCCGCAACCTTGGTCTTCATCTTGATACTAATCTTTCCTTTGCTCATCATGTCTCAATTACAGCTTGTTCCTGCCGCTTTCATCTTTTTAACCTCCGGAAAGTTAGACCTCTCCTTACCTTCACTGCTACAAAGCTTCTAATTTCTTCCTTAATTGTCTCTCGATTATTTTACTGTTCTGTTCTGCTTTTTGGTCTTCCTGTCTCCCATCTAGCTCCCCTTAAATCTATTTTCAATTCCTCAATTTGTCTCTTGTATTCCCTACCTATTTGTGACTCCATTTCCCCTTCCTTGGCTTCTCTCCGTTGGCTACCTTTTCACTCTCAGCTTCAATTCAATTTTCTCTGTATCATCTTTAAATCTCTTTATGGACTTGCTCCTATTTATCTTGCCTCTCTCATTTCCTTCTATGTCCCCTCTTGCACTCTTCGTTCCCAAACCCACTTTCTCTCAACTGTTCCTCGTCCCCCTTGTGCTTCCTCTTGTTTCTGTACTTTTTCTCTTCTGGCTCCACTTTACTGGAATTCTCTTCCTCTCTCCCTCCGGTCTATTCAATCTTACCCCACCTTCCGTTCTGCCTTAAAGACTTTCTTACATCTACCTTAATTGTATTGTAAGCTTTACTGTAAACTATATTGTTTTATTGTAACCATTTGCTCATTTTTTATTGTACTGTATAATTGGTTTCGTACAGCGTCTTGACGTAAGGCACTATATAAATAATTAATAAATATAAAGTAGGCTGTTTGGTTACAGTGCCGGTTGAGGAAGATGAAGTTGAGGAAGACAGTTTACTAATTGCCGAGAAATGAACAGTCTTTCTGAGAGCATTGCAGTGGTTGGATTGGGTGTGGCAGCGCATGGAGGTGGTCCCATAGGAGTACTGTCCAGGTAGTCTGCAACTGAGTACAACGTTGCACTCAGTGCATTTCACTGTGGTAGCTTTAGCCTTTGGTACATTCCCAACTGTGGTAAAGAACTGCCACACCCATGGTTCCCTCTTGGTGGTAGAGGTAGGCACTTCCTCTAGCTCATCTTCATGGTCCTCTTCACTGTCTTTGGAACTACTGCGCCTTTTTTGTTGTGTAGGTCCTTCAGCTGGTGGTGATGGCTCTTGGGAAGGAGAAATGGCAATAGCTGATGTCATTTTTCAGATAAATAGCAGTTTGGCTAATATTCTTCGAAGTATGTGCTCTGTACTAGATTGTTAATGGATAATGAGTAACAATAGGTGTATGAGCTGTGTAAGGGAAACATTTTGTTTGAGATTGAAAGTTCCTAGATCAGTAGAAAATGCAGTTAGAAACTGTCTGAAAAGCTTGGATCCGATCGCGAAGTGTGGACACATTCGCGAACACGTCATTATGCCATGCGTGAGCGCATAGTCATGTGACACTGTCTGGAAGGTCTGCAATGACGTCAGACGTTCGTGAATGTCGACAGATGCAAAAACAGTGGAAAAAGTTGCAAAAATTGTATATAAGTATTAAAACTTATGCTAGCAGGTGGGAAATTGCAGAATTTTAAGGTGAAACTTTGTAAATTGGAGACAAATGTTGCTATATTGGGGGAAGTATGATATTAGTAAGTTGTAGGAAATTAGCATGCACTGGTAAAATCCCATGAAATTCACTGAAAAATCTTGGTTAAAGGAACGTTGTGGCTAAGTTGCACTAAAATAACCTATGAAATTCAACGAAAAAACTTTGTTAAATGGACATTGTGGTTATAAGTAAAACCGAAAAACCCTTGAAAATCACCAGTTATGGTAAGCTAAGCAACCATAACTCGCGCCACCACCATGCACTGCTAAGACTAACACAGAGGACATCAAAGATGACACACAGTCCTTGGACGGCCCCACTGAAGGGACCCACCCATTACTGTTCCTCATTCTCTATCTAGCTGTCCAGGAGTGGGCACCTGTTGGTTTTCTGTGCAGAAAATGTATTGGAGACCAGAATTGCATCTGTTTTGGCAACTTCAGCTCCCCCACCACCACCACCATCTTGAGTGCCTGGAGAGGGGAGTAGGCGTGGAGATACAGAGGAGGATCAAGAGGAGGATTAAGATGAGATACAGGAAGTCTCTCTCTCTCTCCAGCTCCCATCGTGAGTCCTGGGTGTGGCAGCTATTTACCACCGTAGGGGGTGTACCAAAGGCTCAGGGCAGACAAGATTCGATGCACTGAGTGCACGGTTGTACTCAGGCGTGGAAAACCAGGTCTGTACTCGGACGGGACCACCTCCATGCAGCACCACCTCAAGTCAAATCACAAGGGAGCAGTGAGAAAGGTGGTACCTTTCGAAGAGAGGAGTTTCCTGACACCCTCTACCTCATCTTCATCACCTGCTCCTGTCACCACAAGGGGTACCCCTGTGGGGCAGAGGATCACAGCGGAAGCCTCGCAGGCCATAGATAACAATGTCGACTCTTACCTTTCGAGGGTCACAGTACTGTGTAAGTACTGCGACACACCGCTCTTTAGGGGGGAGCAGTTTACGAATGCTTATGAGGCCCTGCTCAAGGAGCATGAGAAACACTGCCCCCTACCTGATTAAGGCCCACCCAACATCTTCCTCTCTCCACCTGCCTCTTCGTCCCTGTGGTTGATGCCCCTTCCCTCCATTCCCTCCACTCCAAAAATGGTCCCTTTAGGAGCCACCTTTTACAGTTGAAAATAGAACTAACAAAAAAAGGTTACAGGCCCCTATGCAGCGTGTGGAGTCCGTGGACAGCACGGTAGTCTGCGGACATCGGAAAAATGTGTGTGGTGGTGGCATAAAAACATTTAACCTTTTTTGTATTTTTAGCTTTTATAATTTTTTTATTTTTAAAGTAAGCTAAAGAACATTGTAGTAAACTTAACTATTTCTTTAAACTTGCAAAAAAGTAGGCATTTTTTTCCCGGTGTTTCCATTTCTTTTTTTTGCACCTAGTGAAAAATGCTTTGTATATTTACAAAGAATGCTTCAAAGCATTCTGAATTATTTGCAGAAAAATCTGTTTACCCGCATCAGTAAGATGTACTCCATCTCTGCAGAAAATGTTGGCAATATCATATTTTATATTTTCATTATGGAAAGACGTCATGCCAACATCTCCCAAAAATGCCCACACAACCTTATTGACATTGCGCCTCGCTTTCTCCATTTGTGAACCAAATGAACACGAGCGCATCCAGATCTGTTCCTGGGCAATGCGAGAAAAAAATATTCTTGAATTGGGGAACATTTCCTTCAACTTTCCGAATGTCTCCTTCATTGCAAACTGCAATGAAATTCCAGTCACATACCCTAAACTGTTCCCTCCACAATGAACAATGATAATGTGCAGATGTTTTAGTGTGACCATATTTACACATAATGAGAGCAAGTCCACCCACTTCATGGCACACACTCCATACCATTCTACATGAAAATCATCAAATCCATGATTTTCAGACACTCCACAGTGCTCAACATACACCTTCAGCCAATGGATCCACAAGTCCCCCAACATCTATACACTCTGCCTCCTGAAAGACATAGTCATAGCCATCTGCAGTCCTCTCAGCAAACAAAGCTTCTGCCACTCTCCTCTTGTATACCACACCCAGGAAACCTGATTGGCTAATCCCCTGGGCTACACAGTCCCATTTCCATGCCAGGTATCCTCAAAAGACCCGGATGTGGCACGTGCCGTCCGCGGACTACCGCGCTGTCCGCAGACAGAACACCTAATTTAAGCGGGTAGGGAGGTTTACACTTAATTTAAATAATTAATTGTACAATGGTGGCTCTTAAAAGAACCTTTTTGTTGGGTTTTTTCAGTTTTGATTTTATGGAGCTTTTTAGGTTTTTATTTCCTACAACTACTTAGAAATCTTTTCACATGCACTCTCCATAATTTTTACATACACTTTCTGCGTGCAGTTTGAAAGTTTAGGAGAAACATCTGATTTCCAAAATCAGTGAAAGTCATGCCATCACTCTAATAATTGTGAGCACCATCCACCATAATGTTCTCATTGTCAAAAGATGCCATGCCAACACCATTCAAAAATGTACATACAACTTTATTTACAAGGTGTCTTCCTGTTTCTTGTTGGGGACAAAACACATTGGTGCATCTCCATACTGCCCTAGGATGTATTTGTGAAAAGATAATCTTCCCACGTGGAAATAGTTCCATTAATCCTGTCAGCATATCTCTCAATGCAATCTGCAAATATATTGCACTAATGTAGCCCAAACTAATTCCTCCACACTGTACCACAATCAAATTTGGACATTGAAAATGATACATACTTTTGCAAAATGCTAATAAACTCACCCAGGTTTGGCCAGGCACACTGTACCAACAAACCTCCACTCCCTTCAATCCAATGTTACCAAACATGCCAGACAATTCTGTGTGCCTTTTCAAATTAAGTATCCAAGAATCTCCCACCATCCAAACAGTAAGCCTTCTCATAGCAATAGCCACATCCATCTTCCCTACACACAGCAATTCAAAGAACTGCAACCCTCTCTTCCTATAAACCACATCCAGAACACCGCATTGGCTAATCCCCACAGTCCCCTTTCCAGGCCAGGCATTCTTAAAAGACCCAGATGTGGCACACCCTGTTCGCAAACTACCGTGCTGTACGCGGATCCTGTGATACAGAGCAGTCCTTCTTCCCTTTCCACTTTAATCTTTGTAGCACACCCTCATTGGCTGCTTTCAAGCAGTCACACACTCATTTTCTTTTATTGTTCTTGGTGTATTTTAAAAAAAACTTTACAAATTAACAAGTTACAATAAAATTTGATGGATCAACAGTAAAATGCATATACAAAATAGACTAAATACTTTCAAACTCTCAAATTGTTGCAATCGATACATATTAACATTAAAAAAATGCATCATAAAATGAAATTAGATAAGATTTAGTTCATGTCAACAGCTCCTACTAAATAAACGTATATTTGTAAGCCATTTAAAATAATGAATAGAAAACCCTCCTAGCATTGTAATACATTTGATAAAGATAATGAAATACATTTTGCACATCAAACAATAATTTTGTACTAATCCATAGCATTATGCAGTCAAGAGCACCTCAGATAGTTTTAGTTCAATAATTGAGAGTAACTCAATCAGTTTCAAGGTCATGTGGAGACTATAACCCTTCATGCATCGTTTCCACAATGTTTCCAAGACAATGTAAGATTTATTGATAGGGTTCAAATCAAAAATACGATCACGCAATTCCTTAAACGATTCACAATAAATCACCAAGTGTTTTAAGGTTTCTTTCTCTTCATTTGTAACACAAAAACGGCATAGGCCTGAGCCTATAGTTCCTTGGCAGCAATACCAGAATTTAGTTATTGCGTAGGTTGGAAATTGATTTAACCTAAAGTGAAGATATGTTTTACTTGGAGAAGGAAATTGCACCAAGTATTTTGGGGGATCACCCCATTTTCTACAAAACAAATTATATTTGTCGAAGGAAGAATATGTCCCAATCTTGTCTGACATAAGACACCAATAATACCTTTCATATGTATTCTTTTGACTTGGCAAGTACATACACATTGTTTCTGGAGTTTCACTGATCTCATTGAGAATTAACTTAAGTTTACACGTGAGTTTATTAAGAGAGGAGATATTGGACTCGCCGAGAATTTTATTGAGCTTCACATAAAAAGTATCTTTTGGGGGATCAACCATTTTAAGATAATTTTTAAGGCTTCTCCAATTTCTCTTCATAGAAAGAGGAAGTAAGTTAATTTCATGGCAGATCAATGTGTTCGGGGGGGAAAGTGCTAATTCCCAAACGGTTTTCCATAGTTTTCCCTGTAAAGCATCGAGAATAGCATTGATCTCAAATGTACAGATGTCCAGGCAGTATAACAAGATAGGTTCCACTTTGAGCAGGTAGAACTGGATAAGGGGCAGTAAGGAAAACATACAGTATTTATGGAATATCATTTTCATCTGTGAAGTCAGACTTTTTAATTTGTGTTCCAGATTATTTTTCCACATAGTTAAGGAATAAGTATCAGTAAGAGGGTAACCTAGGTATCGTATCAGGGGGGCATAATTGGTAGTAATCCCATTGAGTGACCAAAGATAGCGGAAAGGTTTCAGTTTGCCATTTGAGAATGTCAAAATATATGATTTTGCAGGATTGACTGTAAGGTTGTGATCTGTTGCAAAATGTGCAAACAGGTGCAATTTGTCTTGCAGGCCGTAGGGGGTTCTACCAAAAAACAGAAGGTCATCGGCAAAACCTTACCAGTCCAGTTTAATGGACCCAAGTTTGGCTGGAAAAGTAACTGCATTTGTCCATATATTGTCGATTACTTAAAGATAAACATTGAAAAGGACTACCGCCATATTGCACCCCTGTTTTACGCCTATGTCAGTAAGAATGGAATTACTGAGTGCCCCCTCACTATTCACCCGAATTCGGTAGTTGGTTTTTTGGTGTTGCAGGGCTGTAAGAGAAACCAACATTTTGCTCCAGAGTATTTCGCGAATCACACTATCAAAAGCCGCTGTTAGGTCTAAACTAGCCATATAAACGGGGCACATTTTAGAGTGATGAGTATGGGCCCGTAGATGAGCTAAAATGGTTGCATTTAACGGGCAATGAATGAGTTTTCGAAAAGCCCACCTGACAAGATGATAGCAGGGCATGTTGGTCAATGTACAGTTGCAAACAGTGAAGCAAAAGTAAAGAAAAAATCTTAGGCGTCTGAGAGTGCAATAGGGCGGTAGTTGCCGGGGGAATCCGGAGGTCCTTTTTTATAGATTGGAATAATATGGGCAGATTGCCAGGAGGGAGGGACAATACCAGTATGGAGAATTGCATTAAAACGTAATTTTAGAATATGGGCCCATAGCAGGGGATCTGTTTTGTATATGCATGGTGGCAAGCCATCTGGGCCTGGGGCCTTAGAGTTTTTTAGTTTATGTATGGCTTCCATAATATCAGTAATGGACCATATTGATTGCATACCCGGATCTAACTTGGGCACATCGCCTCTAAGCGATGCATATCGTTCCGGCAATTGATATTTTTTCTTGATATAGTTTCCCCAGACCTCCACCGAAATGACCGATTCTGTTGCAGAAAAGACAGTTGTTAAGGTGCGCAGTATTGACCACACATGTCTATTATCATGTCTTAATAGATGATATACCATGTTTTGATTGTCTACTAGGAACAGTTCTCTTCTCATCCATACGATTTTATTTTTATAAGACTGTTTAATATACCTTATTTGTTCTTTTAGATCAACAGAAAGGACGTTATTTTTCAATAGACGTCTAATGAGGAAATGTTTTTCTTTTTTTAAGATGGCAAGTTTCAAATTGTAGGAATTAGCATGTTTGTGCTTTAAGGGGGCATGCCTCTTTTTTTGTGATGCCAACTTAAGTAGATGAAATCGTATACGGCTAACATTTCTGGCTTCAATTTCCGTCATAGATGGCCCACCTGGTTCAAAAGTGGTAATAATTTCACAATCTGATGCTATCTGATTTAAGACCTTGCGGCAGAGAGTAGGGTTCCATCTCGCTGACAACGCCTGTCGATCGGGTTCAACAACGTTAAAGCAATGGCTTCAGAAAAATGTGCAAAAGGAAGATGTAATACTATGATAATCAACATATGATCACCAAGATTCGGGTTAATGATATTAACGGGAGTAGAATACCGATAAAGCCCCGACGAAATAAAGAAAAATTCAATCATAGAGCTCTTGTCGCCCCTAGACCAAGCATAATTATATGGCTCTAAGATAGTTGGAAGTAGTTGAATATCCCATTCTAAAAAGAACTTAGTCCATTTTTGCCCATTTTTCCTTGACAATTCTGAGTGCTGTTTCCTCAAATCATCCGATTGAGACCCAACGTCATCACAGAAATCATTGAAGTCACCACCAGCAATTATTCTTACGATTGGATTTGGAATCAAGGCTATCTCTAGTAAAAGGTTCAATTCATCCAAGACAACAGATAGCACAGTCATACATTTGTTCCAGTAAATACAGATCAATAAAATGACATTTGACGGATTCACATGAGTTGTTAGTTGAATAGCCAATAATGCATCAGAGCTTTTAACAAGTTTGGAGGAACAATGACATGCTGCGTTAATCAATATGGCTAATCCCCTTGATGGTCTTCCTAGAGAATCCCGTGAAGCCTCATGGGTCTATGCCATGTAACCCTCAGCAGTAAAAGTTATCTGAGACATTGTTTCCTGTAAAAAAAATAACATCAGGAATATTTTGTTTGTTATTCCTGAGCCAAGATTAAAAAATGTTAAGGCCACAGGAATTCCAGGACATGATTTTAAGTTCAGCGGGGCTAAGAGTCTCCTGTCACTCTCGACAGAGGATCTGTTTGTTCTGTTTCGGATTCCATCCATGTTAACCCTTTAAGAGCAGACACAAAGGGCATTAGCTGTTTCATAGAACTAGTATCTATTTTTGCAACAACATTTTGGGTGGAATTAGATGGTGGCATCTCCACTTGGGGCGGGGGAGTTTCCATATAACTAGTTGGTTCCTCAATTGACTAAAACAGTGAAGGAAAAAGGCCAATTGATTTAAGATCTTCACGTTGCTCCCAAATTAATTTCATAATGAAAGAGGAATTGAGTTTACAAATCATTCTGCTGTTATTAATGGAGGCTAGTTTAACCCATTCAATGTCATTGGATCTTATTATACATAGAGATGGAATATCCTGTAAGATGGTTAAGAAGAAGCTTCTATTCAAACGAGCTTTGCCATGCCGAGTTGGGTCACTTTCCCATCCCATCAAGGGAGCAGATTTGAGCTCATTTATCATATGGGGATAAGTATGGGATGGTGACTCAAAGTCATGGACATCATTACTCACTGCCTGGCAGGGTGTCGGAGCATTTCCATTTGCAACTTCCTGTGGAAACTGCCCTTCATGCTTTTGCTCGCCTTTTTGGCCACCTCCATAATTGGGTTTGAGAATGCGATCAGCAGGCTGAGAATGCAGTTCACTTTCATTCATATTTCTAGTTCTAACTGGAATCTTTGCATGCTGCGCATTGCTTGACCCAATAATTACTTTCTCTGTTTTCTTGATTCCCAACAAATGGTAGAAGTTTGACAAAGCTGATTGTTTGTGGGCAATCACTACGATCGCCAGGGCAGAGACAGGTGTCTCAGAAAACTTTTCATTTGTTACTGGAATAGCTTTTTTGTTTAGTTTGGGGCTACCTTTTCTGTCTGCTTGTCCCATAAACTTTGGATTATCTCCAGCCACCCCCTCGGGCGTGATGAATCCTTAGAAGCATTTGGTGGGGCATTCACTGTTTGGGCCTGATGGTTTGGCTCAGAAAGATTGAGAATTGCTTTTGACTGTTCATTTAGTTGGTTTAAGTCAATAATAATATCACCACCAGATAAGTTACATATGTCTTTCATATGTGTGTTGTGTCTATCCATATTATCTGATGGCTGATTTTTTAATTTTTTTTCAGCTTTTCCCTTCATTCTTTTGTCAAATGCCTTTTGCTTTTCTGTTCTAGCTAGGGTTCTTTTTTGTTTTCTGATTAAAACTATATTGGGAACCTCTACAGGGCAGTGGGCCTCATCCATTGTCTCAGAGGCTCCCCTCGACTCATTTGTCCCCCCAACCAGATCAATGAGATCAGTAAGGACAGAGGGACTATCAGAAGTCACATTTTCAGGGGTAGCCTGTGGTGCCAAGAGATCCACAACATTAGAACTTGGTTGGATCTCATGATTCTTGGCCATTTCCTTTACTGTAGATATCAGTTCTGAAATCTTTGTAACATTCAAGGTAACCAATTGCAGAAGGGATACCTTCAAGCTCAATTCTGGCCGAGGTTTTTGATTTGAGCTTGCAGTTACTACCTCCGCCAAAGATTTAGTTTGGGTGGCCGTGGAATTGGTCTCTGCCCTGGTATCGTGATGTTGCAACAGTGCAGAAATCGCATCGCATGTAAAGAGCAAACCCTCAATTTTGCATAGTTTGGCAATCATCTCAGACATTTGAAGTTGTAGGAATTTTACTTCTCCGTGTGTCTGCTCATGACCCTTATCTAGCAGATTGAGAATCCTTGTAATTACAGGAAAAGCCTCAGGACTGTATTGATTTTCAGAGTTTGGAGCCATGTTTGGGCCCAATTCGAGATTTCTGGAGTCTTGTTAGGAGATTGAGGGTTCATAGTACATTCTGAGCTATTTGGGCCTTGAATATGCTCTCTGTCAGACATTTCAGAAATAGGAGAACTGTTGATTTGCATTTGAACAGCAGCCAAAGATACAATTCTTGGTGTAAAGATACTCCCAATTTATCTGTAGTTGGGCAAGTTATTAAAGAGAAAGATATTTTCGACACCATATTTCCTTTGGGTGACAGGGGTGGAGGGCTTGTGCGAGAATCTAATTCGCTTCCCTAATTCAGATTCAATTGCTGGAGCTAGCATTAAAAAGTCGGCAAGTTGAGTGTTGAAACATTCCACACCCATTTTTTTCCTTATTTCATCTCTATCAAGACTATCGCCCAGCTTCTCACATTCGTGTACCCATCCTCTTGGAGAGATTTTCAGGGTAATTCATAGAATTTAGCGCACAAGTGGCGCACGCAACTGGCGCACAGTGTGCGCGTGCGAATCTCTGCGCCAGCCGCGTGCGCTAAAATCCATTTCCGCGCACAGCGTATTCATGGATTTTAGCTACCAAAACCAGCCGTGGTACACAGTGCCGCAGCGACCCTGCAGCAGCGCCAGTTACGCCCCCAAGAACGCCCCTCGCGCAAGGAAAAGCCATTAAAATCTTCAATCCAGCGCAAAGGGCTGCGCTAACCCTGTACCAGTATACAGGGCCACCACACAGCACACGGCAAGCGGGGAACGTGTTTACTGGGGTTCGCGGGAAGTTTCACACACGATCGGAGCGTGGTACGTGTATTTCGGGTGTGGGCGGGAAGTTTCACATGCGATCGGAGTGGAGTACGTGTAATTCGGGGGTGCGCGGGAAGTTTCACACGCGATTGGCCCTGTGCGAGTGGAGTACGTGTATTCCTGGGGTGCGCGGGAGTTTTCACACGCGATCGGAGCAGGGTACGTGTAATTTGTGGGTGCAAGGGAAGTTTCACATGCGATTGGCCCTGTGCGAGTGGGGTACGTGTATTCCTGGGGTGCGCGGGAGGTTTCACACGCGATCAGAGCGGGGTACGTGTAAATCAGGGGTGCGCAGGAAGTTTCACAGGCGATTGGCCCTGTGCGAGTGGGGTACGTGTATTCCTGGGGTGCGCAGGAGGTTTCACACGCGATCGGAGTGGAGTACGTGTAATTCGGGGGTGCGCAGGAAGTTTCACACGCGATAGGTCCTGTGCAAGTGGGGTGCGTGTATTCCTGGGGTGCGCGGGAGGTTTCACACGCGATCGGAGCGGGGTACGTGTAATTCGTGGGTGCACGGGAATTTTCATACGCGATTGGCCCTGTGCGAGTGGGGTACGTGTATTCCTGGGGTGCGCGGGAGGTTTCACACGCGATCGGAGCGGGGTACGTGTAAATCGGGATTGCGCAGGAAGTTTCACACGCGATTGGCCCTGTGCGAGTGGAGTACGTGTATTCCTGGGGTGTGCAGGAGGTTTCAGACGCGATCGGAGCAGGGTACGTGTAATTTGTGGGTGCACGGGAAGTTTCACACGGGATTGGCCCTGTGCGAGTGGGGTACGTGTATTCCTGGGGTGTGCGGGAGGTTTCACACGCGATCGGAGCGGGGTACGTGTAATTCGTGGGTGCATGGGAAGTTTCACACGCGATTGGCCCTGTGCGAGTGGGGTACGTGTATTCCTGGGGTGCGCAGGAGGTTTCACACACGATCGGAGCGGGGTACGTGTAAATTGAGGGTGCGCGGGAAGTTTCACACGTGATTGGCCCTGTGCGAGTGGGGTGCGTATATTCCTGGGGTGCGCGGGAGGTTTCACACACGATTTTGCTGTCAGAGCGGGGTACGTGATTTTCAGGGGTACGCGGGGAGTCCTACACGTGAATTGGCAGTGTGGGTCCTTCCAGGTGTTCCCTTTACACCCTCCACGGCCCCTGCAGGCAGCCCACACCACAGGGGACTACCCTGCACCCCGGTCATGTCCCGCAGGCAGCCCATCCACTATGGGCATGCCCCCCAGCCAAGCCACATGTCAACTTGCACGACTGATCACCAAACCATGTCCCCCAGCACCCCCACCCCCCAGCAGTCAAGGGCACCTGCCAGCAGGCCCCCACTCATGTCCCACAAATGTCCCCCAGCACCCCCACACCCGAGCAGTCAGGTGCACCTGCCAGCAGGCCCCCACTCATGTCCCCCAGCATCCCCACCCCCAGCAGTCAGGGGCACCTGCCAGCAGGCCCCCACTCATGTCCCCCAGCACCCCCACCCCCCAGCAGTCAGGGGCACCTGCCAGCAGGCCCCTACTCATGTCCCCCAGCACCCCCAACCCCCAGCAGTCAGGGGCACCTGCCAGCAGGCCCCCACTCATGTCCCACTCATGTCCCCCAGCAACCCCACCCCCCAGCAGTCAGGGGCACCTGCCAGCAGGCCCCCACTCATGTCCCACTCATGTCCCCTAGCACCCCCACCCCCCAGCAGTCAGGGGCACCTGCCAGCAGGCCCCTACTCATGTCCCCCAGCACTCCCACCCCCCAGCAGTCAGGGGCACCTGCCAGCAGGCCCCTACTCATGACCCCCAGTACCCCCACCCCCCCAGCAGTCAGGGGCACCTGCCAGCAGGCCCCCACTCATGCTCCACAGCACCCCCACCCCCAGCAGTCAGGGGCACTAATTCAGATTCAATTGCTGGAGCTAGCATTAAAAAGTCGGCAAGTTGAGTGTTGAAACATTCCACACCCATTTTTTTCCTTATTTCATCTCTATCAAGACTATCGCCCAGCTTCTCACATTCGTGTACCCATCCTCTTGGAGAGATTTTCAGGGTAATTCATAGAATTTAGCGCACAAGTGGGGCACGCAGCTGGCGCACAGTGTGCGCGTGCGAATCTCTGCGCCAGCCGCGTGCGCTTAAATCCATTTCCGCGCACAGCGTATTCATGGATTTTAGCTACCAAAACCAGCCGTGGTGCACAGTGGCGCAGCGACCCTGCAGCAGCGCCAGTTACGCCCCGAAGAACGCCCCTCGCGCAAGGAAAAGCCATCAAAATCCCCAATCCAGCGCAAAGGGCTGCGCTAACCCTGTACCAGTATACAGGGCCGCCACACAGCACACGGCAAGCGGGGAACATGTATTACTGGGGTTCGTGGGAAGTTTCACACGCGATCGGAGCGTGGTACGTGTATTTCGGGTGTGGGCGGGAAGTTTCACACGCGATCGGAGTGGAGTACGTGTAATTCGGGGGTGCGCGGGAAGTTTCACACGCGATAGGCCCTGTGCAAGTGGGGTGCGTGTATTCCTGGGGTGCGCGGGAGGTTTCACACGCGATCGGAGCGGGGTACGTGTAATTCGTGGGTGCATGGGAAGTTTCACACGCGATTGGCCCTGTGCGAGTGGGGTACGTGTATTCCTGGGGTGCACGGGAGGTTTCACACACGATCGGAGCGGGGTACGTGTAAATTGGGGGTGCGCGGGAAGTTTCACACGTGATTGGCCCTGTGCGAGTGGGGTGCGTATATTCCTGGGGTGCGCGGGAGGTTTCACACACGATTTTGCTGTCAGAGCGGGGTACGTGATTTTCCGGGGTGCGCGGTGAGTCCTACACGTGAATTGGCAGTGTGGGTCCTCCCAGGTGTTCCCTCTACACCCTCCACGGCCCCTGCAGGCAGTCCACACCACAGGGGACTACCCTGCACCCCTGGTCATGTCCCGCAGGCAGCCCATCCACCATGGGCATGCCCCCCTGCCAAGCCACATGTCAACTTGCACTACTGATCACCAACTCATGTCCCCCAGCACCCCCATCCCCCAGCAGTTAAGGGCACCTGCCAGCAGGCCCCCACTCATGTCCCACAAATGTCCCCCAGCACCCCCACCCCCGATCAGTCAGGGGCACCTGCCAGCAGGCCCCTACTCATGTCCCCCAGCACCCCCACCCCCCAGCAGTCAGGGGCACCTGCCAGCAGGCCCCCACTCATGTCCCCAGCATCCCCACCCCCCAGCAGTCAGGGGCACCTGCCAGCAGGCCCCCACTCATGTCCCCCATCATCCCCACCCCCCAGCAGTCAGGGGCACCTGCCAGCAGGCCCCTACTCATGTCCCCCAGCACCCCCAACCCCCAGCAGTCAGGGGCACCTGCCAGCAGGCCCCGACTCATGTCCCACTCATGTCCCCCAGCACCCCCACCCCCCAGCAGTCAGGGGCACCTGCCAGCAGGCCCCCACTCATGTCCCACTCATGTCCCCTAGCACCCCCACCCCCCAGCAGTCAGGGGCACCTGCCAGCAGGCCCCTACTCATGTCCCCCAGCACCCCCACCACCCAGCAGTCATGGGCACCTGCCAGCAGGCCCCTACTCATGCCCCCCAGCACCCCCACCCCCAGCAGTCAGGGGCACCTGCCAGCAGGCCCCCACTCATGTCCCACTCATGTCCCCCAGCACCCCCACCACCCAGCAGTCAGGGGCACCTGCCAGCAGGCCCCCACTCATGTCCCACTCATGTCCCCCAGCACCCCCACCCCCCAGCAGTCAGGGAACCTGCCAGCAGGTCCCCACTCATGTCCCACACATGTCCCCCAGCACCCCCACCCCCCGCAGTCAGGGGCACCTGCCAGCAGGCCCCTACTCATGTCGCCCAGCACCCCCATCCCCCAGCAGTCAGGAGCACCTGCCAGCAGGCCCCCACTCATGTCCCCCAGCACCACCACCCCCCAGCAGTCAGGGGCACCGGCCAGAATCCCCCCTCTCATGTCCCACTCATGTCCCCCAGCACCCCCCCCCAGCAGTCAGGGGCACCTGCCGGCCAGCCCCCACTCATGTCCCACGCATGTCCCCCAGATCCCCCACCCCTCAGCAGTCAGGGGCATCTGCCAGCAGGCCCCCACTCATGTCCCACACATGTCCCCCAGCACCCCCACCCCCCAGCAGTCAGGAGCACCTGCCAGCAGGCCCCTACTCATGTCCCCCAGCACCCCGCCCCCCAGCAGTCAGGGGCACTTGCCAGCAGGCCCCCACTCATGTCCCACTCATGTCCCCCAGCAACGCCACCCCCCAGCAGTCAGGGGCACCTGCCAGCAGGTCCCCACTCATGTCCCACTCATGTCCCCCAGCACGCCCACCCCCCAGAAGTCAGGGGCACCTGCCAGCAGGCCCCCACACATGTCCCCCTGCCCCCACGTCATGACGATCCTCAATCATGAGCCTAAGGGCCAGCCACATCACACTTCATGCCACCCCAGCCCAAAGACCCAACCAAGTATTGCATCCACCCACATAGAAATGCCCATTACATGATACAACCCGAATGGCAAGTATGTAAATGAACACATGTCCGTCACACACACACAATGGGTGTAAGTGAATGTGAAAACCCACATCATAACATGCATGAAATCAATGAGAGAATACCACACATCGAAGTATGAAACAAAAATGTATTGAACCCAAAATGAATGCAATGAAAAGAAAACTAACAATAATGTGAAGAAGAAATAAAACGCAGCATGTCCAGAAAATAATCAAAAATATGAAATCAGAATTCAAAGAAATCCAAATGAAAATGTGTCCAAAGTCTCAGTCCAACAAGTGAAATCCATTGCTCCATGGTGAAATGAAACAAAAAAAATAATAAATCCACTGTTCAACTATATACACATCACCAATCCAGGGTCCATGAGCCCAACAAATGAAATGAAACCTACAAAAAAAGACTACCTAATAAAGAACTATATACAAAAACGTGGTGCATTGTCCAATCACCCCAAAATAAACAAAAACAGAAAGGAAACCTAACACTATCTAACTATATACAATGGCGGCGGGCAAGTCCTGCGGCTCACTCTGTGCTGTCCCGGCCAGGGCATCATCGAACTCCATGTCGATGTCCCGGAGGCGGGCCTCTGCCCTGGCCCTGAGGTCTTGCAGGGAGGCATTTATGGCCTGTTACAACTCCCTGCGAGTTGCCTCGAGGCACTCTGCCCGCCTCAACGCCCGACGCATGGAGAACTCCGCCCTGACCATGGTGAGCCACGCCTCTTCCGCCCGCCGCCGCTCCGCATCTATCCGCTGGCCCAACCGCTGCCACACGGAAGACACTCCCATTCCTGGGTCCTCCTGCCCTCTGGCCGATGCCTGCCCCTCCGATGTTGATGGCCCGAGCCATCATTGCTCCCACCTACAGCCTGCTCCTGCTGCTGCTGCTGTCCATGCGCCCTGTCCGATGGTGCCTGCAGATCCTCCATCAGCTGGTCTCCAGTTGTGGTGTCCACCCCTGCTGGACCGCTGACTCCCGACTGTTGCAGGGATGTGAGCTCCACCAAGCTGGCTGTGTTGGTCGGGCTAGGTCCACAGGGGGCCCTGGTGGAATCTGGGCCGGATGACGGCAGGGAGAACGACTGGCGCATAGTCTCCACAGAGGAGGAGAGGTCCACCAGAGTGCGCGACACATGTAGGAACCCACCGATCAGGGCTCCTCCCAGCAGCGCCACGTCGCGACGCTGCTGTTCGTGATGGCGTGCGTTCTCCACCCAGGACGAACGCATGTCATCAGGAATGTCACGCGTGCGCAAAGCGACACCAATCAGGACGGAGCCCATACGGTCATGGGACCCCTCGTCCGCAGGTAGTGGAGAGGCAGATGACATGGCACTCTCCCCTACCTGCGGACGGACCTGGGACGGGGCATCCCTGCTGGTGCATGGTGGTGCAGTCACAGGGTCAAGGACAGGGACATGCACAGGCCCCTTTGCGGTGACCTGTGTTGCCTCCTGACCCTGGCCCTGGACTGCACCACTAGCACCAGTGGTACTACCCCCACCAGGCCCCATGTGTGGCTCAGTAGCGGGCTCCTCCTCCTCTCTGGAGACCACCAACCTGGATGTCTCTGTACCGTCTTCCGCCATTGCAAGCCCCTGTGGGGGCTCACCCGGCCCTTCTGCCACAGCCGTAGTGGCAGACGCGGCACCAGCCCCCTTGCTCCCGGATGATGGCAAGTCCTGGGAAGGTGGCTGGGCCTTGCGTCGCCGCCCGTTGGAGGCATCCCCGCCGCTTGGCTCCACAGCGCCGTCTCCGCCCTCTTCTTCACTTGAGGCTGCGTAGAGGGAGACATAGAACACAAGCATCAGGGTACAGTACAACATTCCCCTAGACAGGAAGCAATAACACATGAGTTGCAGTGTCTAACGTCACTTCCATCCTGTCCCTCGACAACACATGGGTGAATGCACGCAACACACATGCATGAACAGGCACAGCGCCTGCAATCAACACCAGCATCCATGTACAAGGGCCTCTATTAACCAAAACCTTGCCTTCAAACTCACATGCATCATGGCTCACACTGATCCCATGCACACACATCACCGGAGGGTCATGCATCATGCCTTGCACACCACAGACACAGTGGATAGACACAGTGCATACAACGGTGACCGCACTGCATGAGTGAATGTACACATCATCACATACATGTGTCATGAATACATGGCGTACCTAAGACACACACACACTTCTCAGACACACACACATGTGCACTATACATGTACATGAGAGCAGCACCCATCCCTCACACCCCCACCATGTGCAAGAACAGACACTGGCATGCTTTCATGTGTGCATTTGCCATACAGCTACCCATGTTGCATTGTAACTCATGCACCAACCATGTGGTTCATACATTACTGGTCTCACATGCATGACCATGATGTCCCTGCACACACCCATCCATACATGGCCTATGTCACACATACAGGCAATTATCAGACTACCAGCACACTGCAACATGCCCTGTCTCACACACCAATGCTTGGCCACTTACCGCTCAACTCCAGACGGGTCTTCCTCTGCAGGATCTGTGCATGGAGCACTGGGCCTACGCGTTCCAGGACCCTCATCTGGATGTCAGTCATGCTGACCCGGCCCCCCTCCGCGAAGCGCCGGGCCTTGTAGAGGGTCCTGGACCTCATGTCCTCCCAGCGCTTCTTGACGTGCTTGATGTCGCGGGTTGCCACCCCCTCCGCGTTGATGGCAACCACAAAGTCGTCCCAGATCCTCTCCCGTCCTTCCTTGTTGGCGCGTGATGTTCTGCAGAGGGCATCAAAATGCCCCAGGAAATGCTCCACCAGGACACCAACTTCCTTCACACTGAAGCTGGTGGCCCTTTGCCTCTCTGGCTGGGGGTCGCCAGTGGTCTCAGATGGTGTTTTCCCCGACATGGCGACCCCCGAGGCAGGCGTGGGTGGGCAACTGGGTCCTGAGGCTGGGCTGTGGAGTGATGGTATCCCAGTCGGGAGTCTTCTGTTCCAGCAGGGGTGGACACAGCAACTGGAACCCTGGCTGACGTGGAGGCACCAAATAGCAGGGCACGTAGCCAGCAGGCAGGCAGGCAGCAGCAGATGGCAGGTGGGAGCGTGCTCGGGGCTCTGGGGGGCAGTAATTCGGCCTTCTGGGCAGGAGCATGGTCTTCCGTGTGTTGTTGCGTGGCCAGCTTGATACGGAGTGATTTGGCACGTGAAAATCTTGCACATCAGCGTGTAATTCGAGGAAAGGCCCTACGCGCCTAAGCACGTCAGCACACATACGCGGTTTCATTGGACCAAAGGCCCTTAGCGCGTAAGTGCTTCTGTGATGTGACTTGCGCGGGCGTTTCCCTCGTGACGTGGGCATAGTGTTTCAGCGCGTGTGAGAAAACTGCACGTCCGCGTGTGGATGCGTGTAACCCGAGGAAAGGGCCTACGCGCGTAAGTGAGGTGACGCGCGCGGGCATTTCCATCAACACGGGTGCATGTTCATCGTACACGTCCAAAAACTGCACGTCCAAGTGTCACCTCTTGTAATTGGAGGAAAGGGCCTTAGCGCGTACACGCGTAAGTGACGCTGTACGTGTGGGGCGATTTAAAAGGTACGTCTAGGATCCCATTCCCTTGTACGTGCTTTTCGTGGAGAGCGAGTGGGTGAATTCTGTACTTCTTGTCGGTTCACATGCGATTACTTCACAGCGTTTCAAGTTCGTACTCCCTGTTACCTCTGACAGCGTTCTTTATTTTTTTTGGGCCTGTTTCCTCAAACAGCGTTCACTTCTTCTTTTGTCCTGTCTCCTCAGACAGCGTACAGTTCTTCTTCTGGCGGGGGTGTTGCCTACGCGCACACGTGTGTTTATTTCGCGTTCTTTTTCCAGGCAGACGGTGAGTCGCACACGTATTTACCAACTGTACTTGCCCCGTGTGTCTCGTACCCCTTCAGAGGTCATTGTAGGCTGCGTGTATTACGCGTAAGCTTATTTTTGTGTTTCTGGGTGCCACAGCGTAGTGCGGGTTCATTTTTTCATGCACGTGGTCTACGAGGGGTTGCGTGCACGTTATTTTTTGATTTTGGGCTGCCTGTGCATTGCGTGACCCGTCATCTTCCCCCAGGGGTCACAGACAGCCTTGTTAGAGCACTAGGGTACGAATTCCATCTAGTACCCTACCCCTTTCACCCCCAATTGCCCAGGACAATAGTTTACTGCTACTCCCATACGCACAACAACATCAGTGCCATGGTTGGGAGGCGACCAAGCGGTAAGGGAGGCAAAGGTGGCCGGCCTTCAAAAGGTGGGCGTGGTGGGCGCGGTAGGGGACGTGGCCGGGATTTTCAGGGTGCCCCTAGACCCCCATGTGTGGAGGACCAATCAGGGACACCCATGCCCCCCCCATGGTTGAGGGAAACGTGGCTGACACCATCCCAGCTCAGCCCTTGTTGGACCAGCCCATTGTGGCACCTGTCCTGGCACAGGATGACTCCCAGTCTGACTTCCAGGTCAGCAAGTCTAGGCCACGTGTGGCGGTGCAAGTTGGTGTCACCAAGCCACATGGATCTGGGGCAGCTATGTCATCTGCTGCCCCAAGTAGGCAGGGTGGGGAGGCTGCAGGGGCAGCTGCAGCTCCATCCACCCCAACTCTGAGTCTCCCAGCCAGGACAGTGTCGGTCCAGGTCCATCAAACTGACGTTCCCCCTGCCAACATCACACTTCTGCCAATGCCTGCACCAAGGCCTATGGTCATTGTGCATTCGCACACTCCTACTACCTAGTCCACCGGTGCTTCTGCCCCTACTGACCAGAGCGGCGTAAGCCACTCAGGCTCCGCTCCACCTTTGAAAAAGAGGAAGAAGGGTGCTCTGGCACAACAGGCTGAGGCCCCAGACATGGCTACACACTCCGGCACATCAAGGAAGCCTAGCTTTAATGACCCGGAACTTGATGCACTTGTGAGCTATGTGTCGGCACATAGCCGCGAAATGTTGGTGACTTCAGGGTGCAAGACCACACCTGGTCAACGTAGGGCACACTGGCAAACCATCACGGACCGCATAAGTGCCCTTGGATTTGTGAGGCGCACAGCAGATGATTGCTACAAGCGGTGGAATGACCTGAAACGCAGAGCAAAGAACAAGCTGGCCTCAAATCATGCCGCTACTCTGGTGACTGGTGGTGGGTCTCCACAAGAGGGCAAAGAACTCACTGAACATGAGTCTGTTGCTGGGACCTTTGTCACAGAGGAACAGATCCAAGGTGTGGGAGATCTACCTGATTACGATGCATTGTCCGCTGAGTGCCCATGCGTGTTGTATAATCCATGTGTATGTTGTTTGGGTGACGGGTTCTGATTGAGTGCCAGGTGAGGGTGTGTACTCCTGAGTCTTATGGGTCACCCATTTGCTTCCTCCCATACATTCACGTGCCTTGGATTTGGGTATGACTGTATCCCTTCTGCCCACAGTTGCCAATTAGGCCCACATTAGTGCACTTTACCTTGAACTGTCATCTTGCAACTACATTGTTCAGATTTTGTAAGTGTTCATTCAGGCTGATTGTTTCCACTCTCCCATTTTTGCTATGCATTATTCTGCCCTATTGCAACATATGTGATATGCTTCAGTCATTGTTTACAGCCCACACTGGGCCACTATTTTTCCCTGGTTATGTTAATGATTACACCATTCAGGCTGATGGAGTATTGGTCTGCAGAAATGTGTTATTAGGGCCTGTTTGCATGTGGAAGATGACAGATGTTTCCTGTAATGTTAAAGTGACCAACTATTGGTCAGCCCACAATGACTGTGTTATTGGACACTGGATGTGTTTCAGTGTGTGGCACATGCATATTTTGCAACACTATTCAGCATCAATCTTCGCATCATGTCGATGTGACATGGATGTGTGACAGTACTCATTCACTGACATATTGCTGTAGTTTTGTAATTTACTGTGGCTATTCTACTTGACATCTGTGTGGTGGCATGTGTCATTTATGTGTATTGGACATGCCACTCACAGCCTGATGTGTGATGCAGTGCTACCCAACATGCTGCAAATGTGTTGCATATCCATATTGCTCTCCCCAGTGTCTGCCTTTTTGACTCCACTTCCAACTCTTTGACAGTGCATGCATGGCAGGGTTATAGTCATGTGGGACATGTGTAATTCATGTACTGGATCTCTGGCTTGTCACGGCCTATGTGTGTGCTATGGTGCTCATGCCTGATTCCATTTGTTGTCTTTCATGTTTTTGCAGGTGATGACGTACTTGGTGCTGTTGAGGTTGAGGAGATGGTGCAGACACAGGAGGAATCTCAGGCACGACCGGGCACCAGTGGGGGACGTGGTGTGGTGGTGGGTGAAAACCCAATGTTACTGCAGACCATACTGTCCAGGGGTGCCTCTGGGTGCACCTCCCCAGACCCCTATTCAGGTGCTGAGTCGGATGATGAGACTTACGTGCAGTCGCAGGTAAGTGTTTCTGGCAGGGATTCTGTTCTGTCCAACCCACCTGGACCAGGGTTAGAATCCTCTATGGGGATGTCAGTGTTGGTAGGTCCGCCTTTGGCGTTACGGATGCAGGGTCACACTCCACAGCATCTGATCCTGTTCCTGGGCCAGCAGATCAGAGGGGGAATGCAGTCCTGCAGCCTCAAACAGTGCCAGCACAGCAAGGTGCAGATCGCCTTGCCCCAAACAGGTGTGGTGCCCGTCGACGCGGTGGCCGTGCGCCACCAGGCAATACTGTATGGGAAAACTCCATGTACGGTATGGCAACCCAACAGGCAGCATCAGTAGAAATGATGGCTCAGGCAATGGAGATGGTGGCCACTTCCATTATCCCCCCTGAAAGGCAGATGGAGCAACAACAGCAGGCAACAGACTCCATTTGCCAATCACACAAGGAAGACATGTTGGCGTCCAACAGGGACAGACGGGCAGCACTGGAGACTCTGCGCGAATCCATATCAATAGAGTCCCAGGGCCACAGGGAAGCCCTGAGGGTAGAACTCCATAACCTCAGACAGAGTGTGCTTGAACTTGAGGCTTCCCGAAATGGTAGGGCAGAACGGCAGCTGGAGCAGCTCACACGTTCACTCTCAGCTGAGCTGCATGCAACACGTGAGGAGATCCGGGCATCACGCGAGGCCATGCGTGCAGAAATGCAGGCAACCCGTGATGTGCTGCATGGGGATCTCAGCACTTTAATCCTCCAGAATCAGACCTTCCAGACCCGCATGCTTGCTGCCATGGAGGACCATACCAGGGCTTTACGTGGGCTGCCTCCCATAGTGCCACCGCCTCCTGATACAGCAGCAGAGGATGAGCAGAGTGACAGCAGTTCTCCCACAATGGCATAGCCATGCAGGCCATGAGCCCAAGGAGATTTTTTTTTTTCCGCAACATCCACGCAGGTGGGTGTTGGTGTGCACCCTGTCCTCGAACCTCCTGGGTGGCCTCCCCCACCCCCCTGTCCCACACATGGCCATTTTTGATTTTTGATTTTTGTTTTACAGTGTGTTGCCTTGTGTGGCTCCCGTGGGCTTCCACTGTATTCCGGCTGGGCACATGCAGGCTTGTCCTGAGTTTGGGTTAGATGCTTGGGCTCGTGAGACACACACCCCTCTTGCTTCCCGTTTCCATGGGCTTGCAAAGGGTGTGACCAAGTGACAGTGAATTACACAGTGAAGTTGGGCTCCCATGGGCTATGTGGGCAGTCTGTAGTCAATACTGTGTAGACATCCCTAGTCGATATTGTTGTTGTATTGTACACTGCATGGTGTATTGATATGTGCTTGTGCATCCATGTCTTCCTCCTAATCTGCAGGTTCCTTCCTCATGTCTTCACAAGGCCGTCTACTTTGCAGAGGCAGTTCATGTTGTATGCATACACTGAGACATTTGCGTGGCAGCAACACTCTACAGTTGTAAGGGGTCGATGTGCTGGCGTATTCAGGTTGTAAGACTACCACTACTTGAAGTTAGTACTGTCATGTTTTTGCATTTTTCCATGGTGTGTTGCAGCATTGTGTTGGTGGTAAGTATTTGGTAATGTGTGCTCTTAGTTATACATTACTGGGAGCATATTGTGTGTGGGCAGTTCCCATTAGGGACAGTGTACTTTGTGACACTTGTGTCAGGTCTTGTGCATTGCGTTGTTTTCTTTCACATTGCATGACATGCCATGGTGTGTTTGGTGGTGGAGCTGGGGAGGGGTTGGGTGACATGGTGTTGTTCTCATGTTGTATTTAGCAAGGGGGTAATGAATTTCGCAGCATAGATGTATGTCTTTTGATGACGCAGCATTGGTGGTGTTTGGGTAGGTAGGGATGCACACAATGTAACACTTCCAGGTGACCAATCTCAGGATGGTATGGTTGTGACAGTTGAGTGTCCATTATGTCATCATCATTGATTGTCAGCTGGTATGTGCCAGGGCTGTGTGCACTCCACAGGGGTGTGATGTTATGTGAAGTAATTAGCCACCAGCTGCGTACGGGCTGCCTCACCACGTGCCCTTTCCCCTCCCATGCGCATCGGGCGTGCATGTGGTTGGGGATGTGGGGGCACCACCATGTCCACCGGCAGGCCCTGGCGTGTTGCAACATTGTTCAGGACACATGCTGCCACTATGATCCTGCACACTACTGGGGGAGCATATAACAGCTGCCCACCAGAGCGGTCAAGGGAGCGAAAGCGTGACTTGAGCACTCCGAATGTGCGCTCCACTATGCCCCGGGTTGCAATATGGGCCGTGTTATATCTTACCTCAGGTGGCGTGGTGGGGTTCCAAATTGGCGTCATCATGTGGGTGCTCAGAGGGTAGGTACTGTCCCCTGGGGAGGTGGTGATGGGTATCATTAGTGGGGTTGTGACATTACTCAGTATCTGACATGCATGCATGTGCAGTGGCATTTATACTCACCAAGCAGCCATGTATCGCCATGCCGCCCAGCTTCTAGGTCCCGGTTTAGGGTTGACATTCTGTAAATGAAACTGTCGTGGGTGGACCCTGGATAGTTGGCATATACTGAGGTGATAATTCCCTTGGCATCACATACTACCTGCACGTTGATGGAAGGCAAGTGCTTGCGGTTTCTATAGATGTGCTCAGATTGGGGGGACGTAGAGCCACATGGGTGCAATCAATGGCACCTAGCACTTTGGGGAATTGTGCCACCCCGTAGAAATCCTGGACGGCAGCCTGCCTTTCTTCAGGTGTTGTGGGCAGGTACATGTGCCTGCGGACTGATGGGCGTGCAGTCATGATGGCCAACACCTGGTGTAGGCAGCGTGACTGCCTGGCCTGTGACACCCCCCCCACTATATCACTTGTCCGCTGAAATGATCCAGTGGCCAAGAAGTGCAGTACATTGAGGACCTTCTCCAGGGGGCTGAGTGCTTGGGAGCACAGGGTGGGTGATGTGAGGTCATCCTCCCACTCACTCACCAGGTCGAGTATTATGTGAGGTGGAAACCTATACCCCCCATACACCTGGTCATCAGGCATCCCAAAAAGGCTGGTTCTGGGTGTAAAGATTCTGGCCCTGACTATCCTCCTCCTCCTCCTGCGGTATCCCACGACCACTGCTGCTAGGAACAGTATATTCATCTTGGCGTCTGAGCTTGTTTGTTGTTTGCGCGTATTTTTATGCTGCGCGGGTGCACATACGCCTGCTTCCTGCTGGCGTACGTGTTTCCGGATTAGCGTGTCTTTTTTGGCGCACGATTAGCCCTGTTCAATTCCATGAATACGTGTTGTAGATGCACGTGTGGGCGTTCCGCGCATTTGCCTCCTCTAATTCCCCCGTGACGCCCACATTTTCATGCGTTGTTCCCCATTCCGCGTGTTACGCCCCCTGTTCCGCCTACTTTTGTTGTGTGCGCTGCGCTATGTGCGCTTTCGCTGTGCGCTTAGCGCACGCTGTTTGGAGACGTGTGCGCCAGCATGCGCCACGCAGAATTTTAGCGCACATCCAGGGATTTACACGCACACGGACTTCCAGGAATCGCTGTGCGTGGGTTTCGCGGCGATTTTCGCACTTGCACTGCGATTCGCACGCTTTTGCACGCTTGCGCCGAAAATTTCAGCGCACATTAATTCCATTTATCGGCGTGTTTATTTGCATCTTTTATAGATAAAGAACCCAGTGTTTGTGGGACCATAGATGGAGTTTTTAAAAACCCCACAGTTTCACTTTGATCATAGATAGGTGTCTTTTCTAATACCTTGGAATCCTTTATGAAAAGGTCAGAAGGAGTACAATTGCCATTGAATGGAGGTCTATTCGGTGCATCCAGCGGATCATGTACTTCATCCAACAGATGTGGAGGACAAGATACAGGCATAACAGCTGGTATCAGGGGATGAAGAACCTCACCCATGGCAGGAGAGGAATCTGGGACAATATCCGAAATTGCCTGCAATGCAGGAGCCAGGTTAATAGCTTCTTCTGAGGTATTAGACACCTCTTCTGTCAATGGGAGGACAGGGATTGGACTTAAAGATGTATTGATTTCTTTTTCCAATGTGGTAATGGAAGAATTTACCTCCCTATCAGCAGAAGGTTTAGGGACAGAACATTAATTTATTGGAGATTTCATTTCTCCTGTTAATTTTCTCCGACTGCGCAAACCATTTACCATTGTTTAAACGCGCGTGTGGGAGAAATCTACTCAGGTCGTATAAATCTCTTATAAGAAGAAGCAAGATTTTACTGAAGTAATAAGTAATAGCTAAATAACAGCTACAAAGTAAATACACATGGAAGTAATGAAATATGAGTCCCTTGAAAAATGACTCAACTTTCACCGACAACACACAAGTATTCAGTGGACTGCAATATTGACAAACATTTTAAGAATCAATATCAAAGTATAATAATTGCTCCACTCACCCACACCTCCACAGCCGAACAGCCCAACAGCCACTTAAGATGGCACTTCGGATGCGCGCGTGCGATGCACCTGCACAACCGTAGTTGTAGGAAGTGATGCGGAGCAGGGGGGGGCTGGGAGGCAGGCGAGTGGGTGAATCAGACAGAGCTGCAACAAAAATAAGCTCAGGTAAGATGAGGGAAGGACATGCTTAGTACAACAAAGTGAGCCGCGGTGGAGCCGCTGCACACAAAATAAAAGTATCAGAGTCCAGATAAAGCAATTACTTGAAAGTGAGTCCAGCAAGCTTCCTACTGGTCCGTGTTGCGGCAACGATGTTGGAAATGACTTTTCCACTCGCGGATGGCGAGTATACTATAAACAGCAATGCGGGCTTCAGCAACACAGCCCAACACAGCCCAACAGCCACTTAAGATGGTACTGCAGATGCGCGTGCGCGAAGCGCGTGCACCACCGTAGTTGTAGGAAGTGATGCAGAGCAGGGGACAGGCTGGGAGGTGGGCGAGTGGGACGGAATCTGAAAGAACTGCAACAAAAATAAGCTCAGGTAAGATGAGGTAAAGACGTGCTTAGTACAACACAGTGAGCCGCGGTGGAGCCGCGGCACACAAAATAAAAGTATCAGAGTCCAGAGTTCAGATAAAGCATTTACTTGAAAGTGGGTCCAGCAAGGTTCCTACTTGTCCGTGTTGCGGCAACGATGTTGGAAATGGTTCTTCCACTCACGGACAGTGAGTATACTATGAACAGCAATGCGGGCTTCAGCAGCACAGCCCAACGGCCACTTAAGATGGCACTTCGGATGCGCGCGATGCGCGCGCACCACCATAGTTGTAGGAAGTGATGCATAGCAGGGGGCGGGCTGGGAGGTGGGTGAGTGGGCAGAATCAGAAAGAGTTGAAAGTGAGTCCAGCAAGGTTCCTACTGGTCCATGTTGCGGCAACTATGTTGGAAATGACTCTTCCACTCGCGGACGGTGAGTATACTATAAACAGCAACGCAGGCTTCAGCAACACAGTCCAACCCAGCCCAACAGCCACTTAAGATGGCACTTCACACACCCATCCTCCAATCACATCCAAAAACTCTACATCTAACTCTGTCATCTTGGTTCAACACTTCAGATGTACTGTTGAACTCTGGGTACATGTCTCCTGTTACTCACAAGCACCTGCATCAAAAACTACTATAGAAATCTCCAAGATTTCTATTTGCAGATTCAACCACATCTGCATCTATCAAGACAAAGTACAGTTATGCTTATAGTTTTAAAAATATATTTCCAACTCTTTTACAAATGCATTTAAACAGGGTTCCTGCCACTTACCATGCATTTACCTAGTAAATAATCATACTCTTTTGTCCCACCTCCTGTCATTAAGTGGCAGTTACTTACAATGCTGTGTGTTAACACATTTTTCTTTTAATGAGCATTTTCATAACAGTTTAAAGGTACATATTTGCAATTCCAGCAGCACTGTCTGCATCTTTTTTGTGAAAGAAAAGAAAACCACATTTTAAACATTTCTACAGCATGTTTAAATGGCAGATGCTGTGTGAAAGTTCAGTATATTGGCAGTACATGCATACTTGCCAATAGGACCCATTGTAATCTACCAACTGTTATTTTTTCTTTCATTCTTTCACTTTTAATACCACTTCTCCCACTAAGAAAGTTACACTAAAACTCCCACAATGCGAAGTCAAAATGAAAACTGCATGTATGTTACTAAAGCATGGCATGTACATGGAATGAAAAATGGCAAAATGCAATGCATTTAAAAATATTTATTTCACCACCATTTCAAGTAAAACTAATAAATGCATATACACATTTACAACACTACTGTGTGTAATTTAAAAAAAAAATGAAAGAAAATGGAAACGATTTGTGCAACATTTTGAAATGACACTCAGTGTGTGCAATTTTAGTAACTTTGACGCACATGCATACTTGCTAACAATCCCCCTTCTAATCTTTATGTGCTTATTGGCTCCTACATTTTTGTCTGCATTCTGGGACTTGTAGTGCACCTTTTCTAATGCAAAACGTGCAACCACAACTCCCACAATACAAACAAAAGAACCATCATTTAATAAGCAACTACACATTGGAATGCATCACATTGGCAAGTATGCATGTACTGACAACATAATAAATGTTCGCATAAGTGGCACTTAAAAGTGTTCTTCAAATATTTTCCATCTCCATTTCTTTTTTTTTATAAAAAAAGTTACGCACAGTGCTGCTAAAAAAAAACATTTTTTTACTTTCAGGTAGAGCCTCCCAAAAGGGAAAGCTTTTTAAACGCTCAGCATTTTCCATTGTATAAAAATGTCATACCTTCTTGCTGCGTCCCCGTTAGGCATACTTATCACGGGACCAATGGCCCCATTAGCAACGGTGTCAGTGCTCCCATTTCCCCATTCCCATAGAGTCCTATGGGACTGCACGGGAATAGGGACTAACATTTTACAGCACCTGACTTTCCAGGCCAACGGGACTTGTAATGTCCTGGTGGCACCGGGAACCTAGGTTCCCAAAAATTATTACAAATCTGGTGGCAACCCACCTGCAGCACCGGCAAGGTTACCACCATACTCGTAATGAGGCACAATTTTATAAACTCGTATTCCCAACAATTCCTCCTACATTCAGAAATAATGTTTCTTGTACTAAAATTACTTCACCATTACCATATATACCCACTTATTTTCTTCTTTCTCAATTGCAGTGAACAACAACCTACAGGAAGACATTAACCTGAAGAAAACTACTCTTTACATCCTACAAAGTAAGTGCATTACCGTGGTATTATTCTTTCTGTTACTCGTACAATGTAGTTTAGCTGCGTAGTAGCCTACAAAATTCCTTTCAAAACAACAACATATATTTCACTCTTAGTCATTACACTTCAACATGTACGCACTTTCTATTCTCACCTAAACACCATTATTATAACACCCACTATTATCATGAAAACATTGTAATGTCTTTACTTATTCATTCACACTACCACTCTCTTACACACGAATCCAAGCCCTTCACACATCTACACATACAGCTACTCTTACAACCTTCCCAAACACAAGTATCAACCCACTACACAATCACACAGCTCTCTATTTATATTTGCCATCATATTCACACACTCATTTATTCACAATACATGCATATATGTTCCAGAACTTTCAAACCCATACTTTCCTTTGTTTTCCAACAGGCAGAATAGAATGCTTACTAGAAAGCAACTCTGTAGAAAACAAAGAAAAAATAGAGCAGATGAAAATAAAAGCAAGCCAAATACTCATTCACCTCTAGCAGAATTTATAGCAAATATTCAAACAAAATTGCTAATACGATCAGTCAACAAAACTAGGCCAGCAACCACCAAATAAACCTAGGACACCTCTTTCCCCCCAATTTAAAAAAAAATGTATAAACAAGAAGATAACTGATAATTACCCTATAACTATATCTAACAAAGTTAACATAGCCACAGTTAAGCATTCCAAAAAATGTATTTTACAAAAAATGTTCCAGCGTAGAGTACTTCACAATCTTATGAAAACAGCTGAAAAGTCACACTCTACCCATATAAATTACTGCAGAAGACTAATACTCAAAGCTCTAATTGACAGCGCAATTCTGCTGAAAAGAAAATTGTTTATATTAATTTTAAACAGAATCAAACCACTAACAAAATTAATCAGTAAGTTACAAAAAGTACTTCTAAACATGTGCAATATCAACATAGATACCTTTCAAACATCTGTGAAGGTGAATGGATTCACGCAAGCAGCACAGAACCATATTTCAATGAAGAAGCTTCTAAACCTGAACAAAAACCCAATTGCCATACATATTAATGGCCGACGGTATGAAATTGTAGAAAACACCATTATGGCACAAGAAACCCTTATCGAAAAAAACATCCCCAGCAAACTTTCACCCAACTGTTCCTTTCACCCAACCAATCCGTCCAGTCTACAAATGGCCATGAAGCTCAATGTGTAATGTACGCCAACAATCCTTCAAATCTTTACGACAATTCCTCAATCACTATGAGAAATAAAAGACAAAATTAGAATTAAAAGTTTACAAACCATCGACTCCTATCCAGTGAGCAACTACACTGGACTGTGAGGACATTCATTAGCCTGCATTTCAGGAACTGCTTGCAAAAGCACCTTCCACCACATCAAAATGTTAGGAACACACCATTCCACTATACAAAATCTTCTGCAGATACTGTACTGTGCAAACAGTCCTGCTTTACAACTGCAGCATTTTAATAACATTCTCCTATAACTTTTATTGCAGCCAAAAACTCCTTAAAAAAATAGAACACATGCAAAGTAAATATTTTGGAAGTGAAGATGACTTAGAAAATTCAGTAACTTTAGAAAACATTAGCGAAAACCTTACAAACACCAACCTTCTAACAAACACATACAAAAAAGAAATAACAAAGTTTAAAAACACATGTGCTGAAATACCAAACCAGGTATGTCTGTTGTCTCAGAACATTTTATAAAAAGAGCACAAAAATTGTAGATATGACTTACAAAATAGAGGACAATGAGGAATCCCAATGGTTCCAATTAGCTTTATATTTTATAACAGAAAATAAATACAAAATAAATGACCCCTCAATACTTTGCACATAGTGCAATACAAAGCTTGATAATAGCCAAATGCCATCACGTGCTGTCACTTATAACTTGGAAATATTTCCACTTCCAAAAGCTCTCCAACAACTTAATTTGTGTGAGAGCATTATAATCCAATAACACCCATTTCAAGCCATAATACGCCTTCAACCCAAAACAGCCAAATTGCCTCCTTCTGAATTATTAAAAGGCATTTGTCTGCAATAAAAGTACCCCTTCACTCAGAGAAGTGGAACACTTCTTTTGGAGAAAAGAATATCAATCCAGAGGAGCACCACACATACACATGCTTTTGTGGATACACGATGCTCCTAAATTTGGTCATGACAATAATGCCACTGTTTTGCAGTTTATTTGCAAATACATATCCTGTGACATCCCTTCACAAACCACACATACTGACCTAAGTACACAAATTTTACGCTTCTAAAAATATAAATGTGGCAAATACTGCTGACGTGGATATAAAAACAAAAGTAAATACTACACCAAATGCAGCTTTGGTTTCCCTAGACCAGCTTTATAAAAAAGGACAAGTAAACAGCTTGATGTCTTCTGTTAGACACAGCGGGAAAGGCAAATCGCCTAAAAACACATACAACATTAAAAGAAATTAAGCTTCAAAGTACATCAATGATTACAATGCAATCATTGCCCTCTTGTGGAATGCAAACATCGATATACAATATATTGCAGACAATTCCACTGCTGTTGCAAGATATGTCACCTCCTATCTCACCAAAGCTGGGAAAACAGAGCTAAAAGACCTCTGGGATGACATATCATCTGACAAAACACTGTCACAAAAATTGTACAGCTTTGGCATAAAAATGCTCACCCATGGAGAATGCAAATGCTACAAAGCTGCAGACCGTTTAACAGGCACAGCCTTGTATGGCAAATCTGAACACATAGTCTGGGTAAGCCTTTGTCGAGCTGAATCCAGAAAAAGAGTGCTGAAATCCTACCAAGACATAGAAACAATAGCCACAAATGATCCCAACAGCCAGGTTATACAGATGATCTATCATACATGACTAAATGGGATACGGAACTGTGGGTGGACATCACGGAAGAGGCATGGGGCAGATTTGGAGGAGGACTCAGAAATCATCTGGATGCACAGCCATTAAAGAGCCGGCCTATCAAATCTGCCACAGATGGTACCTAACACCCCAAAGGCTGCATGCATTGAATAGAGACCATTCACCCCAGTTTTGGAGACAATGCAGGAAAATAGGAACCCTGGGAAACGTTGGGCATGCCCCAAAGCCAAGATATTTTGGAAAGAAATTATAGCTCATATTAAAAAGATTACAGTGACACAACTACCTGATTCACCAGTAGTAATACTTTTGGGTGCAGAGGTGGAAGTGGTATATGCTGCAACAGGAGGAGCTGCAGTACTCATCATGCATCTACTAATGGCATCCCGCATGACCCTAGCCCAAAGTTGGAAAGTACCGGAAGGTCCTATGGTAGCATGCTGGTTGGTCAAGAATTGGGGGGTACTGGCAATGGAGAAAGTGTGCGCCCTTAAATCTGGGACATACCAAAAATTCTTAAAGACATGGCTGCCTTTCCATGAATATTTTAGGGATAGAGAGCAATTTTTTCACAAAGCACAAATGCTCAGAAATATAAATGTAATTTGAACTCATGGTGCAGTGTCTTATACAATACAGATGAAGGAATATGTGACCGTCAGACAGGATAAGAGATTCGAGTCATGTTCACCAATTTGTTATGTCAAAGGGGAGGAGGTGGTGGGAGGGATAGGGGTTATATTATTTTGATTACGTTGTTCATAATTGTTGGCCTCATGGTTTATTAACATTAATAACACAAAACACAGTGCACCAAAAGGAGGACACTACTGCAGATGCTCCCGAAACCTAAGAGGAATGGACTTGATGTTACAGCGACTGATATAAGAGAAATCTGATGTATTGATATACTGAATATTGAATGTTGATGCATTGACTATATAAATAAAGAATTTAAAAAACAATTATTAGACACATACTACCCAAACAGAAGCCCTGCTTTGGAAAACATGTGCCTATAACACATAGCCCAAAACTACTCCTACAAAAATAATGTCAAACCAGTTGAAAGAACTGGAAAATATGTTGTTTCAGCTTGTGAAGGAAGCCTCGTAAAACTTAGCAAATCCAGCCTAATTAATCATATAAAATTATCATTTAAAACTCCTCAACATAGATAACTTTATTACATGGTCCTTACTACAACTTTTTAAACCATGGAGAAAAGAAGAAGAATTATTTGGTAACCTTGACTCATTTGAAGCTGCATTCAATGCAAATGAAAGCAGTACAACAAATGTCGATTTCAAGCAATACAAAAAAAATTTGGACAATGAACGCCAACAAGTGGAAGAAGTTCAAGCACAACTAGATGAAGACACTCCTGTGGGAAATCAACCTTCTCTTATAGGAAGCCAAGAACCACTTGGAGAACCACTCATTCTAAATGAAGCAGAAATAGCCATGCCTGAGGTAGAAAATACCATGTATCAATATAAACAATCAGAAGGCTTGTCAGTGCTGAAATCACAGTTGAATGATGAGCAACTTACCATTTACCTAGAAGTGACTGAAGAAATTGAACATGGTTTGAAGCATGAAAGTAAAACTTATAGCAGTCAAAATTATAAACCTCTGCTCCTCTATGTAAATAGTGAAGCTTGTTCTGGAAAAACATTCTTAATTAAAATCATCAGCAAATTCCTACAAAAAGTGACAAACAATAACCTTCCAGCTGTTGTAACAGCCCCCACAGGTTTAGCTCCCTACAACATAGGAGGTGTTACTTTACACCGACTAGTGCTCCTTCCAGTGGAACACCAAAACAAATTAGAATACTACAAACTATCAGCAGAAGCTGCTTCTGAAGTGTGCAGAATTCTGAAACAAATTGAAATGTTCCTAATAGGGAGCGTGGCCTGGAGCGCCAGCGATGAGGCAGCTCCTCTGATGGCCTCCGCTTGGATCCGCGGTTCAGCCTTAGTTTTGCCTGTGTCCAGCTGAGTTTGTTGGTCGTGATGGGGAGCTTTCAGCTGCTGTGGTCCTGGGCTATAGATAGCAGCGTTTTGGGAACAAAACGCCTTCGCTGATGGCGAAAACGCGACGGGGAGCTTGAAGGTCTGCTCCCGTAACACGGCCCAAAATGGCCACCGCATCTTCGTGACCCGCTCCAGGCTGGTGGCTGGCTGTCATCATCTGTCCCTGAGACGCGCCTGGTGGCGGGGGGCCCACGCATGAGGCTTGTCCCGCCCGACACCCTGCTCCGGAGCGTCCCCCCCGTGCCTGATCCTCGACGCTGCAAGGCCTGCTGCCGGTGCCCCTGTGATCACCCGACTCGGCGGGCTCCCAACACCGCCTCCTCGCTGGGATCCCTACTCTCTCTGCGGACCCCCCCTCAATTCCTGGGGCGCCCCTGCCCATTTTCTGCCTCCTGCCTCCCCCGGCTACCACTGGAGACCCCCCCATGGTCCTGGCTCGAGTGAGAGCCACACACGTTGCCCGGCTGAGATTGGCGGCCCCTCAGCTCTACCTCAGCACCCTCGCCGATTCCTGGGGCATCCCTGCCCATCTTCGGCCTGCTGCTCTCGGGGGTAGGGCCTTGCCTCCTCCGGCTACCATCGAAGGCCTTCCTGTTGCAGCGTGGCCCTGGCTCGGAGGACGACCACGCACACCACTCAGGTGAGGTGGGCTGCCCCTCAGCCCTGCCCCAGCACCCCCAACCCCTGAGGTGGCCCTGCCAGCTTTCACCCCGGAGGCCCCCCAGCTACAGCGTGGCCCCGATTTGCGTGGAGCCACACATACCGCCCTGGGACGACTTTGTGACTTCTGGCACCTCAGATAACGGGTAAATCTCTGCTATCTGCTCTCTGCCCCCCCCGGGGCTGCCCTGAGGCCTACGCAACACCCCCTCCAGGCGCCTACTATCCCCGCCAGGAGGGCCCTCGAGCTTCACCTACTCTGACCCCATACGGAGTGTGTTCCCCACTGCGACTTCCTAGGGCGCCCCTACCCATGTTTTCTTGCCACCGGCCGGAGGTGCCGGCCTCCGCCGCCATCTTCCTAGGCGGCCGCCTAGCTCGCTGGACTGCCGAACTTTATAGAACTGTTCTGCTTCGTGAGAAGCTGGATTCTTAACCTGTCCACTCCACCGCCTGGGATCCCCAGGCTCTACCCACCCCGCACATCTATTTGGCCGCCCTCTTCAGCCCCTTGCAAAATGTGAACACGGGAGTCACCCTCGGGTGACGTCCCCTCCCCGCGGAGCTATGGCCAAAGCACTGAAGCCTCCTAAATCAGCTGACATCTCTGCTATGCTGCAGGCCTCTTGGAAGGGTGGGAAAGCGGACCCCCCCAAGGTTACCCCCAGAAGACGTCTGATGGCGGCGGAACGCTCGCAACTAAGGAGGATCTTCACGCTTTCATGAGCGATATCAAATCGGAATTCAGAGCCTGCATGTCGGAAATCACCGCCAAACTGGAGCAGACCGAGCAAAGAGACGCCAGCATCGAACAGAGGGTTGGCGAGGTCGGGAACCTGACCACAGACCACTCCGCTTCATTAACGGAAATTCAACGCACCGTCCAATCGCTGGTGGCAAGAACCGAAATCCTCAAACATAAACAGGAGGACTTGGAGAACCGCTCCCGCCGCAACAATTTACGCCTTTGCGGGGTGCCCGTCTCAATCTCCGATCAGGAGCTCACGGAATACGTTAGCACCTTCTTCCAGTCCCTCCTGCCAGACTTGGATGAGACTCAACTTCTGCTGGATCGGACCCACAGGCTGCGCCCTCGCCGAGGGGTTGATACAGACCCCCCCGGACGTGATTACTAGGATCCACTTCTAGACCACTAAGGAGGCCATAGCAGTGATTGGCCGTTCTAAGGACGAGCTCTCATTCCAGGGAATCCCGATACAGATCTTCCAAGACCTCTCCCCGCTGACTCTTCAAAAGCGCAGGATGCTCTGGCCTTTGTCACTCTTTCTTCGTGATCAGCAGATCCGTTATCGATGGCTCTTTCCTACGGCTCTACAGTTTTCGTACAAGGGCACTCAGCGCACCATCAGCCACCTCGACGATGCAGCGTCAATCCTCTGACCGGCCTCCCCGGAGACCTCAGACCTCTCCGCTCCGGGCCGATCAAGCCCGGCCTCAGATGCAATCTCCTCAAAGCCGAAACGGACCCCATGGTCCAGAGTGCAGAGAAATCGCAAACCTAAATGAAACGCCTTAATGCCTGCACTGGAGCCATGACTCTAGAACGACCTTAAGCCTCACATTTTTCCGCAGATCCGACGCCGTCCATAACCCCCTCCAAGGCGGATGTCATCACTTTACCCTTGGAGAGACTTTCAAACATGTTGGTGCTGTCGAATGACAGCCCTGGCGCCTAGGGGCCATGTCGATAGTTCTAAATCGACCCCCCTGGCCGCACTTTGGTCCTCCCGTTGGAGGTCGTTTTTGAATGTGCTTTCCTCCCATTGGAGACCAGTTAGACCAGTTAAAAACCCTCGACCACAGGAGACTCCAACTCAATCATGCTCTCACGTCCATGGCTGACCTAACTCCCCCACGAGCCCCTTCCCCTCAGCAAGAGGATCGTCCGGATCAACCCCCTCACCTGAACTCAAGTTCACCTCCTTGAACGTTAGGGGCCTGAACTCCCCCCGAAGAGGAAATCGATCCTACAGAGGCTACAAGACGACGGATCTTCGATCGCTTTTTTGCAAGAGACGCACCTGATTCCGGCGGACTTTCCACACCTGCGAAGCAGACTCTTTCCGCTACAATTCCTCACCTCTAACGGCACTAAGAAGGGTGGCACCGCTATTTTATTCGCAAAAGACCTGAGGTCTCAGATCCTTGACTCACTACGGTGCCAGGAGGGTCGCTTCATTGCAGTCAAATGCTCCATCCATGGTCAGCTCTACACCCTCATCTCGGTGTATGCCCCGAATGAGTATCAGGAGAGCTTCTACCAGGACCTGGAGGACTCTCTCCTCCCATTCATCGAGGGGCATGTCGTCATGGGAGGAGACTTTAATGGGGCTCTGGACCCTCTCAAGGACAGATCTCACCCCCCGTCTTCTAGAGATTTGAAGTTGGCCGCCGGCTTGCTCCACCTGTTTCGCACATTGAACATTGTGGACTCTTGGAGGGTTCTGTCCCCGGACGAACGGGACTTTACCTTCTATTCATATGTGCATCGTACCTTTTCCAGAATTGACCTGATCTTGACCTCCCCAGAGATCCTGTCTTTCACTGATGATGTGATAATTGGCCCCCGGATCCTTTCGGACCATGCCCCAGTTACTCTGACCCTGCGGTCTCATGACCCGGACCCCCTCCACGCCGCCGGTGGTGCCTCTATGACTCTATCCTGGGAGACATGGCAGTGAGGGACTCCATCGCCAACTCCATTAAGAACATTTTCGTTGAAAACCGGGACGAGGACACTTCCCCGGCTAACACCTGGGATGCCATGAAGGCGGTCCTCAGAGGCGAGCTGATTGCCCAGGGTGCCGCATTCCACAAAAGAAAGAGGGCGTTGCGCGCCGCTTTGAAAGCTGCAGTCCACGAGGCTGAGGCTACACATAAAAGGAAGGGCTGGGCCCCCAAATCTTACAGGATCCTGCAAATGGCCAGGAAACGGCTAGAAGCCCACTACGCTGAGGCTACGGCGAACCTGCTAACCAAGTCTAAGCAATGGTACTATGCCCACAACAATAAGGCCAACAAGCTCCTGGTTAACAAACTGGCAAAGGCGAAGAGCAGGAATACTATTTTAGGCCTCCGTGATCCGCAGGGGGTGATCCACTACGCTGACCATGAGAAAGTACGCTTGGCAACCGCCCACCACCTGGAAATAATGACGGCGGCCCCGAGGGACCCGATCAAGCAGCACTCATACATTCATGAGGCGGCCCTACCACACCTGACCCCGGCGGCCAGGGAAGACCTGGAAGCCCTGATTACAATCGAGGAGGTGGAGGCGGCCATTAAGAACTTAAAATCTAGAGCACCGGGCCCGGATGGATTTTCCACCCGCTTCTACAAAATCTTCCGGCCCCAATTAGTGGCCCCCCTAGCCCGCCTCTTCAACTCATTCGTGGCCACTGGTACGGTCACCCCAACGATGCAAGAATCTATTACAGTCCTTATCCCCAAGCCTGGGAAAGACCCTCCTGATGTTAGCTCGTATAGACCCGTTGCGTTACTGAATCTGGATGCCAACATATATTCTAAAGTCTTGGCCAACCGTCTGGCACCTATCCTCCCTAGTATTATAGACCCGGATCAAACAGGCTTCATAAACCACAGGTCGATAAAAGACAACATCCGCAGGACCCTGGACCTCATTGAAATCGCCACTCGGGATTCCCAACAGCTAGCTTTATTGGCACTGGACGCAACCAAAGCCTTCGACAAGGTGGGCTGGTCTTATCTGCGCCTCACTCTGGGGGCCTTTGGCTTCGGTCCGACCTTTCAGAAGATGATCCTTGCGAACTACCAGTCCCCCAGGACGAGGCTGAGAGTCAACGGCCGCTTGTCGGACCCAATCTCCCTCACGTGCGGAACGAGGCAGGGATGTCCTCTATCCCCTCTGCTCTTCGCTTTGGCCATGGAGCCGCTGGCTCAACGAGTCCGAAAAAAACCCCGAATCAGTGGCCTGAGCACCGGCTCTGCGCAACATAAAGTAGCGGATGACGTTCTGCTTACCATTACAAACATTGAGAGATCCATGAGTGAGGCCTTAACCGAAATCCACAACTTTGGGATGGTCTCGGGATTCGTGATTAACTTTCAAAAGTCGGCGGCGCTGGGTGTGGGCATGACGCCAGCTGAACGGGAGGCTCTGGTGGAGAGAGGTCCGTTCCAATGGAGCATCAAATCGATCCCCTATTTGGGGGTTCAGATCCCCGCACGCCCAACGGAAGTTTACCGGGCTAACTTCCTGTCACTCTTCGAGGAACTAGAAAAGGATCTGACCCGCTGGCATACCCAAGAGATCTCCCTCCTAGGCCGGATCACGGCGTGCAAAATGAACTTACTTCCTCGCTTCCTCTATGCCTGTGCCGCCCTCCTGATCACCATTCCGCTTCCCCCTTTGCAGCGGCTCCAAAGGAAGATGGTGGACTTTATCTGGAAGGGGAAGAAAGCGCGCATCCCGTGGAGAACAATGATGGCCAGCACGAGACTGGGAGGCCTGGGGGTTCCCGACCTCGGTAAATACCATATGGCGGCACAGCTGGCCCACCTCCAGGCATGGGGGCTTGCTACAGGTCGACCGAAATGGGTGGGGATCGAACAATCCTGCCTTTCTCTCCCCCTTCGCTTCCTCCCGTTCTCACCCACAGCCTTACGCCGCAGCTGGCCGGACATTCTTACAGCTACAAAACAAACGATTAGGGCCTGGGAGTGGGCTCACAGACACCAGGGCGTCCCAGGAGACTTGAGTGCGCTCTCCCCAATCTTCCTCAACCCAGCTTTCTCCCCCGGGGCCCGTCCCCAAAACTTTAGAAACTGGGTAGCAGGGGGCCTCGCCACTTTAGGGCAACTTTTTGAAAGGGACTCCCCCCTAACCTTTGAACGCTGCAAGATGACTTTTCAGTTAGCGGAAACGGATAGGTACTCCTACGCTCAGCTCAGACATTGGTGTCTGAGCTGAGTGTAGGTTCCCACCCACAGACCCACCCACAGACCCGAGCGGTGGCCACAAGACCCCTTACCTCACTGGAACTGACGGTGAGCGACCTAGCGGCCCGGGGGAAGATATCGGCCCTGTATAGGCTGCTGCAGGAGGACCCCCTCCAGTCCAGGCCTTCCTATATGTCCCAATGGGAAACAGACCTCGGACACGCCATTGAGGACCATACATGGGTGGACATTTGGACAAGAACACGGACGACTTCCCGCTGTATTACCAACTGGGAGTGTGCCCATAAACTACTGTTGTGCTGGTATTACCCCCCTCTACGCCTTCATCACTTAAAACCAACACTAGACCCTCACTGTGGCCGACTTTGCGGCCCCCCAGGATCCTACTTTCACATGTGGTGGACCTGCCCCCGGGTGCAAGGGTTTTGGTCTCTCTGCTTAGCTACCATAAAAGACGTCACCCAGATGACCATTCCGCTCGCGCCCGAACAGGTCCTTTTAGGGATTCCACTTTCAGGCTCAAACCTGCGGTCGGGGAGAAGAGCAGCCCTGGTATCCCAGTTCTTGTTAGCGGCTAAGATTACGGTGGCCCGCACATGGAAGTCTGCGGACGGGCCCCTGATGGCCCTTTGTTGGGTCAAACTTTGGGATATTTTAATAGCCGAGAAAGTCACGGCAGCCAGGGCGGGACTGCTTCATCGATTTCGGGATATCTGGGAACCAGTGCTAGACTATGACCGGAACTATCCGGCCCTGACCCACAAACCGTGCCTGATCGCAAGGGCCCTTCACGCTATGGAGGACCCACCATTGCCGCCAAGTCAGTCTAACTAAGGCCTGAGAACTATGCTTGCCGGGGAACGCAAGGGGTGGGAGATGGGGACTCTGGGTTACATGACCTGAGATGCTACATGTAATGCTCTTGTATAATTTCTCCTGTGTGTGGATTTATAAATAAACAAATTTAAAAAAAATGTTGCAACAACAACATTCAGTTTGTCAACATCCACTCTGACAAACTTTCAGAAGTTAAAAGGATAGGACACTCAACATCACGATTCCTTCTGTTCAAAGACATGTATGTATGCAAAGAACAATTCTCTCTGTCTCTTGCATATGCAGTCACTATTCACTAACCCTAGATCAGGCATTGATTGACATTGGCAGCACAGTCTTTAACCCCTTAAGTGCCACCGACGAGCCGGCTCGTCAGTGGAAAGCGCTCCAAATGGCTGGGGGGTACACCTCATGCAGCCCTCCCTGAGCCTCCTAGGAAGGGCTGCATGAGGTGCCCCCCCTCCGTTCGGTGTGGGTGAGGAGAGGGCCACCACAAAAGGTGGGGCAGGACCCCCAATAGATGGGGCAGTAGGGTTTGGGCACCCTGGAGGCAGATTGGCACACTAATGTGGCCATCTGCGCCAAGCGAACTTGGGCAAACAAAAAAAAATACAAAATCGTTGGCTGCTTTTTAGGGGGAGCTGAGGGGCACCCTACATTGCCGGCAAATGTTCTACTGGAACGGGGGGTGGCTCTCTCCCTCCCCACCCCAAATGGAGGGCCCCACCTCATGTAACCCTCCCTGGGGGCAGATATCTGCTCCTAGGAAGGGGCATCTGACCCCAGGGAGGGATGCATGAGGTGGGGTCTCCCCTATCTGACGCCAGGGAGGGATGCATGAGGTGGGGACCTCCATTTGGGGTGGGGGGCAGAGTGCCATCCCCCATTGCAGTAAAACATTCGCTGCCAATTTAGGGTGCCCCTCAGCCCCCCCTAAAAAGCAGCCTACGATTTTGTATTATTTATTTTGTTCACCCAACTTTGCTTGGTGCAGATGGCCACATTAGTGTGCCAATCTGGCCCCAGGGTGCCCAAACCCTACTGCCCCATCTATTGGGGGGCCTGCCAGACCTTTTGTGGTGGCCCTCTCCCCTCCACCCCAAATGGCTGGGGGGGACACCTCATGCAGCCCTCCCTGAGCCTCCTAGGAAGGGCTGCATGATGTGCCCCCGCTCCATTCGGTGTGGGTGCTTACTCTACTAGGTTCCACACTTTGAGAAGTACACATAGTTATTGTTTCAGTCTTTCTCTGTTCTTTGGGCAGTGAAGTGTTCCATAGCGACAGTAGTCATGGCTTCTCGGCGACGATCACTGTCTGGTGCAGAGGCGTTAGCTGCACTGATGGAATCTGGCACAGAGGTGGATATGGAATCTGAAACAAATACTTCTTCTGAGGGTCAGCATGAAAGTGATTGGGGAAGTGATTTCTCTGTGGATGGTAGTTCTTCCTGCTCATCATCTGGGGACGAAGAGGTGGAAAGAGTACATGCACCTATTCCCACCCTTCCCACATGCAGTATTCCCACCCTTCCCACACGCAGGAAACCTGTAAGGGGGAGGGGACAAGCAGGACATGCAAGGCATGTGCCAATTCCTGTCATGGATGATGGGTTGGAGTGGGTGCCTCCAGCAATGGCTCAGCCTGTTGTGCCCCTTTCCCTGGAATATCAGGGTGCACAGTGAATACAGATGGGTTTCAGCCTATTGACTTTTTCAACCTTTTTGTTGATGATGGGTTAATTGCAGATATGGTTCAGCAAACCAATTTGTACACTGCACAGTTCTTGCGGTCAAGGGGTGCCACTCTGAAACCCCATTCCAGAGCACAAACATGGGTTCCAACAACCAATCTTGAGATGAGAACATTTTGGGGTCTCATTCTGAACATGGGAATATCGCCGAAGCCGTCTGTCTCAATGTACTGGTCTACTGTAGCGGTTCATGCAAACCCGTTTTTTCCAGCTACAATGAGTAGGAATCGCTTTCAAGCACTGCTACGTATGTTGCATTTCAATGACAACTCGGCAGCATTACCCAGAACGGACCCAAACTTTGATAGGCTGTTCAAACTTCAGCCATTTCTGAATCACTTGACTCAGCGATTTGCGGAAGTGTATGTTCCTAGCCAAAACATATCCATTGATGAGTCATTGATGTTGTACAAAGGCCGGCTAGTGTTCAAGCAATTCATTCCTAGCAAGAGAGCACAATATGGGATCAAGTTTTACATGTTGTGTGAAAGTACCACTGGGTATGTCTGCAACATGAGAGTCTACACTGGGAAAGACTCTACCCTAAACCCTCCGGGCTGCCCAGCCCATTTAGGGACAACTGGGAAGATTGTTTGGGATCTTCTCACACCATGGCTCCACAAGGGTCACCATTTGTATGTGGACAATTTCTACACAGGAATGCCACTGTTCAGGGAATTGTTCCACGTGGACACACTGGCATGCGGTACAATGCGCTGTAACCGCAAAGGCTTCCCCAGAAAACTTGTGTGCAAGAAGTTGGCCAAAGGAGAATGTATGGCATTGCGGCGGGATGAACTGTTGGCAGTAAAATTCTCCCACAAAAGGGATGTGTACATGCTGAGTACTATTCATGATGAAAGTACTTCAGCAGTCACTGAGCACTGGCACACTCAGCAAGTGTGGAAGCCCAACTGCATTCTGGACTACAACAAGTACATGGTTGGAGTAGATAAAACCGACCAACTGCTTGAGTCATACAAGGCTGAATGCAAGTCGCGCTTCTGGTACAAAAAGTTGGCCACACGCATTATGCATATAGCAACGTTCAATGCTTATGTGGTGTACCGTGCAGCTACTCCACAAAACAACCTATCCTTATTGAACTTTGAAACAGAAATTGTTCAATCGCTGACTATAGTCCATGTAGAAATTCCCTCCATTCCAGAGGTAGAAGATGTGGCCAGATTGCAAGATTGACACTTTGCTGATTTTGTTCCTGCCACACCAATGAAGACACACCCTTACAGAAGATGTAAGGTGTGTAGTAATCAAGGAGTGAGGAAGGATACTCGGGTGTACTCTCCCCAATGACCTTTCAATCCAGGCCTCTGCCTACAGCCTTGTTTCCTTTTGTATCATACAAAGGAAAAGTATTGGGAGATGGACTGATTTCTGGAAATGGCCATCATCCCTTGAAAGGAACCCTTGGACTCTGATTTCGTGCACCTCTTACTAAGGAACAGCACTCCTGCTCCCTGCACTGGAGGTGTACCATCAATGAAAATGCAACAGCATTTCACCTCACGTCACTTCATTTAGCGTGCCTTCATGAGCATTGCTAGTGCTGCTCCCTCCACTGGAGGGGTGCGTTGGTGAAGATGGGAACACCATTCCAGTTCCCTCCACTCAAGGGGTGTATTTTAGAAATAGTACACGCCACTTTGGCTCCCTCTCTTGAGGTCGAAGTGTCATGAAAGTGGTACTTGGACATCTACATGGCGGTGGTGTCTTGCGTACCTCGTACCACCCTGCCCTCCTTATTGTTTTACCGTAACTTGTGGTATGTGTGGTGTAGCTGAAATGTCTTCTGTAGGAATGACTTGGATACGATTGGTGTGTGAGTGAGGTATAGCAACATAGAACATGCAGATGTCATTTCTGTGAATGCACTTTCCCAGCATTGCAGAAATGAGTAGCATGTTAGAGGGTGTTAGCTTTGTGTGGGTAAGGTTGCACATAGGAGTGCTGTAAAAATCTTGCTATGGACATACTTGAAGTTGGTGTGAGAGACAGCGACTGTAGGCCAGGTAGCCAAGGGAGCCAATGTGCGCTTGCTATCAGTGTGCAGATACGATTGTTGGCACATGCCATTTGAATGCGGACAGTTGATGTGCAATTGCTGGAGAATTATGTGAAAGATGTTGCCTGGAGACACGGTTGCATTGTGAGCACACAGACACATGGGACAAGTGTGCAGATACACTTGCTCTGGCGCAAATGATTTGGTAGAGGTGCGACTGCTGACATGGATGCCGACTGACTGCAGACACAAAAGGTGTATGAATGGCCAGTGATACGGTGGGTGCCTTGCCGTGGCATCACTGCTCACACGGACAAGGAGGGAGGCTTGTCCGTGTGCTAAATCCCACCTTGCTTGTCCGACTGCATTGTGACGTGAATGTATGAGAAGTGTGAGCAAAGGTACATGTGAAGGGGCTTACTGACAGCACTTTCCTATGTACTGGAATCCCTGAAGACCACTTGCTGTGCAAATGATGTACCCATTCTCACTCAGGTACGACACCCACGCATACTAGGTCTGCCTTTCATTGGGACACCTGTGGGAACGCGGGATGGTAGGCCATGTGGTGCTGGCGACGTGTTTCAGTGGGTGACCAAAGGGAAATGTATGAGAATTGTTGTCATTTCCGGCCATTTTCAGAGACATTTCCCTGTGTCCACTCACCGAAACACGTCGCCAACAACAGATGTCATACCTTCTCGCGTTCCTACAGGTGTCCCAACGAAAAAGGTATCTCGCATGTGTGGGTGCACCTACCAGGAGCGCAAAAGGAAAAGGGTAACCCGCTGTTAACCCCAAGCCTTTCACCACAGCACATTTTGTTCATGTGGGCAACCTACAGATTTGGGCGTAGGGTGTGGAAGCCAGCAAGAAAAACAGGGAACCCAATGCATTTCCCAAAAGAGGACACCCGTGGGAATGCACAGAGGTCTGACTTGTGCGAAGCGGCCCAGAATCTACTACCAAGAAACCCCGGCAATGTCCAAATTTGGGGGTAAAAAACACAATTTCCAGACATTTCACTCTGCTCAACCACCGAAACATGCCGCCAACAACAGATGTCATACCTTCCCGCGTTCCCACAGGTGTCCCAATGAAATAAACGGCACCTCACATGTTTGGGTTCACCCATCAAGCCGCAAAGGGAAAAGGCTAACCCACTGGTAACCACAAAAGGGTTTGGGGAGATAACCTACAGATATGGGCATAGGGTGTCCAAGCCACCAAGGACTACTGGGAACCCCATGCATTTCTGAAAAGAGGGCTCGAGTAGGAATCCACAGAGGTCCAACTTGCGCGAAGCGGACCAGAATGTTTTACCCACAACCCCTGACAAAGTGAAAAATGTGGGTTTTTTCCCACATTTCGGACTTTGCGGGGGTGTCTGGGTAATAAATTCTGGGCCGATGTGCACAAATCATACCTCTGCGGATTCCCACGGGTGTCCTCTTTTCGGAAATGCATGGGGTTCCCTGTTTTCCTTGGTGGCTTGGACACCGAGGCCCATATCTGTATGTTGTGCCGGTCGGCAGAGCGTCTGAAATTCCGGTCTGAAAACAGACTTGGGGTTACTTGTGTTTTAGGCTTTCCCCTTGGCGGCCAGGTAAGTGCACTCACACATGTGAGGTACCGTTTTCATCGGGACATCTGTGGGAACGCAGGACGGTAGGCCATGTGTTATTGGGGGTGTGTTTCGTGGGGTAAACCGAGCGAAATGTCCGGAAAATGTGTTTTTTTTCCCACATTTCGGACTTTGCGGGGGTGTCTGGGTAATGAATTCTGGGGCGATGTGCCCAAATCATACCTCTGCGGATTCCCACAGGTGTCCTCTTTTCGGAAATGCATGGGGTATTCTGTTTTCCTTGGTGGCTTGGACACCCGAGGCCCATATCTGTATGTTGTGCCGGTCGGCAGAGCGTCTGAAATTCCGGTCTGAAAACAGACTTGGGGTTACTTGTGCTTTAGGCTTTCCCCTTGGCGCCACATAGGTGCACCCACACATGTGAGGTACCGTTTTCATCGGGACACCTGTGGGAACGCGGGACGGTAGGCCATGCATTGTTGGGGTGTGTTTCGATGGGTGAGCCGAGCGAAATGTGTGGAAAATGAGGTTTTTTTCCCACATTTCGGAATTTGCAGGGGTGTCTGGGTAATACATTCTGGGGCGATGTGCCCAAATCATACCTCTGCGGATTCCCACGGGTATCCTCTTTTCGGAAATGCATGGGGTTCCCTGTTTTCCTCGGTGGCTTGGACACCCGAGGCCCATATCTGTATGATGTGCCGGCCGGCAGAGCGTCTGAAATTCTGGTCTGAAAACAGACTTGGGGTTACTTGTGTTTTAGGCTTTCCCCTTGGCGGCCAGGTAGGTGCACCCGCACATGTGAGGTACCGTTTTCATCAGGACACCTGTGGAAACGCGGGACGGTAGGCCATGTGTTGTTGGGGGCGTGTTTCGATGGGTGAGCCAAGCGAAATGTGCGTAAAATGCATTTTTTCCCCCACATTTCGGAATTTGCAGGGGTGTCTGGGTAATAAATTCTGGGGTGATGTGCCCAAATCATACCTCTGCGGATTCCCACGGGTGTCCTCTTTTCAGAAATGCATGGTGTTCCCTGTTTTCCTTGGTGGCTTCGACACCCGAGGCCCATATCTGTATGTTGTGCCGGTCGGCAGAGCGTCTGAAATTCCGGTCTGAAAACAGACTTGGGGTTACTTGTGTTTTAGGCTTTCCCCTTGGCGGCCAGGTAGGTGCAGCCACACATGTGAGGTACCGTTTTCGTCTGGACACCTGTGGGAACGCGGGACGGTAGGCCATGTGTTGTTGGGGGCGTGTTTCAATGGATGAGCCGAGCGAAAAATGCGGAAAATGTGTTTCTTTCCCACATTTCGGACTTTGCGGGGGTGTCGGAGTAATAAATTCTGGGGCGATGGGGGCTAATCATACCTCTGCGGATTCCCAGGGGTGTCCTCTTTTTGGAAATGCATGGGTTTCCCTGTTTTCCTTGGTGGCTTGGACCCCCGAGGCCCATATCTGTATGTTGTGCTGGTCGGCAGAGCGTCTGAAATTCCGGTCTGAAAACAGACTTGGAGTTACTTGTGTTTTAGGCTTTCCCCTTGGCGGCCAGGTAGGTGCACCCACACATGTGAGGTACCGTTTTCATCGGGACACCTGTGGGAACGCGGGACAGTAGGCCATGTGTTGTTGGGGGCGTGTTTCGCTGGGTGAGCCGAGCGAAATGTGCGGAAAATGCGTTTATTTTCCCACATTTCAGACTTTGCGGGGGTGTCTGGGTAATAAATTCTGGGGCGATGTGGGCAAATCATACCTCTGCGGATTCCCACGGGTGTCCTATTTTTGGAAATGCATGGGGCTCCCTGTTTTCCTCGGTGGCTTGGACACCCGAGGCCCAGATCTGTATTTTGTGCCGGTCGGCAGAGCGTCTGAAATTCCGGTCTGAAAACAGACTTGGGATTACTTGTGTTTTAGGCTTTCCCCTTGGCGGCCAGGTAGGTGCACCCACACATGTGAGGTACCGTTTTCATCGGGACACCTGTGGGAATGCAGGACGGTAGGCCATGTGTTATTGCGGGTGTGTTTCGTTGGGTGAGCCGAGCGAAATGTGCAGAAAATGTGTTTTTTTCCCACATTTCGGACTTTGCGGGGGTGTCTGAGTAATAAATTCTGGGGCGATGTGGGCAAATCATACCTCTGCGGATTCCCACAGGTGTCTTCTTTTCAGAAATGCATGGGGTTCCCTGTTTTCCTTGGTGGCTTGGACACCCGAGGCCCATATCTGTATGCTGTGCTGGCCGGCAGAGCGTCTGAAATTCCGGTCTGAAAACAGACTTGGGGTTACTTGTGTTTTAGGCCCCTTGACGGCCATGTAGGTGCACCCACACATGTGACGTACCGTTTTCATCGGGACACCTGTGGGAACGCGGGACGGTAGGCCATGTGTTGTTGGGGGCGTGTTTTCGATGGGTGAGCCGAGCAAAATATGCGGAAAATGCATTTTTTTCCCACATTTTGGACTTTGCGGGGGTGTCTGGGTAATAAATTCTGGGGCGATGTGCCCAAATCATACCTCTGCGGATTCCCACAGGTGTCCTCTTTTCGGAAATGCATGGGGTTCCCTGTTTTCCTTGGTGGCTTGGACACCCGAGGCCCATATCTGTATGTTGTGCCGGTCGGCAGAGCGTCTGAAATTCCGGTCAGAAAACAGACTTGGGGTTACTTGTGTTTTAGGCTTTCCCCTTGGCGGCCAGGTAGGTGCACCCACACATGTGATGTACCGTTTTCATCGGGACACCTGTGGGAACGCAGGACAGTAGGCCATGTGTTGTTGGGGGCGTGTTTCGATGGGTGAGCCGAGCGAAATGTGCAGAAAATGTGTTTTTTCCCCCACATTTCGGACTTTGCGGGGGTGTCTGGGTAATAAATTCTGGGGCGATGTGGGCAAATCATACCTCTGCGGATTCCCAGGGGTGTCATCTTTTTGGAAATGCATGGGGTTCCCTGTTTTCCTCGGTGGCTTGGACACCCGAGGCCCATATCTGTATGTTGTGCCGGTCGGCAGAGCGTCTGAAATTCCAGTCTGAAAACAGACTTGGGGTTACTTGTGTTTTAGGCTTTCCCCTTGGCGGCCAGGTAGGTGCACCCACAAATGTGAGGTACCGTTTTCATCGGGACACCTGTGGGAACGCGGGACAGTAGGCCATGTGTTGTTGGGGGCGTGTTTCGATGGGTGAGCTGAGCGAAATGTGCAGAAAATGCGTTTTCTTTCACACATTTCAGACTTTGCAGCGGTGTCTGGGTAATAAATTCTGGGGCGATTTGCCCAAATCATACCTCTGCGGATTCCCACAGGTGTCTTCTTTTCGGAAATGCATGGGGTTCCCTGTTTTCCTTGGTGGCTTGGACACCGAGGCCCATATCTGTATGTTGTGCCGGTCGGCAAAGCGTCTGAAATTCCTGTCTGAAAACAGACTTGGGGTTACTTGTGTTTTAGGCTTTCCCCTTGGCGGCCAGGTAGATGCATCCACACATGAGGTACCGTTTTCATCGGGACACCTGTGGGAACGCGGGATAGTAGGCCATGTGTTGTTGGGGGCGTGTTTCGATGGATGAGCCGAGCAAAATTTGCAGAAAATGTGTTTCTTTTCCCACATTTCAGACTTTGCGGGGGTGTCTGGGTAATAAATTCTGGGGCGATGTGCCCAAATCATACCTCTGCGGATTCCCACAGGTGTCATCTTTTCGGAAATGCATGGGGTTCCCTGTTTTACTTGGTGGCTTGGACACACGAGGCCCATATCTGTATGTTGTGCCGGTCGGCAGAGCGTCTGAAATTCCAATTTGAAAACAGACTTGGGGTTACTTGTGTTTTAGGCTTTCCCCTTGGCAGCCAGGTAGGTGCACCCACACATGTGAGGTACCGTTTTCATCGGGACACCTGTGGGAACGCGGGACGGTAGGCCATGTGTTGTTGGGGGCGTGTTTTCAATGGGTGAGCCGAGCAAAATATGCGGAAAATGCGTTTTTTTCCCACATTTCGGACTTTGCGGGGGTGTCTGGGTAATAAATTCTGGGGCGATGTGCCCAAATCATACCTCTGTGGATTCCCACAGGTGTCCTCTTTTCAGAAATGCATTGGGTTCCCTGTTTTCCTTAGTGGCTTGGACACCCGAGGCCCATATCTGTATGTTGTGCCGGTCAGCAGAGCGTCTGAAATTCCGGTCTGAAAACAGACTTGGGTTTACTTGTGTTTTAGGCTTTCCCCTAGGCGGCCAGGTAGGTGCACCTACACATGTGAGGTACCGTTTTCATCGGGACACCTGTGGGAATGCGGGACGGTAGGCCATGTGTTGTTGGGGGCGTGTTTCAATGGATGAGCCGAGCGAAATGTGCGGAAAATGTGTTTTTTTTCCCACATTTTGGACTTTGCGGGGGTGTCTGAGTAATAAATTCTGGGGCCATGTGGGCAAATCATACCTCTGCGGATTCCCACAGGTGTCCTCTTTTCGGAAATGCATGGGGTTCCCTGTTTTCCTTGGTGGCTTGGACACCCTAGGCCCATATCTGTATGTTGTGCCGGTCGGCAGAGCGTCTGAAATTCCGGTAAGAAAACAGACTTGGGCTTACTTGTGTTTTAGGCTTTCCCCTTGGCGGCCAGGTAGGTGCACCCACACATGTGACGTACCGTTTTCATCGGGACACCTGTGGGAACGCGGGACAGTAGGCCATGTGTTGTTGGGGGCGTGTTTCGATGGGTGAGCCGAGCGAAATGTGCAGAAAATGCGTTTTTTTCCCACATTTCGGACTTTGCGGGGGTGTCTGGGTAATAAATTCTGGGGCGATGTGGGCAAATCATACCTCAGCAGATTCCCACGCGTGTCCTCTTTTCGGAAATGCATGGGGTTCCCTGTTTTCCTTGATGGCTTGGACACCCGAGGGCCATATCTGTATGTTGTGCCGGTCGGCAGAGCATCTGAAATTCCGGTCTGAAAACAGACTTGGGGTTACTTGTGTTTTAGGCTTTCCCCTTGGCGGCCATGTAGGTGCACCCACACATGTGACGTACCGTTTTCATCGGGACACCTGTGGGAACGCGGGACAGTAGGCCATGTGTTGTTGGGGGCGTGTTTCGATGGGTGAGCCGAGCGAAATGTGCAGAAAATGCGTTTTTTTCCCCACATTTCGGACTTTGCGGGTGTGTCTGGGTAATAAATTCTGGTGCGATGTGGGCAAATCATACCTCTGCGGAGACAGATTTTGTCTTGTAACAAAACAAGACAAAAGACAAACAAGTACACACTCAAATCCCAAACCCTCCCCCTCCATTCAAAATGTATACCATTCACACTCCACTATCCATCTAACAATTCCCATAGACTTCACTTCATATAGTGTCTCTTTGTGCTGTTTACTTAACAAACATTTCTCATATTTGCGAAAGAATCTTCACATCATGGAGCCATTCTTCAATAAGTGGCTTTTTCCTCGTGTTCCATACTTTCGACACCTGTTTAAGCACCACTAGTAAAGCTCTGTTAATCTAGCACCTTGTTACAAAGTCAATATTTCGGCCACATCTTGGAGTTTGCAGAATCACAGCCAAGATGCTTCGTGGGAAATTAATGTTCCAGATTGCATCAATCCTGTCCAGCACATCCTTCCAATAGTCCATCACCCTATCACAATCCCATAACATATGTAACAGAGTACCTTTCTCTTTTCGACATCCCCAGCAGCAGTCACTCTCTACCATTCCCAAGCCAGACATACAGACAGGGGTCCAATAAACCCTTCCCAACACCCTTTGATGAATGTAGCGTAGGTTCAAGTCAATCTTTGCCTTAACCAGGACTTTCCAGAGATGTTTCCATTCCTTCACTGGGATGTCTCTACCCAACTCCTCAGACCAGGTCAATCTTAACTTCTCCCATGATGCCAACCAATGATTCTCTAAAGCCATAAGGTTCATGAAACTAGACACTTTCTGCAACATTACAGAAAATAAGCTACAAATCCCCGGTTTCTGCGCAAAAGGTGTGTCCAACATCTGCTCCCTCTCAGAAATCAAAACCTCCAAGACTCTATACCTTCACAATTCCGACCCATTCAGTCCATATTTATCTCTCAGACTCTCAAAGGAAACCGTTCCCTCATCACCCCAAATGTCACCAATCACCAGGATACCCTTGTTAATCCAACTCTCCCAGTTCAGCATCTTATTATTTACCTGTAATCCTGGGTTACACCAAAGCGACGCATCCTTATACATATACAATCCTTGCTCATCATCCACAATCAATTAAACTAATGCATCTTTTGTAGCAACAATAGGTTTTAGGTTCATAACTTGTTGTGGTAATTTCCCAAAGGAGTACAGACTCTTTACATGATACGATTCTAGCATTCTTTTTTCAATTCGTACCCACCATGGCATCAGGTCCCAATCACTATCTGATGAAATAAACAGCTTTTTTAACAGAAAACTCTTACAGATGGAAATGTGATTGTTGGCATGTGCCTCACTCAGGATTCTTAACTTTAGCTTGCGTCGCATCTAGATAGAAATGCTATTCTCAACATGCACCACACTCAGAATTCTGAACTTGAGCTTGCGTCGCATCTAGATAGAAATGTGATTCTTAACATGCACCACACTTAGAATTCTAAACTCTGGCTGGCTTCCGCCGCATCTAGATACAAATGTAATGGTTAGAATGTGCCACACTCGTATGGAGTTCTTGACTTTAGCTTGCATCGCATCCAGATAGAAATGTGAATGTCAGCGTGTATCACACCCAGATGGAATCCCACAATTGCAAGGACAGCAATGCTAACTAACCAACCAACTAACAATTCCATCCCTCTGCATACACCTCTCAAACTCTAACCAAACACAACCACAAGCCTAAAACGCAGCAATCCGCACAAACTTCACAACAACGCAACAACAAAACAAACCACACATAGACTTGCACAACAGCACACGACGACTACGGACCGCAAAACACCCCAAGCCCAGCCAACGGACCCACCGGGCTGAGGCTGCCAACAGCACATCACTACTCTCTTGCACTTTTCCAGCTTATTCCCACTAACCCACCCCCTCTCCTCCCCTTTACAGAGCCGCCAGAGCACCAGGGGACCACTTCGGTGGTGATAGTGCGCTGTACAAATGTCCTTTAACATTAACATTAACATAACAATAATTCCCAAGTACGGGATAACCAAATCCACCTTCTTGAACACTCCGAACCATAATATATTGAGGAATGCTGGCCCTTTTTCTGACACCCCAAAAAAATCCTTGAAAGACTTTATATATGCGCCCTAGGACTTTCTTTGTGAACTGTAAAGGGATTGATTGTAAAATGTATAAGACCTTCAGTAGTAGCATCATTTTAATTACGTTAACCTTTGCCCAGATACTCAATACAGTACAGCGCCATTTCTTAACGTCTTTCTGAAGAACCTCTATTATTTTATCTACATTAAATTCAACACGTTATTTAACATCTCGAATAAAATAAACTCCCAGGTATTTTACACACTCACTTTCCCACTTACAGTCCCAACAAAGCAATGGATTATGATCTGGAGTATTTCTTACCAGAAAAACAACTGACTTCCCCCAATTGATCTTATAACCCGACAACCTTCCCACTTCTTCAATCATATTTTTCAAATGAAGGCCTTCTTCCACTGGGTTATTCAAGACAACCACAACATCGTCTGCGTAGGCCAATACCTTAACTTCACCACCTCCCACACATAACCTTCTTATCTTCACATTCTGTCGAATATACGCTAACAGGGGTTCCTGCGCCAGATTAAAGAGAAAGGGGGACAGTGGGCAGCCCTGTCTCATGCCTCTATGCAACTGAAACGATTCTGAAAATCCCCCATTTACCCAAACCCTAGCAGATATAACTGATTGCAAAGCCCCTATAGCATTGATAAACAATGGCCCAAATTCCATCTTCAATAGAGTGTAGTTCAGAAATGTCCAGTTTACTCTATCAAAAGCCTTCTCTGTGTCCAAAAAGATTAACACAATGTCCCTAATTTCCAAATCCGGCACGCTCATTATATTCAAGAGTGTTCTAATATTATCACATCCGTATCTATGTCTCAAAAAACCTGTCTGCAATCTGTCAATCAGTCCTCCCATATACTTATCCAATCTATTTGTCAATATTTTAGTAAAAATCTTTATATATACGTTCAGCAATGAGATAGGATGGTAGTTGCAACACTTAGTCACATCCTTCCCCGATTTTGGAATGACAGTAATAATAGCCTCCCTCATAGAGGGACATAAGGTCCCCTCCATAAGAATACGATTATACAATTCACATAATTCTGGAGCCAGTTTCTCATCAAAACATGTATTAAATTTGACTTGCAAGCTGTCCATAACTGGGGATTTCCCAACCTTTAATTCACTTATTGCTAATTAAACTTCTGAAACAACAATTGGGGCATCTATTGAATCCCTACCCTCCACAGATAGAGAAAGAATGTCAATTTTCCCCAAAAAGTTATCTAATTCTTGCATCTGCGGAGTGAGTTCTTCTGTATATGAATCAGCATAAAAGGAACGAAAACACTCTCCTATCTCTTTTTTCTTAACCGCTACACCCCCAAAACTATTGTCAATCTTACGCACATCTGACCTTTCTGAAAAAAACTTTTAATTTGTTTGCCAATAACCTACCAGCTCTATCCCCTCCTTCCCAATATTTTTGCTTCATGTAGAACATGCCCTTTTCCCATTGTGCATTAATCTCGAGTTTCAAGGTTTCTTTTACCTTGTCTAATTCAATTCTATCTCGCTTATCTTTGCCCAAAGCGTACTTCTTATGCAGCTCTCCCAAATTCATCTCAAGCTCTATCAACCTTGTCTCCCCTTTTTTTCTTGCCTTAGCAGTCCATTTCATCAGCTCTCCCCGTATGAAAGCTTTAAAAGAGTCCCAGACCACCAAATCATTAGTTGATCCTTTATTTTCTTTAAAGTAATTCATTATTGAATCACTAAAGTCTTTTGATGCACTCACATCTTTTAGAATAAAGGGCTTAAGCCGCCATCTGTATATTCCTTGCCTTTCATCATTAAAGTCCAACTTAACCCCCACAATTGAGTGGTCAGAGAGATTACGTTCCCCCATGTTTGCCTCTACCACCGATTCGACCAATGTATCTGATGCCAAAATATAATATAATCTAGAATATGAATCATGCACCGGAGAATTAAAGGAGAAATCCCTATCCCTTAAATGCAAGTTCCTCCAAGTATCTACAAGGTCAAATACATCCAAAAATTCATTAAAATCCCTACTCGATTTTTGTCCTGTGAAGTTACATGTAGAAGACCTATCCATTTTGTAGTCCAATAAACAGTTAAAGTCCCTTCCCAAGATAATCGATTCACCTCCTATTTCATGCAACATTTTTTCTAAAGACTCGTGGACCATATATAGAGCCCATTGTGAACAATGTACCCTCATATTTTAGATAACTAATATAATGCGACCTTCCATGTCCATACTTACTCTATCTGCACACATATTCAAACCCATTCTAAACAGAATCCCCACACCTCTTGATTTTGAAGAGTGACAGTTCATCAAGTGTGTCTCCTGTAGGAAAACCACATCTACCTTATCCCTCCATAATTTAAACAATACTTTCCTTCTTTTCCTTGGGAAATTCAGACCCTTCAAATTCCAAGTACCAATGGACAAAATCCCCATTACAGACTACACCCTAACACTCTCAATACACCCTTCCACATGACACCTCCATCACAGTACAGCCTTAATATATATTCTTCCATTTCACATTTACTTTCCTGACATTTCAATATTTCCTTTCCATCATCAACATTGGAACTTTCATCATAATAATGTAACGGAGTGTGACATAACAGGAGCCCACTGTCCCCCACAGACAAAAACAAAGAAACCACAGAAACATAAACAAATGCATTGTTTGAACGAAATCCAACTAGTATTGGACTCAACTGTTAGCCTATTATATACATGGCGAGTACTATTCCCAACTATACTCCCAGAGAACTGCACCCCTTATCTTTGTACTTTCTTCCTCTGATTATCACTAATAATATTAGGTACACCTCAAATATCAATAAACTAAGAATACTCTTAAACTCCTACAACATCCGTAGCTATATATTTACCAGCCCTCAATAATTACCAATGACCATATATACATCTTGTTCCCCCACAGCATACCAACACATGAACCCTCAAGTCAGCACTCTCAAAACGAAACCCCTAACCTTATGAAATCAAATAATAAAACTAATAACAAGTGATCTGTGCAATGGGCCACCAACTTGACGACTATTAGTCTAATGAAACTGAAAACACCTAAACAAGCACTATCTATCTTCTACTCTCCAATTGGTAATGCCGTTACACAGCAACTAACACTACAGCATATTAACCTAACCCCCTACGCTCCTACAAATATGACATTATAAAAAGACCAACACGTATCCGTGTATTCATCAATTCCCATGCATGACGTATACATCTCAATATTAAACCATTAAGGGCCATGCTGCACTAGCCTTTCTCCTATGGCTGACAACTTTAGTACCACCCTCCCCTTACCAGTCTCAGGGTATGCTACCACTGTGGCAACATTATGGAATATGTGATAAGTAGTGCTAATCCAAGGGTCACAATAGTCTGATGTACTATTAGGTTAACAACAAACAATTATACATGCACATATGCAACCACACAAGAATCATCAGATTAGTTCAACATCAGCATCCATCTCAACAATGACCTTCACTTTAAGAATCCCCTACATGCATATTTCTTTTAAAAAGCCACAGCATCAGGTCAGCAAGTCACTTCGATCCCTTCTGCTGCCCATATCCTTCTGTCACTGTCCCCACACGTGCTAATGTAGCTGGATCCAAACACAAAACCTACATTCCAACCCGGAGCCCTGCTGAAGTTAACCCACACTCCCCCCAAAGTTGCCACTACATATATTCCTTTACTCCATCTGGCAGGCCACCGGCTTAAACCATATGTCTGTCAGTCAATCCAAGGCCTCACACCCCAATTATAGCACTGTCGGCTTGTATCTCCCCATTATCAGGGTAATAAACGGTCCCAATCCTCATTCGGCCAGTAAGGGTGCAAAATCACAGTATCGAGTCGCTGTACTAATAACATTTTTTTTGTAGTATTTTTTTTGTATTTATAAAGGAGCTTCTCTGCATGAAACACGCTTCCCTTTGATGCAGGGTTCACCCGCAACTTAATGCAAGACTCTTGTATCACAAGTGTGGAAGCAAATGTACTGAATGGAGATGGGGGGAATTAGCATATGTAAGCTCAGCTACATCCTCATTGAACCAAATCCCCTGATAGATATCATTCTTTTCACAAGCGAATTACAAGCTAATTACTGCACGTCTCCAGTAAGCAGGTGTGCCCCAATTCCAGATGTAAATTTGAAGAAGCTGCCCACTCCGACAATCCAGCACACATCCCCAGATTTCCGGGTTGTGCTGCCTCACGTTCAGAAGTACAGCTCCATCCACGTTTCTACATGAGCATTATATTGTCCTCGGAACGTGTGCACCAGGCACTGTATCACATTGAAACGCAGTCATGTATTTACTATTTTCAGCGCGCACACAAATGGGAATGCGCTAAACTGCTGAACAGAGCGCCGGGGGATCACCAGATATCACTCGACACAAAACAGAGACAAATTGAGCCTCACCTCCTGATCCGCAGTAACAATGGTACGCCATCTCGCACCTCACGGTCAGCCGCCATTACCTCTCACATAGTTCTTTTGCATTCTCTCGTCTGAATCGGCAAGGCTCAAACACGTGAGCGCTCACGTACAGGCAGGTACATCCAAATGCGAGGGTCCTTTCCTCTCATACCTCCGAATCGGCGAGCATTGGGAACAACTGAAAAAATGCTGGAACCGTTTAAGTTAACGGAATCCTAAAATACAAAACCGAACGAAATAACAAATAAAACCCATACGAAACATTAATATTAAAAATAAAAGTCACAGTAAAAATGTATCCGCAAAACTTATCTTTTCTTCTTTGATTGTGCAAACCTTTGAGATGTTAAGGCTGTTTCCATGGGTTCCAAGTCCAAATCAGTTAAAAAGGCCTCTGCATTTTTGCAATCAGTAAATGAATGTATTTGGCCTTCCACAACAATCCGAAGAATTGCAGGATATACCATGTAATACTTACGTTTGTTCATCCTTGCCTTCTCTTTTGTAATGTTGAAGCATTTCCTTTTTTCCATAACATCTCTGCTTAAGTCTGCGAATATCATAATCTTGTTCCCACACCAGGACAAATCTCCAATTTCACAGGCTTTCTTAAGGATTAACTCTCTGGTGGGGAACCTTAGAAACTTGATGATGAAGTGTCTGGGTCTCTGGCCCAAGGCTGGTTTTTGGCCCAATGATCTATGCACCCTTTCTATTTCCAGTGGCACTTTTGGATCCAAGTTAAACACGGTGGTCAGAGCTTTTTCCAAAACGCAATAGGGCTGCCCCTCTCCACATTTTCTGGAAATCCGGCTATCCTCACGTTATTTCTCTGTGAAATGTTTTCCTGCTCTGACAGTTTGAGAGACATCTTCTCATTTTGGATCTCCAGCTGCCTCACCTGGTCAGCAAGTCGCAATGCCTTGTCATCAACTGTAGTAAGGTGATCCTCAACAGCTACAATTTTAGTGTGGAGGTCCAAATACCTTTCCTCTTTGCTTATCAATTTCGCCTTGATGTCTGCAATATCTGCAGTGACTTTGGTGAGCAGTTCAAGTAACTTGTCATCTCTCTTGTCACTGTCACTGTCCTCTCTTCCCTTTTGCCTCTTAGCAGGTTGGGTGGTTTCAGTGGAATAAGGGTCCTCAGCCATCGTTAAGAAGATATATCTCTAACAGGTGCAGGAGCTCAGCACTTAAGCTGCCATCCCTGTTCTATTCACTAGCAAGCACTGGTGCCCTGGGTTCCAGGGCACACATAGGTGTGGAATTACGAGGGGTGCCATGCATATTTCAAACAGTAACCATGTTCACATATTCTTGAGTTTCATGCAGTATAGAGAACAAGAGGCATTAAGATTAAGAATCGCATTGGTTCGGTGAATTCAACTAAACTTAAACAACGATCCCCGAAACATGGGGTTCCAACTTTGCCCAACAGATAAGGTCTGCTCTGGCCTGCTGGTGCCTGTTTCCGCAAGCAGACACCAGCCAAGGAATTCGGGGGGGTTCCATCAGAGCTCAGAGGGCTGGATCCCTAGCTCCGGCATACTGGCTGCTACTTCTACGGCATCATTGGTACATTGTCGTGAGTTGTAATGTAGTTATAGGCTTCCTCTACTCAATGTTCGGGGGTTCAATAACAATGGAGTGCAATGAGGTTCACCAGTTGTTGCACCTAAGTGGCTACAGTCCCTGTCCCCTGGTGCACAGGGTCTTCATATGTGTCTAGGTTGTTGTGTTCCAACCACATTGTTACTGCCTCAGGGTTTCCGAAGAACCTTGATCTGCATTCATGTATCACCTTGAGTTTTGCCGGATACGTGAGCAAATATCTTATCCCTTTCTTCCAAAGCCTGGCCTTGACTGAAATAAATCGGTTCCGTTGTTGATGAACTAGGGGTGTATAATCTTGGTAATTGGCTACTTTCGAGCCGCCACGCTCAATCACTCCACTGTCTCTGGAGAACTGCAGTAGTACCTCACAATCTCGGAAATGTAGTATTTTGGCTAGAATCGGACGAGGATGTGACCCATGTGGGGTTTTTTCTGGAGTTATCCCTATGCCCTCTCGACTGCAAATCCTTGTGTCAGTTTGCCTGGGCCCACCTCCTGTGGGAACAGATTCTCGATATAGGTTGTAGGGTCTCTGCCTTCTGTGTCTTCTGGTATGCCAAGAACTCTGATGTTGTTTCTGCGGGAACGGCCCTCTGCATCTTCAGCCCTCTGCTCCAGGAAGCGGTTTTTAGTTTCCAGAGTTTTCAGCCTGGCAGTTAGGTCGGTGGTAGTGGCAGTTGTTTCTTTTAGCTATACTTCAGCATTCGTGACTCACTCTGCTAGGCATCGCACATCAAGGCGTAATAGTTGTACATCTATTTTGACCTCATCTATCTTGTGTTCTAGAGAGGTCCGAAAGTGCTGCAATCCCTGCAAGCACCTTGTCTTCCTGTGGTTCAGAACGAACTTCTTTATCCACTGTTCCTGTGCCACTCTCCTCTGTGGTTGTATCAGGCTGAGAGAAATCTTGTGTCCGCGGATTCTGCTGAACCCCCGACAATTCCCCTGAAATGTAATCCTCAGAATCAGATTATACTCGACTCTGTTAACTACACCCCAAAGGGAAAGGGGGAATTGGATAACATAAGAAACACCAGGCTGGCGACGTCTAGACTAGCTGATGCAGAACCTGCAGTGAATACATCAAAAACACACAAATTCCTCAAATTACTTAACTAACCTTTTGATTTTGAAAACTCTACATACTTAACTAAAATGTATGAATCATACCTGGTTCTTCTCTTTAAGGATCTTAGAGAAGAGTGGAGTAATTGCTGATAAAATCTTTCTACCTTTTTTTGCTTTGTTGGTCTTGAAAATAACAGCAACTCCTTTGAGTTATGTAGCCTTAAGAACCTTGACTCTTGCCTTTAAAAAACTGTATATTGTTCCAGTTATGATGGGCTTAAATGAATCCTGTTCTTCTTTCTTTAAAAATGAATTTTAAACCAACACACATGAAAATAAAGTACATAGTCTCTTTAAGAACTTGCAAACTTGTCCAAAGTTCGTAGAAACCTTTTCGCGCACACGCGCAAATATTTACACGCGCAGAACACACGCTGAAGAAAATACACGCAGGAGAAAACACGTGCTAAAAACACACGCGCTATGAAAAAACGCGCTGAAGAAATCACGTAGCAGTCTTTTCTCGCGCTCGCGTACACGTGCTATGAATACACGCGCTATGAACACCCACGCTGTGAACACACGCGCTGTAGAAATCACCTAGCAGTCTTTTCTCGCGCTCGCGTACACACGCTATGAATACACGCACTATGAAAACCCGCCGCTGTGAACACACGTGCTGTAGAAATCACGTAGCAGTCTTTTCTCGTGCTCGCGTACACGCGCAATATATACACGTGCTATGAACACACGCGCTGTAGGTCACACATAACAGTCTTCCGTAGCTCACGCGCATTTAAGAATTAAACGTTGAACTATTAACAGTTTAACATCACAGTTCTACTTACGAATTTTCATTAACTCTCTCCAAATGTCACTCATTAATTTTAGCAACAGATTTACATATCCAAATAAAGTCACTTAGCTTAAGAATGTTATTTCCAAAAGAACTTCCGAAAGCTCTCCTGTGAACCTGGATACTCTCCTTAAACAACCCCGAATAAGTAGAAGCTCGACTGCCAGGATTTGAAAATTCAAATCCACTAGGCCCAAGACTACAGCAGGAGCAGCTACAAACACGTCCTCTCAGCTGGGGTTACGACGATGAAAGGCAGAGAGTGACAGTTTAGAATGTTCATTGTTGTCCTGCAGTTCTCTCTTAGCCAATCAAAGCTTCTATTGTAAAGCTCCATCTTGCCTTGGGACAGAGCCAGGAATCTGTATTGAAAAGTCAAGGCCAAACCAACTATAGTAGAAAACCTCTAACCCACACAGAAATAAAAAGGGAAATATTAGAGGAAACCTGAAAAGGGGAAATATTAGAGGAAACCTGACAGGTTGGCGCTTGTGCCTTCCCGAGTCCTGCAAAAGAGTCAATTTTACTGACTTTCTGCTTAGACAGGCATATCATCTGTCTTGGAGGCTTGGTGCTTGTGTTGTCATCAGTGTGCCTAGATATTGCACTTAGAGGGTCACCTCTTTGGTTGCAGGCACACTGGTCTATGCTGAATGTGGTGTTGACTGTCTATCAGGGTGAGTCATCCGGTGCTGAAGCACTTATTGCCGCTAGCCTTGCACTGCCATCACTTAAGTACTAGCCTCAATCCCTGTGGCGTCTAGGTCCTGGGCACCTCTCCGTGGGAGTCGCGGGCAGCACACCGAGGTGTGCTCCACCAGTTCCTATGGTCCGGCCCCGCTAGTACCAAAAGCACTGCAAGCTGCAAAGAAGGATTCCTGTAGCCACTCACGCAGGCTGCAGCCACCCCGGCAACCGTCAATGTCTCACTATCGCTCCGCAGTTCTCTGTCAACACAGCCACAGCGCTCTGGAGCCGCAAGCACAAGCCGCCATCTTGCCTTCATTTTCCGATACGTTCATCCGGCCTACAGTCAGTCTCTCAACACCTCCGTAGTCACAAACGTATTCAACTCTACTCAAACAGGCAGCAGAGGCTGCCAGGCAGTTGTCTCAGCAATCCGGAAACCGGAAAAACAGGCTATTAATCGCTGTTTCTAGGATCTTTGTAGGATAAATGCCGGAGCTCAATGCAAAAACACTGTTAAGATATCTGTGAGAGTTACCTCCTAAATGTGCTAACTAGGAACCAAACTCTTCACAGCCATAGCATTGCAGAACTCAGAATAATAAAAAGGGCACTAACCTGAATTCCTTGTTGTCTTTATGAAGTTAGTAAGGCTCACCTAGCTCCCTCTCACCTTGCCTGAGAAACCGGCACAATGAGAAGAGGCCAGGGAAACCCTCTTGGGGGATAAAACCCTGTGGCGCCGAGGATGAAGATACGGCTGTGCTGAAGGCTTCGGTCTCAGGGATTATATGCAGGAGTCTGTAGTCTCAAAGATGTCGAAGTCCCTATATTGTACTGGACCTACAAAGGGAAGTACAATGATTACAATGTTCGGGAAAAGATGGAAACTCATATAGAGCTTTGTTTACCTTGAATCATATAGATCAGAGACCCGAACGTGAAGAAGAGGTGATGTAAGGAAATTGAATCTGCAGGTGTTGAAAAGAGGGAACTGAAAATTAGTAGTTAGAAACAAAAGGAGAAGATGCAGTAAGGAAATAGATTCAATAGAAAACCCACCGGACTTGCACCAGAGCGACAACGTGAAAATATCCTGCTGGAAATTCTAGGCTTGCTGGGAATTGTAGTCCCACACTGGAGAAAGTAAATCTATGTGGAAAAGGCAAAGTTAGTACGATACGGTTATTTCGCGGTGGGAGTTCCTCTAAGCAGGGAGGTCTAATCTCACTATGTACTGGGGTTCCAGAAACTACGGTTTCCCGCAGGCCGATACAGATCACGATGACAGATAAGATACCGGAATCGAGATGGGTCTCGCTGTAAGAATAGGAAACAGATTTTAGTATGAGAGAGAAAAGAGAGTGTTCCTAACTCGTAGACGGTGTAAGTTCGGAATCCCGTACTTAGCGTAGCTTCTGTAAGCAGTAGCAACGCGCTGTGAGACGGGATCCCCGGAAGGAAATCCTTTCTCTGAGTATGGAGGAGGAGCCACTCGGGACTTCCTGGTTCGAACGACTAGAGCGTTGCACCCCACAGCAGCATCCATGTTAGTGGAAGTGGGAATAACACACGAAAGGCGACGCCACCGCTGCCATAACGACCATGCCCTTGGTCTCCTTCTGAGAGCGGGCGGGACAGTATGCCCTCTCCCAAGGGAGGCAAATCCAGGTTTTCCCGGATGAAGACGGTAAAACCTGCGGATCAAACGAGGGGCATGTACAGCCGATGCAGGTTCCCATGAACCTTCTGCTATGCAATATCCCTTCCAATCTACCAGATACTGAAGAACACCCCTCCGATACCTGGAATCGCAAATGGAGGTTATCTCGTACTCTGGTCCATCATCAGTAAAGACTGGCGGGGGGGGCTCCTTCTGGATGGAGGATGAAAACGAGAGTGAACATCTTGTTTCAGCTGGGAAACGTGGAAGGTAGAATGTATACATCTCCAAGCATGTGGGAGCTGTAGTTTGAATGCAGCAGAGCCTCTCTTAGCTAAGACGGGGAATGGTCCAAAGTATCTGGGAGACAACTTGGAAGGGATCAATCTTCTGGGGAGGTATTTTCTAGCTAGCCAAACTCTGTCACCCACTTGTATAGAAGGCATAGGACTCCGATGTTTGTCAGCCTGTACCTTAGTACGTGTCTGGGCATCTTGTAGGCTTCACGAGCTTTAGAATGATCCTGTTGAATAGAATCGATCAATCCCTCGAGATCTGGATAGGGAGTACTGGTGGGGCCGAGGAAGGGAACACAGAAGGATGAAAGCCAAAAGTACAGTAAAACGGACTAGCCCCGAATAGCCGAATGAATGGCGTTACTATACGCAAATTCAGCTATTGGCAACAGTCCCTTCCAATTGTCTTGAGTAGCTGAGATATAACATCTCAAATACGCTTCCAATGTTTGGTTCAGATGCTCTGTTTGGCCATTAGTTTGTGGGTGATACCCCAAATTTAAGGCTCGGGATACCCCTAATATGTGACAAATATGTTTCCAGTATTTGGAAGTATATTGCGGCCTGCGGTCTGATATGATGACTTCTGGTAAGCCGTGGATTGAAAAAATGCGATCCACGAATATTCTTGCCATGATGGGAGCAGTCGGAATTGAAGATAGAGGGATGAAATGTGCCAATTTTGTCAAGGAATCTATCGTTACCATTATTGTGTTGCATCCTTCAGATTTCGGTAGATCAACGATGAAGTCCGTGGAAATTATTTGCCACGGTTTAGTAGGAATTCGTGTCAAAACAAGTTCTCCCACCGGTGGAATTCGTGGTGTCTTGGTTTGAAGACAAATTGGTCACAAAGCGACATATTCCTGGACATCCTTTCGAAGTGTAGGCCACCAGAAATGTCTCTGTATCTGAGCCAATGTATTGAAGATCCCTCGATTTCCTGCTGCCTTTGAGTTATGACACATCTGAAGCACTTCTAACTGTAAGTCGTTGTCTGGAACGAACATCTTGTCTTCTTTAAAAAGAAGTCCCTGACTTTGGGTGAGTCCTAATGTAAGAGGAACATCCGGTTGTTTGGATTCCAAGATTCTGGTTCTGTCTTCTATCTTTTGTAGAAAAGAGCAGATCACTGGTACCGATATCGACTAGTGGAACATGGGTTCTGACTGGAATGGAGAATGTTCTCGGGGGTTTCTTCGTGATAACGCATCTGCCTTGAGATTCGATTTGCCCGGAATGAAGGCAAAGGTTAGTCGGCATGGAGAAAAGAAGTGAGCCCATCTTGCTTGTCTGCTGTTACACATTTGGGCATATTGAAGTGCTCTGAGATTATGATGATCTGTTCTAATTTCAATTGGGAATTTCGCACCCAGAAGTAAGTGACGCAATTCCTCAAAGGCTCTCTTGATTGCCAGCAGTTCCTTTTCCAGGACGGTGTATTTGATTGCCGCTGGAGACAGGGTCTTGGAAAGATAAGCGATGGGTCGCTCAAGGTTGTCTTCATCTGGTTGTAGGAGGACTGCTCCTAAAGCTTGTTGAGAGGCATCTGATTCTACTATAAACCTGCAGTGTTGATCAGGCATAGCCAAGATGGGAGCCCGAGAAAACAGTCCTTTAATTCTTGAAATGAATCTTGAGTCTCTGCTGTCCATGAAAAAACCACTCCTTTTTTCAAAAGATGCGTGATGGAGGGAGTGAGAGTAGAGAAATGTGTAATAAACCGTCTATGCAAATTAGCAAAGCCAAGAAACCTCTGCATGTCTTTGATGGATTTTGGAGAGGGCCAATCGAGAATGGCTGAAACCTTCGATTTGTCCATGGAGATGCCTTGAGCTGAAAGAATATATCCCAGATATGCCACTTGTTCTTTATGAAACTCACACTTCTCTAATTTACAATACAGATGGTTTTGTTGCAATATGTACAAGACTTCTCTTACATGGGTGATGTGAGCCGGATGAGAGGATGAAAAGACCAAAATGTCATCTAGGTAGATAATGACAAAATGTAAGGCGATATCTGTGAAGATGTGATCCATAAACCTTTGGAATACGGCAGGTGCATTTGCTAGCCCAAAGGGCATGACCCTGTATTGGAAGTGGCCAAAAGGTGTCCGGAAGGCGGTCTTCCATTCGTCCCCAGCTTGGATCCAAATGAGATGGTAGGCACCGTGTAAATCCAGTTTGGTATAGAATTTAGCCCCTCTTACCGCCTCCAGGATGTCCGGGATTAGAGGCATGGGGTATTTGTCAGGCATGGTGATCTTGTTCAATCCTCTGAAATCAATACAGGGGCGTAGTTCTGTAGTATTTTTCTTTGGAATAAAGAAAAGAGAAGCTGCTGCAGGCGAGGTGGATTCCGTGATCAACCCGTTCTCTAAGTGTGTGTGCAGATACTCCTTCAGAGCTTCTTTTTCCTTGGCTGACAGTATATACATACGACCAAAGGGGAGAAGACTGTCTGGAAGAAGGTCAATAGTACAATAATCTCTGCGATGAGGAGGTAACGCAGTGTATTCTGTTTTAGCAAATACACTATGATATTCTTGATATTCCTTGGGTATTACCCTTACTGTATAGTGTTTGTGGAGCAAAGTGACTCGTGTGTGAGGTTTCTTTGAGATTTTGCGACTTCTAAATCGTGACAGCCACGAACGCAGTATTCTGACCCCAAAAAAAGGGTCCCTGCGGTCCAGTTAATGTAGGGGTTATGGACTCTTAACCAAGGGAGTCCCAAAATAACTGGATAGTGGGCGGTCTTGATAATATCTAGTTCCAGGGTTTCCTGATGCGCAGCTATAGTCATGGTAAGGGCAGAAGTGTGGTCTTTAATGGGACCTGATGTAAGAGGGCTACCATCAACACTTTCCACCGGTATAATCATTTATTTGGCTATTCTCGGAATCCCATGGTTCTTGGCCCATGTGTCATCCACGAAGTTACCAGCCGCTCCGCTGTCAACCAGGGCTGGTACATTCTCTAATCTCACATTATCCCAACCTAAAGTGACCCCAAGAATGATCATTTAATTTTCTGTAGAGTGGGTTTGGTGTAAAATGGAGGTATTCTGAAGGGAACTACTGATTTTGGCACCCGCCACTGTTGTTCCCCTTACGGCCGGGTATGGCGTTTCCTGCCTTCCTAGGAGGAGTAAGAGGAATTCCTTAACTGTATGTGTACTTGCTCCACAATACATACATAGCCCCAGAGTCTTTCTTCTCATTCGTTCTTTGGGGATAATGGACCCTGAGTGCTTCCTATTTGCATAGGTTCCTCTATAGGTAATGGTCTGGTCTGTGTAGTTATTCCTTCTGGGGTCATTTTGGTGGTCCTACCCCTTCTTCTTTCTCTGTGTATCTCTTGTAATCTATAATCAAGCTGCATAACTAGTGCTATATATTCGGCCATGTTTTGCAGACGTGATACTCTGGATACTTCGTCCTTCAATTCCTCTGAAAGTCCATGCCTGAATATAGTCATCAAAGCATCGTCTGCCCAGGCTGTGTCTGATGCTAATTGGTTGAAACGGGTTATGTAAGTATGTCTTGACTGCCTTGTTTACAGTCCAATAGTCGTTCCTGTGAGGCTATAGTGACTTCCTGTCTTCCGAACATGCTCCTTACGCTGTTACAGAACGCGGGGTAGGAATCTAGTATGGGATTATTGTTGGTAACTAACGGAGTCGCCCATGCTAAAGCTGCCCCAGTCATCTGTGCTATCATGCGTCCCACTTTGTCTCGGTCGATTGGGAAAAAAGCCGCCTTGAAGGCAAATTGCACTGAGCATGATTCTAGAAATTCTTTTACAGAATGGGGATTGCCATCAAAACGCCCTGACGGTAAAGGGCCATGAGGTACTTCTGAGCTATGGGCAGTTCGTCCTACCTGTTGTTTCAAAGTAGCATTCTCATGTTTTAGTTGTTGGACTTCGGTGGACAGGAACTGAACTGCTGCCACCAACTGCTGGATTTGTTGTTCCATGTGAATGGACCGGTCGTCTTCTGGTTCTACAAAGAATGACTGTGGAGGCTAGATCCTAAGTCAACAAAGACTTTCTTTTTCTTTTGGGCGTTGCTATCTGTTAAAATATGTGTGAGAGTTACCTCCTAAATGTGCTAACTAGGAACCAAACTCGCCACAGCATTGCAGAACTCAGAATAATAAAAAGGGCACTAACCTGAATTCCTTGTTGTCTTTATGAAGTTAGTAAGGCTCACCTAGCTCCCTCTCACCTTGCCTGAGAAACCGGCACAATGAGAAGAGGCCAGGGAAACCCTCTTGGGGGATAAAACCCTGTGGCGCCGAGGATGAAGATACGGCTGTGCTGAAGGCTTCGGTCTCAGGGATTATATGCAGGAGTCTGTAGTCTCAAAGATGTCGAAGTCCCTATCTTGTACTGGACCTACAAAGGGAAGTACAATTATTACAATGTTCGGGAAAAGATGGAAACTCATATAGAGCTTTGTTTACCTTGAATCATATAGATCAGAGACCGGAACGTGGGGAAGAGGTGTTATAAGGACATTGAATCTGCAGGTGTTGAAAAGAGGGAACTGAAAATTAGTAGTTAGAAACAAAAGGAGAAGATGCAGTAAGGAAATAGATTCAACAGAAAACCCACCGGACTTGCTCTAGAACGACAACGTGAAAATATCCCGCTGGAAATGCTAGGCTTGCTGGGAGTTGTAGTCCAACACTGGAGAAAGTAAATCTATGTGGAAAAGGCAAGGTTAGTACGATACGGTTCTTTCACGGTGGGAGTTCCTCTAAACGGGGAAGTCTAATCTCACTACGTACTGGGGTTCCAGAAACTACGGTTTCCCGCAGGTCGATACAGATCGCGATGACAGGTAAGGTACCGGAATTGAGATGGGTCTCGCTCTAAGAATAGGAAATGGATTTTAGTATGAGAGAGAAAAGAGACTGTTCCTAACTCGTAGACGGTGTAAGTTCAGAATCCCGTACTTAGCGTAGCTTCTGTAAGCAGTAGCAACGCGCTGTGAGACAGGATCCCCGGAAGGAAATCCTTTCTCCGAGTATGGAGGAGGAGCCACTCGGGACTTCCTGGTTCGAACGACTAGAGCATTGCACCTCACAGCAGCATCCATGTTAGTGGGAGTGGGAATAACACACGAAAGGCGACGCCACTGCTGCCAAAACGACCATGCCCTTAGTCTCCTTCTGAGAGCGGGCGTGACAAACACAGCCTCACAGCATGAGCTCCAGGCCACCCCCATCCTCCTCTGTTCAAAACATTTACTTGAACGGCTCAGACCAGTTGTGTTTGCAAATGCTCATCCTTCATAGAAATGCCACAAATAATCCTTGGGTGCATGCGACCATGCACCCAAGAATCTGACCACTGGCCACAACACCACTCCATAAATAAACCATACATAACAAGGACATACAATACATATTGGAATAAAAAAACTCGCCCTGAACCTCCCCCTCCCAATTTAAATGACATCGGCAGACAAACATACACACATCTATTATGTTGTGTTGATCAAATTTCCACAACCACTATAAAAATGGTGGCGGTGAAACCACTGCAGACGCATATGAATATGGACACGGATCCAAATGTGGCCACAGATCCAGATCACACATGTAGACATTCAGGTTGTACCACTACTGATTCTGCGACAGATGCTTCATACACATGTAGACATTCATGTGTTACAAACACACATAAACAGCATTGGGAAGCTCTCTCTCTTTTTTCTCTCTCTCTCTCTCTCTCACACACACACAAGCACTTAAAATAAAATGAGGATTTCTACCTATAAAAAGGTTCAAAAAGGCAATTTTAAGGTTACTACAAATCCAGAGACTAAAAAAAGTCCATCACACTAGAAATGAATACTTAACTTGCACTATACTGCTACCTCACAACCAGGGGTCAAGTCCTAAAAATAAAAGTGTGGGGACTCCTTAACATACCAATTGAATGGAGTATCACCAGAAATTAGCATATCAAGGTACCCTCTGAAAAAAGTGGGGGGACTCCTTTCCACCCGCGTATATCCTCGACTTGAGCCCTGCCTCCCCCTCAGTTTCTCTATGAGGCGAGTGCGCTCTATGTCTTCAACTTAATCCCTCATTTATTCAGTCTACACCAAAAATTGTCCCTGTTAGGGCTTAAAGCAACAGACACTTTTAAATCTAAACAAACAAACAGCATGAAACAATGCCTGACCACTGCACTGCAGCACCTGTCCAGCCGCATGTCTTCTGGGAAGCACAATGACTTTTGTTTTGTATTTAAATCTTTTTATTAACGAAAAATGATCACACACTAGATTCTACAACACAACAAATGCAAATGGGGACGATCAAAACAACTGCCCGGAAGACCAGTGAACAATGGGGGAACGTTGCTAGAACTGGGTCCCAATTATCTTGTTCAAGCATTTCACAGATATAAGGTTAGACTCCCTCCCACCCAAGGGCAATAACAGTCTCTCAAGAGAATAACAGGTAGAGAAAATAGTGCGCATAAGGGGAAGAAAAACACAAAGACATCCTTCGGGAAGTGAAAATAATATGCCTTCAAGCTGGATCCCAGTACCCCAACAATCTTACCCTCCCTGCCCACCCTATTTGCCCTTACCCTCCCATGCTGATACACGATAGGGGACCAGCCCAGTTGACAAAAGTATTCTGTTCAGACGCATTGTCCATACATTTCCCAACGCTGCTTAGTTCTTTCCATTCCTAGACGGTTCACATAGGCTTGTCTCGCATGCTCGCGCACGCTTCAAACAAGCCCCTCCCACACTCTTGCATGTGGTCCCTCCGGGGACTTCCAAGAGCATGGACCTTTTGACAAGTGTGTATGTATGTAGGTGATTTATATAGCACAAACCTAGCTAGAAAGCAACTGAGTGCTGTTCAATTAGCATATGTTCTGCAGTGCCTCTTCTACATTCTGCACGGCCCATGCGTTTGCACCATACATAGCAAATGACAGCACCACTGACATTGTGTGGGGGACTGTCTTTGGCTAACCGGCAGGGGCAGGCCATTCCTTGGAAAAAGTCTGGGCTCTTTGAGTCAATGTGTGGAAGAACGACTGGCGCAGCCAATCCCAATTAAGTGTGTGGCACGATCTGAGTGCTCTTCTCCCATTGGTCAAAGATTACAACCCCCCCCGCCCCCAGGTAAAGTTATCAAGTTGCAGTATGACACAAAAGCAAGAGAATCCAGAAAGCATCACATTTCCCGCCCAATCTTTTTCCCAGTGGTTGCAGTAACAAGAATGGATATTATAGTAATGTATGTAAATATGTCTTTAGATTAAAACACTATATAAAAAACAAATTATTTTTATTATTATTCACAATATCCTCCAACAGCTTTCGACTTGCAATTTGGTCATGCTATTAGTCCAAGAACCTATTGATAATGGGCCAGTGAGCTTCCACTGCTCACTGTCTGGCCTTTCACCAGTTTCCATTGCTAAGTCACAAACATTTTTGTTTTTAACAGGGACCCCTCCTAATAGACTCAATTTATTGGAAGGCGTCCAATTCCACCCTGAGAATCGAGCCAGCGGCTAGCGTCTATGTGGTTTCCAGCCAGAATTTTTGAGCTATTGGACATTCCCACGTGTAATTTTAAACGAGACAGGAGTACCCCCACAATCTGGACAACCGTCGTCAGATTCGGGATGAATATTTTTAGTGTCGCAGGTGATAGATGTGCACTCTGCAAACACTTGAAGTAAATCAGTTTAAATCACGTATTGCGAGACACTAGTTTTGTATTACCTCAAGTGCCACTTGTTGATCCCGCTGTCAGAACATTTTGCCTGGGTGTGATGTTGAGGTCTCTCTGCCTTTAAGGCTGAGACAGCTTCCAGGTGGGAAGCGAACACATGAGAAGGAAAGGGAGGAGTTAAGGGGGAGCAAGTTCAGTACGTATTTGATTGTTAAATTCAGAAGGCGTCTCCAGTCCTCTGCAGTGTTGCTTCCTTTATTCAAGTGCGTGTACTGTGCAACAACTGGCGAGGAAGGTCGTTCCTTCATGCACCAGAGTCCTAGCAGTGGCCAGTGATCCCACTGCGCCTGTCCAGCTCCTGTGAGGCGATACCGCCTCCGCCGCCCGAACGCCCATGGTCCAGTGGGATACCCGTTCCCTCTAGAGAGGACCTCACCTAAAAGAGCTGCACGCTGCTCCTTCACAGGCGATCCTGCCTACATTCGTCTACCAACCCGATCCCGGTTCCCGCAGCACCGCCGTCGGCCGAACTTCCATCTGTAACGCACCCAGATGTGGCATTCTGCAACATAGCTGTGCGGCAGTCAGCCAGCAGCCTGGAGACCAGAAACACGTGGCTGCAGAAGACGCCACATCGAGGGCAGCACAGGCTGAGAAGTAAGTTCGAGCAGCGCCACCTCCTGACCAACAACAGACGGCGATCCCGCCAAGTCCTCCCACGCCAGTCATTCTGCCTCCACCTTACGGCCAGCTCACCGAAGCACCAAGACAAAGAAAAAAATAATACATAATATTGAAAATAAAGTCCTTTACAATACTGCATAACAAGAGATTAACAGAATGTATCACACCCAAAACGAGAGCAAGTGAAAGACACAAAACAAAGGGACAACACACCCATCCACCCAACAAAGGACCAAGGCCCTCAATATTGCTACAAGGTGACACACAAGGCAGCACACGGTCCGCAAAGATGATGACCGCATCCCGGCACTGGGAACCCCCCCGATACTGCTAAGGACTGTGATAGGAAGAGGCACCACCAACATTGCAGGCCCACCAGACAAGCCACGCAGCTAGCCCCTGAGTGTGGCCCGAGCCACAAGCCCAGGCCCTGCCAACATGAGTGACCCAGGAACACCGCCTTCTGCTCCCATGTCCAAGGCAGCACTGCTGCGCAAGCCACCCCCATTCACCATGACTTCCCAAGCCGATAAAGGCCCCAGGTGGATTGAATGGGTAGAAGACTTTAACCACTTCATAAAGGCGCTGGGAGAAGAGAAATCTCCCAATTTACATGACATGTTCATCAATCTGGTGGGCGGAGAGATAAAAACTATTGTCAAGACCATTCCCCAAGAGGACCAAGCTGATTTCCCCATGCTGATTGCTTCCCTCGAAAGAATATTAGTAATTGAACCCAACAGGAACTACGAAAGATACATATTCAACCAATGCACGCAGAGAACAGAGGAAACAGTTGACAAATTCATCACCCGCCTTCGGGTAAAGAGCTCCCATTGTCAGTTCCACGCATTCTCTGCCGATGAAGCAATTAGACTGCGTGTGATAGAAGGTTGCTTATCGCCTGCCCTCAGGAAGCAGTTACTGAAGAAACCACTCTCCATCGCCGAAGTAAGCGAGATGGTGAGAATATTTGAGAGAGTGTACGTGCAAGCAGCCTCCATAATGGGAAGCCTGACTGTGAAGCAGGAGAAGAGAGAAACCATTGCTGCCGTCCAGTCAACACCCCAACGACCCATGGACAGAGGACCAATGCCGAACAGAGCGCCCAACCAAATGGGCCTCAGGACACAGAGACAATGCTATCGGTGAGGAATGAATTTCACACTCAGGGACATGCTCCACACTATCGCAAAGATGCGCCAACTGCGGCAGATAACGCCACTTTCAGTTGGTCTGCAGGAAGGGAGACACTTCCCCAATCCAAGGATGACCCCACAGCCACAAAACGGACAATACAGACGGCCCCCAGCCCCATGCCTACCAGAATAGGCCCTACTACCAAGGACAACGTCGATACATTAGGTCTGTAGAAGTCCACCCGCAAGACTATGACCAGGACTACGATCAATATAACCAGTACTCCCAGTTCGGGGACGAATATGATGAGCCCCTGAATACGCATCTGGACTATGGAGAATACCAACAGACCACTGAATATCGCAGAGGAGGTGACTATGACCGACCAAAACTGCCTAGATGAATGTGTCAATCTCATCCAGGTCGATCGGAAGCGAAGGAAGCGCCCAGCATAGCGGTCAACCTGGGAAACAAACAGTTACATTTTCTAGCTGAATCAGGGGGGACAGTCAATATAATGGGGGAACAAGAATTCCTGCAGATGCCCGATAGACCAGAGCTCGAAACCACCAACTCGAGGATCTTTCAATGCAGAGCAGCATCACCCCTACACTCCATCGGTCGATTCAAGATGCTCAATGGACGAACGCTAGATGCCACCATTCATGTAATCCGAAGCCCGACAAAAGGTTGCTGCCTCCTCAGTTACCACGTAGCATTAACTCTGGGCCTCATGGATATCCACTTCCGAGAGGGCGAAGTGATCCAATCATCCACATTTGCTGGAAACAGTGTAGAACGGGCCTATGCAATCAATGCTACCCAGAAAAGGCCACATTTCGTCACAAAAGAGACAATCCTAGCGAAGTTCCCACTCATATGCAAATGGCTAGGAAGACTCAAAGGAGCACCCGTCAGACTGCATATTGACGAATCGGTCAGACCAATTCCCCAACACCACAGGAGAGTAAGTTTCCACCTGCAACAAGCCGTCTCAAAAGAACTCGACCAGCTACTCAACAGCGGCATCATTGAGCCAGCGACGGGTGCCACTCTGTGGGTATTCCCACTAGTGATTGTACCAAAGGAAGGAGGGTGTCTGCGCCTCGGTGTAGACATGAGTATGGTCAACACCGCCATACAAAGGGAATGTCACCCTGGCCCACGCATCGAGGACATGATAGTATTGCTAAACAAATTGACAATGTTCTCAAAAGTTGATCGCATTCAAGGGTACAAGGGCACCAACCAGGTCGAACTGCACCCAGACACGAGGAGCATCACCACCTTTGCCACTCACGAAGGGTTATTTTGTTACAGACGCCTAAACTTCAGCATCTCATCTGCTGCAGAAATCTTCCAGGAGGCCATAAAACAGATATTTAGACCAATCAGGGGTACGTTAAACTACAGCCACAACACCCTTGTGTTCAGCACGTCACAGGAGGAACACGACCCACCACTGCTAGCGACGTGTGCAGCCCTGCAAGAGGCCGGCCTAACACTCAACCTGGACAAGTGCAGGTTCAGCAAGAGCAAACTAAAAAATGTTGGACATATTTTCTCCAACGAGGGCATGACACCAGACCCAGACAATGTCAGCACAATCACCAACCTGCATGAACAGGCACCAGCAGCATATATGCGATTATTCCTCGGGATGGTCGGATACTGCGCACAATACATTCCCCACTATGCCTCTCTCACCGAACCTCTGAGGAGGTTGCTGCAAAACGACTCTACATTCAAATGGTCAAAGGAGTGTCGGGTAGCATTTGATTCCATCAAAACGGCTCTAGCTGAAGCTTGCCGCCTGGCATACTTCGATCCCATGTGGCACACGGAAATAACCGTCGACGCCAGCCCAGTAGGCCTTGGTGCTTTCCTGGCCCAGACAAGCGGCGCTGACACACACCCCAGACACATTGTCGCATATGCGAATCGTGCCACAGAGTCGGCGTACTTTCAGGCCGAAAATGAGAGCATGGCAGCGGTATGGACCTGCAAACATTTCCACAATTTCATCATTGGGAAGAAATATACCCTAATCGCAGATCATCAGGCACTGCTCTCACTCTTTGGCAACCCACGCATGAAGATGCCACCAAGAATTGAAAGATGGGGCATTAGACTGCAGGAGTATGATTATTGTTAGGAAAGATTTCATAATTGTATGTAATTTTCCCTCCATGTGTCAACCCCCAAACTTTTTGCTGCTGTTTAAACACCCTGAACTTAACTTTGCCAGAGAAGCACAGCCCTAAACTGCACTCCTCTGGGCTTTCGCTCACTTTTTATGGGGAAACTGACATGGCCCTAAGACAGTCAGTACTGGGAGACTTTGTTTCCCTTAGTCCTTTCCTCATGTTGCAACTTTTGTGCAACATGTAACAAGTGTGCAATGTAACTTACCTTACAGCACACTTGGGTCTCTAGTCGTTCCAAAGGCCCTAGAAACTCTCGCTGGACTTTTTATGAACTGTGCAGATGTGTCATGGACAGGACTGGTGGCAGCTATCATTTTCTTATATTATTAACCCTTTCTTGCCATGTTAACCACGTTTACCACGTTTGGCACGAATAGGTGACCTGGCTCCAAAATGGCCATGCCACGAGGTTCTTTGTCCTGTCCTTTGGCCATCTTGCCCCTTCACCTTCCCCAGGTCGAGTTGATCCGGGTCAGTCCTTATTTGGGCATGCACTTTCCCGCGAAACCCAATGCTTTTGCGGGCTTCTGCATGTCTTGTGTGTGTGCATCCAGGATGTGGGCAGGGATGTCTGTTCCCAATACACATCCTGGGTGCCAGAGAGTCTGGAGTGTCCTGAATGCCTGGGACCAATGTGGTTCGTGATTGGTACACGTATGGAGTGAGTGTTTGTGAGCAGATCTCCCATTGGGTCCTCTCCGTTTTGGCTCGAAGGGAACTTTGGATAAGAGGAGGCTGAAAACACCACTACCATGTCAATCTCCTGAGTTCACAGGAACAAAGGATAAGGAGCCAAGTATTCTGCAACAAGAAGCCGAGTCGAGGAACCGCTGGTGACCCGCTGGAAGGTTTGGCACCCTGAGCCCGCTGTCGTCTTGGGGGACCCCTCTGCATCTGATCATCATGGAAGGTCTGCGAAGACACTTTGACCCATTGAGGAGGCCCTCAAAACTTGGTATACTGCTTGTTTTCTGTCCACGGCACCCTCACACCGAATTTCGTACACTTGGCATTCGCAGGTCTGAAGTGAGACGAGTGCGCCCGGACCGGAGTAAACGCGATTACCGTGTTGCCCTGCTGTGGCAACACCCTGTGCAAGTCCACTGCATTTGTGACCCCCTTGACCCTGAAGCCTGCTGCAGTGGAATTGGGCTGATTCCTCCACCCGGAACAGAGAAATCGCCACTGTCCCGTTTGGGAATCCCCGCTGTATCTTGGAAACTACACGGTGTCGAGACGTCCTGATTGTCGCATTCGAACCTGCCAGCGAAGGGACTGTACTGGTGAAGTTTGGGTCTGCCTGCGTTGGGGACCGGTGAGTAGTCCTTACCCCAACCAGTGGCCCCTAGCGCAGGAGCCCATTTTTACGCACAAAGTGGGCCCTGAGGGCCCCTTTCCTTTCCACAGCTATTGCGAAATAGTGACTCCATCCCGCACTCTCAACCTGCCTCCGCCCTCAAGTGGAGGTCCTGCTTGAATAGTGGGAACTTGTTCTTCATCGCCTTATCCACCTTCCTGAGCTGCTAGTGACCCTTGCAGAGACCCTATTTTGTCCATTGGCACAAGCACGTGCATGTACTATTGAGCATAAGGCTCCTCTCTTCGTAGGGCTTGGACTGCCTCTTAGTTAGGTGTATTCTTGATGTGGAACTGGGTCTAAACATTACTTGCACTGCCTGTTTTCCTCCCCATCTAGGTGGTCTACATATTTTGTGCTTTTTAATCCGTTAGACCCCTCTGGTCTTTTATATATATTGTAATGATTGTGATTTATTGGTTTAGTCTAGTGTTACTGTGATTCTTTGCTATGGTCTACGTTACAAAGACCTTGTAATAAATGTGTCTATATTTTTAATATAACACCTGTCTGGAGTAATTTGTAAGTGTCCTTGCTTTGTGTGCTCATTGAGGTCTTTCAGTCACCCTCACTTCTCTTGAGACTTAGTCTTGACTGCCTGCCATAGCTACCCTGATTGGTCGGGCTTGTCCAGAGGTTACCCTGTTCCAAGAAACTAGGTTGGCCTTCTGAACCTCTGCCCCTCCAGGTCAGAGTTCAGAAATCCTTCTTAACAAATTGGTGTACAGCGGTGGAATAGGACTGAATGTATCCAGTGTTGCACACGAGTGAAGGCATTTCAAGTCATTTCTACCAGGACACATAGTGAATTATTGTAGGATAACCTTTTAAAGGCCATAGTCCTATCTAACAGTATGGAAACAAGTACCTTGTTAACTTTAAATGCTTCTAAATCCGACACATTAAGAAAGATGTGTGCTGAGAGAGGTGTCTCCTCTCAAGGCACAAAAGTAGAAATTATCCAGAGAATCATGGACTGGCAAGAAGCTCAGATTAGAGCTATAGCTTCTGAGGACAGTGCACAAGGAGGTGGGGCTGCTCTCACTGGTAGAACTGATGGTTCTGCCACTGCACTGATCCACAGCGTCCATGAGGACATGGAGGATGTAATGTCAAATGTTTCCTCTGCCAGTGCTAATGGGGAGGCCATACTTGAATTCAAGAAGCAAGAGCTGCTGTTTAGGCAGAAGGAGCTTGAGTTCAATATGTCCAAACTAAAGATCGAGCAGGCAGAAAAACAAAAAAACAGGGATCACCAGTTGGAACTGGCCAAGCTTCAAGTTGCCAATGGATCCAAGGGTCCTGACATGGGTCTGGGGCCTCCTCTCATCCAAGGTTTCCAAAAGATCTTCTCAGTGTGTATGAGGAAAATAATGACATTTTGGACTGGCTGAATACATTTGAGTATGCATGTGAAGTTCAACAAGTTGATAATGCTGATAGAATTGCCTGGTTACTTAGCAGACTGCCCCATTCTAGCTGCAGTGCCATTATGGAAATGTCAAAAGCTGAGGGAGCTGATTTTGCAATGTTGAAGCAGACTCTCATCTTAAAGTTTGGAAAGACTCCTGCCCAATATTTAAAAAGATTCAGAGAGTACAAGAAAAAAGAAGGTGGTACTTGGGTATCTTATGTAACTGAATCCTTAAAAAACTTGACTGGCTGGGTTGAAGGTTACAAGGTTTCTACCTTTGAAGGCATGATAAGTCTTGTCATGCTGGAACACATTTTCACATCTTCTTCCCCTGAGCTTAAGCAGCATTTGGCAGATTCAAAGGAGATAGATCCTAAGAAGCTAGCCATTGCAGCAGATTTGTGGGTGTCACATAGAGTGTCTCATAAGGACAAGACTCATCCTGGTAAGCAGGGGGAAGGGAACAATTCCAAAGATAAAGAGGGTGATGAAACTGATAAATCTTCCTCCCATAAAGGCCACAAAAAGAAGAATAAGGGTAAGACACAAGAGAACTCACAGGGTAGTGGAGGTCAGCCTCCAAAACAGAACTCTGGTTATAGTAAGCCTCCCTATGTAAACAGACCCAATGGATCTTGTTTTGCTTGTGGAGCAACTGACCACGTGAAGGGAGAGCCCAGATATAAGGTCAAAACCTTGGGGGTCCACTCTGCTAATCTGGCATTCTCCTCCTATGAGGAAGAAAAGATTACAGGAGCATCCTTCTCCTCAGACTCCTTCCCCAGTGGGATAGAAGCTGAGGTAGTTTTAGTTTCCCTGGGTTCCTGGGAGCCAAAAGTCTCAGAGACTTATGCTAGGATTCCAGATAACACCAAGCACTACTTTAAAGACAGTGTGCTGATCAATGGAGTAGATACTCCAGCTCTTAGGGATAGTGGGTGCAGTCGAACTGTAGTGGATTCTACCTTGGTAGACCCAGAGGATGTTGCCAGAGCTACTCTGATGCCCACTAAAATGGCTGATGGCTCACCTCTCATGTTCCCAGTAATACCTGTAAATCTTACTATAAATGGTACAGCAGTCAGGATTCCAGTGAGCATACAGAGAAGTGTCCCAGGAAAGGTCTTGTTGGGCAATGATCTCAGAGCTTTAGGGCTTGTGAGAGACACTGCTGACAGACCCTGCACAAGGTCTCAAACAAGGGCAGCACTGGCCAAGACCAATGCCCTGCCCCAGCCAAAGGGGAAACCCCAATGACCATCCTGAACTAAAAGATTTGCTAGTAGAAGGTGGTCCTGACAGGGAATAATTCAGTAAAGGCCAACGTGAGTGCCCATCTCTGGAAGGTCTAAGGAGACAGGCCTGCTCCCAGCTTGAGGGTGAACCTCCTGGGAAGCACCGGATTTATTGGGAAGGTGGACTCCTGTATAGTGAGCCTACAGAGTCTACAGAAGGAGACCATAGGAGGTTGGTGGTTCCCCTTACTGTAAGACCCTTCCTCCTGCAGCTGGCACATGAAGTGCCCCTTGCTGGTCACCTTGGTATTAAGAGGATCAAGCAAAGGTTATCCATGCACTTCGACTGGCCCAAGGTGGGGGTGCAAGTAGAAAGCCACTGCAGGAGTTGTGCCTCCTGCCAGTTATCTGGTAAGAGTGGCTCAACAATCCAAGCTCCATTGGTACCACTCCCAGTTGTGGGGGTACCATTTTGGAGGGTAGGGATCGACATTGTTGGTCCCCTTGACCCCCAAACATCCTCAGGCAATAGGCTTATCCTGGTGCTGGTCGACCATGCCACCATGTATCCTGAGGCCATCCCATTAAAAACTGTGACTGCCAGGTCAGTTGCAAAAGCTTTACTTGGCATCTTTACTAGGGTTGGCTTCCCTAAAGAAGCTGTGTCTGACAGAGGCAGCAACTTTATGTCAAAGTATATGCAGGCTATGTGGAAGGAATGTGGGGTCACTTATAGGTTCTCTTCCGCATACCACCCCCAGACTAATGGTCTGGTGGAAAGGTTTAACAGGACCTTGAAAAGTATGATTGGGGCTCTGGAACAACCTCAAAGAAGAAAATGGGATCTTCTTTTACCATACTTACTATTTGCCTACAGAGAGGTACCACAAGAGGGTGTTGGCTTCAGCCCCTTTGAACTTCTGTTTGGTCACCCAGTAAGGGGACCCTTAGCCATAGTCAAGGAGGGATGGGAGATGCCCACTCCCCCCATTACTACCAACGTAGTAGACTATGTGCTAGGGCTCAGAAAAAGGATGGTACTCCTGATGGGTCTGGCTAGTGACAAGTTGAAGGCAGGACCAGCTTTGGTGAAACATTGGTATGACCAGAAAGCTTCCCTCATCAACTTCACACCTGGTCAGAAAGTCCTGATCATGAATCCCATAAGGCCTAGAGCTTTACAGGATAAACGGTCAGGCCCTTACACAGTGGTGGAGTCACTGGGTGAGGTCAACTATTTAGTGGACCTTGGAAGGGCTGGACAGGCTCAAAATGTGTTCCATGTAAATAGGCTGAAGGCTTTCATCCCAAGAGTTGAAATCGCAGCACTGCTATTGGCTTCAGACGTTGAGGAAGAGGATTCTGAACCTCTTCCTGACCTATTCCAAAGCAGTCCTTCAGATAGCTCCATTGAGGGTGTCCGAGTGGCCCCTCACCTGACTTCTGATCAGCAGGCTGTGGTGAAAAGTTTGCTTAGGCAATTTTCCCCCCTGTTTTCACAATGTCCTGGTTTGACACCTTGGTGAAAACATAACATAGAAACAGGCGACAGTGTACCTACCAAAAGTAGGGGATACAGAATGTCAGACAAAGTAAGGTCTTACATTAAGACAGAGGTCAACAAAATGTTGGATCTTGGGGTGATTGAACCCTCTAGTAGTCCTTGGTCCAGCCCTGTGGTTTTGGTTCCAAAAGCAGGTACTTCTGAATTGAGGTTCTGTGTGGATTACAGGGCTCTGAATGCTGTCACCACGTCGGATGCCCACCCTTTGCCTAGAACAGCTGAGCTGGTGAATACCTTGGATGCCTCCAAGTACCTCAGCACGTATGACCTCACTGCAGGCTATTGGCAAATAGCTCTTGCAGAACATGCCAAGGAGAAGACAGCTTTCTCAACTCCAGAGGGTCTTTACCAGTTTAGGGTAATGCCTTTTGGGTTGAAGAATGCACCTGCCACTTTCCAGAGACGTGTGAATCATGTGTTGAATGGGTTGTATGGATTCTGTCTTGCATATCTGGATGATATAGCAGTGTTCAGTGCCACCTGGGAAGACCATGTGAAAAACCTTGGGATTGTGTTACAGGCTCTTCAGAAGGCCCACTTGACCATAAAGGCCAGTAAGTGCCAGATTGGACAAGGATCCGTGGTCTACCCTGGACATGAAGTAGGTGGAGGGAGGATACAGCCTCTACCCAGTAAAGTACAAGCAGTACAAGACTGGCCTACCCCCACTACACTGGCCCAAGTGAGAGCCTTCTTAGGACTCGCCGGGTACTATAGACATTTCATGGCAGACTATGGCACCATAGCTGCCCCTCTGACTGCTCTCACAACTCCAAAGAAACCCAAGAAGGTAACTTGGACTGAAGAGTGCAAGAAGTCCTTCAATGGCTTAAAAGACTCCTTGTGCCAGGCCTCTGTGCTCAGGGCCCCTGATTACCACAGACCTTTTATTGTGCAGACAGATGCCTCTGACACTGGGATAGGAGCTATACTATCACAAGTAAATGAGTATGGAACACCCTATTTGCTTCATTAGTTGCCAGATTAAAGAAAGAGAGCTCTGATGGTCCACAGTAGAGAAAGAATGTTTCTCTGTTGTGTGGGCCCTTAGGAAGCTGAGGCCCTACCTCTATGAGACCCACTTCACTGTGCAAACCTACCATAAGCCCTTATAGTGGCTAATGAACATGAAGGGAGAGAATCCAAAGTTGCTAAGGTTGTCCATAACTCTGCAAGGCTTTGACTTCACTATTGAGCATAGGCCAGGTGTCCAACATAGCAATGCTGATGGGTGGTCCAGAATGTATAACCGACCTGAACAAGAAACCTATCCAGGGGTGGATTAGTTCCCCCTGTCCTTAGTCTGGGGAGGGCGAGTGCTAGGAAAGATTTCATAATTGTATGTAATTTTCCCTCCATGTGTCAACCCCCAAACTTTTTGCTGCTGTTTAAACACCCTGAACTAAACTTTGCCAGAGAAGCACAGCCCTAAACTGCACTCCTCTGGGCTTTCGCTCACTTTTTATGGGGAAACTGACATGCCCTTCAGACAGTCAGTACTGGGAGACGTTGTTTCCCTTAGTCCTTTCCTCATGTTGCAACTTTTGTGCAACATGTAACAAGTGTGCAATGTAACTTACCTTACAGCACACTTGGGTCTCTAGTCGTTCCAAAGGCCCTAGAAACTCTCGCTGGACTTTTTATGAACTGTGCAGATGTGTCATGGACAGGACTGGTGGCAGCTATCGTTTTCTTATATTTTTAACCCTTTATTGCCATGTTAACCGTGTTTACCGCATTTGGCACGAATAGGTGGCCTGGCTCCAAAATGGCCATGCCACGAGGTGCTTTGTCCTGTCCTTTGGCAATATTGCCCCTTCACCTTCCCCAGGTCGAGTCGACCCGGGTCAGTCCTTATTTGGGCAAGCAATTTCCTGCGAAACCCAATGATTTTGCGGGCTTCTGCATGTCTTGTGTGTGTGCCTCCAGGATGTGGGCTGGGATGTCTGTTCCCAATACACATCCTGGGTGCCAGAGAGTCTGGAGTGTCCTGAATGCCTGTGGCCACTGTGGTCTGTGATTGGTTCACGTATAGAGTGAGTGTTTGTGAGCAGATCTCCCATTGGGTCCTCTCCGTTTTGGCACGAAGGGAACTTTGGATAAGAGGAGGCTGAAAACACCACTACCATGTCGATCTCCTGAGTTCACACAAACAAAGGATAAGGAGCCAAGTATCCTGCAACAAGAAGCCGAGTCGAGGAAAAGCTGGTGACCTGCTGGAAGGTTTGGCACCCTGAGCCTGCTGTCGTCCTGTGGGACCCCTCTGCATCTGATCGTCCTAGAAGGTCTGCGAAGACGCTTCGACCCATTGGAATGGTGGGATCAACTATTCTCGGCACCTTCAACAAACCCTGCAAGTAAGCCCCTTCGGAAGTGTCCCTGGGCCAACCAGTGGGCTGACCAGCTTACACAGGACGTTTGCTCTGTAATCGCCCTCAAAACTTAGTGTACTGCTTGCTCTGTGTCCGCGGCACCCTCACACCGAATTTCGTACACTTGGCATTCCCAGGTCTGAAGTGAGACGAGTGCGCCCGGACCAGAGTAAACGCGGTTACCGTGTTGCCCTGCTGTGGCAACAACCTGTGCAAGTTCACTGCATTTGTGACCCCCTTGACTCTGAAGCCTGCTGCAGTGGAATATGCTGATTCCTCCACCCGGAGGAGAGAAATCGCCACTGTCCCGTTTGGGAATCCCCACTGTATCTCGGAAACTACACGGTGTCGAGACGTCCTGATTGTCGAACCTGTCAGCGAAGTGGACTGTACTGGCGAAGTTTGGGTCTTCCTGCGTCGGGGACCGGTGAGTAGTCCTTACCCCAACCGGTGGCCCCTAGCGCAGGAACCCATTTTTACGCATGAAGTGGCCCCTGAGGGCCCCTTTCCTTTCCACAGCTATTGCAAAATAGCGACTCCATCCCGCACTCTCAACCTGCCTCTGCCCTCAAGTGAAGGTCCTGCTTGAATAGTGGGAACTTGTTCTTCATCACCTTATCCACCTTACTGAGCTGCAAGTGCCCCTTGAAGAGACCCTATTTGTCCATTGGCACAAGCGCGTGCATGTACTATTGAGCATAAGGCTCCTCTCTTCGTAGGGTTTGGACTGCCTCTTAGTTAGGTGTATTCTTGATGTGGAACTGGGTCTAAAGATTACTTGCACTGCCTGTTTTCCTCCCCATCTAGGTGGTCTACATATTTTGTGCTTTCTAATCCATTAGACCCTTCTGGTCTTATATATATATTGTAATGATTGTGATGTATTGGTTTACTCTAGTGTTACTGTGATTCTTTGCTATGGTCTACGTTACAAAGGCCTTTTAATAAATGTGTCTATATTCTTAATATAACACCTGTCTGGAGTAATTTGTAAGTGTCCTTGCTTTGTGTGCTCATTGAGGTCTTTCAGTCACCCTCACCCCTCTTGAGACTTAGGGCCTCATTACATGGTAGGCGGAGGACCAAGGTGCTATTAGCTCCTTGGTCCATGCCGGTAAAATACCGGCACCGCCTCGGAGGAAAGGGGAATTACCGCCCTATTCCAATGTTGGCGGGGCGGTAATTCCCCCTTCCCCCATTGCCCTTCCCCATTCGCATTTTTGCCGCATAGGGCTCTATGGTAATGGGGAAGGCGCTAATTACGGTGCCGCAAATTGCGGTACCGTAATTAGCACCCTGGTCCCTTTGCGGGTTGGTTTTTAACGCCTGCTAAATAACAGGCGTTAAAGTACCAACCCGCAAAGGGACCTCGTAGTAAGGCGGTAAGGGTTTACCGGTACCGGTGCCCTTGCGGCTACCGGTAAACCCTTACCGCCGTCTGTGTAATGAGGCCCATAGTCTTGACCGCCTGCCATAGCTACCCTGATTGGTCTGGCTTGTCCAGAGGTTACCCTGTTCCAAGAAACTAGGTTGGCCTTCTGAACCTCTGCCCCTCCAGGTCAGAGTTCAGAAATCCTTCTTAACAATTATACCATGATATACAGGCCGGGGGGTGATCAAAACCCGGCAGACTATCTCTCCCACCATCAATTATGTGGCCTGGGGCGTGACTTGTCGGCCATGCAGTAGGAGGCTGATTCCCAGAGCTCCGTAGTGATCCTGAATAAGAACTGACAAAACTGGCCTAATACATAGACCAATGTAGCAGAAACAAGAAATGGGGGTGTCGGAAGATCTACAGGCTGTCCAGAGCAACTTCCGTGAAGAACCGGAGAGCCAAACAGACATTATTCCAGTTGAAGGAAACTGCGTGGCAGATCCCAAGATGGCGGGTGCAACTGGCGCGGCTTGCTGGGAAGGGCCGGCACTGGAGAGTGCAACACCAGCCCACTTGGAGAGAGAGGCCAGCCAAAAACACAGGCGGTGCTGGGGACCCCTACGGGTGCGGCCAGCGAGACCGAACAGAGGCGGTGGGAGAGCTGTGCCCCGGGAGGCGACCCCAGGACCCCAGAGGCGAAAACCCACCAGCGAATAAGAGCAGTGAGAGGAGGTCCACCATATCGGTACGAGGTGTGGTGCGGTCGTGGGTGGCCAGAGTTCAGCGCCTGGAACTAAACAGAGGAGCCGCGTCCCCACTGGCGCAAGCGGCCCAACTGCCCGTGCTTGCGGACCCTCGGCCATACAATAACAGCGCACACGCCCTTTGCCATAAGAAGCGCGAACCCGGGGCGTACCAACCCTCCAAGTGGTGTGAAGGAGGCGGACAAGGTGGGGGCAGGTGGAGACAGTTGCTGGATCCGGGAGGCCCAGAGGGCACTACAGCGGACACGCCGGCGGAACAGAGAGGCCAGCCTGCACCCAGTGGACGGCAGTGACAGCGAGACCCAGTGGGAACCCGGCATCACAGAGTCTACGACAACCCCGAAACAACGTGGGAACCCTGGGGGGTGGAGTAGGAGACCCGCTGCATCAGACGTAGGCGGGAGACCGCAAGTCGATCCGGGGGCCTGCCGGCACAGCCCCCCCCTGCAGGCATCACAATTTTCCTGCACAGGGGAGGGAGCTTAACTGATAGCCTACCCACTGAGAACAAGAGGGTCAAGGAGCCTGGGGAGAGTGGAAGCCCTAAAACCTAAGCGCACTCCACAATTGCCGGTGGCAGCCCTCTGCTAAAACTATATCGTAGGAGCTGAAAGCTCAACGAAGGGCCCATAAGGAGAGGCACAGACCATGGCCTGAGCCAGACGAGAGAGGGTGGCCTAACAACATGTATAGACAGTTCAACAGGAGACAAAAGTATGGAAACCCCGGCAGGACCTAGATACACTGCGGCGACCATAGTATATCATCTGACCGAACCAATAGTGGCTTAGATGAGCCACAGACACAGTGGCTGGTGGAGGACCTCTTGCATTCATAGTGAGCACACTGATGCATGGCACCTGGGACAACTGGTACACAAGTAGACTTCACCCAGGTGGGTACATCCCACACGTGGGAGGACACAGTCTATTCGGCCACAGGAACCAACCGGCTGCTTCAGGAAGGTCCCAGTAACTGTATGCAGGCAAGGAAGAAGCCAGAGGATAATAACTTGTAATAAGGCAGCCTGAGCGCCTGCAGAGCTACCTCCTGCATCCGCGTTAGGAGGTGAGCGACTAATGGGAGATGATTTGCTTGAGGCCTGGACACTGCTAATAGCTGCCTCCAGGCAGGAGACCACGGAAGTGGTGAGGGGGACACTTAACCTGCAACTCAGGCTAGCTGCAAATGCAAGAGACACTGTATTCTGGACACGGCATTAAGACAGTCACCACAAGGGGGCCCCTGGGGAGAAGGCCCAGCCTACGTTGCCGGTACGCCACAGCACTTGCTACAAGTGCAAGCGGAATCGGCAAGGCGCACAGCAGACCAGAGAAAAGTGAGGGGCATGGCGGTACAGGCGCTTGGGTGGGCTTGGCCCGCTGGAGGAACCAGTGCACACACACAAGCAGTATTGTCAGACTTAGATCTATGCACGGCAGCATGTAGGGGCATGGCGGTACGGGCGCTTGGGTGGGCTCGGCCCCCTGGAGGAACCAGTGTGCACACACAGGCAGTATTGATAGACTTAGATCTATGCACGGCAGCATGTAGGGGACACCAGTCTATGCAGACCTACGTGGCTGGGCCAACAGGACGAACAAAAAGGGGAAACAACACCCCCCGCTGGCAAAAGATAATGCCAAACAAGACAAAAAAAGGGAGAGGTAAACAAACCAGCATAGACTCTTTCACCAGCAAATCTGAAAAGAAACAACCTGCCCAGTCAAAAGCAGTGATGGCTACAACAAGTGCCACACAACAAGTGGGAAGTGAAAGTGAAGGATCCATACTGGAAGCAATTGCCGCCCTGAAACGTCCCTTGAAAATAAAATGGACACAGCGATAGGTGCCCTGAAGGCGTCTTTAGAAAACAAGTTAGACACAGTCATGGTGGATGTGGGCCTCCTCCGGCAGGATACACAAAACCTGACGGTTTGAGTGAGGACAGCAGAACAACAGGGGCACCAGAACGCTACTGATGTCGCTGTCACACAGACACAAATGTCGTCAGTGATGCAGCGAGTGAAGATCCTGGAACGTAGGGCGAAGGGAGGGCGTGAAGGAACAACATCCGTATAGTTGGACTGCCAGAGGGCAAAGAAGGTAGAGATCCTACGAACTACGTGGAGAATCTGCTGCTCTAGGAGGTTGGGGCAGGGGCACTGTCCCAGGGTTTTGCGGTGGAGAGAGCGCACAGAGCCCTGACCAGGAAGCCCCAACCGGATGCCCCTCGCCAAGATCATGAACTTCAAAGACAGGGAAAAGATATTGGCTTTTTCAAGGGAAGGGGGAGTGATCACCAGGAACTCCTCCAGGAATACCATATAGCCAGACTACACTGTCTTGGTCCAGAAGCAGTGAGCGCGCTTCGGCACAAAGAAGGAACGCCTCAGGGCAGCGGATGTGTGCTACATGCTGCTGTATCCGGCCAAACTCAAGGTGATACACCAGGGCAGGTCGAGCTTCTTCAAGACAACGGAGGAAGCTCACACTTGGATGGACCAACAAGGTATCCCTCAGCAAAGACTTAGGAATGCCAATGATGATGGGGACCCACCCTGGTGATGAAAAGTGGAGGCCTAAAACGAGCAGAGACACTTAACAAAGAAGTAATAATGCAAGCCAGAAGGAATTCTATAATGGAGCAAAGGATTCCGGTCAGCCGCAGGAGCCGACAGGACACACGGCCCCAGAGTGTTCTACGAGTTAAGATGTCAGTTTGTAGGCATTGCGCTGCGGCGAACCAGCCCCACCACGGTGGCAGAGCAAGAGAAGCAGCAGAGCCCGAGCAGGGGGACGATGGCTGGGCGTTGGTTTGATAGTTATAGTTGTAGTTAGTCAATTGTTTGGTTGGTTGTCAGACGGCACTGACAGTGGAGGAAGCAGTATATGCAGAAGTAGAGGAGATGGAGCGAAAAGCGGCAGAAATGATGAAGAACACGAGGGCTAGCCACAGAGAAATGCCCCCAGTCGACAACCCATTTGGACAGAGATACAAGGAGACATTAGAGACAGAATGAAGAGATTTGGTCTACAAGAAGAAGGATTATACGAGGCCAGGGCCGAGAGATGGACATACGGGGCAGTGGGTACACAGAAGGCTATGGGACGAAGGAGCCAACAAAGTCACAACGAATATGGGTCCAGATGAGATAAAGATTGCAACTTGGAAACCAGGGGGGCTTCACACCTACTTCAAAAGACTTAGAGTATATGCCTGGCTAAATAGAATGAAGGTGAAGATAGCGATGTTGCAAGAGACTCACCTGACAAGGGAGAAACAAACCAAAGTCGACAAGAAATGGGGAGGTCAGGTGTACAGCTCCACATATTCAAACTATCCGAGGGGAATACTGGTATGGTAAAGGGTACCATTTCAGCTAATAAAGCAAGAATGCGACTCAGATGGAAGACTAGTGCTAGTGCACGGAATGCTGGAGAATAAGGAGATATGCTTGATAAATACATATGCGCCGAACCACGATGGAACAGAATTTTTCAGGAAACTTGTGCCCAAGCTAGCCCAATACAGAGAAGCAGCGTTCATCTGGGTGGGTGACTTCAATTGTACTCTGGACCTGCTCCTCGACAGGTTGGATGACAAACATAGGAAGCCAGAACCCCTACCCAAGGCATTACAAATGGTCCTGACCCGACTGCAGCTGGCAGATGTCTGGAGAAAGGTACATAGTGAAGATAGAGGATATACACATTATGGCGCACCTCATGGGATATTTACACGTATAGACTATTTATTCACAGGCACTGAATCTTTGAAAGACTTTACGGGGATAAACATAAAAGCATGCACATTGTCCGACCATGCACCATTATTAGCAACATGGGTACAAACCCACAGAAGGGCTCCGATACCAACGTGGCGGCTGAGGGCGGAGGCATTGAAGGAGGGAGAGTTTGAGGAATATTTGCATGAGGCGATAGAGGATTATTTTGAGCACAACGCGGGAAGCGTAGCGAGTAGTGGTACGCTCTGGGATGCGTTCAATGTGGTGATAAGGAGGGCAGCAATAGGGAAAATGGGGGGACTAAGAGAAGCCCTGGCAGAGTTTAAAAGCGGGGGAGGAACCCAGGGAACTAACAGCGCCTCGGCTGAGATGTGTGGAACTCTGGGAGAAACTGGGAAAACTGGATTATGGGAAATATATACAGCGGCTGCATGCAGAGGGGGACAAACCTGGTAGGCTTCTGGCCTGGCTCGCCAAGCAGGAATGTAAAAGAGACCCAATCAATGCAATAAAAGATGAAGCGGGACAAAGGTCAGAAGCCAGGAGGACATTAACACATTATTTTCCATTTTTTATGAGCGATTGTATGCCCCTAACCCAGAGGTGGAGCCAGGGGACAGGGCAGTTGCCCTACCAGAAATAAGATTACCAAAACTGGCAGACGCACAGGCCCAATCACTAGATGATTCCCTCACAGTGGAAGAAATAGAGATAGTAATTGCCAAACTCCCATCAGGGAAATCCCCGGGACCCGATGGGATCCCTGGGGAATTTTATAAGACGTACAAAGGCACTCCAGTGCCGAGATTGCTAGAAACGTACCAAGAGGCGTATGAGAAGGGACAGCTGTCGGGCAGCATGTCGGAATCAGTAATTATACCGATCCTTAAACCTGGGAAGTCGCCGCAGGAGTGCACTTCATATAGGCCGATCTCCCGCATTAATCAACATGCCAAAATCCTTAGGGCAGTGTTAGCAAACCGCCTAAAACGGGTGATACATACGCGGATCCACTCAGATCAGACGGGTTACGTCCCGGGAAGGAACACATTGTGGAATCTCCGAAGGCTCCACCACGTGATAGACCGGATAAATCTCAAGCGGGAGAATGCGCCATAGCGTTGCAAGATGCTGTTAAGGCCTTTGACTCTATGAATTGGGCGTGGCTGTTGAAGGTTCTCACCCACTTCGGAATAGGGGAAGAATTCCTTCGGTGGGTCAAGTTGCTGTATAGGGACCCCAGGGCCAGAGTGACAATGGGACGACACATCTCAGAGGCCTGGAGGATATATAGGGGAACCAAGCAGGGTTGCCCGCTGTCGCTGATGTTGTATATATTGGCCCTGGAACCGCTGGCGGTATTCTTTAGAGCAGAGTATGGAAACACAGGGATAGATGTAGACTGAGTGGTGCACCACAAATTTACTGCACGCGGATGACATGCTCCTCTTTGTTGAGAACCCACAAGAAAACATGTCCTGTTTGCTAGAAGTGATCGATGCGTACACTAGACTCTCGGGGATTGCCATTAATAAGGAAAAGTCCTCTCTATTCCCCCTGGCAGACCTAAAACGGGTCCCCTCGAATCAGCTCCCAGACTTGGGCCTTATGTGGGCACCACGCTCCTTCCAATATTTAGGGATAGAAATACACCATGATACCGCAGACACACACAAAATCAATACACAGACAGCCCTTGATAGAGCACAAAAGGCTATGGACTTCTGGGGGACACTCCCATTGGGCATGATGGGGACGGCGGCCTGCTTGAAGATGGTGACACTACAACGTATGTTATATTATTTCACGAACATCCCATGTGACATACCCAGGGTATTCTTCACAAAATTAAATTATATAACACAAAGGTTCCTGTGGGCGGGGGGGAGGTGTATGATTGCTATGACGACCCTGCAAAGAGGCTATGAAGCAGGAAGCATTCGACTGCTGGACTTTGAAAAGTACTACCTGGCGGGACAACTGCAATTTGTGGTCAAATGGCTGGGGGAAGAGACAGTACTACCTGAGGGAATCGCCATGGATCAATAAATCCCTGATCAAGACCCTACCGAACATAGTCAGACTCGCAATAACCCTATGGAGGAGGGCGTGGAAAGCCCAGGAGAAGAAAGACCCATGCTCGACACAAATCCCCTAGCGGGATTTGTAGGCCCGGACACAGGAACTCCCGCAACATATTGATCCCAGTGGGAGGCCAAGGGCATAGCACAGATAGGAGACCTGAGGAAGAAGCGACAATGGGCGGAATTCCGGAACATGGTGGAGGACCAAGATATACATGGTGGCCAGTTTATTTTACATACCAGCATGTTAAAGACAATCAAAAAGAGATGGGCAGCATGGCCAGAGGAGGAGGATAAGGGGGGAGGATTGGATGCGTGGAACGACATTTCAGAAGGGGGACACATAGCCTCTAGACTATATGAACAGTTGTTAGAATTCAGCACTTGTGTACAAGCGTGATATAAATAGATTATCATTTCATAGCAAAGCACATGTCCTACAAGTGAAAGAACGCTGGGAAGGGGAGCTCCATAGGCCCTTTAGCGAACAGGAATGGGCTAGAGTGCTGAGATGTCCAAAAGCAGTGTCCAGGAACGCAAGATTCAAACAAGCGCAGTTATACCTGACACACAGGGCATACCTTCCGCCCAAAAGTATGACCATGATGAGTCTGGGAGAACCTTGTAAATGCCCCCACTGCTCTGACGACGAAGCGGACATGTGTTAACCCCACTGGACTCACGTTGCTTGGGGCTCACTCATTACACCTGGATGCTTGCACACATTCATAAGAAATGTTTCAGCCCCTCCAGTTAAAGAATTCATCATCCACCACTGCAGATGTCCTCCCCTTTCCACCCCACCCCGCCACTGCATATGTTCTCCCCTTTCCACCCCAACCCGCCACTGCAGATGTCCTCCCCTTTCCACCCCACCCCGCCACTGCAGATGTCCTCCCCTTTCCACCCCACCCCGCCACTGCAGATGTCCTCCCCTTTCCAACCCGAATCAACGTTCAGATTCCCTGTCTTTCTGCCCTTAAAATCCTCTTCATACCATACCCATTTACAATGAAGGCAATCTCTACAAGCTGAAACAATTAAATATTGATAAGCAACCAATTTTTCTCCCATCTCAGAGAATGGCCCTCATTACGACCCTGGCGGAAAGTGACTGACCGGACCGCCACAGCGTAAATAGCGTTTCCGCCATTGCACGAAGGAGCAAAGTGCGGCCCATTCCGACCCATCGGGCACGAGCACCACGGCATGGCGGAAGTGCAAAGTCCGCGATGGCGGAAATGACCCCAAAACGGCCCACACCGCCGCCGTACGGCGCCCTAGGTGCAATACCGCCACCCATCACAGCGGACACCGCAGTGTGCGCCTACCGGAAAGTACGGTGACCGGAAATATACGGAAACGGAAGTAAAAACATGGGCCCGGAACGGGAAACATCCCGCCGTACACCTATAAAACCACTAAAACCACACAACCACTAAAAACACTACCCTGAGACACACCCCAACCCGTCATCCACCCTAGCGAAACCAAGAAAAATGGGAAAAGTAGCGAAGAAAGCGTGCGACCGCAAGCGGCAGGTCCACTTCTCCCGTGAGGAACTCACCGTGCTAACAGAGACCCTCCAGGAGAATGCTGCCGTCGTCTTCTGCACGCAAATGACCAGGACGGCACTTGCAAACAAGAAGGCCATATGGGCTCTGGTGGCACAGCGGGTAAGTGCGGTGGGGACCGCACCCCGCACCCCACAGCAATGCCGAAAGCGATGGGACGACCTGCGGATACGCGTCCGCAGCATACTCTCTGCCAACCGCAACATTGCCACAGCCACCGGGGGAGGTCCTGAATCACCCATCAAGTTGACCCCCTGGGAAGAAATCTGTGCCTCCACCATCGGAATGGAGAGCATAGAGGGAGTCGGAGGGATGGAGAAAGGAGTGCAGACATCCGAAGATTCAGGTAGGTGGGCCAGATAAAACAATGCCAAATCCACAAAGTCCATCCATGTGAAGTACCATGTGTCCACATAGTGCAACAGAAACACATGTCCAGGAGAACGTCCACACACATCGGCCTGATAGCGCACGTTAAAACCCACAATAAATACATAAATAATTAAAAACCCCTAAAACACGCACTACACGTGCAGCAGGCACACCCTAACTGCAGGCTGCCAAACAACTGCACCCTCACTCCACACACAAATGAAAGCACCTCCAAGGCCCCGACCCAAATCACCCTCAGGTACCACCCCAATGCATGTGATACAATGCCATTCCAATTCCCACAGACCCATCAATAACCCTCGCCCTCCTTTACTCCACCACAGGGTCCGATCCAAACGACGAGCATCAGGACACCCCTACCAGCACACCTGCAAAGAGGGCCAAGACCAACGGCCAAAGACCCTCCACCTCAGCTGCACGCATCAAGACACGGCAGCAGCACAAATCAGGTGGCAGCACAGAGGAGGGAACATCAACAGGCACCCCAGCAGCCAGCATGCCCACACCACCACCACCACAGGTCCCCCCAACGGATGCCACAGAAGGCACTGCCTCTGGTGGCAGCAGCACCATAGGTGACACCCCATTGATGGCAGCATGCTCCGACACAGAAGACGGGGATGTCGAAGTCAGATCCATCCATGACCTGTCTCAATCCCCCTGTCTGTTCCATCCCGTACACCATGAGGATACCACGCAGGGGCACCCACAAGACGACGACTGGCCATCCCCCACAAGCCCTGTGGCAAGGCAACATGAGGTCAACAGCCCCTCTGTGACACCCCCGCAAATGGCCATGGCCCAGCAGAGGCAACAGTCCCTCGACCAGTTAATCGTGCAACAGCAGCAACTGGCCACGCTCCTCAAGGACCATGCCGATGAATGTGGGGGCACTAAGGCAGACATAGAAACATCAACTGAGACACTTAGGGCAGAAATGGAGAGAGGTACAGAGACACTAAGGGCACAAATGGAGAGTAGCACCGAGAGCCTGGGAGTCCAAATGGAGAGAAGCACCGAGAGCCTGAGGGGGGAACTGCATGCGACGTCCAAGGACGTATGTGCCGAACTTGCCGCAGTGCGCCGTGTGCTCACTGAGCTCTCGCAAACCCTTAGGGACATGCATGGACGTGAGCAGGCAGAGACATCATCCGTTGCAAGTTCCGTCCAGGGCAGCCCCCAACGTAGATCTGGGAGGAACCTGCGCTCCACAGGCAGTGGTGCCCCTGATACCCGCAGAGGGGGCTTGCAATAGCGACTGCCCACTGACAATGAGCATCTTTGGACACTGGTGTTCGGGGGGGAGGTAGGAGGGTGGAGGGGGTGTGTTGGGCTCACTTGGGTGGCGGGTCGATAGGGTGTACAACATGATATCACATATGCCATAAACAGTGCACGATCAACCAATGAGATGTGTGGACATTGATCTTTGTGTACTAGGCCATCATAGGCGTACAGTCCATATTGTGCATGTCCCAGACACACACAGTGCCACGAGTCCCGTGTCCATGTATCAGCCACCAGGCGTGAGTGCTAGAAGCATACATCAATGAGATGCTGACGAATGTCACGGCCCTCCGGTGCCTCGCAGACTCCTTGAGTTGCTGCCACATCCCCACCTTCATCATGACCATCATCAGGTGCTTGCAGTTCTGCGTCAGGGGGCATGGGCACATTTCTACGTACGCACATGTTGTGGAGCATGACACATGCCATCACCATCTTTGCAACCTTCTCATGGCGGTACAGGAGTGCCCCGCCAGACCTGCTGAGGCAGCGGAAACGACCCTTCAGTAGGCCGAATGCCTGTTCAATGACTACACGGGTACGTGAGTGGGCATGGTTGTAGTCCTCCTCATGCTGGTCCCGTGGGTTCCGGACTGGTGTGAGGAGCCATCTCTTCAGTGGATATCCAGCATCACCTGTATGTGGACGATAAACGTATGATGTGGAATGCCATTGCTACGTACGCACACCCCCCCCCCCTTCCTGCCAGGTCATTGCCGGATCACATACCCCACATTATCATGCATGTAATGAGACTCACCGAGTAGCCAGGATCTGTTCCCTGCGTGTCGCTCCATGTAGCGTGGTATTGTAGAGTTCCTCAAGACCATAGAATCATGGGTTGATCCAGGGAATCTGGCACAACAATGTGTAATGATCCTGTTGGAGTCACACACCATTTGTACATTCAGAGAATGAAATTGTTTTCGGTTGCGGTACTGGGCCTCCATGGCATGTGGGACGACCAATTCCACATGGGTGCAGTCGATGGCACCAATGCAACCCGGTATGCCGGCAAGTGCATGGAATCCCACTTTTGTGTTTGTAATTTCCTGCTCCGAGCGTGGTAGAGAGATGTAGTCGTCTGCGTGCTGCAGGAGGGCATCGAGCACTTGCAATAGTGTCCGTGAGAACAGTGGCTGAGAAATGCCATGCAACTGTCCGACTGTGTGCTGGTAGGTGCCTGTGGCCAGGAAGTGGAGTACAGACACCACCTTCAGTAGGGGTGGGATGGCGGTTGGGCTATCTATCATGCTGACAAGGTCAGCCTGTGTCATGTCCACAATGGCGGCTATGGTGTCCCGGTCCAGACGGTAGAGGGTGTGGATCTGCTCATCAGTGAGGTTGAACGGATGTGCTCGGAGGCGTGGGATTGCGGGCTGCCTGCGTGGTGGTAGTGGCTGTGCTGGCGGCCCTTGCTGGCCCTGCCTTGCCCTCCTCCTCCTCCTGCGTCTCCTCCGTGCGGCCGGTTGTAGTTGGTGTTCGTCTCCTTCTTGGAGTTGGAGTACTTGCAGTGCTATCAGGTCCCCCAGGGCCAACATCGCGAGTCCTGCCGGTAGCATTTCGGTGTGGTTGTGGGAGGAGACTGGGTGTGCAATTTATGTGTTTTCAGGCTGTATGGCCTCCACCTGTGGTGATTCATTCCACCTGTGCATACTGCTCTCCCCTTTGGCCGAGCACGTCCCGCACACAACGCTGCAATTCGAGGAATGGCATCTTGCTATTGCAATCATGTATTTGTACCCGATGGCCGTGTAACATTGGTTGACATGTTCATTCTGCTGTGGTCCCATTGTTTCACATACTATCTGTGCAGTCGCGAACAGACTTGTGAAGGGTCAGTGGAACGTAGTACTCGAGTAACGGTGGACCCTCATGCATCACTGTACCGAGTTGCAACGACGGGCGGGGCGTCCCATTTGTGGGTGAAGGCAGTTGCCATTTTCACACACAGCCGCACTCGATGGATTAATTAGTGATTTCAAACGGCCACAGATGCCTCTTCGACGTGATGTTGCAAATGAGGAATTCGAAGGGCGGCTCTTTCGGTTTTCAGCTAGCGGCGAGGAAATGCCCACAGGTCTGACTGCAAATATAACGTACTATTGTTCAATGTCCTTGGGACAGGGGCCATGGCGAGGATGCAATGATTGATATGAATGGTTTGGGATGCGCAATAGCGACGTGGGCGATGAGGCCGGACGTTCCCAAATACATGTTACTTCACTACACTGGAATTACGGGCTGGGGCACTGTGGATTTTGCAGGCTGCATAACGCACAGACTCAATGGATATTTCTAATGTTATGTGAGTAAATATTCAGGCGTTTTAATCCCGGGATGAGGGAATGATGAATGGATGCATGGGCAGGTGATTTGATACAGAGTTTGCCATGTACAGGGCTTCTTGGAATCTATCCGCCTCCCCTACGCTATGTGATGCAGGGCTGCCATAGTGGGACCATCGTCTATCTGGCCTTGTTGAGCCCTCCCTGTCTCGACGCGCCCTCAGACACTTGTGTCCATGCACGTTACCAATCCCATCTGATGGATTCTGTTTTGACAGACGCATGCACAGGTACACTCGTTTGTGATGGTGTTTACACCTCGATATAGATAGTTATGAGTCGCAAGTGGTTTTTGGGTGGTGATGAACCTTTGGAGTGGGCTAGCATGCATATGGCTGTGGATTTAGTGTGATCATTGAAGTGAGTTGTTCGAATGTAGTTCTGATGGCCATTCTGTTCTTTTTCTTTTCTTTTGGTTGACAGGTATCTCCTCCCCTTTTGCCACTGCCATCTGTATGCCACTCCTGCAGATGGCTTTTACTCCCGACACCTGCTGCTTCGTGTTAATCAGTGGAGCAGCATTACGATCTTATGGGACGATCGCCAATGGGCCACATGCCCTTACGCAGTACTGGTGGCTCGGAGCAACATTTCGGCCTTTCAGCTGGACTAGTGCCTCCCCATTGGGACGGCCCTGCGGTTCTGTGCGCTTCCATGTTGCCTTTTCGTACGTGAATGTGGCTCTGTGTACCATGATGGAACAGGGCGTCACACAAGTAGTGGCTGGTCATTTCTTGCGGATGCAGCCCACAATGGTGAAATGTGTTTTGGAGTTCATGGCCTGATGGCTGTATGGGCTTGGTGATTTTGTTGTGCATTAAATTTCTATTCTGATTTGGCCCGTGTAGCGTTCTTCTTTGCAAGTGATGTGGCATATTCCTATTTGGGGAGCGATGTATTGTGAGGAGATCTGCATTGGGTTCCAGCTTCGGAGTTTAGTTGCGTGGTACTGTACTGGGCGCGTTTGCCTACGAAGCCCGTGAGGTCAGGGATGGGGGCTGCCAATATGACTGTTTGAATGTTGTCATGCTCAGGGGCGGGGGATTGGGTTTTGTGTAACAGATGCCGGTCAGCCAGGTGGACTGGTGGAATGATGTGATTTTCGGAATATTGCTGGTCACAGGTGCCTGTGTTTGCGTGCGTTTCTTGGTGGGGGACTGTGGTCATGTCCATTGGGATGGCTTCTGTATTCGTGCCATCTGTGCCCTGCAGCTCCCATTGGCCCCTCTTGTGTTTCATTTGTTCGTTGGCATGCATGGGTGACTTGTACATTTCAATGGTTGCATTGTGACTTCATTGCACCTACGGGGAGTTGTACTTTGTGGCCAGGGAGCGGTGTACAGGCACTCAGTGGGGCCGTTTACGGTTGATTTGCGATGCCGTACTTCTCACCATGGCGGAATGGTACATTCCGCCATGCTTGATGGCGTTAGGTACATGTCCGCTAGGGTCGGAATTAGCGTACCCTTGCGCCATGGTGGTGTTTACGGTTTGGCATGGCGCGCGCGCGCGTGCTTGGTGCAGTTAGCGTTGGCGTTCACTACGGTGTCGCTAATGGCTTCGTACTTTGCGGTGACGGGTCATAGTCGCACCGAGCGCTATTCGATGGCGGTATTGCATTTCCGCCATCGTTTTCCGAATTCCGCCAGGGTCGTAATGAGGGCCAATGTGTCTAACATTACTGACATAAAAGCAGAGAACCCGAATGACGACCTCAAAATGGTTCTTTCCAGTGGTACCTTCTTGACCTTCTACTCCCCCTCTTTCATGTCTTTTTGTGACTCCTCGCCCATACTCTTCTAAAGCAAGGAAAACAAATGGACACCCTTTCCCATCCATATATTTTCTTTTACGTAGAGTGATATTTACCATCACAAATTCAAATGACATAACCTTGACAATGATGCTCTCTCCACCTTTTCACTTCCCTTTATTATTTGGTGCCCTAGACCCACCATGTGCTGATGGCTTTCCTACGGTTACTTCTGTTGGTGCCAGGGGCACCTTGCTCTCTGTTGGCTGTACCACCAACATAGTTTGTATGTTAGATGCGCTGCTGTTGGGTTGTTCGCCCAAGACCCATCATAAATATGAAGCTCTTTGCTCGGCCTAGAACCTGCCACTGCTGGTCGTACTGGTACAATAACTTCATAAACTCCTATGGTCAGAGCTGCTGCACCGAGGACAGTTGCAGGTGGGCTAGCCCCTGCCCTCCTAGGGTTATGCATCCGAGTTGGGTGTTGCAACCCCTGTTGTTGCCACGGTTGATACTATTGCCTAAGGTCAGTGCCATTATACTAGGGGCAGACCCACTAAACTGCCACTAACCTGCCTGCCTAGAGGGGGCATTTTAGCTCCTGGTAGTATTTGCATACACTAATAAAGATTCTGCCAAGGATGTGCCCCATTTTGTTGGTATGGGGCCCATCAATGAACTGAGTGAGAGGTTCTGCGGCCAAGCTAAAAGAAGGAAATGCTGTGACACCTATAATCCCTGTCGGGTCACTCCCTGATGCTGCCCTAAAGCTTTGCCCGTATTCCCAGGGGCCTCAGCACCCACTTTATGAGAGTTATTACCTCGGGGTCAGCAGTTGTACCTATGTTCTCCTGTTCTTATGACCCGTCTATTACCGCACCATATCCTGAGTGCTCCCTTGCTTCACAAACATTAGCAAATAATTCCCTCTTTTCCTTTTTGGTACTTTGACAAACGCTTCCTGGGAGGCATAGCTAACCTGTGTGGCATCCCATTCACCCCTTCTTCACCTTCATCGGTCAGTGGAGAATCTGGCTACTGTGGGCGGCCAAACAGTCTAATACCAGCACTATCCTCTTTTGCGTACTGTCCCCATCAATGTACCCAACAAGGTAGATGCCTGCTCCTTCCCGTTCCCTTGCGGGGTACCCTATGCTTTGCTCTGGCTTTCATTGCAACCTCTTTACCAAAGCAGTACCAATTCCCAGCCACCAAAATCCCAGTTCCTGCAAATACCGCTCAAAAGAATCCAAGCCTTCAAGAACCACTCAAATGGCCCCAAAACCTGGTGACTTTGCTGAAAGCGCATGCCCTTTTCACAAATGTACTCATTTATTTAATACATGTTCAAAACCATTTTGCCAAAAATGAAGGCTATAGTGGCATGTCTGACCCGCATAGCAGGTCTACTCACTATGAAAGGTCCCTCCTTAGTTTAACACAGGGTTACTGAAGCGTCCTCACTCCCCAATATGGAAAATGCTGAATGGAGAACAGGCCTTTAGACTGCAAAGACACCTATGGCAGATTTGCCTCCCCAAACACTTCTGTCAGAGAGTAATGCACTCTGAACTTTACAAAATGGCTTCTAGCAAGTCCTACCTGGCTAATGGTTTCTTTGATTAATGTCTTGCTGGCTTGATGCGTCATCCCAGGAGGCTTTTGTATGTTCTTACTGAAACTTGATTTCTGGTGTCATCAGAATTACACTTGCAGAAGGTTAGCACACTTTATCTCCCACTTGCTAACTCTCTCACTAGAACTCTCTGCTTCAAGCACCCCGTGATCTAAACTTTACTCGAATCACCTTTGCAATTTCGTGATAATGCAAGGAATACAATGTTAGGATCTGTGCTGTATTTGCTATTTGTTCACAGAAGCACCACAGGGTGCATATGGATGATTCCACAGGACACACTCCGAGAGGTATGCGACACAGTGGCAAAGTTCGAGTGCCTTCAACACCTGAAAAGAAGAATAACTTCACACCATGCTATGCATTGTTATTGTAAACATGCAGGAATGGTTTTGAAAAAGCACATGGACCCCATTGCGAATGTTTCCTTACCTTTCTTCAGGGGACAGTAGCTGGCCAGTCGCCCAACACCAAACCCGTCCAGGGCTTTTGCTTTGTGGTGCTTGTTGGTTTACAACATCAACCATAAATGCATGACTACAACTCCCAAAATTCAAACAAGAACAGGACTTGATGGGCTTCTTGAACACGCCATGGGACATCTTGAGTGCTCCTTAATTGATTGGCTCTTGACCTTCCAGTATCACAGTAGGTAATTTTACACACAGTGGCATATTCCAATTTAACCAATCATGTGACAACCACGTCCAGTGCCAGTTCATCTCATAACTGTTTTAATGAAGACAAAATGTCTGTGCTATTATTCCGACCAGTATTGCAGCCTACCTGTCTAGATGAAGCAACATGTGTCTCGCATGCGTGAGCCACAGATGACCAATACATTCATGAATGTATTAATAACGAGCTGAATATGAGAGTAGAGAACCTTCTTCAAATGACCGATCTTTGTCTGGACTGCCCTACTCTTTGGCGTCTTAACAGTGCGTAGGGAGTGTGATAGGCTCACCCATCATCAAGTACATCTTACCTCAACTTCCTTTCATCCCTTCAAAAGAGAGAAATGAAATAACACTGATTACAGCAACAGTGTCCTTGCCCTGGTCAAACCTAATTACAGTTTCACGCAGTGTCACTCTGCGTTATTGTTAGTAGGTAATGTGTCTGGCGTTCAGCAGGCGGCGGCCATTACTGTTCCGCCTCTCCTAATGAATAGGGAGATTTGAAAAACTCACACAGCCCTGCATCCTCTGTTTTGCATTGCAAAGAGATATCTTGTTTGATGAATACACTTGGGTGCCTTAATAGACATTACTCATTTTAACAATTAGCGAACACCTGGCAGAGGGAACGTGAGATAGTTGTTTGCTTTTCAGCTGAATTAGCGCTAATTTCCCCGCACAGACAGCAGAGACCATACCAATTTCATCTTGTTAAAAAGACAATTTAGATAAGTTATTCTGTTTACTGTTGAGAAGTCAATAATTTAGATTTGGCGTTCGAGGCGAGTTGGGTATGTCTGGTGGGAAACGTGTTATACTGATTTCATGCCAGTGATCCTGCGTTTCCTGTGCCCGAGGGACGTGCCCTTGAATATTTAGGGTGAACTAGTGCAGGTGAAACCAACTGAAAAGTGCTCATGGGCACATAGGCGATCCCTAGGGTTTGCGCTTCACACTCTTCGGTGTCCCTTCTAATGGGTGCTGTCCAGTGCTTTAAGTGGGGTGAGAAATCGCGGGGGGGCTGCAATTAGAGGGGGTGGCCCAAATGATGGATGTGGCCTGAAGTGTCCCCACCACAGGACAATACAAAAGAAAAGTTGTCGGGTTACTTTTTTTATTGTCTTTGCGCTGGGGATTCGATCCCGTGCCCTGCCAGTGCACTGTGCTATTTCATTTGTGCTCTAGTTCTTTTGTTTCATTCAATAGACTGCTTCACACAGCTTTATGTGTTGTGACAAATCCTATGATGTGGTCCCTTCTCCCCCGAGTGGGAGGTGATTTCCATGAGGCCAGGGAGTTGAGGCCACTACCCAATCGTCCCCTTGGGGGTGGTACTCAGCAGGATGATCTCATGGATTGGGATTCCACCTCTGGGATACAAGGAGAACATCATGGGCAGATGCAGTATTTTCCCCATTCACCTACCTCTGTCACACCTCCATCCTTATCCCCGTCTGCTCCTACCAACTTCCCTATGTACTTATGCCAGACCAATAATACCCATAGTACTGGGACGAGGAAGAGTAAGGTTGACGCAACTGAACTGTCATCTCGACATACTGGTACGAGGAAGAGGCTTGCATCCCTGAAAACCCTCAAGATAACCTTAATGAACAGTCTAGTTCTTTTATGAGAAGTGACTTAAAAATGGAAGAGGGACTAACAATGTTGCCAGTCCCTCCCTGGCGGCACTGCAAATGAAGTTCGAATACCGCAGACGTTGAAGCCGATCCTGCAGTTGCTGACCGGAACGTGGCTGGAGAAGTTACAGTGCCCCTACCTGCTCCAGAGGAGACAGAGGAACTGAAGCCGGAAGAGGCTGAGGCTCACGGTGCAGAAGAGCACTGCGGGAAACAGTCCAGCAGGTACACACAGCGGCCGGCTCCCAGGAAGTGCTGGGGAACAGCGTACGGCAGCGCGCAGACAGGAACCAACTCTGAAGAACCGCCAGAAGATGAACGGAAGCCCATACGGAAGGTACATGATCTGCCCGGAACCCAGAGGGGGCATGAAAACCCCATATAAAGGGACCCGAGAATGAAAAGCCAATATGAAGGGGTCAGGTACCCGAGAATGAAAAGCCAGTGTGAAGGAGTCTGGGACCTGTGATGAATCCTGCAATGTCATCACTACCTCTCGCCAGGGAAGGGCAGATGCTACCTGATCCCAACCCTGGGGGTGGGTGCCTGAGGGTGGATCATATGGGGGGAGAGGACCCTCATGGGAGGGAGACTCGTTGGTAGGAACGTGGTATTTCCCTTTCACTTAGGCTGTGACATCCTCCTAAGTTCACAAACCACAATGGCCCACTGTGATACTGAACAAATTCAACCACCTAATACTGACAGCAGGGCTCCTTTTGACAACTGGTGCCAAAACACTGAGATAAGGAAGAGTCTGGGAGTAATGCAGAGCACTAGAGTCCTGGAACTAGAGAAACGCTCTAGTGTTTTGTAACATTCAATTGGTGCCTGGACATTTAACATCCCGGCACCGCAAGGAAGATGGAGATCCACTATTCCCGATGCAGGTCAGGAAAAGAGAAGCAGAGCAGCTGCAGCAGAAAAGGAGAAACGCTGCCACCGGCGCCGTCACCAGTGGTCCAGAGGGAGAAAGTTACCTGCAAGCAGACCGGCTGCGAGAGACGCTGGCAAAAGGCAGTCTAGGTGCGGCGAACACCAGAGGACAGACGGGATGCCAGGAGAGGGAAAAGGTGCCTGACTCGAGAAAAGGAGAGTTGCAGAGAATGCTGAGTTACCAAGCAACACTGGTGAGTCCAGGGAAGGGAAGTGGGACACCGGAGTGCTTCATGGCATATACCGCACACCGAGAGAAGACAAAGACAGCTGCAAGACAAACCCAGGCATGGGAGCTGGGACGCCGGGACGCCGGGTGACTTTGAAAAGGAGGCAAAGCAAAGAGGATTGAGGACCCAATACTTATCAGAACTGAATTGTTACATGTGGAATACGTCCTAGCCAGAAAGTAAACCAGTGATCCGGTCGCAAGTCTGGAATCCTGTACCCAAAGAGAAAGGGAACAGCCATGGCCAGGGACGTCATTTAGGGGTCACCAGTGGTCGCAACTAAGACCCCTGTGGTCTCCCTTGCTACCCCTGAGGTCTCCCTTGCTACCCCAGAACAGTTTAAAAAAAAACGTTTTCTTTTTTATAAAATTGAAGCTCCTGAGCTGTCGCCAGCAGCGCGTGGCTTTTTGTTTCTGGAGTGGCTGGTTTTCTGATAGCTATAGCCGGTAAGATTGCTCAGTGGGTTGAGCGCTTGCTGCTGCAATTAGTGCGTTATTTGCAGGTTGCAGGTTTGACTCACGGCAAGGTCAACCCAACCTTTCCTCCTGCTGAGGTTGATGAATGAGTACCAACACAGGTTGGATGATATTAATGATACATATGGTGATCTATTCTTGTACGAAATGTATATCACTTTACAGTGATATCGTAACCATATTTTTCGTACTGTTCTTAGAAACAATGCTATGTGATGTCACTTCCTGTTTTGTCAAGGGGAGAAAGGTCGTGTTCCAGTGCTTCCTGTGAAGTCACTTCACGGTGGGGTCAAATTACATCACTTCCTGTGTTGTCATCAGAGGTCAAGGGTCGTGTGATGTCACTTTTGCTACCCCTGGCATTTTGGTGAAATTAAATTCCTGGCCCTGGCAGGAGAGTATACCAGGCAAATGTGATTGTGAGTCTGGAGACCCACTCCCAGAAGGAAAAGTGAATGTTGTAAAGTCCTAGCAGGAGAGTATACAAGGCAAGATGGTTGCAGGTAGAGGACCCGCAACCAGTTTTAAAGAAAGACATTTAAGACAGCCACTTGAAAGCATGTGAAACCCAGGGGAAGGGAAACATACCCCGTGGGTTGGGAAAGTGACTGAACTATAAATCATTAAGCAAATCAAGGGGTAAGGAAGAATCCTTGAATGTGTGAGTCTAAAGGAAAGGAAGCCACACTGCCTGGAATAAATTATTGCCTTTTTACCAAGAAAGAGAAATGTGTTTTGAAAGTTGAGCAAATCAATGGGTGAGGAAGAACCCCTGAGTGTGTAGTGAATCTAGGGGACGGGAACCATACCCCCTGTATTGGGAAATTACCAAGAAAATTAACTATGATTGAAGGTTAAGAAGAAGTTGAGAGGCTCGAGGGGAAGGGAAAAGCCCCACTTTTAAGATTCATGAAACCTTGTGGATCTTTGATCCTTTGTTTATGTGTGCACCATTTTGGTACTTTATGTTGGAACATTGAAGAACGCTACAGATGGCCAGTTGAAAGATTTTAGCCCTTTTCACATTTTCTTAAGTTTAGCTTGTAAGGGTCAGGATAGGAATTTGGGCACAGGATGGAGAACTCTTTATTTTTTGACATTCTGACACTGACATCCTTTAGTTTAATAGAGGCAGGGAAACCCCCCTGGTGTTAGGCTCAGATAGGTATTTCTCCAACCCTTCTTTAACTTTAATAAAAGTCTATAACAATTGCATTGCATTGTAGTTGTCATTACATAGCACCTTTTCCCAATTGCATGGCCTCAACACGCTTTGTAGTAGGAACGCCTTGGGGACTTAAGTCCAGGTATGGGAAAGTTCTAAGAGGAAGCTTTAGATGCGTATGTACATTTGGCGAAGATTAGGATTTAGGAGGGCTGGCAGGCTCCAGTAAGTAACCCAAGAGGTCAGGCATGTGGGCGGGTGCTGAGGGAGGTCACGACAGAGCGCTAGTGCTGGAGACTCGATATCCACTAGCCTGAATTTACCATAGTCATAGCTGCATTCTAGAGTGTGTGGCTGGATAGCCGTGCCTGTGGCAGATGTCCACTGAAGTGGTACATTTATACAGACCTTAAACTCAGATTGAGATTACCTTTGATGTCGCTGTGTATTCCGATCTTCTGTGAGGAAGGAAAAGCCAGCTACCGTCGTAGACCTTTCTAGGCCCTATGGACCAGCTACCCTTAAGTCTACCAGGTGCAATAGACTGGTTACCCTAGAACATCTTTTAGGTGGGACAGACAGGCTACCATGGAAACTAGGCTAATGGGATTGTCTGAGTGCAATATACTGGTTACCTTGATCGTCTTACAACACATCTTCCACATGCAACAAACGCTAACCAAAGCAGTCCAGTAAGTGCAATATCAAGGAAAGCTGCATGTAACCACTGTGCATTACAATTGCTAACTTAAACAGTTATAAGTGCAATGGCGGTTTACCAGCATATATCTGCAAGCGTCATGGGCGAGCTAAACATTGTAAGCGAGATTGTTCTAAGTGTACCACGTTTGTTAACATGCCTGTGCTACGCGCCTATCTAGGTACCACCCCATGGCTGTCCTTGCAAGTATTGTAAGCGGGCTAATATCAAACTGTCAGGTCTAGTACCAAGGCCCTGGAGCAGTGGCAAGCTAGCCTGATGGATCTTTAAGTACAGAAGGGGCACTCCTAATACATTTTCGTGGTGCAATTAACAGTCTGTCCTCAAAGGGCTTCGGGCACTTTGCGTCGGTTCTCCCTATGATCTTCAGAGTGCTGGGGACAAGACATCATCCTAAACATCTGCTTGAATGGACATGCCAACGAAGAGGGCAAAACTATTCCCACCCCCTAACCTCAGAAAATCTATCTAGGGGCAACACCCTTCCCACCCCCAAAATCCATCTAAGTGCAATTCAGTTCCCACCCCCCAAAATCCATTAAAGAGCAACTCACTTCCTACTCCCAGAAACCATCCAAGTACAACGCATTTCCTACCCCAATAACCATCTAGGTGCAACACATTTTCTGCCCCCAAAATCCATCTAAGTGCTAAGTACAATCAACACAATGGGCCTCATTACAAGTTTGGTGGGAGTCTTGCCGGTAAAACCGGCAGGCTGCCGCCAAAAGCCAAACCTGGAATTTTTTCTGGCACCCGTGAATGGGCAGTTACCGGGTCATTACGGCCCCGCCGGACCAGGTAATTGCCCATTGGCGGGTCCCGGAAAAAAATGCTCCCCATTCCCATTTGAGCCCCAGCAAAACCTAGAGAGGGCCAAGCTGAAATCATCCCAGACCTAGCATCTGCCCAACGTAATGATCCCATCTTAGCTGAAGCCTTTCTACATGCCATCTTGAAGGAAGAGGGAAGGAAGAAGGAGGGACCTTTCTTCTTTATCAAGCAAGGTTTACTGTACAAGGGGCATACTAGTTTAGAAGGCATGCATAGAACATAGATTGTGGTCCTTAAAAGTCAAAGAAGGATTGTAGTGGAGCAGCCAAATGCCTCTTCAGGATGTCCCACCCCCCTACTGCCTGTATGTTGGCAGCCTGACACTGCACCATGCTTGATACCAGTAGTTGTGACCATTCTGCGACGAGTGTTCGAGAAAAGGTATCCATTAGGAAAGCCATACCAGATGTATGCCCCAAAGAGATGACAATCTCTTTGAAGAGGTCCCGGAGGAATATAAAAACGACAGCAAGAGAAGCTTGTGACATCACAAGAAGTGAGAGTTAAGCACTAAGAAGATAAGAAGAAGAATATGTATGGACCTTATAGAAATTGATGACGAAATAAGGAAATGAGTAAACATTCTTATGCAGAAAAGAATATTGCATATGTGTGTGCAATGCACTGCAGAAAATGCAAACCGTTCAATGAATGTACAGACGCAACAACGCAAGTAGACCAAGTGATCATAAAAGCTAGGCAGGTGAAGACGCCATTGTATACAGTCTGGACATCGGTGCCACATATTTTTGTAAGTTCAAACCCACTGAGAAGGAAGAAACGAGAGATGTGTGTCGCAGCAAAGAATTAGCTGGAGATCGCGGACTTGAAAGGTGAAGCTGTTTAGCCTGGTATCAAAGCTGAAGCAAGCTAAGGCCGGTTATCTATCCTTGAAGAACAGAAACTGTGAGACACTGAGTCATCCCTTGTTAAGGTGCAAAGAAAGAACACCATGAGTACCAAGTTAATGAATTCAAGACAATTGCTGAAAAATGGGTCGAATTGCGGTCTCCTGTCACATGGACTAAGGATGAAAATAGGAGTTGTGCATGCATACCAGAACTCTGATAAGCGTGTGCCCGTACTCCCTTATATTGCCAGAGACGAGAATACATTGCAAGGCCAAGTTGAAAGGCAATCCTCATGGCAGAAAGCATGGGCGATGAGAGATGTTGAGCTAATTGGGTGGGAAAGCAAAGTCAAGTCCTCCTCCCGGCACCTGTGTATGAGCTTGCGTACTGCTAAGGAGCCAAATGGTCCAGCCATGGCACAAGCGTTCCAACCAGTTATAGAGAGCTGTATAATGAAGGGCTTTAGTTTAAGAGCCAATAGTATTCTGTGTACTTAATAAGTGTTTTGGATGACTTGCACTAGAGGCAGGCTTAAATTGTCCACCTGGCAGTAGATGTCCTATCATAACCCGACCCCGTATAGAAAATATATTTAGAAGTTCCCCTTGAGCCAACCACAATCCCTTGTATGTTTTTCTCATTTGCCACCTAGTATGATGTCACTTATGAAGAATGTTTAGTATAGAAGTGTGTCTTTATGTAAAATGTATCAAAAGCTCGAGCAAACGTCCGTTGATGTCCGTTGTAACTCCCTGTTTTAGACAATTGATATTAAAACAGTCAAATTGGACTTTGCCAACTTCCTGAGTCAGTCTGATTATTTGGTGTAAGAGTTACTCTGCATCCCATCCTTTGCATGACATGTTACTGATTAAGGACCTTATGTTCACGTGGTAACAATGTTGGATGGTTCTGACCCATTGACCTGTTAACTCCAGATTTTCGGACGATCAGGCATCCTCTGCCACTTAGCCGGAAGATCACAGAGTTTCCTGTGGAGAGCGGCAGAATAGAAATCTTGCAAGAAAATTGAGATGAGGGGCAGGGTCCCTCTTTGATGAAATCCCTACCTGGTTTCCACAGGCCCTTCGCAGACACAAGGCGAACGTTGTGGGTTGGAAGAGGAGGCGATACCGAGGGCCTTGAGTCAAATAACCAAATGGTGAGTAGACTGGGGGGAATGGCAATTAAGGGGACGGGATTGTGGTAATTTTAAAGTAACGGGAAATATTGTGTCAAGAGATAGAGATAGCGCGTAACAAGTCCTGTCTCAAGGGACTTTCAGAAAAAGTTGTATCACACCCAGTCGGAGTCTTTAGGCTACGTGTAAACAGGTTTACATAAGGAGACGATTTCAACTCTGTGACAGAGTATGTGATTATAGGCAAAGAGAAGAAATGGTGATCACAGGATATTTTTAGCATATGTGTAAAGTGGACTCATTTGTCTGATGAAGTAGAAATATTGAGGAGGCAGTAGAAGCAGTGAAATTGTTGTTCAGAAGAATCGAGAAGCTATAAATAGATCACTTAGTGAAGAGATTGGTACCAATCCACAGACAGACAGAGATAATTGAAAAGGGTAGAGGTTTGAGTGGCGATTGTTGAAGCACGCTCATATTTGTTGTTTTAAAAGTATTGAAAATCTGGTAAGTATTGACAGTCAATTGAGACTTGTCACAGTGAGAGATATCACTCCTCTGATGCATTTATGTAAGACGTTGCCAAAGCACATGCCCAACCAGTATAGTGCGGAATGAGTGAAAGGCACAGCAGATAAGATGTTCATGCCATGGCCACAAGGTGGATGACTGTCAAAAGCCATACTGAAACACATGACCACATACTTACATGCTGCATACAAGGGGAAGAAATTAGAGAGAAGATTAGCTATTTTAGAGCTTTGGAAAATGTATCAGGAAGAGAGTAAAAATCCGCCACCCGAGGAGTGGATGCTTAGCCAGTTTAGGAGGAAGGTGTCTAGCATTTGGCTCCTCTTACCTCTCCTTAAGTGAAAGGCGTTGATATGGAAGACGTAGGGTTTTATCTATTAAAGGAACTTAAGGCGGCGGCAGGGTATAGTAATCTGATATACAAACCACCCGCACCGCGTATAGCAGTGACAATAGTAAGAGAAAAGAGGAAATCTTTAAAATCATACAAGATAAAGAAGAGAAGCATGAGCAATCAAATGTGTCAACAGAAATAGAAAGAGAGATTAAGAGATGGTAAGGAGAAAAAGATAAAGCTGACGAGATAACGCTCATGCAGAACTAATGGATGGGAGGACAGATGTTACTCAAGCTACATGGGAAAAGCATTGAGGAATTAAGGCAAAGAGAAGACAAAGATTAACAGGATAGAAAAGACAGGGAACGTGAAAAAAGATTGAAGGAAGACGAACACACGATAAAGAGCAGAGAGCGGCGAGAAAAGATGTATCAGGAGGAGGAACAAAAGAAAGAAGAACGGGCAGAAGAGCAAAGCAAATATGACAATAAACAGAGATAAAGGAAGAGAGAAGAGGAAGAAGCGCATTAATGAAGGGACAAAAGGATACAGAGATGAAGAGAAGAGGAAGTAAGGAGAGCAGGAGTGAGGAGAGAAAAGATAAGACAAGAGGAGGAGAGAATCGGAAGGGAGGCGAGAAAATGAAAGGAATTCGGCTCGGGAGGATAGCTCAGCGGCAACGTGCTCGCCTTGGAAGCAAGACGACATGGAGCAGCACAGATTCGATCCCCGGGTCCGCGCTTAGAAACCTCTGGGTATTAAGCGCGTCATAAATAACCTATCATATCATATCAATTAGATGAAGAACTAGAACAAAAAAGGAGAAGCCGAATTCTGAATCTAGCCTTGCTTAAAGGGAGCTACTAGGGCAGAGTCCAGCAATACGATGGGACAGAATAGAAGAGTTTTTTCTGATGAAGGAAGCAACGCCAGCGGCATCTAGAGTAGCATTAGAAGAAGAAAACTTCGACATACGACGCATCAGAGATAGGATTGATAAAGCCTATCAGGAATTAAAGGGATGTAGCAGCTATGAAAGACGAGGGAAAGGGGATGCGTCCCCAGCATTTAGACCACAAAACGAAGAAGAAAATCTGTTTCGTCTTGAGCATAGAGACTTGTCCTTAAGTAAACTGAACCTAGACCAGGGTGAAGGGTAGGGTGGTCATACTTCTTGGAGACAAGGCATGTCAGATGAAGAAAGAGAATCTTTCCTTGAGGGGAGGAAGGAAACGCATGCGCCCCCGAAGGCAGCCTGCAGACAGACAAGGAAGTAAGATGGTCGGATCTGGAACAACCTGAGGATAGGATGCCAGATCCCATACCATATCCAGAACGTCCCCAAGGGCAATCGTATAGTGAGAAGGGAGAATAACCACCATATGTGAGCAGGTTAAAATCATTACCAGCGAGGAGACGGTCAGGAATGATCCTCCCCGCCATGGAAAAACAGACGATGAGCGCTGACTGCGAGTTAGGGTTTACACAGTTTCCCTTACTGGAAAAAGCAGGAGCAAGATCACAGTATATTCCATGGCCGCATATGGAGAAGGATCATTTAAGGTGCAAACTCCCGAGTTTGACATTGGGCACTGGGAAATGGATATATGAGTTACAAAAGATGACAGGAGGAAACACGTTGGCCATAGGGGACATTAAGGATCTCTTGGAAGCCATTATTGGAGAGAGAGCTGATGACATATGGAGGAGAGCAGGATATGCTGGTGTAACAGCACAAAACACTGCGCATGATGGAGCACTGTTTAATAATTGTAGGGCAGACGTGTGGAGGGCTCTCAGGATTCAGTATCCTGACACATCAGATATGGGTGCAATTATGACACATAAGATGACGGAAGATGAAGACCTTATTGCTTACATTCAGGATATTCAAGAGCTGTGGCAACTTGAAACGAAGGAGCTTTGGGAAAAAACAGTGGCATTATTTTACCACATTTTTTGTCAAGGGTTGCCCGAACCAGTACAGAGACAAAAGAAGAAACAAGTGGGAATGGAAGCCAAACCGTGGGCTGAGATACAGTTGACAATAGTGCATCACTGTCGGCTATTGCAGGAGAAAAACAAGAAGAAAGATGAGACTAGGAAAACTGAGGAAGCCAAATTAGTTCGGAAGAAATTGTCAAAATACGCCATAGAATGGGCGTTTTTGACAAGCGCAGAAGGATTGGGGATACAGCAAAGAGTGGGTGCATCGCTGGCACATAATCAGTGCCCGATGGACCAAGGAGGGAATGGGTTATGCCACGAGGCAGAGGTATGGGATACAGAGGAAGAGGTGAATTTCAAAACAGTCAAGGTGGGTTTCAAAATGCGCAAAAAGAGAATCAGAATGTGCAAGGAGGATTCAACCAAGGGGGAGTAGTCAGGTGGTCTCTTCCCGTACGTTGGACTTGTGGGATGAAAGGACACATTGCGTGCTTATGTGGAAGCCAAGGGAATGTACAGAATGGACAATTTACAAGAGGGGGTGTGACAAGGCGGTGGAAAGGAAGGAAGATCAGAGCCAGGACAAGACCTCTAGCAAGAAGCCAATCAGACCTTGGGGGATGAGGTCATAATGGAGGGAGGCTACAACCTGGGAGACCTTGGGGGATGAGGTCATAATGGAGGGAGGCTACAACCTGGGAGAGACAGACAATTGGACCAATGGTAATGCTCTAGAACAAGAAAGATTCCAAGGATGTCATACTGATACAGGTCTCTGGTGTTTGTCTTTTGAATTAGAGAGAAGAGTTGGAGGAGGGCCCGGGGCCTGAGGAGGAGGTGGCCTATGAGTGGGCCTATTGACGTCCGACCATAAGGAAACAGTAGTCCAAGTTGCACCCGTTGTGCCCTATCCTGTTATAACCCGTTTATAGAGACTTACTAAGACATTTATCCCCAAAGAAGAAGTTAGCCGTGAGAGAGTTGCTCCTGACGGCCCTAACGGCACTTGAGACCCAGTTGGAGGCGTCTGTCATCCGGAAACAAAGGTGAGCGTCGAGTGAATGAGAGGAAGACTGAATGAACAGAGAGGCAGAGGACCGTGCTAACAGTTGTCCAGGAAGCCTTCCTAACAAGAGGAGGGGCTGGGCCAAGGAGGCTGGAGTACAACCAACACCAGTGAGGGTGTGAGCTGGAGACCTCCTCTCTGGAGAACTATAGAGAAATGAATAGGGAGGCTTGAGAGACAATACGAGACTTTAAGGAATTGTTGATGAATGATCCCTAGGAAAACAGTTTCCAGAGAATAAAAGGCAATAGAGTCTCATCTCCTGGAGAAGACTCCCGAACACTGTTAGCCTCAACAGAATGATTTGTGAACAGTATCTTCACCTTTTTGAGAAAGAAAAGCAAACGGCATGTTGTCCCCGATTTTCCCCAGAATTAAAAAAGCTTGATGTTTCTGCAAATAAAAGTCAGTAGGTCTAAAGTGTTGAAGGCTGGTCTTCTCATTTTCAAGTACCTACATTTGGTGGCAGCGGTGGGATCAAGAAACACGATGGAAGAGTTGATAAAGTCACTAACGGAGGGACAACAACTGCTGCAACAAGCCCTTCAGATACAGAGCCAGCAAGCCCAGGCTGACCGGCAAGCTTTCCAGCAAGCTATTCAAATGCAACAGGCTCTGCTGCTAGAAGCTACCGCAGTTAGAGCCCACCCACAAGTACCTGCGTCAGTGTTGCAGAAATACTCCCCAGGGGAAGATCCTGCCCATTTTTTTTGTTAACTTTGAAAGGATAGCCCGAAACGCTCAATGGCCAGTCGAGAGGTGGACGCACTATATTGCTCCCCTTATCATGGGGGAAATGCAGAGCGCATACCAGGCCGCTAACCCCATAGGAGACACTACATACCCTGAGATGAAACGGGCCGTCCTAGAGAGAATGGGCCACGATGAAGAAGCCTACAGGATCAAGTTCAGAGATACCAAGCTGTTGCCCGAGGAAACCCCCCGACCGTTGTTTTACAGAATCAAGGAACTTGGAGACAAGTGGTTGCAAACCACTTCTGCTACTGTGCATGAGATAGTAGAGGAGGCGGTCCTCGAGCAATTCGTGGAGGCCCTTCCTCCTCCAATGCAGAGATGGGTGCGACAACACCATAAACCCACCCTACTCGAAGCAGTGGACATAGCTTCCGCCTACCAGAAAGCGGGACAGGGGAGATTGGCCTCCTATCCTCCTCAAGTTAGGGCTGTCGGAGTCCCTAATAACATAGGCTCTAGACAGGCCAACAACCCATGCTGGCCAAATTCGATGTTCCGCAGAACAGACTGGGACCCGTCAAGACCCTGACCTAACCATGAAACTCCTGGATCAACCTTCCCTTCCCGAACCCCAAGCGCCCCGCTACGGGTCCCCCAGTGTTTTGAATGTGGAGAATGGGGGCACTTGGCGAGGTTATGTCCAAAGAAAATCAAGTCAGAGCCAATGGACATCGGAAGTTTTGAAAGAGCTGGGGGAAAGGAGGTAGATCCATGCAGTTCAACCCCAAGTCACAAGATCACCTATCCATTTGTTTGTGAGGCTGAAGTGGAAGGTCGGCAAACCAGAGCCTTGTTGGACTCTGGAAGTCTACAGACAGCAATCCAACCGGAACTGGTAAGAGAGGTGAGAAGTTCAAATGAAAATATACCCATTCGATGTGTTCACAGGGATGTTAAAATATACCCACTTAAGAAAATCAAGATAAAGTTAGCAGGTGAGCAAATGGCTGTAAAAGCCGCTGTGATGCCAACGTTGCCTGAATCGCTTTTGGTTGGCTCTGATGTCCCAGATCTTCCCCGCCTTATCCATAAATTGGAAATCCACTGGCTGAAAGAAGCCCCCTTTTATGACCAAGACCTAAATGCCGGAAAGCCTAAGTTGAAGAAGAGTAAGTCTACCAAGAGGCTAGAAAAAAGGGGCTGGATAGAGAAAAATATGTGTCCAGTGGCGATAGATTGGAGGATTGATGAACAGGGGGACAGCTTTCGCATGGCACAAGACCTAGAACCAATCCTGAAACACGCAAGAGCCTCAGTTGTTCGACAAACCGGATGGACGAATGCCATGCTTCGTGAAAGAGAACGGCTTATATTATCACCTTACAGAATCTACAGAAAAAGCAACCACACGACAACTTCTGGTCCCTAGCAAATACTATCAGACTGTATTAGAAGTGGCTCATCTTCAAGTGGGAGAGGGACACCTCAGGGCGGAGAAGACCACTCAGAAGATCTTGGCGAGATTCTACTGGCGAGGGATTTATGGCCAGGTGGTATGCTTTTGCCAGCGTTGTCCTGAGTGCCAAAAGAAGAACAATCCCAAAATTTTAAAGGCACCCCTCCAAACTATGCCGTTGATATTGGAACCCTTTCAACGTATAGGGATGGACATAGTCGGACCTCTGGACCCTTCAGGTCGGGGCCACAAATACTTATTAGTAATAGTAGATTATGCCACCATGTACCCAGAGGCCTTTCTCTTGCGTTCTGCGAATACTCAACAAATATGCGACGTCTTGGTTCCTTTCATGGCTAGAGTGGGGATCCCCAAAGAAATAATCACGAATCTAGGCACTCATTTTATGTCCAGTATATTAAAGCAAGTATGCGACACCCTATGTATCAAGCAAGTAGGACGGCAGTATACCATCGGGAGACAGATGGACTCTTCGAAAGATACAACCAGACGATAAAGCAAATGCTGCGGAAAACCATCCTGCCGGCAGAGAGGAATTGGGACCGACTAATACCATGGATCTTGATGATGCTGAGAAATACCCCCAATCATCTACGGGCTTCGCTCCTTTCGAGTTGCTATTCGGCAGACCAGTAAGGACTCTCCTGGATATCCTAAAGGAGAGTTGGGAGGAGCAGCCAAGTACAGAAATGTCGTTGACCGAATATGCAGCTCAGCTGAAGTCCAGAGTGGAGAAATTGCAGGAGGTGGCACAGTCACATCTACAACAGGCTCAGGTCAAACAAGAGCGTTATTACAACCAAAGAACAAAGTTACATACCTTCCAGGTGGGGGACCAAGTCCTTGTGCTACTCCCTACTACAGAAAATAAGATGCTAGCATCTTGGAAGGGTCCATACCAGATAAAAGAAGTTTTGGGCCCTTTTACTTACCGAGTCCATCAACCAGGGAATAGAATTCCCTTTCAAACATACCACATTAATCTTTTAAAGGAATGGAAGGAGCCGGTGGCCATAATAGGGGCGTTCAAGACCGAAGAGATCCCATCAAAGCAGCTACTAAAGCTAGGGGGTCACGCTGGTAAGGAAACTTCGGATATTAACATTGAGCATGACCAAATAGCTCCAGAATATCTACTCTCAGCGGAAGACCACATAGGAAAAGAAGCTCTGATTGTCAACCCAGACTTTGGCCCACGTCAAAAGAAAGAACTGTGTGACCTAATCAATCGTTACACAGGGATTTTTTCTTCAATCCCAGGTAGAACATCATTGACATGTCACCACATACAAACATCCCCAGGTACAAAGGTGAGGCTGGGACCATATAGGATCCCGGAAGCCAGGCTACAAGCAGTTAATAAAGAAATAGAAGAGATGCTACGCCTGAAGGTAATAGAACCATCTCACAGTGAGTGGTGTTCACCATTAGTAATGGTCCCTAAACCAGATGGGAGCACTCGCTTCTGTATGGATTTTAGAAGGTTAAATGAAGTTTTGAAATTCGATGCATACCCTATGCCCAGAATTGACGATCTGTTAGAGAAGCTGGGCAAAGCGGAGTACCTGTGGACAATTGACCTGACAAAGGGGTATTGGCAGATACCACTGTTCCATGCTGACCGCGAGAAAACGGCTTTTGCATCCCCGGCCGGATTGTTCCAGTTTACTGTGTTACCCTTCGGGCTACATGGTGCCCCAGCCACATTCCAGAGGCTAATGAACTATTTGATAAAGGGCCATGAAGAATACATCGGAGCATATCTAGACGACATAGTGGTATACAGTCACAGTTGGCCGGATCCCTTAAAACATTTAAAGGCGATATTCCAAACCCTAAAGGAAGCCGGCTTACATGTCAATCCCAAAAAGACCCATTTGGCCAACACATATACCAAATACCTTGGTTAATATGTCGGTCGAGGAGAAATCTGTCCTCAACAAGAGAAAGTAGAGGCCATCAGTAAGCTACAGTTCCCTGTAACGACTAGACAGGTCAGAGCCTTTCTAGGCTTTGTAGGGTACTACAGGCGATTCATCCCACACTTCTCGACAATCGCTGCCCCCCTGACGAACCTTCTGAAAGTCAATGCACCACGTAAGAGAGAACGGAGGAATACAGAAACCGAAGAGGCGGTTGTGGCCCTTAAGAGTGCCCTATCGGATAAGGCCATTCTAAGGTGTCCGGATCTCGAGAAACCTTTTTACCTACATACAGATGCCTCTGGTTCAGGATTAGGCACTGTACTCTTCCAGAGTAAGGGAGAAGAAGAAAGGCCTGTCTTGTTCATCAGCAGAAAGCTCTTACCTTATGAAATGAATTACGCAACCATCGAAAAAGTGTGTCTGGCAGTGAAATGGGCCATAGAAACTCTAACGTACTATCTATTGGGAAGAACATTTACTCTGGTTACGGACCACGCTCCCTTGGTCTGGCTGCCTGGCTGTCCAGGAATAAGGATACAAATCCCCGTGTCTTGAGATGGTTTCTCTCGCTATAACCATACTCTTTCCACACCATCCATCAGCCGGGCAGGAAAATGGCTCAAGCTAATTACTTATCCAGATTGCATGCCCTTCCCGATCGTAAGGGCTTAAGGGGTAGGATTTGTGACAAGGCGGTGGAAAGGAAGGAAGATCAGAGCCAGGGCAAGACCTCTAGCAAGAAGACAATCAGACCTTGGGGGATGAGGTCATAATGGAGGGAGGCTACAACCTGGGAGACCTTGGGGGATGAGGTCATAATGGAGGGAGGCTACAACCTGGGAGAGACAGACAATTGGACCAATGGTAATGCTCTAGAACAAGAAAGATTCCAAGGATGTCATACTGATACAGGTCTTTGGTGTTTGTCTTTTGAATTAGAGAAAAGAGTTGGAGGAGGGCCCGGGGCCTGAGGAGGAGGTGGCCTATGAGTGGGCCTATTGACGTCCGACCATAAGGAAACAGTAGTCCAAGTTGCACCCGTTGTGCCCTATCCTGTTATAACCCGTTTATAGAGACTTACTAAGACATTTATCCCCAAATAAGAAGTTAGCTGTGAGAGAGTTGCTCCTGACGGCCCTAACGGCACTTGAGACCCAGCTGGAGGCGTCTGTCATTCGGAAACAAAGGTGAGCGTCGAGTGAATGAGAGGAAGACTGAATGAACAGAGAGGCAGAGGACCGTGCTAAACGTTGTCCAGGAAGCCTTCCCAACAAGTGGAGGGGCTGGGCCAAGGAGGCTGGAGTACAACCAACACCAGTGAGGGTGTGAGCTGGAGACCTCCTCTCTGGAGAACTATAGAGAAATGAATAGGGAGGCTTGAGAGACAATACGAGACTTTAAGGAATTGATGATGAATGATCCCTAGGAAAACAGTTTCCAGAGAATAAAAGGCAATAGAATCTTCTCTCCTGGAGAAGACTCCCGAACACTGTTAGCCTCAACAGAATGATTTGTGAACAGTATCTTCACCTTTTTGAGAAAGAAAAGCAAACGGCATGTTGTCCCCCATTTTCCCCAGAATTAAAGAAGCTTGTTGTTTCTGCAAATAAAAGTCATTAGGTCTAAAGTGTTGAAGGCTGGTCTTCTCATTTCCAAGTACCTACAGGGGTACTGCTTATCCTCCACCATATAGCACATAGGGAACGGTTTGCCCAAGATCAGACAGTGTATCAGACGCAAGCGCCGCAAATACAACAGACACCACAACCAGAGCAAGTGCAAATGAATCCACTGTAAGGGCAAACGCAGCACGCCCCCATGCAGACACAGCAATATGCAAACACAGGACAATTATTGACACCTAGGATAGGAGGTGTCACTGTGGTGGGATGGAATCCCTTCACAGGTATGGGGGTATGTATGTACCGACAATAGAACAGCTCACAGGGTGACTTGATGTGTTCAGTACTCTCTGTGACACCAGACCTCCGAGAGGAACCAAGGGTTGATGTAACAATAGGAGGGAAATCTTTTTCTTTCTTAGTAGACACTGGAGCTACTCATTTGTGTATACGAGAGGGAAAATATCCAATGTCGGGAATTGCCATGAATGCTCAAGGGTTCTCTGGAGTTACAAGTTGGGTTCCTTTTACTGATGAATTACCAGTCTCTATAGGAGAGTGTGACATGTCTGTTGCATTGTTGTGGCTAAACAAATGGGTTGCCCCGAATAGTGGTACAGCTATGGTGGGGGACTAATAAAGTGAAAACAAGAAATCCAAAAAGCTGTATAATAAATTGAGAGGTACATCCTATTTCTTATTCAAAATGTGGTATCCAAAGATATCCTTATTCAATTCCCTTAGGAACATAACTCAATCAGGAACAGAGGGCAAAGAGAGGAAAAAATGATAATCATAAGCACACCAGAACTCAGCGATAAAAAATATAGTGCTGTATTTTGTTGGACATATACTGATTAGACAAAAAACAGAAACAGTGGTGCTTAACAAAATGAATCTCAACAATATTCAAATGTGCTTCAATAATGAGTGAATAATGAAAAAACAAACATGAAAAGAAAACAATTGCAATGTATAATATAATATAATAAATGCATACATTTGCAACTATGGAATCAGTTCGAAATCAGTTTGCAAGTCTGAAACAACAAAGAAAATATATTTCCACAGTAGATGAATAAATAGTGAAGAACATGGAAAAACATGAAAAGACAGACAATAAATGTCAATTAACAGGTCTGCCTACGTAAGATTCTTCATTTGCAAATATCACAGTTCATATCAAAAAGAGGGTCCAAAGTGTTTTGAATACGAGGAACAAAAGAAGTTCCCACTAACGAGGACCTGATTATGTTTCGGCGGGGCCACCTGTAGGCCTTCAAAATCTGACAATGCCTTCCTCGGGGCAGAATGTAAAGTGGTAAACCCTACGGGGAAGCAGACAAACACACAGTGAGGAGTCTAAAGCGACCCATAAGATGAGTTAAATTGCTCTAACATCTCCTTAGGTTGAGTTATTAGGGCAAAAAAACAAATTATTGAATCTCACAATGATAGACTCTTAATTTAAAACATTTTATCCAGAAAGAGCCTTACCCAGATCTTATGGGGGGATTCCCTGGACAAAGTTGCTTGACAAGGGTACACGTTCCGGCAGGTCAGTGCAACACAGCAAGTAGCGTGGTCAAGAACAGCATAGAGCTGAACTCTGTCTGGGTGAATGAATCAAACCAATCCATTACATACTAATATGCCTGTAATTGTTGAACGAATAAAAGAATATGGACACAAGCCTACCTGGTTGCTAGAGGACTAGCAAAATCAACAGCGTGGAGGGATCCTATGTATGTGAATTAGGGCCCCATGGTCTGAGTTCGTAACAATCTGAAAGTCAGTCAAATGAAAAATGGAAAAAGGGCTTCAGTGAATAATGGTATACCAAGTGAGCGACCAGAGTCATGTTGTGCTAATTCACAATTGAAAATTGATGGCTTACTTGGTTGTGGAGAATTTCATTCAGGCATTATGGCAAATTGACTACTGAACGGATTAGAACAGCATCTGACAGATACTTGCGGTCCTTTAAAGACCTAAAAGAAAAAGAAAAGTGGTGGAATATGAATGGCACCACTGCATGCGTTTGAATGAAAGCATGAAATGTAGGAAAATGGTGAAAGGAGGACTAACGGGAAGAACCCTCATGTTGCATTGTTGTATTCACGACAGACACCAGTAAATATTTTGGGAAGAGATTTGATGACAAAACCTAATATGACGGGTTCATTTACTGACGAAGGAATAGTGTGTTCCATTCCTGAAATACATTGTTTAAACATGGGTGAATTTATACTGACGTTCATAGGGCAAGTGGCTCTGTGAGGCATTCCAGTAGAGCCAGAGGTTTTCCTTTATGGGGTGAGCATTCTATTGACATGGTTACCTGGCTTAGTGGTGAAGACTGTGAGGATACCTAACAAATTCCTGTTTAGACCACAGATACCTATGGATGAAGAGGGGGGACAGTCTATCCCTATAGAGCTAGAAGCAGCCATAGTACAAAGGGAAATGGCAATGCTCGAAGGAATGGATGTTAAGGGTAGACCATGGAGGACAGTGATAGCTATCGAAGAAGGGTGCAGGTTGACGGACATTACTGATGATGATGATATGTTTAGGGATGACTCAACAGACAATGAAGTAGTGTTCTTTATGAGCATCACATACTGGATAAGAATAGAGAAAATGGGAGTCCCACAGCAAATGGCAATAATGCGACAGCGTCCAGCCTTTTTTGAAGAAGACCTGGACAAGGTGCCAACCATCCTTTGGACCACAGGACCCTATGACATGGGTTTGCTAAAAGGGATAGGGCAAGTCAAAATAAAGTTGAAGCCAGGGGCGATTTTACCTCGAGCAAGACAGTACCCCATGTCTCGAGAGGCCGATGAGGTTATATTCAAGACTATTTCAGAACTTAAGAAACAAGGCCTTCTGGTGCCATCAGAATCATCGTGCAACACCGCAGTGTATCCTGTGAAAAAATCAAAGGGAGGGTCGTGGAGATTCATACAGGACATGAGACCGATTAACCAGATTGTAGAGGCAGAGTTTCCTTTAGTTCCTAACCCAGCAATGATACTATGCAGTATCCCATTGGAAGCATGATATTTCACAGTGATTGATTTGAAAAATGCATTTTTCTCAATCCTGTTGCACAAGGACTCACAAGGCGTCTTCCTTTACGTTCCACCAAACCTGTTTGAAAAACACTTGTTTGCCTCAAGGGTATTGCGAATCTCCATCGATCTTTAACAGGGTCCTACAAATGGACTTAGGCAATGTTGATTTGAAAAGTGCAGAGATACAATACGTAGATGACATTTTATTTTGTAGCACTACAGAAGATGAGTGCAGACAAGACTTGATTCAGCTGATTACTATCCTAGCAGACAAGGGATACAAGGTAGACAAGGAAAAATTGCAGTATTACCAAGAAGAGGTGTTATACATAGGAGAGTTGATTTGACATGAGGAAAAGAAGGTGACACGTAAAAAAGCTGAGGTAATTATGAAAACCGCAAAACCGCACACGGTAAAACAGATGCAACAGTTTTTGGGACAATGTAATTTTGTTAGAGCCTGGGTGTTCGACTACAGTTCATACACAATACCCCTTTTGCAGGTTTAAAAAAAAGGGACAAGTGGACAAAGTTACTATAGAATGTACGGAGGAGATGGAGGAAGGATTTGAGGAGTTGAAAAAAGCAATTTGTGCAGCTCCTGTTTTGGGGATTCCCAATTATGCTGAGGAATTTTATTTATTCTTGCATTAGAATGGGACAGTCATGACTGCAGTGCTTACACAAAGGACCACAATGGGGTATACACCTTTAGCATATTACAGTGGGATTTTAGACCCAGTTAAGAAAGGACACTTTCCTTGTGAACAGTCATTGGCTGCCACCGCGTTTGCAATTGACAAGTCTAAAAGCATTGTGATGGGCTGCTCTATGACTCTCTTTGTAGAGGATGCTCTGTTTGCCATTTTAGAGAAACCTACGGGCACATTGACATATCAGAGAGCTTCTGCCTATGAAGTAATGATTTCAAACCCAACTATCAAAATTGTCAGGTGTAAAATAGTGAATCCTGTCACGTTTAAAGCTGAGCCAATGACAGAGGGTGACCATGTGCATGATTGTGCAAATTATATTGAATTTTATGATGATATACCTTGCCTGAAAGAGAATGCTTTGCCGGGAGGGGAAATTCTCTTTATTGATGGTTCTTCGAAAATTGAACAAACTAGTAGAGAAAGGCATTGTGACGCAGCTGTAATAAGGCATAGACTGAATGGGGAATTTGAAGTGGTAGCAAGTACAAGACTTCCGTTTCACTTTTTGGCGCAAGCAGCAGAATTGGTAGTGTTTATTGTCGCGCTTGAGAAACACGAACGGCAGGAGGTGACGGTGTACAGTGACTCCGCCTATGTGACGTCAACTGTACACGCAGGGTTAGCGTGTTGGAAAAGGATGGGCTACCTCCATGTGGATGGCACTCCAGTGCAGCACACATCTTTATTGGACAGGTTTATTAAAGCACTACAACTCCCAGTAGCCATAGCAGTCGTTAAGTGTGCAACTCATACTAAGCGAACAGACTTCATTTCTTGCAGGAACTCAGCCGCAGATGTAGAAGCCAAGAAGGTTGCATATTCTCCAGACATTTCAAGTTTTAATACACCAAATATCAAAGTGAAAGTAGTCTCAGGTATGGTGATGCAAGAACGGTTTAATAAATTACTGATAACCCAATTAATGGAGATTAAAGTAAGTGCACCACAGGAAGAGCAGGAATTATGGAAGCAAAGAGGGTGTTCCTTATCCCCCACAGAAGCATTATGGTGACAGGACAGCACTGGAAAGCCAGTGATGCCAGTAGCATTATTAAAGGTTGCGCTTGAACAGCTGCATTACCCCGCGTATGTAACTAGGGAAAGTCTTGCTGCAACGACTGCGGAACACTGGTTTATTCCAAATGTGTTACAACAAGTAACAAGTTGCATTTTATGTAGTAAACTGCATCGTATGTCAAAAGTTTACCGCTGGGCATACACTGAGAACCATCGGAGGAGTAATTCCTCAACCGAATGGTCCTTTTCAGCATTTACATACTGACTATGTTGATATGCTGCAGGTGTGTAGTGGATGCAGGTATCTGATAGTGATGGTGTGTCCCTTCTCCAGGTGGATCGAAGCAGGTCCATGTACACACCCTGATGTCACTTGCGCAGCAAAGTTTCTAGTGCGCAGTCTTTCCAAGATGGGGAGTGTGTGAAGTGCTGAGATCCGTTAATGGGCCACATTTTGTCAATGAAGTATTTGAACAGATATGGCTTTTATTGAACATTAAGCATATATTTTCTTCTGCCTGGTTCGGCCCACCACCTCACCCCCCACGAACTAGTAACAGGGAGGCGAATGAAACCGCCTCTTATACCTCCATCGAGGATTAGAAGTAATGCCCATAGCACAGCAAAAATGTTAGGAAATGAATTAAATGAATATTTGACATGTATGACGTCTAGCATCTCTCTCATTGCAGATCAACTCAAGCGCCAAAGGGGTCAGACTCATATTCCCTTTGAATATGCAACCCGATACCCTGAGACCTGCCCTCTAAGAAAAATCACTTCTCAGCAAATACTAAAACACTTGATTCCTTTCTTCTCTAGAGTTGGTTTCCCTAAGAGGATTCTCATGGATCAAGGGACCACCACTGTGAACAAACTAATGGCAGAGGTCAAACAGGTCTTGCAAATTAAAACACTTCAAACGTCATTTTATCACCCTGAGACTGATCGGCTGGTCGAATGTTTTAATAAGACCCTTAAGAGTGTCCTTAGGTGAAGGTGGACGGGAGGAATTGGGATCTCAGGGTACCATGGGCTCTCTTCACCATTAGGAAAAACACCCAATCTTCCCTAGGCTTTTTGACTTTTGAACTTTTATGTGGTAGAGAGTCATGGAATGTACTGTGCATGCTAAGGGAGATGTGGAAGGAAAGAGAGGAAGCTTTACTACACCTATCTCAGACCGACCAATGTCTGAAAGAACATGTGACAAATGTAAGATCTATAGTGCACTCCCATTTGACCACTACTCAGGAACATCAGAAATCTCTTGATGACCAGAAAACCACCTTTAGGTATTTTCCTGTAGGACAGAAATTTCTTGTCCTGCTGCCAACATCTGAAAATAAAATGTCGTCAAGATGGTATGGACCTTATGAGTACCTAGAGCGGACATGTCCTTGTAACTACTGGCCCTCCCAACTGGATAGACGGATGAAGATCCAGGTATATCACATTAACCTGTTCAAAGAATGGAGGGAAGACCCGATAGCATTCACAACTGTGGTAATGGCTAGCCTTCTAATGAAAGGGCCAGATGAGGACAACGTAATACCCCCAAATCTTCTGCAAAATCAGAAACAAGATCTTCAAACCTTCTGACTCATTTCCAAGATGTTTTAGTCATGAGCCTGGGAGTTTGAAAGGAGTATTTTCTTATATTCAGATTCCACCAGAGAAAGTTGTTAACCTGAAACACTTTAGAATTCCCGAGACCAGTAGGGAGATAGTCGTACAAGAGGTGGAGAAGATGTTAGCCTCAGACATTATCAAACCGTCTCAAAGTCCCTCGTTCTCGCCAATAATCATTGTCTCAAAGCATGATCAATCGTGGTGACTTTGCATTGATTCCAAAAGGTAAATGCAATGTCTCAATTTGGCAACTACCTATGCCAAGGATCAATTACTTAATTGATCGATTGGGCTCAGCTGTTTACCTGTCCAGGATTGATCTGACAAAGGGCTATTGGCAGGTACTAGTGAATCCAGCAGACATAGAGAAAATGGCCTTCTCCACCCCTCTGTGACTGTTTCAGTTCAAGGTATCATCTTTCGGGTTTCATGGGACACCCGCCACATTCCAGAGGCTCATGGACCAAATAATTTGTCCCCAGTCGGCCTACTGTGGAGCATATTTGGATGGCATAGTCATCCATAGCAAGACCTGGAATGGACATATGTACCACCTCTATCAGATAACAAGGGATTTAAGGAAAGCAGGCTTACTGCAGACCCCAAGAAATGTCACCTTGCCCAATCTGCAGTAAAGTATTTTGTTTTCTTTTGTTGGGAACAACCTGTTACAACCACAGACCGAAAAGGTAAAGGCTGTCCTAGAAACCTCAATCACAAAGACAAAAAGAGACCTGTGATCTTTTCTTGGTCTAGCAGGGTACTATAGAAAGTGTATTTCTATTTACTCTACTGTTACAGCATGCCTTACTAACAAACTTAGGAATGTTGACCCCACGAATGTAAATGAACCAAGAAGACCTGACCTGCTTTAACACCCTCAAGCAGATTCTTTGTAGTGAGCCAGTTCTAAAAGTAGCTGACTTTAACAAAGAGTACATTTTACAGACAGACGCATCCCAAGTTGGGTTAGGGGCAGTTGTCTCCCAGAAGTATAATGGCATTGAACATTCGATTCTCTTTATTATCCGAAAGCTCTTTCCATGGGAGAGAAACTATGCCACAATTGAACTCTAGGATTTAGCTATAAAATGGCCTGCATCCTATTTATGTTACTATCTCACGGGGAGGAAGTTTTGGTTGATAACTGATCACTCCCCTTGGATCAGTCTCTGGAAAGATACTAAGGCTAGAATCACGCGATGGTTCTTAGTCCTACAACCCTATTGTTTCAGTATAGACCACGCTGGTGGTGATAGTACGTGGTACAAGTATCCTTTAACATTAACATTAACATGAACTATGAATTATTAAGCAAGTCAAGCAGTGAGGACGATCTCTTGAATGTGTGAGTTTAAGGTAAAGGAAGCCATACTCCCTCAATGAAATAATTGCCTTTCTACCAAGAAAGAGAACTGGGTTTGAAGGTTGAGCAAATCAAGGAGTGAGGAAGAACCCTTGAGTGTGTGAATCTAGGGGAAGTGAACCATACCCCCTGGATCGGGAAATTACCTTTCACCAAGAAATGGAACGATGATTGAAGGTTAAGAAAAAGTTGACAGATCAGGGGAAGGGAAAATCCCCACCTTTGAGAATCGTAAAACCTTGTGAATCTTTGATCATTTTCGTTATTTGTGGACCATTTTGGAACTTTATGTTGGAACTTTGAAGAACGCTACAGATGGCCAGTTGAAAGACTTTATCCCTTTTTTTCACATTTTCTTAAGTTATGCCTGAAAGGGTCAGGATAGGATTTTAGGCACAGGACGGAGAACTCATTATTTTTGAACATTCTGACACTGACATCCTTTAGTTTCATAGAGGCAGTGAAACCCCTCATAGTGTTAGGCTCAGATAGGTATTTCTCAAACACTTCTTTAACTTGAAGAAAAGTCTATAATAATGTATTGCATTGTAGTTTTCATTATATAGCACCTTTTCCCATTTGTGTGGCCTCAACACGCTTTGTAGTAGGAATGCCGTTGGGGACCGAAGTCCAGGTATGAGAAGGTTCTAAGAGAAGGCTTTAGATGCATGTGTGCATTTGGCCAAGATTAGGACTTAGGAGGGCTGGTTAGGTTTCAGTAAGCAACCCAAGAGGTCAGGCACATGGGTGGGTGCTGAGGGAGGTCACGACAGAGCGCTAAAGCCTTGGAGGCATTTCCCCTACTTTGTGAAACTGTAAAAAGAGCCTGAGAAACGCCAGGGAAGGGAGACATTCCTTCTACTTTTTGGAACTATGAAAACAAGCCTGAGAAAGTCCAGGGCAAGGGAGACATTCCTACCTACTTTGTTGAACTGCAAAGTGAAGCTTGAACAAAGCCATGGAAAGGGAGACATTCCCCCTTTTTATATGGAACTGTGCTTGTCCATAAGAAGGGAGCCATTATTCTGGACCAAGAGGACAGTAAACCACTTTAATTTGTTTTCAAGTGTCATATTGGACAGTGGACTCTTTATTTCCAGACATTTTGACATTGTCCTTAGTGTTTAGTTGAGGCAGGGAAACCCCTCTTAGAGTTAGGAAAGATAGGGTTTTCTCTTTATTTCTTTAAGAATAAAAGTCTTTGCCCCAAAACGTACCACCTGTGTGTCAGTTACCTCCTTTCACACACTTATATATGGTGTCAGTGGTGGGATCTGACCCAGTTGGCATAAACTGGGGAACCCTAAAGTTTATGAAGCTCACAGAGTGAGCTTCATGCTCATCTGTTGCCACTAATGAATACATTGGTTTTGATCTCTCGAGTAATAGAGACTTAACTATTGAAGCAGGAGAAAGACAACTGGTCCCCACAGGCTTAGTCCTGTCCCCCCTTAAAGCTGCATACATTAGGATAAAATCCAAGTGAGGGCTTGCATGGAAACATGGCCTAGACTTGATGGCAGGGGTGATAGACCCAAACTAAAGAGGGAATATCAAGGTCCTGATACAAAATAACAGCAAACAGGCTTAACAAGTAAAAGCTGGGGAGAATACTGCTCTGGGGATCTTAGAAAAAGCCTTGTTCCCCAAACTCCTAGAAGTTCCTGATGCTGATACCACCGATAGAGGGATCAGAGGTTTTGGTGAAGCTGATATAAACCCGGAACCTGATATAAACCTCCCAAAACCCTATCATGAGGAGGAAGAACTAGAAATAGTTCCAGACATAGCATTCACACAATGCAATAGCCCTGTGTTTAGCAGAGGCCTTCCTAAAAGTAATCTCTGAGGAAGAGGGTAGAAGGAAACACAGGTCATTGTATATGAGTTCCAGTACCAGTTCTGAGGGGACTCCTCGCTCCCAAATAGCCCCTTACAGCAATAGGAGGGTAGTATTAGAAATTGTGCATGCCCACCTCACTGCTGGACACCCAGGATCAACAAAAACCCAAGGACACGTAGTGAATTGGTTCTATTGGCCCGCAGTGTATGCGGTTGTCAAAAATAGTTTGTAGCCACATGCTCTCTGTGTCAGAAGACTTCATTACATCACCCTCCACCAGCACCCCTGCAACCCTTGCCTATAATAGAGGTCCCCTTTTCCCAAATAGGGATGGATATCGTGGGACCATTCCAACCCCATAGGTTTGGGAATAGGTACATTCTGGTAGTATTAGATTATGCTACCTGTTATCCTGGGGCCTTCCTAATTCGAAGTAGCACCTTGCAACAAAATCTGAAGCACCTGATCCCCTTTCTATTAAGAGTAGGCTTCCCCAAAGAAATCTTGACAGCCCAGGGAACAACCTCTATGAGAAAAATAATGACAGAGGTGAAACAAATCTTGCAGACCTCCGTCTATCATCCTCAGATGGATGGTCTCATCAAGCATTTTAACAAGACCCTGAAACATATACCCAAGAAACTAGTGGAAACTAATGGTAAAAACTAGGATATGATGATTCCTTGGTCCTATTCTGCATCAGTAAAGCCCCCCAAGCTTCCCTAGGGTTTTCGCCTTTTGAATTGTTGTATGGGCGAGACCCCAGGGACGTGTTAGACATGTTACGAGAAACATGGGAGGAAAGTAAAGAAGCCATCCTACCCTTGTCTCAAACCACACCGCAGATTAAAGAACATATGCATGTGGTGTGGGACACAGTCCACTCCCATCTGACTAAAACCCAAGAACATCAGAAGGCACAGTATAACACCAAAGCTGTGACCAGATCTTTTTCCATTGGACAAAAGTCCTAGTGCTACTCCCAATTTATGAGCAAAAAATATTATCAAAGTGGCATGGACCATATGAGGTCATAGAGCAGACTGGTCCCTGTAATTACCCTGTAATTACTGCATTGCCCAACCTGATAGGAGACTTAAAACACAATTTACCATGTTAATCTCTTAAAAGAATGGAAGGAAGATCTGGTAGAGTCTTCTGTCGTGATAAGCATCTACGCGCTTGCAGTAACCTGCACTTGCACTAACCTACTGAGCTATCTTGTGTGTATTAGAGCTTATTCGAAGCGTGGAGGAAAATGCTGAAATCAGCCAAGCCTCTCGAACTGGGTGAGCCTGCATGCTTGTAAGGGGTTAATTGCGAAGGCCCTTCCTGAAGACATAAACATCCAGCATTTGCAAGAGGCTCTACGCAGCCCTTGTGAGCCAGGCACAGCTTTGCACAGCCTTGCTCGTCTTCGTTCTGCGAGTCAGGTGCACTGATAAGGCAAAAATGTCAGACCTTCCCAAAACAACGTGCACGAAGCCTGGGAGCCAAGACTGGCTGTTTCCAGTCTTGTAACTTTCCAAGTGAAAACATGTTTATTGCCCGGAAGGGTGAGTCTAGAAGCTTCTCGAAGAGCTGATACGTCATGATGATTGACGTGCAGCCCCTAATAAGAGAACTATACTTGGACCAGTGAGGTAGGGACTCATCCTGGATTGTTGGTGAGACGCGCGTACTAAGAGGAACAGTGCCTGGACGACCAGCTGTGCACTATCTGGGCCGAGACTCCTAGCATCACACCCCCGCTCCAGTGTAGGACTGTGGGGGGCTTGGCCAGTCCTCCCCTCCTCTCTCGATGAGTGCCGGGCACCTGTAGCGGCGAGGGTCCCGGGTGTGATCTAATCGTACCTTCATCTACATTTTATAGGAGCGTAAGACAAAATAATTGCATATTCATCTGTGATTGACAATTGGCATTATACAGCTTGCACTTTTCATTTCCATATTATTGTAAATTGCTGATTAGTTCTCATTAGACACTGTAGATAATAAATGCAAGCATTATATATATTCTGTGTGATTGGCTTTCTTCCAGACTGAGTTCATCGTGCTGGTTCCCAGGGGGTGCAGGTTCTCTTTATCACTACATCTTCCTCTGTTGTAATGGCTAGTCTCCTATCAGAAGGAACAGATGAATTCAAGCTAGTACTAGCTGACCTTCAGCCAAACCAACAACAGGACATCCAAGATCTATTGGATCAATTTTCTGATGTCTTCAGTTGTGAACCTGGTAGAGTGAATGGGGGTATTTCATAACATACACACTCCCCTTGGGGCAATCATTAACCTTAAACCCAATAGAATCCCTGAGACTTGAAAAGAAATAGGGATCCAAGAGGTAGAGACGATGTTGGAGGTAGACATTATCTAGCCATCCCAAAGTCCTTCATCCTCGCCAATAGTCCTAGTGGCAAAACCTGATCAATCGTGGAAGTTTGGTCTAGATTTCAGGAAACGTAATGCTGTTTCACAATTTGATAACTACCCAATGCCCCGGATCGATGTTCTTATTGACCGGCTAGTCACAGCAGCATGCCTCTCTACGATTGATCTCACTAAGGGCTATTGGCAAGTGCCATTAAATCCAAGGGACAAAGAAAAAAGAACCTTCTCTACCCCTAGGGGAATATTCCAGTGTAATGTACAACAGTTCGGGCTGCATGGCACACCCACAACATTTCAGAGAATGATGGATCAGGTCTTGCGCCCATACTTTAGTTTCAGTGGTGCTTAACTGGACGACATCGTCATATATAGTAAGAACTGGGAAAAACATATGTTCCATCTATACGAAATTACCTGAGCCCTGAAACGAGCCGGCTGACTGCTAACCGCAAGAAGTGTTATCTAGCCCAATCAGCGGTTTCGTTGTAGGTAATGGCCTGGTTCAGCCACAAACAGAAAACATCTGGGCTGTTCAAGAAACTCCACTCCCCAAAGCAAAACATGACGTGGGGGCTTTCATAGGACTTGTTGGTTATTATGGGCGATTTATCCCTAACTACTCTTCCAATACCTCCTGTTTAACTGACAAGTTGAAAAAGGCTGAACCCAAAAAGTTACAATGGTGGACAGAAGACCAGGCCTGTTTTGGTACTCTGAAGATGGTCTTTAATGCAGTGAGCCCATACTTAAAGTGCCCAACTTTAACATAGAATGTGTGTTCCAAACCAACGATTCTAAGGTAGGATTAGGTGCTGTAATATCCCAAATATATGACGGAATAGAACACCCTGTTCTGTACATCAGCAGGAAACCATTCCCAAGTGAGAAAAATTATGCAACTATATAGTTAGAAGTGTTGGCTTCACCGCACCTATATGACACCCAGTAAAGTAGCTCAATTTAATCGAGGTAAACAGTCAACCTGTTCCTGGTGATGGGGGAGGAGGCCGATCTAGTACACATGTTTTGGAGTTGCACAAGGGTGCAGAGTCTCTGGGCCTGAGTTGAAGAAGCATGTACGAAAGCCGGGGTCACAAGATACTTTTGGAATCCAAATTAGTGCTTACTAGGTGCATACCCGAGGAATAGTAAGCACAAACATGTTATTAAGTTTATGGACCTGGCGTGAATCCTTGTTAAACGTTGCATTGCCATGTCTTGGAAGTCTGCTGGGGGACTGCAGTATTCATGCTGGTATAGGGACTTTGAAGCCTGGGGTGAGGCAGAGACCAAAGTGCGGGCCAAGTGGGTACAGTGCCTAGACACGGCTTCGAGTGGAGCCTACAAGTCATGGAATTAACTGGTGGGGGATATGTTTCATTCCTCAGATGATAAGCCACCATGAGCACCCTGTCATAGCTTGAAGTGTTGCATAAACAGTCAGATTCGCTACTCCTTTTACTCCTATCCCAGGCTTTAACACTCCCAGACCAAGTAGAATCTAATTGCTATGGCCCAACTCTGCAGGATTAGAATGCTGCTGGTCTTTACCCAGGGCCTGACCACAATAATGGTAATGCTGAGACCTAGTTGACATGCGTGGAGAACTGTTCTCATGTTGTTTGATTTGTTTGTTTGTGAATATTCTGGCAGATTGTACCAATCAACCTATTGTATACTTGTAACTAATGCACAAGATGTACGGTGTCAGTGTTTGTTTACAAAGGCCAATAAAAAATGTAAAATAATAGGAGGCAGGGGGGCGGGATTTCCTGCAGATGCATGTAACTGCTCCTCTATATAGGGGCGGAATATGCACGTACCCCATTATCGATGCAGAATGAGGAATAATGTGGGCGTATTGAGGGACGACACATGCAAAGCATTGGTAGTCCAATCCACTGCAAATCCAAACGAATTACCCCACTTGAAAAGGTGCTGACAGCACTACATTTCATTGCCACTGGCTCATTCCAGCGTACCACTGCCATAGTTGGTGAGATCTCACAGGCCACACAATTCTCTCCACCAGGTCTTGGCCTGCATTTCTTCACATGCATGCTCGCGGAGGCACATATATTTGCCGGTTCATAGTGATAATTTCGACAACAAAAATGTCGAAAGTCAAAATTTGGAAAAAAAAAATGTCGACTTTTTTTTTCAATGCATTTTTTTTTCGAAATGGGGGTGGTTCTCCCCCCAACCCCCCTTTTTTAATTTTTTTTTTTAATTTTTCCCTTTTTAACTCCCGAACCCCTAAAATAAATATATAATTAAAAAAAACGAAAGTCGACATTTTTTTTTCTACATTTTTTTGTCGACATTTTTGTCTGTTGACATTTTATTTTCGAAATTATGACTGGTCGTCCACCATATATGCCAAGAACCCTGGAGGAAAGACAGAGAGTGTGCCAGGATTTCTATGCGGCAGCACACTTTCCACATGTACTTGAAGCATTACACTGTAGAGATGTTGCACTACGCCCCCCCCGCCCCAAATGACAGAGCACCTATGCCACAATCGCAAGCACTGGCATTCCATAATCTGTCTGTGATGCAAATGGAGTGATCACGCAAGTAAATGCCAAGTTCCTTGGCAGCACACATGACAGCTACATTTATCACCTCTCAACACTTCACCGTGCCCTGGCATCGGGACAATATGGCAACACCTGGCTCATTGGTGCATATGAACTGGCACATACATGCATGTATGCGTGTCACACACTGAACAACAGACTATGACAATAAGTGCCAATACCAACCATATAAACATTTTCAGGGGACAGTACCTACCCGATATCACTGTTCATGATGATGCCACACAGGAATCCTGACACACCCGCTGAAGTAAGATACAATTCAGCACATGTGGCCACAAGCAGTATAATGAAGCACACATTCGGGGTGCTTAAGTCACATTTCCGCTTCCTAGACCACTCTGGTGGGGTATTGCTATATGCACCACTAGTAGTCTTTACAATCATTATCACAGCATGTGTACTGCATAATGTAGCCACAGAGCATGGTGTACCAGTCAAAATGCAGGTGGGACACTGCCCTCACCAACAGGCACCACCCTTGCCCTTGGGTGGCCAAAGGGCACAGGGAGAGGCTGCACACAACCAGCTGGTGCAATCAAACTTTATGTGAAAACCTGTCCCTGTGGAGCACACACAGTGAGGCCACAGCCCTCGTGTCATTCAATGGTTAATTGGGACATATGCTGTGTGCCCATAACAATACCCTGAGAATGTGTGGCTGTGCAAGGCAAACTGTGTGTGTCCACTAGACATAATATAACATGCACCAAATACCAGCACAGTCACAGCAAATGGAAACAACAGAATACATTTTGTTGTTGGGAAGCACGTTCAGATCCCAGCCACACCCAAATGAATCACATTGTGGAATGAACACTATCAGAGGTGGGCATAGGGGGAGGGGGAAATCATGTGGGTAGAGGCGACTGGCGAGAGACATGTGTAATTTATAAGCATATACATATTCAAGTGAAAAGAACCACTTGCTTTGCAGAAGTGTCACGTACAATACATTGCATGGGGATGAAATACAGAACATGAACCAACACTGTATTCAACAGTAGGCCACAATCCTTGCATGCTGTGTTTCAAACACAGAACGATGAGGCCTCTTCCCTTGCTTGACAATCCCATCAAAACCCCCACACAAGGCCTGGAACACGCGCGCACACACACATACAAATACAAATACATGAAGTAACAACTTTGTACAATGAGACAAGAATGCGAGCAGTCAAATGGGAGTAGGGGTGCTGCCGATTGTGAAGGACATACCCATGGGAGCAAGGGCAGAGGTCCTGAGCTGCCAAAACATGAGCTGAGAATCAGGACAACAGCGCCCCCCAGGACAGTGTCCATCCCATTTGAATCACCAGACACCCCGGGAGAAATATCATAAATCCATCATGAATCAGATGGAACACTTGGACATGCAGGAACGCCAGGCCAAGCCTTTGGGAGGAGCACCGGGCAAAGGGGGCAACAGATAACAACAAGGTCCATAATTTGTACCACAGAGGGCAAAGGGCAATACCACCGTCAATAAGATTGCGGTGGGGAGGCCTCACGGGTGTGCCTGTTTGTCTGGGATGAGAAAACAGTCTCCTTGTTTGCAAGGACCAAGCTGACCCTGAAGTAGTCTACTGACCTCATGATGGTCACATGGTTATAACCCAAGATAGGGTGCAGTAGTTGGAAGCCTAAACAATAATTTCACAGTCACACATGGTGAAGAGGCCGTCACCCATGTGTGAATAAGCTGAAGGATAAGATGAGATGTCCAATGTGAGACTGGACATCATGTGAATGTAAACATGTAAATAGGTGGTAGACAATGAGGGTGATGGATGAACACTGTACATGAAATGCCTCACACATGCTGAACTACATGTTCATAAGGTGCTGCTAGCTAAGATAAAGACAGAGAGCTCTGTGGCAGTGGTGTAATAATACCCTATTGCCATTTTCATATTTTGTACACAAAACAAAGCTCTTGTACTAACTGACAAAGAGACAACCAAGAACATTTCCCTAGAGGGTTGTCATTTCGATGTCTGTATGTTGTGAGGTTACACTACACTGACTGTAACAAAGCCCACAGCCACTGTAACCTGTACCCCACTGAGTGCCATGCAACAAATTCAAACAGGAACTCCCCAGCCACCCATCACAATGTGTCCCTGCACCCATGCAGCCAGATCCACACAACTTCAACAAATGCCACCCATCACAATGTGTCCCTGCACCCATGCAGTCAGATCCACACACCTTCAGCAAATGCAATTCTATTACCCCACACAGTAACACCTTCCCCACCCACAACACCTACACTGCCTGCCCCTACAGTGCCATGCAGTGATGGAGCAGGTACCACTTACCCCCTGTCCTGGTGAGGGCACCTTGTGAACACACTGATCCGGCTTCAGTCAGAATGACACTTAGAGGTAGCCAGGTCACAGAGGCAACTGGCATACAATAAACAAGCAGACAAGAGAAAGGAATGAGAAAAGGTGGTCAAAGACACTGCCACAAAAAGGACGTAGGGAACAGTCAAGAGGAAGGCAAGTTAGAGTTCACTGGGACTGTACTGAGCCAGGACCAATGTGCTGGGAACTGAAGGGAGCCTTGAGATGCACTGAGCAGCAGTCAACATGCAGTAAAATATCTGCTAGTGTGTCATGCATGGAACATGTCCCCATGCCAAACAACAACACAAGCCAATGGTGTGTGCCTTGTGTCTGTGATGAACATGGCATCCCCCAAATGGCCTGCAATGCTGTGCTGATAGTGGATTTGTCTAGCGGCATCACCTCCAGAAGGGGCAGATGTGCCAAGAGTGGACTTCCAGCGTGGGTAGACATGGCAAGAGCAGCTGAGTGAAGGGGAATTTGTACGGCAGGCAACACACATGCAAAAACTGCAAGCAAACACACACTAGACTCCCTTCGCCAGGGGTCCCAACACTCATGCAGCTGGCTGGGCCACCCTCATAAAAACTCACCAATAAACGCCCTACAGTGACAGCCTCACTCACAACAATACCCCTCCAACCAGTGCACCCCTGCTTGACATGCAAAAACAGCAAGGATAAAACCACCAGCGAACCAACACCATGTGTATCCGCACCCATGAAGCCAGACCCGCTCACATCAGTACAAGGAAAGACAAAATACACCCCACACAGTGACACCAAAAACACCACAGCAGGTGTCGCCATGAGGGCATTCTACTTACCTGCACAAGGCACCCACCTGACTGGCATCCACAGCATCCCACCTGAAATAACATTCTGAATTTGCAAAAACATGCATTGCATCTATGTAAAGACATTGGACAGCCATGGACCATCCAGTGTCAACATCTGGAAGTACAACAAGCCAAGCGCCTGTCAACATACCACCAGCAAAACTCGCCAAAAGATAAATCACTGGCAGCGAAGGAAACAGATTACTAGCACAACACGACATGCACCCTGGTAACAAGCGTCAGTCCCCCTTGGATGTGGCCACAAGTGGGGAGATTGTTTGCAGTTATACAAGTCTTGCACACCCACTGTCAGGTGTCATGTGTGCCTTTGGGTCATCCATGGATGCAGGGGAGGAAAAGTACTCCAAGTGTGGAGCAGATGGTCTTCGGATTGGAAGTAAAAGTGTGGTAGCTGATGAGAAGGAAGACAAAGGGCAAGAGTGAGACAGGACACTGAGCGATGAATGTATAGCATTGGAGTGTAGAGAGAGAGATGATAGGGGCATTGCGGTGCAAGGAGGAGACTGGCTGGTGTGGAGATGAGGAGAGACATGTAGTGGGTGAGGGCAGTGAGAAGGTGGCCAAGAGAGGAAGACAGACATAGAAACACATGAATACAAATCAGCATGGTCAGAGAGCATGGAAGCCACATAGATGGAAAACTAGTACATGTCGGTGGCGAGGAAGGACAAACGTGGGTGATGGGGAAAGGCAGACTGGAAAAATAAGGCCACCTTTGAAAGGTCTCTCAGCAGCTTCACCTCACAGAGACAACTTGTAGAAATAACCCTGCTGGTAAAACCTAAAAGGGACCCATGTCCGCAACTTCTCCACATATAAGGGCCTCCAACACATGCCCATAATCTGCAACAAACCCCCCCCCATCCCCTTGTAAGACACCACTGTAAATGTACATGCGGACAATACACAGCTGTATAATCACCCTCCAACAGACTACACACCGTGGACGTGACTGTACCAGTAAGTGTGCGTAGATCACATAGTGCACTGGCAACACCTACAGGGACAACAGATGAGCAGAAGGTGGGGGTGTGAATGATGCACCACATGCATGAGGACAAACACACATCTGCACTGACATTTACCGTGACTCAAACATAATACAATTAGGAAGCAAAGTTGTGAGAATGCATGCAAATATCGTGGTGATGACTAATACAGATATAACACAACAGACTGTGCACATACTTACCTGCTGACAGAGCTGCCTTGATGTGATTCCCTCATCACCTCCAGCAGAAACTGTCCCTCCACATTTGCCAAAGGAGGGCCAGTGCCTGGCAGAGGGCATCAGGACTGGGGAGGTGAAAGGGTGCAGGGCGGAAACACCCATGGAGTGCAGTCACTGGACAAATCAGGATCACTGCAACAACATGGGACATGTCATGTCACCAGTCATAGTACCAAATCTTGCATACAGCACATATGTGTAAAAAGTCCATCAACCCATTGTTACCTGCACATGTCATCCTGTTGTACTCAAGGCAATCATGGCAGGTGACACCCTGTGCATGGCTGCATCTCCAGTACTGCACTCATCAATCCATTGAGAGGGAAACAGCACATCTCTCAAGGAAAAAATTAAATTAAAAAAAGATATCCATCTTGGAATGGGGGGGAAACACATGCCTCCATCCTGAACATGGGTATTAAAAATCAAGAATAAAAGGCCCATTCCCATCAAGGGGTCATGGAAAGCCAAACTCGGACCACATTGGTCAGGAAAAAAAAGAATTTCCATCTTGGGGTCGGGGCGGGTGCATGTCTGAATCCACATGAGTGGACAATAAGAAAATGAAAAAGAAAAAAAAATCCCCTGACATCATGGCAACGATGTGGGTGTGCTGGGCCCCCCATCCTGCAAATGATCGCGGGTGGGTGTGGTGGTGGATCCAATCCACGCAGTGCCAGGGCCTGGTCTTCATTGGGCAAGGCCAGCTGTGACACCGAAGAATGCACCAGCATCCCAATGGCAGTGAGGTCACGATGCAGTCCTTTTCTTTTGTCTTATTCCTTATAAGTCTCCTTCACCAATCCTTCTCCTTAGTTACAGTCATTCATCGCAGTCCTTCTTCATCATAGTCCTTCCCCTTCAACCAAATCCTCTCTTGCTTCACAGTCCTTTATCATATTGCTTCATCACAGTCTTTCTGCTTCGTCACAGTCCTTTATCACAGTCCATCTCTTTACCATAATCTTATTCTTAATAATAGTTATTCTCCTATGTCCTAACCTGGCTGTCTCAGGCACAGACTCTTAGTAAGCTTCAGCCCCCTCTCTGTAGAACCCTCTCTGTATTTCCTCATCTATCTATTCTCTTTTTCCAATTGTCATGTCCCTCTTCGTATCTCTCTCTTGATCTCACTTTCTCTCTTGCTGGGTATCTCTTTTCATCATCATCATTATCATCATCACTTTATTGTGTAGCAAAAGCCATTACAATATAGCAAAACACAATGGGCCTCATTACAGGTCGGGCGGTCCGGAAATAACAGTGGCGGTAAATCCGCTGCCACTGTTAATTCCGGACCACCCGATCCCGAGTCCTGCAGGCGGGAGGTGGCGTCCCCGCCAGGTCTGACCTGGCGGGTTTACCACGCCCACCTGCAGGCGGACGAGGAAACACAGGCACTATCACGAGATGGTGCCGGTGTTTCCATGATCCCCATTCCCATTGAGTCCAATAGGACTCAATGGGAATGGGGATTTACACCATTTCGCCTCCGGAATTCCCGGGACACCGGGGTTGTAATGCCCCGCTAATTCCGGGAATCACGGAGGCGGAATGGTAATACGAGTCCGGCGGTAACCAGGCGGTTTTACTGCCTGGTTACCGCCGGACTCATAATGAGGCCCAATATCATCATAAAAATATACACTACAAATAGTCACTGCTTCACTTCCCTAGGGGAGGGAGGAGGTGTGTCCGCTTAGACAGTGTTGATGAAATCGAGAGCTGTCAGCTGTAAACCAGCTGAATCCTGCAAGCGCCATATCGAGGTGAAGTCGACGCCCAGAAGAGGGAAGGAACAGGCCCAACTCGTACGGAAGTGCAGTCCCTAGAAGAGCCTATCAGCGTTAGACTGACGCCCACAAAAGTGAGGAACCAGGAGTAAAAGCACGGCCGATACGAGACTTCGACACTGGTTTCAAGGTTTTAACGGAGAGCTCTACGAGTGAAAACACACGTTATAAAGGTATGCAAGCTACTTCTTATGAGCACGCTTTGTGTCAGACCAAATGAGGACACGTTCTAATATAAAACCCTGAGACAAAAAGAACGGGTACGTTATATGTTATTTTCACTCCAGAACTGCTACGAGGTTGTTTATAAAAATAAGGTACTTTGGCACAGAACTCACGCTCATTATTTATATTTCAAGACCCTTGGGAACAATACGTTCAGAGGGAAAAAAAGGGGAAAACAAAGGAAGATCAAAGAGAGCAAAGAGTGTAGAAAGACTGTGTCTCATACCCTAATAAGGAAGAGTTGGTGAAAATAGACTATGCAATAAAGAAAGAAAAAGAGGTGAAAGATTAACAAACTAGAAAAATTATAAACAATATACTACTTACCTAAAAACAGAGAAGAGTATCTTGTGGGATCCAGAGGAAGTCTACATCGACACGTATCCTTTAATAAAAAGAAAGATAGAGAGAAAGACAATGTTAATAAATGTTACTTGTTGACATCCTACTACTGTGTCTTACTCTTATCCTCACAATCTGAAATACAGACATTTGGTGGCAGCGGTGGGATAAGAGTGGACACCATGGAAGCCTTAATTAAAACAGTTAGTGAAGGGCAACATCTATTACAACAAGCCTTACAGCTGCAAAGCCAACAAGCACAGGCTGATCGTCAGGTTTTTCAACAAGCTCTCCAGGTCCAGCAGGCGCAATTGATCGAGGCTACCAACTGTCAGGAATTGAAGGCTGTGGAAGCGCTGGAAGCTTTGATCACGCTCCAGTCCTCACCCAAGATGGCCGCCGGCCCTTTATAGGCAGGCTCCTCCCACAAGCTGACGCGTTGTATCTGTTTACCAACGCTCGGTTCGTGTGGAGATTCTCTCGTGAAATTCATCCGTTCCGGCTGCCTACTTTCGCCTATTTTGATTCCTTACTGTGCTCTTCAGCCCTTCTTGTGTTTGCCTTGCACTCCCGTTTTTCTTTTTCTTTCTCGCTTTCTCCTTTGCCTGAATTCTACTGCACTGCACGCGGAACTCGGCTTGCTCTGTGCCGTGCTTACTTTTTTCTTTGCCTTCTTAAATACTTATTTCTGTTGGTATTTCTTTTGAGCACTACTGGTCTTTTCATTCCTTTTACTTTTAGGTACCGGGGGTATAATTGCAACCGGCGCCGTCACTCTGTTTTAGCGAGCGGAGCCTTGGCTCGCGCTACGACCTTAAGGAGCCTTTTCTTAACTGGTGAGTGGGTTTCTTTCACGGTACTTCTTCCTTTCTTCCTAACTGTCCGCCTTCGCGGTCTGTTCTGATTGGGTTCTTTTATTCTTTACCTACTTACCATTCTTTTCTAGTACTTTCTCTCTGTTATTCTGTTTAGTCTGAACTGTCTGGCTCTAGTATCTTTCTTAGATATCTCCTGTTCTAAATATTCCACATCTCCTGGATACACTGAGCAGTTTGTATCATATTCATCAGCGGTGGAGTTTGTTCTCAAGTCTAACGGACTTCCTTGCCTGCTGCAAATGGAACTTTCATAACTGGAAGAGAGGAGATCTATTTGCCGCCCAACAGAACCCAATTGGGAACAGGGTTTTTTCTGCCTTAGTGCTTTTTCCCTGAATCTAGGACTGGCCCCCTGGGGATCCCCGCGGTAGGGAATATCTCTGCCAAGGTGGCCTCCGGAGGGGACAGACCCTATCTGTACGATAAAAAGGCCCGAGCACCAAAGGACAAGACTCCCACAAGGAGGAGGGATCAGAAGAGATCAGAGGCTATTCTTACAGAACCCATTCCGGAAGAAACAGGTGAGCAGTTGGGGGAGGAAGCCTCGGTATCTGACAGAATACAACGCCCGAAATCCTTCATGGCGTCACTCGAGCAGTATCAGGAGTTGGTGGCTGCTCTGCAGAACCTTACTATGGAGGTGCAGGCCCTGCGAACAGAGAACGTAGCCCTCCGACAGCAAGTGGTGTTACATCGGGATGATCGCGGGGACCTGCCTACTATGCCCCTTTCCTTTGGCAAATACAATGGACATCCAGGAGGCCTGAAGGAATTCCTTGATGCTTGCAGGGTGTATTTCGCCTTCCGACCTCACGCTTATGAGACAGCCAGATCAAAGGTTGGGTTCATTATAGCCAATCTTACCGGAAACGCTCTCTCATGGGCTACACCCTTTGTTACCCGAAACGATCCCCTTCTGAGTGATTATGACCGTTTTACGGAAGTTTTCAGTGAAAGGTTTGATAGGCCAGAAGTATTCTATTCATCCTTGGAAGCAATCCTAGACGTCAAACAAGGAAATACAGACGTTCAAACTTATCTAACTCGCTTCCAGAGGCTAGCAGCCAAGGCAGATTGGCCTGATTCCGCCCAGCAAACCATCTACAGAAGAGGTCTCCAGGATGAAATCAAAGATGAACTAGCCAGAGTAGCCCGTCCTGCATCTTTTCAGGAGCTAGTGACATTGTCCCTTCAGATTGAATTCCGTCTTCAAGAAAGAAGATCAGAGAGAAGAAGAAACCGAAGCTTCTCACAACCAACCCCTACTCCTCCACCTAGAGCCAACCCTGCTACAGATGAGCCTATGCAGATTGGAGCTGCCCGTGGTCCTCTGACGCTAGAAGAAAGAAGGAGAAGGAGAGAGGCAGGACTATGCATGTACTGTGGCTCCTCGACACATTTGTTGAGAGAATGCACTGAAGTCCCTCCTCGTCGACAGGGAAACTTCTGCCCCCGATCTATAGCAAGGGAAGTCTCGGGGGAGGTAACAAGCACCCTTGCAGCTACACAAGAGCAGTAAACACCCCGGAAGACAACAGTTTAATGGTGTTCAGAGTGGACCTATGGTTAACCGAAGAAGCTCCCACAGAGGTGTTCGCCATGTTGGATTGTGGAGCAGCGGGAAATTTCATCGACTCCAAGTGGGCTACAGAGCACTTGGTACCCGCCAAACCCAAGGTCACCCCGATTCCGGTAGAAGGGGTTGATGGTAGGCCCCTGTCATCCGGACCCATAACTTTGGAAACTGTTCCATTAAGGGTGAGGTTAGGTCAACATGAAGAGTTTCTGGTGTTTGATCAGATCCGAGCTGCTCATTTCCCATTGGTATTAGGGATTCCTTGGTTAAGAAGACACAACCCTCACATTGATTGGACTGCAAACCGGGTCTCTTTCAATTCTAAGTTCTGTGATTATCACTGTATGACCTTGTGTAACGCTCCCCACACCATAGACCGCAGGAGAAGTATCCAGAAGCCAGTCACAGTGGCCTCGGTTCCCTTACATTACCAGGACTTCTCAGAGGTATTCATGGACATAATTCCAAAACAACTACCACCCCATAGAACCGAGGATTGCTGTATCGATCTGATACCGGAAGCAGTGGTACCGTTCGGAAGAATGTACCCTTTGTCACTACCGGAAAGGAAGGCATTAAGAGAGTATCTAGATGCAAATTTGCAGAACGGACTCATTCAAGAGTCCAAATCTTCATGTGGTGCCTCCCTATTCTTCATCCCAAAAAAGGACTCGACAGAGCTTCGCCCTTGTATAGACTACAGGGGTCTCAACAAGGTCACTGTCCGGGATAGATATCCCATGCCCTTGATCCGGGACGTCTTGGAGGCTGTACAAGGGGCGGAGTACTTCACAAAGCTTGACCTGAGAGGCGCCTATCACCTCTTGAGAATCAGACAAGGAGACGAGTGGAAGACGGCTTTCCGCACCCCATTCGGGCTCTATGAATATCGTGTGATGCCCTTTGGCCTAGTAAACGTGCCAGCCGTCTTCCAGAGGTACATGGACAAGGTTTTCGCTGACATGCTGTTTGTGTCGGTAGTGGTGTACCTGGACGACATCCTGATCTACTCCAAGTCCTTGTATGAGCACAGATCATTGGTCCGACTGGTTTTACAACTTTTGCAGTCCCATTATCTGCTAGTAAAGCCAGAGAAGTGTTCATTCGAATCCACGAGGGTGTCCTACTTGGGTTTCGTATTGTCTAAGGAAGGTATTGAAATGGATGCAAATAAGGTAAAGGCCATAAGAAACTGGAAAGATCCTACCAACATCAAGGAACTGCAAGGGTTTCTAGGATTGGCAAATTTTTATAGGAGGTTTATTCCCAATTTTTCCAAAAAGGTACTCCCTCTGACCTCCTTGTTGAAGAAGGGTGTTAGATTCACTTTTGACGGAGAACCTCGAAAAGCTTTCGACTTTTTAAAGGAATGTTTTTTCACAGCACCCATCCTGGTCCAACCAGATCAGGCTAAGCCCTTTATTCTGGAAACAGATGCTTCTACGGGGGCAGTAGGGGCAGTATTACTTCAAGAGACAGAAGACAGCTATGAACATCCGATCGCATACTACTCCAAGACTTTAACTAGTAGTGAGCGAAACTACTCTGTTATCGAAAAGGAACTTTTGGCCATAAAGTTGGCCTGCCAAGAGTGGAGACACCTCTTGCAGGGAGCCACACATCCTTTCACTATTAGAACTGACCACCGCAACCTACGGGTCTTACAACAATTGGAATGTTCCAACGCCAGACACGCCAGATGGGCGTATTTTTTCCTACAATACGACTTCATGATAACTTACATACCTGGCACAGAAAACAAGAAGGCAGACGCCTTATCTAGAAGCCTAGGAGATCCATCCGGATCCTATATAGGACATGAACTGGTATTGCCACATCTCACTGTGTTGGCTTCTACGGTTTCGTTTCTTCAGGATTTAATCCCTCAATATCAGATGTGTTCTGAATTTCCGCTATCTACTAAACAGGAAAAGGACGGGTTGTTTTATCATGAAGGAGCCCTCTATATCCCCACAAAGAAGCTGCAAGAACAGATACTTTCTTGGTGTCATGACACCCCCCTGACAGGACATTCTGGTATTAGGAAGACCTTTGATTTGGTCCGGAGAGGATTTTGGTGGCCTACCCTACGAAGGGACGTAGGTCAGTATGTCTCTACTTGTTCAATATGTGCTTCCAACAAACACCAAACAGGAAAACCTCTGGGGTTATTACACCAACACTCCTTACCGGTTCGCCCATGGGAACACTTATCCACTGACTTTATTGTGGATCTGCCTCCGTCATACGGAATGACCACGATCATGGTGACGGTCGATTCCTTTAGCAAACTGGCACATTTCTCCGCCTTCAAGCAAGTGCCTTCGGCCTCAGAAATGGCTGCAACTTTTCTCCAAGACATAGTCCGTCTACATGGCCTACCTAAGACCATAGTTTCGGACAGAGGACCACAATTTACCTCGAAGTTTTGGTCTTCCCTCTGCCAGGTTCTCGGAATTCATAAGGCTCTTTCCTCAGGATATCATCCTCAAAGCAACGGCCAAACGGAGAGACTCAATGCCAATCTGGAGCAATATCTCAGGTGTTTTTGCAGTCCACAGCAGGAAGAGTGGTATCGCTTCCTCCCACAAGCGGAATTCGCCTACAACAACTCTCTTCACACCTCGATCCAGATGAGTCCTTTCTATTGTACCTATGGCTACCATCCTCAACACCTGCCCGGGCTCAGTCCGCCTTCAACCAAAATTCCGACTCTGGATACGATTCTACAGGACTTGCAAGAAGCTCACAAACTCGCTAAGGAGGCACACCAAGCAAGCCAGCTTTCACAAAAGAGATGGGCCGACAAGGGTCGGAGAGCCCATCCCAGCTGGAAGGTGGGACAATTAGTCTGGTTATCCACCAGATTCCTACCCAAGTGGGTTCATAGGGGGAAGTCCTCCTCTCGTTTCCTTGGGCCATTTTCCATCATACAACAAATCAATCCAGTTGCTTATAAACTCAGGATGCCAGAATACCTCAGAAGGGTACATCCTGTCTTACATGTCTCCCTTCTCAAAGAACATAAGGAGGATCCTTTCAAGAGACCTGTGAACCGTACACGAGCCCGAGTGAAACCAACACCTGAAGAATACGAGGTGTCTCATCTGGTGGATTCTAGTTACCGCAAAGGGCGGTTGTACTATCTGGTTCATTGGAAGAACTATCCAGTAGCAGAGAGGACGTGGGAACCTGTGGGTCATATACACGCCCCGCGTTTGGTGCAGAAGTTCCATCTACTCCATCCGGGCAAACCCGGGGGTGCCCCGAGAAAGAGGGGGTATACTGTCAGGAATTGGAGGCTGTGGAAGCGCTGGAAGCTTTGATCACGCTCCAGTCCTCACCCAAGATGGCCGCCGGCCCTTTATAGGCAGGCTCCTCCCACAAGCCGACGCGTTGTATCTGTTTACCAACGCTCGGTTCGTGTGGAGATTCTCTCGTGAAATTCATCCGTTCCGGCTGCCTACTTTCGCCTATTTTGATTCCTTACTGTGCTCTTCAGCCCTTCTTGTGTTTGCCTTGCACTCCCGTTTTTCTTTTTCTTTCTCGCTTTCTCCTTTGCCTGAATTCTACTGCACTGCACGCGGAACTCGGCTTGCTCTGTGCCGTGCCGTGCTTACTTTTTTCTTTGCCTTCTTAAATACTTATTTCCGTTGGTATTTCTTTTGAGCACTACTGGTCTTTTCATTCCTTTTACTTTTAGGTACCGGGGGTATAATTGCAACCGGCGCCGTCACTCTGTTTTAGCGAGCGGAGCCTTGGCTCGCGCTACGACCTTAAGGAGCCTTTTCTTAACTGGTGAGTGGGTTTCTTTCACGGTACTTCTTCCTTTCTTCCTAACTGTCCGCCTTCGCGGTCTGTTCTGATTGGGTTCTTTTATTCTTTACCTACTTACCATTCTTTTCTAGTACTTTCTCTCTGTTATTCTGTTTAGTCTGAACTGTCTGGCTCTAGTATCTTTCTTAGATATCTCCTGTTCTAAATATTCCACATCTCCTGGATACACTGAGCAGTTTGTATCATATTCATCAGCGGTGGAGTTTGTTCTCAAGTCTAACGGACTTCCTTGCCTGCTGCAAATGGAACTTTCATAACTGGAAGAGAGGAGATCTATTTGCCGCCCAACAGAACCCAATTGGGAACAGGGTTTTTTCTGCCTTAGTGCTTTTTCCCTGAATCTAGGACTGGCCCCCTGGGGATCCCCGCGGTCAGGGAATATCTCTGCCAAGGTGGCCTCCGGAGGGGACAGACCCTATCTGTACGATAAAAAGGCCCGAGCACCAAAGGACAAGACTCCCACAAGGAGGAGGGATCAGAAGAGATCAGAGGCTATTCTTACAGAACCCATTCCGGAAGAAACAGGTGAGCAGTTGGGGGAGGAAGCCTCGGTATCTGACACCAACGTACGGAGACATTCCCAAGTACCAGCTACTTTTCTTCAGAAATATACACCAGGGGAAGACCCTGCACATTTTTTTGTGAACTTTGAACGAGTGGCCAGAAATGCACAGTGGCCCACCGATAGGTGGTGCCATTTCATAGCTCCGCACATGACAGGAGAGATGCAAAGCGCATACCAAGCAGCAAACCCGACAGGAGATACAAATTACATGGATATGAAACGAGTAGTACTTGAACGCCTCGGACATGATGAGGAGGCTTACAGAATAAAGTTTAGGGAACTCAGGTTGCAATCTGATGAAACTCAACGCCAACTCTTCTACCGGGTGAAGGAACTCAGTGACAAGTGGCTGCAGACAGTCACTACAACTACACATGAAATGTCTGAAAAAATTGTATTGGAACAGTTCATCGAAGTACTACCTTTACCCATACAACGATGGGTCCGACAACTTCACTGACCCAGCCTGCTTAAGGCAGTCAATATTGCCTTAGCTTATCAAAAGGCAGCACAAGCTCGTTTATACGCGGAGTTCCAGACCTGTCGGTGGACCCTCCAGTACATCTGCCAGGCCAACGAGCAACCAAATATGGCCGAACTCCATGATCAGGAGGTCAGACTGGGAAAATAATAGGCAACAACCAACTAGTGAAGCTCCTGTCGGTACTCGCATTCTTGGACCTACTCCTAAAGGGCTCCAGTGTTTTGAGTGTGGAGAATGGGGGTACTTAGCCAGATTGTGTCCTACATGAGTCAAACCTGAACCAATGGATGTAGGATCAATTGAAGTCCCAAAAGGAGGAAAGTGCCAAGAATTTTTGCCTTCACCCAAATCACCTTACAAATACACCTGTGATGCCGAAGTCGATGGTAAACCAACCAGGGCCATGATTGATTCAGGGAGCCTGCAGACCGTAGTAAGTGCTGATCTGGTAGGTGAAACCATAGACATGGCTAAAGAAATTCCTATTAGATGTGTACACGGGATGTAAAGAGTTACCCTACCATGGAAATAAAGGTAAAAGTGGCTGGGGCACAAATGGGAGTTAGGGCAGCTGTGATGCCTGTATTGCCAGAGCCTCTTTTAATCGGGTCAGATGTATCCGATTTTTCCCAAATAATAAAGAACTTAGAAGAGAATTGGTTAGAAAATGCTCCTTTTTACAATCAGGAAATTCCTAGCTCTATTGGTAAAGGGAGGAAGAGCTGAGCTAATATAAGAAAGGTGAAGAAAGAATGGGGAGAAAGAAATGTTCTACCAATCGCTGTTGACTGGAAAATTGATGAAGGGGGTGATAGTTTTAGAATGGCTCAAGAATTGCATCCTCTTTTGAAACATGCTAGAACGGCTGCCCGAGAGAATACCACTAGAAAGGAGCCTTATTTTGTTCAAGAAAAAGGCCTATATTACCACGTCATGAAGGATGAAGGTGGCAAGACTGTTCAACAATTGTTAGTACCCAGTAAATATTATAAAGCAGTATTAGAGTTGGCTCATGTACAGGTTGGAGAAGGACACCTAGGAACTGATAAAAACCACTCAAAAGATTCTGGCAAGATTCTTTTGGCCGGGGATTTACGCCCAAGTTGCCAGGTTCTATCAGGCATGCGAAGAATGTCAGAAGAAAAATAGAGCGAACATACCCCATTACAACCAATGCCAATAGTTCTTGAGCCCTTTAATCATATTGGCTTAGATATTGTGGGGCCGTTGGAACCGTCCTCTTGAGGACATACACATATCCTGGTAATTGTTTATTACGCCGTTAGGTATCCTGAGGCTTTCCCACTGAAGTCCACAAGTGCCCAACAAATTTGCGATGTGTTAATTCCCTTTATAATTAAGGTAGGGATGCCTAAAGAGATTGGGGAACTAATTTTATGTCTGCTATTCTTAAACAAGTTTGTGAGGTTTTACAGATGGAACACTTGAAAACTTCAGTTTGTCACCCTCAAACTGATGGTCTTGTCGAGAGATACAATCAAACCATCAAACAGATGTTAGGGAAAACTACTGAACCAGGAGAGAGGAATTGGGACAGACTATTAGCATGGAAATTGCTTACACTGCAAAACACCCCACAGTCCTCAACGGGATTTTCCCCGTTTGAACTTCTATTTGGCAGACCGGTGAGAACTCTGTTAGACATATTAAAAGAAAATTGGGAAGAACAACCAACCCAGGAAATCTCTCTCACAGGGAATGCTTATCAACTAAAGGAAAGAGTAGAAAAGTTACAGTCCATAGCCCGAGAAAATGTGATGCATGCGCAGGGAAAGCAAGAACAATACTACAACCGAAACTCTCAGTTGAGAACATTTCAAAAAGGCGATCAAGTGTTGATTCTTCTACCAAGCTCAGAAAATAAAATGTTAGCAACTTGGAGAGGACCTTATGTGATAGGAGAAGTACTATGACCATTAACTTACAAAGTTTGACAATCAGATAGAAGAGTAGCATTGCAAACTTATCATGTACACTTACTTAAGAAATGGATAAAACCCACTAACACTATAGCTATGATCAATACCAGCGAGATACCGGCAGAACACTTTCCACAACTGGTAAAACGAGTGGGAAAAGAAGCTCTGAATATAAATCAGAATTAATCTTTAAATCAAAAGCTAGAGTTAACAAAAGTAATAGATCAATTTACAGAAACATTCTCGTCTCTTCCTGAAAGAACAACTCTAGCTTATCATCACATAAACAATCAACATGGGACTACCATTAGGCTACGGCCTTATAGAATACCAGAAGCAACAATACAGGCAATCAATCAAGAAGTGCAAGAGATGTTAGAGCTCGGCGTGATCGAACCTTCCCACAGTGACTGGTCCTCTCTAGTAGTCCTGGTCCCCAAACCGGATGGAAGTTCACGCTTCTGTATGGATTTTAGTAAACTAAATGAAATCTCAAAATTTGATGCGTATCCCATGCCCAGGATTGAAGATCTATTAGATAAACTGGGTAAAGCAACGTTTTTAACCACTATCAATCTCACCAAAGAATATTGGCAGATACCATTCCATCCGCCAGATAAAGAGAAAACAGCCTTTGCCACCATTACAGGACTTTATCAGTTCACTGTACTACCCTTTGGTTAACATGGAGCCCCTGCAACTTTCCAGAGACTGAAGAATTCACTTATCAAAGGCCATGAGCAGTATGTTGGTGCTTATCTGGTCGATATTATTGTGTTCAGCCAATCTTGGAAAGAACATTTATGTCATTTAGAAGCCATACTCCAGGCATTGCAACGGGCGTGCCTTCATGTAAATCCTAAGAAGACTTGTATCGCCAATTTTCACACAAAATACTTGGGGTACTTTGTAGGGCAAGGGGTTATTAGACCACAAGAAGAAAAGTTAGCTGCAATTCAGCAATTGCAATTCCCTATGAATGCCAGACAGGTCGAGCTTTCCTCGGATTCATGGGATACTACAGAAGGTTCATACCCCATTTTTCAACCATGGCTGCCCCTCTGACTAATCTCTTAAAGGCATCAGCTTCTTCTAAAAAAGAGTGGCGGACCGAAGAGACAGAGAAAGCTTTCGATTCTCTTAAAAACGCTCTAACGGATGAAACAGTTCTTCGCTGTCCAGATTATTCGGCTCCATTATTTTTACATACTGATGCCTCTGGAACTGGACTTGGAGCAGTATTGTATCAGGACACAGGGGAAACCGAGAGACCAATTGTGTTCATCAGGAGGAAATTTCTGCCACATGAGATGCACCATGCTACTATTGAAAAAGAATGTCTGGCCGTCAAGTGGCTCATAGATGCACTTAGATATTACTTGCTAGGAAGGGAGTTTACCCTAGTGATGGATCATGCCCCTTTGGTATGGCTTGCTCGGAATAAAGACACAAATCCAAGAGTTCTACGGTGGTTTCTTTCTCTTCAACCTTTCTCCTTCAAAACAGTTCATCATCAGGGTCGATAGATGGCCCAGGCTGATTTTTTGTCACGGGCTCCATCCCGTCCCGAACGTAAGGGCCCAGAAGGGGGGTGTGTGATAAAGATATTCTGAAAGGAGTCTCTAACAGTAACAGGCTAACCAGCAGTGGGAAAGGTTGAGGCTAGTAGGGCAGTACTTGGGGAAATGGATTGACAGCCTCTTCTACCAATAAAATGCAGAGCTGGAGGCTGGGGACCCTTCTTCTAACCTGATCAGTGTGTGTTTGGTTGCTAGGAGACAGAAGGAGAGGAGAGCGAAAATGTCCATTACGAGTGGGCGTACTAAAGAAAGTAAAATATAAGAAAGAAGAGTTAAAAGGTTTTTATAGAAAGCATTGCGCCGTTGCGCTTAATGAACTGTTGAACTTGGTTGAAGAATTGATTTGTTTTTAATTGCCACCAAAGAGAAACGTGAGACATCATTGACACCAGCGGGCCTCCTTTCTGTGACGACTCGGAGGGAGGAGGTGTGTCCGCTTAGACAGCGTTGATGAAATCGAGAGCTGTCAGCTGTAAACCAGCTGAATCCTGCAAGAGCCAATCGAGGCATAGTCGACGCCCAGAAGGGAGAAGAAACAGGCCCGACTCGTACGGAAGTGCAGGCCCCGGAAGAGCCTATCAGCGTTAGACCGACGTCCACAAAAGGGAGGAGCCGGGAGTAAAGGCACGGCCGCTACGAGACTTCAACGCTGGTTTCAAGGTTTTGACGGAGAGCTCTACGAGCGAAGACACACGTTATAAAGGTACGCAAGCTACTTCTTATAAGCACACTTTGTGTCAGACCAAATGGGGACATGTTCTAATATAAAACCCTGAAACAAAAAGAAAGGGTATGTTATACGTTATTTTCACTCCAGAATTGCTACGAGGTTGTTTATAAAAATAACGTACTTTGGCACAGAACTCACGTTCATTATTTATATTTCAAGACCCTTGGGAACAATACGATCAGAGGGGGAAAAAAAGGAAAATAAAGGAAGATCAAAGAGAGCAAAGAGTGTAGAAAGACTGTGTCTCATGCCATAATAAGAAAGAGTTGGTGAGAATAGACTATGCAATAAAGAAAGAACAAGAGGTGAAAGATTAACAAACTAGAACAATTATAAACAATATAATACTTACCTAAAAACAGAGAAGAGTATCCTGTGGGATCCGGAGGAAGTCTACATCGACACATAAAATAAATGTTACTTGTTGACATCCTACTCCTGTGTCAGTGTCTTACTCTTATCCTCACAATCTGAAATACTGACACTCCCATAATCCCCATGCTGTTTACCATGCTGGCTAGGGTGGATGGGAACTGTAGTTTTAGTGAGCGAAAGGTTGTGGAGACCTGTCATAGAACATGTAATTTACGTGTTATATCACATTCAATTGCAAAAAACATTGAAGTCAGACAACCATCAGTAAGACACTGGCCCTCATTCCGAGTTGGGCGGTAAGGAATACTGGGCACCGGTAATGAGACCGGTGCCAGTAATCCCTTACCGCCCAATTCCGAGGTCCCTTAGCGGGAACCGCAAAGGACGTGTGGTCGGACCTATGGGGGCTCAAATGGGAATGGGGAATGGTCGGGTGAATGGGGACTTACCGGGTCCGCACAGGTCGGAATGTCCCGGTAAATCCTCATTCACCCAGACCGGACACGGACCCGGGTTTGGAGGCTGCCATGGCTACTTCCAAACTCGGAATGAGGGCCACTATGTTTAGCGCTTGTTCACGTCTATTTTCCTTTTCTATACTTGCTAAGTCCAGTATAACCAGTACAGGTATATTTTCTGGATATGTGACACTGGGTTTGTTTAACCTTTGAGTCCAAAGGGAGCTAAGACGCCATCTCTGATCATTAACACTTATAAATGAGTGGTTTGTTTATGAAAAAAAGCATTTATTTGGTAGAAATGGTAGTAATTTCTTTATGTAAAATTATATGCTGTTTCTCTTGATACTGTCCCACTTGATAATGGGATTTGGCATCCTGTAGCACTTTGTGGGCAACGAAATTCTGAACATATATAGGAAAAACCTAAAAAATATTAAAATAAGATTGATACTAATGCCAATGCAATGGGTTGGCCCTTTTCCATGGAGTCGGTATTGGCTGAAAGGACCATACGCAGGTCCCAGCACCGAAGGTCATGTTTAAGAGTCCAATTCACCATGCAGTCCAGCAGAGATCGGATCAACTTCCTTGATCTAGTTAATAAAAACAACGAGGCTGCCTTAGAATGTTCCTTATATAAAACACCAAATGACAGAAACACCATTTTACACTTCGAGAGTTTCCATCCCAGAATTGTGAAAGAAAGCTTACCTCTTGGAAAATGTTTGTGACTACTTCGCAATATACTGAAATATCTGCCTATTATTATCAAGCTAAAAACCTGAGCGTGCGACTGAAAGCACGTGGGTACCCGAAGCAATTGGTATCGCATTCCCTTAAAAGGGTGGGATTTACCCCTAGAGAGTCACTTCTCACCGCCAGGGTACAGGAAAAGAAACAAGAAAAACTAGTTTGTTTACTCACACATAACTGCAATATATTTGACCTTAAAAAAATGGTAAAGAAATGTTGGTCTTGTATACAACTTAGAATGCCAAATGAACTTGTCCTACTATTTGCATTCAAACGCTCTAAAAATCTCAGGCACTACCTTGTGCACTCTAATTTCAGAGAATCACAGTCAGCCACCCTAAACTGGAACCTTGGCCCTATCAACGGCCATTTTCCCTGTGGCGGCTGCACAATAGGTAAATTCACCGAAAACATCAAGTCCTTCATGGTTAAAGGGAGACAATGGGTCCTCAGGAGTCTCACCAAAGTGATCTATTGCATAGAATGCCTGTGTGGATTGAGATATGTGGGCCAGACTATGCAGGCAGTCTATGTGCACATATCAGAACACCGCTCGAGGATGTGTTACAAAAATATCACGGCACCCAGGGTCTCCCACTTTTTGGAATACCAACATGCAGCTGACTATCTTAGCTGCTGGGAAATTGACACAATGAAGAATGCGCCCAACGTGCCTTTCTAACTAAAGAGGCTCACTGGATTTACAGGAGGAATACACATGTGAGGGCCTAAATGACCAACTAACCCCCCAATATAACACTTCTTCGACCAGAAACTGCATTATTTTCTTATCCTGGGCAATAATCATTAGAGGACCACGATCTGTGCTCCTACTCTGATAATACAATGGAGACCGATCTGGTTACATGACTGGCTGGTTTCAGCTTGATACATTGTTCAGGTGACCTCCCAGGCTTCGAGTTTACCACCATATTTAGGATTGGACATTTAGCTTGCACCTACATTGCTAGGCGGCCCCTGTATAGCCTGTTTTATGTACATTTCACTAAAATCTCGCCATAAAAAATCTTAAGCTCTCTAATGTCCCTTTTGTGTCACTTGACTAGGTCCAGTGGCCATAGAGCGCCAATCCAAGTTGACAGTCCGTTTCTGTCATCTTTCAAACTGAGCTTTAACACTGTAATATGGTGGACTTCTGTCCCCATTTATTCCAGAGCACACGTTGCTCTGACTTACAGCAGTCATGTGATCAGCATCACAAAGTAAGCCGACGTGCTTTGATTTAAACATGTGTACATTAGACGGCACGCTCTTCGCCGGAGTGCTACCAGTGCGTTCCTTGCCGGCACTCTCAGACACATTTTCAACTGAGCCACACTATGGCGCTTTGCCATCTAGCACTAAGTAGAGTACATCACTCAGGATCAGTCCTGGGCATGTCTATATTGCCTAGCTTCATCTCAGTGTCCCCCTGTAGTTGGCTTTCAATCTTGTTGAGCAGACTGACGTTTTTGTGCACACTTATTGTTTCAGCCTACGTTCTGTGGATAATCTGTAAACAACGTATTTGGGTGACTTTTCACTATCAATAGAAGTTACTGACGTGGTACCGCTCATGGGTGGGGCCTCATTCCGAGTTGGGCGGTAAGGGTTTACCAGCAACGGTAAGGATGCCGGTGCCGGTAAGCCCTTACCGCCCTATTCCGAGGTCCCTTAGCGGGACCCGCAAAGGACTTGTGGTCTGACCACACGTCCTTTGCGGGTCCCGCTAAGGGACCAGGGCGCTAATAACGGGCCCGCTATTTGCGGGCCCACAATTAGCGCCTTCCCCATTCCCATTGAGCCCTATGGGGGCTCAAATCAGAATGGGGAATGGTTTACTGAATGGGGACTTACCGGGTCCTCCAAGGTCGGAATGACCCGGTAAGTCCCCATTCAGCCAGACCGGACCCAGACCCAGACCCAGGTTTGCAGGCTACCTCCAAACTCGGAATGACCCCATGGTCTGCAAGGCTCTCAGGTATATGAGAACTTGTTCAACAATTGATAATTATGTGATCGCTTTAAATGTTGGCTTGCCGCTACAAATATATCTTATTTTTTGTTTAGTGAGGTTCGTTTTTGGTAACCTTTAACTACACACAAGCTATTCCCCTGGTGGTATTTGATTTGCCATGTCCTTACCTAAGTCGTAGGGCAAGTCCAAGGGGTTGTTACCCTTTCATTTAGGTTCATTTAATTACATTGCATGACCCACCAATATTGTGCTGCGGCCGCCTCTAATGACACCTTTATTACCTGACACTACCCTGTCCTCAATTGGGATGGCCCTGCTTTTATTTTTTGGTGTATGGAGATGTTTTCCTTCACAAATAATATCAAACATTTCCTAGTGGGTACACCTTCTTGTTATTAAATATTTTAGAGCTTGACCAAGAAAATTCTCAAAGTTACTAACTAAATGTGATAGTATTTGGCATAGTTGAAGGCCTCCCTTAAAAATGTAGAGAATGGGAACACAACGATGAACCTGAGGCGTCTCCATCACACCATAGAGAGGCTGGGGGATGAGGAGAAGGAACTGGCAGTAGCGTCCATAAATGCTGTCAACGTTTTTGACATAGTGGAATGGGAGTGGCTCATATTTCAGATATTAATCAGACTGGGGATAAGCCTGTCAATGCGGAAATGCATAAGATTAATGTAATAAAGGGCCCTAGCAAGGGTGAAAGCGGGTAGAGAGGTATTTCCTAGGTGGCAGCTGGAAATGGGCACTATTTTTTTTTTATTTTTATTTATTGTATATGGTTTACAAAGAAACCTTTACAAGAAAGTTAAGAAGAAAGAAAACATTCCACATAACATTCATTACATCTAAATTTAAAGTATACAAACATATATTAAAAAACATAGATCCAATTTCCACATAATAAGGGACACATTAAAAAAGATTCAGTGCAATTACAATTCGACATTAAAATTTAGTGTTAAAAAAAATACACAATGTGCCTTCAAGAATTGAAAAGTTCATATACTCAAGCATAATCATAAAAGGGGGGCGTATAAATCTAGAGCTTTAATAAAACCCGCCACAGCAAGTCCATCCTTGATATTAGTAATAGCCAGACACTGTGACCCATTATGTTAAATCTAGCTAAATATTTGTCCCTTAGAGTTGTCAGAGCAGTACAATCTAAAAAGAGATGCCGTGAGGTCTCAGTCACCCCCAAAGTTTTACAAAAGCGACAGGTAGAGTCTAAATCTGAAAACTCCTTCCTTTTATGTAGGACTTCCCGAGTGGGAAGGAGATTCCATCTGAGTTTGAGGAGAAGAGAGCAATAATATCTATTGGGGAATTGGGTCAAAATAAAAGACAACAGACCTCTTTTCTTATGGTCGAATTGTAGGTCTCTCAGAGAGGGATAAGAATGCATTTTTTCAATGGTGTTGCTCCAATCATGACTAAAAAGACATTCCTTAACCTTATTGGGATTCGTTAACAGAGTGTCCCTATCAGTGGAAATATCTGACAGGGTCTTGTCACAGAGATCACTGAATGCGTTAAGATATAGATTGCGAACCAGAGGCCCCTGGGAAAAAGTCGTATGACCCACGTCAGCATAGAGAGTGTCGGGTTTAGGAGAGAGCAGAGCTGAAAAAAGAGTAAGGACCCTCCAGAGAATCCTGGATGGTCTGGAGGGTTGCCCAGAGCAATGCCAGAGGTCAAGATTTATTCTAAACCTTCCAGCCATCAACTCTTTTGTTTTGCTATTGTCACCCCGAGTGGGAAGGGTATGCCCAGACGTGGGTCCCTTGCCTGCTGGGCCTAGAGACCCAAGCTACTCCTCACTGATGACGCCCAACAAGGCTGAAACATGTCTGGGGATGCTTGTGGTCTCGTGCAAAAGGGACGTGACCTAGCAGTTCGGGCTGGACTACCCCTTTGGGGGTGGAACCAAGCCTGATTGCATATGGTTTTTCCCCTTTTGTAATGGCTTGGCAGGCGAAGAACGATGGTCTGGAGGGTTGCCCAGAGCAATGCCAGAGGTCAAGATTTATTCTAAACCTTCCAGCCATCAACTCTTTTGTTTTACTATTGTCACCCCGAGTGGGAAGGGTATGCCCAGACGTGGGTCCCTTGCCTGCTGGGCCTAGAGACCCAAGCTACTCCTCACTGATGACGCCCAACAAGGCTGAAACATGTCTGGGGATGCTTGTGGTCTCGTGCAAAAGGGACGTGACCTAGCAGTTCGGGCTGGACTACCCCTTTGGGGGTGGAACCAAGCCTGATTGCATATGGTTTTTCCCCTTTTGTAATGGCTTGGCAGGTGAAGAACGATGGTCTGGAGGGTTGCCCAGAGCAATGCCAGAGGTCAAGATTTATTCTAAACCTTCCAGCCATCAACTCTTTTGTTTCGCAGTGAAACTAGCCCTAGTTCGTATCTAATGGCCACTATTGGAATAGAATTCGGCAGTTTCAAAATTTTCCTCCAATAGATACCCTCAAGAGAGTCCCAAAAAGTCAAAAGTGCCAAGAAGTGAAGTTCCATTCCATAAAGTAGCTTAGGGGTGACCTTACCCTTAAAAAAGTCTACTACAGGCTCAAAGGAGAACATACAGTATTTGTTGTCTGATCTAATGGATTGGGAGATGAGTGGGAGTAGTTTGTGTCTAAGAAATCGTCTGAGTTCAATCGCCGAGGGTTGGGCCAGAATGAGAAATCTGAGATAGACGATTTTGTGTGCTCTGATGATATTTTCACCACCTATTTTCCATACTTTGTTATTCCCCTTTCTCCCCTTTGAAAAGACCATAGTGCGAGTTTTGCTCGGGTTAATCTTCAGCCCATTAAGAATGGCGTATTCTTCAAATTTGCAAATGAGCCTCTGCAGGCCAACTTTAGTGTGATCAAAGAGAAGAAAATCATTGGCATATGCCAACCATGAGAGCCTCAAGTCCCCCAGTTTAGCGCTCACCATACCTGTATTTCTCAGAAAGTCACCCACATCAGCCATATAGAGGATAAAAAGACAGGTAGCTAGGGAGCAACCCTGTCTCACCCCAATACGGGTCCTTATCCTTCTGGAAAGAGTATCTGCCAAATCCAGCCTAATATGGACCCCCGAGTTCTCATACATTGCCATAATAAGAGTTAGAAGACCCGCCGGGATGCCCTATTTGGTTAACTTTTCCCAGAGTCTTGACCTAATTACCAAATCAATGGCATTTGACGGATCGATAGACGCAACATAGAGGGAACCATCATATTTACCACAGGTAGAACTTTGCAAGGCAGTAATAATAAGACCATTAAGATTAGTTGAGTGTCCCGCCCTGAAACCTGTTTGTTGTTTCGGGAGAATATGATTTTCCTTAATCCAGACGTTAAGGTGGGAAAGAAGCATAGAGGCAAAAAGCTTACAGTCTGCATCAATAAGGGAAATAGGTCTGTAATTTTTGACCAAAGTGCGTAGACCTCTTTTAAAAATTGGAACAATGTGGGCAGTTTGCCAACTGGCAGGTACATTCCCAGAATTAACAATGTCTTGGAAAAGCAGGGAGAGGAGGTTGGCCGAGAGATCTGGCTCAGCTTTAAACGTGTTATTAGTAAGGCCGTTAGGCCCCGGAGCCCTAGATTTCTTGGCTTTAGAAATAAGTCCAAGTACTTTTTCAAAATCCATTACAGGCTTCCAGGAATCCTTAGACAGATTCTTCCCCAAAAGACAATATTCTAATCCATCACCCCCTGTATCAAATAATTCGGTATAATGCTCTACCCATTGAACCTCTGGGATGGCATTCAACTGGTCGACCTCCGCCACGTCGTCAAGGCTAGACAAGGTAACCCAAAATGCCCTCAGATCTCGTTTTATTAGTACTGCAAGCATATGCTCCGCGTCGTTTTGTAGCATAGTAGCTTTTCTTGACTTACGGTAATTTTTAGATTTTTGACGAATGGTTTTAATTTTTATTTTTTTATCAACCCAATCAGAATCTAGGGGTTGTACACCTCTAATAAGTTTCCGAGTGAGGACCTTTGCATTAGCCAATTCTTGATCAAATCTATGAGGGTGAGAAGTTTTATAAACGCCCTTCCTAAACTGGCCATGAATACTGCTGCGAAGAGCATTAAGAAAACTATCGAAGTGAACTGTATTGAAAACTGCTAATTTCCAAGAAAAAGAGGTATGATTAAAGGAAGAGAACAGTTTACGGTTGAGTAAACTGATATTGATAGGTGACCAACGTATCCCTGTCCCTTGTCCCACAGTATGGAGATGGCTTGGACCCCCGGCGGGCAAAAACTTAATGGGAAAAGGACAGAGGACTGAAACCCGGAGGATACCATGATCACTCCATGGGTTAAAAGAGACCTCAACATTGGTCGAGAAAGGAATAAGTGAATGATCTACAAAGACATAGTCTAGAGTAGATGTTGATAAAGATCTGCGCCATTTGGGACAAGGTAAGTTAATGGCATCATAGTAGCCATTAAGACAAGTTAGACCAACCGAATCCAAAGCGGAATTCCAAAGACGACCCCGTGCATATTTCAGGCCTAGGCGAGAGTCATCCTCCATAGCCAGTCCCAAGTCATCATATTTGGAGTCAGAAGAAATAGAGCAATCAGAGTTGAGATCACCTGCCAAAATCAATTTCCCCCTAGGGTACAGAGATCTCCAGGAAAGAAGCGTGTCTGTTAACCTTTGCAAAAACGGCTCAAGGGCAGAAATTCCTTTGTGCCAATATACATTAATCAAGAGTAGGCTGACCATTAGATCAAGAGAAGTCACCTCCAGGGCCAAGATGCCAAAAGGCATATCCGGAAGAACCTTATACCTAAAACCAAAGGAGGTTCTAATTCCTATGAGAAGACCCCCAGAGGGCCTCCCTCCCAAACTGGGTTTAGCATTTTGAGAAAAGATATCAAACCCATCTAAGACGGGAGTTGAGAGCATCCAGGTTTCCTGCAGAAAAAAGCAATGTGAGGCCCTAATCATAGTTACAGTGTCCAAATTCGTGAAGAGATGGGAATTACCTCTGGAATTCCAAGATAGAAACACAAAACTATTCACAGGGGGAGTCTTGGGAGAAAGTTCCGAATGAATCGGATGGTACTCATTTCCACAGACCTGCGGTAACCTGAGCCCAGTTTCGAAAATTTCCATTAGATCTGGGCGTAAATTGCCTCCGTTGGGACTGTGGAGCTCTTTCCGGATGATATACCATAGTGAGGTTTCCCCTATAGTCTGCACCACCTCCATTGTTACTGGAGAACTGAGTGGATTCGAGTAGGTTTGCTTCAAAACCAAGTTACTTTAACCCTTCTCTATGCCCCATAATCAAATCCAAGACCGCTCTTGATTTAAGAACGATATTACTCACATCTACCCGACCCTGAATAGGGAAAAAAATACTATCCATGTCTTAACTGGAGATGAGTGAGAGCGAGGGTAATTGATGAAAAATCTTTAGGATGTTACCACGGTTAAGACAAATTGACGTGTCTTGACCCCAAGGACTAGTAAGCTGTAAAATATCAAGAGGGTCTTTCGCTTCTACTAATTGGGGTAAAGAATCAGTGATCTTTTTAGTGAACTGAGTTAAAGAGTCAGCCTCCAAGTCAGTGCCCCTTGCACCCCTTAATATAGTCCTATTTTGGATTGCGTTTGGACCCACAGGGAATCTTTCACATGATTTGAAAGAATTACTGTAATGGACAAAATTGGGCCCAGGAAGGACACCTTCACGGCCCATAACAGGGCCAACACTTGGCATACTTGAATGAGCTAAATTAAGAGAGATGGGAGCAGAAGAACCACCCACTGATCATGCTCCCATACCGCAGTCCCTCATTGTGGGCTCAATATTGGCCGGAAGACCCTCAATAACGGAAGGGAGAAGAGGGTCCAGAGATAGGAAAGGAGTAGATGGGGCCCCATCCTGAGACGGGATTATTATTGAATTAGGCACTGCCCCACTGGCAGTTTTAGGAACCAATAACGCCTGGAATAGATGTTTAACCAAATCAATATTGACCAGGTTTGCATTGATCGACGAAAAAGTGGTCTCTGAATGACTCGAATCTACCCCAGATAAGGGGTTAGATGGAGTAGTTAAGATTTCTACAACTGAGGAGGGATCCTGCACCTTGACAATAGTATTGGTGGTTAATTCAACCGAAGCGTTAGTGGAAGTCGGCTCTGGTAAAGTTAGAACTATTGTCGAAGGGCTGGAGACCGCAGTGTCCACAACCCCCTCAGTATTATGCCCCACTACTGGAGGGACAATATTGATGGTAGTAGGGCCATCTGCCAAAGTGTCCGGTAAACTAGATAGAACTAATGTAGTGGGAGATAAATTGGCTGTGGCCAAAGTGGCCACCATATTAGGAATAGGGTTCACAGAAACCACTGGTTCAACAGGATTCCCAAGCCCCTTGGGAACGCGAGAAGGGGTTGAGGAAGCTGAAGTATTTGCCAAAAACAGGTTTTTAAAGAATTGGTTGGTATATGAGGTAATATTTTTCAAATTCTTCTGATTTTTAGTTTTCTTCATTTGCTGATTATTTTTTCTTTTCTTTCCTATGCAAAGCAAACCTTTTTGATGAATAATTTCTTTAGTGAGGTCAATAGGATCAGATGGAATCTCTGAAGTCGGAATGGATATAGGGTCCACAGAGGAAGCGATGTGGACACCCTTAAGTGGATCAGCCAGTTCTAAAGTCCTCCCCACAGGGGGAATACCAGGAACAGTACGATTGAGCGGATGGCATACCGACTCCTCTTGGACATTCTCCTCCATTAATTCCGTAATGAGTTTGGTGTGAGGGATAGGGAGTTTTACCTCCAACCCAAGAACCTCTCGCACACCCTCAGAAGTAATTGAAGGAATCATAGAAGGATGATCACAGATATCCTGATCCGAACATTGGGGGACAGTAGTACCCAGACCTTTATCTAAAACTACCCCTTGTATAGTCGGCGATTTCCCAGTGAGCCCTGTATTACCAAATGGGCATCAGCCATAATCTGGTTAGAGAGGATGGGATCAGAGCCATGTGTGGGCACAGGGGGGATGTCTTCCTTAATCATTTTAACTAACTCTTTGAATCTGTCAAGGCCCTCTGGCCTGGAATAGATTTCAGAAAGAAGAAGAGAGTGTGATCTAACCTCTGACCATATGTTATCATACAGACTCACAAAGGAACTCAGGACCATATTCAGAGCCGAGAGAGTAGGTTGAGAGAGTTTAATTCTATCATCCGCCTCTTTGAGAGTATGATGCAGAATGGATTCGCTGCCCTGATCCCTTTTTGAGTCTGGGAGTAGACCCCTTTCTCTCAGCCAATTTTGTTTCTCTGTATACTCATCGATAAAATTGATGAGATCAGAGGGAGAGCCCACATAGGAATCATCACAAATTTGCTGGGTGACATTATTAGTATTATTAGAGTTGAGACCCAGGTGGCTATCAGCGATTGCCTTATCTGCACATTCTATTATGCTAATGTCGTCAATATCCTGAGCTAGAGGATCTTCGATCTCTAATTTCTTAGCTACATCAACTAAATGAGTATGATCCGATGTGGCCACTATTGGAAGTGAGTGTAGAGATTTAACAAGGGTGCTAGTTGCAGACCTCTTTCCGAAAAAGTTGGAGATTATTTTTTTCCCTTGAATAGGTTTCCCTTGGGGCCCAGATTGAATTTAGTTTTGGCTGTGGGAATATGGGGTTTGTTAAGTGGAGTTTTGAACACAATGGATTTCACTGTGGGGGTATTGGGAGTTCTAGCCAAATTGGCAGAAAGGTTGACATGGATAGAGGAAGTATGATTTACACCCCTAACAGAGGAATAAACCTCCGGCGAAAGTTTAATGGGAAGAATGACATCATTCCCATTGACCACAGGGGGGGAAAGGCAATCAACAACTTCTTTTGTCACCACCGATGTTTCTGTAGCATTGGCTACATGATCGTCCACCATAACAGGCAGTTTAGGCGTCCTAGGATGTAATTTAACAGGGGTTGAAAGCACAATATTGACCTTATTATTGTTAGAATGATCCAAAAGAACCTTAGCCCTTGGTAAACTACCGCCTTCCTCAAGATTAGAGGCTATGGTGGCTGCTAGGCGCTCTTCCTGTGTGTCCATTGAAATATCTTGTTTCCCATTAAAAATACAACTATTGTAAGCTGTTATACGTGAAATAATACCAATAGCATTAAATACCTCAGACCTATCGCTAGCATGAATTTGGGCCTGGGCCAGGGTTTTTAGAAGAGAAGAGTCGAGAGGAACATCTACTGATACGTGATGTAGATTCCCCAAGGCAGAAGGGATGGGATCATCTAAAACAATAGTGACTGGCGAAGCAGAGGGGAGATTACCAGTGGCAGAAGGAGTCGAAGCAAGAGAAGCCTCCATAGCTGTCTGACTTCGAAGTCCCTTGCGTGTCATTCAGACGGAACCAAAACCCAGAGAGAAATAGGGGGACTTGAGGAATGACAATGAGGAATTTAGACTTAAAAACTGAGTTTCAGTATATAGCAGTTACATAAAAATGAACAGAAATAGCATACAAAACAGTCAATAAGATTATAAACCGTAATATCTAGAGTATTGCACTGAAAACGAGAAGCAACATCAAGCAGATGTGAAACTTGTCTGAAAGCACTCTAAAACCTTTAAAAAAATACAAGTAGAATGGATCTATGCGTGTCAAATAGAAAATTTGTGAATACAGATATATAATAGAATGTAGTGGTATAAAGAATGTTCTTTATCACCGCAAAATCATCCAAGAAGCCCGGTGAAGCATACAGTCTCTGGGTAGGGAACGCCCGACAGTTTATGGAGCTGCCAGAGTGTGACTCTCCACCCCTAACGCTGAGAACTGGAGAAGGAAAAATAGATGGGTTTACAACTCTGGACCCCGGACCAATTTACTCACAGGTCACAGCCAAACAGCAAAACAGCGGCTCCAGCCCTTACTGCCTCCAGGGCTTAACGCCGCAAGGGTGGTTGGTCCGTGAATAAGTGGACCTTCAAAGTCACGTGGTCCGTCACGTGACCGCAGTCAGGTCCGCCTCCTCCAGGAAGCAAAAAGTACCTCAGCAAGAGCTACGCTCGCAGTGCCGAGTGTACGGAGGTCACTTGAAATGCAGCCGTGGAGCACAAACGTTCTGGCAACCAAACGCTCCTTACAATGAGTATAGAACACCCCGCTCGGGCGGTTGGTCCGTGATTAAGTGGACCTTCAAAGTCACATGGTCCGTCACGTGACCGCAGTCAGGTCCGCCTCCTCCAGGAAGCAAAAAGTACCTCAGCAAGAGCTACGCTCGCAGTGCCGAGTGTACAGAGGTCACTTGAAATGCAGCCGTGGAGCACAAACGTTCTGGCAACCAAACGCTCCTTACAATGAGTATAGAACACCCCGCTCGGGCGGTTGGTCCGTGATTAAGTGGACCTTCAAAGTCACGTGGTCCGTCACGTGACCGCAGTCAGGTCCGCCTCCTCCAGGAAGCAAAAAGTACCTCAGCAAGAGCTACGCTCGCAGTGCCGAGTGTACGGAGGTCACTTGAAATGCAGCCGTGGAGCACAAACGTTCTGGCAACCAAACGCTCCTTACAATGAGTATAGAACACCCTGCTCGGGCGGTTGGTCCGTGATTAAGTGGACCTTCAAAGTCACGTGGTCCGTCACGTGACCGCAGTCAGGTCCGCCTCCTCCAGGAAGCAAAAAGTACCTCAGCAAGAGCTACGCTCGCAGTGCCGAGTGTACGGAGGTCACTTGAAATGCAGCCGTGGAGCACAAACGTTCTGGCAACCAAACGCTCCTCGCAATGAGTATAGAACATCCCTATTCTCTTTGCCTTAACATTGGAACCTGTGGCGAGCATTTTCAGGTCCCAATTTCGGGTCGCAGGAATCATGGTAGATGGCCAAGCTCAGGTTATTTCCTTGTATGCAGATTATGTTGTCCTCTATGTCCACAACCCAAACCTGCCTATACCTTACTTGCTAGAAATAATTACCAACATAGGAAGGCTATCGGGGGAACAAATTGGTTGCACTCCAGCTGGGCTCTTTAAAAGGGAAATTGCAAATGGACCTGCCAGAGATGGGAATACAATGGGAAACGGAGTCCTTTAATTACCTGGGCATACAAGTGCACGATAACGTTGCATCCACATTCCAGTATAACGTAGGCAGGGCGGTGACGGACTTAGAAGACAGGATCAAATTGTGGAAAAAGCTGCCTCTCTCACTCATGGGGGAAAAAGCGACTTGTAAAATGGTCATTCTGTCTAGACTACTATATCTATTTACAAACATACTGTACCTGATCAGACCCCCCTTTCTTCAAGAAGTTAGATAGTACAATCTCAGAATTCTTATCGGCCGGTGGAAGGAGCAGGGTATCCCTGAGCACACTTCGAAGGAGACACCCGGATAGGGGACTTTCCCTCCCTGATTTTGAATTATATTACGTGGCCTCTCAGCATGCAGCCAAGTGGAACACTCAGGTAGGCAAAACAGACAGAATCACTGCAGCATTACACAGGGTTAGAAACATTATGGGAGAACACTGGGAGATTCCAGGCAATGTGCATCACGACAGTGGTCCAGCAGGTATGGAGGTGAGCGTGCACTAAACTGAACCTGGGTGATGGATATAGCACTGACATACCACTGAGAGTGGCGTTAGGCAGAAACCTGTGCAGTCCCCTTAGGGACCACTGCAAAAGATTTAGGACTACATGTGGTTGGCAGTAAACCCAATTGGTGGCAGTCTGTACCACCCAGATTTACCTGGTAGCTGTGGCTGAGCAGTCAGACTTCTCTCAAGATGAGTTAGGCAGTATATAGAGTATACACAATAGGTACAGAGACACAGTAGCACAAGCAAACACTGACCAGAGCTTTGGTGTAAAAGTATATCATTATTTATTTAAAGACACACTTGTAAATTACACTAGTTCAAAAAGAGGTAAGTAAATTCAGCACACAGTCACTATTATATATATACAACCCTGATTACTTATTAGACAAGTCTTAGTGAGAAACACCACTTATTTTCAGACAGAGGTGAGCGCTTAACCTAAGATGGCACTCTAATAAGTTATATAAAAAGGGGGGGGGGGGAGGCATAGTTATGAAAGCACACAAATCTTAATACTTTTCAAAGAACCACAGTGAGGCAGGTTAGGCAAAGTCTACTGGAGAGCAAGGAAGTTCAAATGCCAGGCCCACTCTTAGAGAGAGCAAGCGAAATGTGTCCAGGATCACCCAGTGGGGTTATGCCCAAAGAGTCTTTGTAAATAGTTCACAAAAGATTGAGATCAAGTCAGGAAAAGTTAGTTAACAGGTCCCAGGCTAACCCAGGTTAGAAAGTCGAGGATTTACTGTCACCCCGAACGATCTGTCGCAAGGGAAGCGAGGCGGGACACAGTACCTGAAATGGGAAGAACGCTCCAGCGGGGGCAGTTGTTCCTGGCAGCGGGTGCAAGTCGGTGTTTCGTCCAGAGGAAGAGGAGGTCTCGGCATGGAGGAAAGCTGGAGGTCGTTGCTCTGCCAGGGAAGAAACCAGCCGCGGAGTTTCCCGGTTACATGGTACCACCCTTTTCTTCGCGGTAGTGGTAAACCGTGGTATTCCAGTTGCCGGGGTGCTTGGCACGGGCAAGGCAGCCACGAGATGGTCCAGGAAGGTGAAAAGATGGGCAAACTGGTTATCTCCACCAGTCAAAGGAAGAAGACTCTCCGGGCTGGAGATCTCCTCTGTCGTCGGGAAAAGTGGTGAGACGGTTCAGCAGGGCTCCACCGGTGGTGTCGTTGTTGCAGGTCGGCTCGGCTTCTCCCTCCTCGGATTCTTTAGGTCCTGTGGCGACTTCTGAAGTTCCAGTCCCCAAAGCCCTGCTTGTATGCAGAAAAACCCCATTCATTCAGCCTAGCTGTCACTCAAACATGCTAAGTGGTGAGACGGGCGGCTCACCACTTGGGCCAATCACACAAGAGTGTGACTTGAGTTGCCGAGGCAACTCAGTCCAGGGTGCCTAAACCGCCTCCCACACCCCCTGTGGTACCCAGACAGAGTGGCACCACTTTTGGAGGCAGAAAAAAGTGGAACAAAGGGCTCGACTTGGGTTGGAGTCACAGAAGCGAACACAAACGCCATTTTGGAACCAAGTTTCGGCGAAAAGTACCAACCGGTGAATTTATATTAATTTAATAAACCGGTGGTATGTTCGAGGCTATTTTAAAAGGTGGTAGCCTCGAACAATGGGAAAATCTCATAGGGATATATTCACGGTCGAATATAAAAATTAGTATCCACTGCCACCAGCCAAAACTCGGTCGGGGGGAACTGGACAGTGCCCCCTCGAACAACAGACCCCGGGGCAATCGAATTGCCCCGACCAGTACGTCCACAATATGATGGTTTGTACTGGTTCTGTTCACAATTTGAGACTAGTAAAGCCAATGGTGACTTTACATGCCCTGGGAGACAGTAGTCAGTCCCAGGGTATGGAGTCTATGGTCGGGGGTCGCTACGACACCCCTGGGTTACTGCACGGAGGGTGCTGTGTAACCCATATATCAAAACACATGAAGCCCTATGGGGTAAAGGACCCCATAGCCCAAAAAACACATACAAAGTCAAAGGGACACCTCAAATCATGTCTAAGAGTGGGAGAAAAAGAGTCTTACTCTTAGCAGGAGAAAAAAAATAAACCCCAAAAATCCAGCAAAGCTGCTGGGGGACTCACTAGGTTTGGGAAATTAGCCTTTACAGAGAATTCTCCCTAACAAGCGGATCCTGAAATTGCGAGAATCGTAAGAGATATAGGCACAAACAGATGTGTACGCATGAAGCTTAATACGCTAGAGCACTTTGAGGGGGGAATCCTAATGCCCTTTTCAGACTGGGTGCAAAAATTAAAAATGGCGGAGGAGCAATTTTTGCATTTCGTGTGACTGATCAGGACCCTATCCAACAAGTAGGGCTCCATGCCGGATTAATCCCCAACCACCCCAGTCCTTCATGCTCTTCTAACTATGGAAACGGAGAAATACACAGTCACAAAGTTATATGCAGCGTTACAAGATAGCATGACGTTACCCCTCGTAAAAGTCAAAGAAAAGTGGGAACGGGACTTAGGAATGTCACTGGAGAACAAAACAAGGTCCAAAATCTGCTCCAAAATCCTGATGTTTTCAGGAAATGCACGCTTTAAATTGATCCAATTTAATATCATACACCGAGTTTACATAACACGACAGAAGCTACATATGATGAACGCAAAGGCCCTGCACACTTGTCCAAGATGCAAGCGGGAGTCTGCAAAATTCTGGCACAAGCGTTGGGTATTCCCAAAAATAGAACATTATTGGCAGGCAGTGATTGGTAGGATCAATAGCCCACTGGGGAGGTAATTGGAATGCACGCCTCGAATATGTTTGTTGGGAATGCTGCCGGGAGTTAAATAGAAATGAAGGAAACACACTAACAAAATAGCGGCCTTCCTGCTGGTCCTAGCGAAGCACCGCATGGCCATCTTGTGGAAAAGCCCTAAAGGACCTCTGCTGAGTCAATGGTCCCAAGACTTATTGAAATGGTCTACTGCGCAAAAGGCAATAATAAAGGAGCAAAGAACAGAGGAGGACTCCGATGCATTGGAACTGCAATGGGGCACCCTCCTCAATGATCTCCAAACATCGCCATATGATCTTCCGCCAAGAAGGAATGTATTGGTGGACTCTGATATAAAGCATCATGATGGCCAGGTATGAGATCAATATCTTAAAGGGGCAGAAGTGTAGAAATGGCCCCCAAGAGGCATTGGATGTAGGATATCTTGATGTTTCTGAGTTGGAATGGGAGAGAGAGGGCACCTGGGTGAGGGGGTGGTCAGGAGTGGGGAGACAGGTTAAACTGTTGATGACTTGTTTCTTAAAACTCAATAAACAAAATGTTAAAGCATTTAGAGAATAAATGATTAATTTAAAACACCTTAATTACAGGCAGAAGTGCCACGTTCCCCTTTGCAGAATAAAGCAGGTCTGAGAAATTTATTGAGAGCAGAAAGGATAGAAATACATAGTAAATCAATCAGTTGGTAGGCTGCATGGAGCCAGCACCTACGCTGAGCCTGCTTGTTGCAAATGAAATTTGCACTGGCACTGTCACTGTCAGTGCTTTGCCAGTTGTGTCTGTGGGGGGAGTTTGCTCTGGATCTGCCCATGCTTTACATGTACAATTCTTTTGATTTTGCTGAAAGTTGCCAAAGTATTACCATGTATATTGGTTATTCGGGTTTCGTGTAAGGATCTGTTAAAAATTCATACAATGAGGTTCATGCCAGAGCCCAAAAAAACAGTGTCAGGCACACTCTGATTGGTTGAATGCTCCTGTCACTCTATTCCCTATGATCCTCCCTCTAAGGACATACTCTCAAATAAACCCCAGCCATTCTTTTTTCTAGTCCTGGGTCCTAGGCCTTCTGCTTTGTCATATTCCTTCTCTGTCAAAGTCCTTTGTCACAGTCATTCTCTTTCATCACAGTCCTTCTCCTTCATCTCACTTCGTCTCCTTCATTACTGTTCTTCTCTTTCCTCAAAGGTCTTTTGTTTTGTGACAATCCCTATTGGTCAAGGTCCTTCCTAATCACAGTACTTCCTCACCACCTTCTTTCTCTTTATTCATGGTCCTTCTTCATAGGCATTCCATTTTGTCACAGTCCTCCTTTTGTTCTTCTACTTCATTACAGCTCTTCGTCATAATCCTTCTTTGTCACAGTCCTTCATCAAAGTCTTTCTCCTTCATCACAATCATTCTCTTTTGTCGTCATGATCATTCTCTTTCATCACAGTCCTCCTTATTCATTGTACTCCTCCTTTAGGAAAGTCCTCCTTTGGCACACACACCTCCTTCGTCACAGTGCTTTTCCTTCACTATAGTCTTCTGTCACAATTCTTCTTCATCTATCCTCATAGTGATTCATTTATGTATCCTTCATTTTCACTTTCATTTATCAGCCCTCACATTCATATTAATTCATTCACCCATCCTGAGCCTTATCTGAAGTCATTCTGCTTTCCCCTCGACATATGCCCAATCTGCATTTACTCAGGAAATGTATTCACTATACAACAGCAAATGCGTGTTAAGCTTGTTTACAATTGCCTGACCATGCTCTGCCTTTGTCCTTTTGTAAGAGATGTGCGCTGGCCATCCCCATGCTGTACCTGTGCCATTTTATGATGAAAACCTGGATTGGCTGTGCACACGCTGTAATTGTACTAGTTTGAGGAATGCTTGCACTGGTCCTGTTTGTGTTCTACATGTACCAAGTTATGGCAAAGGTTTGCACAGGCCCTTGCAGACATGAACTCTGGCAATGTTGTACTTGTGTACATTCATAAGAGAAACGTGTGATCTAAGCATGTTGTGACAGTACCTTTTCTCAGGTCTATGTCTTAAAGGGGGCGCAGAGGTGTCAATCTTCACACTTCACTGTTCAATTTTACTATTCAGACAGTATTTACACGTACTTTATTGTATTCATTTCTGTTAATGAATGCATACATAAACAGAATTATTATATTCCTGTTACACGTGGGCCCCAAAAACATAATCACATTTTTGTACAGTGTAAGTGCTTTTTTACAATTTACGGTAGTCAGCTCCTTGAAAATATAAGGATACGTATTCATTCAGTTTAGTACTGCAATTAATCAGACCTAAATATCTATCCAATCTCTAAAAACTCTATTATTCACATTCATACTTCATACATACTTCACCTTACATGTTTCATTCCTCTCTATCTTGTTAAAATCATTTACAGGGAATTTCTTCAGGGACAAGCTGGCTTCTGCTTGTCCTTAATTGTAATGTCTCTTTTTCTCGTATTTGTTGAAGCTGATTGTTATCCCACTCTCTTGTTTTTCTTAATCTATACACCTTTCTCCTGTGTTCTTAGCAGCTCTGCGCCTCCTAAAACAATATAACACATGGTTACAATCTTCCATGTTGGATTGTACCATAAAAAATGTGCACAAAATAATGAATTTAGGAAATTCATTTTTCTGGCTCTAGTTTTTGAAACCCTGGTCCAATTTGAAAACCAAAGTTATATTTTAATTCTGCATAACATGGATAATCATGTGCATATCAAAAGGATTACTGTGTCAAATGAAGCTCTTTGGGTGGTGTGTTCTGAGTATTTAAACTCAAACACATAGGAAGAGAAGAGATTTTTGGGACAACCGAAAAGAAATAGACCCCGCCTAGCAGGAGAAAAACAAACTGGTGTTCCAACTGGAAGTAGTTAATGAAAATTTCTTTAAGAAGGTCTTTTGCAGGGGAAAAACTGAATGCAGAGGTCTTTCACATGACAGAATCAGATTGGCTGAGTGGGTTTCTGGGAGCCGGTTTACAGACTGAAAGGAACAGCTTGCCTAGCGAAGTTGTCTAGAGATGTCCCTTCCTGTCTTAGACCTTTGAAGAAAAATTAGAATTGAGTACAATAATCACAGAACATTTAAACAAATGTGCCAAGAATAAATGAAATCCCAGCAAATAGTTAATAGTATTGTAGGGGGACCCTGTTTATATGCGATATCAGTGAAAGGACGAATTTAGTACAAGGCATAAGTATTTTGTGATTGATAATGAAAATTTAAATCCAGGGTAGTTTCATATCAATTAGGCTTTTCTACAGCAATTTGGGATCTCTAGAAGTCTTATACATGCTTAATTGAACCGTGGAATGACAACCCTCTGTGAATGGTGTCTGCCCTAGTCAATAAAGTAATTGAGAGGGTGGACTTGATTCGGAGAGAATAGTGAGGGAGTTAAGTATTATATTCCCAACATTCAGAAAAGAAATAGAATTTCTGAACCTTAACCTTTACAATAATTGTAACCAAGTCAACTCGACAAAACATTTTTGTATCTGAGCCTAAGCTGCAAAGCATTAGTGTGTCACAGATGCTGTTCAGCATTTTCGAGTGGAATCATTCATATAATAAGAAAGCCATATGGTAAGACAACCCTTTCCTCTGATACCAAAGCTTGTCAATGGTTTGAGAGAAAATAAAGTTAATTGTTTTTTTTCAAGCTTTATTCTAAGAATGTTTTTGACTTTTGTTAATCAAACAGCCAATATCAATTTGTATGTTTATGTTAGAGAGGTTTTATTTTTTTGCCTGAAACAGTCATTCATATGTGCATTTATACAAATGGATGTTTGTGTATATTGTGAATGTAAGCATAAGTGAGGCAACAGCAGGCCGGTTGCACTTTATTTTCTGTTGACAAGCCCCCTATATTTAGGTGTATTGAGGTGTAATATTGTGAGTGACATCTCAAGCATTGGAAGTTAGGGCACCTCCCTCAATTTCTTGATTTATTATTTTAAATCAAACTGAATATTTAGATTAAAAAACAGCCTGTTTCTTCTCCCAGGTGGTGGGGGTAGGATTGTCAAGGTGGGGGTTTTAAAGCAGGGCTGTTTCTCTCAAAACTCAATCAATTATTAAAAACGAAATTATTTTTATATGTAGAAGTCATTTAACAGCGAACCTGCATGTGCTGAACCGGTTTGTGATTAAATCATCCAGTGGCCCTACCCATGACCTACTTGATGGATTTTGAGGGAATGGTGTCATGTTATGTTATATAGATTTGTAAAGCGCAACATATGCCCAAAGGCATCTTGGCGCTAGGAGGTACAAGTGAGGCAGAGCGAATTAGAAAAGAAGAGTCTCAAGGGCATGCCTGAAGGCCAGGCGGTTGGCAGTCACACGGAGGGCCAAAGGCAGTTTGTTCCAGGCTTTAGCGGCTGCTACAGAGAAGGCCCAACCGCCAGAACGGGCTCGTCTAAAACGAGGAACCGAAAGTAGTAGAGCGACCTGTGAGCGAAGGGAAAGAGCAGGGACATAGTGAACACATTTCTCCTGAAGATACTCCGCTCCCACCTTATAGAAGGCTCGGTGTACCAGGCACATGGACTTAAACAAAACCCGCTGTGCACTAGGCTGGTCCATGAAAAAGCTTCTTCTGTCCTTGTCTACGCTGTGCATGCTCTATTTGTGAGGGAAGCCAGTATTGGTTGTGCCCATGTAGTTACTGTATGTCCTGCATTTGGAAAAGCTTTTACTTTTTGGGAACTTTGCACGGCTGCTGCTTAGGCTGTGACTGCTAAAGGCACATGTGAGGGAAGCTGGGACTGCTGTTACCCTTGCTGCACCAGTTTGGCATTGTTAGTAACGTACCTGTACAGAATGTGTTTTCAGTGCTGCTTGCTCCCTGAGCTATACCCGTTCTTTGTGTGTGAACCACTTGCTCTAATATTACCAATCTTGAACCTTTCCTGTATGTCTGGAACATCTGCTGCATTTGCTATTTTCTGTGTGTGAATAATGTCTGCACTGTTTCTACCAGTTTTGTCCTTGTTTAGTGTGTGTGACTCACATTCACGAAACACAACTAACGACTTTCCATAAGAAACTGATGTAAGGGGTCAGAAATAAGAGGCAGACACAAAATTGTAATGTTTTCAACATTAGACATTTTATTAAAATAAAAAGGATTTGGATAACGGCATTTCTGTCCTTATCCTAAAGATAGTTTCCCTGCCTAGGAAATCAAAACTAAAGATCAGTCTGGGTCTCATCAATAAAATTAGGCAAATTGTCCTTGTGTCCAAAACATATCTGCCCCTCACACTAAAATGAACAACAAAGGGTGTAAGGTCTCTGCTTTTAGATTCAGCAAAACGTGTGCAAAAACCAAGTATGCAAATCGAACAAAACAATCCTTGTATCCAGGGGATGATTCCCTTGCCCTGAACCGTCTCGGGTAGAATATTGAAAGTGTTCTGTTCAAATAATATTCCTTTAAGAATAGTAGAAATGTTTCTTTCACAAAACACTTTCTTTGGGATGATGAAAAGTGTCTTTTCCAAGCAATGGTGTTTTAAGGATTTCAAAAGTGCCTTTTCTACCCAGCAACTTAAGTGATGGTTAAGTGATGGTTAAGTGATTTAACTTTCTTAAAATGGTGAGAAAAGCGTATTTTTCAAACAATGGTTCCTACACAACACTTTGTTAAGAGTGATGAAAACATGTCTTTTCCAAGCAATGGTGTTTGAAAGGATGACAAAAGTATCTCTTTCGCACAGCAACTTCTAAAAGATTGTCTCTTCGCATACTCTCCGGCCAGGTACCTTATTACAATGTCTTTTCCTTTCATAAACTCTATATGGATTACCTGGTATACTCCCCTGCCAGGAATCCCCTCTGGGCTTTATAGATCCCCTGGTAAACTCTCCTGCCAGGTATATTTCCCACAAAGTCTCACTGCCAGATGTGCATCTTTCACCAGGTCGTGTTATAACCTTTTCTTTATCTTTCAGTTCGCTTTCTCTTTAAGTATAACACAGTTGTACTCCTTCACTGTTTATACTTGTTTGGCTCCAAGTAACACTTGTTCCAACTTCCCCCATATTGACATTTCATATATAGAGGCTTGTTCAAGTTTTGTTTGTTAACTTTGTTGTTAGTAGTGATTGACTTGTGGCAATACTTGTTCCAGTCTTCCCCATATGGACATGTCATATATGAAGACGTGTACAGATCTTGCCTTTCAACTTCTTCATTAGTGTTCAATTGCTTATCACAACTTTTACTCCAGTTTTCCCCATTTCGACATCTCATTTATGGAGACTTGTGTAAATTATGTTTTACTGTATTACTTGTTTGATATTCGAAACAAGTATTCAATTGTTTGTACGCCTGTCAGTATGCCCCGTGGCTCCCAATACTCCTGGCTAGACTCACTGGTCTTTGGTGGTGTTTCTGACCCATGGCATATGGCTGCAGCAAAGTCGGTGCTGTGTGAAAGTGTTTCACGCTCTGTAGACCCTTTTCCAGTTCTTGCGTTGGCTTCTCCTTCACCCGCCGTGTGAACTGCTGCTCTTCAATGCGACCGTGACCCCGACAGCCTCTCCGCTGCTGCCAGCTCCCCAGCCGTCCTCCTGCGGTGCCAGTTGCCCATCTTCCGGTCTCTCACCTTTCCGGTAGGAAGCACCAGCCTCCTTCAGCACAGTCTGCTCTCAGGTGTCTGCCTTCAGTTCTGCTTCCTGCTTCGCTCGTTCTGCACTTCTCATATCCACCTTCACTTCTAACTTGAAAAGGCAAACCATTTTTAAATATCACATGCAGTTGATTTCCATCACAGCTAGTCTGCACGTTTTGCTTGGTGTTCCTTTTGATCCACATTAACTCCTTCTTCCTCTTCATCGTCCCAGTACTTTTTTTTTTGGGAGTTGGAGTCCATAGGATTATTGTCACTTTTGGGTTTGGTAAGAAGGGGTTTTAAGATTTTACAACTGGAAGGATTTGTATAATGACAACATGCCATCAGGAATTTGGGAATAATAGGGTCTTCTTCAAATGAAAGGGAAGAATACCACCTCTCACCTGATGGGGTCACTGCCCCTCCCAACAGCCATCTCCTCCCATGTGATCCTCCCTCATCATACCACCCCGAGGGTCAGGATAAGGTTGTGGCTGCCGTCCCCTGGCCACATGGGAGGAGATCTTTGGTTGGGGATCAGTGATGACTCCACAGGATTCATCACACTGAGTAGTACCAGGGGAAGTTTTGATGGCAGTTAGCGGGAAATAGTCCATTTTAAAGAGCATCAGAAAAAAAATAAAACTGTTTAAAACTCACAGCTCCACAGTGCACTAAAACCACCTGTAGCAGAGCATTTGCCATGTCTCACCTCCACCTCCTACCAGTCATGCGGTTAGGCAGAGTCCCTGCCCCATTTTCACATATGGCACTAACGGCGGCCCATTGGCAGTAATCAGCCTACTGGAAGAACCTTTTCCAGGTGGATTCCCAGCACCGCCAAATGGTGGTTTGGGTAGAATACAACTGTTCAGTGCTGCCAGAGGCAGTTCTACATGTATCTTCCTCCAAGATTTCATACATGCCAAAGGAAATCCCTCCACGCTGTCTTGCAGGCACAGCCGAAGGAAGGATATTTTCTTGCCATTTCTGATGCCTGGAAGGAGGGTGGGAGGCAGGTACAAGCATCCCCAAGCTAGCAGTGGTGGTAGTAAAGCTATCCACATCCATTATCACCCTCTGAGCTCTCACAGACAAAAATAGTAGTTTCTGCTGCTAAGTTCAGTGAAGCAGGAATGGATGTGGGTGGAGGCAGGGCAGAGGCAGAGATACTGCAAACAAAGTCAGTGGGAGCTCCACCTTAAAATCAGCAGGTGCTGGTGGAATACCGTTGGTTTTGGTGGAAGTAAGCAGCATTAGCCTCCCTCTAACAGCTCTTAAATAGACATCTACTGTATGTCATTAGAGCAGCCAACATTTGGTCAGAAAGCTGTCTCAAACTAAGACGTTTGGATGTGGGGGTGATGGACGGTGGGCAGAGAGTGTAGGATGGGAATGCATGATAGTCATTATTTTAAATTCTACCTAATATCACTTATTTGTCTTAATCGTGCATGATATTTTTATTTCCAATCCTGCTTATATGTTATAGATTGTGTGTGTAAGAGATTGATTACGTTTTACCTTGTAATGAAAAGAAGTTCAAAAACATGATGGTTAAAATTCATCTTGTGAATGCGGAGGGTAGTACATGGATGCAAAGAGGTGTGGACACGTTTGGCAAGAGGGGTTGACTGTTACAGTCACCACACATGGGGTTGGTATGGGGGGATGGAAAAATGACCTTTCAATAAGGGTGGCCAAAATCCTTTCACTGGCCTTGCCTCTTCCCTGAACTCCTCTATAGGCAGTGTACCTAAGTGGCCCTGATATCCCTCTCTTGTGAGAGTGGGATTTGGTTTGTAAGTTCCCAACTGACTCCCCTGCCCAGTGTCTGCTCTAAAGGTGTTATGGAAAATAATAAGAGTTAGTGACTCCTATTAACTGCATGCCTGGTCCCTCTTCATGGGTAATGTACCACCAGTTACTAAGTCAAAACTTACAGTCATGTACTGCAAATTCTCACCTCTTCAAGTTTGGGGTGGGAGCGAGAGAAGTCCTTGGCATGTGTCACAGTAGTGTGATACATCGCAGTTCCAAGACCTCCAAAAAATGCAGTTATCACCTATAAAACACTGTGCTCTATTTTGCAGGTTGGAATTTTGTGAACCCAGAATTACATTTTCAGTTGTTCTGGTATACGTGTCATTGTTGTACTTAAAACTTTATGTTAAAATAGTGTTTTTGAAGGCAAGCACTTAGATCAGTACTGGTCACGAGCAGCAAAATGAAAACATCTAACAATACAAGTGGCAGAGTTTGCATCTGGGAAAAAAACCTATCCTATGGCCATCTAAGTCTCATGATTTCTTATCGAAGTGGTCTGCTAGACCGTTGCTTATTGAATGTGAAGTGATGATATGTTTTGCTTTTGGGTTCGCAAATCTGAAATAAATGTGAACTTCCCAATGAAGTGGGATTCGCCAGGTGCCCATCCTCTCTTCTTGGACTACTCTGCTGCATAACCCTGCCAAACCATGCAAGACAGTGAATAATCCAGGCGTCATCCTAGATTCGGATCTCTCTCTAACTCCTCAAACCAAGTTTTTAGAGAAACGCTCATTGTATATTCTAAGTGTTCTGAGGTTCTGAGGTACATTATGTGTATATACAAAAATGATAGCCCTGACATGTATTCTTGCGAGGTGTGGCTGGGCTGAATCTCCTAGCAACAGGGGAAACAGAGATTATAATATACAAATTAAGGAGAAAGCTCGAATTTTGAAGTTGAGTGTCAAAAATTGTAAATTACTTATACTTATATAAATAATATAACGTATTATGGACGATAGACTTCATCATAAACAACAATTGTGATATTAAAAATATGTTAATAGACAAAATATGCATTGCATGGAATGTTGTAAAATAAGCAGCAGTAAATTCAAAGTAAAAAAAAATGCCAACTAGAAAAACATGCAAGTGATAAATTCGTAAGAAGTTGGTTTGACATACAAACAAAATATACAAAATGTGCAACTCAGCAATTTATCAGAAGAACATACATATTTCAAAACATTTCATTCAATAAACTTTCTTCATAACATAAACAACACAAAACATCTGTTTATTCTGAACACAACCTTACATGTTTCTGTCCTCTTTCCTATAAAGGCTGGACATTCCTCAGGGGTATGAATAAAGTTCAAGACAACGATTGAGTTTCTATATGATCTTCTAACACGGAAGATACAACTGAATGAAAATGTAAATGTCCTGTTGCTTGTGTTCTGTGTTCAATATGAGTATGACGGGGTACAGGGACATATCTTAATTCATAACCTCACTGAAATATGCTGGCATACGTGAAGAATGCATCCTATAAAGAATTTTAAAAAAACACAAAAACTAAATACCTGCTCCACTCTGACTTATGTGAAAATGTATAACACACCCCATTGCAAAAATAAAAACAAAAGAAGAAGTATCTGGTGGGTTTTCGAAGGTCACTTCCTCGGATGAGTATTTCGCATTACTATGATTATAACCGTTACCACTAAATCGTGCCTAGAAACACTTGTCTACAGGCGTGTTATAAATGTCACATCATATCATATCACTAGTAACATGCCAGATCTTCTTTAAGAAAGTAACAAAAGATAGGGGGAATTCTCATAATAAGGTACATAATTTCAAGGCCCTGAGAAGCAACATGTACAACTCAACACAAGGGATCCACCAACAAATACATGGATTTACCTTAAACACAAAATACATGTATAGCTTTGGAATGCCGACTTATATGAGCGACCAACATTTGGACGAAATGATGCCCATATTCTTTACCCACAAAAGAAAATTCATGAAAATACAACATAAACCAAAAGGAGTCTGAATGCTCTCCTCAAAACTCAGGCGAGAAAGAAAGTTCTGGCTTCCACCCCTATCCATCACGGATCTAAATGTCAAAAATAAACATACATTATGTGGCATGATTGCATTTATAGTCATCCATGAGAGATGTCACCAAATGAAGGAACCAACAGAAACCGGCGTTCTCATGTGCCCTGTATCTGCAAAAAGGGCAGATTTTAAAAATGGCGTATATTCCCCATAACGCGATGATGTCATCACGTGATGTTAAAGCAGGAAACGCGACACGTTTTGAAGTAAGCAGATCATAACGAACCATAATCATCATTCGAGAAAGCAAAAAGGGCAAAAAACACACAGTATAGTGAATAAGCAGCACAATATGTAATTCTATAAAGTGAATGGAATATTAGCACTCATGTTCAAGACACGTTGTGCCATTCAACACTCTCATTAAGCTCCTAGTAAGAAAAATGTGCTTTTGTTCTAGGCAAAGTAGCTTTGCATTTATATGTTCTTGGTTGGGACCAGTAACTTTCTTTCCAGTGGAATTCTTGAAAAAGTGGGTTTTTTTGTTTGGACAAGTAATGTTTAACCAACAGGCCTTTACTCTACATGTTTTTGATACAACTCTTGTGCTCCGTAATTCTCGTCTTACATTTTCTATTGGTTTTCCCAATATATCGGAGGCCACATGGACAGATAATCATATAAATAACATTAATACTGTTGCAGTTAGTTAGGTCCGTTATTGACCATGGTTTCGGAAGGCCAATGTTGATAGTGTTGGACCTCTGCGGTCCTTTGGCACCAACTCTTTATGTGTTAAGTGTTTCGCTAAAGAGAGGGCCAGAGCCCAATCACTTTCTTCAGCGGACTCCCTCTTATGGAACAGCCTCCCCCTCCCTCTTCGTCTTGAGCAGGACCTCCTCAAATTCCAGAAACTTCTCAAGACTTTCTTCTTCCTTCCCTTAGTTCCTCATCTGCTAATCTCACAGTCGCTATGATTGTTGGCCAGGGCCCTTAAGTATCCCTCTGGGACCTGGCCTCCCATACCCAATTGTCCCAGCCTCTGCCTACCGCTCAACACTTGCCTCAGCACCCACCACCCTCACTTCTGTAGACTTGTACTTTCTACCCAATAGAATTTAGCATGCTATGCACTTCATCTGCCACTCACCTACGAGCACAGACATTCCAGCACTTACCCCCACCCTGCACTTCCCCCTTTTCTCGCTGCACTTGCACACTCCGAATACTCACAAGGCATAGTAGGCCCGTCTTTATCTTCCATTGCATTCATTGTTTTTTAATCCCATGTTCCCTCCCTGCTGCCCTGTGGGCACTTTGAAACAGAATTAACTTAATGTATAAGTGCCTAACAAATGCACAATAAATAAACAATAAATACATGTATTGGATTTTGGTTGTGTTGGTGTAAAGTCATTTTTCAAAATCAATTTACGAATGCGGGTGCTTTTCTTAAAGGCAGAAATTGTATCTCTGTGGCCTTATTTAAAATCCTCTGCCAATTATGCCATTCTTTGCCATTTATTGTAGAGTCATGGCCACCATGGCACTTACCTTTTCTAGCCTATGCAATTAGCATCTTGCTAGTTTCCACAGGAAATCGTCAATTTGGGTCAGGAACTCCAATGCCACCATATGGACCCATAGGATCCCATATCAACGGCACTGGACATGCTCCATTGGCGACCAGTCACTAGACACATCTGCTTCAGATCCCTTCGCATTACTCACCAGGCATTCCACGCTGCTGCAAAGCACACTTAGGAGCTATCAACCCAGATGCAACCGCAGCACAGAACCAAACCACAGATGGGAATTCAATGTCTCTAGAAAGTGTCCACTCACCGATGTTCCTTTGACAGTCCAAACTGCTAAACTATTGCATTCACTCCACACATCCAAGGACCACCTCAATTTCAGGAACGTCTTCAAACCCTGTCTTTTTCCTTCAGCATCAATCTTCCTGCGTCCCAGACATCTTTAACCCTCATCAAGACCTACTCGGTCCAGAAAAACTAACTTGAATCTCAGGTTTCAATCCCAATTATTGAACAACCAAACTAACTGATCACCTCTACCAACAGTATGCACCTGTTGTGAAATCCAAGGACAGAGAATTCGTGGTAATCTTGAACCTCTGCATGGTCAAGAGTCATAGCTGGACTCGTGGACATGCATAGCATTCCACAAACATAGACACAGCGACATGCGTTCAGTACCATGACCAGAGCACATCTCTGGTCATCGTGCATGTGCCCACTAAGGCTACACAGGACACGCATCTACCAGGCCCCTTGCCCATTTGTATCTTGTGCTTAATGACTTTCACACTAACCCAGGCTCTCTTCAGACACAGAGAAAAAAAAATCTCCACTCCTGCTTTTTCTCCTCCTCTCCCCTGCTGATCTCCTGGCTGAATCAGAAACTGCACTGGTTTACCTGGCTACCCTCTGATCTCAGGCCCAGGTCTCCTCCCCACCAGCTGCCCACCTGCATTGCCCCCCTGTCATCCCTACAGCCCCTAACAGCACTTGACACCTGATGTCTGCACTTACCCCTGCACTTTCCACCAGCTGGCCGCACTATATTTAATTATCATTTATTGTCTTTTTTATTTTACTTTTATCCTATGCACTGTCCCCAGCTTTCCCCCCCCGCACTTTTACCCTTCCCCCCTCCCTTGCACCTGCACAATCTCAATGTCACCTGGCCTAGTAGGATCGCTGTCTCTGTCTTCCCTCTGTTTGCCCTCCCTTGCCTCGTCGCGCCTTGCCTTACCTGGATCCAATCCATAAATGAGGACTCTGCAATCTATAAATATACATATCATTTGTATTAGACTGTTACCAGAACACCTCCTTCTCTGTCTATCCAGTCATCAAACGTTTGGGTGACAAACTGTCTAATGCGTCAGTGGCGTAGCTAATTTTATCCAGATTTATTGACCTTTCAAACATCTATGGTCCGCAAAAAGCGGATCAACCTATTCAATTAAAGTCGCAAAGGTAAGACAAATCATGTTACCTCGCAACAGCAGTAGTGGATGAATGCTGTGCCCAGAGTCATAAGGAGAGGATACCTAAAAAAAGAATTAAAAAAACGGCGAAACACGCATTTAATAACAACAGGGAAGCGCTTCTGGAAAAAAAATCTTAAAAACATCTAGATAACAGAATAGTGTGTGTCAACACTTTCACAAACCAGAGGTTGAAAATTCGAAATATTATATCCAAACACTGGAAACTGCTTAGAAACACAGAAGCTAATCCCACGATGCCTTTGTTTGCCTACACTAAATCCTCCTCCATGGGGAATTGTGCAAGCCAAGGTCGATATCGGTGCATCACTCCCCCTACTACTAGCATTACCAGCCAATGGGGACTATCCCCATTTGTAGGCCAGTATCCATGTGCCCATTGTGTGGTTTGTAAGTTGACCACAAGAAGTTGCTACAACGAGCAAATTATTATAGACTGAAACATTTAATAGTTGCTCATTCCATGCAAAGCAATTATGGCCCAAATTCTGCATTCTTTCCTTAAAATATCAATTAAGTCATTCAGAGCCCGATGAGAGGCCCTCGTATCTCAATTAAAAATATCCATCTGTTTCGTCGATGCTAGATTGATGGACGTTGTGTTTTTTTAGCTACTCGTTCATGGATTTGGTTTTTAATTTGAACAAACAAATGAAAGCAAGCAGTAATTTGAGCTTTTAGTAGTATACATCGAGCATGAGTCTTTTAGGAAGATTTGTCTGTCAATTAGAAATATTGCCAGAATGTACATTCTGACATGTCACCCTTGAAAAACCGAGTTGTCCTCAACACTTTGATCCATTGCTTACATACTCACAAATGGTTTCATAAATTACATACACATTACTGTTCCCCCTCAGGAAAAGGACGAGGGGCTGGTCATGCCTGGATCACGCACTACGCACTGACCACGCTGCCTATTACTATTACTGTAGTACTACTACTGATATCCTGGTTTCTAGCTAACAGGGCAACAGCCTATTATAGCAGCACTACTCTATTGATTTGGCCAATCATGCTAATCTTAACCCAGTTTACTGTGTGCACCATACCTACTGTGCTATCTCTGAAATACCCTACTGCCTATAAACTGCCCTCTGTGCCAATGTGTGAATCAGCCTATCACATGTATTTCACCACTGAGCTAAATTTGAGCTGGACTACTGCATACAATTCACCCATTGTGTTGTTTTTGAACTAGCCAATTGATCATATCTAGGTAATTCCGAAATAGCCTATTGTCTATAATCTGCCCATTGTGCTAATTTGTGAACTATCCTACCGCTTGCAAATGTTCCCATTGTGTTGACCTCGAACTGGCCTATTGCCTATATCTAGTTAATTCCGAAATAGCCTATTGGCTATAATCTGCCCATTGTGCTAACTTGTGAACCAGTCTACCGCATGCAGTCTACCGCATGCAATGTACCCATAGTACCATTCTGACCTAGCCTACTGCATGTCATTTACCCACCAGACCAATTTGTGAACCAACATACTGCATGCAATATCTCCTTCTTGTGGTAACTAATACACTATTGCTACCAGCCTGCCCACTGTGGCACTTTGAGACACCCTTATGTTATTGTACCCTAAGCTAACTCACAAACTTACCATACCAGCCTACCAGCCTACTGACGACTTACCATGTCTTCTTTCCACAGAGCCACCCTGGCCCTGGCCTCACTCCTCCCCCTAGTTCACCCAGCCACCCCGCCCATCCACATTCAACCTCAAACCAACTAGCACAACAACCTTTAACACTGCCACTATTGAGCCACTGAGCCCTCTCGAATGGATATATCGCTTCACCACTCCACCTACCCCTCTCATCCCACTCTCAGTTCATTCCAGAAACCAGGCTCTCGTTTCCTCAACCAGAAAGCCACCACCTTGTCCAAATATCCTCAACCTAACTCCCAAAACTGTACCACCTCATTGCCTAAAATAACACCCCACTCTCTTAATGTGAGCCTGAAATCATCCAGCACTACCCCACAGCGATCCAATATCAAAGGAGCCCTTATCAATGCTCGCTCCCTTGTGGCCCATACTTCTGAGATCACTGATCTTATTGTTGCAAACAGCCTTGACTTCCTGGCTGACACAGAAACTTGGCTACACCAAGCAGCAGGACCTGCTCTCTCCCTTGCCCTACCTGAAGGCTACACCATCATCAGGGCAGACAGAACTTCGGGCAAAGGCGGAGGAGTGGCCTTCATTGCTAAAACCCAACTAGCCCTCAGAGCCACTCACTGTGCCAGCTTCCCCTCTGCAGAACTCTTATCGGTGAAACTAACTCTCGCACCCTCCCGAACAATTCTCCTGCATCTTATCTACTGGCCCCCCGGCCCTTCTCCCTCCTTTGAGGAGGACATCCTGAACCTCCCCTCCACTCATTCCAAACTTGGATCCCAAACTATCCTTTTAGGAGATATGAACCTTGGCCTCCTAGACCCCAATGATCATCATGCCCTAGCTGTGGACAACTCGATCTTCAACTTGGGTTTTATACACAGAGTCATAACACCCCCCATTCCAAAGGTAGAATGCTGAATTGGGTCGCTGACCTTAACTGCTCTATATCCATTACCCTAAATGAACCCCTAGCCTGGTCAGACCATCATCTCATCCTATTCTCCATCCCAGGACCTTCTCCAACCAAAACCACTGTAGCACCCCCATCGCTCTCCAGAAACTGTCGCAGCATAACTATAGATAGCCTCCAGCCGCTTATCACTGACATCCTCAATGAGACTAAATTCAGCAACCTTGACCCGCCTAACCTGGTAGACTTATATAACAACACTCTCAAATCTGCCCTGGATATTGCAGCCCCTCTTAAACTCAGGAAAGCCAAACCTTTGGCTCACCTTAACAAATGGTTCACCCCCAAACTGAAAAGTCTCAGAAATTTAAAAGATCAGCCGAATCCACTTGGTGCAAATCCCCCTCCACCATTAATAAAACAGCACTTAAGGCAGCGTCCGCTACCTACTTAGCAGCTATCCTGACAGCCAAAAAAGAAACTTATAATTCCAGAATCCAGAATGCAAATTCCAGCTCTAAGCAACTCTTCAGTATCCTAAAAGAGCTTGAATCCCCTGCACCACCCACACAAGACTGCATCAAGGATGCAGAGTGATGCACTAAAATCCAACAAGCACTTGCAGACAAAATCACCATGCTCCAAGATAATATCATCGCTAAAAAGGCAAGCCTCAACACTGGAGCCCAACATGCCTCTGACCCAGAGAAAACGACTCACCCGTGCACTCCTTTCAGCTTCTCTCAAGTTACCCCTAAGGAAGTTGAGGAAAACTCGACTACTGCAACACTCTCTTCTAGGGCTCTTCTGAACACAACCTAAATAAACTCCAGATACTTCAGAATAACTCTCTGAGAGCAGCCCTCAGCCTGCCCAGATCCTGCCATATCTCCTCTCATAGACAGAACGCCAATTGGCTACCCATCCGTGACAGAATCACATTACGCACCTTGGCCATCACACACAAATGCCTCACAAACTCAGCCCCGAAATACCTGCCAGACAAATTCTACAAACACCAACCTACCTACACGCATTACCAGATCATCTCATGCCCACAACCTGATGGCACCGAGATTCAATATATAAACAGCCGGAGGAGGCAGCTTCCCAGTCCAAGCTGCCAAATGCTGGAACTCCATTCCCATCCACTTTAGACAGGAACCTTCCTTCCTCACCTTTAAAGCTAATATAAAAAATTGGCTGAGCAATAAGTCCCTCCACTAAGAGACCTCACCTTGTAAACATACCACTGCTGATTTATGATTTACCAATCTTCTGTCTGCTAGGATTTATGAGTTGCTAATCTTTTGTCTGTCATACCAGACTCTAAGCCTATGTTCTCATACCGGACCCACCTGTAACCAGGGTCCCTCATCATTGTTTTTATATTTGACTGTAACATGACTGTATTGCACTTTTCTGTATGTAACCACTAAGTTTCTCAAGCGCCCCGTTACCTCAGGGATTGGTGCGCGATACAAATAATAACCAAATACAAAATACAAATACAAATTACTAGTGACATGCCATCATTTTGGATAGTTTCGCTACATCTCTCAGTTTTGTGCTCTTTGTAAAACTCCTTACATTTCCATTATATAGGACTTCCTACCTTAAATTGCGGGTATTGGCACTTATTTGGTGTGGTCACTGGTTAGACAAAAGTTCTGTGCCAGAACTGTTGCAGCAGTGATTAAACAGTTAGTGGTGAGAATCAGGTGAATGTGATACATAAAGAGTGCATCATGGTGGATACTCTGCTATTTTTTAGGAAACTGGGTACGTTGGGTAGACTTAAGCAATATAAGCCGAGCGGGGGGCATTACCGATCAGGTAATGTCCCCTGTGAGTTATAGTGCTATTAGTACCCCAGCACGTTGTACCAGGGTACTAATAGTGGGTTTTTTTCTCAAGTTGAGAAACAGCAAGATCTGGGAGAATGGAACTACATCTAGTGTCTTCTCCCTTTCCATGGTGGCCATTTGCAGGTAAAACCAAGTGTTCCTGGTGCCAACGAAGGACAGAGGAGCGCAAGGCACGTGAGGAGGGGCGGGTTGGGGAATGTGGACATTTGGGTTGGGGGATTGTTGTGGGTGGCTCTGGTATGAAAGGGAGATGTTGTATTGTAAGTCTTGTCTTGTCACTGGTCTGGAGTGCTTGCTTTCAGAATGTTGATGTATGAATGAGCAGCTCAGTAGAATGTTGTGTGGATCTGTGAGTGAATGTTCCAGGAGTGTCAGTTGGGGCCTGAGCTGGGTATGGTAGGATGGCCGGTGGGTCTACTCCTCTGTATGAACTGTTATTACTCATCCATGTCCTGTCCTGTTCCATATGTGACTGTATATACTTAAGAGTAACTGGATTATGTACATATTGGGCCTCATTACGACCTGGGCGTTAACCATGGTGCTATTAGCGCCATGGTTGACGCCGGTACCTTACCGATTCCGCCATTGGTGAATGGCAGAATTACCGCCCCATTCCAAGGTTGGCGGGGCGGTAATTCCCCATTCACCACTGGCCCTTCCCCATTCCCATCTTTGCCCCATAGGGCTCAATGGAAATGGGGAAGGCGGTAATTACGGTACCGCAAATTGCGGTACCGTAATTACCTCCAAGGTCCCTTTGCGGGTCCCGTCCTTCACGGCTGGTAAAACCAGCCGTTAAGGAAGGACCCGCAAAAGGACCTCTGAATTGGGCGGTAAGGGATTACCAGCACCAGTGCCCTTACCGGTACCGGTAATCCCTTACCGCCCGGGTCGTAGTGAGGCCCATTGTACATTCTGTATAATAAAGCTCCACCTGGACCAATCTGAGACTCCACAGCAGGTCTGTGTATGAGTGCTGAGCTGATTGACTACAGAGAGGCTTTACAACAGGGATGGGGAAGAAGGGGCTGGAGGCATGGGGGCGCACTAACCTGATTCTGGGTCAGGTAAGATGGCAGAAAAGGGGCTTTACCTTGTGGTAAAGACCCCGTTCTGAGCCTCCTCATTGGCTGGGAGACCGCCACACCCCCAGCCCGGGGGATTAAGCCAACACTGCTAAAAGTTACTTTTCTTTCCCTGCTGCGTGGTACCTTGAACTTGATATTGGCGGGGTGGAGGAAAAACTCCAGGACCAGCACGCATAGGTAGCCACAGAGGTGACGGGGGATGAGGAGCAGACGGGGGAGGAGTCAGTGATGCTGTAGAAGAATGAAGAGCACCAGGTGAGGAGCCAGAGATGGTCCCCCAGCAGATGGCTCCAGTGGAGAAGACTGGGGGCACTGCCTCATTGTCTGCCTCTGTAGTGAGGGCAACTCAGGCTCAGGATTTCCCCAAGAGGAGGAAGTCAGGTCAGACGACATCTCCACCCATACCATCTCCAACCACCACTTCAGGCAGTGACATAGTGATGGGTTCAAGGAGCACACATCACATGCTAAAAATCCAAATAGTGCAGCACCTTCCTGCAGTGTTGACAGTGGCCAAAAGGGAGTGTCGGATTGTATTTATGTATGTATTTATTTATTTATTTATTTATTGGGCATTTGTTTGGCACCTATACAACAAAATTGTGTTTCCAGGCGAGACAAGGCTACGTGGGGAGGGAACAGGGGGAATGAATAACATTGGCAAAACAGTAGATTTGCAATTGTGGTCCTATTAGGCCTTGTGGCATTTGGACATGCAAGTGACACTCCATGTCGTCATTTGCCATGCTCTAGCAAGCAACCTCCACCCTCCCTGATTCTGGGCCAGCTCAGTCGTCTCTCCAAACCCCCATGTCTGGTCTGGCCCAGTGCAGCCTGACTGAGTGACACCATCAACAGGGTCACTTTACCACAACTAGCATCAGAGCCTCCTTTTGGCTGTGGCAAAATTCAGGACGTGATGCCATTTGAGCAGAAGAGGCAAGACAAAGCAATGAGGAATGCAGGAAAATACAGCATGCACTGCGTGACCACTGCTAGCTTGTGTGAGCTTAATCACGAGCTAGTGAAAAGTGCCATGGAGAAGGACATGCTACTGCACCACCCACTACCCTCTAGATGACCGGGCAAGAGGATAGTAATGAGGGGAAATAGGGCACTGAGTAAAATGACATGTGTGGCTTCACTAATTGCTAGAGACAAATACATTGAGGCAGAAGCTCCAGTTTGTGAGCATGTTACTAGGGCTCAGAAGGTGGCTCTGCTGGCACAGCCAAATAAATGTAGGATAGTGGGAAAACTAAATATTTACTTTTGCAGTGGACTCAACCACTACTATCAAAGTCTGAGTCTCTGCAACCTTTCCTCATACTGCTCCATCCACATGACTGTAGCTAGCTTGCACACACATCTGCCTCATCTGAGAATTATGTTGTGTGGCCTTCCAAGCTATGGGACTGGTGGTTTCTCTCACCGTAGTCTTTGGTGATAAGATGCTTATTCATTTTTATGAAAGTATGCTCTCTTGTGTGTGTGTGTCACTAAGGCATCCTAGACAATAGCTCCAGCAGCACAAGAAAAGTTAATTACTGGACACTAACGGGGGGCAGCTGAAGCTTTCCTTGTCTAATTGAACAAGTAGCGATGGCAACACTGACCACTTGCCAATCCTATTTTTTCAGGTAGGCGTTGTGCCCATTCACCAGGCACTAACCTCGATAGAAACTCTGTTCCTACTCATGGCTAATACTCAGCCTCCTTGTCTTCTCCCTAGATACTAGCTATTGCTGTATCCTATAAACATCCCTGCTTGTACTCACGACAGCTGCCAACAATCTTTTTCTTTTCAAGACGCCACCTGAATAACTTAGGTAGGTCACCTACCACACTGTCTTCCTTTCCTTAGCTGTCAAGGCTATGATCACATTTTAAAACACCTTTGTCTCATTTTACACCCTTTAGGTGAACTAAGCCCCTTCATCAGTTGTCTACCTTCATATTATTATCACTGTCCTGACGACAGTTCGCTACCTTCAGAACACCTGCCTTTACATCGCAATACCTGTTGCGTTCACCCTTTATCCGAACCAGAAATACCTATTATACGTGTCGACAATGATTACGTACCGCTATTTATTCAGCAGTACATGAAATTGCACTTGTATTTGCTACTAACCCACGCAAATGTATCCCTTGTTTTCACTTGTGTTCCATATTGCTTGTGTTATATAGGCTCATGACTATTATAAACGTACCTTTAGTCATCAATTAAACTTTGTTTTATCACACACCTACCTCTCTGTGATCGTTGGGCTAGCACATGCAAATCTAGCCTCACTGTAGTATAGGTGCACCTCCTGTGCGTCTACGAAAGGGGTAGCCATTGACTCTACATCCTGTCCTTATAGTCTCTACTAACCCTCCAGAGACAGGCTCCCCATACACAAAAAAGAGGGTCCTTTGCCCCCTTATATATTGCTCTATTAGCATTGCCAGGATTGATTGATTGATATTTTATTTCTATCACGCTCGTACACAAGTGTTTCAGAGCACGACAAGGCAAGGGAGGGGAACAGGGGAGAACAAAACAGTGATCTTACTAGGCCCAGTGATATTGAGAACGTGCAAGTGCATGGGAGAGGGGGAGGGGAAAAGTGCATGGAAGGGGGGAGAAGTGGAAAGTGCGAAGCAGAGGAGAAACAGATAAATAACAATAAATAAATAATAAAGGCAACAAACAGTGGTAATGCAGCCAGCAATTTGCAAGTGCTAGGTTTAAGGCAGCAGACAGGGTAGGTCTGATAAGTGCAGGAAGAAAAGGGGGGACTGTATGGGTACAGATACAAAACAAACAGGATCCCACAAAACAGCTTCCTTCCTTTCTGTTCTAGGTAGGTTATAAGGTGCCTCTTGACATAGTTATGTCCACCACTTTACCATAAATGAGGGCAGATCACCATGGATTATTCAAAAATATACATATTTTAATATTTAGCAAAAACCGTCAATTAACAATACATCTACTTAAAAACAGCAACATGATCACAATTCATTCTTACACATGCTAATATTCAGAACATATACATAAATACATGCAACAAATTTGACAGAGGGGAAGCGAACATAAGTTGGCCTCTTCTCTGACTTGTCCTCACCCACACAGCCCCTAAAAAGAGGACTTTGTAGCTCTAGATAGCTGATGGGTACAGATACAGACCCCAGTGCAAGGGGTGGCCCGGAGGCAGTGCGGGAGGGTGCAGGGTGAGCAGGCACCTGGGCCTGAAGGACAGATGGTGGCCAGGTGCACGGTGCCAAGAGAGAACAGATTAGCAGGGGAGAGGGGGAGCGAAGGCAGAAGAAAAGAGGAAGGTCTTGAGGTGCTTCCGGAACCGGAGATGGTTCTCCTCAAGTTTTAGAGTGGCAGGGAGGCTGTTCCAGAGGGAGGCCCCAGCCGAAGACAGAGATCTACCCCCAGCTCGTTTCTTTGAAAAACGACTGACCATGAGGGAGTTGGAGGTTGAAGAGCGAAGAGCTGGAGAGGGGAGGTATTTGCGGAGGGATAACTGAAGGTATTTTGGACCCAGGCCCCAGAAAGCATTGTGGACAATGCAGAGGGTTTTGAATTTAATCCTTGCATCCACTGGGAGCCAGTGGAGAGATTTCAGAGCTGGAGAGATACGATCCCAGGGCTTGAACCCAGGGACAAGTCTAGCAGTCCTGTTCTGGATTAGTTGCAGAGGGATGGAGAGTAGAGGCAGGTAGATTTAGAAAGAGGCTGTTAAAATAGTCCAAGCTAGAGAGAACCAGATGTATTCCGGGATCCCCCATCTTGATAACTTACTCCATAGGCAATCTCTATTTACCTGATCAAATGCTTTGGAGAGGTCTATCGAAGCCCCATACAATTTCTCGCTAATAACATTCAGAGCTAACCCATTAAGGGCAGTAGAGAGACCCCTCCTAAATCCTGTCTGGAGTTTAGACAAAATGTGTGCACCTTCAGACCAGCTTTCCAGTTCTTTCAGCAGCAGCTTCATAAATAGCTTATTCTCGATATCAAGGAGGGAGATGGGGTGATAATTTGCCGGATTCACCCGATCGCCCCCCCTTGAAAAACAGGATAACTATAGCTGATTTCCAGGAAGGGGGGACACTTTCCTTCTCAGGATGTCCTTAAAGAGCTAATTAAGCAACCTAGACCAAAGGTCCACATTGTTTTTTAGGACCTGGTATGTCAGCCCGTTTTGGCGGCCGCTCTAGATGCGGAAGATTTAATTATTAGTTCAGCTATCTCATATTCATCAAAGTTCAACTGCCAGGGACCATCTACCATTTTCGCAAAGTTTTAGTATAAGGATTCTCAAAATGATGTTTAAGATATTCTATCCACTTAGATTTTGGCTAGGTTGCAATGGACGCTAATATGGTGTGCTTCTAATCTGTTAATGATAGCCCAAAAATGTCCCGAATTATTTTTGCAAACTGTGCTCAACATCAATTTGCCATCTTTTTGGAGGCATATCATTTTTTGCCCTGTTGACCAGTGCTTATACTCACTCGATAGTTTCTTAGTTTCTATCCTGTAAAGCTCAGGTTTCCAGATTGATTGCCCCAATTTTTTAAGCCTTTGTATTAGGGTTCTTTTTCTCTCCCAAGTTTCCTCATCGAATGCATGGCAATGAAAGACCTGCTTCCCTGATTTTATTGGACTTGGTAAATTGGTAGATCATATACACTCTATGAACTTTAGAGGATGACAGTTTTCTTCTAGGTCCTTTTCTGAGATAGTTGTTCATTTCTCATTTAGTTGATTCCCCTAATTTTTATATTTAGTCAGCCTAATTTTCCCTTTTGTAGTTATTATTGCTTGAATTTGTATATCCATAGGTGTAATGGTCATATCAGAAAGTATCAACTCTATTTGAGCATGATCACTTGTGCCCCCATCCTTAAACTTCATCGAGGAGCAGCTCGAAAATAGGTCGGGTGACAGAAAAATGTAGTTCATCGTGGAGGAGTAATCACCTCGCTGCCAAGTTGCTGCTGATGGAAAATCCCCCGCCACCGACCCATTTGTCATTTTGAGGCTCCAATCATCCAAAAATTCCAACCACCTTCTTCCCCTAGCGGAGAATCTCTGAGATCTCCCCTCTACCTCCCTCTCGATATTCTGGACACAATTGGTGTTCAAATCGCCTGCCAATATTATATGGGCGACCCTAAATTCTAATTTAATCTTATTTAGCAGGGAAGACAGGATCATCAAAAAGGCTTGGAGATCGATACAGGCGGGGTACCAATAGATGTTAATTACTATGACATTGAAACTTGACTTATTTGATCTTATTAATGTTTTACAGGCCTGAAGGCCCATTTTATTGCTATAAATGAGTTCTGATTCCTTACTTATAGTATTCTTAACCACTATCATTAATCCCCCTGAAGGTCTTCCTTTTGCTTTTTGTTGCGCAGGTTGGTGGAATATTGTGAAACCCTCAATTTGTGTAGGGTTAACCAGCCAAGTTTCCTGAAAAAGTATAATGTCATTGCTGGCAAACGTTTGCTCCCACATCGCTTTAGTTTTAAAGGAGCAGGAACCCTGTGTGTTCCAAATTACTCATTTTGCCTAAAGAGAATGTACTCCCACTCCCAATTTCTGAAGGACTTGATTCAGAATTTCAGGGAAATAAGATCAAGCATTTTGTTGTTGTTCTCCGCACCTTACGTTCTTCCGCAAGTCTAATTGGGAATCCTCTAATATTGCTGTTTTCACTAAATTGCCTACATTTTCAGACCCCACTTCTTGCCGGCCACCATTTATTTCTTCCTCTGGTAAGAAAGAGAATACCTTCAAACAATGTTTCTCTAGGTCTTCTGAAGCAGCAAAGACTGCCTTTAAGGCTCTTTTCGATTGTAATCCTACTTCCACAACATATACATTTTGGTCTATAGGGAACTGTACAAATTCCATGTCCTCAGAAGCAAAAAGATATAGGTTTAAAACTTTTTTGAAGATTGACAGTATCACACTTCTATTAAGGGACCTATGCTTTGAGTTCCTCGCTGGGATCTTAAGCCAAACTCTAGGAATAGCAAAAGTAGTTGTCTCTTCATTATCTCTTTCCTGAGTCTCCAGTGACAATTCACTTTCCATTTTTCATTGATCAACAGGACAGTTATCCATTGAAGTCACAATCTCTGTTGATTTTCCCACGCAGTTACTCTCCCTGGCTCGGATATCTGTTTGTTAAGTCTCTGCAGTGCATTCTGATTAATGAGTATTTTAATGTCGCCCTCTTCAACCACGTTTAATTGTTTCCCTCACTTTAGAAAGATTGGTGCTATTTTCACATTCTTCTCTTGAGTATGAGGCTTCATAGTTTGTGGGTTCAACACGTGATTCTGTATGATATTTTCCTTCTTTAGAAAAATGGGGGCCCACGGTAGCACCTTAACTGGTAAGGTTACTTGTGGAAGAATTAAGTTTTGCTTCAGATGTCTCTGACGTGTTTACTTTTGGGTCCTCCTTTCCTCTTATTTGTTGCATATGACCAGGCTCAGTTGAGCTTTGCTCTAATAAGTCAGTTTGTTGCCCAACGCTGACACTCACAATCTCAATTACTTGATTTACTGCTCCTGGTAAATCTCGTTGAGTGGTCTGTGATTTCTGTGATCTTATCTTTCAATGTTCTAGAGAGGCTCTCGTGTGTCAGTAGAGCCCGGCCTTGATTTAGTGGATTTCTGTACTGCAAACATCGGGTCCTCCATTGATGAAGTCAAGAGAGCCTTTAAAAAAGAGGTCTCCCCTGTGTTACAAATTTTTTCTTATGAGTTTTAGTTTTTTTAGGTTCTTTCTTACTTATTGGTGATGACACGTTTTGTCTCTTTTTCTTGGCTTCCCTTCTCCTTAGTTTCTTTCTTCTTTGGTGGTTCTGTTGACCAGCATCAGTCCATTCTACATCTTTTCCTTCTATACCTAACTTCTCTTTTTCCAATGGGTTTTGGCAGGGCTCTGCCACCCCCTCTTCTTGCCCACCCGCCACTTGGGACAACCTTCTAAATTCTTCCAATATTGATTCTGAGAGCAGGGGTGTCGTCAAAATGGAGCTACGTCAAATCCCCCCTCACTAGATACGCTTCCTTTTCTATGGAGTTCTTTGATAGTTTCAATTGAGTCATGAGTTCTCGCATCATTGAACAGGTATCTTCTTCCTCTATCCTCCTCAATTGTAAGGAGTCTAGAATTGCCGAGATGTCAAGACTTTGCTTTGTAACTTTGATCTCCAAGTCACTTAAGGTTGGGGTTATTATTGAATTAATAACATTGCTAATCCCCACCATAGATGACTCACAATTTACTGTTTCTTTTGTCAATTCTAGTAGTATCCCTGCCTGTGATTGCACCTCCAACTTTAACAAGTCAAATACAGTGACCAGCGAGTTCCGCACAAAATTCAGCGCTGAGAGTGTTGCCTCGCTTGCTTGTTGAATTTCAGAACTCGCATTTCTTGTTGTCTGTTCAGTTCTCTCATATGGTACTTCTTTTCCACTCACTCTCTCTAGTGAAGACTGGGTTTGACTAGTACCCTTCCTGGGTATCGAGTCAATAATGTCTTCCACTGATCTACTTTCCATTATGCCTTTATTTGAAGCTGCTCCTGCCCCTGAGGCAGCGTAATCCAGTTCCATACAGAGACATCTGATGGGTGGTGTTTTTTCCAATAATGCCTCCCCTGCCAGATCACCCGTACTTCTGTGCCTTTTCCTACCAAAATGATCCTCAATCTTTTTATGCATTTTGGAGGTAGTAACAGTGTATTATAGCCCCCTTTTCAACAAAAGGGCTGTGTCTGACAGGGCTTCCTTTCCTTTTCCACCTACTTGATGAACTTGGTTGGGGGCATGAGCATGCACTTGGGCATTTACCCTTATTGTTGAGGTAGTTAGTAAATAATCTGTATCTGTTGCTGGAACTTGGGCTCCCGCCGGGATTAATATTTCCACATATGAGCCATCCAATTCTGTGGTTCTAATATCGTCTGTGAGGTTCCCATTGTACAGGTTGTATTTCATCTTTATTTCTTATGGACAAACCTCACAAAATAAAACCAACCAGGGGGGCAATAGAGCTCAGAGCTCAGAAAACCTAATGCCAATGCTATAGTATGTGACAGGTTTCCAAGTCACAGATCACATTCAAGCCGTTCTAAAGGCCAAGCGCTGCACATTCAGCGTTACTCGCGCAATCACTGTGTACTTCACCCTAATCCTTTCTCTGACTCCTTCCCTTAGACTTTGTAGATATAAAGCAGTACTTGTTACTGGGCTAATTTTAGAAGTCTGGAGGCGTGGGGGTGCAAGTACAGGCAAACAGAGAAAAAGGAAATCACTACTGTGTGTACTAAAATCCCAGAAGCAGTATCACGCTACAAAAAAAGAAAGAGCCTCTATTCAAAAGACTCCAATGCCTGACTTTGTCAATTTAATCAAGGACGGATGTGTTCCAATGGATAATCACCTTCTGTAGGACACCAGCCTCTTGCCAAATTGACCGTCGTCAATAGATTTCCTCTGGGTTTCCTCTGGAATAGAGCTACAAATAGCAAACTATCACACAGATAGCAAACTTTCACACAGAGCGTCTGGGCAGCTACGCTAATTAAACTTGCACTCACTCACTATTAAACCGAGGAGGGCTCACTCTCTGTAACTCTCAGAGCTGATAGCTGATAGGGACTCTGTAGTTCACTTAAATTCATGCGTTGAAAAGTCGCAAAGTTCCGGTCCAGACCCAAACCCCCCCAAAACCCTGCACACACGAGGTGGGGGTCTCACCCCACTATAGCTGGTAATAGAATAGTGAGTAGCGGGGAAGTGGGGAAATAGGGAACAGAACCCGGCCTTTCCTTGACATTTCCGCGACCTTGTATAATTAATAAGACTTATACCTGCAGGGCGGCTGCAGGTATAGCTGGATTACCTCTGCATTGTTGCTTAGCCAGCACCACATGGCTACATGTGCCACACAGAGCTCCCGCCGCCGCTGCTGCAGTCACCAGTTTGCAGCTCCAAAAATCAGAGGAAAGCACCTTGCAATGTAAAATGCAGGGGGAGAACGTGTCAAGCCGCACCTTGCTCGCACTGAACACTGAAAACTGAATAGAGGCCGCTTCCAACACCCAATCCTTAATTTCAATTTTGCAATCCTGGTTTATCATAAAGAGCAGTCTGAAGGAGCCGCAGTCAAGCGACAATTTGCCCAGTTTGAGTATCTGCACAATAGTCGACTCTGGCAGACTCGCAGGCAGCAGGGCCACATCAAATGCCTCTTCCAGCATCCGCAAGATGTATTTCTTGTAAAATTCGCCTGGCGTTATGCCTATAGATAGCGAGAGTATAGTTGCCCACAACTCTTCCTCTGTCAGTAGTGCATCTCGCACCTCCTCTTGTTCATGTTCCATGCGTGGCAGCGCTATGTCCATCAGGGGCTCCTCTATTCCTGCAGCGTCCCATCCCCAGTTTGCCCTGTACAACTAGCGATAGAATCTGCCAATGGTTGCATTCATTTCACTCTGTGCCCGCCATTCCTCTCTGCACTCATCTCTGATGGAGCAGATCATTTCCCTCTTCTCCTCTGCAAGACACAACCAGGCCAATACCCTCAAGGGCTTATCCCCACTTACATGACGTCTCTCCAGAAGTCTGGTGTAATCATGTTTGCCCAACTGCTCCCAGTTCACAATATAAGTCTATCAAAGCCTAGTAAATTCCTCCTCACACCCCCAACGGTGTTCCCGCCCCTCTACCAATGCCTCCATCTGCTTCTCTATGCTGGCGAAACTGCGCAGCAATTCTATAGAAATGCCCCCTGTTTTACCAATGGCCTCCCCTCTCATCACCACTTGGAAGGCTTCCCACAAGGTCCCTGTGCTGTCTACGCTCCCCGAATGTTGAGTAAAGTATTCCCCTATCTTCTCCCCCATGTGGGATCTGAACTGCTCATCGAGTAACGACTCTGCTCTCAACCGCCACGTCGGGATCGGGGGCTTATCCGAAGCCCCTTGCCATGTCACGACCAGCAGTGAGTGATCTGAAAGGACCCTTGCTTTGTACTCAAATTCACCTGTTTCATTGCCCGTAAGCATGTAATCTATGCGTGTGTATCCCCTAGCGGGCTTGAATAATAGGAATAGCCCCTCCCTTCTTCATACAACTCCCTCCATATATCTCTCAGATCCAGCTCCCTCAATGTGACGCTCAATGCTGTTGCCAGTGGTGCCCGTTTCTTGTGCCTATCGTCAGATCTGTCCAAGGTAGGGTAAAGTGTATAGTTGAAGTCCCCTCTCCCCCATATCAATATGGTGCCTTTTTACTGAGCCAATCTGGGGCACAGTGCCTTTGAGAATGTGGTAGCATCATGATTGGGGGCATACGTATTAATAATGCAGATCTCTCTCTGCTCTAGAAACCATGCAAAACCACCATCCTGCCCTCATTATCACACTTACTTTCCAGCAGCCTGAAGGGTACCGTGGGAGCCACCCATATAAGAGTGCCATGCGTATACGCTGAGTAAGTCGAACCATACATCTGCCCTTCTCACTTCATAGTGATCGTTGCTTGTCTAGCCACAGTAAGATGTGTCTCCTGCAAGAGGGCTATGTGCACTCCTTTCCTCTTCAAATATGTATGCACTCTGTTCCTCTTCACAAAACTGTTAAGTCCCCTGACATTCCAGGTGACAACTTTAACCATGCTCATTCCAGGCATCAGTACCCCCTTCCCTCAGATGTCCCACTCGCCTTACCCCACTTCCCACTATTTTCCTCCCCTTACCCTCCAAAACCACCACAGTTCAACATCAGGGCCCCCTTCTTCTCTTTGTTGAGCTTCAATACCCTTTCCCCCGCAAGTGTTCCTCCCCCAACGTTTGTTTGCCCTATGTAGCAGTGCACTAGTGTGGCTCCTGCAGCGTGTTCGCATGCGTTGTAAATCAACATGTAACTGAACTTCAAACTCCCCTCAACATACTAACAATTTCCCAACAGCATACGGCTCGTTCAGTCTCGGCCACTTCTCATGCTCCACTCGTCGCCCCCATCAGTCTGGCACCCTAAAGAACTCAAACAGGTTAAAGTGTGGAAATACAGTGAGTACTGCGCAGCCCCCCTTCCCTTCTGCGGTGTCAGTCTGTCACCATCTCGGCCTTCCTACTTAACATCTTCACTCCCCCTCCCACCATTTGCAGAACTCATGCTTCCCTGCTGCTTGCCTCTTCGAGGCCAGCCCCTCACTCGCCATAATCTTTGCTGAAGTCTCTGTGCCGCATCTCTCTGGAAGAGGCGCTACCCCCAGCGTGTCCATCCAAGCGTGAGCCCCCTTCATGTTGTCAAAAAGGTGAGACATGCCATTGTGTATGATCATGAGCTTTGCCAGGTAAATCAACATGTATTTGAAGCTGCCCTCTGCCTCTGTGCTTTCAGTGTGTAGTCCGGGTATACAGCTATCTTGGCAGACGCCCTTTCAATGACCCCTCCTCATCTGTAAAATGCAAGGAGTGTCTCTTTGTCTCTATAATTTAGGATTTTCGCTATCACGGGCCTTGGTGGTGCCCATGGCGGCAGTTTTCTGGCAACAGAACCATGGGCCCGTTCTACAGTGAAGCCCTTTGACAGGTTTCCCGGCCCTGCCTCCTGTAACAGCACATTTTCCACGAATGTCATGTGATCTCTGCCCTCCTCTCCTTTCGACAGGCCCAAAATCCTTATATTGTTCCAGTGCACCATTCCTTCTGCGTTCTCTATCCTGCTTTCTAGTGCTGCCACTTTCAATTTAAGCTCCTTCTCCTCTGTCACGGTCTCTGCTATATACGGCTTATTCTCTGCTGCTTGGGTTTCCACTGTGTACACTTTTTCAGCCAGCGTTCGGACATCCTGTCTCAGCAGGCCCACCTCCGTTATTACCTCATCTATCTTCTTCTCCATTGTGGTTTGGAGCACTGCTCTGCCTTCAATATTTGATTTTCTTCTGTTCTGGTCTCTGTTTGCTCATTGCCACTCTCTTGCGAAGCTCCACCACCACTCTCTCCCTTGCCTGCAAAGGTGTCCATTCTGATCCGGGTCAGCTCATGCTCCTAGGAGCAGCAAGGATTCATGGATAGATAGTGTAGATCGACTAGCTCTCCACAGCAGTTTTGACTAGCGAGATACTGCCACCTAGTGGTGCAGATATAAAATACACTGTATCAGCACACCACAAAAGATCAGGTCCTATCAAACAAACACAGGCTCTTTTGTCCAGTGCTTGGTGTTTTCTTGACATGCATGTACAATGCTCAATCTGTGATAATTTGATTGTAAAAAATATGTTTTCCAATGACTCAAAAAGGACACACGTAGCAGGAAATACTCCTCTAAGGATGTATTAATAATATATGCAAAACAATGTTCTTCAGTGCTGTAATGTCTGTAAACACACCTGCAACTGAAACTATGAAACTACATGTAATGCGCACAGGTACCTAAGGGTTTGGTGCACTTTATAAATCAATAAACAAACAAAACCAACACCTGCTTACTGAAACAAGGATTATCAACCGAAGAACTGCATACAATATTAATTTAATGAACAAGTCACTGGTATATATGAATAGGAGAAAACGCATTATCCAATGTTAGACACAATCACAGTATACATTAACATAAATCGAGATTCATACAAAAATAAGTGAGTGGTTTATAAAAACAGCCAAACAACTGAACCGATCAAAACATAATCTTTTAGGTCTTGGGAGTGGTCATTATCACTGGATAATGACCCACTCATCCACAAATTATGGCCTGAGGCGATGCTACGGGCCATATGTTGGGGAAGGCTCATCACCCCATGTGATAATGATCCCTCCTGAGTTTTGTAGGGCTGTTAGCATATACCGGTGATAGTAATAAAGGTTTCGGAGTTGTGGTTGTAAAGTTAAAAACATCTGTGTTTACTGCAAAGTGTGCCGCCAAAAGGTAAGTAAGAGGGTGTGGGGAGTACGAGTACAAGACATGTCAGCAGGAGAAAAAAACGAAAGTCATTTTCGTTTAAATGACTTTCATTTTTTTCTATCTTGTACATTTCTGATTCGATCAAATCATGGACAACTAATTAAATTGGCTCTTATGGTCCTGTTGAGGAAGCAATGAGAAAAAAGAATCTCTTGTTGAAATAAATCTTGCTGGGAAATTGCATTGCTGTTTCTTGAATACAGAGAAATAATTTACATAGTTTCCCTGCATGTACCTGAAGTTAGAATGTTTGGAATGCAGTCAATACCAGCTGTTTATTGCTGGTTATAACAGTTGGAAGAGAACGACATATTGCTAAACAAGGACGATGTTCTGCTGTATTATGATATCCGAGCACAGCTCTTCTTTGTGTGCTGGTGATTTTTGAAAACTGTGGGAGACTCTTGAGTATATCAATTCATTGGGATAATCCTGCATTTTTCTGCGTATTTACAAATTGCGTCAACAACAACTGAAAGGGATTGAAAAGTTGCTAACGTGATGCCCTGATTCTTTCAGATACCTAGGGATCAACAAATATCATAAAAGACAAGATACCTATACTAACAACACATGCAAGGCATTACAGATGCTAGATAAATCCCTGAAATTCTGGAATAGACTCCCTCTCTCGCTAATGGCAAAACTAATTGTAACCAAAACTATAATTTTTCTGCGCTTTCTTTATTACTTCGCTAATATACCACACCAAATACCAGCACGTTTTTTCAAAGAACTGGATGTTAAGTTACGATCACTATTATGCACAAATGGCGGTTGAAAGATAGTTTCACAAACCTTACACAAACCCGTAATTAAAGGAGGATTCAGCCTCCCTGACTTTGAAAACGTATTATATGGTCTAAGAGTTACAATATACAGATAGATGGCTAACAGAAGAAGAGGCGTGTGAAACCAGACAACTGGAGGGTTCTATTGCACCTTACATGATTAAGGAGGTGCTTTGGACAACTCCAGAAGGTGAGAATACCCACAAACTAATAAAACTGGGTATCCAAATTTGGCTCAGAGTATGCCAAAAACTAGGACTGGTGAAGCTCTATTCCCCAAACATGCCAAAGTTAACTGGATATCTATATTTGGCTCAGAGTATGCAAACAAATAGGACTGGTGATGCTCTATTCCCAAACATGCAACTGGGAACTGGATCTAAAGCATTGCACGCCTTGCCCCACCAAATACGTACAATAAGAAAACCACAAAGCATAGCCAAATGAGGTGATTTAATCCTAGACGGTCAACTACAAACCTCTGAAGACCTAATGCGAGACAGGCATGGTATCAATAGATGACACAGAATCTAACACCTATCTTGCCCTATCTCTATTTTGGGTTTTCCCTCAACTGATGTTTCTAAGGTTCGTCTATGTCTGTAAATCCCAACACAAAATCTGTCTGTGTCAAAACTTATGCTTGCCCTCTCATCTAAGCAAATGTTGTGTAGGGTTTATCTCATTCAACATAATAGTGTTCCAAAGTAAAAAAAAAACTGGGTTCACCTGGAGTTATTCTCCGACTCCTCTTTCCAGTTCAAAACAAATCAGTTCACGAAGTTCCCTGGCATCTCAGTGCTCTTCTCCTTATGATGTACAAAGCAGGTCAGTTCACAAAGTTCAGTAGGCTTCTCTGAGTTACTTTCCCGAGACTCAGCCCTCTTAATCTCACAAAGTTTGTTGGGTTTCTCAGGGTTCCCTTCCCCAAGCTTAAGCCTCTTTGTTTTACTCAGTTCACTCAATTTCCCGAAAATCAACTTGTCTTTCATAGTGGCCCACTAGTCGAGGCGCAGTTGTCAGACTGCACGGTCCACCCACAACAGGTCACGCAACTCGGTGCCTGGGGCTCTTAGAATGCCCTTTTCTTCATACTTTGTCCATTTTATATAATATATTCACCTTGGTTTCCTTCTTGGTTCAGTTCGCACAACCGCTCAACAGTTTGCAGATTTTGCTCACACTTCACTCTTCGCGTAGCTCCCCTTCCGCTGCCTCCTCAACAGGTTTTCACTATTTCTTTCTTACGATTTCAACAATGATACATTCCATTTATCCTTTCCTATCAGAGACTTTTGAGAACACATACTTTCCTATGCGCAACCACTGTGATACTTAGTTTCATAAAATGCTTCCTTGCCTTTCCTTTGTACACTCCTTCCTCGGAACGTTCGGCAACGTGTCGCTCGCACGCTGCTACTTTATTTCATACTGCTTTCAAGTTCATCGGTAATGTGCTGCTTTCACACTGTTATTTTATTTCATACTGCTTTCAGGTTCACTTTCACTCAATCGCCCCCTTCACTTCCCAGCCCTCATCAATGTGCCACCTGCACGTCACATTGTTACTTTGTTATTCGTTACAGTTCCACACGTGCACAGGGTTTCTCACTCTTACAGAAACTCACTGGTCAGTGCAATGCTTTTGACAGCATTCTTTCCTTACAGCGGGTTCAGGGTTGTAAGGAACTCATGGTGGCAACAGTAAAGACAGACACAAGTGATCACAGTTCAAGGGTGTTTATTAAACCTATTGCCAATCCTTATGCTAAATACAAACAAAGAGTGTGGGATGGGATTCACAGGAAAGAAAGAGGTGTTCAAAAATGATAAGTCAGGATGTGGCAGTCAGGTCTCCCTTCCCCACGTTTTGAGCATGGGACAAGGCGAGACTCTGGATCGCACAGCACAGGCTCAAGCTTTCCCAGCACAAGACCACAGTTCTGCTCTCAAGTATCAGGACCTTCGGTGGTTACGTCTCTTTTCTATAAAAAGTCTCTTGCCTCCGAGGACCTGATGTGTTTCAAACAATAACAAAAGTTCCTTTATGCTTGTACATTGGGTAATGCCTCATCACCCCTGGGTCCCCCCTCTTCTGGGCTCAAACCCCCAAACAGTTCCTTTCTACAAAAAGCATAAACAAAAGTTCTGGTTCTGTTCGCATTTGGATGATGCTGTTCTCACCCCTGGGTCCCCCTCTTCCGAGTTCAGACCTCTCTCGAATATCAGCCTCCCTCCGTTGGCTTCCTATGGCTCATTTTCACATGATTTCCCTCGCATGCATATCCTGGTGGGGCGATGATTTTTCACCCCTGGATTCCCCTCTACCGGGTGCAGATCCTTCTTAACTGTTTGCCTCCCTCCGTCGGGTTCACTGCGACTTTCAACACCATCTCTTCTGTGATATTCACAATTCTTATTGTCTTTTTATAGAGTTCAATGTGGACATCCCTCTGCCGGGTTCACTCTTGTCAACAAACTATTTATCAGGAATTTTGGCTTTGCCCCCGCTTTATCGGCATCCCTCGGTTGGGTTCCCTCTTGCCAATTTTGTCAATCAATCAATTCCTTGAACAGTTCTTAGGATGCAGGATTCACTTCCCTTAGTTTCACGATCATCAGCCGGATAAAGACTTTCGGCTGTACAGAGGATTTTTACTAGACTCCCGTATGACCACTTTGACCCTCTTCTCGCCTTTCCCAAGGCCTTCTGGTAACAGTAGTTTCAACAATAGGGTAATCGCCTAGAGATTCCAGAGTGAGCACCCATGTGGTGCCTGACTCTTCTGTAGCTGGTTTTGCCCTTTCACATTAACAGTTCTTTGTACTTTCTGCAAATCAGTCGTTTGCTGCTTTCGTTCAACACTGTTCAGTTTCTTATTGGCTCTCCCCTCGACTCACCGGCTGTGATGAACCGCTTGGCTTTTCTTGTCTCTGAAGTCAGGGCTGGTACCACAGTGGCAAGCGTCTCTCCCCGACCTGGTTATCAGCGGATGAGGGCTCTGTGTAGCGTTGACATCTGCTGCAACACACGCTGGCTATTGTTCGCGGTTTTACGATTCCTTCCATGGAGGTTTCACGTGCCTTGGTCGGAAAGTACAAGGTCCATTCTCTCCTTGTCACGCCTTCAGTTCACGCTGTCTTTCTCTTCCTCTTGAACTGCTGTGCTGAGTTAGCTCTCTCGTCATGCGGTCTGCCTTGCTCGTATTGTGCTCTTGTGCTCCACCTTTTATCCCTGTGGGGAAGGGAAAGGTTTGTCAGGTGTGTGTGATTCTGGTCAATTCCCTGACTTTGCCTGACCCTTGTCTTGGGACATGCCAGGTAAACGGCTCTGGTGTTTGTCCGTCATCGTTCCTGGTGAGCGAAAGTGTTCATACAGGAAAAGGGGATTGGGGGGCTGTACAGTGTTTGAGTATCCTATGGGGTAGGATGGGAAAAAGGTGTTATAAGAAGCGGGATACCACATCTCACCCGTCAGTGTCCCACTTCCACTCCCCGGGGACCCACATTCAGGTGATCCTCCCTCACTGGTTGAATCTCTGGGACACCAAAACTGTTCTGCCGATTGGCTTCCTCCTGTCTCATCCCCTCGCCCCTTCCCTGGCCCATCTTCCAAGGGGCAGTTTGAAACTGCTAGACCCACTGTAAATTTTCCTCTCGTAGCAAGCGTTTATATGTTTAATTTCCTCCTTCCCCGGCGAGCGCCTGAAAGCCTGGTTCGCTGACCTTGTATATGGCTGCCGGTCCCCTGTCCCAGTGACTGCTGTCTCCTGGGAACAGCCAGCTTGCAACATTCTCCCACTCACCGCTGTTGGAGGGGCTTGTGAAATTCATGCCCGCCCGCTATGCAGGGCCTGTCAGTGTGACCCCCGAGTGGTGTACTTACCTGTGTTTTTTTGCCTTACGATGACTGTTATATAGTTTGCATTGCGTTATACTACTGTTTCTACCGCTTGCTTCCACCCAGAGTCCCTGTGCCCACATATGGCCCCCTTCCCTTAAGTGTTCCCACTCCTGCCTTGCCCCCAGACTTCTCGAGCTGCACGTGCACACTCGCTACATACACTACATATTGCAGCTGTCAACGATGTCCCTTACCCATCTAGGGATACCTCAACCCCTATCCCATCATTCCCGTAGCTGGTAGGTGAACTGCACCTTTACCGCATAGTAATGACAGAACAGCAATGTAAGATATTTTATTTGATCACAAATTGAAATACACTGTTGATCCTTTACTCATGGTATGAGAGAAGGGCTGTAGGCTGTTAAACTAAGCACCCAGCGACTTCCTCATTTTTCCCCTCTGGCTCCAGAGCACTTTTGGAATAGATGATATGGAAAGCGACTCTTGCTCAAGAACAACCGTTCAGAAGCCTAACTCCAACCAAAAAAAGAAAGAGGAGCGAATGTCAAATTTCAGATTAGGTGCATTAACAAAAGCAGAATCCCAACTGTAATAAGAAAAGTAGCCCTGTAAATCCAAAATCCATAGACAAACATTTGAAAACAAGATGTTGAGAACACAGTAGACTCCATGTTGTAAATGCGATGAGTATGTACACAACCCACAAATGGGTTATGCACGGACAATTTTGAGCAGAGGTGGGAGACTTTCAAAGATCGTTCCACAGCTAGACCAGGAGAGTTGGAGAGGGAACAGTGTGGAGATACGTTGTGCAAGACAATGGACCGTTCTTTATGGCAGTGTCGAAATATTAGTAAGTAGAATGGTTGTTTTAAAAGCTGTACAGAATTATCTGAAGGTCGTGTTCTCAGTGCAGGGATTAATGTGCTAGCTTCTTTGAATATGGCTATGACATTCCCACTGTTTCTCTTGCTGAGATTTAGCATGATGTACTTGATCTCAATTTGCCTTATGGCTAATCTAGTTAATACCTGAGTTTATGCGTTCATAAATTGCACGTTTAATTTACTCTCAGTCTTTACAATTATTAAAGCAGCAGAAACAGTCAGCTGTGTCAGGTTCTTGCGGTCAGTACTCTAACTACCCATGTTAACCTTCAGGGGTAATGGGCCATTAGGGGAGGGGTTAGTTGGCCACTATCTGATGTGCCCCTCGAAGGGCTTTTGAGGTGGGATCCCTTGGGCTAGCTAACCTTCAGGAGGTGGGATCTCCCCTACGAGGAGAGCCCAGCAAAGGATTAGGACTTAATGGACTACAGGTTCCAGAAGGCCTCAGATTCATGGGAACCTCAAAGGAAGCAGTTTTCAGAAAATCGAGAACCTGCTGTGCATTTCAAACCTCTAAAACAGACACGGTATGGACTACTCCACAAATCCACAACATTCATTACTGAGACAAATAAATATTGCCTACAGAAAAACTGGATGCAGAAACATACCCGTGTGCAGGTCAGGAGCTCCAGAAGAATGCCAGGCCAGACGAAGCACAAGAGATGCAGAATCAACAATCAGTTTCCAACATTACCCGATTAGCCAATCAGCCTCCATCATTCAAACCCTAAACGAAGGCAACGAATAGGGGTAATGGATGAAACCGTGCCCCAAGGAGAGGAGGATAAAAGGGACTTGGGAGGCCCAGACCAGAGGCAGATCCCAAGTGATACATACTTCATATTAAGGGAGAGTCAGAGGAAGGTGGAATGATGGAAGTCTACTGCCTGATGGAATCCTGTCAAGCTCTGGGGGAGGCTGCTACACACCCAGAGAAATAACCCTGGGGGAAAAACCTGCAACCCCGAAGTCAACCAAGCAGGGGTTAAAACTCGACCGCTAACCTTCTGGAAATTGAATGTGCCACAGCCCAGGACTTTCAGATGCAACCTGAGGGTTTGAGGTGTGGCTGTGGAAGGAGGGCATTATAAATAATAGTGAGTGCCTGACAAGTACCCAGAGTATGAGTGGGCAGGGGTGTGGGGGGTTGGATACCAATCTTCATTGCAAGCAACCTAAGAGGTTCAGAGGGGACGCAACTGTGCAATGCAGAGAATCAAGCACCTTACGCAATTTCCTGCTGCCTGTTGTTATGTTATGTTAGATTGTTAGATACACTTACAACGCACACATACACCTGAGGGCACCGTGGTGCGACGAGGTACATAGCACACCATAAACAAGCAGAATGGAATCAGCAAAAAAGAATTGTCTTGAGTAGGTGACATAAGGTTAAATGATTCTCAGTGGACTTAAGTTTAAGAGGGAGACTGTTCCACAGCTTACCAGTCACTACAGACAAGGCCCTGCCGCCCACTCTCTGAAGACGAAACCTTGGAACCACAATCAATCGGTTGCCACTAGAGTGGAGAGTCCGATTGGGAAAGTAGGGCTGGAACTTCTCCTGAAGAAATTCGGATCCAACCTGATAGACCACCCGATGAACAATGCATAGAGATTTAAAGGTAATCTGCTGCTGCACTGGAAGCCAATGCAGATGGCGCAATACTGAGTTGATATGCACGCCATACGTGGTTGCGGTAGCGACCCGAGCAGCTAGATTCTGGAGCAGATGCAGCGGGCGGATCAAACCGGCCGATTGGGCCAAAAAAAGGGCATTTTAGTAATCAATCCTGCTAGCAACCAGCACAGCCACCACAGGCGGAAGCAGGCGAGCAGGAAGAAACTGCAAGATTTTATGAAGAACCCGCAACAGGAAAAGGCCAGACTGCCAGACTGCACTCACCTGTGCCGCCATGGAAAGTAACGTGGACAGGTAGACTCCAAAGTTCTTCACCACTGTGACCGGAATGGGAAACGCACCCAGAGAAACAGGCCAGAAGGAAGAAGACCAGGAGTCAGACGTGGCCAAATATCCTACCACCAAGACCTCCATCTTGTCTCCGTTTAATTTGAGCTAACTGGCGCTCATCCACTCTCCCGCGGCCAGAAGGCAATCATGCAGATGAAATGACACACCATCCCGGTCAAGATCTAAACGGACCAGGATCTGCGTAAGAATAATACCTAAAGCCATGGGAGCAGATGAGAGCAACCAGGGAACAATTATAGATGTTAAATAACATTGGGGACAAGACGGAGCCCTGGGGAACCCCACAGAACAGAGGATGAGACAAGGAAAGAAAGGGGCGAAGAGATACAGATTGGCAGACCAGTCAGAAAGGAGGTGATCCAGGCTAGCATAGGACCAGATATTCCAAGCGTCGTCAGCTGAGAAAGGAGGAGGGCGTGATCGACTGTATCAAAAGCCGCAGACAGGTCGAGCAGAACTCCTCCACTATCGACCAGCCTTCCAAGGTCATCCAGACTGAGACTAGAACATTCTCGATACCCCTTTGTGGCCAAAAACCACACTGAAAAGGATCGAGCACTGCAGAGGACTCAAAGAAAGAAGATAGAAGAGGAGACATCAGAGTTTCAAGAAGCTTCATGAAAAATGGAAGTAAATAAATTGTCATGGGTACTGGACTAGGTGACATTATCAAGTCGCCCCCATATCCAGTTCATGGTAGGCAGAAGGGAAGACAGGCAGGAGCATTATGGGTGAAAGCAGGGAGAGCAAAAACAGGCTTAATATCCATATCAGCCAATGAAACCCCCTGCAGCCATAGAATAACATGAGACTTCCTGTTCCACTAGCATGGACCCCTTTTTGGCCAAACCAGAACTAATGCAACACTCTAGTCTTTGGGCGAGGCTCTCTATAAAAGCCACGCCCAAAGAACAAGACTTGCTTTGTGTGTTCCTCTGTTGCATCGAGCACACGCTTACCTGATCCCAATCGCCAGAGTCTTCTACGGCTTTTCCTGCAGTTCCGGCACCAGGCTGGGCCTTCATCTTCGCTACTATGAGCTCCGCATCTGAAAGAGAAAGAACAGAGGCATTAGTACAGCGCCAGTTTTCTACTCACTCTTCTGCGGCTTTTCGACGGTGTCGGCAGCTTCATCCCTCACTCGCGGATCTTCTGATCTTCACCGCCCGTCGGAGTCACAGGTTTTCTGATCTTCACCGCCCGTTGGAGTTTCTTTTGGCAATCTGCAAAGAAAAAACACAAGAGAAAGACGGGTTAGTCTTTATAGACACTCAGTGAGCAAGATCTGCAAAGACAATACAAACCCGCGCTTCTTCCTTGCTAACCCAGTGAAGCAACTGGGAAATCCGAGGACATTTGGACATTATACTCAACAGAATCGCAGCACTAAGGGCCCAGTCAAGTAACTGACCCTGGAACATTATTCAGGACTTTTGAACGTTTCCAACCACCAACAAGGGAAGCGGTGGTGCCTTTCTCAGCAGCACCACCACAACAAGCAGTAAGAACAGCTTCAAGTCAGCACGGCAACCATCCTGCCCGCACCTTAGCGCCCCTGCAGAGCCAGGACAGAGAGCCCACCTTCCTAAACCAAGAGGTGAGCCCCCCTTTAGACACAGCGCTTGAACCCAAGGGGAGTCTCGAGGGAGGGTCTCTGGGCCTGGGCACTATTATAAACCCATCCATTTATCTTACAGGTAGAACCCCAGGTGAAGGGAGAAAGAGTTGGTTTCCGGGTGAGGGGAGAGCACAGCAGAGGTCGAAGGAATCCATCGCTCCTGCGGAGACTCAGGTGAGCGTGACATAAATAGGGCAAAAATTAGACAGAATAGAGGCATCCAAAGAAGGTTTCTTGAGTAGAGGGACCACAGTGGCTTGTTTTAGTTCAGCCGGGATAAACCCATGACTGCAAGAAAGATTCACAGCCTGGGTCACCAAAGGAATAATCATAGGCATCAGATCCTGCAAAATTGGTAGAGGGACTGGGTCAGATGGTGCTGATGATTTAATACGCGAGATGGCAGTCAAAACCATCTCCTCCGTGAACACTGGAAAGATATCCCAGCTTACAGTGGCAGGTGAGCTGATGTCAACGACTGGTGGCGCAGAATGGGAAGATCCAATATCTTCGCGAATTTTGGAGATTTTAAAATGAAAGAACTCTAACAATGCCTCGCAATGAGACTGAGATGGCAGAGCTGTAGCAAGAAAGCGCGCGGTAGAGGAAAAAGATTTTACAACCAAGAAGAGCTCTCTAGACTGATTCAGGGCATCTTCAATACTACTTGTAAAAAACGACTGTTTGGCAGTTTAATCAACAAATGGTTATTTCCAGAGCGGGAGGAAAATATGGCTTTGTCAGTCAGGCTATAGGACGGATGCCATTTAAGCTCAGCTTGGCAGACCCTAAATTTAGCTGTTTTGAGTTCAGTGGAAAACCATGGTTGAGAGGGGCGACAACGAACACTTGCCGACTCCAAGGGTGCAAGTTGATCAGCAGTATTCAACAATAATAGAGACAAAGTAGAAAAATCAACGGGACTATCAGTGGGACAATTTTCTATGACAATAGATGCAAAATGAGATAAGTTAACATTGTGCCAATTTCTCCTAAGAATTTAACGCTTAGCAGAAGGCAGCAGACGGGTCATAAGAGGCACCGTGCAAGAGAATAGGAAATGGTGTGTCCATATAAGTGGCATAACAGGAAGAACCAGTACTCCTGGAATGACTGAAAAAATAAGATCCAGGATACCACCCAATTGATGGGTGGATTCAGTCATATGTTTTTGATCCCTAGATCTGAGAAGCTGTCTAAAAACTGCTCAAGAAATGGCACCAGCGGTACATTAACTCTAATGTTAAAGTCACGTAGTACAATAAGATTGGGATATTCTAACTGCAGTTGGGCCACTAATTCCACATATGGGTGTAAGAAAAGGGAGCATGACGTCGGGGGACGATAAACTAAAAGGAGGTGAAACGATTGTACAGCAGATAATGTCACATTTACTAGTATCGACTCCATAGCTAAAGCATGGGCAAAAGAGATACCACACTAGCTTTTAGCATAGATTTAAAAATAATGGCTACTCCACCCCCAGGGTGAGCCGCAGCTCTATCCACATGAAGGATATTAAACCTGTAGGGTAAAAATTGTGGAAACAAGGGAGCCGAGGTGTCGGTCAACCAGGTTTCAGTTACACAGAGTACATTAAGCCCACCAGAAAAAAGTCAATCATGAATATGATTTGAATGTGCTACCACCAAACAGGCGTTAAGTAATTTATCTCTTAAGACCGGGATAGCATCATCCGGGACCAGCCTGGTGATCGGGGGAACCACAACCCAGCCAGCTGGTAGTACCGTATTTACGGGGGCCAGTTCTAACAAAAGACTACATGTATAAGACATAAGAACCACCCCACCGGGCACGCCCGGAACCCGGACAGGCCCAGGCGGGCTTGACTTTGGCGCAACTACTGCACGCATTAGGCGTGCCCACTGCGCTCGACCACTGAGCTGTCTTTAGGAGTGGCACATAAGTGTTGTGTCGGGAGTTACGTAACCACGTGAAGAGCAGCCAGCAGAGAGAGACTCTGCTTAGAGTGAATGTAAGAAAACAGACTAAAAAAATAAAAAACAGACTAGGCAGCAGCTAAAATGGGCTGAGGCAAAAAAGCTAATTATTCATACTCTCAGCCCAAACAAAACCCAGGACGTTTTGGGAAAGGGAGAGCATCCACACAATAGATAAAATAGGATTGAATTCACACAATTAAAAAACAAATAGCAGGGGGGGCGCTGTTGAGCGCCGAACAAGATGGCCGCTTGAATGTGACTCTCCACGGCAGGCAGGTCACAGGATCCTTTTTGCGGCACCTTCTTGCATTTATTCCCGACTTCAGAGGGCACGACTCGATTGCGGATGATCCGGGCTTCATCTGGCCCGAACCCCGACGCGAAACGGTGCCGGGGACCCTGAGATCCCGACATCTCTCCGCCCCTCCCCCACCAGCGAGGCGGCTTCGCGCCGGTGTCCTGCTCCGGCTGTGGGACGTGCCGGGCCTCTCCGCTCGCCGGTGCCACCACCCGTTCCAGCGAGGATCCCCACCCACCCCTGCCGAGGCTCACTGATTGAGGAGGCCTCCCCCGGAGCCCTGACCCTGCGTTCTTCTTCAACCGCGGAAGGGCGGCACATATGGCTGTGGCGCGATCCGACGCTGCCTCGGAGGGAGTCCTCAGCGCTGCCGCGGCCTGGCCCTTCCTGGACCGTGATCCTGCTCACCGGGGGCACCGACTGCTGGGGGCCCTCCCCCCTCAAGGATACTTCGGTGAAGGGGTCGAGCTGCGGCGCACCCCTATACGCCTGGTGCCTCGCTCCCCCGCTGACATACACCGCAGGGCCCCGAGCCCAATAAGGTATGTGGTGCATGGAGGGGGGGTGCCGCCTCACTCCGCGGCCCGAGTGCTGGCGGTGCCCGCCTCTGTAACATAAGGGGCACACGTTGGACGCTGGCGCTTTCACCCAACGCAGTCGGCTCTGCCCTGGAGCTGCATCACCTGGGTGTCCCTCTGCTCGTAGATTGGCCTGTAATCCAGTAATTGACTTGGGGTGCTCTGGGCCACGCCAGCCACCCACATCACACCTACTTTGGAGGGCCTCCTGGCCTGAGGAATCTCATCCCACATTGCTGCTTTTGAGCCTCAGCCTGCCCATTTCATCGGTAGGACACAGGGCCGGTTGGTGCTCTTCCCTACCCCTCCTACAGGCTCACTTGGACTACCATATCTTGATCACGGCTCTCACAGCGGCCACCGCACACCACCACTTTTAGCCCCTGTGTCATCTACATTTGAACTCTCTGGACTGCGCATTCTGCACCGCCGGGGGCAGGCTGCACCTCCGTGGGCTCCACCGGCGGCCACAGGCCTCACATAAACGGGTCCACAGTCGCTGACCCCCCCCCCGGAAAATCACCTGCTCCACATCACGCCTTGCATCCTGCCCTGCGTGTTGCACGGCCTGAGGTCCCCACACCTCTCTTTCTTGAGCTGCTGGGATTCCCCCCTTACTCCATTGGAACTCCAACATCGCCAGAATGACCAAGGGGGCCGCAAAGAAACAGAGCTCCATCAATATGTTTGCGAAGACGCCGGTGAGATCACCAGAGGAAACCACCGAGCAGGCTCCCATGGCATCATCATCCGCCACAGCTCCGGAGTCTCAAAACATGATGTATTTCATTCGGGAGGGCTTCACCGCACTCCACTCAAAACTAGATGACATGAATGGCACTATATCCTCTATCAAGGCCCATATTGAGAGGACGGATAGCCGGGTGGCGGAGGTCGAGACAAGGGTGGGCTCTGCTGAGGATGCATTGGGTGCCCTGCGCTCTGAAGTCATCACTCTTTCCAACCGAGTCCTTGACGTGGAGAAGAAGAACGAGGATTTGGAATCCCGATCAAGGCGCAATAACCTCTGTATTATCGGCGTTCCCGAGAATGAGGTTCATGAATCAATGGAAGATTTCGTCGAACACACACTACTGACGCTCCTCGATTCACCCAAACGTTCCCCGCAATTCTCCATAGAGCGTGCACACCGAGCCCTAACAGCTAAACCCAGGCCTGGCGCTCCTCCTCGGCCCATCATAGCCCGTGTGCTGAATTTTCGTGACCGCAATGCCCTCCTCAGGGCCGCGAGGCTCAAGGGTGAGCTCTTACTGGGTGGCGCAAGGATCCACCTTTACCCAGACTTCTCGATGGCCGTCCAGCGTGAATGCAAGACTTTCCTGGCGGTAAAGCGCAGGCTGCGTGATCACTCAATTAAATACGCCATGCTCTACCCCGCCAAACTTTGCATAGAACATGCCAACAGGGTGTTCTTCTTTACTCTTCCAGAAGAGGCCTCTAAGTTCCTGGACGAACATTTCCCAGGCCGATTCCCCCCCTCTGTTCAAGGCCCTACAGCTACCCTTCAGCCCGGTCGGGGAGGGCCCAAGCCCGGCCACCTTCCTGCATTGGAGTCACACTGGTTTTCTATTCTGTAACCTGTTTAGATTGTTCACTGTTATGAATATGTGCCACGTCAACATGTGCAACATCTCCGCCCAAGTTACGTGCAAGCTCTCACTGTTGGCACCTTTTATTTCACTTGGACCTGCCGCTGCCTGGAGAGACGCGGCCAATCCGGCCTACAGGCCCCCAGGCGCTGATGCCTTTGGTTTGGTTTTGGTTGAGGGGTTTTGGGATTGCCATCCCTCTGTTTGGGGGAGGGATGTGGGTGGGGGTGGGACATGTTGGGGGTTATGTTACTAAAAGCTTGGCGTTGGCAGCAATTACGGGCCGCGAGGTGGTACTCAATGACTGTTACTGCAGGGCTGCTAAACTGGCCCATTGGTTATTGGTATTTTCTCTGATATATTCGCCCCCGTATCAATGTCTGGGAGCGACCTGACTTTTATGAGCTGGAATGTTCGGGGGTTGGGTAATTATAAAAATATGAGGCAGCTACAGCTGCAGGCTGAGCGTCATGGCTCCAAGGTTCTTTTCTTACAGGAGACACATGCCCGCACGGAACAGTGTATGAGATTTGCCAAATCATGGGGCCCCCACAGATTCTCCACTGATTTCTCTTCCCAAAGCCGTGGGGTCATGACCCTCATTCATAAGAGTCTCAAGTTCACTCTCATCTCCTCACACATAGACCCTCAAGGCAGATATGTACTGCTTCATGCTACGCTTCAAAATAAGGAAATAGTCCTGCTGAACATTTATGGTCCCAATATAGATGATCCAGATTTTTATGTACAGGTCTCGTCCCTTCTCGATGGCTTCCCCCTTGTTCCCATCCTCTGGGGGGTGGGGGATTTTAACACAATTTTTGATGTAGCCCTCGACAGATCTGGGTCCAAACCTCGTCAACTTTCTAGAGCAGCCTATGCTGCACTATCGTCCCTGCCCCGTCTCGCCATGGTTGATGCATGGAGGTTCTTTTACCCGGATTCCCGCGTTTATTCTTTCTACTCTTCGGTCCACGATTCTTATTCCCGTATTGACAGATGGGTGATCTCCAACGTACTAGTTAAGAATGTCATACAGCTAATGATTCTCCCCAGGACCCTGTCTGACCACTCTCCTGTGACTATCACCATAGATTGGGGGCCGGATCCCGGCCGTGCTCGACGTTGGAGGCTGAAGCCTCTTTCCCTTCTGGACCCGGAGTTTTGTTCTGAACTCGAGCTATCCATCGAGGAGTTCTTTGAGATAAACACAGGCTTGGTAACATCGCAGGCCATTCTATGGGAGTCCTTCAAGGTTTACATTAGAGGGATAGCGCTGTCGAACGAGAACGGTGTCCTTAAGTCGATCCGCAGAAACCTCGCCGAGAGCAAATCTAAATTATCGACCCTTGAGGCTAAATGTTCACTTCACTCCACTTCGGGTACCCTGGCGGACATCGGGGTGGAGCTGGATACGTTCCGATCCCTTGCGGAGCGCGAACAAAAATTCTTGGATAACCCTGGCATGGCGAGAAGATACTGGGAGGGCGAGCGCCCTGGCCGATTTCTGGCGAGACTTATCCGTCACGAGATGGGGTCCCCGCATATACTTGGGATTGAGACTCCTTATCCTCGGGGAGGGCCCCTGACTCAGATGGTATCCCAGTTGAATTTTATAAGCGCTATAAACTACTATTGCTCCCTCACCTGATGGCTCTCTGGGAGGAATCGGTTGAAGCCGGTGTATTTCCCCCTTCACTTCGTGAAGCCACAATTACGGTATTACTTAAATCTAGTAAATCCCCCTCACAATGCGGTTCATACCGCCCACTCTCACTTATAAATTGCAATGTCAAAATATACGCTAAGGCACTAGCACTCCGGTTGGATCCCTTCTTGCCATCTATCATCCATCCGGATCAGGGGGGCTTCATCCCCGGTCGCTCTACCTCTCTGAACCTTAGGCGTCTCTTTAATATAATTAACAGAATAAACCCTGAGACACATGCGGTAGCGGCCACGATTGACATGCAAAAAGCGTTTGATTCGGTTTCATGGAGGTATTTGTGGCGGGTCCTCGAGAGCTGTAAATTTGGTCCCTCTTTTCTCTCCTGGGTTAAATTGCTCTACTCTGATCCTGTGGCTAGCGTCCGCACTGGCGACCGCTGCTCCCCCCTCTTTGGGATCGCCAGGGGGACGAGACAGGGATGCCCCTTCTCTCCCTTGATCTTCGCCATAGCAATAGAGCCCTTCGCTGATATGCTCTGCCAATTCCACGCACATAGAGGACTCCGCACGGCGGGCCAGGCGGATGTAGTGTCCCTATATGCCGATGATGCTCTGTTGTTTATACGCTCTGCCTCCATCATCTTACCCCCAATACTGGAAGACGTCATACATTTTGGCCGAATTTCGGGCCTTAAGGTGAATTGCTCGAAATCTACACTCTTCCCTCTTACAGAATGCACTCCCCCCCCTCCTGACACACAGGGGTTCACATGGGCCCAGTCTACTTTCACCTACCTGGGGATCGAGATAACACGCCATCAAGCGCTGACTTTCAACAAGAACTACCAAAAGTATCTCACACATTTGTCATCTAAGGTTCTAGTCTGGGACAAACTCCCGATATCCCTCGCAGGCAGGATACGTCTACTGAAAATGGTGGTGTTGCCCCAGTTACTCTACAAGTTCACCAATATCCCCCTCTGGCCAGGGGGGGGTTTCTTCCGGGAACTGACCCGCACGGTCAATTCCTTCCTTTGGCATTAGGGTGCGGTCCGCCTTAAACTGGATACCTTGTCTACCCCTATGGCTTATGGGGGCTTTGGTGCCCCTGACTTCCTTAAATACTGGCTGGTATCCCAAATCCAATATACATCCTACTGGTTTAACGCAACGGACCCCCCCCCACATGTTAGACTCGAGAAACTTGCGGTCTGCGACCGTGACATTCGCTCCTTGGTGATACAACCCGCCCCTCTGGCGCTGGACTCACAGAGCCCGGTCGCCTGCACATCCCTGGCATTGGCAAAAACATGGAAATTGTCCGGTACTGCTTACACCTTTCATGGTAACCTCCCTCTCTGGAACTTCCTACTGGAGGTCCCACGGGTGCCACCGGCCATGGTCCGACGCTGGGCTGAGGCGGGATATGAGTTGCTGCACGATGTGTTTGATCAGGGTATATTTGTTGAATGGCCCGACCTCCCATTGTCCTTAAGGAGTGGCCAGTGTGTATGGCTCCAATATTCATCCCTTCGCAGGATCCTCAAACGTAATTATCCGATGTTCCCGGCTTTACCACCGGACGACCCTCTCATCGAGGAACTCACCTCCCCCTCACCCACTAGAGGTAAAATATCTAGACTATACACTATGCTGCAGTCCAGATCTATTCCAGAATTCACTAAATTGAGGCGGGCGTGGGAGGCGGACCTTGGTGTTGAAATGTCTGATGAGCGCTGGGCACACTTGTGTGAACGCATACACCGGGTGTCTTTCAACTCCCGCTTCAAACTGATACAGTTTAAAGTCCTACATAGGTTCCACTACACTCCGATCAGATTGCACCGCATGTCCAGTGATCACCCCTCTAGCTGCCCTAGATGCGGCCTGGATGCTGCCGATTACATTCATATGATTTGGTCCTGTCCCCATCTTTCACAGTTTTGGGAGGCAGTCTGCTCGTCGGTGTCTGCTATGCTCGACCATCTCATCAGTCCCTCCCCGGTGGTATGCCTCTTCCATGACCTCCCGGGCCTCCCCCGGAACTCCAAAAAACTAGCTGGCCTCTGCATGCTTCTTGCTGTACGATCCATCCTACTGTGCTGGCTTCGCCCCTCGCCTCCCACGCACCCCCAATGGCTAAGAGCGGTCACGTGGGCCTCGGACTCTGAGGAAGCCTGGTCTCACCTACAACCTACCCACTCTAGGCCCAGGAATATCTGGCTCAGATTCCGATCTTATATGTCAGACCTGAATACGACACCGGCCACATCTCCTCTAGCTGCCTCTCCCCACCGACCCGGGCTCTCGCCCCCATCATAGCTTTCTGACATTTTGCGCATGTTATAAAAGTGCCCAATGGCTGTGTTCATTTGCGATGTAACTCCTGTTTGCCTATACTGTGTATTTTTGTATTCGTATTGTACTTGCCTGGCGATGTTCGCCTGTTTTTTTCTGCCACGCTAAATGAATAAAAAGACGTTTAAAAAACAAAAAAAAACAAATAGCAGCGCTTCAAACGGCAACACAGTGTACACCACACTAACTGGCTCCCGATCGTCACTGAAGTGTCATGTCGGGAGTCACATGACCGCGTGAAGAGCGGCCAGCAGAGAGACACTCTGCTTAGAGTGAATGTAAGAAAACAGAGTAGGCAGCAGCTAAAATGGACTGAGGCAATACAGCTAATTATTCATACTCGCAGCCCAAACAAAACGCGAGACGTTTTGGGAAAGGGAGAACATGGACACAATAGGACTGAATTTCACACAATTACAAAAAAAATATCAGCAGCGCTTCAAGTGGCAATACCGTGTACACCACGTGCCTAAATACAGAAACAGGAAACAAACTAGGAAAAAAAACTCAGCAACACTAAAGGGCTGTAAGAGGATTCAATTCAACACTACAGCTAAGTCAATGCCTAGTCTGGGATACTGAATGGAAACCCTTATTGATATATCTTTACGTCCAGTTCATGCGTTCTGGATGACTACCCCTATATAACACCCCTCTCTTTAGGAATCCCCCTGACCCCACTGAGCCACGAAGTAGTTCTGTTTTACAAGTTTAAATGGTTTATTTGATAATTTAAACAATATATATATATATATATCACACTTTATAATAAATTAATAATTGAATATCACACTTAATCTGAGCAGTAATCAATAATGGATAGTCCGGCACTAGCACACTTCTTTATAATCAATGATGAGTGGTTATAGGATGGATACGATAGCAACAATACTTTTATGGTTTCAAATGGATGCAATGTGGAATGAAATGCAGTGCAGAAAATAACTTGATAGGATTTCAGCAAAAGACAATGTAATCACTTTCTTGGACAATTCACCCCCCCCCCCTTTTATGCACTGTAAGGAGATGAAGATGACACAGTTCTTAGGAATGCAATCAAATAGAATTCAGTTCAATTCCCCCCCAGCAGCTTATACAACAGATAGGAGTTTTGAAACACAGGCAAAATGCTTTGAATATGGTGACAATGCAGTGAGAAATATGCTGAAAATGGTTTTAATTCCCTTTAGGAGGTTCAGGGTGAGTGAAATATACTTGGGATGAGTTCAGGCTCACTTTAGCAAGGATCTAGGAGTAACTAGCAGGCTAAAGGAATTTTTGGCAAAGGAAAGCAATGAAGCTGCTGTTTTCACACGTGGCTGGATTTTTAACCAAATTGCCAATCGCGGTTAAATTCGCGAGTGCGAGAATCGTGATTACGGCAAAAATATGAGGAGTAGGAAGTCGGTTCTAGGCTTGTTGAAAAGCTGAGATTCTAAGCTTTCAGCCCAAACGGTTCCAGAGATATGGACGATTAAATAAAGGTAGTTTTTCGGATTTGAAATTTTAAAAGTTCAAAGCGACAGGTTACAGCTTGCAGCTAAAAAATGACAAGTGACAGCTTTGCAAATGACAGGTGACAGTTAGGAGGCAGTTCTGGTTAGATTAAAATAGATTGAATTATATTATTTTAACTAAGAGATTGGTTCTGCACAGTTCTGCTAGGTACTCACAATATAATTTTAAAAGGAATGGGCCTCGCCACGGATCTGGTCAACAGGTTTTCTTCACTCGCCACGGACGGTTTCTGCGCACAGCGTCTGGGTCAGCTCTACTCTGCTGGTCTGGTCTGGGTCTCTGGTTCTGATCAGGTCTGTGGGTCCGGATACAGCGGTCTCCGGTTCAGCTGGTCTCTCTCTGGATACAACACTGCTCTCTGGCAAATGGCAAGAGTTCTTGCAAAGAATTCAAACAGCTCGCCTGGCTGTGAATAGTGGCAATGATTTGAGGCCTGCTAAAGAGGGATTTAGCTTGTAGTTGACCTCTCTGCTACAAATTCTGAAGTAAAGTCTTGGTCTCTGAAGGTGGATAGATTGAAGTCTCTATGTTGGCTCTCTGGAGGTTGATGGAGGTAAAGTATGGATTTTCCCGGCAGAGCGTCCCGCAGCAGGTGGAATAGAATCCCCTCTCTAGCTTCCAGTGGCTCTTTTTATGTCTTTTGAAAGTGGGTGTGTGTGCAGCATCACTAGCCAGCCCCTCTCTCAACTGCCCATTGGTCAAGCTTTCCTTTCTCTCTTGATTGGGGAAAAGAAGTGGAGTGTCAGAGCGATGTCATTTAATGGCTTGCAGAAAGGACACTCCCCTGTCAAATTACACACAATCTATATTTGACCTAAAGACATATTTCATAGATACACAATGGTTCGAAATTACATGCACCCATCACATATCACATGAGGTATACCCTGTTCAAACTCTGCTCTTCCTGGGGGCTTGGGTTCAAAAATGGCAACATATTTCACTTTTTGGTCGGGTTACCAATATTGGATTTGTCCCCGCATTTACACAAATGTTCGCAAAGCATGTGGGCATTAGGTGGTGGAGTGTCAGATTTTTAAGATACATACATTTAGAGTAATATCCTCTTTTCCGCTAAAACCCCCCCTGAACATACCACCGGGTCCGAACACGTCTTCAAATGTGCACAGAAAAATCACAAGAATAATGATATCACTTATAAACTTTTCACAAGTCCGCTCTATGAATGATCCATCTTTTTAGATTTATGTTCTGGCCCCAAAGGGGTGTGGTTTCCCAGGTCACATGGTGTAGAAACCAGTTTATCCAGTTTCTGCTAAGCTCAGAGACCCTGCCCCTCCCAGCTTCTGCCAAGAGGAAGCTATTTTACGGTCCCCCTAATAAACCATCTGCCTGGGCCCTGGAAGGCCCATTGTTCAAAAGGAAGCCATTTACGACTACCCTAATAAACCATCTGCCTGGGCCCAGGACAGGCCTTTGTTCAACTCCCTGTAGCTGCTCCACCCCTAATCTAATCAGAGAGGTGACAACTCCTTTTGGCAAGGGGAAGAGTGGCTGAGCAGGTTTTAACTCCTGTGGGGGTAGATGTCAGGCAGAATTCAGTTCCTTAAGCCAGGCCCCAGCTAATGTCACTTCTAGTTACCCAGTTTTCTGCATTCAAATAAACTAACAATTTTTACACATGCAGCTAGAATGCTGATTCTAAGTTTAAAACTATGACATTTAAACAATTGAAACCTATGTGACACACAAAAGTAGGTCACTCATTTCTTTTAAACATTTAGATTTTTTGTGTCTTTCAGTCCAAATTTACTTAAACTGCTGAAATCCACAGCTCAGCCAGTTTTGCTATGAACATTATTTTAGGCTCATCCTCTTTCCAGATTTTGTATGCCCACAAGACTTTATTCTGTCAAATGTCTGCTGGTGTTCAGTGAGATTGTTGGATATTCTGCAATGTTTGAAATGGGCATTCTGAGCTTGCCTTCAGAGAAACAAAGGGTGATTTTTAAAGTGCTTTCTAGCGAACAGGCACTGCTGTTTTTCTCTTTGGCACCCCATTTCCCTCATGGCTCTTCTGACCCAGCACACCCGCACCGGGGGGTGGCAAGTCAGGCGACCATTTTGGTGTGCGCACAAACTGCGCGGTTTTCATAGATTCTGGTGCACATGTGGGCTTTTTCGGCCATCTTGGATTTCCTAAGCCCACAGCACCAAATGTTGTAGCATAATAGTCCAAACGTGGGTCAGAACACCCAACAAACCCCCCCGCCCGACTGCACTTGGATTGAGTCGAGGGGATGTCGGGTGCTAAGGATGTTGACCCACGTGCTCGGAGGTCCGCATCATCTTCTTCCAATTCCGCAGATGACAAAGTTCAGCATCGTTTCCTCCATCAGAGGTGGATCAGTCGGTTCTCCTCGCCGGTCCTGATGGGAGTATTGGGCGGTACACTGGGCCCCTTACGTCTCTGCTCCCGGTCTCCGGATCGTCCTCCTTGGCCAGTCTCCAGGTTTTCTTTCTCCTAGGACGACAAAGGAAGAGCGGCAATACCTATTCATGGACATTTCTCCCCCACCATTGATATAGTGGGGTGGCATATATATTTTAGAACTCAACAGATATGAACATGCACATTTTTTTTAAATTAAGAGACAGGAACACATAAACTTGAGAAACACAGAATTTGATAGGCTATAGGTAGGATCTTTTAGGGTTGGAATTGAATTACTCTGGAGCGGTACCCTCTGGGATTACCGAGGACTCCTCCAGTTGCTGCAAAGTGTGCCTGGGATGGCAACCCTTCAACTGGTTTATGTGGACCCACTTGTCTTCCCCCTCTGCCAAACCGCCTTTGGGGATGCGGATCTTGTAGGCCACAGGGGAGATCTTGTCTATAATCTCATAGGGTCCCTTCCATGTAGGCAAACATTTTCGCTGCTTGGCCTGGTTCCTTTGGAAATTGTATAGATAGACCCGGTCCCCCACCTGATATTCCTTCCTGGAAGTTTTCAGGTCATAGTGGGTCTTCATACTCTCAGCTGATCTTTCCAGATCCCGCTGAGCATAGGCAAAAGCATGCTGAAGGTGTTTCCTTAAATTCTCCACATACTCATGAGTTGTGGAGGCATTTATCAACGTTTGGTCTTGGTTTCTGTAGAGCAAATGCTGAGGAAGCACCATCTTGCGTCCAGTCATCAACTCAAATGGTGACATTTTGGTTGCAGATGAAGGGGTAGATCTGATGGCCATTAGGACCAGAGGTAATCGGATATCCCAACTTGGCCCAGAATCTGCCACAAACTTCTTTAATATGCTCACAATGGTTCGGTTGTATCTCTCCACTGCTCCAGAAGAAGCTGGCCTGTAAGCAATGTGTAGCTTTCTCTTGACCCCCAGTATCTCCCACATCTTTGTCATTACTTCACTGGTGAAGTGGCTACCTCTGTCTGACTCAATCCTTTGAGGTAGACCAAAACGGGAAAAGATGTGGTTAATCATCAGGGCAGCTGCTGTTTCTGCCTTGCAATTTCGGGCTGGGAGACATTCCACCCACTTGGTAAACAAGCATGTCACAGTCAACATGTACTTATTTCCTCTAGACGAGTGAATCACAGGGCCTACGAAGTCGATTTGTAAATCTGACCATGGCAGTGTCATCCCCCTCTTTTGGAGAGGCGCCCGGTGTGTGAGGGATGTTGGCTGAAATTGTGCACACACAAGACAACCCTTCAAGTATTGGTTGAGGTCCTGGCCCATGTGTGGCCAGTATGCAACCTCTCTTAAGATTTCCAGTGTTGTGTGAAACCCCCTATGACCGGCGGTGGCCGCATCATGGGCGTGACTTAACATCAGGCTTCGGAATGAGGTAGGTACCACCCACTGATCGTGGCCAGCTTTGGATTTCCTTACCAACAAACCGCCTTGGATCCGGAACATTTTTGGACATTTCATCAACACTCTAAGGTCCTCTTTCCCGTTGTAATCGGTATCCGTCAGGGGAAAGTTCTCAGGGTCCTCAATGTGTTGGTAGAATTTACCAATTATTGGATCCCCCTTCTGAGCGGTAATCAAATCAGCATCAGGGGTCTCCTTGCTCCATTGGGCAGTTGACAGATCATTGTGAGCATTTGTCTGGGACCTAGTGATAGCAGTGACCTGGATTTCCCCCAACAAGGACTCTATTTCTATTAAATCCCCTTGGATGGCCCCGGTTTTGGCCAGCTGATCAGCTAAGTCATTTCCAGTTTTGTCTGGTCCCTCTACTTTGGAATGACCCTTGATCTTTTTCCAATAGATGGTCATCTCATTCGAGGTGACCAGATCATCAATGTTTTGGATCAACTTCCCATGTTTCAAGGGTTTGTTATTAGCACATAACATGCCTCTGGTTTTCCAATTAACCAGGTGCTCCACGAACCCGTTCCGTACATAATCCGAATCTGTGATTATGACCAGTTCGTGGAGTTGATGCTGGACAGCAGTGAGGATGGCTTGATGCACAGCCATCAATTCTGCCACCTGACTACTTCGGGGACCAATTTTGTATCCAGCGGAGGGTTCTGGGAACTCCTTCACCCATGCATTCCCTATGCCAGCCACCAGTTCTTTCTCCCCGTCGTTGTCAACATGGTACGAGCATCCATCCACATAGACAGTGGGCATTTCCTCACACTTGTCCTCTTCAAAGACTTTGTGTGGGGAATTAAGGTATGCCTCCGTGTTGTCCTTGATTTTTAGACTTTCGTCCTCGAGACAGTTTTCTCTGGCACAATCATGCAAGTCAGCCAGACCTTGCGCGAGGGGACTCTTCTTGTTTTGGCCATATCTGACCTCCACAGGAAAGCCTTGCATTGACAGAATCCAGGAAGTATTTCGGGAATTACTCACATTTCCGGCCCGGATTCTGTCACTTTGGAGATATTGCAGAGGCTGGTGTGGAGTCTCCACTATGATGTGTTCCCCATGGATAAACGGGCGGTAATTCTTCAATGCCCACACCGTTGCCAGGAGTGCCTTCTCACAATCGTTGAATTTTTCCTCCACAGAGGATAAAGTTTTGCTCGCATAGGAGATTACTTTATTGACCTTGTCATGCTTTTGGTATAATACTGCCGTCAAGCACGTATTAGAGAACCCCGTCTCCAGGAAGAACTCCTTGTTTCTGACAGGGTAAGCTAGGCAAGGCGCTTGTGAGAGGCTTCTCTTGAGTTGTTTTACCACCTCGGCTTGTTCTGGACCCCATTCCCACTTGACCCCCCCTTCAGGAGATGAATCAGGGGTCTGGTGATCTCTGCGTAGCCCTCAATGAACTTTCTGCTGTAATTAGTCAGTCCAAGGAGGCTCCTTAGTTCCCGCTGAGTTGTGGGGTCTTTCAGTTTTTGGAGTGCTTCCACCTTCTTTTCCTGGGGACAGAGACCGTGAGGAGTAATCTCATGCCCCAAGAAATTAACACGGGTTCTAAAGCACTGTGCTTTCTGAAAGGAAAGTTTTGCTCCGGCGGCCCTCAACTGCGTCAGAACATAACGGATCTCCGCTATGTGTTCCTCCACAGATGAACTTTTGATGAGGACATCATCTACATAAGCCAGGTTACCCCTTGCACCCAGGTCGGGCATGGCCTTGTGTAGGAAAATGTTGAATTCATTGCCGGAGTTGAGGTATCCGAAGGGAGTCCGGGTCCATGTGTACTGCTGGCCCCCAAAGGTAAAAGCCAGTTTGTATTGGTCCTCCCTACTGACAGGCACGGTCCAGTATCCATTGGTCAGGTCTATTGCAGTGAATACCTGTGACCCCTGGATCTGGGCCAGCCCTTGGTCAATGTAGGGCAGAGGCCATCGGGAAGTATGGACCCGTTTGTTGAGCTCCCTGAGGTCGGCACAGAGTCTCCACTGGCCGTTTGGCTTCAATATTCCCAGCACCGGATTATTGAAGGTGCTGTGTATTGGACGAATTATTCCCCGGGACTCAAGGTTCTTAATTATTTCAGTAAGGGACTCCATGGATGCGAGAGGCAAACGATATTGCTTCACAAACACTGGAGTCATGCCAGGGTCCGTAGGGATTGTTGTTGTGTGGATGTCGGTGCGGCCACAGTCATATGAGTCTACCGCAAAGAGATCTTGGAAATCCAAGAAAACTTATTTCAACTTTTGCTTTTGTTCCAGAGTCACACAGGCATCAGCTAGGTTGACTCTCTCTTCCACCATCTGCCTGAAGCCTGGAAAGACTTCTGGTTTGGCTATTTCAGCGGCCTCCTCCAGCTGGGTGGAGAAGTCCCTGGTCAGAGTGCTGATTTGGACTGGAGGCTTCAGGTGGGAAAGGCAGCCCTCATGGACCTGGAAAATCACCTCATCCCTCCTGAAGTCACAAGTCACATCTTCCTTACCATAAGGGCAAGAAGTGTACACCAGAAAGTTCCCCCCATGGCGGGTAAAAATCCTGTCTGGTGTTGTATTGTCCTCACTGTCACTGTCAAAACAGTCCTTGGGGATTGGTCCTAACAGTTCATTTCCTAGATCAATGGAAAAATGTCGGTCATCAACCGCCATTCCAATAATGGTGCCTGCGGCTAGAGTAATACTCTTTAAGTCGCTGTTATTCACCTCTATTAGAATGGTGTCATGTTCTATGTTGACTAGTGGAGTTGGGTTTACCCCCAACCCTTGCTGCTGGAGAGAAGCGTTTAGATGTATGTAAGCATCAGGGTTTTTCAAATGTTGTCCTCTTTTAACTTTCACTTCCAGGGAGAATTGTCGGGTCCTTTCTGGGATGGTGACTTCCTCTTTGATCTGAATCTCAACTGCATAAGGTAGCAATTGAGCTGACCTAAATGCTTTTTCTGGATCATCAAAGCCCATGGGATTATCCGCTAATCGGGACCAAGCTTTGAAGTTTATTAGGTCCAAACTAATGGCAAAGCGATTGAGAATGTCACTGCCTAAGTAAAAAGCGGCAGTGACGTCTCGCACGACCCAACAATTGTGGACTATGCTCTTGTTGCCAATGGAGATTTTGAGCATACACCTTCTTGGCAGGAGATGTTTGGAATTGGGTGCTTCCAGGTCCATTTCCCATTCGTCTATCAGTTTGAATGTGGGAATGGCTGGATCTTTTGGGAGTTGGCGGAACATGGCTTCGCTGATGAAGCTCTTACCGTTGTTCACACACACTCGAGCGAGAACAGAGTCCTTCCCATCATTTAACTGAACAGGGATGAACAACTGCTCTCCAATTTGCTGAATATCAGCCAGGCTCTGAGCTAATTTCACATCTTTCTGGACTATAGGAGTGGCAGTTTCTGATTGTGGATTAGTAAAGAATTTCAGGGTGTTTCCTTCCAGTGTGGAATACCACCTTAAACTGGAAGGGAGGTTGATTTTCAGAAATAGAGAGGACCCCCGATCACCAGTCTGTTGTCCTACTGCTGTTACTGTCACGTCTGGAATTTGGTTATTCTGGAAGTGGAATTCTACTTGGTCAGATTTTTGTTCAACCATGTGGCATGTGCCGTTTAAACTAACATGGTTGACACTCTGTTTTAATTTTATGGGTCGGCTAGTCTGGGTCCAGAGGACCTTGTTTACGCAATCTATTAGGGGTGACAACCTTCTCAGGAGGTCATTCCCTAGTAAACAAGGGGTGCCCTCTGGAGTCACAACTATGACCGGGTGTTTCAACTTGTGTCGCCCAATTTTAATGTCCAAATCTGCCGTCCCCTCGACGGGAATTTCCTTCCCGTCAAAGTTCTGGAGTTGTCCAGGAAGTGAGGTGAGAGGAATTTGGTGATTCCCTCCCCTTCCTGCATTCAGTTCATCAAAGGCCCTTCTGGACAGAAGGGTAGCTTGAGATCCCGTGTCCACCAGCGTTGAAATCGTACCCTGCCCCTGTACTTGTACCGGGGCATAATATCTTCCCTCCTTCTCCTCAAGGGGGCACAGATAATGCACATTTTTGGACAACTGGTGGGCTAACTTTCTGGTTTTGGACATTGCAAGAGAAGAAATTTGGGCAGAATTCTGTAGAGAGCCTTGGGAATCTGAAAGAAAAAGTTGGCAACTGGAGATCAGAGTCATCGTGGGTTCCCCTGGTTCCGGTTCTGGGCCGCCCCCCCCTTTTTGGAGGCAGTCATCAGGATGGGTTTGAACCAGGGGATTTTGGTATTGTGGGTTCTGGGATGAGATGATGGGCGGCGGTAGCTCAGTCTCCATATCTCCCCAGTCTGAATTGGCATCCCTTGGGACCCATTTTTCCTTGGGAGGAGTTCCCCCATCTCTGAAGGAGAAGGTCCTTTCCCCAGGATCCTCTGAGGATCCCTCTCCCTCAAATTGGAAGACCTGTACCTCCTCCACAAAGTGGGTCTGTTTGGGTCCTTTGTTTCTCCTACCCCCCCTCTGCTCCTTGGGAGGCGGGCTTTCAGGGGCAGGAGATTTTGTTTCCGGTTCCTGGTTTTCCAGGGGCTGTTTACAAGTTGGGAAGGAAGCTTCCTCCAAGGCTTTACACCCCCCTTCCCCTTGTGCCTCCTCCCTGGGAACCGGTGTGTTATCGGGGTGCTGCCCCCGTCATTGTTCTGGAGCACCAGGTCCAGAGTTTGGGGCATTCTGCGGTGGCATGCTCATCTGAGGATTCTGTTGAGCCCTCAGTATGTGACCCAGATCCTGTGCCATATTTTGGACCTGGCGCTCTAACTGGGAAACCCGCTCAGGCTGATACGGGGCTCTATTTTCTCCCCTGGGCTGATCCCGGGAAGGGTAGCTATCCCTTCTCTGGTAGTACCCCTGGTTGGGAAGATTTTGGTACCCCTCCACCCTTGGCCTCCCCTCTCCCGGATTAGGTTGTCTGGGCTCAGGGAATTGGGGAAAGAAGGATGGATGATTTTGGGGCTGGAAATTGGGTGGATACCTGGGGAAAAAGTTCTGCCCAGGAATTGGAGAATTTCTGCCCTCCTTGGGGAAGTTAGGAGGGAAGTTCCCCGGGTCAGGTGCTTGGCTGGATCCCCCCCCTTGGGCTGGAGGAGTCCACACAGAACCCAGGATTGGTCTGTTTCCCTTGTAACGGGGACTTACATAGTCAGGAGAGCGAGGGACCTCATTTATGGGACTATCTCTTTCACTCCCTGTCTGTGACTTGCCCGAGGACCTTCTGGGCCTAGCATTATTAGGTGCAGGTAGGTTTTAAGGCCCCCCCATCTCCAAATCCAAAACTGGGGTGACCTTTACCTCTGCCACCTTGGCAGCAGCAGGGGTGCTGTTGGTTTTGGGATTTTTCTGGGTATTGCTTTTATTTTCTATGGGCTTCTGCACCTCATAGATCCGGGTAGCCTGTTCAATGACCCAGTCTAAAGATCTTTTCTCATGAAAATCTCTCACGAGCTGGGTCATTATATATTTGGGTAAGGCATGGAAAAATGTATTGACATATTCTCTGCTGTCTGTGCGCACCCTTCTGCTGGTCTGCGCAAAGGCACGTTTCAGTTCTTGCACAAATTCTTGTGGGGCCTGATCCTCCCCACATTGCAAATTGTAGGCTGCCTTGCGAGCCTCTTGAGGATTTCTGTGAACAGAAAAATGTTTCAAGATGGCCGCCTTATAGGTGGACCATCTTAAATGATTTTGGTCCTCCAGCCCCGCAAAGAAACTGGAGTATTCTGGGGAGAATGTCCATTTGACGTACTGGATGCAGCTACTGCTGTCCTTCAAATGGAAAGTCTCCATCATTTGCTCATAGAGCTCCAAGTGTTCCCAAGCAGAGTACTTGGCGTTCTTATGATAAGGCGTGATGACACTCCTGATTGCCTTAATCTGTTTCAATGGGTCCTTAAGCAAGGCCCTTTTTGCCTTATTGGCCTTTTTGGTTCGGGTAACCCTTGTCCATTCATCCTCTGACTCAGAGGCACTGCTCCCAGAGGTTCCTGTCTGATCTTCCAGGTTTTCCCGGATTCTGCGAGCCTAGGAATGGCTGGCAGAATGTGGGGACCTGGTCTCCTGTGTCCTGCGCCGTTCAGAGGAGTCTTCAGATTCCTCCTTGCTGCCAGGATTTGATGGGTACCCCCCCCCACTGACCTAACTGGGCAGAAGTTTTCAGGATGCCCTTAATGGGCCTATTCTCCTGGGGTTCCCCACTAAATTGCACTGTGCTTGGGTGCCCATACCCGGATGCCCGCCCATCCATTCCTGGGAGGTACTGGCCTATGAGCCCCATGCTTCTGGCTGGATAGTAATCTGCCATCCGTGTGGCCCGGTGCTCATGTGCGCCAGGGGACAGGGGGGTGGCAGAGTCCAGGGACTGAGAGAGATAAATGCCTCTGGTACTAGGGCTCCTGAGGTTATGCTCAGGAGTTTCCCTTTCCCAGCGAACCTGGTCTCTATCCGCCCCTGCTCCCTGTTGCAATGCAAGAGCCTGCGCCTTCAGTTCCTCAGTTAAGGCCTTACTAGACTCTATCAGTCTCTCCTGCATCGCTACCTGTTGTTGGAGCCTATCATTGTGCTGGCAGAGAGCCTCATTCTCTCTCTGCGTTTCCTGATTGGTCCTGGAGCACTGGGCCAGTCTTTGCTGCAGGAGGGTTACCTCCTGAGCTGTGTCCCTATTGGCCTGCTCCTTTCTTGCCAGAGCATCCTCCACCTTCCTGGTGTGCTCTAACAAGTTCTGGTGTTCTTTTTGGAGGTCACCCAGTCCCTGGAGGGCCAGGTGATTTTCTTCCATTTTCCTTTTTAAGTGGCAGACTTCCTGGCCTAAGGCATCCCTTTCCTGACTAAGAGCCTGCATCTGTGCCGCCAGGTCGTCCCTTTGCCTTTGGAAGGCACCAGTTTTCTGGCGCTCCTGGTCAAACTCTGCCTGGGTATCCAGGTCTTTCAAAATCAGTTTATTGCTCTCTGCCTTCTCCCTATCTAGGTGGCTTTGCAGGGTGACTACCTGCTCAGCACATGCCCTATTGAAGTCTAACTGTTGCTCCAGCTTTTTCTGGCTCTGCAGTAGGGAGTCCAATCCTTCTTGGTACTCCTTCTGCAAGGCCAGAAATCTGGTATCCTGGTCCGCCTTTTCCTGTTGCAGCACATCCATATCCTCCTTTATTTTAGTGATGTACCGTCTGCTGTCATTTTCTGACTCCTGGCTCCTGAGCAGCCTCTGCTCAGAAGAGTCCAGATCAGATTGGGCCTTCTGTAATGCCAGCAGTTGCCTACTCGCCAGATCTTGGCCTTCAGCACATTTGTCTTGCATGGCTCCCATATGTAAATATAAATATGCCGCTATCCTGGCAATCTTGTGGTGCTCATCCTTGGCCTTCGGGGCCATGTATAGTTCACTCAGGGCCACATGTAGGGGACCCTGATCTCCCCATATATCTGACCCTGTTTCAGTGACCTGTTGCGCGATTGCCTGCAACCAGACCGTTTGGTCCTGATGAGTCCACTCACCTCTCACAAATAGCTTATGTAAGAAGTGTTCTCTGGCTATTTTCATATCTACCAAGGTCGTCATTCTAGAGATTGGTCTCTGTCCTGACTTACAGAAGTTTGTATTTTTTTGTGCAAAACAGACCTTTTCCTTAGAGCGTTCCTTTGAGGAGTGCTTTACAGCGTAACACAGCGTGGTGATCCGACCAGATATGTGTATGTGGTCAGCTGGCACGCTGTATTAATCTGCACAAGTGATAGATCTAACCCAAACGTCCGGCTCGAGCCCCCAATTTGTAAGAGGATTCAATTCAACACTACAGCTAAGTCAATGCCTAGTCTGGGATACTGAATGGAAACCCTTATTGATATATCTTTACGTCCAGTTCATGTGTTCTGGATGACTACCCCTATATAACACCCCTCTCTTGGAATCCCCCTGACCCCACTGAGCCACGAAGTAGTTCTGTTTTGCAAGTTTAAACAGTTTATTTGATAATTTAAACAATATATATATATATCACACTTTATAATAAATTAATAATTGAATATCACACTTAATCTTAGCAGTAATCAATAATGGATAGTCCGGCACTAGCACACTTCTTTATAATCAATGATGAGTGGTTATAGGATGGATACGATAGCAACAATACTTTTATGGTTTCAAATGGATGCAATGTGGAATGAAATGCAGTACAGAAAATAACTTGATAGGATTTCCGCAAAAGACAATGTAATCACTTTCTTGGACAATTCACCCCCCCCCCCTTTTATGCACTGTAAGGAGATGAAGATGACACAGTTCTTAGGAATGCAATCAAATAGAATTCAGTTCAATTCCCCCCACAGCAGCTTATACAACAGATAGGAGTTTTGAAACACAGGCAAAATGCTTTGAATATGGTAACAATGCAGTGAGAAATATGCTGAAAATGGTTTTAATTCCCTTTAGGAGGTTCAGGGTGAGTGAAATATACTTGGGATGAGTTCAGGCTCACTTTAGCAAGGATCTAGGAGTAACTAGCAGGTTAAACGAATTTTTGGCAAAGGAAAGCAATGAAGCTGCTGTTTTCACACGTGGCTGGATTTTTTTTTTTTTTTTAAACTTTTATTTTTATTCAGCTTGGTAGAACAGATACAGGTGAGCAATAAGAGCATGTAGAATCAGACAACTCAATACAATTCAGTCTCATAAAACAGTACAGGGGGCTCGACTCGCCCACAACAGGGAATAGGAGGACAGTAACATACCCGGCAAGGGGCCATTCAGGGGAGGGCCAGTGATCAACAAGAGGAGGGCGCGGGGGATGTGGGACCTGAGTCAGTGTCGGGAGGGGACATAAATAATCGGAACTTCAACCAGATGTCTCTGGGCCTAGAACAGATGGGCTGCTGCACCGCCCAAGATTCTTCCGTGTCGGAAGCCCAAGTGACCGCCTTAAGCCAGTTTGCATGAGTCGGAGTAGTAGGTCGAAGCCAACTGAGTAGTATCGCCCGAACCGCCAGAAGCATACAGAGGCCAGCTAATCTCCTCGAATCCCGGTGGAGCTCGGGAAAGTCATGAAACAGGCATTTCAATGGGCTGGGGGAGATTGGGTGTTCGAGCACCGACGAGACAGTGGAGCAAACAGCTTCCCAGAATTGGGTGAGGCGGGGGCACGACCATAACATGTGAAAGTAGCCAGCTCCATCAAAGCCACATCTAGGACATCTAGGGGAAGAGCTATTCGAAATGCGGTGTAGTCTGGCTGGGGTATAATGGTACCTGTGGAGTAATTTAAATTGAATTAGTTTGAATCGGGAGTTGAAGGAGACCCCCTGGATACGTGAGCACATATGGGACCAACGGTCTTCGGTAATTTCCACCCCGAGGTCAGACTCCCAAGCTAGCTTTAGTTTAGAGAAAGAAGGGGGGGATCTAGATTGTAGCAAGGTGTATAGTCTGGAAGTTTTTCCCCTCATTGGGCAGGGAGAGGTCAATTCAGTGATCGCCGGCTCATCAGGCGGCAGTGATGGGAAGCACGGGTACTTATGTTTGAGGACTCTACGGAGGGATGAGTATTGAAGCCATACCGAAGGGCGCTGTCTAAGGGGTGGAGGGAGGTCAGGCCATTCCATGAAGTTACCTTCTACAAATATGTCTCGGAGCAATTCAAATCCCGCCTCAGCCCATGTGCGAACTACCGAGGGGGGAACCCGTGGGATTCCAGGGAGAAAGTTCCAGATCGGGAAGTTACCATGAAAGGGATGGGCGGTGCCCAGTAATTGCCAAGTTTTGGATAAAGCTAATGATGTGCACCTCACCGGGTCTAATGAGCCTGATTCTATTGGGATAGGTGCGATCACCAGGGACCCAATATCACGGTCACCAGCCGACAACCCCTCTAGCCTGACATGGGGAGGGGGGTCGGACACATTGAACCAATGTGCAACGTGTTGAAGCTGGGCTGCTAGCCAGTACCCAAGAAAGTCAGGTGCACCAAAGCCACCAGACTCCATAGGAAGGGCCAGCGTCTTGTACTTAAGGCGGACCGCCCCGGAGTGCCAGAGGAAAGTGTTGAGGGTTCGTGTTAATGACTGAAAGAACTCACCTCCCGGCCATTGCGGGATATTGGCGAATCTGTACAATAGTTGAGGGAGTACCACCATCTTCAGTATTCCAACCCTCCCAGCCAATGAAATAGGAAGATTGTTCCAACCCTGAATTCTTTGCGTGAGATCTGAGAGGTATACTAGGTAGTTCCTCTCGAAAACCCGATCGAAGTGTCGCGACACCACCACACCCAAATATGTAATCTCGGATTGGGCCCATGTGAATCCAAGAGCGTCGGGAGGGGGGAGTGTGCCAGGGGTGAGTGGGAAAAGAGTTGATTTGGCGCAGTTGACCGTCAGGCCTGACATATTACCAAAGAGGACAACATCCTCCATAATTGGGGCAAGGTTGGCCTCAGGGGAGCGAATAAAGAGTAAAGCGTCGTCAGCATATAAGGAAACTATATCCGAGACCCCCGCGGTACGTAGACCTCTATGGGAATGGAAATGGCGGAGCATATCCGCGAACGGTTCCATCGCCACAGCGAAAATTAATGGAGAAAAAGGGCAGCCCTGTCTAGTACCCCTAGCTATCTGGAAAAGAGAAGAGCAGCGGCCCTCGGTGCGGACCCTGGCCACTGGATTTGAATATAGAAGCTTGACCCAGGACAGAAACGTGGAACCGAATTTGCATTTATCAAGTACTCGCCAGAGATAACTCCATGAAACAGAATCAAAGGCCTTTTGCATGTCGAGGGTGGCGGCCACGGCATGGACGTCCGGGCTCACCCTACTCATGACATTAAAAAGGCGCCTCAGATTTAGGGCGGTAGAGCGTCCCGGAATAAACCCCGCCTGGTCAGGATGAATGATATATGGCATGAAGGGGGCTAGGCGTAGAGCCAGTAATTTAGCATAAATCTTGACATCGCAATTGATTAATGAAAGTGGCCGATAAGAGCCGCATTGAGTGGGGGGTTTGCCCGGTTTTAAGAGGACGGTGATAGTGGCTTCGCGGAGCGTGGGTGGGAGCTGACCAGCCAACAACGACTCCTCCCAAAGCGTGACCAGTTGAGGGAGTAGTAAGGACTTAAATCGTTTATAGAACTCGATCGGTATTCCATCAGAACCCGGGGATTTGCCTGATGAGAGGGAATCTATGGCCTCCGAAAGATCCGAGGGAGTAAATGGGCTCTCAAGGGCCTCAATAGTATCTGGGGAAAGAACCGAGAGGGGGAGCCTGTCCAGGTAGGCATCAATTTCAGCTATGGTGGCTTTATCTGAGTTAGCATATAAGGATTGATAAAAGGAGAGGAATTCGGAGTTAACATCGCCGGGGGAAGTGGCTAGGGATCCATCAGGTCTCTCAATGCCAGGAATGGGTGGGGAACCGAACTCACGGCGGAGAAGCCTAGCCAGGAGACGAGACGGTCGTTCCCCCTCGCCGTATCTCCTTGCCAACCCAGGGTTATCAAGAAATCTCTGCTCGCGATCCGCAAGAGCCCGGAAGGTGTCTAGCTCCGTGCCGATCAGGGCAAGGGTCTCAGGGGTATGTTTTAATGAATATTGGGCCTCCAGCCTGGACAGTGTGGCCTCGCTCTCGGCGATCTCCCTACGGATGGTTTTGAGGATGCCATTTTCTTTAGAGAGGGCGATGCCCCTGACGTAGGCCTTAAAAGCCTCCCAGAGGGTAGCTTGTGACGAGACGGACCCGGAGTTGATCTCAAAGAACTCCTCAATTGCCGACTCCAATTCCGAACTGAAGACCGGATCGAGGAGGGAGAGTGGCTTCATCCTCCAGTGTCTAGTACGGTCGTGATCGACACCCCAGGATAGGGTAATAGTTATTGGCGAGTGGTCGGAGAGAGTCCTGGGGAGAATCGACATGTTTGAGATGCTTCCTATGAACACATCAGAGACTAGCCATCTGTCAATGCGGGAAAAGGAATCGTGCACCGAGGAATAGAAGGAGAAGGTGCGAGAATCGGGGTAGAGAAGCCTCCATGCATCATACAGGGCCAGACGGGGAAGTGAAGAAAGTGTAGCATACGCGGCCTTGGTAAGGTGACGAGGTCGAGAACCTGATCTATCGAGATCCACATCAAATATTGTATTAAAATCGCCCCCCCAGAGAATGGGCACCAATGGGAATCCATCCAGAAGGGACGCGAGATGAGTGAAAAATTCGGGATCATCGACATTGGGGCCGTAGATATTTAGCAGGATCACTTCCCTATGCTGTAACATGCCATGCAGCAAAACGAATCGGCCCAGGGGGTCTATTGTCGTGGTTATAGGGTTATAGCTGATACTCTTATGAATTAGGGTCATAACTCCCCGGCTTTGTGTAGAATAGGAGGTATAGTACCTCTGTGGTCCCCATACTTTGGCGAACTTCTCACAGTGCTCAGTTACCGCATGTGTCTCCTGAAGAAAGAGGATCCTAGTTCCATGTCGTTCAGCCTGAAGCTGTAGTAGCCTCATTTTCTTGAAGTTCCCCAGCCCCCGAACGTTCCAGCTCAGGAATGTAATGGTTTCCTCACCCGACACCCCAGAAGTAGCCATGGAGAAACACAGGTGGATGGAACAGTGTCCCCCATAGATGGGCCCCATTGTTGCCAGGGCCGCAGTGACATAGATCACCTGGTGCTCTGAACTCTACCCTCTCCGCAAATACCAAGCCTTTTTTAACATTAACTCCCTTACCACCCACCCCCTCCCACATCCCTCCCCCAATCGGAGAGATGAAAACCCCATAGGTAACAAACCAAATACAAAACAATGGCATCAACGCCTGGGGGGCCTGTGGGTCGGCCTGACGGCGGAGTTCCGCACCTTGAGGCAATTTGAGGATAAACATAATGCCTGGGAACAAAGGAGGGAGACACGTGGGAATGTCTCCGCAGGTGAGGGGAGGCAGGCATGACCAACAATAGTGAACCAATTTAACGAGATTGTACGTGGGGGACACCCGAACAGCTTGTGTGGAATGGTGTGTGTATTTAGACCCTATATAGGAAACAAGGGGTTACTATGGCGATTCGCAACCCACACCAGCAGTTGCATTACATAGAGAGAAACATAACTAAGCATATTTTCAGACACAGTGTCCACAGGACGAAGTAGCTGGTATCTCCATGGCCCAAGGGACCCCATAGTAATGCATCCAGGATTGACGGCACGTTGTGGAACCAACCAAGTCCTGGGTTAGGGCTATGCGGTGTCGGATCCAAAAGATGAGCATGACGTGCCTGACCAAGGGTGCAGTGTGTGGGCCATCGATCCAAAACCCAAGCAAGAGGAGGGATTAATGAAAGTATGTATTAGCCGGGAAAAGGTTCATCCATAAACTTAGAGGCCTCCTCTGGTAGCGTGAAAAAATAAACTCGGTTCGCATGTTCAATCCGGAGTTTGGCAGGGTATAACATAGCATACTTGACCTGGAGGTCGCGCAATCGTCTCTTCACCGCCATGAAGGATTTGCGCTCGCGCTGGACCGCCGTCGAGAAGTCCGGATATAAGTGGATCCTGGCCGCCCCCAGCAAGAGGTCCCCCTTGATTCTCGCCGCCCTGAGAAGGGCATCCCGGTCACGAAAATTTAAGACCCTGGCTATTATCGGGCGAGGGGGTGCGCCCGGCCTAGGCTTCGCCACAAGTGCACGGTGGGCTCTCTCGATTGCAAATTGTGAGGAGAGTTTTGGGGAATCGAGGAGTCGAAGGAGCATGCTCTCCACATAGTCTTCCATGGGCTCCTGTATGCCATCCTCCGGAACCCCAATTATACGGAGGTTGTTGCGCCTCGAGCGAGACTCAAGGTCCTCATTCTTCTTCTCTACCTCTTTCAAGCGTGTAGATAACGTGGAGACCTCCGCCCGGAGCGAGCCCAGACCATCTTCGGCGGTACTCATACGTGACTCAATCTCAGTCACACGCCCATCCGTCCTCTCCATGTGTGCCTTGATGGAGGATATAGTGCCATTCATGTCGTCAAGCTTACTATGTATTGTGGTGAACCCTTCACGAATGAACTCCATCATTTTCTGAGATTCGGAAGGTTCCGGTTCATGTGCGGTTGATGGTTCCTGTGATGGCGTCTCCGCACCAGATCCGCCCGAAGGCTTAGTAAACATATTGATAGAAGATTGCTTCTTTCCAGTCCTCGTTGACATGATGTCGGCAAGTATTGAAATCAAGTCCGCAGGTGAAGGGGGGGGTGCAGGACACCAGGAGAAGGCACCAGAGATGTGTGAAGCTGTGGCCGGCTGGCGGTAGGAGATGCAGTGTTGCCGGGTCAAGGGCAGGAGCGCCGTCCAGGCCGACCGTCGTACGTGGCGGCCCGTGATCCACGAGTGTGTCTCCGGGAACCCGAGGAGGCAGGGGCCAGGGGAGCCAGTAGGAAAACCAGGAGTAGCCTCTGGTAACTGTCGAGTCGCGGCAAGACCGCCAGGCCGGCAGTCCCCCGGTCGACCAGATGCAAGGTGGGTCAGTAGAGGAGAGTCAGGGGTCGGGGTGCCCCTCGGCACCGTGAAGTCGCCCGCAGTAGGTAGGGGCGGACACTTCCCGCCGCCCACCGGCCCGACTTTTGGTGTGGGTTAATGGACCCGAGGAACAGGGCAGCCGGGGAGGGCTAAAGGCCGCGGTCGGGATGCGGTGTCCGCACTAGGCTGGGCCAGGAGCCGTGCATGTGAGGGAGTCCAGCGGGAGCAACGCGTACCTCAGGGGCGGCTCCCCCCCGATGGAGGCAGCCCGCCCGTATGATGAAGTTCAAAGTAGGGAACCATCACGCCGCTCGAAGCCCGTCCGAGTCGGCACGCCTCCCAGGACGGGGTGGCGGAGCGAGCGCTCACGGCTCCGATAAAGGTCCAGCTCCCGTCGGTTGCTCCCCCGAAGATCGTAGTGGGCGGGAGCGCCAGGCGGGAAGAACGCCCCTCCCCCCACGGAGGGCCACAAGCCGCGGGACTCGGCCGCGATTCCCTGGAGCCCCGCGGGGGATCGGAGGAGGCACCCGCTCCCGCTCAACACGCCGGGGCCAAGAGCTCAGCGGCCAAGGAAGTCCGGAGGACCGGATAAGAACAGGAGGGTCCCTGACACACCAGTCTTCCCCTCCGTGGTTTAGGTGGTCAGACGCCGAGGCAGACCGGATGAATTCAGCAAGAAGGAGCGCCTCGCGGAACGGAGCTGATTAGAAGGCGGCCATCTTCATCGAGCGCAACAGCGCCCCCCCGTGGCTGGATTTTTAACCAAATTGCAAATCGCGGTAAAATTCGCGAGTGCGAGAATCGTGATTACGGCAAAAGTATGAGGAGTAGGAAGTCGGTTCCAGGCTTGTTAAAAAGCGGAGATTCTAAGCTTTCAGAGGAAAGTTAAACCAAGTTCCTAGCCCAAACGGTTCCAGAGATACGGACGATTAGATAAAGGTAGTTTTTCGGATTTTAAATTTTAAAAGTTCAAAGCGACAGGTTACAGCTTGCAGCTAGAAAATGACAAGTGACAGCTTTGCAAATGACAGGTGACAGTTAGGAGGCAGTTCTGGTTATATTAAAATAGATTGAATTATATTATTTTAACTAAGAGATTGGTTCTGCACAGTTCTGCTAGGTACTCACAATATAATTTTAAAAGGAATGGGCCTCGCCACGGATCTGGTCAACAGGTTTTCTTCACTCGCCACGGACGGTTTCTGCGCACAGCGTCTGGGTCAGCTCTACTCTGCTGGACAGCTCTGGGTCTCTGGTTCTGATCAGGTCTGTGGGTCCGGATACAGCGGTCTCCGGTTCAGCTGGTCTCTCTCTGGATACAACACTGCTCTCTGGCAAATGGCAAGAGTTCTTGCAAAGAATTCAAACAGCTCGCCTGGCTGTGAATAGTGGCAATGATTTGAGGCCTGCTAAAGAGGGATTTAGCTTGTAGTTGACCTCTCTGCTTCAAATTCTGAAGTAAAGTCTTGGTCTCTGAAGATGGATAGATTGAAGTCTCTATGTTGGCTCTCTGGAGGTTGATGGAGGTAAAGTATGGATTTTCCCGGCAGAGCGTCCCGCAGCAGGTGGAATAGAATCCCCTCTCTAGCTTCCAGTGGCTCTTTTTATGTCTTTTGAAAGTGGGTGTGTGTGCAGCATCACTAGCCAGCCCCTCTCTCAACTGCCCATTGGTCAAGCTTTCCTTTCTCTCTTGATTGGGGAAAAGAAGTGGAGTGTCAGAGTGATGTCATTTAATGGCTTGCAGAAAGGACACTCCCCTGTCAAATTACACACAATCTATATTTGACCTAAAGACATATTTCATAGATACACAATGGTTCGAAATTACATGCACCCATCACATATCACATGAGGTATACCCTGTTCAAACTCTGCTCTTCCTGGGGGCTTGGGTTCAAAAATGGCAACATATTTCACTTTTTGGTCGGGTTACCAATATTGGATTTGTCCCCGCATTTACACAAATGTTCGCAAAGCATGTGGGCATTAGGTGGTGGAGTGTCAGATTTTTAACATACATACATTTAGAGTAATATCCTCTTTTCCGCTAAAAACCCCCCTGAACATACCACCGGGTCCTAACATGTCTTCAAATGTGCACAGAAAAATCACAAGAATAATGATATCACTTATAAAATTTTCACAAGTCCGCTCTATGAATGATCCATCTTTTTAGATTTATGTTCTGGCCCCAAAGGGGTGTGGTTTCCCAGGTCACATGGTGTAGAAACCAGTTCATCCAGTTTTTGCCAAGCTCAGAGACCCTGCCCCTCCCAGCTTCTGCCAAGAGGAAGCTATTTTACGGTCCCCCTAATAAACCATCTGCCTGGGCCCTGGAAGGCCCATTGTTTAAAAGGAAGCCATTTACGGCTACCCTAATAAACCATCTGCCTGGGCCCAGGACAGGCCTTTGTTCAACTCCCTGTAGCTGCTCCACCCCTAATCTAATCAGAGAGGTGACAACTCCTTTTGGCAAGGGGAAGAGTGGCTGAGCAGGTTTTAACTCCTGTGGGGGTAGATGTCAGGCAGAATTCAGTTCCTTAAGCCAGGCCCCAGCTAATGTCACTTCTAGTTACCCAGTTTTCTGCATTCAAATAAACTAACAATTTTTACACATGCAGCTAGAATGCTGATTCTAAGTTTAAAACTATGACATTTAAACAATTCAAACCTATGTGACACTCAAAAGTAGGTCACTCATTTCTTTTAAACATTTAGATTTTTAGTGTCTTTCAGTCCAAATTTACTTAAACTGCTGAAATCCACAGCTCAGCCAGTTTTGCTATGAACATTATTTTAGGCTCATCCTCTTTCCAGATTTTGTATGCCCACAAGACTTTATTCTGTCAAATGTCTGCTGGTGTTCAGTGAGATTGTTGGATATTCTGCAATGTTTGAAATGGGCATTCTGAGCTTGCCTTCAGAGAAACAAAGGGTGATTTTTAAAGTGCTTTCTAGCGAACAGGCACTGCTGTTTTTCTCTTTGGCACCCCATTTCACTCATGGCTCTTCTGACCCAGCACACCCGCACCGGGGGGTGGCAAGTCAGGCGACCATTTTGGTGTGCGCACAAACTGCGCGGTTTTCATAGATTCTGGCGCACATGTGGGCTTTTTCGGCCATCTTGGATTTCCTAAACCCACAGCACCAAATGTTGTAGCATAATAGTCCAAACGTGGGTCAGAACACCCAACAGGGCTTAGGAAAGTGAGTTTCAGAAATAAAGGTTTAAAAAAAGTAAAATATATTGGGCCTCATCACAAATTTGGCGGTAATTACACTGAACTACTGCCAAAATCGATTACCATGACCGCCAATTTGTCCCGCAGATATACAGTGGGATTACAAGTGGCGGCATGGAGGCGTCAGTCCCCATTTCTGGAGTCAATAGGACGCCATGCGAATTTAGGCAGAACTATCGCCGACAGTAGTTTTGCCGTGTTAACTGTGCCAAAATTTGGTGGTAGAGTGGTGAATTCACTTGCAGCTTTTTGCTGGAAGTAAATCCTACACCCCAACGCCAAGCTCGTAATATGGTGGTGTGGGAATGTGGAAGTGACATTGCGGTAACTCAATTACCGCCAGGTTACCACCAATTATTTCACACATCGCCACACTCGTAATGAGGGCCATTATTTCTAGCTTCAACCAACGGACCAACAGATGTTTACCCCACTTTTCCGATGCTAAATAATAAAGATGAACTCTGAACCTATGGCTTGTTCTCTAGTGTCTCACTGCTCAGCTAAACGATGTCTGCATGTCATGGCGGGCATCCTAGTCCATTTATAGGCTATGCTTTTACCGTAGTTTTCCTTAAGTCCATTTTATTCAATTGAATTGACTGTAGCCAGATGGTTACTGGCAACTACAAAGTGTATTGAGTTGAATGTATGGGTATGGGTATGGGCTTGCCAAGTGTATTGAATTTCTGTTTTGCTCAAAGACTGTTATTCATGAATACAATTATTTTTTAAGAGAAAAGTATACCGCAATAATATGAAATCGTCAATAAAGCTTCACCTCTTGTATCTGGGTTGTCTTCCTGTACTAGTCATATAGGAAAATACAATGTTTATATAATGACACTATTTAGTTTTAATTTGATGGCAATCCCAATATGTTTAAGCTGGAGTTGTTATTGTGTGTTTTATTGTAAATGATGACTCAAAGGTAACACTAATAAATATGTTCTAAATAGATATGTGTGTCAAATAGAATCTTGTTTAATTTCCATGCACATTTCGATCAAAGATTTCTATTTTTTGTATTTTACCAAAGCGCTGCAGAAAATGTATGAGCGGCACAAAAGAAGGGATAACGAAAGTTTCAATGTACAGTGAAGAAAGAAAGTGAAATTTGAAACGACAATGAAAAACAGAGAAAGCTGAACAGACCTGATAGAGGCAACATATTCCAGGTGAGAATGAGTGGAAAAGGGGTTGAGCTCATAGAGGGACAGCAAGAAGAAGCTGAGATTGAGAACAAAGTGATGGATTCGTTCTCCAGTTAGAGATTAGAGTAGAAAGGTAAGACGGAGCAAGTCCTCGGATATTTACAGAGGAAGTGGAAAATAAGATGAGAGTCAAAGGGGAAGCAAGAAACAGAAAGAAAGGAAGACGTGATTGAGACACAGGAATAGAGAGACCAAAAAGCAGGCCTACGGCAGAATTATAGATTTACCAAAGAAGAGCAGGTTGGTAAAATTGAAGTCCAATTAAGAGGGCAGGACCCTAGTCAAGCCAAGAGAAGTTAAGGGCAGAGATAAGAAGCGTAAAAGCATGAAAAGGGAGAAAAGAAATACCTTTACAAATATTATAAAGATGTAAGGGACAAGAACGAGCTGTATTAGAAATGTCAAGAGAAAGGATAACCCTAAGAAGATGAAAAAAAGGAGAGATGAAGGGAGTGGAGGAAAGAGTGGGAGGAGGTGATATATTTATTAATATGTTTTGGATATTTCTGCCGGGGTGGAATCTAGTATCATTTTGCATTGTTTTTTATTGTTCCAAGCAGTGCCTAGCCAAGCGCCAATGCAACAAGAGAAAATGAAGATTGCAAATCAAAGGTCAAGTCCTGCCCTGCCCTCCACCACACACCCTTCCTCTACCCCTTCCACCCTACCAATCACTGCTGTTTGGATGCAGTCACAGAACCGCCAGTTATGTTTTCCACTTCCATGACTGGCCAACAATATATGGTTCTTTGCTCAGCAATCCCCTCAACTGCAGTTAATTATAACAGTGTGGCGAGCCGCTCCTCTGCCTCTTCCAGATTGGCCTTCCTCATCGTCACAGCTGCAGTCTCCCTTACTTCACTATCCTCACAGTTCTCATGGTCTCCAGCACCTTCTCATCTGCTCCAGTTTCCTCCAGCCTTAGGGCCTAATCACGAGTTGGGTGGTAGCCCTTAAATGCGTCGGTAACAGCGTTACCGCCACTTTTAAGGGTCCGCCCTATCATGAGTCTGGCGTGTTTACCCCCAGCTGTTAGCAGCGGGTAAACACGCTGGGAAAATGCTTATTTTTGGCACAATTGCAGCCAGAGGTATTACCGTGCGTTAATTGCGCCGAAAAATGGGGAATGGGGAATCGCATCTACCACCCAACTAGTGATCGGTTGGTACTAGCGGTAGCGCTTATACAGTTGGGCGGTATCCCATTAGGGATACCGCCCAACTCGTGATGAGGCCTTTAGTCCTTTAATTCTCTGTGTTCCCTGTCAGTCTTAAAAATAGAAGAAGGGAGTTGTTTGGTCTGCCTGTATGCAAAGTATTCTATATTAACTTTTTTTAGATGGTGCCTTGTCAAAGTTCGTAGCCTAAATATATACTAAATTGATTTTTCTCCATCAGGATCCTAGAGCAGGGAGAAGCTGTGAGCCAGTTATGCTGGCATTGGCGGGGGTCATTTGCATTTCCAGTGGAATTAAGAAGTTGAGGAGTCTGAGCGCCTGACAACCAACAACTGAAAACTCTCTTTCCTAACTGCAGAGATCTTATTCCTAAAATGAGCCCTCTGCTTGCCTGCTCCCACACCAACTTTGCCTTGCTAGCAGAAACATTGCATGCTAAAAGAGAATACCGGCCTAGGATAAAAAATCCTTTTTGTTCTGGGCTAGACTATGGGGCATCATCGAAGGCTGCGTGTTAACAGGCAGACATTTGGAAACTTAGCAAGTTGGAATCTGCCCTAGGGTCCAAATTGCTAATTCACATTAAAAAGCTATTGCATGACATTAACCTTTCACATTGTTGCCATTTTCCTACTAACCTGACTAGGTCTAAAAATAAATACTCAGAAGAGAATTTGACGGCCGGATGATCAGTGCTTTGAATGCTTGTGCAGCTCGCAGCTCAATTGCACTACACACCCTGGGTGAGGGGTGGCCTCTACATGAAAGGCCTTGGTTTTAGTAATTAAGGAAATGGCACATACAATACTGATCCATTCATCATTTGTCCAATAAGGGAAAAATGAAGGGACAAGAAAGAAGCAAACAAGAGGGTATTATTCAAGACATCTCATCACAAGATGGTCATTACAAGGTTGGAGGTAGCCATGCCGCTATTTGCGGCATGGCTAGCCCCATACCGCATACCGGGTCCGGGTTCCCTGAATGGGGAAATACTGAGCCATTCCAACCTTGGAGGACCCGGTATTTCCCCATTCAGGGAACACATCCCCATTCCCATTCGAACACCCATAGGGCTCAATGGGAATGGGGATCATGCTAACAACGGGCCCGTTAATAATGGGCCTGTTGTTAGCATGCTGGTCCTTTAGCGGGTCCCGCTAAGGGCGCCTGGTAAAACCAGGCGCCCTTAGCGGGACCCGCTAAAGGACCTCGTAATGCGGCGGTAAGGGGTTGACGGCTCCGGCACCTTTACTGGCGCCATTAACCCCTTACCGCCAACCTTGTAATGACCCCCTTAGATTGGAAGTGTGGTTAAGAAGGCCTCTGTAAAGAAAATCAAAGCCCACATAGGCAGCGAGAGTCTGGAGAACCCGGGGAAGGAGAAAAAGGTAATGGCATGTGATTTCCAGTCCGAACGAGTCATATTTACCACTCCAGCATTAGCATCTATTAGTCTGGAACTATTGATTTTAACAGCTGACACAGGTGTTGATATTGAGGTAGAGTAGATTGAAAAAACTTGGTTAATTCAGCTCTATTTCCTAGTAGTGCCAACGGCAAGTATGATATGATATGATAGATTATTTATATCGTGCTTAATACCCAGAGGTTTCTAAGCGCGGACCCGGGGATCGAACGTATTGCTTCCAAGGAGAGCACGTTGCTGCTGAGCTATCCTCCCAAGACAAGTATTTCAGTAGATAATGATGTATCACAAGGGAGAGTGCAGACAGCCGTAAATCAATCATGCCTTTCTACCACATTGATAATAGAAGATCTTGTTCCAGATACTCAACGTCTGCCACTAAATCAGAGTAGAATTTTGGAGCTCTTCCATAGTATTGCCACACATTGAGTCATTACTACGCATGATCTGACAAAAATGAAATATCCTGACCATGCTCACCTAAAGTAACTTGCAATCTTGTAATGGATTATGTGACAAAGTCATAGGTATGGCCTTGTCAAGAGGAGATAGGAACCCCTCTCAGCCAGGGGTGGCTGGCCTACTAGGAGAAATCCAGAGCCGGTCCTTAGGCGCATGTTGGCAGTTGAGAGGATCCCAGTTCCTGCCCCTGCACCAGTATTTTTCTATTCTTGTCTCACTCAATTCCTCATAAGGAAGATGCTAGCCAGAACTGATTAGCTTCTTGTAAAAACTTAATGGAATAGCAGAACAGCAATGAACACCTGAGAAGCTACAGCAGCCCACCAGTGCCATGCGCGAGCCGAGCCTGCAGAACGGAACAGCACCCAGCAAGAGAGAGAGCTGCGCTAGGAAGCGTACGCAACCGTGGAGCTAGCAGTGGTCTGCTCCAAAGCACTGGCAGCAGCCTGTCCAGCACTGCAATCCTAACCCTAACCCTAAACCACCAGGAAAATTAAAAAGGGTCTGCTACCACAAACAGAGGCTCAACAACATCAGGGGATGCCTTTAAGCGGTTGCCCCAACACAAACTGGCAATTAGCAATGTTAATGTTAAAGGACATTTGTACCGTGCACTATCACCACCGAAGTGGTCCCCTGGCGCTCTGGCGGCTCTGAAAAAGGGGAGGAGAGGGGGTGGGTTAATGGGAGTAAGCTGGAAAAGTGCAAGAGAGCAGTGATGTGCTGTTGGCAGCCTCAGCCCGGTGGGTCCGTTGGCTGGGCTTGGGGTGTTTTACGGTCCGTAGTCGTCGTGTTCTGTTGTGCAAGTCTATGTGCGGTTTGTTTTGTTATTGCATTGTTGTGAAGTTTGTGCGGATTGCTGCGTTTTAGGCATGTGGTTGTGTTTGGTTAGAGTTTGAGAGGTGTATGCAGAGGGATGGGATTGTTAGTTGGTTGGTTAGTTGGCATTGCTGTCCATTGCAATTATGGGATTCCATCTAGGTGCGGTACATGCTGACATTCACATTTCTATCTAGATGCGACGCAAGCTAAAGTTCAGAATCCTGAGTGTGGTGCATGTTAAGAATCACATTTCTATCTAGATGCGACGCAAGCTAAAGTTCAGAATCCTGAGTGTGGTGCATGTTAAGAATCACATTTCTATTTAGATGCGACGCAAGCTAAAGTTCAGAATCCTGAGTGTGGCACATGCTACCTATCACATTTCTATCTAGATGCGACGCAAGCTAAAGTTCAGAATCCTGAGTGTGGCACATGCTAACAGTCACATTTCTATCTAGATGCGACGCAAGCTAAAGTGCAGAATTTTAAGTGTGGCACATGCTAACAATCACATTTCTATCTAGATGCGACGCGAGCTAAAGTTCAGAATTCCTGAGTGAGGCACATGCTAACAGTCACACTTCCATCTAGATGCGACGCAAGCTTAAGTTCAGAATTTTAAGTGTGGCACATGTTAACAGTCACGTTTCTATCTAGATGCGACACAAGCTAAAGTTTCGTTCCCTACATGTGTGGCACTAGCATATGCATCACAAGGCTACATTTACAATCCATTTTCAGTGGTCACAAGTCTTCCTAAGTATGTATTATTAAAGTCTATGGCAGTCTACGCTATGGAAGGTAAGGTAGAGTGACAGGGGCTTTCTGGAGTAGAGTAATTGCTCTACACCCCACCCATGCCACACTCACAGTTTTGTTGGTGTCTGCTGTCTTCCTTGGCTTCCCCTGGGGACTCCTGCAGACACTTTGTGGAGCCGCCTCTGTTGGAGCCGCCCTTGGCCTTGGGGCTTTTCGCCGCAGGGGCTGCCGGGCAGAGGGCTGACCTGGGGAGATAGCTTTAATAGTGTAGAGTGAGCCAATCGAGGTGAGGGGTGGTCTGAGAGGCGGGAGGGGAGGAATGGGAAGCGAAAGGGGAACGGGGAGAAAGAACCACGTGGGAGCCGGTACCAGGAGGTACACCGGGCCTCTCAATCTTTTTAAAAAAGAAAAAAAAACTCTCACCTGTGCAGCACCTGATGGAAGCATGGGAAGGTGGAAGGACCAATCAGGGGTGGTGGGCAGGTTGGGGAGGCGGGAAGGAAGGCACGCACGGGAGAGTGAGGGAGCGGGGAAAGGAGAGGAGGCCAACGGGCACACAAGGCCCTAAAGATGGCTAAAAGGGGGACTAGGAGGGTCTCCCAAGGCCACAACTCACCTGCTCAGCCCCATGGTAATGGCAAGCACAGTGTTTGGCCCACAGAAGCCCGGCAGCATGGGAAGGTGGAAGGACCAATCATAGGTCGTGGGTGCTTTGGGGAGGCGGGAGAAAGGCACGGGAGAGCAAGGGAGCGGGGAAGGGAGAGGAGGCCAATGGGCAAACGAGGCCCTAAAGATGGCTAAAAGGGGGCCCAGGAGGGTCTCCCAAGGCCACGACTCACCTGCTCAGCCCCATGGTCAAGTGGTAAAGTGTGTTGTAACTAAAACTTTCCCTCCCAAACTCTATGTGGAAAGGTGATATATGGGATACATTGCTCACCGTAATCCTATTTCTGATGATACTTGTATCTGCTTAGATTCACATGCTGTGCATAGGCCGACATCTAGTGGAAGTTGCAGAGTATTACAGTTTGTTTTTCGAAACTTGAAAATGGACGTCGAATAGGGCGTGCCAGTAATACTATCCCTAGTGTGACGTCCCCTGTACCCATGATCCTTGAAGCGTGTAGGCTCAGATTGTATTTTTTTTCCCTGACATGAGGTAGCATGAGGAGTAGCATGAGTACAGAGTATCCAAGCAGATAGATAGATGAGGCTACAAGCGTCCATGAATTTAAGCAGATACAAGCATCAGAAATACGATTACGGTGAGTAATGTATCCCTTCTGATGTTTGTGAAATCTGCTTAGATCACATGCTGTGCATAGATTAACAAGCAGTGTTAGAAGAAGGAGGTGGGATGTGAGAAGGGTCATGAGCGAACAAATGTCTTAGAACCGCTTGTCCCACTTGTGTATCTGTCTTGGAATGAGTGTCAATGCAGTACTGCTGAATAAAGGTGTGAATAGAGCTCCATGTAGCTGCTTTGCAAATACTGTCTAAGGGGACACTTGCAATGAAAGCCAGAGTGGCTCCAGTACCTCTTGTAGAGTGGGCCCTTGGCGTAAAAGGCAGCGCTTTGTCTGAAAGGGGATAGCACAGTTGGATACACCCGACTATCCACCTAGAGATGGCATTTTTAGAGACACGGTCTCCATCGCGTCAACATAGTAGAGGACCGTCATCCTCACATCTAGTGTGTGGAGTTTCACCTCAGCAGAACCTTTGGGTTCCTGGAAGAAAGCCGGTAGCTCAATAGACTGGTTAACATGGAATTTGGAAATGAACTTTTGTGAGAACCTAGGGTGAGTGTGTAAAACCAGTTTGTCCTTATATATGGTAAAGAAAGGATCCTGCACTGACCGAGCTTGGATTTCACTGACCCTTTTTATAGAAGTAATGGCTACTAAGACGGACATTTTGTAGGTCAGGTGTTTGAGACTAGACTTGTGCATGGGCTCAAAGGGTGGTCCCATGAGCTTAGCAAGTACCACATTAAGGTCCCAACCTGGTGGTGGGTTAGAAATTGGAGGGTGGAGTCTCTTTATCCCTTCCATAAATGCTTTAACAACTGGCACCTTCTACCATGACACCTTGATATGGGAAGTAGTGTAGGCTGACAAGGCTGCCAGGTGTACTTTTAGTGAGTTAAACACTAACCCTGCATCCAGTAAGTGGAACATATAGGTTACAACATTAGGAGTAGTACAATCAACGGGGCTGATTTGTTTATTTTGGCACCAAATCACAATTGTTTCCATTTGTCATAGTAACAGTGCCTCATGTTCGGTTTTCTTGACTCTTTCAAGATATCCATACATCTTTGCGGTAAATTAAGATGTCTGAACCCTATGACTTCAGGAGCCATGCTGCCAAGTTGGGCTGAGGATGCACTGTTAACCCCTCATGCTGGAAGAGTAGGTTGTACCGGCACGGGAGTTTAATGGGGTCGCACACCGCCAGTTTGCGCAGGTGTGGATACCATGGTTGTCTCGCCCACATAGGAGCAACCAGGATGAGCGTCATCGGTTCCCTGTGGATCTTGCTCACCACTTTCTTCTTCAGAGGGGTTGTTGGAAAAGCGTAGGCAAATATCCCTGACCAGTTCATCCATAGGGCGTTCACCTTGGAGCCTGGCTGGGGGAACCTGGATGCAATCCACTGACTGTCATTGCAGAGTACAAATTCAAAAGGATCCCACAATACAGCTTCCTTCCCTTGCTGTTCAGAGTGAGTCACCCTAGATGCATATACAATTACTCATGCTCGCCTCTTAACCAAAAAGGGGCGAAAAACCATGTACTTATCAAAAATATACTCATATTTTAATGTTTATCAAAAAATACATCACATTCACAATACATTTTTAAAAAAAACACATCACTGTGGTCCAAACTCATTGTGAACCACATATATCTGTACATACATTTTCCACTCTTGGCATAGAAGCTGACACTTCAAAACCTTATCTATGCCTAAATATGGGGTATTTATATATTTCAAACACCACTGTTACTCATGCCCTCCCTGATTTCTGTGGGCAAAAAGGCTGTGCCGACACTTCAAGAATGTGTTTCTAGAACCAACATAGATCTTAAACATACGAATATACATATAAATATATCCACTCTGTATATCCTGTTGGTGCTATCTTCAGGGCACTCAGTCTTTATATATGTTCTGGTTTTCACGCGTGTCATTACGTGTCAGTTTGCCACAATTTCAACATTTCTACAAAACAAACAAAACATTGAATCTTAAAAACATGGTTTCTTTTCTTTTGTGCATAACACGTCGTACATCACATCTATACCAACTTCACCTCCATTATCAATACAAACAGCAGGGTTCATTTCTTACCGGTTTTATTACTTTCCCAGCTTTACTCAATATTTACACATTTTGCATATTCTCATTTTTTTATTTCAAGGAGGCACTATCCCATTTTTTATCGCCTCTTACCACACTTTATGTTAATTCTATCGTAGATCTTGTTTGTCTCTGTCTGTCTCTCTAAGATTTTCTCTGATCTATACATTTATTTACTGTCTCAATGTTACAGTCTATACAAGTAGGTTCTATTGTTTCCAACCAGATAACATCTACTGGCCCTCCACATGTCTGCACTATATGAGGGCTTACCTATTAGAAGCAGGGCAATAGTTTCCCACTGCTATCCTTCCTTCAAAAGGTATGGACTGTACTTTTGCTGCAGGTCGCTGCGGCGCAACAATCTGTTTGGATACCTACACCAAAGATCTATAAAAAAATATATATAGAGATCCATGTTGTAAAAAAGTTTACTTTTTGAAAAATGAAACGTGTTTCCTCTCTACCGCGTGCTGCTTACCTATTTTACTTCGCACCACGATCTTCTTCTCTGGAGAAAGATTAGTGGTTTTCCACCACATTCGGCATTGTATTCTTGCTACGAAATCTAAATGGCCAAACACAACCAAAGGCACTTATTAGGTTTCCCTTGTGGTGGTGCATCAGTAAATCTTCACACAACCCGCATCCTTCTTACCTAATAACCTCTGTGCTGGTCTCCCGTATAACTCGCGTTCGCTAGTCTCCTCTCGGAACGCTGGAGCGGATAGTTCGTCCCAGCTGCCGTCTCAAATAACCGGCAGGTCTATCTCACGTGAGACGTACATCATCGCGTGCGTTTCTCGCTCACGTGACCGACACCATCTTGCTTAGGTTCCCTCATCCGCCATGATGGAGCGGGTGCATAAGCTCGGTACTTGCTTCAGACATATTTGTATGTATATAGATTAACCATGGAACACAAAAGATATAGGGTATTAATCTGCACCACTACCTATGTATTTTCCAAGTGTGGTCAAATATCTTTTACGTTTTTCATTTTTTCTGGTGGATGAATAGGGACCATTCAATCGAAATGTTTAGCCCATTTTTTACACTGTCTAGGGAATAGATCCATTTCTGTTCCGCCTGTCTTAATTTCAAATCTGTGTTGCCCCCTCTAGGTTGGGGGGGTATCATCTCAATGATGAACCAGTGAATATCATCCACTCCATGTCGGGCGCTCTTAAAGTGTCCTACCAATGGTTTCTCCGGTACCTGGTTCTTCACACAGGATCTGTGCTCACAGATCCTCTGACGAATCAGTCTCTTGGTTTTCCCAATATACAGTAAACCACATGGGCATCTGATGCCATAGACTACCCACTTAGAATTACAATTCGTGAAGTGTTTTAATTCCCATTTTCTTCCTTTAAGGTCGACTGCTCTCATATTAGATGTTAACTTGCAAACCGAGCAATGCCCACAGGTGTAATGACCCTCAACCGGTGGTAAATTCCACAATGTCGGTTGGGTCATAGACCTTTCTTCTGTGGGAGCTGTGTAAGTATGCACCAGTTTGTCTCTGAGATTAGGCATACGCCGAAATGCAAAACGTGGTTTACTGATGGAAAAATCATCAGTATTGATAGTGTTCCAATTTTTCAAGATGCACCGGCGTAGCTCATTACTAACCGGTGAAAATGTGGATACACATGTAATCTTGTCTTCTGTAAGTCTTGGTTGTGGTGTAAGACAATCTTGCCTTTGGGTGTTTTTCGCTCTTTTCATGGACCTACGCACGATAAAAGGTGGGTAACCTCTAGCTTTAAGTCTAGTTGATAGATCTTTACTGTTCTTCTCAAAATCCTCTTTATGGGTACAATTTCTTCTTACGCGTAGGAACTGTCCAAACGGCAAATTTTGCCGCAGAGATTGTGGATGAAAGCTTTCGAACAATAGTAATGTGTTTTTATCCGTGGCTTTTCTAAACAAAGTCGTGCCAAACTTGTTGTTAGCATCTTTATAGATCTCAAGATCTAAAAATGAGATCTTGTTGTCACTAAAACTCATAGTGAAATTAATACATTGTTCTTGGTTGTTGACCCAAGTAAGAAACGAGTCAAGTTCTACAGAGGTACCTCCCCACAGCATAAACACATCGTCGATGTAACGGACCCAGACTTTCATCAGGTGTTTAAATGGGTTATGTTCCGCATAGACTGAGTTAATCTCAAGATCGTCCATGAAAAGGTCCGCAAGATCTAGTGCGAAGCTTGAGCCCATACTTGTTCCATGTTGTTGCAAGTAGAACGTATTTTGTTCAATGAAGAAATTGTTAGTTAAGGCGAGTCTAATGCATTCCAAAATGAATGCTGATGGAACCGTCTGATCTTCCCTCTTTTCAAGATACTTGCCCATTATGTTAACACATTTCATCTGGGGGATACTGGTATACAACGATTCAACATCTAAGGTGACTAGAATATCCTCAGTTCCCACATCTATCGTATCTAACACTCTGATCATCTGTGTCGTGTCCTGAATGAAAGAGCGCATCATTTTCACGAAAGGCCTTAGGAAAAAATCGGTGTAGACCGATAAAGGCTCTAAAATGGAGCCAATGGCTGCCACAATAGGCCGTCCAGGTGGCACCTCATTGTTTTTATGAATCTTAGGTAAACAGTAAAAGGCAGGTGTAACTGGATGTTGTTGTATCAAAAACGCGTTTTCATCAGTATCAATCCACCCTTCACTTTCTGCATGGTTCATGAGACTTTCAATTTCTTCTCGAATTCTAGGTGTTGGGTCACAGGGCAAGGGTTTGTAAAAAGTGAGTCTATCCAGTTGTTTCTTAACTTTGGTTCAATACTTCTCCATACCCCATAGGACAACTCCTCCACCCTTGTCTGCGGGTTTAATAACAAAAAGAGTATTTTTAGCTAGATCTTTCATGGCTGCTCTTTCTTCTTTAGATAAATTATCCTTATGTGTATTCTTAGTTTGGACAAGTTTTTTCATCTCACTAATGATCTTGTTCTCAAAACAGATGATTTCCGGGGAAACCATCGAAGTTAATGGGGTGAAGGTGGAGGGTAATTTCAAGCCTGAGGCACTCTTATCTCGTGGTCTTTGATCATCGTGATCTTTAAAGAAATATTTCAACCGAATAGTGCGGAAAAAATTCCGCATCTCAAATCTCAAAGGGAAGGAAGCTGTATTGTGGGATCCTTTTGAATTTGTACTTTATTGTCCTCACCCACACAGCCCCTAAAAAGAGGACATTCGTAGCTCATCAGAATTGATGTCATTGCAGAGTTATTTTTATAAACATTCTGGTTTGTATCACCACTCGGGGAAGAAAAGCACGATCAGATTGGACAGGGCAAGACACCGAACGGGAACAGAAAGGAGGGCAACAGGAAGAAGGAAGTTGTGGGTTGTTCAGGTGAGGTCTGATGAGGTGGAGGTGGCAGAAAAAGCGACCAGCAGGAGGAAGTATGGTGGAGAGGACAGTGGAATGTTAGGTATTGGTTAGTGAGTGCAAGTGACACTGCAGTATGGGTGGGCATGCTAGAGTAACAAGTAACAGGTAAGGAAGTGTAGGGCGGTGACTTTGGGTTGTGCGTGAGTGAAGGTGTGAATAGAAGGTGGGGTAGAGCATTAGTGTTGGACCCGTAAGCCCTTTAAGACGAGGTAACAGTATCTGAGATGGATGGGGATGCAGATCTTACTCTAACATCAATAATCAGACCGACTCAGGAGGTTGGCAAAACACAACTGTTTTTATTGCAATTGTCTAAAACAGGGAGCACAACGGGCATCAACGGACGCCGCACAAGCATATCTCTCAATAATTCACATAAAAAACACAACTTTATAACAAAAATGTGTCATCAATGACGTTAGATGACGTGGCAAAGTAGGAAAACCTATGTAGAGTTGTGATAGGCTTCAGGGGAAGATCTAAGTATACTTTCTATATAGGGACGGGTTGTGATTGGGTCTCTAAGGTCAGGTGGACAGCTAAGCCCACCCCTAGTGCAAGTCATCTTCTGTGTCACACTAATACATGACATTTCATTGGCTTTCAAACTATAAGCCTTTTTGCTACGTGGCCCTCTACAATTGGTGGCACGCTTCTACCCTTCTGGAATATTCCATTCGCTAGCAGCACGCAATCTGGTACCCCAGGTGCTGGAGTGTTGGACTTGACCATACCTCCCCACCAATTATCCCAACATCCATCATCACTCCTACTGTCTGCCATCCAATGAGTTCTTTGAACTCGGCCTTGCAAAGGATCACTGTTCCTGAGAATAAAAGGGAGTGTGAGCATGGCCTTATCTTCTGGAGGGGGTCCTTTGCTTGCCCTCACCAGAAAGGCGGCAGAGTGGCTTCAACCCGAGGGAGGCCTTATTTCTACAAAAAGAAACATAAGGATCGAAAGAAAAGGGGAAAGAGGCCAGAGACATCCACGGAAGATACAGGTGAGGAGGAGGGGGACATTGCACTAAGTGACGAACCTGAAATTTGTGCCACACCTGACAAGTCTGAAAGAACCGTACTTGCTCAAATTTCCTAGCCCCAAATTTCGAAATATGTTTTTGCGTTTTCGGCTTTTTCTCTGCAAAACCAAAGAGATTCCATCCAGATGCAAGGAAATTGGAAAATGCGAGAATATCTGTAGATTCAGCTGCAGCCCACATCAACGTGAAACTTTACAGCATTTATTAACTGACTGTCCTGTGCTAATGCATCAACGAACTACATTTTTTAGACCTATTTTAAAGAATTTAGGACCTTAACAGAAGAATACCTGAGGAAAAAACGTTTTCATACTAAACTAACTATGGTACAAATTGCTATTGCGAAATTCATTGTCTTCTTAAATCTTGAATAGTTAACAAGGAATGTTGATGTAATCATATGCTAGACTTCAATGTCGTTGCAAAGATTCAAACTTTAGAAGGCAATCAGTTCGCTCTTAAAATTATTGGTTGAAGTTTGTTTCCTTTTACAATGTTTAACATATTGTAATGTGCTAATTTAGTTCTGTTTCATTTTCTGATTTCTATATTGTAAATGAATTCTGTAAATGAACACATTGTATTGAAAGGTTGTATCATTCAACCATAACAATAAAACAAACAAAAAAAGATTTTTTTTTTTTAAAAAGACACATTTTTGGCATTGAGGGTATTTAGGAAATGGAGGGGTCACCAGTGAAACATGATGATGATATGTTACCACAGGTGTGCTTCTGTAAGGCCTCTCTAATTGACGGGATGTCTGTGTTGCTGCAGCCAGCAATCAAAGGACGAAGGGGTCGCCCTATGCTTGTTCTATTTCCGTTAAAAACGTGTGTACTTTATCCAAATTTCCTAATGATGGACAGTCTTATTCGCTAGCTGCTCAGCTCATGATGCATAACACTCAAGTATTTAGGGAAGTTCCATTAATTAATATATACATTTCGTTGGATGATGTTCTGTTCAAATCACTGTTGCATATCGTTAAGAAACAGTTTGAAACAATCTGAATTGGCCCTGGTAATGTTGGCTGAGACTTCAATGTATAACATCTGCAAGGTGTGTGCCACTTGGTAGAATTTTTTTTATTTCTGTCTCCAATCCCAAGCAGCAAGTTGCTTGCTGATTGGGGGTTGGTGATGGTAAATGGGCGCAGAGACACACCTGGAGAATCAACTGGAATTCATGATGGTCTGAGTGCTACAGGAGGAGTGTATATCAGCTGCCTATTGGACACACATTAAGCCCATAAAATGGGACTTCGGAGTGGAAAAGTACTTGCAAGCAAAGAGAGTAAGGGACACATAAATGAACAATGGTGGCGATAGACTAAAGTGGTCAATGAAGAACATTGGAAAATGAGTGATCATGTGATCACTCAATCTGTCTGTGCTGATCACTAATCAGCGATGATCATGCGAGGCAGGCACTTTTACAGCATGGCTCAGAGGACTACTTTAGAGGCATGTGTGTGTTTCTGGTGCGCAATTGGCGCTCTTTCAAAATATGACACTGCGACAATTTGATGCTGCAAATCACAAATGGCTAATGAGAAAGGAATTCGGAGTCCTTCAGGAATATGTAAGCCCCGATAGAGGTTTTCTGGAAAAGTGGAGAACAATATGACAGAAATTCAAAAATTGGCTGAAAGGGCACAATGGCAAAACATGCCCCAGACTACAACGAAAAAATGTTCTAAAGAATTCTGGTTCAAGATTGGAAACCCAGAAGACAAAAGTAACGAGTTCAAGTAAATCCTATTGATATAATTCATTGGGTGAAATTCGTAAGCCAGGCTTTTGGGTTTGTTGCTTCATCTGATGTAGATGCACACCTTGACGTTAGTTATTAGTGTATGGGAGCTTTTTCAATATCTTCGATTAAAAAAAGTAATTACAAGTTTGAAACGCTTAAGAGCCTCTGGGCCTGATGGGCTCTCCTATTAAGTGCTCACGCAAGACCCAGGTATACGGGCTAGTCTGTTAAAAAGTATATTCGAAGAGGCAATACACTGTTTTAATCAGCTGCATACCTAGACTGAAGCCTTACTGGACCCAATATACAAGAAAGGTATGCGTGAAAACGCATGCAGTTATCATTTATTTGACATGCTTGACATTCCGAATCCAATCTTTGCTCTCTAACTTCTGCTGGACCTTACAAATTGGGCAAACGAGCACAATATACACTCTGCCTTTCCAACTGGCTCCAGGAGTGAAACGTTCACCACTCTTAACGAATGTTGTCTTAGTTTGTTGTCAAAGAAGGCCTTGAAGTCGGGCAATGCGTGGAGATAATTGATTTTCCTGCTGTGTGGAAAGAGGAAAATTATGGTAGAAACGGTGCACCTGGGGAATTGACAAAGGCATATTAAATGTGATAATTTTACTGCAAAGCTAAGTGCCACACCAATTGAAATAGCCGATAACGTTGCTTACCTGTGAATTCACCATAACACTAAAATGATCACGGTTCCATAGAGGCAGAAAAAAAGGGCTAAGGGATGGGTTGTGTCATTTGATGCCAATTGCGGCGTTTGTTCCTTGTCACTGTTAACTGAATATTAAAAGCAAACAGTGCTGCGTATTATAACTTCTTGCTTCAAATTTTATCTTAGCCTTCCTGTTCTGTGGTTGGCCCACTTGGGAGGTAACTATGGAGGTCAGCAGTAGGACTAACCAAAATACCAAACATTTATCGAGCAATGGCAGGCAAACGCAGTGTTTCTTACACTGCTTCCAAACAGGGGCAACTTTGGTTTGGCCAATAACGCCTTTGTTTTCAAGGAATCAGACTACTACTTAGTCCGTGCTATTATCTGGGACATAAGCTGAAACTATTGCATTAGAGTACAGATAGGGTAGGGGGAAATGGCATATGAGGAGAAACATAAATGTTGCAGGTGTTGTTTGGTTATTTGCCCACCCATTGACTAGCCATGACCAGGCTATTTCTTATGGCCACAACCACCCAATTCCTTCCCCTCCCCACCCAAAAGCCAAAACACCTCCCCCTGGGATCTCTTTGTGGTCACTTTAATCAGGCCTTAACATCAAACTTTGCATAAAAACTGACTGCCATTGTTTTTTTTTTAACTCTGTTTACTCTTCTGAGAGTTAATGGGACTCATTACAACTTTGCCGGTGCAGGATTAACCTGCTGGTATTACCGCATACTAGCACGTTTCCACACCGGCAAAGTACAAGTTTACGAGTAGGGTGGAAGAAGTACCTCCCGCTAAGAGCGGTAAGTAATTCGGACACACTACTGGAAAAAATAGCTGGTATTACCGGCACTGGTGTTACCTGTGCTGGTAATACGTGAAAATCCCCCATGGAGTCATTTGGGACACCATGGAATGGCGATTTACAACCCTTACCGGCACTCATAATCTGCCAGTAATACTGCTGGACCGAGTCAGGATGAGGCCCATTAATTGGAGTTGTGAACGTGCAATTGGTGTAATAAAAATGTCAACCAGGTCTGCCTTCAGCCACTCAATTGATAAGCCTTATGCTTGTCCTTCACTGAAGCTCTTTTAAAATGGTATTGTGGACCATGCAACAGATGTCCTTACCTACTTTAAGGGTAGGAGACTTAAGTTGTAGGGGGACAAGCAAGTGGAGGATCAGTCAGGAGTGAAGGCAAGTAGGAAGTAGGAAATGTAAGTAGGGAGGGGGGGTCACATGTAAGGGGAAAGCGGCACAGTGTTATCCATGTGCTCACTGCACGTCTCCATTTTCGGATTCTGCATTTTCGGATTTATGAAAAACCAGGTGTGCAGTGATCACATAGATCCTTAAAAGCTAGCAGTGCCAAAGCCAACAGGTTTGGCTTGTATATAATTGATAGGCATTTGCCAGGCACTGCTATTAGATGCACAGGTACTCACACCATATTCCACCTGCTACCATCAATGGCCAGTTAATAGCACTATGGCAGTGCCTGGCATTTGCCTTTCCCAGAAGCCCTACACAAAAGCCCAAACTGTTGGCATTTCCAATGCTTGTTTTTTAAAGCATCTTAGACACCTTCCCAGAAAGCTTTAATTTCCATTGAACTCAGGCTACTTGGATTTTGTGCTGAAAGTAAAACTCATTGATCTCCTAGTTTTCAAATGATTTACCGGTGCTGCTTACTGCATGTTTCAATGTGTCTGACTATTCTGATGAATTGGTGAACTATTTAATAGTAAAAAGCGAACAACAGAACAAAACAAAACGATCACAGTACGAGACTTCCACGCAAGTGAGAACCCCTCTCCCTCCATGCACCGTTCCCCTATACCCAAAGGAAGCCATGCATTTCGACGGAAGAGGTAGCCCAGACAGGGCAAGGAACCAAACTGAAACAATGTTGCAAGCAGGGAACAAAGTCCCACTATACAAGTCTTTGATATGAGTTGCATTCTTACATGTTAGACAGTGTTATCAGGGAGAACAGCATAATGTGATACATTTAGTCAAGTTGAATATACTTCTCAAAGATTCACATAAACTCTGAGGCAGTGTCTCAAGTTGTAGACACTTTGTTGCATTGGCAGTTGAGAACACTAACAGTATGATGACGTCCGTCTGCTAAAGTCGCTTTTCCTAAGAAAGCACGAGCCTAAAACATGCTTACATATGCCAAAGGGGAAACACATCATAAGCGAGAGATATGAAGGCAAGCGTAGCTACACACTAGGCGAAGAGCCTTCATCCCAAGGTCATGTGTAGTAGAGTCTGAACCCTCACCTCGCACAAGCAAGAAACAGATGTTTAAACATGTCAGTTTGCAGTATCTCCTCAATATTATAATGCAGCAATGTGCAAGGGGAGTACATACAATCTTCAAACCCAAACTTTCCCCCATAGTCCCCTCTAATGAGAACTTCCCTCCAGTTTCATTACATACATCTCTAGGGGAACAAACATCACATCCTGGCATTTCATAGCAGATTATTTCTTCCGTAGCATGACAGTAAAGCACTTAGCCAGTTTGAGAGACTTCGCAACAAGTGTTTCATACCCAATAATAGAGACACTTACAAACCATCGACAGACAGGATAGACTTAGAATTATGACTAGCGCTATGAGTAAGATGTAACCAATAGACGCACAAAGAGTTTCCAATCAACCTTCAATCCAAGATCCAAAGGTCCAGGAAGCTTCCGGACTGGTATGAAGGAGACTTACAGTGTGATGAATGTGGGTGGTGATGTCAGTAACTAGGTATGAAAGCACAGCACTCACTTTTCACAATTGCGCAGACGCCTTCTTGTAAGGCCAGAATGATGTCTAGAGCCATATGATTCTGAGGCACCATGGTTCGGATGGCAGGAGGACGCAGTGACATTTGCAATATCCTCCACTAACCATGACAATTGGGACAGACCGTACCCCACCACAGAAACAACGTTTTCCCAGGCAGTACTTCTTCTGAGATGGAACTGGGCTGGAAAGGTGTGCATATGGCGCACTGCGGGTATAATATACCCCATGTAACAACTCCTTTCCCAATTAATGGTCAGCTAGGGATAGACTTTGTCCCCATAGATGAAATAGGTTCTGGAATACGTAGCGTACACAGACTGGGAAAATAAAAACTACGGTCAAAGGCAATCGTAACATTATTCATCACTATACTGGAATTGGTGGACAGATAATAATGACATTTGCTAGTTCCCATGAACAGAGGACATGGGTTGGTGCAGCATACAAGACCAAGTGCTGGGGAGGAAATCTGGCTTAGTGCGTGCTTGGTCTGGGGTGGGAAAATTCAGAGGACTGGTAAAGCATGACAGCGGAAAAACTGTTGCCCATTATACTACCGCAACTGAACCCGATCCCAGACAATATGGATCCCAATGTGCTAGTTGAACAATTTAATGAAACTATTAATACAGCCCTTGACCACATAGCTCCGCTCAAACTACGGAATAGTAAACCAAAAAAACATCTTAACTCAAGGTTCACTCCTCATCTAAAAAATCTTAGGCTAATTAAAAGAAAACTTGAAACTATTTGGAGACTCTCTCCTTCAGCCGAAAACAAACTTAACCTCTCCAAGGCATCATCCCAATACAAGAAAGACATCCTATTAGCCAAACAGGAAACGTATAATACTAGAATATCTCAATCTAAATCCAGTGTCAGAGAATTGGTCAGCATTCTGAAAGAACTGGAAACACCTATTGTTCCTCAAGAAAACTGCACCAAGGATAAAAAATGGTGCTCCATCATACAGTCTGCCCTAACCAACAAAGTAGCCAACCTACAAACTAAAATTGCCCTCAAAAAAGCATCTCTAACGCCTCATATCCCGCAGACTATAGCACCACCACCAAAACCTAAACAAGAATCGCGTTTCTGCTTCTCTAAGGTATCGACCATTGAGGTAGAAAAGGTTATTCTGGGACTTAAACCGTCCAACTGTAAAGGCGATCAATGCCCTGCCCAACTGATTAAGGATGCTGCGAGAGAATTATCGCCATTCATAACTAAACTCATCAACTCATCCTTTACCACAGGCACTGTACCGAATAACTTAAAAGAGTCTTGGGTACTGCCACTTTTAAAGAAGCAAACCCTTGACCTGGCCATTCCCACTAACTTCAGGCCCATCACGACTGTGCCCTTTCTTCTAAAAATTCTAGACAAAGTGGCATACATACAAATACGAAACTTCCTTGAATCCAACCATCTACTCGGAACCCGCCAATCCGGATTCCGCCCACAACCGGACTGAGGCAGCCTTAATCGATCTTAAGGCCCAAATAGATCACTGCAGAGACAATGGCCAAGCAGCCCTACTCCTCCTGCTAGACCTCTCAGCTGCATTTGATTTAGTTGACCACACAGTCTTATGCAGCCACTCTTCTGCAGCCCACTTCTCTAAAGAGGCCATAATATGGATCAAGTCATTCTTGAGTAACTGAACTATGAGAGTCTTCTCTCCATCAGCCTCGGCAGACCCGATCCCCATAACATGTGGTGTACCTCAAGGATCTTCTGTGTCACCTACCCTTTACAATGTATTCACAAAGCCCCTCTTTGACGAAATGGATCATCTGGGTATCGCCTACACGAATTACGCAGACGATACCCAGATCCTCCTTCCGCTTTCAGGAGACTATGTCAAGGATCTGGCCCTAGTGAATAAAATCTACAGCATCGTTCAGGCATGGATGGCCACACATGGCTTATGCCTGAACTATGACAAAACTGAGCTCATTATCCTAGGCAGCCCGACATACATATCCAAACTCAGCCCTGACTATGCCAATTTCATTATCGATGGGAATAACATAAAAGTAGCTAAGGAAGTGAAGACCCTAGGCTTTAACCTAGATGCCACTTTGAACTTTGCTAAACAACTTAACTCTCTAGCCTCGGCTACTGCATACACATGCAAACTTATCCGAGCTAGCAAACAATTCCTCTCTACAGACAGTTGCATCATGCTTGCCAGAGCCCTTCTACTTTCCAAATTGGATTATTGTAATGGACTATACATTGGGGCTAATGAACAGACCATCCATAAAATCCAGGTCCTCCAGAATAATGCCTTGAGAGCAGCTTTTAAGATTAACAGAAATTAGCATATATCCTTGGTAAGAAGAGAATACAAATGGCTATCCACTTCTGATAAAATTCAACTCAAAATTGCCTCCCTTACCCACAAGTGCCTCAACAACAAAGCACCACCCTACCTCAAGGATAGGCTACATATAAGAACCTCGACCAGACCTACAAGAACAGCGAACGCAAACTGCCTACAAGTCCAGCGATTCAAACTCGCTACTATAGGAGGACACAGCTTCCCAGTCAAGGCCGCGCAGCTGTGGATCTCCCTACCCCATGGCATTAGAGAACCCCAGCCCTTTGTGAAATTCAGACAGAACTTGACCAATTGGTTGAGAGCAAATGACACCTAACTACCCTGACATGCTTGTATCCGCTGACGCACTAACCTGAAGTTCTACTTGCACCCCATTACCAGGTTATTTGAATCTGCCTCTTTCTTCCTGCAATGGAATATTCCTGGTGCCTGTATATTATTACTGTGTATATCATTATTTTATATTCCTCTCAAGAATACCTGCACCTGTAAAACTTTGTTTCTGGACCTAGATCCTGCCTTGTATATATCTGCCTACTGTAACGTGTCTGATGTCCCTGTACTGTCCTACTTACCATGTACCTGTAATTACGTTGAGCATATTCCTGTCTTGTGCGCCCTGATGCCCCAGGGTCTGGCGCGCCCTATAAATAATAAACTAAACTAAACTAAAGCCCAAGTGAGAAGGAGCATCCCTACAAGGTCCTGGTCCTTGTGACTGGGTAATCAACTTGAGATCCAAACAGACATCCTCCAACTGAAAGGAGATGGGTTTGATAGGGAACCTGTTGGGATGCACCTGCAGTGTCGCAGCCAGGCAAAAAGGTTCAGGTTGAGGAAAACCTGTTTAAGTGCAACATTGTGGGAGTGAAGTGAAGGTTGTGCCATGGACAGCACATACATTGTTTTAGTTATGTCTTGCACATATTGGATACTTACATGCAGCAACACAGAAAGAGCAACAAATGTATGAATGTTGTGATTGCAGAGGTCATAGATAGGACAGCATTATAGGCCATTGTTTAGTTGATGTATTATAGTGACATAGGAGAGCGTGATGTGGGGGAAGGGTTGAAAAGAAACAAAAGATGGAGTTAGTATGGCAGTGAGGTAGAAGCGAGGTTGGGTGTATTAACTTGGCAGAGGTGTCACTATTTTGGATGTTAAGGCCTAGCACATGATCAACAGAAGAGAATGCAGGCCTCGGTTTGGAGCTGAAGCTCTGGTAGTTTAGCTCCACAAACAAATCCCATTTCCCTTTCCCCTGGAGAGAAGTCGAGGTCAGAGGCACCTATGGTGGGTAGATGAGCACTAATTGTATTTAGCTGCAGGGCCTGAACGTAGTGGGCAATGGAATGTTAGTTGGTAAAAGAGCAGGAAGGTATGCGCCCCTTGAAGGACAAATTCATGAGAATAGGGCACCAGGCTTTCTGATGCCAAAGACCCAGGCAAAGATTTAGAGCACTTGTGTAGAGAAAGAGCCAAATACCCCTACCAGAAGCTCCTCCCCCATGTTTCCTCTATGTTGGGAACCAGAAAATGCGACATGCGCAGTACCAGTGAGGATGCCTATACCGCAAAGTCTCCTTAAGACAAGGTATCCATTGAGAAAACCTTATATACATTCACCAGGCCCGGCTGCAGGAATTTTCATCTGGGTGGGCCAGGGTTGTGACAAGGGGGGCCCCATTCCATTGGGTGTGGGTCTAGGAGTACCCTAATCAAAGAGCTGGCATTGATCTAGATTTCCCATATCCGTGATCCAGCACATTTCTTTCCCAGATCTGCAAAAATACATTTGCACCCCTCTATAAAAAACAGTACATAGCAAAAGAGAAGCAAGGCAAATGGTTTTGCAACATCCATCTACCTATCTTCCCTTCCCATCTGCTCTCCCCTTTTTGTTATATCTGATCCTCCTTCACCTTTCACCATCTAGACACCTTCCTTAAGCTGCACTAACCACTGCTTCCATTTACCAACCCTCCCACCTAGTCACACCAGTACCCAGCATGCCTGGCCTGACTTGGGAGAATTGAGGGTGAGAGGGCTGAGCAGTGAGGCCCACAGTCTTTGGTGTCTGCCACGAATACCTTCCTGAGCACTGTGGCTACTCCCAGCAGTCCTCGAAGGAGATGCTTGTGCTCCCCCATCTTGTGAAAGATAGAACCCTTCTGCCGCAGACTACTGAAGCAAGGAATAGGACATTTTGTTTCCTACAAAATAAAAAAATGTTCAAACTTCTTTTTATTTCAAGAACAGAACATACCATGTCCTATCAATACAGGTCGTCTTGTTGATCTTAACAATATTTAGAGCACAACAACCTATTCTCCAATAACATACACATGTATACAATCCTCCCTTGACCCACCCATTTCACAACCCCCCCCTCCTTTCCAAATGAACCCCTATAGTAAAAAAGAAAAGGTCAGGCGCGCACTCTAGTTCCCAGTCTTTTTAATCTTTAAACTAGTAATAACAGGGTTTGATCCGAGCAATGTTAAAAAATAACAGGGTTAAATCCCAAATGTAAGTGGTAACAGGGTTGGATCCCACAAAATGTTCAAAAAATATACCAGGGTTAAATCCCAACTGCCACAAAATCTTCAAAAAAATATACCAGGGTTAAATCCCAACTGCCAGTTAAAATGCACAGTAGTTCTGCTCCTCCAAGTAGTTTCGAGTCTCCGACTCTCTTCAGGGAGGCTGTGTTTCTTTTCAGCTGTTGCCAATTGCTTTTTTAATTACAGTCTCAAGGAATTCTGGTCTTTGTAGTGATGGCACAATGTTTTGTTCAGGAGCCCAGGAACGAACTCCCCTCCGCCTCACCTTTTCTTTTTTATTTTATTGAACCCCAATAGTAGTCCCATTCTGAATGTCTCCCATCAACGGTTCATATTCAAAATTACATTTTAAACACAAAATGTTATTTGTTGTTGCATTTTTTTAGCACATTTTAATTGAGTTGGGAGTGATAGGGCTGTAAGGGCTGCATCAGGAGGCAGACGGTGCTGGTTGAGGTGTTTGCGGCCTCCTTCCTGGTATCGCTCCTGGTGGGGTGTTCCCCTGTACACCATTGTCTGGTACATACTGTTTACATACAGGTTATAATATGCAATTGTCCATGATGATTCTTTGTTTGATGTGTTTACTTTGATTTGGTACTGAATTACACAATTTTGTTCAATAAATGTGGCCCGGACATTTTCAAAGTTAGATGTGTGTGTGTGTTCTAATGCCTGTGCTGCCCATCAATGAAACCATGAGTGAAGCTTTTTGGAATAGCCATAATTTCAGCAAAGCCTGAAATTTAGATACTTGACCACGCATCTTCCGGGCTCAAGTTGGTACAAATCTGTATTGATGTTTGGCTATGAATGCCTAAAATAATACTCAATTTTATACAGGTTACTTTAAAAAATGCACAAGTCATGTGATAAACCAACCTGATAATGTATTCATCACTGTAGAAACATGTTGATGAAAAGATTAAGGGGCGGGGGGGGGGCATTTTGTTTTGAATCCTAAAATGCATAGAGCACAATTGTCCTGTTTGCACTTTTTGGAAAAGGGGCCATTCATTAATTTAAATTGTTTCCACAATGTACTGGAAAAGTAAAGAGTGAAACACAGGTGAAAATCGCCTTTGCTCTTTACTTTACCACTACTTGTCTGGAAAAGTGTAAATCAATTGCGGGAGCCATCGGGGGGGCGTGGCTAAGAAGCCATGTAGGAGGACGTGTCCTGCCAGAGCTCGTGGCGATCCGACTAGAATCCTGAGAATATCGTGCCATAATACTGGACCATTTGGCCCGCAGAGCAGAGGTCCAAGCTGGGAAAGCAGCGGAGCACATACTGGTAAAACCGGACGTGGACCGCCGGCTTGAAGGAGGCAGCTGGAGGCTTGAACGAGGTGCGGGTGCCCGCGGCACACATAAGGGGAAAATGGCTGCCGCTTGATGTGCCGCAGAACAAAGGAAAGTCGGGTCGAAGAGTGTGCTGGGCGTGAGGAGGGCTTGAGGTCCCACATGGGGGCCTGCAGCAGGCCCGGACACGCAGTGATTGAATCTGAGGACCCACAGTGCTGGTGTGTGCTGGCAGGAGCCGAGCGAAGACCGCCTGCTGCAGGGTGCTCCCTGCGAAAATAAGGAAGAAGCCGTGCCCGCTCGGAGTGTTACATTGTCTCCGTTCGTGGGCTCCGGCATGAGCGCACATTAGAAGGTGTGCGTTTGGCTGGGAATTGAGTGGACAATGTTACAACTGTGGCAAAGCGGACCCAGCGAGTGGCGCGGGTGCCGCAGAACAAAGGAAGCCGGGCCGGAATGGGTGCAGAGTGCGGGGCACGTGAGGAGGGCTTGGGGTCCTGCCCGGGGGCCCGCGGCAGGGCCGGACACGCAGTAACTAAATCTGAGGACCCACAGTGCCGGATGCTCCCTGCGAAAACAAGGAAGAAGCCGGGCCCGCTCGGAGTGTTAAATTTCTCCGTTCGCGGGCTCTGGCGCGGGCGCACATCAGAAGGTGCGCGTTTGGCTGGGAATCGGACAGTTGTTGCTACAACTGTAGCAAGGCGGGCCCAGCGAGGCGCTGGGTGCAGACACTTGCTGCTTTGCACGCGGACGCCTACAGAAGCGGAGTTTCGGGACGGACTGCCTAGAGGTAGAGGTGAGCGCACACGCCCGAGACCCTCACCAAGAAGCAGGAACTGGAGTCAACATACGAAGACGAGTTCAGCCCTGCAGGCATGCTTGGATCAGTACTGGTCGGGTACTGGGCATGTAGCTATCAGTGATGTGCCTACAAGAAGCAGATTGACATAGTGGTTACTGGAATACTGCAGATGGGGCCCCCCATGCATAAGGGCTGCACATTGGGATCATAGAGGCAAAGGGAGGGAGACACCACCTAGCCCTGGCATGAGGTAAAGTGAGGAGCACAGGGAGGGCCGCCTGGCTGAGAGTTCTGCAATCACCTGGCCGGGCTCACGGCAGACATACACTGGGTCGGTGCTCGCATCTGGGAGACACATGAGAACTGGAGGGTGGGCCCACGGAGTCTGATCTGCAGAGGTAGGTGCTCACTGTTTGAGTGGATTGTTGCACCTACAGACAACTACGAGGGAGGACACAGCCCACTCAGGGAGCAGGTCTAGCAGTTTGGGGGCTCCCTTGGCTCAGCCCACTCGGGCCCGAGCACCAAAGACAGCCTAAATTTAACGAAGGCCAGCAGCAAAAATGTTGCGGCACGTGCACACGCTGCCCTGACGCACCCAGATGACTAATAAACTGCCCAGAATGAAAGGCAAGCAACCCACGCTCGACGAATACGCCAGGACGCCACCAGGGGCAGAAGGGGCTAGAAGCAAAGACAAATCCCTCGCTGGAAGCATGGACACCATGGGCAGAGATCAGGAGATCCTTGCCGCGATTGCTGACCTAAAAGTGGCTTGGGAAACCAAACTAGGACTGGCCATGAACGAGCTGAAGGCAGCACTAGAGCTCAAGGTTGGGGCAGTACAAGAGGAGGTGAATCTCCTCCGGCAAGACGTTAGAGCACTGGCAGAACACACGGGGGACCTACAGAAAGAGGTGGCCCCGAATACGGAGGCATGCGCCACCCACAAATCTGAACTTCATGCTCTAGTACAACGTGTGGGCAACTTGGAAAGTGGGGCGGAGGAGGCAGAAGGACGCGCCGAAGGAATAACATACATATTGTGGGATTGCCTGAAGGAGCGGAGAGACCCAACCCAACGGAGTACATCGAGTCAATGCTGCTGCACGAGATAACCAGAGGTGTGTTGACCAAAGGGTTTGCTGTGGAAAGGGCGCACAGAGCCCTGATGAGGAAGCCACCACCGGGGAACCCCCCCCAGGCCGTTGATAGCTAAGATCCTGAATTATCGTGATTGGGGAGAATCCTTGAGCATTTCCGAAAGGGTGGAACGATACGAAGGGCATCAGAAAATATAACTGCATACCCGGACTACACCCTGCAGATGCAACGCCGACGCATGAACTTTGGGACCGTGAAAAGGAGGCTGTGTGAAGCAGGTTACAAATACATGCTGATCTACCCGGCAAAACTGAAAGTGTTCCACAAGAACAGAACATTGTTTTTTGAAACTGCAGAGGACGCTATGGAATGGCTGGACTCGCTGAGCTGCCCCCAAGAAATGGGCATCCAGAAAGAAGACGGCGCAGATAAGTAATATGCGACTGTGGCACCCAGGGTGTTGCAGATCGCGACATTGGGACTTGAATATACACAGGATATGGCCTGCAGAAGGTGTGCCATTAGGGCTGCACATATGGGCATGATCCTTATGCACGGGGAACTTAGTGTAAGAGCCGAATGGAACTAGTCCTCATACCCCCACAGTGAAGAGATTAGTTGGGTCACCGGTAGACCGATGACACCCTGTCGGGACCCTGCCCTCGGCATTCCGAGGCAGGTCCAAACGCGGGGGAGCCTGAGATCCAGGGATGGAGCTGGGCACTTGTTGGGCTGGGTTGGGGAGGGGGGTGGTAAGGGGTTGTGTGCAGTGACTGACAGTTGTGTTAAGGGGGGTTTAGTTGGGGAGTTTTTGTTAGAAATGGGAGGTGAACAAGCCAAATCTTGTGTCAAATCAGGCGGGAGGGGAAACTGAGGGGGGAGGCGAGATATCCCACAGATGGCGTTGGGTAGCCTGAGAGGGGTAACCCGAAACGTGAGGGGCCTCAACAGCTACTTGAAGCGTAATAAAGTAATGATGTACCTAAGAAGGATGAGGATTGACATAGCATTGTTACAGGAGACCCACCTAACAAGGGAGAAGCTGGAGGTGGTCAAGAGAAAGTGGAGGGGGTATACAATGGGAGCCGCATAACCAGCTTATGCAAGGGGAGTCATCACATGGGTGGCACTGCATGTACCATTTCAGCTGATTCAGTCTACAATGGACCCAGAAGGCAGAATGGTAATGGTGCGGGGGATGTTGGAGAACAGGGAAGTGAGCATTATAAACCTGTATGCCCCCAATCAAAACACAGCGGCTTACTTTAGGACCCTATACGGCAAAATTAGCCCCTTAGTGGGTGATGCGATCGTATGGGGAAGGGACTTTAACTGTACATTAAATCCTAAAATGGACAGATCAGGTGGTAGACCAGACAAACCTACTCCGGCCGCTAAGGCGTTACAGGCCCTGCTGGAAGATTTTGGAATCGAAGATGTTTGGAGGCAGCTACACCCAGCTGGTAGGCAGTACTCACATTACGCAGCCCCACATAACCTGCACATGAGGCTGGATCATATCTTTGCCGCTGCTGAGTTAGTTTGAGAAGTGATGGGTGTGGAGCATAAGGCCACAGTGCTCTCGGACCACTCCCCCTTGGTCCTGGAGTGGCAACACCAGCCTCCTACAGTGCAAATCCCGACGTGGAAGCTTAGAGCTGAGGCCCTGCAGGATTCGGGATTCCGGGAGGACCTGAGGGAGGCGATTACTGAGTACTTTGATACCAACACCGGAAGTGTCCAATCAGTGGGAACCTTATGGGAGGCATTCAAAGTAGAAGTGCAGGGTGTAGCCATATCAAAATCTAAAGGGCTCCGAGGGGGCATAGAACGGGAGTTGTAGGAAACGGAGAGGGAGCTGGAAGACATAATGCATAAGGGGGGCACCTCGCAGGAAGATGAAATAAGGATGAAGCAGCTACAACAAGCTAGCAGTGAGCACTGGGATAGATTATGTAAGCTGAGCTACAAGAAATATATCGAAAGGCAGCATACGGGAGGAGACAAGCCGGGCAGATTTCTGGCCTGGTTATATAAAAATGAAAAAACACAGCCAGTGATCAGGGAAATTAGAGGGGATGGGTGCCAGAGTAGGGACACCCAGGAGGGAGAAAATGAAGAGTTCCTTAGGTACTACAAACGTCTTTATGGGGATGCCGGGGAAGAAATGGACCAAGAGATTCAGGAAACACTAGAGGACATAGGCTTGCCCAAACTAGACGATCAGAAGCGGGCAGTCCTGGATGCCCCAATTACACCAGAAGAATTAGAAATAGTGATTCAGCACCTGCCCACATGTAAAGCCCCGGAGTCGGACGGGCTCCCCAGCGAATTCTATAAAGCATACAAACAAGAGTTGCTTCCCCCGCTGCTGGCCATGCTTAATGAGGCGTTTGAGCACTGCAGATTGCCGGAGTCCCTACGGGAGGCGGTGATCATTCCGCTCTTAAAACCTGGTAAGCCAAGCACAGACTGCGGGTCATATAGGCCCTTATCTATGCTTAATCAAGATAGTAAAATCCTCACAGCAGTGCTGGCAAACAGGCTTAAGCGAGTCATCGGCAAACTAATACACCCCGACCAAACAGGTTATGTCCCTGGCAGGAACATAACCGATAATCATAGGAGACTCCACCATATCATTGACCAAACAGAGAAGGACCCCGGCAAACTGGTAATTGTCTCGCTGGATGCCATTAAGGCCTTCGACTCAGTGAGATGGCCATGGTTGCAGGCGGCCATGAGAGAATTTGGGATAGGGCCAGGGTATATGAGGTGAGTCAAAATGTTATATAGTTCCCCAATTGCAAGGGTCAAAACGGGCGCTATAATCTCAGACAAATGGCAACTCAGCAGGGGTACTAGACAGGGTTGCCCCTGGTCGCCCATGCTGTATATCCTTGTGTTGGAGTCACTGGCAGTTTGCCTCAGACAACAATATGGTGAAATAGGGATCCATACGGCGGGAAGTTCGCATCTCATATCATTGTATGCCGATGACATACTGTTGTATCTGCGCTTCCCAGAGGAAAACCTACAATATGTCCTGGAGGTGATGGAATGATACGCCACCCTTTCGGGCATAGCTGTAAATCTCAAGAAATCTAGCATGTTCCCCCTGGGGAGGTACAGACGTGCCCCACCGGAAAGCCTACCAGTCTTGCCAATACCCTGGCGAACCAAGATGTTCCGATACTTAGGTATTGATATATATCACACAACGGGAGAGGAATACAAACACAATACGGAAAAGGCAGTTGAAGGTATCAAAAATAGTATGGGATTTTGGTCCAGATTGCCCCTGGCCATGATGGGTAGAGCGGCTCTGATTAAGATGGTGGTCCTGCCTAGACTGTTACACTTTTTTGCAAACATCCCATATGTGATCCCCAAATGCTTTTTTGTTAAACTCCACGGCCTGTGCAGGGGGTTCATATGGCACAATTCCAGGAACAGGGTGGCCCTCTGGAAACTACAAAACTCGTGTGACAGGGGGGGGGGGTATAAACCTGCCGAATTTTGAGTTATACTACTTGGCGGGACAGCTGCAGTACGTGGCTAGGTGGTTGTCTGAAGAGGAAACAGCGGAAGCCAGGCTGTTGTGTGAGGACCCTGTTCCCTTCTTTCTCCGGGAAATAGTGTGGTTACCTAAACTAAAGGTACTAGGAATGGCGAGACTGCTGGTGCTTGGCTGGGAAATGTGGCGCAGAGCATGGCAAATCGCAGGAAACCCAGTCCCGTTCTCCCTGCAGGTACCGCTAGTAGTGCTGTGCAGAGAGGACTCCCAAATGATGAAAGGGGTCCGTAGATACTGGGAACCAATGGGCCTGGCTACCTTTGGCGATATATGGCAAGATGGGGCATCAGTGGAATGGAGGACACCGGGGTGCACAAAGGTCAATACATCACTTACTCCAGAATTATCAAACGGGTGCGAGAAAGGTGGCCTGATGCAGTGCTGGCGGAACAACCCGATGCAACCATTGAGACAATGTATGATATCTCGGAGCGTAGGCACGAGATTTCTCGCCTATATGAGCTGCTGGGGACTAGGGTGGGAAAGGAACTGCTGCAACTGAGGCGAGACTGGGAAGAGGAGGTGGGAGAACCCATGTCGGAGGGGCAATGGGATAGAACCCAAAGGTATCACAAGAAGGTGTCCCGAAGCGCGAGGCTCCAGCAGATACAGTTGTATGTCACTCACAGAGCATACATGACCCCTGGCAGAATTGCCAGGTTTGGAGGCCCAGGGGCACAGAAATGCCCTTGGTGTGGGGAGGAGAACGCTGGGATGCTACATATGTTTTGGGCTTGCCCAGAGGTGGAAAGGTTTTGGACAGAGGTGAAGATGCACTTAGCGGAAAAAGGGATTATGCTGGAGGTGGAGTCAGCTTGGGCATGCATGCTGGGAGGTTTTACCAGACCACGCAACCTGAAGCACATCAGGGAGCTGAAGGACCTGGCCTACATCCTGGTTAAACAGAGAATTGCAATGGGCTGGAAAGCAGCCCAACAGCCTAGAATTGAGATGTGGTGGGCGGACTTCATTAAGCGGAAGCAGAAACGGCAGCCTGGTATGAAGCAGTCAGTGGGGGGGAGGAGGAGGTGGGACCCCTAATAGCATGGAGACAATTGGCGGCCTCGATGGTGGGACACCCCCAGGCCTACCATAGTGATAATGACATAAGAGGAATAATGGAAGTAGATATGCCTGAAGAGAAGCAGGATGATGACATGGAAGGAGGGGCTTGAGTTAAAGGGCTCGGAGGGGGGAGGACCGAAATGCCTAATTTGTAATGTAACGTTGCGAAACTGTAAAACGGATGTCCTCACTGTTTGTAATGTTTGGAGTGTTGTTAATAAAATAATTTAAAACAAAATAACTGTGGGAGCCATCCACAATGTATTCCTTTTGACTCTGCACGCTTTTACCAGGTGTAAAACTCAGGCAGAACCCCTAGGAATCCATTGGTTTTCCACCGATGTAAAAATACATGCTGTTAGAATACCAATCGGATTTTGCAGAGGGATCTTGTTAAGTCTGATCTGCTCTCCAACTTCGCCTGTTAAATCATACAAAATCCTGCAGTTCATAAAAAGTGGAGCTAAATGCATTTAGCGCCACTTCTTCGACTCCGCTTGACCTGGCAAATAATCCCCTTTGACTGTAGATTTATTTTTCCCATCATGAATGGAAGCCTACAAGCTCCAGCATAGCAATTCATGAGAACTTACAAAAAATCTCATACAGACACAAAGTGAAATGAAATGCATGACAGGGTTATCGTTTCACACAGCTTGTTCTGTATCCCCTTAATTACTAATCACCCAACAATCACACTTAAACAGCTTCTTAAAAGCCTATATGATTTGTTTTTAAAGTGCCACAGCAATGGTCACTGCCTTTTTACCTTTTCTCATCATGTATTTATTTATTTATTTATTCATTTATTTTAGTTGGAAAGTGCTAGGACAGTGGCCCGGAGGCATAAAACATAAAGCTCAGAAAGACCTAAGGAGAAAACTGAGAGAAACTAGTTGAGGCCAAGGATCCATTTACTCGAAAAGAAAGGTTTTCAGGGTATGTTTGAAGACTGGCACACAGCCTCAAATCAGGCAGAAGAGTATTCCACAAGTGAGGAATTGCGGCTGGGAAGCATCCATTTTGCACCTGTACCAGTTTGGCCTTTGGTGTGAAAAGCAACCCTGTGTTATTGGATCTTAGATTACGCCTGTTAGATAGCCACTTCAACTGTGCTGCCATATAAGAAGGGTTTATCCATACATGGAAGCATATGCAATGCAAAGGGTACAAAACTTGATTCTCTTTGTAATGGGGAGCCAATGTAATGCTCTGTGTGCTGTTGAGATATTATCTGTTTTACGCATACCCATAACGACCCTCACTGCGTTGTTCTGGACAACTTGCTGACAATTGGGTTCTCCTTTGTCTACACCAAGTAGACTGTAGGCAAAGTAGTCCGGGCGGCTCCCAATGATCGTCCTGGCTAGGGTGGTGCAACTGGAGGTCTCAAGGAATGGTCTGATTTGTGCCAAAAGCTTCATGTAGTATGTTGAGTTAGACACTAGGCAACTGATATGGGACCTTATTGAGAGCTCTTTGGCAATAGTGACTCCCAAGGTTTTTACTTATTTCAAAGGGCGGAGCAGACAGTCTGCGATTTGAACGAATGAAGAGGACTGAACAAGCTGGCACAACTTGGGGCAGTGCCCAGGATAATAATCTCTGTTTTTGAGTTATTCAGGGCTAGGCCATTATATAGCATCCAGAGCTGGATTTGGTTGTATGTGGCATTAATGACCTCAGTGTCTTTGGAGTGGTTACCTGATAAAGGGAAAATACACTGAGTATCATCAGCATAGTTGGCATAGCACTTCTTTTTGTAAATAATCTGCCTCTGAGACGTTAAAAAGATACAATCTCAATGGTAGGCCCTGTTCAGCCCTGCTGTTTGTATTTGAGGGGAGAGAGGCAGAGCAGCAGGACCCCCTTCGGCATTTGTCCCTTGTCCAAATGTTAAATCCACCTCTGATTGCACTCTTTAGAAAATATTTAAATACTGCTTTTTAGTTATAAAAGATGTACACCTTTTGTACTTTGCCCGCAACATTATAGAAAACGTTCTTTTTTGTTATTTAACGGGTGTTTATGTTTCATTTCTGGCACTGCCTAAACACCCAGCACCCATGATTCACATCATACTTTCCAAACAAATCCCACAACACCCATGACATATTCGGTTTGCATGCAAACTCTGTAAATTTACTCCAACAGAATGAGTTTATCAAGTCAGTACTTATCAGTTTGAATCATGAAACGTTCTGGCATTGTAGACTAGGCTCCCAAACAAAGATATATTCTATTTAGGTTGGAGCCCCACTGGTAAGTACGCATGAGAAGATCTGAAACTGGTCAATACCTGCCATCCTAGCCTTATCATTTTCAGGTAGGGCCTTGTTGGACCATCTAAGTGAGGTGCAGCTTGATTCCCAAGGCGTAGCAAGCAAGACACCCACATCTGGGCATATACACATTCACTTAGGGAGACAAACGGAAGCTGACATGCATTGGCAAAGCCAACAGCTTGGGCTTTTTCGATTAGTCATGGATAGGCATTTGCCAGGCACTGCCATAAGGGTACCATATAAGGGTACCACCTGACCACATGATAGGAACAGCTGGAAAATGGTGCCATTAACTAGGCATTTAATGGCATTGCCTGGCTAATGTCTGCTAATACCTATACGCAAGCCAAAACTGATGGCTTTGTGATTGATTGTTTAAGACAGGACTTCAGTGCGAGTCACAGAGGCATTGACAAATATATTGCTTATAAAATCAACTTGCTGAAGACTCACATTAAGAGAATGTTATTACACCAGGAGCTCATTTACAGAGGCAATTAAATAATGAAACACTCAAAAGAATGCTTAGATTAACACTGGCATACATGAACACATTTGGTGTTACTTTGTGATAGAGCTTGCTCAAAGAGTTCTAGAAAGGTTAGATTTTGGTGGTAAGGCATTGACATAGCCATGGGTAGTCAGTCGTTAGGTGAGTAAATGACCAGACACACCCATAGGATGTGTGTTTATCCTCCCATTTTATCGCCATCCCATTTGTGCTCCACTGCATGCGTTCTGGTTGTACCTAATAGGTAAAAAGTCTCTGAATCAATTAGAACCACCGTCATTGCTCTGGTCAGCCTTCCATACCATTGTTTGCCTATCAGCCTTCGCCCTGTCACTAATGTCAGAAGCCCTTCCCAAACTGCTAGACCACAGGGCCTAAACATGCATGTGGTTAATTGTGTTCCAGTGCAGATGAAACATGGCCTAGCAATTGTGATTGAACTGCACCTTTTGGTGGCAGCACCAAAAGTCATTTGCTAATGGCTTGTCCCCTTCTCCAATGGCACAGACAAACTACATAATTATGGCATGGAATGTTGCGCAGAGCAATGGAAGTGGTAATGTTTAATTCAAAGCCTTGCATCGATCACTTTTTGATTGTACTACACTCTCCCCTCCAGAATTATATTTGTGGTAATACTGTAGTGATACACAAAATTGCAAATTTGCCAATCAGGGCTTTAGATGACAGCATTAGCCGCTGAAAGCCAATAGTTTATTCAAAGTATGTGCCAAAAATGCTGACAGTAGTCTGTTGTAGCACTTCCATTATGCAGTAGTGAGCTACAAGGAATATGCAGGCCTAGTAGGGGTGGTAGGTCACATTATGCATTGTAGATAAACAGGCAGGGCGAAGGCCCCAGCTCTGTAGCTAATAGACATTATTGGAGTGTTTGGAACATTATGGCACCTATATAGCGCTTAGATAGCCAATCTTAAGCGCTATGAACACTAAGGTATGAGTGCATGCCTTTTAGACCTTGCTCACATGGGGTTAATTCATCTCGGCTTCTCTTAGAATATTCTGCCTTTCTAACTGTAGCCCTGCATGGCTTCGTAAACTAATCTTCCTTTCTCTGGGAAGGCACTGATAAGACATTCCTGAGCTTTCGCGCAGATGGGCTCCAAGCAGGTAGGGGCACAGAAAAGGAGCACAGTGGAAATTCACAGAGTTGGGTTTTTCCATGAGCAAGCCTATATTTTGCACAGGGAAAGTTCTGGAACTGTGCGTCATGGACTGACAGCACGAGATTATAAAAATGCATGCCCACATGACTCAGGTGGGAGATCGATCTGTGGACTTGGTTCGAGCAAGATCAAGTGTCCGGAATTTGTGGCTCTGTCGGCACCCTACAGCGCTGTCCTCTGAGTGGGGCTTGTTACAGCTAGCTTATGAGGGCCAGTGTCTCCCAGTGCTGATTGAAGGGGCGTAAGACTGTGTTTCTCTATGTTTCTCTAAGTTCTATGTTTCTCTATATTTTGCATTTCTCTACGTTTTGTGCTTTGTAATCTTCTCTAACTTGAATCCCAAGATGTTGCTGAAATTCACTGTTTAGAATAAATACTAAAACTTTTTGAAGGTGTCATTTGTCACTAGCATGAGTTCACTGCTCGGCACAATAGAACCTGTATTTTGGGCTGAATTGGGTAATTTTTGCTCCCAAGGGCTGGTCCCGAGGAAGATTTGCCCAATATCAAGACATTTGGTGGCAGCTTGGGGATTTGTGCAGAGCAGTGCCTTGCTGTGAAATGACAAATTGTGTGAGAGAACACAGTGCAGAGTGATGAGCAGGCTGTCGCATTTCCTTGCTGGTTTCACTGCAGCTCTGAGACACAAAAGACAGCAACGTTGTGTCAGCTTGCCGTGGCCAATAGCTTGTGTGGTTAAGAATCCCTTCAGTAAATCAGTCGTGGCTGACTTATTTCTTGGGAATGGAGCCAGGGAGCACAAGGCGATAAACAAGCGGGAAATGGCTATGTTTAAAGCGCTCCGATGAATGGTCAAGAAAGATTTATGTTCAATTAGGAAAGAATTTTATCATGCGGTTTCCCCAGTTTAAAGTTGTAATTTGAAATGCAAAGTGAGACGGAGTTCTCAACTCTATTCTGTCATGAGGGCTGAAAAATAGTTGCGAGGATTTGACATGCAAATTGTGAATAGTAATTCAACCATTGATTCAGCCCCAGTGTGCTAGCGAGTGGGGGGCTGTAATGTACGGAGGTGAAGGTTCGCTTTTTAAATGTATGATTTTGAAGTGTTGACATTCCTGAAGATAACGTGGGAATGAGCCGTGTTTAGGAGAAAGAGTAACATCTGTGTTGAGAGCCTAAAGGGTTTGTTTTTCTTTTGGCAACTGTAAATTCCATGTGCTGGTTGTGCATTCTGTTTAAAGGAAACACACTAAAATGGCTACATTGCATTTTAGCCGTGCCATGCTTACAATGGGTGAGAGACTCACTTAAAAAAGGAAGCGAGTGAATGCTATTTGGATTTTTGATTTTTGTGTATTGATTTGAAATTGCAGAATCAGTTTGCAATGGTTTGGGGGGAAAAGACAATTTATATTTTTTTAAATTGCCCCTAAATTGCCCTTGGAGTATTTTTTGACTGTTCCCACGCTATGCCATGGATTTGTACTGTTGCGTTATAAGTGATGTATGTTTTGGAAATAGTGACCTGTTGACTGAGGTACATGGTGAAAAATGTTGTTGACACATTAACAGCCCACAAGCAATATAGAGTGTGGGTTGCTCTTGCAGGAAAAAAAAACGTGCAGGGAGCTGCACTACACATGGCATGTTTTAAATGCACTGAAATAAGTAGTTATATTCTGGCAATGGTACAACAGAATGAAAAATCTGTGTGTGATAAGACAGCACAAAGATTTAGTGGGTTGGGGGTTCTTTTGAAAGATCGCACATTGCATTGGAGTGAGTTTGTGAAGCCAAACTACAAGGTTACGAGGAAAAAGAAAAAAAAATGTATGCCTTTAAATGGGGCATTGATCAGTTCAAAACAGGCTAAAAGACGCTTTGACATTTTGGCAAAATTACATGGAGTAGAATCTGATGACAAGAAAAAGTGCCTCTTTTGAAAATAAGAGTCTTGCTGTGTGTGTAGAGCTTGTGCCTTGAAGATAACTTGCACTGTCTTGGGCGAGGTGCGCGAAGAAAAAAAAAACTGTTGGAGGAAGGCAGAAAAGCAGAATACTGCGCTCCTGTTCAGTGAAATGGTGTTTACAGAAGCTGGCAGATATGGGAGCTTTTCTGAGTTGCTGAAGCAGTGCAGGAAATAGTTAATCTGGATGAACTGTCTGAAACGAGTACCTTCCATTGAAGCCGCCAGTTTAAGAGTTATAGGCAAAGAGATAAGTTTGCTGCGTGCTCATGGCGCTGCCATGTGCACAGGAAAGATAAACAATGACATTCCTGCATTCCATCCCCTGTGAGAGACACCGTCAGTGTGAGCAAAAACTGAGGAGGGGGGTGTTGCCAAGCACTCAGGGGTTAAGGAGTCCTGCCCCCACCGTTGTGGGGGCGGAGCCATGTTACGGCGCGAAGGCTGGGGAAAGGGGGTTTCTGGGTAAGGCGCGAGAAGCGCCAGTATGCAATGTAGAGTTGAGGAATAAAGAAGCATCCACTATCCCCGTGTGCGCGTCCTCCTTTCCGTGGCCTGCAAGAGGCAACACTGGCGACGAGGTCGTTCCCGTGCGCACACGGAGTCCTCCTTTTCGGCAGTCCGCCGTTCCTCCGTGGCTTTCCGCCACTTCCGCGCTGCAAGCGCGTTTGAAGCTGTCCCTGCTGGCAATCCGCCAATTCTTTGCTCTGGGTGTGACTGGGCCTCCTCCTCCTGCCTCTCCACCTCCTACACGGGCAGCAGCTGCTGGCCGTTTTCGGAAACGCTGCATCATCCATCCTGCAACATATCAAGAGCCACGACGTTGGATCCTGGCAGTCCGCCTGACTCCCACGTTGCGACGAGCGCTCCAGGAACCGCACAGTGGAGCCTTAGCCATCCGGTGCGACCCCCCCCCTACGTCGCGTGCAGGCGAGCCTGCCCACGCCCTCGAGAATCCCAATAAGGACACTTGGCAGTGTTGAAGCAGTGCTGTGTGCCATCCCCCTCTACAACGTCGGTGACGCTGCAAGCCCATCTGTGGCACCCGACCTCCCAGGTGGGTCAAGCTCGCCTAACCAAAACATACTCAAGGGCCATACACATTTTCTGGCATCATGAGCACGCCGGCCTCCGCCTCAGGGTCCAACCCTGGGTCACCTACTCCAGCTCATATCGTACAGCCGATTCAGCTGCGACTACCACCGCCTTTCACCATGACTCCACAAGCCACGAAGGGGCCCAGATGGACTGATTGGATGGAAGATTTCCAGCATTACGTCAGGGGGTCTGGTGATGGAAATTCTCCCAATATTAGGGACATCTTCCTCAATCTAGTAGGGGGTGAGATAAAGACTGTGGTCAAGACCATCCTTGCAGCTGAACAGAACACTTTCAAGGACTTGATAAATGCTCTAGATAGACTCCTCATCATAGAAGTTAATCGCGACTACAAACGCTACCTTTTCAACAAGTGCACCCAAATGCCACAGGAGACAGTTGACGAATTCATAACCCGCCTAAGAGTAAAAGGCGCAAATTGCCAATTTGACGCATTCTCGTTGGAGGAAGCCATAAGATTGAGGGTCATTGAAGGCTGCCTATCCCCTGCTCTCAAAAAACAGCTCCTGAAGAAACCCCTCACCATACAGGAAGTGAGCGAGCTCGCTCGCATACATGAGAGGGTTGATGCCCAAGCTACATCCATGGGCAATCCGAGCAACCCCAAACAAGACACAGCGGAATTGGTCGCAACCATACAACCATCTCGTCCAGGCGACAGAGGGCCACAGTCATACAGAACTCAAACCATCCAAACTCCCCGCCAACAGAGACAGTGCTATCGTTGTGGGATGTCTTTTCCGCATGCAGGCTCATGCCCAGCTTTATCACAACGGTGCACGAACTGCGGAAGAGAAGGACATTTTCACTCGGTGTGCCGGGAAGGCATACCATTTCCCCCTGCGAGGCCCCAAACGCCTGTCAGGCCATTTTTCCGTCCGCCACCTCCACGATACATTCAACCCAGATATTACCAACAAGGCCAGCGACAGAGGCGATACATCAGGGCCATCGACGAATACCAAACGTCGGGGTACCCACTACAGCCAGAGTAGGCTGATCGGACCAAATATTTCACGGACGAATATGATCATCCACCAGAGGAATACGGGCCTGAGACTCTACCAGGAGGAACAGGGAGCCGCATATGACATGCCATATGACCTATATGACCAAGACGAGTTTGTCAACCTCATACTCGACACCGAAGAGGCCAGAGAAGCCCCAAAAATCCCCATCAAAATGGGAAACAGACAATTTCAATTTATGATTGACTCAGGCGCTACTGTCAACATTATGGGCGAACAGGACTATGCCGTACTACCGAACTCACCGGCACTCGAACAGTCTCGCTCAAGGATATTTCAGTGGGGAGCCACCACCCCCCTACCGACGGTAGGATGTTTCACACAACGCCTTCTCTTAAACGGCCGGAAAGTCGACACAACAATACACATTATCCGGTCCCTTGCCAGAAGCCGATGCCTACTCAGCTATCACACGGCATCCCGCCTAGGGTTGATTGAAATACACGTGAGGCCGGGAGACTCCATCACAGCGACCTCCGAGAGCACAAACACGAGAGACACAGTTGGCACCATCGCATGCTACCAGCCGCAGAACCTGGTCACACAGTTTGACATCACAAGGGACTTCCACAACCTCTGCATGGGGCTGGGCAAACTCAAGGCCCCTCCCATCTGGCTCCACATCGACACATCGGTGAGGCCGGTACCGCAACACCCCCGGAGAGTAGGTTTTCACCTGCAAGCGGCAGTATCAGACGCACTCCAACAACTGCTGTCTGATGGCATCATTGAACCAGCCACAGGTCCGACACCATGGGTTTCCCCACTCGTGGTTGTACCCAAAGAGGGAGGAAAGATCCGTTTGTGCGTGGACATGAGGGTGGCAAACACTGCCATTCAGCGCGAGAGGCATCCGGGCCCGTGCATTGAGGACATGATCGTGCAACTGAACAACGCTCGGATGTTCTCCAAACTCAACCTCAACCAAGGATACCATCAGCTGGAGCTGCATCCGGAATCCAGGCCCATCACGACGTTCGCGACCCACGACGGTCTCTACAGGTATCGGCATTTGAACTTCGGTATCTCATCAGCCGCGGAAATCTTTCAGGAGGCCATCCGGCAGGTGATCAGACCCATCAAGGGCACACTGAACTACAGTGACGACATCCTCGTTTTTGAATCATCTAAAGAGTCTCACGACAAAGCCCTACTCGCCGCATGTGCAGCACTCCAGGAAGCAGGCCTCACCCTCAATATTGCCAAGTGCCGTTTCAGCAAGACAAAGCTGAAATTTTTTGGACACATCTTTTCCAGCGAAGGAATGATGCCGGATCCCGACAAGGTTGACACTATCACCAACCTGGACGAACCGCGACAGGTTGCAGACGTCCGTTCGTTTCTCGGCATGGCTGGCTACTGTGCGAGGTACATACCGCACTATGCGTCCCTTACCGACCCTCTACGGAAGCTCCTCCAGAAAGAAACAGTGTTTGGATGGACCCCTGCGTGTCGCCAGGCATTTTCCAACATCAAGCGTGCCCTGATGGAAGCACACCGCCTGGCATATTTCAACCCCTCATGGCACACTGAAATAGTGGTGGACGCAAGCCCGGTGGGCCTTGGTGCCATCCTAGCCCAAACCAGCGGGGCGGATGTCCACCCGAGACACGTGGTCGCCTATGCGAGCAGGGCCCTGTCCACCCCGGAACTGGCCTACTCCCAGGCGGAAAAAAGAGAGTTTAGCCGCCGTCTGGGCGTGCAAACATTTCCATGACTTCATCATTGGGAAAAAGTTTACTTGAATTACGGACCACCAGGCCTTGCTATCGCTCTTTGGCAACCCGCACACCAAAATGCCCCCCAGAATCGAGCGGTGGGGAATCCGTTTACAAGAATATGACTACGACATCGTGCATCGTCCCGGGGCTGACCTTAACCCCGCTGACTATCTGTCACGACACCCAGTTGGGGCCCCACTAACCCGCGAAGGTGACATCGCCTACGTACAATACATAGCGTCACCGGCGCTGTCCCTGGAGAGAGTTGCCGCCGAATCAGCGGCTGACCCCACCATGGCACTCGCCATCAGCCTCACATTGACCAACAAATGGAGGGATCACCACAGAGCAATGCTGGCACACCCAGGGGTGTGCAAACAGGAAATTGAAAGGCTAGCCAGGGTACATAGCGAACTGGCCGTCAAGGACAACGACATCCTCCTCAGAGGGTGCAGAATCGTCATCCCCGCAACGCTCAGGAACGAAGTAGTCAGCACGGCCCATGAGGGACATAGAGGAGCGGAGAACACCAAAAGACAGCTGAGGTGCCATGTCTGGTTCCCGTTTCTAGACGCGGCAGTAGAAGAATGGGTGAAGAACTGCCATGCCTGCCAGTGCACAGCTCCTGCGGAACATCCACCCCCGCTCCAACACACACAGATACCCGAACGGCCGTGGGAGCGTGTAGCCATGGACTTCTATGGGCCCACGGAGGAGGGTGACTACCTCCTGCTCCTAATAGACGAACACTCACATTTCCTGATCGTCAAAACAGTCACCACCACCGCATTCCCTCAAGTAGCAGCGGCAATAGAGGAAGTGTTCAGTGAGTGGGGGATCCCCAAAATAGTCAAATCCGACAACGGGCCCCCGTTCAGTGGATATGAATTTGGAACACTAGCAGAACACCTAGGGTTTGAACATACGAAGATAACCCCTCGCCACCCACAAGCGAATGGGATGGCTGAACGTTTCATGGCGACGATCAAGAAAACAAGACAAAGAGCCAGAGTAGAAGCAGTCGATCCACACCAGGCACTGTGCCGACTCCTACGGGACTACAGAAACACTCCTCACGAAGCCACCAACAAGACACCTGCCGAGCTAATGTTTCGCTACAAAGTGCGAACTCGCATACCGTGCAACCCATCTGATGAGGAGCTGCCTGACATGGACGAGCTCCGAAGGGACGCCGAAGCCAAGGAGAGAGCAAGACGAGAGACAGATGCTCGCCGCCATGCGGTGCTACAAGACTTCCACATTGGGGACGAAGTACTCGTCCAGCAACCAACGCCCAGAAAGACAGATCCACGGTTTGCTCCAAGCCACATGAGAGTAACCGCAGTGAAAGGCACGATGGTGACGGCTGAGGATCAAAGCAGAGCTGTCACCAGGAACTGTCAACAATTCAGACATTACACCAGACGAGAGGGAACAGAGCCGTTTCAGCGATCGACCTCCCCAGAACCGCGAGAGCCGCGGGATGACCCATGGATCCCTCTGGGAGGAGACCCAGGAGGGACAAGCGGAGAAGTGAGAACCACGGAACTGCAAGAGGCAGGTGACCAAGATGAGAGGCCACGGAGAGTTGTAAGGAAACCTATGAGACTTGTTGAAGAATGTTGATTTCGATGTTTGAATCTATTGTTCGGGGGTGATGTTGCCAAGCACTCAGGGGTTAAGGAGTGCTGCCCCCACCGTTGTGGGGGCGGAGCCATGTTACGGCGCGAAGGCTGGGGAAAGGGGGTTTCTGGGTAAGGCGCGAGAAGCGCCAGTATGCAATGTAGAGTTGAGGAATAAAGAAGCATCCACTATCCCCGTGTGCGCGTCCTCCTTTCCGTGGCCTGCAAGAGGCAACAGGGGGTGCAGAGACAGAATGCTGAAACAGAACTGAAGGCAATAATTGCTGTGAGTGAGAAATTGAAAAAGAGCGCAATCTACCTTACACATGATGATGTACGCATTCTGACAACGGCATGCAATAACAGAGCTGATCAGAAGTAAAGCATTTGCCCAATATCAACACTGGAAGGAAAACAAATGCTGCATGCAGGATGGCAGACGGGCACATTGCATCTGAACATTTGGGGAACCTGTGCATCTGTGAATGGGCTAAGAAAAGACAGCTGCCCATTTCAAGAGACATTGCCGTACAAGCTGCATCTCAGTGCTCGATGTGATGTGAACTGAAGTAAAGCGCTGTGCACTGGAGAAGCAACCTCTAGGCGCTTTGAGAAGTGAAAATACACAGCTGGCAAAAATGCAAGCTACATTGCCACGGCTGGAGTAACTGACAAAGACATTATGGCGTTCCAGATGGAAGCAAAACTGACAAAGGTAGCCGTTTTGCAAGAAACAACATGCAGAGCGGGGCTTTGGAGTATAACATGAACACTGCACATTAGCCATGATCCAGAAGCCTCACGGCTTAGTGCAAGAATTAATGATTTGTTGAAGCAACAAAAGGAACTGATTCAGACTATCGCGCTCAAAGGGGTGGCCCAAGAAATCAGCAGACACCCTTTGGGAAAATGACAAGTGGAAAACCAGAGGCTTGAAAGACACTAGCTGTATGGAGAAAAATAAACAAAGCTGCTTGTGCAACTGCAGGCGGTATTGGACTGAAGGACTTTACCTTTGAAAAATGGAGTGATGCCAGCAGGGCAACCTAAATCAAGATCATGAAACACTGGAAGCAAGTTGGCGCCTGGCCTTCGTGATCGCTCTGGTGACAAAGAAAAGCATTGATCCATTGAGAAGTGCAACCTGGGTACTTATTATATGGCTTTTGTAAAATCACAGATCAGTCTGAAGTACCATTGACCAACTATGATCGCATTGCACAAATGAGTTTATGATTAGGCAGTTACACCCCGTATGGTTGAGTGCAAATAAGCCCCCAGTAACATACAGAAGGGTGACAAATAATTGTGGTAGCAATGATAAAGTGTGTAGTTACCCGATGAGACTTCTGAAGGTGGGGGGTGGTGTTAAGGGAAGGGGTGGTTAACGCTGATATTGAAGTTTTGATGACATCCTAACATGAAGAACAATGACATTGTACTTTTGATGAAATCCTAACATTTCTGTTTGTATTTTGCCTAGGCAAAAAACCAAGACAGTTGCGTGCCATGATTGGGGTAGATGTGTGCAATTTGCGGGTGACACTGATCAGTCAAGCAGACGCATTCTCAGAGAAAGCGAGTCACTGCGAGATGATATGTGAACTTTGAACCTGTCCTGCACCGCACTCAATGCTGCTAACATGCATGACGTATGAGGACATTTGTTCTGCAACCTGCGAGAGGTGTCCAACAGAGTAATAACTTTTGCTGAACTGACACGGTGCAGACTTGGCTAGTTATCAAACATTTGATGCTGCACATTCAAATGATTCAGTTGCTGGAAATAACTTGGTTGATATGTTTTGCCTTTCTTGTTTAAAGGACTGTGGACAATGGGTTGTGGACTGTGACATCATGCACCACAAACAGATGTGTGACACAGCACTTGAATGCTAACACATTGAAAAATGGTTTTTTAAATGCACTTTTTGAGATGAATCTGAAAAAACGAAATGTTTTGCTCTTCCAACTGAATTGCTTTAACCAGAGATGCTTTGCTTTGAAGAAGAAAAAAAAAAACTTCTATGTTGCACGTAGGCAGGAAAATGATTTATGAATTGTGTGGGCAGCAGGATTATGCAAGCAGGAGCGTAATTTATTTTGAGATAAAATGAATGCGCACACCAAAGTCAGCTGTGCGTTGGTTAAGGTGCTTAATTTGTAGTAATGCTGCCAAGTGTGTGAGCTCTAATTTGAGATGGAAACCTTTGAAACACTGGATACTTTTACAGCCAGCCTTAAGGCGGGTAAAATGAAACCATGACTGACTTGATATTTGATTTTATGACACAGTGTGTGACACGGTTTTTTGTTAAACCAACCAGTTTCATGTTTCTGTGGGGACAGCTGTCTCCAGCACACTAATGCAAAGAGTCACCTTTTGATTGTAGACATTTAGAATAATTCCTTGGAAAAGCGCTACAAATGAGTATTCGCATGGAATTGCTAGCGTACTGGCCTGGCACATTGTCGGGCATCTTTTGTCACTGACTCATATGATTGGTGCCTATGAAATCCTAGGCCCAAATGTTTCAGTGAATGGATCCAACGATTTGTTTAATTTGTTTAATGTGATGTTTTTTCTGACCAAGAACTGCAGCGAGTGTTCTCGCCAAGATTTTATGGACTATAACTTGACTATATGCATTTCACACAATGGTGTGATGAAACAGCCACTGCCGGATGGTAGTATGGTGTTTGTAGCTAAAACTAATATTGTATATGGTAGATATCCCAATTGGAGAAGGGTATTCTCCAAGTCACACAAGGTAGAAACTGTGAACATATTAGATTTTCCAGTAGTAAGGCAACATTTAAATTGTAGGCTGGTAATGCACACCTCTATTATTACAGTGATACACTTAGACAAAGATTTATCACGAGGCAATGTTTCCTTAGTATTACCAAGCTGCTACAAATGGAGTCCATTTCTATGGCCCATCACCAGAGTGCGCATAGCTAGGGAGCTAGATTCATTAATTGCGGGAGCAGCGGGGAGTAACAGGAGCTTAATACGCTTTTGACATAGAAACTGTGCGCAATAAGCTAGCCACTATTGGTTCTGATGCCAGCTCTGCTATAGAACTTCTGGCCTAGTGGGGCCCATTGATACGCCCAACACTGCTACAAGTATTGGCAACCACTGGAGATGGCAGAATTTTAGGTATGAAGACATTTTTTCTGCCATAGGGCAGGTCAACAAGACTGCTAAATACACACGATGCATTTTATGGCAAACATTGTTAAATCAGCAGGTTTTGGCTTTTCACTCTGAGTGGGGGCGACCATCCTCAACACACTGGCACACAGAGCTACAGTTACCAGCAAACATATGGATCAAATCGCTTGCTTTTGATTGCATGAATAACACATGCCATGCTTTAATGTAAATTAGTAGAATTGTTTTCATTTAGATAACCTGGTGCCCATGGGTTCACCTTGCTCATGAAATTAGATGGTTTTTGGTTGGGTTCCACATACATGGGGGAAGTGTCTAATCACACAGCCCATAGTCACGTCTGAATGCCCTGGGATCAGGGGGAGGGTAGGCCCTTAGAGTGAAAGGCTGCCAGGTTTAGAATTGGTAACCCTACATAAATGCAATAGTGCATTGTAGATTAGACTACACCGGATTGCCTTGACATTCTAACTGCATGCTGCTTTTTAACTGACAATCAGTTATACAATAATTATTTAGGTATTTTTGTGTAGGCCAGGTTTTGGCAAGGGTATATGTCACTGTTCACTTTGTGTACATTTATGTTTAGGTAGTGTTTTTACTAACCTTGCATGCCACGCTGACTAACCGCTAGAAGATAGTTTGCTTAAACCTCTTGCAAAGCCCCAAGGTCTTTACCACTGCACTACATACTATGTTGATGGGTATTAGTCAGCATTGTCGCACACACTTTGAATAGGGGTGGAGTGTAGTGATACACAAAATTTCAAATTTGCCTATCAGGGCTTTAGATGACAGCATTAGCCGCTGAAAGCCAATAGTTTATTCAAAGTATGTGCCAAAAATGCTGACAGTAGTCTGTTGTAGCACTTCCATTATGCAGTAGTGAGCTACAAGGAATATGCAGGCCTAGTAGGGGTGGTAGGTCACATTATGCATTGTAGATAAACAGGCAGGGCGAAGGCCCCAGCTCTGTAGCTAATAGACATTATTGGAGTGTTTGGAACATTATGGCACCTATATAGCGCTTAGATAGCCAATCTTAAGCGCTATGAACACTAAGCTATGAGTGCATGCCTTTTAGAGCTTGCTCACATGGGGTTAATTCATCTCGGCTTCTCTTAGAATATTCTGCCTTTCTAACTGTAGCCCTGCATGGCTTCGTAAACTAATCTTCCTTTCTCTGGGAAGGCACTGATAAGACATTCCTGAGCTTTCGCGCAGATGGGCTCCAAGCAGGGAGGGGCACAGAAAAGGAGCACAGTGGAAATTCACAGAGTTGGGTTTTTCCATGAGCAAGCCTATATTTTGCACACAGGGAAAGTTCTGGAACTGTGCGTCATGGACTGACAGCACGAGATTATAAAAATGCATGCCCACATGACTCAGGTGGGAGATCGATCTGTGGACTTGGTTCGAGCAAGATCAAGTGTCCGGGATTTGTGGCTCTGTCGGCACCCTACAGCGCTGTCCTCTGAGCGGGGCTTGTTACAGCTAGCTTATGAGCGCCAGGGTCTCCCAGTGCTGATTGAAGGGGCGTAAGACTGTGTTTCTCTATGTTTCTCTAAGTTCTATGTTTCTCTATATTTTGCATTTCTCTAAGTTTTGTGCTTTGTAATCTTCTCTAACTTGAATCCCAAGATGTTGCTGAAATTCACTGTTTAGAATAAATACTAAAACTTTTTGAAGGTGTCATTTGTCACTAGCATGAGTTCACTGCTCGGCACAATAGAACCTGTATTTTGGGCTGAATTGGGTAATTTTTGCTCCCAAGAGCTGGTCCCGAGGAAGATTTGCCCAATATCAAGACAAATACCAACCTTATCTTTTCACTTATACTCAAGAAGTTAATGCAGCAGAATATATACTTTGAATGTAATTCGTAAGGGCCCCCAGTTAGTGGACGCACCTTCTACAGAAATCTGTGTTCAAGCAACTTTACCTGTTATTTATATCGTTTGATATAGTTAATCATTTTATTAAGCATGATGTGAAAAACCACTATATTCCTACAAAAAATAAACATACTTTAAATTACAGAAACCAAAATTGTGATTTTAGGTTTGAGAAAATAGTTGTAGGCAGCCTGCTTGAATATCTGTGCTACCTCTCTTAGAGGTGCAAATGGCCCTTCATCAGCCTGGTAATTTGTACATTCATGGCTGTGGGGCATAAATCATTGTCTATGGCAAGAAAACAAATCCCTGCAGTTCAGCCTCTCAGAATGATGTCTCTGGAGTTGCTGAGGAATGTTTAGAGTGACATCCACCCCCTCTCCCTTGGTTACCAGTGGTGTATAACACCACTGACATGGCCTCCTTTCTAGGGGGACCCAGGGGCTGGTTCTGGAGGCCCTGGCCTCCCTGGCCCCCGTGCTGGAGCCGGGCCTGACATTCATGAAGAAGTAATGGTCTTCTGGAAAAAGTCCTGGAAGAAGTATGAAAATGAATAAGAAAAAAGACTGTGACGTCATACGAAGCAGAACTGACGCATCTAGAAAAGACATGAATGAAGAGGGAATATAGACATTCTATAGGATCTGAGGATGAGGTATTGAAGAAAAGCAACATTTCGGGATCGAAATGAAGATTGTCCGTGTGAAGAAACACTGAAGAAAATGCCAAGTCATTTTACAATTGTACAGATGCTGTAACGCAAGTAGACAAAGTAATCCTGAGGCTGGCTACGTAGTGAACAGATTGCAGCGATGTGCCAATGTATATACATAGGAATGTATAGAATCTGAATGTTCCACAATGCACTTTAGTAAACTTGAACCCTGTGAATGGAAAGGGCTTGAAATGCAGCGCAGTTGAAAATAGCTGATGGTGAAGGAGAATTCAAGAAAGGCTGGCTGGCCCAGCATCAAGAATCGGGGCCACCGTGAGCTTGGTTGTCTGTCAAGAAGCTACATGAATGGGAGAAAGAAGCAAACCTCTGTTTGAGGTGAAATTGAAAAACACTGACGGTGCCAAGAGTTAATCATTTAATAGTATTTTATGCAGCGAAAAGTTTGAAAACGTGGTCTCCAGTCACATGATCAGATTAAAATAGACTTTGGGTCGAGCTACACCGAAACCAGAAGATAAGACCATGCCACACTCCCTTTTATTCTCAGGCACAGTGAGCCTCTACAAGCCCGAGTTCAAAGCCAAATTGAATGGCAGACCGCAGGAGTGATGATGGATGACGGCTAATTGGGTGGGGAGGCATGACCAGGCCATCCCTCCCAGCACCTGGGGTAACCATCTTCCGTGCTGCTAGCAAGTGGAATATTCCAGAAGGGTACAAGCATGTCAACCATTTATAGAGGGCCACATATCAAAGAGCCCTATAGTTTGTGTAACCAATAGGGTGTTGAGTATTAGTATGACACGGAAGATGACTTGCACTTGGGATGGGATTAGTTGTACACCTGATCTTAGAGACTCAATCATAACCCCTGTCAGTATGGAACGTATACCTAGATGTTCCCTTCAAGCCTAGCTCATCCCCTAATAGGTATTTCTTATTTGCCACGTAGGATGACGTCAGTAGTGACACATTTTTAGTATAAGAATGTTGTTTTTTCATGTGATGCTTTGAGAGAAATCGAGTGAACGTCTGTTGATGTCCGTTGTAACTCCCTGTTTTAGATAATTGCTAATAAAACAGTACTGAGTTTTGCCAACTTCCTGAGCCGGCTTGATTATTGATGTATGAGCAAGTTCTGCATCCCCATCCATCTCTAAGTATTGCTACCTCGTCTGAAAGGGCCCCAGGTCCGGGGGTTCACTACTGCTCTCACCCCGGGGCAGACATCCCATATGAATTACACCTAGACACACAACTTAAGCAAACAAATTCTTGAAATTCAGATTTGAGAGCGGTGCCCTGGTCATGTCATCCCTGGGCACCTGGGATTGGGAGGAGATAAGGGGGGGAGCTGTGTCTGGAACATCTTGTGATTTGGGACAGAAGGAGCAAAGGTAATGCCAATAATTGTAGTACATGGTTGTGGGTGCAGCTTGTGCGCACCATGGCGTCTGGGTTAATGACAAAGCCTATTGTGTAATCAAAGCAGAGTTGGTATTTCCCAGTTACTTTGATTGCGCCTGGAACAGGAGGGTGCACACCAGGTGATGGTCCCAAATGTAAAAGCCTATTTATAAGAATACACCTATCATATACCTGGGTTTGTCAGTGATGATGTAGGAGACCACATGTCTAGGGGAATGGGTTAGCGTAGATGTGGCCAATCGGTCAATGGACTATTGGGGGATTAGCATGTTCTATAGGTGGTAGTTAATGAGGGTGGTGGGATTATACTGCACTGATTTGTATGCATAGTATTGTTAATTTGCGTTCTGGTTGCTATATAACCTGGAACCCTTTGGAAAATCAGAGAGCTAAATAATAATAAATAATAATTTAGCATTTATATAGTGCTACGAACCCTCGGGTATCTGAGAACTGCTTATTATTACCCACGGTGTGTGGTGCTCATTTATCGACCTCGGAAGGATGAAAGGCTGAGTTTGGCCCTGCCAGGATTCGAACCTGCGTCAGCAGTCTCTGCACGGATGTCAAAGCAAGCACTCCTACTTGCTGTGCTATCGGACCGGCATGTTCTGGTTCTACGGGACCATCTGAGTCCTTTTTTGCATATAATATACTTTGTTTTTCCTAGCTAAGAGGCGCAGTGATTATTTTGTGGTTTGAACAGTTTTTACTCCCCATTTTTTGGGCTGACACCCTTTCAAACTGGTGACCCCAACGTGATCCCAGACTCTCTATGAGATTGGGGGTGTCCCAGCTGTGCATCCTGGGGTGTGGCCCCAATCTGCAGCAACCAGTCCCTGTGCACATTTTGAGAGGTACACAGGCACTGTTACCAGAAGGCCTGTCTGCTCTTTGGAGCAGAGCGGTGCTCCCAGATTGTGCAGGCCGTTGACAGGACCCCATATCGGAGGAGATTGTGAGAACGAAAAGATGTACATGCACATTTATGGGAGTAAACAATAAGGGGAAAGTGTGTGTATGAAGTGAGTTGATGGGGAGGGAGGGAAGTATGACAAGACCATGGCCCTCATTACAACCCCGGCGCTAAACCATGGCGCTATTAGCACCATGGTTGGTGCCGATGTTGTAACAAGTCCGCTGTGGTGAAATGGGGAAATACCGCCCCATTCCAAGGTTGGCGGGGCGGTATTTCCCCATTTCACCATGGCCCTTTCAGATTCCCATTTTCGCCCCATAGGGCTCAATGGGACTGGGGAAGGCGCTAAGTACGGTACCGCAAATTGCGGTACCGTAATTAGCACTGAGGTCCCTTTGCGGCACCCTACTTTAACGGCTGGTAAAACCAGCCATTAAGGTCGGGTCCTGCAAAGGGACCTCGTAATCAGGCGTTAAGGGTTTAACGGCGCCGACACCTTTTACGGCGCCGTTAAACTCTTAACGCCAGGGTCGTAATGACCCCCCATGTGGTGTATAAAGTAGTTTTGTACAAGGTGACGCCACAGCATATATCATGAGGTAAAAGGTGACAAGAGAGTTACAGGAACTTCTCAGATTGTGGAGGGAAGGCAGCGCTGCAGAATAAAATAAGGAGTGTGGTCCATTATATGGAGGACCTGGGAACCCTCCACTCGGGAGTATGAGGAGGTAAATTCCCTCTTCCCGAGGCAAGGGGAAAGAGGAAGGGTGTACATCATTTGCAAATAAGTGAGATTTTGTTGTGTATGTTCATTAAATTGCGGACCTAGGATCAATTTGCACGGCAGAAGGGGGAATAAAGAGGTAAATGCCCTAGTCTCAATTGGAGATGGAGGAAGGCTCTAAAGCATATATATTTGGGTTTTTATTCATTTGTGGTTAAAGGTGTTATTGAATTGTTGTGGTGTGAATTAGTGGTTGTTGATTGGTGTGGAGATGTGTAGAGTTGTGTGGGGTATTTAGTGTGCAGTGTGTGGGGCAACGAGGGAAGCAAGGGTTAACGGAAGGGTGGACAATAGTGGGAGGGTGAGGAAGATTGGTACCACTGGATCAGTGTCTAGGAAGTGAGATAGCATTACAGAGGTTAGGCTCGGTAACAACATGCGTTCCCTGACGACACTCGAATATATGTGTACAGCACTTCCGCTGTACTGGGAACAAATAATGAAGTATCACAACGAGTGGGTTATTGATATGAGAGGGGGGATGTATAAGTCCTGGCCTGAAGAAGGAACAAATAATAGAGAAGTTTTCAGTCATATGTATACTTATCTGGCAACAAAATATGATGGGATAAAGTTGAGGAATAGAAAGGGCATTCTCGAGCTCTGGGGATTGGTAGCAGATTTGGAAGATGCCCCTGAGGGTCCCAAAAGAGGAGAGGTAGTTATACAAGCGCATTGCATCATCCCCACCACTCCTACTTCCACGACGGCGTCCTGGGAGCAGCCGAAACATCCACAACACCCACAACCACCACAGCCGTGACACCCCCAGAGGGGTGTTACACCATTCAAGCAGCTGCAGGATATACTAACCCTGAGTATGTGTCCCATGCAACTCCGGGAAAACAAGCCCCGCAACTTATGAAAATATCCTGCAGCCCCTAGCAACAAGTGCTGCGCGTAACCAATTAGTGATGGAAACAGAAAATGGGCACAAAGAGGTTTAAAAAGGGCATTCTGAAGGACAGAAGCAGAGCTTGCGCGATTAACACAGGAGAGGGGAGAAGGGCAAGGAGCTCCAATAGGTACTGTAAGGGAAGCATGGTATCAAAAGCAAGACAGACACAAAATATACATTTGGAAAACCTTTATTGTTCTCAAAATGGGGTTGAAAGAATGGCTATCATGCCCTACGTCTAGGATGGGAACACACTCGACCATGAAATAATAAATAAAACAGTCTTAGTTTAGTCTGTCAAATCAAAATGGCCTATACTAACAGAAACCTAATGCCTGCCCTATATCTTGTACAAAAAGTGTGAAAAGGAGAATATGTATGCAAAGGAAAGTCGATAAGCAGGTAAGGATGATAATCAGGAACCACTGGGAATCGGTAGGGTTAGTAACAATGGGGGATATCTGGCGAGAGGGGACCATCGTACTGAGGGAAGAAATGGGGTTACATACGGGCCAATATATTACGTATCACAGAATGGTGCAGAGGATTAAGAGAACATGGCCCGAAACGATACTGGAAGAAGAACCAGATGCTACCATAGATACGATATATGACATAACGGAAGGGGGGCACGAGATCTCTAGACTGTACGAGATGATGATGTCTGAGGTTGGGAAGGAATTGACACAATTGAGACTAGACTGGGAAGCGGAAGTAGGAGCCCCGATAGAGGACGGGATGTGGGAACGTGCGCTGGGGTACCACAAGAAGGTGTCGAGGAATGCGAGATTAAAACAGATACAACTATATATTACGCACAGGGCATATATGACACCCCAGAGGATATCTAGGTTTGAAAATGCTGAACGACAAGCATGTCCCAAATGCGATGAAGAAAAGGCTGGCATGGTACACATGTTTTGATCATGCCCGGTTATTGAGTGTTTCTGGGGTGAAGTAGCACAGAAACTAGCGGGAAAGGGGGTCACGATTATTATAGATACAGTCTGGGCCTGCTTGCTGGGGGGGTTCCCCAGATCGCAGAAACTTAAGCATGTTAGTAAATTGAAAGATCTAGCATATGTGCTCGCAAAAAGAAGGATTGCCATGGGTTGGAAGACATGTCACAGACCACGGGTGGAGGTGTGGTGGAAAGAGTTGCAGAAATGGGCGGAGGCAGAAACCATGGTATGGCAAGAGGAGAGCAACGTAGGGGGAGAGGAGGAGCCGGGAACCCTGATGGCATGGAAATCATTAATAGCGGAATTGTTTGGAACGATACAAGATCTGACAGAACCCACGGAAAGGGAGACCCTACCACGTGATGCAGAAACAGAGTGTTGGAATAAATAGGCTCGTAATGGGGGGTGAGATAAGGGGAGCAGTGACCGTAATTAAGCAATGTACAACTGAGCTGTTCATATATGCACTGCGTGCTTGGTTTGTATTGTTTTTTTGTTTGAATAAATCAATAAAATTGTTTTTTGTAAAAAAATGTATGCAAAGGAAAGTCACTGTTCAAATATAAAGAATAAATGTGGCTGAGTCAGCTCCTGTCCCCAGATTCGACAGCACGTAGTAAGGTGGTCTCTGTAGGCAAGATGACACACTCTGGCTCAGGCTCTTAACACAAACGCAGTTCAAGACGTGGATCGAGGCCCACCTGGCCTTCCACGTTAAAGTCTTACTTTCCAATTTCCAAAACACAGTTCACGAAAATGTTCACAACAGTGCCCCTCTGTCGGGCTCAGAACTTTCACAGCAAAGGATCATGTCAGAAAACACTTGCAAGGGGTCCCTTCCCCAAGAGTATTCACTTCCTTTAGGGGTTCCCTTCCCCAAACTTATTACACCTTCGGTCTCCCTTAGTCTGGCTCAGACCGTTTCCTGATGTCGAAGACTTTCGAATGTGCGTGGCTTTTTTCTACAGACCTCTGCAGGACCACTTTAACTTTTTAGCTTTCAACTCACACTCCTATATTATTTGCCCCAGTGCTTCTTGGTCTGGGTAATTCACTGTATTATGCACCAAAGTTCAAAGTTCACCTTTTTACTCTCCCCTTTTTTCAGTGTCAATTTTCATCACCTTGCTTTTACAGTTCATTCACTTTATCGCTACAAACTTTTCACCTTTCACAGAGACTTTTGAGTGGGCTGCTTCCTTTTGACTGACCACTCCGTTACTCAGTATCGCTGACTTTACAGCTATCGTTGATGTGCCGGGGACGCTCTGTAGGAGAGGTGAGGCTGTTCCAAGGAGCAAGTAATTTTAAAGCCACTCCACTTGTTCTTATTTTATCCTGCTATTGCTGCTAGAGTTCTTTTTAAATTGTGCATTACTGACGTGACTGTTGTGTTATTATTTTAAGATTCATAATCCTTCGTGGAGTTCTCTCTTCAGGACGCCGCTCGCACGGGCAGTCCTCTTTCTTTATTGCTGAGGGGGCGGGCTTAGCCTCCCCTCCCTCCACACTCCAGCATTTAGTGCCTTGCCGGGGACGCACCGTAGGAGAGGTGAGGCTGCTCCGAGGAGTAAGTCATTTTAAAGCCACTCCGCGTGTTCTTATTTTATCCTGCTATTGCTGCTAGAGTTCTTTTTTAAATTGTTCATTACTGACTTGACTGTTGTGTTATTATTTTAAGATTCATACTCCTTTGTGGAGTTCTCTCTTCAGCATGCCGTTCACACGGGCAGTCCTCTTTCTTTATTTCTGAGGGGGCGGGCTTAGCCTCCCCTTCCTTCACACTCCGGCATTAATGTGCCGTGCATACCGTCAGCGCAGCGGGCACACCATTAGCACGCCAAAGGCACGCTTAAGGCAAGCCCATCTGTGCCCATCTGTGCCCATCCATGCGCAGAATGTCCAGGATGGGCAGCACCTCCTGGGGGCTTCAATCATACCTGGTTGGATAAAACGCAGTGAGCTACTATCTAATCTAATGCTCCTGCTAATACTAGATGGGCTTTAGGTTTTGTGACAGCTCCTACCATTAAGAAAATTGTATGTTCTGCCATATTGCAATGTGCCTTACTTAATGCACGGTCCCTAGTTGCTCACTCTATGGACTGCTACGATCTTCTATCTTGTAAGGGGTTTGATCTTCTCTTCATAACTGAAACCTGGCTTAGAGACACATCTGGCTCTGATATTGTTCAATCTCTCCCTGAAAACTACGCACTTACACATGAGGATCGTGTGGCCCACCATCCTGGTGGTGGGATGGCCCTGATCCATAAAATCAACTACAGAGTTTCTAGTCTGGTCCCTAAGCATTCTCTAAAAATGGAGTGCATTTTGACCTGCATCTCAATCTCTTCCCCCTTTACCCTTACAGTCTTGCTGGTTTACCAGGCCCCAGGGGCGGACACTGCATTCTATACTGAATTCCCAGCATTTGTGCTCGAGCTGCAAGTAAAATACCCTGATTTAATCACCATTGGGGACTTTAATTTGCCTGCTAATCTGGCCACGACTAAACCGGTCGCCAATTTTACAGCACTTATGGCTGATCTAGACCTCCTTCAGGGGGTTAATGCTCCTACCCATAAAGGTGGCAACATCATATTAGATATTATTTTTACCCCTCCTTCCTATGTTGACATTGCCACTCATATTCCTCTAATATGGTCAGATCACCTCATGGTGCCCTTTTCCAGTCTATTTTGGTCAGACAGTGGAAAAGGCTATTAATAAACCGAAAGCCCTATTTGATTTAGTCCAATCGCCTTCTACACCTAAGACAGGACAAGATGCAGTCCCGCCCTCTCAGGAGCTATGTGAATCCATCTCTACTTTCTTTCTGACAAAGATTGCTACCATTCGGGAGAACATAAAAACCGTGGCTATTGTGGCTATTGCCGACATGACCCCCGTTAAACCCCCTCCTACTGGAGGGTCTCGTGGACATTTCCCCTTTTCTCTAACTCGGATGTTCTGTCAGCCATTCAGAAATTGAAATCTTCATCCCCTGCAGATGCCATACCCATGGCTCTCCTACAGGAGACGTCTGCTGACTTAATTAATCATATTAGCTCAGCAGTTAACACCTCATTTGCTACGGGAATGATCCTGCACTCACTCAAGCATGCCTTAGTCATTCCTCTGCTTAAGAAGCCTTCTTTGGATCCTGAAGTGTTGGCCAACTATCGCCCTATCTCACTTCTGCCATTTCTGATGAAAGTCTTGGAGGCACTGGTATCCCCCCTCTTATCTACGTTTCTGGAATCCTCCCAGTTTCTCGACCCATTTCAATCTGGTTTTCGGCCTGGCAGGGGTACTGAATCTGTTTTAAATTCAGTGATGGATGACCTGATGTGCCTTGTTGACCAGGGCGGTGTTGGAGAAGTCCATTAATTAGATCTGTCAGCTGCTTTCGACACTGTTGACCATTCTCTCCTTTCCTGCTCTGAAACACTTGTGTACGAGCGCAATATAAATAAATATCATATCATATCTCCCGGCTCTCTGAGGCCGGTATCTCTGGCCAAGTCCTCGACTGGTTCATAGCTTTTCTGGCAGACCATTCTCAATCAGTCTCCCTCCCTCCTTTTTGCTCTGCCCCTGCCCCCCTTTCCTGTGGAGTTCCTCAGGGATCTACAATGTCTCCTATCTTATTTAACATTTATATAATATTTCTCCTGCTCCTCATTGAGTCACATGGGTTTCGTTTTTACTCGTACTTTAACGATACCCAGATTTTGGTCCGTTTGGACCCGACAAAATCAGAAACGGCCAGCTGGTTAAGAAAATGTCTTGAGGAACTGGGAACATGGATGACATCGAACTGGCTGAAGTTGAACAGTAGTAAAACCGAGGTCCTGGTTGTAGGCACTTCTACTCCTCAACTGTTTTGGATGGCTGATTTCTGGCCCACTTCTTTGGGCCCCATCCTACACCAGTTCTGTCAGTTAGGAACCTCGGAGTGCGGATTTCTGCCACCCTGACCATGGATTAACGGGTCAATGCAGTCTGTAAATCCAGTCATTTCGAACTTCGGGTTCTTCAGAAAGTCCTCCCCTTCATTCCTACAGCCAAACAAGCTCTGGTGGTTGCTGCCCTGGTCCTTAGTGTATTGGATTATTGTAATTCACTCTATCTGTCTCAACCCAGTTATCTGACTGGGCGCCTGCAGTTGCTTCAGAATGCTGCTGCAAGAGCTATCATCCGTCCTCCTTTCGGTGCCCATATGACTCCTCTGCTGAGGCAACTGAACTGGCTCTTATCCTATATCTTGTACAAAAAGTGTGAAAAGGAGAATATGCATGCAAAGGAAAGTCAATAAGCAGCTAAGGATGATAATCAGGAACCACTGGGAATCGGTGGGGTTAGTAACAATAGGGGATATCTGGCGAGAGGGGACCATCGTACTGAGGGAAGAAATGGGGTTAAATACGGGCCAATATATTACGTATCACAGAATGGTGCAGAGGATTAAGAGAACATGGCCCGAAACGATACTGGAAGAAGAACCAGATGCTACCATAGATACGATATATGACATAATGGAAGGGGGGCACGAGATCTCTAGACTGTACGAGATGATGATGTCTGAGGTTGGGAAGGAATTGACACAATTGAGACTAGACTGGGAAGCGGAAGTAGGAGCCCCGATAGAGGACGGGATGTGGGAACGTGCCCTGGGGTACCACAAGAAGGTGTCGAGGAATGCGAGATTAAAACAGATACAACTATATATTACACACAGGGCATATATGACACCCCAGAGGATATCTAGGTTTGAAAATACTGAACGACAAGCATGTCCCAAATGCGATGAAGAAAAGGCTGGCATGGTACGCATGTTTTGGTCATGCCCGGTTATTGAGCGTTTCTGGGGTGAAGTAGCACAGAAACTAGCGGAAAAGGGGGTCACGATTATTATAGATACAGTCTGGGCCTGCTTGCTGGGGGGGGAGGGTTCCCCAGATTGCAGAAACTTAAGCATGTTAGTAAATTGAAAGATCTAGCATATGTGCTCGCAAAAAGAAGGATTGCCATGGGATGGAAGACATGTCACAGACCACGGGTGGAGGTGTGGTGGAAAGAGTTGCAGAAATGGGCGGAGGCAGAAACCATGGTATGGCAAGAGGCGAGCAACGTAGGGGGAGAGGAGGAGCCGGGAACCCTGATGGCATGGAAATCATTAATAGCGGAATTGTTTGGAACGATACAAGATCTGACAGAACCCACAGAAAGGGAGACCCTACCACGTGATGCAGAAACAGAGTGTGGGAATAAATAGGCTCATAATGGGTGGTGAGATAAGGGGAGCAGTGACCGAAATTAAGCAATGTACAACTGAGCTGTTGATATATGCACTGCGTGCTTGGTTTGTATTGTTTTTTTGTTTAAATAAATCAATAAAATTGTTTTTTTTTAAAAATGTATGCAAAGGAAAGTCACTGTTCAAATATAAAGAATAAATGTGGCTGAGTCAGCTCCTGTCCCCAGATTGGACAGCACGGATAAGGTGGTCTCTGTAGGCAAGATGACACACTCTGGCTCAGGCTCTTAACACAAAGGCAGTTCAAGACATGGATCGAGGCCCACCAGGCCTTCCACGTTAAAGTCTTACTTTCCAATTTCCAAAACACAGTTCACCAAAATGTTCACGTCAGTGCCCCTCTGTCGGGCTCAGAACTTTCACAGCAAAGGATCATGTCAGAAAACACTTGCAAGGGGTCCCTTCCCCAAGAGTATTCACTTCCTTTAGGGGTTCCCTTCCCCTAACTTATTACACCTTCGGTCTCCCTTAGTCTGGCTCAGACCGTTTCCTGATGTCGAAGACTTTCGAATGTGCGTGGCTTTTTTCTACAGACCTCTGCAGGACCACTTTAACTTTTCAGCTTTCAACTCACACTCCTATATTATTTGCCCCAGTGCTTCTTGGTCTGGGTAATTCACTGTATTATGCACCAAAGTTCAAAGTTCACCTTTTTACTCTCCCCTTTTTTCAGTGTCAATTTTCATCACCTTGCTTTTACAGTTCATTCACTTTATCGCTACAAACTTTTCACCTTTCACAGAGACTTTTGAGTGGGCTGCTTCCTTTTGACTGACCACTCCGTTACTCAGTATCGCTGACTTTACAGCTATCGTTGGTGTGCCGGGGACGCACTGTAGGAGAGGTGAGGCTGTTCCAAGGAGCAAGTAATTTTAAAGCCACTCCACTTGTTCTTATTTTATCCTGCTATTGCTGCTAGAGTTCTTTTTAAATTGTGCATTACTGACTTGACTGTTGTGTTATTATTTTAAGATTCATAATCCTTCGTGGAGTTCTCTCTTCAGGACGCCGCTCGCACGGGCAGTCCTCTTTCTTTATTGCTGAGGGGGTGGGCTTAGCCTTCCCTCCCTCCACACTCCGGCATTTAGTGCCGTGCCGGGGACGCACCGTAGGAGAGGTGAGGCTGCTCCGAGGAGTAAGTCATTTTAAAACCACTCCGCGTGTTCTTATTTTATCCTGCTATTGCTGCTAGAGTTCTGTTTAAATTGTGCATTACTGACTTGACTGTTGTGTTATTATTTTAAGATTCATACCCCTTTGTGGAGTTCTCTCTTCAGGACGCCGCTCACACGGGCAGTCCTCTTTCTTTATTTCTGAGGGGGCAGGCTTAGCCTCCCCTCCCTTCACACTCCGGCATTAATGTGCCGTGCATACCGTCAGTGCAGCGGGCACGCCATTAGCGCGCCAAAGGCGTGCTTAAGGCAAGCCCATCTGTGCCCATCTGTGCCCATCCATGCGCAGAATGTCCAGGATGGACAGCACCTCCTGGGGGTTTCAATCATACCTGGTTGGATAAAACGCAGTGAGCTACTATCTAATCTAATGCTCCTGCTAATACTAGATGAGCTTTAGGTTTTGTGACAGCTCCTAACATTAAGAAAATTGCGCGTTCTGCCATATTGCAATGTGCCTTACTTAATGCACGGTCCCTAGTTGCTCACTCTATGGACTGCTACGATCTTCTATCTTGTAAGGGGTTTGATCTTCTCTTCATAACCGAAACCTGGCTTAGAGACACATCTGGCTCTGATATTGTTCAATCTCTCCCTGAAAACTACGCACTTACACATGAGGATCGTGTGGCCCACCATCCTGGTGGTGGGGTGGCCCTGATCCATAAAATCAACTACAGAGTTTCTAGTCTGGTCCCTAAGCATTCTCTAAAAATGGAGTGCATTTTGACCTGCATCTCAATCTCTTCCCCCTTTACCCTTACAGTCAGCCCCCAGGGGCGGACACTGCATTCTATACTGAATTCCCAGCATTTGTGCTCGAGCTGCAAGTGAAATACCCTGATTTGATCACCATTGGGGACTTTAATTTGCCTGCTAATCTGGCCACGGCTAAACCGGTCGCCAATTTTACAGCACTTATGGCTGATCTAGACCTCCTTCAGGGGGTTAATGCTCCTACTTATAAAGGTGGCAACATATTAGATATTATTTTTACCCCTCCTTCCTATGTTTACATTGCCACTCCTATTCCTCTAATATGGTCAGATCACCTCATGGTGCCTTTTTCCAGTCTATTTTGGTCAGACGGTGGAAAGAGCTATTAATAAACCTAAAGCCCTATTTGACTTAGTCCAATCGCCTTCTACACCTAAGACAGGACAAGATGCAGTCCTGCCCTCTCAGGAGCTATGTGACTCCATCCCTACTTTCTTTCTGACAAAGATTGCTACCATTCGGGACAACATAAAAACCGAGGCTATTGCGGCTATTGCCGACATGACCCCGGTTAAACCTCCTCCGACTGGAGGGTCTCGTGGACATTTCCCCTTTTCTCTAACTCGGATGTTCTGTCAGCCATTCAGAAATTGAAATCTTCATACCCTGCAGATGCCATACCCATGGCTCTCCTACAGGAGACGTCTGCTGACTTAATTAATCATATTGCCTCAGCAGGTAACACCTCATTTGCTACGGGAATGATCCTGCACTCACTCAAGCATGCCTCAGTCATTCCTCTGCTTAAGAAGCCTTCTTTGGATCCTGAAGTGTTGGCCAACTATCACCCTATCTCACTTCTGCCATTTCTGATGAAAGTCTTGGAGGCACTGGTATCCCCCCTCTCATCTACGTTTCTGGAATCCTCCCAGTTTCTCGACCCATTTCAATCTGGTTTTCGGCCTGGCAGGGGTACTGAATCTGTTTTAAATTCAGTGATGGATGACCTGATGTGCCTTGTTGACCAGGGCGGTGTTGGAGAAGTCCAGCAATTAGATCAGTCGGCTGCTTTCGACACTGTTGACCATTCTCTCCTTTCCTGCTCTGAAACACTTGTGTACGAGCGCAATATAAATAAAATATCATATCATATCTCCCGGCTCTCTGAGGCCGGTATCTCTGGCCAAGTCTTCGACTGGTTCATAGCTTTTCTGGCAGACCATTCTCAGTCAGTCTCCCTCCTTTTCGCTCTGCCCCTACCCCCCTTTCCTGTGGAGTTCCTCAGGGATCAGCAATGTCTCCTATCTTATTTAACATTTATATAATATTTCTCCTGCTCCTCATTGAGTCACATGGGTTTCGTTTTTACTCGTACTTTGACGATACCCAGATTTTGGTCCGTTTGGACCCGACAAAATCAGAAACGGCCAGCTGGTTAAGAAAATGTCTTGAGGAACTGGGAACATGGATGACATCGAACTGGCTGAAGTTCAACAGTAGTAAAACCGAGATCCTGGTTGTAGGCACTTCTACTCCTCAACTGTTTTGGATGGCTGATTTCTGGCCCACTTCTTTGGGCCCCATCCTACACCAGTTCTGTCAGTTAGGAACCTCGGAGTGCGGATTTCTGCCACCCTGAACATGGATTAACAGGTCAATGCAGTCTGTAAATCCAGTCATTTCGAACTTCGGGTTCTTCAGAAAGTCCTCCCCTTCATTCCTACAGCCAAACAAGCTCTGGTGGTTGCTGCCCTGGTCCTTAGTGTATTGGACTATTGTAATTCACTCTATCTGTCTCAACCCGGTTATCTGACTGGCCGCCTGCAGTTGCTTCAGAATGCTGCTGCAAGAGCTATCATCCGTCCTCCTTTCGGTGCCCATATGACTCCTCTGCTGAGGCAACTGCACTGGCTCCCCGTCGCTCACCGGATTATGTTCAAGTGTACATGCATAGTGCAGGAAGCCTTCTATGGTGTGGGAGCAGAATTTCTGCAAGCCAAGTTCATTCGTTACTTGCCTATTCGCTCTCTTCGATCACAAACCACCCTGCAGGTGGCAGTGCCCTGTTTTAGGTTAGCCCGAAAGGGAGGATGTTCCTTTTCTGTTGCTGCCACAAAAACGTGTAATGATCTGCCCCTCCTCCTGCGGGAATCTATCAACCACTTCGCCTTCCATCAGAAACTGAAGACCTTGCTTTTCTAGGAACTGCAACTCGGAACTACTCCTCACCTCCCCAGCGCCATGATGCCTTCGGGAGAACGTGCACTAAACAAATACAGCTAACATAACATAACATAAAATTGTTACTTCAAGATTCATTTGCAGGTCTGCTTTTCTTCGCATCTCATCCACATGCGTGTAGTTTTCAATTGTGCGGTATTATGTTGCCACTTCAATCTTTCTTTAGCACACAACCGTCTCTCACGTCACTTGCCAACTCACTGGCGGTGTTCGTTTCTTTCTTGTCTTTACTGTCTTCCAGTTTACGAGTCAAGGTTAGTACAACAGGCTTGGCCTCGCCTCCCCAACTCTGAAGTTCACCCTGGAGGATCGCTGGTGTCCTTGAAACACAATGCATCCTTCTCGTTTGGGATTCAGCCTCCTCTACGTGTCATTTGCGGCCTTTTGGAGGTAACAACCTCCTGCAGGGAACTCCTCGTATTATCCACCTGTGGCTCTCATACCTCGGCCCGTTGCTCTGTTCCTGTAGGTTCGCCTTCGCCCCGGAGATTCTGCTCTTACTTGTGTTCCACCTTGCTCGGCTTTTCTCACAAAAATGTCTTTGGACTTTAAGTACCAGAATCTTTCACTCTGATTTTGCTCCCACTTCACTAGCTCCTCTTCTTGGTACTCTGGCAGTTTTGGGAGCTGCAGGAGTTCAAGGGGATACTTGTTGAGGTCAGGGTCTCGCCACCTGCCCCTCAAAGGCCTGGGCTGTCCTGCTTTGCCATGGGGAGGAGCTCTGGTGTGGGCCCCAGCAGGTAACCCCAGCAGCCCCTGGTTTGGCCCCCTGGAGGTACAGTTCCCTCTCTACACTGCAGCCTCCCCTGTACTCTCAGGTCCAGCAATTAGGCAGTCATTCTTCCTCCAAGCCTTCCAGGGTTTCTCCATCCCGAATTCTCTCCCTCTCCCATGCACCATCCAGCATCCCCAGCTCACACAGAGTGCGCCTGTATGTTCCACCTTTTATACTCCCTGGGAGAGTCAACAAGAATCAGTTGTGAGTGGTTGTAGAGGGAGGCCTGAACTTGTCTGTCCTTGTTAAGGGGACAGTATGTGGTTAAAAGGGAAGAGTCTGTCCTCTGTGTCTGAGTGTGTTTCTTCTCAGTGATCTTCATCCTCTCAGTCCCTCTCTTGTTCGTCTTACTGTTTGTATAAAAAGGGGGACGACGTGGTTGGGAAGTTGTAGTGTTTTCTGGTAATTATGGAACAGAAGCAGAACTTGTGCCACCTGAACAAAAGATCTTTGGGGTCTATCAGTGAGAACATCCTCAGGTTTCTCACAGTACCGACTAGTGGAGAGCAAGCAATATTTTATTTAGAATTGACAGCACTACGATTAGAGAGATACATGTTGAAACAAGGGATGATGGTCGCAATGATGTAGGGTATAGGGGAGTGTGACCACGAGCAGATAGTTTAGATTACAAAACCATCCAATCAGGTGGTGATGCAGGAGTAGCAGATGTGGAAGAGTAGGGGACAGATGAGGAGCAGGGAGAAGAGGTGCTGCCCAGAGTGATGCCAAGAGTGGAGTATGTGGGGCCCAAGATTAAGAACTCGACAAGTTGTATGGCATTAAGACAGCCCACAGAGAACCCTGACATGCCCAGTCCTGTCAGTCACTGCTGATCCAGAAGAGGAACCCCTGGTAGGTGTGGAGATAGACAACAAATCATTTGTTTTTATGGTTGACACAGGTGCAACAAAATCATGGATAAAGGAAGGGCGCTTCCCCTTATCAGGTAAAATAATGGACATGCGTGGGTTCTCTGGGGCAATACATGTGGTTCCATTTACAGAAGATTTACCCATCAAAGTAGGTAACCAAGAGGTATTAGCGACACTATTGTTTTCAAAGGTGACACTAGTAAACTTGTTGGGAAGGGATTTGTTAAGCAAATTGAAAATGACCATTTAATTTTCAGAAGAAGGGGTAGTGTGTTGTACACCAGGGATTTGTTATGCTATGGTCCTGGCGATAACAAGAGAATTGTTTAGTGATGGCCCTATTAGGTGACTACCTCTGCAACCGGATTTGTTTATGTATGGAGTAACAGTGTTGTTGAGTTGAGTGCCAGGTGTTCGAAAACCAGCCATAGAGATTGCTGTCATAATTTTTCTTCAGACCAGCAGTGCCCCAAGACATTGTGCCAGGTACTATTATGATGTTAGATTTGGAGGAGGTGTTGATTGCGGTTTACAAAATAGTGCTCCTAGGGACTGATGAAGAGGCAGGTGAGTAGCAAGCAGTTTTGTTTATTGACCCTGCTCAACCATTGAGTGGGGTGTCAGATGGACAGTTGTTTGAAGATGCTGACAATGACAGTAAAATGATGTTGGAGGTGTGTGTTCCCTGTCAAATAATAATGATTCAGCATAGGAGTGTCCCATGACCTGTACTTGTTGGTAAAAGCATGCTGCATATTTACAAGATGACCTACTACAGGTCCCAAGCACTTCATGGACAGACAACCCTCATGACGTAGGGCTCTTGAAGAGCATAGGAGCAGTACCATCAGGAATAAGGGATGGGGCAGGAAGGAGTGATCAGGAAGTGCAGAAGAGGGCAAGTCAAGGGCAGGACTACACTTCCCAGGTTTCCTGGGAGGAGTTCACAGAGCGCACGGCATGCAGCTGCACCCACCCTGGATAAAAGCTCACCATCCGCCCGTGCCAGGTGCAGCTTATTCAAGAACATTACGGCACGGGCGGACGCATTGAGGTGAGGCACATGAGGCAAGCAACTGGGACCCTGAGCAGCAGCAATGATGCCACGCTAAGGGGCAATATTTCACGAATGCCGCTCAATTCAGGAGTCCCGGGCCAGAAGGCGGTTAAGTACGACGCTTGCAGGAATTTCCTCGGCTTACTCAGCAGTGTCTGGGCCGTCTCATGGGGTTCACGAACCATCATTTAAGTGACCAGTTATTATTTTACGGGTTGCTGATTAACTCTTTGTGTATGTATGTCTACACGTGTTGTGGGGTTGTTTGTTCCAACAACTACTCTTCAGTTGAAGGGATCGGTACTTCCTTGAAAACACTGTGTGAAAGGAAACACAGGTTATGCATGTAGAGAGAGTAAAAGCTAGCAGATTCTGTGTGAAAGGAAACGCAGAGTTAAAGCGCTCTAGGAATATGAACTTGTGGATGCTATGTGAAGGAAACATGGCTTAGTTGACACAACGCGTGAAATTAGGCACGTTACGGCCCTGTCTAGGGAGAGACGTGTATGTTGCTCGACTTCCTGTATGTGTTACTTGTTAAAGGAAAACACCCACTGTTTTTGTTTGGTTTTCCTTTATCTCTTTGCAACCCAGAGTAATAGGTTGTTTAAATTGAATCTGTCGTGGGACCAACATAATTGATTAGAGTAAAAGGTATAAGAAAAGCAATGCCTGCACATATTTTAGCTATAGATCGTCACAAGCTAAATCATATGATACATTGGTCCTATATCCCCTGTATGACAAATGAGTGTTATATAAAAGAAAGAGGATCCATAGGTAGGAGCCCTCCCGTCCCCTACACACTATCAATATTCCATCAAATGATGGATAAATAAAATGTTCTTCTTTTTAGAGTTTACTAATTGGTACTCTTTTGGTAAGGTAAATATAAAGACAAACAATGAAATAGGCAATAAAGCATAATGGTTTAATCCATACAAACAAATTGTATTATCATAGGGTAAAGGTGATGCAGAAAACAAATCAAAATACAATGTCAAATGTTATCCAAATTAGTAACAACCATGTGTGTAGACAGTTCAGAAATGGAAAGGCTGACGCATTTCGGGATCAATGTCCCTTCTTCTTGAGCCAAATAGGTATGAACTGTAAAATAGCAGAAATAAACAAAGAATATGTCAAGCTATTGCAAAATAGTTTAGACATCAGTTTCATGTTCAAGAACAACAAATTCAAGGCCAGGCATTAATCGCAAACATTGGTGGAATGGTTTAGTTTCAATGATTAAGGCCGGTCCTTATGTGGGAACATTCAAAAAGAGGTTTCAGCTCCTACCTATGGATCCTCTTTCTTTTCTCTACGTGAATGTAACAGTGATCCTGTGCCAGGGTCACGTTTCCTCCCCCGCACCTTAAAACAATATACAATACTTGTACATACCACACGAGGATCACATAAGATTAGGTGAGTGCTTCTACAATACCCATCGCAAATGAGTGTTATATGTCATAATACATGTACAACATTGGTGAAAAGGAATTGACAAAAAGTTTTGATATCGTTGTATTGATAAAAGTGATCACATGTTTTTAACAATTGGTGAAAAGATCGAAATAAAAATTATATGTTTTGTAAAATAAGTATTTCGATGATGTACTGATCTATCTGTTTAATAGCATAACAGATAAACATGATTACACGAAGGGCTTCACTAAAGGGACAAAAGAGAGAGGTAGTCAGTCTGTTTTCTTCTCTTTATACTTGAACAATCTCCCAATAATACAGACGTGACCCCTTGTTAATAAAACATAGGTAGTACCCAATTCATTCAAATTACTTGTTATCCATGAATCATCTTGCCTAAAATGATGTGCGTATTGTGCTTCATGTTGGGAACTGATTCCCAAGTGCGTAATTGATTTTTTCATTGTTTTCATGTTGCTATTTAAATTACTTGCATATGTTGCTTGTCCAGTGTCTGCTAGGCCAACAGTTTGTGCTAGGCCAATGTTCACTAACCTATGATCATAAGAGGTCAGGGCATGTTATGTGTTAGAGTCCTGGTAATAGGAGGCTCAAGGGGCAGATGTAGAAGCTATTATGTTAGGATGGTATAAGAGGAATTCAAGCAGGGTAGGTGCACGTGAGGTCAGGTATTTAGGAAATGTGTTACGATGTCTCTTGTATATTAAGGTGTGTCTTTGTTCCTAAACTCCCCTCCCTATCCATTCTGGTTACCCTAATCCTCTTTCAGGTGTTCCTGAACTCCTCCTTCCCATCCACAACCTCTCCCTAATCCCTCTTCCCTCTATAGGCTGCCACGTGGTCACCTGTACATTCTAACATCAGGAACCCATGCCAACCATGGTCGGAGGGTCGACTTCATTCGGCTTCTGTGGTTCGGGAGTGGGTAGGGTTTAGGGCTACATAATGGCTTATATCACCACCCAAGCCAAATGGAAATGACCACTCTCCCTTTGGCTTAGGTATTGACGGCCTTGCAAGAAATTTAGTCTGAATTAGCTTGTGCTAGGCAAGAAACCACAGTTTTGAAGGCCCAATTTCAGGGTCTAGTGGCACAAGGAACTCAACTGCAGGCAGGAAGTTCAGGAGCAACCGGTGGGGCCGTTCGGACTGCCACAGTGATAGTACAACAACCAAGTAATGTACCCTTGGCCTCTCCGGAGAGGCTTGTGAGTGATCCACAGAAATGGATGACATTTCTGATGCAATGCAAGTTGCATTTTTTATGTAAACCTGCAGCTTTTGAGAGTATGCAGGGACATACAGCCTTTGTTATTTCATATTTGACGGGGGATGCAGCAGCATGGCCATGCCGTTGGTACAAAAAGATGATCCCATGTTGTATGATTGGGATTCATTCTTGAGCGAAATTGGGAGGTTATTTGATAGACGGGAAGTGTCATTGGCAGAGGACAAGGAGCTTCTTGCGTTATGCCAAGGAACAAGAGATTTGGTCACCTACATTACCCAGTTTAATCGCTTGTTGATTGAAACTGAGTGCCCAGTGCCCAGGCAAATGGTGTTATTCTATCAGGGGTTACGGGAGGAGTTGAAGGATGCGATAGCACAAGTGGAACCACAACCTACAACTTGCACTGCAATGATTGACCTGGCTCTGCGCCTAGATCATAGTCTAAACGAAAGGAAAGGGGAAAAGAAGAGACCAGAGACCCCACCTTTTGTGTCTGCTGGATAAGGGAAGAGGGTCAAGACCGTCTGAGGGTGAGCCCATGCAGATTGGTAGTGTACGAGGGCCATTGTCTACGGAAGAAAAGGAAAAGATGAAGATAAACAATCTCTGTTTATATTGTGCTCAATCAGGGTATTTCATTTGATCCTGTCCCAACACTCCCCAGAGAGGTACGCGGGCTGATAGAACCATGGTGGAGGTGGGGAAAGGGCAGGCCCGACCTTAGAGGAAACAAAGGTGCCAAGCCGAATTCCATTTGAGTTCCTTAGTTGGACAGCAAACACCATGCAGGGTAAGCCTCCTCATTTGTACATAGTGGTGACTCTGTTTTTTGCATTTACTAAGCAGATTGTGTCAGCGATGGTGCACTCAGGGGCCACAGGTAATTTTGTAGACATCACACTAGCAGAACAATTGGGGCTACCGGTACAGGATAAATTGAGGGCAGAGGGAGTACAATCTATAGATGGATCCCCATTAACATCAGGCCCCGTCACAAGACAGACACAAACTCTACACATGGTGTGTTCATCAGGGCATGAGGAAGAGATCACATTTGATTTGATAGCGGCTCCTCAGTTTGGTCTTATTTTGGGATTACCCTGGTTGGTGAAACATAACCCTGTGATAAATTGGGCAAGACAGGAAGTTAGGTTTGAGTCTCAGGAGTGTAAAGTACATGTACCAGAGTTGATGGCGGAAGCTCCATTTTTGGCAGAAGGGGCTCAGGGGGTTCAGGTAGTTGGAGCGGTGGAAACAGCCTTCCCTTCTCAGTATAGGATCTATGCAGAGGTCTTTGACAAGGGTGGAGTTGAGAAATTGGCTCCACGCTGGACGTATGATTGTGTCATTGATTTGGAACCAGGTTCCCAGTTGCCAGGTAGTCAGCTATATGCCCTCACTGAGGCTGAGAATCAACATTTGTGGGAATATTTGGATGATTTGCTAAAGAGGACGTTTATACAGCATTTTACATCACCGGTATCCTCGCCTCTATTTTACGTACCCAAGAAGGAAGGCACACTCAGGACGTGTATTGAGTATCGTACCTTGAATAAGGTAACCATTACGGTTCCCTTTGCCTCTAATCTCAGTCCTGTTAGACCAGATTAAATCAGCGTAATCTAAACAAAGTTGGATTTACGTGGGACCTATCATTTAATCAGGATGAAAGCTGGTGATGAGTGGAAGACTGCCTTGAGGATGAAATTCGGCCTCTTTGAATACCTAGTCACGCCATTTGGATTGTGTAACACCCCGGTGGCTTTTCAACACTTCATGCAAGAAGCATTAAGGGAGTTCATTGATGTTTTGTTTGATGTTTTCTTGTTCTGAGTAACAGCATGTGGGGCATGTGAAGGCTCTGCTGCAGAGGTTAGAGGAGTACCAGCTCTATGCTAAATTGGAGAAATGTGTTTTCCACACAAAAAGAGTAGAATTCTTGGGTTTTATCTTGACACCTACAGGCATTACCATGGACAGAAGAAAGGTTCAGGTGGTAGCAGATTGACCCTCACCTCAGTGTGTGAAGGACATCCCATCCATCTTGGGTTTTGCCAATTTTTACAGGAGTTTTATCAATACGTTTTCACACATAGTGACAACCATAACACGTTTACTTAAACATTCAGCACAATTTGTGTGGGATCAGGGTGCGCCGAAAGCATTTCAAGAATTAAAGCAAGCTTTTATGAGTGCACCTGTGCTGAGACATCGAATTCTTTAGAGGTTGTTTCAGGTGGAAACAGACGCATGCCCTGGGTGCAGTGTTGTCTCAGAAGAATGAAGAGGGCATATGGCATCCAGTGGCATATTATTCTCGAAAGCTCACGGGGTGTGAACAGAACTACTCCATTACCGACAAAGAGTTGTTGGCTATTAGAGCAGCATTTCTGGAATGGAGACATTATTTTCTGGGGGCCAGACATCAGGTAACGGTATTGACCGACCTCAAGAATTTGCAATACTTTAGGACAGGGCACACCCTTAGTCACCCGACGTAAAGGTTAACAGAAGGAACTTTTGTTTAGCTTTTTTGGCGTATCAGGCCCTCTGAAGCAAGAGACTTTGCATGAGAAAGAGACTTGGCCACAGAAGGCCCTGATACTGAGAAAAAGAACTGTAAGCTTGTGCCAGAGAAGCACAGGAATGTGCTGTGCTTGAGAGTCCCGTCTTGTCCCGTGCTAAAAAAGGTGGGGAAGGGAGACCCCGGCCACAAAATCCTGACTTATCATTTTGTGAACACTTCTTTCTTTTCTTGTGAACATTATCCCACACTATTTTGTAACATAGCGGTGAGGTTTGGCAATAGGTTTCTTATTAAAGGAACTTTTATTTGACTAGACTCCACTTGGATGGTATTATTATTATTTGATGGTCGTAGCTTGCTCCCATCTTAGGTTAAGGTTTAGATTAGGTGTTTATCTCACCCACTTTACAGTTTAACAAACACCCTTGAACTGTGATCACGTGTGTCCGTCTTGCCTTGATGCCAGGCCTTTCATACAATCCTAACAATCTGTCTGAAGTGGTGGCAGTGGAGGCTGGGATCTTGTCATTCCGCTTGGCGTGGTTGGCTGTCTTCCACAACAGTCATACTGAGGCTGATGTGGACACTCAGCTTTCCAGTGCCCAAACTCTTTATGGTAATTACACTGGTCAGTGTATGTGTTCATGTAATACCTCTCAGAAGTTTACCCTGACCCATATGACTGGGGTGCTCATGTCCCTCTCCCCCGTCCTCGCCCAACTGGTGCAGGGAGAAACCCTGTCACGGTAATTCATAGAAATGAGCACACAAGTGGCGCACGCGGCTGGCGCACAGTGTGCGCGTGCGAATCTCTGCGCCAGCCGCGTGCGCTAAAATCCATTTCCGCGCACATTGTATTCATGGATTTTAACTACCAAAACCAGCCGTGGTGCACAGTGGCGCAGCGACCCTCCAGCAGCGCCAGTTACGCCCCCAAGAACGCCCCTTGCGCAAGGAAAAGCCATCAAAATCCCCAATCCAGCGCAAAGGGCTGCGCTAACCCTGTACCAGTATACAGGGCTGCCACACAGCACACGGCAAGCGGGGAACGTGTATTACTGGGGTTCGCGGGAAGTCTCACATGTGATTTGAGCAGGGTACGTGTATTTCAGGGGTGCGCGGGAAGTTTCACACGCGATAGGCCCTGTGCGAGTGGGGTAAGTGAATAACTGGGGTTCGCCTGAAGTCTCACACGCAATTTGAGCAGGGTACGTGTATTTCAGGGGTGTCCGGGAAGATTCCCACGTGATAGGCCCTGTGCGAGTGGGGTATGTGTATTTCATGAGTGTGCGGGAAGTTTCACACGCGATTGGCCCTGTGCGAGTGGGGTACTTTGAGCAGGGTACGTGTATTTCAGGGGTGCGCGGGAAGTCTCACACACGATAGGCCCTCTGCGAGTGGGATATGTGTATTTCAGGGGTGCGCGGGAAGTTTCACATGCGATAGGCCCTGTGCGAGAGGGGTGCGTGTATTTCAGGGGTGCGTGTGAAGTTTCACACGCGATTGGCCCTGTGCGAGTGGGGTACGTGTATTTCGGGGGTGCACGGGAAGTCTCACACGCGATTTGAGCAGGGCACGTGTATTTCGGGGGTGCACGGGAAGTCTCACACGCGATAGGCCCTGTGCGAGTGGGGTACGTGTATTTCAGGGGTGCGCAGGAAGTTTCACATGCGATTGGCCCTGTGCGAGTGGGGTACATGTATAACTGGGGTTCGCGTGAAGTCTCACATGCGATTTGAGCAGGGTACGTGTATAACTGGGGTTCGCGTGAAGTCTCACACGCGATTTGAGCAGGGTACGTGTATTTCAGGGGGTGCGCGGGAAGTCTCACATGCTATTTGAGCAGGGTACGTGTATTTCGGGGGTGCACGGGAAGTCTCACACGCGATAGGCCCTGTGCGAGTGGGGTAAGTGTATTTCAGGGGTGCGCGGGAAGTTTCACATGTGATAGGCCCTGTGCGAGTGGGGTATGTGTATTTCAGGGGTGCGCGGGAAGTTTCACACGCGATAGGCCCTGTGCGAGTGGGGTACGTGTATTTCAGGGGTGCGCAGGGAGTGCTACACGTTAATTGGCAGTGTTGTCCTCCCAGGTGTTCCCTCTACACCCTCCACGGCCCCTGCAGGCAGCCCACACCACAGGGGACTACCCCGCACCCCTGGTCATGTCCCGCAGGCAGCCCATCCACCATGGGCATGCCCCCCAGCCAAGCCACATGTCAGCTTGCACCACTGATCACTAACTCATGTCCCCTTGCACCCCCACCCCCCAGCAGTCATGGGCACCTACCAGCAGGCCCCCACTCATGTCCCACACATGTTCCCCTGCGCCCCTGCCCCCCAGCAGTGCGGGGCACCTGCCAGCAGGCCCCCACCCATGTCCCCCTGCACCTCCACCCCCCAGCAGTCAGGGGCACCTGCCAGCAGGCCCCCACCCATGTCCCCCTGCACCCCTACCCCCCAGCAGTCAGGGGCACCTGCCAGCAGGCCCCCACCCATGTCCCCTTGCACCCCCACCCCCCAGCCGTCATGGGCACCTACCAGCAGGCCCCTACTCATGTCCCACACATGTCCCCCTGCACCCCTGCCCCCCAGCAGTGCGGGGCACCTGCCAGCAGGCCCCCACCCATGTCCCCCTGCACCCCTACCCCCCAGCAGTCAGGGGCACCTGCCAGCAGGCCCCCACCCATGTCCCCCTGCACCCACACCCTCCAGCAGTCAGGGGCACCTGCCAGCAGGCCCCCACCCATGTCCCCTTGCACCCCCACCCCCCAGCAGTCAGGGGCACCTGCCAGCAGGCCCCCACCCATGTCCCACCCATGTCCCCCTGCACCCCCACCCCCCAGCAGTCAGGGGCACCTGCCAGCAGGCCCCCACCCATGTCCCCCTGCACCCCCACCCCCCCGCAGTCACGGGCACCTGCCAGCAGGCCCCCACCCATGTCCCCTGCACCCCCACCCCCCAACAGTCAGGGGCACCTGCCAGCAGGCCCCCACCCATGTCCGACCCATGTCCCCCTGCACCCCCGCCCCCAGCAGTGTGGGGCACCTGCCAGCAGGCCCCCACACATGTCCCCCTGCACCCCCACCCCCCAGCAGTCAGGGGCACCTGCCAGCAGGCCCCCACCCATGTCCCCCTGCACCCCCACCCCCCAGCAGTGCGGGGCACCTGCCAGAAGGCCCCCACCCATGTCCCCCCCTACACAAAATAATGATGCACAATCATGGCCCACTTCTACACCAAAAAAAACACTTCACGCCACCCCTTTCTTGAGACGCAATGATTTCCCAATCCACCCCACACTGACATGCCTATCTCAAGACACAAACCAAAAGTCAACTATGTACATCAACACATGTCCGTCACACACATACACTGGTTGGCATTGATTGTGTAAACCCACATTTTCACATGCATCAACCCAATGAGGGAATCCCACACATGGAACTAAAATTTGAAAATGTATTATGTACATAAATAAATCAATGAAAAGAAAGCATACCAAAATAGCAAAACTGAAATGAAAAGCATGTGCAAAAGATGAGTGAATGAAAATCATAACCAATCCAAAATAATTTGCAAACTCTCCCTCCACCAACGCAAATCCAAAGCAAAGGAAAAGAAAATCCATTGCTTCATGTCCATGATAAAAAAAATAATTCAAATGAAACCATAGTCCAACTATTTACAATCCAATGTGGAAAAAAAAAACATTAATCCATGTGCAAACTCCAAAAAAATATTTCAAATAAATCCATTGTTGGAGTATGAAAAGGGTCCATGAGCCCAACCAAACAAATGAAACCTATCTAACAAACTACCTAAAAATACAACTATATACAAATTTCTGTGGCATTGTCCATTCACCACAAATAAAAGGAAAACAAAAAGGAAACCTAACTCTAAAAACTATTTACAATGGCAGCGGGCTAGTCCGACGGCTCACTTCCCGATTTCCCGGGCCAGGGCATCATCAAACTCCTGCTCGATGTCCCAGTGGCGGTCCTCTTCCATGGCCCCGAGGGTTCGCAGGGATGACGACATCTGGACCTCCAGGTCCCTGCGAATTTCCTCGAGGCACTCGCCCCGCCTCAGAGCCCTACGCATGGAGTTCTCTGCCCTGACCATCGTGAGCCGTGCCTCTTCCGCCCGCTGCCGCTCCGCATCTATAGCATGGCCTAACCGCTTCCACACGGAAGACACTTCTAGTCCTGGGTCCTCCTGCCCTCTGGCCGATGCCTGCCCCTCCGATGTTGAAGGCCCCGAGCCATCATGGCTCCCACCTTGTTGCTGCTGCTGCTGTGCCTGTGCCTGTGCCCTGGCTCTTGCTGCCTGCACGTCCTCCTCCGGCTGGGGTGCAGTTGTCGAGGTGGCCACCCCTGCTGGACGTCCGACTCCCGATTGTGGCAGGGATCTTTCCTCCTCCAGCCTGGCCGCAGGGTCAGAGGCAGCTACACAGGGTACCCAGGTGATACATGGGTGGGACGATGGCATGGAGGACGACTGGCGCATAGGGGGTTCAGGTGAGGAGGGGGTCGGAACAAGGTCCAGCAAACGGAGGAATCCGGCCCTGGTGACCTGTCCCAGTAGGTCAACGCGGCCAGCGAGACATTCCAGATGACGTGCAGTGTCCTCACGAAAACACTGCAGGTCACCTCGCATGCCCCGTTGATGCAACGCCATCCCACTCAGGACAGGCTCAACCCGGTCCCGGATAGCCACGTCCGCAGGGAGAGGAAGGCCAGTTGTTGTAAGCGGATCCCCTCCCTGAAAACGGGTCTGGACGTAGGCATCCCTGCTGGTGCAGGATGATGCAGTCACAAGATCGGGGACAGGATTACACACAGGCACCTCCGCGGCGGCCTGTGCTGCCTCCTGTCCCAGCACCTGCACTGCACCACTAGCACCAGTGGAATCCCCCCATCCAGACCCTGTGTCTGTCCCTTCCACCGTCTTCCCCCCCACCAAACCCCCCACCAACCTGGATGACTCCGTGCCATCTTCCTCCATCGGACCCTATGGGGTCTCAGCTGCCCCTTCTGCTGCCGAGGAGCCCAACTCCGACCTCCGCCTCTTGGACCTACCCGCGGCAGCTGCGGCCTGGGACGCAGCACCGGACTCCTCACTCCCTGATGAGATGACAACTTGGGAGGGGAGCCGGGCCTTGCGTCTCCGGCTGGCGTTGCGATCCCTGCCGCTGTGCTCCACAGCACCCTCTCCGCCCTCTTCATCAGTTGACGCTGCAGACAGGGAGAGAAATAACACAGGCATCAGGACACTGTACAATGGACTGATACACACATGACAGTTGCACATGAGTGGCAGTGTCAAACTTCAGACATGGCATCACAATCCCCTACACACATGTCATTTCAACTCACACACATGAGCAATTCCACAGCCATATCGCACCAGCCAGCACCATCCATACACATACGACAGTATGAGCATCCGAAGGTGAGCCTGATGTCACATGAAACATGGGGAGTGCACAACACATGCACACACGCCACCACACTTACATGCATGTGTACATGTCCACCAACTGTCACAGTGATGAGATCGCCATCCATGTCACATCTGGCATTCAGCCTTCTACATGTCAGTGACACATGCATCCAAGTTGTGTCACAGTTGCACACTTGTCAAATACACACACATGCACATGTACACAGTGCAGATACATGCAGCAGGAACCACCATCCATGTGTGACACCACAACCAAGCCAACGTGCATACACAGAATTTCAAACATGTGTGCTCCCACATCTGCATTTGGCCTGCATGCTTACCCACACATATACCATCCATTTGTCTCACACTTGAGAGGACTCGCATGTGTCAGCATCACACCCCTGTACATACACATCCATACATGGCCACAAAAAAACACATGTGCAACCTGGCCACTACAGGCACACCACGACACGCACAGCGTACAATCAGTATGCATGTACACTTACCGCTCGACTCCAGACGGGTCTGCCTCTCAAGGACCTGGACGTGGAGCGCTGGGCATATGCATTCCAGGACCCTCATTTGGTGTTCCGACAGGTGGCAACGGCGCCCCTTAGCATCCGCTGCCTTCAAGAGGCGCTGGGCCTTGTTGAGGGTCCTGGACCTGAACTCCTCCCAGCGTTTCTTGACATGTTGTAAGTCGCGGACTGCCACCCCTCCGCGTTGATGGCAGTCACGATGTCCATCCAAATCCTGGTCCGTCCTTCCTTGTCGGCGCGCAAACTTCCGAAGAGGGCATCATACTGCCCCAGGACTTGCTCCACCAGGACACCAACTTCGGTGGCAGTGAAGCTGGTGGCCCTCTGCCTCTCTGGCTGGGGGTTGCCAGTGGTGCCAGATGATGTTGTGCCCGACATGGCAACCCCAGAGGCAGGAGTGGGTGGGCAACTGTGTCCTGGGGCTGGGCTGTGGAGCGATGGTATACCAGTCGGGAGTCTTTGGTTCCAGCAGGGGTGGTCACAGCAACTGCACCCCTGGCTGATGTGCAGGCAGCAAATAGCAGGGCACATGGGCAGCAGGCAGTCAGGCAGCAGCAGATGGCAGGTGGGAGCGTGCTCGGGGTTCTGGGGGGCAGTAATTCGGCCTTCTGGGCAGGAGCGTGGTCTTCCGTGTGTTGTTGCGTGGCCAGCATGATACGGAGTGATTTGGCACGTGAAAATCTTGCACGTCTGCGTGTAATTCGAGGAAAGGCCCTTAGCGCGTAAGCGCGTCAGCACACGTACGCAGTTTCATTGGACCAAAGGCCCTTAGCGCATAATCCCATCTGTGACGTGATGCGCGCGGGTGTTTCCCTCATAGCACGTGATGACAGAGCCCACGTGGAAATACTGCACATCCGAGTGCCATTGCGTGTAATTGGAGGAAAGGGCCCGCGTACACGCGTATGTGACGTGTACGTGTGGGCCGGTTTAAAAGCTACGTGTAGGACGCCATTTCCTTGTACGTGCTTTTCGTGGAGAGCGAGTGGGTGAAATCTGTACTTCTTGTCGGTTCACACACGATTACTTCACAGTGTTTCTAGTTCGTACTCCCTGTTACCTCTGACAGCTTTCATTTTTCTTCATTTTTTGGGCCTGTTTCCTCAAACAGCGTTCACTTCTCCTTTTGTCCTGTCTCCTCAGACAGCGTACAATTCTTCTTTTGGCGGGGGTGTTGCCAACGTGCACACGTGCTTCTTTTTCCCATTCTTTTTCCAGGCAGACGGTGAGTCGCGCACGTATTTACCAACTCTGCTTGCCCCGTGTGTCACGTACCCCTTCAGAGGTCATTGTAGACTGCGTGTATTACGCGTATGCTTATTTTTGTGTTTCTGGGTGCCACAGCATAGTGTGGGTTCATTTTTCCACGCACGTGGTCTACGAAGGGTTGCGTGCACGTTAGTTTTTGTTTTTGGGCTGCCTGTGCGTTGCGTGAACCGTCATCTTCCCCCAGGGGTCACAGACAGCCTTGTTAGAGCACTAGGGTACGAATTCCATCTAGTACCCTACCCCTTTGACCCCCAATTGCCCAGGACAATAGTTTACTGCTCCTCCCATACGCACAACAACATCAGTGCCATGGTTGGGAGGCGACCAAGCGGTAAGGGAGGCAAAGGTGACCTTTAAGCATGTAGAAGCTCAGTTCATCACATTAGAATATATAGGGGTCAATGAACTCTCAAGTGGCAGCAGTGATATCCCTAGACATAGACTCACCAATCTTCATATGGAACTGAAGGCTAGGCAGCTAGGACCCCTGGTACCACATAAGTACCTCCAGGACACGGGAATGCTGAGAAAACGTAGGCCAGGACCACCAGGGCAGATGTTGGATGAGGGGGCAAAAAAGATCTGGGTGGATTGGGGAGGCTTTGTTTTGGAGGAATGGTACAGAATGTTAGCCGGCTGCAAGGAGAACAGACGTGTGACTGTTTGACTCTTCCATCAAGCTGTGGTTAACTCATTCCCACCTGCCCAGAGTCCTGATGTGGAACTGGGGGGAAACTGAAGACTCACCACATCCTGTAGTCCCATGGGCAGCAACCCTAACAGCAACACTAACGGCTGGAAGAGAAGGAGTGAGTCCTCAGTGAATGGTTCCAGTAAAAATGGCTATTTAACTTGAGCAACAGGGTTGGAGCAGGACTCCCTACGTATAGACTGACTATTAAGTCAAGCACTGGGGCAGAGAACTCCCCTTGTCCTTGGGGAGAGCACTGCAATTGTAAAAAGCAAGTCAGAAAATGGAAAGCACTGTAGAGAAGACAAGTAGAGTCCTAGCAAGGAGAGGGAGGCCAAGATTAGGTAGAAAAGGTACCCAATGGTTCCCTTTTCATGAAGGGGCAACAGACAGTTTGGGGCCAGCACTGCAGCACAAAGCAGCAAGCAACTGGCGGACCACAAAAACATGGATAAGAATTTTGCTGGGTCGAGTGCTGTGAAACCTTCGGGTAGTAGTGCCTCTCGGCGCATACATAGAAATAGAAAAATAGAATGCATGACAAAGCCACCAGTTTTCACATTTGTGTAATGACAATATTGTCTTTCTTGCTACTTTAGATGTGGAAATCACATGGTCATGTACACTCACAATTTGCCTAGTGTTACAATTGCATGTACAAGTTACCAGCATTTAATAGGTTTTACCAGATATGTTAACATACAACCTATTACAGGTATTGTCATCATACAGTAAGGAGCTCACATCATTGCCAAACATTCACACAAAAGGACAGCTTTTGCCATCAGACAACAGCATCAAGCAAAATGTACTAGGCCTTTCAGTATTTTGGCATTGTACTTGCATCATATAAATATAATTTGTTGATTTTTATAGAACTTCATGTAGATGGACCCCTTCTGAGCTCTGTATTAGTGTGTGTTATTAGTACCCAGTGATGGTACTCAATTCATCACCCTCAGAATGAAAAAAGGCCTAGTCGGTGCCACCAGGGTTGCAAACAATATGCATGGCATTGTCCGATTCATGAAAATCAGGACGTTGTGCATGAGCCATTCATCATGCATGCAACTATTTGCCAGAAGTTAACATTATATGCCCAGGAAGTCACCCCATTAGGCAGCTATTGGCATCACATGCCTATGTATTCATGCTATTTTCTAGATAGTGCAATCTTATATTCATGTGCTCTCACCATGTACCAGGTGTTCGCATTAGATCTTCATGCACTCACAACATTTGGCAGGTATTGTTATACTTTGTCTAGGTTTTAGACCATATGGCAACATTACTACTTCATCTCATAGCTTACCTACTTCTCTGGTGATCCCCTAAAGCGCTTTCAAGTAGCTTCAAGGAACTCTTTGTAACCTGGCAACCCAACCTCAATATAGCTGGGAACTGCCTTCTTTTTCACCACCACCTCACTGTTTCCCTTTAGTTCACACCCATCTTCCATTCTTCTGCCGGACCCTTGGGAATGGCCACTGAGCACTGTATTCAGCAAACGAAGAGAGCTTTCCATTGAGAGCAAGACTGTTGGAAAAATAGATGATAGCAACAGCAATATACACTTTTGCGGAAGCCTCATCTAGGAGAGTGTCCTTCATTTAAACAACAAACATAAACATGAGATAGAAAATTAAGTTTAAGTACAAGACAATAAAATGGAATTTAAATTGCAATGATGTAATGATTTTGGAGAGGGAGTGCAGTGTGGGTAGCAGGAGAGGAGCAACTTGGGATGTGGGGTGTATTCCGGTGTTTCGCCTAGCGCGCAAAGCTGTCTAGAACTTGCACCGATTATAATTCAACCACTGAGAAATCCAGACCTCCAGAGCTGTATTCAAGGAAGAGTGACCCGTAGGTGTTAGATTAAGCACCCTTGGCACAAAGAGGCACACTTCCTCTGAGGGCCCCCAAATTTCCCACCAGTGCACCAATCATGCACGTCGACAGACTGGCCTGGAACCCTGTGTATTCTGGTTTGTGACAGCTGAGGAGAGTTCTTTTTATTTATTTTTATTTTTACATTTGTAGAGCGCACTACAGCCCAAGGGCATTGAGGCGCTTTTTACAAGAAAGTGTACGTAGGGAAGAATACAAATTTGGGGCATGCGGTTACTTAGTTACATCATAGGTGGTAGGTTACAAAGTACAGTTAGGCAAACATGGTTGGTTTCAGTCGAGTACAGAGTAGGTGCTAGGCCTAAATTTCAGACAAATAGCCTGGTTTTGATGGCTTTGCGGAACGCCATGTGGGAGTCGATAACCCTGATGTGTGTGGGTAGTGCGTTCCAGTGGGTGGCAGGGATAGCTGGGAAGCTGGAGCCACCTGCACGCACTCTGCATGTTTTGGGCTTGGTGATCATGTTGGTGTAGGCTAGCCTTGAAGGCCTGGTGGATGTAGGCCTGGCTATGCGCTGGGCGAGGTAGGGAGGTGCTAGATCATGGAGGCATTTGTGGGTGATGGAGAAGATTTTGAAGATGATTCTCTGTTTAACGGGAAGCCAGTGCACCTGTCTCTTGAGGTCCGATATGTGGTCCTTTTTAGGAAATCCTGTGGCAGCCCTGAGGGCGTTGTTCTGGACAAGCTGGAGTTTGGCAATGTTTTTGCTGGATGTGCCTCCGAGGAGAGCATTACAGTAGTCCAGTCTTGAGCCGATAGTAGCCCTAGCGATAGTAAGGCAGTTCTGTGCGGTTAAGAAGGGTCTTACTGCATTGAGCAGTTTTGAGTAGTAGGCCGATGAGGAGGCAATGGCGTTGACCTGCCTGTTCATGTTGAGGATGGAGTCTAGGTAGACTCCCAGGGTTTTAACTGTGTAGGACACAGTGATGGGTATATTATCAATGGTGAAGGAGCGATAGTTATTGTCGAGGTTACCCAGGATGGTTGGTGACCCAATGAGTAAAAGCTCGGTTTTGTCACTGTTGAGGCACTGCCACTTTTCTGCCATCCAGGCTTGGATGGTGCAGTAAATGGAGTTAAGGGTGATCCTGTCTGCCTCGAGTTAGTGGAGCAGATACCAGAGTGGTAGGAGTGTCTGCTCATGTGCTTTAAAGCGATGCTTACCTGCAACAGAGAAGATACGTAAGCTTCCTTGTGCATATACCTAGCTCTGGTGCGGTTTAGTATGGATAGACAATCATACAACCAATTCCTTTGACACCGTTTACATTCAGCTGTAGCATCCATCCGAAAGACCTACAATGATAACTATACCAAATACTTTCTGACAATGCTTATACCTTTTTTACTACTAAAGTTTCAGTTCTGCAAAGAAGATTGAGGCCAAGGCACATTGCCTTTGGGTTTAGCAGTGACCTTCCTGATTGTTTTGCTTTTTATTAAAAAATGTCAGTGCATTGTCTTGTTACCATAGCAGCTGGAAACAGAAGCACAACTCCATGGCAACCTGTGTGTGAGCTTTTGAAGTGAACTAGAAAGCCCCACAATTCACCAAGTGCTAGTTGCCAGAGTGACAACTGAACCGAGGATCTTTTCCTGAACCAAGGATCGTTTTTCTATCTTTATTGGAGGCAATTGAAACAAGCACTGTCAAACCCAATAGGCCTTGCTTAGTAAATGTAGATGGTATGTTTCTTTTGCCGAACTTCACTGTCAAACAAGGCTCATTTGCTATACTTGCATCTGGAATATCTGGTGCTTGTTATTGTAGATTTGCCATTGAAGACAATTCCCACTGCTTCCATTTCGTAATGTCTGTCGGATTGCCAAGCCACCCCATTTATCTGGCAGCCTTATTTGTCTTTTCATTTCTATGGCCAGCACCTATCATGCATGACCCAGACATCAGCCAGATCTCATTTGTATATCCATGAAACCTTCTTGAAATAGACACTGCTGTTTTCCTATTGTAACTCATGTTATATGTTCATGTAGGATGGGATACAAAGCGTTGAATATGAGAGTTATTTGGATGGACAGTGGTGTTGTATACTTTTGTGCGCAAGATGACTTGCGCAGAGCTTCCTCGCGCGAGTCATCCCTGCACACCGCTGCTGTGACGTGCATGTTCAAATGATATTTCCTTATCACAGACTATAAATAATAAACATACATAAGAAACACGTTTCAGTCTTACCTTTGTTAGTTCAATGGCGATGAGGTGAGGGACGAGGAGGAAGACCCTGCAGGCACCGCATTATCCAGGAATCATCATGAATCTGCTTCGTAGCGGCCTAGAATCTGACCAGTTCGCACCCCAGGGCATCCACAACCCCCAGTACGGCTGGCGCAAGCAGCGCTGCAGCAGAGTTGAGCCTGATAGAGGGAAGCAGTTTGGGTGTCATAGTGGGCCGTGGCTCTCCTATAACATGGATTAGCAGTGAGAGGGACAGCAAGCAGTTCTACACAGCAGCAGTACGCTGGAGGGTCAGAGGTTGCAGACCAAGTTATTGAAGGCGGGGAAGCAGGGAGGCGGACTGGAGGAGGAGGCACACGGCAGGAGTCATACCGGAAGAGTGAGGGGTTGAAATATTTCCATGTGCGTAACGTCTCAACACGCTATTGGGGGTCGCACCATCATGGTGTTGGATCTACTGAGGGGGTCAAGGAGGATCAGTGTGGTGCAGCACTCAGTCTACTGTTCAGGTAGTCCCAGATAGTCAAGGAAGGCTTCGGTTCCATGGAGGGGGTCTGAAGCTAAACTAGGTAGGGTCAAGTAGGCCGTGGGATTCAGCGAACAGAGTATGCCATGCGATCTAGTTTAGCAATGAAGCGATTGTTGGAGATGGGGCTTTAATTAGACGGGGAGGAGGGGGTGGTCAAGAGAGGGCATTTGTAGTAGTTTGACTTGAGGGGTTTTCTAAGCTGTAGGAAAGATCCCAGCTGTTAGTGAGTGGTTGATTATAGATCTAGTGAGGGTTCCTGCAAATATGGAGGAGTGTTTTTGAGGAGGGGGATCAAGGGTCTCTTTGGGATTCTGAGGGGCAACTATTGGAGAGAAGCCTTGAGAACTCTGTATGGAGATTGCAGAGAAGTAACAGAAGAGGGTGCGTGTCTGGGGGCACCTGATCTACTGCTTGGGACATCTGGTGGAGCCTCCAGCTGTCATCTCCATCTTGGGATCCTTTGCTGCTGCTCTGCCGTCCTTTCTTGTCCGCTAGCTGCCATAATCCATGTGGACTGGTTCCTTAGTCTGGTTCTTCACTCCTGGCTTAAAGGTAGTCATCGTGAGAAGGCTGTTTGTTCATTTCCATGGTTGTTGGTTTTCTTTTGCAACTAGTCCTGTTCACATACTGCAGTTAGGTAGCAGTGTTTAGTCTTGTGCATAAATTGCATTGTAGCTGTGTTTAGTCCTGTTCACATACTGCACAGTTAGGTAGCAGTGTTTAGTCCTGTGCATAAATTGCATTGTCAGGGGAAGGCTCTTCCCCACTATACAGGACTCTTAATTCTAGCTATGTCTTGTTTCACACACAAAGACAGTCCTGTTCTACCTGCCACTCAACCTGCATCGCAAAACTTAGTCTTCATTCCGTAACACAGTCATCGAGGCACCATGCCACTCACTGGCCATAACCTTGCAGCTCCCGGGCACACCTCTCGCCCCACTGTGACCCACCACAGCTGCTCTCTACCCCCACTGCCACACAGCCCATCCCACTTCCACAGCGCACATCCATCTGGCATCCCCCCCACTCTCCCCTGCCCCAACCATACCCTCCCGCCTCAAACTCTCACTCTCTTCCCTACCCACAGATCTCGATCTGCACAATTAAGAGCAGCAAGTTGGAGATACAGACCAGATAGCTCCCACCCACGGAACACACAATCTCCGACACAGCACATTCACATTCCCCCAAACCATCTACAGACCACTCCCGCCTCCCACTTCCCTTCACTTAGGGCAGCAAGAGAAGCTCTAGCCAACATTCCACTCACCAGAGAACCACCCACTCTCTCCTACACTCCCATGAACGTACATAATGCAAGGAAAGGGCGATACGGCAGTCAGCTACTGCCCCCCCCTAGCATCTCACACTCTCTGACACAGTTTGCAACCCCTGCCACCGCAATATAGGAGCGAAAACTCACCGCCCGCACCCAACTCAGTCCTAGCTCTTTTCCTCTCCCTCCCCTGTCCACTCACTCCAACTACTCCCCCATTCCCACACTCCACCTCCCCCTTCCCTTCCCCCCCTCACTGCTTCTCCCCACAGCAGACCCCGCTCTTCCCCCAAACACCACCCACCCTCCACCCACTAAGGCATCCCTCCAAACCTCCTGCACCCTCATCAATGCCAGGTCTGTTTCCAAAAACAGAATCCACATATTCGACCTCATCACAAAAGAAAATCCAAACATCCTCTTCATTACTGAGACCTGGTACTCGGATGACTACGAATCGCTCATGCACGAGACCTTCCCACTTGGTTACATCCTCACAGTTCGGAACAGATATCGTAAGGGAGGCGGGCTTGCAATATTACACAAAGACCAATTCAAGCTATTAACTAAGGACACCTCCACCAGCACCACCGATTACGAATCCCTCCTGGTTAAACTCCAACTCACTTCATCCACCTCAAACAGCTTCCTACCCATCTATAGACCCCCGGCTATAACAAAAACTTTGCAGATACATTTGGTGAAGCTCTGGCCACCAACCTCATCCAACACCCAACTCTCACCATCCTAGGAGACTTCAACATATGGTTTGACTCACCATCAAACCCCATGACCAGGTCACTTACAGACAGTCTAGAACCACTCAATCTGAAACATCACACATCCACTCCCACCCACACGAGAGGCTACACCCTTGATGCAATATTCAGCACCACAAACATATCGACCCAACCCCCATGCCCACTGTCATGGTCTGATCACTCAGCACTCTGCTTCACCATACCGCTGAACACTGGGGTCAGCGGCCAACACCCAACACAACCTCCATAAACTGCCCCTTCCACTTTTCCATTATGGAACAAAGTGGTAATCACCCCAGATCTTGAAATCTCACTCCGCAACTCCCTCAACTCACTCTCCCTAGCTGAAGGACCACCGGAAATTCACTCCTTCGACCTCTGGCTTACCAATGCCCTCAAACCCCTCACCCCGTCAAAACGCTCCTTGCAGAGATGTGGACCACCGCCGAAGTGGTTCTCCCCCAATCTCAAACCCCTCAAAACTCTCAAGCACCATCTGGAATGGGCCTGGAGAGCCGACCCTTCAGCCCAAAAAAAAACACTTTAGCAAGGACAACCAGAACCTATATATCGGAAATCAGAAAAAGCAGGAAATCATTCTATGGGAACCGAATTAAAAATGCCCGCAACCCAAGTAAGGAACTACATAAAATCATAGCAGAATTCAAATCACCCTCATGTTCTCACCTGTTCATCCCAAGCCTTATTATTCGACACCCTCTCGCTCCACTTCTACAACACCAACACCGAAAGACACAACAACATCATCGACAAACTAAAAATCCTACCACCACTGCCCACCCGCCCGCAGCACCCCACACACACGCCACCGCAATCACAATCTTCATTTGACTCTTTCTCTCCCATCACACACCACGAATTCCTGTCACTGGTAGCGTCCAGCCGCCCGTCAGGCTCTCTGGAAGACCTGTGCCCACCCACCTTGCTCAAGAAAATACAAACTGCCACTTGTGCAGGTAATGTCGCTCGCGCAATCCTTAACCACTCACTCACCTCGGGTTAGTGTAAAAGTATACCAAAATGGGTAGGGGTCATTATGGTGGGGGTGGACCTATTTTGTCTGGCGGGAATAATACATCTGTACACAATAACCGCAAGGGACAATGCACCAGGCGTGGGTTTGAGAAACACACCATGAATGCCAAGGAATGCCCAGCCATGATAGTGAAATGAAGACGTTGTGGCAAGATGGGTCATTTCGCTAGGTTGTGAAAATTTAACAACAAAACTATAGAGATAGAAAGAGATGTTCAATTTGCGGGAGAAGGGAGAAGTGAGTGGGCAAACAAAATTGTATATATTGTGGGAGGTATAGAGAACGATGATGAAGAAGAGTATGTGACTCCGGAAGTGGAAATTGTAGTGGCGGGGTGTCTAGTGAAGCATTAGCCGACTCTAGTTCTCCATATACCATCTTTCCGGAAAGTAAATACAAGGAAATCTGGGGTGACAAAAGCCACATATTACACAACAGTGACATTATGCCAAGAGCATATGGTGGAGGAGGATTGATATCAAAGGTTTTGTGTGGGGTGACATTGCTTATGGTAACAAGAACATAAGAACAAAAACGTATGTGGCCGTCAAAGGTGATTGCTTATTATGGTGGCGGCATTGAGGGAAATTGGGCTTTGAGTTACATCCGGGTAAACAGATGCAGGTCAGAGCAGTAGAGGTAAACAGGGCCGAAACATGTGCTTAAGAGGTGGGAATCAGGTTCAGGAAGGTGTTTGGGCATGGCATAAGTAGACTTAATGGGTATTGCCACAAGATTGAATTGTCTGCCAATGCTAGACCGTCTGTGCACAAAGTATGCAACCTTCCATTGGGTATGAGAGAGAAAGTGAGGGAGGAACCTTCTGGGTCTATGCGAGCAAGGCATAATAGAACCAATTGAAAGCAGTGAATGGTTGTCCCCAGTTGTGGTCACTCAACACCCGGATGGTCGCCTTAGACTATGTGGACTTAAGAGACCTCAATAAATCTATTTGGGTCAATAGACACCCATTACCTAAGATTAATGAGATGCTAATAACCATGGTGGAGGCAGAATGGTCACTAGTATGGATATTTCATCAGCATATTTCCAGATTCACTGACACACATTATCTCGGGCCTTAACAGCTTTCATCACCCTGATGGCTGGTTACCAATTTAAAAGGATGCCTTTCCGGTTAGCATTGGCATTCGCCTTATTTCAAAATATTATGGAGGACATTCTGGGAGACATTACGGAGTGAAGTGCCTTCAGGATGACATATTTATCGGGGCAAATAATGAAATTGAACATGATGCCAGAGTGTATGAAGTATAAACGAGACTGGAAAAGGCTGGTTTGACGGTCAAGTTAAGCAAGTGCTAATTTAAAGTAAATAAGTATCATAATTGGGGCATAGGCTCACCAAAGAGGGCATGAGTCCACGTCCGTAAATGGTGGATGCTATTGTGGCGATGAAATCACCTACCAACAAAGATGAGCTGAAGTCCGTTTTAGGATTTATAGAGTTTTTTTTCCAAATTTGTGAGAAATCTCGCTGTAAAAAGCCAACCGCTTCGAGTTTTGCTTAATGAGGAAAGAGTTCTGTTGGGATAAGGCAGAAGAAACTGCTTTTAGGGGTCTTCAGGAAGAATTGCGAATGCATCCACTTTCTATAGATTTGACCCTTTGGCAGAAACTATTGTGTCAGTGGATGCGTATGCATCAGGTTTGGGGGCGGTATTGAGCCAGGTCAGGAAAGGCAGAGAAGTACAGGTGGCTTTTGCACCTAGAGCCCTACCTGACCCAGAATCAAGATACTCGACCATTGAACGAGAAAGCCTTGCATGGTATTGGGCTTCTGCATATTTGAAGACCTACATCTGGGGCATACCTTACAAAATCAGGCGTGACCGCAAGGCTTTGGCACATCTATTCACTACAAAACAAATCAGGTCTAGCGACCCCCAGAATAACTAGGTGGTTAGCAGCATTACAGAATTGCATTTTCAGTGTAGAGTGTATTTCAGGGAAGTGAAATCCGGTGGCAGATTGTTTATCTAGAGCACCCATGGAAGGGGTGGAGCCACAGGACGATGTAGGGGATGAGTGGATTGCACAAATTAGGAGTTTGGTTTGTGATATCTTTTCGAAAAAGATGTGGCTAGAGGGTGTGAAAGAAGATCAAGAGATGAGAGAGGCTGTAGTAGGCATGGAACAAGGTTGGTGCACAAGTGAAGCTAAAAATAGTCCCTATTTCAAATTTAGAGATGAGTTGAGCAGCTCGGAGTGGGGTCTACCTTGGGGGGCGAGACTAATTCCCCCTTTATCCTTACGGGATGAACTTACTAGGAGAGCCCAATGGTCATTTGGGAATACGTTTTACTAAAAGAAGATTGAGGTAATGGTTTTAGTGGCCGGGAATGGATGCTATGGTAGAAGTTGAGGTGGGACATTGTATTTCATGTTCTGTAAGTGACAAATCCTTGAAAACACATAAAGTGGAGACTGGTAGTGTGGACATTCCAGAGAGGCCTTGGGAGAAGATTGCAATAGACTTTATGGGTCCCATGTGCAGACTTGGGTGAGAGATTAGGTTTGCGATAGTGTTAGTTGACTAAGCTTCCAGGTGGTTTGAAGTCGAGTTTGTAACTAGCATATCAATAGGAGCTGTGATTGATTTTTTGGAAAAGTTGTTTGCTAGCAAAGGTTATCCCAAAGTGATACTATCTGCCAATGGTGTTCAGTTGGTATTTAATTAAATGAGGCAATACTTAGAACTTCATGGAATTGAAAACCATTGCACAGCTTTGTACAATACAAGAGCAAATGTTTTAGTGGAACGCACAAATCGCATAAGCAAAGAATCTTCACAATTATCTTTGGTTAGTAGAACGGAGTGGAAAAAAGGTATACACGACATGTTGATGGCACATCGTGACACACCACACATATTAACGGGCATATCACCATTCTGTATGATGAGAGGTAAAGATATGGGTTCTGATATTTTTCTGGATTGGTTAATGAATCAGCAAGAGGGTGTCAGAAGAAGGGATGTGAATAGGGAGCAAGGATTAAAAGTGGGTGACACATAAGGATAAAAAAGCCATTTAGAGTACCCAAAGGATTTTCTCAATACTTTGACCCAATTGCAATTACTAAAGTGGGTCAGAAACACGTTGTGACCAGTGATGGTAACCGCTGGAGCATGAGCCGAGTGGCGGTCATGAAATACCCTGAAGCATGGAATGGTAATAGGGGTGAATCATATAAGGAGGTTCCTTTAGAAGAGGAAAATGAGAGTGGAAGTGAATTTGAAGATGTGCTTATCTCTGGTGATCAGAGAAGATTATCCAGTGATGTTATTGCCAACAGGTCTTAACCCACATGTAGTGAAAGGTTTGACAACAGTGGGCAAGGTCAGGATAGTGGAAATTACACCACATGCTGCATAAGGAAAAGAACTGTGAAATGTAATCATTACGATAAGTATAAATGATATTGTTTTATCCAGTCACCATAGGTAAGACCTGTGTATTGTATATCTCTCTAATATTCAAATATCTGTGTTCAGTTCATGATGTTTCATGTTACTGTTTCAAGTGCCAGATGCAGCTTAGAATTTCTCACCACAAAACGGCCTATGTACAGATTTCATGTTTAACATAGGCTATCCATAAGGGGGATCATATGTTGTATACGTTGGTGCACAAGATGACTCACGCAGAGCTTCCTCGCGCGAGTCATCCAAGCACATCAAAGCTGTGACGTGTACATTCAAATGATAGCTGAACTGTCACAATCTTGCTGGCCCCTTGCTCGCAAGAGGGTCTCTCCTTATCACAGACTATAAATAATAAACATACATAAGGAACACATTCCAGGCTTACCTTTGTTATTTCACTCATGTTATATTTTCATGTAGGATAGGATACAAAGCGTTGAATGTGAAAGTTATTTGGCTGGATAGTGGTGTGGGAATAAATAGGGCCACCCTAAGTTTGAAGTTAGTGCTATATATACATATATACCAATCTGTTCTACTTTGAATACGCTTCTTCAGTACAATACACTGTAGGAAGGTCAAGCAATAATATAATATGGCACAGCATTCTGAGTTAGAAGGTTTTTATTGAATGCTGGTAGTTCAAATTTCCGGTTAGGAAAATACAGGAGCTAGTGTGTTTCTCTTAGGGATCAATCTGAAGAGTGTCAAGGGTGGGCCAACACAAAGTGGGGTTCTCCAGCTTCTCCAAAGCATCGTGGGAAGCTGATTTAGAGGAACACAAACGTTTTAAACCTAGTTTTACCCTGTCGCTGTCCCTCTGTGGACACCCTAGTCTATGAAGCAAAGTTCATATGGTGAAGGCAGACATAAAAGTTGAAACCTATTCCTAAAGGCCCTTCAGCAGTTTCTTCAAAGTTCCGGGCAGAGGGCTCAGAATAGTGCCTCTATGTTGCACATCTGGCAAAGAATTCTTTTACTTTGAAAGACCCAGATACTGGGCGATAGCCGAGCCCTAAGAAAAGAACTTTTTGGAACTTTTAACAACTCCTGCATTTTTCCAAGGAGTCCCTTCAAGACACCTAGAACAGGGTGTTTAAATAAGGGAACTACAGACCCAAGATGGCCGCCATACCCTGAAGTCGCACAATCCCCGCTCTCCACCCGGGCGGTAAATTAAAGGTGACAAAAGCATCTTTAAAACCCAACGAAATAGCCAAGCGGTTCCTGTGAAGTGGATCGGAACCCGGGCGCAACATCCTCTGGAAGAAATAATCCTCAACATATAAGCTGAGAGGAGCTGGCGCCTTCGCGAGACCAACCCGCCGCTGAGACATCGCAGCAACCCGAGGGCCGGACCCGGCTGTAACAGCGCACCGGAGGCCCGGGTATACTTCCCTCACCCTCGAATCCTGATGCACAGGCGCAACGCAGTGGCACTGGAGGCACCCTGGCGGAGGCTCCGGGGTGGTGGTGGTTCCCCCCCGTGTAGCTGACCGGCGGTCCCTGCGGGCCAGACCCATGGGGAACTGTGCTGGCACCTCCGTGGCACCAGCCCGCTCCGGAGGCATCGCAGCGACCGGGGGACCGGACCCGTGAGTCGTGGACCGCTGGAGGCCCGGGGATACTGCCCCTGCTCCCGGACCTCGCGGCGGCTCCTTCACGCTGAGGACAGAACAGCCCAGCGGAGGCTCCGGAAACAGCTGCGGTCCTGCCGCGAGTCGGCCCCCCCTTCAACCCCCTCTCCCTCCCGGAAGGCCCGGAGCACGGGGGGAATAGCAGGGCCCGTTGGAAGCAAGGGCCCCCTCTCCACCCACGCGGCAGCGCAGCGCTAGAGGAACTGCTGGGTGGTGAGCTCCAGACATCCAGAAGCGCTAGGGGGGAGCCCCCAGCCCAGACACTGCGTGACCCAACTTCAAGCCAGGAGAGCGGCCCCCCACGGGATCCCCCTGCACCGGAGAACCTGAGCCATAGGCCCATGGAACCACGAGCACACGGACAGTGCCAAAACACAACAAAAGCTACATAAAGGAGGTAGGCAGATTTCCAAACTACCGCGACCACCACCCAAGAGCCACAACTCAATGGTCCCAACCCTTTGGGGCGCCTGTCACCAGCATGGGGCACACACCACGCACCAACACCGTCCTAAGGTGAGAGAACGCCCCAACAGCAGACCCGGCCCCCCCGCAAGACTCTGTAACAAGGCGCAGCTCAATCACACCAGCCAACGTGACCCCCAGGGACGGGCCAGAACGCATCTTAAAACATATTGGACCGTACTGGGAATCTGCCATCCCCAAACTCATGCTGCTACACACGCTGCTGGTCAATAAACAGCGGACCCTGGCGCGGAGGGCTCCTCTTCAGAACGCTTGCCTACCCACACGTGCCCGGTTTCGTGGGACTCGAACGCAAAAGCGGGCGCTGGCCCCTGAACTCTCGCCATCACACCTAGACTCGTGCTGGGGTAACTCCCCCCAAGAAACAGATGCCAGGCACTAAACAAAGGAACACCCCTGCAAGAGTCAGATCCACGGCAAAAGCACGAAGCAGACAGCTGGAACTATACTGGGGGCAACCTCAGGAAGCAAACCAACACGAGGACATGGAAGACCCGAGTACTGAACCAGAAACAGACACACCGGCCACCAGCTCGATGGCACTAAGCAAGGAGGACCTGCAAGATTGTTTGAGAAACATGGAAAACAGAATGATGGAATCCCTCCAGAGTCAACTGGGCATGATCCGGGAGGAACTGAAGTCCTCCCTCCAAGAGGTAAAGAAGGACATGGTGGAACTGGGAGACAGAGTTGACACAGCGGAAAGAGGCCTCTCAGACATAACAGAAGAAGTAAAACAGAACAGCATCTTCCTAGAACAGATCGCCAGGGCCACACATAACCTAGAACTACAAGCAGAGGACCTTGAGATTCGCTCACAGAGGTCCAATATACGAGTCAAAGGCCTGGCGGAAACGATTGGAGACAAGGACCTCAAAGACACGTTCCAGCTATGCTTCAGCAGTATGCTCAACGACATCCCACCAGAAAGCACAGCCATCGACAGAATACACAGAGTGGGACCCAAACAAAGTGACCTGGGAACCCGGCCGAGAGACGTGGTCATGGCAATGTCTTCATATTTAATTAAGGAGGACATTTTACGAGCAGCCCGTAAACAACAGACGATCACCATCAATGGTAACCAGATCCGACTCTTCCAGGACCTAGCCTTATCTACCCTGCACAAAAGGAGACTGATTGAACCAGTCACGAGAGCCCTGAAAGCCCAAAACATCACATACAGGTGGGCATACCCCTTCGGACTACAGTTCACATGGGGAGGTAAACCACAGCACATCTCTACATGCGAAGAAGGGATAGCTCTGCTGCAACTAGAAGAAGACGAACCTCAGAGAGATACCGAAACACGCCATCCAAGAAAGGGGGGAGGACCCAGAAGATGGGAACGGTCCAGCAACGTCAACCAGGCGACGTCAAACAAGAGAATTCACACCAGAGGGCCCCACGCTACCGAAAACCCCAAGGGAACGGACCCTGCACACTAACGAACGAAACACATGAAACGCTAGAAACCCCGGGATTGGAATGGAGGAGAGGCTGATGACAGCAGAAGGAACACAACGAAAGGTAAAATTAGAGAAAAGATTGAACAAGTCTGGGCAGAGAAGGAAGGGGGAGGGGGAATCTTGGAACCCTTAACAAGCCTAGAAACGCCTGGGCGATTGGGACGCCCGGGGAATCAAGGGACCCAACGCTCCGGGAGGAACCCAGAGAAGGCGCAAAGACTCCTCGGTCCCACCACCCCGAGGGCGAGAGCAAGTTCACAAGTTAACAAGTTCACAATGTTTTCTTTTTGTTGGGATGGATTGGGTTGGGATGGGCTTAAGGCATGGACCGCGACTACACACCGTACAACACTCAGCACCAAAAGAGGGCACACAGATGGTGAAGCAGACCCCACACAAGACCCATGCCTGAATTAACGATCATATCTCTGAATGTACAGGGCCTAAACTCGCCAGTGAAACGACGAAGCATACTAACATGCTTATCGGAACTCCAAGCCGCAACAGTTTTCCTCCAAGAAACGCACCTGCTTGCCCTAGACGAGAAACGGATGGCCCACAAAACCTTCTCCAAACAATACTTTTCCTCCAGGGACGGGGGGAGTAAAACCAGAGGGGTTGCAATCTTACTAAACACCAACTTGCCATTCAAGAAAAAGTCTGTATATAGGGACACAGAAGGCAGATTTCTTCTACTCAAAGGGACCCTGCACGAACAGACATATAACCTAATAGCACTATATGGCCCAAATGACAGGCCAGACACCTTCTTAAGCGAAATCCTGCAAAACCTGGGTAGCCGATGCGAGGGACGAATCATTATAGGGGGAGACTTTAACTGCATAATGGACCCCACCCTTAATAAGACCCCCCCCCCCCACAGTGGCAGACAGTAGGAACAGACAAGCACTAGGTAAACTGTTTAGAGACCTAGGGGTAATAGAGACGTGGAGATTCTTTCACAGCACAGAAAGGGAATTTACCCACTACTCACCGGTACACAGGGGCTACTCGAGGATAGACATGATCCTGACCTCATCCACCCTCATCCCACAGATCGAAGATGTACAAATAGGAGTACAATACCTCACAGGCCACGCACCAGTTATCCTAAAAATGGCCCCGATAAAAGAGACACCACGCCCTCACAGAACCTGGAAACTGAACAAGATCATACTCAGAGACATCGCCCTTAGAGCCCACATGGAAACAACGCTGGACAACTACTTTCGGGACAACACTAACGGGGAAACAAACTGGGCGGTAATATGGGACGCAGGGAAAGCAGTCATGAGGGGAGAATTCATATCACAAACCACAGCATACACGCGGGAAAGAAAGCTTCTCAAACAGAAATTGGAACTAGAACTGAAGGAGGCGGAAACACAACACAAGACCAAACAAAAACCCAAAACAGTGAGGAACCTCCGAAAAATTGAGAGCCCAAATAGAAACCCACATGACAGATCACACCGCACAATTCATACTACGCACTAAACAGTCCTACTACACACACGGTGGCAAAGCCAACAGATTCCTAGCAGCTAAACTCAATAAACAAAAAGCCCGAAATTACATAGTCAGTATCAAGAATCCTAAAGGGGGGACAAGCACATCGGAAGAGGCAAAACTAAATATCATGGAAGAATTCCACCGAGACCTCCTCGGGAAAGAGGACCTATCCCCGCAGCTCCAGCTAGATTATATGGCCAAAATAACCCTCCCACAGATATCGGAAGAAGACAACCTAAACCTCCAGGCGCCCATTACAGCCCAAGAAATAAGCGACGCCAAAACACACCTCCCACATAATAAGACACCTGGGCCAGACGGATTTGGGAATGGGTATTACAAAACCTTCAGGAACCAGCTGCTGGGGCCATTAACAAACCTTTTCAATTACATTAGGGAAACCGGGACAATCACACCAGACATGGGCAAATCAACCACAGTCCTCACCTTGAAGCCAGGGAGAGACCCCACAGATTGCACGAGTTACAGGCCAATATCATTACTCAATAGCGACACCAAGCTATATGCAAAGATCCTAGCAAACAGACTAGCGAGGGTCCTACCCCAAATAATCCACGAAGACCAAGCGGGATTCATCATAGGGAGACACACGCAGGACAACATTAGGCGGGCGGCAGATATCATAGACATACGGAACAAAACAAAACAGAAATTCTCCATAGCGGCCTTAGACGCACGCAGGGCCTTCGATAGCCTAGACTGGGCATACCTGGAGCTAACCCTGAAGAAATACAGTTGTGACCCCACCTTTACAAGGATGGTCCTGGCAAACTACAGACTCCCCTCAACCACATTTATAATCAACGGCAAACCCACCACAAATATACAAATTTGCAGAGGTACACAGCAAGGATGCCCACTATCCCCCCCTCATATTCGCAATGGCTATGGAGCCAGTGGCACAAACCATAAGACAGGACCGAGACATAAAAGGGGTAATAGCAGGAGGGGTAGAGCACAAAGTCGCCCTATACGCGGATGACATCCTTCTGTTCCTAAGAGACACCGCCAAGTCACTACCCAAGGCCCTAGGAAGCCTCCAGGAATTCGCTAAAGCATCAGGGTTCACCATTAACTACACAAAATCAAAAGCCCTCAACATAACTGAAGAAGAAACGATACCCCAAAGAATGTCAGCCCAGTACCCACTGACCTGGGAGCCCAAGGCCATAGACTACCTAGGAATCCAATTAACACAGGAATACAAACACTTATACGGGGAAAACATAATCCCACTGTGGAAACAACTAAAGGAGGACCTTTCGAGATGGGACGCCCAAGAACTCTCATGGTTCGCGCGTATATCCGCTCTGAAAATGATCCTCCTGCCACGCCTCCTATATGTTATTAGCTCTCTCCCGATAGAATCCCCCTCCAAATGTGTAGAAAGTTACAGAAGGACCTGGTGACCTTCGTATGGAATGGGAAGAGGCCCAGAATACAGAAAAGAATCCTAACCAGACCACCCCTACCGGGAGGGCTGGGACTCCCCGATATCGAAAGATACGTACTGGCATCCCGGATAGCCCCCATGGTGGCGTGGACGGGAGGAAACCCTCACAAGGGATGGGTGGAAATAGAACAGGGAGAAACTAATATCCCCATTGGGACCCTACAAGCCCTACAGATAGGGGCCAGAGAGGCAGAGGGACAACTACTGGAATCTACTAAAAGCATGGGACACAGCACTTAGAAAACATCATATAGCCCCCGGATTGGGGCCCTTCACACCGATGGCACACAACCAAGACTTCACCCCGGGGAGACGAGACAGTTTTTGGGCAAACTGGGGGCAGACACACCCGATCTATCTAAAAGACCTCTACCACGAAGGATCCCCACTGCAATTTGAGGAATGCAAGCGGAGATTCGGCATAGGGGAAAGGGAAAGATTCAAGTATATACAAATCAGGCACTGGATCTCCCAAGGAGGGGTGAAAAAGGCGGCCACTAGGACTCCCACAGGTCTCGAACTCACCCTACAGGAAGGCCAGACCCACAAAGCAATAGCGCGGATATATAAGCTCCTAGACAGTGCCCGAATGGAGGACCGAATCTCTTACAGAGACAACTGGGAGAAGGACCTGGGGACCCCTATCACGGAGGAAGAATGGGGTCAGATCTGGAAAAGGGCCCAGAAAGCATACAAATGCACCACGATCAAAGAGACATCATATAAACTATACACAAGATGGTACCTAACCCCACACAGATTAAACAAAATGAATCAAGCCTATCCTCCTAACTGTTGGAGACAATGCGGCAACCGTGGGGACCTATACCACATGTGGTGGACTTGCCCCAAGGCTGAAATATATTGGAAAGAGATACTGGGACACATAAGGGAAATCACGGGGAAACAACTCCCATACGATCCAAAGGTAATACTCTTGGGGACCGCAGTCGAAGGCGTCTATGCAGAGACAGGCAACAACGCTACCTTGATTACTCAACTACTAAACGCGGCAAAAATAACTTTGGCCCAGAGATGGAAAAACTGTGAAGGCCCAGTGGTCGCGTGCTGGTGGGTCAAGATATGGCACGTACTGGCAATGGAGAAGGTAGGGGCCTTAAAGGACAATAAATACCTAAAATTCAGGGCGGTGTGGGACCCATTCATAGACTATGTCACAGATAGGGAAGCCTCCTTTCATAGATCTAACCTGCTGAGATCGATTTTGAACTAAGGCCCCTTGACAAGGAGAAACTCGGAAGGGCCCACACCACCTACCAACACAGGCAGACAAGGCCCGAACTGTAACAGCATAACCCAACGGTGGACAAACGCGGAACCAGCCCAGTTCTTGGAGGGGGGGAGGGTTGAAAAGGGGAAACATGCTGAAGTTCAAAAGAAGAGGGGGGGAGTTATAAATGTTAAAACTCATGGACGTACTACAGAGTTGAAAACGAACTGGGGGGGGAAGGAGATAAGTACAATATTAAGATTTAAGTATACTGCTCCTCACGTGAATATTTGTAAGTATGAATCCATGAGAAGAAAATAAAGTTGGTAAAAAAATTTAAAAAAATAAGGGACTACATTCAAGTTTCCTTCTTATATAACTCACCTCTAAGGTCACATGTTAAAACTTTAATTTTGTTTGTCATGTTGCTTAAATGTTTTGTTTTTGTATTATGAATCATGAAGATTAATGGTTTTTTCTTTAATTTTGTTATGCTTATTGTAGAATGGAATACAGATTTTAATGTGAATTTTAACGGTCTTCGTTTAAATCACTTTTTCATTATTATCAATATGAATTAAAGAATATATGTAAATACAAGATTGTTCTCTTCTCCCTCCAACTAGCTCAATTCTGCTATAACGTAGATAAATAATAGAATTAGAGGATTGATACAATTTAGAGCGTACTCGGAAAGCAATTATCAAGTGATTATGCTTACATACATTTTCTGTTTAGACTGTTTACATGAAGGTTTGGATACATCTTTATTTACGCACATCTGGTGGCTCCCATGGCATTTGGGAATGAGAATTACAGTTTCTAGAATGATCTGTGATCGCATGACCCAGACCTGCATGCAAAGCTAACTGATGTGTTTACATCCAGCAGCCTTACAGAAGGAGCGGCATGAGGAGTCTTGCACTCAACAACAGTCTTAGTGAGTCCTCTGCAGGCCATTGAACTTTTTAATAGAAGGGTGTGAGGGCATCATGAAGCAAGACACAGACAATAGATTCACTTTCCTAAAATAAAATGGTTTATTTCTCAAATTTGACCATGTGTTAGGTCACCCTCTAGCCTGGCTAAACACAACCAACTGCGACAATATTAACTATGTTTCTCTTTATGGTTGTAATGTGTATTTTAGCTATCACTTGTCATTTTAGGTGGTGGTTATGCACAAAAATGTAAAGCAAAAAAACTGCTCTAGGTGTGTACAAATTAAAGTGTGTTACCATTTCAGTTACTACAAAGGATTTGTATATGTTAAGAAACAAACTACACTTGGCAAAACTGAACTTTGATATAAAAAACTTTTTAAAATAAGTTTAAATGCATGACTATGAAATGCATAAACAGCTAAATAAATAAAAGCTGTCTTTACTTTTTACTTCCAATTTTTGTCTGTACTGTCAATTGCTCAGTTGATTACTACTACATACAAAAAGAAATTTGAATGTATGTTACATGACAAAACAACCCTGGGTTTACAAGAATAAGAAAGTAGACCATTTAAACACAGTTGTCAGGACAACCCCCTTGTACCATGTTCAAATAGCCCATAGTCCTGGCACTTTTAGGGCCCTCCCTCCAGTTACCAGTATGACCCAGACCTGCATGCAAAGCTAACTGATTTGTTTACAGCCAGCAGCCTTATAGAAGGAGTGGCATGAGGAGTCTTGCACTCAAAAACAGTCTTAGTGAGTCCTCTGCAGGCTGTTGAACTTTTTAATAGAAGGGTGTGAGGGCATCATGAAGCAAGACACAGACAACAGATTCACTTTCCTAAAATAAAATGGTTTATTTCTCAAATGTTCCCATTGCCTTGAACCCTAGAATTGCCAATGGTAACTTCAGGCTTCATCATTCCATATAACCACCACTGACAGCAAAACCAGGCAAGGAGGCCCAGCTGTCTCTAGCTGGAGTCGACCCCAAAACACAGAAAACTGTAAAAAAAAACACAACTTTAAAAAATGATTTGTCCCCAAAGTTCATCAGTGTGCAACTCTGCCCACTCTAGGCTCTGTCTCCATGACCCACACACCTGGAGCCCTTTTGCCTACTGGGCCCTTTGACTTAAATCCGCCCGTGCCTTACATGCTGGCTTTGCTGACACATAAGGCCCTCGCCTTTAGCATTCTAATCAACTAGTCTTTTTACTGCGGTTTCAACTACATTAGCCACTTGCTGACAAAGCGCAATTATTATCTTTTCGCTGAACATTTAGTGTTGCATTTGCGCGCTGGCTGTCCTGTGATAATCTACCTTTGCTAGCTTCCTTTAAATCTCCAGTATAAGCTAAGCGTTCCACCTGTGACTCGAATTGTTTTTTCAAACTGCAGGTAAGAAGATCCCAAACATTATGTTAAAATGGGGCCCTGACACATGTTTTGCCAGCCTTAAGGCCATGCCATGTTCCCGAGTTTCCAGCCTTCTGGCTGTTTATTCGCCTGTCTCAGCATCTACACTTTCCTCCTCCCTCCTCGTTCTGGCAATTGTTTTTGTTTGTTGCGCCACGCCCCTAAACACCGCTCTAAACCAATAGAAGACCAACGGCAGCCGAACAGACGCTCGCAATGATGGGAGGGGGGCTGGATGGAGGGCGGGGAGATCGCGCATGTGCGTCCCTCAGCGGTTTACGTGAGTATCACGTGATCGCAGTCGCTAGGTCGTTTCCTCTGCTGTGAACTAGTCGCCAGACAGACTGTACCTGGTGAGTGGCGGTGCTGGGGGGGGGGGGATTGGGGGCAGTGTTTGGGTGCAGCCTACTGAATATAGGCCATGGCAAAAGTGATGTGGGTAAATGAAAGAGTGGGAATCTGGGTATGTGGAATCGATGGGGTTAGGTTTCGCACTAGAAAGTGTTGGAGGAAGCTGAGTCGAATCTGGGTGCAACGGAGAGTTTTGCCTGAGTAATGGTGGGAGCACATTGCAGAGGTCATTGGAACTTTGAGGGTGTGGGGTCACCGAGAGGGTGTCTGCTTTGTGGGAGAAGGAAACCTCCCTCCTGGTGCATGATTCGCGAATCAAGGTGACAAAGACCAGGCAGTCCACGTTAGCTGTACCCACTTCACGGTAATGGGATTTGCTTTAACAAATCTGCTATCGGATGTTTCGTTGAATATATTCTATCCAAATGTGCAACTATTACAAGGCATCTTTGGTTAACGGATGCCCAAATTGACCGTGTGTCCCTGTAACACGGAATCTTCTGATCACCCTATTCGTAATAATGATTGTTTACTTTTGGGTGGGGGGCGGTGCTTATTTTTTTAGTGATTATCTTGTTGCTATGCTTTTCCTTTTTTAAATGTTCTCTTCAGTAATATTTCCCCCTCTCTATTTGATAGAGCAAATTAAATGTACCATATTCTTAAAGCAAAATCCGTTCTTCGTTGTGTACTGTCATGTGTCTTAATGTTGATCTTCCAAGAGTGACGTTTTCGTAAAGTATTTGCTTTATAAATTGCACAGACGTGCAGGTAACGCGTGTTGCTTTCTTACAGACCGCTACTCATGCAGCTAGCCACGCAAACTTTAGCGAAAACAAGACGTAAAACGTGAATTCCCTCATCTGTCACCCATGGTTGGCGTGTTTCTGTAGATGGGTTCAGCAGCAGAACGCCTGAAATAAAGCAAATGGCAAACAATGCATTCTTCACACTATGACTCCGATAACTGTCTAGCGGAACACCATCTGTGTCCTTTATAAGTAGATCGATTTCTTTAACCGACGGTCTTGAAAACTCGCTATTCTGATTTCATGGACCTAATTGAAATGCCACCAAGGAGTTGAACGAGCAGATTCTATCTGTCAAAGTGCATACTCTCGAAGTTGGTTACTTTGGACCAGTTGAACATGCTTTTCCTTCGTCGGTTCACTACTTCTGCCATTTAAATACCAGACAGAACAGCTTAAGTCGAGGCCACGCTGCTTGATGAACTACCTTCAAACATTTGGTCATTTTTAACTCCTGTTTATAATTCAGTCCAACTGCATCAAGGATTAACATGCCTATGACATTTGAAGAACAAAGTTAAGACTTTTCTAATCAGAAGATAGGAATGCCTACTCCTTGGATCAAATAAACAAACAGAAGATTTTTGACACCGTATTTAAATATGCAGTATTAATAGATGATGATCAAGCTGCTTTTGAAGAGGAGTCAGTCTTGAGTACCATGTTTCTTATCTAAAATTAAATCTGATATCACCTTAAGCGAAACGGGAACCACCAGCCAATTGCTAATTTATCTGATTAGTCGGGGAAGGATTTGTTTTGACTTTGCTTTTTCGCTGCATCTTCTGATCTAACCTATTCACCCTAATTCTTCTAGCCGAGTTGAAAAAGCATAGAGTGCTGACCTAACCAATGCAGTTTTTCCGCACACTCTGCTTCAGTTTAAGGATCAGTAAATGCATTTTGGCTCTCCCGCTATTACATACAGCTTTGCAGGGAACATTCCTACATATAAAATATTTTCTTTCGCTTATATTTCGTTTGGAATGTTCCCCATACTTTTTGTATAGCTGATCTAAAGCTGGACGGCATCTCCGGTCCGTATAATTTGCTCATTAACTTTGCACATGTTTCTTGCAATATCTCGTCCATGTCTCTCTAGTTCATTTACTCCATGTCATGTGTTGGCATGGCTGGATTGCAAAATCTCAGACAAAAAGTGAGCGGAAACTGTAGGTAGCCTACTCACCGGGCAAAGAGGTTTTATACAATTGCACATCTTCCCTCATGGGCATAATATGTACATTTTATTGTGCTGGTCTTCTAGATGTTTACAGTTTTAGCTACCAGGTCATATTCTAGTGATTTGGTGACTCTATTGGTCTGCTGTGTTTTGACTTAACTTCACCCTTCTATGTCCACTCTTCAAACCTGAGTGTCATCGACCTTCTTTCTGTTCAAGTGCCCTGGTTTGCCCTGCAGCATTTGTTTTAAGGTGAACTCATTGTTATTGGATTCCTGATGAAATCCTTTATAGTCATAGCCTTGGCTGCCCATCTTTTGGCTTGCTCCTTGTGTTTAGTCGTGGTGGACACAGCCAGATTATGTGCAACAACTGCATCCAGCTGCCAAGGCTACTCTATTTGGCACAAGCTTACAGCTCAGCCCCATTCTAAATATGTTCTTTTGGTGCTAGTTATATTGTTTGGGGATGTTCTTTAGCTTACTTGTGCTTGTAGTTTATTAGGACTTGGTGTTTCCTTGTTTGGTTACAGTGTAGATGAGATCTAGACAACTGCCTAAAGCTCCAGGAAGAAGCCACAGTGGTCCTGCCTTTTTTAGACCCCCCCCCCCGCCCCCAACTTATTATGGCATTACAAAAGACCGTGAAGCAATTGTAGATCAACCTCCTTAATTAAGTTTTAGATCAGAGCAGTGATTATCGGAATTGTGCGCCAGGAAATTGTGCACATATATTGAAGGGGGCAGAGATCCTTTGGGGTCATAACTCGCCTATATACAGCACTATTAAGTGCTTGAAGTCTTTGCACTAGTTCGAAAGTTCTCACCTTTTTATGCTTTTGCCTCTACATCATGAATGTGTACTGCTTGGACTTTTAGCAATACATTAACAATCACTACATTTCTCACGTGGGTGGGTGGAATTGGTCCTTGTGTTGCTGCAACCTGAAAATGGAAACGGAACACTCCCCACTCTCGAGGGCCATTTTGGCTCCTCCTGGCTTGCTATTCAGAGCTAGCTGCTAAGGGCTTCAGTCTCACTCGTTTATCCCTAAATTCGTTGTAGGTGTTAAGCTATTGACCCCCATGAAAAGGTGACTAGGAAACCTTCATTGCCTCTAAACCTACCAATGTGTGATGGCCACAGGCCCCAGCATCGTCTCTCTTAGGCACTATTCAAATATAGCGGAAGCAGGTGTTTAATTTCAGTGGAAGCAACAAATATTGTGACATTTTCAGATCTGGCTGCGGGTAGATATTTTCTTGGTTCCAGATTAATGTGTACATCTTCATAAATTCTGGCACAGCTTCATAAACCATACCTGAAGCTTAAAACGAGGTGTCGCGATCTACACGTATAATGAAGGAGCTTATGTTATTTTTCAAAGCTTTTATACTCTGCCAACCGTAGTGGCCTCAGAGTATCTGGCTTGTCTGGAGGTTAGTGTATTGAGCCCCTACCCGGGGTAGCTATACCTTAGATGGGAAAGCGGGTGAAATGCTATGTACGCTGGGATGGTTTGATGTAGAAGGTAAAAGGAATGTTTTGTGGTATCAAGGGTGCTTTTGGATCCATTCAGATGGTTCATGGATCGGGTTTGCAGATGGGAAGTTATATTCTAAAAGTGTTTAGAAACAAGACTGTCTATGCAATTTAAAGGAGCAATAGTTTAGCAAACCTTTTTGGATGTGTTATGGGCTCGAGATGGGTTCGAGCTTTTAAATCGTAGTGGCTTTTTTTAAAACTCCTATTACCTTTTTATATTTGGTGCTGGCAAACTTGAGGACAGATGTGGGCCAGACCACAATAGACTGTGTGAAAGCTGAATGTAGTTGAAGAACAAAATGGTAGGGAGGCTGCTATAGATCCGTTGACTCATTTGAGGATATGTTGCAATACTGCCACTCGTGAAAGGTGGTGGGGACAATGTGATATTCTAAGGATGCCATTGTTGCACAGCTCAGGGTTTCTGAACCAGGGTTAGTGTGTACATAAGGCTATTACCCACTTGTGCTGAGATTTATGCCACCGTAATGCTACCTCGCAACACTCTGGTGCATTGAGGTGATCTTTCGGTCTTTAAGACAACAATGCATGTACCAGTGTGCCCAAAGATCAGTGCTGAAGGACTCCTCTTCCATGAATGTGCAGCTCTATTGTAGAGATAAGTGGTTTGACGCTTCAGATTTACTGATTAAGGTGACTTTCAAGGGGTGATTTACAGGCCAATAATTCCCAAAGGAGTCCAGCGACAGCCTAAAATATAATTACGCCTTGATAAGTCTTGTGTGAATTCCATAGCGGGCTTGGTTGAAATACAATACAGCGTATTTTAAGTATCCGGGTGAGTCTCTGACTTCTTTTAGCACTCTACAACTATGCAAGATTTATGGCTATAAATAACTGGAGTTGCAGGTTGTTTGGCTCCTTTATTGTACATTGGAAGAGCCTGTTAAGATGTATACAGGTCACTATCTGTTGCTGTGTTTGGCTCCCAAGACAAGTAGTGCCATGCAGATACACATGCATTTGACATTACACTTGTTTTGACCATTGAGGATTCCTCTAAATATGTATCTTAATCACATCTGTGATTCTAATTTTTTACATTAAAATGTAAATATATACAATATGATTAACAACTGATCTTTGTGTTTTTCAAAATATGTCAGATGGTAATTTTATGAGAATACAGATGTGATGCTAAGTTTTTCACTTTCTTTTTAATGTGCCTAATTTTGAGACCCATAATATAACGTTTTTTCCCCCTTTTTATCTCGCATTTCTACATTTGGAGTCAATGTAGAATGTGTTGAAATGTGTCAATACATTTGTTGTTATACCTGATGGAAAAAGAGGCTTTGGTTAAATCTCATGTTAGTTAAGTGTATATATGCTACTAGGTCCTTGTGCTCTAGAAGTAGCTTCTCTGTGTAGTGTTCTTTAGCCAAGCATTAACTACTTTTCACTCCTTATCAACTCTATTTCGATTCCTGAGGATTTATACTGGGTCATGAAGTGAATTGTTTTTGTTGAGGCATATTTCCACTCGCAGCCTTCGGATAATCATCCTTCCTTGGTGGAATTTTTCCTGTGGAGAAATGCTTAGTTATTTCCTGAAGTGAGGACCAACTGGGGTATTGTCTGATTGAGATACTCTACTTTGCAGTTTGTCTGGGGTCAATTAGATTGAGAACTGGATTGCAGGTTTGGCGTTTTTTGATTTCAAGGGGCTGCAGGCTATGCCCCAGTCTAAAATGGAGATTTATCTGGCCTCATAATTTGCTCTTGCCTCTGGTCATTGGTGAGTGATAATTTTACTCATGGTACATAAGAAATGTTGTGCTGTGTGCCTGTGAAGAATTGATTGAGTCCTTAGACCCAGCCAGTAACTCGCAACTTGACATTTTCCCCCTTAAGTTGTGTGGTGCCACCAAGTAGATTTTGAATACTTTTTTGTAATTATTTTCCCGGTGCAAGGTACTGCCTTATGTGATCCTAATGGTGTGTTTTGTTTATCATTTTTTTTTTAACCTTTATTTAACATCTATATACAAGTGCTAGGTTACCTCGTTCTGAGCTTGGTCCTCTATTCACCAGTATGCCAATGACCCTGTTAAGTATTTGCATGTTAACAGTGACAGACATGGACTGTTAGCACGTTTGGTTGGATGCTATTCAAGAGTGATTCTATTGATACTTTAAAAAAATGTATTCAGTAAAAACAGAATTTCTTCTGAACGTCCAGCACCTACTCACAACTGTTCCAATTCTTCTTTTGATAGCCTTGGATATTTCTCCTATCTGGGCTTCATCTGCTAAGATATCTTCACATTATTTGGTTCTTAAACTCTCTCAAATGCCTCCAAGCGTAACACCTGGTATGACTTAGAACTTGCAGCCCTGAAACGCAAGCGCAGAGCTCCGGAACGGAAGTGACAGACCTCAGGCTCACCCTTTGACAAACTGGTCTGTCGCCTGGTCCAAAGGCAAGGCACACTCTCCATTCGACTCCAAGAAAAGGACCTACATCCACGCTCACGTCTTGGGTGCTTCCAAAAATATGGCTGAACACTTTAAAATCTGCAAGGAACTAGCCAACCCTTCCGCAGTCTCCACCTCCCCACTTCCCTCCCAGGCTCTCTGCAATGCGCTGGCCACACAATTCACTGCAAAACTCAGGACATCCTGAGCACCCTCGCTCCCCCCCACCCACTCTCCTGCCACCTGCGGCGTCCCCTCCCCCCAGCCCCCTCTGCCTTTCTCTCCTATCACATCCAGCGAGGTCACTAGAGTCATATGCTCTATGAAGGTCTCCTCCAAACAGGTCTCTCTATGTTGTTCCAGAACTATTAAGGACAATATTGGCTCTCTTGTCCCTGCACTTGCTGATTTTCTGCAATCACTCTAGCTACCAGGTCTTTCCCCTCCTCCCTCAAGCACTCGCTTATGCGTCCCCATCTTAAAAAGAAAAGAGACTCCGCAGACCCGTCTTGTCCGGCCATCTCTACCACCCCATCTCTATCACCACCTTTCTAAACTTTTAGAGAAGCTGGCATTCCCCCAACTGACCCAGCATACTGAGCTTGTGGGTTGCCTACACGACCATTAATCTGGATTCCAAGCATCCAGAGGCACAAACTGCTCTTCTGAACACCCATGAAGAACTGCTTGTATTTCCTGATTCTAACTCTCCTGCTGTTCTCATTCTACTTGATCTCTCCTCTGCATTTGACACGGTCAACCACTCCATCCTCATAAAACGGCTCCACAATACCCTGGGTATCTCAGAACGGGCACTGAACTGGTTGACCTCCTTCCTCAATGACAGTCCGTCCCCAAGTTCTCATGTGCTCTTTCTCCTCTCTCACCTGTATCTCCACCTGTAGCGTCCCCCAGGGCTCCAACCTTTCTCCCTGGCTCTTTAACATCTATCTTGCTCTGCTGGCACACCTAATTTCCACCCATTCCCCTTACTTCCAGTGCTATGCAGATGATACACTTCCCTCTGATCCTTCCCTTACTTCCTCCATCATTCCTGACTGCCTATTTGCCATCCAGTCATAGTGTGCCTCCAATGATCTCTGTCTCAATGCCAGCAAGACTGAGATCCTTCTCATTCGGACTCCTGCTCCCTCTTTTTTCACCTCATCCTGGCCACCCTTTATGGGTTCTCCCCGTTCTCCTTCATCTGAAACCAAAACCTTGGAGACATCTTCAACACGCTCTTTCCTTCCTCCCTCAGTTCCAGGACCTTGCTAAGAAGGCCCACTTTTAACTTCACCTCCTCAAAGGAAGCATTCCTTTCCCCACCTTTGCCTAGAAGCTCAATGTCTCTAGAACTCTGGTACTCTCTAAGCTTGATTACTGCAATAGCTTATTTCTTAATCTATCCGCTTCTTCTCTACGACCCCTCCAGCTAATCAAGAATAGAGCTGCAAGACTCTACAACTGGCTCTCACAAAATACTCTCCCTCCATATCTTTACGTTCCTCCAGCGCCAACTCACTGCATATGAAGCGCTTTGCTAAACAGCAAGCTGATGGCCAATCTCTTTCCTCGGCTGACTCCATACTATGAAATTGCCTCCCCGTTTGTCTTACGCCGGATCTCCTCAAATTCCGGACACTCCTCAAGACTTTCCTTTCACCTCCCCTATCCCTCCTTTGCTAAACCTCACAGTCACTGAGATTGGTGACCAGGCCCCTTATGTGTCCACCTGGGCCCTGGCCTCTCGCCCCACATCGCCTTCAGCCTGCGCACACTCCCAGCACTTGCCTTGGCGCCCACGGGACTGTGCTATGACAGGCCTGCACTTATTTATTGGCAGTTGACCACTCTTACCAAGTGATCTCTGCCAGTCACGTAACAGTTGCTTGCAACTTACTCCCTAGCACTTCCCTCTATTAGTCCTAGCACGTACCCCTACATCCCTATTTCTGCACTTTCACATGCTGAATGCTCACAACGCCTAGTGGGACCACCACTCGCGTTCATTGTTATATTTGCTTTTAATTCCAATGTTTACTTGATGTATAAGCACCTTACAAATGCACAATAAATAAATAAAAATATACTTAGAATTCTTTCTCTGTCTACTTTTAAGGAAAATCAAAGCCTTCCTTGACCAAGCAGGATTTTGGTCGGCTTGCTAAGCCGTGATTTTAGAATTTATTTTTCTTTTTCTTTTTTTCCCTCAGAGCAGATAAAGGAAATTGATTTTTATCTTGCCTCCTCTGAAATGTGTTATGCATGCTGCTGCATGTCTAATTCTGACCCTACGGAAATCTGATCATGTTTCCCCCATTTTGTTAACCCTCTCTGGTTATTGCTTTTATTTTATAGGTCATACTTTCTGCATTACCTTTAAGACAACTAAATATCTTGCTAAAACGGTGACATTTCCTAGGGTTTCTTTTTCTAATCTCAGGGCTTCTGTCATGAGGCAGCAATATTCCAATTGACTTTTGCCAAGTACGCAAATCAAGCATATTCTTCTTTAGCGCCATATCTTTTGATTATGATGATTGGTAGGTTATTTATAACACGCTTAATACCCAGAGGTTTCTAAGCACGGACCCGGTGACCGAACCTATGTTGCTCCGTGTTGTTTTGCTTCCAAGGCAAGCACGTTGACACTGGGGAAGTTGGAGTAAGGTGGATATAGTGACCCCCAATTCACTGGAAGATGAGGGTAAACTGGACCTTTTTATAGTAGCAACCTCCAACCAACATCGCAAGACCAACTGCCGTAGGAGGAGGATGTGGAAGAGGACGGGGCTCGCGAAATCCACTCGAACCCTAGTATAGTGGAATATCTTTTAGGATGTCTATGATTTAATGGATTCCGAAATGAAAGAGGGAGAGAAAAACGAAAGTTATTTGTTCGAAAATAACTTTTGGTTTTTCATCCCGTGGTCATTTCAGACAACTCGCTCCCACCCACCCCCTTACTTACCCCTCAGCGGCACACTTCACTGTGTGCCGCCGACTCGCTGTGTCCCTGCGACGCCTGTTCCCTTCGCCTCCGTGATGGGGAACTGGCGCAGCAGGAGGGTTTTTTTTTATACACATTCCTTTTCCGGAAGCGTTGGACACCCCCGAAGCCATTACGGAGAACAAGGGTATAGGGCACCCCCACAGGACCCCCACTCCTCTTGTTCACTGTAATAGCACCAAATGGGAGTCTTGATCAACATTTTCATACAAATCTCCCATTCGTTTTAAAAATTCGATCAATTATATGGATTCCTACTTTTAAGCAGGTCGAGTACCATTTTCCTGGTACCAGAAGGCCATTAAACAACTCTGATAATGACAATGTAAATTTTTCAAACCCTTCGCAATGATTCTCTTCCTCAAAACCAGAGCTTGTGCTTCCAAGCCTACAACTCTCATGGGTTAAAGCATATAACTCCAAAGATACATACATTGATAGAAAACCATTTTATTTCTATTCTCAATGCTAGAACAAGACACTTCTTCACAATCTAAGGAATCCTCTTCAGGCTTGAACCGTCTGGTTAAAAAAAATGTCATCCAGCAAGTTGTAGTGGGGACGAAGTCTGACATGGATTATTTTTACATTCTGATTGTTGTAATGTAAAATCTTTATTACGCCATCCAGTTCTAGGCTACATGGAAACCTTTTTGTTTTGTTCTAATTACTTACCGATCTGTGGCCGCTCCTATGTGATCTAATTTTAGAGAAAGTAGAAGCAGGCTCACCTCTAGACAGCCAGACTTCTTGGTTCTCAATACACATCCACCTCAGAGCTGCTTCTGATTGCCTTTATCAACAGGCTTTCATGGTAAACTGCCACAGGCAGACTTTTAAGTAATTCAGATTAACCTGGTGCACTGCTGCCCTCTAGATGGCAGCTGCAGACAGTGACATTGGTGCACACAAACATTTCAGAAGGTCTACTCGACCATAGGGTCTACTCTCGGACCATTTGAATGTTACTTGACTGTGTTAATGGTTGAGTGGATTTCGCAAGACCTGACCCTCTAGATTCAAGACTCCACAAGTAGAATACCCAAGAAGGAATGTAGGGCACATAACCCAATGTAGCAAGGTGTCGGGTTTGTTGAGACCTCTAGTTCTATGATCACCCATCAAGGGTTTCTGAAAAGGTAGGGTCTTTCCGCTGACAGGTAATGAACTTCATAGTATGAATGGTTTGTGGTGCACTCTTACATTTGGGAATCTGAAGCAATGTCAGTAGTTTCAGTTTACCCATAGAGAGGAGAGCTTTGATTTTTTTCAGTGTTGGATAAACGTTTTCGTTGCTCTTTCATTTCAGTTGATTAGCTTCACATTGCAGGATACATGCACGTTGTAAAAAAGATATATAACATTCACTGATATAATCAATATGGTGCCCCCGAATAGTAGCGATTTGAGCTCTGCTTCTGATTGTTGATTCCCTTTATTCATGTTGCTAATGCAGAGGTTCCAAGGCAGTGGCGAAAAGGAGATGACCGGCATCTTTGTTTGGTATCTTTTGTATATGGAACTGTTGTAAAGGAAGGCCTTTTGTCTTTGCTTCTGCCTCAGTGTCCTGGTGCAGCAATCTTATGCAGGGTTCGAAATTGAGTGGAGCCAGGAGCTGTTTAGCCCTTGCTTTTAGCCTAGAAGAACCTGGTTAGCTTGACACCAACAGCTACCAGGAGCTACCTTTTGCTCACCAGGCCAACTGGTGCAGAGCAAGCCAGTGTGAATTTAACACTGTACGCCTCGTTACAAGTGTGGGAAAAAAGTGGTGGTAATTCCTTTATCAAAACCTTTTTTTGGAGGTAACGGAATTGCTGTCATTTTTCCCACACCGCCAAATTACAAATTTGGAGGTAAAGTGGAGGATTTGCCTCCAGCAAAAAGTTGTTTGTGTGGTTAATCCACCAGCGGTAAATCTTCCAAAATCTGTGGCCTCCAAAAATGGAAAATTACCAACACTTGTATTCCTGTGGTGGAACCGACAAATTTGCAACCAAACTCGTAATGAGGCTATTTGTGTTTGGGGACAATCTATAAATAAAAATGGGGAAAACCTTTATAAAACATTTAAAGTATAAAGAGTCCTAAATAATACGTTTGCATCTTATGTGAAAGTTAATTTATGAAATGTTAATTACTAGCTCCTTGTTCACCAACGGTAGCTCTTGGTCAATTGTTAATGCTGGATAACTAGGATCTACCTTTAGCACCTGCTTGTTCAATCTTTGTTTCTATCAGTTATGCTTTCACAATAAAAGGTGGACTTTTATATAGCCCATCGCTATATACCAATGGTTTCAATTTGCTTTATTGAACTTGTTCCCTGCATTCAGGCTCTTCATAAAATGTGTTCCTGTTTCTACTTAACCCATTGGATAATGTCCATCACCTGGCGAATTTGCTGGACCCTCATCTTGGTTTAATAAAGCCAGTTTGGCATCTGTTCCCACTTTAGTCTGACAACCCAGATTTCATAAGAGTATTTTTTCATCGCTAATGATTCGAACGAAAAGTCTAAAGTTGGTGATTGGTATGATTTGCATGAGGTTTGTTGGAAATAGAAAATGCTGTGTATATACTCGGTGAATACATTTTACAGTAGCCAGGTCTATGTTGATTTAGGATTTGTAGAAACATGACATGAGGCCGTCAAGGCCTTGTGATTGACCTAATTTTAGAAAGTTGGTAGCCCCTCTGGAGTTAATTCTTTGGCTTTGTTTAGACGTCCGGCTGGGCTGAGCTCCCTGGAAATCATTATTCAGTAGCACTGCATGCAAACCTTCATAGACTTTCTTGAAAGCATTATTTTTGATTAACTTTAAGGCCATACAAAAAAGGCGCCCATGACTTGATCATTACTCTAAAGGAAGCGAACGCCACGACTTGTCCCCGATATCCCTATCCTGTCTATTAAAATTGCTCCGAAGTGCAGTGGAGTTCCACAAGCCTGAAATTGAATTGTCCTTAGATGTGTGAGAGAAAATAAGAAATTTGAGGAAGCCTTGACGGATGGAATGGAGCGCAGTGAATGAATGTTCATTTGAAGTTACTGAAACTTGTGGAAGTGCATATGATACAGATATTGATGAACACAAGGTTGTTTTGAAGTGGGGAACCATTCAGAACCACTTCGTCCTGATGAAGGCCGGATCAAATTGGAGCATCGCAATGGCTCATTTAACCGGCTGAAACTTGTGTAGAACATAGGCTTTGAAAATAACAAGACACATTTTAAATAGATGAAGGTGTGATAAAATGTATGTATATAGGTGGTTTTAAGCCCAAAGGGTGTTGGGCTTTGTGAGTACATGTGCCTTAATTTGGGTGGTTATGGATTATGTGAATGTGTACAATAAGTCCTGTGTTCATTGACAGATTTAATGAGGATATTGTCATGAATTTTTTTCGTTCTTTCAATGATCATTTAATTATGTACATAATATAGCAAAATAATAAATATTTCCCATTTTTGTAAATTGAAGAATTTTGACTGAAGATAGTGTGCAGGGACTCTATACAAAAAAGGATCAAGACCAATAATGTTGGACAGTTATATTTGCAGCCTGAAAGATCAAGACCCATGAGCGTGCACCCTTGTTTTTGTATGATTAATTTTGACGCTGACATAACATGACCTGCCCTTGATGATGATGATGATGATGGGGGTAATTACATTTTCTTTAAATAATAAATGAACACTTTTTAATTGGTTTTATTCTCAGCATAACATTTCCCAAAGAAAGAACATAGCCACCAAAAACAAAAGGTATGAGTCAAGTAAGGTCCCAAAGAGTTATTGCCAGTCCAGATACTCTACCGCAATCGCCGACCCAACCACCCCCTCCCGAGAGCCAGTGGACCACTAAACACCCCCACCAAACCTTCCACGTTACCCGACCCACCGGTACATTCAAGGTGAATCAGCCACCAGCCAATTGCCCCATATCGGTTGGTGTTTCTGAGGGCAGCCACTCACCCGATAACACACATTCATCTCATGACAGTGGTCTATGCCCTCTTGCCATTTGGTGAAGTTGGGAGGGGTTTGGCTTCCCCACCCCATTGCCAGGCTTCTCTTGGCCACCATATTGCGTCTTAATCTGATTTATATTCCAACTGGTGCATACCAGGTTCCCTCAAGCAGGGAACTTGGGCCCCAGACCGAGTACCAGGAGACAGTGGCCACCGGCTTCTCCACCAAGCACCCTTGCTCTCAACCACGCCAGGATGGCTCATGGAATGCTTAATACCCACACATGGGTACGAACTAACCACTCAGCTGAGACTCCTAGCATTAGCTCGCACCCCACTCCAGCCCTCCAGTTAACACATAAGGCAACCCCCACCCGAGGGTCTGTATACAATTGAGACACAAACCATCCCTGGTAGGATTAAGAATAGCCCTCCACTAGCTTTGTGTCACCCATCAATCATGTTAGGTGGCTCCCTAGTAACCACTACCATCACACCCCTAATTACAATCTGAGCCACCAGTTCCCCACTGCCCCTGCTCACTCGCATGGTTCAACCGTGAGCCTGTTTGACAATTTCCAATTACCATTCTTAGTTTTACCTCGTTACTAGCGTTGTGCCACCCAGCATTGCTGCTACTTTTGGTGTTCTCCAGAAACCACTACGGTCACACTTACTTCTAATAACAGTCTGAGCCACGTGCTCCCCACTACCCCTGCTCACTCATGCGATCAACCCGTGAGGCTGTCTTAGGATCCTTGTTTTAGGATCTCTTATTATCATTCTTCATTTACCCCAATTACACAGCTTGTTGTGTCTCCTATAGCTGAAGTGGTTTTGTGGAGTAATTTATCCAGACCTTTATCGTGCGGCTGTGTACACTACTCCGCACACATTGAGCTTTCTAATTCATTGGTGCCACTGATCAAACAATACTTAACTCCTGCCGCAATACAACGAAACCGGCGCAATTAGGTCTCACTCAAGTGTCCCTGATGTCACCCATGTCAACCCGTCCAGGACTGATGCCTCCACGTGAGTGGCTCAGCCGTTCATCTTTCTTGGCACAACGGGCCAATTGTCACCCCTCCCAGTAGAGCCAATGAGCTCCACCTTACTATATAATTACCAAACCTCTTACGTGGCGGGATCGGACTGACCACTGACTGGGAGAGACGCATTCACTGGAGGACCCTGCTTCCAAAGCTAAGAGACAGCTGAGGGATCCCCCCTTTTGATACTTATTTGTCACTGTGACTGCACTATCGGGACGGAATTGGTTATCTAACTTTGGGTTTGCCCTTCCACTCCCTGAATTCTCGCATAGCGTTGTGCTCGCGCCTCACTCCCCTGTCACCATATTGAGGGCACTTACTTCCAATAGGGACGCAACCCACTGACTCATCCACAACATTCACATTTTCTAAAACACGTCAAATTGCCGTTCAGCGGAGTAATGAGACATACTTGATTACTCCCTAATAATATTACAGAAAACATCTCCTCAATCAAATAATTACAATAATGAAAAAATCGACCCGCCCGCTCCAAGGATAATCAATCACACAATAATGCACTGAACTAAAAGGGATGCAATGACCTAACGCGTCCACGCCATTTTTTCTCAGCCTGGCCGAAATAGCCATGCGAGTGAGAAAGAAGGCACACAATGACTACTCCCTAATAATAACTACAAAAATAATTTTAGATTTTTTTTTGTTAGCAAAAATACGCACTGCATTGTCCTCACACACACCTCTGCCACTTCACCTTTGACAGCACTCTAGGACTGTTGGCCGGGAACTGCTCTAAGCAGCAACGCCCCTCTACCCTCTCCGACTTGATTGAATGCCCGAACTATGTTTCTGAACTACTTTAGATATACGTACACCACAGAGATTGCGGAATCTGATGTGCTTCAACGCACACCGCTCTCCTTCGAGCCTTAAAGATATTCTCCTCAGTCTCGTAGTTTTGGAACCACATCCGGGTGGGCTTCTTGCTCAGGCAGTCACACGTGCCACAATCCCCACCACCCTTACAACCACAACCTCCAGACCTGTACGTTACAAGCACCACATCACCACTGGTAAGGTTCAACAGATCTAATAATAAACTATAGTATATTAAGTATCAATTACTTTCGTTTCACGGAATAGCTTAGGTTCCAGCGCAGATCACGAACCAGCCAAAACTAACGCTGGCATTCAAACCTCCCCCTTTCCACAGCAGCACAATCCTGTGCACTATACCATGAACAATTCTAGGCATCACGCCTCACCATACAAGCCACTCAGAAAAACCTAACTTGGTAAGCAGTGTTCCTTACCATTCGTATGACATGATACTCCTGAGCAGAGTCAAAGTATCGCTCACAACTCATCTCCTTTCTTTTCCTCTTCTCCTTGGCGCAGCATGATTTCCTGCACCTTTGTGGGTTTGTGCCTCTTAACAAACTCAAATCTATATATTTTTTTGTATAAATGCTTAAATTAATACAATACCACTATATTGAACTGCATGATGTACCAATATTAATATTGATCTACTTATCTGAATGAATACTTGTATGCTTAACAACCTGACAGCATTATCAATGTATAACCTATGCATATCGCAGCCTTGATAAAGACCCTTGAGTGGTCGAAACAAGCGTAGGCACCCATTTTAACAGTAAATACTCATTTTGTATTTTCTTTTTTGGGGAGGGCAATTTTTAGTGATTTTAATACATAAAAACACACCACCTTACAACTGTGGCTCAATTCAATAATACACATTCAATTACATAACTTTTTCTCTCCTCCCACACCCGCCCCACACCCCCCCCCCCCCCCAAACGTCCCCTTCCCTTCCCGGCCTACGTCGCACCCATCTACCCATGTCTCATTTCCACGATCGGCCTCCCTCCTCATTACCAAGTCATCTGGCTGGAGGTCTATTCTGAGTCCTTGGCGCCTTGTTCCAAGACGGCTAGGTCTGCCGCTAAATGTCTATAAGCCTCCAGCCCTCCCTCCCTCCCTCTTGCTCTGGGTTCCTTGCTCTGGGTTCCTACCTTTTTGCTTCTTGCCACACCACAGATTCCACATTTTAACAGATTCCTCCTCCATACATCCACTGCCGGTCTTGTACGTGCTTTCCATCCCATTGCTATTCTGTGTTTTACTAAAATGTATGCTAAATCCTTGAGTTTACTCGCATGTTTAGGTCGCGGGAATCCACCTAACAGACACGCCTTATGGGATCCCACATCCAGAGTAAATTATGCTTTTGCTAGTGTTTGGGCTACCTCTCGCAAAATCTGCTGATCTCCGCATTCTCATAACATATGGACCAGATCTGGATTTATCTCCCTGCACTCTGAGCATTTCTGTACGCTTGCTCGATAAAACTTGGCTATTTTGCTCAGGGTCAAATATGCTCTGTGGGTAATGTACAGCTGGATCTGCTGTAGAAGTGAATTTCTCAATACCTTTTTGTGGTACCCCATCGCCCTACTCCACATTTCATCTGACATTGGCTCCCTCAAGTCTACCTCCCACTTCTGCCTCGTCTGTCCCATTTCCTCCCCTTCTTTACTCATCGGAAGCTTGTATATTCGTGACACTTCGTGACCTCCCTCCGACGCGTCGTAACATGTCTCTATAACCTCATCTGGCTGTAAGGACTCTTCGATCTCTGGCCACCTCCGTCTGAGGGTCTTCGGAAGTCAAGAATACGTAATGTGCTGACCCATGTGCACCACTGTGTACCCCCCCCCCCCCCATCAGCTCCTCCAACTCCGGGTCTCCCCTCTACCAATATGTCTCCTACTGTTGCCACCCCCATGGGTTCCCACCATCGCCTCACACTCCGCTTAACATGTTTGTCTACCCCTTAAAGCATCACTAGTGGTATCTCTGGGGAATACAATGTTGTATTTCCCATCAATCGACATGCCCTGAACCACATCGTGAGTAGATTCTCCCTGGACATGCGCGCCTTTGGGAAACCATATCACTTCGTTCAGAAAGAACGGAGCGCATTCCATGCGTAGCAACCTTCATTCCGGTGTCTGACCATCTGACGGCCATTTGGCTGCAAATTGCAGCAGAGTTGCTATAAAATATACCTCAAAATTCTGGAGTTTCTGCAGCGCTACTCTACACCTTGAATTGTGCCATATGAGGCTCCCACATATACGTGCAATTTCCTAAGAAATGTCTTGGGTATCACATACGGCACATTTGCGAAGTAATGAGTCTCGGCAGCACCACCATCTTCTATAAGGCTGTGCACCCCATCATGGTCAATGGTTGCCTAAACCAAAATGCCATACTGTTCACAATTTTGTTCACCGCCTTCATCGTATTATGTACATGTTCTAGCTTTGGGTCATGGTATACATCTACCCATAGGTATCTAAACGTCTTCACTTCCTACTTAATCAGTAGCACCGGCAACAAATGTGGCGGTTTTCCCAAATGCACTCCTCGGGGGTACAAACTCGACTTCTGAGTGTTTATGGTTATACCCGACAGTGCTGCATATCGTGCCATCATGTCCAGAGCGTATTGTAAATTCTCCTCTGGGTACTGTAGTTATAAAAGCATATCATCTGCATACAGTGAGATCGGATGCCCTCCCCCCCCCCCCCCCCTGAAGTGCCTATACCCACTTCTCCATATTCCTGCCGTAAATATACTGCCAGCTGCTCCAGTGCTAACATAAAGAGCATCAGCGACCATGGGCAGCCCTGTCTTGTGCCCTTACTTGGCTGCCATTGTTCGGAGACTATAGATCCCATTTTGACACTCGCTATTGATTCATTATATAACGGCCTCACCCATTCGATATATATTGGCCCAATACCAAATTCTTTCAGGACCCCTAGCGGCCATGGCCATCTGACCGAGTCAAATGCTTTCACTGCATCCAGTGCCATTACTGCCACTTCCTGTGTATCCCTCTGGGTACAGTCTATTATATGGTGTAATCTCTGTAAATGATTAGTGATATTCCTGTGTGGGACGTATCCTGTCTGGTCTGGGTGTATAGGTTTACCTATGACCGGTCTCAGTCTTTTGCCAATGACTGCAGTGAGAATCTTCCCATCCTGGTTCAACAACGAAAGGGGCCTTTATGAGCCACATTCTGTATCGGGCTTATTTGGTTTGAGAAGTAGGATAATTATTCACTTGTGCAAAGACCCAGCAGTTTACCTGTGTCTAGTGCCTCGTTTAACATTTCTCATAATGGTGGAAGTAGATCTGCCATATATTCTTTATAAAATTCCCAGTGGAGCCCATCTGTCCCTGGGACTTTATTGGTCGACAAATCTTTTATCACACTCTCAAGTTCTTCTAATGTGATTGGGACTTAGTCTGGGAAGATTAATCTCAGTTAGTGCCTCTTGTATATTTAACTCCTCTACTCCCTCAGATTCGTTATAGAGGTTCCTATAATAGTCGTAAAAACATTTATTAACTTGTTCCTGAGTCTCCTGTAACCTCCCGTCTGTTCCCGTCACAGCTGTGATTGTCTGCTGTGTGTTCTCACTCTTGTACAGCCATGCGAACAGCCTCCCTGGTTTGTCCCCTTCGGCATGTTGTCTTTCAATGTATTTCCTATAACTTAGTTTGCTTAACCTTTCCCAAAGTTTTCTCCATTCCTGCTGAAGGTGGAACACTTTGTGGCTTCTTCTAGGGATCTATTTCCTGTCTGCATTATATATTCCAGCTTCCACTGTCTTTTGTAGATCCCGCGTTATAACTTCTTGCACACCTTTTGATTTAGCTATGGCCGCCCCTCTGATCACCACTTTTAATCTATTTTCTGCCTTTGCAAATATGTCATAAGTTCCTTTTTAATATAGCTATTCAAGCCCCTCACATTCCAAGTTACTATATTAAGTTCCCCCATATTCTTCAATCACCTCGCTTCCCATCACCTCCATCCTCATGCCCCTGTGCTTCTACGTAGGGTAACTACCCCAACTCGCCTCAATCCCCTCCCCACCCCCCCCCAACCGTTCCCAACATGTGCCCTGCTCCATTACTGAATCTCGGGCTGCTCCGCATCTCGCTCCTTTCTCAGCACTGTGGAGCGCAGCAGGAGGATACTGAACTACCTGTATCCTAACTAAACTACCTAATGTGGGCTAATAGTGTGGTTCCCGGTGCCACCTATAGCTAGACAACCCCTGTGCTTCCTGCATTTCGCACAAGTAAGAAACGCTTATAATATGTAGTTAAAGTACAATAATGACAACTGCAGCTTCACTTAACACTTCCGTCTCCTTTCTCCTCTTTCGCTGTCGGCATGTTTTGAAATCCATCCACTTGCTCACATCCTCTGGGGTCTCGAAGAAAACAGCACGATCTTAATGCAGGACTTTCATCTTAGCCGGATACAGCAACATATATCTGAGGTTGGATGCTCGTAGCCTTCTCTTCACAGCTCCGTAGCTCGTCCTCGGTTTCTGCACCGAAAAGGTATAATCCGGGTATGCTGTGATGGCTACTGATGCCCTGTTGATCGTTCCGCCTCCCCACTTTCTGGAAGTATTCCAGAATTCTCTGTGTATTTGTAATTTAAGATCTTGGCAATTATCGAACAGGGAGGGGCTCCCGGTGGCGGTCTCCTTTTCAGTGCCCGTGTGGTCTTTCCACTGTGAACCCTTGGGTGAGTGTTCTGCCCCTATTTTTTGCAAAAGCATGTCTTCGACATAGTCAGGCTCTGGCCTTCCTCTCCTTCCGGAAGCCTGATTATCCACACATTATTCCTTCGCGCCCATCCTTCTGCCTCCTCCGCCCTGTTCAATTCTGCACTTGTTGCAGCACAGAGACGTCCTGTGAGTTTTCTTTGCAACTGCTTGCGTTAGCCTTCACAACTTTTTCCACCGCCCCAGTGTGTTCCGTCAGCGCTATGACATCCTGTCTCAAGAGGTTCAAACCTATGCTGATTGCATCTATTTTTAATTCCAGCATCGACTTCTGCTCTGCTATTGCTTCCAATATTTGCTGGTCCATTCGCCCCAGTGGGTCTTTCACGTGTGTCTTGAGTTGTCGTCTTCCCTCTGTCTTTTAGCTGCGTGGGTTTGGCGACTGCATCTATCAACGACTGCTTCCCCTTGTTCTTAATCACTTTTTATGTATCCGGCTTTACATTTTTGAATAACAATAAATCCTCTTTTACCACTTCTGCCAATAATTTTTTGTCCATGGTATCGTTACCCCTTTGTTCCATCAACGTGGACAGGATTGTCTCAATCCTTTTGATTGATTCCTCATATATGTTTTTATGCCGACCAAAGTGATCCTCTAAATATACTCATTTTGAGTTTATTAAGGCCATTAGTGTAGACTGGTCTTTCATGTTATCGTTAATCTGTTCATATACTTTAGTGAAAGGGGGTTAACGATACTGCCATGGAAGAGATTAAAACCGATTGTAAATCACTTATACGACCATGTCCAGTGGCCACGGCACGGCATCCATATTACACGGTTGTTCTCTTGTCACCCGATTGTCTCTCCTAATTTTGGGAAAGGGTCTCTCCATCAAGCAGGAGTCTGATAATGAGGAATCATCATAATTACAGGTTTCATTCTCTTGTGATGGCAGCCTATCTTTGGTTCCATGGCTCTCCTGTCTCGCGCCTCTTAGGTTGTCAGGCATTCTCTTTTGTGACGTGGGTAATTGGCAGGGAAGATCCTGTACAGGCTTACTTATTCACATGTCTTCCTCCAGCCTTCGTCGTTTGTATCCCACGCTCTCCCAAATGTCTTCACTTGTATCCGACAAATGATAGTTATTCCTCTTTAAATTTGCTTTCTCCTGAACATCATCTTCCGCCTCCCGCAATTGCTGATGTTTTAACGTGCATTCCTTATTGATATGTACCAAATTTTGCAACACTTTATTTACTACATCAATTGAATTGCGCCTGTCGATGCCAGCATTAACAGGTCCACAACCACCCTCATTGAAACCGACCGGTTCTATTACTGCCATAGCACAGGAGTGTGACTCAGTTGTTAAGTCATCAGCAGTTGCTATCTGAAAGACCTCATAATTTCCTGAATCAATGGTAAATGGGCATAACGTAGGATCCAAATAAAAATAACGTTCATCAGTATTTACTCCATTCTTACCAGTACCCACCTTGGAGTTCAATGACAATACTTTGTTTGAATGCGGGTGCAGGAGGGAGTGATGGTGGGCTGATGGAGGTGTAGAATTGATTTCAAGGGCGGCACCATCCCCTTCCGTATTTGGCTCATTGATTGACTGAGATTGAGCATCCCGCACGGCCCGGGTGTGCTCTCGCAGGTCAGTGACCGCACTCCCCTCTCAGCGTCACTTTACACCTGTCTCAATTGGTTTGCGTGCAATGCCAAATTTTGCAGCGGTTGCCACTGTCTAACTTCAACAGTGGTACCGCTCGCCTCCCCAACACAAATACAGGAGCCTGCCATGAGAACATGCCCTGCCCCTTGTACTTTTTGTAAGAGTGGCATACATAGCGATGGGCTTTCGGCGTGACTTGGCGGGCAAGCGGCGGCCGGGATTGTTGAAACGTTCCCGACACTGACACCAATCCCCATTGCCGCCTCCGGCGTAGACTCTATGGAAAGGAGTGATGGCTCATGCAAGGCTCCAGACACCTGAGTAAGTATTATCGGTAAGGACCCAGCCCTCTCTGGTTCCTCCGATTCGGACGTACATGAGTAGTAGCAACTTACTTGAGTTTTCCGGAGGCGATTTCCCACGACTTCGGGTACTTCCGTCAATCCCTCACATTTGCGTTATGTGCGAGTTCTTAACAGGGTGTTTGCCATTTAGGCTCTTGAGGCGCGCACGACAGATCCGTGAGGCAAACGTTTGAAAGCGGAAAGCGCCAACTCGCCAAACGGCACAACAGCAACTCCAAGCCCTTTCTCCACAGGGCTTACGCCGCACGGGTGAATGAGGCGGCCTTTTAAGGTCAGCTGATCAGTCCAACAGCAGTCTTTCCCTTAAAGGAACACGCACCTCGCTTTCCTTGTGTGTTTCTCTCAACTCGCCACAGCACACCAGCAGCTCCAAGCCCTTTCTCCACGGGGCTTACCAGCTCAGCCATAAATGATTCCGTACATTGACAATTTGAAAGAGCATCATTAATCACAAATCCTTCTAACGGGCAAGGGATGCATAACGGTGACTGGTAACAGGATGAGCAACTTAGCCCTCCGTTCTGTGGTGTTTGAGTGGGTGCAACTATAATCGGCTGCAATCGGTGAAACACATAATAGGGGGCAAGTAAGTAGTTGACCTATCCGTATCCTTGGTGCTCCAGATAAGATTTTTGAGCTGTGGGTATTTTACTATCCATTTTTAAACTTTGAGGGTAACTTTGATTTCAAGAGTAAAAATGGGTTTCCTCCTTCGCCCATGAATTAAAAAAAGCATGTGACATACAGCAGACACGTGCAAACGAATAAAACTGTATGAAAATCATTCTCGTGCGACAGCATTCCACATCTGGCTAGAAAAGGTTTCTCTCACAATTAACAGATTACAGTGCGAAAGCAAAACAAAACAAAAAACACAAAACACCCTTCTATCACACAAACCGGAAAGGCGAGTCAGGGCAATAGCAATGTACTTTTTCCTCATGTAGAGCAGGTGCAGCATAGGATGCAGGACGGACCACACTCCTCCTAATATAGATAAGATATGCCATGGACCTCTGCAGATCATGCATGCAGAATAGGAATGTTGCAGGTCTTAACAGTACACAATTGCCAAACTTGGAACAGAAGTCGTGGGTCACAGCATAGACGTTCCACTAACATAGAGGAGGACAGAGTAGTGCAAGCATTTCCACACTGAACAGGTAAACATGTAAATAAAGGGCCTAGGCAATGCAAGCTACACTTTCAAAGAACGGGAACAGCAATTGCCTCCGCAGTCCACTTTCCCATCCAAAAGAACATGGGCCGCAGTGTTCCAAGCTCCCCTTCACATACAAAAGGTACAGCATAGCTGTATCAGTTGCATGACCACCCCCATATATAGGAACAGTTAATTGCCTCCGCATTGCAATCTCTTCACAGAGAGGACCAATCTAGTGTTGTTAGCGACTCGTCCAAATATGTAGGCAAACTCTGAATCTAGAATCAGAAAAGCTCCACATAGTAGTAATTTAGAAAAGGCTCCACGTACTAGGAATTTAGTAAACTGTCATTTGTAATGAGAAGTAGTTCAATCTTAGAACAGCAAACAATGTGTGTACCAATTCCTGGCCACTCTAAGTGTGGTTAACTTCCTAAAGCATGTTGCAGAATGGGATGTTCATATTATGCAGGAGGCTAAATCGCTCAATACAACCACCAATACTCCTCTACAAAACTCTGCACATTTGATTTCTTCTGTATATATTTGAACTTTTAAGACACAAACCAGACCAATCACAAAGTAAAGAAACAAGACTTGTATTATGTGTTTTGAGGTTTTATATCAGAATTGTCTTTTAAGTCCTCATTTCCCCGAAATGTGTACTACTTAAAGGAATGCCAGTGTTGTGATAAGAGAGTGCAGAGACATAAGTGCTAAAATCTATATCTTATCTTAAGGTCAATTGTTGACTAGACCGAGATAGCCTTACATTCTTTAGAGTACAGTAAACTGACTATTGACTGAGGTAATAACGGTCACAGTGCTTAGAAGTTGGAGCAATCCTGCATGAAGCGCTACATAAGAGTTAAACACCTTTCTGTATTTCCACTACAGGGACATGTTATACTGGTTTTCTATTTCAGTTGGAAATGTAGCCATTTCATTTTTGTTTGTGTTGACTGCACTTGCACTGACAAAAATGGCTGTTTTTTGAACGTTTTAATTGTAGTCTTGAAGATTTGAAAGGGGTTGCGCCTCTTCTTGCCACCTGTGATTGGTTCAATGGCTATCGCTCACACTTGAGCAATGACCTTGCTGCTACAGACCATTTATAGTACCATTTACTGCAGTGACTCCAAGTTAATGTTGAATGGATGTTTAAATGGACATTGCCTACTCATGCGTGCCCCAGATAAGTTTGAGTATTGTAGACACTGGGCATCATTAAGAGTTTGGTAACAGCCAGAAAAGCGGGGAAAAAAAGCCAGAAATAATAACACAGCATCCCTGCTGGAAACCAAACAAGTAAAAAACCAAGAGGAGAGACTTGTCTGTGTAAGTACATTCATAGACTTGAGTCTGAAAATTCAGAATGTGATTCAAAAACATTGTAAAATATTCGCCAATTCAAAGACACCACTTCCATGTCCAATGTTTGCATAAAAAGAGTACTTCCATAGGCAATAGAGTCAGCACCAGCAAGCTGAAAAGCAATCCCAAACGGAATCGCCACAACTCTACCCTCTGGAATACTGAGATACTGAATGATCATCACCCCTGCGGCACATGCGGGGTATGCAAATTGACAAAAAAGAGCCAGGAAGTAGACATTGGCACCAGTAAAAACTGGACAACGGAACTTCTGCAGCACAACCCACGTGGTATATATGATAAAATGCCCATGTGGTTTACTGTACATAGGCAAAACAAACTGAAAAATCAAGACTAGAATCATGGAACACCAGAGTTGTCTCAAAAACAAAACCGAGAAGGCACCCCTAGTCAAACATTTTCAAGAAAAGAACCATCTTTTCCAAGAATTCACCTGGACAGTGCTGATAGTACCGAAGGGCGATAACACCATCCGTCTTGAGAATTTACTCTTTAAAAGGGAACAAGAGATGATATATACTATGAGAAGTGATACACAAGGAATTAACAAAGCAATAGAGTGGCATGGGATCAAGCAATAAGACCTTCTCAACCTTCTAGCTGTCATGATGCCTACCCCTGGAGCTCCAGGCCAGGCCCAGCACCCCCGGGAGCAGGCATCACGCCCCCGGGTAAAAGCCCAGCGGCCCTTTATAGGGGCTCTTTGGACTCTGTCCTGGCGCCGTTGGCGCCAGGCTCATGTTGGGCATCAGTCCTGGCGCCATAGGCGCCAGGCTCATAAGGGGAAGTGTTTGGTGCACTTACCTGAAGCAGACCATGCTGCACACTCACCTGATGCAGACCATGCTGCATGAAGAACCAAGCCAAATGAGGCTTAGGAGGGACTATTTTTCTGAAGGAACTATTTTGTTACTTGGGTGGGGCTGCGGAAGAATACTCACCTGGAACTTCTTCCAAAGCTATTAAAGCCACGCCCGGACAGCCACACGTGCTTCGCGTTGTTCTGCATCCCAGCAGCTGAACTCTCACCGTGTCTGCTCCTGCACCTGGACTCCAGCCACGCCCGCCTCGAACCTGGAACACCTGTAGGGGAATAAGAGAAGAGAAAGGTGAAAACCAAGAACTTATTCAACCTTCTTACCTGCATCCGGAATCTTCACGCCAGCATTCCTGAAGGAAGACTTCCATTTAAAAGCCCCGTGTGGCTCGCTGCAGCGCCGCGCTTCACTCACCTGTTCCCGAGACGCCGCCCGGCTCCATCGCGGCTCTCAACACTGGTGGCCACATCTCTGCACCTAGGGGAGAGAAGAAGAGACAAAAGGTGAGCAAGGGAACACAAGAGGAAAGCCGAATTTTCAGCCATATTACTTACTGGCTTTTCTTGGTGAACCATCCCACTTCTCGGGTCGGCGTCGCGTCTTTGGCAGGTACCGCACCCCGGCCCCTATGGGGAAAGGACAAAAGACATTACTGGGGAATTATAAAGACATTTAGAGGGGTCGCCCTCATCATTAACTCGCCTGATTTTACCACCGGCAATTTAACCCCTCAACGCACCGCCTTTGTTCCGCACCTGAAATAAAGGACAGAAAAAACAACATAAAAGGAGGCTCACACTTGAACTTTTGCATCTTCATACTTACGGCGTATCGCTCAGAAAAGTCAAGTGGATGTGCCACTGCCATTCTGAAAACCAGTGAAGTAATTGGACGAACGCGCGCCCCTGCACCAGAAGCAGGATGGAGAGTTCATCCTTCCAAACCATAAGGTGAGCTTAAACCGGGGGTTTTCAAGGAATCGGAGAAGAACGAAGGGGGAAAGGGGGGAGCAAGCACACTATTCAGCAGACAGTTAATCCCCTGTCTCATCTGCAGAAGGATATTCCTACGGGCCAGACAAGCAAGATTTGGGGGTCCTGTTCAATCGGTGGTCCGAATTCTGCGCATCACGCTTGAAGAGGCCACAGCAACCCAGACCAGCGCCTCCATGGGAGCCAGGTGAGCGTTACACTAGCTAAATTGAACTCCTGAGGAACGGGCATCCCTCTATATAGGAACCCAAAAAACACTAGTAACCTACTTAGACAATCTAGAAGTGCGATACACTACAAGAATTATCTACATAAAATTAAGGAACCTCCCTATAAGACAGGAAGATACTAACTAGTTTTATTTAACTAAACAAGCCCTAGCCCGATTCAGGCTAGCTATTCTTCTGTTTTTGTCTAGAAACTATGCTGAGACACTGACAGAGGTATTCTTAACACCACTCCACCAGCTGCCATTATTTCTTGTGCAGGCGCGTAGATTAACAAGTCATCACTAACTGTTCCCACCCTCTGCCTAGGGCCCGGTCATGGTCATGAAGTCGGGGGCACAGGCATGCAGAAGTCACATGCACAGGAGACCTGGGTGGACACTGTCCTGGCGCCTTTGGCGCCAGGCTCATGAACAAAAGTAAACAAGAATATCCATTTAACACCAAAAAGCTTTTATTATGGACATAGCACTTCAGATGCATTAACCATGAACATTCCTTCCATTAAGCACTTCAGATGCATTAACCTTGAACATTCTATCCATTAAGCAGCCCCAAGTGTATTCTTGGGTGTGGCTGCTAATGGATTCACAGCTATATAAGCTGCCCTGATCCTCAAGACAGACGCTTCGCGTTATTCTTCACTTACCAGCAGCGTAACGCTCGCCGTCGCCTAAGGTCAGACCTGCTTACCTTTTGAAGACCCTGCTTCCTGGACATCCTGCTTCCTGCCAGCATACTTACCAACTGGGGGAAGCTGTTCTTACCGGTACATCTCTTCGGCGAATCGAGCATTCATCTTTACACTTTCAGGAACATCTAAAACTTAATCTTGGCACCACAGCACGACACGCTCCATCGTCGACCGCAGCGCCTGCAAGGAAAAACAGAAGACAGGTTAGACATCGAAAAACAGTCCGTTTAAGGTTGCGTTCGACATACTTTGCCCTTTTCCTTAAACCATCACTTACCTGCTGTCAAGCGTTGCAGCAGCATCAATTTTCCATTCGGCCAAACACTATTGCGGGCATAAGGAGCTACATATAAAAACCTTAAACAGAACGAACAGAATCACAAGAGACACTTACCAATCATAAGGAGAAGGATAGTCGCAGCTGGACTGGACTAATCCTTATCGGGGATCAGTGAAGGAACTAGATCCCATTCAACGCGCCCCTGCCAGAAGTAGCAGGACAGAGAGCTTTACCTTCCATAATTCACAGGTGAGCTTTATGGACCAGTGTATGGTCACAGAAACCCGTACTTTGGGGAGAAGGGTTCGAGAGGTACAACAATCGCAGCTTGGCGCACTCGCACACACTTATCTCCACACAGGAGCAGTATCACCACGTACCACTGCTCACAACTTTTTTACCGACGGAGAGGCCTGAAGGGGGGTGAGTCAAGTTCAGGGAGGGCTGCAACCATGCCCCAACGCCTCCGCAGAGACCAGGTGAGCGTAACGGACCCCTCTAGGTCCACGTATAATAATGGAGAGATAAAATTCCACTATCGAACTGCATCAGTCTCTCTAAATTCCAGATGCCTCTTACTAAAATTCGGGACAGACTACTCAAACCTAGGGTGTAATCAAGACACACATTAATTAGAATCTGTAGGTTATCGATAACACTGGTACCTATTTAGAACACCTCCGAGCCTGTAAACTGTCCGGAGCATAGAGGCTTTAATGATCAAGTATCCACTCTAAGATGGCGTACAGGCATTCTACTCTTTAGCCTCACACGGGCGAAATAGAAAATGTCAGCTCGAGCACGTTCCCCCCCATGTCTCCATAGCAACCATTGTCATCAGTGAGAGACGCGTACGAGTGAAGGCAGATAAAGTTGCGCTGCCGCCAGAGACCGTATGTAGCCTCATGATTTTTCACTCTAGGTAAGCTGACATTTAGCTCCTACTGTAAAGACAAACATTTAGTTTCATCCCGTTTCCCTATTAGATGCGAAAATGACCCGACGAACAGCTGGCAACACTAACCGAGAAGACACACACAACGCAGACCTGCATGAATGCGGCAGGTAGGAGGACAAGGACCCGTACACCACAGGTTTTTTGTAGTTTTTTTGACCTACTTGGAGACATATTTACAACTATCTGTCCCCACAGAAATTCCCGATTTTAAAACAGTACCAGGACAGCACCTCATTACACAGAATAGAGTGTTCCCACTTGTACCACTACCACGCAAAGGATTAGCGGCTCGCCTGATAAAGGTGAGTTCCCTTCACAACTCCCTACATTATGAGGCTATCGTAGTCTCCAACTGCAGCATGCTTTGTGTTGCACACAGAGTTTCATAATGACTTTGTTTTTAGCGAATAGAAAAGCATACTTCATATCTACTTTTCACCCTCTAGGGATTAGGAAGGTGCAGAATGCATCCTATCTCAGTCAACTAAGATTGGCTCGCCCTCTTACTACACCAGTACAGGTAATTACTAACCTATCTCAGTGTAGCACTCCATTATAGAGCTCAATGGAAATTGAGAAATTAAAAGCTCATACCAGTTTTTTTCTTATTTTGCCTGATAGGGGAAGGTTATTAAGAAAACCACCGATGGGAATATAGCGTAGTCTATACGCCTGCACAAAAAAAAACACCACGGCATCACTCCTGATGAAGTTCCGGATTCTGTCCTATGAGAACTGAAACATGTCGAGATACTACTGCATAATGTTAATACAGTGAAAAATAATTAATTCCATGAACTAAAAATTATTTATGCAAAATACCAGTGTTTTTCTTATAATCAGAAAAACTAGGAACCAACAAAGCACCTAATCTTCGTATGTTATGATCCCTGGCCACAGAAGTGGTAGTGTTTGGCAAAATGATTAATACGCTATGTATTCAAATTGTGATGTTTTATGTGTTTTTAGAAAATGAATTGCACAATGAATAATGTTTATATGTTGATTAAATTAGTTTCAAACTACTGAAAGTAGCCCCCCTTTCAGTCCTTTTTTTCCTAACCTTTCAGACCCGCCTCTATCTTCTTTATCTTGTACGTAAGCCATAACCGGAGCTACATAGAGACAGTACTCTGATATTGGTTAAGAGTACATACCCGAAGGGTGGGGGGGGGGGGGTTCATTCATTTGTTTTGGTAAAACAGTCACTTTACCACCAAAATCATTTACCATAATAGTCACTCGGTCCCATGGTATAACCGCAGGATTATGACTGGTGGTACAGCAGTGCAATGCCCCATTTATGGAGTTCATAGAACTCCCTGGGGATTTCTGGCAGGTTTTTGGTGGTATGGAAACAGTGGCAGTTATTCTGTTACTACCAAAAAGCTCAAATAAAATTGTTACCTTTTTTACTGCACCACCAAATTTGTAAAGAGACCCACTGTTTTTACAATTGGACTGTACATTTAAATTGTAAGAGTAAAAATGATTTGCCTCCTCGGAGTGTAAAATGTTTGCGACAGGCAACCAAAACATGACTAAACTTAAATAAGGTGTATGAACGCACCAGATAGAATCTACTTGATGATGAATGCACACAACAAACTCCTAAAAGACGTTTGTGCAATGTATGGAGGCATTCATGGAAAAAAGCAAGTTTTTATAAAGGATACTCCAATTGTAACAAGGTTTTCCATCCTATTACAATGCTAGAATAATAGGTATGCAAATGTCCATGAGTACTACAGAAACAAAACCTGCTAGAAGTTAAACAGAAAGAAACCATTCCCTATCTCGCTGTGTGCCGTTTTTCTGATAGACTGAGTGCACACAGCTGGAGGAAAAAAAGCCAACTTGCTCCATGCAGATAAGATGTGCTTTCTTTCAAGTCACCTGCCCTTTGAACAGCACTCTGCTTTCAACTGGTGCGTAAATGATACGCATGGAAAGATAAAAGGTGTTGTATTTACACAATTTTAATCCTAATAAGGCCTCATATGACACTTAACTGAGCATCCTAACAGACTAAGCCTTTCTTATGTCACTTCATGAAAGCTCCGGAGTGAAAGGCGCTTATGTTAGGAATGTTAAATGGAGAACTGTACACTCGTGACAGTGTCATGTGTTTCCAGCCGACCAATGGCAGTTGTGTTGGGGACCCCTACCTGGGTCGAGAGCTGGGTGTTGAGATATCACAACCTCAGCCACATGTGAGGGAAACTAGAAAAGATGCTGAAAAGATTGTTTTTGCTGAGATTTGCTGGTCTTATTTGTAAAATGCGGGCATGTTGCACTGTCACATGGTTCCAGCACACCAAAGGTAATTTGGCAACATGGTGATGCCCATTGCAGCATGGTGCTCTGCATCTTGTCCAAACACCCCTGGGTGAACACCACCTGGGCAAATGGACAGCTGGGGGAGCAGAGGTGCCAGGTACTCCAACCCAGCGAAGGGGGTTATAACCAGACCGGAAATAATTGAGTTTGCCACTAAATTCCAAACATTTCTTTGATTAAATTACTTTGTTTTTACTTACTTCACTGGCCTCCTGCTAAAGTATCCTCCACTTTCCTTCATTTTGTTTTTAGAGTGAGCCCTGAACTCTGTAAATGATGTAATTGCAAGTAAAGTTGAAATTTCACATTCATAATTGCTAGATGTATTAGTGGTGTTAATTGCCACAGGTTAACTTGATGTCTTCATTATTTTGAGTTCTAATTTCTTGCAATCAGCCTGAAAAAAGCAGAGCACAGAATGTTCTGATGATTTTCATATGCAAGCCATGCTCGCTGCCTGCAAATGTTTGGGTATCCTGGACATAGTGCGTCTCTCATTATTGTTTATGGGTATCACAGATGGCCTAAGTAACTCATTCTCAAGAACATGTCTAGGGATTTGTTGACAAATGGTGATGGTGTGGATTGATTTGTGTAAAATAATGAAAAGTATCAGGACCAAGGCAGGCAATTTTGAGATCAAAAGGTACCGGCTGAAAAAGGGGTTCAGGAAGTGGTGCTAGGGCTGCCATCCTCACGCTCTTAGCCCAGGCATCCGAAACCCCCAGTTAGGGCTACTGACCAGTAACCTCTACTGCCTAGTAGCTGGCTTCACCTAGTGATGGTTCCCTAGCACGCCGGCTACCTAGACTCCCTTAAGGACTTTCTAACCTACATTACTGATGGTTCATTTTAAAGGAGTGGGATATGCATGTGCCCTAAGATCTTCAAGACCACAATCTCTTTTGTTACTACTCTTCTCATTTCCCCTACCATTCTCCGTCAAACTCCAGCTACCCTCTCTCCTCCCTATGTCACTTTTCTCGGTCTCTCCAATGTTCCTGTCCACCTACATCCACTCTGTGATATTGACACCATCTTTCCTACTCCTATCCACTCTACCTTCTCTGCATTACTACTACCACCACTTTCCCTGCTACTGCTCTCCCCTCTTCACACTTCCCTTCTCTGACTTCTAGTCCTTGCCTCCATCCTTTAATGTTACTCCTTTGTCTGTCTTACTACAACTCCCTCCACACTTTTGCTCTCCTTTACTCTCCTTTACTCTACTACCCTCTCCACACCACTACTAAACTCTCTCCACACTAATACTCTTCTTTCACAAACTCATGGAAATGATGCTCTGCTCACCTTTGCACTACACCCACTGTGGTGAATTGTGGTGCTGCAATCCCCACGAGACTTAACTGTGACTGCTGCAGCAGTGGCTAGGCTCACAATGCGTGGAGAAACAATGGGGTATCCACCCGTTAGCATACCCATGCCACAGCATCGAGATTTGCAATGGCGGCATGTTCCACTCCGAGGAATGGAAATGGATCAGAGCTGGTGGTGGACAGACACTGCAGGACCTCAAAGGCCCTAGCCTTTCCCATTGACAGCACCAGGAAAAGTCCTGGATGTTTGAAACACCATAGAGCCTATGGGTATACCCGGGTTCAAATATCCATGGAGGAACCTGGGGAGATATAAGGGGTACTTTTAATAAAATGAAAACATGCGCCCCCATGGACCGGACAAATATTTAAAAGGAGCCCAGCATGAGGTTTCCAAGATGGCCGCCAAAACTAGGTAAACGTGTCGGCAGCCGCTCCCGAAGCCTGTGAGTTTACTAAGGCTCTTCCAGCACCCCAGAGCCGTCGGAACCCACCCAGTCTGCGGAATAGTGCAGAGGGAGGGTCTGCTGTGGCTTTCCGGCAGAGAGGCGGGGGGAGCTCACCCCTGCTGGAGGCACTAGGCAGCAGGCCAGTGCGAATCCGGCCCGCTGGGACAGGCCTGGAGGTAGTGCGGAGAGGAGCCTAGGAGGCGAGTTCCCAGCCTTAGGAGAAGTGCGGCACAAGCAGCAAAGTGAAGGGACCCCGGTGGGTACAACCATCACTCTTACCACCGTAGCGGGAGGCTATTGCATAGAGCTAATACAAACGCCAGCCAGCCACCCACCCCCCCAAGACAAAGACAAACTACGCAGGAAGAACAGCAAATCGTGCTAGAAGTCAAGGCACTGCTGCTAAAGGATGCCATAGAAATTGTCCAGGTAAACGAGGTGATCTATTCAATATACTTCCTTGTGCCAAGGAAAAACCTAACAATACGCCAATCCTAGACCTGCGCCTTGCAAACACTTATGTCAAGCCACAAACATTCCGCATGAGAATGCTACAAGAAGTAATTCCACTGCTAAAACAGGGGGGACTACATGGCAACCTTGGAGATGAAAGATGCATACTTTCATATTTCAATGTTCCCAGCAGACAGAAGATTCCTGCGCTTCAAAATAGTGAATCAACACTACCAATTCAAGGTACTACCTTTTGGCATAGCCTCTGCTCCAAGGGTATTCACCAAGGTACTAGCGGCGCACCAGCGTAGAGAATCCATCCCAGTGTACCTTTTTATCTGGACAATTGGCAGATAACAGGGGAATTCCCACAAATTTGCAAGCTAGATACCCAAAGAACAATCAATCTGACGTTCCAATTGGGATTCTCCACACAACGAGAAAAAACAAACTGTTCTTGGGAGCTATCGTGAAGACGGAAGAGGGGCTAGTTTTCCCGTCAAATGAAAGAGTGCAAAACATACTGCTGAAAATACCTTGGTATCTAACCGGTTGCCAGATAACGGTACCCAAAGCAGTACGCTTGCACAGGATGATGGTTTGATGCATTTACCTGGTTCTGCACGCACTGTTGCGCATGCGCCATTTGCAAGAGTGGTTAGCGAAATAGCAGTCTCAGGCAAGCGGTCAGTGGGATGATCTAGTTGTTTAGCTAATCCTGGTTTAAGCACGACGCTGGTGGACAAAGGAAAATCTGTTGGGGAAAACCATTTCACTACCCTTCAGTGCAAGCGATTGTCAAAACAGACGCATCACTCACCTGGTGGGGAGACCATTACCTTCACCACACACCACATTGCCTGTGGACGGAGATCAGTCCAAAATCGCATAAACCTTTTGGAGCTGCCGTAGGAGTATTTACACCCTTGTCAGGCAGTTGGATATATCTTATCACCTTTACCAACCCAGCTTACCACCAAAGAAAAGGGAACAAACTGGACCCCTTTAGGGACAGTCATATATAACAGTCATATATAACACTTGTAGTGGCCCCAGTTCCATCTAGCCAGACCCAAAAGCTCAGCATCGAAATTCGTGGTTTCCCCTTTAAGGAACAACCCCTCTATACTGTTCTGCTAAGGGAAAGTCAGACTAACATTCTCGATCACTGCAGAGATAAAGAAATTCCGGCGGTCGGATCAAAGAAACCATAAGGTCCTGCGTGCACTCGTTGAGCTCAAAAACCAACATACAAACACTTCAAGTGAGTGTTTGCATCACCTGAACATTTTAAATGCAAATTCACTGCGACCAAAGCACTATATTTCCTGCTTGCTTACAGGAGGCCTCCCAGGACAAAGTCTCGAAGTGGGAAGCTAGGGGTCTGTGGCAGTGAACCTCCAGAGTGGAGAGTGTAGGGAAGACACCCAGTAGCTCAAACCCCCATTTAATCCATTATGGCAGGTGGCCCTAAAATAACTTTCAGTCTTACCCCTCCCCCATAGCCCAACCCACCTCACCATAGGCAGCTTGTCCTCTGATGACAAGCGCCCCCTCCACGGGGAGGGCAGACCAGTGTAGATAAGTAGCTTTCTTAATCTGGTGGAATGGGAAGACACAGTAAGAGTTGGAGGAAGGAGTTTGCTGATAGTGGCAAGAGAGGCTAGTGGCAAGAGAGGCAAGTACTAAGAGGAGAGCAGGAGAAGGGATCCAAAGGTTGGAGAGCGTGTCTGAAGAAGGTGGGACGAGGCATTAGTGCCATCTCGGCAAGAGTTGGAGGAAGAGCTTTGGGGTGGACAGTTTGGAGAAGAGTGTTGGAGGCCGGAAGGAGAGGGCGTGTATTAGAAGTGGAGAAGGGTGATCATTCGGAAATTAGGGAATTGTCGGATGGAGAGAGTTATGTTGGTGGTGGAGGATGGTTACCACCTGGGAATCCAGCATTGCTGGAGGAGGTGGTTGATCATCTTGAGGAGATTAAAGAGAATGGAGAGTGGGAATTGTTCCTCATTGGAGAGGAGGAAGGTAAGCCATCTGGTTAGAGTGGCTGTTAAATGTAATCGGCTTGAGAAGGAGATGGGCGGACACTTGACTCTCATAGGTTTTCAGATCATGGAGATTCTGGTGAGCCAGGTCGGTCCAGTGCAGAATACTGATGTGAAGGGGGTTGCTATGGTACACCTTCAGAGGGGCTGGAAAGCAATAGCAGGAAGTAGCACAGCGGGAATGGTCTAGGGACCAATATGCCAGAGCAGGAAGCTGCTCCAGCGAACATGACCTACCTAATGCCCACCGGTGTTGACCCAGATCCTAATCAGTCCTGCATCCCTGAAAGAAGAGACTGCGTCTTTGCCTGAATCTTTGACATCTTTTGGTTTGGGGAACCTATGTTGCAGTATCCTCAGAAGAGGGTTCGGTAAGACCACAAGATCAAGAATTCAATTGGATTGTGACCAGAGCCAAGACGGGGTCGACAAGAACCTTGTGAGACTTACCCGAGAGAACTTTGAACCCGCTGAACTGCAGCCTATGTGTATTTGTCCTTTCCTTCCGATCCTTTTCACTTACAGTTGTTTTCCCAATTCTTATTTACATGACCCCTACACACTCAACCTAACGTTTAAGGTTAAGAACTAGGTTGAAACCATACTAAAATACATCAGTTCTGTGTCCCCTCTCACCCTCCTCCCCGCTACCCGCTCCCACTTGAGGCACTTTGTGGCACCTGTGACTGTATTAGACTAGAAATCTTCCACTATCTTTGGTTTTATAGACCGACTTGCCGGACCTCATGGGGAATGCGGGTCATGCTTGGTCAACTTCAGGCGGCGGATACGTTGTACACATGACATTGGCGCTGACCCAGTCCATCAAATCTTTCAAAGGTAGGCTTTAAAGCCAGGAAGACGCTGCTTCTCGAGAAGATGTGGTCTAGTATGAGTTGGTTTCTGTGTTCTATTTAGAACCCTACCACGTGACTTGATCATGAGCAATAATGTTCTTTGAAACAGAGTGCCCTTACTTGCCAAGCCTTCGAGCACTTAAACCTAAAACAGACTAAACTTAATTTTTATGATCATAAGAAATCAACTGCAATTTTTGAAATCCGATCTTCTTCATTGAGGTGAACATAAGGCTTATAACTGATTCCTACACGTACAAATCATATTGCTGGCACCATAAGAATACTTAACTATGCTCCGGTTTGTGCCCTAGCTTCCCAACGGGTCTCGACCACAATATTCTAGTGTCTCGCTTCCCCTGTTATGTGCCAAACTTTGATTGCTTGGTTATAAAATAAATTGCCATTGATGAAGTAGACATCTACACAGGGGAATGGTTGCATTTTTGCATCTTTTATCAGATAAATTCTTGTACCGACTGTTAAGTAAAGTAAATAGATTTGTTAAGGTGCAGTAAACGTAAAATAATTCTACTTTTTAACATGCGTTGACATTTTAATGCTATGGAAAATATAAATCTGGGTTTCCTTTTGCATTAAAAAATGGCAATGCATTTCTTACAGAAAAAATAAATGTCTCTTTGTCAAATAAAGCAGCATTTATCATTGGATGTTGATTCGATGTTCCCCATGGCCAGTCCTTCTGTTTGTTTTTTTTGTTATGCATGTGTCACATGCTGGGTTAAACAATGACATTTTCTTGCATGGAAGATCTGGCAGATTTTTGACAGTTTCTCTTGTTAGAGAGGCTAGAGTAGCAAGATCACGTTAGTCATTTGCATCTTTGCTAAAAACGAGGAGGACACCATTGGGTACCGATGGTAAGAAGGCAGTGGCAGGATGATCTTGGGTTTCCTTTGGACATGTGTGGCTTACAGATCTTACATCGGTACGCTGGTGCGCAGCCACAAAACATGTATGAACAATGCGTATTATCGTCAGCTGTGTACTTTGAGGGATAACCAGCGGAATTCCTTAAAGGGGAAGTTCTCAGACATTTTTTATTGCGTTCAGGCATGTATTTTTAAGCATACTGTAATCGATCTTAAAGTTTTCCTATGCATCTTACCTTAGTTTTCCTCACTTTTACACATGGAAAAACAACTGGTTGGGCGCCGCCATCTTGTGCTAATCTTATCCGTTAATGCATCTCCCTAAGTTGAAGTGCCCTTGCGGCAAGAATACAGACCGCCCACCCCTCAAACTGACATCACTAGTCGAAACGATATGCTCCACCTATTTTCATGACGTTAGTGGCCAGCATAGCCAAATGTGCCCTGTCATCACCCAAGCCTAACGCAGAATCAGGAAGATAAACGCACACATCCCCTCACAGTGCTTAACTTTTCTTTCTTGTCCCAAATAGGAGAGCAAAACATTTGTTTTTAAGAAACATCAATAGTCTACAATGTAACAAGGGCTTTTATTTTGCAAAGAACGCTCACAAGAGAAGATTAAGTCCATGAGATGAACGATATCTTTTTGCAATACAAGTTATAGCGAGCGAACATTGTATGCTTCAAATGTTTTTTGTAACTTCCTCACGATACGCAGATTGTTCGTAAGAAGATCAGGATTCTTTGCACTTTCAAGCGCAACGCTTTCGCTTCAGCATGTTTTTACATCAACGCCGACAGGTTGCTCCTTATTGCTGGTATTGCTAAAGGGCAGATTGGTCCTTGTCGGTCGCCCCACATAACGATTATCAAATAAGGACCGTTGATGATTATCCGCCAATGTTGATTGAAGAATCCATCCAAAGGTAGCTGGAAACTATGGAATGCCCACAACGGTACAACATAGCTGTGTATATAACAGAATAAAAGAATATATTTTAGTAGCCGTTCTGTAATTGAATATAACAAGTTACCATATAATTCAGAACCAGATGAAACCTAATCATAAACACAAACCATACAGAATCAACAAACATGACAACATGGGGGAGTAAGTGAGACCACAACGTGCATTACAGGTTAGCACTGAAGTAGGTATACCTCCCAATGGGACGGAAAACCAGATGCACCTGCTTCACACAGCGGGACAGAGATAGTAACGTTTTCTTTTGATCCACAGGCAGATGGCTTTATAATGGAAGTGTTAAGAGTAGTGCCTGAAAAGAGAGCCAAGAGCCTATGGGAAAGGTTCTGCCCCACCCAACCCCTACTTTATGGTGCACAAGGATGCAACAGCGGTAGCACATCAGGATATCCCACGGGACAAAGCAGTTAGATATCATTAGCCTGCATACAGGTTGTGGGTGCGGTTGTTTGAGGAAAATCATCACAACATGGTCTAGCTAACCACCCATAATTCTGCACAGCATATGTTGGTAGGCAAGGCTAGTAAGCAATGCGTCAAAAAAGTCATACCACTATTCACACCTCTTTAAACTATACACAAATAACAATCATTACTAGACCGATCTACAGACTACGAGTTACGCAATCAGTTTTTTATAATGTGCGGTATGAATATAATTCAACATAACGTACTGTCAATTCTTTTGGTCAAATCGCACATTCGCACATCACTGAATTAGTCATTATGCATACAGCACACATGCCGTTTTTAATCTCACAAATATAATGTATAGTTAAGCTTACATAATTTTAGGAAGTTCCATTCTCTCGATGTCACAGTGAGTAATTGCTCCGAACAACAGATCGCAGAAATGGAAACAAAATGTTCGTATGTCCACTTTCAATATAGTAAATGTTATACATTTTTTGTGGGAATTCGACACATTATGTCCTTCGAACAGTTGCTGACTTACGCTCAAGGCCAAATAACAATACCAGCTGTTTTCAGTGATTGAAGCTAGAGACGGGTAGATTTCGATTTTGTGGGAAGAATGCTACAAAAAACCAAAAATGGACAAAACGCTGCTTCGGCTAAGTGGTTTAGAAAACCAAGGAACGATACAAACAGCGATGTAAAATATGTTTTGTGGCAGGAACGCCCGAACAATGTTATTTGCTGTTACCTCCGGGGTTATATAATCTCTGTAAGAAAATTAAATCGAAACCCCACCTCCTCTCCCACCACCGTTTCATGCCGCAAAGCATACCCCTACTCATATGATATGATAGGTTATTTATAATGCGCTTAATACCCAGAGGTTTCTAAGCGCTGACCTGGGGATCGAACCTGTGGTGCTTTGTGTAGTCTTTGCTTCCAAGGCGAGCATGTTGCCCCTGAGCTAACCTCCCGAGACTGTCATAGTGTCCTATATACCTACCGCTCGTCATTAAAATGTCCCTATTGCACTCTTGAATCATTTGTTTGCTACGTACACTTCTTTCATATATAGTACTGCTCTTACTATAATTAATGCATGTCCGTTCATGCTCCCTTGCGCACCTAAAGCAGCCCTCTCTACCATCATGCGAGATTAGGTGATATTGCGTGCTCATACTAAAGATGCCTCTAGTGTGCATTATCATGTCAAGTTGCCACATGACGCACGAGGTGAACATTTGTACCATGCATTCTACAACAAAATTCTTTTTCAAAGCGCCACAAGGCGAAATAGGAATGCAGGCTCGTGAAAAATAATTCCAAAACGGTAAGTTAGATTCATGCTCTGACTAGGCCTTGTACCAATCGGCCGTGCTAGTGCACAGTGAGAAGTGCGTGTGAAGGGGATGGAAGGAGGAGCCTACGGGTGTACAATTGCTGGAGGAGGGTGTAAAGATGGATTGCTAAACTCTGAGCTGCTGGGCAGAAGTTTAGGAGGCCATCCTTGGTTTATTGGAACTAGGGAACCTTCTGGACAAGCCAGACCAATCTAGGTAACTTGGCAGGTGGTCAAGACTAAGTCTCAGGAGGGGTGAGAGTGATCAGAAGCCCACAAGGAGCACACATAGCAACAAACCACAAATTACTCTGACAAGTGTATATGAAATATATCTATACATTTATTGTTGGCCGGACCAATAGATGCAAATTAACTTTAATTTTGCGAAAACAGTTACTTCACACAATACTCTACTATACAGCATATATACATTACGTTTCCTAATGCGACAAATGAGGACAACACAGCCACAGCCTGTAAAGAGAAGGGTTGGTTAACACACTAGGAGCATTAGACGATTCTAATTTTCGAGTCCATCCAGCCCTAAGAAGTGGCGAGCCTTGCGCTCAACAGTACAGTTGTGCGTAAAAGCGCACAATCGCGCAGGTGAAGCAAAAAGTGTCTCTTCTTGGGAATGCTGTAGCAAGTCAGGAAGGGGCTTCAGGCAATGAAGAATTGGTTCACAAGGATCTACCCTTGGCGTCCAACCCAACTGGTTTTCAAAAGGTGAGAATAGCTAGGGAGCGCAGGCTAACCCAGCCAAGATCGAATATCTTTAGGGGATATTTGGGCATCAAAGAGATCAGTTGTGCCAGGGGGCCACTGGTAAGTGATGCAAGTGTACTCACCGACTCTCGGCACAGTCTGGACCAAACGTTGCCAGTTTAGTCAAGGTCACTAGTAGGTTTGAGTAGTAGTGACTCGGAGGATGGGCCAAGGAACCTGTGGGAATCGTGAGGATCAGACCACTGTTAAAACAGCTGCAGTTGGGACATTACTGGTGAAGGGAAAGAGGTATAGAAGGGTAAAGTTTTTACCAGTTTGCAGAAGTGTAGAGGGTGATCCAGAAGTCTGACTAGCATGGATCCTGTTAGGAAGGCAGGCACCTGCGGAGGAGAGAGACCTGCCACCCACTCTCAGATTGGAGAAGTATTTGACTGTCATGGAGTTGGAATTGGAGGAGCGTACGGCTGTTTCAGGGCACTATTTAGGGAAGGAAAGTAGGAGATTGTCCCCCCGCCCCAGAACGGTTTGTGATTGATGCCGAAGGTCTTGAATGTGATCCATGTAGTAGCCATAGGATAGATTTCTTTTTTTTTTTTATTATATTTTTTTTGTATGCAATGCCATCCTTCTTTTTTACCCCTTTGCATTGCTCTTTCAGGATACTTGGTGTCAATGGAATGCACCTCCACTTAACATATCCCTTATTGGAATGACTTATTGCGTATGCTAAGGAGAGGCCATCAGTGCAAGTGCCATGGTTTGGGGTCTACGAGAGGGTTTGAAAGACTGTGTACCTTTCACATATGGAAAATATCCATTTGCATATCAGTCTTTCTCCCACCCACGTGGGCAGTCCATCACCGAAATACTAGGGCAATTCTCTTCTGAACAGGAGTACCAACAGCAATCCCAGACACGTGTCTTCTAGACAGAGTAGAAGCAATATAAATGAAGGAAAGTTAAAAGAAATACATTAATGCATCATGAACCCGATTTTTATCGACGTAAATAAATACTTTTTTATGCATTATCTAGCATTCAAATTGCAAGTGTAATACCATTAGATTGTTTCTGTACAATGTCCAAACATTGGGGACATTTTGAAATTTGATTGAACATATTTTGAAGACTGCTACAATCATTTAAATCAGCAAGTCAACCTTTCATCAAGTTCCAGTTTTGAGGGACATGGCTTGTTTGCAATGTTCTGTGTCCTGGGAACAAAATCCCGATCCATTCCATGCGTACACATGGCCAGCACAGTCAATGTTAGATCTTTCATAAATTCAAAATCACGTTTCTGGTGTATTGGATTGGCCACCCATTGTTTGCTTTGTTTTGTAAAGTCTGTGAGGTAACGAAGCATCCCGAAAGTGCCTGCAGTTTTCGCTTGTTACCTCCCAACGTTCTTGTTGTGCGCAAGTACAGCCAATCCTGTTCTGTCCTGCATATCATCTATGCCGAAATGCAACCTTTTTGGCCAGTACTTTAGGCCGATATTATGGAACACCGGCAAATCTCCAGTATGGCAGAATTCGGTGAGTCCCTTCAGGTCTCTTGAAAGCTTTTTATCATACACGATCTGCTGAAGTACTGTGTGTGGAGGCGAACATGGCACCAACCACTTCTTCTAACGTTCCTGCTCCTTCGATAAAGGTCCATGTGCACATTCGTGGAAATGTTAGTTTTCTCTCCATGAGTGTATGTTGCAACAATGGTGCATCAATAAATGTCATTTTTCAAATAGAATTTCTACAGATCTATCACTTTTGGAGCTCCACCAAAGATGGTTGCTGATAAACTGAAACGACTTTAAAAGGTTTTCAGAAACCTTTTTATTTTACCAGCAGTTGTACATTTTTTAGTGATTAATTTGGCAACTTGCCATACATCAAATTGATGCTGAATGTGTGGAAACTGCTATCGCACGACCTTTGCAATTCCTAAGTGCATGTCAGTGGCTATCAGGTTTATTTGCTTTCCCCCTGGATTACAGAAGTTCAATGGATTTAATGAAACCATGTTTCTCCTTGGCCGCAGGCCATGTACATTCGGACACCGGCACGATGACCGAACTCACAATTTATTTACTTTCCTTGGGCCTCATTCTTTCGGTAGCCGTGCCGGTAAAATTGACACGGCTGCTGCCGGAGTTGCATTTTTTTCCAGCACCTGTGAATGGGCAAGAACCGGGTCATGCCGAGTTAGGCGGACCCGGTACTTGCCCATTTTCAGGTGCCGTGATCAAGGGCCTCCTCATTCTGACCCATAGGGCTGAATGGGGATGGGTATGTCGTATGCACCAGCACATTCAGAGTTGTGCCGGTGCATCAGACGTGCTGTGCTCGCGAGTGCCGGTCAGCCTGCCAGGAAAAACCTGGCGGGTTGACAGGCACCCACGACCACAACACGTAGTATGGCGGTCCAGGAACTGTGCTACCGGCATGCTTACCGGTACCGTAGTTCCCAGACCGCCAGGGTCGTAATGAGGCCCCTTGTCTTGAAAGTGGCAAGTGTAGTACTTAGCGGAAAATCCTGGACTGTCGCACTGTCCGTCGCAAAGCTAGCCTGACACTTTTGCCTGCAAATGTACTGTCCATTGACATCTATTCGAGTTTCCAGGCATGACTAATAGCAGAGAATAAGAATTCCCATTGGTATTTATAGTACTGGGTTTGAGCAAGGAGGTCAAGTCCCACAAATTGACAAACTGGAAATCTTACTGAAAGTCGATCCGCTGAACAGTAAAGCTGCTGAACAAACTACATTTCCAGCAGGCACTTTACCGAGCATCGGTTGAGCAGACCATGAAAATGTGTTATTTAGGGGGACACAGCTGGCCCGGATTTTCAGGTTGGTGCCTTATAATACACAAGAGAAATTCACCAATGGCTCCCTGCATATGCTTCCACATAATTTATGATCACATTTATTCATTTGTACAATCTCTAGCTGGCAGCAGTCGAATACAATGTATATTTGCTCCTTTAATAGCCAATCGTCCTGAAGTACTGTTTTGCGATTCAACACTGGTGGTGGACAATTCCCCCAAACTAGGCATACTGAAATGGAGATCTTGAGAAAATGTGTCAGTTAATTGCATTGATGCTTCAGCCTCTGTTAGTTCGGGCTATGATATTTCCACATGCATTGGAGAAACGGGTAACATTGACTGTTTTGTGGGGGGAACCTTTTTAGAGGGTGTAGATTGTGCCAAGGGGCCTGCAAGCAATTGCAATGCATCTTCATTGTCTACAGTTTCATCTTGTCGATTTTCTTCAAAGTAGTAATGATCCATGGTAACTTTGTATGGTTCACAGTTGAGATTCCATTCATTTTCCAGCCACTGCACATATGCATCACGACTCTGAATGTTGACTGGACCACGCTTTGCCTCAAATAGTAGTTAGTCCATTGTGAATTCCGTTTGCAAGCAACCTCTTTGGTTTCAGTTGTTGTCTGAGTCCTTATTCTCCTCTTCCTTCTGGGCCTCTAACAGATATATAAACCTGCTCGATGTATACCACACATACATAAGACAAACAATTTTCCAACTAAAAACCTATTATGACTAAAACATCTGCATTCAAAACTTCTCCAAAACAAACTGGTTTTTTCTTTACCCTTGTTTTCTTAATTCGCTTGGAAACCGTGGACTACGCTTTGACTACAGCAGCCTCGAGCTCAAACAATAGCATTTTTATATGGTTTAAATAAAGCAAATTTCTTTTCGACTCAAACACATGTACATATCTACAAACAGAACCAACTTGACAGACTTCAAAACATTACAACATTATACATTTGTCATCCCAATCCAATGTGCTGCTCAATTGTATTTCATATTATGTTATGGATACCCCTGGTCCATGTCTCTTCAATTTGGACATCTTCAGTACATTCCTTTGAGAGAATGATCATACAAAAAGTTAAATGTCAATTAAACTTAAATGTAAAATCTTTCATTGCACAGAACACTTCCTCACAAAGTATTTTAAAATAATTGCGAACCTTATACTATAAGGTTTGTTGTTGCAACACAAATACAACATTCGTATGAACATACTGTGTACGTGATTTGGTCATAATATACATTTCAGATTTCACCTGATAACCTTTCCGAAATGCCAAATGGACTTCATCTATCACCCTGCAAAACATAGTGATTAAAATGTTGCCTTCAAAAGTAGTTTGCTTTGTAATCTTTGGTTTCAAATCTATTCTGCTTTAGGGAGGAAGTGTAATGTTGGAACCAAAATCAGAAAAGTTTGAAACGGTGCAAGGTTACATGCGTTTCAGTCTCAAAGTAGATCTTTTGTAGGATTTGCTTTCATTGTAGCAAGAAAACTGTAAGTATGCATACCTCATACTCTGGACCGGTTGCAAACGAGGAAATGATTGTAGTCTATGTTCAAGCATCCCCCTAAAACATAGTACTTATTTTTAATACGAATATAAAAGCAAAATTAAACTGAAAACATGAGATGCAGACGATGGTACATGCTGAGAGACACCCATACATGCCACTTTGTGTAAATAACTAATACTGTACATAATAATTTTCAATATGTTTAAATTCCAAGCATAACACATGCATGTATTGTTCATTCACAGATGAAGGACTAGTATGAAACTTGATAGGCAAGTGAGTTTGATGTTGACTCCGGGAAAGTAATTGATGAATCTTGCACCTTCATTTTCAGTACATTGTCAGAAAAGAGTATAATAGAAAAGGTACATTAGTATTAGAAATGTGGCCACATCCGACGCTCTAAAATATTGCTTTGTGCATGTCGGTTGGGCTCGCCATTGGGATACTAGACTTGTCTCTGGTTTCATCACTGGTGAGTGTCTGTGCTTCCATCAGTGAGCTCTACGTAACATTAGGTGTCTTTCAAAGGGCACTATGGAAGTTTTTACTAAGAGTCACATTTCAATAATTTATTAGTGTCCCGAAAGCGGGGATAGAGAAGGTAGTCTAAAGTGAAACAATTAAAAAGATGGTTAATTCTGGTAACTAGGGAAACTTGAGTAATACAACATTGCTGGAAATAAACACCAAAAACTCTAAACCGTACATGAAGTTACCTTTTCAATACACTATTTTAATTGACCGAGAAATTATTGAGAAGACCCATTTATATATACCAACAAACATAACCAATTCATCGTCCACCACTCACCTGAGCCAGCGTGTGCCAAAATTGAGTGGGAATTGCATTTGGAAGCAATTTACAAATAATTCTGGGTCAATGTTTTTTTTCTCGACTTTGATTGTTCGTACATAACGTCAGTTAAGTGCCGGATGTAGACATGAAACCGATTGGCCCTCACGTCTCCCAAGACAGCCTGGGCTCTACTTTCAACCTCGTCCACTGGAAATCCACAATTTGTAATCCATCTTCTTATTAAATCAATATCCTTTGGGAATATATGCAGGACTGTGCCCAGAGTTTTGACATGGCTCACAAAAGGACAACCGAAAACTCTACATGAAGGCATTCTTGAAGTCTAAGATCTGCATAAAAAATATAATTCATTATTACAAATAATTTATGAATATGAATAAAGCAACTATTACACAGCTTTGTCTATAAAGTTTGTTTTAAAGAAAGAAAAAAACTTGTGTAACCTAGCCTAATTAACACAGCGATCACTTTTGCCTGATCTGATTGTTTTACCGCAAATTGTAACGTATTACTGGTCCATTGAATGAACTTTCAAGCACCAAAATAAAACATGCTTTCAAACATGTACTAGGAAACATTCCATTCTGTTATAATGAACAGTGATGCAATGAGCTATTTACTGAGATCAAAATACGGACAGTGGCGTAACACAAAATGTGGGGGCCCCCTTGCGAGCAATGCTGAGGTGGGCCCTCCTCAACCTCAACCTGGCACCAAATCAAGGGTCGCGCCACACTCTGGGCCGTCCTAGATGATCATGCTTGCGCAACACGTGCAAACATTCTGCTGAAGGGGTATGCCGCACACTGTGCTAGGAGAAAAATATAAATGTGTTTTTAATGCAATATACAGCACACTTTCTGAGAATTGGCTAAAAAGCCAGAGTGTTTGCAATTGTTTTGTAGTGTAACTCAAATACATGCAAGTCACCAACAGTGCACAGGAACTTTAATGTTTTGCTATTAAAAATGCCATGCTACATTGAAAACATGTCCCACTGGCTGCACAATGTAGACACTTAATAACATTACAGTAAAGCATGCCAGTCCACATTTAGACCTACCTAGACTGGTTACACCAAAATGCCAGTCGAAGCAATACCACTCATCAAGGAGAACACATTCAAGGCCGGGTCTCTGCGGCCTCTAACAACATGGCCGAACGGTTTAAAATCTGCAAGGAACTAGTCAATCCTGTTGCGGACTCTACATCTCCTGTTCCTTCCCAGGCCGGCAGAGAGTGGGGCGATAGATCTCTCTCCTCTGCAGGTGCCTCCCTCTCTGCCCCTCTCAAACTTGAGCCGGACCACCTGAAGTTCCATAAACTTTCCTCTTGTCCTCTGCTTTCTCTCTCTCCCTCCCTCTCCTGCTGGCCTACATGTCTGCTGTAAAAACTGGTTGCTTGGCTACCCTCAGTCTCATTGAGTCCAGGCTCTTTTTTTGATCAGTCACCCTTGCACTGCCTCTGGGGCCTAGCATGCACTTGGGGGCTGTAAATGTAACCCTACAGTCCCTTTTTGTCCTTGCACTACCCAGAGCTGCGCTGCCCTGGCTGCCCTTACTCGGAGAAATACAGCCCTGCCCTCCCCAACCCCCCATCTCCTTTCAACCCCCCCCTTTTCCCCTTGCACTTCTCGTTCTTGCACAATCTGAATGACACAAGGTCTAGTAAGATAGTTTGTCTTGTCCTCCCTCTATCTTCCCTCCCTTGTCTTGTCGCACCTAGAAACACTTGTGTACAGGCGCGTTTTAAATAACTTACATCATATATCATTTTAGCACTGATGCGCAGAAAAATATACAATGCCGCAGTAAGAAACTGCTAGACTGGCAGCACCCAAATGCCAGTCTAGCCAGGTAATTACACTTAGCAGGACTGCTTTATCAGAAATGCACAGTTTAAAAAAAAAAAGAAGTCATACCAAACTGAGGAATGACTAGACTGGCTGCACCAAAATGTCTCTCTAGCCACTGATGCCACATATCGTGCCTGCTTATCCTAGACATGGACAACCATTATGATTTATCGCACAATTCCTCTCCCTCCTACCCCAACCTCCAAAACCTGCATCTTGGCTCAGGATTACCTTAATGTCCCTCTTCCTTGTCCCAGAGCTTACGTATGCAGCTCCCTGTCTAATGGGTAAGTACTGGGACGAGGAACAGTGGGACTCAGAGTAATGATGATTACAGGTAGCCAAGTCAGGCTTTACCTCCATGTACTTCTACCTCTTCCCAGTACTTGTGTATGATGCAGAGTGCCTCATACACAAGTACTGCCTCATACACCAGTACAGGGACAGGCAAGAATGGGGCTAGGAGTAATGACAATTACCAGTAAGTAATCAAGGCATTAAACACAAGTAGTGGCGTAACACCATTGAGTCGACTGGGCTTCAGCACCCCCCGCCCCCCTGACATTTTGGGCTATGTTGACCAAACCTGGCTGACCTTCAGAGCAGTTGACGGAACAGGACACAGATGTTTAACAGCACCTGGGTTTTGCTGTTAACAAGGACCCAGCAATTACCAACATAAAGCATTTCACTGTTAGTACCTGCATTCAAAAGCCACATTTTTTAGACAATTTAAATCGTGATGTGGGTTTAGTACTTGCATTCCAGGGGAGTGATTGGAAGGGTAGAGAGGGAACAGGAGACCGCTCATTCTCACAGCAGTCCATAAGTGGGTGCTTTCAGACTTAAATGCCAGTCTAGCCAGGTAATTACACTTGGCAGGACGGCTTTATCAGAAATGCACAGTTAATAAAAAAAGTCATGCCAAACGGAGGAATCACTAGACTGGCTGCACCAAAATGCCTCTCTAGCCACTAATACCACATATCGTGCCTGCTTAGCCTGGACATGGACAACCATTATGATTTATTGCACTATCCCACTCCCCACACAACGACTCTCCCTCGCACCCCCCATCCCCAACTTCCAAAATCGGCTCCTTGGCCCAGAAGTACCTTCACATCCACCTTCTGGATCATCTCAATTTGTGTACATGGCCAATGTCTGGCAGGAGTACGTGATTTATTTCATTTTACCTGTATCCTTAATTCACATTGTATTTGTGCCTTCTATCTGGTTTGCAGACTTGATATGTAACACAAGTCAATTGCTATTTGTTTTGTTTCTGTAACTACTATTAAAGTATAAGCGCCCAGATACCTTAAGGTTAGGTGCGCTCTATAAATAAATAAACTCAGCTAAGTATAAGGCTCCTTCCATCATAGTTAAGTACTGGGATGAGGAAGAGTGTGACTAGGAGTAATGAAAATTACATGTTGCTAAGTCAGGCATTACCTCCATCTACCGCTACCTCATCCCAGTACTTGTGTATGAGGTAGCCTGCCTCATACACAAGTACTGCCTCATACACAAGTAATGGGACGAGGAAGAATAGGGCTAGGAGTAATGAAGATTACCAATAAGTAATCCAGGCATTAAACACAAGTAGTGGCGCAACACCATTGAGTTGACTGGGCTTCAGCACTCCCCCCGCCCCCCACCCCTGAAAGTTTGGGCTATTTTGACCTTAAGAGCAGTTGCAGTTGCCGGACCGAACAGGACACAGATGTTAAACGGCACCTGGGTTTCGCTGTTAAGAAGGCCCCTGTAATTACTAACGTAAAGCATTTAAAAAATGACAACATTTTAGGTAATTGATATCAGGATGTGTGTTTTAATACTTGCATGCCAGGGGTGTGATTGGAAGGGTAGAGAGGGAACAGGAGACTGCTCATTCTCACAGCAGTCCGTAAGTGGGTGCTTTCAGACTTAAAGGAGAGAGTTAACTGCTTGTAACATTGAAGCTGCACTAGAATAGTCTCACTAAAAGGCCTAAAGAAGTTGGATGCCCCCACACAAATAAGTTTGCCCCTACCCTACCGCCCTCGAAGTTAATGCCTCTCCCAACATTTGAAGGATTAGCCCCCCCGAAATGTAGGTTTTGTTGCGCCCCTGAACACAAGCACACATCCCATTCACCATATACACACACGCACACCCAGCCATCCATACAGCCCTCCCGTCCCACATTTGCTAGCGGGCACCCCTGCACCGCGGGGCCTGCGAGGGCCGCCGTTAGGCCAGTGCCTTCAGGCAATGGCGAAATCTTTGAGATAAATGAAAATTGGAATACTGTGTATATTATGTGTACATTAGGTGGAAATCGATTGTAACTTTCAAAGCAGCAATCGATGAACATACATAACCAAATGGGTGACTTACCCTTACTTGGACGAACAAATGAGCCGATTCAGCAAGCCATGGAACAGGTAGCTTGGTGACTATATACCTTGTGAATTGCAGAGATGTTCTCCTGGTAAATGACAAGCTTTTTAAAAAGGCTTAGAAAAGTGGGTGTGTATGTGACGTGTTCGTTAACACCTACTCGGCCTAGATACCAATGCTTCACATCTACCATACCCACCCACCTAGCCCCATTTGCGAGCACACAGGCATAGGCCTGCTCGTACTACCTATAGGGCAATAGGGCTAGGCTGAGCCGCAAACGCAAAATGTTTGCATGGGCCATTTTGTTTTTTTTGTTTTTTATCCAAGTGGCCCACTTTTTTTGAGTTACTTCAATATGCGGCTAGTAGTAGTGAACACTGTTGCTGAATACATTTTTTTTTTTTTAAAAGTACAATTTGCATCACCATTTAATACAAAATTCTCCCACTCGGGTACTATTCAAACAGTGTCTGAAAAGGAATGAGTAGCGACTTCCAACTGTTTTATTTGGTTCCCCATGACAATCATATGGCCCAGTACGACCATGTTCGTAGGTGCCAACTGCCATTGATGCTAGGGAGGGGGATGGATGTTGACGAGGGTAGCGCAAAAGGCCCGAAACACTGCTCAAGGTACTCAAACTTATGTTGATAGCTGGGACGGGGTCTTGAAAGGTAAGTCTGGAACAATGGTCACCGTGCAGAAGATCCCTTTGAGTTGTACATGGTGTTTGGCACCTTGACTGGTCCCACCCACCAGCCCCCATATGGAGCGCACGCACATGTGTGTGAACTGCCATTGATACTGAGAGGGGGTATGGATGGGGACTAGGCGAGCGCAAAAGGGCACCAACCTCTTTTCATGACCCTAATAGATGATTGGGCGTGTTCTTGACTCTCTGAAAAATTCAAACAACTATTCGTATAAGCTCATTTGTATTTTATTTAGTTTGTTGATGACACAAACAAACTACAAATTGTATACATGAGGTTGCGGCACAGTGTTTATAAATCCCCTGTACTGTCCGCTGTCACTGGGGAATTTGGTGCAAATGGCTCGAACGATACAGGTGGGTATTACTCGTCGAACGAGTAATCCAAGCCTCGCATGAGTCCACCATCTAAACGAACGGGAGGAAACCAGCCTGTACCACCTTTGAAGGAGAAACAAAAATATTTTAATTGAACGAACCAGGTCAATGTACCAATTTACTTGAAAATGCATCCTAAATTCGATGGCATAGTTGCCCTTAAAGTAGCTTTCTGAAAAAATGTGCTTGTGCTTTGAAGTATAGACACATTACAAAAGTGAACACACATTCAAGCCAGAACGGTTTAGGCCATAGACAAATATTGTTTTTTAGTCGAAAGTGAGACACGTAAGCGATGAACACTCTGATTTGCAATAAGTGCGGGAAGTGGATTCAATTTACAGGCTAAATTAATTCGTCGGTGCTCGATAGAAGTTATGACAATGTAGGAGAACAACGTGAAATGTTAGTAGTCTCAGTGGCCAAAAGTACATCACATCTAGAGTATACTTACTCGTAACTTGGATTCCGAGGGCGAACTGTTGCGCGAAGTTCATGCATAAGCACCATCATAATCCGCAACACAGACCTTGTGATGCAGGCTGCCCTGAAGTCATGCAGCTCTGTACCGCATAGCGGTGGTGTGCCTTCTTCGGATATGTAGGCCAAGGATTCGGAGTTTTCTTGGCAGCAGCAGTTCTCCACCTCGGTTGTCATGACCTTGCATGCGACTATGCTCAGGCTCCCGTGATTCATCTACCAAACTATTGTCCGATTGACCCCACCCCCCCACCCCCATCGTTTCCACTTCTTTCTCTTTCAATGAGTTCCTCTTCAGAATATTCAGGCTTGTACTGGTAGTGCTGTATTGTTGCCATAGCTCCTGAAAATTGAATAAGTACAAAATCCACAGTCAGAAAAATTAAAAACGTTTTTGTTTGTATGTAGCAACTACTGGTTAAAAAGAAGAAGAAAATACATTGCAGTGTTAAAATTACCCATAGAAGTCCCCGGACGCTCCCTGCATGGCCCACTGGTGGGGGAAACTCTGGGACATCTTGATCGCCAAGAAGGTCACCGCGGCGAGAGCGGGGGCCCTGCACTGCTTCCAGAACATTTGGGCCCCAGTACTGGACTATGATCAACAATTCCCCGCACTGACATTCAAACCAATCAACACCCGATGGGCTCTGAGAGATCGAGGGGACACACAACAGGCTGGGGTGGTGGGCTGAGGCTATGCCCCGGGGAAACTGAAATGAAGGGGGGGGGAGATACAGATTTGTAGACCTACTGTTGATATGCAATGTTGCCATGCAATGTTTCTTGTAACCTGTCCTGCCTTGCTATAAATAAATGTTTTTTTTTTTAAAAATACCCATAGAACAAATAATTATGTTTGGAGAAGAAATTGGTACATAATATGACAAATATTTAAATATAACGCAAGTACAGAGTTAAATCAGTTCTGTTAGTGTCAGTACCTGCTAGTGGGGCCAAGCCTGATTTGCATATGGTCTTTCCCTTCTGTAATGGCTTGGCAGGCGAAGAACGGTGGTCTGGAGGGTTGCCCAGAGCATTGCCAGTGGTTAAGATTAAGTCTAAACCTTCCAGCCATCACCTCTTTGTTTTTGCTATGTCACCCCGAGTGGGACGGGTATGCCCAGACGTGGGTCCCGTGCCTGCTGGGCCTAGAGACCCAGGCTACTCCTCACTGATGAGCCCCAACAAGGGCGAAACATGTTTGGGGATGCTTGTGGTCTCGTGCAGAAGGGATGTGGCCTAGCAGTTCGGGCTGGACTGCCCCTTTTGGGGTGGGGCCAAGCCTGATTTGCATATGGTCTTTCCCTTCTGTAATGGCTTGGCAGGCGAAGAACGGTGGTCTGGAGGGTTGCCCAGAGCATTGCCAGTGGTTAAGATTAAGTCTAAACCTTCCAGCCATCACCTCTTTGTTTTTGCTATGTCACCCCGAGTGGGACGGGTATGCCCAGACGTGGGTCCCGTGCCTGCTGGGCCTAGAGACCCAGGCTACTCCTCACTGATGAGCCCCAACAAGGGCGAAACATGTTTGGGGATGCTTGTGGTCTCGTGCAGAAGGGATGTGGCCTAGCAGTTCGGGCTGGACTGCCCCTTTTGGGGTGGGGCCAAGCCTGATTTGCATATGGTCTTTCCCTTCTGTAATGGCTTGGCAGGCGAAGAACGGTGGTCTGGAGGGTTGCCCAGAGCATTGCCAGTGGTTAAGATTAAGTCTAAACCTTCCAGCCATCACCTCTTTGTTTTTGCTATAGTACCTGCTAGTGCGGCGTCGTACTAGGAAGATAGCTGAACAGAGCAGAAATGAGTCATGGGTGATCGAAACTAAATACAGTGAGATGATTGAAAAAGCAACTGCAATGTTCTCTGCTCAGAAAGGGCCCGTTTATACTTGTCAAGGAAAGAGGCATTGGTAGCTTGCGCACAGAGAACATTCACCTGAGATGTGCATTGGCGTTGTGTAAAGGGGCGTAAGCGGCAAGTGATGTCAGTTTGAGGGGCGGGCGATATGTAGTCTTGCCACAAGAGCACTCTAACTTAGAGCGATACATCAATGGATAAGATTAGCACAAGATGGCAGCATCCAAACCGTTTTTTTCGCTTGTGTAAAAGTGAGGAAAACTAAGGTAAAATGCATAGGAAACATTTTTTAAGATATATTACAGTATGCTTAAAAATACATGTCCGAACGATTGGGACAATATTTGAGCAAACGTCCCCTTTAAGTGCTCGATTCATTTGATCAAAGTAAAAGCAACATGGTTATAAAAAAAATAAGGATTGCTGTATGCTTTGAGCCCTTTAGAGTTTAGCCAGTGTTTTTTTTCGCTTCTCTCCGAGAAAGGCCAGAGTGGGGCGCTGCTAGTCTATCCGTGTGTGAAGACAGTTCACAATAAGCCTATTCTGAATAATTACAATAGGATTATACTGTGGCTTAGTTACAGAAGCTGCAGAATCCTGCATAGTTAGCAGAGGTGATGAATTCAGCGGTGGAGGAGTGTACGTTTACTGTGTTTGAGCCTCATGGTTGTGTATCTTCTTCACTGGAGTGGGAAGGTGGCCCAATAAGTAGGGCCACTTGAAAGTTTAGCTGCGTCAGATGGAGTGGCCCCACAATATAGCTCTGTCCTTCAACCATTAAATCAAAGATGTTTATTACGCATTCATTGACTGGCATATCCTGTATGCCCCTTGGAGTTTAATATGAATCTGTGTGGGAACGAATATTGTTGTATACCTTTATGCTGGCTAAGGCGCCATGTAAATATTGAAGAGGATCAGCAATATGGCCTCAACCTGTGGTTCACCACATTTACCGTTCGTGCTACTAGATGTAGAGCGACAATCCCTGTTTCACCAAATGTGTGCAGTTCTCTCACAAGGATGTGAACTTCGATGATAATGTTGCTGCATAATCTCAGAAACTTTCTAGCTGGTCAAGCAATATTGCGTGAACGAGCATGTAAACAAAGGTAGCCGAAATGTCAAACAAGATGGGAATGCACACTTTTCTTTGCTCTCGGTGGTTATGTTCTGAAGCTTTTATATTCCACCACATTTCCAATATAGCGGTCCTTGAGTGCCAAGCCGCTCAAACACAATAATGCCACCATTCGATTTTAAGAGGGGATCGGCCACAGATTAGGAAGAAACAGTACCTAATGAACTGCTGCCCACGCAAAACAAAGCTCCAGGTATCCATTTTATTTGTGTGCCATCAAGATTAGTTTCATCTGTGCGACCTAGGGAGACATGTAGGCAATTCTAAACACATTTTTTGTTAAACATTATAAAAGCAAAGTTTAAATAGACACCTATATCTATCTTGTAGATTCAAGGCTAGCAGCCAAGCCTGTGCCCCTCTGGCAAGGATAGATTGATACATTTCTCAAAGGCGCAGAAGACCCTTGCAATACCCAAAGCAATACTCTGCAAGGAGATCATCACAGAGTAAGAACTTTGCTTCAGCAGCATGGCCACATACAGCATAAGAGTACAATAGGGCAAAAGATTAGCAAAGCGTATACGAGGACCAATTTCCATACATCCAAAACAAGAACCAGGCAACACCAAAACCAGCACAAATTAACAACAGGAGGATAACAAACGTATTGAGCAAGGTCAGTATCAAAGTGATTAGGTCACAGAGTATTAGAAGCTCTGACTCAATTACCATTTTGGTTCTAGTTTTCCGAATGCAGTAGTTTTACACACATTGTTGTTGCTTTCTAGGGTGCCCATACACATGTTTCTGAGGAAGGCGTGAATACTACAGGTCCACCGAAACGTCACACTGTCGATGAAGGAACAGTATTAGTTGCAACATTGTTTCCATAGGTTCACCTGGTTGCAATTAAATAATGTTTTCTAGGGGTTTTTAGTGGGCTTTAGATCACAAGGTGATGGTGGCTGTACAAACGGCAGCTAGGGCTCATGGTAGAATTGTCTAAAAATTTGTAAATGTCAATATAGCCACACTGGTTTGAAAAAAAAAAAAATTATAGATCAGGGGGTATTTTGATGTTGAATACAAGATGTTCATGTGAAATATGTAACATGTACATCAGCACAAAATAATTGATGCAGAAACTATATTGGCAAAGAATTAACTAATACATTGAACTTGATCAACTATTAAGGGCGAGTGAGCTTAGAGATTTTGCTTCAAGCATTGAATGCAAAAAAACAGTGAAACAAAAAGAAAAGATGAAATGTTGAAGTGAAATAGTGGAATTATATATATTTTCACCCCAAGAAACTCACATTAAGGTGTTCTCTCATGTTTTATAGTGGCAAAGAGTGGCCAACCCTAGAATAGACTGTGAAAGGTGAATGGAAACCAGGAGACAAAGAGAAGGATAGGATGATGGATGTGGGCTTTCGGTATTCATTGAAAGCCTGGTGCCCTAATTGTAAGAAATATTAAATCCCTTCATCCTATTGTGTGAAATGTTATAGAAAATCTGTTGCAATAGGTCTTGCTTGTATACGGATTGTAAACTAAAAATGCCAGGGCACTTTTTGAAATGGTGATGAAGACACCAAGTGTAAAACGATGGTAATTGTTAATAACCCAGATGAAACCTGATGCCTGTCCCAAGGTACTTTTGGTCAGGGTGCAAAATGTGCACTCACTCGCCAATAGCTTATGGTTAGTGATAATAGACTCTTAGCGTGTAATAAATGGTGTGCTGTGTATGTAGAATTGAAGTTACGAGCAACTTTGTATGGCTGGCTAGTAGCTTCAAACTTTATTTTGTGACCCCCTACCTTTTAGGTAGTATACATATTTGTAACTGAACAGTAGGGAGAATAATCTGTGACCAATAAATTGCTCGCTGCTCTACAGGTGAGCCCATACGATGCCTGTCTCGGATGTTCGTGGAGCCTATGCTTGTTGCTGTCTCAGCGGCAGCATCCCGAGACTTCATGCAGCAGGGTAGAGTTGGAGACCACCCGCGTCTGGAGGGATGCCCCTGTGCCCAACCAGAGATCACCAGCAGTGATGTGTTCCCTCCTGTATAGCAACATTATCTGCCAAACAATAACCAGAAATAAACAGCCTTTACCTGGGGTATAAGGGTGAGGTGTTGGTGAATTTGGGGATAACATACAGAGGTGCAGTGCCTTCGGGGCATGCTTTGCATTTGAGCAAAATCACAGTAGAACTTAAATTACATTTGGACAACTACTGTAGGGAGATCATTACATTGGGATCTAGTGAAAAACATATTTGTGCAGATATTAAATTGGTGCTTCTAGAGCAATAAGCGCATGAATTCAGTTGGAAGCACGGTATAGCATGAGTTGGGTAGGGGCACCCAGGCAAGTTCCCTTTAATGGTCAGCAAGGCAGATTAAGCCTTAACGGTAGTCACAAGTAAGTAATGAAATGGTTTCCAGGTGAGATGACATTTTAGCAGTGCAAACATGGCCAGCTATGAGCATAGTATGTCAGGGATTCAGGATTTCTATAGTGAACTTGTTTGTGCGCGTTTTGATTTTTGTTGCACAGCATGTATATCTAAAGATGTGCTGATAAAGCTGTGGTTATGTTGATGGGGATTCGATGGGTGCTAATTCTGGCAGGCCAGTACTGACCACTTTTGCATTGCTGGTATTTGTGCGGGACAATTTTTTAATTTCTTTTTGGCAGGGTGAGATCTTAGAAATGTCTTGGGTGTAAAACCTAATGAAGCGCATGAAGTCAGTGTTCCATTGAGACTTCTCCCATTTTTTCTCTTCAATTAGTTGCCTAAGCTCCTTCGTGTACCTGTTTATTTTGGTGCAGGATTTTTTTTGCAGTTTGAGTTGCACTTACTTGCCCAGGTTCAAGATATGCTTGATTGCGGGAATTTCATCAGTGGTCTAACTTTGGGGCCGGGTAAATCTGCACATTACTTGGACAGAAAGCATCCTACATTCATTCCTTATTGTTGGGGAAAGCGGCAAAATACGTTCCTTCACCATAGACCGGTTCTTTAGGGATTTGAATGCCTTGTTTGACATGGTGGATGAGGATAAAAGTATCACTCACCTAATATTGGCTGGAGATTTGAACTTGAATTGTCTTGCAAAATATTATGGGAATCAATGTGAGAGATTGGTACAATGGAACTTTCTATCTCATATAGAAATGTATATGTTTTGAATGGCGCTATTAGTCCTGATGTTCCTGCGGTACCAACTTGGCATAGAGGTAGCTCTTCATCCACAATTGATTATGTATATGTGAATTTTATTTTATGGTCCAAGATGCAAACGTTTCAGGTAATACGGTCCAGGGTGAGTGACCATGATCCGCTTTGTGTCAATTGGCAATCTGGTATAAGATCTGAGGTTAATCAGTCGAAGGTATTGAAGCATGGATGGTTGGTTGCTAATTGTTGTGGGAATCGTTTGCGATGGACGGGAGGATACCTTGATTCACTTCGGTCAAATCCTTCTAGATTCTAATCAAATTGAGACTCTACATATGACTAGTGTGGGACTTATTTATAGTGATGCGATGCAAGCTTTTAGTCAACCTAAACATCGCACCTTGAAAGGTAGAGTTCATTTGCACACTTTTGATAGATCCCTATACATTAGGAAAATCGCACTTCGTGCAGAATTAAGAAAGTTAGCACGGCTTCCTCCGCCCGTCCAACGGTCCTCACCAAAAGAGCCCGTTTATTATATAACAACTGGCATTTAGAACATCGAGCAACCCTATATCAAAGGGAAGGGGAGCAGATTTTATCCATGTTAGCACAGAAAAATACATCAAAAATGTGGGCATCGCTCAATCAGGCCACCAACAATCATCAAATGGATATGCAATCCTCAGTGGTAGATGTACATCAATGGGTGAACCATTTTGAGCAGCTATACACACTACCCCTTAACTCTCAACCTGTGGCTTTTCCCCGGGAAGATCTAAGGTTTTGCCTGCAATTAGATCTGGTTGAGATTAAACAATCAATCATGTCCTCTATTAACTCACGAGCGGTGGGCCCTGATGGGATATCTAACTTTATCATGGAAAAACATTTAGAAATTTGGGGCTCAATTCTTTTTAGAATATTCTCAGCCATTAATCAACAGCAAACAATACCAAAATCTTGGAATGAAGAAGGCGACCGCAAATTACCAGAGAGCTATCGGCCGATCTCCTTGGTAGACGCTCTGAGTAAATATTCTGCAGACTAATTCTGAAGAAGCTCAATAAGTGGGTGACTGATAGTGAACTCAGAGATCCACTCCAATCTGAATTTGTAAAGGGTATGGGAACAATCCCAAACATCTTGGCCCTTTCCACAATACAATCAAAACAAGTAGATGGTGGTTGTCCATTGTATTTAGCCTTCATCGACTTTAAGTCCGCATTTGACTCGATAGATTGATACTAGTAGACAAACTTAAGCAACATCATTGTCCTCCATCTTTGTTCAATTTGGTGACGAGATTACATATGAATACTTCTATGCGATTCAAAATAATCTTTGCAACATACAGAGGTGTGAAGCAGGGCTGTGCCCTTGCGTCATTTCTGTTTAATTTCTTTATTCTCGATTTGGGTCCGGCATTGACAAATTGTATTACTGATGCTCCCCGCATTGGTCACCAAAAGATAGCATATTTACTATATACAGACGATTTGGTTTTGCTTTCTCAGACACCTAGTGGGTTACAAAACATGCTGAATCAACTAGAAAAGTATACAATTGCTAACAACTTAATTGTGAATACTGCCAAATCGCAAATCTTAATTTGCAACAAAAACTCAAAGATACATAATTTAAGGTGGTCTTTACATCAATGTGAACTCTGTGGTGTTAAGATACACGTATCTGGGAGTCTTCATCGAACATCAAAAAACTCTAAAAATTCAAACCTGTGAGATCAAAGCAAAGTTAGAGCCGCCGATCTCTCTGTCAAAGATACTATTAAGAACATTTGGGAAGTTCACATTAAAACATGTCATAACCTTTTATAGGGCGAAGGTAGTTCTGATCTTATTGTTTGAGGCTTTCGCTCCACGAGACCGTTGTTTCTGGGATGCTTGGGAAGCAAAATATTGGAAAGCAGTTTTAACATTATCGCCTGGGACACCCCTGGCGTTACTGCGATTTGAATTAGGCTTAGCCTCTTTGCATTCCCAAGTACTATGGAAACAGTGTGCCCTGCTGCGAAAACTATTAGAAGGGATGGTGAAACCATCCCTTTTGAATATTCTAGCTCATAAACCATCATTTGATGTAAGAATGTTATCTAGAAGGTGGCGATATCACACCTTAAATGCAGCAGCTGATGCTGCGGTAACAATTGAGCTACTGTTAACCAACCCAGATCGTGCAAAAAGAAAGATCTATGAATATGACTGGGGTGGCAACTTGGCACTGTGTTCAAACCTGAGGGATTTTAATTCTAGTGCTTTCGGTCCTAAAAAGTATGGCTTGATAGCTGACTATTTGCTAAAGTCTCCATCGCACTTACATAGTCAAACTATTAAAATTTAGACAATCAGCATGAAACGAGATATTCTGTGTAGAAGGCGAATAATACCAAACGAGCAAAATTATTGCCATTCTGTATGGACAGGGAACAGAGGGAAACGTTACAGCACCTTGTTGTTGAGTGCACTGCGTTAGAATCTACGAGGGCCAAATGTTTTGGGAAGAAACTCGCTGTACAGAACCAGGTAAATTACGATCAAATTTGGAATATGTTGTTCTCTAGTTCAAGAGTAACTGTTCAGATAGCCATTGTGCAATTTTTAGATATAGTGTTACCAGTAAAGCAAGATGTTAAGTGAGAATAAGGTAAATTGAAATGTATATTTATGAATATGATGAGTATTGCAATGTTTGCATTGTAATCATATGCATCTTGGGATGCTTTGTATTAATTACTGTAACCTGTTGACAGATTGTATTGATATTTAATATTTGAACAGTTGGTTTACCAACTGTAACAAATAAAAATAAAAAAATTAAAAAAAAATTCGTTTCTGTGGGACCACCAAAATATGTGTGCATAGTTTGTGTAATCCTGGGCTAATTATTGGGAGTGAGATCTTTTTCACCCCCACTGCCTGGCATAACACATTTGATTTGTGGGCACTGGCCAGTCCTTGAGGCTTCCAATGCATAGGGGACGTAGTCGCCTGTTCTATGGTAAATTAATACTTCATTGCCGAAGCCTAGTAGTGCTGGGTAACATTTTCTCCCCATTTCGTTTTACTTTTGGACATTTTCCTACACCCAGTGAAGCTGTATCAGGGTGGTGGCAATAATACCTTATTTTTCATTGTGGGTGCATTCCTTTGCACCATTTACTTTTTACTGAAAGACTGTCATTTGTGAACTTTGCACAAAATGGCTGGGCGTGTCTTTTAAGCCCTGTATTTGTGCTTCACTGACCTGGTTGCATTCTTCCTCCAGGACAGGGTAAGGGAGTGGCCATATATAGTCATTCCTCTTTGCAGTCTATGGGAGTTTTTGTTAGCACCCTGTTGTGACGTTGCTACAACTACTAAGACAAGGGAGGTGGGTTCGGAGGCTAACTCACCTGACAAGAAAGGGGAGCCAACCCTCTCTTAAATTGGATAACCTGGACAGCGCAATGAGGCTTAACTTAATATGCTGGCTCATATGTACAATTAGTCCATACACACATCTCTAGATAATAAACCACACTGAAACATACTTACTATATTTAAGTAACATAATGCAACTTTAGGTCAAATAAGTTCACATGTAATGAAATATATTAAAATATACCTTCAAATTTATAAAAACAGTAAAGAACTTTCTAACCCCAATGTCTATATGTGGACCCTCTACCAGAGGCGAGCAGCAACATAAAATAACGGGCTTGGGGAGAACCAGGGATCCTTCAAACCTTATGAACAGTTGGGTCCCCTATCTGCCTGCACAAAAATGTACAGTGTCCTCAAGACCTAACTAAACCCTACTATGTGTGGAAGGCCAAAAACTTGGTAGTCGGCACGTAACACGTATGATAGGGGATGGAAAATTAGACCTACAAAATTATTCCACACTCATTTCTATTACCCAGGCATTCTATGAGTGTTAATGCACAGGCACATCTAATAATGCCACATAACTTGAGGGAGTATGAAACCGTTGTAAACCTAAGCCAACGGCTACCCAGAAACCTAAAACATATTTTGGGAACCGTTACTATCCTTTAACATTTCACAGAAGAACACACATTGTTACCAAAATGTGTTGGTGTTGAAAGTACATTCACCATAACTGAAATGCAGGGTATGTTTTTAAAAAAGAATATAAAATTACAATTAAATACTCAAAATAAAAAACGTGGCTAAGAGCTTACTGGGCCCCCTGTGGACCCAGGATAAACTGTCTACGGGAATGAAAGTACCCCAGAGTCAATTTCAGGATAGTTCCAGAGTAAGATCACAGGTCCATAGGAATTAATTGGAAAAGTTAAAGGGCTGTCCGGTATTGTGGAGTAAGTCTGATCTATCCACCAAGTGCAGATTTTGCAATGAACAACCCCAGAGAAGGCCATGGCAGACCCAACAATGTTTTCCAGATGTCGGAAGTTGGACTGCAGAAAAAGTAGCAGTAGAGCAGGAGGACCCCCAATAGCAGTCTGTGGTAAAGGCATGCTTCAAGGAATCTCTACCCTTGACCAAAGAGGGGACAATGGAGAGTGAATATCTCCAAAATTCACTCCCTCCAGGATCCAAAGATAGGCACTTGCGTCAGACATTTTGGCGAAAACTGCTCCTGTAACCCGTAAAAATGTGGAGGAAAAGTGTAGTTTTCAGCATTTGGTTGGGGGGGGGGGGGCTTGAATCCTGGGCCACCGACCATCCCAGCGACCTGGAAAAGGAGCAATGGCTCTTCCCAGGACCTGGCTCTTCCCAGGACCTTGACCCTCAAGCCTGCATCGAAGATTTTGGTGAGGCCAACTGCAGAAATACCTTGGAACCTGCAAAAATGGCTCCCAGCAGCTTGATGAACAAAAGAAGGCAGCAGCACAGCAGCAAACAGTCTCAGGGTGGAGACAACAGCTGGAGTCCCCCTCAGACATCCCAGGCCGACGATCTGGCAGAGTGATGAAGTTTTGGGCCCAGAAAACTGTTTGAGTGGAGGGCTAGACCCAGCACATGTGGAGAGTCCCCAGGAGTCTTCAAGAAAGCTCTGACTGGACTTCCAGTGGCAAAAAAAAAAAAAAAATCGGGGTGTGCCAAAGCCTCTGCACTTATCAAGTTGTGCCAAGTGAGGGCTTTACAGATGGCAAAACACAGTGGGAATCTGCAAGAAAAAAGCTTTCGCAGGCTGGAAGACCTGCCGCCCCCAGGTTACAGGCACAAGAAAGGAAGTTTACAATAGCAACATTATAAAGCATAAATGCAAACGGGCTTGCCAAAGGTTGGCCATCCAATTGCTAAAATTGGCTGAGGGGCAAAGGGTCAGATGACTAACCATAGTGGTTGATAAGTGGGTCTGACACTTCTCTTAGCCATTCCTTTAGGGAGTCGGGGGGGAGGGGGGCGGGAGAGGATAGTTCAGGACCTATAATGGCCTAAACCATTTGGGACCAATATGGAGGCTGACCTGATGGGCTCACAATGAGCACACGTGGTCCGAACAGCCGCCACCTTGACAAGGGGAAGCCCTAAAACACAAAATGGCAGAGCAGAATCTAAAAAACCCTTGCTAACCAAAGGGCTATCCAAATGATCTGTGCTGCTCCCAATGCAGTACAATGGTTTGCACCCTTGGTGACCCCAAAATTAAGTATAGCTGCCTTTAACCTACTCCCTAAAACCCGTGTGGGGGTGATAAAATCCCCCTGGGGCAAATATGGGGCGCTTGAGAGGCATCCCTGGTACTGGATTCCAGAGGAAGCGTCTCAATGCCACCTTTTTATTTTGTGAAAGGTAAAAAGCAGGTGGGCTTCAGGAGAATTCCCTCTAGTCACCAAAAAGAAGTAAATTAACCAAACAATACATAGCGAAAAGTTGGTCTTGGTGAGGTGCTTAAGGCAGCCCCCATACACAAAGCCAACACCTTGTTTGAGTCATGGCGATAGCTAAGCTGGCTGACATGAATTCCCAGGTGCTCAAACTTTGAATGCAGCTGGCCCTTCTATTGGTAGTCTGGTAGGACCCCAGCCCAGGAATTCATAGATAAGTAGGAGATTGGAGGCCATTGTGGAGTCGACCACTGGAGCACGGCATCCAAAGACTTAAGTGGCCGCAGAAGGATGCAGGACGATTGTTGCTTGGACCAGGACGGACCAAGGCAAACAATGCAAGGCTCTGCTCGCAACAGGAAAGACCTTCAATGGCACTGCTCTCCCTTTAACTGCTAGGCCGAAACAGTTCCAGTCCTGCATTGCCAATGTCATCCCCAGTCCTGTATATAGAGCAGAGCACCCAAAGAGGGGTCGTCCGTTGGTGTCATCTCATGCAGCCTTGCACTCGTAACTTGTGCATAGCATCTTCGTTGTGGGCCTGGGATACAGCTCTCTTCAAGAAAGGGATTCCTGTTGGGGCCTGTTGTGTTCTTTCTTTTGCCTGCAGACCCTGTGCTTGCTCACGTTAACTGCTTGCTGTGTCTGAAGCATCAGTAGTGCTCCATTGTCATGGTAGTCGTTACAGGGGTCTTCATGCAGCTACAGCTAAGCCCAGCTTAGCAGTGATCAATTTTCTGAAAGCTTGCTAATGGAAACTGGAACTGCTACACCCAGCTTTCAAAGTTGTCATCAGAAGAACACTCTGCATCTGCAACCCCTGGCCCTCCAACTCTGAAACCCATGGGGAGAGCAGTTGTCCCTAAAGGCCCTAACTGACATTGGGTTGTTGTTTTCCTTAATGTGGATTTGAGGGGCTGGGTTGTATACGTGTTGTGACGGTCCCTGATCCCCATTTAACCCAACGGGCCCAAATTATGAACCTGCAGCTACCAGAACCTGACTTTTACTGGTGAACCTGCGCCTCCGTACCCTGTCTGGACTACTCCAGGATGACTGGGAGATGTAGTTGACTGTGGAAATACTGTGACATTTAACCCATTGTCCGTTATGGGAGTACTTAACACTAACTCTAATTTGCCAAAACCTGGCTACTTTGGCACACCTCTTATCTGGAGGGTTGTGCCCACCACTTCTGTTCCCAACGAATAGAAAGATTCTCCCTTAAATAAGCATTGGCATTGCTAACAGTTTGGGCTTTTGTGTAGGCCTGGGAAAGGCACTTGCCAGGTACAGCTGTAGTGGTATTAACTGTCCATTGATAGTAGCAGTTGCAAAATGGTGCGAGTACCTGGCATCTAGTAGCAGTGCCTGGCAAATGCGTAATACCTATACACAATCCAAAACTGTTGGCTTTGCCAATGCTTATTTTTAACAGGACTTTGAAGGACACGCATAGTGCTTATAATCGAGTGGCGGAAGGCAGGCCTGGTAAGACATTTTTATTACACCAGTAGCAGGTTTGCAACTCCAATTAAGTCCTTAACTCTCTGAAGACTGCTTTGTAAGTCTGATGGCAAGGCTTGATTAAAGCGAGCTCGGAGTTCCCATGAGGACGTGTTTTGGGCTAGGAGAGGCAGGAATGAGTGGGAATGGCCATAGGGATTAGCATGGCCATGGACAGTCAATGGGTGGGCACATAACCACACCAGACTGTCCCTCCTCATACGCCATTACTCCCTATCTACTCTAATGCAATAGTTTCGGCTTATAGGGGTCACAAGTGACCACTAATGGCCCAAACTAAAATGTGTATCCGTGAATGTGTAGGAGGCTGCCCCCTGCTTCCATGAACAAAACTCCACAGCTACGTTTCGATCCGTGGTACTAGAGGAGCACTGCCACAGGGAGGAGATTCAGTATCCCTGCCTGATCCAAAGAGGAAATTTAAGGTACACATGCACCCATCAATGTGCAGGAAGTACTAGTTGCAATGCTATATGGATTACAAAAGTGTGTGTGTGTGTGTGTGTGTGTGTGTGTGTGTGTGTGTGTGTGTGTGTAATATATATATATATATATTCCTTTATATAGGATATTGGATGTTTTTTAGTTTATATGTATGTTTTAGTTGCATACTTATCTTAGGATCTCGTGTTTAGATTTGTTTTGATGGCATCTTCACTTTATAGTAGGGATGTAACGGTATAACGGTATACTGTTAAAGATACCGTGAACCACTTAATTGAACAATAATAACCGTCACATTGTTTATACCGTTCATACCGTAAAGTGTGCTTTTCAATCTGATTTGGAAAGGCTGCAGTAAGCAAGTGCTGCGCAGTCTTGGTCTTGCACTGTTGGATGTGCCGTCTGCCAAGTAGTTTCAGTTGGAGCAGTTTTTAATGCCATTCCATAAACCACACGTGCCTGACACAAAATCAATATGTTAGCAATAGGAAGAATAGATACAGTGCCAAGAAGGAAAAGGGTTTACTTTGGGTTGGCGGCTTTGGGGTTTATATATTTATAATGGATAATGTTCTCTAAACATATGACAATGGGGGATTTCCCTGGTTCTATCATTGAATTTACATATAATAAGTCACACTGTGAAATTCACTCATCTCTGTGGGTATTCCCTGCTGCCATACGAAAGGGTAACATGTCCGTGAGTAATGAACACCTTTTGGCCCGCAAGTAAACTAAAGGCTGTAACGTAAAGAGAGTGCGTCTGTGTGTGTGTGTGTGTATATGTCTGTGTGTGTATATGCGCACAAGCGTATACTACCATCAGCCTCCATTGATCGGTGGCATGCAGGTTATCAAGATGGCAACATGTTCATCTTCACCAGTAGCCAGTGGGGGAGCATAAAGCCTAAATGACCACTTATGAAAAGCTATTCAGTTTGCTTTGTCAGTTGCAGCAGGCCCCCCAACCTCCTCTCCACACGTGTGTTTGTGTTTGGTGGAAGCAAGGCATTTCAGTGGAAAGTATGTTGAAAAGCCCAATTCTGGCCCTGGGTGCCTGGTTTTGTTTGTGATGATAAATCTGTCAATTTATGACCTTTTAGAAAATATTTGTTAAGATTAGTTAACTCCACCTGCCATACCGCGATAACCATGATATACCGTCATTTGGCAAGAAGATTATCGTACCGTCATAAAACTAATACCGTGACACCCCTACTTTATAGAGGTAGTTTTGAAGAAATGGTGATGGGTAAGGGCAAGGAAGCCCAACCTGGCCCTCGGGGGGAGGGTGGACGAGCCAAGAGTTTACCTGGGGGGTGGAGGGGAGGGAGAATGGAGGGGGGAGGAAAATGATTTGTTGTCAATTTTAGACTCTTAATTAAAAGAAATGGCAGGGAAGATATTGGTCACTGAGAGAGCCATAGAAGCAGCAAGTCCAAGTGAGGTTCCTCTAATTACCTCTGCATCTGTTGCTGCAACTGCCAAGTCTAATCAGACCTCAAACCATGTGGTGGAAAGGTCACTGAGCAAAGGGGTGTTGGGCCAGGGATAGAAGGCTGACTCGCCCGTTTCTAGTCCTATGGATGTCTGTATGCCAAGTGGTTGCACCTTACAGGGTCTCATAGAAGGAAAAAAGCATGGTCCCAACGTCAACATTCCATCATTGCTTTCATCCCTAGTAGCCTTTTTGGGTAATGCCCATGCTACGCAGTCTTCTATTACGACTAAGAAGGGAGAATGCTCAATCCCAGAAACTTTGTCACTAAATAACGTAGTATCCCCAGTGAGGGAAGTGAAGTACTGGGAAGAGTTACTAGAAAAGAAACTTCAACCCATTTTAGATTTTATAATTGCCTTTTAAACAATCCATTCTGAGCTCCCTAGCAATAATCGATGATTGGATTAGGGATATTACGAAAGGGCTCACGTATTTGAATATTGGGGCTCCCTAAGACCTCCCCATCCACAATGCCTAGTTTCTCTACTAATGGTAAGGCAGTAGATTATAGAATTATGGGGAAGAAACAACTTGGTGTCAAAGTGGCTATCTGTTAAGCCAGCCTAATTTAACCTTACTAGCAACGTCCCGCCATACAGGCAGTCAATAAATTACTGACACTATTGAAGATGAGAGGGACTTTTAACCTTCCACTTGTGGCGGCCCCGTTAATTGGCATAATACTTGATATCCTGGGATTACCACGAGGGAAGGAAGAATCGACTGTCTTTGATCAACAAAGTTACTCATTGGGTGAACACCAAACAGAATGGCCTTGCCATAGACCCTCGTATGATACTTATGGCAAGAAGGGTCGAATGGCTGCTTTGAACACCAAAATAAGATTGTGTCGTAGTGATCTTTTGAACCCCAATCTTGCAGCCTATCTAATCAATTCTAATTTGGCTAATTGTCCTAAAAACAGCAGTCTTAATCATAAAAGTAGTTTGGTTCTGCTCTCATACTTTTACGCGCCCATCTCCTTCTCTTAAGATTCTGAATTTAATAGAGTGCATTCTCACATCTTCTAAGCACACTGCTAGCCCTGAGAAAAGGAGACCTGTTCCTCTGATATGACTTCAGGGCATGCATCCAAGCCTAATGAATCATCAAATCTAGTGAACTAAGCCCAACCCAAAATCCGGAATTCCATTTTCTTTTCTACTGTGCCTGAAGTCTCTCGCATTGTGGTTGCATTGAGCTGTGCACGGAAGGAGGAGGTGCCGTACTTTTGTGGAATAGAGCAGGTGCACGTTCGAAATATTTAGATCAAGAGATTGTGTCCTACCTTAAAAAAAAAAAAAACTGATTTTATTACAGGAGATTTGGGCTATAGAAGACCCCATTTTAGATGGTTGTATGACTTTTGCTAGTCCAGCCTCAAAGAAATCTAGAAGGCACTGCTTTGGAAGCCTGGCCATTTTGGTCATAGCATCTTTGAATTCCAGGATTAAAGTTTTTGGCACCAACTTGAATTACCTTCAATTGCCAAGTCTTATTCCCAGTCAAGGGGATAGACTGGTGATTGGGAACCTTTATAATAGTCCTCAAAAAGCTGAATACACTAGTTTTACCCTATTTAAAGAGCGTATTTATGGGAATATTTTAAAGCATACAGTACCAAATACCCTTGGGTTGGTAGGGGTGCGGGGCCGGGGGTAATGTTACCATTGGTAATGGGCCCCTGTGAGGGGTCAGAAATGAGAGGCAGACTTAAAGCTGTAATGTTGTCAAGATTAGACATCTTTATTAAAAATAAAGGGGTTGGATAAAGGCATCTGTCCCTATGCTAAAGAGTTTCACTACCTAGGAAACTAAAACAAAAAATCAGTATGTCTCATCCTCAGAATTATGCAAACTGTCCTCGTGTCCAAAACGTACCTGATCCTCGCACTAAAAATAAACAACAAAAGATTTAAGGTAAATGTGTCTATTTTAGATTTAGTAAAAAGTGTGCAAAACCAAATCTGAAAATCCGAACAAACAATCCTTGGATCCAGGGGGTGGTTCCCTTCGCCTTGGACTATCTCAGGTAGGATAGCAACATTTTCCTTTAGAAACAACGGTTCCTTAAGAGTAGCAGAAAGGTCTTTCACACACCATGTTCTTCAGGATGGCAAAACATGTATTTTCAAACAACTTTCAAAGACTAGGCAAAGGTGTCTCTAAACAACATTTCAAGGATGATCTTGTGTATACTCCCCTGCCAGGTATCCTTTCACAATGTCTTTTTCTTTCATATACTTTAAGTGGATTACCTGGCGTACTCCCCTGCCTGGAATCCCTTTCTGGGTTTTGTAGATCCCCTGGTATACTCTCCTGCCAGATATCTTTCTCCCAAAGGCTTGCTGCCTGATGTGCTTCTTTCACCAGTACGTCTTACAGTATAATCTTTCAGTATAACACAGTTGTGCTCCTTTACTGTTTATACTTAATTGGTTGTAGATGCTACTTGTTCCAACTTCCCCCATATTGACATTTCATATATGGCTACATGTTCTGTCAACTTCTTCATTATCATTGCTTGTGGCAATACTTGTTCCAATTTTCCCCATATTGACATCTCATAAATGTAGACTTGTACTTATTTTGCCTTTCAACTCCATTGATCATCTGCTAATGAGAACATTTATTCCAACTTTCCCCATATTGACTTCTCTTATGAGGATTTGTGTAAATTCTCTATTTCTATTTTACTTGGTTCCTATTCAAAATAACTTTTCAATTGTCTGTATGCCTGTTGGTACGCCCCGGGGTCCCCAACACCTATTGGCAGATTCACTGGTGTCTGGCGTTTCCGACCCATGGCAGGTTGCTGCGGTGGACGTTTCACTCTGGGAAGGCTTCTCTTTTTGCAGACCCTCATTCAGTTCTCCCGCCGGCTCTGCATTCCTTTGCTGGTAGAACTGCTGCTGTTTGACCGGACTGCGGTCCCAACCGCTTTGCTGCTGCTGCTGGGTTCTCAGCGGTCCTTCCACAGCATTCACTGTGCTTCTCTCGGTCTCGTGTCTCTCCGGTAAATTATGCTCTGGAGCGCCTGCCTCCGTCAGCACGGTCCGTTTCTGTGCGTTGCCTTCTGCCTTCAGCTTTGCTTCCCGCTTCGCCCGCTCTGCATCTCCCTTCTCTACCTTTACTTCTTAATTGAAGGTCTACACCATTTCTAAATGTCTCCCACAGCTGATTTCCATTGTAACAGCTAGTTGTAACAACTAGTCTGCACTTTTAGTTTGGGGTTTCCTTTAATCCACGTTAACTTCTTCCTCGTCTTAGTACTTGTGGCTTTATGGGAGTTGGAGTCCATAGGATTTTTATGTCTTACAAAGTTGCATTTAAAAGAAAAATATTAGATGTTATTTGGGGGTGAGGGGGTTGGCTCGAGAGTATAAGTGTGACAGTGGAACTTCTGTGAAGCTCGGGGTTGGCAAAGCCAACTATGGCAGATATGCCCTGCTCACCGTACCCATATTAGCCACAACGAGTGGCATCTTCCTCTGAAACACTGGCGGCATGTAATTCCTCTGCCAGACCGTGCAACGTATCCGATTCTCACCGGAATGCGGGTCCTCTGTAGGTCGGTCAAGCCTGGCACTGCAGTGGCTGGGGAGGCTTGACTCAAAGTTGCTGAATGCCACACGGCTGGGAAGAGCACTCCTGACTTCGGCGCTGCTGATTGCTGGGCGGACACCATGGGAGGACTGCGGATCCTGCCAGTGCAGTGGGGAGAAGCGAAGTTGGAGCTGATCCGGCGCAGACGCCTCTGGGGGGCCAGTCGATGAGGACAGCACCACAATGTTGCAGAGCTGCACTGCGATTGTAACAGAGGGAGACTGCATACCTTGTTGTGCACCTTGAAATGCATTGGGGAGGAAGAGATCATCCGCTCCCTCGCTGACACTTGCTCCTTTTTCAGCACGGTGGAAGGTAGTCAGCCGCTGCAGCAGGTCAGAGCCCTGCGGGCTGGTGAGAGAAGTGGAGACATGGCATGAACATTTTACACATGAGTGTGCTGGTGGAGCGCCACATCCATGTGATTTATGGTGGCGGGCAGTGACGTTCTTGCACAATCCCTTCTCTGATGGCCTAGTGCTCCTGGCGGCATCTTCTACCCCATCTGCAGCTGATCTTCTCTGCAGAAGATCTCTAGAGCTGAACTTGGTTCACCTTACACCTGCTGGCAGAACTGACCCGTCCTCCCTGCTTGAAATAGGTTGCCCTGCGAGAAGCACTCCCGACCCGCCCTTGGCTCCCCAGTGAGGGTCGTGTGCCTCTTGTGAGGAAATCGTGGTATCAAAAGTAAGAACGCAACACAAAGAGCAAGTTCAAGGGTGTTTATTGAACAGTTTTCAAGGGGTTTGGTTAAAACTCCTAACTTGCCCTAATGCTAGAATCTCGACCATTGAAATGAATGGTCCTATTCAGTCTATTCCAAAACTATAATGGTTAAACTAATAAACCTATTACCTGCCCTAAGTTTATACTAGAATTGTCAAGGAGGATGAGTAATTAAACAACATAAAAGGTGTATCAAATTTAAAGTCAGGATGGAAGTATGGCTTTTTAAATCTAGATTCTACAAGGACCTCCTGGGTTTTCTTCACCCAAGTGTGGGTGTCCTTTTCATGATATGGATCTTTTGGTCTTAGTGAGGGGTAGGCTCTAAGGTCATGCAGGTCAGCCCCTCTCAGCTCTTAACCAAGAATATATTACCACAACAGTTCACTGTAGGTGTCCCAGGTTTCCCTCACCTGAATTATAGTGTTTCCAAGGTTGCCAAAACAAAATAGTGCTAGCTGATGAGTCTTTAGACCGTTCAGGGTTCCCTTTCCCAAAGTCAGGTCTATGTCCAATAAATTCAGAAGAAATATTTAAGCCACAATTTCAAATTACTTGAAGATTCCCTTCCCCAAGTCTTCAGCTTGTCTTGGCTATCTGCAGTAAATGTAGGCCTCCCTCTATCGGGTTCAGACCTCCTCCTTTCAACCATAATCACAATTCACTATAGGTCTCCCTCTGTGAAGCCGGACCTCGTTCTCATAGTTTGTAGTTCACAAGTTCACGGTAGGCTCCTCTGTCGGGCTCAAGCCTTCCTCCTTGCTTTGGTTTCCCTGTCGAAGACTTTTGAAAGGTGCCGTTTTTACCCTTGTTTGAAGTAGCCTTGTATGGACTTGCTCCTGGTGTGCTTTTAAATACTTTTGCTGCGACTAAAGGAATCTCCTTGGCCCCTGCACAGCACTGCGAGCAGTCGGCTCTTGCTGGTAGGGAGGCGGAGCTACACTCACATGTGACAGTATCACGTGACTTCACTGGAACCTTCAAATTGCAGCCAGCGCCACCATCGCCGCGTACGCCCTGGTGGCAGAAGGGCTGGTGCGGTTTGCTGTGCTCTGTGCGAGGAGCAGGTCACTTGGATTCGCAAGAGCACTTCAGTGGGAGACTGTTGAGGTAAGTCCTCTTTGATCCCATTGTCTTATTCTATTCGTAACTTTGGTATTTCAAATAGCACATATTAGGGAAATACGCAAAGTGTTTTTTGTGTTTAGCATCTATTACTTTGGCTGAAGTCGTTTTCGTTGTTTCTGCATACTGATACATTCTCTATATCGGGGACTGCGGGGTGAGGCTGCTGTCTTTACCCTTTGACCAGATTTCTATCCAGCTATTTCCTTGCTGATTGATACCAATGAGATCAGGACTACGAAGTGGAGTTGGCTTATGTACACCTCTACAAGAGCCTATGATGTTACCCTGTGGAGTTAGTGGTACCCAGCTGGGGGATGTTTTAATACCTGCAAAGAATAGGCAAAATATTCATACTGTGGCAAATATCCCATTACCACCAGAAACAGGGATAACATTTACTACCGAGGATGAGGTTCAGGCATGTGAAGTCCAGAAATCAGCTGCTAAAACAGCCCATATGCCTAGTAAACCAGCCTCTGTAGTTGAAACAAAAGGGTCTATCCAAAAAGGGATCGGCAATAGAACAAAGGTCGCAGAGTCAATGTTGGATAGTCTTCCCGTTTCAACTCTTAAAGGGGCCCTCCGGGCCACCCGCTGCACTGGGTTCTGTATCTGTACCCATACAGCACTCCCCTTTTCTTCCTGCACTTTCAGACCTTCATGGCCTGCTGCCATAAACCCAGCACTTGCCACTTGCTGGCTGCACTCCCATTGTTTGTTGCCTTTTTATTTATTATTTTTGTTTTATCTGTCTCGCTCCGCACTCTTTTTGTTCCCCCTTCCATGCACTTCTCTCTCTACCCTGCACTTGCACATTCTCAATGTCACTGGGCCTAGTAAGATCATTGTTTTTGTTCTCCCCTGTTCCCCTTCCCTTCCCTTGCCTTGTCGCGCTCTGAAACACTTGTTTATGAGCGCGATAGAAATAAAATATCAATATCAATAACTCTTACACCCCAAGGGTATCAGAAGGGGTGTAAAGCAGTAATGTCAAATGTTTCAGCCCCTCGAGCATCTAATATAATGCTGCTCTTAAAGCCCATTTCAGGTCAAAGAGTTATGGACCACTATTTCGTTAAAACAGTGACCACAAGCACTGAGATTAAATCCTTACCAGTCCTAAAGGGAACATCCATGTTGGACCATTCAGTGATGGCTACGCAGCCCAATTTTGGGGGTCTTAGAGATCTGACAGACATTAGCATCATTGAATTGGCTGATCAAGCAGAAGACAAACTGGAGGCCCTGAATATGGAACATTCTAATCCACAGTCTCAGAGGCCTCTTAATGTTGCTACTTTTGATTCACCAACTCCCTTGGTGGATGTCATAAATGAAGTATCACCTGGCTACAACCAAGAAGACTGTCAAATTCCTTTACCAACGAGGGAGGACCTGGGAGTTCGCGAAGGCTCCTCAGAGTTACACCATACATTGAAGGAGGTGGATGAACGTATCCGCCTATCTCACCCTACTGTATCGGCTCTGAATATGGTGTTAAGTTCTTTTGTTGCCCTATATGACAACATATGGGCTGAATTGAAATCCACCAACACTATATTGACTAATGTTACTTCGAAACTTGAGGAATTCTAGTTTGAGATTCGGTTTGCAAACGTGCCCATGAGAGATGATGATCAAATTAGATCTGCACCACAGCAAATTCTGATAATGCCTTGGGGCCGGTCATTGAAATCTCTGAGGGTTGAAACGATCAGTCAACCCACTTGGCAGCAAGGTCATAATCTAGTGGTATGGGCCTGTTAAATAATTTGCCAGTACAGGGAACTGCTGGGAGTGTGGTGGACATAATTGATATTACTAATGATAAATTCCCAGTAGAGGCGTGGCTATTATACCCATGGAAGGTGAAGGGTCCCTAGCCAAAGGGCATGAGAACCCCCCCCCAGTTTAAAAATAAAATAAAATACTATTACTGTGGTGAAAGGTAAAGCTTTGAAGCGGAGGGCGGGGGCCAAAAAAAACAGATTGTTATCTTTAAAAAAGGCCCACCGGACTCTGTTTCAGGCTAGACTATCCCCCGTTCCGGAACAGTTAATTCCACTACTGGAACCAGTGTCGGTAGCTCAGAACATATCTGAGAATATTTCAACTATACCAGATGGGGCGGGCGGGGTCGTGATCCTTCGGAATCCTATCACAGAGGCACTGGTAAAGTGTGCAGATAATACAAAGGTAGGGGGAGCTACCAATATGAATTAGGGCGGGAGACTGAATGATTCTCCCATAATCCCATTCCCATATTTTAACTGGGTCTTGGGGTGAGCAGGGAGGAGGTCCTGGTAGATTCAATCTATTTTCTAGTCCATTTCCATCTATCTGGGGTCCATCAGTGGGGGCAACTACCTCTTTCATGTTGGGGAACAAAGTGGATGGGAAAACGGTATATGCAAGCTCGACAGTAAAGGCCCCTGTAGTCGCAACTGAGGTGCTGGTAGTAAGTCGGGGTGTCACAAACGACATTGCCAGACCCACGTTGGATACAGGTGATACTCGTAGTACACATTTGCTCCTCCCATGTCCTAATCCTACCTTCCCTAAAGACAGGGTGGTGGCAGGATCCGGAATGGGGAAATCAATATTCCTCAAAGAGGTGGCTGACCTCCCTCCGGAATCTAACTACCCGAGTGTGTCAGCCAGTATGAAGAATTTGCTGCAGCGCTTTCACTACCCCTCAAGTGCTACTGTTCGAGGGCCAACTGGTGCTTCTGTAGAGAATGCAGAGCCGTGTTACGGTCCAGCGGGCGCTCCCCCAATAAAACATTTTTACTCTGATGTACTCAAAGGGAAAATAGGCACACAACAGAGGGTGAAGGGTGTGGCCCATGCAACTCATCAGGTTAAGATTCACTGCACTCTAGGTTCGGACTACCAGATTTAGTGAATCGGCCAAATTTTTTAACCATTTTTGCATCTATCCCAAGCTTAGCTTTGGTGTCATCGGCAGATATTGGGAGAGTTTCCATCCCAGTCAGAGAAGATTTGAGTACAAGTATCCTGTTTCTATCCTCTCCGCTAGTAAGAGAACTAATCTTTACCCAAAAAGAAGAACTAGCAGGGATGGGTTTTGAAATCTCTCTGATCCAGGAATCAAAGAAGGGAATTGATAAGAATGGGATGAGTCAATCTACTGCTAGTTTTCCCAAGACTGCCACCATTACCGATAGGTTGGCCCGGGGTGGGGAAGGGTGACAAATGATATGGACTGGGCATCCATTATCTCCTCTCTATGGCAAAAATTGGTTCCATGAACAGACTCCGCCTGGGGGAGATAATTGGAAGAGCATAATGTTATATGTGTAATCTTGGACTACTCGAGGCAACATCCACCTATTTACCAATCCTGTATGCATGAAAACCCTGAGAAAAGCAAACTGTAGTCGTCTGCAAGAGACCTGGCTAACCTCAGCACCCACTCTGGAAGGATATAGTGTTTTTATCCAATTGGCTAGAGATGGGACGGGAGGGAGACCATCGGGGGGGCCTCTTGACTACTGTAGATATTTCCCTCGGCCTCAGTGGGGTGGCAATTGCAAATTTACCCTTTGGTGTATTGGGGGTTGACTGTAGGTCAATAGACGGTTCTCTTAATTTATTGTTACTCAATATCTACTGGCACAAAGGTATTGAACTAGTTGGCCCATTCATAGATGGCCTGTGTCGGGTGCTGGATGAGTGGATGAAAAATCACCCAGATGGCAGGGTCATAGTCGTGGGAGATCTAAATGCAAATTGTGTATATTCTCAGATTGGGGGAATTGGAATTGACTGGTGGGGGTATTTCAGTAAGGAAGTGGCTGATCAGAAATGGCTAATGAATCTGGGAGGGAGGGGTCTCTCTCCATTGGTTGGGAATAGTACTGAATCAGAGAATCCTAGTAAATGGCATAGTTGGCACGGAGGGGATAGTTCCTCTCTGATTATATTTTTGTAGATTACTCCTTTATGAACTTATGCCTGTCATTTGAAATACTTAAAAATGATTGGAGGGACCACTGCATTCTCACGGCACAATTTAATTGGGTTCTTAATATTAGAAAACGTGGGCAAAAATGTAACTTGGTGGCCAAGGTAGGGCGGAATGCTTTTGGGTGGACTGACCCTAAGATTTGTGCCCTGAACTCTGAAATACGTCACACATTGAGTTGTTCAACTTATGATTGGAAGCTCCATAATTTGAATGCAGTTGAGTGCCAGTCGTTTGTGGGTCAAATGACTGATTAAATGACTTCGGGAATGAGAACAAATGGTTTTTGCCATGTTAGGCATGCCCATTGTTATAATTCTGATGTAGCATCTGCAAAAAAGATGTTAAGAAGAACAATAAAGCTGATTCAGTGTACTAACCAAGATGAAGCAGTATGCAGAAAATAAATTTATAGGGAAGGTTAAGCAATCATACAAGAATTATTGTAAGTTTATTAAATCTGTAATGCTTCAGAATGATTCTGAAAAGATGCTTGGAACCCTAATCTCTGCAAATGCAACTGCATTTTGGTATTTGATCAATGGGCAGGACCCAAACTATACAACTTGCCAGTCCAATTCAATTTCAGAAAAAGATTGGGTTGAATTTTTGGAGAGCAGATTTGGGAAATCATCGATGGACCCACCATTGGTTTTGGACTTGACTAGAGAGAATAGGTGGAACCCAAAGGTTGAGCTAGAAACCATTTCAAAACTAATCACCAGATGTAAGCGCTCTAGGGCTCCAGGCCCAAATGGCCTAACAAATAATACATTTAAGGATGATCCTAATTTGTGAGCCCAGTTGTTGTGCCTGGAGTTCAGCGACATTTTGTCCTCCGGGACGACCCCCATATCCTGGAACACAGCACATATTGTACCACTCCAAGTGTGGCAGCATGACGGATCCGGCATATTATCGGCCGATTTCTTTAATTGATGCAGATTGTAAGATCTTGTCATCTTTCCTGTTGTCACACTTGGAGGAGTGGGCTCTTAGGATCCAATTCCAGACTGGGTTCAGAAGGGGTCATTTGAAGGGGCCATTCGACCAATGTTAACGGCCTGGCCCTGAAGAGTATACAAGAGGCGGGATGGTCAATAGCGGGTGGTTGCACGTATATGGCTTCAATTGATCTGACTGCCGTGTTTGCCCGGGTTGACCGGGGCAGGTTGTGGTTAAAACTGGCTGGTTGGGGCCTACCTGTAGGGCTCTTGAGATTAATTAGCGGGGTCTATGAGAACTGCGGGGTTCGGGTCCGTTTGAACCAAGAAGGAGATTTATCAAGGAGAATTAGATCGTATCAGGGGGTCAGACAGGGTTGCACTCTGGCTGTTCAACCAATATTTTTCAGATGTAGCCATCTCACTTGCCAAAGAAGGACTCCTGGCCCCTAAAATCTGCAAGTTAAGTATGTGCTCTAAGTAGCGCTGTTTGCTGGCCGGAGTTGCTGCCCTACGTGCTCAAGAATACAGGAATACTGCCTGACCTTGCCTGGACACTTGGTATTTACTTACCTGCCCTCATTTATGTTACTATATAACCTAACATAAGTACATATTACTTATATATGTCCCTTTATTCTTATTATTTCAGCTGATCCCGCCCCTTACTACAGGAAGTGTTTATAATCTACTTCTGGCGCGCATTTGCGCGCGCGCGCGCATTAAGTACACGCTCTAAGTAGCGCTGTTTGCTGTTAGCTGGCAGCCGGCAGCTGGTTGCCAGTTACCCTAACCAATACAACCCTGGCCGAAAGAGTGTGCACCACTGCTGGTTATAGCAACGTGGCTCACACTTAAATTTCCTTCTTGTTTTCCCATGCTCTCGGTTGTTGATGCTACCTCAGACAAGGTGCTGCCATTCTATCTAGTACATGTATTGGTTTCTGTTTAGTGTGCTTTGAATTAACATCCTTAATTGCATCAAATAGCCTGTATCGCAAATCTTTCTCTCGTAGCATCCCTGGTTTCTCTCTCACTCATATTTCAATTATGGCGAATGGACTAAGAAGCATAAAGGGTAACTTGACCACTCCCTCTTCGCTTTCTTCTAGTACCATTGACTCGCTTATATGTCATGGGAAAACTTCATATGTTGAACCGACTGTCCCTGAGGTCTCTACTGCGACCTTGGTTCCAGAAGAGATGCCCATGTCTTGTAATGGCCTACATGCTGCTCAAATACATGTCCGAACTAAGTCTCAATCATTCAACCATACTTTGTCCCCTGTAACATCTGTGCCCCCTACCTCTCTCCCCTCCATTAGCCCGGAGGTGCGTAAGGCCATAGACGACTTTAAAAGCTGTTCTGAATCACCCTTGCCTCTTGAAACTGACAAAAAGCACTTTGATCTAACGATGGAGAAAATGGAGGCCCTTGACCAGGCTGTTTGCCGGTCCATCGGCACTCTGACACCAATAGTATTCAATTCAACGAAAAAACGCATGTCCTTTCATTCGCACATGCCCAACTATCCAAAAAATCTTTTGGACATGAGCGCTGAAATTGTTGACGATATAAATAAAGAATTACCTCCGCCTCCAACCACCAAAACGCCTGAATCTGTGACAATACATGATCAACTTCCTCATCTTTCACCATTACACAACGAGAGCCCCCTCCAACACTCTCCTGGTACTTTCCTGGTTATTATCCGGATTCTAGACCTTCTTGATAAAGGCCATGATTTGACCCACCTCGAATTGAAGGAGATCAAATCATCTCTCTTATCTATGTCATCAAAGATGGACCGCATCGAAGGATTCATCTTAGCAGCTGAAACTTTGAAAAATCTTAAACCTGCTTCATCCCCAAATCACTTATTGGTTACTAATCCAACCCTGAAAAATAAAAATATACGGTGTTCTCTTGCCCCTTTTCCCACCCTCCCGGTGATTCCCCCAAATGTTTTGCCAACCCCCCATGTATGTCCTTGTCAAAACGCTTCCATCGATTTAACAACAGCTACTGAAAAAATGAACATCATCATAGCGCTTTACACCTCTAAACCTATGGAACCCAAAGACAGGCCCTGATAGTCCTACTATCCTGGTCAAAGCACTGGAACAAATGCAGCCAGATTCTCAAATATTGGTTCCAACAGAAACGGCCACAGGCTTTGTCTCGGAGAGCTAAAAAACTCCATCAAAGAGCTATTAAAAGGTATGACAAACGAAGAAAAAAGGCTTTGACCAAAGGTTCTTGTATTCAAACTGCCCTAATTGACCAACCACCACCTTCCATTATTGCAAAAATAACAGATGAAGATCACATTGATCTTGATCAACTTTCAAAAGAAAGTCAAGAAGCCCTAATTGTGACTATAAAATCGCCTATCAAATAGAAATCTGTCAATGAAATCGCATCTGTCAACATAGAAACACTAAAAAATGCAAAAGCGATTTAGTAATGCGCCAATAACAAGCAAACAAAGAAATAAAAAAGACACTGCGATATCTATGTGTACAGATGATCTAACTACACCGGCTTCGACCCATTTAACGGGAATCAAATAAAATCTGACTAATTATTTTCCGAAATCTGGCAGAATTCGTACTACTCGACATGATGAAATTCTATTAGTAGGCTCCACTTCCACCACAACGCCCAAATCTTATAGTGAAGCCTGCAGAAATGCTAATAACTCAGCTTCGAGCTCTATTCGAACTATAGAGCTCTCTAACATAACTGACTCAGTAACAACACAGAACGCACGGGACACCGAACCAGTTCTGCCAGTGGTTCAGTGCTCACCCTCACAGTCGGAAAATTTGGACCAAAGCAGCATGAATGATGCTTTACGTCCTTCTATTAAGTTACCACTTCAACTGGATCTTTCTATCACCAGCAATGATCAAACGGATTACTTCGCTATTGTACGTCCTGAAATAGTAGTTAATGGATGTGGCAAAGTGACATCTTTCACTACGTGTTCATCCACAGAATCTTTATCCTTGCACACACCTAATCAGGTTTTGCCTAGCGCTTTTCCATCTCCTGATTACAATAGCGCTCTGGTGCATGGCCCTGCGCTACACAGATCTCTTCCAGAAGTGCAAACTTCTGCAATGCTCACACACCATGATATTCTAGACATTCTGAGGAAGGAACTCTGAGAGATCTATCAAGCCTGCTCTAGATAACGAACCAACAGGCTCAACCCAGACTAGCCCGAATAATCAAGTTCCCCCTTTCGAGGACATTTCTGATCCCCATATAAAATCTTATGCCTGCTTCCCTGACAAGGCACAACACATTATTACGGAAAAACTCCACCTGATAGGCTTTGAAGATAAACGCGAATTACTTGGGATTAATCGTATCAATCGAGCCTTTCTTTTAACGCTCTTTGGTCGGATCCCCCAATTACGGATGTTTAAAACAGAAGATATCCTCCGGGTATCATTGTCCACAGAAAATAACTATCGCGCTGTCTGCTACTTGTCTTCGGAAGCCGTTATGAAATATCTATGGTTTAACAGGGAAGGTATAAAAGAAGGCTTGGTTCTAAGCTCAATTGAAAATGAACCAGAAGCTATTAAATTCATTGAGCATAGCTGTCCTCAACCTTCTATTTTTGATTCACGATCCGCTTCCATACTTAAAACTAATGTGGATCCAAATGCAGCTATTAATGAATTATTGAACAAATCGGGTATCTCTCATGATCTCCCGTGGCTAGCCCCCTTGCTTAATTCTCTCTACAAAGCTAAAGAACCTAATTCTACACCATAGCCTTCAATAAAATCAACCTTAACCTTCTTATCTTGGAACTCATGTGGTTATAACAACCTTATGAAGTGGTATTCAATGTTAGACTGTGAAATCGTCCATCAATATTATTGATACAAGAAACCATGAAAACGACTGTCCTCTCGCTACCGGATTACACTACTCACTGCTTACCGGCAACACGATCGACTGTCGGTCGTCCCACCGGAGGCATCTTGATAGCAGTTGACAATGCCTTAATGTTCAGTTCTAAGATCATTTGGAAGGCCGTGAATCTTCTTGCGATACTGTTGACGACTAACATCCCCAAGTATCGTAATATAATTATAATCTCAATTTATTGGAATCTGGTGCTTTCACCTATTGATGTGATGATTACCTCGGTTGTGAATTGCCTGGAATTCGTCACACAGGAATATCAAGATATTGAGATAATACTAGGAGGCAATTTCAATCGCGACTGCAGGACCACTACTGAGTTTAGAGGCCTTAAAACCAATATCCTATCAAAGCACAGAGGCTCACGATGGAGGAATTTTCTAAAAGATTGGGACTTGGATATCATCATACCTGATGAACAATCAAACTGGTCCACATGGTGTAGAGATACTAAAGTCTCAACGATTGACTTTATATTTGTCACCCATAATCTGCTTTTAACATCAGTGCCGTTAAAAATTACTTTGATGCCATTCAGTGACCATGCACAAATACTGGGCCAGTCCAAAATCAACTTCCCTATTCTGATAGTTGATTCTTCGACTATGCTGCCTGAAATAGATCGTCCACAGATTTCCCTGAGATGGAGTAAAGCATTATGCATTAAATTTGTCCAACACTTAATGCGGACTATTGCCAATAGTCACATCCCAGAGGAAACCCTGCACAGTGTGATGGAGTCAATCTACGCTGCAATCATTCACGCTACTTTACTACATTTTAGTAAAAATAAAATCACTGCTACCAAACATCCTCACACATTTGATCCCCTTTGTAAAATTCAGAAACGGAATAAAAACAAGGCTCTTAGAGACTTGAAGAAAAATAACTATATCTCATGAAATGTATCGGGTTCAACGGAATCGTATCATGACATTATATAAACAAAACATCAAACACATAAGGATACTCAGATACAATGAAATTAATTGTAACCTCATAAGAGCCATAACAGCCCATGATACACGCACCATCTGGCGAACCATTAAAAACAATGATAATCAATTATCACTCTCAATTCCGAATGCCATATCTGAATCTACTTGGCACACGTACATTATAACCAAATTTTGCACCCCTAAGCAGTTCTTGAATATCCGTACCATTTCTTTACCTTATCACGATCTACCTCGACTAAATTAGACCATCAATGACATTAAGTGGGCTATATCAAGATTGAACTACTCTAAATCAGCTGGTCCTGACGGTTTTCCTCCCTGCTTGTACAAGGCAGATCCGAATCTATGGGCCATCCTTCTTAAAACCAAATTTCAGGCCATTATCGACTCCGGAATTATTCCCACTTCTTGGCTCTCGACTAATATCATTCGATATTCAAAAAAGGAGACCCGTCCTTGCCACGGAACTACCGGCCTATCGCTTTAATTGACACGGAAGCCAAACTCTTTGCTGTTCTTCTTCTTTACGATCTTGAAAAGCATATCGAAATGAATCAGCTATACTCCAAATATCAAACTGGGTTTAGAAAAGGGCTAAGTACCTCTCTCAACGCCATGATTATGGCATTTACCATTGGGGGAGCAAAACAGCCGTCTGAAAATCCGGTCTATATTGCCCTGATCGACATGACTTCGGCTTTCGACACGGTAATACGCGACCTATTATGGGCTAAACTAATTGAAGTGGGAATACCTTCTGTGCTGATATATTGGTTCATTGTCCTACACACACACCTCCTATAAAATCAAACTTACTTCTGAAGGACGCACCACAAAACCTATTAACACCGAAATAGGCCTCAAACAAGGATGTAATCTAGCTGCTACCCTTTTCAACCTGTATCTAGCAGACCTTGACAAATGTTGGGATGAGAAAAATTTGTTCTCTGCAAAAATCGGCCTTCTTCGATTAAAATGGCTCGCATTTGCAGACGACATTATCCTATTCGATCCCACTCCTGCAGGCCTCCAACTGAAATTACAATTATTTGAGGAGTTTGCATTAGCACATAATCTAACCCCCAATCCCGCTAAGACAGCAGTGATGAAATTTGGTGTTCATAAAAAAACAGGGAAATTTCAATGGACTATTATGCAAACTATTATTCCTGTTCATACAGATGGGATTTACCTAGGGTACTATCTATCTGAAAAAAATTCCATCAAAATGTGGACTGAAACACTAAATGACAAGATCCGACCCCTGATATCACAACTAAAAATTATACATGCAAAATACTGTAAATTCTCACTAATCCCTTTTATCGAATTCTTCACGTTGAAAATTGAAACTGTTATTCTCTATGCAGTAGATATGTCTTGTCGACATTGGTGCAATTTTAGACCAAATTCAAGGGACATCGCTGAAACGTGCAATGTCTCTTCCCATGGCATTACCCAACGCGGTTTTAAGGCACGAGCTAGGTCTAATAGCGTTATCCACTCGATGGAAATGGCGTCTTCTCACCAGCTTTGCAAAAATAATGTACCCGAAATCTAACTCTTTATATGAGGACCTTAAACAATCAATCCATGAGGATCGTTGGTCTAAAGTGGATCATTATTTGACAAAAATACACGCCATTTTACATGATGCTGACATCACAGTGGATGACGTTTATATTAGATCAGCTTATGCCAAATGCAAGTTATTTGAACTTGATTGGCGTCTAACTATTGATCAGATAGGATCTTACAAACTTTACAAAGAGTACTACTTATTTACAAAGAAACGAATACCGCGATATGAGCACATCACCTTATTTCCTTGTAACCACACTCGCAAGGTCTTTATACGATTTTAAATTCAATTTATTGTATACTAAAGAAAGGACTGCGAATTGGGCTGTCCTGAAGACGGGCATTGAAAATAGGCATTGCAGATTGCCCCTGTGCACCAAACCTATAGAAACATTGAAACACTTGATTTTATATTGTCCATATTTTAACTCCCCAAGATCTCTCTTACTCATGGAATTCGTGAACATAAATTTCACTGATTGTTTACTGTTCCTTTGGGCTCGAATGATGCAAGGCAATCACAAACCTCTCATCTTTGCCTTAACCAAATTTTGTAAACTTATAGAAAAGGAATTGGACAAACATGTTAACTGTGATTTGACGAATTGCATGGGGAACTTCACTAATCAATGAAAAGAGATATGTTCTTGATGTTATACTTTTTTCCTCTCCAATTTTGTCTTTTTTTTTTTTTTTTTTCTTTTAACTTGAATATTTTTGTTTCTATTGTAAACATTTTCATTGAACTTTGATTTTACATTGTTTTCCTTCATATAGGAAATGTTTTATGATGAAGTTTTATTGAATTTTGATCTGATATTTTGTATGAGTTACATTGTAATGACCACTTGATACTTCACTTTTGCAAAGGTTCTGTTGCTTTGTAATAGAACCAAGACAAATAAAATAATTTAAAAAAAAATCGGCAAGGACAAAATTATCTGGTTAGCATATGCTGATGATCTGTTGATTTTTGATAACACCAAGGTGGGGTTGCAACGGTCTTTAAGAAATTTTGAAGCATATGCTAATACCAATGGTTTATTAATTAATCCCTCCAAAACTCGAATCCTTTCCTTTAGAAAAGCAAGAGGCAAGACATCAGGCTTTAATTTTAAGTTGGGGAGACTCGTTTGAATTTGGTTGAGTCTGTGCGATACTTGGGTTTTAACATCTCAGCCTACCCGGGCTCTAAGCCTTTAATTGAATCTATATTAGATAAGGCAAAATTGTTGGAAGCACAGGTGGTCAGGATTGACCGAAAGTTTCTTAAATTCTCTCTAAACCCTGCTCTGATATTCTGAGAGGAAAATGATACCCAAACTGATTTACGGTCTGGAACTGGCTCCAGAGAGGGTGAGCGAGTCACTTAATCGCATTGAGGGTCGTATTTGGTAAAGATTGCCATGTATGCCAAATGCAATCCCAATCTCTGCAATTAGATTTGAATTGGGGGTTGTATCAATGTGGGCTCGGGTACAGTGGGCTTGCATATCACTGTACGCAAAAATTAAAACTGGAGTGCCAAACACATTGCATCACCTACTAGATAGTAACCTAGATCACTCGAGTACATTGACCTCCTTAAGGGATCGATCAGAGGCCATCTTAGAAAAGATTGGAATGACAACCGAGTCTTTGATCTGCAATCCTATGTATGTAAAACGGGCACTATTCAATTTTGATTGGTGTGAAACTGTAGATACATTCCATTCTTATCCTTCACTGGTTCACTTGAACCACGAACATAGAGCCCGGGGATCTGCCTCGAATGTTATTTTACAATTTCCACATAGATTATATTGAGGCATTGTCCTTAGAGCTAGATGGAATGTCCTTCCCACTAGAGACATCCTGGTCAAAAGAGGGGTATCCCCATGGAAATGGCTGGATGTAGGTTCTGCTTGGCCAAGGAGGAGTCTTTAAAACATTTGGTTATGGCATGTGTGATTCTTCACCCACTTAGGGTAAAATATGAGTGGGCATGGAAAAGATGTTTAAATATCCAAACCACCCATGAGGGCTTGGCCCGATCTGGATTTATTAAAAGCTTACATCTGTAAATTCATAACCCCATATAGCTAAACGTGTAATGCCAGGATTATGAAATTGTCTATGATATTGTTTATGTAATGTCTGAGCACAACGATTATTACATATTACATTTTATATCTAGTCTTTCTCTGTCGGTAGTTTGTATAATGTGAGTACATTCCCTTTCGCTGTGTTCTTGTTTTTTTAAATGATTATTTAAATGATTGTTTTTTGATGTTTTTTTGTAAAGGTTTGAATAAACCACATACAAATAAAAAAAAATGTTTTAAAAAAAATTGAATGTGTGAGGATTTGACATATACCTCAACATGACCACTTTGACCTGTTCAGTTCGCAGAGACTTTAGAAAAGACACTCAATTCAGCCAGATCACTCTGCTACTCAATTTCAGGGGTCTAATCTTTTGCTAAAAAAAACAACCAGTCCCATAACGCACTTGGACTCAGTTCATTAATTTCTGTTATGCTTCAGCCACACACATGCCACTCGGTTCCTCTTTCAGACTCACCCAGGTGGCACATCACTGACGGGCAGGGTCTGATGCTTTCTTGGGCTGAGCTTAGGGTCTCGCCACCTGCCTCTCCTTCCTCCCCAACTCTGTTGCTCACCCAGGAGGTAGTGCACTTTTTTCCAAGAATGCACTTCTTCCACTGGAAGGAATGGGCCCTGGCCTGGACATGCCCCACTCTGAGCTGCTCTCTTTGCCCTGGCTTCCAGGTACCATCCAGCGTCACAAGGTCTTTCTCAGAGAGCTTGGTACTTGGATAGCGATCCTCTGCTGGACTCGGCCTTGCAGCCTCCATCCTGGCTTCCCAGGAGCAACTGCATTCTCTCCCTCAGCAGCCTTCTTTTATACACCTGTGAATTGGTAATTGGCTGCAGGTGTTTGGTTAGGGTTGGGTCTCCCTGAATCTGCCTGTGTCTGTTAGTGGGACAGCCTACTGTCGGAGTGTGATAGTCTGTCCTCTGTTTCTCAGTGGGTTTCCTTTTGTAGTCGTCACACACTTAGTCCCTCTCTTCCTCAGTCCCTCTCTTCCTCGTCTGTCTTTTGGTGTTCTATTAGAGGAATGGAATATTGGGAGTTGTAGTGTCCTATGAGAGGGAAAGAGAAATATGGTAGATTTTTGTCATAAAAGAGGGTTTGGATGTAAGGTTGCTGAGAAATGGGTTTCACGGAAGGAGAGGTAAAAATTGCATTAGGGTTTTGGGATGGTCTTGGTTTCTCCTGATGATATCATCTTCTTTTCCGTAAGGGGAAGGTTGGGGTTGGACGGGACTCTGATGACAATATCCCACAATAACAGAGTTTGTTGGGTAAGGGGGTACGCAAGAACAAAGGATACTGCGTCTCATCCAAGGGAGCTTCTCCCGGAGTCCCCAAGGATCCCCTGCCCAGGTGATCCTCACTCGTCCACCCCCAGGGTCCGGATCCAAGTGTGATGGCCCTCCCCTGGCCACCTGAACAAAGGATCCCTGGGGTCTACAAGTGAGAACACCCTGAGGTTTCTCACACCTTCCGGAGGCTGAGTGTCTGCATCCTATAATTGGACAAGGCCGACCCAAAACCCCTGTTCTTGGCAGGCTGGATATGTCCACATCGCAACCATAGCACTGCACAAATAGGCCAAAGGGGCAGTTGATTGGCACAAGGTCGGGGTGGGGGGGGCTGCACTGGATGCACCAAACGCCTTAGACAAGGGAGCCATGGAGCGACTGCGCAGTTCCAGGCAATTCTGGCTGAGATTAAGACCCTGAACCAATACACGCAGGAAACAAACTTTGGTTTAAGATGTAGCAAAAGAACTTAAGGTTATAAACAGCCGTCTGAACACTCGGGCAGAGAGAACCACTGAAAATGAGCAGCGGATCAGAATGGTGTAAGATGACCAACGTGATATGGCTCTAAAGTTGGACACGGTCATTAAGGAGACGTAGAGACTGGGAGCAAAACTAGATATTCAGGGTTATCGATCCCATCGCATCAATGTTCGGCTGGTGGTGTTGGTGGAGGGCAACGATTTGGATGGCTTTCTCTACTCGCTATGGCAGTCGGTACTACATCTTGCAAACCCTAGGGAATTCATTGAGTGGGCCCACAGAGCGCCCATCCCGAAACCTGCGAAGGATGCCCGCTCCTTTGTCATGCTTTTAAACTTTCTGGCATAAAATCGCGGTCCTGAAGGTGTACCGACAACAACGTGGCCCTATCTGGTTGAATGGCACCCAGATCCATCTCTTTAGTGACTTCTCGTGGAGGTGTCCAAGGGATGCAGGGAGTTCAGTCCGATTTTTGAGGTGCCAAAAGGTTTGTTGCATTGCTACTACTTGAAATTCCCAGCTGTGTGGTGCTTTCAGTTGGATGGAAGTGGCATTTGTTTGACTCTCCTGTGAATACTTTCCTTGTCATGATTTACTGGGCCCAGACTCATTTCCCGCTCTGGATGCGCTAACTCCCAGTGATCAGGAGCGAGCGTTGCAGCGTCACCCACCTGAGGAAAAAAGACCCCAGTGGCAAAAAAACAAAGGCAGGTGGCTTAAGAGCCCTTGACGGTCGACTGGGGAAGAGTGTGGACAAATTACTGACGTGAAGATATGGTCCCCTTCCAGACATGCAGCAGGGGGCTCCCAACAAGGAACTGGGTCGACTGGGTGACACGCAAAAGTGCGGAGTTACGGCACACTAACTCACTCATTTTTGACTGCAGAAGCTAGGGCTAGGGCATAAGCTGCTATTTGGTCACTGGTGAAGTGGCTCGTCTTGCCCCTCGATGTTGCGGTCACGTTTACCCTATTTTGTGGTCGGTGTAATTTGTGAACCATGAGCAGGATTTGCAAATGTCTCGCCAGTTAGGTCCGCATTGGTGTTATCTTTCTTAATGGGTTTTTCCACTGGGAAATGATGTTTCAATGTTTGTATTTCTTGCTGGTTCTGTATGGTTTTTGGGGATGGTGGACCAAAGTTGATTTGTGGGTATATCAAGAGGTGGTATATGCTGGGGGGTGGGGGTGGACTTAAAGGGGGCTTTTCTGAGTGTAGAAAGCCAGCGGTCGGGGATTAGAGGTTGGGGGCTCCGGGTACCTCCACTGACAGAAAGGCAGAGGTGGGGGAGGCCAGAGCCAGATTAGCTGCAAGGTATGACCACTGTTAGATTTATCACCCTGAATATCCAGGGTTTAGAGGACCCCATCAAGTGACGTAGAATGTTGAACCTGTTGCAGGATGACTGGGGTTGCATTGTATTCCTCCCGGAGACACATTTGGATAGCGCAGAGTCAGAATAGTGGGTCCAGGGTTGGGTAGGGCAAGTTTTCCATGCTCCATTTCCCTGCAAAAGAGGGGCGACTATCCTTGTTCATGAGCGCCTTCTCTACACTCCGCTGAGCAATGTGACCGATTCGGAGGGACGCTTTGTTGTTGTGAAGGGGATGTTCTTCCAGCAATGCGTTACCCTCTTAAATATTTACGGGCCGACTGTGTTTTCTTCTCACATGTTTTAACACAGTGAAATGGCACCACTCGCATGTTTTTGGGGCTTGGGGGATTTAAACATCGCATTATTGCCTAGCATAGATGGGCATCCTCCCCCCTCCAAATGCGATTCGCTTCCTAAGAAAATCGGGCTCTCTGGCTCTTGAAGGAGTAGCTCTGATTGTGGCATGTCTGGAGGGAGATGCATCCGCAGCAAAAGGGTTTTTTCCTTCGATTCGAACCATTATGGGAGCTATGCTCACCTGGATGATTGGCTCCTGGCCTCTCCCATGTTACCCATGGTGGATCAGTGCGAGATTTGACCCATTAATATATCGGACCACGGTCCAATAGTCATCCAGCTAGTGCTCCCGACTGCACTGAGATTGAACCTCGCGGCACTGCTGTATCCCGATTTTGTGGAACGCTTAGGGCTCCATATAGATCGCATTTGGGACGTAAATTTAACTGAGGGCTTCACGGTAGCATGTTGCTGGGATGCTGAGAAGACAATTCATCACTACATGAGCCTTTATTTAGCAGGGATGGAGGTAGTGCGAAAAACCACTACAGGCAGACCTCCTGAATATGGAGCATAAGCATAAGGCCTCCAGTGATCGGGTTTCACTGGGTAAAATTTTGTGTTGTCGCAGAGAACTTAAAATCTGCACCACCCTAAGAGCCCAGAAGTTATTTTTTTAAATGCTCCCAATCTTTCGTTGAAAATAACCCCCCAGTCCCATTACATCCTATGACGGTTCTATTGAAAGAGTGTCAAAGGGTGCAGATTATTGGTGCTATAAAAACTGCTTCTGATACTCTGCTCTCTGACACTTAGGCATTCAACAATCGCTTTGTCTAATTTGATTGCCAGCTTCATGCAGAACCACCGGACTAACTCCAGACATCCTGAATAGGCTTGGTTTGCCTTTGTTATTGGTGGAGGATCCTGGCTTGTTGAATGCCCCAGTTGAGGAAGGGGAGGTCGCGACAGCCATCGCAAGTTTGGCGGAGGTTGGGGGCATAAAACAACGGACCTGGACGGCCTTCCGATCGACCTATATAAGGCGTTGACAGATAAGCTTGCCCAGAAACTTGCCATTGTATTTAATGAGGCTAGGGCAACTGGGTCCTCGCCCAATTCCCTTCTGGTGGCCAATATCATCGGGGTCCCTAAACTGGGCAAGGACCCTAATGAATGTGGTGCATGTAGGCCAATTTCCTCAATACCGAAGCAAAGATTCTGGCCAAATGCTTAGCACGCGACTTGATCCTTTCCTGCCCAAACTGGTCCACACGGATCAGACAGGCTTCATCCGTGGGAGGCACTCTTGCGGTAATCTGCACCGATTGATAAATGTGGGGGCTACGGAAGCCGATGTGGATGATATCCTGTCTCTTGATGCCAAGAAGGTTTTCAATAAGGTCAATTGGAACTATATGTTCGCAGTGCTACAGGCCTTTGCCATCGAGGGATATTTCATAGACTTGGTTAAGCTCCAGTGTCATGACCCTCGGGTGCCAGTGGTCCCCAACGGTTTCACCTCTTCTCAGTACGCGGCAGGGCTGCCCCTTATCGCCGCTCTTATATGCATTGCTCATTGAGCCGCTGGCAGCCAGGATCTGCCGAGAAGTAGACCTGCAGGGCATTGTCAGGGTGGGGACAGAGCCACGCATATCTTTGTATGCTTAGGACACCCTCTTATACATGGCCAAATGGCAGGCCAACCTCCCCCGGATCCAGTCCACCTTGCCTGACTTAGGCATGGTCGCGGGTTATAAGGTAGATTATTACAAGTCGGAAGTAATGCTGTTGTGTGCAGACATTCCCTGGGAACCCGGGGGGTTGAGGGGAGGTCCTGTTTAGGTTACAGCTGCACAATATCAAATATCTGGGGATTCACACAGGTTCTTCAGTGGTCACCCTGGTTCAGGATAACTATCCCCCACTGATTTTGAAGGTGCAGTCTAATTTGCTGAGGTGGAATGCTCTGCCCCTGTCGCTGCAGGGAATGATTAATGTGGCGAAAACTAATACCCTCCCCAAGCTGGTGTATTTGGCTTAAATGATCCCCTCCCCTATGCCTTTGAAGATGAGACGTGATTTGGATGGGCAAATTGGGATATTCATCTGGCGACATAAAAGGGCCAGATTGAAAACTGAGTTCATGTATGCTTATAAACGGAATGTGGGGATTAGTGCTTCCATTATGACAATCCTACTTGTGGTGGCACAAGCCTGTTGGATTAAGCTTTGGCTGAATCCGAATGACAAAGCCATCTGGCATACAACCGAGCTGGCACTATTGCAGCCGCTTACACAACAGGAGGCTGTGTCTCTACTGTGGGCCCGCCTCCCACCTCACATCTCTGAGCACCCTATTGTAGACTCCTCTGCCAGCGAGCTGCTTTCTGCTCTTAAAAGAAATCGGGGTGGACACAAAATCAGTGTCGCCATGGCTCGGTCTCGGCTCGTTGCTTATGACCTGTCCGGAAGGGAAGAAGACATGGGGCAAGTATGAGACCTGGCTGCTGGTTGGCATAATGGATCTGGTGGCGTCCACGTGGACGGCAAGAGATGCTGGGGCACATGTTTTGGATCTGTCCGGTGGCACAAATCTTGAGGCATTGGAAGCTAGATAAAATGCTGGGGGTGATGCTAGTGCCCGATCCAAGTGCCCTGCTGTTTAAGGTGGAAGTGGAGGATTTGCATGATAATGTGATTAAGATGATGCATACATTGCTGTTTGCGGCCTGGAAAACCATCCTTGTTAGATGGAAATCCCTGGATGGGCCTCTTTTGAGGATATGGGGGGCGGGGGGGATTAGTGTTGAGCTTGTGCAGACATGAGCGGCAAACCTATTTCAACCGGCGTGGTATGGAGAGGGTGCTGCCGCTCTGGGACCTGTATTATCAATCTATCTAAGCAATATTGGACGGAAATGCCCGACCCGTGTGGCAGACTGGGTGGGGTTGAGACTGGGGAAGGGGCGGGTGGGGGCTTAAATTAGGGTTGGTGCATTTGAAGGTAAGATTCTAGTTGAAGTGTCTTTTTTAATGTGGGTTGGTGACTGGAACATTTCTTTGTTGTTTACATACCCTCCTGTGCAATGTAACCAGTGTCCTGGTTATGTTTACTCTTTGTAATGATAGGTAGCCGTGAGAAGGTAAGGGGGGGGTCACTTCGGGACTGTATATGGAAGGACTATGAAGGGTGGACTATTTTTTTTTTTTTTTTTTTTTTTTTTTTTTTTAATTTGTTTTATTTTTTATTTCTGCTTCTGGTTATACAACAAACCTTTAGCAAAATGTATTATCATTTAAAACACATCATTCAGACAGAGAACCATACTGTATCAGTATATAACAAGACATTACAAATTCATATAAAATATTAAACTATTCATATAAATGCACAAAGGCCTAGTATACACAATTCAATCTATTTGTTTAGCAATTAAAATTCAATCACCATTTATTCGTTCAATTTGGTAAAATTCTTTCCATACAAGAAAAGCCGCTGCAGTTATGACAATACTCTTGGCTCCATATATTAAGCTCCAGAATTGCTACTCGTGAATAAAGCAAAGGTTCTATACGAAACAGCTGTAGCTTTTAATATAATCAGGATTTTAAACATGACATTGAGTGAGAAGATGGCGAAGTCTCAAGCTTCAAATTTCATAGCCGACAGGTTCTTTCGTGACGTGCCAATTTGATCCAACGCCCCACCCTGTATGTTCCAGGGTAGGGAGAATATTGAGGCGTAGATATATAATACTACGGATATTCAAAGATACTAGCTTAGTTAGGTATGTAGGAAGATGGTCACAACAAAAGCCAAGTGCACTAAAAACACTATAATGTACCTTTTTACTAAGATAAGAAATGTTTGCTATAAAATCTTAATTATTATTACTAAATGTGTGCATTAGGAGCCTCAATCAATTCATCCACAGCAATGTCAATGTTTTGGAAATGTTCCATTGCTGTGTCCTGTAGTTTAGTAACATTTGTTAGTACAATCCGACTATATAATCCATTTAAATAACGGAGTAAATTATTCGCAAAGGGGGAGGAGGAATAGATAGATTGAAAGAAACAACTTAAAGCACTGAGACAACCAAAGAGAGCGAATGGAGTGTACCCCAAGTTCACATCGGAGGGCCTGTATGGGTAGCGAAGAAGGTACTCCTAATATAGATCTCTGAATTTTTGCTCCGAATCCATCTGTTCAGGTCATCATTGGCTCGTGATAAATTGCTAAGCCATATGTGATTATGAGGAAGTAAACTCTTACGGTACTAATTAACCAGTCCCTCGATTATTACCACCCCTATTGCACACACATCTCTTAAGTATCAGCCATTTCTTCATTATTTTAGTTTGTATAAAATCACCATAACAATGGGAAGATGGTGTGTTACAATTGGGCACACCTAAGTAGATCTATTGATATACTACTCCAGAGGGGTGCCTTTATAGTGCCATTAAAATGTTGCTTTGCCTTCTTTTTCTTGCCAAATATTACAATTTTTGATTTAATACTATTAACGTGCAGATGGTTGGCGTCAGCATAAGTGGCAAGTGCATCTAGAGCGCTGTAAACCTATCAGTGTTCTATCTAGAAATATTGTGTCCTCTGCATAACCTATTCTAGGCACCAAGATGTTACAAATGCGAGGAGGAAAGTTATGCGTAGATTCAATAGAGGCACATGACTGAGACATATAAATTATAACAAAGGGGCCAAGGCACAACCCTGTTTAAAACCCATGTTAGTTCTTATATTTTCCGTAGTGTCTCCACCTTGATTTACACGGACTGATACTGAGGTATTAATATATAAAGAAATGAGGAAATAAAGACGTGTATGATCTATACTCCAATTTGATCCACAAGTGTGTACAGGATACTGTATCAAATGCTTTTGAAAAATCCTTAAGCATAGACATAGATTACCATACATGCTACCCTGACAATGGGAAATAATATTATATAATGCGCTTAGATTGTGTAGTGTACTATGTCATTTACGTAAACCTGTTTGGAACAGTGAAAGTAGATTCTTTGCTAAGGCCCATTTAGTTATTTTTTTTCTGAAGGATGGTAGAATAGATTTATGAGCTAATATCCAACATGGCAAGCAGTCCGTAGTCGTTGTTTTTTTTTTTTTTTTTAATTTAAAAAGAAAATGTTTTGTTACATAATTCAAGGTACAAAACAGAACATCACAACTTAATACACGTTCCTCTGTAAAAATCACAGCAGTTACAATCGCTCTCATATTTTAAAATTGCGTGTTCATATATCTTGGTTTTAACTTAACAGCTAGAAAAAGACGACTACACACTAGAGCTCAGTCTTTTAAGTTTCAATGTGTGTACTAGTGTATATGCAGATTGTGTGCACAAAGTCTGTGCCTAGGGGGTCTGTTACCATTTTCTAGGGTGAAGCACCCACCTCCCAACTGCAGATATATCGTTCAATCTCAAATCTATCATGTCATACTGTGTTGTGTTTAGGACGGCCTGTCATCCAATGGTGTAAACCTTGCCAGCAGCAGGCTCTCCCATGCAGCAAAATGATCTGACTGACCATCTACCCCACTACTAGCGCCTGCCCATGCCCTTGTCTCTGCTAGGCTCCAGTGTTCAAAGTCCCTTCTCCACTGTTTATACACAGGTCCTTGCGTACACTTCCAAGACATAGCCACTCTTCTCTTTGCCAATATACAAGTTAAGTCCATAAACTTCAATACGTGTTTGTATTTGGCAGGTCTAGGATATACACGCAGGAGACATTCTAAAGGGGTCCACTCAAATCTACTGATTTCCCACGCTTCTGCACGTCTGTCCTATTTGGTCCCAAAAATGTTGCACCTTAGTGCATCTCAATAGCATATGTAGTAGGTCTGCCGCTTCCGAGTTACGCCATGCGCAGACAACGGTTACCCCTCTTCCAAACTTGGCTACTCTGCATGTGTCCATATTCGTCCTATGTCGTACATTAAGTTGTATTAAGCAAAACCTTGCGTTGCGCGACACATATTTGATAAAAAGACAGACTTTGCTCCCACTGAACTGCAATAATCTGTCCTCCTACATCCACCTCCCACTTGCCCTTCAGTTTGTCGTGCATGTTTTTGTTCACCCCTCTAATGCATTCATATATGCGGGTGGTCAGCTTAATTCCATCTTCCAACTGTTACAATAATGACAATAGCGCATCCTCTGCCGGTTCCTCAGGTAGCCTTCCAAAGTTCAGCTTTGCTATTCTACGAACCCTCAAACAGCACAGGAATTGTCCTCCCGGTAACCCATCTTCCTTTACTAGATCATCCAGCTGTTTAAACTACCAATTAGTAAACCTATCTCCCCATGTGTATACTCCATGTCTTTGCCAAACTCTAGCTTCCCCCAGTTCTACATGGTTAGTACTGGCGTATTCCATCACTGGAGCTTGTCTAGCATATGGGCGCGATGACTGTGTAACCTTCACTGCTCTACTCCACACCAGCCTGCCAAGTTGCAGTAGCAGACGTTGGGATCTCATGCATGTCACCGGAGCCCACAGACATTCCTTAAGCTCACTCAGCCACACCACCTGCCTCAGTTTCCGCTGTTCTCATCCGCTAACCACAGTACCACAAATCGTAACTGCGATGCCAGATAGTACCATTTGAACTGTGGTAATTGTGATTCCCCCTTCTTGGTACAGGGAGTATAACGTATTCATAGCTATCCTACAATGACTGTCTCCCCACAAGAAGTCTCTCAGTATCCCTTCCATCTGTCGGAAAAAACCTAGTTCCACAGAATAACGGACATTAGAGAATGCATACATCAGTCGTGGGAGTATTACCATCTTCGTTATGGGCACCCGTCCCATAACTGAGAGCGGTAAGCGTGCCCAGAACTTCATGGAGCACTGTATCTCATCCAATGCTCTCACTGTGTATAAGCATGCATGTCCCTCGGTTTATGTGCTATTTGTACCCCCAGGTACCGAAACTTACACAATTCCCATTTCAGCCCCAATTCAGGGAGATCCATCTCATCTGCCTCCCTCAGTGCAGCCGGAGAGAATGCACATTACTTTTCTGTACAAAACTTAATCCGAGTCAGCCTAGCAAAGTCATCCAGGACCTCCATAATAATGGAGATTATGTGCTGGTTCACAAAGGTACAGCAGGACATCATCCGCATACAGTGATATAAGAGGTCTCCTTTCATCAATCAATATGCCTGCGGTCAGGTACTCCTGTCTCAGATACATCGCTAACAGTTCTAACGCCAAGATGTAAAGTATCATTGACAGAGGGCATCCGTACCGTGTGCCTCTATGGATATCCCACAGCCCCAAAATGTACTTGCTAGACTTCAGCCTAGCGCATGAATGGCTCCACAAACCTCTGCAGTTGCAAACATCCATTCCCAATACACTGAGTCAAAAGATTTTATTGCATCCAGAGAATCCACCAGCAGATGTTCCGGGCATCCATTAGTGCGATCTTTCACATGCTGCAGCCTACGTTGGTTCAATGACGTGCTACAACCCGCAATAAACAATGTCTTATCCGGTTGTATTATAGTAGCTATCGCCCTGCGCCCCAATATGTCGTTAGGATCTTAGCATCATAGTTTAGTAGGGCCAGCGGGCAATGTCAATTGCACCTTTCTGGGTGTTTCCCTGGCTTTAGTATCAGCGCCACCCACATTTCCCTCATTCCTAGTGGGAGAATCCCCCTATCATAGGCCTCTTCGTAAACCTTCAATAGCGGCTCTACCAACACCGAACTGTATACTTTATAGTACTCTGACGGCAATCCGTCTCCCCCAGGGGCTTTAACTGAAAGCCAACGTTTCTAGCACACTTTCACCTCCTGAATGGAAATGGTCTGATCGAATTCCCTGACCTGCTCATCTGACAGATGCAGGAGGCTAATCCATTCAAGCACCTTTTCTATCTCATCCTGTGGCACAGGCTGATTGTGACTATGTAATCGTGCATACAACTCTCTGAAGATGTCATTAATGGCCATTTCTGACCTCCATGGGGCCCACTCTCATCTCTGAGCAGAGTTGTCTTTATCCTAGGGTGTTCCCACTTGCACAGACATGCCACCATTCTCCCGATTTGTCTCCCCCTTTGTGCATCTTCATCTTGTGATCAAACTTCGACAACCTGCCCCAGGCCCGCTCACAATTTAAGTGGACCTCAGCAAGCACATGTTCCGACTCCCCATCTCCATGGGACTGGGATTACAATCTCGTAACCTCCTCCTCCAGTTCCCCCCTCAATTGCCTATGTGTGTCCTCCTCCCCCCCCCCCCCCATGCCCCCTGCCTTGGAACTTGTCTCGCCCCTAACCACTACCTTCAATGCCTCCCACACCGTTCCCCAACTGTTTACACTCCCAACATTCACCTCGAAGTACTGGTTTATAGTTTCCCCTCAGTGAATCCACGAAAACCCTATCCGCCAATGCCTGCAGCGGGAATCGGCAAGTCTGTACCGGAGGTCTATGGTCTCCAGCATCCCATATTATCAGCAGGGGGAGTGATCTGATACTGTATGGCCCTCATATTCGGCATATTCCCCCAAACTCTCTGCCCCCACAAATGCATAGTCAAGCTGTGTATATAAAGCGGGGGGGGGGGGGGGGACGAGTAGAATGAATATCCCCGGACTTTAGGGTGTAGTTCCTGCCATACAGCCACTAGTGCCAGATCTGACAGGACTGCCTTTAAGGCCACCGTAGCTCCTGATAGCCCTCCCCGATTGGGGCGGGTGGGAGGGAGGGGAGGGCAAATGATCGGCCCAGCAGGGTATCATGCACGCAATTAAAATCCCACCCCACAAAAATATCATCTCTTTGTAACCAGCCTGTTGCTAACTTTCTTGACATGCGTCGAAATTCCAGTGTTGGGGGAAATAAGAGTTCACTATACAGACTTCTTTTTGTCCTATATAACCATGCAGTATGACATACCTTCCCTCACTGTCCATTGTTACTTCCAACACGCGTAGCAGTACTGATGAGTCTACCCATACAAGGACCTCTCTCGCGCACTGGAAATATGTGGATCCGTATCCTGCCCTACTCCATCTGGACAATAGTAGTTCTTGACCCTCAGTAAGTAGATGTCTCCTGTAGTAGGGCCACAGATGCCGTTTTCCTCTTGGGATAGGACCTCACCCGATTCCTTTTTATATACGTCCCCTAACATTCCTTGATAAAATAGTAAGTCTGGGCAAACAGGCCTACTTTCCCTGCTCTGTTCTCACCATCCTTTCCAGTAACCCCACAGGTGGCAAACCCTCTAACTTCCTGGTATCTTCTCACCATGCACACCCCCGTCTCTAATTATCTTCAGCTCAGAACCAACACCAACCACAAAACAAAACCAGAGCAACCCCTCGAACGCCAAGGCTAAAAGATGCCCAACAGCGAAGTCCTGTTCTAGCAGACCCATACCTCCTGGGTTACACCCAGACATGGGGTACCTTACACCATCTAGTGGTGTCATTGCCCTCTCCTGCAAACAAAAAACACATTTGTGTCAATCATTTGGCATCAATCCGTAGTTTCAGCCTTTGCCGCTTTGCTGTATTTTCCAGCGGCTGGTCCAATCCTGTAGTCGGCACCTCTACCAAGTTTCTTACAACAACTGGGGTGCCCTTGCCAGCATCCGCCTTCCACTTTTTTGGGTTGTCCATTTTGCCCGGAAGGCCCTCCTGTCTTTTATCTCCCAGATTGTTGTGGCCTAGCCACATGTTTGCCGTGACTGCGGTTTCAAGAAAGTGCATCTTTCCCCCATATAGGATCTTTAGTCTAGCCGGAAACATCAGCAGATATTTGACACCCAGCCTCCTGAGTTGCGCCTTGACGGGGATAAAGAAATGTCGCCTTTGTTGCACAAAAGGTGTATAGTCTGGATATATGGCAACTCTTGCATCACCCCTCTTTATGGTTCCGTCTTCTCTGGAATAGTGGAGGACTACTTCTCGATCCCTGAAATTTAATATTCTCTCTATTACCGGTCGAGGGTGCGAGCCCGGTGGGGGTTTTCCGTTGTTAGGGACCTATGCAACCTTTCCACTGCAAAGCCTTGTGACAGCTTTTCGGGTCCAATTTCTTGCAGCAATAATGTTTCGACATAATCTGTTGGGTCTCGGCCCTCGATTTTCTCTGGCAGCCCTAGTAGCCTAACGTTTCTTCAGGACCTCCCTTCTGCTTCCTCAATCCTGGCTTCAAGTGAGGCATTTTTAATTGCAAATGGACATCCTGACGGAGGAGTTTTAAGTCTATACCTACTGCCTCAATTTTAACCTCCAGAGGCGTTTTTAGGTCCAGTATTGCAGCTAGTATCTTTGACTCCTGCGGGTCTTCTTACGATCTTATGTTTCGCCCACCCCTCTATATTTCACCACTCAGTTCCCCCATGGTTCCTCCCTTCAAATTCGTGACTGCAAGTTTCAGTTACTGGGCCAACGCCTGTACCTCCCACCTTCTGGTCCATCTTTCAGTTAACCATGCCTTTAATGTCAAGCTCTGTACATATGTCTCCTATAGTGGCGGTGTCTCTAGTGTGCACCCCCTTCTCCAGCCCCCCCTGCTTCATTTGTGACTGTAGTGAGTATATACTATAGGGTACCTATTGCAGGGTGCCACTTGCGCAGTATCCCTGTTTCCTCAATCCAATGTCAGTGTCGTAGTTCTGTCATTAGAGTGCTTGATATCTTGCCAGAAGCCGTACTTTCATATCCACTTGCACTGTCATGTTGGGACCAGCGTTGGCGTCTGTCGTACTCTCCTATCTTGCCAGCAACTCTGTGAGCCGTGTTCCTTGTGTTCGCCAACCCCTCGGGGTTCCATTCACTTACTAACTATCCGCCAGCTGTCCACTGTCTCCCTTCTCTGTCCTCTCTTGCTCTCCCTCACTGCTGCGTCCCGCTACTCCCCACTGTCAGGCACCGCTCCGCAGTGCCACTCACCTGTGGTCTGGGGTAGCCAGCTCCTCGTCTATCCAGTCTCCACCTCCTAATCTTGGTGTGCGCTGTGGGGGCGTCACAACTGTTGGTTCAGTGATGTCTGCGCTGCGGGCAGCTTGACAGTATCACGCTGTCTAATCCTGTTCCGGGCAGAGCCCTCACATCAACTCAGCCGCCGGCAGCCACCTCAGCAGAGCCTCGCCAAGGTGCACAAGGCCTGCCATTTTAGCTCGTCCTCCTCCTCAGCTCTCGGTCGGGGGCACAGGCTCTCGGGGCAGCGCTTCTCATCCAAACTTTGCCAATTTGTTGTCTCGGGCACCCGTACCGCCCTTAAAGTCTGAATAAAATCGTATCAGTCTGCAGTATCAAGATCTGCTGACCGGATCACTGCAGGAGTTGCTGCAAGACACGCCTGGACTACATGGATCCAGACCACGCCCCAAGCAGTCGGTAGTCTTTAGCACAATCTCCCTTTTTAAAACACCAGAATAAGTATGGATTTTCTCCAGCTTAATGGATATGTCCAGATTTTACAATTTGTAAGAACATTTTTTTCTGATATAAAAGCCCAAAATTCAGGATCATCCGTGAATCACATTGGCCATCATATAGGGCCCAGGAGCACGGGAGCTATTCAGTGCTTTAATAATCATTTCTATATCTTCATGGTCAAATTCCATAGAAAAGGTGGTATTAATGGTATAGGGTATCTAGATTACATCAACGTCAGGTTTATCATAAAGAATTTAAATGGTGTCGGTCCAACTCGATGCACTATTAGGATTCCCTTCTAATTTGTTTGTGCCATTTGCAAAAGTTCTAACCTTCGAACATTTCTTATCATTACTTCTTAGCAGAAGGAACAAACCTTTCTAATCGGCACTCATTGAGAATTTATAGTTACAACGCCAATTCTTATAGTTTTTGAAAAACAGTTATTGTTTTTTGTCAGTAATTGTTACCATCACATTTACAACTGTGTAAGCGCAATAAAATGATATGTTTTTATAATAAGATTAGGCGAAACATACTCTAGAGCTTATCTAGATATAACCCAAAACTGTCCCCTCCCTCTTCTACCCATTTAACTGTATTTGCCTTTAACTCTAGAGCTGCGAAAAGTTCCTCCTAAGGTGTTTGTGGATTTATATTCACATGAGGGGGTACCACATCCGAGCATTCAGGATGGGTGTCCCCAGAGCAAACAGGGTCTCTGTCGGTGCATTCCAAGACGCAATGTCCTCTTCAGTTACTGACCAATTAGTGTGCACCGCTCTCCGCCATACTACTGTTTCAGCTAAAGCCCATTTATTTAAATTGTGCACCAATGTTTGTTTATTTATATTGCGCGCCGAACCCTGAGGTATCTGGGCGCATTACATGTTACATAGTTACAAAAACATTTTACACAATAGAGCTAATAACATTTGTCACTAACATGTGACTTAAATTACAATACATTACATGACTTTGAGTTACCGTACAAGATATTTTATAAAAATGTAAATAGTCTGGTAAAGTGTTCAGGATATGCGAATGGAGGTTATGGCAGTATTTATAGATTGAGGGAGAAAAGCCACATTTTAGTTTCTCTTCTAAATGTGTAATGAGACGGGGCTGCTCTTAATGTCGCAGGCAAGGATTTCCACAGCTGGGCTGCCATGAATGGGAAGCTACTTACCGCTGCTTTATTAAGTTTGTATTTTGGGACCTTGAGGCAGTTGGCATGCAAGGACCTGACAGGGCGATCAGAGGTATGTCTGGTGAATGTATCCATTAGATATTTGGGAGCAATGTTGGAAAGACATTTGTTGGTGAGGGATAATGATTTGAGTTTAATTCTATCCTTAATGGCTAGCCATTTAGCTAGCCATTGTTTCATTGGCGTTCGCAAAAGACGTCCACTTTCACTCCAACTCGGTTGTTATTCTTTTTGTTCCTGTTCTTCTTCTTTGCAATCTTCTATCCTGGGCCCTGTTTGTTATTTACAGGACATGGCAATTGTCCGCTTGGCTAATATGTATGTAAGATCTTTCATCTTATGTATATAGCATGCATTTTATGGGCATGTGAATTTTCCCAATAAGCCTGTAGCTGGGGTTTGGGTGTCCAGTTTAAGTCCACCCTTGTCCATTCTGGTTGCTATCCCATCCCGGTAGTTTTGTATACTCTGGCAAGTCCAGAACATGTGTAGCATTCCTGCTTCTCTAGCACCACTGCAATATGGGGCAACCCTAATCGGAGGAACCCGGGAAGCTGGAAATTCTTAATGGCAGCAGGTACGCCCTGTGTATTATAAATAATCGGATCCGATGCATTTTACCGTTCCTAGATATGCGCTTGTGATAGTGTCTTTGACCATTCTGAGTCTGTGACGGGGCGCCTAGGTCTGTTTCCCACTTGCCTCTTACTGCGAGTACTGGTGAGGGCCCTCCAGCTAAAAGCATTTCATATATTCGAAACACTGTGTCCGTTCTCGGTCACTTCCCACATGAGGTCTGCCATTGCATTTGTATCCACCATTTCATCATATGTCGGCCATCTGCGTGCTATAGTGCCTGTGATGATGTGGTACTGTAGGAACTGGCCTTGGTGTAGGCCTTTGCTATCTCTAAGCTCCTGCAAAGGTATGAAAGAATTACCCTGTATTAGATCTCCTATTGTGGCTATAACACTTGTTTCCAAGTATGTGCGTAAGTTCAGCCTGGTCTGCGGCCTGTCAGGGACTACAGAGACCAAAGGTATGTGAATGGAGACAGGGTCGACTCTGTGTAGTAGCTTGAACACTCTATACCAGAGCTGTATTACCAGTGTCACTAGTTATGGGCTTGGGCTGACTCGGGGGCGGTTTCATCCACAATAGTTCTCGCAAGTAAAAGTGTGATCTTGCTGGTTGGAGCAATTGGGTGTCCAGGGTGGTTTCATCCGCCAGCCAGCCTGTCACGAACTGTAGCTGCCCGGAAAGGAAGTACAGTTCAGATCTCCGTACCCGAATACTGCCCTCTTCGTGTTGTCGCTGGAGTGTGGTCAGAGTAATTCTACTCCCTTTTTAGTTTTGCCAGAGGAACACCCTTCACAAGTTATTCAGCGCTTTTAAAAAAGGATTTGGGGATGTTATATGGAATATTCACAAAAAAATGCAGTAGCCTGGGGAGGGCCACCATCTTTAGCAGTGCTGCCCTACCCATCAGTGAGAGTGGTAGCCGTATCCAAAACCACATGGAATTCTGTATACTCTCTAGGGCTTTCAATGTGTTCTTCTTGTGATCTAACATGGGGTCGTGGTAGATGTGTACTCCTAGGTATTTAAATGTTTATACATTCCATTATAGTGTCAGAACCTGCAATCGATCCCCCTTTAGCCCGGCCAATTTTGCCAACAGGAATAGGCATGATTTGTCATCACTAATTGCGATACCTGAGAGTGCCGTGAACCATGCTAGGACATCTAGGCTGAATTGCAAGTTGTTTTCTGGGTTCTGTGTATATATAACGTATCGTCTGCATACATAGATATTAGGTGGCATGTCTGTCTTTTTATTCCAGCATCCCTGTATTTGTTCCTAAGGTACACCGCTATTGGTTCCATGGCAGGGATATATAGTAGAGGGGAGAGTGGGCAGCCCTGCCTTGTGCCCCCTTCTAGTTCCCAGAGGCCTGGGAAGTGCCTGCCCGTTTTCAACCCTAACGACCAGTTTAGTGTATACTAGTTATATCCATCTTATATATGTCTGTCCTAGGTCGAATCATTTAAGCGTGGCATATAGCCATTCCCATTTGATGGAGTCGAATGCTTTGATGGCATCCAGGTCGGCTATTGCCCAATGTGTGTCCTGGGATTTGGTGCTATCAAGAACATGGTGTAGGCGACGTAGGTTCTATCAGGCACGTACCCGTCTGAGCGGGGTGTATTAGCTTATGAATGACCTTTTTTGAGCCTGTTAGCTAGTAGCGCTGCAAGTATTTTACCATCCTGGTTGAGCATGGGCAGGGGTTTATATGACCCGCAGTATGTTGGTGGTTTATTTGGTTTCAAAAGGGGTATCCTTATTGATTCTCTCAAGCTTGGGGGCAGGATGCCTAGGTTGAACGCCTCAGTGAGCATGTCTAGTACAGCAGGAGCGAGTTCTGCAGCGCATTCTTTATAAAACTCACTCAGACTAACCGAGCCTGGGGTTTTACCCGTGGTTTAATGAGCGTATTGTTTGCGTTAGTTCTTCAAGGGTAATGGGAGCTTCTAAAATTTCAGATGCCACACTATCCAGATTGGGAAGGTTAATTTGATCAAGCGCTTCTATGTCCTTTTGGAAGGACACTAATATTGTTTTGGTATAAAGAGCGGTAAAATTCAAAGGAGGTCTTATTGATATCTGCTTGTGAATCATGAATAGTTCCGAAGTGACTGTGGAAGGAACATTTGGAATCTCGCTTTTCATCACTTTTGTATAGCCAGGCTAGGAGTCTTCCGGGGTTTTCTCCTTCTGTGTGGTGTTTCTCTCCGTTTTTAGTGTAACTGTGCTTACATAGTCTTTCCCAACATTTTAGGTATTTCTGCTTCAGTGCTGTCCCTTTTGAAGTGATGTTGCATTGGTTGGTGCAGCTCTTCTCAATGTTGTCTAATTCTTTCTCGGCTGATGTTAGTGCTCTACAGATCTCTGCTCATATACCCCCTGATTTGGCCATTGATACTCCCCTAATGACTACCTTAAATGCCTCCCATAGTGTTCCTGTTAGGGGGGGGCGCGCTCTTTATTTTGTGTGAAGTATGTCATATTTTCTCTAATGTGTTCTTTAAATATGGCATCTTGTAATGCAAATCGCATAAGTTTCCATGTTGTAATTGGGGCCTGGGAGGAGCGTACTGCCACATCAGGTGCAGCGGTCCATGGTCTGAAAGGACTCTGCTTTTGTATAATGCATCTGTAAACTCCCTGAATTTCTTCACCAGTGAAAAAAATCATCCAGCCTTGTCTGCAGAGCGTGTGGGGCCGAGAAATGTGAATAGTGTCTGGTATTCATGTGGTGCGCTCTCCAGACATCTGACGAAACAAACAAGTTCAGGAGTACCTGTAGTGTCCTGGCTGGGGGAGCCAGTTTCTTGAGTGTGTTATCCGACCTGTCTAGTGTCAGGGTTTATTGTGCAATTGAAGTCTCTCCCACCCCTCCAAATAAAAATGCTATTTCTGAAGAGGCTAAATCTAGGGTATAATGACTGGAAAAAGGAGGCCTTATTGCGGTTCTGGGCATATGTATTAATAATGCAGATTTCAATATTTTCTAAGGACCTGCATACAAGTGCTATTCTGCCTTCATTGTCTGTTTTGATTTGAACTATTCTGATGGGCACTGAGAGTGCTATCCCGATTAAAACCCCTCTAGCGTAGGCAGAGTATGTGGAGCTTATTAATTGTCCACCCCATTTCTTGCTAATCGTGTTTTGCCTGTCTGCCGTGAGGTGCGTTTCTTGCAGTAGGGCTATATCTATCTTGTATCTCCGCAAGTATGTATATATCCTGTTCCTTTTGATGTAATTAATGAGGCCTCGAACATTCCAGGTCAACAACTTGAGATCGACAGCCATGAGTTATGTTGTATAGCGATGGGACTAGGCTTACTTTGCCCTGTATCAATAGCTTGGTCAACCTCCATCAATGGCTGACCGTCTGTGCTATTGCTGTATGCATGTTTTCCAACTTCAGGAGATTTATTACTTTGTGCACAGTGCCTTTTACTCTTAGAGATTAACTTATTCAAATGTTGGTTCCCCAACCCCCAACTTGAAACCTATGCTACCCTAGCTATAAAGTACTTCCTCTGGCTTGTCCACTTCTCGTCCTTTCCCCCCAGCAGTGAGGCTGTGAGGCAGGTATGTAGTGGGTGGGCCCATAAACGAGTGCCCTAAAGAAACCGGGTAGGAAGGAAGGCGTGGTGACAGCTGCCAGGGGACAGTCACCCTTAGTTGGACGTGATGTTCTGGGGTGCAAACCTGGTCCTGCCAGAAAGATAGCTTGTGAGTGACCCAGGTATGGTAGATGATGAGCCAGCCTTCCAATGTTCGCAAACTTCTGCAGGTTTACTTAAGTCTCATCTATCTCATCCATTTTCGCTCTGCATCAGGGTCCTATTCGACTTAACTCACTTGTTCAACACTTGGTGGAGTTAACCGTTGGGTCCATCCGTGGGTGACCCCACCCCTTCCGGTAACAATGATCGATTCTTGTACAGGATCTTCAAATGGGCCGGATAAGTTGGCATGTATTTCAAACCTGACTTACGGAGACGTTCTTTACCGGATGAAAACTGGGCTCTGCACTTTTGCACTTGTATGGTGTCCAGATAAACCGCAAGGTGTGCGGATGCCATTTGTAATGTGCCACCCGTTCTTGGGAAGGCCAGGATTTTTTTCTGTCTTTGTAGTTTAATATTTTCGCAATTATTGTTCTTGGCGGGGCTTCAGCAGTGGTCTCCTAGTCCATACTCTGTGGCCTTTCTACTGTGAAGCCTTGTGTTAGAGTTCCAGGTCCTATTTCTTGCAAAAACATGTTCTCGATGTATGATCGGTGCCGCCTTCTCCTTCCGGTAGGCCCAAATGCAGTTGAACTTTCTGTTGTAGTACATGTACATCTGAGTGAGTGGCGCAGATCTCGAAGGAGTTCTTGCTTTACTGCGTTGCTATGTTTGTGGTTGTTTCTGCTATAGACCTAATGTCTTGTCGCAGTAGTCAAACCTCTATTCAACTCCCGGGAGGATTTCAGCTCCACTATTGCTACAAGGATCTGATTTTCGTCTGGCGTGGCATTTCCCTCTTTCACTTGTGTTAGGAGGTCCTTGTTTTCCACAGGTGTTTGTGGTGGGTTTTTGGTGTAGTCATCCATGGTGGTTTGGCTGCCTCTCTGTTTTGCTGCCTTCGAGGGCATTTGGAATGTGGGTGATCCAAGCACTCAAAACAGAATACTACTGCCTTTTTGTTTAAGGGTTTGTTGGTTGCCGCGGTTTACTGTAACATGTCAAGGCTTGCACTAGCAAGGCATTAGGTCAAAACCTCCAATTCCTGTGCAGGCAATGTTGTGGTGCGTTCCTACGTGTCTCCCAGGGGTTGGCATGCGTCTCACAGGCAATTGTCGGGCCAGTGGATGCTTCTGACTGAAGGGTCCAGCTTTTAGGTCTCTGCCAGCAACGTTGGTACCTTCTCTGTTCCAGAGGACGCTGATTGGGTGGATCAGCCCCAATGGTGCTCCTTTTTTTTCAGCTGGGAAGGCTCATGCTGCAATATGGAGCACACTTATTTTTAATTGCTGGCGTCAACTATCTCCCCAAAGAAGGCGGACCAAAGGGTTGTTTCCACCGTTTAGTGGCTCTTCTGAAGGAAGCTTCGGGGGACCTGATCTCTCCTATTACTTTAGCAGTAAATGCTTCATTTACTGATGGGCTGATCCCGCCTGCACTTAAGCATGCCCTGGTGATTCCCCTGTTAAAGCCCTCCTTGGACCCTGAACTGCTGGCTATTAACCTATTTCTCTTCTACCCTTCCTTATGAAGGTTTTGGAAGCCTTGGTCTCTCCTCTGCTGTCTACTTTTTTGGAGTCCTCTCTGTATTTTGATTTGTTTCAGTCTGGGTTATGGCTGGGAAGGGGCACTGAATCAGTCTTGAACTCTGTACTGGATGATCTGGTTCGTTTGGTGGATTGGTGGGGGCGGGTGTCGGACCAGTCTTATTATTTTTTCGGCTGCGTTCGACACAGTTGACCATTCCACCCTGATCTCCCAACTCTGTCGCCGGCATGTCTGGCCAGGTGTTTGACTGGTTCACAGCCTTCTTGGCCCACTGTTCCCAGTCCGTTTCTCTTCCTTCCTCCCTCCCACCTCCCCCCCCCCTCACTTTCCTGTGGTGTCCCGCAAGGATCTGCCCTATAGCCAATTTTGTTCAACATTTATACTAGGCCTCTTTTGCTTCTTATCTTGTTCCATGGTTTTTGCTATTATTCCTATGCGGACGATGCACAAATTCTGGCTCAGGAAGTGTCTTGAGGATCTGGGGGCCTGGATGGCCACAAATTGGCTAATACTGATTGGCGATAAGACCGAGGTGTTGGTCATTGGTACCTCCTCTCCATTTTTGGATTGCAGACTTTTGGCCTACATCACTTGGCACCCTTCCCATGCCGTTTCATCGGTCAGTAATCTAGGGGTTAAAATCTCCTCCTCCCTTGCTATGGATGAGCAGGTTGCGGCGGTTTGTAAGGCTGGCCTCTTCAAGCTCCGTATTCTTCGGAAAGTCCTCACTTTAATTCACGCAAAGTGTCAGGCCCCAGTTGTGGCTGCGCTTGTCTTAAGTGTGATGGATTACTGTAATTCTCTTAATCTAGCACAGCCTCCTTACTCGATCAATCGGCTCCAGCTTCTTCAGAATGCTGCTGCCAGGTCCATCCTCTGTCCTACTTTTGGAGCCCATATGTCCCTGTTGTTGAGACCGCTCCATTGACTTCCTATCAAAATCCAGATGATGTTTAAGTCCATGTGTATTGTAGACCGTGCTTTTTATGGCCTAGGAGCAGAATACCTTCAGGCCACATTTGTACACTACATCCCCACTCGCTGTCTTCGTTCCCAGTCCGCTCTCAGTGACGTGGTCCCTCGCAACAAATTGTCATTGACAGGTGGGTGCACCTTCTCGGTGGATGCTGCTAAGGCTTGGAATGATCTTCCCATCCCCCTACGTGAGATTGTTGACCACCTTACCTTTCACCGGTCATTGAAAACTCTTATATTTTAGATTATGGTAAATGATAATCTCTGGTTCACGCTTCCAGCACCATGATTCCCTTGGGTGTAAGTGTGCTTAACAAATTCAGATAACCTAAGCATATTCAGGGCATGGGATACAGTTTGTGCCTCCCACCGGTCATAGTTTGCAGAGTGCCCGTGTTTAGCAGGTCACAGGCTTTGTCCACTGTTCTGCTGTTGCATTTTATCTTTCTGCTCCCCCGTGGGCCTCAATTGTTGTGATATGCGGTAATCGTGGAGGGTTGTAATTGCTTCTGTGCTGCTTGTGTGCTGCCAGGAGTATTCATGGTCTATTGTTCCCAAGAAGGGTGGGAAGGGCTGCGCGTCCGATGCCCTTACCTCCGTGTGCGTCAGTGCTTCCCTCCACTCTGGCAGCCTCCAAGTCATTCTCCCTCAATAGCCTAATTGTGGGGTGGCCCGGCCAATGTGTGTGTTCGCTCGCCCCTCACTTGCACAGTTGTATGCAGCTCCTCTCTGCTACGGTGCTGCAGGCACCTTCTTGGTTTTCAGCCGAGCTGGAAATCCGGCTGCGTCGGGTTGATGAATTACCAGAATTTAGCGTGTATCAACCCGCAGAGGTCGTCTGCTAAATACCCACACACAAGCCTATATTAGGGGTGCTGGCTCGAGCTGTTTGTTGGTTTTGGCAGCAGATCTTTTGACAGATCAGGCAGGTGCTGCAAAGGGTGCCGTCCTACTCAATGGCTGCTGGCCACCAGCGCAAATTCTTGTACAAATTGAAAGGTGAGCCAATAAGCTTTTCTCTCCTTTACACAATATATTATCGATTTTTATTTATTTATTTTTTGCATGATGGATAACAAATTCAAAATGATTTAACTAAGGAGTGGCGTAATCACGTTGCGACTCGGGCGTAGCTAGTTGTTGAAAAAGGACATAACATTAAAAATAAGAATAAGTGCTGATTATGCTGTACAAAATGACTAAAACGCGCAACATTCCTACTGCTCAGCACAAGGCGATGGCCCTGGGTGCCAACCGATGCAGAGGAATACATACATTTCAAATGTCTAGAGGTGGACAATTTATAAGACCAGCATAATGTAGCATGGTCGCTAACTATATTAAAAGTTTTTATTAGGTCCCCTCAATTATCACCATTGCGCCTGTCGACGAAAATGTATTCTAAGCACGATGAACTAACTCCATTAGTCCAAGTGCTTTTAGAAGTAGAATTAACTCAGTTTTTGGTATTCAGGCAAATAAGATCATGTGCCTCAAACAGATTCGTCCATGCACAGGCATTGGAGGAGACAAGGAGCGCATTTGCTCCCTCCTCAAAATTATCAAACGGGGTCATGAAACCTTCTGCAAAAGACTGAGCATTCAAATCCCCTGCAATAATGATCCCTCCCCTGGGGCAGACTTCTTGCCAGATTGCAAAGGTTTTCTCAGTGTTAGTAATAATCCCAACTGTGGGGGGTCATAGATGTGAAGTGTAAGAATCGTGTTCACAGAACTAAAAAGTGTGGCAGCCAGGAAAAAAGGCTAAGGTGTCTCCAGAGCTCTGGTTCTCTCTAGGCTGGACTACTGCAGTAGCATCTTTCTAAATCTACCTGCCTCTACCCTCCGTCCTCTACAACTCACCCACTCTGAAATCTCTCCATTGGCGGCAAGGATCAAGTTCAAGACCCTCTGCATTGTCTACAAGGCTTTCTGGGGCCTGGGACCGCAATACCTCCAACTCTATCTACGGAAATATCTTCCTACTCAAGCTCTTCGGTTCTTCACCTCTAACTCCCTGAGGGTCAGTCGCCTCTCCAAGCAACGAGTTGGGGGCAGATCTCTCTTCGGCTGAGGCCTCTCTCTGGAATAGCCTCCCTGCCTCTCTGAAACTGGAGCAGAACCACCTCTTCTTCCGGAAGTACCTCAAGACCTTCCTCTTTGCTTCTGCCTACTCTCTTCCTCTCCCCTGCTAATCTCCTGTCTGATACATGCACTGGTCACCTGGCTACCCTCTGAATTCCGGCTCGGGTCCCTGCCCTTCCAGCTGCATACCCACACTGCCACCTGGCACCCCCTTCACTTGGGGTCTGTATCTGTAACCCTCCTGTCCCTGCACTTATTAGACACCTGTTGTCTGCACTACTTGTTGTTGATTCCTTGTCAAGCACTTGTCCAATCCCCCGCCCTCCCACACCGACCTCCCCTGCACTTGCCTGATCTCAATGTTACTAGGCCTAGTAAGATTGCTGTTTTTTTGTCATCCCTCTGTTTCCCCTCCCTTGCCTTGTCGCTCCTTGAAACACTTGTGTGAAGGCACGTTATAAATGCCATACCATTTGGCCTGAGCACCAATTGCCAGTCCGCCACGTGGTCTAACCCTTTCACCTCGTATTTCCGGGGTATGCAGTATATTATAGCCATCAATAGTAAACGTATCACAGGCTCAGGTCTCTTGCAACAGGAATATATCACTTGCTCCAATATAAGCAATTCTTAAAGGGTATTTCTACATATTATCCCAACGAAAAATATTGCCGTATATATGGTCGTCTGGAACGGCCATGGGCAATATTTTTGGGGCGGATCATTTTTGGGTTTTTTGGGAGCGGGGGTTGCAGGGGTGTCCCCCGCTCCTTTAAAAATAATGTGGGGTTGCGGGTTCCAGGTTCCTGCCTTAATATTGCTGCAAAAATATAGGCGTTTTTTTTGTATGGTGATATTTTTGCGGTGATATTAACACATGGAACCACTTAAAGGGGGTGGGCAAGGAACGACCCAAATCCACGGGTATTTCAACAAAGCCAAATGGAGGCGGCATCCTGTCACTGTAGTCAGAAAGCATCCTAGGCTATGGAATTCATTTCTCTACAACCAATTTTCCTTACACGCCTAAAGTAACAGCACGTACAACTTGGTTCATAGTGAGTCCCATCCATTTCAGGAGTGGGATATTCTCTACTCGTGCTCCTAGACAATATGGGAGCTTTAAGATGAAGACGTTTTTTTTCTCATCACTCCCATTTACAGCTGATGAGGTTTAAACACCTTGATTTAAAAATTCTCTACACAAGACCAAAATAATGAGTAACCAATTCAGTGTACTGTCCCATTTAGGTAACTCAATACGAAGAATGTTTGTTATGGTGGCCAAACAAGGCCAGGATATTTGTGCGATTAAACAAAAAAAAAAGGGTTCTCCCTTTTTAGAATGGATGTCTTCAAGTTTCACTAGTTTACCCAGTGATGAATAAAAGTTAACCTCTGCTTAAGCTAAATAAGGTTCCTTTAGTTGATATGGGCTGGTCAAGACCTGTAAGTCAAGGTGTTGCTTGTAATGCTATAGGTAAACAGCCAGTGCCTGCTGAGTTTATACCAACGTTGTCAACCATCTTCCTTTAACCTGTTGTAATTGAGTTTGTCGCAGTTAGGGCAGCAGAAAGGTTAGAAAAGGTTGGCTGCACCAAGTGTACCCATTTGTCTATAGGGCCCTGCAAAGTCACTTGGCGTGTATTGCCATCACCCTGATCTTTTGTGACCACTCGTTGTACAGAGGTTGGTGATGACATAGTTGGAATAACCGGCCTACCAGGTGGGCAGCTTGCAGATAGAGCGGAGAAAGCTACCAGTTTCCTATTTAAACCAACATTGATGTCCGCGGGGAGCTTACGTTGTTTCTTGCACTCTTGAATAGGGGGACTATTAATCATCGATATCTCATTGCACAATGCCTCCATGGCATCACTTTCAGAGGCTGCCACTATATTTAGCGTATTGGGTATCACAATCGCGCTCCGAGTGTTAGCGCAATACACAGCATGCGCTGCTTTCTTTACCAGTTCGACATCTTTCACAGCGGTAGATTTAAAAGTTGATTCCATAATAGTTTAATCTAGAATGCAAGAGGCACTGTCATCACAAATTACATCGACCACCTTGACCAGCAGAGCGGACGCTAGAGGGCCGACCAAGATGGCGGGTCCTCTGTGAGCTCCTGTGAGGCGCCCAAATCAATCCTGTTTAATCGCGGCATCTCTGGAGAGTAGGCAACCCAAATTAGAAGAATATACCAACTAAAAGCCAGCGCCTGCAACCGCAGCATACGAGACCCCCGGCACCCGAGTACCAGTTCGAACGTAGGACCGGGTGAGGCCCTGACAGCAGCCATGCGCCCGCGGCCTAGACAGACCCCACAGCATAACGGACAAGAACAGCAGCGACGGCCGTCGCCCTCCGCAACTGGGCAGGCTTGAGTAACAACGAGGATCTCCTGCGGTGTACCGGTTTAATCGGAGACCAATAACAGACTGGTGGGGGCACACACCCGACTTCACCATCCTGAGCATTGTGGGATGGAACGTGGCAGAGACCCACCCGTCCGCAGAACGTCCCGACAGAGGCAGACCGTGTCCAGCCGCGAAGCAGCTGACCGCAAGAGCAGCAGAAGAAACGGCCCGATCCCAGGGCCACGGCCCCTCACACCCGCACCAGAAGGGTAGGTGTCAGCGCTGCTGCGACACGGGGAGCCTGAGCCGGGGAAGCGGGGAGGCAACGCACCGACCGAAGCAAGCTGCTGGCGCAAAACACACAACACAGCCGCGGCAGCCCCCCCCCCCCCATTCCCCCCAAGACAGAAGACAGACCAGGCGAGGCTGCCGGCAGAAGTGCCACGGCTACCCCCCCCGCACCCCTTTCCAGCGTACGATCTCCAGCAGTGACACCGGACATCACGCGGTGAGGGAAACGGCCCCCCCGCAGAAGAGCGAGACACACACAGCCGCGACAGAGCCCGCGGCTCCTGGGCAGCTCCACCACAGGCACCAGACGTGGTCAATTACGCGTCCTGATAAACCTTAGCAATCACTCCTCTGCAGAAGGCCACCACTAACCGCACCTAGCAATACGTGCAAATGGACTGTGCCTCATAAAATATCCGACCACCCAACCCACCAGTGAGAACGCACAGACGAAGTTCTCTCTCCGAGAGACATTAGCTCATATCCTTTGTAATCTTGTAGTAACCCCGGGGGAAAGGCGCCCCCATATGAATAGACTGAGTGGACAAATAGCAACTCTGCTGTCTCCCAAACTGAAACGCCGTACTGGCCATTAGGCCGACATCTAGTGGAAGCTGCAGAGTATTACAGTTTGTTTTTCGAAACTCGAAAATGGGCGTCGACACAGGGCGTGCCAGTAATACTATCCCTAGTGTAACGTCCACTGTACCCAAGATCCCTCACGTGTCTAGGATCCTCAGATTGTATTTTTTCTGACATGAGGACGCATGAGGAGTAGCGTGAGTACAGATAATCCAAGCAGATAGACAGAAAGGTAAGACTACAAGCAATCATGCGCCTTCTCTCGGAGGGGAGGAAGGGTGGGTCGCATGTGAATCTAAGCAGATACAAGCATCAGAAATACGATTACGGTGAGTAATGTATCCCTTCTGAGGCTTGTGGAATCTGCTTAGATCACATGCTGTGCATAGGCTGACATCTAGTGGAAGCTGTGGAGTATTAGTTTGTTTTTCGAAACTCGAAAATGGGCGTCGACACAGGGCGTGCCAGTAATACTATCCCTAGTGTGACGTCCACTGTACCCAAGATCCATCACGCGTCTAGGATCCTCAGATTGTTTTTTTCCGCCATACTGGTCGGAAGCATTTTGCGTAGTCCCCTGGCCTTAGCCATACTTTTGCTAAAATATTAATTTATTTACATCCTTCCCCATCCCAACATCGAATTTTGACACTCGACGCTGGCTGGAGAAGAAATCGACCGTCGGCTGCTGCACGACGGATTTTGATATATATATTCCTAGAAACATCCACTTGCTGAACAATAAACGGCACATCATTCGACTGCATGTGATCTATCCAACAGCGACCAACGCAAATAAAGATGAGACAAGGACCACAAGAATATAAGTAAGAATCTAACGGCAACATCCCAACTCGTGGGCTGTGACGCAGTCACAGAATAACCTGAATAATCCACGACTTTACAGCTGCCGTACCCAGCACCCTGGCGCCTCCTGTACAACAAGGTGTCTGAAGAAGTATCCTCAACCGATACGACTGACTGACCCTCTGGTCATACTCCTACAGCCAGCACGCCTCACTGATACCCGGCTCCTCAGCAGGCGTACAACCCACACACCACATAGAGAATTTGAATACCACTAATCACAGTACCTACAACGTGGTCACCTCTGCTGACACCCTAAGGAGAGCTGACACCAACCAGTCACACATCCCCTTCCTCCTCTGACCTCCCTGCAACGAGACATCAAACTGGAAACCGGCCGGCCCGGATAAAAAGCTGCACTGACTAGTTTCCCGAGACAGCCAGAGCCGAGAACCCTACCTCTGTATCTCACCATGGGAAAATCTGACCAATCCCAGTGGAAACTAACGTTCGATCCTGGGACTTCCACGAAAACCCTAAAACCTATTAGCCGACCAGATTCCTCGCTGGAAGATGCAGGCCAAGAGGATGAAACCCTTCAAACTATGGACATACGAGAGATCCTTCTGGATCTGAAAGCTGGAATCGGCCACCTTAACTGCAAGCTGGATACACTGTCCTCCAAAGGTGACCAACTACAACACCGCCTAGACAGGCATGGTGACAGGCTTGATTCAATGGAACAAAGCGTCTCCAATCTCTTGACGATAACGCAGTAACACTAACGGCGAGGGTAACGGCACTGGACGGACAGATGAAGATGGCCAATGCCAAGAGTGAAGATCTCGAGGGTCGCTCCCGCCGAAACAATATAAGACTGATGGGAGTCAGAGAACAGCAGCTTCAGATGAAAATGGAGGTCCACGTCGAAAAAATCTGCTGAGAACTCTTTGGGGTAACGGCACTGTCGCTACTGTTCGTTGTGGAGAGAGCCCACAGAATGCCGACCAGCAGCCCCATCCCAGGAGCCACTCCGCGGCCAGTCATTGCGAGATTGCTAAACTACAAAGACCGAGGCACAATTCTGAGGCTTGCGAGAGATAAGGGGGAACTTCAGTACGACGGAGATGACATCCAATAATACCCACATTTTTCCCCGGCTGTCCAGGCGCAAAGGAGGTTCTTCGCAGGCGTCAAACGCCATTTACAGGAAAACCAAATCACTTACTCAGTGCTTTTTCCCGCAAAACTGCGGATCCAGCACGACTGGAAAGCCAAATTCTTAACTCGCCAGAGGAGGCTAACTCCTTCCTAGATAGAATGGGATGCAGACCCCCCAGTAACATCCCAAGGCCACCACAAAGAGACAGAGCGTGAAGAAATCCACCATGAAGTCCAAAATATGACACGACCAGGCACAACACGAAGAGACGCCAACGCCAGGGAACCATAACTCTTTAAAGTTAAGGGAGCCTCCAATCTTGAGAGGTCACTAGCACCGCGGGTGCGGCACTGTTAATGTTACTTAATTTAGGGATGGTTACAAAGACTGGCAAGTTGGGGGTTGCCCGCATAAGGGAGGGTTTGTATGGCCTGTTATGGGAATGCGCCAACCAAGCCCTCGCCCCGCACCACCCTACTCCACAAGCTCCATCGCCTCTTCACACTGAAACAAAAAGAACTAACCGCTCATCTCCTACTCTCTCAACACCGCCACTAGACCCCATAGAAAAGACTACCAAAGATAGTCCTAAACAAGGAAGTCACATGCCAAGTTCAAGGTAGCTACGTCGAATATTAGAGGAGGCAATCTCCTGTCCAAGATGAAAGGAATCCTACAATACCTTTTTAAAAGGCACAAAGTAGACGTGGCCTTGATACAAGAAACACACCTCCTCCCAGAAACTGAGCACCTTTGGGCCCGGAACTGGGGATGTCACAGATACTTCTCCTCGTATTTGTCGTACGCCATCCTCATTGACAAAAAATCCTGCTTCTGCCTAATGAAATCAGAGAAAGACACTGAGGGCAGAGCACTCCTAGTAAAGGGGATCATCGCAGGGAAAGAGGTTGTTTCGTAAACTCCTATGCCCCCAACGTAGAGGGAGCAAATAACTTTGACTGGGTACTGTGTCACCTCGAGGGGACCGGACCTGCAACAATCATCTGGGGAGCGATCTAAATACACCGCTAGACCCCCCAGAAAGACGAGTCACAAAGCACAACCACTCAGCCGTCCAAAGCCAGTCCAAGTTCAAGAAATTTGCAGAGCCTCCGACATGGTTCATGTGTGGAGACACAATAACTGAGATGCACGGGAATACACCTTCCACTCAGCAGTTCACAATACTAGCTCGTGTATTGGCTATCTACTGGTCTCCTCCCAAAGCCCACTCCAATGGAGAACGTGCCAAATCCTTACTTAACCTTTCTCCGGCCACTCCATGATCACACTCGATTGCAATCTCCCAGACCTTAGACGGGGCACACCCCACTGGCGATTCAAACCAAGATCGCTGCCGGACCAGGTGTTTGCAACGGAACTACAGGACAAAATAACATCATTCCTGGAAACCAACTAAGGCACAGTCACATCAGCAGGTACACTCTGGGAAACATTAGTGTTACATCAGAGGGGTGTGTATGGTAAAGGAGAACAGAATACTGAAGCTGATCAGAAGAGAACTGACCACCAGCGAAGACCACCTGAAGAACCTTTAACTCACATGCTCCCCCTGAAAGGATCCACGCAACCAAGCAGAGCTCAAGGAGGAACTACTGAAGTTCAGGGCCACGACTGAGTGGGAATTGAAATTCCTAGGACGTGGACACCAGATTCTCCAATATGGAGAGGGTCAAAAACCCAGAGCCCTTCTAGTCCGCTTGATAGCTGCGGACAGAAAACCTTCCCTAGTGGAAAGAGTGTGCACCACACAGGGTGCACTGATACAGAAGAAATCGTTGAGGAATTTCGGGCCTTCTATCAAGAACTATAGAGCTCCAAACACAGTGCAGACCCTGAAACCCTACACAGCTACTTAAATGATACTGAGCTCTACTGAGTGGAGAGTGAGCTCTGAGAACCCCTAAATGAACCCATCACAACAGAAGATTTTTCACAAGCCATAGAAAGTCTACCCAACACCAAAGCTCGAGGCCCGACCGCCTAACGGGCGAATTTTACAAAGCCTTTGCAACCACACTGGCCCCTCTCCTCCTGCGTGTGTATAAAGAGGCACTAGAGTCTGGGATCCTTCCACAAACCCTCACAGAAGCCAATGTGATCCTCCTACACAAAGCAGGCAAGCCCCCCCCCGAAGATTGTGCGTTATATAGACCAATCTCACTAATTAACCTAAGACCCTGGCTAAAATCCTTACCAATAGATTGCTCCTCCTGATGCCTGGTCTGGTGCTTGCAGACCAGGTGGGTTTTGGCCCTGGACGCAACACAACTTTTGGTATTAGAAGATTGTTCGGTGCCATGGAAGCACTTGACCCTACCCACCTTGCGATCGCAGTACTACTCGACGCAGAGAAGGCCTTCGACTCTGTCGAGTGGCCTTTTCTATTCGCAGTACTCCAACAAATAGGCTTAGGAAACCACTTTATCAAGCTAGTCTCCCTACTGTATAACAGCCCCCAATCATCCATCATTCGAGGTGCAACGAAATCCGCCCATATAGACCTACCAGGGACCAGACGAGGCTGCCCTCTAACGGCCTTAATATTTGCATTGGTAATGGAACCCGTAGCATCCGGACTACACACCCGACAACTCCAGAGAGGTCTTTCCCTTGGGCCCCACAAATTAATTCTCTCTCTCTATGCTGACGACGTGGTACTCTTCGTCCAAGACCCCAAGGAAAACCTGAATCCCATTATGCACAAATTAAATAAATGTGGCGCTGTTTCCGGCCTAAAAATTAACCACACCAAATCGGTCTTATTGCCTCTAATGCCAAGTACCAGAAAATTTGTAGATGACCATGGGTTCAAATGGGAGAGCTCCCACGTACGCTACCTAGGGATCCTACTGTCCTAAAACCACCAAGACCTATTTCGTGATAACTACGAAAAAGTGATGACATCGCTCCAAGAGAAGGTGAACAGATGGAAAACACTCCCTTTAATACTATGGGGGAGGGCCTCATTGGTCAAGGTGGTGATTTACCCTAAATTCCTCTACCTGTTCGTTGACATGCCACAACCCTTTCTGAAAAGAGCTAGGAGCTTAATTCTTGAATTATTGTGGTCCGGCAAACCAGCGAGAGTGGCTTACACAACACTCATTCTACCGGTGTCTAAAGGTGGCCTAGCACTCCCTGACCTAGAGCGGTTCTACTGGGCCGCCCAGGCGCAATTTCTCAGCTACTGGTACTCTACACACTTCATTAGACCACGTGTCCAAATAGAACGTGCCCTTGCGTCCCCCACCCTGCTGAGAGCAGTTATCATTAGTCATCTCCCAGTGCCTCACACTACGCTGAATGTAGTCCTAGCCACCTATGCGATCTGGAAAAGAATAGCTCAGAAAGGCGACATCCAGACCAGATTCTCCCCTCTTCTACCAGTTAAGTTCATACCAGGGATACCACTAACCGCAGAAAGAGTGTTCCACCAATGGACAGACAAACTGCACATTAGGAGACCTGTTTGATGGAGGAATCTTTAACACCTCAGCAAGCTAGAGAAAGAGGAAGCAACACATCCCTAGACACATTTGTATACTTTTGACTGTTGCACTCTCCAAGCATTCTTTCCCACCTTTCCACAGCAACCACCTACATGGCAACTACTACGTACAGTGATTCAGGCACAAGGTGAAGGCAGGCTGGTCTCTGATATACAAATCCCTCTTGGATGACAATGTACCTATAAGTGCAAGTACGAAAGCAAGATGGGGAAAAATCCTTACGAGCCTCGATACCAGATGATGACTGGACATACATCCTGCGGCAGACTCAAAAAGTAGCATTAAACACACGATTTAAACAAATCTATTTTAACTACCTCCATCAAACGTACTACACCCCAGCCAAAAACTGCACACAACGACCACAGTCAACAGCATCATGTGAAATATGTGGAGTCCCAGCGGCCGACTTCCTCCAACTAGCCTGGGACTGCCCCACCGTAACCCCATTCTGGACACAAGTCCTTCAAACGACGGCAGCGATAATCGGAGAAGAACTGTTACCCACCCCTACAGTAGCGCTACTCGTGATGACGAGACAGCTGACGCCCACAGTGAGGAAATTGGTGGGTGTCCTACTGGTACTGGTGCACAGGATAATCGCTATGTCGTGGGGCCGTGGACCAGTTCCTACTTTGGCAAACTGGCTAAAAGATGTACTTTACTGTCAAGACGTGGAGACAGAGTTTATTAAGACACTACCCCTGCATGCACGTCCTCCAGACATTTGGGGACCATATGTTACTTACCTACTTTCCATCCCAGGCGACTCCACCTCACCAACCCGAACACAGCAACCCACTCAGGGAAGTGCTCACGCTCACCTGCCTACGGAGAATGGGATTTAGAAAAAAAACTCAACGAAGAGACAATATTCCTAACACGTTACTAATGTGGATGAGTGGGGGGGTGGGGAGGGTACTCGGGGGGGGGGGGGGGGGGGCACAACTGTTGACACACCTACCTTGGGGTGGTCTTGTTTGTAACTGTTTGAAAACACAAAAAAAGAAAGTTTAAAAAATAAAAACACCTTGACCAGCATATGTTTAAGCTCTTATTGTTCAGCAAATTATTCGGGCGCAACGTGAGAAGGGCCTCCATTTTCGCAAAAAAAGTACATTAGTTGACAGCAGGGATGTCTCACTCTTATTAGAGAAGATATGTGCAGTTCAGATACTACCTCATCCCCACTGCCTTGGTAGAGCAATTCCAATAGGGATGCCAATGCTTCCAGATTGTGTTAGTCCTCATCGTGATTTGCAGCGCCCAAAGTAGAGCCCAATCTATACTTTTACAAGCCTTGAGAGATTTTACCGGGCTCAGCGTGCTTTTTTCGGTTTTGATAATTTCACTGCGCAGATCTTGTGGAATCAGCTTAGATCACATGCTTTGCATAGGCCGACATCTAGTGGAAGCTGCAGAGTATTACAGCTTGTTTTTCGAAACTCAAAGGGGTGTCGAACCAGGGCGTGCCAGTAATATTCCTAGTGTGACGTCCCCTGTACCCATGATCCCTCACGTGTGTAGGACTCTCAGATTGTTTTTTTGTGCCATGCTTGTCGGACGCATATTGCAGAGTTCCCTTAGCTTTTGCCAATTATACTAAAATTATTGTTAAAAAAACTTCCCTGTTCTCTTCCACCGTACGCCGAAGATCGACGCCGGTGAAGATCGAGGAAACCAGCCGTCGAAGACTGCACGATGGACTTTGGGCCTTGGAAGGCCTCTGGTCTCGGCTCGGGCCTTGGAAGGCCTCTGGCCTCGTCCCTGTACAATTAGGGAGAGTGGGGGGGGGTGGTCATACAAGCTTTTCCCACATTCATTCCCTACATATACCCGCCTGCTGCCAATTTCACAAATATGGAGAGTACTCCTTTCAAATTCTGCCTTAAGTGTAACAGGCAGTTTCCCTGGGTAGATAAACGCAATACTAGATAAACACAATACGTGTAACCTGTGTCTCCCACGAGACCATCCCGAGGCTACCTGACGAGCTTGCAAGCTCTTAAAGCCAAAAACACTTAAGGACCTCTCCACTAAACGCTGGGCCCACTGCGCCAGGCAACGAGGGGCCATGGACGCCGAAGGGTCATTTAGCGATGGCAGCAACGCCGCCGTGTCGGACGACGAGGGCAGAGGGGTGACTTCCGACACCCACGTGCAAGCCCCTGACCCCGGAGGACTGGCCGGCGGCCCAGTTATGGGGATACACCCAGCGGCATAAGCGCGACACACACCACTTCCACTAAACACATCGGCCCCGGCCGTGACTCGACACGTGTGTTGAGCGATTGGCCACAGAAGACACAGAGAGCAGTCCAACGATTGTGTCCTCTGGGCGTTCCCGTCCGCCTCATGACAAAGACCAACCGTCCGCAGTTGAAAAAGGTGTCGCACTTCCAATAGTCCCAGAGGCCCGATCGTCAGAAGACGATTCTGATCTCTATCCTCAGGCAAGGCGCGTTGCGTCTACTCTCGAGATTCAAGGTCCTTCCTCCAAGACCACCTCTGAATCTCGTACCACCTCCGATTATTGACACGATGTGTCAGATACTACCTCCGAATCTCGACGCAAGGCATCAGATCCCTCAAAAACCTCTAAAAGCTCTGGGAAACATTCCTCTAGTGAAGGGGGGGGGTTGATAAACAGCAGATAAGCTTTCAGAACACAATGTTCATAGGGAAAAACGGAGGAGGAGGAGGAGGAGGAGGAGGATCATCATCATCGCTTCTTCAGAAGCACCTCCTGATAAAGAGAGCAAGAGACTATATGCTCTGTGCAGGAAAGTAGCCTCCACTTCCGCCTATCGGGCACAAATTGCTAACAGTGCCACTCTTTTGGCAAGCTACAATTGCCATCAGTGGGAAGAAGTAGCTGCCTTAGTATCCTCCGCACCTGAACCACTAAAGAGCCAGTTGGCTCAGATAGCAGCAAATAGTCGGTCTGTATCAGGATGCATACTTAAAACAAACTTTGACGCAGCAGATAATGCTGGAAGATTAATCGCAGAAGGCACTGTAATAAAGCGTCACGCTTGGTTAAGACAGTCGGGGTTCAAACCAGAAACCCAAGCCACTCTTATAGACATGCCGGTAGAGACGAACGTACTATTCGGCAGGGCAGTGGAGGAAGCCTTAAAAACAGCTAAAGACGAGTACGAGACCCTAAAATCTCTCGGACAACTTACGAATAAACCCTCAGGACAGAGGGGGATCTCTAATTTTCATTGCTTTCGGGGCCAATGCTCCCAGAGGGGTTCAAATGACTATCAAAATCAAGCAACCTCATGGGGCAACAATCGGTTCCAATTGTCACAGGCCTTCCCCAGAGGGCAGCGCAGAGGCCGTACTAGGGAAAGAGGCAGCCCCGCCAGAGGTGGTACACCCAGTATACAGTGACGTTCCGCTGCGGGTCCCCTCCCATGCATCCCCAGTAGAGGGGCGCATTTCCACCTTCACCCACGCATGGGAGGGGATCACTTCGGACAGATGGGTGCTGTCCACAGTGTCAGCAGGATACTGTATAGAACTACTGGGCGCCCCCACGACCATTCGCCGAGACAGAAGGTACACTCATTGGAACACCAGAAAATACTCCTCGAGGAGATCGCCATTCTGCTGGCAAAAGACGTCATAGAACTCGTCCCGGGCAGCCAGGTAAACGGGGGCATTTATTCAACCTACTTCCTTGTGGCAAAAAAGTTTTAACAATGCGCCCAGTATTAGATTTGTGCCCTGCAAACAAGTATGTCAAGCCACAAAGATTTCGCATGACTACACTACAAGAGGTAATCCCCCTACTAAAAAAAGGGGATTACATGGCAACATTGGATATGAAAAATGCTTATTTTCATATTTTAATGCGCATCAAAATGGACAACCAGCACTACCAGTTGAAGGTGCTGCCCTTCGGTATAGCCTCGGCTCCAAGGGTATTCACCAAGGTACTGGCGGCGCACCTACGCTTGGAGGCAATCCCAGTGTACCCTTACCTGGACGACTGGATCATTACAGGGGAATCCCCCCCCTTAATTTGAAGACTAAACATCCAAAGAACAATCAACCGCCTCTTCCAATTGGGCTTCTCAATCAAAGAGAAAACACCAAGCCTGGTGCCAAGCACCTCCAAAACAGTTCCTAGGAGCTATCCTAAACAACCAAGAGGGGTTGGCCTTTCCATCAGAGGAAAGAATTTGAAATCTGTTGCTGCAAATTCCTCAATATCAGGCCGGTCGCCAAATAAGGGTGCGCAAAACGATGTGTTTGCTAGACATGATGGCATCTTGCATTTACCTGGTTCCCCACGCGCGCCTGCGCATGCAGGAATGGTTGGCGAAACAGTGGTCTCAAGCAGGTGGTCAGTGGGACGATCTAGTCGTCTTTTGGCCAACACTAGTACAGAGTCTTTGCTGGTGGACAAGAGAGAATCTTACGAAGGGGAAACCTTCTACGATCCAGAGATACAGGCTGTTGTCACAACAGACGCCTCCCTAGCAGGGTGGGGAGCCCACTACCTTCACCATACAGCTCAGGGTCTCTGGTCTCACACAGTGGCTCAGAACCACATCAATCTGCTAGAACTTCTGGCAGTCTTCAGGCATTCAAACCCCTCCTAGCCAACCAGTCAGTGCAGATCCTAACGGACAGCACGACTGCAATGTTTTCCATAAACAAACAAGGGGGCACTTGTTCGCCAAATCTGTCCAAGCTTGCCCAGAAGATTTGGAAATGGGCACTGAAACGGAAGATTTACCTGTCATCCCAACATGTTCCAGGGGATCTCAATTCACTAGCAGATGCTCTGAGCAGGGATCCCCTCCCAGAAGAACACGAGTGGAAACTACACGGAGAAGTCGTAGGAGACCTCATCTCTTAGTGGGGTTTCCCCCACTATAGACCTATTCGCCACAAGCGAAAACAGGCAATGTCCAGACTTCGCATCCAGTTTCCACCAGCCAGGGTCCAAGGGGAATGCCCTATGGATGAATTGGTCTGGGATGTTTGCCTATGCTTTTCCACCAACCCCTCTGTTGAGGAAGGTGGTGAACAAGATCCACAGGGAACCGACGACGCTCATCATGGTTGCTCCTATGTGGGCAAGACAACCATGGTATCCACACCTACGCAAACTGGCGGTGTGCGACCCCATCAAACATCCGTGCCGCTACAACCTACTCTCCCAGCACAAGGGGCTAACCGTGCATCCTCAGCCCAATTCAATGAACTTGGCAGCATGGCTCCTGAAGTCAGAGTTCAGACTTCTCAATTTACCCCAGAGATGTATGGATATCTTGAAAGAGTCAAGAAAACCTAACGCAAGTCACTGTTACTATGACAAATGGAAAATATTCGCTATTTGGTGCCAGAATAAGCAAATCAACCCAGTTGATTGTGCTCCTTCTAATGTTGTCACCTATATGCTCCACCTATTGGATGCAGCGTTGGTGTTTAACTCACTGAAAGTGCACCTGGTGGCTTTATCAGCCTACACCACTTCCCATAACAAGGTGTCATGGTGGAAAGTGCCAGTGGTCAAAGTATTTATGGAAGGGGTGAAGAGAATCCACCCTCCAATTTCTAACCCACCAACAGGTTGGGACCTTAATGTGGTACTTGCTAAGCTCATGGGACCCCCATTTCAGCCCATGCACAAATCTAGTCTGAAACACCTGACTTATAAAACTGCCTTCTTATTAGCCATCACCTCCATAAGAAGGGTCAGTGAAATTCAAGCTCTCAGTGCAGGATCCTTTCTTTACTATTCATAAGGATAAACTGGTTTTACGCACTCGCCCTAGGTTCTCACCTAAGATCATTTCCAAATTCCATGTTAACCAGTCTATTGAGCTACCGGCCTTCTTCCAAGAACCCAAAAGCTCTGCTGAGGTGAAACTCCACACACTAGATGTGAGGAGGGTGGTCGTCTACATAGTAGAGGACCACCCTCCTCACAAGACCAGACTGCTAAGAAAAACAGATCAGCTGCTCGTCTCCGTAGCTCCAGGCAGAGAAGGAGATTGCGTCTCTAAGAATGCCATCTCTAAGTGGATAGTCAGATGTATCCGACTGTGCTATTCCCTTTCAGATAAAACACTGCCTTTTACGCCAAGGGCCCACTCTACAAGAGGTACTCTAGCCACTCTGGCTTTCATTGCAAATGTCCCCCTTGACAGCATTTGCAAAGCAGCTACATGGAGCTCTATTCACACCTTTATTCAGCACTACTGCATTGACACTCACTCCAAGACAGATACTCAAGTGGGACAGACGGTTCTAAGACATTTGTTCGCTCATGATCCTTCTCACATCCCACCTCCTTCTTCTAACACTGCTCGCTAATCTATGCACAGCATGTGATCTAAGCATATTCCACAAGCCTCAGAAGGGATGCATTACTCACTGTAATCGTATTTCTGATGCCTGTATCTGCTTAGATTCACATGCGCCTGCCCTTCCTCCCCTCTGAGAGAAGGCGCATGGATGCTTGTAATCTTATCTGCTTGGAGACTCTGTACTCGCACTACTCCTCATGCTACCTCATGTCAGACAAAATACAATCTGAGGGTCCTACGCGTGTGAGGGATCATGGGTACAGGGGACGTCACACTAGGGATAGTATTACTGGCACGCCCTGGTTCGATGCCCCTTTTCGAGTTTTGAAAAACAAACTGTAATACTCTGCAGCTTCCACTAGATGTTGGCCTATGCACTACAAAAAAAACTTTGTTGAGGGGACGTTATGGTTAAGTTGCCCTACCAAGAACCTGTGTACTTCATTAAAAAAAAAAGTCTATCTCCCCATTATGGTTCAAATTAAAACCAAAAACCCCCTGAAATTCGCCAGTTATGGTAAACTAAGCCCCCATACCTGCCATGATCACTGCGCACTGACAACACTAACACCCAGAGCATGAAAAATGGCATCACAAATGCTATTGATGACATCACTGACGACATCACATGTTTAGCCCCTTTGTTTCGTTCCCTGCTATATATATATATATATATATATATATATATATATATATATATATATATATATATATATATATATATATATATATATATATATATATATATATATATATATATATATATATATATATATATATATATTCAGTAAAAAAATTTGTTAAAGGGATGTTATACTTCACAGTGAAACCAAAAAACACTACACATTCCCCCATTATGGTAAGCTCAGCAACCATAACTCGCAGCATCTACGTGCATTGCTAAGACTAACACCCAGGACATCAAATATGACATCACAAATATCATTGATGACATCACATGTCTGCCTCACTTGTTTTGGTGCATTGACAAATCTAGACCAGGTGGTTTTATTCACTGACAATCACAATATAAAATTGAAAAGGTGCTATATATCAAAACGGTAACCTTGTTGTGTGTTCTTAAAGTACTTTCTTTAGGGTCTGGTCTGAGCTCATGATGCACATGCATGGGGCAGTAGCAGGCCTCAAACTCACAATTAATTTGTATACAGGAAGATAAACTTTCTGAAGATGCTGTTTCTTTCTTCCTTACTTGAGTTTCCCTGTATATGCCTCTGATTTATATGCATTGGGTCTTTATATGTTTTGTTTGTACTAGCACAAGTGTGTATTAAGTCTTGAATTGTTAGCTAGTTATTACATATTTAACATTACACAATCACCCCTGACATCTTGCTAAAAACATTATAGAAAAGAACCCCTTGTAGGTAGGGACTTTTCGTCAACATTATTTTCACATGTGATGTCATCAATGATATTTGTGATGTCATATTTGATGTCCTGGGTGTTAGTCTTAGCAATGCACGTAGATGATGCGAGTTATGGTTTCTGAGCTTACCATAATGAGGGCGTGTGTAGTGTTTTTTGGTTTGACTGTGAAGTATAACATCCCTTTAACAAAGTTTTTTTACTGAATGTACATATATATATATTTATATGTGTCAGGGATCGAAAACAAAGGGGCTAAACATGTGATGTCATCAGTGATGTCATCAATAACATTTATGATGCCATCTTTCATGTTCTGGGTGTTAGTGTTAGCAGTGCACAGTGGTGATGCCAGGTATGGGGGCTTAGTTTACCAAAACTGGCGAATTTCAGGGGTTTTTCGGTTTTAATTTGAACCATAATGGGGAGGTAGATTTTGTACAGAGGTTTTTGGTAGGGCAACTTAACCATAAGGTCCCCTCAACAAAGTTTTTTTTTTTGTAGTGAATTTTTCAGGTTTTTGGAAGTGGAACTTAATCATAACATTGTGTCAATGAAGTTGTGCTGAATTTACACTGTCATCATGCGATTGTGGGAGATAAGTAGTATAATGTACATACTTGATATACATTTAACATGGAACATACAGAACCTCCTCCCTATTGATATAAGAAAGAGGCGGACTGGGCGCCTGTTTGCGGACTGGGCGCCTGTTTGCGGACTGGGCGCCTGTTTGCGGACTGGGCGCCTGTTTGCGGACTGGGCGCCTGTTTGCGGACAGGGGGCAGATGGGATGAACATTAACCAAAGATGCAGGGGTTATCTAAAAATGTACTATTGGCTTACACAAAAAATCTGCAACGTAGGACATAAAGACATTATAAGTAGTAATAAGTAAATATGGAAACCTAAAGGTTTGAAATGAAAACGACACATTTAATAACCATGTAGAATGAAATGGATGGTGCCTCCATCGTAAGCACTTCAGAGAAACTCTGCAGCCTGGACCGACAGTGGACGGACACAGTAGGACGAAGGGAAATTACATCAAAATAGTGAGTGAAGGTCATTTTTTTTTTTTTGTATGTGTGTGTAATTGTTTTAGTATGTGGTGCAGAAATAATAATTTCTTTCTGTTGTTTTGACACAGAAATGGCTAGTACTTTGGAGTGGCTGGAGGAGAATGTTCCGCATGAGGAAATGTCTGAAGACCGCGACAATAATGGTACACACTGCTCTGTGTAGGCAAAATACTGATCAGTATTTGATAGGCATTTAATATATGTATATTTTTTTTTGTACAGACCAGGAAAGAAAAAAAAGAAAGGCCAAAAAATGAGACAGAAGAAGACAGGATGAAAAGGATTGAGCATAAAATGGATGTACTGAATGACAATTTTAAAAGTTTAAGGGAGTTGTGGAGGACTGTGTCAGAGGAAAAGTATGTTACCATTGTCCTACCTGTACCTGCCCCGCTTCTCCATTCCCTAGTGAACCATCCCCAAACTTCAAGAAGAAAATAGACGTTTTGACGAAATATCCATCCCTTCTTCCCCTCAAATCTTCTCCTCATAACCAGCCCGTGTTGAATCCTAATTACCCTATATTTGTGTCCGTATCTGTTCCCCCGCTATTTCTTTGGATTGAAGTGTGTGTGTGTGTGTGTGTGTGTGTGTGTGGAATGTTTTTGTATAGTAGTTATAGAGTTTTGTAGAAATTTTCTTTTTTAAAAAGACTTAAAATGTTCGCGAACAGCGCGCCTGTTCGACCTATCCGCAAGGAATGGAATGTGGGTGTTGTAAAGGCAGTACACCTACCCTTACTAATGTCAAGTAAGATGGAGTTAATGTTTGACCGCAACATCGGTTCAAAGTGTGCGCACATAAACAGAAAGGGGCGTCCTAGGGACATTATACCTCGCCATGCCACTTACAAACGAAATTAAACATGTTCGTAGAACACACCAGGTGTCCGGGATGGTTGTAAATGAGCAAAATGGGAGTGTGTTAAGGACAGTATACCTGTCCATATCGTCCGCAGCCAAAATGGTGGCATCCGTAGAACAGGCGCGGTGGCCGGTAAGTTCTAAGTCAAACAAAATGGAGTTGTCCTAAGGACACTGGACCTGTACGTGCAGTGAGCATATCATGTATGCACATGCGCAGTACAACCGTAAGTATAGCGAACATCACGCCTGTCCCTAACTGTCAGTCTCACTTGTGTCGCACTTTGAATTAGTTTGAGAACCCAAACACTGTCCGTAGGACATTTGCGCGCATGCGCACGTTTGTTACTCTGCATTTGCTGTCCAGCGGACTCCCATTTCCGTTGCGGATGTGTTCAGGACGTCCTCATGTGACCGCACCCACGCTGAGCGTGTGGACTAATTTGCGCAGTTTGTGTGCTTCCGCAGCAGTACAAATGAACGTCTAGACACAAGGCAAAATGTTTTAGAGTGTAAAAATATCATTTCACATATCCCAGATAATAGCTTACCTGAGGACTTGTTGTGTCAAATTTTTGTACCGCTTTGCAGGGATGAAGACGGTCACGAGGCACACCCCTCCACCCCAATAAATGGCCACACCCCCGAGCGCATCTTCATTGTCCTTCTAGCTATAGCAGATTGAGGTGTATTGCCTTTACTGCTGAAGTGACCAAAAGGAAAGTAATCGGCATGGCTTCCATGGCTGCTGTTGGTTCATTAGCCTATGCACCACCCCCAAGCCCGGCACAACCACCACCTCCCCAAGGGTCTGCAGAGAGATATACGGGTGAGGATGTAGAGAGCGAGGAAGAGGAGGAGGAAGAGAATGAAGTGGAGGAACTCCACACTAGGAGCACTCGCCGGGAGTCATGGGTGTGACAATTGTTTTCCGTTTATGGGAACATACCAAAAGCACGTGCGAACCTGGTGAGGTGTAACCAGTGCGAGGTGGTGCTGAGTCGCGTGAGACCTGGTGCGTACAGCTTTGGTACGACAACCATGAAGTGACACCTCACTTCGTTCCACACTGCAGACATTCGCAAGGTGGTGCCATGTGAAGAGTGTAGTTGATTGAGTTCCTCCACAGCATCCTCCGAGTCCGATCCTCCCACCACAAGAGACACTCCTGTGGAGGAGCGCCTCCTTCCAGCTGCCTCACAAGCCATTCGCAATACTCTTGACCCTTACCTTTCAAAGGTGATAATATTGTGTATGTATTGTGACGTCGTACTCTGCAGGGGGGAGAATTTTCGAAGTGCTTTTGAGGCCATGGTCACGGAGCACCAGAAGATCTGCTCCTTATCTAAGTGAAGCTCACCCTATATCTTTCTCTTTCTACTTGCACTATCTTATCCCTGTGGCTGCTGTGCCTTCCTTACCCTCCTTTGGCCTCCTCTCCTATTGTGTCGTGTGCTGAGAACCAATAAACGAGAAAACAACAAATTACACAAAAGGCTCTTTTCAGAGCCGCCTTTCTCAGTTTAACAATAGAACTATGAAGTGACTGTTGTAGACCCCTGCGAAGTTGCGGAAATGTTTGCGGACAGTCTTAGAAAAAAAAAAGGAGGGTGCAAGGGGAGCAAACGCAATGAAGTGTACGCTGGGAGTACGTGGTGGCTCTGAAAAGAGCCTTTCGGTGGTGTGTTGTGTGGGTCAAAAACTATGGATTGGAGAAAGCGGATTGTCACATAGGTTATTGTGAATCCAAAAGAGGTTGCAATGCATTTTGTATATTGCGAAGAAAAATCTGATTGCCAGCAAGTGTGAGATGGACTCCATCTCTGCAGAAAATGAAAGGGCTGCGAAACAAAATGTTTTCATTGTGGAATAAGGACATGCCAACATCTCTTAAAGGCACAAACCGCCTTATTCACATTGCGTCTCGCTTTCTCCATTTGTGGACCAGAAGAACTCAGCCATATTTGTTTCTGTGCAATACGGGGACAAAGTATTTGACAATTTGGAACCATGTCCATGAGCTTCACAAGTCCTTCCTTCATTGCAAATTGCAAAGAAATTCCAGAGACATGGCCTAAACTGTTTCCCCCGCAATGAATGATGAGTATATCTGACGCTCTGTCAGTAAAGTAACACAGAGAGGTACCAAGTCCAGCCACCTCATGCCACGCACGCCATGCCAGTGCACTTCCACATGAGGAAATCCGAGATCTGCAGATAAACTGCAGCTTTCTGCATGCACCTTCAACCAATGTATCCATGAGTCTCGCAAAATCCAGATCATCTGTTTGCGAGCACGCAAAGCCATGGCTGTGTGGTCTCCTGTCAGGGAGAAGACTGTCTTACTAAATCTTGCCGTTCAGAACACACCCACTGAACTTTATTGACCAATCCCTAGGTCCGCTCATTTTCATTTGCATGCGTCTCCACCCCAGAATTCCCGTTGGTGATATGCGCTGGCTGCAAACTACCGCCTTGTCCGCAGACATGTATAGGATCAGAGCGTGACAAGGGTACATTAAAGTATTATTCCCCCTTTTCCCCTTTAAGGTGGGCTCTGAAGAGATGTTTTTTTTAATTAAACATCTTGTTTTATTTTTTTTGTATTTTTTTGTCCTTCCTTCACTCCTACAACCATTACAGAACATTCTCTAAAGCAAGCGTTACGTTCCAAAATTGCATGTCCCAAAGAAGATAGCGCAACACCATCTGCTTCAGTTATCCGCATTACTTGGAACAATGTTTTTGTGGCTGCAGAAAAACATACCAGCGCGTAACATAAACGCACGCATGCCGCGATTAACCAATTAGCCCAATACTTTAATCTGGACAGAAAAAATAATTGTTGTCCCATTGTACTCTAGGGAGTAAACCAGAAAAAATTACTTTCGCAGTTGGAAAGATGTTCATGAGTGCGTCAACCAACTGTCCCAAATCTGCCAACAAAGTACGTGCAGTCACGTAGCCCAAATGGCAAGCACCGTAGTGCAAAATTACCACATGAGGAGAGGTCATCATATGCGTCTGCAAACTTGCAGAATTGCCGCAACATTGGCATCAGTCTCAGCGTCTCAACCACCTCCACTCCTCTCACATCGAAATGGTGTGCCATGCCTACGCTCTGCATAATGTTGTAAGCCATGGACAAAAATGTCGCCAATCACCAAAACCCTGACCCTCTCCACCTCTGCCAGCTTCACTGTACGCACTGTCTTTGGACACAAAAGAGTAATGTGAAGATCTGATTGGCTGATGCCTACAGTCCCCTTTCCATGCAGGATTTGCTGTAGAAACCCGTATGTAACCCGCCATACCCGCGGGCAAGCGTTGCCTACTTGCGGCACAGAACTCTTACCCAGTCCTTTCACCCTTTCCACAGCGGTAGCAAATCGAGTCCCTCATTGGACACAACTAAGCAGTCACACAACCATCCACGAATCACATTGAAAATCGCTAAATGTAACTCCGTCATCAACATTGCGCACTTCAAAATTACTGTCGATAATTCTGAATGGAAGTCGCATATCATTGCAAAGCACCTACTTCAGAAGCTACTGTGCAAGTGTTGCGAATTTCTACGAACCGCTCCATGAATGCTCACATGTATGAGTATAGAGTACAGGTATTTATATTTCAATTAGAGAACATGTGCAACCTTTATGATTTAATGTAAAACAAATTGCTGCTAAATGTGCATAGGCAATACATATAAACGCTCCCCCTTTTAAGTGCAAGATGTCCGATTTATCATTGACAAACCGCAGAACTTCGTACTGTCTTCCGCATAACATATACAAACGTTGCAAGGGTGCCTATTTAGGGCGAAACTACATTTTTTTATTAGAAAATATCGGAGTTGTATACTGTGTACGGCGTACAGTAATGCTACTTACAATGTAATCGTATGACAAAAGTAATCCCTCCCGATTGCTGTGGTGACATCTCCCTCTGAGGGTCTCCCGATTTTTCATCATCGTGCTTTTAAATTGCAAGTAGAAGTTTTTTTTTTTCCCCCCATCTACTACTGTGCCCCATCGCTTACAAACCTCTCTCCTATTGATATAGTACACCTTGTAAAAAAAAACGGGCATTTTCATAACCTTAAAAATGTTAGCAATTTTGAAGGACTTGCAAGTAACATATTGCAAATACCACATGCGCACATGCACTGGGTTCAAATATGAAACGAGAATGCTCTGACGAACTATGCACAATTAATGTGTGCAGTATCAGCACTGCTGTAAACACACAAAGTAATCAATTTTGTTTTTTTTGAATCGCAGTGAAGACTACTCTCCTGAGAATCAACAGCATCTACGCTGCAGACGACATATCCGAAGAAACCTGGTCATTTTGCAAAGAAATGTAAGTGCAGTACTACCTTTATATTGTAACTACTCCTCAAAGAGGCTGCATGGGCTATTTGTTTAATTTGGGCACCAAAGCAAATATTGACTTCTGAACCATTCTGCCTACAAATATCCATTTATTGAACAAAGAATAATTGGCAGAATGGCTCACAAATCCCTGTGTGTTTGGAACTCAAATAACGTACGTAATCCTTAGAAGGTTAGATTTAGAAAAGTAGTTGCTGTTGCAAGTTTATGGCATTTTGTTTATTAATAATGCTTCTCGTCACCACTAGCCCACTTTGTAGCCTCAACTGAAGCACATTGTACTAGAATCCAAACAGTAAAATAGCCTTGCCAAATAATTGCAAGAGTCCAATACACATTCACACACCATAACAAAGAGCTTCCCCATCAGACTCGTACACGCATGCACACAGCACACATACATTATACAACAGACCAAAGTATGCCTTCTTTTTTTCAACAGACACCAAAGAATGCCTACCAAAAAGCAACTCCGTAGGAAGGAACGCAGAAGTAGAGAAAATAAAAATAAAAGTGCCCAATCTAATCATCCATCTGTTGTAGAGTTTGTAGAGAATGTTTGAAGAAACCAGCTAATGCAGTGGGTTAGCAAAACAAAAGAAGCTTCAACTACCGAAACTTTACGTCCTCCATCAAAATGTGTCACAAAACACAAAAATGTTTGCAAAAAATCGGCTACCAGTACAGCTAATAATGCTCCTACTAATCCTGATAGTGTAACAAGAACCCATAGCAAAAAAAGTATTTTATCAAAAATGTTTCATCAGAGTCCTTCAGAATCTACTAAGAGGACCGAAATCACCCTCATCCCTTAAAACCTACTGTAGAAACTTAATCCTACAAGCTCTTGTGGACCGTGCAATCCTTCTGAAAATTATTTTTGTATTAGTGTTAAATAGGATGAAAGCACTAACAAAACTAAGTACCAAACTACAAAAGAAACTCGGCAATAAACGGAATGTGAACAAAAATAATTTTTGAAATGTTTGTGGTGGTGAATGGAGTCACACTAAAACCACAGAACCATATATTAATGAAAAAGCATACAAACAAAATCAAACTAACACAATTGCCATCTATAGCAGTGGACGAGGGTATGAGAAAAATACTACCATCATGGAACAAGAAACACTGCTTACAAAAGTATCCTCCATAAACTCAGAATTACCTCTCGATCAACAGAACTACACCATACAGTATACAAATGGCCATGCACATCAATGTGTGCCATTCCAAACAAAGCTTTCAAATCTTTACGTCAGTTCCTCAATCAGTATGTAAAAGGTAAAGACAAAAGTAAAATGAAAGTGCTGCAAAATATGGATATTTGTCCAGTCCGCAAATACACAGGACTACAAGGACATTCATTAGCCTGCATTTCTGGGCCTATTTGCAAAAGCACCTTCCATGATATCAAAAGGATATCAATACATCATTCAAGTGTAAGAAATCTAGTGTATAAAATATACTATGCAAAATCTCCAGCTTCAGAATTAGGCAATTTAAATAACACTCTTCTGCATGGTACACCCAAATACTTACAAGAAAAAATTGACCGTATTCAGAGTAAGTATTTTGGAAGTGAATTCCACTTACAAAATGCAATAGTTTTAGAACATAGTAGCAACAATTCTGCACATAGCAACCTACTATTACACACCTACAAAAAAGAAATAGTAACATTTTAAAGGTCATCGGCTGAAGTACCAAACCATGTGTTTGCGTGTGTTGCCGCAAAACCTTTTACAAAAGGAACACAAAAAATGTAGACCTAGCATACAAAATAGAAGACAATGAAGACTCTAAATGGTTTGAATTAGCTCTCTACCTTTTAGCGGAAAACAAATATGAACTAACTGAACGCCTAATATGTTGCAGTTACTGTACTACAAAATTAGACAACCACACTCCTTCACGTGCTGTAACAAATAATTTGGAATTGTTCCCACTACCAAAAATCCTGCAACAACTCTATTTGTATGAGAGCATAATAATTCAAACAGTTCACCCATTTCAAGCAATTATACGCCTTCATCCAAAAACAGCTAAATTACCTTTCTCTGAATCGGTGAAAGGCATTCGTGGCAAAGTAGTTTATTTGCCATTAGATCTAACGGAAAATGTACACATTCTAGGAGTGCAAAGTTCAATAGAGCATTCTTTAATAGTCTTGGCAAATGGTGTACCAACAAAGGACAAACATTTTTGGCAACAACTAGTGGAGTTACATAAAGTTAGACAAGCATTGCAATATCTAAAAGACAATAACGAGTACTACAAGGAAATAAATATTGGTGAAAGCTTAAGGGAAACAACTGAAATAATTGAAGAGCCATCAGAAACTGGACAATTCGAACTTCTAGATCCTGCTACAGTATCCACTCTTTTGGACCATTACACAATTCATCCATTGCATTCCAATGAAAGCCTAGATGATGCACTAGAAACTTACCAAATGCGACAAACCGAAGGGTCACCAATGAGTATATGGGGAAAAAAGTATAGAAGCACACGCTTTTCCACTGCTATTTCCTACTGGCAAAGGTGGAAGATACAATGATAGACCCACTCAGATTGGAGCATCAGAATACCGCTCTTTACGAATGTATTCGCAAGATCCCAGATTTAGACAAAATGTGGAATACATATGACACCTACTCTATGAAAGTGAATTAGCAACACTATGTTACGGAGTTGCACACATTTTGAAATCTGCAACCCACTTTCAAAATATGTCAGCTACGCAGTTAATACAAAACGTACAGGAAAAAGATGAGGTTTTACAAGCAAGTATAACAAATTTGTTTACAAACATGCGTGGTACAAAGGAATACTGGTTGCGATGGCACGGAGACGTGCGTTGTATGATCAGAAACCTTGGACCACCGACTTGGTATGTTAAGCTAAGTTGTGCAGAATATGCATGGGAAGATTTACATGAGTTCCTACGCATAGCAAACAGCAACAAAAACAACATAGATATATTAACAACTGAAGAACTTTGCCCTCTAGATCCAGTTAATGTGTCAAGATATTTCCATCATCGTTTCATTGCCATGCTACACTTTATTTGCAATAAAAATGTTCCTCGCCTTGGAGAAGTGAAACACTTCTTTTGGAGAAAAGAATATCAAGCGAGAGGAGTACCACATATTCACATGCTGTTATGGATCAAAGGTGCACCGAAATTTGGTCACGACAGTGATAGCACTGTTTTGCAGTTTATCCAAAAATATGTCACTTGTGAAATCCCTTCACAACAGACACGTAGTGAGCTGCATGGGCACATTTTACAATTTCAAAGACACAAATGTGGCAAATATTGTCGCCGCAAATACAAAAACAAAGGTAAATACTACACCAAATGCCGCTTTGGTTTCCCTAGACCAGTTACAGAAACAGGTGAAGTAAACAACTTCATGTCTTCAGTTCGACATAGTGTTAAAGGTAAATCACCTAAGAACACGTACTACATAAAAAGAAGGGAAGAATCAAAATGTATCCATGATTACAATGCAATCATTGCCCTCTTATGGAATGCAAACATAGATGTGCAGTACATTGCAGACAGTTCAACTGCTGTTGCACGATATGTTACAGCCTACTTAACAAAAGCAGAAAAAACGAGCTTCAAGACCTCTGGGATGACCTAGCATCAGACAAAACATTATTGCAGAAATTGTACAGCCTAGGCATAAAAATGCTCTCTCATAGATAATGTGGCACCTATGAAGCAGCAGATCATTTAACCGGTACTGCTTTGTATGGTAAATCAGACAACGTAGTATGGCTAAGTCTTGGTCCTGCAAAATCTAGAAAGAGTGCTGAAATCATATGAGGACATAGAAACAATTGCCAGAAATGATCCCAACGGCCAAGACATTCTAAAAAACAATTTACTGGACATATACTATCCTAACAGGAGTAGCACTTTGGAAAGCATGTGTCTATACCACATAGCTCAAAACTTTGCATACAAAAATAATGTAAAACCCGATGAAAGCAAACGTAGATATAGAGTGACCGATTGTGAAGGGAGCTTAGTGAAACTTACCAAACAAAGCTTAATTAATCATGTAAAATTGCCATTAAAAACTCCTCAACAGAAAGAACTATATTACATGTCTCTGTTACAAATTTTCAAACCATGGAGAAAAGAGGAAGACCTACTACACAACTATGACTGCTATGAAGATGCTTTCAAAGCAAATGAAAGCGCCATCACCGATGTGAACTTTACGCAGTACAAAACAATGTTACACAATGAGCAGCAAAAGGAAGAACTACTTCAGGCCCAACCAGATAAGGACTCTTCCGACCGTAGTCCCACCTTCTGTAACAGCAAGTCAAGAACCACTAGGACAACCACTAATGGCAAATGAGGCTGAAGTAGCTATGGCAGAAGTAGAAAACACCATGTATCAGTATCAAAAAGATACAGAAGACTTAAATGTACTACAAGCAAAACTTAAAGATCAGCACACCATTTTTGAAGACTGTACAAAACAAATTGTACATGGTGTACAACACGAAAATAAAGAATGTACCTGCCAAAATTACAAGCCTATACTGCTGTACGTGAGTGGTGAAGCTGGATCAGGGAAAACATTCTTAATCAAAATCATCAGCAAGTTCCTTCAACAATTGACAAACCACAAACTGTCAGCTGTTGTAACGGCCCCCGCAGGTTTAGCTGCCTACAACATAGGCTGTGTCACTTTACACCGATTACTACTGCTTCAGTAGAGCATCAAAATAAATTGGACTATTACAAACTTTCTGCAGAAGCTGCAATGGAATTACGCAGAGTATTAAAACAAATGAAAATGCTACTAATAGATGAAGTGAGCATGGTCTCCAACCTAATGTTGGCTTTGATTCACCTCCGATTACAAGAAGTACCTAAAAGTAACAACGAAGAAGTCTTTGCAGGGAAACACATTATAGTTTTCGGAGATCTTCTACAATTGACACCAGTGAAAGGTGAACCTCTTTTTTAAAACCTTAGGCCACAAACTCTGCCGGAGAACTGTTGGTAGCATAGGTAATGTCAACCTTTGGCAACATTTCCAATACAGAGAATTAACTCAGAACATGCTGCAATCTGCAGGTCTCACTTATGCCAACATCTTAAAGTATTAGAGTTGGTGTACTATCGCAAGAAGCACAAGTTGTATTGAAAAACAGGCACATTCATGCACTTTATGGCGATAATGCATGTGCAACTGATGTTATGGAACAAATGGGGCACCAAAAATGTCAATTGTATGGCCTTAATCCCAACTCTTGCAAGCTGTTTCAAATTCAATGAAACAATGTTAAATAAAGAAATGCAACCAATAATGCCAATTAGCGCCACAGACAAACTAGACGTACATGGTATGACAGTACCCATGTGTGAGCAAGCCACAAGAAGACTAAATAGTTTAGAAAATTCAACCTCCAACACAGCTGGGTTGGAAAAAATATTAAAATTATGCTTAAATTGTAGAGTAATAAACGTAACCTTGACGTCGAGCAAGGGCTAGTTAATGGAGCACTAGGTACAGTTGTTGGCTTTCAATCATACCCACGTGACAGCAACATTGTTTGTCAATATTCGCTTTGATAAAGTTTCAGAAGTGAAAAAGATAGGGCGCTCAATTGCTCGATTCCTTCTCTTCAAAGACATGTATGTACGTAGAAAGCAATTTTCTCTAACTCTTGCATATGCAGTTACCATTCATAAATCCCAAGGTCTTACCCTAGACAAAGCATTGATAGATATAGGAAACAGTCTTTAAAGAAGGCATGAGCTACGTAGCATTATCGCGCTTACGTACACTTGACGATCTATTGCTAATGAACTTTGATGCAAGTAAAGTGAAAGCTGATATTCCTTGCATTCTAGAATACAATAGACTGCGTTCACTGTACACCCGTCATCTGAAACAATATCCTGTTCCAGATAAAGTAAAACATGGTAAAAGAAAACTAAATGAAACAGAAATGCAACAGACTCCAACAGCAAATTAGTCAAAGAAAAGAAGCTAAAGTTTCAGCAATTACCACAAACATAGAAGAACCTATTGGGGAATGTAAACCAGGGCCGTCGGCAAAGAAGGAACAGAAATTCGGAAAAATGCACTCGGATACAGAACTAGCTGGTCCATTCAAATTTGCAAATGAAAGTGGGGTAAGTTGTTATGCAAATGTAGCAATGAATATTCTATTTCAATTGCCACCAATTGTTAGCAATATTTACTTGCACAGTACAGACCAATTGTGTTTGCAAATGTTAGTGCTTCATACAAAAGCAACAAACAATCCTGACAAAACAGTGTACATGGAATACAGCAAGAATTGGACGACTGTGCTGGAATGGTGATATTCACTCTGAACTTACAAGAAGATCCACAAGAATTTCTAATGTACTTACTATTAGTATTGGAAAACTTAAGCACACCTGTAAATTAAATATTCCAGATTTCATTCATGTGGAAACATACATGCACTCTCTGTAGCAATGTGATAAAGGAAGAAATCCCAAATGAGCGATTTGTGTATGTTTCCATACCAAATTGTGAAAGCATTCCATTTCAGCAACTTGTACAGAATGCAAACCATGGCAGATTATGTACTATTTGCAATTCAGACAATCGCTCCACCTTACTGATACAATCACATAGTGCCTACATAATACTTATGCTTCTACGTTATAATGCAGATGGTACCAAAAACAACTGCAAACTGACTGGATTCACACACGGTCAAGTGTCACTTGGAAAGAAAACCTTTACAACAATAGGTATAATCTACCATGCAGGAACTACAACCAATGCAGGTCACTACACTGTATACATTAAAAAGAAATGTGGATGGTTCGAATGTAATGATAGCACCATTACTCTAAAGCAAAGATTGCCAGTTAATCTTACAAATGCATATTTAATCTTCTTAAAGTCAAAATTTTATAAATAAAGTGTACTTCACGATTGCCAAAAAATTATGTGAAAGACTACAAACAGTTAGAATACGCCAATAGGTATCTAACTGCCCAAGTGGATATAACAATGACACAAATAAATTCATATCACAGATTTGTAGGAACAAATACACAGTTACAATATGCCTACAGGTATGTAACTGTTAAAAATCGACAGGAAAGCAACAAACATAACATTAATCAGAAAGATGAAGGAACCACTCAAAGGAAACAAGGAAGTAGTTAGTACCGTAGCAAAAGAAGGTTTTTTTTTAATCCGACAAGGATTCTTTTTTTCCCCAGACCCAAGGATTAGAAAAGCAAACACAGAAACTGAGCACAATGCACAGTACACTGGTTTGTACACTAAATATGAGGGTTAAAAAAAAGGTAAACTGTCTATTATGCAATGTAGTAAGTTTTCATAAAATGCAAAGACTAACATACCTTTTTTCTTTTATCACAGAAATTAAAAAAGGGATACTTCCGCGAATTACGAAAAGCATTTCAGAAATATATGTGGATTCTGAACAAAGTAAGGATTAAGTATATTGGCAGTCATTTTCTACACATGCAAATCTACACGTCTAATCTATGGTAGTAATATGCTGCAGTGGCAGGAGGCTGCCCCTTGCATCTTCAGTGTCTAATCTACGACCTACGCCTTACGACCAAAGTACAAAAAGTATACTTCCTAGCCACAACCATTGTTGCATATCGAAACCATGGTCCTTGTAAATTAGCTACTTATAAATTTACGGTTGGGACCTTCGTCTGCAGCCATGCAGCCAAGACATTAGGGCGTGCACACAACTAGCGTAATACACCACTCCCATATTCACTTATAACTTCACTGCTTATGACTTCAGTCTTGGGTGCATGGCCTTTGGGCATGCATTCAAGACTCTGGGTCCTGGCCAGAAACACCACAGCATATCAGAACCATTGTGCCTTCTCATTTCACTATATACAAAATTGGTTTTGGGAGCATGGCCTTTGGCCATGCTCCCAAAATGCTACGCCCTCCTCACAACCATCTTAATGATGTTGCATAGTACAAGTGTACCAATAGCTGTGATATGTTGCAGTAGTTTGTAGCCACAGAAGTGAGTTTGAGGCCATAGAATTATCAATGTATGGGTGTACAGTATGTAAAATGCACAGTTGCTTACAACTGCAGTTCTTATTACTTTGTTCAAATACTCTGCGTCCTGGCCACTACTACCACACCATGTGACATCCATTGCGGCATATAAGTACACTACATACAAAGGTGCTTTTGGGGGAATGGCCTTCGGCCATATACCCATCATTGCAGACCCTCCCCACAGCCACCGGACTGATGTTGAATACTAGGGGTGTCTCTGTAGCTCTGAAATGTGCTTACAAGTTTCCTTTTGGGTGCATGCTTGGGTGTATGGCATACAGCCTGCAATCATGCACCCAAAAGTACACATCTTGGCCAAAACCACCGCACTAGATAAAACCCATGTGGGCTTGTAAGTGAAGAGGTTATAGCTTTGTTGTTGGGTCCATGGCCTTCGGCCATGCAGTCAAGACTGCACACACTCCCCACAACTTAGCAATCAATAGGCAATACTACGGGTGTATCCATGGGTGTGACATGCTGCAGCGGTTGTGGATAGGGCCTACAGTCTTGGAAGTAAGGACTGTCACACCCATGGCGGCGTATTAATGAATATAATACCCATAGGAAAAAGTATTGCAATTATGGCATGTTGTCAATTTCAATGTTCGCTACTACTACGCGTCTCCTTACAACAGTAACACGTTTCCTGTGCACTGCATGGACTGAAATGCTAGCGTTATCACACCCCTCATTTTCTGTGCGTACAAGGTGGCCATAGAAAATACATTGTGAAGACAGACCCCCAGAACAAATGGATTGATCACCCATGTCTTACTGTCTGAACCTGTCCCAGTGCTCTGTGACACAGCAAAGAGTTTTTTTTTATAAATATAGCATGTGTATGCTGGTTTTTGCTCTATCGGCGGATCCAAGATGTCGGGCGCAGCCAAACAATCTGACGCAGAACACGTCTCGCAGCAGCCAATCGGCAGCGATGTTGCGTGTCCGCGGTTATGACGCGAGTCCATTAGCCAATCATTATCTTGTCAGTTTTAAAGAAAAATACTGCACGGATTCTCACCAAATTTACAAAAGCATGCTTTCTGGACCACGCCCCTATACCTGCCACAAAATTTTTGTGAAAATCCGTCCAGCGGTTTGACCTGTAGCCGTGCGCAAAGTTTTTCCTCCATTCAGTCTATGTGAAAAAGACGTTTTGGAACTTCACCCCCCCCCCCTCTCCTATAACTTTTCCCCACCTGGACCAAACATCACCGATCTTTGCAAAACAATTCAGAGTGGCCAATACACTTTTTTTGCAAAGTTTGGTGAGGATTCGTCCAGGGGGAGTGGAGTTATAAGCCGCCCAAAAAGTGCTCTTCCTATGGAAACAGCAACTTAACCATAACTACACAGCCACTACTGTAAGTATTGAAAGCACTCTTAAAGCAATTGAGTTCAAAGCAACGGCCATAGTTGAGCAGGAATAAAAGGTGGGGGGTATAGGATGACAGGCTCATAGGTGACCGGTCCTAAGAAGCAAACTCAGTCAAACCAGAGTCGTGCACCCGCATACCCACAACACTCCTCGCACTCTGCTCGCTCCACTAGCTCTGTTAGGATTGGAGTATTCATGGGCAAGGTTTACCTCTGATCATCCCTTTTTTATGTCTATTTTTAATGAGGGGAATGACCCACAAGCTACTATCCAAGCTTGTAATTAATTGCTATGCTAGGGGAAATATCGGCTATCTTTCAGTAAGAATGTATAGTTAAAAAAAAAAAACCTCGGTGTAGGGGATGGTCCCACTTCAAGGCATACATTAGTTTTCAAAAATTGATCAGCAGAGTTTGACTAGCAATGTTGTGCTAATATTTGAATGTCACTATTTGTATCCAAAACCTAAAATGAGCAACAATACAGTGGTTTTGTGTACCGCTGAAATAAGACATTAGTGAAATGAGTTAGGCTTTGCAAATGTCCAAGTATATGGTATAAAGCAACAGGGTGACAAGATAGAATATCAAGGAGTTTGGGATCAGCTCATGGGTTAAGCACCAGTTGCACAGATGTATGCAACCAGCAAGTTAGAGAACTAGGTTTGCCATCAAAAGCAGTTGGCCGTGTGTGCGATCATGTACATTTTTCAAGTGTTCACTCAATATGATGCATCTTCCCCCAACAAAATGAAAGCTAGTTGTCACTATGAGACTTAGGTGTACTAAGCTAAAGTTTACTGTAAAGCATGGAGACAATGCATTGCGTAACAAATTACATTTTTAGTAATGGAATTGCGTGACTGTCAGGAAAAAATACAAATGAACACATACTGGTCTTTGCCAGCCAGTATATAGTTGGCTTGATAAAAGTATTATCCCGATTACTTCTGGCTTGCAATTATTTGAAAGAAAAATTCTTGCCTAGCGCTCCCACACAGGCCATTGGCAGTTAAGGGTGAAGGAGATGATTACTGATGCACTCCCCATTAGCCCCTTTGAACTTGCAGTGAAAAGAGGTGGTAGAGAAACCTGAGGGCAAGAGAGGGTTGGAGGGTGAACTGTGCTTTCATTGAACAGGATAACTTAAATAGCTAGCTTTGTTACACACGTTTCAATTTAATCAGCAAACCTACACAATTGCATAGCAAATTACTATGCTACACTGCTTATTTTATGCCTTGACCTTGCAATGCAAACAGGCCAAAGTGGCACTCCTTACTACATTAAAGAGTGCAGAAATGTCAAGAGCAGATATAATTATGGCAAGCTGAAAATTAGAGCTGTATGAGTTGGCATGGAATAGTTGTGTCTGCCTCCCCCAAAGTTTCTGAACAATTTGGGAAATGTGTGGTGAACGGCCCTTTTCACAAAGGTTTGTTGAAGGGCACATAAACAACTGTCGAAGGTGCATGGTGAACAATTTTTCAAACCGCTATAGTGGTACAGTAGAACCTGTAGCAATATCTGGTGTAAACTTTGCACTGAAATTTTCATGGAGGAGTAATTTCTAATCTGGTGCTTAATCGCTCACTGGTGCCCGACACAATTCCCACTGATCTATTTCAAGATCTGCCGGAACTGTGGGCCTTGTTGTTGACTGTTAGTTTTAATGCCGTACTTTAGTCCAGTGTGATTTTCTCTTCACAAGATCAACAAGAATCCAGGGAATGTTTAATGAATGGCAATAGGAAGCATGTAACTATTAGCACTATAGACATCCTACAGTTGTATTTAACTTTGAGCCACAAGAAACAAGACAGATGGTTGATCACAACTCTAATCTCACTCTGTTAGCCCCCCCCCGAACCTCCAGAGCAAGTGGCCATACAGGGTGTACTTCTTGGACTACTTTCTCTTTGTACCCATTGTTGTTTCAGTAATACCATATTACTTGAGAAATATCCCTCCCCCACCTCCTTTCCAGACCTTCTATCGAATGTTGAAAGAATTATGCATTTTCTCGATGTGGCCAGAGCGCTTACATTTTACCTTTTTAGCATACTAAGGTTTATACGTCTTCCAATTATCTTTTCTTCACTTATGGTGAGTGTCCTTTTGGTTTTATGCCCTCAATAGCAAGGTTTCTATTCTGGAATGCTACAAACTGAGAACACTGGCTCCTCCAAAAGGCATGCATATGCATCTGGGGAGGGCGAAGGTGCCTTTAGTGGCCTACCATTGGCTTGCCCCTGTTTCAAGGGGACATCTGCCACTCCACGTGCATTCTGTAAGCATTACTCACTTGATACAAGCTCTAAGGCACATGCCCGGTTTGGCAAGGGATTCCTTTGGAATCTTATTTAATGTAAGTTTTGGGTTAAATCGTCCACTTGTGTTTGGGTGCTTAGAAGTTGTGCATAAGTATGGAAGAAAGGGAAAGGGATAGGATGTAGGGGTAAGTACAAGTTACTCATCGTAATTACTTCTGTATTCACCCTATTTCCCACACATCCCCCCAACCTCCTAATGAGTAAACTGCATTAAGTACGCGCTCTAAGTAGCGTTGTTTGCTAGAACGCCACTCTGCCATGCAAGCTGTCACCGGATTTCATTGGACACTTATTGGACTCTATTGGTACTTCTAATACTTGAACAAGTATTTCGGATGCTTGTTAATCTGCTTAGAATCACATGCTGTGCATAGGTCCGACATCCAGTGGTCACTGCGGAGTATTGCATTTTGTTTTTCGTAGTCGAAAAGGGACGTCGACAAGGCGTGTCTGAAATACTATCCCTATAGTGACGTGTGTTGTACCCACAATCCTTCACGCGTCGAGGTCCCTCAGATTGTTTTTTTCCGCCCAGCTACTGGTCGCCTTTACGCGGAGCTCCTCGAGAGACATTGCAGATTCCATCTCCTCGACCTTTGGTCTTTTTTTCCTGTTAAAGATTAATATATCGATCACTCCCTCGACGCAGTTGTGAAGCTGTCTCCGCCGAGCAAGATCTTCGACGGAGTGGACGAGCGGAGGAGATCCTTCGGCGTTGCCGAACACGTGGCCTGGCCTCGCAGGCCAAATACAGTAGGGAGAGTGGGGTCGTGGGACATCTCTGATTCTTTTTCTGAGAATGCCTTTCCTTTTCCCCTTCCTTTCCCTTGGGGTAGTTATCACGGTTTATTGCCTCGGCTATGGAGAGGACACCCTTTAGGTTTTGCCCACTTTGTAAGGGCAAGTTTACTTGGAAGGACAAGCATTCACGGTGTAACCGCTGCTTGCCCCTCGATCACAAAGAGGAGGGTTGCTCGGCTTGTCGGCTTCTAAAGCCAAAGACTCTAAAAGACCGTAGGGTCAAGAGGTGGGCGGCATACGCTATGTCGAAGGCCGGGTCTTCACCCGCCGCTGCGACCACCGACAGTGACGAGGAACGTGATAACACGACCTCCACTACGGAAGTCGTACACCCCTCTAAGGAGCGCTCGCGCTCTTTGTCGTCTGTCCCCGGCCCCGACGGGCTCGGCTCACGCCCTGCTTATGGGGATGAACACCCCGGCGACACTGACGCACACGATACAACACATAAACACACAACCCATGGCTCTTCTTCGTCGAAGACGAAGAAAGCATCAGCGCCCAAGGAGACGCAGGTTACACCGGCGGCCTCCTCGGACCGTTCGGGTTCGAAGCCCCTCTCGCAGCCGCGACCAGCGACTGGGCTTTCGGCAAATAAGGGAGCCGCCCCCAAACCATCGGCCGGCGCGCACCAGCAGAGAGCGCACGCCGCCGTAGAACGTTCGACACCCGTAACGTCGAAACCACAGCCCTCCGCTGACAAACGAGTCACAGAGAGCTTGGCGAGGATCGTCTTAGCCGACGCCCAGAAGCGTACGCCGAAGGACACGTCGAGCGCTACGCAAAGGTCGAAAGACACGCCGAAAAAGCCTGCAGAAAAACAGGGACTACCCCCTTCAGTCGGGGGGAACCCCCAGCACACCGGAAGGCTTTTCGGAGGGCGACGGGACACTTTCCTCGACGTTGTGGGAGAGGTCGAGCCGTTTTCAGCAAGATAACACTATTTTTCCCCCGCTAGACCGCTCAGGGGTACCCCATGAAACCATGGAAAGGCTCCATCTCTGCATGGAGAGAATGGAGAGGTTTATGAACACCCAGAACCCTCCCACTCCCAAGAGAACAAGAGAAGGGCCTCAGGAGGACCCCAGGGCCAAATACCCGAGGCAGGACACATCCTTAGATTTCCAGAATGTGTATGACCTCACGGGTGAGGAATACTTAGAAGAGGAGGATGATTTTGTGGACAATGAAGAGGGACAGAACCAAGAGGAAGGTCTGGAAGACAGCCCAGACATGGTAGGAGAAGGCTTCGGAGAAAATCCAGAAGAAGGACCTTCTCATCCCTGGCAATCCCCATCAGTATATTCGGACACTGATGTCCTGAACCTAAATCCTCCTGACAATTCACCAGTTAGAAACACGTCTCCCATTGACGATCAGCCCACATTCAATGCCCTGTTGCGCAGAGCAGCAGCACATTTCGAACTGGACACTGGGGAAATCTCTCCGGAAATAGGCTTTGTAGAAAGAGTAATTAAGGAGAAACCCCCAGTCAGCCAGACCATTCCCCTCCTCGCTTCAGTGAAGAGAAGAATCATCCATTTGCTATCCACACCCGCACTAATCAGGAGTTAATCCAAGGATTGAAAAACTTTTCACTCCTTCACCCTCAGACCCGCTGTACATCAGGGGACATTCCATTCCGGATTCCCTTGTAGTAACAAATACAAGGAAGAGGGCAGGGGTGCCGCTGTCCACCTGTGAGGCACCACCTGACAAGGAGGGCAAGAGGTTATATGCCCTTGTTAAGAGTCACATCCTCGGCTGCCTTTTCGGCAAGAATTGCGAACAACAATTCTTTGCTAGCCAGCTACGCGGACTCTCTGGATGCTGCTGAGACAGCGGGACGTTCCCTGGTTCAGGGAATACTCCTAAAACGCCATGTATGGCTGCGCAACTCAGGGTTCAAACCGGAGACACAGGCGTCTTTAATAAATGAACCTGTTGAAGACTCTAACCTCTTCGGGAAAGCGGTGGATGAGGCTCTGGAAATGGCTAAAAAAGAGTTAGATACTATCAAAACTCTTGACCAGATCTCTAAGCCCACTACCAGACGCGGCTATGGCAACAAACGCTTTTTTCGTGGCCAACGCCAACAACAGAGTCAGCAGAAACAGTATCCTGCCACCAGTTACCAGACCAATAGTGGGCAGTACAGCCCAAGAGGCCAGCGCAGGGGCAAAGGGAGAGGTCGGGGGTCCGCCCCCAGAGGCTCCCAAGCCCCCAACAACAACAAGTGACGCGAAGATTCGCGTCCCCTCCCATGCAACACCGGTCGGGGGCTGGATAACATCCTTTCTTCCAGCATGGGAGGGAATAACGTCAGACCGCTGGGTACTTTCCACCGTAGCCCACGGATACTGCATCGAATTCAACAGTTCCCCAACATACAGACCCCCGAGGGGACGACGCATGACACCGGAACACCTTGCTATCCTTCTCCAAGAAGTACAACAGCTGCTGGAAAAAGGAGCCATAGAGGTCGTACCTCTATCTCAGGTAACGGAAGGTATTTATTCAGTGTACTTCCTTGTACCCAAAAAGGATCTAACCATGCGCCCTGTGTTAGATCTGCGCCCAGCGAACAAGTTTATCAAACCCCAGAAGTTTCGTATGGTGACCTTACAGGAAGTGATCCCACTGCTAAATCAGGGAGATTACATGACAACATTGGACATGAAAGATGCATACTTTCATATTTTAATGTTGCCAGCGCACAGAAGATACCTCCGGTTCATGATAGAGGGCAAACACTACCAGTTCAGAGTGCTACCCTTCGGCATAGCATCAGCACCAAGGGTATTCACGAAAGTACTGGCAGTGGCAGCGGCCCACCTGCGCAGGTTGTCCATCCCAGTTTACCCTTACCTCGACGACTGGCTCATAACAGGGGATTCTTACGAAACATGCTTCTCCAATACCCAAAAGACGGTAGACCTTTTATTCCAGTTGGGCTTCTCCATCAACGAAAAGAAGTCCAGCTTAGACCCCAGCCAAGTCAAACAATTCCTAGGGGCTCTAATTCAAACAAAGGACGGCCTCGTCTTCCCCTCCAACGAGAGGGTCCAAAAAATGCTGTTTCAGATCCCTCAATATGTGACCGGTCGAGAGGTGACGGTACGCAAAGCAATGCGCTTGCTAGGCATGATGGCGTCGTGTATTTATTTGGTACCTCACGCGCCTGCGCATGCGCCCTATGCAAGAGTGGCTCAACAGCCAGTGGTGTCAGGCCAGCGGATTATGGGAAGATCCAGTGGTGGTCTCGCAGGCCTTGGTTCTCTCGCTACGATGGTGGACAAAGGAAAACCTGGAAAAAGGGAAACCCTTTGCCACACCCGCGCCGCAAGCCACTCTAACCACGGACGCATCCCTAACAGGATGGGGGGCTCACCTATCCCATCAGACTGCTCACGGAGTGTGGACTCCGAACGTAGCATCCAAACACATAAATCTACTGGAGCTACTAGCTGTGTTCAAGGCGCTAAAAGCCTTCCAGGAACACCTACAAGGCAAAACTGTGTTGGTCCTTACAGACAGCACCACAGCCATGTACTACATCAACAAGCAGGGGGGGCACCCACTCTCCAGGGCTGTCCAAACTGGCCCAGAATATATGGAAGTGAGCTCTAAAACAAAACATGTTCCTACTGTCAGAACATGTACCAGGGGAACTCAATCTGCTGGCAGACAAACTCAGCAGAGATTTCCCCCTGCCCGAAGAGTACGAATGACGTCTTCACACAATGGGGATTCCCAGAAATAGACCTATTCGCAACCCTGGAGAACTCACAATGCCTAAGTTACGCCTCCAGGTACCCTCAGAACCAATCCAAGGGGAACGGTCTGTCGATGCAATGGTCAGGGAAATTTGTTTACGCTTTTCCCCCCGACTCCGCTTCTCAACAAGGTGGTGCACAAGATGCACCAGGAACAAGTAACCATGATACTGGTGGCCCCAATGTGGGCCCGACAGCCGTGGTTCGCTCACTTGATGGAGATGTCTCTATCTCCCCCAGTGAAACTCCCCTGCCCGTACAAAATGCTGTCACAAGACAAGGGCAGGACTCTGCATCCATGCCCCCAGAACATGAACTTAGCAGCTTGGCTCCTGAGATCATAGAATTCGCGCATCTACTGCTCCCACAGAGATGTATGGACATTCTCAGGGAAGCCAGAAAACCTAACACTCGCCACTGCTACTCTAGCAAGTGGAAGAGATTTGTCATCTGGTGCAGAGGGAAAAGCATCAACCCAATTGACTGCTCTCCCACACATATTGTTCTATACCTGACCCACTTATTGGATTCAGGTCTAGTGTTCAATTCCATTAAAGTCCACCTAGCGGCACTTTCTGCATACACCACTTCCCAACTCAAGGTGTCGTGGTGGAAGATCCCTGTTATAAAGGCCTTCATGGAGGGAATAAAGAGAATACACCCCCCGATAGCTGACCCAGCTCCCGGATGGGACCTTAACGTGGTACTTACCAGACTCATGGGCTCACCTTTCGAACCCATGCACAAAGCATCTCTTAAAGACCTCAATCTTAAGACTGCTTTTTTAATAGCTATCACCTCCATCAGGAGGAGTAAGTGAACTACAGGCTCTTTCTGTTCTAGACCCCTTTGTTACAGTTCACAGACATAAGGTGGTTCTACGCACGCACCCAAGGTTTGCTCCGAAGTTCATATCGAAATTCCACGTAAACCAGTCTATAGAACTGCCAACGTTCTTTCAAAATCCTTCCAACTTGGGAGAAAAAACTCTGCACACACTAGATGTGCGCAGAGCGGTCATGTTCTACATGGAAAGAACCAGACCACTGAGGAAGACTTATCAGTTCTTCGTCTCGGTGGCAGCAGGAAGAGAAGGGGATGCAGTTTCAAAGTCCACTATATCTAGATGGATTGTACAATGCATCACTCTCTGTTACACTCTTGCTAAGAGAACTGCCTTTTAGGCCAAGAGCACACTCTACTCGAGGCACGGCGGCATCCATAGCATTCATTGCAAATGTTCCCCTTGAGTCCATCTGCAAAGCGGCTACCTGGAGTTCTGTGCACACCTTTACAAAACACTACTGTCTAGATGCACACTCGAGATCTGACTCCCAGGTGGGTCAGGCAGTATTAAGACATCTTTTCTCTACTGTTCCTTCTCATAACCCACCGCCAACTCCGGGTACTGCTCGCTAGTCTATGCACAGCATGTGATTCTAAGCAGATTAACAAGCATCAGAAGACAATGCATTACTTACCGTAAAAGCATTTCTGATGATTGTATCTGCTTAGATTCACATGCGCCCACCCTTCCTCCCCGCTCGGATGGAAGGAACATAGACTTCCTTTTATATCTCTCTTTTCTGTACTCACTCACGTCTAGAAGGCTCCCTCAGGGCAGAAAAATACAAACGGAGGGACCTCGACGCGTGAAGGATTGTGGGTACAACACACGTCACTATAGGGTTAGTATTTCAGACACGCCTTGTCGACGTCCCTTTTCGACTACGAAAAACAAAATGCAATACTCCGCAGTGACCACTGGATGTCGGACCTATGCACAGCATGTGAATCTAAGCAGATACAATCATCAGAAATGCTTTTACGGTAAGTAATGCATTGTCATATAGCAGTATATATACCATCATTTTCCAAGTATATATTACTGAAACACTGTTTTATTTTGCTTGTATAGGTGGGCCCGCCCCCTCTGCCCAGAAGTCCTCTTAATCGCTGTGCTGCGTGCATTTGCACGCACACATTAAGTACGCGTTTTAAGTAGCGCTGTTTGCTGTTCGCTGGCTCGCTGAGTGAGCGGCATTCCACCTTATCTCCCCGTCCCTTATCTTTGTATTTCTAATTTAACTACGACTCCTAACTGAACTTAATTTACCCATATACTGCCTCATATTGAAAGTAAGCATCAAGGTTTTGTCTTTACTGTTTACCCAGCAGCCTACTTAGCACTTTTCAATTGATTTCTGATCCCGTTCTAGTCCTCGGCTAACCTTAAGTTCTGATAGCAGAGGCTAATTAGTTTATTATATACCGCTCAATAATACATTCAAATGGAGCAAACCTCTGTGCTGTCCCACAGTGAAACTAAGCACTAAGGTCTGCTCCACTATTTGTTAAAAACTCCAAATTGCTTTCTAACACCGTGCAAACTCTTCATTATCAACAAGCACAGGCATCAGAGGTTAACTGTGTTACTTTACAATATTCAATAATTGAAAGTAAGCTCTAAGGTCTGTTATACTGTTTGTTTAATATTACTAATTGTGCTTTGACGATGTGCGAACTCTTCATTATCAACAAGCACAGGCATAGGAGGTTAACTGTGTTACCTTACATAATTCAACAATTGAATGTAAGCACGAAGGTCTGTTATACTGTTTGTTTAATATTACTAATTGTGCTTTGACGATGTGCAAACTCTTCATTATCAACAAGCACAGGCATCGGATGTTAACTGAGTTACTTTACATCATTCAATAATGAGTTCAAACTGAGCACACCTGTGTGCTGCCTGGAATATAAAGTATGCACTAAGGTTTGCTTTACTGTTTAACACTCCCCATTATTTTCTGACGCCGTGCGAACTCTTTTATTAATAACAAGCACAGTCATTGGAAGTAAAATATTTTACTTCCTACTGTTCAATAACAATTTCAAATCTGAGCACATTCCTGTGCTCCTTCACACTGAAAGCTAACAGTAGTGTTTCTCTTAGTTAAGGAATACTGGTCAAGTACTGTACTGTTTCCTGATACTGTGCTACCTCCCTAGTAACCAAAAGCACCGACCTCAGAGGCTAACTAATTTTTTCAACACAGCGCCTTGGAGAGTTTACATTTGATTTTCACAAATGTATGGCGCCTGGGCTGCGCAGTCGTAAGATGGACATAACTGCTCCACCAATTACAAGCTCGAGTATTGAGTATGCTTTGTGCAGGAAAATCCTCCTACGTTGAGCCGACTGTGCCAGCACCTCCTCTATTAGATTTAGTGACCCCTTTCAGTCACCCACCCACCATGCATACTGCTCAAATACACACAGAACCTGCTCCAAAAATTAATGTTGAAACTGAGGAAAAAATCAAAGCGCGAATTAGAGACTCCTTTAAAGATAGTACGAGTAAAATGGCAATTCTTGATGCAAAGGTGAAAAAATCGATTGGGATGTTTACCCCTTTAGTACCATGCTCCCCAGAACAGAGACAGTTCCCTACTATGCAACTATTTTAGACTCCAGTTGAGTCTAATTGTACACATAAGGATACTGATATAAATAAGGAATCATTTCCAATAGATGTTGAGCTCTCCCCCGAATCCAATCACCCCCAAAAGATCCACTTTGACTCCGAAGACTCCATGCACTCTTCTCAACAAGACATTGAGGGGAGAGCACCACACACATTCCCAGTTATAATCAAAATACTTGATCTCTTGGACAAGGGACATGACCTCTTTCATCTAGAACTTCGCGACATAAAATCTACGAGGAGACCGATGTGTCCTAAAATGGATCGGATTGAAGGTTTCATATTGGGTTGGGAAATGATGATGAACAAACAAGAACTTGGAAAAAAAAGCAAATGCACACTAATAATCGATCTAGTGAGCATAAGGCATCACAATGTAATTTCCTACCAGGGGAAATTGGTACAAGTATGCCATCCGCAGCTCCAACTACTTAAATCCCACCTTCTAAGAAATCGAACTCTTGCGAATGTCCGGTCACGGTGGAGTTGGAAATTCTGAGAATGGCCATACACGAGTTAAAAGTGGCCTTCAATGCAACCACCTTGTCTTCTCATAATGATGCTGACCCTCCAGACAGTCCCTCAATTCTATTATAAGCTATGGAAAACCAAAGAAATGAGGAGGTGACTCTCAGTGAACCTGAAGAAAACAATGGGTTTCTCTCGAGACGTGCCAAAAAAATTCATATACGTGCTGTAAAACGCTACGCAAAAAGACAAAAGGAGGCCCTTCAGAATAAAAATACAGCGCATTCTGAAAATAAAATACCAAGTGATACCAAAACTACTTCTTCAGGGGTTCCTGTTAACGACGCTGAAGTCATAACGATTGAGGACGACCCTATTGATGTTTAACAGCTCTGTAAAGAGAGTCAGGACTTGTTACTCCCAGCGAAATGCACTCCTATTGTACAGTCCTTTATAAATAACTACATTTCCTCTAAAAAAAACCTTCAGGTATAGGAAAAACTTATTAGAACAACCTAATTCTATACAAACACACAAATCGTGTTCTAGAATTAAACACCCCAAAACTGATTTGTGTGAATTTCCGCTGAAAGCAATAAAATCAAACTTAAGTGCCTACTTTCCAGTAAGTGGTAGAAGCTGCACTTCACATGACTCAACAAAATGATTTGAGTTCGCAAATCCCCCCCACCTATAATGCCTGTGGCAACATCAGCTCAAAGTCTGCAAGCGAAGAAAATATATAGTGCATCTTGCACTACCGACTTAAAGAAGAGTATAATGGAGATAATCTGCTCTGAGATAGTCTAATCTGCATTACAACACTTTCATACCAGGAGTAAGCCCAAATCCCACCCCCATCTTTCTGAACCGATTATTACATCTTTAAAACGTGTAGAATTGAGAACTCTAAGGAAAGGGAGCCTTAGCTCAATTAACTATCTGAAACTACATGATCAAATAGCAAAAAATAAGAATAACCTTAGACATCTGAGAATTTTAAGCTACAATACAGCGAATTGTAATCTAATAAAAGCCATATGCAGACATGACACGAGACAAATCTGGCAAACTGTAAAAAGCAAAGACAATGCTGCGATATCTGTTAAGATGAATTGTATCCCTGAAGACACTTGGTGTAACTATATCACACGCAAATTTGAATTGCCAGAAACATTTAGGAATTTTCCTAATATATTGTGTTGTTATAAATGGTCAAACGCTGATATAACATGGGCAATAACCAAACTATCCTATACAAAATCTACTGGACCGGATGGATTACCACCATGTGTCTATAAGACTGATGTAAATTTATGGACTCTAATCTTAAAAAATAAGTTCGAGAACATCACTAACACTGGCCAGATTCCGCAATCGTGGACCACCTCTATTATTATTATTCTAATATTCAAAAAGGGCGATCCCTCACTTCAGAAAACTATCGTCCCATTTCGCTCATCAACACAGAAGCTAAGCTCTTCACAAAATTACTCCTGTTTGAACTAGAAAAAGAAATTAAAAATTTGGATCTCTATTCCAAATTTCAAACAGGCTTTTGCAAAGAAATTAGCACCATTCTAAATGCCACAATAATGGCCCATTTTAAAAGTAGGTGCAAAATTTAAGAACTCTTATCCGGTTTATATGGCCATGATTGATATGTCCGCAGCCTTCAATAGTGTAGTATGTAACCTGCTGTGGTCAAAAATGTTAAAAATGGCTCGCCTTTGCAGACGATATAATCATTTTTGATCCAACTCCAAGTGGCCTACAAAATAAACTTCATCTGTTTGAGAATTTTGCACGAGAGCACAATCTATCTCCCAATCCGGCAAAAACAGCTATCATGAAATTTGGTGCAAACATAAAATCAAAAATTTCAGATGGTATTTGCAGCAAAGTACTCTACCACTACTGGAGGATAAGATATATCTGGGTTATAATATAAATGAGGCAAACTCAATGGAATATTGGTCAGCTTTATTAAAACTTAAAAGCTGCCCATTGCTCTCGCAGATGAAGTTAATCCATGCAAAGTACTGTAAATATTCATTAATCCCGATAAAAGACTTCTGTACCTTGACAATTGGATAATTGTCTGATGGTGATGGATAAGTGCCTAGATAGCCTTCAAGGTTCCTTGCTAAAATCTGCACTGCACCTTCCACTAAGTCTTCCTAATTGTGTTTTAAGACATGAATTAGGTCTTATAGCTCTGTCTTCAAGAAGGAAATGGCATCAACTATGTAACTACTCTAAAATGTGCTTCTCTCAACGTAACTCTTTATACTATGATTTTAAAATTAATATTCAACTATTGAACACGCCTTCAATCAATGCCTTTCATCATCATATGCAACACTGTATCAACGAACTCAATATACCAATTGAAGATATATCATTTAGACCAGCCTACATTAAGAAGAAACTGTTTGAAATGGACTGGTGTGAAACCATTCCTGCAATGGGAAAGTATAAAATGTACTTGGAGTACTGTAAATATATGAGGAAACGTGCCCCTAGACAATCTATGACTTTCCCTTGTCAACATTATAGAAAGAAGTATATGCGGTTTAAATTAAATTTGCTTCATACAAGAGAAAGGACAAAACACTGGAATAAGGAAAGTGAGCACGAAGTGATTGAAAAATACCATTTTCTCCCATGCTTAGAACAATGTGAAACGTCGAAACATCTGATTTTATACTGTCCCTATTTTACTATTAGGAGATCTAACTTATTATCAAAATTTTGTAATATAATTTTAGAGCACTGTGGGCAGGAATGATGACTGGGGAACACAAACCACTAATATATGCCCTTGTCCAACTATGTGATTATATTAAAAGTGAAATAAGCCAACATGAGACCAAATTATACCTCCTTTATTTTTATAAATGGGATTTTAGGATTTTAATTTGATGTTTTAACCACACACACTATGATGTGCCTGAGTTAGAATCAGGTTCAAATATGCTTGTTAGCATTTTAAACTTCCGAAAGAACTGAAAATGGCAAATTTATTTATTTAGATGAACACATGAACTAATTGAATTAAATGTTTTTATTGTTTTAGCTATGTGATGCGCATTGGTAACATTTGTAACAACTGTATTAATTGTTGTTTTGTTTCCGCTTTTTGTAAAGGTCCAAGTTTTCTGGAACCAAACACAAATCAATAATATTTTAAAAATGAGTAAACTGTCACTCACCCGTAAAGGACTGACAGTTTGGGCAAGGAGCGTGGCAATGGGAGGTGCAGCATATGTCGCTGCACATGCACTGTGTTTTTTAAGGTTAATTGCTTGTCTAGTTGGGTCCACTTCCAGAGGGTGGCATACTATGAATGTGGGGGAAAGACTTCAAATACAATAGTTACTAAGGAGACCAACAAACATGTCAGCATCTTACTCGGTCTTCGTCCTACTACTTTCTTATCCCCCCTCGCACATAATTTCCTCTTCACCTAGCCCCCCTCATTTTGATTCCCTTCACCCTTGGCACCCACCTTACATTGTGCCATTGCTGCACTCCCAGCCTTCATCCACTCCAAGTCTTAATCATGCAGCTCCGCTTGAGCCTATCTGAACTGTGTACTGTCATACCATGAGCACAAACTTGTGGATTTGGGAAACAACTCCTCCTGCAATTACTGGTTTACTTTGGTGCACTGACTGGTTTAATTGGGAGTGGGGTACCTGCTGTGTAGACACTGTATTCTCAGGCAAGGACGGCACAAGGCTCCATGGGCTGCTGCAGACTCTGGTGGAAGGGGTCTGAAGATTCAGAGTTCCATGAGTCACTGCCTGAGTAACGCATACTGTTTATAATGCATGATTTACGAAGTGTAGGAAGGACTTTGTGCCACAAGACACCCCTGATTTACCTTCCAAAAATGGCTAACAAATTGGAAAACTATCAAATGTGGGTGAAATAGCCAATATGAAAAGGAATCTAAACAACCATTTGACTTTTATTAATACATTTTTATCCATTTATTTTCACAGGATATACTCAGATTTTTGTGTTCGACTTCTTGAACGTTCATCTGTTACTATGGCCTCTGCAGTAATCAGTTCAGTCCCCACCACTGCTTCACGATTCGCATTGCTTCAAGTGGACAGTGGCAGTGACTCTGATTCGGAGCCTGGAAAAGGTCGGCTAAGCCAATCTACAGGCAAGTCTCGTAATGCTGGAGCTGCTGGTACAAAGTCCAACACAAACGAGAAGAAGAAAGAAAAGAGGAGAAAGAAGAAGGAGCAGCAACAGAGCGAGGCCAATGAGGTATGTTTTATGCAGCCACATCATTCTACCTGTGTTTGATTTAAAGGGTGGGGAGCTCAATCGAGATTAATCTGTTAAAGATGCATAGCAGGGAACTTTCATTCCTGAGCTTGTGAATATAGTGATGTATGGAGAAAGTGGGGTTGTAGCTGTGTTGCTGACTGTGGCTCCTGGAATCCCTGGTTTGTTTGACTTCCCCATTCAACCAGTCTTTATTTTGTTTTAGTCCATTGAATGTGTATTTCTGTGCCTTGGCTTACCTGCCAAAATGTGCAGTACTTTGTAAACTTTAAATACTGATATTTATTTACAACCACAGGAGGGTTACCAGCTAATCATCTGGCTAGTCCAGTACCTACTGCATGGCCTCGCTCCCCATCTTCGGTTGTCTCCCCCCTGCTGGCACATGCATGAACTCTCCTGCCTCCCACAGTCACTGAGAGCACCTACCTGACATGCATTTTGGCCTTGTGAGCATCAAAATATCAAAAGAAATGTTGAAAGGTGAACAATGGTGATGATTGTCTCGAGGGATTAGTCCACCCCCTATGCCCATGCCTATTGACTTATGTGATGGACCAGTTCTGGGTGAAACATGGCTGTGTAATCCTTCTTCAGGTCACATCCTCCTCAGGTGAGGTGCGTAGGGCCTCCAACATCCAGCGCTGATTAACAATCCTTTTTGTGGCCCATTCATACCAGCTCCATGTCCCTGCCCCACAAACTTGAGACAGACCGAATGTCCATACTCTGCAAATTGGGCACATTGCAGATTCTAGCAACCAGCATGCCTGGTGCCAAAAGGGGCTGAGGGCTGCCCTCGCCAATGTCCCCTAAGATTTAAGGGAAAATAATAAACACTAGGCTTGGGGATACAACGGTGACATCATGATGGGGTAAAAACCTTTTCTTTTATTTTTCTATCTGAGAAATCCCCTGATCCCACCCCTTCATTTCATAATCTTCTGCCGCCCCATGATTGATAAATGACTTCATTATTTTATACTCAACTGGGGGGGGGCTGTGTACTGACACAGGCCACCCCACCTCTTTATCCTACTAGTGCATCTGTCATAGCAGTTAAATGCAACCTTTACAATTTCTGCTTTTGCAGTAGTTGAGGCCCAGGCCATCAACTCTCTGCCTTTAATTGTACTCTAAAAATAAAATCCAAGCATTACTACATTTTATTCCCATTGCCTTTCAAACTTTCCAAAAATAGTTTTTATAATTTCATGAAGAACAAAAGATGGAAACATTTAATGGGTCGGGGAGCATCGAGCCGGCCTGTAGGGAGCTGTTATTGATCATGGACTTGCTCTTATTACAACACCACGAGACCAGACCTGCCAGTAAGTAGAGCACACTTATTCACACAATTGTGGTGATGGAAGGCTGTTCAGAGACTTCAAGTACACAATATATCATTGGAGTGTGCAGTGCAGCTGGAGGAATGGCTACCTTGAAGGCTTTTTTTGTTTGCTCATTAAACACTACCTCTAATACCTGAAGGCTTTTCTAAATGTGAGAAATCTTCTCTATCAGCTTTCTAACATTTTGAATCTCCTTGGCACTTCCTTGCGCCATCCCTACAAACATTCTATGTGAACATATGTCTACTGCTGGCCAATATACATTGAATTACCTAGCTTCTGTCTTTATGGCAAAATGTATGCCAGTCGTGGGAACATAAATCCAACCCAATTCAACACACTTGTCTCCACCATGAAACAACCTACCAATTAATGAAATCTCAGATGCCTTGACATCTCTATGGATTCTGTTACCCACTAACAATACCTGACCTTTCCTTAGCTTATACAGAGATTGCATCTTGGGTTGCTGTAGGCACCACAATTGCCAAGTTGAGGTAATTCCCAACCACAATTCAGGGCTTATCCCTGGAGCAGAGATGCTGTACCAAGCCAGACTGTCATGGAGGTCGCACTCCCCACATTTCTCTGTGCATGTCCTAGTCTGTTACATCCAGCCCACGTGCTGGACATGATTTATGCTGTTAGGGGCCCAGATGTCTGAATGGCCCCAGTGCTGTGAAGGTGCACTCACGGCATCCACAGGTCCATCAGGTGCATCTTATGTACTGCCAGGAGTCTCTTCTGAGCACGCCATCTCCACTTTCTTTGTGGAAAAAATTACTACCATTCGCAATACCACTAAAGCCGACTCCCAGCTAATCACAAAGGTCCCTGCAGTGACCATACCTCCCCCTACGACAGGATCCTGGTCCACCTTCCCTCACTTCTCCAATGCAGATGTGTTATCCGCTATTCTAAAACTAAAATCTGCTTCGCCGGATGATACCATACCTCTGGCCCTTTAACAAGAGTCTTCGCCTGATATAATTAATTCTATTACCTCTGCCACTAACCTCTCCTTCACGACAGGGATGATACCAGGCTTTCTTAAGCACGCTCTAGTCATTCCTTTGCTAAAAAAAGCCCTCACTTGACCCCAGGGTGCTGGCTAACTACCGCCCGATTTCTCTTCTCCCTTTCCTGATGAAGGATCTGGAGGCGTTGGTGTCTCCCCTTCTCTCAGCTTTCCTGGAGTCCTCCCATTTTCTTGACCCTTTTCAATCTGGCTTTTGGCCTGGCAGAGGCAGTACTCAACTCGGTCATGGGGCAGACCTGTTATTAGATCTTTCGGCTGCCTTCGACACCGTCGACCATGCCCTTCTTATCTCCCGGCTCTCTGAGGCCGGGATTGATGACCAGGTGCTAAAATGGTTCACTGCGTTCCTGGCAAATCATTCACAATCTGTCTCTCTCCCTCCTTTCCGCTCTGTCCCAGTTCACCTGTCTTGCGGCGTCCCTCAGGGATCAGCTCTGTCCTCTATCCTATTTAATATCTATATATGATCTCTCCTGTTCCTCATCGCCTCTCATGGGTTCCGCTTCTACTCCTATGCGGATGACACCCAGATTCTGGCCCGCCTTGACCTAACCAAAACTGAAACAGCATCTCGCCTTAAGCGTTGCCTGGAGGAACTAGGCACCTGGATGTCACAAACTGGTTGAAACTTAACGGTAGTAAAACTGAGGTTCTCATTGTAGGCACGTCCAATCCACAATCCTTCTGGACCACAGAGTTTTGGCCCCCCTCCCTCAGTCCTCTTCCTTTACTGGTATCATCAGTACGCAACCTTGGCGTGCGGGTCTCAGCCGCTCTAACTATGGATGAACAGGTCAGCGCGGTATGTAAATCTTGCCATTTTAAGATTAGAATCTTTTGTAAGGTCCTTCCGTTCATCCCGGCCATCAACCAGGCTCCCGTGGTCGCAGCTCTGATGCTGAGTGTGCTGGATTATTGCAACTCGCTCTACTTGGCGCACCCGCCCACCTGATAGGACGGCTTCAGCTTCTGCAGAATGCTGCGGCTCGTTCCCTTCTCCATCCCCCTTTTGGTGCCCACATGACCCCTCTGTTGCACCAGCTGCAGTGGGTGCCAGTTGCCCAACGAATTGTGTTTAAATCAATGTGCATGGTGCACATGGCCTTCTATGGTGTTGGAGCTGAATATTTGCAGGCCAAATTCACTAGCTATCAACCCACTCGTGCTCTTTGCTCTCAAGGGTCTTGTCTGTCGGTACCTTTCTTTAGATTTGCTCGCAAAGGTGGCCGTGCGTTCTCGGTAGCAGCGGCTAAGGAATGAAATAATTTGCCTCTATCCTTGCGTGAGACTATCGACCATCTCACTTTTCGGCACAACCTGAAAATGTTACTATTTTAATTTATGTTCCTGGTCATCTGCTAGCTTTTCTGCTCCACCTCTCTCCTAGCGCCATGATACCTACTGGTGGGCGTGCGCTCTATAAATTTCCATAACATAACACAGATCTTTGTTGTCTCTGGAGTAGTTTCCCATGATTCCTAGCCAGCTGTTGTGTTGCACATCTTCACGGTTACTCGTGAGTTTTTAATTCAGATATTCTTGTACTTCCTCGCAGGCAATTCATGCCAGCATTAGCCCAGATGTCCTCACTCCATTGATCAGTTGGATTAGAACATCTCTTGTGAGCTTGCTTAGAGTCCCAATTATATGGATCTCGCCACTGTTTGTATTTGTGTTGGTGAGCTGTGCCCCAAAGAGAAGTCATGTTGCTTGTTCTGGGCTGCCTTAACTGCGATCTAAACTAAGCCCCTTCTAGACCCCACAAGTGCTGTGTTGGCCCAATCCCAAGTTTAATCAACTACTTCCCTTTTCTGTCTTGTTTGCAATTCCCATTTCTGTTGCTGAATGCGGAGCACTGCCCGAGCGGACAAGCTTTCTCGGGCCTATGCCCCTCTGTATCCTACCTCTGCTGTATATCTATTCTGTTGTTACCAATGAAAAGCACTCAGTTATGTATCTTTATTGGTGTACACCTTATACCAATGGAGAACACCACCTTGGAGCAGAGAGCAGGTCTCGGGAGGAACCCCAACGTCAAACCTTGCACATTCTTAAAAATCCCACTGTACCTACAGGATGAGTTACTTGGTTTACATGCTCGACCTAAGAGAAATGCACTTGCCCCACAGCGACGTGTGACAAAATATTAACCAGTACTTTCTGTAAAATGGTGCATGCCACTGTAATCGCACTTCATATTTGGTGCTTGCCATGCACAGTGAAACTTTTTTGCCATTTTAATACAAAGTTTGTTTGCAGTCCATGCCAAATAAGTTTCAAACATCCCCATACTGGCCTAGAAGGTCGAATACCATGCAAATAATAACTCGCCCTTCATAAAATCTCTTTGCCAATGCGATTGGGCTAGTAGGCATTTCGAGCCCTTTAATGTCTACCCCACATTCCCAGGCTTCATGCATATCACAGGCCTTCCTTGCTAGTGCCCTATGAATCTCTTTATATACCAAGGACAGGTCTGGCCATCCGAGGTAGTTGCTATGTTGGAAAGTTTGTTGGCACGAACCGCAAAAGAGCATAAACAAGAAATTTTGATCACTTAAATTCAGGCAGTGCAGCCCGTTTACATTGGGCCATGTTCACCCACGTCGGGTGCCTTTGCAACTTTACCATGGAATTTGGAATTAATAGAACCTGTAACTGCACCTCCATCTTGCAGCTAAAGTCATCTTCCTCTGATGGATCTTCAGTAGAATAACATCTCCTGGTTGCAGATTGGCTGGGCGCAACCTAGAGGTTTTCTAGGTAGAGCTGCCTTAACCTGGTTCTGTACAAAACGGACAGAAGCGAATAAGGACTCCACATACCCCAATAATCTGACATCTGTTAAGTGCAAATTGTCATCAACCGCTGTAACACATGGTGGCCAAGGCAATCGTAATGTCGACCATATAATATTGCATAGTGACTAAGCCCTGCCTTTCTGTTTAAAGGTTCTTTGCATACTGAACAATACAAGTGGAATGGCTTTGTGCTATTTCAGCCCAGATTCTTATCATAGTCCAGCTTGTTCTTAATTACCCAGTTACGTCCCTGTACTGCACCTGCTGTTTGGATGATGGTGCGGGCAATGTAAATTGTGCTGCAAGTTCAAAGTGGGCAGAACTATTTCACCGCGCTATATACGTAATGCAAACAGGCACTCAAAATTTGGGTATGAAGTCTCTAACAAGTATTTTCACTGCTGTTAAAACATCTGATCTCCAGGAGGGGGGGCGGTCACCACCTTCTCCAGCATGGATTCACATGCTCATGAATATTCCTTGTCATCAAGCCCGGAATCCCTTGTAAAATTAAAAACTGTTTCCGATGGCGCGGGGTCCAGTAGGTCGACCGCCCGACCCCTTCGAGGGATGTATCGCTGGACATCTTTTGGACCCTGCACACCCTGGTGTTGGAGATTCAGAAAAGGATGTCGACGACACCGTCGGCCCCAGTGGCTCTGGACCGACCTCCAGCGAAAAAGAGGAAGCGGCACCCTACACCACTGCATCAACCTGCACACGTGCCCCCCTGTCCCAATAGACACAAAGACTGACATGGCCACGGACGACATGGGCGCGGTGGGCGGTTCACCGCAGCCAAGGGCTTCTACCCCGGAATCCCTTGTAAAATTAAAAACAGTTTCACTTTCACTTACAAACTGTATTTTTCCTCTAAACTAATCACTGAGCTCTGGGTCATACTACCCCCAGCCAATGACTGCCCCCTACCTAAGCCCCTCCTCTGGCAGCCATCTTCAGATTTTTACCGCAAACAAAGCCTCTATGCTCTTTCTCTACAATGGCCGACAAGCAGGGATCCGTTTGTCAGTGAATTTCAACGCCCCTCAAGGGCAAGATTTGTCAAGTTTCATGGAAGATTCCAGAAGGCCATCTGGCCTACGCCGCACTCCAGACCATGTCGAAGGAGTAGGAGGGAAGCTCTGCTCCAGCTGTGGAATGTGTCTGTAGAGGACAAACGCCTCTACTGTCTCCATCCGGATCACAAGGAAGCGGATTGCGAAATCTGCCTCGGGTTCTCCAAGCTAACCGTGAAGGATCGTCGCTGTAGGCTGCCGGCGTGGCTCAGCACCAAGGCCTCTGCCCCATGCGGGAAGCCTGGGCATGCCTCACCTAGGACTGGCCGGTCTGAAAAGCTGGCTTTTTAACTCCATCTGTGGGGGCCCAAGACAAGGCCAAGCACTGCACGTCCGTTTCCATCTGGGGCGCTGCACAGGCGGGTCCCGTGGCAGGCAGGTTGCGCTCATCTTCACTATCTGCCTCCATCTCCAGCTATTGCTCCAGCTCCTCCGCAAAGAGGAAATCGGTTAACCCGTCGAAGCTGCGGGAAAAGCCAGAGAAGACAAAGGTGCAGGTGCAGGAAAAGATGACCAACCTACCCCAGAAGGCCCAGGCGGCCCAGGTGAAGTCGTTGTTGATGATGGAGTTGGTGCCGGCCGCCCTCTCGAAGGCCAAGGGTGCTGACCCAGACAAGGGCTTCCCCGGCAGTGCCCAGAGTATCCCTGCCCCAGAGACGGGAGGTATCGGCCAAGCTGGTGCAGAAGACACCAGAGAAGAGGATGGATGCCATCCCAGAGCCTGAACCTGACTCCACTAGATGTGAAAGGGCGTGGGGGGGCGGCAGGGAGAGCCTCAACCATACTCTAGGGCATGGATATTTCTTCCTAGGACGAGGAGGACCGGGCATCCGTCCACACAATCCAGGACGACGGGGGAGACGGCGACTCTGACGATGAAAATCCTGATGGTGATGATGGCAGACCTGCTGCCGACGATGGCGCGGGGTCCAGTAGGCCTACCGCCCGACCCCTTCGAGGGATGTATCGCTGGACATCTTTTGGACCCTGCACACCCTGGTGTTTGAGATTCAGAAAAGGATGTCGACGACACCATCGGCCCCAGTGGCTCTGGACCAACCTCCAGCGAAAAAGAGGAAGCGGCACCCTACACCACTGCATCAACCTCCACACGTGCCCCCCGTCTCAATAGACACAAAGACTGACATGGCCACGGACGACATGGGCACGGTGGGCGGTTCACCGCAGCCAAGGGCCTCTACCCAGGATGGGGTGGGGTCGTTCCGTGCCTTGGTCGCCAGAGCGTTGTAACTCTTCCAATTGACACTGGAGGAGCCCAGGAAGGAAGGTTTCTTATATCGACGACGCACGGCCAAGAGTAAGACAATCTTGGTGGTGTCTCTCCTGGACGACATTTGGGAGGATGGCCTGGCTTTGATGAGGAACCCAGCAACGGCCCCGGCCAAGAGAGATCGGCTGGAGAAGAAATACCCAGTGCCTGAGTCTGCACCCACAACCTTCACAGACTCAGTGGTCTCGGCGGCAGCAAGGAAGAAGTATTCTAACCTCTTGTCTTCATCCTCCGGATAGCAAGGGGAAGAAGTTGGATGCCATGGGAAGAAAAGTAATCTACACGTCCGTGTCAACAGTCAAGGCGGCCAATGCCCTTGCTATCCTGGCCAGATACGACCGGGGGCTGATGGCCCCACTGCTGGAGTTCCTATTCAAAGACAAGCGGGTCAAAGCACTTTCCATCCTCAAGGAGGGGGAAGTGGCATCTGACCATGCCATCACAGTGCCCCTGGACATCGCAGACACAGGGCTCCAACATATGGGGAATGGTGTCTGCCTCCGACGAGGGTTCTGGACATGCCCTTCGTCTGGGACAAGCTCTTTGGGAAGGCCATTGATGAATTGTTGCAGGCCATAAAGACTGACTCAGAGACGTTCCGTGCCTTGGGCACTCTTCAGCACTGCCTGTCCTTTGGTGCCTCCGGCGGGAAGTCTGGCAGATCGTTGAAGCGTTTCGGCAGAGGGTCTACTTTGTACTGTCAACCCTTCTGGTGCACCACCCAGGAGACCTACAGAGGACGTTCCAAGGCTTTCATTGGAGGTGGTGGTAGTCATCGCTCCCAAGGCAGCAACCAGCCCCTGAAGCAAGATTGAAACGGCCAGGATGTCGGGCCCCCACCCATGCACCCCAGTGGGAGGCCGGCTGGTGGGCTTCGTCGGCGAGTGGAAGATCTGCACTGACGGATGGGTGCTGGACACTCTTGCCCACGGACACACTCTAGAGTTCCAGCAGAAGTGTATGCGGATACCACTGGTGGCCCGGCAGGAGCAGCACATCCCTCAGCTCCTGCAGGAAGTACGGGCTATTTTAAGAAACGGGGCGATAGAGCTAGTTCCAAAGTGACTCCGGGGCTCTGGAGTCTACTCCAGATATTTCTTGGTAAAGAAGACTGGGGGCTGGAGCCCCATTCTAGATCTGTGGCGTCTCAACAAATATCTCAAGTCACAAAAATTCAGGATGGTCATGTTGCAGCATGTGCTCAGCCAACTGGAGGAAGGAGACTTCTTGACGTCACTGGATCTGGAGGATGCTTACTTCCATGTCCCCATTCACAAGAAGCATCGGAAGATCCTGCGCTTTGTAGTACAGTGAAGGCACTACCAATTCAAGGCCCTACCCTTCGGACTGAAGTTGGCACCCATGGTGTTTACGAAGTGCCTGGCACCAGCGACGGCCCATCTGCGTCTACGGGGGGATACACGTGTACCCGTACCTCGAAGACTGGCTCATCTGGGCCAAGTCAAGGGAGGTAGCTGTCTGACACACGGAGAGGACAGTCCAGCTGCTGATGGATTGGGGTTCTCTGTCTACTATCCAAAGTCCTGCTTGATACCATCGCAGAACGCGCTGTTCCTGGGGGCCAGGCTCAACACGGTCTCTTGCTTGGTGGCCCCCTCGGAAGAGAGGGTAGAGGCCATGCTGGGCAGGGTGCAACAGCTGTTGGCACTGAAGAACCACCCCCCCCCCCACAGTGCGGACCACCAAGTCGTTGCTCGGCATTGTCGTCGTGCATCTACCTGATCCGGCTCTGCAGAGTGCGGACGCGACCCCTTCAAGAATTCCTGGACGCTTAGTGGACTCGGGTTTCCGGAAGCTTCGCAGACAAGATTGCTCTCGAAGAAAAGTTCAGTCGGGTGATAAGGTGGTGGGGCGTGCGCTCCAGCATTGCCGGGGGCCCAGGTTTTCCAGAGCTTCCGTACCAGGAGACGGTCACCACGGACGCTTCCCTGGAGGACTGGGGAGCCCACACAGGACCTCTCCACACCAGAGGCTTGTGACTGCCGGAGGTGAGGGATCTCCACATCAATGTCCCGGAGCTGCGGGCCATGTTATGGGTCTTCAAGTTGTTCCTTCTGTCCCTCAAGGGCAAAGTGGTGAGGGTCTTCACGAACAATACCACCACAATGTTCTACATCAGGAAGCAGGGAAGCACCAGACCTCCAGCGCTCAGCAGAGAGGTGCAGGACTTGTGGCACTGGGCTGTCGCCCAAGAGATGTTCCTCATCCCTTTTCACCTGGCGGGAGTCAAGAACACCATAGCCGACTCCCTCAACAGGGAGCTGCACTCCTGCCAAGAGTGGGAATTTCGACAGGATCAGGTGGACCGCCTCTTTCTCAAATGGGGCAGAACCCAGATCGATCTGTTTGCAACGGCGACAAATTCCAAATGCTGAAATTCTCCAGCAGGTTCCACCAGCCAAGGAGCATGGGGGACACATTTTCCTTTCTGTGGGAAGGCATGTTCCTGTACGCGTTCCCTCCGTTGCCTCCCCTGCTGCGAGTCATCAACTCAAACGGTACCAATGCAGGATGATCCTCGTCGTCCCCAGCATGGCCGAGGCAGATTTGGTACCCGGATCTTCTCAGCCTGTCAATGTCACCCCCGGTCAAGCCACCAGTGTTTGTGAATCTGCTTGCCAGAGAAGGAGGTGAAATCCTACATCACGACAAAGGGTCTCTGCACCTGAAGGCTTGGCTCCTGCAGCCTTGGAGTTTGGAGGCTATGTTGTGCCGGCGGACTGCAGGGAGGTTCTTGCCAGGGCCAGAGCATCGTCGACTCTTAAGTGCTAAAGGCACAAGTGGGAAGCATTTCTCGACCGGGTGCTGGTCACAGAAGATCAACCCTCTGAGGGTCACGGCCCCGCATATTCGTCTGTACTTTTTGTCGTTGGCCAAGGCGGGCTGGCGCACGCCTTCATCAAGGTGCATCTTGCGACTATCTCCCGCTACGCCAGGTCTCCAGGACGGTCTTCTTTGGTCCCACCGTCTCATCAAGGAGTTCTTCAAAGGACTGTTTCTATTATTCCCTCCGGTGAAGACGAATGCCGCAGCGTGAGACCTTCACGTGGTACTGACGAGGATCATGTGAGCGGGGGGGGGGGGCCTTCGACCCTATGCATCAGGCCCCTCTCAAGCTCTTATCATGGAAAACGACTTTCCTCATGGCCATCACATCTGCCCGGAGGGTGGGTGAGATCAAGGCCTCATCCTGCAAATTGCTGTTTCTGACTTTTCACGACTCTAGGGTGGTGCTGTGGACGTATCTCTCGTTCATGCCAAAGGTTCTTTTGGAATTCCACCTCATTAATCCTTTGATGTTGGCTGTGTTCTTACTGAAACCTTTGTCGCTGGCTGAAAGAGCTTTCACTCGCTGGATGTGGCTCGTGCTCTAAAGTTCTATGTGGCACGCACAAAGAGTTTCTGGAAGATGTCTCAACTATTTATGAACTTTGGTTGTGTGAAATATGGGAAGGCCTTGTCCAAGGCTTCCATCTTCAGGTGGCTCTCTGGCTGTATTACACACTGTCACCGGTTGGCAAACCGACTGCTGCCCGGTCGTCCAAGAGCCCATTCCACCAGAGCGATTGCTGTAACGACGGCGCTTCAGTCTGGTGTGCCCCTGCTGGACATCTGCAGGGCTGCTACGTGGAGGTCTACGCACCCCTTCACGAGATTCTACTGCATCGACAGGGATTCCAGGGGGGGGAGTCCAGGGTCAGCCAAGCAGTGCTGCGTAACCTGTTTGCTTGAAGGTGAGCCTGTTCGGAGGTAAGAGTAATTGCTTCTGTTGAGCCTTGCCACCTCGCATGGTTGTGTAATATTATACTGCTATGTATTCTTTATTCATGAGCATGTGAATCCATACCAGACCCCATGCTGGAAAAGGAACAAGTTATTTTTTTTATTTATTCGCATTTGTTGAGCGCACAGCAGTCCGTGGGCATCGTGGCACTTGTTACAGTTGTGCTTATACTTAGTTACATACAGTTCACGTCCGTACATGTTACATTGGACGAGATGGCTTGGTTACATACATACATTGAAAGGTAGGTGTCTGGGTGCGTGGTCCTGTTGATGCGTGGTACCATTAGGTGTATCGTAATCTAGTCGGTCTGGTAGATTGTGATCTAGATATGGTGTCAGAACTTACCTGTAACTATTGTTCTCCAGCATGGGTCTGGCATGGAGTCACAGGCATACCCTCCCTTCTGCGGCTCTTCTTGGTCATACTGCCACTTTACGTAATTACCAAATCCAAAGATGGCTGGCAGAGGAGGGACTTGGGTAGAGGGCAGTCATTGGCTGGGGGCAGTATGACCCAGAGCTCAGTGATTGGCTTAGAGGAGAAATACAGTTTCTCCAGCATGGGGTCTGGCATGGATTCACATGCTCATGAATATTCCCCATCGCCAGGCTGGGAATCCTCGGTAAAGAAAAAAATCAGTTTCAGTTTTGTTTCTGAACTGTCTTTCTACTAATAACCAATCACTGGTCTCTGGGTCATACTGCCCCCAGCCAATGACTGCCCTCTACCTAAGCCCCTCCTCTGCAGCCATCTTCAGATTTTGACCGCAAGTTCAAGTGTTGGGAGTCCTCGTGCAAGAGTTTACTCTTATTTTTTCGGTCAAATCGAGCTTCAAGCTCCACTGATGAATCTTCCGATTAACAGGGACCTGTTTCGGAAATTTTTACGCCCCCCATTTTCGTCGAATTTCACTTCTTGGAGGATTCCAGAAGATATTTGAGACCTACTGCGCGTGGACATGGCTCAAGACAAAGGAGACTCAACACACGTTGGATCCAAGCTGTTTAAGATCTGCCCAGGATGTGGAATACAGATGGTCTTCAAGGAAGATGAGCACTCACGATGTCTCTGCTGCCTGCACTCCGACAAGTCTCACATGGAGGAGGACTGTGCGTTCTGCAAGAACATGTCCGTCCGGACCATGAGGGACCGTTGTAAATGACTGGCTGGAGGCGAAGAGCCTGGCAGCAGGTGAGAAGAAGTCTGAGCGTTCTTCTAAGACCTTTGAGGATGCTCCGGCGACTGGGCCCAACAGAAGGCAAAGCACTGTGTCCGCATGCACCGGGAGCACCGTTGGTTCGGGCTCCTCGGCTGCCAGGCTGGGCGCAACATCTCCGACGCCATCAACCACGAGCCAACGCTCTGGCTCGGTGAAAAGGAAGTCTGAGAACCCGGGTAAGCTTCGGGAGAAGCCCCGGCCGGTCCCGACGGAGAAAGCCAAGGGGGAGCGAGGCGGTGACCACTCCCCACCCTCCCATGGTGAAGGCCTCAGACGCGCCTAAGGTCGTGAAGGCGCAGATTCACCCGGCTAAGTCGTGCCCTCACTGGCGAAGCCCGCAGAGGCGACCCCAGTGGAGAGGGCCTCCAGACCTAGAGTTTCCCTACCATCCCGGAGGGAGTAGTCTTTCCAACCGATCTAAAAGACCCCCTTGAAGCTCCGGGCTGAGCAGGAGGGGGGGGGGGGCGGTAGTCCTAGCAGACTCGGATACCTCCTCCGAGGAAGAGCCGTCAGTCAAGTCAGTCCTGGACAAGAGAATCAACGAGGTCGGGGCCTACGGGAAGGATCCCGACGAGGCAGACGTGGAGAGCGAGGGTGGAGCCGACGAAGAACGGCAGGTTGACGAGGAACCGGAGGGCACCACGCCTCTGCCGATGCTCCTGTGCAACCAATGCCACCACCGTCGGACAGGTTGGAAGACATCTTGCTGGTGCTGCACACCCTGTGCACAGAGGTGAGGACAAGGTTGCCCTTACCTCCGGCGGATGATCCAGTGCCTGGACCGTTGGGGAGTCCTCCGAACAAGCGGATGCAAGTCCATCCGTCCCTACCCTTCATCCTTCACCTCCATCGAGGTATGAGACTGAGACGACGATGGGGACGGACGACGACGCCGGCGGTGATGACGGAACAGATCTCCCATCGGCCCCTGCCCGGGCTTCCCCTCCCGACGAAATTGGTTTCCTTTCACGCCATGATCGCCAGTGCCTCGGAGGTCTTCCAACTATGCCCCAAAGAGCAGAAGGAGGGGTTCCTTTATCAACGACGAGAGGCCTGGAGGAAGACATTTGGGACGGACTGTCACTTCTGAAGAACTCGTCCACTGCCCCTGCAAAGAGAGACCGGTACGAGAAGTAGTACCGGGTCCCAGACTCCGCCCCAATGTGCCTCCGGGCACAGCCGTCCCCGGACTCGGTGGTCTCTGCGGCAGCTAAGAAGAAATCAGCAGGGGCGACGGCATCGACTTCCACTTCCCCGCCGGACGGCGAGGGGAAGAATCTGGACCCCATGGGACGTCGGGGTCATCGGGTCGGCAGCGACTACATCAAGGCGGCCAACACTCTCATATCATGGCCCGCTACGATGGGGAGCTGTGGTTTAAAATCGCCCCCCTCCTGGACTCCCTCCCGGACGACAAGAGGGTGCAAGCCCTTGAAATCCTACAAGAAGGCGAGGTGGCTTCCGACCACGCCATCACGGTAGCCACGGACACCGGGTTTTGCCAGATGGGCAACAGCGTTTGCCTTCGCTGGCGCGGTTGGTTCAGGGCCACAGACCTCTGTCAGAATGTACAGACCAGGGTACTGGACATGCCCTTCGAACGTCACTGCAGGCCATCAAGGCAGACACATAGACGGCCCGTGTCTTGGGCATGCTACGTCAGCGACGGCTGTCTTTTAGGACCTCGGGAGGCAAGTCTCAGGGTGCCTCCAAAGGATTTAGCGGCAGCTCTTCATCATACCATCAAGCGGCTCGCTCTTCGTCGCAGGAAGCCTACGCAGGCCGCAGCAAGGCCGGTGGACATCGTCGTCGCCAAGGGGCCCAAGGTGGCAAGGCCTCGGCGAAGCAGGATTGAACCTGCTGTGACGTCGGGCCCCCACCCGAGCACCCCGGTGGGAGGCCAGCTGGCGAACTTCGTCGGCGTGTGGAAATCCATCTCCACTGACCATTGGGTGCTGATTGCCCTGGCCCACTGGCACACTCTGGAGTTCCAAAGGAAGTGCCCACACTTTCCACCGGTGGTCAGGAAAGAAAACCACATTCCACAGCTACTTCTAGAGGTATAAGTGATGCTGGGAAAGGGCGCAATAGAGCTTGTCCCGAAGAGACTCCGGGGCTCCGGAGTATACTCGCGGTACTTCCTCGTCCAAAAGAAGACTGGCGGCTGGCGACCCATCTTAGACCGCCGCCGTCTCAACAAATACATAAAATCTCAAAAATTCCGATGGTCACCCTTCAGCAAGTGCTGGGACAGCTGGAAGACGGGGACTTTCTGTCATTGCTGGACCTGGAGGATGCGTCCTTCCACATCCCCATACACAAAGGACATCGAAGGTTTCTGTGCTTCGTGGTCCAGGGACGGCACTATCAATTCAAGGCACTACCCTTTGGTTTGAAGTCGGCACCTAGGGTCTACACCCAGTGCCTGGCACCTGTGATGGCACAGCTGCGCCTCCAGGGGATCCACGTCTACCCCTATCTGGACGATTGGCTCATCTGAGCGAAGTCAAGTGAACTCGCCGTCGACCACACAGCGAGGACCGTCCTGCTCACAGAACTGGGGTTCTCGATAAACTATGCTAAATCCTGCTTGGTGCCATCCAGGACGCCCTGTTCCTGGGAGTGAAGGTCAGTTGCCGACTCACTCAGCAGGGAGCTGCGCTCTTGCCACGAGTGGGAGCTTCGACAAGATCAAGTAGATCTCCTATTCCGAAAATGGGGCAACCCCCAGATCGATCAGGTTTGCCAGCAGGTTTCCCCAGCCGGGGAGCTTGGGGGATGCATTCTCCTTCCCCTGGGACGGCTTGTTCCTCTATGCGTTGCTGTTGCTTCTGCGACTCATCAGTCAACTCGGACGTTCTCGGTGCAGGATGAGCCTCGTCGCACCGACGTGGCCGAGGCAGATATGATTCCTGGACCTGCTGGACATGTCAGCGTCCCCTCCAGTCAAGCTGTCAACGGACGCAGATCTTCTCGCCAGGGAAGGAGGCGTGATCCTGCATCACGACCCATGATCGCTGAACCTACAGGCCTGGCTCCTGCAGCTCTAGAGTTTGGAGGCTACGATATCCTGGCGAACTGCAAGGAGGTGCTTACCAAGGCCATGGCTTCCTTGACTCTTAAGTGCTATGGACATAAATGGAAGAGGTTCTCTGTCTGGTGCTGTGCACAGAAGATAGACCCTCTACAGATTACGGCCCCTCAAGTGCTGCCGTACTTGCTGTCGCTAGCCAAGGCTGGGTTGGCGCATGCCTCCATCAAGCTTCATTTGGCGGCTATCACCCGCTACACCAGAACTCTGGGTCGGTCGTCGCTGTGGTCTCGCCATCTGGTGAAGGAGTTCAGGAAAGCACTGTACCGATTGTTCCCGCCAGTGAAGGCCTTGGCCCCGGCGTGGGAACTCAATGTGGTGCTGACCAGGCTCATGGGGCCTCCATTCGAGCCTCTGCATTCACTGCCGCTGAAATTCCTATCGTGGAAGACAGCGTTTCTTGTGGCCATCACCTCCGCACGACGAGTGGGAGAGATCAGGCCCTCTCCTGTAAGCCTCCGTATCTGACATTTCACGAGACGAGGGTAGTGCTGAGGACGCACCCCTCCTTCATGCCCAAGGTGCCGTCGGACTTCCATCTCAACGAGCCCTCAGTGTTACCTATTTTCTTCCCGGTGCCTTCGTCACCGGCTGAGAACTTTGCACTCGCTGGATGTGGCTAGAGCGCTAAAGTTCTACGTGGACCGCACAAAGCGTTTTCGGAAGACATCACAGCTGTTTGTGAACTTTGGTGCTGTGAACCAAGAGAAGGCCCTCTCCAAGGCTTGCATTTCCAGATGGCTCTCCGGCTGCATCATGCACTGTCACCGGTTGGCAAACCGACCGTTGCCCGGCTGTCCGAGAGCCCATTCGACCAGAGCGATCGCTGCTACTATGGCGTTCCTGTCTTGTGTGCCCCTGCTGGACATCTGCAGGGCTGCTACGTGGAGGTCGACTCACACCTTCACGAAATTCTACTGTATCGACCGGGAGTCCAGGGAGGAGTCCAGATTCGGGCAAGCAGTGCTGCGCATCGTGTTCGCTTGAAGGTGAGCCTTGTGAGGCGGTAAGAGATGCTTAATGTTGAGTTGTGAAATGCTTAATGTTGAGCCTTGCCACCTCCCGTGGTTGTGCATGTGTGCACTGCTATGTATTCTTGCATTCATAAGCATGTGAATCCATGCCAGACCCCATGCTGGAGAAGGAACAAGTTACTTACCTGTAACTGTTGTTCACCAAAATGGGTCTGGCATGGATTCACATGCGAAACCCTCTCTCCAACCCATCTGCGGCTCTTCTCTTGGTCCTACTCCCATTGGCAGGTGCATTGGCCACAGGAGTAATAAGGGAGGACAGCTGGGGTTGTGAGGGAGGCTGGTGGAGGTGGGGGACAGATGTGAAAGGGACCTTGAATGCAAGATGGGTCCAGATCAGGTCAGAGGTGCATCAGGAGAGACTACGCAAGCCCAGCGCCTCAATTCAGGATAGAGATGCCAGCTAACCAATTCCACTAACAATTTCCCCCCTCTGCACACACCTCTCAAACTCCAAACCAAACACAACCACAAACCTACAGCACAACAAACCGCACAAACTTCACTACATTGCAACAACAAAACAAAAACCACACATAGACTTCCACAACATTACACGATGACTACCGGCCGCAAACACCCTGGGCCCAGCCAACAGACCCACCGGGTTGTGGCCGCCAACAGCACATCACTGCTCTCTTGCACTTTTCCTGCTTTCTCCCACTAACTCACCCTCCCACTTTCAGAGCCGCCAGGGCACCACTCCGGTGGTGATAGTGCACGGTACAAATGTTCTTTAACATTAACTTTACGTGCTACCAAATCTGAAGATGGCTGCCAGAGGAGGTGCTTAGGTAGAGGGCAGTCATTGGCTGGGGGCAGTATGACTCAGAGACCAGTGATTGGTTATTAGTAGAAAGACAGTTCAGAAACTGAAACTGATTATTTTCTTTACCGAGGATTCCCAGCTTGACGAATGGGAATGTTCATGAGCATGTAAATAGTTACAGGTAATTAACTTGTTCCATCCACCCAGAGAACTCGTCCAGAGAATGTCCTCCCTTGGTCGCTGGTACAGGTTTTCCCACTTTTTTCTCTAGGCAGATGGTGCAACGCCTACAGTATTCCTAAGCCATTTTAGCAAAGTTGGGTGAAATCCATGATTTCATCTGTGAAATAACCATCTCTTCTCATCCCACTGGATCCTGTCTTTACCATGGTACATCCTAGCAAGTGTAACAGTAATGTTTTGGTTGACCGTATTAGTTTGGGTGCCACTAATCGACCTTGGTCATCAGGTAATGGACAACCCTTCCCTATACAATTCTTTCTCACTGGAGGGGGTATTTTCGTGCATTGGGGCCAGATGATCCAGGTTCTTATGAGGAGGTGTCTTGACTGGTTTTAACAGGGAAAATATATCAATATTCAGAGTCAAATACAGCAGTAGCTTTGCTGTTCAGTCTGCAAAAGTACTGCCAAAACTAATGGTGCGTGGAACGTTTGATAATAGCAGTCTTTAATGAAATCATGTTTCTGCATGGCAACAGACGAGGTACATTCAGACACCTGCACGATGACCGAACTCACAATGTTTTCTCTTTCCATGTCTTGAAAGTGTTCAGTGCACTATTTGGCGTAAAATCCTGGATTGTCACGCTGTCCGTCGCCAGCAAGCATTGATCCTTTTACCAGCGAATGTACTGTCAATTGATACCTGTTTGAGTGTCCAGGCCTGGCTAATAGCGTGGAACAAGAAATCCTTCTGATATTTGCAGTACTGTGTTTTAGCAAGGAACTCAAGTCTCACAAATTGGCAGGAACACGAAATTTTACTGAACATTGATACACTGAACAGCAAAGTAGATGAACAAAGTAAATTTCCAGCAGGCACTTTTCCAAGCATAGGTTGTGCTAACCATGAAAATGGCCTGGATTTCCAGGTTGGTGCCTTTTGACTACACGAGTAAAATTCACCAATGGCTCGCCACATATCCTCCTAATGTAATTTATAATCACATTTAATCATTTGTATAATCTCTAGCAGACAGCAGTCGAATACAATGTAGTTTTGCTCCTTTAATAGCCAATCGTCCTGCAGTATTGTGGTTTGCGATGGTGATTGACAACTCCCCCAAAGTAGGAATACTGAAGTCGAGATCATGAGCAGATTCGTCTATCGTCTGTGATGTTTCTGCATAAATTGTAGAAACAGGGATTATATAAGGTTTTCATCGGTGGACATTTTTTAGAGGGTGTAGATAATGTCAACGGATCTGCGAACAATTCAGATGTATCTTCTGTGTCTTCTGTTTCATCTAGGTGACGTTTTGCAATGTTGCAATGATCTGTGGTTTCTTTCCATGACTCACTGGTGACATTACATTCATGTTCCGGTCACTGGGCACTGCATCACGACTCTGAATCTTGGCTGGACCATGCTGTGCCTCAAAAAGCAGTTGCTGCATAGTGACATCAGTTTGTCAAGCAACATCATTAGTTTGTTGTTGTCCGAGTCTTTATGCCCCTCCTTCCTCCTGGGCCGCTAACAGACTGAAATAAAAACGTGCTCAATTTATTGCACACATACACAAGATACAATTTACCAACTAAAATTCTAATATCAGCAAAATCGAGGTTTTACTTTCATTGTTGCGTGTCTATGGGCGATAAATACATCTGTTGTTGGTTGCATTTTTTTCACTTTTCTAACAGTATTGTACATTTTTTTTTAAAAAAAATAAAACACTTATGTTAAATTCAAATAAAGTAGATGCACAACTGCCAATGTAATGCAAATTCTAACTAGGCATACCTCATCATCATCATCATCCGGACCGGTTTTAAATGAGGAAGGGATTGTCGTTGAAGTTCCAGTATCCCACTATAACATAGTACTTCAACATGCCGCTTTGTATCAATAAATAATATAATACATAATCTTCAATATGTTTCAGTTCGAAGTTGGCCACATGCCTGTATTGTTGAGTCGCATGTAAATTATTTGATAGGTGAGTGATGTTGCTGTTGACTGTGATTGATGATAAATCTTGCTGCTTTATTTTATGTATATAATCGGAAAAGAGTCCAATTGAAAAGGTACATTAGTATTATAAATGTTACCCCATCGAATGCTCAAAAAACATTAGTATGTGCATGTGGCTTGCCCTCACCGTTCGGATAATCGACTGGTCTGTGGTTTCCTCATTTGTGAAGGTCTGTACTTCCGCCAGTGAGTTCTACGTAAAGAAAGACATGTCGACCAACAAATAAAAAATAAATAAGTGAAAACGGGGTTAGACAGAGTAGTCTAAAGTGAACATTTCTTTAAAATATCCAGTGCTTTGAGACGGGAGCGCAACTTGTGTAATAGAACATCGATGTAAATATTCCCCCAACAATTCAACACTCGTGTTCCTTTTACAGACATTAATTCATTAGATTGCAAGACTATTTAGAAGACACATGTATAGAGAGCACTCCTACATACATAACAAATTAATCGTCCACTGCTCACCGGCGCCAGCGTATGCTGGAATTTAGTTGTAACTGCATTGGGAAGTAATTTGCAATGGTGTCTTGGTTGATGCTTTTTAGTGTAGTGGGGTGCTTCGTACATATCATATGAGGTGCATGCTGCAGATGGGGAATCGATTGGCCCTCCCGTCTTTCAAGACATCCTTGGCTCTGCTTTCAATCTTTGACAATGGAAATCTGCAATTTGAAAGCCATCTTATTATTCAATCTAAATCCTTTGGGAATAAATGCCGGACTGTGCCAGGAGTTTTGACATGGTTCACAGTAGGGCAATCAAAAAAACGATACATGAAGGCATTCTTGAAATGTCTGTAAAAACTGTTGAGGAAATATAAATAAGTGTCAGTGAGCAAAGCAACTATCATGTAGCTTTGTAAACATTGTTTTACATTTTTTTAAACTCTATAACCATGTCTAATTATCACAGCGATCAAATGAGTCAGAACTCAATATTGTAACACAAATTGTAGTGTATTACTAGTTCATTCTATAAAATTTGAGCCACCAAAAGAAAACATGCGTTGAAAACATGGAATAAGAAACATTACTTTCCAATACAATGCTCTGCAATTAAATGTGCTAATTCCAGAGATGATCATGCATAAAACGTTTGATAATGGTGAACTCTTTGAGATAAATTAAAATGAACATTGGGTATAAAGCAATAGAAACTTTCCGAGCAGCGATGGATGAAACTACAGAACAAAATAGTTGACAAACCCTTACTTGGACGAACAGATGAACTGATTCAGCAAGCCTGGTAACAAGTAGATTGATAGAGATATACCTTATGAATTGCAGAGATGTTCCCCAGTGAACTATCAAGGTGTTTATAAAGGCTTAAAAAAGTGGGTGTGAATGTGTGATGTATTTGACACCCACCAAGCCTCGATGCCAAAGTTTGGCATCCTAATGCAGATCCACCCAGCCCCCTCAGAAGCACACAGTCATAGGTGCGAAACTGCCATTGATACTGGAGGCGGATGCATGGGCGTGAGGCGAGCGCAATAGGCTGGGAACAATGTTGAAGGGATGCATTCATATGTTGATACCAGGGATGAGGTCTTCAAATGGGAGTCTGGAGACACCAGGGTCTGGGAAGTCCATGTGTACAATGGTTGCAGTGCAGTAAACCCCTTTGAGGTGTACATGGTGTTTGGCACCTTGAACGTCCCCATCCACCCAGCCCCCTCGGAAGCGTACGGTAATGGGTGCAAGCTGCCATTTGATACTGGAGGGGGATGGATGGGTATGAGAAAAGCGCAAAACACCACCTAACTTGTTTCATGAACTTCCTAGACAGTTGGACGTGTTGTTGACTTAATGAAGAATTCAAACAACTATGCATATTGACTCTTTTTTTAAAATGTTACTTTGGTAATGTAGATGGCAAAAACAAACAAAAAATTGTATTATTGCGGTACTGAGTGTAAAAATCCCTTGTACTGTCCGCTGTCACTGGGAAATTTCACGCGAATGGCTCGAACAGCACATGCAGGTATTATACGTCGAACGCTGAATCCAAGCCTTCCATAAATCCAGCATGTAAACGCACGATGGGCCACAAGCCTGTACCACCTTTGAAAGAGAAACCGAAATATTTTACTAGAATTAACAAGAGAACTGGGGGCGCTGTTGAGCAGCCAAGCAAGATGGCTACCTAGCCAGTGAGCTCCGTCCCTGCCCACCAAACTCTTTGTATCGGCGCTAATCCTTTCCATCCCCTAAAAATACTGCCACGTTTCTTCTGCTGCTGCTCTCCTCTCCCTGTGGCCGAAGTCTGGGGAGGAATCGGTGCCAGGATCCCGAGTACTCGGTGCCTGGGCCGACGGCAGCGTCCAGCCTCCTTGCATTGCCGTTCTTGCCTGCGGGAACGTCGGCTGCCTAGCTGCTGCCGTGCTCTGTCTCCGGGCGCCGTCATCTGCTGACTGCATGTGGCCCCTCTGCCCTGCCTGGATCGCCTCACCCGCTGGTGCCTGGCGGAGTGGGGCCCTGTAACATCCACCGCCCCGGCGGTGAGCTTACGTCTGGCCTGCTTGCCGCGGCTGCTCCGTCGGCCATGGGCCATTCCTGCAGCCGCGGACTGTGCTGCAGCCCCCGGCGCCCACTTCCATACGCACACGGCCCCCCTGGCCTGGAGGAGCGGGGGCCGCCTGAGCTGTACTGAGGAGCGGCGTGGCCTTCGCTCGTTGGCCGGAGGACACGTACACAGACGCCGTGTGAGCACGCCTGCTTTCCCCACCGCCCGCGCGGCGGCATCTTCGGCCTGCAATGGCCGCGGGACGTGGGCGCTGCCCCCCTGCAGTATTACACAGGATTTCCTTCACCGCTCCACCGAGGATCCATCAACTCTGCTTCCCCCCCCGTGGCACACCCGTGCTGGGCTGCGAGACACTGAACTGCTGTGCAGCCCGTGGCGGTGCGGATCACGCCATTAACCCCCGGCTGACTGCGGCTCCTGTGCCTCGTTGGCCCTGGCTCTGTGGCCGGCCCCAGTGGATGTGCCGCCGCCCTCTGTTGGGGCAATCTTGCGCCAAGAAACATACGAGTTTGGCCACCCCAAAGACCATAAGGTGGGTGCTGTAAACTGTTATATGCCGCCCTACTGTGGGCCCTCCACCCACCCCACTACTGATACTTCACCAAGTTGTGTTTGATACAGCCCAAGGGAGACTGCCCATACATGAGCCTGCTCTGCTTCCCTCTGGCGATCTGTGTCCACAGTGACTGTGGGCACCCGCATTCCAACCGCTGTGACCTACCACCTCATCACTGCTTTTGACACCTGTGAGACGGCACCCGCTGGGCCACCTCGAGCGGCCGCCTGATTGAACTTCACATACTCAAGTACTGGGGATATCCCACCGCAGATCCGCTGGTTCCGGGGGCCGCTGGGCGGGGAACCATCCCAATATTTCAACGCACGTGGCTGTGATCAGTCTCACTCGCTGAACCCTGTGCCTTACCGTCGAGGCCCTGCACTGGCCCCCCCATTTTGTTGGGACAAAACCAGCCCCACCGACCTTGTCCTGCCTACAAGCAGCAACCTCTGTCCTCCTACCATTCCCCCCTGTGGGGACCCAACCTCTGGCCACCACCACCCACACCAAGTCAATCATTTCTCCTCTCCATAGCAATGCCCAACAGGGTGCGAAGTACAAGCAAGGTGGGTGCCATGGACAAGTTTACCAAGGCAGCGCCTAGGGCAGATCAGGCGTCGTCCTCTGCAGCACAGGAGGATGGCGAGGTCCTCCCGGACCCCCCACAACCAAACTTGGCCGCTATGATGATCCACGAAAAGCTGGATGACATCAACCCGAATGTATCTTCATTAAGGGCCAAACTTGACCAACACGGGACCAGGATCGCCGAGATTGAGCAGAGAACAGGAACTAATGAGGACAATGTGCATACCCTACAAAACAGTCTCTGAGCTCTTCCGTGACATGAGACAGGTCAAGGCCAAGTGCGATGACCTCGAATCAAGGTCGCAAAGAAATAACATTTGCATAGTGGGGGGGTCCCCGAATCCGCACTGAAGGGGCGTATGGAGCTCGCAGTCGAAAAACTCATCAAAGACCTCCTTGACAATCCCGACCTTTCACCATTCTTCACAGTTGAAAGAGCCCACTGCTCACTTGCACCCCGGCCTAAACCAGGAGACTTCCCCAGACCAATAATTGCAAAACTACTTAGTTACAAGGACAGAGACCACATACTCCGTTTGGCCAGAGAGAAGCGGGAGCTTAGGCTGGATTCACAAATCAGGATCTTCCCTGACTTTTCAGTGGGGGTGCAGATGGAAAGATGTTGATTTGGTGGGGTGAAGAAAATGCTAAGAGAGGAAAATTGAATACGCAATGCTCTTCCCCACTCGTCTAAATTTCACCCATCGCAATAAGCTCTACTTTTTCACGGTCCCCGACGAGGCTGTTAAATTCATTGAGGCACAGATTCCACTGGCAGATCCCCTGGAGGATCCGATGGACGACGACTGATACCAGCATTCCAAAGCCCCTTCTATACACCCCAGTGGCCTTGGCCGGTTGACTGTCTGTTCCCCCGGTGGGCGGATGTTCTTCCCCTCCCACCCCCCGCCACCCCACTCCGGACCCGATGTGGCCACCACCGCCACATTGTGAGCAATACTCCCGGAAGGGGATGCATCCTCAATCAATGTGAATATACCGCCACACTCCGGGCCTAAATTTTAAAACTAAATCGTACTACCATACACTGGCCTGGGGCAGCATAAGCCTAGACCTTGCCACCCTTCAACATCTGTGTCCTTTCTTCGTAACCTAAGTTTCATATGCCGTTCATAAGCTTGATGATGTAGCATCATAAAATGTATCAACAAGTGTGGGTCGGACGGCAGCGGCAGCCCCCACTGCAGCTGCAATGACTTACAAGGTGAAGTGTTTATGTTCAGGCCCTGGTTGGGCTGTTACCCAAGAGGTGCTGAGTTGGGGATGGCACTTAGTGGTTTGTTCCAAGGGTGGGTATCATGGCACCACTAGTTTTTACCGGGCGGTGAGGGTGGGGGGTGGGGAAGTTGGGGAACATTGTATACAAAATGGCCAGATGGTTGTGACAGGCTCCAGAGAGAGGCGTTGCGACGCCGCTACAGCATATATTGCGATGTTCAGAGGCAGATTCTTCAATAGGGATGTCCCATAAGCTATCTGCATGGCTATTAGAATACTGACGTGGAATGTTCGTGGGTTGACCAACTTCACAAAGGCACGAAAGATCACAGCATATGCAGAGAGGCATGGGATCAAGGTACTCCAGGAGACGCACGCTATGAAACTCATCATCTAACCTTGCACAGACATGGGGCCCTAACAGATGCTATACCCAATACTCCACACAAGCCAGGGGGGGTTCTTACTCTCATCCATAAGTCAGTGAAATTCGTTCTCCACACATCTCACATTGACACAGAAGGAAGATATGTGATTCTACATTGCACCCTAGCCAACGAAGAATGCTTGCTTGTTAACTCATATGCGCCCAACACCGACTCCCCCGAATTTATGGATGCAATGTCCGCCATCCTCATGAGATATGTTGAAGTCCCCATTATATGGGGGGGTGACATGAATCTTATACTGAATAATGTCCTGAATAGAACAGCCACTACCCGCAGGACCACATCTTGTGCTGCCAAACAACTCCATACACACATGCGCTCCCTGAATTTACATGATGTGTGGAGAACGCTCCATCCCCAGGAAAGGGACTATACTTTCTATTCAACTGTACACGACAGTTCCTCAAGAATAGATCTGTTCCTCCTGTCTGGTAACCTGGTGGGCAGGGTTTCGGAGGTCCGGATCCTCCCACGCACTATTTCGGACCACTCCCCTGTGCTGCTGCAGATCCAGCTGGGTAGTACACTTGCGGCTCGACCCGCCTGGCGCTTCAAATCCAACGCCCTATCTGACATCGTCTTTAAAGCCGAGATCCTTTCGGACATAAACACATTCTTTGCAAATAAAAACACGTCTGATACACCCGAAGGGACCCGCTGGGAGGCATTTAAAGTATACATCAGAGGGATGTGTATCTCTCGAGAGGCCGGGGTCCTCAAAGCCATAAGGCAGGCCTTAAACAGCTCTGAATCCAGGCTCAAGACCCTGGAACAGGAGTATGTATCGACACCCGCTCCAGAAACCCTTGCTAAGATTAGAGCCGAACTTGAACAATTTGAGTTACACGTGTTAAGTGAGGTGCGATATCATGCCCGTCCTGTGGCTGCCCGAAAGTATGGTGAAGGGGATAGACCTAGTAGAAGCCTGGCCAAGTTGGTGTGTGCGGAGGGAGGCAGGACCCGTATTGATAGCATGATTGATGTAAAGGGCCTAAGACATTGGTCGGACCAAACCATCCTGGACACTCTCGCCAGCTTTTATGCCAACCTATACGGTCCCCAGCCCGAGCACACGGCCCACGACCTAGATAACCTACTGGAATCCATCCCTATGACCCTTCTCTCCCAGGACACCAGGGAACAGCTCGATGCCCCGTTCTCCCTGGAGGAAATAGTCCTGGTAATTTCAGATCTACCTAAAAACAAGGCTCCGAGCCCCAATGGGCTCACGTCTGAGTTCTACCAGGAGTATGTTGCCATCCTGGCACCCGTACTGCTTGGGGTCTGGACCGAATCACTCCGATTAAACACCCTCCCCCCTCCTTAAGAGAAGCAATAATAACAGTCCTCCCCCAAACCCAGGAAACCCCTAGACGAATGCGGGTCTTATAGGCCCCTGTCGCTCATCAACTCAGATATGAAAATCTTTGCTAAGATAATCTCCAATAGGTTCCTCCCGTTTATGCCCCATATGGTCCACGCTGACCAAAGTGGATTTGTCCCTGGCCGCTCTACGGCACTTAACATCCGCCGCCTATTCAACGTACTGTCCAGGATTGACCCGAATGCTGACGCAGTTGCTTTCACGCTAGACGCCCAAAGGCATTTGACATGGTCTCATGGCAATATCTATAGGCCGTGTTGGGGAAAATGGGAGTAGGAGCAAACATGATATCATATATAAAACTACTATATACAGGACCTATGGCCAGGGTGCTGGTCAACTCGGTTTCCTCCTCCCCCCCCCTTCGCGCTACACAGAGGAACCCATCAGGGGTGCCCGTGCTCCTCCATCCTTTTTGCGCTCGCCATTGAGCCCATGGCCGATTACGTCAGAGATCGACACACCCACAAAGGCATTCGCTGACGGGACATGCCGGAAATCTTCTCACTGTACCCGGATGACGTACTTCTATATGTCAGAAACCCCTCCTCATACCTTGACCCGATCATCTGAGATATAACCAAAATAGGCACCTTTTCTGGCTTCACCATCAACTATTCTAAATCAGAAATGTTCCCCCTCACCACAGCAACCCAAAAACTGGCATGTGAATTCCCCCTGCACTGGTCCCCTGGTGGCATTCGGTATCATGGGATACAGATGTCTCTCACCAAAGTTTCCTTGCTGGTGGATAATTACGAGACAACGGCGCAACTAATTGTATCCAAGATGCTTAAATGGTGTAATCTCCCACTGTCCCTTGTGGGCAGACTCTCCCTGATAAAAATTATCGCGGCCCCCAAGCTTCTCTATGTGTTTGCTAATGTACCGGTGTGGCCCAGGAGGCAATACTTCAATAGGCTACATCTAGCGTGTGCCCAGTTTCTCTGGCATTCCGGAGTGGTCCGTAAGAAGTGGCAACATATGACTTTACCCTATGAAAGAGGAGGTTTTACTGCCCCAGATCTAACACTGTACTGGAACGCGGCACAGGCCCAACACGCCACCCACTGGTACACACACCTGAACCCGCCCCCACACGTTAAATTAGAGAAACTTGCTGGGGAAAGGACCAATATCATGACCTTACTACTACACCGTACATTCCATACGGACGCTCCGTCGGACCCGGTGGCCACTACGATTTAGAGCATGGAACAGTATCCTGTATTCTGAACAAGAGCAACGCCCATACTACAAGTGGCTTCCCATTTGGCAGTTCCCTGCACTCTCCCCTACATACGACCTACAGTTCTCGCGACACTGGGAAAGCCTGGGCTACCGAGCTCTGACAGACTTGTACCCTGATGGTACGTTTATCACCCCTCAAACCTGCCGGCCCGGACATTCCGACTCTGCGCTCGAGCTGCTACAATACTGCAGGCAGAGAGCAGCGGTACGGGTGATCTGGCCCTCGTTCCCAGATGAACCCCCAGACTCACCTGAGCTCCAATACATAGCGAATTCCTCAGGCAGTAGGGGCATAGTATCCTCCCTATACAAAATGCAGCTAGGTGAACTAGTGGATATATCCTCCAAACCACGTGAAGCATGGGCCAGGGAGCTGGAAATGGATATTACTGATGAAATTTGGAACAAAATGTGCGCTCATAAGCGCAAAGTCTCCCTTAATGCCAGATTCCGTTGCATACAATACAAGCTCCTCAACAGGCTCTATTACACACCGCACAGAGTTGCGAAATTCACACATACTCCGACACACACGTGCCCGTAATGCAAGCATGGTGAGGCTGATCATATACATATGTTTTGGTCCTGCTCTGCGCTGAATACGTTTTGGATGGAAGTGACAAAAGCGCTCTCAGAGATAATTGGGTCCCCATTAGATCTAGACCCAAATTTTAAATGTAAGCGCTATTGTTGCCAAAAGATGCATATTACTATGCTGGAAGCGTCGTTCTCCCCCCACCATCGCGATGTGGTTGAAAGCCCTCACCTGGGTGCAAACGTGTGAAGAAGAATATATTGGATCCTTGCCCATAACATCTAGCCCTAAAAATGTGTGCTCGGAATTCTGCAGCTATCTGAACAATAAAGATGGAGCCGATTGGAGCATAAAATACTGTGATAGTGGTGTTGTCGACGTTAAAGGTGTTGTATTGTGGAGAGAGTTTTAGTGTTTCTTTGGTGCCTACAAGTATCTCGGTTTTATCTCCGTTGAGACAGTCCATTGGCTGCGATCCAGGTTTGGATTGCAGCGTATATGTTGGTTATGGTTGCTGCATCTTGTTCATGGATGCCGGTGAGACGGATTAAGACTTGTGTCGTCGGCATAGTTGGTGCAGGCTATGTTGCGACTATCAAGATCATTAAACAGTGGGAGAGTGAAGATGTTGTGGGTGCCGTGCAGGATCCTTGAGGCACTCCGCAGTGTATGGTGGTAGGTGGGGCAGAAGCGGAGCCCGAAAACACTGAGTCTACCACGGAGGAAGGAGTCAATCCAGACTGTGGCTTCTGGAGAGAAGTGGGCAGCGTTTTTTAGTTGCTTGCCTAGAATATCTTGGTTGACGAGGTCGAAGGCAGCTGACGGGTCTAGTAGAAGTGCTGGTTTGCCTTTGCCCATGATATCTGAGTTGTATTTTTAAATCTAGTAGAGCAGATTCGGTTCCATGGCCGGGACGGAATCCGGATTGCCTTTTGCCTAGTATTTTATTTTCTTCTAGGAATTGTTGTATTTGTTTGTATGCCACCTTATCCAGACTCTTGAGCAGAAATGGTACGGTGGTGATAGGCTTGTAGTTGGTGGCTATTTCAGGATCTAATGTGGGTTTCTTCTGTAACGGACGTACCAAAGCTTCTTTTAGGCAGTCGGGGACTGCGTTTGAGTTGAAGGAGGCATTGATAATGGTTTTGAGAAATATGGCTAAGGTTTCGGAGCATTCTTTCACTAGTTTAGCCGGACCTGCATCGCCTTTGCAGTTGGAGGGTTTGATTTCTTTTTTTTTTTTGACTATTTCTTCCGGTATAGTGACATCCCTGAAGGAGAATGGTTTTATTATTTTCAGATTAGTCTTGATTTCCGAGCAGGATGTGAGATAGATGTGTTTGGAGAGGTTTTTAAGATGTTCCATGATCTTGCCCTGCAGGAGCTCGATTTTACTTAAGGCTGTTTGCACACTGGTGCACCCTGCTACATCTTTGGTGATTGCTAAGGAATTAGTTGCTGGGCTGGAAAGTTTTTTTATAGATGGCGAAGAGTTCTTTGGATTCGGATGTGGCATTTGTGATTCTATTGTTGTACGAGGAGGATTTGGAGGTTAATATGGCTTTTTTTTTAGCTCGCGGCAATGGATTTGTAGGCTAATAGTGTGGCATCCTCTGGGGAGGCTTGGCAGTTCTTTAGTGCTCTCCTTTTTTGTGTTCGGAGTTCCTTGAGTTTAGTAGTGAACCAGGTGTTGTGTTTTATTTTTTTGGCTTTTTTGTTCTGGAGGGGAGCGATGGCTTCAATGGCCGATTCCATTGTGGAGTTGTATGTAACTGCGAGTACAGTAGGGTCTGAGGAGGTAGGGAGATGAAGGGACGGTATGTCTAGGAAAGGGAGGATGTTTTCTTTGGTTGGGTTTCGAGCACTTCTGGCTAGTTCATGTGGTATGGGTGAAGGGTTTTTAGGAGTGTTGGTGCACGTGGGAATAGAGAAATGGATGAGGTGGTGGTCAGACCTGGGCATAGGAGTGTTGGAGCTGAGGTCTATTTTACAGTTGTGGTCAGCTACCCAATCAAGGGTGTGACCTTTGCAATGTGTGGGTGTGAGGTGTCTTTGCTGGAACCCGAGCTCAAGAAGAGCTTGGGGTAGGGCTTTGGCTGGTTTGTCCTTCGGATCGTTGAGGCCCATGTTGAGGTTGCCTAGGAGGAGTGTTTTTTGGAAGATGTTTTGAGGTTGTCACTTAGGAGATGCATGAGGTTGTCATGAAAGTCGGCTATGGGGCTTAGAGGACGGTAGACTAGGTGGACGGTTAGGGTGGTTTTGGCTGAGGTAGCGATCTTAACTGTGAGGCAGTCGATGTTCTCCCCGAGGTGTGAGACGGTTTCTCTTATGGTCAGGTAGTCTTTAACTATGAGGGCTACGCTACCACCTTTGGTTAGCTCTCGGTCTTATCTATAGATTGAATGTCCTTGTGGGAGTGCTATAGAGATGGCTGGACCGGCAGCTCGGTGGAGCCAGGACTCTGTGATGGCCAGGATATCTAGGTTGAGATTGGTTATGAGGTCCTAGATTTCAGTGGCATGTGCTGGGAGGGATCTGGCATTGATGAGTGCCCATTGTAGGGGGCGGGGGTTCAGCTGGTTTGAGAGTTTTATTTATTGTTGAGGGGTTGGTGTTTGCGGTAGTAGTGGTGTGGTGTTGGGTTGGTGTAGAATTTTGGTAGTTGCACGCGTGGCTGTGATTTTGGTGTTATTGGTGGGCTGTAGTTGTGGAGTGGTAGTGTTGGACGATGCCGATGAGGCTGGGAGAAGAGAGATGCCTGTGGGCTTGAGCAGAGTGGGAGGGTGGGCATTGCGCGAGCGTTGCCCGAGGAGCTTGTTTCTGGTCTGGGGCGTGTGGTGGTGCTAGGGGGGAGGGTTTGTAGGTTTTTTTGTGGTCCCAATGGGTCTGGGGTAGTGATTATGTGGAGGGTTGTGCGTTGCGGGTTGGCTAGATTGAAGAAGGATGGGAGGAAAAGTGTGGGTGGGGATCTATGGGAGATTTGTGGGTGTGGTGGTCTCCATGTTGTGTGGCGTTCTAGTGTGTGAGGACTAGTGTAGGTGGTGGTAGTGCAGGGGTGCAGAGATGGGTTGTGTGTGTGTTGCGGGGGAGTAGTGTATATCTGGCTGGGTGGTGCAGGGCACGTTCAAAGTGGAGCGGCTAATACATTGACCCAGATTAAGCAAGCACAGATACTAGCATGTTGGAGCAAGCATGGTCATACGTGGACAACAATATGAAGACGGGTTCGCAATTTTACAATGGGGTTATTGACATTTGGCATTGGTGTGGCTAATTGAGGATACGAGCAGTTAAACAGTGCGTACTGAGGCAGCAATGTAAGTAGACTGGCAATGTATCAATATAGCATAAAGGCACATCACAGTAAGTAAATATGAAACAATGCATATGAAACAATGGAGCATGTTAAGTTACAGGGAGTAGTACTGTTGTAAGTGCGAGCCGAGCGGGTTACTTATTGTTGCATACATGGATAGGAAGATCACATGTGAAATATGGGCAGACTGTACGTCTGATCTTACCGCCTTGATAGCTGGTGCAGCATAGGTGGTTTAGAGTCCTGAGAGGGTTGGTAGGGGTGGATTGCTAGACCTTCGATAGGGGTGGATTGCTAGACCTTCGATAGGGGTGTGAGGGTCCTGGTCAGCCCTTCCAGTTCTGGACAGGGCCTTTTGAGTCGGGCCTTCGGATGTCGGGCCGGCTTCCGCTTCTGGTGCCGATGGTGCATGTGAGAGCTGGCAGTGGGCCAATCAGCTGTTCAGATGGCTTCGGCGGCCATCTTCCTAGTTTCCAGGGAAACTGAAACACACGCTGACGACGAGGAAAAGAGATTACCACTAGTCCTGGGGAATTATGTTTTCAAACTGCTGGTCTGCAGGCTTCGGTAGTGCGAGGAAAGATGCACTCAGCTGATGTGATATCAGCGATTGCAGCCAGCGCAATTAGAGCGGGCGCAGCAAGCGCGGCTTGCTTTGCACGGTGGCGGCTTTCTTCTGTAGAAGGGGAGGAAGGGGGGGGCTCCAGCCCGGTCCCACGAGGATCAGCCTTCTGGAATGGTGCGGGGTGCTACATCAAAAATATGCAGTTACAAGTAGGTAAAAAGCAACAAGGTGTAAATGCACAGATTGGAAAGCCTGACCTTTATGGTACGGGGTGCTACATCAAAAATATGTAGTTACAGGTAGGTAACATGTGACAAAGGTATAGATGCATAATTATGCAGGTGGCATGGGGGTGGTGGGAGGCTGTGAATGCGGCAGACAGGCAATGCCAAATCCTGGGTGGGGCAGGGAAGAGACGGAACTAACGCTGTTTACAGGAGAAATGGCATTCCCATGAGGCGAGGAGGCACATTAAAAAGATTTCCCAGACTCAAAGAACTTGGGTATGTGGCGGGGTTGTAACTAGGCAGAACAGTCGAGGGTGTGAGACTGTATCTGAGAAATGTGCGAGAGACTGTGGGTCTCGGTAAAGAAACAGTGTTGCTGTAAAACATGGGGCAAGCCATGTTTAGAGACATACAAGGTCCCGGAATAAGGGAACCGAGGGGCTGAGTAGCCACTGGAGTTACCTGAATGCAGGGCTCAAGGAGAGGCCGGCAGGCAAGGCCTTGTGTATGAAAGTAGAGCCACAGCGCCATGTAGATTAATGGGCCAGGGAGTACGGCCCCGGGCACATACTGGCACTGTCGGAATTACAGGGCCTTTGTTTCGGGCCTTAGTACAACGGGCCGAGTCCCTCTTCTCATTGCTTTGATTGGCTGAAATGCATCCAGGCCAGCCAATTTGGGCAGGCTCGAACAGGAGAGCACCACTGTAGGTGCAAAGGGGGCGGCCATCTTAGCAGGCCTTAAGGACTGTGGCTCAAGAGAATGCAGCAGTGATTCCGGAAACAAAGAGGGTGAATACCCATGTGCTAGGTCCTTGTTGGTGGTTTTAGACATCACTGGATGTAAACGTAGCAAAGGGGGCAAATAAAGGGGCAATTCTTTTTACGATTTTTAAATTTTCTTTTTCCAGATGCATCACGATGCGCAAAGTGAGCACAAACGTACCCCATAACAAAAGGCCAGCAACTGAGATTGAGATGGTAGATTCCCACACTGTAGGCCATAGGACTTCCTTCTGGTAGAGGGGCAGGCGATGTATGATATCAAGTAATATTGTCATAGAGAATGGTTTCTGCCTTTTTTTATTTTTGGTTTTAAAGTTTAATGCCTACCATTCAATTTTCATACATTTCCAACAGCTGTACTTCTCCAGTGTGCACAAATCCAAATCTAAGCAATCCTCAGTCCTCATCCTCCTTGATATCTCTGCTGCCTTTGACAGTTACTTCTCAACTATCTTTCCTCTTTTGGTTTCAAAGGCTCTGTCCTCAACTGGCTCTCCTACCTTTCCCACCGCTCTTTTACCGTCTCCTGGGGCGGTCGTACCTCCTCTACTACGGTGTACCCCAATGCTCTGTCCTTGGCCCTTTTCTATTCTCTTTACACCTCCCTTCTTGCCCCTATCATCTCTTCCTTCGGTATTTCTCACCACTTCTACGCCGATGACACGCAGCTTTTCCTCTAATTTTCTTCCTTCACTCCTGACCTCCATCTTAATCTCACTTGTCTTACTGCCATTAAAAACTGGATGTCATCCCACTTTCTCTCTCTCAATTCAAACAAGACTGAAGTCTTATTCTTCCCCCCAACACTCTTCTTCCTCCTCCTCCTCCCCCTCCTTTTTATTCATTTCCCCCCCTAATCTTCCTCTCTCTGCCCATGCTCGTAATCTAGGCATTTACTTTGACTCCTCGCTCTCCTTCACCCACCATATTTCTCTTATTTCCTGCGCATGTCGCTACCATCTTTTCAATATTCGTAAAGTCCGCTCCTCTCTCCCCTTCCATGCCACTAAACTTTTAATCTTCTTCTCACGTCTTTTCCACTTCTCTTCTCTCCTCTTTGGACTCTCTGCTTCCTATCTTGCCCCCCTCAAATCCCTCTACCCCTCTGCCGTTTGTATCCTCTGTCTTCTCTCTCCTCACAACTCCATCTCCTCATCGCTCTCATTTTAGCTGGCTTTCCTTTCATTCCCAACTTAAATTCCACTTCCTCTGTCTTGTCTTTAAATCTCTTCACGATCTTGCTTCCCCATCTGCCTCCTCTCGTTTTCTCTCCTTGCCCCCCCTCCACGGGAACTCCCTTCCTCTCTCTATCCGTTCCACCCCCACATATTCCTCCTTTCGTGTCTCCTTAATCTCTTCTTCTCCACTCCCCTCCCGGACACTCCTATCCCCTCCTCCACCTTCCTCTCTCCTCCCTTTTACCCTCCTTCTTACCTCTCCCCCTGCTCCATTCCTCTTAAGTCCCCTTGTTAGGGAGAATTCTATGTAAAGGCTAATTTCCCAAACCTAGTGACTCCCCCAGCAGCTTTGCTGGATTTTTTGTGGTTTATTTTTTCTCCTGCTAAGAGTGAGACTCTTTTTCTCCCACTCTTAGACATGGTTTGAGGTGTTACTTTGACTTTGTATGTGTTCTATGGGGTCCTTTACCCCATAGGGCTTCATGTGTTTTGATATATGGGTTACACAGCACCCTCCGTGCAGTAACCCAGGGGTGTCGTAGCGACCCGCAAACACAGACTCCATACCCTGGGACTGACTACTGTCTCCCAGGGCATGTAAAGTCACCATTGGCTTTACTAGTCTCAAATTGTGAACAGAACCAGTACAAACCATCATATTGTGGACGTACTGGTCGGGGCAATTCGATTGCCCCTGGGTCTGTTGTTCGAGGGGGCACTGTCCAGTCCCCCCCGACCGAGTTTTGGCTGGTGGCAGTGGATACTACTTTTTATATTCGACCGCAAATATATTCCTATGGGATTTTCCCATTGTTCGAGGCTACCACTTTTTAATATAGCCTCGAACATACCGCCGGTTTATTAAATTAATATAAATTCACCGGTTGGTATTTTTTGCCGAAACTTGGTTCCAAAATGGCGTTTGTGTTCGCTTCTGTGACTCCAACCCAAGTCGAGCCCTTTGTTCCACTTTTTGGCGGGCTTCTCCACAGAAGCCTCAAAGTGGTGCCACTCTGTCTGGGTACCACAGGGGGTGTGGAAGGGGGTTTAGGCACCCTGGACTGAGTTGCCTCGGCAACTCAAGTCGCACTCTTGTGTGATATCCCCTCCTTCCACCTTCCCCTCTCCTCCCTTTTACCCTCCTTCTTACCTCTCCCCCTGCTCCGTTCCTCTTAAGTCCCCTCTCCTCCTATCTCATCCTCAGCCTATTCCTCTTCCTGTTTCCCACTTCTTCCCCTCCTCCCTCGTTTATCTTCACTGGAAAATTGTTCTACTTACTGTATTACTGGTCTGATTCATATTCTGTAATTGCTTCTCTGCTTTCTTTCTTTCTTTCTTTCTTTCTTTCTTTCTTTCTTTCTTTCTTTCTTTCTTTCTTTCTTTCTTTCTTTCTTTCTTTCTTTCTTTCTTTCTTTCTTTCTTTCTTTCTTTCTTTCTTTCTTTCTTTCTTTCTTTCTTTCTTTCTTTCTTTCTTTCTTTCTTTCTTTCTCTCTTTCTCTCTCTCTTTCTCTTTCTCTTTCTCTCTCTCTCTCTCTTTCTCTTTCTCTTTCTCTCTCTCTTTCTCTCTCTCTTTCTCTCTCTCTTTCTCTCTCTCTTTCTCTCTCTCTTTCTCTCTCTCTTTCTCTCTCTCTTTCTCTCTCTCTTTCTCTCTCTCTTTCTCTCTCTCTTTCTTTCCAGTTGGAAGAGGTACTACTCGAATACTTTGAATGCAGCATCTGTTAAATGCACAGTCCTTATGTTCGTGCTTACTCATGACTGCCTGGCCTTGCCGTTCGGATATATCTAGGGTTGCAAAAGGCAGTGGAAACGAGGTTAGGTGAAATCCTACATGTTGGCCCACATGGTGCTTCTGTATCTATTAACGGACAAAATCAGGTCCGGTTGCTAAGGCACGCTTAACCAAGTTGTCCTGAATTGTGGTGTTCGGTCGGCATTTCCCAGTGCACTGATTCCGTTCCCGAGATTCTTCTGTAGTTGGTGTGATATAGATGCACGGTTTCTATTGGTGCAGCAAGGCATCTAGGTGCTGACAAATGCGCGTAAAGCTGTCTTGTGCAGGAAGTGTCAGAAGGCAAAAGTGAAACTGGTAAAGGGATTGGCTGCCCACTCTTGTGTATTGTAGTAACCATGGTGAAGTCTGAAATAGGTGTCGAACAGGCACAAATGCGTCTACTGGTTACTAGGTGGTGGTCTAATCAATATACATTCTGGTCGCCTCAGACACATCAAGCATTGTGTAGGTCTAAGTTAAGAAATGTGTACAAACTCGGTGAATGCAGGTGCCGTGTCCACGAAGGGGAAGATGATTCAATGCCAGAAGTGTTACCTTGGAGTGGATGGATAGAAAACACACCACACCTGTGTATCCGTGAGGGCATATGTTGCGGGGCTGGGAAGGGTCCCCTTGTTTGGAATCAAACCAGATATACTGCGGTTCACAATTGAAACTCCTCAGTGGGCCGTGGCCTGAAATCATGGAATAGTGAGGGCAGGGATAAAGGACAAGAAAGAGACCAAGCTACCTCTCCCTTAAGGCGCTATGGTGAACTTTGACACAATCCAACAAAAAGACTAATGTAGCATAATTAGAAGACACTAATATTAAGCACACATGTAGTTAAAACGAAATTTATTCTAAAACGGAAGTAAAAAATGGCGACAGCAAACCAAATAATACCACAATAGTGTATGCACAAGCATATCTGGTTACTAATCGTGGTTTAGTCAGTGTTTCAATAAACAACATTGTTTATGAGCCATGTATTATTTGCGTAGCCCATCTCAGAGAGGAACTGTGACGGCAGGTCAAGTTAGTGGGTGGCTAGCCAATATGTGTGGCCAGCTTCTTGGGCTCCTAAGTTCCTCGTCATGTTAGGAATATCTTGGGTATACAGGAATAGAAACAGGTTTTGTTGAATTCATGAAAGAATACTTCTAGGAGGGCCACATGCAGGAATCGATGTCGGTGGTGAAATTCTTCATTCAGACCATGGTGGTGGGAATCCAATCTGGGTTTCCAACGTGCCTCCTTGCCTAGTAAACTTCTTGTTATGTTTGGTATGTCTTTGACTATTTCAAGTATCCACCAATGGATATCATTTGGTGAGTGTTGAAATTCAATGTATTGATTATCCAAAATGTTTTGGCAATGAATTTTGGAGCGATGTTCAGATATTCGGGTGTTGACGGATCGTGTGGTTTGCCCTACATATCTCGGCACACATGGATATTCGATGCAATCGACTGCTTGTTTGTTTTTGCACTTGGTAAAGTTACATAGTGTCCATGTTTGTTCACCAATGTTAAAGGTACTCATTTTATTTGGTGAATTTACATGCTACACAGCTCCCACGTGGGAAGTGGCACATGGTGGTTCGTAGGTTCCATGGGCCAGCTCTGGTAGCCTCCTTAGTAAACTACGAATGGACCAATTGGTCTATTAGATTTTATTTTTTTTACCCTTTTGAAGGTGAAGCTTGTTGGTTGTTCGCCTGGTAGGTTCAGTTGGACCGAAGGCTAATACTTCATAATCAATTTCTTCACTTGGAAGGTGTGTTGCCCATGTGTGATCATGTATGTCATCTTTTTCTTATCTTCCCCTTCGTTGTGCTGATGTTGCAGTACAAGGAAGGCATCTGTCAGTAAACATGGCCTGTTTTTTAGATCTTGTAATTAACTTCTTAGGATACCCACAGGCTCTCAGTTTGGCATCCAGATCTTCTGCATGGTTGTTGAAATCTTCTAGGGAGGTGCAGTTCCTTCTAATCCTAAGGTATTGGCCGTATATGGTAAATTCTCTGTGATATGTTTGGGGTGGTTGCTGGTAAAGTAGCATGTTTCTATCGCTTGGTTTGCGATAGAGATTGCACACAAGCTTTCCCTCTCTGTGTGTGATTATTAGTGCTAGAAAGTGTGTGTATGAACTGCTATAGTCCATGGTGAATTGTATATTTGTGTCAAAGTTGTTTAACCAAGTCTAAAAGACTTGAGTTCACCTACTGAGTCTTCCCAGATTAAAATAATATCAATGTACCCTTTCCAGCTAATCGGCTTGTACTGGAATGGATTAACATTGGAGAGAATAAAGTTCACCTCAAATTTCGCCATGAATAGAATGGGTGGTGGGAGCCAGTGGGTTCCTGTCCAGTTACTATTTTGTGATTTAAGATATAACTTAATAAAGGACTTAAGTGGATTAACTGGATGTGTCCTGGAGTTGCCTTCATAACACCAACCTAACAGTCGCAACAACAGATTATAAAGCAAATCTGCTTAAATCAGAAGTGGAGTGGTGTTTGATCGAGTTATTGTGAGTGTATTCAAATAAAGATGAATACTTTATAAATGATAGTGTATTGAGCCCCAAGATGACTGCGTTGCGTAGCGACCCCAAAAGCCCACAGGTTAAAGTAATTAGTTGTTAGTTTGATTGTATATATAAATGTTGACATCAAGTATTCTGTGTTGCAATATAATGTTCATGGGCGCGGGGATGGGCGGGGTGTTCACTGGAGGTTGGGGAGTATGCCAGTGGGGGATGGTTTGATTTATGGAGTGGAGTTAAGTGTTAGACTATCAAAGATGACCATATACAACAGTTTGTTCTTCGGTACAAGACAATTGCACCACTAAGTGCCTGTAATAATAATTCTTCAATAAAGACTGAGAGCACCCAGGCTAATAAATATAAAGCCTAAACCGAATCTATGGCATTGAAAGCCATTATCTGGAATGTAAGGCTAAACAATGCAAGTCCAGGAAAATATTAGCATATTTAAAGAGGGATGAAGGTACTATTATGATTCAGGAGACTCATCTCCCCATGGATGGTTTGCCAAATGCACGTCAGTCGAGTGGCGAGGCCATTTTAATGCACCATCAGTGCTCCAGATAAGATTTTGAGGTGGGAGTATTTTACTCGCTGTTTTTAAACTTTGAGAGTAAATGGGATTTTAAGCGAGTAAATATGACTTTTCTCCTTTGCAAGAGTTTAAAATGTATGGGACATCCAGCCGACGTGTGCAAAAACTGTATGGAAATCCTTATTATGCGGCAGCTTTCTGCATTGTGACAGAATACAGTTTTCATTACTTCTCTAAGGTCTGGCCATTTGATCTCTCCTGTATATATTTAAATGTTCACAAAAACCTAGCCAATTATATAGTAAAGCAAACATGAATTGTGTGTTTTGAGGTTCGATAGCAAAATTGTCTTTTGATGTTTAATGAAAGGCCTAATTTCCTGGAGCTATTACTACCTAATGGTATGCCAATGTTATGATACAACAGTGCAGAGAGGCAAGGACTCCATGCTAAATTCTATATTTAATCTAATGGTCAAATGGTTATTTATATAGCTCTTTTGGAAAAGTGCTGTATATAGAACATATTTATCACAATTATCACCAAACCAAAGTCGGTACTCCTTTATCGACCTAGAAAGGATGAAAGGCAGAGTTGGACTTCCCGGGATTCGAACCTGCAACCTACAAATCACGCACAGATTGCAGCAACAAGGGCTCAACTTTCTGAGTTATCTTATTGGCTAACATCCTTCAGAGGTTGGTTAACGTATCGACTGAGGTATAATAATCACAGTACCTAAATGTATGACAAACCATTTATGAAGCGCTACATAAAGTTAAATACCTAGCTGGATTATCACAGGGACAGGTTTTGCTGAGTTTCCATTTCAATTACCAATGTAACTTTCATATGTTTGTATTTGAACAGCGCTTGCACTTCCAGGAGAGTCAGGTTTTGGATGTTTTAATTGTAGACTTGAAGATTTGAGAGGCTAGAACACCTGTGATTTGTGTAATGACAATCACTCATCCTTGAGCAAAGACTCTGCTGCCACTTACCATTTATAGTAATGTACCCCATTGACAGCAAGGTTGAATGGACGTAAACTAGACTGTGCATAGTCATCATTTTACACACTGTTTTTATAATTAGAGTGTAAATTGAATTATAAGTGTAAAAATGATCTGCCTCCACATGATTATGCACACATTACCGGAACTACTGGTTTGCTTTCACGGGTCAAAAAAGTATAATTTGCTAAAAAAATATGAATTCTCAATTGCAACTTCGTTTTCCATCTTTATTATTGTACAATGCTAAAATTCTAGGAAAATATGCACAGCGCTTCTGAAGCTGAATGGAAATAAACCATTCCTTTTATCACAGTGTGCAGTTTCTTTTTTTGAACGGCTTCTGAGAAATACATTCTGTTTCAGAGGTGGCTTGCAATTACCTCAATATAGATAAACATCAAAAGAAGCCTTCTGGTTTATGTCAAGTAACCTGACCTTTGCATTGCCCTCTGCTCTAAACCTGTGTGTAAATGTACACAGGAAAATAATAAAGCTGTCATATTTACAAGATTTTATGTGCAAAAGGGCCTTGTACGCACCTTATCTGGAGGCCTGTGCACCATAGTTTAAAGTTCCATGGTGTTCGGTTAACAGCTGACTCACAGGGAGGATACCTGATGGTGTTAGTATTGACTAGGAAGTGTGGTGGACCAGCCCCGAAGATCCGTTGGTGCTGTCGGTAGCCCGTTCGGGTACCTGCCGTCCCCTGACGCTGATTCCTGCAACAGACAGGATTTCCCCCTCTCCATGCCAAGGTTCATAAGTTTCTAGACGTTAGGGCGATGGAGAAAGTTCTTCAGTCGGAAGAGGGCATGGGTTTCTATTCCCACATTTATACAGTGCCAAAATCCAACAAGGCTAGGATGTGCACTATTTTAGACCTGTCCGACTTCAATCTGCACATTCCCCAAAAATGATTCAAGATGATCACGCCTTCACAAATTCAATGCTCCCCTGCAAAAGATGTTTTGGCTCTGTTTGGTTGATCTTCAAGGTGCATACCGTCATATACCCATATAGCCCAAGCACTGCAAATTCCTTTATTTTGGTAGGGCAAAGCCTTTTAGTAGCGAGTTCTTCCTTTTAGGCTCATGTCGGCGCTGAGAGTTTTCATGAGGATGATGGTTGTGATTGCAGCGTTTCTCAGTCTTCGAAGAGTTCACAGCAATTCATATTTGGACGACTAGCTTCTCCTGAGTCACTGCCCTCATACAGCAGCTTCACACATGCAGCTACTACTCCAGCCCCTGTTCAAGCTGGGGTTGTCGGTGAACTGGCGAAAATCATCATTGACGGTCTTGCAGGACCTGATATTCTTGGCTTTTTAATGGAACACAGTCCATGCCAACGTTTTTCTAACAAGTGACAGAATGAGAAACCTATTGCACACGTGCTCTCTTTCTCAGTTCCACCCACATGTCGGCGTGGTGGTTTTTGAGACTTCTGAGCTTTATTGCATCCTTTGCCTTAGCCCTCTCTCTAGCGAGGTTGAAGATGAGACTTATGCCGACAGCCCTGATCCCAGGCAACGGACCCAGACCCTCAATTAATTCCTATGTCTTGCGAAATGTTAAACGGCCTCCGCTGGTGGTCGGACAATCTTACAGTGGGAACTCTATTTTTAGATTCGTCCCCACAGATCACGTTAAGAACGGACTCCTCTCCCTCGACTGGGGAACAATGTTGAGCCATTGTGAGGTGTTCGACTTGTGAACCCCCCTGGACAGGGGTCATCATATCAACTACCTCGAACTTCTGGCAATATATATATATTTTTTTGGCCTTTAAAGCGTTTCAGCCCCACATCTGCAACTCAACGGTTTGCATCAGGACGGACAACTCTGTTGCAATGTTCTACGTCAACAAACAAGGCAGGACTAATTCTACACCTCTAGTACTTTCGGGTGTTCAGATTTGGGAATGGGCAGTGCAAAACAGTGTTTGGCTTCAGGCAGTCCATATAGCTGGTCAAGAAAACAGGCCGACTCCCTGAGTCGCCAATCTGTTGCGAATCACGAGTGGGAATTAAACGCTAATGTTCTTGTTAGGCAGAATTATATGCAGTACCCTTTGGGAACACCACACACAATTAAGACTACAAGTGACAGTACAAATTCACCTTTGGTACAAGCCCGTACTACACAGTGAAAGTGGTAGCAGTAGCGGAGCAGCCAGACTTCTCAAGAGTAAGTGAGCAGTATCAGATAGTTACACAAAGGACAGCAATTACTATGATTCAGGCAAACACTGACTCAAGGTTTTCAAGAAAAAGAATATATATGCATTTCACTCTTCAGTATATAACATTACACTATTATAAGCAAGTTAAAAATCACATTCGAGGGGATTGGGTCCTCCGACGTATTCCATATCTATGACATGTAATCACCACAGCTGTGCTGCTTCGGAAACTTTTTCGGCGTCTGCGTCCTGCGTCGATGCGCCGTCGTCGAGGACCTCCTCCGACGTCCGACGTCATCCGATGTGATAAGTAGGACGCACGACGCCCATAGCCTCAGTTCAGTTTTTTCCGCGAACGTGTTGCTTCGTGTTTCTCGGCTCTAAGCCTCGACTCTTTGGAGTTCTGTTCTTTCTGGTTCTTCGAACCTGTTCGTTTGTGAATTTCCTTCGGCGATGTCTTCCACTTCGTCTTCAACCCCGCGTCCGGGCTTTAAGAAGTGCGGGGAGTGTGGGTCCAAGATGTCGGTGACTGACTCGCACGACGCCTGCCTCTGGTGCCTCGGGGAGGCCCACGACACGGATGACTGTATCGACTGCCAGTCGCTCACGTCCAAAGCCTTACGCGAACGTAAGAAGAAGTTGTCGGTAGGTCGGGTGTCCAAGCCCCGGAAGTCGAAGTCAGCGGGGCTTTCGACGGATGATTCGAGGGGTGACTCTCCGCGTCATCGTCGGAAGTCTCATCGGTCTTCTTCTAGGAGTGGGTCTCGCCACTCCTCAGCCTCTTCGAGGCATTCTCGGAAGCGCCGTCACCGGTCGCCTTCCAGGTCCTCTTCCGAGGATTCTGCACGGCACGTCGGTTACCCCACCAGCCGTGCGACGCCGGAGGAATGGGTTTCCTTCGGGAAGAAAATGTTGGCGATTCTTGAGTCGCAGGGTACTCAGCCGTCCGCGCCCCCGAGTGGGGTCGGCCGTGTGAGGTCGAGAGACGCCGCTCGCAAGAGTGGTCGGCACGAGTCACGGGAGCGGTCCCGTTCGGACAAGGAGGCTCGTTCTCGCCGTACCCGTTCCAGGTCCCGGTCCTCGACGCGTTCGAGACCGTGTGCTCCTGTGAAGTCTTCGAGGAAGACATCGACGTCTGAGGCGTCGAGGGCGTCGACAGGCTTTCTCGAGGCTCCGGCTTCGAGGACGTCGTCGAAGCCGTCGACGATCAGGTCGTCGAGGGACACGCTCGGGGCTCCGGCTTCGAGGGCTGTGTCGACGCCGACGATACTGGAGGCGCTGCATCTGACGTCGACGCCGATTTCCTCGACGCCGATCCTCTCGGCGCCGTTGCCGGTTTTCTCGGCGTCGGCGCCGATTCGCTCGACGCCTTTCGTGTCGGAGGTGCCCCGTGTCACGGGTGTACCCCCTAGGAAGGCTCTGGTTAAGAGCAAGCACTCTCGGGTGCCTTTTCGCCACCTGGAATATATTTCGGAGGCGGATGAGGATTCTGATGGCCTGGTTCCTAGTCAGGTGCCAGATGAAATTGTCTCGGGCCATAGTCAGTTTGACGATTTGAGGCAGTCACTGCATGATGCCAGTGGACTGGACACCTCTCCGGAGGTGGAATTTTGTAGGCCTGAGCCTGGCTCCCATGCCGATTCCTCGTACCGGCGCCTTATGGCTAGGGTGTCTGAGTATCTGGGATGGTCTGCTCCCCCAGGGGAGTTTGTGCAGGATGATCTGACGGACATCCTTGATGTTGGTCCCCCAACTGACCCGGTACTGCCGTTCCATATGGCTTTACAGAGAAGGGTGGCGGCGGCTTGGACTGCTCCGGAGAGTCTCCCGGCGGTGGGCAGATCCTTGTCGCGTAAATACCGTCCAGCCAGTAGCGACCCCTGCTACTTGACCAGGCACCCCACTCCGGAAAGTTTGGTGGTGTGGGCGGCCACGGCCCCGGCAAAGCAGGCGTCGTACCCTACCATCCCTCCTGATAGGGACGACAAACGTTTTGATGGCTAGGCGAAGAAAGTGTTTTCTTCTGGTGGTATGGCGCTTCAGGCGGCCAACTCCATTTGTGCCTTGTCACGTTTCACGCACACTCTGTGGAACTGTGTTGCGTTAGCGGCTGAACATATTCCCGAAGGGGATGAACGGGATGGTTTCCTTGCTATGGTCCAGGATGGTAAGGATGCCATGTGTGAGTCTGTTCAGTCGGGTCTGGACTTGGCTGAATGCGTCAGTAGGTCCATGGCGGCGAGCACCGTGATACGCAGGTTTGCGTGGTTGCGGAAGTCGGGGTTTGCTCCTGATGTGCAGTCCCAGCTCCTCAACATGCCCTTTGATGGTGAACACCTTTTTGGCAGCAAGGCTGACGAGAGCCTTGAGAGGTTGCAGACCTCAAAAGCTGCAGCGAAGTCGTTGGGCGCTGCAGTTCGCCAACCTCCGCCTTTTCGTCCTAGGGGACAGCAGTGGAGGGGTGGTTCCTTTCGCTATTACTCATCCTTCAGTAAAGCGAGAGGAGCTGGCAGTCAAAGAGGCCAACGCAGGGGTACCAGAGGTGGACGACAGGGTACCCGTGGTGCCAAGGCCGCTCGGGCAGTTGCCTCTTTGCCCTCGGGTAACGCCGCAGCCGCTCCCACTCAGTCGTGAGGCCATGTCCCATGGTTCGCCGGTTGGGGGAAGGCTGGCGCAGCATCTTGTAGAGTGGCAAGCCATTACTTCAGATGTGTGGGTTCTGGAGATCATAACCCACGGCTACTGTCTTCCTTTTCGGCACAGGCCTCGCGACAATCCACCGGGGAACCTCTCTTTGCAGAGTCCGGATCCGCTCCTTGCGCAGGAAATTCGAGCCCTGCTGGAGAAAGGCGCCATAGAACTGGTGCCTGTAGCGGAGAGGAACAAGGGATGGTATTCCCCTTATTTTTTGGTTTCGAAGAAAGACGGGGGATTGAGACCCATCATGGACTTGCGCGGTTTGAACAAACTCCTCAGGAAGGACAAGTTCAAGATGGTTACTCTCTCTCAAGTCCTCCAGGCCCTTCAGCTTCAGGACTGGTTGGTGTCACTCGACCTCAAGGATGCTTACTTCCATGTGCCGATCCATCCCAAGCACAAGAAGTTCCTGAGGTTCGCGGTTGGCGACTCGCACTTTCAGTTTCGGGTCCTGCCGTTCGGATTGACCTCCGCCCCGAAGGTTTTCACCAAGCTCATGGTGGTGGTGGCAGCGCATCTCAGGCAAGGGGGGATTCACGTCTACCCCTACCTGGACGATTGGTTGATCAGGGGGAGCTCTCCCGAGCAAGTCCTGGATCATCTATCGATCACCTGTCGCTCCCTTCACAGGCTGGGCTTCTCCCTCAATTTAAAGAAGTCCCATTTGACGCCAACACAGCGGCTCCAGTACATCGGAGCAGTGCTCGACACTTCCCTGGGGCAGTGTTTTCCTCCCCAGGTGAGGGCTCTTCACATTCAGCAGATGGTGCACAAGTTTCAGCATGCCCAGACGCTCCCAGCGTTCGAGTTCTTGAGGTTGCTCGGCCTCATGGCATCCTGCATTCTTCTGGTGCCAGAGGCTCGCCTGCGGATGAGATCTTTGCAGTGGGCACTCAAGACGCAATGGTCGCAGTCCTCCGGCAGGATGTCGGACTCGATTCAGGTGCCGTCCTCGGTCGCCCGGGACCTTCTGTGGTGGGCCGTCGAAGGCAACTTGATGAAGGGGGCTCCATTTTGGCTTCCCTGGCCGGAGGTGACGATCGTGACGGATGCATCCCTCACGGGATGGGGAGCTCATGCCAACGGGCTGACAAGTCAGCGGTCAATGGTCTCCGTCGGAGTCCATACTCCATATCAATCTGTTGGAGCTGAGGGCCGTCAGGCTAGCCCTGAAGGCTTTTCTGCCGTCTGTGCGAGGGAAGAATGTCCTGATCCTGACGGACAACACAGTGGCCATGCACTACCTCAACAAAAAGGGGGGGGGGCAGGGTCACTTCCTCTGTGCAGAGAGGCGATGCAGCTCGAGTTCTGGGCCATCCAGCAGGAAGTTTCGATCTCGGCAGTTCATCTGGCCGGAGCCGAAAACGTGACGGCGGACGCTCTGAGCAGGCAGAGCGCGATCTCTCACGAGTGGGAGTTGGCTCAGGAGATTCTCCTGGAGATCTTCGCCCTTTGGGGGACCCCTCAAGTGGATCTCTTCGCCTCCAGTGTCAACCGGAAGTGCGAAAGGTTTTGCTCGCGGGAATTTCCTCCAGAAGGAGCCTTAGGAGACGCGTTCGTGGTGGAGTGGTCATTCCCGCTGCTGTACGCGTTTCCTCCAGTCCCCGTCATCCCGCAAGTGCTGCGGAGGTTACGGAAGTTCGGTTCCCGGATGATCCTCATTGCCCCGGCGTGGGCTCGGAGGACGTGGTACCCGGACCTTCTCGACTTATCCATCTGCCCTCCACGTCGTCTTCCCTACCGAGACGATCTGCTCTCACGGGAGGGGGGTCAGGTTCTCCATCCAGAGGTCAGATCCCTCAACCTTCACGGTTGGCTTCTGAAAGGTTGAGGTATAAGGATTGGGACCTCCCTGAGGACGTGATGGAGGTGTTGCTTTCGGCCCGAAGGCCGGCAACTAAGTCTCTGTACCGTTGCCGTTGGCGTAAGTTCTGCGACTGGTGCAGAGTTCAGAATGTGGATCCTTTTGCATGTGACATCCCCATGGTTCTGTCCTTTTTACTTTCTTTGGCCCACAGGGGCTTGCGAGTGGGTACCGTTAAGGGTTACCTGGCGGCGCTGTCCATCTTTAAGCGCTCGTCTGAAGAGTGTTCTTACTTTAAAATCCCTTTGATTTCACAGTTCCTGAAAGGGCTCACTAATGTGTTCCCTCTGTCATCTTTCCTGGTGCCCGGTTGGGATTTAAACCTGGTTCTTAAGTTTCTTATGGGTGCTCTGTTTGAGCCTTTACATTCTTGCCCTTTGAGGCTGTTAACTCTGAAAACTGTGTTTTTAGTTGCGGTTACTTCCACTCGCAGAGTGAGTTAGTTACAGGCACTTTCAGTTAAGCCTCCCTTCACTGTATTTCACAAGGACAGGGTTGTCCTTAGAGTTCGTCCTTCTTTTCTTCCGAAGGTAGTGACGGAATTTCATTTGGCCCAGAAGGTTGTTCTTCCGGCATTCTATCCTCCTCCGCATCCTGGTAAGGAAGAGGAGAGGCTCCATAGGCTTGATCCTAGGAGAGCTTTAAGCTTTTATGTTTCACGCATGTCCCGGGTCAGAGTGGATGATCAACTCTTTATTGGTTACGCTGGAAAGCGTTTGGGGCAAGCTGTGACGAAACAGACTTTGTCTCGCTGGATTATTTTGGCCATCTCGGAGTGCTACCATTTGGCGGGTAAGGACCCACCGGCTGGCTTGCGGGCCCATTCTACCAGGGGTATGGCTGCGTCTACTGCCCTGCAGAGGGGTGTTCCTATTCGCAACATCTGTGATGCAGCCACCTGGGCTTCGTTACATACATTTGTACGTCACTATTCCCTTGATTCCATCCGAGCACAGGATCTGGCCTTTGGCAAGGCGGTCCTTTGCTCTGCTATTTGATTGGCTATTCTACATTTTGATTCTAAATTCTTTCCCTCCTCCTTGCTTTGGTACTGCTTTGGGAGTCTGTCATAGATATGGAATACGTCAGAGGACCCAATCCCCTCGAAGAACAAGTTACTTTCTTACCTGGTAACGTTCTTTCGATGGGATGGTCCTACGACATATTCCATATCGCTCCCGCCCGGCCTTCCCCGCTGCAGAATTTCTTTTGCGATTGCAGCTTACGTTCCGCAAGGCTTTGTGTCTGACTGGCAGTTGACTTATGTCACACGTTCTAGGGGAAAAAACTACAACTGAGGCTATGGGCGTCGTGCGTCCTACTTATCACATCGGATGACGTCGGACGTCGGAGGAGGTCCTCGACGACGGCGCATCGACGTCATCGACGCAGGACGCAGACGCCGAAAAAGTTTCCGAAGCAGCACAGCTGTGGTGATTACATGTCATAGATATGGAATACGTCGTCGGACCATCCCATCGAAAGAACGTTACCAGGTAAGGAAGTAACTTGTTCATCTTAATACACCACTCCACTTCCATTGTGACAAGTTAAGCTCACAGAAATGAAGTGGGAGCAAAATGGCACTCCAGCAATTTAAAAGGGAGGGAAAGACAAAGTTCTTAGAAATTTAAATCAAACCAACAGTTAAGTACACGGGGCAATTGAACAAGAGGAACTACAGTGATAAAATCAGGTAGAAAAGGCTTAAGGCTTAAGGCCAAAGTCACTGGGTCAAAAGTCTTTTGCTCAAGATCACACATTTCAGGGTAGTTCGCGGTAAAGTTTGTGGCACGGTTTCCAGACAAGGTTGCTTGATAGAAAAGTTAGTTCAAAGAGAAGAGAAGGACAAGCCCTCGGATTGGAGAAAGATTTCAAACACTTTCACCGTGGTTGAACAAAACGAGCAACCGGATTTGCACAGTGCCTTTAAAACGGAGAGGCAGCTGTTGTCATGAACCATCAAACTCGCCCTTTCTGGGCCTCCTGGTCCCGGACACGTCTGGGATTACACTCCATAATACTACCAACATGGCTGCAAGCTCAGAACGCTGCTCACCAGGCTTCACGTTCTACGCAGTATACTCTATAAAGAGGCCACACCCCCGCGGCCCCGCACGTCTCAACGCTGCTGTTAGCTGTGACCGGACGTGTGCTCCGTACTCTCACTTGTATTATTCTGTTGTTTCCTGGTTCCTGGAACCCCTTCTTCCAATCTACCTTCCCTCCTTATCCAGCCCTTCCTGGAACCCCTGCACCGCCTCCGCGTGCTCCATATCCCCTTTTTTCTGAATTTCCTGGAGTTTTTCCCTTGATCCCGGACATCGAAGCTGAACGAACACTGGAAGCCGAGGTCGGCCGAGCGGGCTTGTATAAGACCCGAACCATACGAAAGAAGACTCCTCCTAAAGAAGTCATCAGACAACGAAAATAGGTGAGAAAGGGGGGAAACCTGTGACAGCTGTTGCTGAGGCGGACGTTCCTGGTAGTTCCTGCAGGCTCACGGTTCCTGAAGCGACTGTCGGAATGACAAGAAGTAGGAAGACTGGAGGGTCCTGCACTACCCAGGGAAGAAACCAGCAGCAGAGCAAAGCAACAAATAAAAGGTACGCTCCTTAAAACCCAAGCAGGGTCCGACCTTCCTGGCTGTCTGGCCCACTGTAGCTCTGTACAGCGAATTTGACCAGAGGGAGGGGTCCTGGGTTGCAGTTTGGGCAAACTGGTTGGTCCCACGAGCTCAAAGGAAGAAGTTTCCTGGAGGATCTTCTCTGTCGTCGCATTCTGAAGATTTGGACCTGCAGCAGGGCTTCACCGGGCGGTTCAGTCGTTGTAGGGGTCCTCTTCTGTCAGCTCCTCGTTGGTTCTTTTGTTCCAGTGGCGACTCTGCCTTTCAAGTCCCAGAGACCTGCTTTTTATGCAATTTCCCCCCATCGTACAGCCTGGCTGTCAATCACACAGCAGGGTTGCTGTCCTGGCAAGGACCGTCCTCTTAGCCAACCTAACAGGAGTGTGACTTGGGTTACCAAGGGAGGCCATGGCAGGGGTCCGAAGATCCCTCCCACACATCCTGCCTACCTAGACTTTCAGGCACCTTAAGGAGGGCTTCTGTGAATCATCCCTGGGTGAAAAACACGAGAAAGACTTTAAGAAAAAGAAATGGTGAATAAACCCAGCCGGAGCCAAAATTAAAATGTATTCGATCAAGCGGGTTTATGTTTGAGGCTAATATAATAGCCTAAAACAATACCACGTTTATATAAGATAACAGCGTGTCTTGATATTGGGAAAATCTTCCTCGGGACCAGCCCTTAGAGCAAAAATGACCCAATTCAGCCCAAAATACAGGTTCTATTGTGCCGAGCAGTGAACTCATGCTACTGACAAATGACACCTTCAAAAAGTTTTAGTATTTATTCTAAACAGTGAATTTCAGCAACATTTTGGGATTCAGGTTAGAGAAGATTACAAAGCACAAAATTTAGAGAAATGCAAAATATAGAGAAACATAGAACTTAGAGAAACACAGTCTTACGCCCCTTCAATCTGCACTGGGAGACCCTGGCCCTCATAAGCTAGCTGTAACAAGCCCCGCTCAGAGGACAGCGCTACAGGGTGCCGACAGAGCCACAGATTCCGGACACTTGATCTTGCTCGAACCAAGTCCACAGATCGATCTCCCACTTGAGTCATGTGGGCATGCATTTTTATAATCTCGTGCTGTCAGTCCATGACGCACAGTTCCAGAACTTTCCCTGTGCAAAATATAGGCTTGCTCATGGAAAAACCCAACTCTGTGAATTTCCACTGTGCTCCTTTTCTGTGCCCCTCCCTGCCTGGAGCCCATCTGCGCGAAAGCTCAGGAATGTCTTATCAGTGCCTTCCTAGAGAAAGAAGATTAGTTTACGAAGCCATGCAGGGCTACAGTTAGGCAGAATATTCTAAGAGAAGCCAAGATGAATTAACCCCATGTGAGCAAGCTCTAAAAGGCATGCACTCATAGCCTAGTGTTCATAGGGCTTAAGATTGGCTATCTAAGCGCTATATAGGTGCCATAATGTTCCAAACACTCCAGTAATGTCTATTAGCTACAGAGCTGGGGCCTTCGCCCTGCCTGTCTATCTACAATGCATAATGTGACCTACCACCCCTACTAGGCCTGCATATTCCTTGTAGCTCACTACTGCATAATGGAAGTGCTACAACAGACTACTGTCAGCATTTTTGGCACATACTTTGAATAAACTATTGGCTTTCAGCGGCTAATGCTGTCATCAAAAGCCCTGATTGGCAAATTTGCAATTTTGTGTATCACTACACAGCGGTAGAAAAGTTAGGGTAGTTGCCACTGCCACCAGCCAAGTCTTAATGTAAAGGGAGCGAAACAAGGCTCCAAGAGAGACAGACAAAAAGGGATAAGAATTAACCCTTTCCAATACTCCATGTAAGATGGGGTGTACTTAGTCTGTGGATTAAAGTGACTAAAATAAAGTTAATGGCAACTTTACCTTTTCTGGGGGACAGTAGTCCGCCCTACAAAATGGAGTCAGTGGGAAGTCTCAAAGACAACCCTGTATCACTGCACTGAAGGTGCTGTTTCACACACTTGAAAAATATGAGGCCCTGGAATAGGTGAGGCTCCAGTGCTCAAGATCACACACAAAGTGAAAACACACACAGCAAAACACATGTCAGAGTGGGGAAAAAAGGCTCACGCTCTTACCAAGTGAAAAAAATAAATCTTAGAAATCCAGCAAAGCTACTGAGGAACTCATTAGGTAAGGGAAATCAGCCATTTATGAGATTTCTCTCTAACAGTTCTGTCCCAGATTTTCACAGTGTAAACCTGTTATTCTCCAACAGGAAACTCCTGCTTTATGCCTCAAGGGAAGGCCAAGGCCTGGGCTCTCTGAAGGATGCACTCGATCTCTTGGGACGGAATGTCGGCGTTGGCCTTTCCGCCCCTCCCTTTATCCATCGTGCTCTGCTAAACTACAGAGGTCTTAAAACTCCTCCATAATATTCAAAGCCCCAATGTGGCCAGCCAGGTTCTGGTTTTCGGAGTTGAAACACCTGTCGGACTTGTTGATAAGGTGATGCAATATTCAACTGTAATAATATAAAGTTCATTCAATAAAGTAAGGTTTTTACCAAGACCAAAGTAAATAGTTTCAAAATGATATAAAGGTAATCACTAAGGTCCAGGGGGACAGAGCCTCTTAAACTACCCTATGTTCTTAACTTTGGGGGCTCAGCAGGGTTGAGCCATGTTTTTTATCGTTGTACCAATAGTATTGCTGCTTTTGGCGCCGTGCCGACTGGTTCCAGTGATGCAGTGCTGTTTGACAGCAGTGACAGCTCGCTTGTCGAACATGTTGGGAACAGCAGCAGTATCATGTTGGGGGCGTTGGACGACTCTGCTGCTTCTGGTGTGGAGGAGCAGAGACGTGTCTTTGTTGGCTAGCATGTTCGATTCGCTGAACATAGCCTCTTGGTAATGCAGCAGCGTCGGCTTAGAGTTCGAAAAAGCTGGTGACCAGGCAGCAGTGTCTGGTTATGGGCTTTAGTCGACTCTGCATCTCTGATGCAGAGTTGGCAGAGCTTCTGCATCGATCCAAACTCGGAGATGTGGAAGCCGTTGAGCGTCTGTCTTTGAAATTACACCAGTGATTCCCTACCGCAGCTTGGATGGCTTTGAAGCTGCCCGAACTGTCATGGAGGCAGTTCAGAGGTGCAGGGAGTGACGGGGTTGCTTCATTGGTTGTGTGGTTACTTGAAGACCAGTCCAGGGTCTCAGGAGCAAGGTGAGTCCTTTCTTCAGCCCTTCTCAACCCAGAAGGTTTGTAGAGGTCACTTGTAGGGATGCTGTCACCTACAGTGGCAGGCTCCTGGGTACCAGTGCCTCGTTTGCAGTATGCTTTGTCCACACAGCAGTTTTATTTATTTATTTATTTATTTGTATAGCGCAAACCAGGCCGGAGGCTACCGGGCGCATATCTTGAAAGCAATGGTTACATAAATTGCATACAGTGATTATATAACAGTCAATAAATATAGCATAGAAGTAGGCATAGTAAGTAGTGCAGCGATACATGGTTTGTCGAATAGTACATCCATACGTAGGTTATTGCATCACGTTTTAGAATGTAGCTTGGGCATTGGTAGTGACTAGCCAACATTTGGCTCTGTGTTTGAATAGGTTGAAGGAGGGGAGGTTTCTGATAGTCAAGGGGACAGCGTTCCACAATTTGGCTGCCAGGACTGGGAAGCTAGATCCACCAGCTGTTTGGAGCTTGTATCTAGGTATCAGTAGGCTCTGGTTCAGGGTAGATCTAAGTGAGCGAGCTGGGGTGTAAAGCGTGAAACGTGTGGAGAGATGAGTGGGGGCCAGGTTATTCATGCATTTGTAGGTTAGGGCAAGCGATTTTAGTGGGATCCTTTGGGTGACTGACAACCAATGAAGGTTCTTCCTGGTATCCGAAATGTGTGCAGATCTGGGAATGTTGAGGGCTGCCCTGATGGCGTTATTTTGTATGATCTGGAGCTTGTCTAGGTTACCCTGATTAGTGCCCTGGTACAGTGCATTGCAGTAGTCCAGTTTGGACATGACCAGGGTCCTAGCAAGGGTAGTACAGTTGTGCGTGGAAAGAAAAGGACAACATGCTGTGATCAGCTTGCAGGTATAGGCGGCGGCGGCGGCCGCAACTGCATTTGTTCGTCTGTGAAGGGAGAGGGTGGAATCGAGGTAGATTCCCAACGTTTTGGTATTTTTGGAGACTTTTATAAGATTTCCGTCGATGTTAAAGGATCTGAACATAGGGTTCAGCTTGTTGAGTCTTTGCTGAGTGCCTAGGATGAGGAGCTCTGTCTTGTCATCATTGAGACAGAGCTCATGTTGGGCCATCCATGTTTGAATGACGTGGTAAACGTCATTTAAGGCTTTTGAATCTACTGTGTAATCACCCGTGATGGGGATGAGTATCTGGGTGTCATCAGCATAGTTTGTGTAGGTGACACCCATATAGTCAAGCACATCAAATAAAGGTTTAGTAAATACATTATAGAGGGTAGGGGATACACACGAACCTTGGGGGACTCCGCAAGGGACTGGTGCGTGGTCAGCTGCGGAGGTGGGCGAGAATACCCTCATCTGTCTGTTATCCAAGAAGGATTGAATCCAGTTTGTGGCCATGTCGGAGAAGTGAGCTGCAGTTTTTAGGTGGTGACAGAGAATTTGGTGATTAACCAGATCGAAGGCAGCCGATAGGTCTAAGAGTAGTAAGAGGGCTAGTTTCCCTTTGTCTTTGAGATCCTCGATTTGGGTTTTGCCCTAAATATGCCCTATATGGGTAGGTAAAAAACGTTTTCTCTTCCTTGGAGCTTTCTTTATTTACCTCTACGGCACAGGACTTTCAAATAGATTGTATCCCCAACAGAGATTCAGGTGAATCCTTGTCTTGAAGTCCAGTGATGAATCGACTAGGGCTTATAAAGGAAAAATGCAAGAGTGCATTGATTCTGGTTGTTAGGGGCCTAATATAGACTTCTATAAAGTGTCTCTTACCTTCTGATGTCATGGCGAGTACTTTGGATGAGGGGGAAGAGGCAAGAGGTTTAGGGAGCTACAGCAGAATACAACATGGTGAAACCCTTCTCTGTGCTAAACCTCTCCTCTGGGTTACTCCAACGCCACCCCCTTCCTCAGTCTGCTTACTTTAGAAGGACTCCAGTAATCTGCACCTGGGTGTGAGAGGGCCTTTGTCATGTCATGACTTTCTTTGAAGCACAGGTTCCCATGGGACCTCCTGTGGGGGCTCCCTTTCTTCGGGAGGAAGATGTCAATTCAAATGCTTTTTGCTTTATATAAATGAGTGATATTGCCACTCAAAGGTGGCAGGGAGTGGTGAATGGTTCTTTCATATCTTTCCCTGTGCTTCCCTCCACTCCCACTTGTTCAAAGCCTAGATTCCTTATTCATTTTTTTTAAAAAAAAGTTTTAACCTCCAGGGATGCAGCTGATTATCTACATAAAGGAATATTCTAGCAGATTAGGAGAAGGACCCAAACTGTGGCTGACAGAGATACCCTGTCTTGATTCTGGGAATGGGGACTTCACTGACTATGGGGAGAGGGACTCGGCCCATAGCATTGGGGCAAAAGCCCATGCTAGGCAGGTTTTCCTGGTCCCAGAGTTATCCCTAGCTCTCGGTATGGGGCTGCGTGAACAAGTATCTTCCAATCAGAGGGATGCTTCTATAATAACTGTAATATGGCACAATCCCTCCAAACATACATTGTCCTTGGACATAATTCCCACACGGGCCTTGCAAATTCTTAAAAATCCCACTAGACCTGCTAAGCAAGTTCCTTAGTTTACATACTTGACCTAAAACAAAATGCACTCGCTCCATGGTAAGGCGACAAAATATTTACAAGTGTTTTCTGTGCAATGGTGCATGTTACCATAAGCACACTTCGTATTTGGTGCATTTCGGCCACCCGAAGGCAGCAATGCACAGTAAAACGTATTTGCCACTCATTACAAAGTTCTCTAGACTATGCCCTGAATGTGAGGTGATAAATTACTAAACCTTTATTCCCGGTAAGTAACATTTTCTCAATCACCTAATGGTGGCTCTGCACTCTTGGTATCAAAGAAAACAGCCTAATTTACAGGAGTGCCAACGTTGCCCACTACATTTTCTCTCCTTTGCTTTGTGAAATGTATCATTTAATCAGGATGTGCTCGCATTGTGGAGTATTCTAGAGTTTCAGAAATAACAAAAGGTCCCTAAAGTGATGAATTACACACTGTAGAAAATCAGAAATTGTTGTTTGATTATAGTTGAGCCTAATAACCCCTCCAGTGTCCTTAAGCTCTATAAAAACACCCCAAAAAGAGGTCTCTGTTTGGTTTGCAATAAGGCTTATATATTTGCCTCGTTTGAAGGATGGTGCCGCCCCACCCCAACACCCTCCCTCCCCAAGTCGTGGGACTGTTGGGCATAAAATCGTCTCTGGACTCTGGAACCCCAGATGGGGCGATCATCAAAAGGTTCAACGTAGTATTTTGTGTAATTACTTTGTTTGAGTAACAGAAAGTTACTGAGCCATCCATTGTTTTTCTTGTTTTTGCAGCTTAGAAACCTTGCTTTTAAAAAGATTCCTCAGAAATCATCCCAGGGGATCCAGGGTTCTCTGCTTGACCAAGCCTGTCCAAGTATGGTGCAGAAAGAACCTCAAGAAGAAAACTGGCAGCAGCAGTGGCGACAAAAAGATGAACAGGTGATTTGAAATGTTTTGATTCTGATGCTTTAGGTTTACATCACAGTGCACTGGGGGCAACACTTGTATGTCTATTTATTTGTGCTTTTGTGTTTGCATTGTTCATATATTTCTAGAATACATGTTACCCCTCTCTTGTCCTCTTTCCTTCATACTTGTTGGAGGTTGTCCTTATGGAGATGGAACCTGGGCAGATTTGCACAGCAAAGGACCTCTAATTTATAAAGCAGAGCGGATCCGCAGGCACAGAAGTGCCAATGCTGGAGTCCCACCCTTTGGCTTTGCTTGCTTGGGTGAACTCCAGATTGTCTCTAGCCCCTGACAATTGCCTTCAGCAAAGGGGTTTTCTCAGTGCTAGTCATGCATTTGTTGCTTCTCTGGGGCAGACCTACATGTGCTCTGCTTCGTGTGGCTACCCACAACAGATTGTTGGAGACCTGTGTAGCATATGAAATACTTTCTATGAAGGCTCTTTTCGCACAACTTCTGCTTTGAGAAGATCTGTTCCAGTAGCCGCCTTTTGGAGCGATATTCATCTCGGTGAAGAAGATGCGTGCATCTCAAATTTTCTTCTTTCCACCCTCAAGGGGAAGTGTTCACATGTTTTCCTTCCTATTAGTTGCATTCACAAGAGGCCTTAATCTCTGAGAAATGTGCTACTGGGTTGTAGTCCCAAGGCGTCTCACTTGTGGTCTAATATCAGTGCTTTCTCACTCTGAGAGCTGTGGCTGGTCGGAAGAAGGAGCCAGATACCTGGTGGACATTTTGCGAATTCTTTGATTTAAAGTATAAGGAAAAAAGCCCATGTTTCCCTATCGTTCAAGGGATTCGCTCTGCCTATTTCAAGAAACTAAACGTGGATTGTCAAAGTACACAGAACATAATGTCCTCCGTCCAAATCCAGTTCTACCTACACCCTGCCACTAATATGAATAACTAAAAAATAGGCCAAGAGAATATTGCTTCTCCTTGTCCTGTCTTATGGTATGTTTGTTATAGAAATGTCCTTGTTTAAAGATTGTACATTTCTTAACACAATCTTCCTTGATATCCTCTTGCTATATCCTACATGAGTTCCTGTAGCTCTTTAAAGTTACTCTTGTTTCTTCTTAGGGTGTTCTCTTTAGGACAGTTTTTCCTGAGATGTAATCTTTCCTGTTCATCCAGTGCTCCATCTCAAAATCTTATCTGGGAGTATTTTAAAATCTGAGCGTAAATGTGATTTCAAGGAAGTAAAAATTACTTTTCTCCTTTGCAAGAGAGTAAAATGTATGGGACATCCAGCCGACGTGTGCAAAAACTGTTTGGAAATCATTACCATGCGGCAGCTTTCTGCATTGTGACAGAATGCACCTTTCGTTATTTCTCTACGGTCTGGCCATTTGATCTCTTCTCTTCTGTATATATTTAAATGTTGAAAACACAAAAACGTAGCCAATAACATAGTAAAGCAAAAATGAATTGTATTGTGTGTTTTGAGGGTCGATAGCAGAATTGAAAGTCCTCATTTCCTGGAGCTAATAATACCTAATGGTATGCCAATTTTATGATACAACGGTGCAAAGAGGCAAGGACTCCATGCTACTTTCTATGCCTAATCTCATGGGCAAATTGTTATTTATGAAGCGCTTTTGGCAAAGCCCTGTATGTGGAACATATTTATCACAATTATCACCAAACTGAAGTTGATACTCTTTATCGACTTGATCAGCCTCAAAAGGATGAATGGCTGAGTTGGCCTTGCCGGGATTTGAACCTGTTCCTACAGATCACGCACAGATGGCAGCAACGAGTGCTCAAACGACTGAGCTATCTTATAGGCTAACATCCTTCAGAGGTCAGTAAACTGAGTATCGAATAATTACAGTGCCTAGATGTTGGAATAACCATGCATGAAGCGCTACATAAAGTTAAATACCTATCTTGATCATCACAGGGACAGGTTTTGCTGAGTTTCTAATTCCAAATCAGACTGTCGGAAGCGGCCGTTTGTAGAGAGAGTGCGGATTACGGTGCGGCTTGACAGTCCCCCCCCTACGTTTTGAGAGGTCGTTTCCTCTATTCCTCCATTCTGAGCTACAGCGAGCAGCGAGTCCTGTGTGCGCACTGAGTACTGAGCCAGCACTGAGAACCGAGCTGGCTGTTTTGTTTCCTGTTTTTGTTTCCGGGTCTGCCCGTCCCTGTGTCCTCGTGTCTCGTGCCTGCTAAGAGGCTTGGACAGAGTCGCGCTGCCACAGAGAGCCGCGTTAGAATGCGTAAGTTCTAAGTAAGTTATCAGTAAGTTACCAGTTGTCGGTAGCCTGTGCTGCGTGTGTTGCGAACACAGAGCCCCGAGGATAAGAGCGCCATCTCTGTTTCATTTGCGGTACTTGCCCAGACGTTGCCACCACTGTGAGTGTTTAGAATGTGCAAAGGAGTAAATTAATAAATAAAGTAAACTGGGATTTGCTTTCCAGTGTTATGGCCTGCCCAGGGTGCTCAGATAGTCATTGGCCGCATAGGTGGGATTGGTGGGGTCGGTGAGCATTTTCCTTCACCCAGGCGGCCTAATAAGGCTGCATTTACTTTATCGCTACGTTTGGTGGGCAGCTCACGCATCGTGAGTGAAGGTTTTATTGTGAAGCCTGCTGCGGTGAAAAGGGCGGTGTATAGTTGGGCGGTTGGTGCTATATAAACTAACCTTCGTGACTGGTTTGTGGCAAAAAACAGTGTGAGGGGTTCCTTCCTAAGGCCGGATAGCCACTCTTCTAGCCACTTTAATAGTCCTCTTAATTCAATCTGCTGGTTGTTAATATAATGAAGCTGAGGAGTACAGCTGCCCTCGACTCTGCAAATGGGTCAGACTGGAATGGCTCATATACTGCTCCAATGGTGAGCTCTACAACCTTGGAATCCCCTTGGAATCCCTGCATAGTGGAGAACAAAGAATAAGCTAAACTAAACATCTAGTAGTTACAATAGCATTGGTGCATGAAACCCTGATGAAAGAGACTGAAAAATATGATATTCAAACCGGTCAGTTATTGTAAACCAGTGGAGGTGAGGTTTGGAATACAGTTGCAACAAAAAATATTCAAAGGAAGATCAAAGAATATTTTGGTAAAAAGAGACATAAAAGCTCAAATGATGTGGTCGACTTAAGAGAAGGGAGCTGGGGCTTGCCAATCTTAAGAGTAGAGGATGTAAGCGAGAGGATCGCCAGTTTAAGTCATACTAAAGCCCCTAAGCGGGGAGTTCCAACGGGCCCAGAAAATGAGAAAGAGGAGTTGGAGAGTCATACCAACCACCCAGAGGACAACATGGGTTTGGCATTGGAGAACACCACTCTCGAAGGAGAGCAGGTGAATCAGTCAAACGATCAGGGGGACAATTCAACCTTAAAGGCGTTAAGCTTTGTGCTCAACTCATTGGTGACAGTGTTTGAACTGTTGAAAGGAGAAGTCCAAAGCCAAGCTGGAATCCTCCTTGAACTAACGGATGAAGTAGCCAAATGCGATTCCTCGTTGGTGAGGTTAAAGAATACAATCATCTCCTCATCACCCCTATGCTAAATGACATTCGAATTGAAGTGGCCAAGCAGGGGTTAGATATCGCCTCTATACAGGGACTTTCCCTGGCAAACAGAAAGGAGGAAGCCTCGTCCCGAGCCCAAATCTGAGATTTACTCCAGAGCAAGTTCCAGAAGCCCGGTTTACAGGAGCTAAAACCGAGTGATTCTGCAGGTTCCACCAGTATTCATGATGATACTCCGTTATCGGAATCAACTTTGGAGGAATTCATGAGATTGGCTAAGGTGGCGGAGGCCCAAGTGCTGGAATCCGGGGAAAGGAGTGGAAGTAGTGAAGGCCAAGAAGTCTCTGGGGATATGGGGGCTGCCGGCGATTCAGATTGGATTGTTGCGAGTAACCAAAACGCCAAGAGGAGGAGGAGGAGGAGAATGAAAAGAAAGGAAGGGGCGAAAAAAGGGCAACAGAGCACCCAGAAAAATATTAAGAAAAAAACTAAAAATCAAAAAAACGGAAAAGTTAAAAATGCGGGAATTCTACATTTTTTAAACATCAACAACACAACAAATATTGATGCTCAACCAGAAATGGCAAAAGAAGTCATCTACAATAAAGGATTTGCTAAGCCAACAAATGAGTTGGGGTCCCAGACAAATACTCTGACGCCAAATAGAGCGCAGTTAAATGCGAAGGCACTACAACAGAGAACGATGGAAAGTGACCTCGCGATCTTGAGTAAGCATGGGGATGCAGACAGAGTTCCTTCCCAGCCTGGGCCAAAATGCACGGAATCAAAAAGAGGGGGACTCCATTATCCCAAAACTGAAACTGGCTCCCATTTTTACAAGACATCTAAGAGAAGATCGATGGTCAAGAGTGCTGATACGGATGCAAGAGGAGCTAAATGAAAAATGGCGCCGATTTTCTTCTCAACAACGAAGAAAGTAGGGAGTCCATCTATCGCAAGTGAATCAACCAACCTCAATGAGGCTGTATTCGAAAAGGTTGGTGGGAAATCTGTCAATCCAGGGGATATGCAACGGCGCAGGAAAATCGAAAGAGATTGTTCAACATGAAAATGGACTAATACTTCAAGGGGACAGGAAATTGGCACACAGTCCTCCACAAGAGGACGACCAAACTAGTTTTGAAGTCCCTAGTCTGTGGTTAAAATCTATACGAAAGAACAATCACTAAACATCTTTAAGCAGAAACACCATTCTAGGGGAGTTTTAAGAAAGTAAAGAGCCTGTACCTATTTGCCTCAGGGGATATAGGATACGTTAAATTCCCCGATTGTAAAAATTGATTCATGGTTGAACTGGGGCTGAGCTCCACTAGGGCTTATGATGCAATTATAAAAGCTGTTGGGGCGCTAGAAGAAAAAAGCTTAAGAGTGGCTAGAGATGGCTGAGAGTTCAACTCGAACGAGTCTTTTAAAGGGCAAGGGCAAGGGTCCGTTCAGACAAATTCACAGAAGCAAGAAAGAAGCCCTCGGCTCCAAAGAAAAGAGGGCAGCAGAGATATGGCAGAAACCAAGAAGGAAGACATTTTTTTGGCTGCCCTCCCTGAAATCCTGGCCCAAGTTTTGACGAGTATAGGCCTGGGGTCAAGACGACTTTAGTCAGTCTGCCTTGCATTCAGTGAGTTGGAATACGTGGGGTTCCAGCACCTTTAGAGCCAAAAAAGTTGAAGATCACCTTTGGGGTAAGATGGATATTTTGATATTTCAGGAAACGTGGATGGTGAATGCAATAGAAATCGAAGGCTTCACCATTCACTGCTTACCCGCAAGCCAAAAACCGCTGGGTAGACCAGCTGGCGGTCTTTTGATAGCTCTTAAAACCAGCTCATTGAGGAATGCTAAGGTGATCTTTAAGGACAAAATTGGCATCTTGGCCACCGAAATTAAACTTAATTTCGATATTCAAAATCCATGGGTGGTTGTGGTAAATGTTAATTGGAACCCCGCTTCTTCTACACTCGATACATTTTTGGATATATTGGGGGGGTGTATTGTCAACAGTGAAATCAGACCTGGGTAAGGCTAATATTATCGTGGCAGGGGATTTTAATTCCATATGTATCGAGAGTTTAAATTCTAAGGAGAGTGAAAGGGTTAAAAAAATTACCAAAAGAGGGCAGAAATGGTTAGCTTTCATAAGCTCATGGGGTCTTGAAATGTTAAATGGAAGCTCGGAGGGGAGAAAAAGGCGCTACCACGACCTGGAGACGAGGAGAGTCATCTATACTAGATTATATTTTCATCAGCGCGAGCCTTTTCTGAAGAACTTCCATGTTGATAGTAAATCCTGAGGGGGGCAGCGACCATGCTAGGTTGGAGCTATCCTTTCCAGATATTCAGGGGCATCGGCAATGGCTACATAAGCAAGATCTGGAGGGATGGGGTGAAGGGTCTGGGGAGGGGAGTCAGATTATCCATGTATGGGCAAGGGGGGGAAAAATTAAACGCAGCACTGAAGATGATTCCAAACCCCTCCCTGACAGATCATTGTCATCCAGACAATTATATTCGCTTTATTTGGTCAACCGTACCACCCAAAATGCCATCATTAGGAGTCAAGCAGCACCACCTGCATGGGTTTGATGAGGAAACTATGTTCAGAAAGAGGGAAATGAGAAGTAATCTTCGGGCCTTAAACAGAATTTTGCACCAGACAGTTTTATAAGGGAAGCAAATGGTATTCGGAGTAAGTACAGACATTGGTCAAAAAATCAAAGAATGGCCACACTACAAAATGACGGCAAACAGATGTTGAAGCTTGTGGCCGAAGCTAACACACAGGGTTTTGGTCAGTTATGGGGCAATTGGACCAGCAATCAAATAGCACCTTGTGTAATCTGGTCTCAGAAGCCAAATGGGTTAATCATTTATCAGCTATCTTTCAGAAACCAAGCAAGAAAGGGGAGGCAATGAAGTTGGAGACAAAATGGTCCCTGGCCTTGAAAGAGGAAGAAATTGCAGAGATAATTGGGTGCTCTTCTCTATCTAAGGCCGCCTAGCGGGTTGGCGTATCAAATTCTTAAAAATGCACCAGAGTTCTGGGCTGGGTTCTTGAGGAATCTATTTGGGGAGATCCTGCTCACAAAACACTTCCCACCATCCTTGAAAACGGCGTTGATCATCCCACTCTTTAAGGGGGGTGACAGGACCAAGCCCGCTAGTTATCGACCGATTACGCTTTTGGATATCGAAAGTAAGATTTTTATGAGGCTGATAGTTAAGGAGCTTACAAACTGGGTTGATGGTGTGGGGACCCTGTCCCGCTTTCAAACAGGGTTTAGAAAGGGCCTTTCCACATCGTTAAATGGTTTAATTCTGAGCCTAGTGAGCAAGTTCTCTGCTGAGAAAGTTGTTCTACCCCTGTATGGGGCGTGGATTGACCTCTCAAAGGCATTTGACTAGTTTAACAGAGGTTTGCTGTGGGCGAAACTCAAACTGAAGGGTGTCCCCGAATCTCTATTGGCTATGTTAATAGAGTTGCATAGGGACACAAGGGTAAGGGTACGGTTAGATGACAAGGGACATCTGTCAAATGAAGTGAAGGTAGAGAGAGGAGTAAGGCAGGGGTGTTTGGGAGCCCCTCTATTTTTCAATCTTTTTCTGTCCGATTTGGGGCAAGATCTTGAATCGTCCGCACTGGCCAGCCCATTCCTTAATGGGAGTAAGATCTTTTGGCTGGCTTATGCGGACAACCTACTCCTATTGGACAGAACAGCCATAGGCCTCCAAAGACTTCTGACTAAACTGGGTATCTATGCTGAGAAAAACGGGTTAGTAATAAACCTGCTAAAATCCAAGATTCTTGTGTTTTAAACATCCAAGAAAGAAAATCAGCTTCGATAATTGGTAATTGAACGGGCAGATTATACCACGAGTGGATGAGCTAATCTATCTTGGCTACAAGATCTATGCCAGCCCGAGAAATCAGGAACATGATATCTTTTCCAAGGCTTATGAACTGATCCCCCAAATGAAAAAAATCAAAGCCAAATACTGCAAATTCTCCATCTTGCCATTGATCAAATATTATGTAGCCAAAATAATACCGGTTATTTTGTACGGCCTAGAAGCGAAACCCTTACTGTGGAGTGCAAATTGGGCCAGAATAGAAGGTAGAATTTGGAACGTTTCTCTTAATCTCCATATGAGTACACCTGGCTGGAAATTGCGTTTTGAACTAGGCGTTGTCTCTTTAGCATGCCACGCAGAATGGAAGCTATAATCGCATTACATAGAGATAATGTGTCCTAAACCAGACTCCCTATATGAAAATGTTAGAGGTCACTTGAAAGGCTCAAAACCCAGAATCTTGAGAGGGTTGGATTTAAAAGCAAAAAAACATATTGGACAGAGTAAATGCAGATCTTGAGAGGGTTGGATTTAAAAGCAAAAAACATATTGGACAGAGTAAATGCAGATCTTGAAACTCTGATAACTAACCCTCTCAAGGTAAAACAGGTTAGACTGGATCAAAACCATCTCTTTAGTGAGAAGCTCTAAGCCGCGTAATGCGTTTCTGACGACAGAATAAAACGTAGGCCACTTGCCACGTTACTTAGTAAAATACTCTGACCCCAGAATAAGATCCAATTTTTTACGGGTGAGATTGAGCTTGGTCCCCACTGGGGAGGTCTTGGCAATAAGAAAGCAGGAAGATCTTGCGGTCAAACTATGTAAAGTATGCTCTGATCCAAGACTCCAATCACTTCAACACATTCTAATGGAGTGTGAAGGGACTTGGCCCCTGAGGCTAGCGAAATTAAGAAGATTCACACATAAGGAGGTTGGCCTTGTCTTGGAGCATCTTTGGGAAAGAATGATTGCAGGCCAAGAAATTCAGCTAACGGCAACAGTGGTTGAAATATTGGGAAATCTGAACCTGTTAAACTAATTCTGTTGGGAAACGACCTGCTCAAGGGTTGAGGAGTTGAGAGGTAGCTTGACCCACATTAAGGAAAACTAGATCATGTGAACATAATTGATGAATGCTGGGTAAAGAGGAAGGTCAAATGTATTCTCTAATTGATTGGAAAGCAATTTGCAAACAAAAGGAGATGGGGGTAATTCTCCAGCATGGGGTCTGGCATGGATTCACATGCTCATGAATATTCCCCGTTGTCAGGCTGGGAATCCTCGGTAAAGAAAAAATCAGTATCAGTATCGGTTTCGTTTCTGATCTGTCTTTCTTAGTACCAACCAATCGCTGATCTCTGGGCCATACTGCCCCCAGCCAATGACTGCCCTCTCCCTAAGCCCCGCCTCTGGCAGCCATCCTCAGATTTTCACTGCACACTCAAGTGTTGGGAGTCCTCGTGTTTAGCTCTCGAGTTTTTTACTGCGTTTTCACGTTTTTTCAGGAGATTTTCTCATTTTTTCGGTTTAATTGAGCCTCGAGCTCCACCGTTTCTACTTCCGATAACGGGGACCCGTTTCGGAATTCTTCTACGCCCCTCAAGGGTGACGTTTTCATCGAGTTTACACTTCTTGGAGGATTCCGGAAGATCTGCGGCCTACCTCAACGGACATGGCCCAGGACAAAGGGTGCTCGACACCCGGATCCAAGCTGTTCAGGAACTGCCCTGAATGCGGATTATATAACATTTTCAAGGAGGACGAGCATTTGCGATGTCTCTACTGCCTCCATGGGGACAAGACGCATGTGGAGAAGGACTGCGTTCTGCAAGAACCTTTCGGAACGGACCAAACAAGATCGTCGTTCCCGCCTCGCCACCTGGCTGGAGAAGGGCACAGCAAGTGAGAAGGCGAAGAAGTCTGAGTGTTCTTCCAAGTCCTTTGAGGGCGCCCCGGCGACGGGGGCCCAACAGAAGGCCAAGCACCGCGAGTCCACGGGCACCGGGAGCGCCGAAAGGTCGGGCTCTTCGGTTGCCAAGCAGGGCGCTACTTCCCCGGCATGTGCGACCACGAGCCAGCGCTCTGGTTCGGGGAAGAGGAGGTCCGAGAACCCGGGTAGGCCGCTGGAGCGGACCCGGTCGATCTCGAAGGGGGAGCGAGGCGTTGACCCTCCTTCCCCCCTCCCCCAAGGCGAAGGGAAGGCCCGGGACGCATCTAAGGTGGGGAGGGCCTTGATCCACACGGCTAAGGCCTCTACCGAAGTGGTCTCTGCGACCCTGGCGGAGCTGGCTGAGACTACGCCAATGGAAACGGCCTCTGGGCCTAGAGTATCCCTGCCGCCGCGGAGGGAATCCTCTTTCCAGCCCACCGCTAAGACCCCCGTGAAGCCCCCGGCTGAAAAAGAGGGGGGGGGGCGGTGGCCGTTACAGACTCGGAATCAGCCTCTGAGGAGGAACTGGTGGAGACCGAGAGGGGCCTCAACGAGAGGTTCATAAACCTCAACGAGAGGTTCGAGAAGGTTCGATCCCAGGGGACGGTCCCTACTGACATGATCGAAGCTAGCGACGAGGACGATTAACAGGGCCCAGTGGAGCGGCCATCCCGTCCGTCGCAGCCATTGCCCGAGCCCCAGGATAGCTCGGCGGCCATTTTGTTGGCAATCCAATCCTTATGTACCGAGATAAGGACGAGATTACCACGGACCCCGACGAATGACCCAGAACAGGCCCATCGGGAAACCCTCCGAACAAGTGGAGGAGAGTCCACCCCTCTCCGCCCTTCGTGCCCGTGAGGCCGGCGGACGCCTCATCCCCCTCGCCGGGAGAGGATACGGCGACGGATACGGCGCCCCAGCCAACGAGGTTGGCTCTTTCCACGCCATGATAACCAGGGCATCCGAGCTCTTCCAGCTCTGCCCTGAAGAACAGAAAAAGGAGGGGTTTCTGTACCAACGGTCCTCGCGGATGCCTTTTCTCGACGACATCTGGGACGAGGGGCTTGCTGTCCTCAAGAACCCTGCCACGACACCTGCCAAGAGGGACAGGTACGAGAAGAAGTGCCGAGTCCCCGATGCCGCCCCCCCTTGTGCCTCAGGGCCCAGCCCACGCCAGACTCGGTTGTCTCGGCAGCGGCTAAGAAGAAGGCAGCGGGCGCGGCGGCTTCAATTTCCACTTCCCCGCCGGACAGCGAGGGTAAGAAGTTGGACTCTATGGGACGACGAGTCATCTCGTCGGCGGCAATGACGATTAAGGCGGCCAATGCCTTATCGTGGCCCGCTACGACAGGGAGCTCTGGTTCAAGATAGCTCCCCTGCTAGATTTCCTGCCTGATGACAAAAGGGCGGAGTGCCTAGAAATTCTGCAGGAGGGCGAGGTGGCGTCGCATCATGCCATTACGGTGGCAATGGACATACCGGATACCGGATTTCGCCAACTGGGTAACAGAGTTTGCCTCCGACGACGAGGATGGCTCAAGGCGACAGACTTTCGCCAGGACGTCCAGGCCAGAGTGTTGGACATGCCGTTCGACGGCAACAACCTCTTTGGTAAGGCGGTGGATGAGTCTCTACAGGCCATCAAGACCGACTCGGAGACGGCCCGGGCCCTTGGGGTGCTTCAGCAGCGACGGCCCTTTCGGAGCTCTGGAGGCAGACAGGGTACCTCCAAAGGATCCAGCGGTGGCTCCTCCACCTACCACCAGGCGACCAGGTCCTTTTCCCAGGAGGCCTAGAGAGGTTGCGGCAAGCAGGGGGGGGGGTTCCCGCCGTAGTCGCCAAGGAGGCAAGCCCGCTTCCAAGCAAGACTGACCCGGCCGGGTGGTCGGGCCCCCACCGAAGCACCCCAGTGGGAGGCCCACTGACGAAGTCGTCAGGGTGTGGGAGTCCATCTCCACCGATAGTTGGGTGTTGGACACCATGGTCAACGGGCACTCGCTGGAATTCCTAAAGAAGTGCCCTTGCATTCCTCCCGTGGCCAGGAAGGAGAATCACGTCCCTCAACTGCTGTTGGAGGTAAAGGCGATGCTCAAGAAAGGTGCCATCAAGCTCGTCCCCAGGAGGCTCCGGGACTCCGGAGTATACTCAAGGTACTTCCTCGTCAGGAAGAAGACAGGTGGTTGGCGCCCCATCCTAGACCTGCGTCGGTTAAACAAATACATCAAGGCGCAGAAATTCTGGATGGTCACCCTCCAGCACGTACTGGGACAGCTGGAGGAAGGCTACTTCCTATCATCGCTGGACCTGGAGGATGCTCACTTCCACATCCCAAAAAGGCGCAGGAAGTTCCTCAGGTTTGTGGTTCAAGGACGCCACTACCAATTCAGAGCCCTACCGTTCGAATTAAAGTCGGCACCCAGGGTTTTCACCAAGTGCCTGGCACCAGGGGCAGCACGGCTGCGCCTGCAGGGGATCCACGTATACCCCTACCTGGACGACTGGCTAATCCGGGCAAGGTCAAGGGAACTCGCCGTCGATCATACGGCGAGGACCGTCCAGTTGCTCACGGAGCTGGGGTTCTCCATCAACTACCCCAAATCCCACCTGGTTCCGTCGCAAGTAGCGCTGGTTTTGGGGGCGAAGCTCGATACAGTGGAGCAATTGGCCTCCCCTTCAGAGGAGAGGACCAAAACCATCCTGGGCAAGGTACGGCGACTGTTAGCCACGGACGTGGCCAGGGTGAGGTCCATCAAGTCCCTTCTCGGGATGATGTCCTCATGCATCTACCTTGTACCCCTTTGCAGACTTCAGATGCGTCCGCTACAGGAGTTCCTCGATGCCCGCTGGTTTCAGGCGGGGGGCTGCTTCGAGGACAGGATCCCCCTCGACGAGGAGTTCCGTCGGGCGATCCTATGGTCGGGCACCAGGGCTCACCTCACGACGGGCACAGACTTTCAAACCCCGGCGTTTCAGGAGACGGTGACTACGGACACCTCTGGAGGGTTGGGGGGGGGGCCCACACCGGAGATCTCCACGCAAGAGGCCTTTGGCTCCCAGAGGAGAGGTCTCTTCACATCAACATCTTGGAGCTCCGTGCAGTGTTCTGGGCGCTCGGTCGTTCCTCCCGTCCCTCAAGGACAAAGTGGTGAGGATCTTCACCGACAACACCTCCACGATGTTCTACATACGGAAGCAGGGAGGCACCAGATCCCCAGCCCTACCCAACGAGGCCCAGGATCGTGCCACGAGTGGGAACTGCACCAGGATCAAGTGGATCGACTCTTCTAACGATGGGGCAAACCCCAGATCGACCTGTTCGTGACGGCAGCGAACTCCAAGTGCCAGAGGTTCGCCAGCAGGTTCCCACAGCCGAGGAGCATGGGCGATGCTTTCTCGTTCCCTTGGGACAGCCTGTTTCTATACGTGTTCCCTCCATTGCCGTTGCTGCTCCGCCTCATCAGCCAGCTCAAAAAGTCCAGGTGCAGGATGATCCTCGTCACACCGGCGTGGCCGAGGCAGGTCTGGTTCCCAGACCTTCTGGACTTGTCAACGTCCCCGCCAGTCAGGCTGCTGGCGGACGCGGATCTTCTCTCCAGAGAAGGAGGCGCTATTCTACACCACGACCCACAGTCGCTGAACTTGCAGGCCTGGCTCCTGCAGCGCTAGAGTTTGGAGGGTACGATATCCCGGCTGATTGCAGAGAGGTTCTTGCAAAGGCCAGGACGTCCTCAACTCTCAAGTGCTACGGTCATAAATGGAAGAGGTTCTTTGTCTGGTGCCGTGCACAGAAGATGAACCCTCTGCGGATTACGGCCCCTCATGTGCTGCCGTACTTACTGTCGCTGGCCAAGGCTGGACTGGCCCACGCCGCCATAAAAATACATCTGGCTGCCATCTCCCGATATACCAGGACTATGGGACGGGTGTCCTTGTGGTCTCATCGCCTGGTAAAGGAATTTATGAAGGAACTATTCCATTCATTCCCGCCGGTGAAGGCTCCTGCCCCGGCGTGGGAACTTAATGTGGTGCTGACCAGGCTCATGGGAGCCCCATTCGAGCCTATACATTTGGTGCCCTTGAAGTTCCTGTCATGGTAGACAGCGTTCCTCGTGGCCATCACCTCTGCACGACGAGTGGGAGAGATTCAGGCCCTATCTTGCGAGCTTCCATACTTGACTTTCCATGAACCAAGGGTAGTGCTTAGGACGCACCCCTCCTTCATGCCCAAGGTGCTGTCTGACTTCCACCTCAACGAGCCCTTGGTGTTACCAGTTGTCTTCACGCCGGCCGAGAGGACTTTGCACTCGCTGGATGTAGCTAGAGCGCTGAAGTTCTATGTGGACCGCACAAAGAGTTTTCAGAAGACATCACAGCTATTCGTGAACTTTGGGTCTGTTAATCAAGGGAAGGCTCTCTCGAAGACTTCCATTTCCAGATGGCTCTCCGGCTGCATCATGCATTGTCACCGGTTGGCAAACCGACCGCTGCCCGGCCGTCTGAGAGCCCATTCGACCAGAGAGATCGCTGCTACCACGGCGTTCCTGTCTGGTGTGCCCCTGCTGGACATCTGCAGGGCTGCTACGTGGAGGTCGATGCACACCTTCACAAGATTCTACTGCGTCGATCGGGACTCCAGGGAGGAGAAGGAACAAGTTACTTACCTGTAACTGTTGTTCTCCAGCATGGGTCTGGCATGGATTCACATGCGAACCCTCCCAACTACCCCTCTGCAGCTCTTCACTTGGTCATACTGCCACTTGGCGTGCTACCAAATCTGAGGATGGCTGCCAGAGGCGGGGCTTAGGGAGAGGGCAGTCATTGGCTGGGGGCAGTATGACCCAGAGATCAGTGATTGGTTGCTACTCAGATCAGAAACGAAACTGATACTGATTATTTTCTTTACCGAGGATTCCCAGCCTGACGACGGGGAATATTCATGAGCATGTGAATCCATGCCAGACCCATGCTGGAGAACAACAGTTACAGGTAAGTAACTTGTTCCTTATCCCACGTTGAGTTTCAAGAAGTGGGGAGAATGGACTTATTTTATTGATGTCAATGTGTGTAAATGGTTATTCTTTTCCTTTTATTATTTTTATTCGGCCTATTTTCCCCATTTTTGGGAATGTTAAATGGTATTGGTTCATTATAAATTGTAACGGTTCTAATGAAATGTACATTTTTTTTCTTTTTGTGAACCAAATATAATAAAATAAAAAAAAAATTCAATGTAACTTGGGTTTGGATATTTGAATTGTAGTCTTTAAGATTTGAGAGGCTATAACACCTGTGATTGGTGTAATGACAATCACATTTCGGCAAAGATTCTGCTGCCACTGACCCTTTATAGTAATGCATACATCATTGACTGCAAGGTTGAATGCATGTAAATTAGACCGTGCATACTCCTCATTTTACACACTTTGTATAATTGGAGTTTAAATTATAAGGTGTGAAAATGATATGCCTCTGCATGAAAAATAAAAATTGTGCAATACTGGTTTGCTTTCACTGGAGAAAAAAAGCATAATTTGTTACAAAAGATGAATTCTCATTGCAACTTAGTTTTCCATCTTATTAATTATACAATCCTAAAATGCTGAGAAAATAAATAGGGACAGGGTTTCTGTTTGCTCCATGAGCATCTACACACAACACAGCAAAAGCCGAACAGAAAGAAACCATTCCTTTTATCACGGTGTGCAGTTTCTTTTTTTGAAAGGCTTCAGAGAGATCTATTCTATTTGAGGCTTTTCGCCATGGCTTGCAATTACATCCATGTAGATAAAAATCCAAAGAAGTGTTCTGGTTTCTGTCAGGTAACCTGACCTTTGGACTGCCCTCTGCTCTAAACCTGTGCGTAAATATGTAGGAAAATAATAAAGCAGTCGTATTTACAAGATTTTCATGCGTAAAAAGGCCTGCGTAAAAAGGCCCTTATCTGGAGGCCTGGTTTTATCCTTAGTTGTATATCTCTCCCAGACTTTAAACTCAACCGTACCTAGGTTCGTTGTGACTTTATCCAACTTTACCCTTCCTGTCACCTGGCTTCCTATTATTGGATTCTCTTATTTTATCTTGCTCACTTGACACTTTTCTGTAAACAACACTTTTTACTAGTCTGTAAGCTGTGTTCTCTCCCACTCTGAGCTAATTGGGCCCTTTGCCCTTCTTCTTAGGGTATTTGTTTCCTGTCTTTTATATTGCCAGGTAACCGTTACATTTTGATTGGGCATTTCATATCCCCAGTCAAACTGTTTTATTTTTAGTATTTCATCCTTATGACTGGGAATTGTTTACCCAGCTGCCTCTAGCTTTTCACGTTCTCCCCGGTACCTTCTTGTATGCTGTGGAACGTTACAGGACACGCCACTCTCTCAGGTAGTCCACTCCATGGTCTGGCCTCTCCGCAGTTGCTTTCACCAGCGTCTTGTTTTTGGTTTTGCTGCAGACAGGGGAAATAGCGGGCTGGCGGGTTCTCATCATGAACATATATGACCCAAATAATGACAATCCAGATTTTTTTTCAGCACTGTGCTGCCCGTCTACATACATTCCCAACCTACAAGGTCATGTGGGCGGGAGACTTCAATGTAGCCATTTCCCTGGATTTTAATAGATCCTCCTCGGCCCAACTCTCCCTCCCGAAAGCAGCTCAGAAATGGCCAGAAATGGCCAGCCATAGCCATATATCATGGCCTCCACGACTCTTTGCGACTACTACACCCCACAACCAGGGAATGCTTGTACTAATCGGCTGCTCAAGGATTGTTATGGTGACATCTGACTTGGCCTGTGATATTACGAGTGCCAAGATACTACCCCGATCCCTCTCCGACCACTCCCCAAAGTAGGATTTCTGGGCCCGACTCTGCCCCTTAGATACATGCAATGGTGTTTCAGAGCTCGCGCTGTGGAAGACGCAGTATTTCGTCATGAAATTGGCCGGGATTTTTAGACGTTCTTTGAAGTAAATGTAGCTCAGCATCAGATCCTAGGGATGTATGGGAAACCTTTAAAATTCATATGAAACTCCATAACCACCCTCCAACAGGAGATTAAAAATCTAGATGTACGACAAGGCTTTAAAGACTCCCAGGAAGTGTGGTCCTGACTCCAAACGGCCAGAGAACTGACAGCTAGAGAGGAGCTGTACTCATGTGACCCCATTGCGGCCACTTCATACACCGAGGGAGACTGCTCGAGCCGGACTCTGGCCTGGGTGATCAAACACAACGTCAGTTAGAATCTATAATGGAAACTGAAGACTCAGAGGGGAAACTCAACTAAAAACTGCACAGGAATCCATAACTTGTTCCGTGACTACTATGAGAGACTATATACCTCTCAGACCTAGTATGGACACGATTCTATTACACAATAACTGGCCAGGGAAACTTTGTGCTGGCTAGACCCCCCCCTCTAGGGATGGCCCTAAACGACCCTCACCCGCCCCCCCCACGGACATGGAGTTCCATAAAGGGATTCTCGTTCTCCCTAACGGAAAAGCACCAGGTTTAGATGGGATTACAGCAGAACTATATAAAGCATACGCCAATCTTTTGACTCCCCATCTACGTAATATGTATGAAGCTGCCAGATCACTGGGTGTGCTTCCTGAATCCACAAGGACTGCCCGTGTCACTTTATTGTTGAAACCCTCCAAAGGTCCCTATCAATGTGCCTCATATAGGCCATTATCCTTAGTAAACTCGGACAATAAGATCCTAGCGAAGATCCTGGCCAACAAGCTCCTACCTCATATGGCAGCACTTGTCCTCCCCGACCAAGCCGGCTTCATCCCAGGCCGCTCCACCCAGAATAATTTGCGCCGTTTTTCACTCCTGCCTAATGTGTACCCCAAGATCCCAATTTTTGTTGCGGCGTTAGATGCTGAAAAAGCCTTTGATTCGGTGGAATGGCCATTTCTTTTCAAACTTCTTCCGCGTCTGGGTATTGGAACAGCCTTTTTGCAATGGGTACAATTATTGTACAAGGCGCCAAAGGCAAAAATATCCTCCCAACTCTGGGCACTCGATTGGGCTGCCCCCGTTCCCCCATGCTTTTTGCATAGGGGATTGAACCCCTGGCCTGTGCCATACGGGAATATCACGCTGATAGAGGGATCAAAATGTATTCCAATCCCTCTATAATCTCCCTCTAGGCAGATGATATGATGCTGTACGTAAAGCACCCCACACATAATCTACCACCTTGAGTGGAGGCAATAGCCCGGTTTGGAGACTTTTCTGGTTTTGATGATTAACTGGTCCAAATCAGAGGTACTCCCCCTGACGCTGAGCATAGTCCTCTTTTATTGGGGAAGTCTTTCGCTGGTTATGTTACTTTGCATTTATATAGCGCCTTATGTACCCTTGGTATAGTCTCAAGGCGCTGGTAGGTTGAACGCCCTCGGGAACTGAAGTTCAAGTCAGTAGAGAGTCAAAAGTGCGTGTGAGCACCAGATGTGTGCAGCTGGTGTGGTATTCATGTAGTAGCTGCTTCATAGCGGTAGGTGTGGTGGTCGAGAGATCAAGAGTATGTGTTCGTTCTGGTAGGTTTTATCCAGACCGGTTCTGGCTGCATTAGGCCTGAGGAGAACGCCTGGCTGGAGGGTGTGAAACCAGCAGTGTTTAGTTAGTGATGTGGGATATGAGGCAGATGTTAGTAGAACAGCTATACCGAATGGTGTCATAGTATCTGTGTTCTAGTTGAATGGTGGTGTAAGGAAGAGAGTAAGCATGGTGATGTGATATGATGGTTTACATGGTCTTTCAAACGTTACGTGCACTCTTACCCGTTCCATGAACATCGTGCACTTCTATGTGCTCCAGTCCGCCCCATGCACTCCAGTCCGCCCCATGCACTCCATTCCGTTCCATGCGCTCGGATCTGTTCCATGTACTCCAATCATTTCCGTGAATTCTAAGTTGTTTTATGCACCCCATCCACATGTTTCACCCGTACCTTTCACGTATTACACCAGTGGCATCTGATATTTGGGTATACTAGTGTCGCCTTCTCTGATTGAACTGTATAAAGCCTATTACATGGAAACCCTAGAGGGTGCCATCCTTCTGGAATCTGAGTGTAACCTATTCTATAGTTTTCCTTTGAGGGTAAGGGACAGAAATGGGTCTGAGACACAGGATAATGGGCTATTTGATTTTGACAGACGTTCTGACATCCTTCGTTTTTTTTGAGGCAGGGAAAAACCCTCTTAGTTATAGGCACAGATAGGCTTCTCCCTTATTTTTCTGTTAAATAAATGTTTATGCCAACGAGCATCCCACCGTGTGTGCGGTTTCTACTTCTGTACCCTTACAGTTAGAACTCGATGCATAGTATCTAATGTCTGACTTTCTTGCACAAAACCTGCCTGATCTTTATAAAGTAACAGTGCAGTTATTGTACCGCTCTACAACGTGCTAAGCTACTTGTAAAAAATCTTGTCTTGATTCAAAGGTTCTATAGTTTGGAACAAAGCAGAATGTGTGTTCTTTCCCTGGTTTCTGGATCAATGTAACAATAGACTCATGGATGGCATTTTTCCAATCTTCTCATCAAAGGCATTGAAAACCTTTGCCAAAGGAACAGCCACAATTTCCTTAAATTGGTTATAAAAAATGCTGAGAAGTCATCTGGCCCAGGGTTTTTCCAGAGGCAAAGGAACAAATGGCTTCCTTAGCTTCCATGGCTGTGATTATAGATTATATCTCCCTAGGCTCGGCTTCTAGTTGTGCAAGTTACATTCCAATCAAAATTCTTACTTTGAGAAGAGGTCTTTTGGTTCCACTGAATATTACTGTATGAATTGGTCACTAAATCGTAATTCTTATTGTTGGAAAAATGTTTAGTTTCAGCCCCTTCTTTTAATTTCCACATGCAATTCCTAGTTCTACATGACTTGAGTTTAGCCACAATTAACTTTGCTGTCTTATTAGTCTTGTTGTAATGTTTAAGGGGTAAAAGTGATTGACTAAACTTAAAAAGTAATAAAGCCTTTAATTTCCCTTCCTTCGGTAAATTGAGTATATAGCCTTTAAGATCCTAATCGTTTGAGCACTTTCCAAATCCTATACTACTTTTTCAAAAGTTACTTTGGATAGTTCCAATACTTTCTATGTGTCATTCTCAAAGCAAGAAATTCCCCTTTAAATCTCCCTACATGCCTCCCAAAACTTCAGCTTTGGTAACATCCTTCTACATTATGTTCTAAATATTTGTTCTATTTTGTTTTTAATATCTTGAGGTACAGGATCCTTTAACAACCAATAGTTAATTCCCCATAAGGGGGGAATAGAAGGTGGAATACCTGCTTGGACAAATGTTTGTTACTGAACATGATCCGCAATATATTTCACTCATATGGTTGTATGTTGAATTAAATCTTCATAGAGGGGTGTGGTAAGTACGTAGTACAGTCTGGTGTGTTTTGCCGGGAAAAAAAGGTCAGTGTGGTGTATTAGTTATGTATATCTAGATCTTGCATTCCTTTTAAGATGCTACTTATGTATATTGTCCTATTCCAAATGTACCCCTGCACAATATGAATCTGAGTTTAAAAAGATATTCAACGCCTCAGTTTAAAGACTCAGCCAGAGTAAAATGGGCAATGTTTGGCCAGAATTTGTTCATAAAAGTATTGATGATCCTCATTTTGTGGGGTGGGGTGGGGGGGGTTATGTAACCACTATCATGATTTGTAATCTTTCAAATTTCCCTTTTAGGACCATAACTCTGCAATCTTTAACTCTTAATTGTGCCCTAATCACTAAGGGAAAGCTTGTTGCCAGAAGAAATGCTACCCCCCTCTTTGCTTCAAATAATAAGGATTTTGTTGTGGCAGCGTGTTAACTAAAAGGGCCTATACTAAGAAAAAACCTATTGCTATTCCTTATTCTAAATACAAAAAAAGTGTGGGTTAATGTCCTTAAGAAAGAAGGACGTATTCACAAATGATAAATCAGGATTTGGTATTCGAGGTCTCCTTTCCCTGCATTTTCAGCACGTGACAAGGTGGGACTTTGGAGCACAGCACGCGCTCGAGCTTTCCCAGCACGAACAAACAGTTCTGCTTTCAGCAATCCGGGCATTCAGTGTTTAAGTCTCTTTTTTCTATCAAAAAATCTCTTGCAGCCGTGGGCCTGATGTATTCAAGTAAGGAACAAAGAGTTCCTTTTCACATATACATTGGATGATGTCTTGTTCCACTCCTGAGTCACCCTCTTTCTGGCTCGGACCCTTCTCAATTTTCAGCCTCCCTCCACCGGTTTCACTACGGCTTTCAACACAGTTTTCTTCGTGAGTTTCACAAATCTTAATGTCTTCCCTCGGCCGGGTTCAATCTTGTCAACACACTGTATTTCGGGACTTTAGACTTTGTCTCCTCTTTATCAGCATCCCTCGTTTGGGTTCACGCTCGCCAATCTGTCAATCGTACCTTTTCTCATTCAACTCTTAAGATGCAGGATTGACTTCCCTTGGTCTCACAATCATCTGTCGGTCAAGGACTTTCGGCTGCACAGAGGATCTTACAAGACCCCTGTATAACCACTTTGATCATTTCCCTTTCCCCAAGGCCTTATGGTTTTGGTAGTTTCGATAACTGGGTAATCGGCCAGAGTTTCCTGAGTAGGCACCCACGTGGTGCCAGACTCCTCTATTGCTTGTTTTCCCCCTTTCACATGAATCGCTCTTTATGCTTTCAAAGTTGAATTAGCTGTTTGCTACTTTTAGTTCAACACAGTTCGGTTTCTTATCGACTCTCCCCTCGACTCACCGGCTGTGATGAACCATTTGACTTTTTCTCCTCCGAGTCTAGGTTGGTACCACAGAGACTAGCATCTCTCCCTGGGTTGGTGATCAGCAGAGGAGGATCTCATGTACCATTGACATCTGCTGCAACACGCGCTGGCTATTTTTCGCAGTCTTATGATTCCTTCTGCGCAAGTTCCACGGGCCTTGATCGGATAGGGCAAGGTCGCTTCTCTCGTCGTCTCCCTCTCGGTATGCGCCGGCTTTCTACTTCTCTTGAACTGCTGTGAGTTAGCCCCCTGACATGCATGTGCTTTGCTCATATTGTGCTCTTGTGCTCCACCTTTTATCCCTGTGGGGAAGGGAATGGGCTGTCGGATGTGTATGGTTCTGGTCAATTGCCTGACTTTCCCTGGTGTTGGGGCCAAGACGAAGACAAGCACTGAGAGTCCAGTTCCATGAGGGTCGCCGTGCAAGCGGCTCCCGCGTCTGCCAGTGCATGTTCATCATCTCCAGCAGCCTCAATCTCCAGATATCGCTCCAGCTCTTCGTCGAAGAGAAAGTCTGCTACCCCGGGGAAGCTACGTGAGACCGGAGAAGGCCAAGCAACAGAAAAGGTTGCTGACCTGCCCGTGAAGGCCCAGGTGATGCAGGCTAAGTTGTCCGCATCTATCGAGCTGGTGGCGGCCACCCGTTCGATGTCGAAAGGGGATGACCCGGTCCAGGGTACCCCTACCGCGGCCAGGGTGGCTCTTCCTCCCAGACGGGAGGCTTCAGCCAGGTCAATGGAAAAGACCCCGGAAAAGAGGATGCTGTTGCTTTGCTCAAAGCTGACCCCTCAGGACCCAAAGAAGGGCGAGGGAGTGGAAGAACTTCAAGGCACTGATATTTCTTCTTCGTGGAGGACAAGGCTTCCATCCACACCATCCCGGAGGACGTTGGAGACGACGATGTCTAGGAGGTACACAGCAATGACTTTGTCGGTGGGAGGGCGAGCTAGAAGCTGGGCTCAGTGACCCTACTCCCCAGGCACCTACGAGAGATCTGTCTCATGATAGTCTCTCGATGCTCCACATGCTAGTGTCGCAGATTCAGGAGAGCATGCCGGCAGCGACGCAGCCTGCTCCACGGGCGACGACCCCGTTGACACTGGGGCCACCACTGCCAAAGAACAGGAGGCGGCCCGCTATGCCTCCGCTCCAACCGGCGATTGCCCCCCCCCCCGGGGGACAGACACGGCGACGACTTACACCAATGACGACAGCAGCATCTCCCCGCCGCCAACGGCTTCTCCCCCGTACAAAGTGGGCTCCTTCCACTCAATAATCGCCCACGCTTCAAAGCTTTTTCAGCTCACACCGGAGGAAAAGGAGGGCTTCCTGTGTCAACGCAGGGAGGCGAAGAGGAAGAGGAAGACCATCTGAGCGGTGCCTCTCATGGGTGATGTATTGGGCGATGGTCTGGCACTGCTGAAGAACCCTGCTTCAGAGCTGGTGAAAATGGACCGGCTTGAAAAGAAATACCGGGTCCTGGAGTCTGCACCCAAGTGTTTGCGGTCACAGCCGTCATCAGACTCAGTGGTCTCGGCTGTTGCGAGGAAGAAATTGCCCAACCGTCCTCTTCAGCCTCCGTTCCCCCAGACGGCGAGGGGAAGAAGTTGGATGCCTTGGGAAGGAAGGTCAAGGCGGCCAATGCTTTGGCTATCCTGGCCAGGTACGCCTGGGAGCTTTGGTACAGTATGGCTCAGATCCTGGATTTCCTCCCCGAGGACAAGTGGGTCGAGGCAATGGAGATCCTTCAGGAATGCAAGATCGGGTTGGACCACCCCATTACTGTGGCCCTGGACATTGCGTACACGGGGTTCTGCCAGATGGGCAACAGGGTTTGCCTCCGTCATTGTGGCTGGCTGAAGGCCACCAACTTTAGGCAGGAGGTCCAGGCGAGGGTCTTTTACATGCCGTTCGGAGACTATCTCGGAAAGCCCATCAGTGAATCTCTTCAGCCCATCAGGACCGGCATGGAAACGGCTCGTGCCCTGGGCACTTCGTTCTTCAGGAGGGAAGTCGGGCAGGTTTTCGAAGAATTTCAGCGTAGGATCGTCCTCTTACCGCTAACCCTCCCGTTCCACGACCCAGGAAGCCTACAGGGGTTGTTCCAAGGCCTCATCCTCCTCAAGGCTACCAGGGCAGCGTGCCGGCCTCCAAGCAGGACTGAACTGGCCAAGGCACCCTGGTGGGAGGCCGGCTGGCGAACCTGGTGCAGGACGCTCTCTCCCACGAACACAGTTGGGAGTATCGGTGACCGTGTCTGCGAGTACCACCGGTGGCCCGGCAGGAACACATCCCGCAGTTGCTGCTGGAGGATCGGGCCATGTTAAAAAAAAATTTAAATAATTTTAAAAAATGAGGCGAAAGAGCTTGTTCCGAACCAACTCTAGGGCTCCAGAGTTTACTCAATATACTTTCTTGTAAGAAAGAAGACCGGGTGCTGGAGGCCCATTCTCGATCTATGACGACTCAACAAGTACATCAAGTCCCAGAAATTCAGGACGGCCACGCTGCAGCATGTGCTCAGCCCACTGGAGGAGGGAGACTTTGTCATCGTCCGATCTAGAGGACACGTACTTCCATGTCCCCATTCACGAAAAACATCGCAAGTTGCTACGCTTCGTTGTGCAAGGGAAGCATTACCAGTTCAAGGCTCTCCCCTTTGGACTGAAGTTGCCGCCCAGAGTCTTTACGAAGTGCCTGGCTCTGGTGGCGGCCCATCTGCGAATACAGGGAATTCACGTGTACCCATACCTAACGACAGGCTCATGCGGGCCAAGTCGAGAGTCCTTGCTGTCGATCACACAGAGGACCGTACATATGCTGACGGATCTTTGGTTCTCAGTGAACTATGCAAAGTCCTGCTTGACTCTATCGCAGGACGTGCTGTTCCTGGGATCCAGGCTCAACACGGTATCCTGCATGGCAGCTCCCTCCGAGGAGAGGATAGCAGCCATCTTGGGCAAGGTGCAATAGCTGTTAGCACTGAAGAACGCCACGGTGAGAACTATCAAGTCGCTGCTCGGCATGATGTTGCCATGCATCTACCTCATCCGGCTCTGCAGGTTGTGGTTGCGACCGCTCCAGGAATTCATAGACGCTATTGGGTTCAATGTGTGGGGAAGCTTCAAGGACAGGATCGTGCTCGACGAGGAGTTCCGTCAAGGGATAAGGTTTTGGGGGAGCGTGCGCACCAACACCTCTGGGGGCACAGACTCCAGAGCCCCCCGTACCAGGAGACGGTGACGACGGGAAGCCTACACCGGACATCTCCACGCCAGAGGCTTGTGGCTGCCGGAGGAGAAGACGACGCTACACATCATCGTCCTGTAACTATGGGTAGTGTTTTGGGCCCTCAAGTCCTTACTTCTGTCCCTCAAGGGTAGAGTGGTGAGGGTCTTCACGGACAATACCACCACAATGTTTTACATCCAGAAGCAGGAGGGCACCAGATCACCAGCGCTTTCCAGAGAGGTGCAGGAAATGTGATACTGGGCCGTCGTCCAGGATTTTTTTCTCATTCCGTTTCACGTGGCGAAAGTCAAAAACACAGTCGCAGACTCCCTCAACCGGGAGCTGCGCTATTGTCACAAGTGCGAGCTTCGTCAGGATCTAGTGGACAACCTCTTCCTCAAGTGGCGCAGACCCCAGATCGATCTGTTTGCGACGGTGACGAACACCAAGTGCCATAGGTTGGCCAGCAGGTTTTCCCAGTTGCGAAGAATGGGGAACAGTCTCCTTCCCTTGGGAAGGCCTGTTCCTGTATGCGTTCCCGCTGTTGCCACTACTACTACGAGTCATCAGTCAACTCAGACGAGTTGGGGCAGTTGGCAAGATGATCGTCACTAAAGCGTGGTCGAGGCAAATCTGGTATCCAAACCTTTTTGAGCATGTCAGCGTCCCCTCCAGTCAAACTACCAGTGGTTGCGGATCTTCTCGCCAGGGAAGGAGACGCAATCCTGCACCATGACCCAGGATCGCTGAACCTGAAGGCCTGGTTCGTGCAGCATTAATTCGTTGTTTACGAGCTGCCTGCAGGTAGGTCCTCGCCAAGCCCAGGGCTTCGTCGAAGTGTTACGGGCACAAATGGAAGTGTTTCACGACTTGGTGTTGGTCGCAGAAGATTAACCCTCTGAGGGTCAAGGCCCCACAAGTCCTGCCGAACTTGTTGTCATTGGCTAAGTCGGGGCTGGTGCACGCCTCCAAGGTGCAGCTGGCGGCTATCTCCCGCTACAGCAGGTCTCTGGGGGAGGGTCTTCTCTTTGATCGCACCGTCTAGTCAAGGAGTTAATCAAGGGACTGTTCTGTTAGTTCCCGCCAGTGAAGGCGCCTGCCTCGGCGTGGGAACTCCACGTGGTGCCGACTAAACTCATGGGGGCTCCATTCGAGCTGATGCATAAAGCTCCTATCAAATTCCTGTCTTGGAAGACCGCTTTCTCTAGCATGGGGTCTGGCATGGATTCACATGCTCATGAATATTCCCTGTCGTCAGGCTGGGAATCCTTGGTAAAGAGAAAAATCGGTTTCAGTTTCACGTCTTTCTCCTAACCACCAATCACTGGTCTCTGGGTCATACTGCCCCCAGCCAATGACTGCCCTCTACCTAAGCCCCTCCTCTGGCAGCCATCTTCATATGTTTACCGCACGTTCCAGGGGTCGGAGTCCTTGTGATTAGCTCTCAGGCTTTTTACTGCGTTTTGCACTTTTTTCCAGAATTTTACTATTTTTCAGTCCATCGAGCCTCAAGCTCCACCGACCCATCATCCGATTAACGGGGACCTGTTTTCGGATTCTCCAGCGCGCCTCAAGGGTGAGTTTTCGTCGAGTTTGTTTCTTGGAGGATTCCAGAAGTTTCTTCAAGGCCTACCCCACGTGGACATGGCAGAGTAGATGGAAGACTTGATGCCCCTGTTCAGGGTTTGCCCAGGATGTGGCCTACGGAACATCTACTTAGACGATGGGCATTCCTTATGCCTTTATTGCCTACATTCAGACCAAATGCACGTGGGAGAAGACTGTGCGTTTTGCAAGGATATGGTCCCCCGCACGGCAAAGGATCGGTGCAGGTGTCTGACTGAGTGGCTCCAGGCCAATGCCCCTGCTACGGATGAGTCCCGGCAGCATGCCTCCTCCGGCCAAAAGAAGAAAGCTGAGCGGTCTTCTAAGACCTTTGAGGGCGCCCCAGGGCCCAACCTAAGGCTAAGCACTGCGAGCCCACCGGCATGGGTTGCGACGGGCTCCCCCGGCGGCCAGGGCAGGATCTGTGTCTCGCCGGCACCTTCAACCATGAGCCAACGTTCCGGTTCGGCGAAGAGGAGGAAGTCTGACCATCCGGTTAAGCTTCTGGAGTTGGGAAAAGTTCAGGGTGGAGCGGGGCACTGACCCTACCCACCCCCAAGGTGAAGGCCCCTAGCTCGACCAAGGTCATGCAGGCCCAGATCCGCCCAGCCAAGCCTTCCATTGAAGGCGTGGTGGCGTCCCTAGCGAAGGCCGCGGATGCGGGTTCCCAGGGCACGGCCCCCAAGGCGCAAGTTTCCATGCCTGCTAGGAGGGAATTGTTGTTTTTGCCCGTAGAGAAGACACCGGAGAAGGCGATGCCCATAATCTCCTCGAAACAGTCTCCCCTGGTCGCAGAGCACAGACATCTCCTCTGAGGAGGAGCTCTCTACGCTCCAAACCATTTTGGAAAAGAAATTGGTCGAGGCCAAGTCCTACGGGAAGGATCCTGACGAGGGAGACGTTGAGAGTGGCAATGAGACCGACGAGGAGGAGCAGACCGTAGAGGGGTTGGAGAACCCTACACAGCTACCTCTGTCGCGCCCGCCTCCGCTAACTCCACAACCACCTCAACCCCCAGCGGACGTTTCGGTGGGCATTCTCCAGGCACTTCATACCTTGTGTTCAGAGATTCGGACGAGGATGCCTCTTCCTCCGACGGAAGTGCCCACGCCGGAAGATCCTGCAGCGCCATGGCCATCAGGCAGTCCCCCGTTCAAGAAGAGGGTCCACCCTCCACCACCTTGTCACCCCCCTCTCCTCCACCGAGGGAGGATACGGACAGGACACAGCGACGACCGCCCCGGACGACAGCGGGTTAGATCTCCCGTCTCCGCCGCCCAAAGCCTCACCGCCCAACGAGATAGGCTTGTTCCATGCCATGATCTCGAGGGCCTCGGACCGGTTTCAACTAACCCCCAAGGAGGAGGGGGGCTTCCTGCACCAACGCCGCGAGGCTGTCCCTTATGAAGAACAAGTCCTTAGCCCCGGCGAAGAGGGACCGGTACGAGAAAAAGTACAGTGTGCCGGATTCTGCACCCAAGTGTTTGAGGTGTCAGCCTTCCCCGGATTCGGTGGTTTCGGCGGCAGTGAGGATGGAATGTCTGGCTATTCCGTGACAACGACCACCTCCCTCCCCACCCCCCCAGACAGCGAGGGGAAGAAGTTGGACGCCATGGGACGACGAGTCATCACATCGGCGACGACCATCAAGGCGGCCAACGCTCTCGCCATTGTGGCGCGCTACGACAGGGAGCTCTGGTTTAAGATTGCTCCTCTCCTGGACTTTCTTCCCGATGGCAAGAGAGCGGAAGCATTGGAGATCCTGCAGGAAGGCGAGGTGGCATCGGACCATGCCATCACAGTGGTCACGGACATTGCCGACACAGGGTTCCACCAAATGGGCAACAGCGTTTGCCTGTGTCGGCGAGGTTGTTTAAGGGCTACTAACTTTCTCCAGGATGTGCAGTCGAGGGTACTGGACATGCCCTTTGACAATTTGTTTGGCAAGACCGTGGACGAGTCTCTTCAGGCCATCCAGGCGGACACAGAGACGGCTCGTGCCTTGGGCATGCTTCCGCAGCGGCAACCGTCCTTTCGGCCTTCCGGGGGCATAACCCAACTTTCCTCCAAAGGCTTTGTGGAAGTTCTTCGTCCTACCACCAACCGTCCCGCTCTTTGGCCCAGGAGGCCTACAGGGGCCACAGCAAACCTGGAGGAGGTCGCTGTTGGCGCCAAGGTCCCCAGGGCGGCACCTCCATGGCGAAGCAAGATTGAACCAGCCGTGACGTCGGGCCCCCACCTGTGCATCCTGGTGGGAGGCCGGCTGGTGAACCTCATTGCGTGTGGAAGTCCGTCTCCATCTCCACTGACCTTTGGGTGCTGGACGCTCTGGCCCATGGACACACCCTGGAATTCCAGCAAAAGAGTCTGTGCATACCACCTGTGGCCAGGCAGGAAAACCACGTCCCTCAGCTTTTGCTGGAGGTGTGGGCCATGTTGAAGAAGGGCGTGATCAAGCTAGTCCCAAAGAGGCTCCGGGGCTCCAGAGTGTACTCTGTACTTCCTCCTCAAGATGAAGATGGGCAGTTGGAGGCCCATCATAGACCTCTGCTGTCTGAACAAGTATATCAGATCCCAGAAGTTTCAGATGGTCACCCTTCAGCACGTGCTAGGACAGCTGGAAGAAGGGGATTTCCTATTGTTGCTGGACTTGGAGGATGCCTTCTTGCACATCCCCATTCACAAGGGCCACCGGAAGTTCCTGAGCTTCGTGGTACAAGGGCAACATTACCAGTTCAAGGCCCTTCCCTTCGGATTGAAGTTGGCGCTAAGGGTTACCGTCAAGTGCCTAGCGCCAGTGGCGGCGTGTATGCATCTACGAGGGATCCACGCTGACCCCTACCTGGACGACTGGCTCATCCGGGCGAAGTCGAGGGTGACTGCCGTCGCACACACGGTGGCAACTGTCAAGCTGCGGACTGAGCTGGGGTTCTCGGTGAACTATGCGAAATCTTTCTTGGTGCTATCGCAAGACGCGCTGTTTCTGGGGTCTCGGCTCGACACAGTTTCGTGCCTGGTGTCGAAGGAGAGGATAGCGGCCATCCTGGGCAAGGTTCAACGGCTGTTGACCCTGAAGATCGCAAGGGTGATGTCCATCAAGTCACTTCTCGCCATGTCATGCATATACCTCATTCGGCTGTGGATGCGCCCACTACAGGAGTTTCTTGACGCCTGTTGGATCCAGGTATCAGGAAGCTTTGAGACCAGATCACTCAACGAGGGTTTATGTCGTGCTATCCGGTGGTGGGGAGTCTGCGCGCATCTGTCGGCGGGGGCAGACTTCCATACCTCACCTCATCAGGAGACGGTCACGACGGACGTCTCCCTGGAAGGGTGGGGCGTGCACACAGGAAGTCTCCACGCAAGCGGCCTGTGACTACCAGAGGAGAAGTCGTTGCATATGAACATACTGGAGCTGCGGGCAGTGTTTTGGGCCACCAAGTCTTTCCTGCCGTCCCTCAAGGGCAAGGAGGTACAAATCTTCACGGACAACACCTCCACGATGTTCTACATCCAGAAGCAGGGGGGGGGGGGGCACCAGATCCCCAGCGCTATCCAGAGAGGTGCAGGACCTATGGCACTGGGCAATTGCCCAGGGGATGTTCCTCGTTCCTTTTCATCTGGCGGGAGTGAAGAACACCATTGCAGACTCCCTCAGCAGGGAGCTGCGCTCTCGTCACGAGTTGGAGGTTCGGCAGGACCAAGTGAATCTTCTGTTCTGTCGATGGGGCAATCCCCAGATCGATCTGTTTGCGACAGCGACGAACAACAAGTGTCGGAGGTTTGCCAGCAGGTTTCCCCAACCAGGGAGCATGGGGGACGCATTCTCTCTCTCTCCCCTGGGACCGCCTGTTCCTGTGTGTGTCTTCCCTCCGTTGCCGTTGCTGCTTCGACTAGTCAATCAACTCAGACGGTCCCGGTGCAGGATGATCCTTGTCGCACCGACGTGGCCGAGACTGATATGGTACCCAGACCTTCTGGACATGGCAGCGTCCCCTCCAGTCAAGCTGCCAGCAGCCATAGATCTTCTGCACCATGACCCAGGGTCGCTGAACTTGCAGGCCTGGCTCCTGCATCGCTAGAGTTTGGAGGATACGATATCCTGGCGGACTCCAAGGAAGTGGAGTGCTTAATGTGGTGCTGACTAGGCTCATGGGTCCACTGTTCGTGCCTATGCATTCAGCGCCACTGAAATTCTTGTTGTGGAAAACAGCGTTTCTTGTGGCCATCACCTCTGCACGATGAGTGGGAGAGATCCAGGCCCTCTCTTGTAACCCGCCTTACTTGACATTCCACGAGACGATTGTGGTGCTGCAGAAGTGCCCCTCCTTCATGCCCAAGGTGCCGTCGGACTTTAATCTAAAGGAGCCCTTGGTGCTGCCTGTATTTTTCCCCATTTCCTTTGTCGCCGGCTGAAAGGACTTTGGACTCGCTGGATGTGGCTAGAGCGCTGAAGTTCTACGTGGACCGCACAAAGAGTTTTCTGAAGACGTCGCAACTTTTTGTGAACTTAGGCCATGTTAACCATGGGAAGGCCCTCTACAAGGCTTCCATTTCCAGGTGGCTCTCCGCCTGCATCACCCATTGTCATCGGTTGGCAAACCGACCGTTGCCTGGTCGTCAGAGAGCACACTCGACCCAAGCGATCGCTGCAACTACAGCGTGCCTGTCTTCTGTGCCCCTGCTGGATATCTGCAGGGCTGCTTTTTGGAAGTTGATGCACACCTTCACGAAGTTCTACTGCATCGACAGGGATTCCAGGGGGAGTCCAGAGTTGGCCAAGCAGTGCTGCGGAACCTGTTCACTTGAAGGTGAGCCTGGTGAGAAGGTAAGAGATGCTTAATGTTGAACCTTGCCACCTCCCGTGGTTGTGCATGTGTGTACTTCTATGTATTCTTTATTCATGAGCATGTGATTCCATGCCAGACCCATGCAGGAGAACGGTTACAGGTAAGTAACTAGAGTAGGTGAGATCCAGGCCCCGTCTTGCAAGCAGCCTTATTTGATATTCCACAAGACTAGGGTGGTGCTGCGGACGCACCCCTCCTTCATGCCCAAGTTTCCGTCAGAATTTCATCTAAACGAACCCTTGGTGTTACCTGTGTTTTTTCCGACTCCTTCGTCGCCGGCTGAAAGGACTTTGCACTCGCTCGATGTGGCTCGAGCGCTGAAGTTTTATGGGTCCTGCACGAAGAAATTCTGGAAGACTTCTCAGCATTTTGTGAACTTTGGTCTTGTGAACCATGGGAAGGCCTTGTCTAAGGCTTCAGTCTCCAGGTGGCTCTCCAGCTGCATCACTCATTGTCGCTGGTTTGCAAACCTGACCGCTGCCTGGCTGTCCGAGAGCCCATTCTACCAGAGCGATCGCTGCGATAACTGCGTTCCTGTCCGGTGTGCCCCTGCTGGACATAGGTAGGGCTGCTACATGGAGGCCTACGCACACCTTTATGAAATTCTTCTGCATCGACAGGGATTCCAGAGAGGGGTCCAGAGTCAGCCAAGCACTGCTACGCAACCTGTTCGCTTGAAGGTTAGCCTGGTGAGGAGGTAAGAGTAACTGCTTCTTTTGAGCCTTGCCACCCCCCGTGTTTGTGTATGTATGTACTGCTATGTATTCTTTATTCATGAGCATGTGAATCCATGCCAGACCCCATGCTGGAGAAGAAACAAGTTACCTGTAACTGTTGTTCTCCAGCATTGGCCTGGCATGGATTCACATGCAAACCCTCCCTCCTGCTCCTGTGCAGCTCTTATTGGTCATACTGCCACTTTACGTGCTACCAAATCTAAGAATGGCTCCCAGAGGAGGGGCTTAGGGAGAGGGCAGTCATTGGCTGGGGGCCATAGCTCAGTGATTAGTTTATAGGAGAAAGACAGTTTATAAACAAAAGTGAAACTGGTTTTTCTTTTACCGAGGATTCCCAGCCACCTGATGACGCAGAATGTTCATGGACATTTGAATCCATGCCAGACCCATGCTGAAGAACAGTTACAGGTAAGTAACTTGTTCCTTAATTCGTCTAAAACAACATTTAACAAAAAATACAATGCTAAAATGATTGATACATGTCCCCCACCCACATCAACCTAGACCAAAAATAATGTATTGAAAAATCACTGTCAGTACATGCTGAGTCTTTAAAAAACTTTGTCTACTAGAATCTAAAAATGGACAGACAGTAACCCAATGCTTTAAAAGTTCCTATGAGGAAGTGGTAGTGCAAAATCTGCAATTTGTCAAAGTGCTAGGTGCATGGTGAACCTTCCAATGTTTAGTCCTTTCTCTACAGTGCAGCTGATTCAGCCGAAAACACATGCATAGCGCACAAGCTCTGCTACACGGAAAACGTTGCAAATACATTGAGTGCATTTAGAGTAAGTTAAAAATGTGTTAATATAATCAATGGTTAACCACCCAGTCTTACATGAAAGGTTTTCGCTTAACAACACCAGGAAGATGAAGTTGCTCCTCTTCGGACAAGCCCATCTCCTTTAGAAGAGCCTGCATCTTAAACTTTGAAACAGTTGATAGAATTAATAGTTGCATCCCTCATAACTCTCTCCAAGAGAAGCGTGCCTGAAAAGAAGTTGAGGAGAACTTGTGCCGCATGATAGAATTGGGGATGGAGAGTGATAAACCCAACACTTTCTTTCCACATTTTCCCCTGAATTATGTTAAATAAATTCCCCAGATCAACTAAATGCATATCAAGGCCGTACAGCAGAACTGGCTCGATCTTAATCAGATAGAATTGTACATTTGATCGAAAATGTGCACACTTTGAAAAAGAGACATTTAATTAGTGAAGCGAGCAGTAGTACCTTAATTATGGTACACGGTGAAGTCTCTCAGACCCTGGTACCCAATACATGGTCTTCGGTTTGGGAGAGCTCGAGAAAATGACAACCTTTTGACTTTGCTCTATTCGGTAATGGATTGTTAATAAGGGAATACCGAAGGAGCAAATTCAACTTGTGTTGTAGACCCATGGCAGTTCTGTCAAGAGAATAAAATCATCGGCAAAAGCAAGCCAGTCTAGTCTTCGATTTCCTAACATGGCCGATGATATAGATGATGCATCGCTCACATAGAGATTGAAAAGGATCAGTACAAGTGTGCAGCCCTGTTTTAAGCGCACAAATGAGTTAATCGAACTAGAAAGTGAACCTTTTGTGTGCAAGCCAAATCCTCAAGGAAGTGTTTGTGTGCAAAAGAGCAAGGAGCTGGGCCAGCTTGGGAGGAATATTCAGTTTGAACAGTTTAGACCGTAACACTGAACGAATAACCCAATCTAACTCACTAGTCATGTCCCCATCTTTTTCCTAAACCGTACTTTAAATCTAGACATGGCATGAGACTGTTTAATAGTGGCATTCAGGTCTCTTAAAAGCAGCATTGCGAACACCTTACTAGTAGTGTCAGTTAGGGATATGGGCCTGTAATTTTGGGCGTGGAGACGGTCTCCTTTTTTAAAGATTGGAATAATGACTGATTGAGCACATGCAGATGGAATTACAAGGGTCGTAAAAATGTGGTCAAATTTGTTTTAATAGGGATAACCACAGTAAGGGAGAATTTTTCAGGACAATAGGAGGAATACCGTCAGCCCGAGATGGCTTTTATTAGTCAATTACCCAAACGACATCCTCTGCCCAAGGACACCTACCCGAGGTTACAGGCCCCAATGGGTGGTCGTTTCAATCACAAAGTGTCTGAATGAGTATATATGCTCATAGAAGTCCACCCATACTTGTTCTGAAATGGGTGAATCCATAGAGAGCCATAATGACCCCAAAGTTTGGTTTTACGGTGGCCCAGAATTTACCTTCCCTTCCATGGCACATCCGATGATTGTCCCTCATGTACACATCCATCCTCCAAGATTTAACCAGATTCTTATGGGATTGGTAGACCTTTTTCCTGGCATATTTGTATTTTGAGGATTCCAGACCCTGCTTCTGCAATAGAGCAATATTGTTGCTCGTTTTTTTGAGGCCGAAATTCGTGAGTCAAATGAGTGTGCTGGCAATTTGAAATTCTGGATCGGTTTATGGTGCACAATCGTTTTAAGGCACACCATAATAATTTTGTAAAATCAATCAGCCTGTTCTCTAAGGGACCAATGGGCATTTTCCCACAGACCTGATTTTGGCACATGTCCAAAATAAGTTGGGTAAACCTAACTACCATTCTGTTATTCCATTTGAGTGTAAGACAAGAGTAAGATGAAAGAGGGCGGGTTGCAACTCGTGAACGCGAAGGGGAAAGTCCAAAGAAAAGTACAGTAATAAGTCGTCCTGCAAGCCAGGATTGTAACGACACGGGACCAATTTTCCCGTCTCAAATCCGAGAAAGGTAAAAATAATCAATCCTAGAAACTGCCTTTACCATATGCCACATATAGGCCAGAGAGTCCTTTGAATCATTACCCTCCAAGTGATAAATTTCTCATTCCCCAAGAAAAAGGTCCCAGGACATCTTTCTGCAAACATTGCGCCGAGAATAATGTGGTGTTGCGTTGTAAGCGTTCCAAACTGACCCCTCTGCACAGTTAGAATTAAAATCACCACCCCAAAATTATGGAGTTATCGTTACCCCTAGCAAACCATGCCTCAAAGAGAGCGTATTAACTCAAATGGATTCATTCTAAAGTGACCCTTGCAGGATTCCAATACATGTTCACCAATCAAACAGAAGTTTGCGTTAAACACAAAGTAAGCTTGACCGCCAGTAGCCCCTCTGACAGTGCTTCACACATCCCGTTTACATTGGAGTCCACCACCACAGCCAGGCCCCCCTCAGTTGACCCATGTTGGCTCTAGTTACTGGGCTAGTGAAGGTGCAATAGCCTTACAAGTCAAAATGTGCAGTTGACATTGTCTCTTGAAACCAGAACAGTTTCATTTTTCTTTTTGGAAAACTCTCTTTATTGAATTTTACAACATTGTGAAAACATTCCCCCAACAACCCCCCCCCCCTCCCCACCCCCCTCCGAGGCATCGGTCATTCATTTCACAATACTCAGTCTTTCCAGGCCCACCCTCCCCGTTTAGTGTAAATCTAACAATCTCAGGCGCTGCAGGCACCACATCACCCTGAAGTCATCCTTGAGAAAAGTCATTATTTCCCCCCACTCCATGGCAAAGTTCTGCATCTTATTATCCATGGCATATGTTGCCCATTCCAAGGCCACTATTTCCCAGATCTTTCGTAGCCAGTCTTGGATCATGGGGGGTGTCCGGACATTTCCATCTTTGGGCTATTAACATCATAGCTGCCAACGTTGGTATCGCTTTCTCCCTCGCCCTAGGTTTCCCCACCCAAGTGGTCCCCCTGACGCCTAAGAGGATCTGTGCCGGTGTTCGTCCATCTCCCGGGACCAAAGGCCCGCTCCTGTGCCTCCCGCACCCCTCTCCAGAATGGTTTGATTTTGGGGCAGTCCCACCAGATATGTTTTGCTGTGCCTATCAACCCACAACCCCTGCAGTACCTCCCTGAGGGCCAGTGTATAATGCCACCCAACCAATATCTTGTACCATGCTTCTTGCAGTTGGGAGGCTTTCACCAACTTAGGTATTTTCCTCCACAATCTCTCCCATTCCGCCCTATCAAATTCCCTCCCGAGGACCCAGTCCCATTTCTGCATATACGGCCATTGATGTTCTGCACTCCCACCGTCCAAAGTCTTATATAGATTGGATATTAAACCCTTTGTTTCGTCATTAGTCAGAAGGAAGCTTTCAAAGTTTGTCGGGCTTCTATTAGCCACCGTTCTGATCCCCGGTTTTGCACCCAATGCCGTATTTGTGCATACCTTAATCTCTCTTTGTGTATTGCAAATTCCTACTTGCAGTCCTCAAAAGATAATACTTCTCTGCTTCGAAACATATCACTCAATTTCCTACAGCCCCCTCCTGCCAATGCCTAAATGCACCCTTCTCCAATCCCGGTGTGAAATCCCTGTTTCCAAAAATAGGAGTGAAGGGCGACGGAAACGATGTGATTCCCCTGGATCACACTAATTTATCCCATATGCCATAAGTTTAGTTATGGAGCTCTTATAGAGATGCCTAAGTCTATGTGGTTTTGGCAACCATAAAACCTCCGCCATGTCGCGATGAGCCACTGCCCTATCCATCTTCACTCACAGTTTATCTTGGGTACCCCCGTCCCCCTTCAACCATTCCCTAATAACCTGTAATTGTGCCGCTTCGTAATACTGCCTAAAATTTGGTAATGCCAGCCCCCCCTCTTCTCTGGGTGCCATAAGCAAACGGTTGCTCACACTGGCCCTTTTCCCTTCCCATAGGAATCCATTGGTCAGCGTTCCCAGTTCCTTAAAAAACCCTGGTGGGATCGGCTGGGGAATTGCCTGGAAGAATACAGCAGTCGCGGGAGTGTGACCATCTTGACTGCAGCAATCTGCCCTAACCATGATACCCTAAGACCTCTCAGTTTCTGATAGTCTGTTGATTTCCTTCAGAAGTGAAGGGTAATTGGCCAGGTACCAACCGGCCAGGTTTGCTGTAATCTTTACCTCTAGGTACCTCACCCCTTCCGGGCTCCAAATAAAAGGAGTGCTTGCCCTCAACCTGTTGCGCTCCTGAGCTTTCAGCATTAAGTTTAAGATTTCAGATTTATTAGCATTCACCTTTAACCCTGAGACCTCTCCGAACTTCCACAACAGGTTTGTGCTTGCTCGAATTAACGCGGTCGGTGATGTTAGAACAAGTAACATATCGTCAGCAAACGCTACAACCTTCTGTTGCTCTGCTCCAAAGGGGATGCCCTTTATCTCCTCTGCCTCCCTTATTGCCTGTAAAGGAGGCTCCAGGTATATCGCATAAAGTATAGGAGATAGCAGGCAACCTTGTTTCGTTCCCCTCTGCAAACGTACAGATCGTGACGCTGTTCCATTTACCACTAACCTAATGGAAGAGGCCTGGTAATTAGCTTGCACCATAGTCCAGAATTCCCCTCCAAATCCAATTTTTTGCATAACCCGGAACAGAAAGGACCACTCCACGCGGGCAAATGCCTTTTCTGCGTCAAGAGCCAAAAGGACCGCGGGAGTGTTAGTTTTCTGCGCCTTTTCTACTAGGTGGGCCACCTGCCTGATATTGTCTGACGTTTGCCTGCCCCTGAAGAAACCTGCTTGGTCGGGGTGCATCAGTTTTGGGAGGTAGGCTTCAAGTCTATTTGCGAGAATCTTTGTGAATATCTTAGCATCAATATTTATTAATGCTATAGGTCTATAGGACGCTTTTTCCTCTGGGTCTTAATTTGGCTTAAGTATTAGGGTTAGTTTAGCTTCCTCCATGGATGGAGCAATCCTGCCTGTCTGCCCAAATCTATTAAACAGCGAAGTCAGGTGCGGGGCCAGCTGTGAGATAAACATCTTGTAAAAGGCAGCAGTATATCCGTCTGGGCCCAGAGCCTTGTTAGCCGGTAAAGCCCTAATTACCCCTCGCACTTCCTCCTCAGTAATTTCCTGATTAAGGATCTTTCGGGCCTCCCTCCCGATGTTCGGTAACTGCACCTTCCCAAGACCTCATCTTGCAGCTTACCCTGAGGATTCTGAGACGTATACAGGGACTTGTAGTACTCCGCCAGTACTTCCTGCAACTACCCGGCCCTTGTGACCCGCTCTCGTGAGCCGTTTTTAGCGCCGTAATTGCATTTCTCGATCTTGCCCCCCTAAGTAGGCGTGCCAGAAGCGCGTCCGCTTTGTTCACCTTTGCGTAATATTTCTGCCGTACTGTTAACGGAGCCCCTTCTGCTTTTTTAGTTCGGAGAATCTCTAGCTGTCCTACTGCTCTTCTATATTCCCTCATAGCCGTCCTAGACGGGGTCGTTCCTGCATTCTGCCTGGCCGCCTCTACCTCTGCTTCAAGTTGCGTTTCTAGTGCCTTCATTTGCTTTGCTCGGTGAGCGGCTACCGCTATGGGATCTCCCCTAAGGGTGGCCTTGAAGGCATCCCATCTTACTTCTTCACGAGTATCCTCCTTCCTATTAATAGCAAAGAAAATCTTAACCTTCTCCTCGATTTCCCTCTGAATCTCCGGGTCCCTTAGGATGGACCTCGGGTATTTCCAGCCCTAGACTTCCTTGTCCCTATTACCTATGTCCAAAAGAACCAATACCGTTTTGTGGTCAGCAATCCCTATCGGTCCCGTGCTCACCTCCTGAATTCTGCCCACTAGCCCCACAGAGACCCAGATACAATCTATTTTCGACTGTGACCCATGGACCCCCGATAAGCAAGTGTGACTTTCCTCCTCCCCCGTCAGCTCCCTCCATGTCTCTTAAGCCCATCCTGTCAACTCTATCCTTCAGGTCCATCGACATAACCGCTCCCCCCTCTTAACTGTCCTCCCAGTCCTATCCCGCTCTCTATCCCAGGGAATGTTAAGGTCTCCCATCAGTACTATCTGACTCCATACCGTACAGCCCTTCTCTCAAAAGTTTCTTTTTTTTTAAAAACTTTTGTTTATTGGCAGAAAGTGAAGACAGGTACAGTACATCATACACAGAGAGGAACAGTTTGAAACATGGGGGGGAGGCTTAACAGTCCAGAGGGGCTAGGTGCCCAGGACATCTGGTGCCGGGTGGGGCTTCCGTCCACCTCGTCCTTGTTGTTCAAATAGCTGCAAAACTCTGTCCACACATTTTTTGGGCGAGATGATGCAGGCAAGAGTACAATATAATCCTCCTCGCACATTTGTACCCAGGTAAGGGCTTTCAGCCACATCTCGAAGGTAGGGGGAGAGCGGTGCTTCCAATTCTGCAATATACATCTTTTGGCAACGATTGCACTTATATTAAAAAATTTCGAAATTTTTTTGCATTTCCCCCGGACCATATTCCAAACAGCAAAGCCAGCGGGTCCGGGTCTACTGGAGACCCAATCATCTCCGAGAGAGCCCCTATACCTTCAGCCAGAACGTGCCCAGTGTAGTACAGAACCAGAACATATGCACGTGATCTGCCTCGCCAAAGTTACATCTGGGGCAGGTGTGGGAAGGGTCGCGTGTGAACTTCGCCACTCTGTGGCGCGTAGTAAAGCCTGTTAAGAAATGTATATTGTATGCACCGGAATCTAGCGTTAAGGGAGACTGTTCGCGTGTATGCACAGATTTTGTCCCACATTTCTTCAGTAATTTCTATTTATAGTTCCCTGGCCCAAGCTTCACGTGTTTTGAGGGATGTGGTCCCTCGTTTTTCCAGTTGCATTTTGTACAAGGAGGATATTATGCCCCTGCCACCTGTGGAGTTTGCTATATATTGGAGTTCGGGTGCGTCTGGGGGCTCGTCTGGGTAGGAGGACCACATTGCACGGACCACCGCTCTCAGCCTGAAGTATTGCAGTAGCTCAAGGGCTGAGTTGGAGTGTTCGGGCCGCCATGTTTGGGGAGTGATAAATGTACTATTTGGGAACAGGTCAGTTAGCGCTCGATATCCCAGAGCCTCCCAGTGTCGCACAAAGTGCTGGTCGTGCGTGGGGGAGAGTCCAGGGAACTGCCATATGGGAAGCCATTTATAATATGGATGATGGTCCTGTGTGGTGTTCAAGATCTTGTTCCATGCCATGATTGTGGTGGCCACAGGGTCTGCCGGGGCATCTGTCTGATATGTATGATGTTGCACCAGGGTCATGCTATTGGTCCCATCCCCTGCCATTTTCTCCAGTTTGACATGTGGAGGCGGGTTCGTATGTGCGTACCAGTGCGTAGCATGTTGGGCCTGCGCCGCTATCCAGTAGAGGGTCAAATCAGGGGCAGCAAAGCCTCCTTTTTCGTAGAGAGGGGTCTTATGTTGCCACTTCTTGCGAACGGCACCGGAGTGCCAGAGGAACTGAGCACACGCTAGGTGGAGGTTTTTGAAATATTGCTTCCCCGGCCACACCGGCACGTTGGCAAAGATGTAGAGAAGCTTGGGGACCGCAATCATCTTAACTAGGGACAGTCTGCCCACCAGGGACAGTGGGAGGTTCCGCCAATTAAGCATCTTGGTTTCAATCAGCCGCGCTGTCGATTCATAATTCTCGGCCAGTAGAGAGGCTCTTGAAAGCGATACCTGCACCCCCAAGTATTTGATGCCCCCTGGGGACCAGCGCAGGGGGTATTCGCATGATGGTTGAGTTGCCGCGGTCAGGGGGAATATTTCAAATTTAGAGTAGTTGATCGTAAAGCCGGAGTATGTGCCTATTTTAGTTATGGCTCGGATGATCGGGTCCAGGTGCGTGGAGGGGTTTCTTACATAAAGGAGTACATCATCGGCGTACAGTGAGATGATTTCCGGTGTCTTGTAAGCGGATACCCTTGTGAGTGTGGCGATCCCCGACGTGGTCAGCCATGGGTTCAATGTCGAGCGCAAAAAGAATGGGGTGAAAACGGACATCCCTGGCGGGTGCCCCTGTGCAACTGAAAGGGAGAGGAGACAATAGAGTTGGCGAGTACTCTGGCCAATGGGCCCGTGTACAGCAGTTGTATATAGGAGATCATGTTTGGTCCCACTCCCATTTTCCCCAACATAGCCCATAGATACTGCCACAAGACCATATCAAATGCCTTTTGGGCATCTAGCGTGACCGCTACTGCATCCGCCTTAGGGTCGATTCTGGACATTACATTGAACAATCGGCGAATATTAAGTGCTGTAGAACGGCCAGGAACAAAGCCACTCTGGTCCTCGTGGGGCATAAGTGGAAGGAACCTGTTCGCAATTATTTTAGCGAATATTTTCGTGTCAGTGTTGATGAGAGACAGGGGCTGATAGGAGCCACATTTGTCTAAAGGTTTCCCGGGTTTGGGAAGGACGGTGATTAGGGCTTCCCGCAGGGAGGGGGGGGAGGGTGGCTAGCCGGAGCGATTTGGTCCAGACCCCGTGCAGTATGGGAGCAAGGATAGCAAAATGTTCCCTATAGAACTCGGACGTGAGGCCATCAGAGCCCAGGGCTTTATTCTTCGGGAGGTCCGAAATTACCTGGACTATCTCCTCGATGGTGAACGGGGTATCCAATTGCTCCATAGTGCTTTGGGAGATAAGTCATAGGGATGCGTTCTAACAAGTCATCCAGGTTGTGGGCGTTGTGTTCCAGCTGGGGGCCGTATAGGCTGGCATAAAAACTAGCAAAGGTGTCAGTAATGGCTTGGTCTGACCAGTGTCGCTGGCCCTGCTCATCTATAATGCTGTCTATCCGGGATCTACCCCCTTCCGCGCGCACTATTTTGGCCAGGGTTCTACTGGGTCTGTCCCCCTCCCCATATCTTCGGGCAGCCACGGGGCGGGCATGGGATTCGAAAGTTCTGTCCTAATTTTCGCTAGGGTTGCCGGAGCAGGCGCTGCGGCGTGTTCTTGTTCTAGGGTTTTAAGTTTCTTTTCGGAATTAGTTAGGGCCTGTCTTATGCCTTGAGAACCCTGGCCTCCCTTGAGATGCACATCCCCCTGATGTATACCTTGAATGCTTCCCACCGGGTCCCCTCAGGTGTGTCTTGCGCTTTGTTGTTCTCGAAGAAAGTGTGTATATCCGAGAGGATGTCCGCTTTAAAGACAATGTCGGATAAGACCTCAGATTTAAAGCGCCAGGCGGACCGGGGGGGCCAGAGTGTTCCCAAGTTGAATCTGTAGTAGCACGGGAGAGTGATCAGAGAGCGTGCGTGGGAGAATCTCAATGTCTTTCACCCTGCCCACCAGGCACCCAGAGAGAAGGAACACATCTATTCTCGAGGAGCTGTCATGTACTGTAGAGTAAAAGGTGTAGTCTCTAACCTGGGGGTGGAGCGTCGTCCACACGTCGTGTAGATGGAGGGAGTCCATGTATGCGAGGAGTCTTTTGGCCGATTGAGTCGTGACCCTGCGGGTCGCTGACGTCCTATCCAGGACATTGTCGAATATGAGATTCATGTCTCCCCCTCATATAATGGGAACCTCCACATACCTCATAAGGATGGCGGACAGGGCATCAATGAATTCAGGGGAGTCGGTATTTGGGATGTAGGAGTTCGCGAGCAAACATTCTTCATTATCCAAAGTGCAGTGGAGAATAACATATCTGCCCTCTGTATCAATGTGGGGTGTGTGGAGTGCAAATTTTACCGATTTTGTGGATGAGGGTCAAGACCCATCTGGACTGAGTAGAGAATTGGGTGTAGAATCTGTTCGAGCCCCAGGATTGTGCAAGGTTGGATGATGGGTGTTTCAAAGCATGGGTCTCCTGCAGCATGAGCACCATGATCCCGTGCCTCTGTGCAAATGCCGCAATTCTGTGGGACTTCGTGAAATTTGTCAATCCCCGGACATTGCATGTCATTATTTTAATAGCCATATTGACAGTTACGGGACATCCCAACCAAAGGATTTGTCTCTGTCTAACTCGGTATGTATTGCAGTGGCGTAAGTGCGCCTCTCAACAGAACCAGTCCTTCCTTTTCTGCCAATTTTATAACCGTCCCCAACTTTCCCGCCCCCACCCGCACCGCCTGAACCAAACTAGCAGTGCATAAGTACCCACCCTTGGAGTGCCCAACTGCTTGCCATCCCCAACTGGGCGACGCTTGACCAATAGCCCAACAGGGGCTTAACCATAAACACTCCGCCTTTAACGACATTGCAGCTGCAGTGGGGGCTACAGCTGCCGTTGACCCACATTGGTGACACATATCATGAAATACATCATTAATCTTGAAACGGCTAACATATGAGGTAATTACAAAATAGCAAGTATGTTCTTAGGTAATAAAAGCTGAACAAACATCGGCCCAGTCCAGTGCCAGGCTGTATGGCTCGAGTATCAAGGCATGGGCCCAGTGCGCACCATTCTGGTTAGGATGTCAAAGGGTGTACCCCCACCAAAGAGGACGCACAAGTATCCAAACGTGAGGGCTGTGTCAGGCCCGAGCAGGAGTAGAGGAGGGGGGGGGCAGATACACCCCAGGGGGGCAGAGTTAAGGTGTGGGACAGCTGGTGGGGCTCCCGAAGGACCATGAGAGCCTTTACCACAGTCATCGACACTAGTTCGTCCGCCGGTGAACGCCCGGGGGATCAATTACAGAATGGCCACAGCAGGAGAACCCATTTGCCTTAATCGTTGACCATTGGTTCCTCCGGGGGATCTGTTAGAGGGATTTGTGCCTCGATGAACTTGACTGCCTCGACCGGGACCGTGAAGAAATAGTTTATTGCGATGAGTGAATTTCAGGCGAGCGGGGAAAAGCATCGTAAACTCAATTTTTCTATTGCGTAGCATTTTCTCTACACCTCCAAATTGCCGTCGTTCCATCTGTACGCTCACTGAAAAGTCAGGGAAGATCCTGATGGTTTGTGATTCCAGCCTTAGTTCCCCCTTTTCTCTGGCCAGGCGAAGAATGTGGTCTCTATCCTTGTAGCTCAACAGTTTTGCAATTATTGGCCTGGGAAAGTCTCCTGGTTTGGGCCGGGGTGCTAGTGAGCGGTGTGCTCGCTCAACGGTGAAGAATGGTGACAACTCAGGATTACCAAGGAGGTCTTTGAGTAATTGTTCAACCGCAAGCTCCATTCGACCCTTTAGCGCCGATTCGGGAACCCCCACTATGCGAATGTTATTCCTTCGCGACCTAGATTCTAGGTCATCGCACTTAGCTTTGACCTGCTTCATGTCACACACGAGTTCTGTGACTGTGTTATGTAGGGCATGCACATTGTCCTCATTGGTGCCAATTCTTTGCTCTGCTTCAGTGATCCTGGCCCCGTGTTGGTCTAGTTTCGTTCTTAGAGAGGCGACATTAGCGTTGATATCGTCCAGTTTTTCATGGAAGGCTGCAAAGTTTTTGGCCATGGACTCCATCAGCGTGGTTAGATCGGGTTGCGGGTGGGTCCGGCAGCATGTCCACATCCTCCTGTCCCATATAGGACGCTTGATCGGCCCTGGGCGCTGCCTTAGCAAATTTGTCCATGGCCCCAACCTTGTTGGCCCCCCTCGATCTGTTGGACATTGCGGTGGTGGGCGGCAGCACCGCACTTGGTGGTTTTGCTGGTTGTCGTGGGACAGGAGTGCCGCAATGGGGGGAGTAGCGTGCCACTGGTGTCAGTATACAGGTGACTTAAGCTTGGACGTGCAGGTATTAGCTCTGGAAGGAGGGGAGACAGCACGTGGCAGGGTAGTGGTGATGAGGCAGTCCCCAACAAACGCCCCGCGGCGGCCGCAGGCACCCCGAGTAGGCGCCAAGTGGGCCTTTATGTGAAAAGTGTCACTCCTTCAATTGCTGCGTAGGTGTGCTGGGTGTTAAACTGGCGAAGCAGGACGGTTTCCCCCCTGTCCTGGCGCAGTTGTTGTAACGGAGGCTCGCAGCAGTTTAATAATGCACTGCCCCAGGCCGGGATGTTCGGGGTGTTGGAGGGAGGGTCCCCCGCTGCAAGGCGCGGGCGTCCGGCCTACCGCCGCAGGGCCGGGCTGGTGAAGCTCTGGGGACATGCACTTCCCTTCCAGGAGCGAGATCTTCAGTATGAGTGGGCGGTGAGGAACACGGATAGGGGAGGGAGCCGGGCCGCGGGCGTCTCGCCGATGCCGCCGGAGCGCACAGGGGCACAGGCAAGAAGGCCGAACAAGCGGCGGTGCCAAAAACAGCTGCCCCCACCAGGGGCACCTACCGTCACCGCCCGCAGTCTGCTAGGGTCCGTGGCGGAAGAAGGGCGGCCTCCGCACCAAAGGGCACAAGTCAGCAGCCCAGCCCCCGGTATGTCCACGGCTGCTCCGCGACACTCCGGATCTCCAGGGGGGCTCGTCAGCAACGCCCGCCTCCCCTCAGCAGGCCAGCTCGGCCCAGGGCCGCCGCGGTCACGCCGGCCACCGTCAGCCAGGGAGGCAAGCCCCGTGGCCCACGCGGCCCGCGGTGTAGTCAAACGTATCTTCGCCCCGGCTGGTCGGATCTCGGCGGTTTTTGTCCCTGTGTGTGCGCGCAGCAGTCCCGGGATGCCTAGGAGGGCTTTAGTTGGGGCGTATATAGCAGGATTCCGCCGTTGTCTGCGGATTGTAGACCGTGGGTCACAGAGCTCCAAAGCTAGGCAGCCATCTTGCCGGCTGCTCTACAGCCCCCTCCCCCTTCTCTCAAAAGTTTCTGGCTGGTGGCAGTGGTTACTACTGTAAATATTCGACCGCAAATATTTCCCCTCTGGGATTTTCCCATTGTCGAGGCTACCACTTTTTTTTTTTTTGACAGCCTCTAACATACCGCCGGTATATTTTAATGTTAACTTTACTCCGGTAGGTTTTTATTGCCAGAACTTTAATAACCTATTTCTCGTGTCTTCCTCTAAACTCCTAACCCAGGTCGGGGATCCTTTTGTTCGTCCTTTTGGCGGCGTCTGCCGAGAAGCCCTCCTTTCGGCGCCACTGAGTCTGGGGTGGGTCCATTGTGTGGGAGGGGGAGTAGGACCCCTGGACAGGGTTGCCTCAGCAACCCATGTCACACTCTATCCTAATAGGCTGGAGGGTCTCCCGCCAAGATGACCCCTCCACTGTGTGAGTGACAGCTAGGCTGTATGAATGGGGATCTTTTAGCATAAAAGCAGGGTCCTGGGGTCTGGAAAAGCAAGGCGTCGCCACTGGAACTAAGAAGCCGAAGAAGAGAAAAGCCAAAGACATCTGCAACGACTGAACCACCGGTGAAGCCCTGCCGCAGCGTCTCACCACTTTTCTCCACATGACGAGAGAAGATCTTCACCTGCAAGAGCCTTCTTCCCTTGAACTGGTGGGGCCAACCAGTTGGCCAATCGCCTTCGCGGACCTGCCTTGGTCGAATCTCCCATACCCTTTACTCGGAGGCCGGATAGCCAGGCACCAATCCACCCGGACCGCGATTTAAAGGAGCATACCTTTTTTATTCGTCGGGCAGCACCGTGGCTGGTTTCATCCCTGAGTAGTGCAGTACCTCGAACCTTCCTCCACGACGAGAGCCTCTCTTCCTCTGCTGGATCACCCGAACTGCAGGAACTACCAGGAACAACCGCCACCGCAGGAGCCACTTCTCCATTTTAAGGTACATTGTTCCGCCAGGCCGCCCTTTCTTCGCGATCGCACTAAAGGTGTTTTAAATCCTTTAACTACCTGTTGGGTTGGCCGCCCCTCTCTCTTAACATTGTCTTTTCAACGTCTGCAATCACCTTTTCCACTTCGTTAACCAAAGACTTGACTGTAGCTACAAGAACATTTTGCTCCTGGGCCCTTGCCCTGTACCAACTGACTTTGGCACAGGCCTACTGACTCTGGTCACATTTGTTAGATCTGCCTTACTTAGATTGATTTTCAGCTAGAATTGTGTGGTGCAACTATTTTCTTTTAACTACTCTTTTCTTCCCATTGTTTAACCTTGTGAAATGCCATTTTGCTCAGTTTTCATTTAAGTATTGTTTATACTGATGCACTGCCTTGCTTAAACTGGTTCACAAACTGATGGGAAGTGGTGCTAGGGTGTGTAAGAACCTATCCCTTGTGTGTAGTTATCACTGTGCCGTTTTGCTCAGTTTTCACTCTGGTTCACTTGGTCTACAATTCAACTTGGGAGTGTGTATATTTTTCCTTTGACTTAATTTAACTAGCTTGATGACTGTCATACATGTGTTTTATTAGAGGTGTATAAAATAAATATATATCTACTTTTAAAATACAAAGCTTTGATCAGTGTTACCTTGTTCCATAGTCTAGTGGGCCTATTGTGTAAACCCTGAATACTGCTCATCTCCCTCTTGAGATAAGTCTGACTGCTCAGCCACAGCTACCAACTAAATCTTTGTGGTACAGGCTAATACCAAAGGGGATTTATTGCTCTCACCTGTAGTCCTAATCTTGTGTAGTGCTCCCTAAGGGAACTGCACAGGATCCTGCCTAACACCCAAACCGCCCCATCTCTCCTTTTATAGGCCCACCACCCCTTCTATCACTATTTCGTGTCTGAGGCCTGTTTGTCTCCTTTGCTTCTTCTCTGGACTTCTTTTCACGGCGTTCCTCCCTCTTTTGTTCCTTTTCTCCTCAACTGTCTTCCACTCTGTTAAACGCACTCCCATGGTCTTGGTCTGGCCCGGCTGCTCGTTCCCTGTATGTCTGAGCTTGTGGGGGTCGCCGCCATCTCTATTTGAAGCAAATCCGCTCCCTCCTGTACCAAAGTGATCCGTTTCTGATGCCTCTTCCTCTTGAAGATCAGGCCAAACGGAAAGGTCCATTTATAACGGATGTCCTTCTCATTTAATATTTTGAGCATTGGGTCCATCTGTCTCCTCTTTATGAACGTGCTACCCGCCAGGTATTGGAATAGTGCAATCTGCGCCCTTTAAACATAATGGGTTACCACTTCCTTGTCGCTCTGAGGACTGCTTCCTTCTGCGCGCATCTGGCAAAAGCAGCCAGCACGTCTCGAGGCCTTGCTGTTTGCCCTTTAGCCATCCGTCCTGTTCTGTGGACTCTATCTAACTCTATCATCTCTGGGCTTTCTTCATCCAGGATATCTGCAAAGATCTCTTGGATAACCGTTTTTAGGTCTTTATCTAGTACAGATTCTGGTAACATTTTCACCCTTATATTGATCCTTCGGGATCTATTTTCCATATCCTCCATCTGAATCTCCAGATTCAGAGTTGCTATGTCCTGCTATGTCCAGTCTCTCAATAGCCTCACTATTGGCCATAGTGTCGTTGTCCACTTCCTGAAGGCCCTTTTCATGGACGTCCGTCCTCTCCCCTAATTGCTGCATCTCATGTCTGATCTCGTCCAGGGCTTCATTTAAATCGGCCCGCATAAGCTGGAATTGCTCCCGAAACGTTTTGGCCAGATTAGCTTGCAGGGCGTGCAGTTCCACTAGAAATGTTTGCCTCGACATGAGGGTCGAGTCTTCCGAGTTCCCAGGAGCAGTGCCCTCTCCAGTCTCATACTGGCTCCTCCTGGCCCCAACTTTGAGGTCTGTGGTGGGCCACATTGCGTGGAGGGTGCCCAAGGCTTCTCTTGGTGGTTGGGCCAGTTTACTCCCTTTTCCTTTGGATTTCGTAGCCATTCTCCCCAAACTATCTCCAAACTCCCCTTTCTCTACACTGAACTGTCTCTTCCCTGGGTGGCTCTGGGGTTGGCACGCTTCTCTCTAATCCTGCTGCACACCGCCAGGTATGAGGCTAGGCCACCGCTATGTCCCATTTAACCAGCCACTCCCAATGGGCCTCTTATGCCTGCTCTCTCTCCTCTCCTAGTGCGCTTCACTTGCCAGAGTGGCCCTTCTTGCAGCTCCTCTCATGCCTCAGCCTCGGTCTCACTTATGTGCAGTTTTCCGTGGAACGATTATGTCCCTGAGGGAGTAATGGCATGAACCACCGCCTATTGTGGGTAAAACCAACTCAACCTGCCAAATGACGCTCTCGGGTGACCACTCACGGGTGGGTTTGGCTCTGCACCCCCAGTTCAGTCGTCAGGCATAGGGGTCCGGGGTACCACTGCTGGACCCAACAGGGAGAGTCATCCAGCCGATAGGCTCAAGCCCCCTCTCTTCCCGCGGTGTGCCTCCCCTTTCTTGTTCCAGGGTGGGGGTCCAGAGGCAGCGTCCCATACCTTCCTCCCCCTGCTGAGTCGCCGCCACCGGGCCCCTCCCTGCCGAGTGCTTCCCGTCCTCCGTGAGCACTCACCGCAGCTCGCGCAGTCCTCTGCTCATGGAGCCATCCCCCACCGAGTCGAAGTGTGCCAAATGTTGATGGGTTTCCCCGTCGTGTTCCCGGACCGCCGCCTCTCCGTGGCTTCCCAATCGCCACTCTCCTTCCGCTGCACCCTGGTCGCAGCCGCCGCTTCCCCTGCTGCTGCTGCGGCTATCCAGGTACCTCTGCTCCGGGCTCTCTCCTCCTGCTGCCAGTCGTCGCTCTGATGGGGCGCCTATCTGACCGAAAGACGCCGCCTCCACCACTAGTGCTCCCCGTGCCCACCGAGGCCCGGGATTCCTCTCCTGCCGCAGGATGTCACTCCGCTGATGGGCTATGCAGCTCGCAGGTGCCACGTCCGCCGCCGGAGCGTCCTTCAGGCTTCGCGAGTCGGTCCTCCGGACCTGCCCCGTTGCACTGTTAGCGGGCAATCGGCCTGGGGGTCCCCTCCGACGCCAATGCGCCCTCAAGTCCAGACTGTGCTCAGGTCCCTTCCTCTCGCCAGTAACGTCTTCACTCCAGATGCCCCCGACGTCTTACAATCTGGTTGTGGGATCCTCTTCCCGCCCTTGCTAGATGCTTTGCTCCCTTGCCTCCGCTCGTCGGTCAGAGCAAGTCTTCATCCTTGGGTCCTTCACCGGGCCGCACCCCTCCTCCTGGGCATATGCACTTCCCCCGAATGGTGGACGGTCTTTTAGTCCCTTTTTTTCCAACACCCTGGACCTATTAAGTCGTGATGCACCATTGACTTGACCATCAGACACCCAGCCCAGAATCTTCGAGGTGTAACGCTCAGTGTGGACCCGCCTTGACGCATTTGATGTCGAGGGAACCACCTCTGCACCAAGCTGGCCGCAACTTTTATGAGTAGCAGTGAACCTATTCTAAGATGTGTCCCAAATCAGAGAATCGGGGAAAAAGCCACTATTCCCTGTCCCAGGGATAACACTGTCGGATGTATGCATGTTCCAACTGTAGTCTGCCAAGAGCTGGTTTTACTTGTGAGCCGACTGGAGGAGGTTATTTTAGTTTGTGGGCATCCGCTGATCATTGCGTTCAGCCCCGACAGCAATCGTAGAGGAGCTGACGAAAAAGAATCAGTTGACTGTGTCCCTGCGGTCGAGTATTCGATGCCTGGGTCAGTGCCCCTATCGCACCTGGGGCAATTGGTAAGATCTGAGTTAATCAGCCGAACCTCAGGTTTTGGTGGATTAGTTGAGAACGGTATAGTCTCGGTGTGCACTCCACTGGCTCACTGGACCTATGCTTGCTGAACAGGCCTGGAATCGCAAATAGTTGCCTCTTTCATTCTGAATTGTGCATGCAGATCAATCATTTCATCCACCATTGATAATTGGTAAATCCCTTTTAGAGAGGAATTGCGCCCCCTAATCTTTGTGGCCGGCAAATTTTGAATATTAAAAAAAAAAATGTTCTTGTTAGATTTCCTAGTTGATTTCTTTCCCTTGGATGGTATACTGTTACTATTTAGAACTATAGTTGCCACAGGCGCATCCACTTCCAAGGGATCACCTCCCAATAGGGGTGATACATCAACAGGTTCTCAAGAGTTGCCGCAGCCTCCAACAAAACACAGGTTTTTAGGAGTTGAGGAGAGGTCATTCAGGTTCATGACCACTTCTGCGGAGAGCTCACCTCCTCCTGCACTGAGCTGACCACCACCCCATCGGAGTCCATTTCGATCTTTTTCAGTGTCGCCCATGATTATTCCGTCGATTAAACAAACCTCTCTGCCCAAGTTGACCATTTGGACCATACCATTACGGTTTAACAGATTGTGCACACAGTTTCTTCCAACTTGGACATTTTATGAGCATTCCCCGATACAGAGTCTTTGATCTTCTGAGGTTGTCATTTGTAGGAGCAGCAACCATTGAAAAACGTTCTAAAAATGAGATTTGATTGCTCAAATTGTTAAAAGCCATTTGTTGGCCTGTAAGCCCCCCACACCGATTTTCCTGGGCGTCCGCAAGAGTCTTTAAAGCACGGTTTAAACTAATGTGAAAATTGGAGAGCAAAGGTAGTATAGAAGCCAATGAAGTAGACCAGGGGGAACCTTGGGAAGGGGCTGCTTCTTTGGAGAGGAAGTAGACCACCCTTCCTCAGTGGACGCGAAGTGGGAGCAAGAGAGCTGGCGTGCTTATTATTTGTAGCACAGAACAAACCTCGGGGGATGGAGGGTGGGCATTTTTTGTTGCGTGTCAAGCCGATGTCCTGTTGGCATCAACACTCTTCCCACATGGAATTTGTGCTCCCTCTATGCCCATGTTGCCTAATGTTAACAAATCTGTAGAGGCAAGTGGGCCATTTGTGCAAACGGGACGTTTTGGGCCCATAGTGGGTTTACTAAAATCCCCAAATGATGAATCGGACATGGCACCCCAGTGTATATGCGCATCCAGTGGGAGATGAGCCAAAGTAAGTGATCTGCCCTTCGACCCTAGTCAAATACATAAGTGCTGTAGCTTTCCCCTTCTCTGTAACTGAAGCCAAGTCCTTGTGTTTAGATAGAATCTCCAAATCCATAAGATCCTGAAGCAGGCCCTTACTTACTGACATCAGAATGTGAAACGAATCGTCAAGGTTCATCCCATCCCGGGATGCGCGCCCTGATCCAGAGATCAAACCCACAGGGGACAGGAACTGTGAATGCGCGAGAGATCTCTGCACCAGCGTTGAGGGGCCGACGGGTGCAGCCATAGGCTCCATGTTAGAATTGTTAAATACAAATACAGCAGGATTTATGATATTCTTGGGATAAGGTTGTCGGTACCGATTACCCAGATCGGTAGAAGTGTTCTCGGTCCCATAGTTTGTGTTTTTGTTGGATAGTTGAATGTTTTCCAGCTAGTGGGGAAAAGATTGCTGTGGTGTCGATGCGTAGAATCTCACAACTTTCCTTGAGCACAATAGGAGGCGCCAACATACTCTCCTGCCGGGAGTCGGCCCTCACCAAACACTCTGCTGCAGACTTTAAGACGAGAGGAGGAATGCACTTTGTAGGTGGATTGTGGGTAATCGAGGATTCCATCAAATTAGACACCAACAGTCAGGTGTCTTCCACCCCCGTCCCTTTTTAAAGTGCTTCCCTCTGAGGCCCGTCGCCCATAAATAGTGGAGTCTCCGATTCCCCTCTTCCAATTCCACTGCAGCTCCTCAAATCATATTTAGAGGACATTTAAAAGCTTGATCAAAAGCAGACAAAGGATAAAGTCTTCAACAGAAAGCGGTGTAACAATTCCTTACTGAACATCTAGGGAAGGGTTCCGAGGCACAGTTTGGTAGAACTTTGCAGTTATCGGTAGAAGGGATTTTTAAAACGTACAGGTCAGGACGGATCCCATAGCCGCTGATTTAAGGGATAGTGCACAAACAATTCTGCACGGATCGGTTGAATGAGTAGGCAACAATATGTCAGTACTTGCTTAGGTGGAGTAAACAAAGAGCACCACAGCCTTAGAGGTAAAACTAGCCAAGAGTGCCCCCAGGAGAACACAAATGGGCAACCAGGGAAGTGTTGCAGATTATCTTAGTTTTCCAAAATAAACGTGGTGTCTTACCGCATCAGGCTTTCCACAGGAAACAGAAGGATGAAATGGCATGTGGGCCGGGCGACCCACGGCGGTGCTAGTCCCAGCAGGTATCAGAAGGCAGACACTGCAGCGGACTGCAAGGGCCCCGACCAAACACTGCCAAACACTTGGCTCCACTTCGCAGGAGAGAAGATTTTTGTAGGCACCCTGGGAAAGCTGGGATTTGCAATTAAAGGTACAGGTACTAAGCCCAAGTGTGTAAACACAGCCAAACACGTAGCTCCACTTCGCCAAAACTCAGGGTTTGCTTTCAAAACACGTTTGTAATGGTATCAGGACCTGGTGCCCTGGATGACTTCAATTTATATATCGATGCTAATATGTCATCCGTATCCCAATTTGGGATGGACGCCACAAATAAATCGTTGTACGTTAGTCTGTTGTGTAGTATCATCCCAATATAGGGGAGATAGATGCTTATGCCATGCCCCTTCTGATACCTTGTTAATTTCTTAGGCACCTGCATTAGATACATGTTGTCAGTAGTATGCCCAAAACATTGTATTATTGTGGTTTTTAATAGGTTAAATATAAACTTCCAATTGTTATTATGCTTATGCCCATGTCCTCTAAGCCAGTTTTTGTACTTGGTATTGTGACTGATGTATTTAGCTTTCACACTCTCGGCTATAGTGCTGTCTTGCCTAATCTTTTTATTTTTTTATTTGTTATATAGCCATTTACATTGTTGTATGGCTATGTCGAAAACTCCCTCCCTGCAACGCTGAGAGTTTCCTCTTAGGGAATTTAAAGTAAGGTAGTTGCCAAGATGTGTGATAAATGCTCCCAAGCTTTACCTTAAGCAAGGATTACAATGTATGAGGATCAAGATGTATTAATGCAGACTTTTTTCTTTTTTTAAATGTTCCCATCGGACCATATAATGCGTTTACCTTGTAAGTTCACCCTACAATTGGGGTCTGCTAGTGGAAAAAGGCATATGTTGCTTAAAGTATGCGTCCATGAGATGGGGAAATGATCATGAATTTTCAATTCAGTGACTATAATGGGGCTGGAATGCTCAAATAGTGAGTGATCCAAAAAAAAACAGTCAACAACGAGGAGTATTTGCAGTTGGACCATGTCTGTTTCAAAGTTTGACCCCTCAATGTCTTCTTGTTAAGAAATACAAAGTCAATTGAATTGCACAGTTTCCCCCAGCTGTGGTCAACATCATTTTCTTGGGTATCGTATAAGACAAAGCATCAACATCATCAATATCACTACAACTCGAGATTGCAAAAGAAAGATGTGCATTGAAATCACCAGCGATGACAACATAACCACTTGCGAACTGGCGAAACCATGCCCCCACCAATGCGTCAACCTTTTATTGAATGATTTTAATAACTTGTGCATCTGGTGGATCGTATACATTGAAAATCAGCAATCCAACGTTAGACAGGTTGCCACTTGTTGTGTATACTGAAAGCGCATAAGGTGAAGGAGGATCACATTGTTACTGTTTGATATTCAAATTAGTTTTTGCTCTAACAGCAAGGATGCTGGGTGAGCGTCCTCTGTCGTTAGGGCTAGCAAAATGACAAGACATTGTATCCATCGATATCGAAAGATTCAGTCAACAAGGTCTCTTGCAAAAGAAAGATGTCACTTGACAAGATAATAGAGATGCTCAATGGATTTATTAAAAAAATAATTGTGCACGAGTATTCCAAGTTAGCCATTTGCATTTGCCCATTTTGACGCACCTTCAATACTGCTCGAACTCCAATGTAAAAGGGACCCAGCTGGCCACTTCCTTAGTGTCCGTCTTGATGTGTTGGGTGGTGTGAGAAACCTAGGGATATTCACCCATGTAAACACTGAGAACCCTCTATTCCGGTGTCCAGGGGAAGGCCATTCCTTTTGGACCCCAACACTGGGTATGGACAAACGAGGGAGGATCACCTGGGTAGGGGAGTCCAGGGTTTTATCCATGGGGAGAGGGTGGGGGGTACCCCAGGTGAGACACGATATACCCACGGGACAATAAAAGAAGATGAAGTCCCAGAAGCCTTTATGGGGTATGTTGACTCTTATCCCTGATCCAGGTCTCATTGCACCAAATTCAAAACCCAGTATTCATGGTCCAAGTAAGAGGAGGAAAAGAGTGGAGGAAAAGAGTTAAGTTCATGAGATCGGGTGAGAAGAAATATCAAGCACAACAGAGACAGAACTGTGATGATAATATACATTCATCTGTTTACCAGCTAGACCACAGGGAATACTAACCAGACTCATGCTTGTATTATAATATCATAGAGATCGAGTACTCTGCCACAAGGGGAAGCTATCCTATAAAATAAGAAAAAGGCTAGCGAATATTCCTATCTCTGCTGTCGATTTCCTAATCGTATTCTTGTAAATAGAATTGACCGTCAATCCCAATTCAACTCCCTCTCCCCACTGCCAACTAATACTGGGAAGAAGAGGGAACCGAGAGAAACAGAAGGAAGACTGCCCCCTACTACCATTAGGTTGTCCCATTAATGGAGACGGGCAGGGTCAGGCATTTAACACTGACTACTCACACCAGACTCCACTTGACTTCCGTTTTTAGTATACAAGGTGTGGTTTTGCACAATCAGAAGAGCGAGCTGTGAAGCTTGATCGTAGCCGAGAAGCCAAGGAGCAGGGAGCTACAGGGAGATGAGCCTGGAGGATCCAGTGGAGAGCAGCATGCACGGACGCTGGTCCGGTGTTTGGGAGGGGCTTCAGCATTGCTAGGGAGCCGTGTCTCCATGGAGCCATAGCGAGGCAGTCTGTGTCCTACTGGCGTGTGGAAAAGTGCTCGTTCCCTTGGGACGTGTGCTGGTCCCAAAGGGGTCTGAGTGGCAGATGCTGAGACCCTGACCTCGATCCATATGCCTGGAGAAACCGCTCACCAGCGTAAGGCTACCCAGTGAGTTTCAAGTCAGTAAGCGGGAGAAACTCAGGAGCGTGCACAAAGCGGAAAGCAAGAGATAAAGCAGAAAGTGAATGGAAAGCAAGAGAAAGGCGCTAAGAGAGCAGAAAGAAAGCAAAAGGCTTTAAAGTGAATAAGAAGGGTGCAAGTGACCTGAAAGTAAAGGAAAGGTGCAAGTGAGCACCGAAGAGCGAAATGAGTGTGCAAGAGGCATGATGAGGAACAAAACAGGTGCTAGGGTGCACAAAAGCAAAGAAGTAAATGTGCAAGAGGCACCGTGAAGAGAAAGTGAATCGAAGGAAGGTGCCAGGGGCACAATGTGAAGAGCAAGCCAAAGCAGGTGCAAGTGTGCACAGCAAAGTGGAAGATAACAAAGGGGTGCAGGAAGCAACTGAAGATGAAAGGCTAGAAGAAAAGCAAGTATAGGAAATACAGAGAGGGGCCAAAGATCAGAATGGTCGTGCTTAGGATGAGCAAAGAACCTAGCGTTTTGAAAAGTCTGATTTTACCCCCATGAGAAGGTTGTGTGTGAACTGTAAATAAGTGAAAGCTACATCCTGACAAGTTGAATTTTGTGTTGGAAACTGAAGGTGCCTACACTTGGGGAAGGGAACCCAGAGAGCCCTAAAAGGAACTGTTCTGTTTTAGTTTTGTCTGAAACTTCAAAGGATTGAAGCTTGGGGAAGGGAATCCCCAGGAACTAAGGACATTGGGGATGCATTGAAAACCTCAAGAGTCAGTGGACCTGATTGGATGTCCAACCAGTTCTATATAGAGGACTCTGTCCTATGGTCTAACATTCTATACAGGTTATTCACTCACATTGCTTTTGACGCCGATTGCCCTACTTCCTGGCAATCAGCGACCATTGTTCCAATCTTCAAAAGCGTTGACCGATCAAATCGGGCCAACTATCACCCTATTGTGCCGATAGATTCCACAGCAAAAATATTTGCCAAATTAGTTTTAAAAGACCTTACCAAGTGTGCTGAGGGATTGAGAATATTAAGCCCCCTCCAAGATGGCTTTTGGAAGGGTGTTGGGAAGTGCTCTGGCCCTATCCGTTTGCACCTCTGACATAGGTGGGATGAGGAACAAAACTCTACACGTGTCAGTACTGGACCTGAGTGCAGAATTTGATAACATTGATACCCCAACCCTATGGGAGAAACTAAGGCGATGTGGCATAAGTGAGGGCCTGTTGAGAATGATCCAGGTCCTCTACAAAAATAGCTCTTAAAAAATTGGACTTAACACTCTAGGGGACCAGTCATGAAAGGGGTAAGGCAGGGGTGCGTACTGGCTCTTAACATATTAAATTTGTAGCTGGACGATCTGTGGAAGGAAAGTCTAGAATGAGGAGGCCACACCCTAAAATGGCGTGATCTAAGGGTGAATATTCTTGCCTACGCCGATGACCTTGTACTAATTGATTACACTCCGGCTTTTCAGGGAGAATACCTCAAAAACCAATTTCATTAAAAAGAATAATCTGGGCGCATGCACAGCCCTTTAGTGAAGCTTTTAGCAAGTTATTGCAAACCCCATCAGGACCCGCTGCACGAGAGTTATTTAAACAAGTAATGATGTTGGAATTGTCATTTTTTGTTGCTAAACACACCCAAGAACTCTCCGGCAATGCTACTCTTGGTTCAGATAAAGCTAAAGTTCCCAGAGTAGACTGGATATACTCTTCCCAATCAAGTTCGGACACACAATTAATTGGGAGGTCTCTCTCTTGAGCATTTTATGACCTGCCATATTGCCCTGAGGAGCAAGGGCGAGGAGTCTGTTTGGCTGTGGCGAGTGAGGACTATACTTTCCCTCCAAAACCTCTACCTGTGAGTTTCCTATTCTCCAGTTTGTGGCACCTGGAGGTACCTGGAGGTGCGTGTGCCTTTACGACTATCAGTGGGTCAGCCCATATAAGGCCACCTCCCACGCCCTTGCGGCTTAAGCCCCGAGGAGCAAGGGCGAGGAGTCTGTTTGGCTGTTTGGCAAGTGGCGCGGCGTGGATTGTCTTCCCCACTGAGAGCTGGAAGGATGGATCCTGCCAGGCCATCAAGGACCAGAGCCCAATCAAAACGTATGGGCATGCAAGAGGAGCGTCCAGCTAAACGCTCCAGACAACAACAGGTGAGCCAGTACTTTTCGTATGACTCTATATCTGATATAATTGAGGAACCTGGTACATTTGTGGCACAAGACGTTTTCGAGTCTACACAAACGGTGGGCTATGCATCTGGATCCCCGCTAATTCCCGAGTTAAACCCACCATCTGTGAATTTGCAAGCGAACTAGATTTCTTTTATTCTCTCTCATCTCCCCCAAAAACCCATGCGCACGGAGGACGCTGAAATTACGGTTATTGAGAATGATCGTACCGTGGAGGTTGGTGTGCGCCTCCTGGAGGAGGTTGGGGGAGGTTCTGCGCGTGGTGAGGACCCGCATTCCTTGAGAGATCCGGCACCGGTGCATGATTGTTCAGAGTCAACAGCGGCGGCTTCCACAGTTGCGCCTGATGACGCGGAGGGGCGTGGCGAGGAGTATGTCGCCCTGAGAACTGATGACGAGGAAACCTCTGTGCTGCAGCGCCAGCTGGATCTGGCAGAGGTGAGCCAGGTCAGTCTACTGGGATGTCGGGGATGTCCTGTCGTGCTCCAGGGGTCGTCTGCAGCATCGGATACTGGTGTTAATATTGATTCAACTGGAAGAGCCTGTACCAGTACCGAAGTGTGTGAGGTAAGCGATAAAGCCTACGCGGCTACAATTTCGGCTACGTGCTCTGTTGAAAACCTGCTTGAACTACAACAACACAAGGAAGTATTTACAGTTGCTTCCCCTGCAGGAGTCCGTACAGCAGATTCACAGAAAAGACTGTCATTTTACACCAATGTAACCCGTTGTTCGAGTTCGTGCTGACCAAAACAATTGCTGCAAAACTCAAACCGTGATGATTCATTAGATGAGTCATCATGCAGGAACACATCATTTGTGGAGCGAGCTTTTCCGAAAGTTAGACGAGAACGGTCTGCCTTGAGTCAAGCCGCACGTGATGCACCAAGAAAAGTTACAGGCGGTGGCCTGGCCCCATGTGTGCACGTGCCCTCAAATGACTTATTAGTAGCTTTGACTTCCGCAATGGCAATCTCTCTGGCACTGTTTATCAATCTTTAAGAAGCAATAAATGAAAACATGAAAGATGTTACAACTCTATTAGCCCCAATGAATTCAAAACGCTTAGATCTAGAGGTAATGCACAGTGGGCATAGAAACAAACAAGACGAGGTAAATCGGAATCTATTGGCAGCCCTCGCCTCAGTCAATGAAGGCAAACGTAATGATATGATCGATAAAAAGCTGTTTGCGGAGGTAGCAAAGGAAGCACTGGCTCTCTTCTGTAAATCACACATGGAAACAAGAGGCGGGGATCTATTTGGAGCTTGCACTGTGCCACATAAGCCAATGAAAGAGCAACCGACCACATTGTCTCTTCCCCTCAATAGTGCTACGGTATCAGAGATCGTAGCGGCACAAATGCAGCCAAGCCAATTCAAGAGCAATATTGGCCAAATGTACAGGATCCCTAATAGCCCACCGTTGGCATTCTATGGCCCTACCGATTCGGAACCCAGGGGTCATCCTCGCCATGTGGCAATTGATGTTGAAGGTCCTGCAAGTATCAGTTACTTACATAGTGAATGTCCTGGTCCGGATACTATAATGGAAACTTCTTTTCATACAGCCTTTTTACAAGCCAGAAGTTCAGCAAATCCTGCACTGCTGGATAGCCAAAGCGCGACTGATTCAACTCCCCAAACAGCTGTAGATCAAGCCTCCGGAAATAAAGTTGCGGCTGTGGACGTTGTAAAGTCAGCAGATCGTTTTCCCATTTTTGGAGGCCTAGATGCCGAACAACAAAAAAATTTGGAAACTAAAAAATGCAAACAACTACAAGCCAAGAAGCAAAAAAATCTGCCAGGACGGAAGGATTGGTCGGAAGAACTAAACGCAAGAGGACTAACTATGTTAAATGGTTGTACGTAAGGGGACATCCCAGTGAAGTCCACATGGCATTGGGAGGGCCACTCGTCAATTATAGATTACATCTTTATATCGGACGCTCTGCATGTCCGTGTAAATTCTTTGTAAGTGTTTGCAATGAAAAACGGTGATCATGAAATGCTGCAGCTAAAATTTCAAGACACTGAAATCGATCAATGTCGGAAATGGGCGACGAAGGTCCAGGTTGAATCAAACCGCCTAAGAGTGAGGCTGGATGAACGGGAGGTGTCGAATCTATGCAACCAATTCAAGATAAATCCGGGGGAGGTTGAATTACGCCTCTTTACTGTCCCAATTTAAAGCTAAAAATATTAGGCTAAAACAATGTTCGTTTCATAAGACGCATTGCTTCGATCTAATGGTGATGCAGTGTAAGAGATTGACGCGTGCCGAGATTCGGAGAAAGAAGCAAGGGCCAGTGAGTGAAATAGCATCAAAAAATAGAGCGACCAAACAATCCTATAAGAACTGGTTAAAAAGCCATAAATTCCTGCTACATCAGCAAGATGCAGAGGCCATGCTGAAGACCCTAATAAATCAGAACAGTGGGGAGTTTTGGCGAATCATCAATCGCATGGAAACGCTGCAGGGAGCTTTACAAGAATGCTTGGTATCAGAGCTGGAGTGGGTAAAGCACTTTACAACATATAATAAAAACCCGGCTACCAATTCTTCATTAGTGTATGAGACAATACAGTGGGATTTAAATTTCTCGAGAGAAGATACTCGAGATGTTATGAAAGCTAAAAATTCTAGGGCTCCTGGTCCAGATGGGTTGTCGAATTTTACGATTAAACAGTTCCCCGATCTCTGGGCAGATATGTGCTTCGACTTATTTGTGAGAATTAATTTGCACCAACAGTCGCCTACCTCATGGAAAATGGGGATAATTGTCCCAATTTTCAAGAAAGGCGACAGAATGTCACCTAAAAATTACCGTCCTGTGGCCTTGCGGGATGTCTTGGCAAGATTTACGCTTCATTGCTCCAAAAAAAAATGATTAATTGGGCCCAATCAGCTAACAGAGTTGACGAAAGACCAGCAGGTTTTGTGAAAAATGTTGCATGTTCTCTGAACATGCTTGTCTTGAATTAGCTGAAAATGGAAGCACTGCGCGCAAACTCCAAAGTCTATCTTGCTTTTGTGGATTTTTCTTGCGCTTTCGATATGATTGATCGAGAGTTACTTTGGCAAAAGCTGAGGTTGTGGGGCTGCCCTGCCGGTTTACTAGAGGCTATCAAAGAACTGCACATGGACACGTCTATCGCAATCCGTTTAGACCAAACAGGTACCCTGTCCTCGCAGATTAAGACGCACAAGAGGGTGAAACAGGGTTGCCCGTTGGCAGCTGCAATTTTTAGTCTTTTTATTTCAGACATCGGCGATGCAATAAATTCAGTGAGGGCATTTCCACCAAAGCTCCATTTATCCCAGATAAGTTGGATACTGTATGCAGATGACTTAGTCATCCTGGATCTAACCCCGATAGGTTTACAACGTAAACTTGAGGCAGTCCAAAAGTATGTTAACACGAACAATCTGAAAATCAACGCAGCAAAGAGCGAAATATTAGTGTTCCATAACTTAAGAGCCACACAGATGGTAAAGGGACCAAAGTTTGTGTGGAAGTTAGGCCAGGATCGACTACGTATGTCAAAAAGTGTAAAGTATTTGGGCATGATTTTGAATTCTAGCATTTGTGATGGCCCATGGATACTTGAATCAAAGAGGAAATGTGGTCAGTTAGCATGTCAGGGCCTTCTTTTACACATAAAGTTCGGAAAATTCCCAACGCGACCTTTGAGAAACTTCTATGAACAGAAAGTGTCGCTGATCCTAACATATGGAGCAGAGAATGCTTTCGGATGCTCGTTCACTCATTGGGCATCATTAGAGCACACTCTTGGACTAAACCCTTAAGCCTACCAATTGGAATTTCGACTGTCTACATAAGGTCTGAACTTGCTTTAATCTCCTTGCATGCTCGGATTAGCTGGAACCTATCGACATTATTTCGGAAATCCACAGCTGACGAGAGAATCTTGCAATTTCGAATCCTTCACAATGCGCCTTCGTGTGGAACAGACATTGTCTCATTATGGGTAAAACGCTGTGAAGATCGCCTACTTGCATATGATATTAGCGTGGAAACTCTTCATTCAAATTCCACGGCAGCAAAAGAGAAGATCTGGCGAGCCGATTGGGAGGCCACGTGCAGCGAGTGATTTGCCGCTAGAGCAATGACAAATTCACCTGCAGAGGCAAGAAGCTTTATAACGTGTTACAAAAATATCTGCAGCTTTTTCCAAAGCACGAAGACTCTCTATGCTGTCCGCTTAAATGCTTTTAAAACCAAAGAGCGGTCCAGCCATTGGGCTTGTAAAATAAGGTTTGAATCTCTCATGCCGATTCTGTGATAACAAAGTGGAATCACTTAAACATCTTGTGTTGTTTTGCCCGAAATTGAGAGACGAAAGATCAATTCACCTGGGTCGCTGGAGTGACGATCATCCTACTGTGTGTGCAGAAGAGTGGTGGATGAGAATGTGGAACGGCATGGACATGAAACTAATTATGCCTTTAACATCTTTTTTGGTTTCAATTGAAGAGAGGTTAAACACGTGCGCGCAGTCGCAGAACGATTGACTTAAACAAAATAAGATGGATAATTCATGATGAATAGGTTGAACTATTATGAAAAGGGAGGATGGGAGGGAGAGTTGTGATTGTTTCTGTGTTGGTTGTGTGTTTTGTGTAATATTTTAAAGCTTTGAATTTAAACCAATAAAATAAAAAAATAAAAACATAATGCCCTGGACTTTTTTGCTTAGCTGAAAGTGCAATTTTTTTCCAGAGCTCAAGCTCAAACCTGCTTTTCTAAGATTTAACCCAACGACGTAAGTATTCTTAATTGATTTTATTTGTTGATTGGTATCATTACTTAGTTATTCCTAGCACAGGATAAAGTAGCACAGCTATGTCCCGACGCATATATATATATATATTTTTTTTGCAGTGACAATATTTTTGTCAGAATTATATCTTTTATTCAATTCTTGATTAGTGCATTCCACTGGTGTTTTGTACTTGCGTTTGGAACGACGGTCTCGACAAGTTCAGCAGCCATAGTGGAAAAGGCTCTTACCGTCTCACCCTGATCCAAAGAACGAAGATCTTCAAACTGTGTAATATATACTGGCTACCGTTTTAGGGCAATAAGCTGTCCCTTTTCAACATTGGTGCCGTTCCACACAATTTGATTTTGTGCTGTATTAAGGGCTATGCTACCGTTCTTGTCATAATTGCCTGGTTGTATCACCGGGGACACAATGGTATGAGAGAACACAGGGGATAGTGGTCCCTTTCCTCCCGAGAGACAATTCCCATGTCCTTGGTCATCGCTAGGCCAGATGAATTAGTAAAAAAAGTAATTTAATGTAGAAGCACTTTATTTTTTTTAAATTATTTTTATAAATTTGTTTATTTTGTTTTAAATCAATGCAAGGTTACAACAACCAGCCCCCTAGGCAGGCAACAAAGATTATTCCAATAACGTCCCCTCATGTACAGGCCTCCTGGTCCGATCCGGGCTCAGTCTCTGCCCGGGGGTTCCTCCCCACTCCAAGGACCCTTTGGGCATGTCGGGGTTTAAATGTCAGTGCTGGAAAGGCTTCGTCATATTCCAGGAAGGGGGCCCAGATGTCTGAGAACTGGTGAAGTCCTGCTCTCGCTTCTGTTACTTTCTCCGCTATTAGAATGTCCCACATCTTCCCCCACCATAGGATCATTAGGGGGCCCTCTGTTGTTTTCCAGGAGCATGCTGCCTCAATTCTCCCTGCAAGTAGGCATTGGGTTATCAATTTGGCTTTCCTTCCGGATTGGGGGTAGACCCCCGTGCTTGGGGGGGGGGGAGGGGGGCGGGCCATGAGAACCAGCTCGGGCTCTAATGGGAGAGCTACCTGGGTGAAGCTCTCAATGGTGGCTAAGCATGGTGTCCAAAACTGTCTTACCTTGGAGCAGAGCCACCACATGTGGTAGAAGGAGCCTGGTTGGCCGCATAGTCTCCAGTAGGCAGCGTTCAAAGCTTTGTTCATATGGTGGAGCCTCAGGGGAGGGTAGTACCAGCGCAGGAGGATTTTGTAGGCACATTCCCTATTTGTTATACAAGGAGAGGAGGCGCAGATTCTCGACCATATGTCCACCCATTCTCGGTCACCTGTGCCGGGCCAGATCGGCCTCCCGTTGTGCCATGTAGGGCGCCTTTGTGGAGAGGAAATCAGGCTGCAGGCGTCTGTATAAAGAAGAGGTTCTACCCCGCACCAGGGGCACAAGCAGGGTACGTTCGAGAGCCGTTGTGGTGCGTGTCGCAGCCGGTCGTGTATGTGGGTTGGAGCTCCAGTGGCAGAGTTGGACATAGGGGAATCTGTCTCCGCGAGGCGAAAGGCCTCCTTGCATTGTTCGAATGTGCGGGGCTCGCCCCCTACAAGAGTTGGCTCAGAGTTGTTAGATCACCCGCACTCCAGTTTTTCAAATTTTGGGGGGTGTGCCCGGGGAGAATGCTAGGTTGTGGAAGACCGGGGAGGACGGGCTCAGTCCTCTTGGAACTCCTTTACGTTTCAAGGCCCAATCCCATAGTCACAAGATTTGGGTAGTAGAGGCTAGCAACTTTTCCCATCACCGGCGATGCAGGGGTTCGATGTGCGGGAGGAACCGAAGCAGAAGGGGGAGCCGTGATTGTTCTGTTTCCACCCATCTGGGGGGGTCGGAGGTCAACATCCAGGTGTGAGATTGGGCCAGTTGTGCCTCCACTTGATAGATTTGTTAGTTGGGGATTCAGAGTCCCACTAATTTGGCGTCTGCCATCATTGTTTTTTGTGAGATCCTTGCTTTTCTGCCCTTCCAAATGAACCGAAGCATTTTCTTTTGTAATTTACGTATGGCTGGGAGGGGGATTGCGACGGGTAATGCAGCACTCGCATTTAGGAACCTGGGGAGGAGGTTAATTTTGCTGGCCGTGATGCGTCCCATTAGGGAGATTTTCTGTCCTACCCAACGATCCAGGTCCCTTTTGAGCTCTTTGAGGAGAGGAGGGAAGTTCACTCTCTATGTATCCCTCGGGTTTGCAGGGATCTGCACTCCCAAGTAAGGAATCTACTTCTTTTCCATTGGATGGGGCTAAGGGAGCTGATGGCTTTTATTTCCCCTGATGACAGGCCGATCCCCAAAGTTGATAGTAAAGCCTGTGACCCTTCCAAAGGCGTCTATTTCTGCGAGGGTCTGTCTCATCGAGGTGTGCGCTTCTGAGATGGTTAGGAGCACGTCATCTGCATAGAGAGCTATTTTGTGTTGTGCCCACTTGAAGGCCCTTGATGTTAGTGTTCTGTCTAATTCTCTGGGCGAATGGTTCCATTACCAGAGCAAACAGTAGAGGAGACAGTGGGCATCCTTGCCTCGTCCCACAAGTCAGCGCGATTGGATCAGAGCGTGTGCTGTTGACCCTAAGGAGGGTTTTTGGAATTCTGTAGTTGGCCATGACCATGGCCCGAAAGGCGGGTCCGAAGCGAAATGCCTCCAGCGTATACTGCATAAATGCCCAGTCAACTTTGTCGATTGCTTTGGTGGCATCTAAGGCTAGGAGTGCCATCTTCTGCGAATCCTGGGATGCAATGTCTATTAGGTTCAAAGTTCTGTGTATGTTATCCCCTGTGGACCTGTTTAAGATGAAGCCAGTTTGGTTGGGTTTGATTATGTCGGGCAGGATCTGTGATAGCCGGTTTACAAGGACTTTTGAGTAAATGCTAGCATCTATGTTCAGGAGGGCAATCTGTCTGTAGGTTGTTATATCCCTCTGGTCCTTGCCTGGCTTGGGGAGGAGAATGGTGATCAACTCCTGCATGGAGGGAGATACTGCACCCACGTCCCTGAAGGAGTTGAAGACTTGGGCCAGGGACGGGGTCAGCTGCAGTCGAAATATTTTGTAGAGGTGCGCTGTGTGTTCTACATAATGGGCTTCCAGCTTGTTCTGGACGGTTCGTTACGCTCGTTGAGTTTTTGGGGACCATTCCTTCTGCTAATCGGAGGACCTCCTCGAGCATTTGGCGTGTCTGGCGTAAGCGTTTGATATGCCGCTCACTGCGCTATAAGCTCCCCCCCCCCGTATGACTGCCTTCATGGCATCCCAGGTGTTCGCTGGGGTAGTGTCCCCATAGGGTTTTTACCTAAAGAAGCTCTGGATGGACCTGGCGACGGAGTCTCACAGAGCCATATCGTTAAGCATAGGGTCGTATAAGGAACAGCTACGTTGGGGGCTTGGGGAGGCATCATGTGCTTGAAGGGTCATGAAGACCGGAGAATGATGGCGTCCTTGAGCCAATGGAAACATCATCGACATAAAACAGGACTTGTGGCGAAGCAAGGAGCAGGTCTATCCTCGAGAGTGCTGTGTACGTAGGAGTAGGAGGAGTAGTCCTTCTCAGTAGGGTGAAGCACTTGCCATGAGTCTACCACATCCAACGTCCTGAAGAGCTTGAGAAGACTGAGGGCCTGCTTGAAGTCTCTGGGGGAAGGCATATATGATCTGTCCTTCGAGGGATCGGGCACTCCATTGAAATCTCCACCGATTATGACTTGGCCCTCCACAAAGGGGGATAGATCCCCGGCCAGGGATTAGTAGAAGCTGTTTTGCCCTTCATTCGGTGCGTAAACGGAAACTAGTGAATATAGTTGACCCAGTAGGAGGCACTTAAGTGCGACCTAGCGGCCCTCTGGGCATACTTTTTTTTAATCCAGTATTTGAGGGTGTAGGCCTTTCGCAAAGAGAATTGTGGTTCCCCCTATTTTGGTTCCGTTGGATGATAGGAATTGATGTGGGAAGTGTTTATTCTCCAGCATGGGGTCTGGCATGGATTCACATGCTCATGAATATTCCCCGTAGTCCGGCTGGGAATCCTCGGTAAAGAAAAAATCAGTTTCAGTTTCGTTTCCGAACTGTCTTTCTACTAGTAACCAATCACTGGTCTCTGCGTCATACTGCCCCCAGCCAATGACTGCCCTCTACCCAAGCCCCTCCTCTGGCAGCCAGCTTCAGATTTTTACCGCACCTTCAAGTGTTGGGAGTCCTCGTGCTATAGCTCTTGAGCTTTTACTGCGTTTTGTGATTTTTCAAAGAGTTTAATCTCATTTTTTCGGTCAATCGAGCCTCAAGCTTCACCGTTTCTACTTACGATCAACGGGGGCCCGTTTAGGAATTTTCTACGCCCCTCAAGGGCGAAGTTTTCGTCGAGTTACACTTCTTGGAGGATTACAGAAGACCTTGAGGCCTACACCGTGGACATGGCCCAGGACAAAGGAAGCTCGACGCCCGGATCCAAGCTGTTCAGGAACTGCCCTGGATGCGGATTGCAGAATGTGTTCAAGGAGGACGAGCATTCTAGATGTCCCTACTGCCTTCACGAAGACAAAACGCACGTGGAGAAGGACTGTGCGTTTTGCAAGAACATGTTGGAACGGACCATGAGGGATCGGCGGATTCGCCTCACCAACTGGCCCGGAGGGAAGAGCCCAGCGGTAGGTGAGAAGAAGAGGTCTGAGCGGTCTTCTAAGTCCTTTGAGGGCGCTCAGGCGACGGGGGGCCAACAGAAGGCTAAGCACTGCGAGTCTGCGGGCACCGGGAGCGCTGAACGGTCGGGCTCCTCGGCTGCTATGCAGGGTGCACTTTCACCGACGCCATCAACCACATTCCAACTCTCTGGCTCAGGAAAGAGAGAATCGGAGAACCCGTGTAAACTTCTGGAGAAGCCCCGGTCGATCCCGATGGAAGCAGCCGAGGGGGAGCGATGAGGTGACCCTCCCCCCCCCCAAGGTGAAGGCCTCAAGCACACCAAAAGTCGTGAAGGCCTTGAGTCACCCGGCTAAGGCCTCTATTGAGGGAGTCGTGGCGGCCCTGGCGAAGCCTGTGGAGACTCCCCCAGTGGAGGCGACCTCGGGGCCCAGAGTTTCCCTGCCACCGTGGTGGGAATCCTCTTTTCAGCCCATCGATAAGACCCCGTGAGAACCCTGGTGGAAAAAGGGGGGGCAGTGGCCATCACGGACACGGATACAGCCTCTGAGGAGGAGCTCGCTGGAGTTGTGAAGATCCTCAACAAGAAGTTCGAGGAGGTCCGGTCCCACGGGTGGGAACCCGACGAGGTGGACGAAGAGAGCAATGGCAGCGCCAACGAGGTTCCTGTGGAGGCGGAGGATTCCACTCCCCAACCGTCGCAGCCGGTACCCGAGCCACGGGACCACTCGGGAGCCATCTTAATGGCGATCCAGGCCTTATGTACGGAAATGAGGACGAGGTTGCCCTTACCCCCAACTGGCGATCCAGCGGAGCCTGGCCCGTCGGGGAGCCCTCCAAGCAAGCGGAGGAGAGTTCATCCTCCCCGCCCCTCCAGACTAAGCGGCCCTCACAGCCTTCATCTCCTTCCCCTGATCCTAGGGAGGACACGGGTACAGAGACGGCCACGACGGGAACGGATGATGACGGTGGTGATGGGATGGGCCTTCCATCACCACCCCCTCGGGCCTCCCCGCCCGACGAAATTGGCTCCTTTCACGCCATGATTGCCAGGGCATCAGAGTTCTTCGAGCTCTGCCCCGAAGAACAGAAGAAGAAAGGTTTCCTCTATCAACGGCGTGAAGCCAAAAGGAAGACTATCCTCTCGGTCCCGTTACTTGGCGACATCTGGAACGAGGGGCTGTTGCTCTTGAAGAACCCGTCCACGACCCCTGCCAAGAGAAACCAGTATGAGAAGTACCGGGTCCCGGATTCCGCCCCTCTGTGCCTTAGGGCGCAGCCGACCCCGGATTCCGTCGTCTCGGCGGTGGCCAAGAAGAAGACGGCGGTGGCTACGGCTTCAACTTCACCCCCTCCCCCGGACGGCGAGGGGAAGAAACTGGATGCCATGGGGCGACGGGTCATCTTGTCGGCGGCGACGACGATCAAAGCAGCCAACGCCCTAACGATAGTGGCCCGTTACGACAGATGCATTGGTTCAAAATGGCTCCTCAGCTGGACTTCTCCCGGACGACAAGAGGGCGGAGGCCCTGGAGATCCTGCAGGAAGGCGAGGTGGCGTGGTACCACGCCATAACGGTGGCCACAGACATTGCGGTCACCGGTTTCCGTCAGTTGGGCAACAGTGTTTGTCTTCGACGGCGTGGTTGGCTGAAGGTGACCGATTCCCGCCAGGACGTGCAAACCAGAGTTTTGGACATGCCCTTCGATGGGAATAACCTGTTTGGCAAGAGGCAGTGGACGAATCACTGCAGGCCATCAAGGCGACACGGAGACGGCCCAGGCTTTGGGGGTTTTGCAGCAACGACAGCCACCCTTTCGGAACTCCGGAGGCAAGCAAGGTGCCTCCAAAGTATTCGGTGGCAGCTCCTCGACGTACCGCCAGGAGGCCTACAGAGGACGCGGCAAGTCAGGGGGAGCTCGTTGTCGCCGCCAAGGAGGCCAAGGCGGCAAGGCCGCTGCCAAGCAGGACTGAACCGGCCTTAGCGTCGGGCCCCCACCTGAGCACCCCGGTGGGAGGCCGGCTGGCGAAGTTCGTCAGCGTGTGGGAGTCAATCTCCACCAACCGATGGGTGCTGGATGCCCTGGCCCGCGGGCACACTCTCGTTTTTAAAGAAGTGCCCCCGCATTCCACCCATGGCCAGGAAGGAAAACCACCTCCCACAACTGCTGCTGGAAGTAAGGGTAATGCTGAAGAAAGGAGCCATCGAGCTCTTCCTAAAGACGCTCCGGGGCTCCGGTGTATACTCTCGATACTTCCTCGTAAGAAAGAAGACTGGCGGTTGGCGACCCATCCTGGACCTTCATCGTTTAAACAAGTATATCAAGGCCCAGAAGTTCCGGATGGTCACCCTCCAGCACATGCTGGGACAGCTGGAGGAAGGTGACTTCCTATGGTCGCTGGACTTGGAGGATGCCTACTTTCACATCCCCATTCTAAAAGGACACCAAAAGTTTCTCAGATTCATAGTCCAAGGGCGGCACTACCAATTCAAGGCCCTACCCTTCGGACTGAAGTCGGCGCCCAGGGTATTCAAGTGCCTAGCACCAGTGGGGGCATGGCTGCGCCTCCAGGGGATCCACGTCTACCCCTACCTGGACGATTGGCTCATCCGAGCAAAGACAAGAGATCTCGCCGTCGGGCACACAGTGAAGACCGTCCAGCTGCTCACGGATCTGGGATTCTCCATCAACTTCGCCAAATCCCACCTGGTTCCATCGCAAGTCGCACTGTTTCTGGGAGCCAAGCTCGACACAGTAGCGCGATTGGCCTCCCCGTCGGAGGAAAGGACGAAGGCCATCATGGGAAAGGTGCAGCGGCTGTTGACCATGGACGTGGCCAGGGTGAGGTCCATCAAGTCCCTTCTTGGCATGATGTCCATGTGCATCTTCCTAGTGCGCCTGTGCAGACTGCGAATGCGGCCACTGCAAGAGTTCCTCGACACGAGCACGAAGTTCGACATCCGGAAGCAGGGAGGTACCAGATCCCCAGCCCTATCCAATGAGGCGCAGGATCTGTGGCACTGGGCCATCGCCCAAGGCATTTTTCTGGTACCCTTCCACCTGGCAGAAATAAAGAACACCATCGCTGACTCACTCAGCAAGGAGCTGCGCTCGTGCCACGAGTGGGAACTACGACAGGATCAAGTGGATCTGCTGTTCCAACGATGGGGCAATCCTCAGATCGATCTATTCGCGACGGCGACGAACACCAAGTGTCGGAGGTTCGTCAGCAGGTTCCCCAGCCGGGGAGCATTGGCGATGCCTTCTCATTCCCCTGGGATGACCTGTTCCTGTATGCGTTCCCACTGTTGCTGCTGCGACTCATCAACCAACTCAGACGGTCCCGGTGCAGGATGATCCTCATCGCACTGGCGTGGCCGAGACAGATCTGGTTCACTGACCTTCTGGACATGTCAGCGTCCCCCCCAGTCAAACTGCTGACGGACGTTGATCTCCTCGCAAGAGAAGGAGGCGCCATCTTCCACCACGACCCGGGGTCGCTGAATTTGCAGGCCTGGCTCCTGCAGCACTAGAGGTTGGAGGGTACGATATCCCGGCAGACTGCAAGGAGGTGCTTGCAAAGGGCAGGGCATCATCGACTATCAAGTGCTATGGACATAAGTGGAAGAGGTTCTCTGTCTAGTGCCGTGCACAGAAGATTAACCCTCTGCGGATTACAGCCCCCCAGGTGTGCCGTACCTACTTTCGCTGGCCAAGGCGGGGCTAGCCCACGCCTCCATCAAGATGCATCTAGCGGCGATCACCCGCTACACCAGAACTCCAGGAAGATCATTCCCGCTGGTGAAGGCTCCAGCCCCGGCGTGGGAGCTCAACGTGGTGATGAGCAGGCTCATGGGTCCACCATTCGAGCCTCTGCATTTGGCACTGTTGGACTTCCTCTCGTGGAAGACTGCGTTTCTTGTGGCCATTACCTCCACACGAGTGGGAGAGATCCAGGCCCTCTCCTGTAAACCTCCATACCTGACTTTCCACGAGACGAGGGTGGTGCGGAGGACACACCCCTTCTTCATGCCCAAGGTGTCGTCGGACTTCCAACTCAACGAGCTCTTGGTGTTACCTGTTTTCTTCCCGTCGCCTTCATCGCCGGCTGAAAGGACTTTGCACTCGCTGGATGTAGCTAGAGTGCTGAAGTTCTACGTGGACGTCACAAAGTTTTCAGAAGACATCACAGCCGTTTGTGAACTTTGGACCTGTGAACCAAGGGAAGGCCCTCTCGAAGGCTTCCATTTCCAGATGGCTCTCCGGCTGCATCATCCACTGTCACCGGTTGGCAAACCGACCGTTGCCTGGCCGCCTGAGAGCCCATTCGACCAGAGAGATCTCTGCTACTACAGCGTTTGTCTGGTGTGCCCCTGCTGGACATCTGCAGGGCTGCTACATGGAGGTCGAGGCACACCTTCACGAGATTCTACTGCGTCGCCCGGGATTCCAGGGAGGAGTCCAGAGTCGGCCAGCCAGTGCTGCGCAACCTGTTCGCCTGAAGGTGGGCCTGGTGAGGTAAGAGATGCTTATTGTTGAGTTGATGAAATGCTAAATGTTGAGCCTTGCCACCTCCCGTGGTTGTGCATGTGTGTACTGCTATGTATTCTTATATTCATGAATATGTGAATCCATGCCAGACCCCATGCTGGAGAAGGAACAAGTTATTTACCTGTAACTGTTGTTCTCCAGCATGGGTCTGGCATGGATTCACATGCAAACCCTCCCTCCTACCCCTCTGCGGCTCTTCACTTGGTCCTACTGCCACTTTCCGTGCTACCAAATCTGAAGATGGCTGACAGAGGAGGGGCTTAGGTAGGGGGTAGTCATTGGCTGGGGGTAGTATGACCCAGAGACCAGTGATTGGTTACTAGTAAAAAGACAGTTCAGAAACGAAACAAACTTTATTTTTTCTTTAACGAGGATTCCCAGCCTGACGGGAATATTCATGAGCATGTGAATCCATGCCAGACCCATGCTGGAGAACAGTTACAGGTAAGTAACTTGTTCCTTATGCAGCTGCCCAAAGTCCACCGGCTGGAGGTGGGTCTCCTGTGGGAATACCACGTCGGATTTGTAGTAATTGTAGTTTCGAGGGGATTGGGTCCTCTGACGTATTCCATATCTATGACAGGTAATGTCCACAGCTGTGCTGCTTCGGAAAACCTTTGGCATCTGCGTCCTGCATCGATGACGTCGATGCGCCGTCCCCGAGGACCTCCTCCGACGGCCGACGTCACCCGATGTGATAAGTAGGACGCACGACGCCCATAGCCTCAGTTCCTCGTTGGAGTTACTGTTTTCTTTCTCGGTTCGTTGAACCTGTTCGGTTTGTTTGTGGCGATGTCTTCATCTTCGACCCCGCGTCCGGGCTTCAAGAACTGCGGGGACTGTGGGTCCAAGATGTCGGTCACGGACTTGCACAACGCCTGCCTCTGGTGCCTCGGGGAGGCCCACGGTAGTCGCTCCCTGCCAAGGCCTTGCGAGAACGCAAGAAGAAACTGTCGGTAGGTCGGGTGTCTAAGCCTCGGAAGTCTAGGTCTGCGGGGCTTTCGACCGATGACTCGAGGGGTGACTCTCCACGTCGTCGTCGGAAGTCCGGTGGGTCTCCTTCCAGGAGTCAGTCTCGCCACTCCTCTACCTCTTCTAGGCATTCCAGGAAGCGCCGGCATAGGTCGCCTTCCCCGTCCTCTTCCGAGGACTCCGCACGTCGGCGGGTCGCTTATCCCTCCATGCAAGCAACACCGGAGGAATGGGCTTCCTTCGGGAAGCAGATGCTAGCGGTTCTGGAATCGCAGGGAACCGGTCCGTCTGCGCCTCCGAGTGGGGTCGGTCGGCACCGGTCGAGAGACACCGCCGTACGCCTTCGGGCTCGGGTGGTCGGCACGGCTCGCGGGAGAGGTCCCGCTCGTACAAGGGTAGCCATTCTCGCCATGCCTGTTCCAGGTCCCGGTCCTCGACGCGCTCGAGACCGCGTGATCCTGTGCCGTCTTCGAAGAAGACATCAACGCCTGTGGCGGCGAGGTCGTCGACGACGATTACTCTCGAGGTTCCGTCTTCGAGGGGGTCGTCGACGCCGTCGGCACCCAGGCTGTCGAGAGACACGCTTGGAGCTCCGGCTTAGAGGACTGTGTCGATGCCGCCGATGCTGGAGGCGTTGCAGCTGCCGTCGATGCCGACTCGCTCTGCGCCCTCGACGCCTTTTCTGTCGACGCCGGCGCCCTCGACGCCTTTCGGGGCGGTGGTGTAGGAGGGGCCTCGTGGCACGGGGTTTGCCCCTAGAAAGGCTATGGCTAAGGTCCGGCACTGCTTTGGTCTGCAGAGGTCTTCCTCTCCCCGCCTGGAGTACATTTCAGAGGGTGATGAAGGCTCTGATGGCGGTCTGGTTCCGGTTATGGTTCCGGATGAACTTATCCTGGGCCATAGTCAGTTTGATGACCTGAGGCAGTCACTGCATGATGCCAGTGGATTGGACACCTCTCCGGAGGTGGAGCTTTGTCGGCCGGAGCCTGGCACTCATGCCGATTCGTCATATCGGCGCCTTATGTCTCGGGTTACCGAGTACTTGGGTTGGTCGGCTCCCCCAGGGGAGTTCGTTCAGGATGATCTCATGGACATCCTTGATCTCGGTCCACCCACTGACCCGGTTTTGCCTTTTCATATGGCTTTGCAGAGAAGGGTGGCGGCGGCTTGGACTGCTCCGGAGAGTCTCCCAGCAGTGGGCAAGTCTTTGTCGTGAAAATACCGTCCAGCCAGTAGCGACCCCTGCTTCTTGTCTAGGCACCCCACCCCGGAGAGTTTGGTGGTGCAGGCGGCTATGGCCCCGGCAAAGCAGGCGTCGTATCCTACCATCCCTCCGGATACGGACGACAAACGTTTTGATGGCTGGGCGAGAAAGTGTTTTCTTCTGGGGGTATGGCGCTTCAGGCGGCCAACTCCATATGTGCCTTGTCTCGTTTCACGCACACTCTGTGGAACTGTGTTGCATTAGCGGCTGATCATATTTCCGAAGGGGACAAACGGGATGGTTTCCTTGCTATGGTTCAGGATGGCAAGGATGCCATGTGTGAGGCCGTTCAGTCGGGTTTGGACTTGGCGGATTGTGTCAGCCGGTCCATGGCGGCGAGCACCGTAATGCGCAGGTTTGCGTGGTTGAGGAAGTCTGGGTTCGCTCCTGATGTCCAGTCCCGGCTCCTCAACATGCCCTTTGACGGTGAACACCTTTTTGGCAGCAAGGCTGACGAGAGCCTTGAGAGATTGCAGACCTCCAAAGCTGCAGCGAAGTCGTTGGGCGCTGCAGTTCGACAACCTCCGCCTTTTCATCCTAGTGGACAGCAATGGAGGGGAGGTTCCTTTCGCTATTACTCATCATTCAGTAAAGCGAGAGGAGCTAGCAGTCAAAGAGGCCATCGTAAGAGTGCCAGAGGTGGAAACAAAGACAACGCCGCAGCCGCTACCACTCAGTCATGAGGCCAGGTCCCATGGTTCGCCGGTTGGGGGAAGGCTGGCGCAGCATCTTGTAGAGTGGCAAGCCATTGCTTCAGATGTGTGGGTTCTGGAGATCATAACCCACGGCTACTGTCTTCCTTTTCGGCAGAGGCCTCACGACAATCCACCAGGGAACCTCTCTTTGGAGAGTCTGGATCGGCTCCTTGCGCAGGAAATTCAAGCCCTGCTGGAGAAAGGCGCCATAGAACTGGTGCCTGTAGCGGAGAGGAACAAGGGATGGTATTCCCCTTATTTTTTGATTTCAAAGAAAGACGGGGGATTGAGACCCATCATGGACTTGCGCGGTTTGAACAAACTCCTCAGGAAGGACAAGTTCAAGATGGTGACTTTCTCAAGTCCTCCAGGCCCTACAACTTCAGGACTGGTTGGTGTGTCTCGACCTCAAGGATGCTTACTTCCATGTGCCGATCCATCCCAAGCACAAGAAGTACCGGAGGTTCGCTGTTGGCGACTCGCACTTTCAGTTTCGGGTCCTGCCATTCGGATTGACCTCCGCCCGAGGGTTTTCACCAAGCTCATGGTGGTGGTGGCAGCGCATCTCAGGAAAGGGGGTATTCACGTCTACCCCTACCTGGACGATTGGTTGATCAGGGGGAGCTCTCCCGAGCAAGTCCTGGATCATCTGTCCGTCACCTGCCACTCCCTTCACAGGCTGGGCTTCTCCCTCAATTTAAAGAAGTCCCATTTGACACCAACGCAGCGGCTCCAGTACATCGGAGCAGTGCTCGACACGTCCCTGGGGCAGTGTTTTCCTCCTCAGGTGAGGGCTCTTCACATTCAGCAGATGGTGCACAAGTTCCAGTTTGCCCAGACTCTCCCAGCGTCCGAGTTCTTGAGACTGCTCAGCCTCATGGCATCCTGCATTCTTCTGGTGCCAGAGGCTCGTCTGCGGATGAGATCTTTGCAGTGGGCGCTCAAGCTCCAGTGGTCTCAGTCCTCCGGCAGGCTGTGGGACCCTGTTCAGGTGCCGCCCTCGGTAGCCCGGGACCTTCTGTGGTGGGCCGTCGAGGGCAATCTGATGAAGGGTGCCCCATTTTGGCTGCCCTGGCCGGAGGTGACGATCGTGACGGACGCATCCCTCACGGGATGGGGAGCTCATGCCAACGAGCTGACAGCGGTCATTGGTCTCCGTCGGTGTCCAGACTCCATATCAATCTGTTGGAGCTGAGGGCCGTCCGGCTAGCCCTGAAGGCTTTTCTGCCGACTGTGCGCGGGAAGAGTGTCCTGATTCTGATGGACAACACGGTGGCCATGCACTACCTCAACAAAAAGAGGGGGGGGGGCAGGGTCACTTCCGCTGTGCAGGGAGGCGATGCAGCTTGAGTTCCGGGCCATCCAGCAGGGAAGTTTCGATCTCAGCAGTTCATCTGGCCGGAGACGACAACGAGACGGCGGACGCTCTGAGCAGGCACAGCACAATCTCGCACGAGTGGGAGCTGGCTCAGGAGATTCTCCTGGAGATCTTCGCCCTTTGGGGGACCCCTCAAGTGGATCTCTTCGCCTCCAGTGTCAACCGGAAGTGCGAAAGGTTTTGCTCGCGGGAATTTCCTCCAAAAGGAGCCTTAGGAGACGCGTTCGTGGTGGAGTGTTCATTCCCACTGCTGTACGTGTTTCCCCCAGTCCCTGTCATCCCGCAAGTGTTGCAGAGGTTACGGAGGCTCGGTTCCTGGATGATCCTCATTGCTCCGGCGTGGGCCCGGAGGACGTGGTACCCGGACCTTCTAGACTTGTCCATCTGCCCTCCACGTCGTCTTCCCAACCGAGACGATCTGCTCTCACGGGAGGGGGGTCAGGTTCTCCATCCAGAGGTCAGCTCCCTCAATCTTCACGCTTGGCTTCTGAAAAGTTGAGGTATAAGGATTGGGACCTCCCTGAAGACGTGATGGAGGTGTTGCTCTCGGCCAAGCGGCCGGCAACTAAGTCTCTGTACCGTTGCCGTTGGAGAAAGTTCTGCGACTGGTGCAGAGTTCAGAATGTGGATCCTTTTGAATGCGACATTCCCATGGTTTTGTCTTTTTTGCTTTCTTTGACCCACAGGGGCTTGCAAGTGGGGACTATTAAAGGTTACCTGGCGGCGCTGTCCATATTTAAGCGCTCGTCTGAAGAGTGTTCCTATTTTAAGATTCCTTTAATTTCGCAGTTTTTGAAAGGGCTCACTAATGTGTTCCCTCCGTCACCTTTTTTGGTACCAGGTTGGGATTTGAACCTTGTTCTAAAGTTTCTTATGGGTGCTCCGTTTGAGCCTTTACATTCTTGCCCTTTGAGGCTGTTAACTCTGAAAACTGTGTTTTTAGTTGCGCTTACTTCTGCTCGCAGAGTGAGTGAGTTACAGACCCTTTCAGTTAAGCCACCCTTCACTGTATTTCACAAGGACAGGGTTGTCCTTGGAGTTCGTCCTTCTTTTCTCCCGAAGTTGGTTTCGGAATTTCATTTGAGCCAGAAGGTTGTTCTTCCGGCGTTCTATCCTCCTCCTCCTTATCCTGGTAAGGAAGAGGAGAGGCTCCATAGGCTTGATCCTAGGAGAGCGTTGAGCTTTTATATCTTGTGCATGTCCCCGGTCAGAGTGGACGATCAACTTTTCATTGGTTACGCTGGAAAGTGTTTGGGACAAGCTGTGACGAAACGGACTGTCTCGTTGGATTATTTTAGCTATCTCCGAGTGTTACCGCTTGGCGGGTAAGGACCCTCCGGCTGGCTTGCGGGCCCATTCTACCAGAGGAGTCTGCCCTGCAGAGGGAAGTTCCTATTCGTCACATCTGTGATGCAGCCACCTGGGCTTCAGTACATACTTTTGTACGTCACTATTCCCTCGATTCCATCAGAGGGCAAGATCTGGCCTTTGGCAAGGCAGTTCTCTATTCCGCAATTTGATTGGGCATGCTAAATTTGTATTCTAAATTCTTTCCCACCTCCTTGCTTGGTACTGCTTTGGGAGTCTGTCATAGATATGGAATACGTCGGAGGACCCAATCCCCTCGAAGAACAAGTTAATTTCTTACCTGGTAACGTTCTTTCGATGGGATGGTCCGACAACGTATTCCATATCGCTCCCTCCCTGCCTTCCCCGCTACAGAATTTCTTTTGCGATTGCAGCTTGCATTCCGCAAGGCCTCGTGTGTCTGACTGGCAGAAAACTGGTGGCACACGTTCTGGGAAAAACTATAACTGAGGCTGTGGGCGTTGTGCGTCCTACTTATCACATCGGGTGACGTCAGCCGTCGGAGGAGGTCCTCGGGGACGGCGCATCGACGTCATCGACGCAGGACGCAGACAGCAAAGATTTTCCGAAGCAGCACTGCTGTGGACATTACCTGTCATAGATATGGAATACGTCGGCGGACCATCCCATCGAAAGAACGTTACCAGGTAAGAAAGTAACTTGTTCATTTATCTGCGCTTGGAGGAGGAATTCAGCCCTTTAACGTTGTGGGAAGAGAATTTCAAGGTACGGAGGGTTGGGGAGGGCTCCAAGTCCCCCATTGGGTGCGGTTGGGGGGGGTCGGGTGGCAAATTGGTCACTCATTATTTCGGGGGGGGGTAAGCAGCTTGATGCCACCTTGCAATTGGGAGTTGAACTTTGGCCACCAACAGGCGGCCAGAACTGTAACTGTCCGAGGAGCCAACGTTTTGGGGTTGGCGAACCCCTTGGCCAACTGGGCCCTGTGACAACCCCACACCAACGTGGCCAGGGTGGTTAAATTGCCTTCCAACGACCTTTTGATAGTGTGAACCCTGGAAGTGGGCATGGGCCGTGGGGAGTCCGATGCAGCCATGCTTGATCTATGGGTCAGCGTCTCAGAAGTTTTGATTACCGTGGTGTGGGTTTCCTAAGTATGTCGGTGCAGGTCATCTTCACCTCCTATTCTTGTGAACTTTAGACCATGAGGCCCGTCTTGTCTTCATCGAGGCGGCAACTGTTTCTCCAGCCGCGCTCTCGGGTGTTGGGGACTTCGAGGCTTCAGGGGAGCCGGGATGTAGGATCTTTTCTGCATCTTCTACGGGGCTAATTCTCCGGGACGTGCCATTATATGTAAATTGTAGCACCGTTGGGAAGAGCCATCCATAGCAGATCTTTTTGTCCCGCAAGAAGAGAGTCAGTGGACGAAGAGCTCTCCTCCTTTGTAGGGTGAGAGCGGAGAGGTCCTGATAAATTTGGAGCGGGAGCCCTGGAACGTGAGCTCATCTCGGGTACAACCAATTGCGGAGATGGCTTCTTTCGAGGTGTACAAGTGGACACAAATTATGACGTCGGGAGGGGGGGGGGGAGGAATTCGGTTTTGATATCTGCCATGAATGATTGTGTGTCTTCTTTGGTAGCTAGGACACTTCTATCATCCCCGGATTTTGGAGGCGTAAGTTTCAAAGGATCCATTTTCTTTCCCTTATGTGCTGAGAGTAGCATAACAGCATGAGTTTTTGGCAGATTTGGCTTGTTTGGACATCGTGGTGAAGGTGCTGAGGGGGTGCAGGGGCCACCGCCGGTGGTAGCGGGGACCCTATTGCAACAAACACTGTTGCGGCGGGGGGTTGTCCCGCTTCGTGGGGACCAGCAAGGGTAGCGCAGGGATCTGTGTGGGGCAGGCTGGAAGGCGCCAGAGAGCGGGGGAGGGGGAATGCGAGGCCGCTGGCACCATTGCCCTCCCGGCGCCTGGCAGGGTCCCTAGGTGATTGCCTGGTGCTCCCGGGTTGATGGCACCAAGAGGGGTTGAAGTGGGCCGGGTGCCCCAAGAAAGGAGAGATGCTGCACCCCGCGAAGGGTCGCGAGGAGGTCTGATGAGGGGGGAGGTGCTGGCCCCCCGTCACTTCTGGAGGCAAGATAGGAGGCTCAATGAAGGCAGAGTAGGGGCACTGTGTCGGCCGGGGCGCCCCTGGATCCTGGGAGAGCCTAGTTGCGGGGTGTAATCCTGATGAACTCGCGGAGGGGCCGACCCCGATGGATTAGGGCGGTCTTACAGGTCCCCAGGGGGCTGGAATGTCCAGGGGCCCCTCTGCTGGATTCCCCCCCTTGCGCCCCGCAGCAGTGGCTATGGAGAATTTCAGGACGGGGGGGAGGGGACAAGGCCCACCCCCACACCTTCAGGCTATTCAGTGGGAGGAGCGGCCCCCCCCTGAGCAAACCCCCCTGCGTTTCAAACGGCGCGCAGGGAAGCCCAAGGGAAACCCCGAACCCGCCCAACCTGCAGGATCACGGACGGCAGTTGCGGACCGCCCGGCACCCTCTCACCGTGGGCGGAGGCGAGCCAGTCCCGCTAGAGTTGCCAGCGTTGTGGAGGCTCCAGATGGTGGGGGCTCAGTGGCAACAGGCAGAGGCTCCAGGAGTGCGCCGCATCTCGAGGCCAACCCCTAGCCCCGACCGCCATCTTAGCCAGGCGTGATCGCGGGCCCGCAGCGCCCGAACTGGAGGTCCCGGGTCCGCTCAGCCCCAAGAGTTTGGCAGGAGGGGTGCAGGTCGTTGGCACCCCAGGCCGCGCAGCCTGTCGCAGAACGGGACTGCCAAAGTCTATTTAAATGTAGGGCTGCATCGGGTCCAACGGGGAGGCCATCAGAAGAGCGTCTGCATTGTCGGTGCTCTTGGCCACGCCCCGTTGATGCACTTTTTAATGCCCTACGCGTATAACCCATATTGGCATCTCCTGGACCGAAACCATTTAACATGGTAAATTTAGACTCATCCAGAAGATTAGACCACAGTTTATTCTGACGACTATTCGCCAGTCTATTCACTGGGGCCGATGTGTTATTTACATCAGATTAGGAATAGTTCAGTTTTATTTTGTCATTAGTCGCCCGTAAGCCACATGGGACTATTATGTGAGTAGCTCTTGATTAGTTGCTTTACCAATTTCATATTTGATTGGGTGACTAAACTGTTTGGGGGGGATCATAGATATTTATCACAAGAAGCTTCCATTTACCTTGTATAAGGAAGGCCGCTTGAACATGAGATGTACTCTCCTCAAGGCCTACTAATTTCCATGGCTGTTTCGAGGAAAGGAAACGACCACCCTTCGGGCGACCACGCACTCCCTTGGTGGCTGCCTGCTGTAGGGTTTTCCGACCATCGAATTCAAATGCGTTCACTAACCATGTCTCTTGTAGAGCTACTAGCATTAAACACTAATTATTTGCTGCTAACACATCTTCCACAAATATGTGGGAGAATCCTTGCGTATTCCAGAATAGCATCACGTTCTTTACATCATGGCTTTGATGTAAAATGAACTTTAAAGGCGGCTGGCAACTATTGCCAATATCCATCTGTGTTGCATCTTTTGCTTCACATCTTGCTGCAGCAAGGGTGTCATCTTGATGCAAACCAACATTCCTATTTTATCCACTATTTTGATTACCAATTGTACCAGAAGGTGCCATTAGTATAGGATCTTGATTCGTCGGATTATGGATAATGTTTTCAACAACTTTTAATACAGATGTATCACTCTGAGCATTCATCATATTAATTGCATTAGCATTTCATTTTGAAGGTGGAACTACAGCACGTGTCTTTGCTTGGGGAAGCATAATCAATGCAGATTAGTAGCTTAATCTAAAAAGGTACTCTTCAAATATCCACCTCGAGTGGAAGGGAGAGTAAACCAATATATTTGATATAAATTCAGGGGTGTGCTCCATTTGATCCACAATCCTTATATCATCTGTTCTTATTCCTCTTAATGGAACACTCGATTTAGATTCCTAGAACAGCAGCACGATTCAGGGGGGTAGGCTCTGATTTGCTGGACACTGCTTTCAACTGTAATGCTTTGTGCATAGTATTAGACTGCTCATCTATATTTCCTATATTTGAAGTGGTTATTGTGGTGTTAGCTGCATTAAGAGCCCACATATCTGGGAGATTATTTTATTTGGTTTGTTGGCATCAATTCTGGTAGGATTTAGTTTACCAATTAGTGGAACACTACACGGGTGTGTACTAACTGGTATACTTACAACTCCCAATGCCTTAGAATTACCAATAATCACAGACTCTGGACAGGAATGCAAGTTAGTCATAGCAGCGTCGGTTGGAACTGTCCCATCAACACTAGGTGTAAGTGCAGGGGAGTTAATAGGGGCTAGAGAGCACAGAGATGGGGGTACAATGTTTTTACCCTGTTTTGTGCTACTTTTACCTCAGTGTAGCGCTGATTCAGTTTTACCTTACCATTCAACGCTCTGCGTGCCGGCATCATCTTTGCATGCATAATAGCCTGCAACATTGTTTTAGTGTACCTCGTTTTACCATCGGAACAATAGGCCTTAATCCTTTAGTATTCTTCAAGACATTTGACATTTTTTCATCAGCAACTTCATCAACAATAGACATAGATATATTTTCATGACTAGGTTCAGTTTCAGTACTAACATCCTTTAGTGTCTTATGAGTACGAGTAATGCTTTTCATCAACAATACTGACTGGACATTGATTTTCTTTTCCAGGCTCTCACATTTACCTACCAACATAGTTAACAGGTTATCTAAGGCTCAGAACATATCTTAAGATGTCATACTACTCAAACTCGTTTTAGACACATTATCAGCAGGTCTACTCATCGTTGCGTCTGTACCATTGGTAGCATTCAGTGACTTAAAACCATTGCAGCTTGAGAAGTCAAGTTCCGCGACTTTTGGAAAGGATGGTACTGGTTCAGCAAAGAAAACCTCAGGTTCAATATTCATAACACCTGGCGTCAACATGTTCTCTTGATCGTCGCCAATGTACTCTACATCAGATTACTCTATTTCTAGATCAAGATTTTTTGATGCGTTGGGTTTCCAATAAGCAGGAGGACTCTGAAAACAGGCCCAGGAGGAATGTCATCAGGCTCTGGTGGATACCCTTGTCTGTTCCAGATGGAGAATTGGAGAGCTATGTGCTGACCTTATTTCGACAACATTTGGGCAACACCACAGACAAGACCATGCTCGACCGCACACACTGTGTCTGCTTGCTGACGAGAGTACACCTTTTTCAGACTAGAGTGGATCATGACTGGGCCGGGGACCTCTCTTAATGGACTAAATTGGTGATACGATGTATGTCGGGGAGGCGAGTTGGTGGGATGACCCCCGTTGGCCGAAAGGTGGCGCAAGAGAGGGTTTTAGTGGGTAAGAAGGAATTATTGTATGACTTGTGACTCAGGGTGGTTGGTTTGGGGGTGGGTGGCAGGGGGGAAAGGGCACTCAGGGTTTTGCCCAATGTTTCCAGGGACCTTTTTTCAGTCCTGGTTGGGATGGCAACGTTGCCGAGAGGAAAGAGGATTGGGTTTGTTATGGAGGGTGGGGGGGGGTTGACAGTTGCTTGGAATGGTACTCCAGAGACACGGGTGTGTTGGAATGTTGTGAGGGCGACACTGGAGCCGCTAACCATTTGCGGATGGCTGCGATAAAAATGGTTTGCCTGAATGACCAGGGTTTGAATTCTCTGATGTGCCGCTCTATACTAAGATGCACCTGCTCCCACAGGACGAGGGGAGGATGAGACACAAGTGGTTTCCTCTGAGGTTTTTGACATCAAGTGGAACCAAGAAGAGAGTGGTGGGAATATTGGTAAGCGCCACGTTGGGTTTTCAGAAGCAATTCATCTATCAGGACCCTCACAGCAGGTTTGTAGTACTTAAGCGCATCGTGGGGGAGCAAAAATTCACGTTTATCATGGTGTATGCTGATGAGGGGCAGGATTGTTTTTTGGCCACGGTATTCCAGCGGGGTGGACGTTGGGGCGAGGGGCAGGTAGTGGTGGGAGGTGATTTTAATTGCATAATGGACCCCAAGCTTGACAAAACATTGCTCCCCACGAATAATGATATGAGATTTCTGCACGCCCTGGGGAAGTGTTTCAGGGATCTGGGGCTCATCGAAACATGGCTTTTTTTTCATCCGACGGATACACTACACCTCTTACTCATTGGCACACAAAGGTTTCTCGAGAATGGATATGGTCTTGGTATCAGCAACACTGGTACCACAAGTGCTCTTGCTAGAGATGGGATCTGGTACCTCGTGGATCCCGCCCCGTGGTCCTGCAGGTGGAAGGTAACCGTCCCAGAAGGGGGTAGGAAGAAAAGATGGAGGCTGAATTAACTGACTCTAGAGACACGGCACTTAGGGCACATATGGAGGTGGCAATTGCAAATGGTTTTCGAGAAAACGATAAGGGGGGGTGGATTGGAGAGTGCTGTGGGATGCAGGCAAGGCGGTAATCAGGGGGGATTTGATGGCGCAAATGTTGGCTTACCTGAGAAATGTGGAGCTACAACGTATAGCTTTGGAACAGGAGTTGAAGGACGCTGAGGCGATAGACAAAACCCGGCAATCTGTGAAATCGTTGCGTCACTGCGTAAAATTAGAGCACAGTTGGAGGCCCACACAGCAGATTGATCAGCACGAAGCAGAGTCATTATATCCGGGGTGGGGGGGGTTGGCTACTCATTTTCTGGCAGCAACACTCTGGAAACAGAGAGCACAGAATTATATAACACAACTGAGGGATGGAGCCAGCTTGCTGAAAAATAAGGAGGAGGATAAATTAAAGATTGTGGAACAGTTCCATGCAGACGCTTTGTCATAGGAAGGTAAACGCCTGTTTAGAGAGGCTGACTGTCAGACGAAGACTGGGCATACTTTGGGGGAACTATGACATCTAAGGAAGAAGCTGGGGCCAGCAGTTCCCTGCCAGCTAACAAAACATTTAGGGATTGGCTGATAAAACTCTTAACCAGACTTTCTAATGAGATCACTGACTGTGGGATAGTGACAGAGGATATGGGGGTCTTCACAACATCAATTTTGCTCAAACCTGGGAAAGATGTGAAGGACTGCGCAAGTTATCGCCCTACATCACTGTTTAACGGGGACGCAAACATTTATAGCAAAATCCTAGTGGCCAGACTGGCAGGGGTGTTTCCCAAACTGATCCATATGGACCAGCCAGGGTTTTGTCCTTGGAAGACATGCTCAGGATAATACAAGACGGGCGATCAATGTGATAGAGCGCGGGACTAAATCTGGGCAGTGCTTTTCTGTGATGGCTCTAGATGCAAAGCGAGTCTCCGATAGTTTGGATTGGGGTTCCTGGAGCATACACCGAGGGCCTTTGGGTGCGGTCCCACCTTTACCAGCATGGCACTAGCGAATTTTAAGATTCCCTTCATGCAATTTGTGGTAAATAACCAGCTCACGGCACGTGTTCCAATCAGGCGCGGCACTTGCCTAGGTGGCCTTCTCCACTGAATTTTGCCATGGCAATGTAACCCCTAGCAGCCCTGATTAGGCAAGATCCGGGGATACGGGTAGTAAAGAGCAAAAAGGTCACCCACAAAGTTGCATTATACGCGGACGATGTGCTTCTATTCAGGAAGGACACACGGATGACACTGCCTAGAGTTTTGTCAGTGCTCCAGGACTTCCGAGAGGTTTCGGGGTTTGCTATTTATTCTAAATCTAAAGCCTTTAAACATCATGGAGGGACCAGGGGATATTGCGATGTTTACAAGGGGAATTCCCACTGGTTTGGGAGGAGAAGGAGCTGAAATACCTGGTGAAAACTCTGACAAAGGAATATAAAACACTATATGGGGCAAATATTCCTGCATTATGGAAATGGTTAAGGTAAGACAGTGAAGCGATGGGATTCGGAAGAACTCTCGTGGCTTACTCGGATAGCTGCAATAAAAATAAGACTGTTAACCCGCCTCTTGTATGTTACGAGTTTGCTCCCGGTTGGTATCCCAACTTGCATGTACAAACCTTTAGAGTCTGAAATCCTTTCCTTCCTCTGTTATAAAAAGTGCCCAAGGGTTCCCAGATCAGTTATCTTTTGTCCACGAAGGCTAGGGGGCTTGGAGTGCCTGAAATTAGGCGGTATGTGCTGGCGTCTCAGTTGGCTTTGATGCTCTACTGGGAAAGCTGTTGCCAAGCAGACCATTTTGAGATTGATTGTATTGGCAATCAAAGAATGTTACAACATAGCGGGCAAATCAGTCCCCTAGGGACTGAGGGTACACACCAGTAGGGGGTAGCAACTTATTCTGCTCTGCAGAGGGGAGTACCTGCCGCAGATATTTTCCAAGCAGCAACGTGGTCTTCCTCCACATGATGGCTAAGCATTATTGCCGGGCTGGTTGGGATGCCCGATTTGGCAGCGCAGCATTACAAAATGCTTTGTAAAGGGACTCTCTCCCACCTCCTGGAAAACAATACTTTGGGAGTCTAAGATGAGGAATCTGTGGGAGAACACAATCCATTAGAAGAACAAATTGGTAAAGTTCTTTCTGATGGGTGTTCCTCCCATAGATTCCTCCTCGCCACCTGCCCCTCAAATGAAAGAGCTAACTGCCTGTGTAAGTCTCTCCTTCTCTGCCGGAAGGCCCACGCTGGTTTGCAAAAGACATGGTCTCTGAGAAGTACAAAACCCAATTTCCCAAGGGGTGGGGGGGAATTAAAAGTGGGGTCGCTTGGCACGGTTACAGGCTATTTGTATCTGTCGACATCCCATCTGGACCCGAAGCTGATGAGTGTCGAAGGCGTTCAATGCTGGAGACGCATGGCGCCCCCCCTAGTGGACAAAACCATTCCAAAATTGTGCTGCGGCAGAATAAATCAAAGGTGAAGAATTCATGGGAGGAATATCAGAACATTACCATGGGTAAGTAATTTGTACTCCTACGTCCCGTCCCCTTTCCTCCATACTGTATTGGGTGTCCCTCACTAGAGACGTGAGACTGAACCTTTTTCATCCGAAAACATTTTTTTCTTCCCCTTTAAATTTTGGAGGCACGCAGGGGCGTGGCCCTGGGAGCATGCGCTCACCTGACTCTGCCCACCAGCACCACACCCAGACCTCTTTTCCACCTTGATGGGAGTGGACCGCTTTCACCAGTGCTCTTGGGTTTGGCTTGGGCCTTGTAATTCCACGCGCTCTTCCCATGATACTGTGTTTTGTCTTTTGGTCTTTAATCGAATACTCAGTCCTGTGGCGCCAAGCTCCTCCCCAGCGCATGTCAGCGGGCTTCAGCAGGTGTCTGTCCTGCGAGGGGCTCTTCCCTACGTCCGTCCCCCATGCACTTTGCCTCTACTGCCTAGCCCCCAATCATGACTGGGAGGGTTGTACTGCGTGTCATGTACTTACACCTCTCGCTCTGAAGAACAGGTTAGCTTGGTGGAGAGAACTCTTCGAACGATCACCTCCAGATGACTTGGAACAACTTCGTCAAGCACAAGTCAAGGCCCAAGGTAGGGCCACTCCTTCCCCAGGAAACGTCCGAGCGGGAGGGACCATTCAGGTTCTGACACCAGCACAGGTACCAAGGCTGCTTCAGCTACCGGCCGCCATGCCTAGGGGTCACTAGATCCTGCCGGTGATGTTGCTGAGGGACCGCAAGGTTCTTTTACCGGTTGTCCCCCCCCCCAAGGGGCTACGCCCTTCTACCGTACAAATCTCTGAGGGGACGCTTGTACACAGCACTACCGGTGACACAGCCGAGGGCACAACGCCTACCCGTCCTGAGGTGCAGCGTAGGCCTCAAGCTCCCACACCAACCATCCAGAAGGAGGCCGGGCCCAGTGCGGCAAGCACCATGACACAGGCACGTGGCATGCAGCCCGACAAAATGGCTGCACTTTCGACGCACCCCCTTTTGGGGAGCAGGTGGGACTGGTCTTCACCAGGTACGTGGACTACAGCATATCCTTCAGCGTCGCAGGGCAGATGCACCCTGCATGCACCCTGCATGCACCCTGCATGCAGCAAGGCAGAGTATGCCGAGGCCTCAGCAACCTGAAGGCCCTGCCCCTACTCCTGCCCCACCGGCCTGTGAGGACAGTTTTTTTTTTAAAAAAAGTTCCTCACTCTTATGAGGTCCCCTCAGATGATGGGAGCTATCCTTTGAGATGTGATCAGGGACATGCTGCCTCCAGTCCCGCTGCTAGTGCCCACAGTCATTCCTCCTATGGCTCCAGTGCCTCAGGCCCCGGCACAGCCCCAGCAGCCCCTGCCGTGCCCCACATCTCCGGCACCCTTGCCTTCTGCAGCCCAGGCGGTTCTGCACCATCCTCCAGAGCAGCCTCCTGCTCCGGTCAGCACACCTCAGCCTTCGGCGCCTACTACTCCTCCACCTGTTCTGGACCAGCAGGACACCCTGCCGGACACCAATGAGGAGGAGGACCCCGACACGCCATCTTAGGCAGAGGCATTCAATGAACAGCTCGCAGGTTTAGCCGAATACTTGGGACTTCCACAACCCCAGGTTGAACAACCAGAGGCAGGGCTGCTGGCCGAGGTCCTCACTCTATGCCCTGTGGCTAGAACGGGGATTCCGATGCAAAAGGATGTTGTCACCTTAGCCACCTTAGCCAAAAAGGGATGGGTGAAACCCTGTTCTGCGCAGCCTACCAATCGGCGCCTCGACTCGAAGTACAGGCAATTGGAGGGGGGATCCACTCTTGCTCTCAACACACCCTCAACCACACTCCTATTTGATTGAAGCGGCCTCACTCTACTCCAAGCTGCAGTCTTCCTCGGCTACATTGTACTTGGCGTTCCTAGTCAAGGAGGAGATGATCTTGGAGGCATATGGAAAGAAGCTCTATGCCAACGCCTTGCTGCACCTTTGTCATTCTAATGCGGACGCTATGCTCGCAGTCGTGAATCAGAGGCTTTGGCGGGAAATAGCTGACTTCCTTCCAGAACAGAGTTAGGCGTGCTTCAAGGCGGGGCTGGCAGAAGCAAAGATGGTGGCTCAAGACATCATGGAGTCAACAGTGGCATATACGGACATGAGGAGAACTGCCTGGCTACGGACTACCAAGTTTAACCCGGACGTCCAGGAGCACATATTGGACCTTCCATTCGAGGGTAGCGACCTTTTTCGTTCCACAACCGATGAGGAATTGGATAAGAAGAAAAACAGTTCCCAGACTGCAAAATGCTTATATATCCTCACGAAGTCCACGCCCAAGACGTACAGCCAGACGCATCAGCGTTCAGACAAGGGCCAGGACTTCGGTGGGTTCCATGGCTTCCAAGAAGAAAGGTCAAGACAGCAGACCGGTCTCCACGTCAGCACTGCCCTAAACAGCAGAAGGCAGGGATTAAGGTCTTCTTTCAGTCCCCCTCCTCAGCCACAGCCTCAGAGGGAAAGAAGGCATGAGACATTCCTCCGGGTCTACGTGTCTCCAGTGGGGGGCAGGCTTGCCCTGCACACACAATATTGGCGCACGAGATTCGCGGACCACTGTATCCTCTGTGTCCACGGCTACCACCTACCCCTTCCTCCCTCCCCTCTCCTCCACTCCCCCAGATTGGGACAGCAACTTGGTTGGCGGAAATTCGATCGCTCGTAGGGAGTCAGGCAGTGGAAGAAGTCCCAGCCTCCCTCCAGGACTTTTGCCATACACAAGAATCAGGCTGGCCTAAGTTGTTTTGGACCTTTCCACCTTGAACCTTTTTCCCTCTCCAAAAGTTCAAGATGGTTACCCCAGCCCTTATTGCAGAGACATTGCAAGTGAGACTGGATGTGCTACCTGGATCTGAAGGACACATACCTACACGTCCCAATTTGGCAGCCTCATCAGTCCTTTCTGAGGTTCAGGATCATGCGCCTTCATTTCCAATGCAAGGTCCTACCCTTTGGCCTCAAATCAGCCCCCAGGGACTTTACCAGACTTATGAATGTGGTGGGAGCCCTTCTCAGGGTCCAGGGTCACCATGTCTATCCATGTCTAGATGACTGGGTTGTTGGGGCGAAATCCCCAGAGGCGGCCCATCACACCTCCTCCGCCCTCATGAATACGCTACACGAATTGAGATTTACCATCAATCTCAAGAAGTCACAGCTGGAGCCTACGCAGAACCTAACGTTACTGGGCCTCATCTGGGATACGAGCTCCGAGAGAGTCTTTCCCTCGGAGGACAAGATCACAGCCATCAAGAGGACCACAAGTCATTTTCTCAGCAGAGCAGTGACATCAGCATGGTGGTACCAACACCTCTTTGGTATCATGGCGACATGTCACACGAGGCTCAAGATGAGACGATTGCAGCTGAACTTCGCAGCCTCATGGAGTCAAGAGCGGGGTTCCCAGGCGGAACTACTCAGCAGTCCTTTTCGAGGGGATTGGGTCCTCCGACGTATTCCATATTTATGACAGCTAATGTCCACAGCTGTGCTGCTTCGGAAAATCTTTGGCGTCTGCGTCCTGCGTCGATGACGTCGATGCGTCGTCCTCGAGGACCGCCTCCGACGGCTGACGTCACCCGATGTGATAAGTAGGATGCACGACGCCCATAGCCTCAGTTCCGTTTTTTTCGCGAACGTGTTCGCTTCGTGAATCTCGGTACGCCTCGACTCGTTGGAGTTGCTGTTTTCTTTCTCGGTTCGTTGAACCTGTTCGGTTGGTGTGAAGACCTTTTCGTGGCGATGTCTTTCTCATCTTCGACCCCGCGTCCGGGCTTCAAGAACTGCGGGTACTGTGGGTCCAAGATGTTGGTCACGGACTCGCACGACGCCTGCCTCTGGTGCCTCGGGGAGGCCCACGATACGGACGACTGTGTCGACTGCCATTCGCTCACTGCGAAGGCCTTGCGAGAACGCAAGAAGAAACTGTCGGTAGGTCGGCTGTCTAAGCCCCGGAAGTCGAGGTCTGCGGGGCTTTCGACCGATGACTCGAGGGGTGACTCTCCGCGTCGTCGTCGGAAGTCCGGTGGGTCTCCTTCCAGGAGTCAGTCTCGCCACTCCTCCGCCTCTTCTAGGTATTCCAGGAAGCGCTGGCATATGTCGCCTTCCCCGTCCTCTTCCGAGGACTCCGCCCGTCGGCTGGTCGCTTATCCCTCCATGCAAGCGACACCGGAGGAATGGGCTTCCTTCGGGAAGCAGATGCTTGCGATTCTGGAATCGCAGGGCACCGGTCCGTCTGCGCCTCAGAGTGGGGTCGGTCGGCACCAGTCGAGCGACACCGCCCGTACGCCTTCGGGCTCGGGTGGTCGCACGGCTCACGGGAGAGGTCCCGCTCGGACAAGGGTAGCCGTTCTCGCCATGCCCGTTCCAGGTCCCGGTCCTCGACGCGCTCGAGACCGCGTGATCCTGTGCCGTCTTCGAAGAAGAGGTCGACGCCTGTGGCGGCGAGGTCGTCGACGATTTCTCTCGAGGTTCCGTCTTCGAGGGGGTCGTCGGCGCCCAGGTTGTCGAGACACGCTCGGAGCTCCGGCTTCGAGGACTGTGTCGACGCCGCAGATGCTGTAGGCATTGCAGCTGACGTCGACGCCTTTTCTGTCGACGCCGACTCGCTCGGCGCCCTCGACGCCTTTCGAGGCGGTGGTGTCGGAGGGGCCCTGTGACACGGGGTTTGCCCCTGAAAAGGCTATGACTAAGGTCCGGCACTGCTTTGGTCCGCAGAGGTCTTCCTCTCTCCACCTGGAGTACATTTCAGAGGGTGATGAAGGCTCTGATGGCGGCCTGGTTCCGGTTCCGGATGACCTTATCTCGGGCCATAGCCTGAGGCAGTCACTGCATGATGCCAGTGGACTGGACACCTCTCCGGAGGTGGAGTTTTGTCGGCTGGAACCTGGCACTCATGCCGATTCGTCACATCGGCGCCTTATGTCTCGGGTTACAGAGTACTTGGGTTGGTCAGATCCCCCAGGGGAGTTCATTCAGGATGATCTCACGGACATCCTTGATCTCGGTCCACCCACTGACCCGGTTTTGCCTTTTCATATGGCTTTGCAGAGAAGGGTGGCGGCGGCTTGGACTGCTCCGGAGAGTCTTCCGACAGTGGGCAAGTCTTTGTCGCGAAAATACCGTCCAGCCAGTAGCGACCCCTGCTACTTGTCTAGGCACCACACCCTGGAGAGTTTGGTGGTGCAGGCGGCTACGGCCCCGGCAAAGCAGGCGTCGTATCCTACCATCCCTCCGGATAGGGACGACAAACGTTTTGACGCCTGGGCGAAGAAAGTGTTTTTTTCTGGGGGTATGGCGCTTCAGGCAGCCAACTCCATATGTGCCTTGTCTCGTTTCACACACACTCTGTGGAACTGTGTTGCATTAGCGGCTGATCATATTCCCGAAGGGGACGAAGAGGATGGTTTCCTTGCTATGGTTCAGGATGGCAAGGATGCCATGTGTGAGGCCGTTCAGTCGGGTTTGGACTTGGCGGATTGTGTCAGCCGGTCCATGGCGGCGAGCACCGTAATGCGCAGGTTTGCGTGGTTGAGGAAGTCTGGGTTCGCTCCTGATGTGCAGTCCCGGCTCCTCAACATGCCCTTTGACGGTGAACACCTTTTTGGCAACAAGGCTGACGAGAGCCTTGAGAGATTGCAGACCTCCAAAGCTGCAGCAAATTTGTTGGGCGCTGCAGTTCGCCAACCTCCGCCTTTTCGTCCTAGGGGACAGCAATGGAGGGGAGGTTCCTTACGCTATTACTCGTCCTTCAGTAAAGCGAGAGGAGCTAGCAGTCAAAGAGGCCATCGTAAGAGTGCCAGAGGTGGAAACAAAGGTACTCGAGGTGCCAAGGCCGCTCGGCAGTTGCCTCTTTGCCCTCAGGCAACGCCGCAGCCGCTACCACTCAGTCATGAGGCCAGGTCCCATGTTTCGCCGGTTGGGGGAAGGCTGACGCAGCATCTTGTAGAGTGGCAAGCCATTACTTCGGATGTGTGGGTTCTGGAGATCATAACCCACGGCTACTGTCTTCCTTTTCGGCAGAGGCCTCACGACAATCCACCAGGGAACCTCTCTTTGAAGAGTCTGGATCCGCTCCTTGCGCAGGAAATTCAAGCCCTGCTGGAGAAAGGCGCCATAGAACTGGTGCCTGTAGCGGAGAGGAACAAGGGATGGTATTTCCCTTATTTTTTGATTTCAAAGAAAGACGGGGGATTGAGACCCATCATGGACTTGCGCGGTTTGAACAAACTCCTCAGGAAGGACAAGTTCAAGATGGTGACTCTTTCTCAAGTCCTCCAGGCCCTACAACTTCAGGACTGGTTGGTGTCTCTCGACCTCAAGGATGCTTACTTCCATGTGCCGATCCATCCCAAGCACAAGAAGTGCCGGAGGTTTGCGGTTGGTGACTTGCACTTTCAGTTTCGGGTCCTGCCGTTCGGATTGACCTCCGCCCCGAGGGTTTTCACCAAGCTCATGGTGGTGGTGGCAGCGCATCTCAGGAAAGGGGGGATTCACGTCTACCCCTACCTGGACGATTGGTTGATCAGGGGGAGCTCTCCCGAGCAAGTCCTGGATCATCTGTCCGTCACCTGCCACTCCCTTCACAGGCTGGGCTTCTCCCTCAATTTAAAGAAGTCCCATTTGACACCAACGCAGCGGCTCCAGTACATCGGAGCAGTGCTCGACACGTCCCTGGGGCAGTGTTTTCCTCCTTGGGTGAGGGCTCTTCACATTCAGCAGATGGTGCACAAGTTTCAGTTTGCCCAGACTCTCCCAGCGTCCGAGTTCTTGAGACTGCTCGGCCTCATGGCATCCTGCATTCTTCTGTTGCCAGAGGCTTGTCTGCGGATGAGATCTTTGCAGTGGGCACTCGAGCTCCAGTGGTCTCAGTCCTCCGGCAAGCTGTCGGACCCTGGTCAGGTGTCGCCCTCGGTAGCCCGGGACCTTCTGTGGTGGGTCGTCGAGGGCAATCTGATGAAGGGTGCCCCATTTTGGCTGGCCTGGCCGGAGGTGACGATCGTGACGGACGCTTCCCTCACGGGATGGATGGGGAGCTCTTGCCAACGAGCTGACAGTCGGCGGTCGTTGGTCTCCCTCGGAGTCCAGACTCCATATCAATCTGTTGGAGCTGAGGGCCGTCAGGCTTGCCCTGAAGGCTTTTCTGCCGACTGTGCGCGGGAAGAGTGTCCTGATTTTGATGGACAACACGGTGGCCATGCACTACCTCAACAAAAAGGGGGGGGGGAGGACAGGGTCACTTCCGCTGTGCAGGGAGGCGATGCAGCTCGAGTTCTGGGCCATCCAGCAGGAAATTTCGATCTCGGCAATTCATCTAGCCGGAGACAACGAGACGGCGGACGCTCTGAGCAGGCAGAGCACGATCTCTCACGAGTGGGAGCTGGCTCAGGAGCTTCTCCTGGAGATCTTCGCCCTTTGGGGGACCCCTCAAGTGGATCTCTTCACCTCCAGTGTCAACCGGAAGTGCAAAAGGTTTTGCTCGCGGAATTTCCTCCAAAAGGAGCCTTAGGAGACGCATTCGTGGTGGAGTGGTCATTACCACTGCTGTACGCGTTTCCTACAGTCCCCATCATCCCGCAAGTGTTGCGGAGGTTCGGTTCCCGGATGATCCTCATTGCTCCGGCGTGGGCCCGGAGGACGTGGTACCCGGACCTTCTAGACTTGTCCATCTGCCCTCCACGTCATCTTCCCTACCGAGACGATCTGCTCTCACGGGGGGGGGGGGTCAGGTTCTCCATCCAGAGGTCAGATCCCTCAATCTTCACGCTTGGCTTCTGAAAGGTTGAGGTATAAGGATTGGGACCTCCCTGAAGACGTGATGGAGGTGTTGCTCTCGGCCAGGCGGCCGGCAACAAAGTCTCTGTACCGTTGCCGTTGGAGAAAGTTCTGCGAGTGGTGCAGAGTTCAGAATGTGGATTCCCATGGTTCTGTCTTTTTTGCTTTCTTTGGCCCACAGAGGCTTGCAAGTGGGGACCATTAAAGGTTACCTGGCGGCGCTGTCCATATTTAAGCGCTCGTCTGAAGAGTGTTCCTATTTTAAGATTCCTTTAATTTCGCAGTTTTTGAAAGGGCTCACTAATGTGTTCCCTCAGTCACCTTTTGTGGTGCCAGGTTGGGATTTGAACCTTGTTCTTAAGTTTCTTATGGGTGCTCCGTTTGAGCCTTTACATTCTTGCCCTTTGAGGCTGTTAAACTGTGTTTTTAGTTGCGGTTACTTCTGCTCGCAGAGTGAGTGAGTTACAGGCACTTTCAGTTAAGCCACCCATCACTGTGTTTCACAAGGACAGGGTTGTCCTTAGAGTTAGTCCTTCTTTTCTTCCGAAGGTGGTTTCGGAATTTCATTTGAGCCAGAAGGTTGTTCTTCCGGCGTTCTATCCTCCTCCACATCCTGGTAAGGAAGAGGAGAGGCTCCATAGGCTTGATCCTAGGAGAGCATTGAGCTTTTATATCTCGCGCATGTCCCGGGTCAGAGTGGACGATCAACTTTTCATTGGTTATGCTGGAAAGCGTTTGGGACAAGCTGTGACGAAACAGACTTTGTCTCGGATTATTTTAGCTATCTCCGAGTGTTACCGCTTGGCGGGTAAGGACCCTCTTGCTGGCTTGCGGGCCCATTCTACCAGAGGAGTGGCTGCGTCTACTGCCCTGCAGAGGGGAGTTCCTATTCGTCACATCAGGGATACAGCCGCCTGGGCTTCAGTACATACTTTTGTACGTCACTATTCCCTCGATTCCATCAGAGGGCAAGATCTGGCCTTTGGCAAGGCAGTTCTCTATTCCGCAATTTGATTGGGCATGCTAAATTTGTATTCTAAATTCTTTCCCACCTCCTTGCTTGGTACTGCTTTGGGAGTCTGTCATAGATATGGAATACGTCAGAGGACCCAATCCCCTCGAATAACAAGTTACTTTCTTACCTGGTAACGTTCTTTCGATGGGATGGTCTGACGACGTATTCCATATCGCTCCCTCCCTGCCTTCCCCGCTACAGAATTTCTTTTGCGATTGCAGCTTGCGTTCCGCAAGGCCTTGTGTGTCTGACTGGCAGAAAACTGGTGGCACACGTTCTGGGAAAAAAACTACTGAGGCTATGGGCGTCGTGCGTCCTACTTATCACATCGGGTGACGTCGGCCGTCGGAGGAGGTCCTCGGGGACGGCGCATCGACGTCATCGACGCAGGACGCAGACGCCAAAGATTTTCCGAAGCAGCACAGCTGTGGACATTACCTGTCATAGATATGGAATACGTCGTCGGACCATCCCATCGAAAGAACGTTAGCAGGTAAGAATGTAACTTGTTCTTCTCTGCCAGTACCTTGTCTGGTGGAGCACGGACTGCAATGTGAGGATAGGCAGGCCCTTTAGGCAACCAGCACCTCAGGTTACCATCAACACAAACTTACTTGGCGGGCTGGGGAGCCATCGTGAACAGCCAAAGCGTACATGGAGTCTGTCTCTTCAGGAACAGGAGGCCTATATCAATTGGCTAGAGCTGAAGGCCATCTGGCTTGCCCTCAAAGCCCTCCTTCTCTTGATCAGTGGCAAGCTGATACTCATTTAAACGACAACTCCACCAGCATGTATTAAATCAACAAGCAGGGTGCACCAGGTCTCCTCCCCTATGCACCTTGGCATTCAGCATTTGGGAGTGGGCTCTGGAGAGCAACATGCACTTAAGGGAAATCCACCTCCCGGGGGAGTCCAACCTGGAGGCAGACTGGGTACTGACCACTACGAATGGCAGTTGAACGAACAAATCGTTCAGGCGATCTTCAACAGATTGGGTCATCATCAGGTGGACCGCTATGCCACCTGGTCCAACAGGAGGTGCCCCCAGTTCGCGTCCTGGCAGGGATAGGGGTGGGGCTCTTTGGGCGATGGAGATACAATGGGACAACATGAACATCTATGCCTTCCCTCCGACTCCCCTGATCCACAGGGTAATCTGCAAGATCAGGGAGGCCCGGCACCTCCATGTCCTCCTGATACCTCTGTGGTGGCCCGCGAGGCCATGGTCCTCGGAAGTACTCGGCCTGTTGGAACAGGCCCCGGGCACCTTCCTCTGGGTCCAGCTCACATACTCTCACAGCAGGGAGGCACAGTCATCCACCCCGCCTCCGAGAGGTTAGCCCTTGCAGCGTGAATCCTGAACAGGTCACATTAAAGCATCTGCGCCTGTCACAGGCCAACCTAGACATAGGACACAACGCTAGGAGTGACACTACTAGGAGCCAGTACAAGAGCAAGTGGACTAGGTTTCATCACTGGGCAGATTCAAAGGAGGTTGATCCTTTGACTTGCACGTTGGACGACATGCTATCCTTCTCAGCACACCTTGCGCACTCTGGGGTGCAAGTGGACACATGCCGCGCCTATCTGGCTGCCATCGGAGCCTATAGACACTCGGAGAAGGAGATCGTTTCATCCTCTAACCCGATAGTTAAGACATTTGGCTGGTCTCACCAGGCTCTACCCACCTACCAAGAAGTTACACCCAGTGTGGGACCTCAATGTAGTTTTGGACGCCTTGGCACATAAACCATTTGAGCCAATTGCATCCGTGGGCTGATCACCATTAAGATAGCTCTCTTGGTGGATGTTACGTCTGCCCGCAGGGTCAGTGAAATCCAGACACTGGTGACGTCGGAGCCCTATACTACCTTTCATAAGGACAAGCCCTTAGAACTCATCCTGCATTCTTTCCTAAGTTAATCTCCTCGTTGCACTTCAACAAGGAGATAGTGCTACCTACTTTCTTTGCGGATTTCAAGGACGAAGCACAGAGGGTACTGCACTGTCTGGATGTCGGGCGTGGTCTAAAATTCTACCTGAACAGAACCAAGAGCTTCTGCAAATCACAAGTGCTCTTTGTCACCTTCCAAGGCCAGGCTATCAGGCTTTCAATGCCTCCAGAGCAAGATGGATGGATGGATGGATGGATGGATGGTTGTGGCCATCAAGGAGGCTTATGAGGGGCAGCACAAACCACTCCTGACAAATATGCATGCCCATGCTATCGGAACCAAGGACATGGCTGTGACTTTCCAGAGGCACGTTCTGTGGCAGGTCATCAGTAGGGTGGCTACATAGGCTACGCCTTCTGCAAGCTCTACTGCTTGGATTCCAACTCCAGGCACGCGGCTTTTGGTCGGGCAGTTTTTAAGGAACTTGTTTTCTTAGGAGGGTCACCTCTCCACCCTGTGGCTACATTCAGTTCTAATCGCCCATACAGTATGGAGGAAAGGGGACGGGACGTAGGAGTAATTATAAGTTACTCACCGTAGTGACTCATATTCCTAGTCCATGGTCCCCTTGCCTCCATACGCCCCACCATCCTCCCCCTTAATAAAATTCATGGCATTAGGCAATGGTAATAATGTCCACGCGTCAAAGGGGACTGAGGAGTGGCGCTGGTGGGCGGAGTCAGGGGGGGCGCATGCTCCCAGGGCCGTGCCCCCACCCGCCTCGAAATTTAAAGGGGAATATTTTTTCTGTTGAAAAAGGTTCATTCTCCCGTCCCTAGCGTTGGACGCCCATACAGTATGGAGGAAAGGGGAATATGCACTAGGCGTAAGTTGGTATCTAAGAGGAGTAAATTATAATTTCTTCTAGTCCAGGGCTCTGCAACCTTTGGCTCTCCATATGTTTTGGACTTCAACTCCAATGATCCCTCACCATTGAATACAATGGCTTAGGCTGATGGGATTCGTAGCATCAAACATCTGGAGAGCCAAACGTTGCAGACCCCTGGTCTAATCTCTTCTTGATTTTCTGACCTTGCCATTCCTTTGTCTTGCATCGTCTGCGGACTGGTTTGCAGTGAACTATGAAGTAGTGTACAAGCACACACCCCTGATATTGAATTTCAATGACTTAATGTTTAAGCATAATAAAATATGGCTATAGTCTGCTGACACCTTTATTTCACTTAAACAGTTCCTTATTCGCATCGCATTCCCTTTCACTGTATGGTAGGTGATACAGTGCTGATGCTCAACATTTGTGGTTTGGTCTCATCCTAGAATTAAATGGTCCGATAATGCTTTGTCCAAATACTCTGCCAACCCATGTCTATTGACATCTTCCCTCCTAGTGATCACAAAATCATTCTAAGAATAGGAGTCAGGTGGGTTTGAGTGAAATACATTATATCTTGGACTCTGGTTATTGCACCAACATACTTTCCATGATAATATAGATTAATGATACAAGCAAGTTATTTGAGACCTAGATGTACCTATGGGTCCATGGACAACTTTTGACCTATTTTGCACAATATCCGAGACGCTATTAAAATCAACCTCACACCCCACACGAATATACAGTCGAAAAGGCCATTGAATTATTGTCTTCTGAAAATAAAACCCAGCCTCCATTTTAGGAGCATATTTTTTTAAAATATAAATTTATATTTGAATGTATTAAGAAAAGAACATGAAGTAAATGCTTTAAAACATACAGGCCCCATTCCCACCCTCGTCCCTCTTGGGTACATCTTCTTATTCAAGTACATTGCCTTCAGATGAAATGGGAGCCTGCACCCATCCTAGTTTGAAAACAGAGTGCTGGTGGGAAAATGCTGTACATTTTAATGGCGCTTACATTTTCTTAAATATTGTTTAACGGGCAGACCTAGCTCGAGCGGCGGAGTACTGTACGAGATGTGGCTAGCCAGCATTTGGGCAGGCATGTTTTAAAAGTAGCTCAGTACTGTGAGTTAGTGTGTGGGTTCATTGGGATTAGTCCTTGGTCAGGTGTTCTTAAAAAAGCAAACGTTTTGTGAGATTTGCAAAATTGGAGAATTGTGGGGGCATCCCGGGCTGATGCAGGAATAGAGATCTGTTGGGTGCATGATCAGAGAAGGGTTGTTTCTTGGGTCCTCTCTTGCTGACGAGTTGTGGTTCAAGCCGGTTGGATGATTTTGCTGCGTGAGGTGCATGTGCCACCAGATATGCTGATGTGCTCTTAGTGACCGCTTTGGAGATGATGCGTTCAGTCTTGAACAGTATCCTGTCTGGAGAGGGAGAGAATGTAGCTCACGTGGGACTGGGTTAATTGGGTCAAAAAGCCACTCACCCGAAATAAGACGTGCTTCGTCATGGTGTACTGCTTTTAGGTGAGCCAAGTGAGTGGCTGGGAGTCCCAACAGGAGGACTTTTTCCCCCAATTGATGTGCAAGACCAAAAAGGCCTTCACTGCGTTCTCGAAGCCCTTAATCAGGATGAAGGGTTTCATTTTACCAAGGGTTGAGAGTTGGGGACACGCAGTTTGAACCTTCTTGGCTATGTGCTTTTGGCTGCTGTGAATGGTGAAGCCTAAGGATTTGATTGAATCTGAGAGTTGCAGATCAAATCCTTCAAAGCGCTTATCATTGAGTCCCGGTTGAACAAACTTAATTTCTTCCTCTCCTCTAGTATCAGATGTGTCCCACAATTTAAAATTTTTCTTTGTGTAAGCATTTAGTATATGCCTTTTCACTACACCAGTGGTCTTCAAACAGCGAGACTGGCCAGCTATGGGAGCCTGAAGGATGTCCAGGGGGTGGGGGGGGCCAGATTCATTGAAAAGGGATTAAGATGACTGTGTTTAATATAAAATATAAGCAGATTTTCTACTGCTTATATTGTCTATTAAAAGCAGACACCTTAATCCTTTTTTAAAGAGGCCCCCACTCCAGGGCATCATTTGGCACCCCCCCAGGTGGGTGGCGGGGGGAGAAGCTATATTTTTACTCAGAGGGTAGGGGGAGGTATGAAAAAGTTTGAATACCACTGCACTACACTATTGATACCCATTTCATGCACATTGTTTATATGTTCCTTCCTAGTACTGACAACAGTGCAACAATTAATCGTATGAGTTTTTTTTAAAAAATATTTTTATTTTATTTTGAAGTCCAACAAACACACTACAGCTGTTTCAAAGCATAGAAAGCATCATAGTCCAACACATTTTCATTAGAACTCCCCAACTCCCCTCCCCCACCCCCCTTAAACTAGAGCCGGTTCTCACATGTCATTTACAGGAGCATCATTGGGTAGCACAGTACTTAGGCAGTCATCATCCAGGTCCTCTGTACCGTTGTTACCCTGATGAGTTTGCCATAGAGGCCACCAATTGCCGCCAGGCCGGCAAGGGCCGACTTCCTCCTCGCCCCCCCCCCCCTAGTGGCCGCTTCAAACCAGACTACAGATTCAGCTTCCGCCCACCATAGCTCCACCCTGGGTCTGTGGGCCGCCTTCCAGCCCATGGCAATCCTGCGCTTGGCCAAAACACAAGCCAGGTCCTTCATCTTGCTTATGTGTTTTGAATGCCGGGGTCTCGGAAAAAGCCCAAGCATGCATGACCAGGCCGATTCCACATCCAGCACCACCCCCCCACCAGCCAGTTTCGTCTTAACCTCGTCCCAAAATCTGTGCACTTCCGGGCAAGCCAAAAACATGTGTAGCAGTCCCGCATTCACCTCCCCACACCTGGGGCATTGCTGCGTAGCTGGTCCCCCAAACTTTGCAATCTTCCCGGGAGTTAAATAAGCCCTGTGGGTAATGTACAATTGAAGCTGTTGGAATCTCGCGTTCCGGGACACCTTTTTATGGTACCTTTGGGCCCATTCCCGTTGCCCGTCTGTCATGGGTCCTCCCACCTCTTCCTCCCAATCTTGTCTCAATTGAAGCAACTCCTTCCCTGCCCTTACTCGCAGGAGCTCGTATATCCTCGATATTTCGTGCCCGCCCTCTGATACATCATACATAGTTTCCAGGGAGGCGTCAGGGTCTTCCGCTAGCACTGTCTCGGGCCATCTTTCTCTAGTCTTTCTCAGAAGCCTAGTGTAGGTTATATATTGGCCACCATGTACCCCCGTCTCTTCCTGCAACCTCTGAAAGTCCAATGCCTCCCCTTCCTGCCATATGTCCCCAAGGGTGGCCAGGCCTACCTGTTCCCAGTATCTACAGACCGATTAGAGTAGTTGAGAGTCGCTCCCGCACAGCGCCGCCAAAGGGGCCTGCTGGGAGTATGGCTCCGAATCCCCCCCCAATCTTCCATGTCCTGTGCCAGATCTCCCAGCCCAGCCCAGCCTCAGTAGCCGCCCCCTGCCCACCAGTTTATCTCTGCACAACCACACCGCTTCCATCAGAAAGTATGGGGCTGAGTCTCCACGCAGAAGCCTAGCTTCCGCCTAGTCTTCAGCCGAAAGCCACCTGGCCACGTACTGCAGCTGCCCCGTCAGGTAATAGAGTTCAAAATTAGGCAGGCCTATCCCCCCCCCCCCCCCGTCACATGGGTTCTGGAGCTTCCACAGAGCAACCCTATTCCTAGAGCTGCCCCACACGAAACCCCTACACACGCTGTGAAGTTTCGCGAATAGGCTCCTAGGTATCAAAAACGGGACATTCACGAAAAAGTGCAAGAGTCTAGGCAGGACCACCATCTTGAGCAAGGCCGCCCTCCCCATCATGGTCAGGGGCAATCTAGACCAAAATACCATGCTGTTCTTGATCCCCTCTATTGCCTTTTCCGTGTTATGCTTGTGTTCTGCCTCGACCTTGTGGTAAATATTTATTCCCAATTACCTAAATGTCACAGGCTGCCATGGTATTGGCAGGACAGGCAGCCTCTGTACCGGGACATTCCTGTATCTGCCCAAAGGAAACAGACTAGACTTTCTAGGGTTCACCGATATGCCCGAAAGGGTGACGTACCGTTCTATTACCTCCAGCACATACTGCAGGTTTTCTTCTGGATAACGCAAAAAAAGGAGCATATCATCCGCATATAGTGATATCCGGTGCCCTCCACTGACAGTGCTTATGCCCACCTCCCCATATTGTTGTCGCAGACATATTGCCAGCGGCTCTAATGCCAGTATATATAGCATGGGTGATCGGGGGCATCCCTGTCTGGTCCCCTTGCAAAGTTGCCAGGTATCTGAGATTGTGGACCCTGTTTTGACTCTCGCCATCGGGATGCTGTAAAACAACTGGACCCATCTGAGGTATCCAGGTCCCATTCCGTATCCCTTCAGGACCGCTTTCAGCCAGGGCCATCGTACCGAGTCGAAGGCCTTGACCGCGTCTAATGACACTATAGCCAACTCGCCCGTGTCCTCCTCGGTTTGGTCAATGATATGGTGTAGCTTTCTGTGGTTATCGGTGATGTTCCTGCCGGGAACAGATCCCGTCTGATCTGGGTGTATCAGTTTCCCAATCACTTTCTTCAGTCTATTGGCCAGCACAGCCGTAAGAATTTTGCTGTCCTGGTTAAGCATGGACAACGGTCTGTAAGACCCGCACTCCACGGCCGGCTTGCCTGGTTTCAAGAGTGGGATGATTACAGCCTCGCGGAGGGACAATGGGAGTTCCCCCTGATCATAGGCCTCGTTGAAAGTGGCAAGCAGTGGCTGAAGCAGCTCTTGCTTGTACATTTTGTAGAACTCACTAGGCAGCCCATCCGAACCAGGCGCCTTGCAAGTGGGCAAATTCTGAATCACTATCTCCAACTCATCCGAGGTGACGGGTGCGTCTAACTCCGCGCGTTCTAGGTCATCCAGGGTGGGCAGTTCTATGTCCTCCAATGTGTCCAGTATGTCTTGACACATGTCCTCCCCTGTGTCCTCATACAAGTGTCTGTAAAACTTAAGGAACTCCTCATTTACCTCTTTCTGAGTGTTGCATATGCAACCTCTCTCATCCTTGATCTCACTGATCACCGAGCGGGGGGGGGGGGTCTCACTCTTATACAGCCAGGTCAGCAGTCTGCCCGGCTTGTCGCCCCTGCGTGTATCCTCTCCGTATATTTTCTGTAATTGAGTCTGCATAGCCTATCCCAGAGTGCGCTGCAGGACAACTGTAGCTCCTTTACCTTGGTTCTGTTATCATGAGCGGTGCTCTTGCAACGCGTGAGATCCTCTAGCTCCCTTTCCGCCTCTTGGAGTTCCCTCTCGATACCCCCCTATAGCCCCTTAGCTTGGGAAATGGCTACCCCGCGCACCACCACCTTAAACGCTTCCCACAGTGTACCCACAGAGCTGACGCTTCACATATTTATATCAAAGTATTCTTCGATTGCATCCCTCAGGCCCTCCCGAAACCCCTCGTCCTGCAGAGCCTCGGTCCTGAGTCTCCATGTAGGGATCCGCGGTCTCGGCGGCTGGTGTCTCCAGTCCACCACCAAGGGCGAGTGGTCAGATAGTACTCGGGCCTTGTATTCCGCTCCCTCTATGTCTCTCACTATCTCGGCTGACACAAACATGTAGTCCAACCTTGTGTGAAAGTCATGTGGCGCTGCGAAGTGTGAATACTGCCTATCCGTGGGATGCAGCCTTCTCCACGCATCCTCTAGGCCTAAGTCTTTCAGTAAGGTACCCAACGCTTTGGCCGCCGGTGCCGTTTTCCCTACCCTGTCCTTGGACCTGTCCATTCTGGGATTCACGGTACAGTTAAAGTCCCCGCCCCCCCCCCCCCCACACTACCGTGCCCCCTGCCAGGGGGCCAAGTTTACTGTAGAGGGTCCTAAAGTAAGCCGCTGTGTCGTTATTGGGGGTGTACAAATTTATTATATGCACTTCCCTGTTTTCCAGGAGACCCGTCACCACCACCCTTCTACCCTCCGGGTCCACCATAGAATCAAGCACCCGAAACGGCACATGAAGCGCCACCCAAGTAATGACCCCTCTAGCGTACGCCGCCCCCACAACATTGCCCTTCCATTTTCTCCTGACCACCTCCAGCCTTTCCCTAGTAAGGTGGGTCTCCTGCAGCAGGGCTATGTCTACACGCATCCTCTTTAAATACAACATCACTTTATTACGTTTCAGGTAGCTGTTAAGGCCCCGTACATTTCAGATCACAATTCTGAGATTACCCGATGCCATCTGGTCGGGCTATCCCCATCCCATCCCTTCCCATAATGCTCCCCGTGCTAGTTCGTTTTCTGGCTCTCTCCCTTCTATTCACAAACACCCCCTCCCCCCTCCCCAACTTCACACCACTGCACACAACTCCCTCCCCGCCAACCCCCAACAATAGCCCAGCTCCATCCCTGGATCTCAGGCCTACCCACGTCTGGACCTGTCTCGTATCCGAGGACAAGGACCCCGCGGGGTGTCACCTATCTAACAGTGACCTAACTAAGTGTACTACTATTGGGGTACAGAGGGTGCTCCCCAGGAGCTCCCAGTCATCTATTTAGGAGAAGTGCATTCAACAGGACCCGCCGGCAGATACCATGACTTCCTCCCCACAAGCACAATATCGTACTATATTCCAGTCCCAATGTCGTGACTATGGCCTCACCGGTGCCTCTGCAGCGTGCTACTTATCTCCAGCCACTTCTGTCTGGGCATCCGATTCCTGAGGTCGACCCTGCATATCCAGCCACTCCATTGCTTCGGTCGGCGTCTCAAAGAAGAGGGATCTATTCTTATAAAACACCTTTAACCTAGCGGGGTAGAGCAACATGTAGCGATGGCCTGCTTCTCTAAGCCTCCTTTTCACCGTTCCAAAGTTCATTCGACTCCGCTGTAGGAGCAGCGTATAGTCCGGATACGCCGTTATTTTCGCTGACCCCCTTTCTAGCGTACCTCCTTTCTGGAAAAATTCGAGGATCTTTTTGCGGTCACGATAGTTCAAGATCTTCGCGATCAACGGCCGCGGGGGGGCTCCTGGGGCCGGTCTCCTGGTCAGGGCCCTATGCGCCCTTTCAACCGCGAACCCCTGGGTCAGCTCCCCGCCTGTAATCTCCTGCAAGAGCATGGTTTCAACGTATTCTGTGGGGTTTGATCCTTCCATTCCCTCCGGAACACCCACTATGCGAATGTTGTTGCGCCTGGCGCGCCCCTCTGCCTGCTCTGCCCTCCAGATTGCCCACTCGTTGCACGAGGGCATGAAGCTCCTTAGCATGTGCATTGCACGCCTCTGTGGTCGGGGCTAACGCCTTCTCCAGTTCCCCAGTGCACTCCGCGATCGTTCTCACGTCCTGACGCAACAGGTTCACCTCTTCTCGGACCGCTCCGATCTTAAGGTCTAGGCCCTCCTGCAGCTCTTTCATGGCCAGGCCCAACTTCGTCTCCCAAGCCACCTTCAAGTCGGCAATTGCTGCCAGCACCTCCTGGATAGTACAGGGTGGGTCTGTCGCCGCCGCAGGGGCTTCTTTGCTCTTGCCCCCTTCCGCGCCTGGGGGTGACCTAGCATAGGCCTCCATCGTAGGCTGCTTGATCCGGGGTCGCACCACCTTGGACATCCTGCTGCGTCGGTTGGGCACACGCGCCCAGCTGTGTCTCCGGCGCTGTGACCCCTTCACAGCAAGTCTCCGCTAAACTCGGGTTCGCTCTGCTGGCACGCCACGATCCAGGGCCTCCTCAGTGGGGGCCCGCACTTATGTTCTTGCCACCGGCCAGAGACGCATGCGATGCGTCCCTCTGGTTGGGCTCGCCCCCGCTCCGGCCGGCTTTGTCTTCCTCAGATCCACGGACCATTTATGGCCCTTTGTCCACGGGCGGCCATCTTGGGTGCTGCCCTTCCACTGCTCGACCGCCACCTTCTTCAAAGTCTAGTTCTGTGGATAGGCAGTCTCACTGACGGGGAGGGCACTCACCATGTGCCCCCCACTTTCATGCACCCTTGGATGCACTGTGGGCTCGAAAGTCCGCCGAAAACCATCACTTCTTCCCAGGATCAAAATCGGATCATCGGGAGCTCCTCCAAGGAGCGTCCTCTCACGTAGCCATCAAGCCACGCCCCCCATCATATGAGTGTTCTTGTCGGACTGCATGAAGTTCCTGTTCTGCCCTCCAACACCCCCATACATCCCCCTTCCCACCCCGGTCACATAATACATGTTGGCATCTGATTGGCCTCATCTCCCCATACCAGAGCCACTCAAAATCGGCTGCTCTTAAATGCTGTGAGCCATGTTTTCTGCCATTCAAAACTTATCTCAAAAACAGGATTGTACAGGATTGGCTGTTTGGTTCCAACCCCTGCTCACTTCACTCAAGAAACGGACGCACCCAAGGGCTACTATAGCCAAGCAAGTTAAGAGCTGTGCAACCACAGAGGTCCAATTATCACAAACGTATGCATCCTCAAATTCCTTGGCCTTTTGAGATGTATTGTGCTGCCCTGCATAACCTTTAACCTCACCTAAATAAATTCAAAACGAAGTACTTCTTATTTAGCAAATTGATATCCACCTCAATCTATCTGTCGCAATCTAGTTTTTCTCTCATCTGAACCCTGAGTGTTGATTTACGTTGTTTTTCAAATAGTTTCATAAGTTAAAACGGATGCATACATTTTTTTTTCTCCAAAGGACCTGATCCTTAAACATGTGAACTGTTGTGATTCATTCACCTGCTACCCACAAAGTAAAATGGTTGCTCTAATGCAATGCATGCTGCGTATTTCATGAACTCCCACCCCGTCATGCTTTCTCCATGAACTTAACACAGCAGAAAGAAACAACCAACCTAAGTGACCTTCCCTCCTCAGAATCACAGGAGGCCTCTTCAGAACTGCTGCAGTGTCTTGGTCAGAAGCTTTGGGGCAGCACATTTCAATAAATATTTTATAGAATGTTTGGTCCATTGTGCTCTTCCTGTAAATTACAATTCTGCCTTAATAATTTCACTTGCAACACTGTAATGGGAGTTTAATTTAAATGAAACACACATTTTAATTCTAGACCCTCTGAGGGGACAAATGTTCTATGTAATGTTTCATGCAACTGTTCTTCATCAGCCATATTTTTGTGGTGGGGATTGGTGCCCCCCCCCCCCCCCCCACCCCAATTGAAAAGTACTTTGACAATTAATTCACAGGGTTTGAAATTAAGATTCGTTAAGCAGGAGCTAAAACTAGCTCCTGGGGATCCGCCATCACCCAGTAGGCAGGAGCTACCGCTGGGGAACCAGGAGCGAATACCCAGCGCACTGCAAATCTTAATTCTACATGAGATGCGCACTTTAACTTGGTGTCCATTGTGCATGATGCATTATGTGTAAATGTGTCCTAATTCTTCTATATTAGCATTCTCAAATAATCAAAGTTAATATCACATTTGTAACCCTGTCACCTTTTGTATAGGCACCATACAAATGTCCAATACATAAAATAAGGCACCAATTGCCTGGGGAGCCAAAGGTAGCTTTTGGTAACTGTTGCTTTCCAGTTAACCAGGCTCTGCTTGGCTAGAAGCAGGAGCTAAATAGCTCCCAGCTCCCCTCAATTTCGAACCCTGAATTCACAGTGAATTGGTGATCTTTGAATTGATTTTTCAATGTGTAATTCAGTTGAAGCGTAATTGGGAAATGTTAGTAATTTAGAATATTGCTTTCCTGTTGTTTCACCAGCTAACCTCCAATATGTTTGAAGCAGACCTTGAGAAGGCTCTGATGATGAGCAAGTTGGAATTTGAAGAGCACAAAAAGGTATTTCATCTAAAGACTTCAAGAAGATAAATGTGAAACTTTGATCTAAAGTATTTACATTTACAACTAGAAAGGGGACTGTGAATGTGGAAATAAAGTTAAAAAACCCTCAATGGCCAGCACTTCTCTGAACAGCATAAGTGGTACAAAATAAGTACATCTTTTCCAAGAGCCATCACTGCAACAATCTTAATTCAAAATAAAAAAGGAGCACTCTGTGAATGTCTGCTTGGCAGGAATGTATTCATTTGAGATACTTTGTACCATAACGTTCAAAGAAACATACATCTACAGACATTCTGCTTGGCTTTAGATCTTACTGACAGAACCTTTTTTGACTGTATCCTTGTTGCGTTTGGGATTAATATTTTAAAATAGTATAATATTGTTTTATTTTTTGCGCCATCAAAAAAGTAAAATGTCTGTTATAGAGAACATTAATAATCTATATTCACCCCCTTACCTTTCACATCCATTTCTCCCTTTCATCTCCCCATATACAATTCAAAATACCTCTTCTTTTTATTCTTTTAGTTTAGCTCTGCTTTCATAAACCCCAATTAGTATGTATACTCAATGAGAATTTCTATTAAGGGCCACCAAATGTTTGCAAATTCAGCTACTCTGAACCTTTGGGTAGTAGAGCCTTCTGTTGGCTTTTTCAAATCTATCAGTTTGTAATTCACAATGGTTTCCTTTGTGTTTTATTGCACTACTCATGAATGTCCCTTATGCTCTGTGTTCATGGTATTCAATACATTGATTTCTATTTTGTCCACATATAGGTTATCACCGATTTTGCAACTATATTAAGATGATTATATGTAGTTCTGTCTTGTCATGGCATTAACAGAATGGTGGAAGTTCTTCTACCCAATGTAACAGATTCAGTGTCCTAATATGGAATAATCACACTGCATGGCAGGCTGTTCTATTCCCCTGTATAAGACAAAAATTACAATTGAATAGGTACAAAGAAGAGTGCTCTAATGAAAACACACTGTTTCACCCCTTATTACCCTCTGCATTAAAGGAGAAAAAGAAAGAAACTCACTTTCTTTGTGTTGTTTGGAGAAAATAGTTTGTTTATCTATGCAGTTGAAAAAATCAACATAGAGTGAACAGTTCTCCAAACAGCATAACATCACACGGTTTAATGAAACCAACCGTACAGGCTTATAGGATATATTTACAAACACATGGGGTCACATAGTTTGACACAACAGTCGTGTAGGTAACGCAAACTCAATCAAAATACATAGTTTGTTATGGTGATTCATATACTTCAGTATAAAACAACACAATTAGACAAAGTAAGCAACAACAGAAAAAAAGGGGTTCGTGAATTGACAATTGGTAGTGGACAGTGACAATGCACTGTTGTTCGGGGTGCGTCTACACCAAGGTGTTTCGGCCGTTTAGGTGGACCAATTATGTCCCAGCATATGTACGGCCTTCATCAGGACGAAGTGCTGCACGGGGTGGAATAGGTGCTGCAGGGGAAAGGGAAAAACGGGAAAAACTCGTCAGGGGAGTGTGTTCGAGCGTGTATCATTTAAACAAAGGAATAAATCCAATACTGTGAGGCCCCAGCTTACCTGTGGATAATTATTTCCACTGGCACGAATTTCTAGTATTACGCCAGGCGTGGGAAGGATCTTAGTGTAATCCTATTAAAAAGCAAAGAAGGGCACTCAATAGTGATCTGGTGTCTTACAGATACTTAAATAACAAATGAGTTATAGGTCAACCAATCTTACCTCACTTGTGAGGATCTTGGAGTGGGATGGACTCTGGTTTTAAATATGCGGTCCTCGCGCGGAAACCTGAACACATATAAGGGGCATATTAGTGGGGGTTCCACTCAGGGAACAAAATGCCTGACCTAATGGTGGTGTGTCTACAAAGATCTTACCTTTGTGCATGAATCACGAATAGCGGGCCAGTGGAGAGCGCTGTGGAAATGTGCTGACTCACTCCGGGGCTCGAAAGGGGCCTGGCGGCATACCGTTAGTAACGCTGTTACTAGGAGCCTTTTCTATTTATACGGCGGCCATTTTGGATCGAGTGCGTCCGAAAATGACAGATAACTCAACCATTAAGGCTCGGACTGGAAAAATACACTATTATCAGTCTTGGCCATGGTATGGCCAATCTAAAAACGTAATTTAGAATGTAAATTTGAAAAATGATATCTATGTCGGCCATGTTGGATCGAGTGCGTCCGAAAAAGACAGATAACTCCACCATTAGGGTTCGGATTGAAAAAATACACTAATATCAGTCTTGGCCATGGTGTTGCCAATCTAAAAACGTAATTTGGAATGTAAATTTGAAAAATGATATCTATGTCGGCCATGTTGGATCGAGTGCATCCGAAAAAGACAAATAACTCCACCATTAATGCTCGGATTGAAAAAATAAACATTTATCAGTCTCAGCCATGGTGTGGCCTGTCTAAAAAAGTAATTTAGAAGTGTAAAATTGAAAAATGGTTTCCATGGTAACCTCAGAAGCCTTGTTGAAGAACAGGGCGTATTAGTGAAACTAAAGGGAAATTAAAATAAATTGGAACACTGAAAGCGCTCCTTGTGCTTGAAATGACTGGCAGGGTAGTGACATGACGTGATGTTGACATGCTTTTAGTAATGGAAAACAAATCCACATAGTAACATAGCACAATTTGTACACATGTTCGACAAGGGACAATTTGTATACAGGTTCGAGTGGCCCAGTCAATTCAGTGTTATGCATGCCATTCGACATTGTTGGAAATCTTTACAGCTGATAAACACTGATAGGCATCTTAATTCATTCATAGCCCTTTGGTAGAGATTTCATATTACATTTCTTGACCGCAGGTCATAGGCATTTTACAGGTGCATATACATAATGACGCTGCCAATGTTTGGAATCTACAGAAAAGATTTCCATTATACCGCAATATTCAAACCTGCGTGCACAGTGTTTAGTTTGTGGACCCAACGCTGTTCTAATTGCGTCAGTGTTTTATTTACGTCTCCCCCCCGCTTTGCAGGTGTTACTTTTTGTAGAATGAACCATCGTAGATCTGTATCTTTGTGGTTTTTGTTGGTAAAATGTTCTACTAGTGGCTTGTCGGCAACTTTGTTCCTGATACAGGACCGATGTTCCGATATTCGCATCTTGATGGCCCGTATGGTTTTGCCTACGTATATCAGGTTGCAAGGGCATTGTATCACGTAGATCACTCCCTTCGTGTTGCAGTTAGTGAAATCCTTCATGGTCCATTTTACTCCGTGATGTTCAAAAGTTTTTTTCTGTAGAGTTAAAGGGCATGCTACACAGTAGAACAGAAGCTTAAGAGACGCATTGGTTCACACGTTCATAGAACCACCACGAGCAATACAAGCCACATTATGGGATATGCCTCCCTTAGTGGGCCACCACAAGTGTGGTGCCGACAAGCCACTAGTAGAACATTTTACCAACAAAAACCACAAAGATACAGATCTACGATGGTTCATTCTACAGAAAGTAACACCTGCAAAGCGGGGGGGAGACTTAAATAAAACACTGACGCAATTAGAACAGCGCTGGGTCCACAAACTAAACACTGTGCACGCAGGTTTGAATATTGCGGTAGAATGGAAATCTTTTCTGTAGATTCCAAACATTGGCAGCGTCATTATGTATATGCACCTGTAAAATGCCTATGACCTGCGGTCAAGAAATGTAATATGAAATCTCTACCAAAGGGCTATGAATGAATTAAGATGCCTATTAGTGTTTATCAGCTGTAAAGATTTCCAACAATGTCGAATGGCATGCATAACACTGAATTGACTGGGCCACTCGAACCTGTATACAAATTGTCCCTTGTCGAACATGTGTACAAATTGTGCTATGTTACTATGTGGATTTGTTTTCCATTACTAAAAGCATGTCAACATCAAGTCATGTCACTACCCTGCCAGTCATTTCAAGCACAAGGAGCGCTTTCAGTGTTCCAATTTATTTTAATTTCCCTTTAGTTTCACTAATACGCCCTGTTCTTCAACAAGGCTTCTGAGGTTACCATGGAAACCATTTTTCAATTTTACACTTCTAAATTACTTTTTTAGACAGGCCACACCATGGCTGAGACTGATAAATGTTTATTTTTTCAATCCGAGCATTAATGGTGGAGTTATTTGTCTTTTTCGGACGCACTCGATCCAACATGGCCGACATAGATATCATTTTTCAAATTTACATTCTAAATTACGTTTTTAGATTGGCCATACCATGGCCAAGACTGATAATAGTGTATTTTTCCAGTCCGAGCCTTAATGGTTGAGTTATCTTTCATTTTCGGACCCACTCGATCCAAAATGGCCGCCGTATAAATGGAAAAGGCTCCTAGTAACAGCGTTACTAACGGTATGCCGCCAGGCCCCTTTTGAGCCCCGGAGTGAGTCAGCACATTTCCACAGCGCTCTCCACTGGCCCGCTATTCGTGATTCATGCACAAAGGTAAGATCTTTGTAGACACACCACCATTAGGTCAGGCATTTTGTTCCCTGAGTGGAACCCCCACTAATATGCCCCTTATTCATTTATGTGTTCAGGTTTCCGCGCGAGGACCGCATATTTAAAACCAGAGTCCATCCCACTCCAAGATCCTCACAAGTGAGGTAAGATTGGTTGACCTATAACTCATTTGTTTAAGTATCTGTAAGACACCAGATCACTATTGAGTGCCCTTCTTTGCTTTTTAATAGGATTACACTAAGATCCTTCCCACGCCTGGCGTAATACTAGAAATTCGTGCCAGTGGAAATAATTATCCACAGGTAAGCTGGGGCCTCACAGTATTGGATTTATTCCTTTGTTTAAATGATACACGCTCGAACACACTCCCCTGACGAGTTTTTCCCGTTTTTCCCTTTCCCCTGCAGCACCTATTCCACCCCGTGCAGCACTTCGTCCTGATGAAGGCCGTACATATGCTGGGACATAATTGGTCCACCTAAACGGCCGAAACACCTTGGTGTAGACGCACCCCGAACAACAGTGCATTGTCACTGTCCACTACCAATTGTCAATTCACGAACCCCTTTTTTTCTGTTGTTGCTTACTTTGTCTAATTGTGTTGTTTTATACTGAAGTATATGAATCACCATAACAAACTATGTATTTTGATTGAGTTTGCGTTACCTACACGACTGTTGTGTCAAACTATGTGACCCCATGTGTTTGTAAATATATCCTATAAGCCTGTACGGTTGGTTTCATTAAACCGTGTGATGTTATGCTGTTTGGAGAACTGTTCACTCTATGTTGATTTTTTCAACTGCATAGATAAACAAACTATTTTCTCCAAACAACACAAAGAAAGTGAGTTTCTTTCTTTTTCTCCTTTAATGCAGAGGGTAATAAGGGGTGAAACAGTGTGTTTTCATTAGAGCACTCTTCTTTGTACCTATTCAATTGTAATTTTTGTCTTAAAGTAACCCTCCTGGGTAGAATAGGTCCATAACCAGGAGCCCATTTTTTGAATCTATTCCCCTGTATGCCAGAATAGATGTTGTTTTATTGGAAATGTAAAATTATTAAAGCAATCTGATTTTGCTCAGACATGCAATGAAAAACAGTCTATTAATTAGTCTTGGTGTGACTTTGAAGCCAAGGTGTGAGTGTATATGGTGAAGGGACAGGGAGATGTGCAACCATACAGAAGGTTGCAGAAGGATCACACAGTATGGTGATAGCGAAGATAGTAATGATTATCATTGGTGGGGAATTTAGTCATGGGAGAGTGTTGGTCCCATGAAGTGTCTGCAGTGGAACACAGATTGAAGGAGGGTACCGACTTGATTTGCTTCTACACCATACATACATGGCCTTAACAATAGAAAGGGAGATTGGTAGCCAACTGGATGCCTTGTGGTGGGTTTCCTTAAGATTGGGAAGTGAAGGGGTCCGTTTTGCTACAAAATAAATCACTAGACAGCAGGGTGGGTACTATTACAACCAAGATTTTAGGAGGGAAGTGGCATAGTGAGGAGAGGTGGTGTGGGCTGCATGTAGTGGTGTAGCCAGGATGGGACTTGACATTGTAAATGTAGGCCCAAGGTAGGGCCCCCCAAATGCTAAGGGAGATTCATTTTGTTGGGGTGAGGGTGCAACATTTGTACTCTGCACTAGCCATTTGCTATTGATAATTGATTCTTGGCAAGTAAGAAATGGTGTCCTGTCTGTATGAGATGGCAAGTAACTTTTCATGGCTGGCTAGTAGGTTTCAACTTGAAATATTTAACCCTTATTGGGGTGTTTCCTTTAGCATTCTTCCAGAGATCCCCGAAGCCTGAAATATTCTAGGCTACTACATACTTTTAACTAGGTGAGATACAATTAATGTGCATATCTACTTCCATTGTACCAGAACCGTGATATGGGCTCAAAGAAAATCTCCCATTTTTGTATAAACATGTATTCAATCATAGGGCAAAAAAGAAACTGTCAAAGAAAACAATTGTAATGACTTGGTTGGCCATGGAGCGGATCTCGTACAGCATATGATCAATTTAACCCAAACACATTTTTCACATGTGTTGAGAGTGATTTATTCATACGTCCCGTCCCCTTTCCTCCATCCTTGTGGGCATACCCCAACATGGGGACGGTACCGGAACCTTTGCCAGCGAAAGAGTGAGTTGTCTCTTTAAATGTAGCATAGTGCACAGGGGTGCAGCCCCAGGCGTGGCAACGCCCCGGGATCCCACCCTACGGCGTCTCCCCTCAGACCCTTTTTTTGCACAGGCCCTGTCGGACCTGGCAGTTAAGCGCCGGAACTTTTACAGCTTTCCGCGTGCTCCCAGTTCTTTATTTTTTGATTATCTTCAACTCCCTTCGGTGTCTAGCCTCCCCCAGTGCATGCTGGCTGCCAGAGGCTTGACAAGATGTGCTTCCTGCGATCACTCATTCCCAGCCTCTGCTTTGAGTGCCTGAGTCCCGATGGGTCCCGATGGGACGCGTGTGCCACTTGCCGCTCTCTGTCACGGAGCCTTCAAGAATCATCTTTCCCGCTCGAGGGAGATCTTCCATTCTTCTCCTGATCATCTTGAAGAGTTTCTAGCCACGTTGTTCTTGGGTGCCGCACAAATCCTGGCGTAGAAGCCAGAGTCCCCGTCTGACTGAGGAACCGGTTCCACCCCCTGCATCTCCAAAAGGGAAAGGATCTCCCATAAAAGAGCTGTTTAGGAGAGAATGGTAGAGAAAAAGGAAGAGGAATACTGAAGCCCATGTAGACTATAAACTGGATCAAAGGACTCTTGAAATAACGCTTCCAGCTGTCCTGGAAGAGAGCCATCCAGCTGTTAGGACTGATTTTCTATACTCTGGCCTCGTGGACAGATGTATAGAAGGCCAACCTATATTGTGACAGGGACAACTCTGGAATCTGCAGCCAAACCATTTCAAGGTAGCAAGGCGAGTGCTCCAGGCTTAGTCTCAAGAGGTGGTGAACTTGTAAAGGGTCCACAATGAGCACACACAGTGAAGCAGTCAAGGAACACACTTAGACAAACCAGTAAAAAAATACTACTTTACTTATGTCCAAAACACACATTACTCCAGAGATTCAATCCGAACTTCAGACGTCCATCCCTAAAATGTATGGGTCCTTGTGACCAAAATTTTAGCAAAGTTCCATATAGTTTTGTGAAGCTAGATGAAATGAAGGTAGGGTCTCTGGGGGTCCAGTGAACAGTTCCAAGTGTCAGGGAGGAGTTAACCTAGCTAACAAAACGTGTTCCCAACTTTCGGAATGCTTGTGTGAACAAGCAATGGCAAAGCCAAAGTAAGGCACAAGTTTCTGAAAGTTATTCAAACTTTTAAAAGGGAGTTTGAGGAGCAGGTAAGTATCACAATATCTCACGCCTGGACTCAGGTTCTTCACAGTACATGGCAGGTCGATTGAAGAAGCTCCAAAGTCGCTTTTCCTGCCTCAGCCCTTGTTTCCCAGGGGTTGCAGGTGCAAGCAGCTCTCGATGATGCAGGGCCCCTCTCAGGACAGGAATGGACACAGGTAAGCAGTTTCAAACGACGGCCTTCGATGCACAGTGATGTAAAGGGCTTCACTTGCTGCGGTCAGACTTTACCTCTCATCTCTGGTCTCCTTGATGCTAAACGCATGCATTCCCTTTACTCCCCTTTACTTCCTTTGTTCGGCTCTGCTTCGTTCTTTCCCTTCTTAGATTTTTTTTGCCTCTTATTTCTTCTTTCTTTTCTTTCTCCTTTTACTGTTTTGAATACTTGTATTTTTTTTCCTAATGCTCATGTTCAATTTTTTTTAAATGTATTTGTGAAATGTCGTCTTTTTGACTATAACACAATAAAAGCATTTAAAAAAGATGCTAGGATCACGAAATTCCACAGCAGGACGACTTGTTGCACAAGCTGAGGATCCGCCAAGGTTCAGGCCTTAACTCGGAACGGCGACGTCTGCAGCATGGTAGCCCAAATTCAGAGCTGGTCAGCCACAAGGTAAAAAGTCACTGCTGCCGCCAGCTTATCCATTTAGCACACCTAGAGTAACTAAAAATCCAGAGTGTTAGTCTAGGGCAAAACAAAAAGTGTACCCCATTGGACTGCATTGTAAGATGCATTGTACAATGATAAAATGTTACCACAAGTGATAACAAGTTACTAAAAGTAGTAACAAAGTAACTAGACTAAGGGAACAATGTTTCCCAGTATTGAAACCCTGAAGGACACGTCACGTTCCCTATAACAGATGAACAAAAGCCAGTATAGTGAAGCTTAAGGCTTCACTGCACTGTAAAAAGAAAAGGTCAGATACAAAAATAAAAGCAAAAAGTTTGGGGGGGTCCATAGAATTGGAAGTAAAGATGCAGTAAAGAGGAATCTTTCCTAACACTGGACCACTACAGGCGAGCCATGTTCCCCAACCATGACATCACTGCTTCTTGGCATCCGAGGCGAGAGCGGTAGCGGAAAAAACTGCGCTAAGTCCTCTGCTGCTTCCTCCTGTTGTCGCTGGGCAACGTGTCGGGCCTCCGTGCACGGCGGTCCAGAAACCCCTTGAAGCCAGTGAAAGCGTGGGTTTTGATGTCGGCCCTGCCCTGAGATTGCAGGAAGGATTTCTGCCCAGGCTTAGTCTGGATGGCCAATGACTTCCTGGTTTGTGTAGAGGTCTTCTTTTTCATTCTTCCACCGATGAGGAGTTGACGAAGGTCCATGCCCTCAAAGGGAAGATCCAGTATCGGCTCTAGCATATTAGATGAAAATTTAGTGGCACACATCCATGCCGTCCTTCTCATCTCGACCCCCAGGCACAGCCCTCTTCTGGCTGTGTTCATTTGGGAGATCGAAGCCACCATGAGGTCCCGCACAACGACCCGGGCATCCACCAGACCGGCCTTGAAAGAGGCTTGCCTCTCCATGGGGAGGTCAGGTAGAAACTCCCCGAGCTCCTGCCACAGCTTCTGGTTAGCCACAGCTAAAAGGGTGTCTGCATTAGCATGTTGCAAATGCACCCCAGAGATGGCAAAGCATTGTTTGCTCAAAGACTCCAAGGCCTTATCCGGCCGGGATAGACAACTGGAGATTGCTCCCGAGGAGGAAGATTACGAAGACAATGGTTTAGAATAGAGCGAGGCCGAGGCTGCAGCCACCAGTGAAGAAGGCGGCTGAGGCTGCGAGGCCAGAAGGACTGGTTCCACATCCATCAGCCTGAACCTGCTGTCCAGTTTCTTGCTCATCTGGGCGTTGGCCTTTCTCGCCACCTGCAGGACATCCTTCTGGAGCGGAATGCCTATTCTGCTTGTGGTGTGCTTGCCCAAAACCTCTGCTAGCACTCCAAACTCCTAGGGGGCCGACTCCAGAAGGGGACCCCCAATAACTCTGCAATGCTCTGAAGGCAATCAGCAAGGCCCTTACAGATGGCAAAGGTTTGTCGTCCTGGGTGCCGTTATCGGCGTCCGCGTTCCCCCACGCCTGTTTTTTTTTAAAAAAAAATTAGACTGAGGGGAATCTGATCCTGGGACACAGGTGGTCAGGACCAGAGGACCGATCAAACGGTTGCTATGGGGAAGGTATTGTTGGTACAGGAGGAGGAGTAGTAGTAGTAGGGGTCTGGGTAACCAGCAAGGCCTGGACCGCTGGAGAGACTGGCACTGGAAGTGCCAGAGGAACAGGAGGGAGGGGCCAGAGGTGACTATCCTTGAGGAGCCCCGCCATCTGCAGGAAACGCATGAGGAGGGGGAAGCGCTCAAAGAAGCAGTCCTTGCAAACTGCCGGGTCCCGAAAGTGCCAGCCTTCTATGGCGCTGGGCCTCTTTTCCTGATCGAAACGCAGAGGCACATGAGGTGTGTAGCTGTAAGACTGCGATGGGTAGATGTATCCCTGGGGAGACCAACTGCCTGGACCATAAAGTCTGCCTCTGCTTCCAGAGGGAAGGGGACTGGAACCTTCTTGCATGGCCCACTCCACAGGGGAGAGCACAGGAGGGCCTGATGCAAATTCAAGATGGCTGCTGGTCTAGAAGGCTCTGCTACGCGCTTATCCGCCATGGGTCGGACGAAGAAAAAGCCCAGTGCCATATGCTGGCTCCAATATGGGAGGACACGCCTTGGGCCTAGAACCCGCAACAGAAACGTCTACCTCACATCTCTCTCTGGAAGGCCCTGAGCCCTCTGCCTGCTGGCCGGTAGTCGAATCGTCCCGACTCACTACATTGGAGGAGACTCCGGTTGGCTGTGCGCCCTCAGCGGTTGAGCTGGTAGTCTTGCTGGATTGTGTTAAGGACTGACTCTTGGAGGTAGAGCACGACAATCCCTTGCCCCCTGGGGCCGATGAGGACAACTTTATTGCCCTTCTGTGGAGCGCCTGGTAAAGCTCCTGAGCCCCTCGGGTTGGGAGCCAGTAGCCTTTGAGGCTTCAGGCCTGCCAAAACCTGAATTCAAGGAACCCTTGTCCATGGAAACCCCTGGGAAGGAGTCGACGCACTGAGGAGTCGTACTAAACATAGGGCATACCTTTTCTTGACGTGGGGTCCTGGAGACAAACTCTTTAAGATGTCCTGGAGTCGAAGCGTGGAAGATCTCCCTCCGTGCACCTGTCCCAGCAGTAGTCGGGACCCAGGCACTCAAGACAGAGTGCATGGGGGTCCGAGGCCAGGAACGAGCGGTCGCAGGACGCACATCTCGTGAATCCTCTTGCACCTTGAAACACTTGTGTATAGGTGCGTTATAAATGCCATATCATATCGTATCATATCAACCGTCCTGCTTCTGGGAGCCGAGGCACCGAAGGGAGGTGAAGAAAATAGAACAGGGAGCAAGCGAAAAAGTTAGGAAAGTCTCCACACCTAGCTGCCAGGTCTGACACTTCAGTGTGGAAAAAGGGACTGGGGTGAGGCTCCAGAGAGCGGGGCCTCTATGGCCGTGCCCCGTGCACTAGACAAAATGATTATTTTTTCAACATGTGTTTATTGGCACTTTTTAAGAACGATCAACATTGTAAACTAACCCACCTCCCCTCTCCCTCCCCCCTTCCCTTGATCCTGGAACCAGATGCACTGTCTTTCTTTCGGTTTGTCCGCCATCGTGGAATCAGAGGTCCCTATTCCATTAGTTACTCGCTTGTAGGTAAGGACTAGTGTCTCCGTTCCCTCCTGTTCATGGATCGGAGTCCTCTTGTGAGCCAATGATTGCCAACAGACTTGCTGCTTTAGGGCACCATGCTCTCATCTTCCCTCCTCCGAGGTATGCCAGTAGGGCGGACCAGTCTGTTGTAAATTTCGAGTGATCTCCCTGTATGGAGTATGTGAGCCATTCCATGGCTACCACTGTCCATATTTTGGCTATCCACTCATGTTCTTGGGGCGGAGCTTTCGACTTCCATTTGCGAGCCAGTACCATAGCTGCTGACGTCATCATGATTACGTATACTTTGCAGAGTGATTTTGTAGGAATATCCGCCAGGATCCCAGTCAGGCAAAGCATGTCTAGCCCCTTATTTTCCCCTCCCACCTCCCCCAGGACCTGTTATAGCCTGGTGTATGCATCCCCAATATGTGTCCAGCTTTGGGCATTCCCACCAGATGTGCACCCACATGCCCATCCCCCCACAGTCTCTCCAGCATAGTTGAGAAGAATTTGGTTACATTTTATGCAGTCTGACCGGGGTTAAGTGCAACTGGGACATTAATTTCAGCCAAGTCTCCCGGACCTGAAGTGATCTAGTGAGTTTAGGTATCTGGGTCCACAGTTGTTGCCACTCTTGCTCCCCTATGTCAGTGCCCGTGTCCGCCTCCCACTTCCTCATATAAGTTCTGCTTGGTGTGCTTTCCCCTTCTTTTATATGTTTGTAAATGGAGGTCATCAGGCCCTTGTCCCTGGAGTGGGTTTTCGAATGGGGTGAGGGGCTGTTAGCCCGCTTGTTTCAGTTCTGGGTGGGACAACCACTGACGCAATTGCATGTATCCATACCTATGCATTTCTTCTAGTTCGAAGTCTGTCTTGTATTGTTCAAAGTCCTTGACTTTGCCGCCTGCGAACATATCTCGAACCATTCGGCAGCCGCCTTGATACCACTTGTTAAAGGTTGGGGTTCCACAGCCTGGGGGAAATTGTGGGTTTTCAAACATTGGCGTGTAGGGGGGAGGGAAGTAGTAACGTGAGCCCCTTTCACTGCGGCGTCCCATGCCTCCCCCCACCGTCGATGTCATTTTGCTGGCATACATTTGGAGTGTTCAGCTCTCGGTTTCTAGAACATTACCTCTAGATGTCCTGCCACCACCGCCCTATCCATTAGGCGCCACAGTTTTATCCCGGTCGTTCCTGCCAGTCCCTGAGTATTCTAATTTGTGCCGCTATGTAGTATGCCCTGAAGTCCGGTTCCCCCATTCCTCCGCGGGATGTTGGCAGCCTCGAGGTTTGCAAAGATTCTCGGGTGTTTTTGCTTCCAAATGAAACGATTTGTGGTTTTCTGTAGGGCTCTAAAGAAGACCCGCGGGACGTCTATAGGTAGTGCAGCGAATAGATAAAAATGGCCATACTGCCACTGCTATTGTAAGACGTTAACCCGCCGCAGCAACGAGATGGATAGCAGCCCCCAATCGATTAACTTAGATTTGATATTCTCCAGCAGCAGTGGGTAGTTTGCCTGATATATTCCCTCTATGGTTTTGGTTAAGTGTACTCCCAAATATTTGATCTTATGGCTGGCCCATCTAAAGGGATGGGCAGATTTCATTTGTTCGGTGGGGGCAGGCAGATTTAGACTGAGCAATTCCGACTTATTGATGTTCATTTTCAGCCCTGCCACTCGTCCGAACCGGTCGAGTTCCTCGAAGACCACTTGTAGGGATTGTTCAGGGCACGTCAGTGTAAGTAGCAGGTTGTCCGCAAAGGCGGCCACCTTGTGTTCCTGACCCCCGAATGGTACACCAATTATGGAGTCTGCTGCTCTTACCGCTGCCAGGAACGGTTCGAGGTGTAGCGCATATAGCAGTGGGAAGAGTGGGCAGCACTGTTTAGTGCCTCGCTCTACTTTCCCTTGGTCAGAGATTTAGCCGTTGATTGTCAATCGGAGGGTCGGGGCTTGATAGTTGGCCTTGATCCTATCTAGGTATTTTGGGCCGAAGCCCATTTTAGTCATTTTGGCAAAGAGGAAACCCCACTCCACCCGATCGAAGGCCTTTTCCGCATCTATCGCTAGTAGTAGTGCAGGTACCTCCTTTCGCTGCGCCTTTTCTATTAGATGAGCTATTCTCCTCACGTTGTCTGCTGTTTGCCGGCCCCTTATGAAGCCCGCCTGATCGGGTTGTACTATTTTGGGCCTGATCGAGTCTAGCCTGGATGCCAGGACCTTGGTGTGTATTTTAGCATCAACGTTTATTAGAGCTATCAGGCAATAGGACCCGCATAACTCTGGATCCTTCGCCTTTTTGTGTATAAGGATGACCTTCACCTCCTCCATTGACTTAGGTAGGACTTTGGTGGACCCTATGTGGTTGAACAATCTTGTTAAGTTCGTTGCGTAGTTTGTAAAATTCGGCCATGTAGCCGTCAGGGCCCGGGGCTTTATTCGTCGCTAGTGTGCCAATAGCCTTCCTGACATCATCTGTTTCTTTCTCTTCCAACCTATCCCTGTCCTCTTTTGATGTGGGCGTAAGCTGTATTCTGTCAAGGTAGGATTCCTGCGCTGCAGGATCGGGGGTTGCCAGAGGAATACAAATGAGTGTAGAATTGGCAGAACTCCCTCTGTATCTCGTGATTTCTTGCATATGACCGGCCCCCCATCCCCTTAATTTTCAAAATAGTTTTGTTGTTCTCTTCCTTACGCAACATTTTCGCTAAGAGGCGGTCGGATCTGTTTGCCTTGACATAACACCTTTGGCATAGGCGCAGCACGCTTCGTTCCGCTTCCCTGGTCTGGATGAGGTTAATCTGGCCTCTGAGTGTGCGAACCTCTCTTTCTGCGGCTTTCGTATGTTTCGTGGCCATCTGCGCCATTGCCTCTTTAAGTCTGTTTCTAGATTTCCTTCCTCTAGTCTCATCTCCCTGCCTCGCCTTGATCGCTATAATTTTACCCCTTAACATGGCCTTGAGGGCATCCCACCACACCTGGGGTGATGTATCCCCCCCATTTATTATGGGCAGCAAATTCCTCCAACTCCTGTTTTACTTCTTCCGCTAGTATTGCATCTTTGAACAGGGGGGTCGGGTACTGCCACCTCCACAGGCCTGTTGGTCTGCGTGGTCTAGCAATAGTCAGGGTGAGGGAGAGCATGGTCGTATATGGACATTGTCCCTAGGTCGATGTCCGTTGAGAAGCCCACGAGTGGGGAGGATACCCATATGTAGTCTATTCGGGAGTGTGTTTTATGCGCATATGAATAGAATGTGTAGCCTGCCGTGCTCCCCTTGATCTCCCTAGTATCTGAGGGCCAGATCTCCCATTTTCTTCCTGAGATCCCCGGATGGGCCAGCCTGTGGGCCCCATGTGTCCCTCCTTATATTTATTGAAGGGTCCTATGCCATATTAAAGTCCCCTGTTAGTATGATGCGGCCTCTGGCGAAGTTACCCAGTCGGGTGAGTGATTTCTGGATGAAGGAGTCCTGGCCGGTGTTTGGTGCGTAGTGTTGCTATTGTGAATGTCTCCCTCCTGCCCTCGAGCAGCACCGCTAGGGATCTTCCCTGGTTATCTTTCTGTAATGATTTGATTGCCAATTCTAATCAGTCGTTCAGGGCGATTATTACCCCTCCCTTCTTAGTCTTGTGTGGCCTGGATCATCCTCTTATATCCCCAAATTTTAATTCTATGTAGGTCTCTGGTTTGGATATGGGTCTCTTGGAGTGTGGCTATTTGCGGGTTTTCTTTGCAGAGGAACCTCTTCACTTTCTTTCTCTTAAGTGGGGAGTTTAGCCCGTTAACGTTTAGGGACAGTACTTTCAGCTGTTCCGTGTTAGCCATTGAGGCAGGTCTTTGGGGTTGTGCCCCTCCTGTGGCGGCAGAGGCACCCTGGATATCTCGTTAGAGAGGGCATGGCATCGGCCCTAGAGTGTCCTGTGAGAAATGCTAGAGGCGATTATGGTATTAATTTTGACCACAAGGAATTTGAGACCTGGGGTGTCCCAGACATGTCGAGTGATTCAGGGATCACCAATAGACAGGGCAAATTGTTATAGAATATACTGGCTGATTTTCATTTGTGCTCCCTTAATGATAGAACTAAGTCTGCTAGACTTGCCAAAGGGATGTTCATCAGAACTACAGCTGCCCCTTTTGATTATTTTATCACTCGGTTGTGTGATTGTGGATAGTTGAAGACTTGTTGGTTATCGATGGAGTAGGTAGTGATCCTAATCCTCTGGATTATTGGCATCCTGCAAACCCAACTTCAGAGTGACAGCCAAGGAGGATAAATTGATCAAATTCCTCTAGCATTGTTCAGAGAAGAGTAAAGTGGAACCTGTCTAATAAGGCCTATCCATGAGAGAAAGTGATAAAGAAGGGTTATAAACATCTTACTAAATATTTATCCTACAATATGAAGGATTGTCGCATTGCATTGTGGATGCAGTAAACTCATTGAATTTAGTTAAGAAACATAGATCAACTTCAAATAACCTTAGCAGAGACAATCACTCGACAATTCTCTTGGTATGGAATGCAGGCTTGTCAAAGGTGAATTGGTGGCAGCATTTAGAAATAAGCATTTAGACAGTGCAGCAGTAACAGAGACACAAGGTGAATATAAACGGGTTTTGTGGAATGCTAAGCACTTGTTCGAAAGTGGGAAATGGAAATAATTGTAATATCACTCTAAGGCTAAGGATTCTAAATATTTTTGTTTGATAACTAGCAGTTTTAAAAGTAATGTAGGCAGAGACCAGCAGGGGGCGCAGAAGGCAATGGCTGTCTGAAGCTCGTCTCTGTGCTCGGAGTGCATTAAAGAGATGAAAAATGAGATGATCCATCAGCAATTCGATGGAAGAAGCATAATACTGACACCCAGAATCAGAAGTGAGGGTGTGAGTGTTAAAAAGACGCGGCCCAAAGCAAAAATAACCGAAGAAAGAGGAAAGTGCCCATCGACCAACTGCAGTTTTCCGATGATGCCGACTGGGCGGTGAAAGGCGCCAGACAGAAATTGTGAAGGTGAATGCTGTGGGGAGCCTGGATAACAAAAAATCAACACCACTGAGGGCCATCTGGGACTCCGGAGACACACAGGTGGCCCAACGAACCGAAGCGGTGCAGAGGGATGTTCCTTGGGGTGGTAACCTGAACCACGTAACATGAGATCCAGGGAAGGTCACGGATGAGAGTGGACCAACATGCAGCCGAGGTGAGGAGCTCCAGACAGACCTCCCGTCATGAGAGGAGATGTTGACTCAGTGGACAGGCAGAGCGGCATACAGGGCAGCGGAGGAGAGGGGCCAGGGCCATAAGTCGGGGAAGTGCAGTAGCAAAGGGACCGCCCACCCACCATTGGCAAGCTCCCGGACAGTGGTGCGACTTGGGAACTGGCACCGGGCACGCGGTGCTGGTGTGCCACACCACTGGGGGGCCACCACCAGATCGCCGCCTGCAGGAGCAAACCGCCTGGATAGGGGGGAGGCCCTAAACGAACACGGCCAGCTCCTGCAGCGGCGTCGGAGCGAACATCGAAAGAGGAGAGGAGGTGACTCGTGTCCATTTGAACTCCCAGCAGGGAGACCTCCCCTGAGAGAGCGGCCCGACCGGCAATCGCACAAGGAGTGCCCAGCCGGGGCCTCGACTAGGGGCTAGAGAAAACCCAGAGCCTCGATGCGGCATCCAGGCATAAAGAGTCCAGGAGCAGAGAGACACCACGCAGCTGGGACGCGATGGAGGAAACACCAGAGGAGGCAGCACAGGAAGACCAACAGGTGAGAGTGGCCCTCTCCCCTCCAGCCCCCCTGTAGCATAAAGGGGAAGTAAAGGTGACTCATAGAGAGGGGACCCCAGCCTGTACCCACTCGGAGCACCACAGACTTGGGTCTGTTGAGGGGTGAACTCGCAACCAACAAGTATCAGAGCTTTTGCAGGGGGGGGGGGGTGGGAGGGAGGGAAAACGTACAAACAAAGATCCAATTCAGACGGTCCTCAAGGTCCCCCGCCAGAGGACAGCTATAAGGGTGAGGAAGCCATCTCCAGCCACTTCCCGACTGCATGGGGTAAGCCCATCCTTAATAATCAACTACACAGTGGCCCTCACAAGCCCTCGCCAAAGTGATCATTCAGAGAGAACCCAAACCCTGGACCCAGCCTGTCACAACAAAACGTGCTCACTGCAAGAGAAAATCCTGGAAAACAGAATAAAGCACCATGAGGATCCTCTGCATACCGCCATCCCAATAACCCTAAAAGGGCGGGGGGACACACACCAGGACCCCACGATTGGGGGAGGAGGGGGGTTTAGAGAGCCTCGACAGGTTGCAACAGTACAGTAGAAAAGACCCCCACAAATCGATGGCCCCCACCAAACAGTGTCACAATAAAGGCTGCAGCTACGAAGGAAGACCTCGCCAGAATCATGGCTGAAATCAGGTTGCTCCGATCGGACATTCAAACCTCCATCTCCGAAATAAGGGGTAAAGTGGAGCAGATGGAGGGAAAAATAGAGAACCTGGAACACAACCAGATCAACATGGACTTAGTGGAAATGAAGGGAAACGCCAGATTGACAGATATCGAACTAAGAGAATAAGAACTAGCACTCAAAATGGACGATATGGAAAACCGGGAAAGGAGGTCAAACTTGCGAATAATCGGACTGGACGAGAAAGAAGGAGAAACTCTGCAACAAGTTGAGAAAAAGGTCCAGGACATAGTGAATCAGCTGTTTGAAGATGAGGGAGGCAAGAAACTGCAAGTTGAGAGGGCCCACAGGGAAGGCAGAGCCTTTGGAGGAGGGCCGCGCTCCATTGTAACGAAATTTCATAGCTACAAGGAGAAATCGAAAATTATTGTCAAAGCGAAGCATAGAAAAGACATAGAATTCCAAGGCTCAAAAATAAAAATATTTCAGGACTTACCAAGTTTTACACTCGGAAGGAGAAGAGCATGCAGACCACTCGCCATGTGGCTCACGGAGCAAGCAGTTCGATATAGATGGGGTTACCCATTCGATCTGACCTTCAAAGGGGAGGATTACAGGATAACCACACCGGAGGAGACAATACTAGTCCTGAAACTTTTGATGGAACAGCACAGCACAGCACCAGAGGCCCCACCAGACCGCAGAGATCCCAATTCCCCCCACACCCTCTGCACAAAGGGGGGGGACGTACCACCCAGGCGGAAAAGGAGCAAGGTGGGGAGAAAATATATGAAGCTGAAACCAACATCACCAGCGAAGCCACCATGAAAAGGTACGGGGGAAGGCGGATACGAAGGGAACAAAACACTTGCACTAACAAACACAAGGAACGGTAGTAGGCTATACACACAACAAATACACACAATGGAACCAATAGAAGGAATCCCCAAAGAGGCATGAGTTACACCCCAAGTGGCCCTCAGTTCCAAGAGGGTGTCTCAACCCAAAGACCTGGCACATTCAGAATGAGCGTGGTCCAGTTAGTAGGTACAGTTAGTATGACAGTTAAGGGGGGGGGGGGGGGTGTAAGGGAGGGGACAAGCAGATGAGTGAAACGAACTGGGTGATAACGAGGATAAGGTGCCAAGCAGGCCAAAGGGGCAAAATGAGAAGAAACGGGCAAAAAAGATGGGACCCACCATAGGGAGGGAAGATGGCCTCAGCACGGGCCCTGTGAGAACAACATTAAAGGTGGCCACGCTCAGTGTCAAGGGGCTTAACTCCTCAACATAAAAGGTACCTGGTAGCAAGGGAATTCGAAAGAGCCGCCCTGGATGTCCTCTTCATGCAAGAGACCAGGCTTAAATCAGGGGAAGAGAGACCACTGAGAGAGAGAAAGGGGTGGGGACAAACATTCTGGGCCTCGGCGAATCATAAGAAAGGGGGAGTGGGCTTAATTCTGAGCAAACGAATTAGACTGAGCAACCCAGTAGTGAAGGCATCAATGGAAGGTAGGCTCCTGTGGGGAGATTTCAACACCTGGGCCAACCCACAAATAGATAAACAACTCTGGTGATAACCAATGCCCACTCTAGGGAGGAAACCAGTAAGGGTCTAGTGGATGTCTGTCGATCAGTCATAAAGGGATTTACATTTAAATCGGGTGTCCATGATACATTCACCCAAATGGATTATTTATTGGCTAACAAAGAAAGCAGACCTAGAATTGATGATGGCGCTATTCGCCCCATAGGCTGGTCGGACCACAATCTGGTCACAGCAACACTGGAGATGGAAGGGGTTAGCCTCTGAGAATCCAGATGGCACTGTAATGACTTCCTGTGGAAAGACAAGCTATACTTCAAGGAACTTAAAACCACGATAGAGGAATATTTTTAAATGAACGATAATGGAGAAATGGACATCAGAACCTTATGGGAAGTAGGCAAAACAGTATGGAGAGGTCATCTGATGAGGGAAGGGGCAAAACGTAAAAGAGTGAGGCGGTTACAGGAAGAAATATTGGGGGAGGAAATTACACAGCTCGAGGGGATGTTACACTCCCAGGGGTTCTACTGCAAAAAAACACCTAGAAACGCTCAAACAAAAAAGAGATGAGTTTAGAGCACTCGGGAAGGGAGCCATTATAAGAAAACTAAAATTACCAAAACAAAAATTCTATGAAAAGGGCGACAAGGTGGACAAAATGTTAGCCACCAGATTAAGAGCACAAAGAGCAGAGAGATGGGTAGAGAGAGAACGGAGGAGGGAGGTTGGGCACGATCCCCAGAGGAAATAAACGACCAATTCACCTAATACTATAAAAACCTGTAAACCACAGAGGGAAACCGGGCCGAAAAGGAGAGGAGAGAATACATCGAAGGGGTAGGACTAACACACTTGAGGGGCTCAGAGCAGACTCTCCTTGACTCTGCCATAACTCCAGAGGAAGTGAAAGCGGCAATAAAGCGACTTCCGGGGGTGGACGGCTATGGCATGGGGTTGTACAAGCACTTCACTGAAACATTGGCACCCCACCTTGCTAACCTATTTAATCACATACGAGAATCTGGCCATGCACCCCCATCATTCTCGGCAGCACATATAGTGGTAATCCCCAAGGCAGGAAAAGACCCTACATGCTGTAAATCCTACAGGCCGATCTCACTGCTTAACACAGATGCCAAAGTATACACGAGAGTCTTAGCCACACGTATGGAAGAGATCTTGCCTTGCCTGATCCACCCTTATCAGGTGTGCTTCATAAAAGGCAGACAAAGAGCAGATGCAATGCCTAAAACTCTGAACATCATGAATCACTCCAAGGGACTAGATGGGGACTATGCGCTTCTCAGCATGGACTCGGAGAAAGCATTTGACAGGGTGGAATGGGACTTCCTCTGGGCTGTACTTAGAAATATGGGCTTTGGAGAGAGATTTATGCGTGGGATTCGGGCTCTTTATAAAACTCCAAAGGGAAAAGTGGCTGTGAACAACACTCTCAGGGGAGTTTGAGATGTCCAGGGGAACTAGGCGGGGATGCCCCCTGTCCCTGGGCCTCTATGATATGAGATAGGTTATTTATAATGTGCTGAATACCCAGAGGTTTGTAAGCGCGGACCCGGGGATGGAACCTGTATGGCTCTGTGTCGTCTTGCTTCCAAGGCGAGCATGTTGCCACTGAGCTATTCTCCCGAGACTAAATGCACTATCCATCGAACCACTGGGTAACGCAATCAGAAATGAAAATACAATCAAGGGAATTATGGTAGGTGACATGGAATACAAGCTGGCTATGTTCGCCGATGACCTACTCCTTTACCTAACAGATCCCGAATCTGCTATACCGAGAGTGCTTCAGACAATTCAAGAATTTGGCAAATGGGCCGGGCTAAAAGTAAATGTGGAAAAAGCAACACTCTTTCCATACTAGACACTTAATCATCCTGACACTAGAATTACTACCACGTGGGGAATACGACATACCAAAGCATAAAGTACCTCGGACTCAACATTATGAAAGAGACAGAGGGGCTATATGAGGCAAATCTCCCACCGCTTCTAACAGAAATGGCCAAAGACCTGGAAAGATGGACCAAGCTCACAATATCCTGGTTGGGCCGACTGAATGCCAATAAAAATTGTTATACTCCCTAAGATTCTCTACCAGTACCAAATGCTCCCGATTACTATTCCACAAGCCCACTTTGCAGATATGAAAGCCATGATCCTCAAATTCGTCTGGCAGGGGAAAAAGCAGTGAATAGCTTACAACTCCCTGATCCAACCAAAGGAGGAAGGAGGAACAGGACTCCCGGACACCTGTATACATATTATCGAGCAGCCCAGTTTAGCGCCATAGTGCCGCACCTAAGAGGGGACAAGCAGAAACAATAGGTTGCCATTGAGAATTATCTGCTTCGGCCGGTAACATTTGGAGAATGGCTCTGGGCACCCAAGAAGGCCTTTCCCAAGAGCGTAACAAAAGCACTTTGCGATGGGAACACTTCTGCGATTATGGGGGAACAAGGGAGAAATGATGGGCCTTACAACGTGAGTTGCATGTGGGCCCCCCTATCGGAGACAGAATCCAACCCTCAGCGATACCAGAAATGGTATGATATAGTTCGGCTAAAGGGGGGGGCAAAAAAAAGCATTTGAAAAACTGTTTTCTGTCTGTGCAATGTATAGGCAAATATGAGACAATTGATATTTGTGCATTAAGGAAATACTCAATAAAAACTAATAAAAAATAAGTAATGTAGGCAAGACAACAGAGGGTAATATAACCCCAGAGGAATGGCTACTGCACTTTAAGACCTTAAATGGGGCTATTCACAATCGCTGTCATGTTTGTGACAGCCCTTTAGGTAGTTTTGATAATTTGGTCAGATTAATTCAGTCTTTCTCTAGTTGAAGGTTGTATTAAGGATTTAAGTACAGGATCTGCTAGTGTAACAGGGGACCTGTATATGGTGAATGTCGACATTTGGGCTCTGTTGATTAGAAATGGGATTGGAGCCATTCTGAGAGCACATAAACTCAGATACTTGGCTTCTCAGTTCTATGATTTTAACTTTTAAATAAGGGTCTAGGGACAATCCTATGTGCCATCATCTCATAGTCTTAAGTGATATTACTTTGAAGGTTGAGTAAACTGAATCATACTAAACTACAAGAATTGGTCTCGAGCTCTGTTATTCCGGAATATCAATTGGGGTTCAGACCAGGCTTAGGCACAGTGGAATAATTTCTGACTCTGTCCTTTTATCATCGAAATAATTCAGTAGTATCAAAAAAGAGCCTTTGTATTTTGAATTTGTGGACTTATTCATGGCATTTGATAAAGTGAATAGAGACTTTCTGTGGATCCATCTGTCAAAGCTAGGCATCGATCAGTATTAAGTATTTTTAGGCAGTTGTATACCGTTTGGATCAGCCCGTCAATGTACAACTAATTTGGTAATTGAGCAGGGGGTACAGCAGGGTTGTGTACTCTCCCCACTCCTGTTTAAGGTATATCTCTTTGAATTAGACTGTTAAAACTGAGCAAGAACGATGTTCCTCGAGTGAAGCACCAGCTGATTCTCTGGTTAGTTTATGCGGATGATGTGGTGCTCCTATGAAAAGCTTCCACTGCATTGCAGAAATTGGTTGAATACCACAGCTTTTTAAAGTCTAAATGCATGGTGGGTAACAAAGGAAAATACATGCTATCAAAGAAAAACCTGTATTAAAGAACATTTACCTTCTATGTGGATTTGGTAGCATTGTCTAGGTTATCCTGTTTTCATTATCTTGGTGTCGGATTTTCCGACACAAAGACTTGGAAAGCCCAGCTTGAATATGTTGCAGAGAGAATTAAAAAATGCAACATGGGCATTTTTGGGGGCCAAGTATTAACCCCAGCACTAAAATGAAAAATTTATTGGGATTGCGCAATATGGCACTAGGGTTTGGTCATTTAGTACACTGGGCCAGTTGGCATTAAATGAATAAAAGTTTTTAATCCATGTTTGGGTTTCTTCTGTAATATTTTAAGAGGTACTTTATTGGGAGACGAATCGGACCCTTATTCATTTCAAGTTAAAATGTGTCCCTGCTCGGCTGTGGTTATCAATCTGGGCCAGCAATGTGACGTATTTGAATAAAGACATTTCGAATTATATTTTTAGTAGAGATAAATCACAGGAAATACCACGGTTAAGATTTAAGACATTGTCAGATGTATGTACCTTTTTTGCAAACTTTGCCAAAATGTATGCTAATTAAGACATTTAAAATGAAGCAAAATCGGATCTTTGTGTCACCTGATGAGAAAATATCAGGTCAAAGCCTATTTACCATTTCAATATAGTCCAGAACCGAATAGTATGACTTATCTTTTTTTTTTAATTGTGAATTTAGTTTATTTTTCCACAAGAAAAATCTTTTTGCACATTTAAAGAAATTCACATTTAAAAACTGAGGAATTCACATTACAATACAAATTAAATAGCAATGCACCCCCGTATATACATACATGATCTTCTAAATAAAACTGGATCACCAAAATGGTTCCTCCTAAAATCAACAAATTAATAATATATATGCTCATTGGCTGCTGCATTCATCACAATTGATCCAGCCCCCATCAGTGCGGCCCAAAATGGATCCCCGCTTATATTTTCTAGACATCCAACAAACCCTTCATACCCTCTTATGTAGAGGTCTGCCAGTGTGGCACAGGAGGTCAGTATATGCCTACTCTTCTAAACTTCGCGTGTGCAGTGCCTACAGTTTCTGGGCTTTCTTCCATTTACTAGTGAACTCCTAAATCCAGAGTAAATTCAAAGAGTAAATTCAAGCGAAGTTGCATTGTGAACCTCCTAAGCTCTGAATTTGACCATTTAGTTTGGTACGTCCGAGGCTTACTGCCTTTGAAACCCTGAGAGGCAAATTCTCTGTACCTCTTGAGGCCGTATAATTTATCGATGCCCTTGACCATGTCCATTGCCTGTGCTTTCCTCTTTGAGATTTTCAAAGGCAAGGCAATTGCAAATCAATTCCAGATTCCTAGTTCGCCCAGATATTTCTTGCAAAAATAGAGATCCTCTACAAAATTATTCTGGCGGACCTTCTGCAGGTCTTTGCCAAGTTTAGTTGTAATGGATTATTCAAACTAGAATTTGTTTTGACTAATTTGGAATATAATGGCACCTTTTTAACCGACCACAATGAGGACAGACTGCAAACCGTATTCCAAACTCAGGGTTTCCACTGGGGACCCCTTTAGGCATGTTAATAATTGAACGTATCACCTTTGCCTCTAGTTTGTCTAGCCAAATTACATCTGTATCTGGCAAGACCTCTAAAGCGTAGAGAATAGCAGGGATTCTGCTAGCTCTATATATTTTAACAAATCCTTCTATATTTCCTCCACTACAGTGTTCTATGTAAATTTATATGGCTGACCATCTCTTCCAAATGTTTGTGTATGTACTCCTAATGAGAAGCGGATGGTCTAGTCCATATGGGAAACCCAAATACAGAACTTCTTTGACATTCACTAAGGGTATACTTTCCAATACCACTGTGGTTTTCTTGTGTACCCTCCAAGCACATAGTTCTTGTTTTCATTTTATTTATGACCATAAGACTTTATTTTGCGTACTTGCGCTTGGGGGATCCAATGTGCGCTGAAGGCCAATCTGTGTCTGAGCGAATATTATGATGTCATCAGCAAATGACAAATAATGTTGACACCATTTATGCCCGTGGGGGGGGGTTCTTAGTCTTAATTGCCAGTTCCATATTGGCTATATAAAGGTTATACAGAACGGGGCGCTAAACACAGCCCTGTTTTAGCCCCTGATGAGCAGATATATATAGTGATAGACTACCCTCTTGGCTGAGACGGACTGCTACAGATGTATTCGTGTACAGCAATTGGAGGAAATAAAGGAGATCAGGATCTATGCCCCAGTTATTTAGTTGGCCCAAAGCCTTGTTCTGGAAACCAAATCACAAGCTTTTGAAAAATCAACATAACAGTAAAGCTCATTCTTCCCCTTAGGTCTCAAGGCCCTCAGATAGTGTAACGTTGCTATATTGGATGTGGTGTTGTATTTCTTTCTGAAACCTGTCTGGAATGTACTCGGGATGTTATTTGCTTCCATCCAGGTAGTTGGATGCTCCAATAATACATTGGCGAACAGTTTCTGGTTTGAATCAATCATCGCCAGAAGGCGATAATTTGATGGTATAAGTCTATCCCCTCCATGTTACACAAATATGTTTCTAACATCCTAGCCCACAAAGGTGGATTGTCCTTGAAAACCAGGCTAGGGATGCCATCGGGCCTGGGACCATGTGATGCTTTAGATTTCCTTATTAATCGTTCTAAATTTTCCACATTTATCTCAGCATCTAGTGCCCCCGCCAGTGGCAACCCCTCCTGCCCCATACCAAGGACACAGTTGGCTCCTGCTCCGTCATTGCATTTCCTGTTGGATATGTGAAGTCCAGCTTTCCAGTGAAATCTGGTTAAGTTCTATCTGAAGAAAGGATTTACGAAGGTTTTTAAAGTTGTGCCAAAAATGTACCATATTATCCGTTTTCAGCCACAAAAATAGATTCTGCCAGCCTATGTTTCTAATGGATGCCTTATGCATTTTTTGCCAGTTTGTATACTTTGTGGCTAAATTAAAATATTCTGTTTGGTACATGGAGGTAACTCTGCATTCTTTTTTTACAGCTGCCCTATCCCTGCGATATTGCTTCTTTCTTTCTAAAATAACTCCATCGAAGGGTTTATGGAAGTTAGTGTTTCTAACTAGCTGTGGCCTAGGATTTGTAAGTGATGGGATGAGGCCCTTAATCATTTTCATCAAGTCCCAATCTACGGACCTTAGCTAGGTTTCTAAATCCTCAACATTCTGATTTAGGGTCCCATTCACCACTTTAATATCCCTGTTGTCCCAACAGATTCTATTACCAGTGAAGTTGGTCGTTGTCTTGGCGCATTTCTTAGTTGAATCTGGAATAATTTTGTTTTAGTTGATCGCTGATCCTATTATGTACAACAGTGATTGGGCTACATATCAAACTCATTTCCACGTCAACTATAACATAATCGATAAGTGATGTTACAATACCATTATACCATGCATGTTGAGGTTTGGTATCGCTTTATGGTATGATTTTCAAAAATTCAAGATCATTAAAATCAATATGTTTATACCAGGACTATTCCTCCCCATCAAATTAACATCCAGTAAATGTGAAGATCACCTGTTAGTCACCGGCCATCAAGACTTGGCCGTGTGGTGATCTCTCCGTCCAATGAGATATAGCGCTTATTAGTATGTTCTCTATGGATGTAGTATGAGCACCACCCGGTGAATCGTAGATGTTGATAAGGATTTCCACTATTGGGAGGATAGAGGTCTGTAGTATTCCCATTAATACATTGGATGAGTTCTTCTCATTTATAAATGGAGACAAGCTTATGTGCCCCTTTACTCCTATGGCAAGACCTCCACTCGCCCTCCCTTTTTTAGCCTGGGTGGCATTGTTAAACAAAATTTGGTAACAGTCTATTGAGAAGGGCTTATGAGGAATAAATCAGTGTCTTTCAGTAAGGCCTGGCCTTTGGGGTGAGCCAAGAAAGAGCGATATCCTCATGTGTTCCATGACACCCACGACAGACTTGGGGTATTTTTCCCTTGTCAGTTAACTCCATTATGCGGACACAATGGCATCCAAAGATACCCATCTGACTTCTCTCGTGCCTGTGAACTCTGACTTTGCAGAGCTCTTAGTGCAGCTCTCTGTTGTCTGCGAAAGGGTAGATGGACTCATTACTGGTGCTTGTTTGATAGTTCCTTGTTTATGTCCAGCAATTTTCCAGCATGCTATTAAAGTATATTGATGTTTTCAGCATCGTCTCAGAATGTGTTTTCAACATCGCTACCCTCAGGAGCGATGCAAAGTCAACCAGAGCCCAATTTGTATAGCTATTTATTAACTGCAACCCGAATTTCAAAATGTCAGTTGTCTGTACGAGTTCCAAGGATGGCAGCTGTTTAAAGATAGAAAATGGCACCAATCAATTTAAGAAAGGGCTAGAAGACGTGGGAGTAATCTGCTTTGGTCACCTTCTGGGCCCCCTCATCCGACCTAACAGGTTTGGTGGGCAGCGATGTTGATGGCAATTATTTATCCTCATTTAGTTGCCCTTTTTTTGGATCCAAATTGATTGGTTTTTGACTTGCCATCAGGCTATTTGAGCCTTTTCCTTAGGGAAACTTTGGAACCAGGAGCCCTTGCACACACATCGATTTGCCTCCTTCTGACCTTCTTTTTGGTTTGGCTGTCCTAGTGCAAACTCTGGATTGTTAAAAGGTGGTAATGTATACGAGCTCAACTGTGAACGTTTATTTTTAAGAGCCTTTTTTAATTCAGTGGGAGGGGGATATGTACTTCAGCAAATTCCCAACTCGTAGTTGGCTTTTTCATGTTCCCACTTATTAATGCTTTCCGTTTCACAACCGGTTTTCCTTTCGTAACGGGTTCCTTAGACCCCTCTGGTGCGAAACTGTCATTGTTTAACAGCGGATTCTTTTGCTTGCCTTCAGCGGTTGTTTTAATGTCAAGGTTCTTAATGAGAGATACAATTCGATCTGACAGTTTCAAAGAGTGTTTTGCTAGCACAAAGTTCCTCCATAATGGACACAAGTATTGTGGCTTGAGCATCAATCTTGCTCTGCAGTGCGGCTAAGTAGTCCTTAATCTCAACTTGATCCACCTCAGTTGTCTTGATGGTACTCGCTTTCAGCACCAGATTTCGTTATATTGGAGGAATCAGAATGTGAAGCAAAAACTGTCATGTCCGGTGTATGACAAATTTATTACAGCATTGCCTTCAAGGTTCCGTCGTTTCAGGCAGTAATTTCTCTCCCCCATAGAGGGCCTTTTCAAATTAGTTACCAGGTTCAGTAATTAATTATTGTTATCAATTCTCTCTGCCAGGAACTTTTCATTCTCCTCTTCAAATGTTATTGAGGAGCGTCTACCCGCATCGCTGTCTTTGGTGCCAAAAAATGCAGTAATTGGAGCTTGTGAAGGTAGTATATATTTAAAGCGTTTTGCCATGTCAAATTTTGGTGTTACTTCTCAGATTAGCAGGTTTGTGCTGTGTGCATGCGTTCCGCAACATCCCGTTGTGTATCAATGCACAGTGTTTTGAAAGAGGCAAGAAGGCGCTGAGTTGGCTTACCTTATTGACGGTGTGCTGTAACCAAGGTAGATTAATGCGCCACTCCCCCAGGTCACCAGATACGAGACACTCGGCACCCACTTGACGCGCGCACTGACGTGCTCGAGTTGGGATTTTGAATGCTGGATCTCGCGCTGGTCCCCAGGGAATTCAGACAGACTAGATTGATTATAGAATACTCGATTGCCTCCAGGCAAGAGCAAGCAAAACGCATGCTGCAGGTGACATGCAAAAGTCTGTAGCAATAGATACAGAAGGAGAAAGGCAGCGGAGCTCAAGACAAAATCTTTCAACAGGCAAAGATTGTGTCCGAGCACATGAGACACTCCGCACCCACTGTGACTTATATAACAGTTATTCAGGGATGTTGGCTTTAAATACCCACGAATGGAAGAACGCAAAATCAATTGTTTGTACATGTGATATGTTTTTTTTGCCCTTTGCCCTGTATGTTATACCTCGAATGTTTTATAATTCCTCTTTTGAAATCACTGAATTGTAGACAGTGTTATGTTGCCTACTGTTACCTTATACAAGCTAAGGACTCGCGGGTATGTGCAATGCTACATGTCATGCTAATTATGAAAACAATTCTATAGTGTTTATTTTAACGTTTGACTTTGTGTCTGACAATATTGTGATTTTTGATTTGTGCTTTTAATGAATTTGGCATTCAAAATAAACTGATAGATGTTTTGTCTTATGGCACATTGTTAAATGCATGCAAATTAGCAGAATATAAACTTTCTAAAGCTTGCTTAAGGCAGTAATGCAGAAAAAACACAATACACTTTTCTTACCTAACTTCACTACTTCACACACACTCCTGTTTCTTAAAAATGACAAAACTGAGCAACCAATTCATGCTCTAGACGTGCTAGCGTTCATATTACAAGCCATTTTGTATTCCTGTACATAGTATAAATGCAGGCCATATGTGCCAGAATGCAATATGATTGAACCTAAAAGCCAGTTCTGGATTATCACTTAAAACCTGATATGGCACAACTTGAGATCTCTGCAAGCTACCCCTAAATGTGGTTGTACTACTTTCAGACTTGCACACAGCTAAGACTGTCTGATTTCACCTCTCTAGTCATTGTTTGACACATGCACGTTTCTTGGTACCATGACTGAATTCTATTTGTTTTATTCACTTGCTTTGATTCATTTCCTTTTAGCACTCTTTGCGTGCTAGGTGGGTGAATGGACGCTGTTAATTTATTTTACTGTTTTGTTTTTTAATACTTTGTTTCCTATGGTTTCCTTGTACACGCCGACTCCGGCTGGAAGGTGCCTGACTTCCTCTTTACAAACCCGCATTGCGGTCTGTATTCCCTCTTCACTCTGGGGTGTGGGCGGGGCTTGGCTAACGCGATACCATGTGTTGTCAAAAGGGATGCACCTGCAGTCGGTGCAGCGAATGAGCGCATCGGCTAGAACCTTGCGTGCCGAATTCTAGCCCGTCTGTGCTCGAGGCCGGGCAAAGGGCACATCTCAAAGGTAATGCTCATTTCCATATGTCCTCCAGCTATGTGGCCTACAGTGATTTGCTGCCTCTAGCCCCCAATGAGACTGTATGGCCTCCTGGGTTCTGCAAATCATCCCCCCCGGTCAAGTGTCAACTCAAATTCTCTGCTTTATGCTGTTTCCTATTGAATACACGTTCTCTGCTCGCTCATGATCTGCTGAATACTTTCCAACCTGATCCTTTGTTCATGACTGATACCTGGCTCTGGGACAGCTCAGGCCCTTCCATAATTCAAGCCCTGCCCCCAAACTATGAGCTTGTCCATTGTGACTGTCCCTCCAATCATCCGGGGGTGGGAGGAGGAAATGAGGGGGTGTTGCTTTAATTCATAAAGCAATTTTCAAAAATGTCTTCTATCGTGGTACACCACACTTTCAAGATGGAGAGCCTATTAGTCCGGATTTCGGTCCCACCTACCTTCACTCTGTCTGTCCTTGGGATCTATCGGCCTCCGGGCCCGATAGTCTTTTGTGCCGTGTTTCCTGCCTTTGTGTCCGAACCTCAGCTTAAGTATCCCAACCTTTTGATTGTTGGTGATTTTAATCTCCCTGTCAGTATGGCTAGTGCTCTGCAGGTCTCCACTTTCTTCCATGTTGGACCTTGGTCTTCCTCAGCAGGTCATTGACCCTACCCATCATTTGGGCAACATCCTCGATTTTGTTTTTGCCCTTAACACCTTTGTAACTATTATTCCTTCTTTCCCTGTAACTTGGCCTGATCACGTTGTTGTGCAATGTCCATTCCACTACTGGCTGCTATTCAGTTCCGCCTGTGGTCAGACGGGTCGTTCTTAAATGCAGCTGGCACCTTGTTTCCAAACCCGATCATGTGGCTTGTCTCACCTCCCCAATGTGCTCAGACTATGCCTTGTCCTCTGACGACTTTGGCTTCAACATTTTCTACTGTTGCTGACTCTTTGGCTCCTCTTAAGCTTTGTAAAAGGAAAAATCACCCCTCGGAACCCTGGTTCTGATAGAAACTTCTCTTTAGGCTGGCGGAAAGGAAGTGGAGAGCTAGCTACAGTGTGGCTGATGAGACTCTCTTCCGCCATGCCACTGCTACTTGTCAAAAGACCATCTTTTTAGCTAAAACAATCTTTTTTTTTTTTTTAGTGTGAAAGTTGAGGCAGCAATAAACCAACCTAAAGCAATGTTCAATTTGATTCACTCGCTGTCCTCCCCCTGTTAAAGCTATCTCACAGATTCTGCTTTCTCAGGATCTCTGTGAATCGCTTTCTGACTTTTTTGTCGATAAAATGAACATGCATCAGAAAATATATTTTTACCCACTTATAAAATACTCCTATTGGAAAGTGGACTTCTGTTTTTACTCCCTGTGAGGAATCTGAGGGTGTCCTCAATTCTTTCCCCAACATAGCCTCCTCCCAGGTGGCCAGGGAACGGCTGCCGCTATTGGATCCTGTCCCTGGGGGTTGATATGGGAGGGAGGATCACCTGGGTGTAGGGGAATGGGGTTGAGTCACCCTTGGGTCAGACATGGTATCCCCCATTTCCCTTTTCTAATGAATCTAATATCCCAAGGCCTTTGTAGGTTATTACCAATCCCTTCCCTATCTTTTACCTAAAGTATCTCCCAGTAAACACCAGTCGGGTACTGGGACGAACAAGAGACACACCAGAGCCATACATCCACTCTTTATTGATTCTCACACACAAACAGCACTTTGGTACTGGGACGAGGCAGTCTAGTTGCTGAGGATCTAATCAAGCTGGCGGGATATTTAAAGGCCAGTGCTGGAAGGAGAGGGCACTGAACGAGAGAGCAGTCGCGTGGAAGCGTAACCCTGAGATGTCCAGAGAAGCCAGAGAGGGATGCAGAGCACGCACAGCAGGAAGCCAGGTGGAAAGCAGGCCGGTGCGAGAAAGCTCTGCAAAGGCAAGCTGGTGCTCACTTCTGAACTGGAGAGGGATCCGGAGAGGCCAGGTGAGAGCCAGAGGAGAACTGCAGAATGAACCGCTGCAGAGAAGGAGCAGGCGGAGTCACGGAGGCAGTGAGGTGCATCGGATATACAGGCGGGCCAGAGTGAAGCTGTCCACAAAGCCGCCGGAGGACGGGCAGGAGAGAGAACCCTTCCTGGAGACACGACCAGTGCTGCAGCCCCACTCCGGACGTCGGACATGCCAAGCTACACCAGTTAGTCTGCCCAGAAGCGCTGGCAGCCCCTGGGCGTACCAACATGGGTTTCAATGGGATATTTGCAATTTATGACACACAGCGAAAAGAAACAGTAATTACGTGAATTCCCTCATTTAAGTCAATTTGTGGAAAATACAGAATACGTAAAACGACGAAGTAATGTACTGTGATAAACACCAGAGAAAACGGTGATACCAGTGGAGTGAATTGGTTATGAACTGACATAAAAATCAATGCTAATAACAAAGCCAAATAGGCAAGCATAAGTGAATGATTGGAATGAACGTTTTCAAGAGTCAAACCAGCACTGAGTCAAGTAAGCTTTGCCAAGAATCAAGCAAATATTATTGTGCATTACCGAAAGACATGAATGGTAGAGAAAATAAAACCTGTACGCAAGAGAACCTGGCAAAAGGGTAGTCGGCCGTTTTGATCAGAAGGCATGAAAAAGAGAATACGTTTCCTAGCCGGAGAGTGTTCTGGGAATCCTGTGTTGGTCATTGCAAGTGAAAGCTACTAAACAAGCGAATGGCGATAAAAGAAGCAACAATAAAGCTTCAAGGACACTTGAAAGGATAGAAAGTCGAGCCTTACTGTGAAGCTGAAACAGTGGCAGGATACCTATGAAGCAGACAAAAGTAAGGTGTCCGGTGTGTGACCTGTAATGGGTGCTCCTAGACCGAATACACCCACCTAAGGAAATGCCACTTTATAATTTAATAAAGGAAACCTTGTGGGAATTGAAACTGAGGAACTGAACTTTATAAACTGGTGAAAAGTAACCAAACTCGAAGAGTTGGGGGAAGTGTCCCAAGAAACTATTGTTTTTGGAACATTGAATATCCTGAGGAATTGTTATTTTGGAACATTGACAGACTTGACAGCTTGGGGAAGGGAAACCCCTTTTCCATCCAAGAGCTGAACGAATCTCTGAACTTTTATTTGAACATTTTGTATTTGATGCTGATATCCCTGCACATTGTTTACAATTAGATGTGAGGGCAGGTTTAGGTTTTGGACAGACATTTGCTTGGGACTTCCTGACACAGACTATCATTTGTTTTATTCAGGTAGTGAAATCCCACCTTAGCATAGGGCAGGTTATGCCTTTTTCCAACCCTCCTTTTTTAGTTAATAAAAGTTTATATCCCAAATCGTATTCAGTTGTCTGTCTACTTCATGATGCCTTCACACCACAAAAAATAATTTTACTCCCAACTTTAAAAAATAGGGAGTATAGGCGTGGCTTGGAGCGCCAACGATGTGGCTGCTCCCCTGAGGCCCGCCGTGCGAAGCCCGCCGCTTCTGGGCCCCTAATGCGGCTCTACGCCTCGATACTGGAGCCCAGCTGATCCTATGGACGTCGGAGGACCTGGGGCTCATGCAGGCTGAAGCGGGGACCATGACGCCCAGCGGGGACGAAGTTATCCGCCCCGGTTCCCCGAGCCGTCTTCAGCGACGAACTTCCAAGATGGCGGCCGAGCTCATCTCCCGGCCCAGGAGGGCGGAGAGAGCTTCTTGAAGCCGCATCCAGACGCGGCTCGGCTCCTCGAGTGCCCGGGGCGCGGCGAAACGACATCAGCCCCCCGGACTTTCCCTCCGGTGGCCTCCCCGAAGCGACCTTTGTGCAGCTGTGCCACCCGCGGGGGCCCCCGCTTCCCGCGCTACCGGCCCAGGCCTGCTCGCGGCCACCTGACGAAGAACGGCACGGACGGTGCCTATCAGGTAGGGGCTGCTGGGGGTGAGGACCCGGGTGGGGGGCTGGCCTCCCATCCCTCTGAGGCCACACGAGAGAAGCCCTCACCCCTCCGCCCCCCGGTGGGCTCCTGCCCCCACTCCTCGCTGCCCAATACCCGGAGATCTGGACCCCATACGCCGCATTCCTGGGGCGCCCCGGCCCATATCAACATCTGGGGCCTCCGCCCAGGCCCGGGACCTGGAGGTCCCCTCCCACTATCATCCCCAACAGGGGTTCCAAGCCTGGATCCACAGAGGAGGAGTGGTCCTAGCCGGCCCACGCTGAGGGACCCACAGCTGCAAGCCCCGAGGAGGGGCTGACCTACGCACCACGTACCAACGCCACCCACCTGGAGCCCCGGCCCAAGGCCCTCACTGACGCTAGGCTAACCCCCGGGCCTGGCCGCACCTCCATCCCCTGACTCTGGAGGGGTAGCCCCCTTCAGCCTCAGAAGCGACGTGACTGCGTATTTCCTGGGGCGCCCCGGCCCACTGTATCACCCGCTCTTTCTCTCCGGCCCAGTCCCAAGTGGGCACACAACAATCTAGCTACCCACCGGGACCTACGCCCCACACATTTGCCCACCACCAAGATCTGGAGAGCTCACCCCCCTATTTGAAGCCACGGTGCACCGGCCAAGCTTAGAACCAGCATTCCCTCTCCTCAATCAGGAGCCCTGACGCCCGTCTACAGGGTGCGCCTTCCAAACCATCTCCCCACCCACGATTCGCCAACATGTCTAGACAGTCGAAAGCTACTAAAAACGTGGACATTGCTACCATGCTCACCGCTCCTGATAAGGGAAAGAAACCGGACTCAGTTAATCTCACCCCAACGATCTCCCAGGAGGAGGGTGACACCCCAGCTACCAGAGGTGATCTACTGGCGTTTATGGCGGACATCAAAGCCGAGTTTCGGTCCTGCATGTCGGAACTCACAACCAAACTGGAACAAACGGACCACAGGGTGACCGAAGTGGAGCAGAGGCTGAGTGAGATCGAGGACCGCTCCCAAGACCAAACATCTGCCATGGGAGATATCCAGCAAACAGTAAGAGCCCTCCAAGACAGATGCGAAATCCTCGAATACAAACAAGAGGACTTGGAAAACAGAGCCCGTCGGAATAACCTCCGAATTCGGGGAGTTCCGCCCTCAGTCCCCGACCAAAATCTTGCAGACTACATAGGAGACCTCTTCCAAACCCTCCTCCCACAACTAGACAAATCCCAACTGCTGCTGGATCGGACTCACAGACTGCGTCCGCGTCGGGGAGTAGACTCCGACCGGTCCCCGGATGTCATTACGAGAGTTCACTATTTCTCCACAAAAGAAGCTATCTCCGCTATCAGTCGGTCCGGAGATGAACTCTCCTTTCAAGGTCACCCTCTTCAAATTTATCAGGATCTCTCCCTCTCAACCCTACAGAAAAGAAGGGCTCTCCGACCTTTAGCCCTCTTCCTCCAAGAGCGTCAAGTCAAATACAGATGGCTCTTCCCCACAGCATTGCAATTTTCTTATAATGGCTCCCTCCGGAGAATATCCCATTTAGAAGATGCCGCTAAAATCATGCAGATATCCTCCTCCCCTGAAGGAACTACCTCCCCAGACCTGGAGGCCTCAGGGAGCCCTACGTCAGCCCTTCCTCCCCAACCCAGGCGTCCCCCATGGTCCAGGGCCTCCCGAAACAGGAAAAGATAGCCGGAGCCCGAGCGGCCCTAGATGTCCTCCGCTCCTCAGCTAAACTCAGAAGCAGTAACTCCGGCCCAACACAGTCCTATATTCGCCCGGTGCGGCGGGCTTCCTTCACGGCCTATGCCCCCCTCCAAGGTCCGCTCCATCTTAGAGTCCTTGGATGCATACGTTACCTTTTCAGATACAATTGGCCCTGTTGGCCTGGGGTGGGGTTACACCCACAAGGTTTCCCACCCCTCCAGTTAAGAAGTTGGCCTCCCGTTGGGGGCCTCTGTTAAAATTGCAAGTGCGGTACAGATCGCCTCTACACCCTCTTCAAGATGGCAGCTAATGGACAACCTGGAGTCCCCCCTCCATCCCCCAAGCATGGAACCTCTAGCTCCCTGATCCCGGAACACCAGACGCTGAGATGCCTCTCCTGGAATGTTAACGGACTCAACTCTCCCCCCAAGCGCAAATCGATTCTCCAGAAGCTACAAGATGAGGAGGCGGTGTGGTGTTCCTTCAAGAGACTCATCTCCTCCCGGCAGACTTTGGTCGTCTCCGATCTAGCATGTACCCACGCCAGTTCTTCGCCTCGGGGAACTCTAAAAAGGGGGGCACAGCAATTATGTTCCGGAAAGACCTGCGCCCCCAGATCTTAGACTCCATGATGTGCCCGGAGGGCCGCTTCGTGGCCATCAAGTGCCTCCTACTGGGGGACCTCTACACCTTGGTATCGGCATATGCACCCAACTCGGGACAGGCAACTTTCTATGACTCTCTGGGCTCCTCCCTCTCAAGCTTTGCGGAAGGCCAGACAATAATTGGAGGGGACTTCAATGGGGTTCCAGACCCCACTAAGGACAAATCCCACCCCCCCTGCTCTTGGCGAGTTCGGTCAGGCCCTCAGTCTGCTGCGGCTCTTCAGAACCCTAGAAGTGGTGGATACCTGGCGGGTGCTTCACCCCACCGAGAAAGACTACTCCTTCTTCTCGGGCGTTCACCAAACTTATTCCAGAATTGACCTCCTCCTATCTTCCCCCCCAAACTCTCGCCCTCGCTAATGAGGTATCTATAGGCCAGCGAATTCTATCAGACCATGCTCCGATAATAATGGAACTAAGCACTCAGAACACCCACGCTAAGGCGTCACGCAGATGGGCGCTCTACGACCCAATCCTCAATGATATGTCAATCAGAGACAATATAACTACCACCATCAAGAACTTCTTTGAGGAGAATCCAGCCGCGGACACCTCCCTAGCCAACAACTGGGATGCAATGAAAGCTGTAGTTAGGGGATCCTTGATAGCCCAAGGCGTAGCATACCATCGAAACCGGAAACACGTCCGTTTATCCTTGGAGAAGGACTTGCGAGCAGCTGAGGAAGCCCAGAAAAAGAGTGGCTGGTCCCCCAGAACGCAGAGAGCGCTCCGTTCGGCCAGGAAGAAACTGGAGGCCCATTATGCGGAACACACTGCGCAACTTTTGGCGAAGACCAAACAATTCTACTATGCCAAAAGCAACAAGGCCAACAAGTTGCTGGTAGCAAAGCTAGCTAAAACAAGACGAACCAATACAATTATAGGGCTCCGAGACCCACAGGGGGTGATACATCACTCCGAACAGATGAAACTACAACTAGCTTCGGACCACTTAACCCAGGTCATGACAGCACCCCCTCGAGATCGGACGAAGCAGGAGGCATACCTGCGGAACGCAGCCTTGACGCGTCTCCCAGACTCCACACGAGAGCAGTTGGAAGCCCCGATAACAGATGAAGAAGTCGACGAAGCCATCAAGGCCCTCAAATCGCGAGCCCCGGGCCCAGACGGATTCTCCCCGAGGTTCTATAAGACATTTAAGCTCCAGCTTATCCCCCACATGGTGGCTCTTTTCAACTCCTTCCAGGTCTCGGGATCTGTAACCCCCACAATGCAAGAGTCGGTGACGATCCTCCTTCCTAAGCCGGGGAAAGACCCGAGGGATCCGGCGTCATACAGACCCATCGCCCTACTAAATATCGACGCCAACCTGTATTCGAAGATTTTGGCTAACCGCCTGGCACTTATCCTCCCGGAAATAATCCACCCCGACAAATCAGGCTTCATTCTTCATCGAGCAGCAGGGGACAACATCCGGCGGACTCTGAACCTAGTGGACATCGCCCACCGCAACTCCCAAGGCCTTGCCTTATTGGCCCTAGACGCAACCAAAGCCTTTGACAGAGTCGATTGGTCCTATCTGGAATGTACCCTGGAAGCATTTGGGTTCGGCCCCACAGCCCGAGCCATGATCCTAGCGAACTACAAGCAGCCCAAAACCATCCTCAGGATCAATGGCGCCCACTCAGCCCCGATATCTCTGACGTGTGGGACAAGGCAGGGCTGCCCGCTGTCACCCCTACTCTTCGCCCTCACAATGGAGCCCTTCGCCCAGAAGATCAGGCGGAATGAGTCCATCAAGGGACTTCAGGTGGGCCCTTCCCACCACAAAATCGCTCTCTACGCGGACGATGTACTATTGACACTCACGGAAGCCAGTACCTCAGCGAAGCACGCCCTGGCCGAAATAAAGGAATTGGGGGAGGTCACCGGCTTTACTGTTAACTTCGCCAAATCAGTGGCCCTGGGAATCGGCCTCCTCCCAAAGGAAAAAGAGGCGTTAACGGGTCTATGCCCGATTGAATGGCGGGACCACTCGATCCCCTACTTAGGAGTTCTCATTCCAGCGAACCCAAAGGAGACCTATCAGGCGAACTTTCCCAAACTGATCAAGGAGCTGGAGGGAGACCTGAAGCGCTGGACCACGCAAGAGATCTCACTAATGGGCCGGATCACAGCCGTCAAAATGAACTTGCTCCCTAGGTTCCTCTATGCCTGCTCGTCCCTATCGGTGCACTTCCCGGCCCAGACCCTCCACGACTTACAGAGGAAGATATCGAAATTCATATGGAAAGGCAAAAAGGCCAGGATCCCCCACAAGACCCTGATTGGTAATGCCAGGCTAGGAGGCCTAGGGGTCCCGGACCTGCAGGCCTGTAGGACAGTGGCGCAACTATCACACCTACACGCCTGGCAGTCGAGCACAGCTCGCCCCAGATGGGTGGAACTGGAGCAAGCCCAGCTTCCGCTCCCCCTCCGGTTCCTCCCTCACATCCAACCCTCCCTCAGGGCACGTTGGAAGGACGTCCTACTGACAACGAAGCAGACCCTAAGCTCCTGGGACTGGGCTCTAAAGCAGAAAGGAATCCCGAGGGGCCGGGGCCCCCTCTCGCCGATCTTTCACAATCCCGACTTCTCCCCGGGAACTCATCCCCGCAACTTCCAGAATTGGATAGACGGGGGCCTTGAAACCCTGGGGCAGATGTACTCCGAAAACAAACCCCGGACCTTCGAACAGTGCAAGGAGACTTTTTGGCTTCAAGAGAGGGACAGATTCACGTACTGCCAGCTCCGCCACTGGTGTTCACACCCCCAGACCCTCCAGGCGGCAACTCGCCCCCCGACTCCTCTGGAGCTAACTCTCGCGGATCTGCCGGCTAGAGGAAGAACTTCAGCCATATATAGACGCTTCTCGGGGGACTTTCTGGTAGCAAAAACTCGATCCATGGCCCAGTGGGAAGCGGACCTAGGCCACCCGATTGATGACCAAACTTGGGTGGACATATGGTCCCGCACCCACTCCTCCTCCACCTGCGTCACCAACAAAGAATGTGCATACAAACTCACCCTGCGTTGGTATTACCCCCCCCTTAGACTCCACCACATGAATCCACGAGTGGACCCCGTCTGTTGGAGAGGCTGCACTCAACCAGGCTCTTACTTTCACATTTGGTGGACTTGCCCCAAGATCCAGCAATTCTGGACCAGGTGTCTCTCAACCATTGAACAAATCACCGGCTCCGCCCTCCCACTGGACCCTGAAACAATTCTGCTGGGGATCCCGGTCCCCGGAATCTACCCCCGCTTCGGCAATAGGGCTAAGCTCCTCACACAATGCCTCTTGGCGGGCAAGACAGTTCTGGCCCGTTTCTGGAAGTCGCAGGACGGCCCCTGCCTAGCCCACTGGTGGGGAAAATTGTGGGACATCTTAATAGCGGAAAAGGTCACCGCAGCGAGAGCAGGGACTCTGCACCGCTTCCAGAATATATGGGCCCCAGTGCTGGACTATGATCAGCGATTTCCTGCAATGACGTTCAAACCAATCAATGCCCGTTGGGCCCTGAGGGACCAGGAGAGTACGCACCAGGTGGGGGCGATGGACTGAATCTCCGGCCCGGGAAAACCGGAATGATGGGGGGAAAGGGACACAAAGCCAGAATCTTTCCTTTGCTATGTTACACTGCCATCCGATACTGTTTGTAACCTATACTGCCTTGCTATAAATAAACGTATTTAAAAAAAAAAAAAAAAATAGGGAGTATAATGCTCATTTCCAAATCTTATCTAGAGCACTGCTTGTTAGCATGCTGTTATCAATATTCTTGACTTGTGAACAGCAGTTTCCCATTCCTTACTCCTCTCTTCCCCTGCATTTAATGTCACCGGTTGTTCCCCTTGGGAAAAGAGGGCAGTCCTTGCCTCTCAGGCCACACCCATCTACACCACTGGGAGCAAGTGCTGTAGAGGAGTCATGAAGGAGGGCAGCTAGGAGTTTTTGGTGACTTAATTAGCTACGATTTCTGCTCAGTGTAAGGACGAGAAAGTGCTGTGTTCAACATGAGCATCAAAGGATATTATGAGAGAATTGTAGCACGTGGGATAGATTAGGTGCGTGTAATAATTGGACTCTAGTCCAGAGCAGTGGTCCAAATAAAGTGGGCTTTGTTGTAGTTGCCATGGTGAATGGGTATTTTGAGCCAGCTGCATGGGTTTTGCCAAGGCAACATGAAGTAAAACACAGACCACGTTCAACTTTCTAATCTAGAGCTTTATTTTCCTTAAATGTCAGAATGGAGTAAGGCCTAACTTGCCTTATACTAAGGTGGGATTTCCCTACCCAAAGAAAACTAAGGCTAGTCCGCACGTTTAAATCAAAACTCTGTGTCCAAAACCTATACTTGCCCTCACAGCCAACTGTATACAATGTGTAGGGATGTCGGCAGCAAATGAAATAGTGTTAAAAAATTAAGTTGCAAGTTTCTTCCAGCTCTTGGCTTATAATCTGATTCCCCTTCCCCAAGTTCAGACCAGTTCCGAAAAGGCCTCGGGTTCCCCTTCCCCAAGAGTTCAAATCTTATAGCTTTAACTACAATAGCAATTCAAATCTTTGGTCATCCAGGCTTTTCAATAGTTCACATTGATTGCTCAGTTTCTTCATTTACAATTCACTTCAACTGTTGCCATACATAAACTTCTTGAAATGTGCTTCCTTTGGCTTTTCCCAAGTAGAGGTCACTCGATCTAGTCCCTCCCCCCTCTCTCTCTCTCTCCCTCTCTCCTCCTTCCCCTCCTTCTTTCTCCCCCCTTTCCACTCCCCCCTCTTTCCTCTCTCCCCCCTCTCCCTCCACCTCTCTTCCCCCCTCTCTCTCTTCCCCCCCTCTCTCTCCCCTCTTTCTCTCCCCTCTTTCTCCCTCTTTCTTACACCCCTTCACCAGAAAAAATCTTCCCCTCTAAATTTAGAGGGGCGTGGCCCTGGGAGCAAGCATTCCCCTGACTCTGCCCACCAGCGCCACTCCTCAGTCCCCTTTTCCACGTCGACGGGAACGGACTGCTTTCACCAGCGCTCCTGGGTTTGGCTTCAGCCTTGTAATTCCATGCACTGTTCCCAGGGTACTATCTGCTGTTTTTGGTGTTAATTAGGTACTCGGTCCTCTGGCCCCAAGCTCCTCCCAGGCACATGTCGACGTCGGTGGGTTTCAGCAGGTTTCCAGCCTGCGAAGGGCTCTTCCCTATGTCCGACCCCCAAGCTCTTTGCCTCCGCTGCCTTGGCCCCGATCACGGCTGGGAGGATTGTACCGCATGTGATGCGCTTACACCGCACGCTCTGAAGAACAGGTTAGCTCGGACACAAATCAAGGCCCAAGGTAGGGATGCTTTTTTTCCATCGCAACCCGCAAGGATGACGCCTTCCCAAGGACACGCCCGAGCGGGAGGGACCATTCGGGTTCTCGCACCAGCACAGGTACAGAGTCTGATTCAGCTACCGGCCGCCAAGCCGAGGGGTCGCTAGATCCTTCTGGAGACAGTGCTGAGGGACCGCAAGGTTATTTTATCGTGTCCACCCGAGGGGCTACACCCTAGTACCGGACAGATGTTTGAGGGGGCGCCTGTATTCAGCACTACCGGCGACACAGCTGAGGGCAATATGCCTGCCAGGCCTCGTCCTGAGGTGCGAGGTAGGTCTCATGCTCCAACGCCAAGAGTTTTGGAGGAGGCCAGGCCCAGCGAGGCAAGCACCACGACTTTGGCACGCAGCCAGACAAAATGACCACCACGCCAGCCAAAATGACCACCACGCCAGACAAAATGGCCGCTCATCCGATACCGCCCCTTGGAACGGAGCAGGTGAGAGAATAAGTTGCTAGGTGGGACTGGTGTCAACCAGGTATGTGGCCTACAGCTTATCCATCAGCATCGCAGGGCAGGTTTACCCTGCAGCCAGCTAGACCGAGTACGCACCGGCCCCTTCTGCCGCCTGCTACCCCATCAACATCACCTGCCACCCCACCGGCCTGTGAGGCCAGGTTCTTTGAAAAGTTTCTCACTCTCATGAGATTGCCTCAGATGGGGGCCATCTTCTGGGATGTGAACAGGGACATACTCCCTCTGGCCCCTCGCCTGCGCCCATAGTCATTCCTCCAATTGCTCCAGTGCTGCAGGCCCCGGTGCAGCCCCTGCTGCCCTTGCCAGCCCCTTCGATTCTGGCTCCCCTTCCACAGCTAAGGCAGTTCCACACCAGCTTCCGGCTCCCGCCTCCATACTGCAGCCCTCGGCTCCCAGCACTCCTGCACCCTCTTCGGACCAACTGGATACCCTGGTGGACACTGACGAGGAAGTAGACCTCTACACGCCGTCGTCCGCCAAGGCCTTCGACGAACGGCTAGCGGGTTTGGCAGAGTACTTGGGGCGTCCTCAACCTGAGGTCGAACAACCAGAGGTGGAGGTCCTGGCCGTGGTCCTCATTCTACACCCTGTGGCTACAACGGAGGTCCAGATGCAGAAGGGCGTTGCCGCCTTGGCCAAAAAGGGGTGGCTTAAGCCCCACTCGTTCCAGCCTGTCAATTGGCGCCTCAACGCTAAGTATAGGCAAATGGAGGGGGATCCACTCTTGCTGTCGGCACACCCTCAACCGCACTCTTTGGTGATCGCTGCGGCATCACTCTACTCAAAGCCTCAGTCATCCTCGGCCACCTCGTCCTTAGTGCTTTTAGGCGAGGAGGAGAAGATCTTGGAGGCTTAGGGTAAGAAGCTTTATTCCAACACCTCACTGCACCTTTGTCAATCCAATGTGGATGGCATGCTGGCAGCAGTTAACCATAGGCTTTGACAGGAAATGGCCGACTTCCTTCCAGAACTTTCGGTGCAGGACCAGGCACGTTTTAAGGCAGGACTGGCAGAGGCTAAACTGGTGGCATAAGACATCCTGGAGTCCACTGTGGCCCACAGCGACACCTCTGGCCGGGCCATATGCATCTCAACGGACATGAGAAGGACTGCCTGGCTTCGGGCTACTAAATTCAACCCAGACGTCCAGGAATGCATTTTGGACCTTCCATTCGAGGGTGGTAACCTCTTTCACTCCACCACTGATGTGGAGCTAGATAAAAAGGAAAACAGTTTGCAAACTGTGAAGTCTTTATCCTTCCGAAGGCCACGCCCAAGGTGTACAACCAGTCACATCAATGCCCCAATAAGGTGCAGACGTTCAGCGAGTTTCAGGGCTTCCAAGAACGAGAGTCTAGGCAGCCTGACCGTTCTCCGCATCAGCACCGGCGCAAACAAAAAAAGGGGGGAGCAAGGGCTTCGGAGGGAAAGAAGGCATGACTCATCCCTTTGGGTCCACGTGTCTCAGGTGGGGGACATGCTTGCCCTTCACGCACAGTTTTGGTGTCAGAGGTTCATGGACCCCTGGATCCTATCCGCAGTGTCTATGGGGTACCGCCTACCGATTCCTGCCTCACTCTGTTTGCGGAAATTCGTTTGTTCGTCGAAAGACAGGCATTTGAATAAGTCCCACTCTCCCAGCTTAGGCTTCTACTCCAGGATTTACACCATTCAAAAGAAGAACCAGTCTGGCCTGAGAGTTGTTGGACCTCTCCACCCTCAACCTCTCCTCCCCTCTTCAAAAATTCAAGATGGTTACGCCAACATTCCTAGCGGAGACACTGTGCAGGGGAAACTGAATGTGCTCCCTAGATCTAAAGGACGCTTAGCTACATGTCCCTATTTGGCAGCCTCATTGATCGTTTCAGCAGTTCAGGATTACGGGCTGCCTTTTCCAATACAAGGTTCTACCCTTCAGCCTCAACTCAGCCCCCAGGGTGTTTACCAGACTAATAAATGCAGTGGTGGCCCTCCTCAGAGCTCAGGTCCACCACGTCTACCCATACCTGGACGACTGGCTCGTCAGGGCGAGATCGCCGGAGGCCGTGCATCTCACTTCCGCTGCTCTTATTACCACTCTTCACCAACTGGGATTCTCTATCAACTTTAAGAAGTCTCAGCTGCAGCCTACACAGAGCCTGACCTTTCTGGGCCTCATATGGGACACAAGCTCTGAGAGAGTTTTCCCCTCAGAGGACAAGATCATAAGTCACTTCCTCCGCTGAGAGGTGAACTCGGCCTGGTGGTTCCAGCATTTACTGGGGATCATGGTGGAGGTCCTACTGGCCATCCCCCACACGAGGCTCAAGATGAAGAGATTACAGCTGCACTTTGCAGCTTCATGGAATCGGGAGAGGTGCTCCCAAGCGGACATGGTCAGCATTCCTCCTTCTCGCCACAGCATTCCTCCTTCTCTCCACACCTCACTTGATGGTCCAGGGACTGCAACCTATGGACTGGCAGGCACTTCCGACAGACTCCCCTCCCCCCCCCCCCCAGGCCACCATCACCACGGATTCCTCCCTTGAAGGCTGAGGGGCTACGCTGGACAACCAGTGTCCATGGAGTCTGGTCCCTGCAGGAGGAGGGATCTCATATCAACTGGCTGGAGCTGAAGGCTATCTGGCTAGCTCTCAAGGCTTTCCTTCCGCTCATTGGGGGAAAGGTCAGCCTCATCCAGACGGACAACTCCACCAGCATGTATTATGTCAACAAGCAGGGTTGCACCAGGTCCCCTCCGCTGTGCAGCCTAGCGGTCAGCATGTGGGAATGGGCCCTGGAGAACTACATCTCCTCGACTGCAATCCACCTCCTGGAAGCAGACTGGCTCAGGAGGATAGCTCAGGGGCAACGTGCTCGCCTTGGAAGCAAGACGACACTGAGCAACACAGGTTCCATCCCCAGGTCCGTGCTTAGAAACCTCTGGGTATTAACCTCATTAGTGCCAAGGACTAGGTATCTCGTCCTTGGGATTCCCTCCCTGTTGCCGTCCTTTTCGGCACTTGTTTTACCAAAACTGTAATCCAACCCCCGGGCTATGTGAGTGGGGAGGTCCCCCCTCACTTCCAGGGGGCTGGATTACCTTCAGTTTCACGTCGGCATGCGTGACGCACACTGACATGAAACAAAGTAATTTTCACTGCAGCAGCCATTTCGGGCTGCTGCAGTGAAAATATAAGGTGGGTCTTCACCTTTCTCCCCCTCGATCTCCGGCTGTATTTCAAGCCGGAGATCGAGGTGGGTATCGTTGGAAAGGGGAGATTAAGAACCCCAGACAAAGTGAACATTGTATTATTTCCCCACCAAATATCAATTTGTCGGGGATTGTGGCTAATAAAAACTGGGGCAATTTGCGCAAGGCAGACCTCTGTGGATTCCCACGTGTGTCCTCTTTTGCGAAATGCATGGGGTTCCCTGTTTTCCTTGCTGCCTTCGACACCCTAGGCCCAAATCTGTAGGTTGCCCACATGAACAAAATGGTCAGTGGCGAAAGGCTTGGGGTTACCAGTGGGTTACCCTTTTCCTTTTGCGCCCCCAGTAGGTGCACCCACACATGTGAGGTACCGTTTTTATCGGGACACATGTGGGGACGCGGGAAGGTATGACATCTGTTGTTGACGGTGTTTCGGTGGGCGGCCAGAGCAAGATGTCTGAGAATTGTCTTAATTTTCAGCCAATTTCAGAGACATTTCCCTGTGTCAACTCACTGAAACACGTCGCCAACAACAGATGTCGTACCTTCTAACGTTCCCACAGGTGTCCCCACGAAAAACGGTACAAAAAATGTGCGCTTTCCTAACTGCAAGAGTCGGAAGGGGGGAGGGGGATGTAGCGGAGCAGTGCTTTTCTCAAAATTCATAGAAGCCATTGCCCTACCAAGCCAACCATGTCCAACACATAACCTTTTTTTCTGTCATTTTCCCGCTTTTCCCCCAATCTATGGCATTTTCCCCCTACCTAGTTGTTGCTTGACCTACGCAAATCACCCCTTCCTAAACTTGGAATTTTGTCCACTTTTCAGAAATATTTGTCCTCCAATTCAGCTTTCCTACCCTTTTCTTCCATTCCATCCATGCATGTCCAATTGGCAAAAATGGCGAAAATCGCCTACCTCTCACAAAACGGTTGATAACCACTCAACCTGTTCTTGAAAGCCAGGAAATTGGGGAATTCAGCACAGCAAATCATTTGTTCCTAGCTCTTACAAGGGGACAAAAACCACAGGCTTCTTTGGACATCATCTTTTGAAAAAACCCAACATTTTCGCCCTTTTTGCTTATTTTCTCACCCCCCTACAGCAACCTAGGATTCCTGGGTGGCGTTACGACCGCCTACATGTGGGAGAAAAAGGAGCCAAATTTGGCCGAGATATCTCAAGTAACAAAAAAGTTACAAGGCATTGAATGGCCACATACCAAAATCACCAAAAAAGGCCTTGGCACTGGGGGGAAATACCCATGGCAATTAAACGGTTAAGCGCATTATAAATAACCTATCCTACCATAGCAGACGGAGCAGACAATTAAGAATGGCAATTGAACGATCGGGTCCTGCTCTGGGTCTTCAGCAGATGGGGGCATCCACAGGTGGACCTCTTTGTCTCCTGGTCCAATAGGAAGTGCCAGCAGTACGCGTCCTGGCAGGGGCAGGGCCCCGGGTCCCTGGGCGACGCACTCCAGATACAGTAGAATGGCATGACAGCGTATGCATTCCCTCCCACACCCCTGATCCACAGGGTGATCTGCAAGAGAAGAGAATAGTGTCACTTCTGCATCATTCTGATAGCTCCGTGGTGGCCTGCAAGACCGTGGTTCTTGGAGCTCTTCAGCCTCTCGGACAGGCCCCCCATTCACCTGCAGCTGGGCCCAGCTCCCCTTTTGCAGCAGGGGAGCAGGGATATTCACCCTGCTCCACAGAAATTAGCCCTCTCAGCGTGGTTCATGAACAGGTCACACTGAAGCATCTGATCCTGTCACAGGCGCCTCGACATCATTCAGGGAGCTAGCGGCTACTAAGTGCCAGTACAAGAGTAAATGGACCAGGTTCTGTCCCTGGGCGGACTCTAAGGAGATCGACCCCTTTTCCTGCACATTGGACGATGTACTCTCATTCTCGGCACACCTGGCTCACTCAGGGGTGCAAATAGACACCTGCCGCACCTACTTGGCAGCCATAGGCGCCTACAGGAATTCCGAGGAGGAGGTATTTTCCTCCTCCAACCTGGTGGTTAGATAGCATCTGGCGGGCCTCACCAGGCTCTACTCGTCCATGAAGAAGTCACACCCCTTGTGGGACCTCAATGTAGTGTTGGGCGCCCTGGCGCACAAACCTTTCAAACCAATAGCGTCCGGGGACATCAGATTGACCACAATTAAAACAGCCTTGTTGGTGGGTCTAAACTCTGCTCGCAGAGTCAGCAAGATCCAGGCTCTGGTGGCATCAGAACCCTATACTACTTTTCACACGGATAAGGTCATCCTGAGAACGCACCCCGCATTCCTACCTAAGGTAGTCTCCGCTTTCCATATATAAACGTGTAGATAGTCTTACCTATGTTTTTTGCCGTTCCTAAGAACGATGCTCAGAGGGTCTTGCACTGTCTGGAAGTCAAACGCCCTCTGAAATTCTATCTGGACAGGACCAAGAACTTGCGCAAGTCGGATGCTCTGTCACCTTCAGGGGTCAAGGCCAGGTTATGGTTTCGGCCATCAAGGAGACCTACGAGGGGCAACACAAACCACTTCCAGCCAACATGCACGCCCACGCTGTCAGAGCCAAAGCCACGCCTGACGCCTTCCAGCGGCAGCTTCTGTGGCAGGTCATCAGCAAGGGGGCCACCTGGGCCACCCCTTCGGCTTTCTGTAAGCACTACTGTTTGGACGCCGGCTCTAAATCAGACGCGGCTTTCGGACAGGCGGTTCTTAGGAACTTGTTCACTTAAGGAGGGTCTCCTCTCCACCCTGGAGATACATTCAGTTGTAATCGCCCATGCAGTATGAGGAAAGGGTACGGGACATAGAAGTAATTAATAGTTACTCACCGTAGTGACCAACATACTCCTAGTCCATAGTCTCCTTTATTTCATATATACCACCATCCTCCCCCCTAATAATACTGGTGTCATTAGGCAATGTTAATATTGTTGACTCGTTAATGGGGACTGAGGGGTGGCGCCGGTGGGCGGAATCAGGAGAGCGCATGCTCCCAGGGCCATGCCGCAGTGCGCCTCTAAATTGAAAAGTCCCGTCCCTAGCGAGGGGCGTCCATACAGTATGGAGAAAAGGGGACTATGGAATAGGAATACGTTAGTCACTACGGTGAGTAACTTATTATTTCTTTCTCTTTGTTTTGCTGCATGGATGAGCCTGAGAGAAGAAGCAAGCAGGATAGTTATGGTATTGGTTATCCTGGGAGATAGTCTCCAATGGGAGGGCCAGGGTCACAGTTCTGGGAAAACACATATTAATTCCAGGTTGCTGAGCGGCTGTAGGTGTAAGATCATAGGCTGATGCTTGAGCAATTGCTCAGTTATATCAGCTCCCTTCATTTGCGTTCTGTGGGCTATTGTCAGTGATTGCTGATGGTTCGGTTTCCGTTCTTATTGGATGGAGACTCTTGGCCGTCCACATCCAGCCTGCCAGCATCTCTCTTCTTAGCCTGCAGTGATGTTAGTTTGTGGGTTCGGTGTCTTCCATAGGAGTCATTGTGTTTGGGTTCATCACTGCCTCAGCATCTTGTGGGGTTTTCATCAAGTTCTTTTCTTGATGCGAGAAAAGCAAAGATAAAGCAAATCCCCATCTGTATTTTATTCCGTTCAGTTTTTTTAAAAATACATTTTAATGTTACCATGTTAAGAAAACAAACATTATAATGGAACCAAAGTAGGTGGTTCCCGCACCTTAAAACCATAAACGGGGTCAAGCATTGAGTCTGAAAGGGAAACAACCTTGGGAGTCCACATTTGCTGAGGGGCGCGGGCGTGAGATGTCTAACCCCTACTATAATACCCATTAACAAGTGGTGCCTAGGGTGCAACCGCTTACACATAGCGAGATGGGACAGACCTTTCCGTGGGGCCATATATACTAAGAAACATAAACATTCACATTCTACACAGCAGAGGATCGAAGAGCATGCGCAGCTCCAGAGGCAGACAACCAAATCAGACATGTTTCATCCAGTATACTCATTGGGTGCTTTCTCAACAGGAATGGTTTCAACAGTATTCCTGCCCCCTCTGCGTCCCAAGGGGTACTCCTTCCCCTTCCATTTCACCCTGAGCTTAGCTCTGTCCCCCCGATCACAAAGGCTTTCTTCGTGGCCTTCAGTGCCCTTCTGTTGTCATGGTCGGAGAAAAATCGGGGAAAAGATGGATCCTGTGATCTTGGAAGTGCAGTGTTTCTTAGCCGCCTTCATGATCCTGTCTGTCGAGAGTCACTCGGGTGTACCAGCAGTGTGAGGCCCACCTCTGATGACAGCTTCGCTTGGAGTCCCACTGACCGGAGCCTGTAGCATCTGTCAACATACATGGGGTCCTCCTCCACTTAAAGCTCGAGTAACTCAGGGAGCCAAGTTGATATAAACCCAATCAGGTCATCCATTTCGGCAATTTTAGGGAGGCCGATGATGCGCAGCTGCGAGGCTAACGTTGCGTTCTCGAGGTTCGAGTCTGGTCTCCGTCCCCTTACAACCTCGCACAACTGTTTCCATTTCACTACTACATTTTTGCACCATAGGAAGTGCTTGCACCCATTGCCGGTACAGATCACTGGTATTTTGTTTCAATGTAGAGGTTCTTGTCTCTAGCTGGGCTACTTTTTCCGTCAATTTGTCTAATTTCCCCTCCAGGCGTGACATCGACTGTTCTATACGCCCCAGTGCTGCCATGACGGGGTCCTGGGGCAAAGACTTTTCAAGGGTATGTAGTCCCCCCATCGGGTGCAAATAAATCTGTCGTCCACTGTGGCCTTTTTCCTCCCCTTTCCCAATGCCATGGCCCTTTACCACTGCCGACGTCAGATCTCTGTGAGCACTCTACAGGACAGCCAATTCTGTGCCTACCCACAACAGACTCCCTCGACAGCAAGGAGTGAGGGGGAGAGTACATAACAGGGTTCCAGAGAGGAGCTCGGCTGCGTACTGTACCTGCCTTCACTTCCCCCAAAACCCTTGTGATCGCAGGGTTTAATTAGTACTTGTTGGCCTGTCTGCAATGCACTGCGGTGGTGAGAGATCAGCTCTGCTGTCTGCTTTCCGTTGTACGGCACTCTGAGGTCCCACCGCATTTACAAGTACGGGCTGTAGCTATGTCCCCTCGGACCTTGGTCTCCAGCTGAGGCAGACGCATTGGTGCGGCCGGTGCTGCCATGAGTGTGCTGCGTGCCAGCGGTCGCGGGCCTCCGCCTTAGTGGTTTCTCGCAGCCCCACGGTCCTGCTCAACCACACTGGCCGGCCTCTTACGCATCTGCTGAGATCTCCAGATTGGATCCGACGATCACTCAGATTCCTCGGCTACAGTATGATCAGCTATGCCCAAAGTGAGTGCCATTGCTGGAAAAGGCTTTTTTTAAAATGTATTTATTTTTTTAATGGCAGGGGTTTGTTATCCAAACTTTTCATTATCTTCTCGCTTTGGGTGTCTTTTTTGTCTAAATGTTGTTTTTACTCGATAATATGTATCCAAAACGTAATGTTTGTAAAAATTAGGGCCTTGTCGGTGCCACTAAGGATTTGGGACCATCTTTCGTGCGTATCTATCTGCTGAAAAAAGTCTCTGAACAGATTTAGTTTCTCTGTCAAGGCAGGACAGCTCATCACTAGATGGAAGAGAGATTCTGAGGTGTTTTCCTGCTTGCAAAATCAGCATTCTATTTTCTTTGTGTCCATTTGTTTAGTTTGTTCTAAATATTCCCGCGTTGGGAGCATATTCAGACGAAAGAGCAAGTATAGGTCTCGGATCTTCTGGTCGGGAAATCTAACTAGATAGTCTGGAAGTTCATTTAGGGCTCTGGTTTCTGTTTCGCATCTCAGAAATCTTTTGTATTGCGTTTGCTGTGCCTGAGTTTTAATCCAGTTGTTGCGTTGTAGTTTGCATTTCACATATTGTGGTGTTTGAATCAGCATCTCTTCTGGGATTTCTTCCCGTTGCATCAGTTTCTCTATCTGTGTTGACCACTGGGATAATGCTGTCACGTGCAATGTGTTCTTTATTTTTCAGAAGAATCTCGATTGCAGGGATTTTTTCGTTTGCTATGATTTTTCTGTATAGATCGATTTGTTTCCACACGATTATTGAATCGAGTGATTGTAGCGCAAGTTCGTGCTGAATTCTCGGCATCGGAAAGCTTGATGGTAATGCTAGTGTTTTCCTCCAAAAGGTCGCTTCGTACAATTGCCACTTGATATGATGTTGATTGATTAGTGTTTCTCCGGCATAGGTAAGTATTGGAACAGCTTTTTGTTTGAATAAAGCAACAGCCGGTTTGATGAGAATTTGCTGAATTTCCTATGGAAAAAAACGTCCTTGGCGCGCGAGTGATTGAACTTTTGTTTCTAGGTGGTCTTTTCATTCCTGTTCATTGTATGATGGATTGATCATTGCACCTAGATATTTGATGTGGTTCACTGTTTTAATAGGCTCGCCTCTGAGTGTGACTACTGGCAATTTACGTTTCTTCCCTTTTTGACTTGACAGGCTCATCAGTTTTGTTTTTGCCATATTTATTTGTAACTCATTGTCAATCATGTAGTGATCTAGCTTATCTAGGCTGATTTGAAGGCCGGTAACTGTTTTGTCTAAAATTATGATGTTGTCTGCGTAGATCAATGTTTGAATGGCTTCATCGTTTAGCTTTGGTGGATTTGTTGCTGCGTCTTGGATTTTGTCGACAAAATCTGAGCTGTAGAGGTTGTATAGTGTAGCTGCCAGTGGGCATCCTTGTTTTAGTCCGTTCCAAGTGTATATTGAGCTGGTCACATTCCCTCTTTCGTTAATCTAACTCGTATTGTGCTGTTCGAGTAGAGCTTTTTTGATTGGGTTAAGGAATGTTTCAGGGCATTTCCATGCTGTTAATTTTCTCCATAGTTTTTGTCTGGTGACTTTTTCAAATGCTAGTTTTAGGTCTATGAAGACTGCATATAACTGTTGTTTTTTTGTTCTGGCTTCTTGTTGGATCATGTTTAGAATTAATAGGTTGATGTTGGTTCCTACATTGCGGATGAATCCGGTTTGTCATTTGACCAGCCTTTCGGTGTCAGTTGCCCAATGATTCAACTTTTTCAGGAGGAAGGACGCAAACCGCTTTCCCAGGGGATCTAAGAGCGCTATGGGTCTGTAATTTTCTGGCCGCCTTGTTTGAAGATTGGGGTCATTGTTGTGGTTTTCCAGCTGTATGGTATTTGTTGAGTGTGCTCAATCAATATGAGCAGCTGGGCAAACAATGCTGCCCACTCTTCTGGTGCTGCTTTTAGGTCTGCATTCAAAAGGCCATCAGTCCCTGGTGCTCTCAATGTTTTTAGGGCCTTAATTTTCATTTCAATGTCTTCAATATCCCATTTTAGCTCTCATGGGTTGACCGAGTTGGATGTTTGTGGTGTTTAATACCGGTCCGTTATTTTGTACATGTTTGTAAAGTACTGTGTCCAATCCTGTTACTTGACTTCTTGGGTCATCAGAGTTGATGATTTATTGTTGTGGTTCAGGAGCGCCCATAGTTGTCTCTTATTTCTTTTGTTCAAGGCTGCCAAGATTACTTCAGCATCTGTTTGATGTAATAGGGCTTTTGCTTGTTTTATCCGGTTTGTGTATTTTTGCTTTTCTTTTTTTATTTCTTGTCTGGTAGTTAGTGTATTCTGTTTTTTTTTTTTTAAAGTATGTAATCTTTTCTGTAAGCTTTTTTTCATTTGGTTGATCTCTTGGTTGAAATGATGTTTGTGAAGTTTCTCTGGTTTCGCCTTTTTTGTTTTTCACTGTTGGTATTCTTGTAATATCCATTCATAGTTTAGTTTGTCGTTGTCCGATTTCGCAGTGGAATCAAATTTCTTAAGGAGGGCAGGCAGGTGATGTTTTATACGCAGTTTGTTCGTGCCATTCGTTAATTCGAATTCAGGGATTTTCAATCGCACCTGGCTCATGCGTACGTTCTCCCAAGCAATTGCTATTAGCTGGTGGTCGCTGTTCTCTTGCGTGTAGTTAGTTGCGGTTGTCAGTGTTTGAAGTATTCCCTCTGAAATGAATATGTAATCTATGATGGCTCTTGAATTGGTACATGACCATGTCGGTTGCTTGTCCTTGGTCGTCTAAAGGATTCCCTGTCGGAGTTAGTTGACGGTTCGCTATTTTTTTTATCCATTTTCTCGCTCTCGGGGTTAGATCAATCACGTCCCTTGGTGTTCATTCGCGTTGAATAAGTGGATGTTGAAGTCTCCGGCAATTATAAATTCAATCTGAGCAAAGTAACTTGACCAAATGTCTATTCCAGTAAATGTTAAAGATTCCCAAATGTTTCTGAGCATGCTGGCTCACCAGTTGTTTCGTCCGTTTGCTTTATCAGTAGAATCCGGTATTGGGCCTAGGGATGTTAGTTCTTCTTTGTTACTATTGACCAGTTGGAATCTATTTTGGTTAGTATTTGCATTCCCGTTGATGGCCTACCCTGTTGCGGTTGGATTGCTGGATTCATATGTGTAACGTAACCTTCACAAGTTACTTCCGACATCAGCAATGTCTCTTTGACTAATATTATACCAATTTATTTTTTAGTTCTTTTGGACCCGCCACGAGAAGATGATTATGGTCTCTGGTGTTCCAAGATCCTAATGAGTACTCTTGTTGTGACGGGTCAGTGATGGTTATAAGTATGTTGTCTGGGGGTTTCTGTGATCCTTAATATTTTCTTGATTGTAGTTTCCGTATTGATTGTAGGTCATGTCTCGTCAGATCTCATGTCTCTTTTGTGATCATTAGGTTGTGTTCTGTTTGTGCATGCGCTTCAGAGTGAGGATTTGTGTCCTCTTTGAGGGTCTTTGTTGATTAAGTTTGTCGTTATATTTCTCATTTCTCCATTTTTAAATTTTTTCTTATTGTTACCATAGGTGTAGTTTTCAACTATTTCATCGCAGGTAAAGCCTAGTCTGGCTAAATGCCTTATTTTGTGTCAAATATGCTTCATTGTTTCTAATTGTAAGTCTATATGGACCAGATGGAGTTGGTCATCACTTGGAAAAAAATCCCGTCAATGTCTTTGGAATGGATTGTGGCCAGATGTGGGATTACTTGAATAAACATAATATGTTGTCTCTGTTTAGCATTGTCGTTTGTGGTTTTGAATTTAGTTGCTTTAGACAGATTGTAAATGTTTTTGAGGCTTTATTCGGGTAAACAAATTCCGGGGGTGTACTATGGAGGATTCATGTTCATAATCTTCCGATTGACTAGCATGTTGTGAGGGCACTCCCGCAAATGATATACTAGTTTCGGTGTCAGAAATGGTAGAGTATGAAAGTGAGGGATTTGTTGCATAATCGCGAGAGATGGAATTGGTTGACTGGACTTCATGGTATTCGTCCAGAATGATCAAATCTCGGTCTTGTGGGTGTTGAGTTAGGTCAATTGTTGAAACTTGATTTCCTATGTGTTCTGGGGATGTCGGTAGAAAGTCGACTTCTGACTGGGTTGCCTGCTGCAAGTTTAATATTGCTATTAGTGCCTCTATTGGGTCTTCAGATTGGCGCGGTTCGACTCGCTGGGGTTGTTCAAGGTTTTGCTTTGTTTTGTTCTGGCGTTGCCCGCTCTGACGATCTTTTGGCAGGTTCCTTTCATCATGATCGTCTGAGTTAACTGTAGTTTTCTCAAGAAAGGTCTTGATCCAGATTATTGTTTTTTAGGTTTTTTTATTTTTCTTATTTGGTTTTATCATGGCTTCTCTTGTTAGGTTGCAGATGTCAAATGGTGTGCACGGTGGGGGCAGCGTCTTAATTGTTTGCAGGGTTATGAGGCCCTCTTGTGGGTTTAGCTGCATTTGCTTAGCAGAGTGTTGGGCTAGGATTGGTTGTGGGGCAACTTCCATTTTGTTTTGCCGCAATGCTGTGTTTAGTATGGATGGGGCGACTTCATCTTTTTTCCCTTTGTCGTCCATCACTTTTTTGGTTATTGTTGCCAGAGTCTCTGTCAGGTATTGTTTGTCCTCTCGATCTGCTCTTGCGATCTCAGCTAAATGGTGTTGCCATGTTCTGGTAGCCACTGCTTCATAGTTTATCTGGTCCTGTAACTTTGCTATAAATGCTTCTGTGTTTAACTGTTTGGTGTGGATTAAGGCCAATAGTGTAGCTCGGTCTTTTGTAGCATCAACCATGGCTTCTTGAATTTTTAAGAAAGGGACCATGGCTACTGAAAGAACTGCTGTTGGTGTGTTCTGTAGATCCACCATAGTGGTTGGTATTCTGTCGTATGGGTTCCTATCTTTGTATCTTGGATGGTGGTGTTCTTCCTGCGTCAGGTGGGTGGTTTCCAGATTTGATTCTGGGCATGGATCTCGTATGGGGTCTTCCGGCTGGTTAGATGCATTGTTAGGGAAACAATTTGGGGAAAGTGCTTTCTTCTTTCTTATATTTGGCATTGGGGTTGAAGTTGTGTGTGTTGCTTACTTTTCCTTTGTAGAAATTGCCAAAAATGTATTTTTTTCTTTCGTGTGAATTCATAATCGATTCCATTTCTGTAATATCCAATGATAGCCTTGCCGCTCTTCCACAGAGCGGGGGTTTATCTTCTCCCATGGTAGCTCCATTGTAGCCAACTGTCTGAATGTTGTTTTGCTATTCTTGCTTTTTCTTTCAGAAAAATGTGCTTTGGTGCTTCTTCGTGTTTTTTTTCTGAAGGTTACATTGCTGTGGTTCGGTATTTGTCTTCCGATGGATTTGTTTTTTGCCGTCATTACTGCCACTCTCTGCCGCATAGGCGGGGTTCTTCATTGGGTGGAGAGGCTTCGTAATTTGAATTTGAAAGTCAGTTTGATTCATCTTTTCTTGTGTAGCAAGGGTTAGAGCTATTGTTATGACTGTGGCGTTGTGGTTTGCAGTGATGATTCCCTTTTTTGCGTCCAAGTCGAGTAGTTTGTCAGTTAATAATAACATCTGACGGGGGGGAGGGGGCTGGCTTGGCACCATGATGGGTGGTCTGGCTCTCTGAGCTCCTGACCGAGTCTACATGCCGACATTAATATGGCCTGGTGAAACTAACCTCCCGAAAATGATAGATGGTGCCTCCAGCTCCGGTGGGGCTCCTGCATGCAGAGGCCAACTCTTGGCCCGCGGGATTGCTGAGGCCCCGAGAAATCACCCGGTCTATGCAGGGCCGGGGGAAGCCTCTGCTTCTCCGCTCCAAAATGGCGGGCGCAGCACAGTCAATGAAGCCACTATGCCCGCTGCATGAGGTGCGGGTCTCGGCGGTCACTCGGGCAACCCCTCCAGCCTGCTGAGTCCCCCAGGGGCTCCGCTTTGTGCCCGCCGCCCTGCAACATCCAGCTTGCCGCGGGACCCCGGTCGACTCAGGACCGCCTGCCCTGTTCACCGTGCCGGGGCCAGCGCGTAGCATGAGGGGCACCTGCCAGGGTTGAGCAGAGAGGTACGGTGGCAGAGACTCCTTCCCCGAATCATTGTCAGAGGCGATCTGCAGCCTGCTGGAGAGGTGCCTGCTCTCCCCTCCACCTGGCACTGCCTGAGTGAAGAAGACAACGCCAGCAGCGAAATCTGCGGGGGCTGCAGGCCCGTTTGGTGACGGGCCCGCCCACACTAGCTGCACAGGGGGGAAAGCAGCGGGGCAGTGCAGCCCCCGGACACCAGCCTAGAGGACCTTTGCTCCACATCACACTAGCCGCCCCCCCCTGCACGCCGGCGGAGGAGTCGGGGCTGCAGAGACACCCTCCCCCAAGCATCCCCAGCCGTGACCTGTGACCAGCCATGCACCAGCGTCCTGCCTGCCGCGGGACTCAGACGCCTGAAAACTGCCGGCCCCGCTCTGAAGTGCTGGAGACAGCGAGTAGCATAAGGTGCACCAGCAGGCCGGAGTGAAGGAGAGCGACTCTGCGGTTCCTCGAATCCTGCTGGGGAGATACTTGCACTCTCCTCTCCCCGACTCAAAAGCAACAAGCTCTGCTTGTGACGGACCTGCCCACTCGAGCGGCGCATGGGGACAGCTGCTGGCCCAGCCCACTAGAGCCTTCCAGCAGCAGTGTGGGGAGCGCGGACCCTGGACACCAGCCAAGGGGACCATCCTTCTCCCCCCCCCCCCTTTGTGCCCCTCTCAGCACGCCAGTGGAGTAGAGGGGCGATAGAGGCACCCCCCCACCCCCTGCCACTAAGACGGGGGGGTGCCTTGAACCTCCCCCTGCCCGGGTGGGAGCAGGGGGAGCAAGATCTGCTGGGACCTGCACAAACAAGGGAGCCATCGTTCCATAGCTTGCCTCCTCACAGCTCCAGCTCCCTGCTGCACATGCGAAAGACTCACACCGGCAGTCTGCCCCATGCACCCTTCTGACGCTCCGGATACCGTGCTGCGCACCAAGGCCCACATCGCCCGCCACCAACAGACAGCAGTCCTCTGGTTACCCCTCGCCACACGCCAGCCCCCCCAATGCATGGTAGCAGGCTGCAACCCTCCAGTGCTGCAACCTCGGGCCCTAGTCACGGGCCTGGGCATGGTGCAGACCAGACAGCCCCTCCGGACTCGGGGAGCCCACCCCAGCAATTCAACACTGGTCAGGTAGCACAGCGAGTAGAGTGCTCGCTTTGACCTGCTAACGCAGTTTTGAATCCCGGCAGGGCCAAACTCAGCCTTTCATCCTTCCGAGGTCGATAAATGAGCACCACACACTGTGGGAAATGAGCAGCGCTCAGATGCCCGAGGGTTCGTAGCGCTATATAAATAACCAAAAACAAACAAAACAAAACAAGCGGCACCGGTCCTCCCCAGGCCCCACCAGCACCAAGAGGACCCTCCCAAGCTAACGGACCCAGGACCTCCTTTGCACCCACCCTCCACCACTGGAACCCGGTACGCCTGTTGTACCAGGAGCCCTATCCCTACACGGCGGGTGCTTGGAAATCAGGTGCTGCCTCAGCCTACCCGGGCAGAAATCAGGACAAAGAGCTCTCGGCCAGCGATCAACTTGAGGGGCCTCACCTAAAGGCCAAGCAACCCGCGGCCCAGAATGTCCAGGAACCCCAGACCCCCGAAACAAGCTGATATCTCCTCCCTGTTCGCGGCAACCATGACCGAGAAACCCAAAAGGGGAAAGCGCCCCGAAGAACCCAACTCGGGGACCCAAGTGGAAGCCAGCCTCGACCAATCAGCGCGGGGGGGGGTAACAAAAAGGGATATCCAAGACCTCCTCGCAGCCATCACTAAAGAATACCAAAAAGGCACAGAGGAACTGAAAGGCAAGATCTCCACCTTGGGTAAGCGGGTGGGTGAAATCGAGTCAAGAACAGAAGAAATAAAAACTACCCTATTCGAGCAGAACTTTGAAATCAGCGAGAGCGTGGACGGAATTGCGGCGCTTGAGGCCAGGTGGGAGGACCTAGAGCTGAAACGGGAGGATGCCGAGAACAGATCCAGGCGCAACAATATCCGCTTGATGGGAATCCCCCCCACCCCCCACAATCTGACGCAGAGCTGGGGCCCTACGTGAACGACCTCCTGCGTTTCATTCTAACCCTCCCAGATGGGGCCCCCTTGGAGCTCGACAGAGTACACAGAACCAGGGCTAGGCAAAGCAGCGCCTCCCCTCCAGACGTCCTAGTGACGGTGCATTTCTTTAAAATCAAAGAAGAGATCATGCGCGAGGCTACAAACTAAACCCCCCCTGTCCCCCTCCCCCTGAGTACTGTTCCGGGATGCAGTAATCTCCATATACCAAGACCTTGCAGCAGTCACCTTGGCAAAGAGGAAAGCCCTGAAACCACTGACCGACTGGCTCCGCGAGAGGAAGATCACATACCGCTGGGGATTCCCCACCTCCCTATCTTTTGCATGGGAAGGCAAAACCTGCCACATCCTCCCTCCCAGAGAAGCGGCAAGCTTCATAAACCCAGAGGAGACACCAAGCGAGGTCGACGGACCCGCCCAGACCCCGGAGGGAAGACCACGGGAGTCCCTGAAGTCCTGGCCCCGAGTCGAGAAACGACGCAGACTGCGCGCCCCCCCCCACTGCCAATAGCAAGAAGCATGACAACGGCTGGCCCAGCGGACTACCCCCTCAAGACCTGGCAGCCCACCAACCCGCATCCTCTGACAGCCCCAGCACTAGGTGGAGCCCACGCACATGAACCCAGCCGCCCAATATCCGGATGACCCCGCTCCCCCCCCCCCCCCCAGGGGCTTGCCTGACATGAACAGCCTAACTCCTCGAATTCCTTACACCACGGAGGCCCCTGAGCCACCTGCCGAGGTCTGGTAGCCTACCGGAATGGCACCCCCTGGAGTGCCCCATGCAGCACCCCTCATCAGTTTCACTGGTTGCATAAGAGGCACCGTTGCCTCCAATTGACTTGGCGCGTTGGACCAGTCGCCTGCCCCGTTGGCTTAAGGCTGACCCGGAAGTTCGTTCAGTGGGTTGGGGGCGGAGGGGACTTTGCAGGAGGAGGACAAACCAAAAGGGTCAGAGGGAACTCGACGCAATGGAGGGCAACAGAACACTTTTCTATAGAAGTCATAGATGGGGGACCCCTGAGCAAACTCTTAGCGTGACGACCTGGAACGTCTGGGGCCTGAACGCACCCAGGAAACGGAAACTCATGGAGCAAAAGCTAGCTCGACTTGGCTCGGATATAGTCTTCCTCCAAGAAACGCATCTCTTAGAGCCAGACGAGAAGCGCATCAACTTCCGAAGCTATCCAAAACACTTCTTTGCCTCGGTGAAGCAAAAGAAAAGGGGGGTTGCGATCCTCATCAGCGGCAATCTGCCCCTAACCCATGTCACCACCAAAAAGGATCCTGAGGGCAGATACCTGCTACTCAGAGGCCTACTGGTTGAGCTACCGATGACTCTAATCGCCATCTACAGCCCCAACAAAGACCAAGGCCCCATCCTCTGTAAACTCCTGCCGATCATAGCCGCCTTCGCCAGAGGCCAGATGCTAATTGGGGGAGGGGGGAAACTTCAACCTTCCACCAGACCCTAACTTGGACAAAACTCTCCCGCCGTCGAGAGAGGACTTCATTAACGCCCTATCCTTGGCCGAATTCCTAAGGGAAACAGAAAACTTAGACATCTGGAGATTCCTCAACCAAGGAGTAAGAGACTACACACACCTGTCGCATGTATACAAGGGATACTCAAGGATTGACCTGATACTAGCCTCTAGCCCTCAGGCCCCCTGCATGGAAGGAATCGACATAGGACACATCACCATCTCAGACCACGAGCCAGTGACTTTGAACCTACGCAATCGGGGTCTCCCAAAGCCCCACCAAAGGTCCTGGAAGCTCCACGACCAAATCCTCTCAGACACAGCCATTAATGCCGAATTAGCGGAAGCACTTGTGAGCTATTTCAAGAAGAACACCACCCCGGACATCGCCCGGGTAACCACCTGGGATGCAATGAAGCCAGTGATCTGGGGGGTAGCCATGAATGCCACAGCTGGACTCCGCCGACTTAACCAGCTACACCAAACCAACCTGGAGAGGAAAGTAATAGAGCTGGAAAGCAGTTTTAAAAAGCGCCCGGCCAAATATACTGGCCGAGACCTCAAACGAGCAAAGACAGAACTGGAAATGCACCAGGCAGACGGGGCAGCCAGAGCCCTGTTGTACACCAAACAATTTTACTATCTCAGTAGCTACAAAGCGAACCGCCTCCTAGCGCACAAGCTGAAGAAAATACAAATGAGGAACTACGTCCAGTGTCTGTCTGACCACGGCAGTACCCTGCGCTACTTGGAGGCAGAGAAGCTCGACTTCATGACGCAGCATCACAAAGGCATCATGGCAGGGCCCCCTACGGCTGCCCCAGCCTGAGCCAGTTTCCTGGCTGCCACCCAGAAGCCTCCGCTACACCCGGCGCTAGAAGCTCTGGAGCAGCCAATCACGACGGAGGAAGTATCCAACACGATCCGCAGTCTGAAGAACACGTCCCCCGGGCCAGACGGACTCGCAACAAGATTTTACAAGAAGTTCGCCCACATTCTGGCACCACAGCTGGCTGTCCTGTTGAACTCTTTTCTAACGTCGGGGGCCACCACACCATCCATGGAAGAGTCATCCACGTTCCTCATCCTGAAGCCAGGCAAAGACCGCACACAATGCGCGTCATACAGACCCATCACGCTGCTGAACAATGATGCCAAACTGTTTGCCAAAATCTTGCCCAACAGACTAGCCCCCATCCTCCCAGACATCATCCAACTGGATCAAACTGGGTTTATCCCGGGCCACAACACGCAGGACAACATTAGAAGAACAATCGATGTCATCGAGTCAGTGAACAGAATGGGCACCCCCCCCCTGGTGGTCCTCCTGATTGGACGCACACAAAGCGTTAGATATGCTGGATTGGGGCTACATAGAAGAAACCCCCCGCCACTATGGGATGGGCCCTCGCCAATTACCAGCATCCGACCACCCACATGAGACTGAACGGAGCTTGTTCCAGGAAAATCAGCATTGCGAAGGGGACCAGGCAGGGGTGCCCCTTCTCCCCGCTTATCTTCGCTCTCGCCATGGAACTACTTGCCAGCAGGATCCGGAGCAATCCAACAATCCAGGGCTTGGAATTTAAGGGAGAATCCTACAAAACAGCCCTCTATGTGGACGATATACTGCTCACTCACCCGAGTAGAGGGATCCATGCAGGCCCTATGAAGGGAGCTGGAGGAATTCAGAGAAGCCTCGGGGTTCACGATAAACATCGCCAACTCCACAGCTATGGGAGTCAATGTTGCGGGCCGCCTCATGGATCTCAGACGACCTGGGACGCTGGCGCAAGCAGGAAATCTCCTGGTTCGGCTGCATCACGGCACTGAAAATGAACCTGCTCCCGAGACTGCTCTACTTCTGCCTGGCGCTCCCCACGAAATCCTTAAAAAAAAAAAAGAGCCATTTTGAAATAAGTATGGGAGGGCAAGAAACCGTGAATCCCAAGACACATCATGCTCTTCAGGCCTGCCACCTGTGGCCTGGGGGTCACAGGCGTGGCCAGATACTGCCTCGCAGCCCAGCTTTCCCACGCCTTTGCTTGAAAAACAACCACCAATCGGGCCAGATGGCTGAAGCTGGAAGAGGACTGGAGCACCACCCCGATTGAGCACGTCTCCACATGAAAGCAGGCAAGATGCCCAGGCACATGGGCCCACTACCGGCAACGTGGAACACGGTGTCGAACTGGAAGAAAGAGGCTCACCTTTGGAAATGCAGAAGCCCGTCAGGTCCGCTCACCCCAATCTGGGGCAACCCTAACTTCTCCCCAGGACCCGTCCTAAACACCTTCATCAGAGGGCAGGAGGGTGGCCTGAGAACCATGGCGGATTTCTACGAGAACGGGTACCCGCTAAACTTCGAGGAATCCAAGGCCAAATTCTCGATCCCTGAGACGGAAAGATTCCGTTACGCCCAGCTCAGGCACTGGCTATCCAGCGGAGTGGCCAAGAAACTAGGCGGCAGAGAGCTAACGGCCCTAGAGCGGACACTCATGTCGAACCCCCATGTCGAACCCCCCCCCACCGCCCCAAGGGAAAATTTCGACCTTATACAAACTGCTCGACAGGTCGGACCCGCCCACAAGAGCTCTAGATGCACGTCAAACCAAGAGGGCGCCTACAAGGTGTGTTACAGATGGTACCGTACCCCAGAGGCTATGAACAAATTCAATCCGACCACACCCCCACAATGCTGGAGGGGCTGACCCGACCGGGGCACGCTGCTCCACCTGCTCTGGACCTCCCTGAAGTCCACGCTGTTCTGGCGGGAGGTCCTGGATCAAATCAAAGGGATAACGGGCCTCACAATCCCTTGGGACCTAGTCATCGTCCTCCTGGGAGCTATGGGCGAGGGCCAGTTCGCGTTAACGGGCCGCATAGTGGACTTATGCATCCAACTCTTGACGGCAGCAAAGATCTCTCTGGCCAGACTCTGGAAGAACCCAGAGGGCCCAACCATACAAATCTGGTGGTCCAAATGTTGGGAGACAGTGGTGGCAGAAAAAATCACAGCCATAAGATTCTGCAATACCTCCCAAATTCGAACAAATCTGGTCCCCCTATCCTGGCCTAACGAGACAGCTGCCCAAACTTCGCTGGATGGGGACACAGGCTTAAAACACTCAAGCCAAGGAAGGCGGAACAGGACACAACTCTGCCACCAGCAAACAGTCTCAGGCCGCGCCCAACCCCTTCCTGCGCCCCGAGACCCGGGGAAGTCTGCACCTCGTCTGAGCCCTGCACCCGTGCAAACGAAACGCTCCGCCCCCTTAACCCGGCAACCTTAGACATTCAGCTCCCCCTAATACCTTGCTATTGACATACCACCCCTCTCTCATTCCCCCCTGGAACCTCAAAGACTCGCCCATCGTTGGGCTTATTTGTTTTCCGTTTGTTTTCTGTTCGGTTTCTCTTTTTCGTTGTAGTATGTTACTCGCATGCCTACTGGGAAAGGTGCCTGACGATGCACTGTTAAGCTTTCATGTATAAATACCAATACAAACATATTTTGAAAAAAAAATGCCATCTGACTTTCATTCGGCAGGTCACTAACCAGTGTTTCTATAGATGTAGTGTTCGGTCTGGGTGTTCTCACAGTGGTTGTTGAGCATTTAGGTGACATCTTAGTTTTGTGCTAGGCATTGATCTGGTGCACTTTTTTCACAGTGGTTTCATGTTTCGGTGCAGGACTGTTCAGGGTTCTGTCCGAGCTCTTGAACTGGCAATTGTTCTCCCTTGTTGCGTGGTTTGTATCATTCATGTGACCGGTGGTCACTGTAGTTGCTTGTGGAGAGGAAGCGTTATTGTGTAGATTTCCGTCTCCTGATGTGGGTTTGAAGGCCTTAGGGTTGTTTGAGTTTTCCATCCTGTTTCTCTCGCTGTCTAGTTCGTGGTCCTGTTGGGATGGACTTTTTTTTATTATTATTTATTTATTTATTTATTTTCTTAGTTCGTGTGCACTCCTCTTCACCAACCCTGTTTTGTTGTTAGCCCGTTGTCTATTTGCTCCTCAGTGATGTTGTTTGCCATTGGTGTTTATCTCTGTCCCCAGCCGTAAACAGCAGAAAACAGCAGATTGCAGATGCCCTTGTCACCTCAGGGCTACGAGGTCCTGAATTTGAATGCCTCTTCCTGTGGGCGAGGCATAGGCGTGTCACGTGTCAGGACAGCTGTAGGCAATTGAATGTGGCCACGCTCGCTGCAAACTGCTACCGGCTCCTGCCAGCAGACTTATGCGAGTCGGAGCGTGGCACAGCTGACTGTCTTTGTAGTTAACTTGCAAACAAACTTTGCAGAAAGTTGGTCGACGTATTACGACCTCTCTCAGCAGCTGAGTTTCTGGCTGGGTTTCTCTCCAGCCGCACAGTGGAAAACAGCAGATTGCAGACACCTTTGTCACCTCAGAAGGGGTTATGGCGGCCCCATTGTTGCCGGGCCCGCCTTCATGACACTCAGCTTCCCCTAGTCGCTGCCATCTTGTTGGGGCTCGCTAGTGCCCCCCCAGTTCTGTTATTTTTAAGACAAGTTGTCAGATCTCTAAGCGCTCACTGGCGGGCCATAATTCTGGGGGAGAGATCTTTAAACACTGTATGTTCTGTCCTGTTGTGTATTCTGTCATCTCTGGGTCGGCCTTCTTGCAGGATTTTCTCTTTTGTCTGACAGATATGAATTCTAGTTAGTGTGTACGACACTAGACCTTTATTGGGTGGGACTTTTGCCAAACTGAATTCCTTAAGATTGTTAAATGGAGTTGGGAAGAGACCGCGAGAGAGGTAGACTTGAGGTCGTGATTTTGTCAAGGGACTGATTGCTATTGAAACATGGAAAGTTTAGGAGTGACTGAGATAAAGTACCAAAGAGAGTGGTCAGAAAGATATATAATGGGACCAAGAAGCTATTGGAGGTGTTATGGAAGCCTTGGTCAAGAAAACTGTCATGATTGTGGGTTGGTAGGTTATGTACTGTGAGCAAAGAGCTGTCTGAATAGTCCAGTTTTAATCTGTTGGCCTTTGTCATGTCCAGGATGTTAATATCTCTCATGAACATGACTTGTTCATTGCTGGGAAGCATTCAAAAGGAGTTTTGAGTAGTGGGCAGTAGTACTAGGGGAGTTGGTGCATGAGAATAATTGTTGAACCACTGTGTTCAAAAGAACATGAAAGCTTAGGAGGCATGGCGGCTGCAAACTGAGCTAGCTCCATGGGACCCACCTTAATCGTTGGCCTGGATGCACTTTAATCTGGGGGAAATCATGTGAAATGTTGAGCAGTGAAACCGGGGACCCTCTCAAAGGTGGAGAGCTGCAGTGGAAAAGTCAATGTGCAGTTAAAACACCCATACCGTGGTTGAGCCCAACAACGCACATCTGCAGTGGGACCAGAAGCGGACCAGCAAGAGCTGAGCTGAGCGGCAGAGGCAACGAGACGGTGCAGAGCAATGTGGCTGCCATGGACCATTATGGCCAGGGTTGTCGAGGCAGCTCATTGGAGCCAACCAAGGAAGGGCCCTCCGACGGATGGGTGGAAGCACAACCCTCTTTAGAGAAGTAAGTCAGTGGTGTTGGTGAGTGTTGGGACTGTCGCAGATTGCTTAGCCCAAGGGCCTCGGGCCTGTATACAGAGCCCAATAACCAGTGTTCGGACAAATGGAGGGGTGCAGGCACATCCTATCACAGAAACAGCCTTCTTGCCTCATTGAGGACACTGAACCTCCACGCTTGCACCCAGACCGGAACCCCTGATACGCCTAGGGAAAACGACACCCTTCATTGAATCTCACACACTCTGCACCCCCGATGCCCACAAAACTGGGAGAACAGCGGGACAATCACACAGGGACACAGGCATGCTCTGCAAAAGTGAAAGCCACAAAGCCAAGAACATTCAGCGCTAGATTTTGGTCACGATATTGACAAGGGGAAGCAGCATTAACCCAGACCAAGATGGGGCAACATGTTAGCCATGGTACCAATCGTCCCAACTGCACACAGTACTTGATGTTGACCATGAATCTGAAAAGAGGCAACAAGAAATCACCAGACATTCTCGCTGTACCCAATCTTCCCCCTGCGAGTCCTTTAAACCGGAAAGAAATGTTGTATTGGAACCCAAAACAGAAGAAAAGAGCTCACCTTCCAGCTGCACTGACCGCCCCCATATTGAAATTCTTAGGTGCAGCAACCCTCTCAAAACACCGAAAATCAGGCACCTCAAACTTCATAATAGTCAATCAAACTAAAGGGAGGAAGAATGTGTACAGCACTAATCCTCAAGCCAAGACTGAGCAAGGAAAAGAGCACACAGTAATATCAAAGGTCCATGGGACCCCAGACTCGCCGCCAAATGTAGATGCCCTATTAGCGAAGCTAGACTTGCAGAACCTGCTTTCTGACCTCCAAAAAGCAAATCCTCTGGAGCATTAAAGAACTGGCCCAGAAAATCTCTTAACTAGACAATCTAATCCTTGCCGTGGAAAAACAAGGAAACGAAATGGAGGATGTCTCCTGCGAATACTCGCATGACCTGGCTGAGCTAGCTTATAAGTTTGAAGTGTTGGAGCCACAAGGCTATACCCTGCATATTAAACGGGAAGATCTGGAAAACGGAGAGCACAGAAATAACATCTAAATGAGAGGGATTCCAACGCAAATTGCTGATCTTGAAGTTTACATCGCTGGGCTCTTCGAATTGATCCTTCCCTCTGCTGAAGGTGACTCTCTCCTTTTAGACTCCACACACTGGATATAAACATTGATCCAGCATAATAAAGGCCTGGTCTCAAACTTAATCACTAGTATTCACATCTACAAGACGAAAGAGAAAGTCTTGCAAGAAGCCTGATGCAGAGATGACATATTACATGACGGGACAAAGCTACGTTGTTTCAAGATCTCTTCCCCCATCATTCTGGCCTGCCAGTGAATGCTGTAAGATGTGACAACTTGGCTTAAAAAGAACAGAATACAATACAGATGGAGGATACCCATGTTCATTGCTTTTCTCGCATCAGGAAAAGAACTGGACGATAGCCTCACAAGATGCTGAGGCAGTGATGAACACCAACACAATCGCTCCTATGGAAGATGCAGAACCTGCATACCAACACCGTCGCAGCCCAGGAAGAGCAATGCCGGCAGGCTGGAGTTGGGCGGGGAAGGCCAAGAGACCTCATACACCCAGAGAGGAACCCGAACCATCGGCAACCACGAACAATAGCCCACAGAACGTAAAGAAAGGGACCTGACATAACTTGGAGCTCAAACATCTGCACCTGATCTTACACCTATGGCCGCCTGGCAACCTAGAATTAATCCATGTTGTCCTGGAACTGTGACCCTGGCCCTCCTGTTGGAGGGGGGCCTACTGAAAACACCTTGTCTTGCCTTTTCTTTTTATTATAACACATTTTTATTAATTTTAAACTTAAAACAAATGAGTGCAGCACACAGGAGAGGCATACATCAAGACCTGCATGGTATAAGTAGATCCTGAGTCCATCATAAATTCTCCCAAGCTCGCTCTCGCGAAGAACAAGTCAGTTTGCTTCTTCTATTTGCAAGGATGACTGCTATGGACAAAAACACTTTCCCTAAGCGATCATGGGAGGTGTTGCCCTAAATTCATGACAACGATTTAGGATCAGGTGGTATAACTACCCCCATAATCCTTGCTAATTTGTCAAGGGTTTTGGGCCAGAAGCATCCGATTTGCACTCCCACATAGTATGAAAGAGCGTGCCATCTGAGATCACATCTTAAGCAGCGTGGATGTGCCGACTACTTACATCTAAAAAGCAGTGTATGCAAATATTATGTGCGATGCAAGATCTTGAGTTGAACCAGTCGTAGTTTGGTAGAAATTGCCACCTCCCGAGGGAACGTTAGGGTCTCTGTCCATTCCTCCGACTCCAAGGGGCCTGGATCTGATTCCCATATACTTTTAAGGTTGACTCGCTCCTTAGTCGTACAAAGATACGGGGAGAGGGGGCAAACTTGTCTGGTACCCTTTACCAAATGAAAGGATCTGGAGATCGTCCAGTTAACCCTTACTTCTGCAACCAGTGTCTCATAAAGCAGCCTAACCCACCGACGATGGTTCTCTCCAAACCTCATTTTTACCATTCTACCCCCAACCCCTCCCAAAGTACTGAATTGAATGCTTTCTAGAAATAATCTGCAGTGAGTGCCAGAGCTTCCTGTATGCCTGTCACCTGGCTGATTGCCAACTGCAGACGTCAGATATTCATGCGGGTAGACTTATCAGGCAAGAAGCTGCATTGGTCAGGGTGGACTATCGATGAGAACATTTTAATAAGCAGTTAGCAAGAACCTTGGCCAATATCTTTGCCTCCCCATTAATATGGGAGATTGGTCTGTAGGAGGCACAAAGTTCAGGCAGTTTGTCCTTCTTGGGGATGACTACTAGGCATGCCTTCCGTAGGTCCAGGGGAGGACACCCTCGTCTTAACAACGGCGAAATAAGTTAAGTAGTTGTGGAACAACCTTGTTACCCAGTTTTTTTCCAGATTTCTACCGGTAACCTATTAGGGCCCAGAGTTTTACCAGAGTGAGGTTGTGAAAGCGCAGCCGTTGGTTCTTCTCCAATTTTGGCTTCCAGATCAAGTTTTTGTTCTGGAGAGAGTTGTGGGAGGGTAGTGTTATTTGTAGGGGGCTTCACAGAATTCCTGCCTAAAGTCTCCTCCCAGGTGGCCTGGATAAGGCAGTCGCTAACTGATCCTAACCCTTGGGGCAATATTACCCGGGTGGATCACCTGAGAGTTGAAGGTCCTCAAGGGAATAGATGGTCTCCTTTAGGAGATAAGCGGTGTTCATCTTTTTCGAAGGATGCCAGAATACCTGGTGACTTGTCAGACTCCCTTTCTTAAAGGTACCCAACATGTTGGTAATAAAAGCAATGATGATTAGTATAGAAATAGGAACAACAATACATTTCCTTCTAAGAAATGTGATCTTTCCTTTGATTTAAGCTGTGACAACAAAAAACAATAATTGTCTTTAAGACTCTTATCTGGAGGTATGTTTTACAGACCGAGTAAAGTCAAAACCGAAATGTGTGATAAAAAGTATGAGAATGTTGGGGACTTCAAGTCCCATAATGCCATTGGTACTGAGACGAGGAAGAGGAGCCTCAGAGGCACATAACTAGCACATAACTGCAGTACGGAATCTCAGGATCCTGACAAACCTACACATGAGCGGGAATTTTGAGTATTTAAATCCCCCGCAGATGAGGAGTAGCAGTAGTATTAGAGGAAAATGTTATCAGTGGCCGTGTATGCACAGGGGCAAGGAGCTAAGGACACTGCGACCACTGTTGTGTCACTGACACTTAATGATGCTGAGAAAGTCATGAGAAGGAGAAGCCCGAGTTGCAGAGGTCGCGCAGCGGGAAGCGCTGCTGTTGCAGGTTACCAAGTGGGAGAGAAGCTCTCTCCCCTTCATGTGCCCGACTCCGTTAGCTGGTGAGCACTGGTAAGTGAAAAGAGCAATGTGGGCTCCTGTTTGGAGAGGCGCAAGATACAGGACTGTGACCGGAGCTGTCATAGGCTCCAGATCCGAGGAGCAGATGAGCAGCAGTGGGCGTAGGATATGTGGACGCGCAGAGAAAGACCGGTGAGTTGGCCTCTGAAAGGTGGCCCTGGGGTGCTCTGTTGTAAAATGCTCACCGCGTATAAAGCTTTTGAATACCAAACTAATGAAAGGAAGTATTTTTGGCCCAAACCTTGTATGGAGAAGAAACGGGAAGAGACATTTAAGAACTGTCACTACACATGTAAAGAGAGAACTTGATATAAGAAAGGCAAACAATATTGAATCCAAAGTATAACCACCATTGGTAAAGTAAAGAGGAGGGAATATTAAAACAAAACTGTTACCAGCATTGGCAAAGTAAAGAGAAGGTACTATTTGAGTCAGACACAAACCAGTCTTGGGTCATTGGAAGTACAATGGAAAACCTCTTTCTTGGAGAGAGAAACTTGAAGGAAAGATATTACCATTTATTACCTGGTGTCATAGTTGAAACGCAAATGGGGCTAGAAGGCGGCCCTCTTTGTAGAGTATACAACCTGAATTGTATGTGGCCAATCACTCAGTCGAACAAACAGCATCAATGGTGGTTGTATTCCTATGGAAGAAGTTGTGAATGTGACGGTTATTGATAGTCGAAGACGTTCTTGATGTTTGAAGCAAACCACACTGCAAAGTACTTGTAGTAGTGTTAGGAGATTCATCATGGCAGGAGAGTACACCAGAAAAGGGATTGTTAGTGGTAGTCCTGGCAGGTTGGTGAACCAGGAAGGAAACATTGAAGTACTACATTGTTGTGGAAGGTTGTGGAAAGAAAGTGGCAAGGCCACTAATCTGTTTGATGAACTGTGGTAAAAACCACCCTGACGAAAACATTGTTGTGCATCAAAAAGTGAGTAGTAGATTCTTTCTCAAGATGAGAAAAGTCTTATTGAAATAGTCACTGGGAATTCCATGAAGGCCGTGGAGGGGAGAGCTGTGTGATCGCAGCGCTCTCACCTGCCCTAAAACCCCCCTGGGGCCTAGTGCATTCAAGAAAAAACAGTAAGTGCTTTCCCCAGGCGAGGATACTGTGTCCATACCAGTGGTGCTGGTGAGGAGCAGACAGTACAGCGGGAGGGTGATGGCTCAGACTCCTCTGAGACATGTGCAATACAGATCTTGGGGGACAGGCACGCAGTCTTCGCAGCCAGTGTGGGGGTGAGTGGGAGGGGCCTCAGTAGTTGACTCTGGTGCCCCATGGGGTGAAGAGTGGGGGGTCGGCCGCATGCTGTTACCCCCACCAGGAGAGCCCGATGAGCAATGGGAGCTAGAGGAATTTCTGGCCCGCCCCTGTGGAGGCCACATCAAGCTGATCGCCAGCACCGGAGATCGAAAGGAGGAGGCGGCAGGACCCGCGTCTCCAGCCAGGAACAGGACCCGCTAAGTGATGGGCTGCTGAGAGGTCCAGGGGATTACCCGGTCAGGTGAGCATTTCCAGGAGCAGGTAAGACAGTGGGGCAGGCCGCCTCCCAGGAACACCCATAAATGGAACAGGTGGGCCCAGCCTACAGGAGAGGGGTGAACAACCCGCAGCTGATGGGGGGAGTGCAGACTATACCGACCAACCCCATCAGCATAGTGAGGAGCTGGAGAGTTGAGAGGGGGGGAACCCCAACCAGCACCTCCAAGGTCGCAAAAAAGGGCTATTTAGGCACGCTAGTGGAGACCTTTGACTGTGTTGATGGGGGGAAGGCCTCCCCTTAATTGAATATACCCGTGTGAGGCGCAAGGTAGGGCCAGTGGCAAGCGCCCCAGTTACACCCAGGGGGGAGGGAGCTTTAGCCTTCCCAGCGGAGTGGAAGACCAGCAGGTGCGAAGGAAGGGCACAGAGTGCTCTTCCAGGCTTGCAGTGTGTACAGCAGAATTGAGGCACCTTCCCCGCCCCTCCCAAATCACAGGGAGGCCTGAACGCAGAACCATGGACCAAAAGGGGCAACGTCTGGGGCCCACGAGCGAGCACACCTACTGGCCCACCTGTGCGGAGGAAGAAGGGTGCATTAGGATTCGATAAACTGCCACTGCAGGGCTACGGAAGGGTTGTGCAAAGAAGTGCAGCGGCCCTGGACTACCTGCCTGGGAGGCCTAAAGTGAACAACAAAGCTCTCAGGGGAGGAAGAAGGATCTAAACTGCCCGCCATCAAACTCTGCCGCACTCATGTCCAAAAATAAGGGAAAGGGCTCACAGGAAGCCCTTAAATTGGCGAAAAAAACATTGTCGCAAGAAAGGTGATGTTGCATCAGGGATTGATCAGGGGCTCCCTGCACAAGAGATGTACGCAGATATGGCGAGGCCCATGAAGGGTCAAGTGGTTAACCAGGAGATCCTCCGCTGGTGCATTCAGGATTTTTCGGACAAGATTTTGGAAAAATCATTCAAACTCGGCTAAGCCTGATGCGCGCGTAACTCTCCCAGTTGCTGCAGGAAGTGAAGAGGGACATAACGAAACTGAAGGAGCTAGTGGACACAGCAGAGAACGCCATACAGGACGTTGCAGAGGACACAAGGATGATTGACGAGTTGATAGACCAGCTGGCAAAGGTCACTCAGAACCTGGTGATAGAGTGAGGACCTCGAGAACCGATCAACAAGATTCAATGTTGGAATCAAAGGTTTAGCCGAGGTGGTGGCAGACAAGGAATTGTGAGTAATGGTGCAACACGTGTATGGGCAGAAGAAGGTGCTGGCGGCTTAATCTATTAAATACAATGGCTCAGAGCTCCAACTATTCCAGGATTTAGCCCAGCCACCCTGGTGAAGCATAGGCAGATGGGTCCGTTAGATATATGGGTCAGGGGGCGACAGCTGAAAAAATGGGGGATCAGAGCCTGGAATCTTACACCCGGAATGCCTCACTTTAAGTTGATCACTCTCAATGTTAGGGGTCTTAATTTCCCATTAAAGGGGAGGAAAGTGGAACATTTTTGGGAAGGGAGTGGCCAGAATGGCTGTTTTGCTGCAAGAGACACACATCGAAAAATCTGACCGACACAAACTTAAGTTGAAGAGAAATCCCCAGTTGATTCAGGCTTATGCTAAGGGTAAACATGGCAGAGTGCTTCTGGCTCTTCGGGCTCAGCTTGGGCTGCTTGTTACAGACACTGTGGGAGACCCCGAGGGCAGATACATTATGGCAATTGTCAAATGTGACCGTATACGCCCCCAACACCTGACAGGATGGGTTCCTGAGGACTGTCGTATCCAAACTTGAGCAGTTTGTGAAGGGTAGGAGAGTGCTCACAGGGGACTTTAATTTAGCATGGGACCCTGACAAAGACATGAGCGTGAGGATTTACCACAACCAGGTGGCCCCGACCAAGAGGACGAAGGAGGGCATGGGGCGGTTGGCTCTAGTGAACTCATGGAGAGAATTCAAGAGGGAGGAAAGAGGATATACCTTTTACTCTCATGTCCACAGGTCCTTTTTCGTGGATCAATTATTTGTGGGTATCCCATACTCTTTTAAGGCACGTAGATCTGGGGGCGATATCGGATCATGTGCCATTAGCCTTATCCTGCACAAGGAGGGAGGGCCCGGGGCTCTGGAGATGGAGGTTTCCAGAATCCCTCCACCCCCTCAGGTTGTTACAAATCACCCAGAGACTTCTTTGTAAATAACGGTTTGCAGGGGACAGAAGGGTGCATTGTATGGGACACGTTCAAGGCCACCATGAGGGGGGAACTAATCGCTAGACAAGCACAGAGAAATGGGCAAAGGGACCAGATGCAGAGGGAGCTTGAAGACCAACTTCAGCAGGTAATGGCCAAAATGGATAAGGACACAAGTGACGCAGTCAGGAAAAAATATAGGCGTATCAGGGGCCAACTTGAGGTTCTGCAAACATGGAAGGCCGAGCAATCACTCCTATACCTGCACAGCAATACTAATGATTAGAACAGGGCATGGAGGGGAAATGTCCTCTAATGAGGGCATCATGGACGCCTTTACGGAATTAGTCTCTACACAACCGACTCACCAGAAGATAGTGCTCAGAAAGAATATCTGACGAGATGTCCCCTCCAGAAGATTACACTATGGGAAAGGGAAGAACTGGACGGGTATATCACCCCCGAGGAAACGAGAGCTGCAATCTTGTTTTTGCCATCTGGCACAGGCTGGACGGCTACTTGGGCAGCTTTTTACATTCAGGAAAGTTTTGATCCTGATGTTCGGGCCCCTGTTTTAACTCCTTTGGGAGGGCCAGACGAATCGCCCCATCCATGAAGGAAGCCAAAGTGGTCCTGCTCCCTAAGCCCAGTAAAGATCCTATGCTGTGCCAGTCATACCGGACCATAGCCCTAATTGACACTGCCGCAATACTATATACCAAGATCCTGGCTTCTTGCCTGGACAGGTTGCTCCCCAAACTGATCGGACCAGAACAATCCGGGTTTATCAGACATAGCCAGATTTCCGATAACACACGTAGGGTATGCAATCTCATAGAGAAAGCCACTTTGACCAACACCCGGGTAGCGATTTTGGCCTTAGACGCTGAAAAAGGCCATCGACTGCATGGAATGGTCTTTTCTTTTTCAAACCATGGATACCATGGACCTGGGGGAAACGGTTCATGCATGTTGTGAGGGCTAAATATCTGGATCTGTCCCTTCACCTTGCTATCAATGGTCTGAGGGAATAAGTGTGTCCTGCGGTGCGAAACAGGGGTGACTGCCCACCACTTTTGCATTGAATTCTCCTGGAACCCTTATCCTCCAGTATCGGAGTAGCACCGGATGTCAGGGGTATTAGTTTTGGGGGCGGTGTGGGGGGGAGAATCATAAGGCGATTGCCAGTAAAATGTTGTCTGTAGTTAAAAGGAAAATAAAGCAATCAATCACGACTTCGGAACGGAAACAACATTGCTCGGGATTGGAAGAGAGTTGGAAGAATTTAGCAGGGTGGGCGCCCTGAAGATTAATTGCCACAAGTCAGAAATGCTCAATCTGACTGTGCCTGGGGAAAGGGCGAGTGGTTGTAAGGAGAACTGACCCTATGTGTGAGCTGTTGGTAGTGTTTGTCACCTGGGTGTACAACTCGCTGGGTCCATGGGGTATCTGTACAGGGCCAATTATCCACCTCTCCTGGAGAGGGTCACGCAACTATGAGGGAATGGGGCCCGCTATTGATTTCATGGCTGGGGAGTGATAAACACCCTGAAGATGATGATCCTCCCTAAGATCCTCTAGTACTTTCAGGCTCTCCCCGTGAAGGTCCCAAAGCATTTCTTTATATAGCTCCAGAGACACACAAGTAGGTTCATTTGGAACAATAAGAAACCATACGTGTTGGTCGGGTTACTATCGACACTTACTCACACGGGAGGTTTAAAACTTTTACAGGCCCAGATCAGGGTGTTACAGGAATGATTCATTGGGGACCGGGACGCGATGTGGAGGACTATGGACAGGGCAGTGGCGGGGAGGCCCGTAGACGAAGTACTATGGTGCCCCAAGGTGGACAGACCTAAGAATGTGTATGTGCAAGATTACAGCTTTGTTGGGGGAGGTTTAGAACACCCTGGTTGGACCGGGCCGGACAACCTTCCCATCCCTGTTGACGCCAATATTTAGGAACCAACAATTTACCCCAGGTTGCAAGTTTTTGGAAAGTGGGAGAGGGTGGGATGCCGGGTGCTGTGGGAAATTATAGAGGGACGGGAGGTTAAAACATATGAACAGTGTAAACAACACTTTAACCTGTGGAAGGGAGAGAGGTTCAGATACTCTCAAATTCGACATTGGATACAAAATCCCAGGGTTTTGGGGGCGGCGACAGGAGATCTCACCCACTTTGAGAAATATGTAACAAGTAGTACTGACGAGGCACATATGGTAGCTGACCTTTACAGGATATTTTCTACACCTAGGGAAGAGGTGAGGTGACCCTACATTGAACACTGGATGGATACCCTGGGACATCAAATAGAGGGAGAGCAATGGGAGTGCCTGTGGGGGTGGGGGAGTCAGTCCCAGGCTGACCAGGGCAGTTTCCAATCGGGGAAATGTGGATCAAGGCCATGGTGCAGTGGCAACTCACTCCTGTAGAACTTCATACATTCTTTCCAGAGGTTTCTAATAGATGTTGGAGAGGGTGTGACGTACCGGGAACTTGGGACCACGTATGGTGGTAATGTGGGAGCCTGCTGCCCTTCTGGGAATATTTAAGGAAGGCGATGACTGGGATATTTGCTATACATGCCATTAAGGAGGCCATGCTTGGGATGAGGGACATTTTGGAGACTATACCCACTAAAGCTCAGAAGGTGGCCTATATGATCCATAGCATAGCTGCACTATTACTGGTGGCTCAAAAATGGAAGAATAGGGCAGAGCCGGACGAGCAAGAATGGTTGTCCAAAGTTGAGCGAGTGACATATTCCGTGCAAGGGGACCTAAATTGGGATGTTGTCTAATCCTTTCTTCGCAGTGGCTCAAGGCAATTCCTCTGTGCACGAAGATTTTGGGTGTTGGAACTGGTCAGAGGTCGGGAGGAGTAGTGAACCGAGGGAGAAATCAGCTATTTTTTTTGTTTATGGAGAGGTTAGGGAAGGATGAGAATGTTACACATTGTTGAAAATGCCAATAAAAGGATCTTTAAAAAAAAATAATAATAATTGAAAGAGTGAAGACAAAACTTTGTTTAGAGTGTTGAACTTTGATTCCAAAATGATCACAGCACCAAATGTACCCCTCCAAAACTAAACTAACTTTGTTTTGGAAACTGAACTTGGCTATTGGAAACCTTTGCATGTTACGGTTTTAAGTGGAACTTGATTATCAGAGTGAACTTTATTCATTGAAACTTTTATTTGGAACTTCTGCTTTGATCCTGCGGCAGGGCATCCGACCCTGTACTGGAATATTTGATCCTAATTATAATTTTGTTGAATTTGAACAACCATGTGAATACCTGAAATGCTTTTGTTGTATGCATAAGTGTGAGGGACAGATATCCTTATATATAAGTGTTTTCCTTTAGTCTTAGTTTCATAGGCAGGGAAGCCCACGTTAGGTTATGGAAAGCAAGGTGTTTATCACACCCTTTTAAGTTAATAAAATAGCTTCTTGTGAAAAACCTTTATCAAGTTGGCTGCCTCACATTTCTGACCCTTCACAGGACTTAAGATGGATGTTTGGGTCACTCTTTGAGGGGTTTCAAAACAGGGCTTCGTAGCAATATGCGGAGGCCTCTGCAATTTCTGTGCATTTCTGGGGACCTTAAACTGAGTCTTCCTCTCGTCTTTCAGCTTCTATCTCTGCTTCCAATAATTTCTGCACATGGTTCCTGCGGTTAGCCGCAACCAGGCATATAAGTTCCCCCCTAAGCACTGTTTTATACCTCTCCGAGAGTATCACGGGGCTAGCAACTGACCCCACATTAGTTGCAAAATATCCCTCCGTTTTAGTTACAATACCCTCCTCAACCTCAGGAACTCCGAGATGTTTGGTGTTAAGGTGCCAGTTTGCCCTTGCTTTGGGTCTATCCCCTTTCAGCTCAATGAGGAGCGGTGTATTATCTGATATACCCCTGGCTAGGAATCGAACAGACAAGACCCGATGAATGTCTTGAGGAGAGCAGGGGGAGAGGGGGGCAAAGAAATAATCTATTCTGGACATTGAAGTGTGACCGCCAGAAGGGAATTAGAAGCCTGTGTCTTGAGGGTGCATGGCCTGCCACCCATCATAGAAATCAAGTGCGGACGTAAAAGTGTATAATTTGGTGGGTGTTTCAGGGTTCCTACCACAGTGGTGTGTTCGGTCCATCAGTGGGTCCATAAAATCAATGTAGTTCCCCTCCACCCCCCATGATCCATCTCTCTGCTTGGTGGGATGCTTATAAGTTCTGAATGTGCTCGAGAAGTTCCATAGGAAGTGTTGGAAGTGCATAAACTGCCAGGATACGGATGTCTTCCCCAGATTCACCCCTGATCATAACTAACCTACCCTGTGAATCTCGTTAAAGTGTAAGGGTCTTAAATGGCAACCATTTATGAATGAGAATCAGGACACCCCGAGAGACCCCCTGGAAAACCAGCATGATCTATAATTCGTTGATTAAAAAAAAAAAAGTAACAATCCAAACCCATGAGGTGCGTTTCAGTAAAAAGGGCCACATCTGGGGAGTATCTGTTCAGGAGTTACAGTACCAGCCCTATTTTAATCCGGGAGCAGAGACCATTGATGTTACATGTCACGAGGCTTAGGTTCCTACTTACTGTCTCGTAGCTCAGTTAAGCATGTGGTAAAAAATGTGGCAGGCGATTGTGTGTCTAAGTGGCCCGGTTGGGGCAGATCCATGTCTGGTGTGTGTAAAAAAAAAAAAAACACCCTGGAATTCCCAACTCCTCCCACCCCATATCCCTCCCCCTCCCCCCACAACCCCCCACACACCCCCATCCAATCAGAAGCATCTGTCGCCAAAACATATCACCGGAAGGTCAAAGAGCCTTAACTACGTACAGAAAAACTGATTATATGAAAAATAAGAGGTCTGTTGGGGGGGAGCTAGTGACGTTGCCAACTGAGTCGGATGCCCCAGGCCCGGCCACCGTATCAAAGAAAACAGAAAATGTTTTGCCCTTATAGTGAGTCTTTTTTGGGCCTCACTTAATTGCAAGGGTCCTCAGCCTTTATTCCAGGATGCCTGTCCCTGTTCTTCAGTGGTGATGAAGGCGGTGTCCATAAGGTGCGATGGGGACGGGGGGAAGCGCCCCATCTCGGCTCCATTGGAGGAGGGTGTGGGGGGGACTCTGGTTACCTCTGTGTGGGTCCCTTTCCCGTGTGCAGTTCCAGCCATGTCAAAGCCTCACGGGGATCAGTGAAGAAATGCGTTGGGTCATTATAATTAATCTTCAATTGCGCTGGGGAAAAAAAGGCCATATTTCGATTCCCTGTGCCTGGACCTTTTTCTTGGCTGCATCAAAGGATTGACAGGCTTTCTGCACTTGCCTGGTGCAATCCGGGAAGACAGTGATTTTGTTCCCATTATAATGGATTGCCCCTTTTGCGTGTGCCATTTGTAGCAAGGCATCTGGGTCGCAGTAGTTGAAAAGCTTGGCCACTATCATTTGCAGTGCAGCCCCAGGCATAGGTGGGCCGGGTGGCATGCAATATCTCTCGATAGAAAAGAATTTAGACATACTCTTGCTCTCCATAAGGTCTGCCAGCCATTCTTCCAGAAGAGTTCCATGCTGGGGCCTTCTGATTTTTCAGGGAGCCCTAGGATGCCAATATTGCTCCTGCAGGAGCGTCTTTCACGGTCTTCAACTCGTCCCTCCAGTATTTTCAGCCTCTGGATCACTTCTGCGAGGCTGCGCTCTGTTGTGCGTATTGTCTTCCCAGTCTGATATGTGCTTCTCGGTCTCCTCCCAGATCTCTGCATTCTAGAGGCTAGTTTATGTAGGTTGTGGCGAAGCGGGGAAACGTCAGAACTGAGCCCACCCATCTTTCCCTCCATTTGAATTCCTGGATTCTACAATGGCACGACTCACATCTGAAAGGGTATGTTCTGTAGGTAGTAGTGCTGCATCTGATAGATTTGGAGTCGTCTGGATATGTTTAGGGACATTGGGGGTGCACGCTGTATATTGATCAATTTTAATTTGTGCCCCAGTTTTTTTTATTTTTCCTTAGCCGTGTTGTTTACAAGATAGTGGCAACGTACTGTCGAGAGGTATAGCTTTGGTCTGACCCTGCTGATTGAAGGTGACTGAAAGTGTTGTTGTGCCACACTATATAAAGGAACTCCCCTCATACCCTGAAAAGCACCAAACTTATATCCAGTATTGAAATTACACCAGGTAAAGAGCTAGGTTCACCTATGCTATACAGGGATTCAATCCTGTGCTCTCAAAGGGAAAATAAGTGTCAAGAATTGTGAGGGGTTTACTTGTGGAGGTCGCACATGCTTATGCCGGGACCCAGGCGAGTCCCAGTTCCCAGGAACTATGGAAAGCGCTGCTCACTATGATGAAGCTGCTCAGACTTCTAAACAGCGGCTGCTGTGTCACGGGTTCTATCCTCTGATGCCTGCCCTTGTCAGTGTCTTTGGGGCCCACAAGGACCTAAGAAGGCAGCGAAGGAAGAATCCCACACCTGGGGGGGCGGTGGGGTGGGGGTGGGGAAGTGTGGCCTACCGTAATGGGCCCGCACCAGGTCGTAGACCCTCAGGTCGAGCGATAGTTTAGAGCCCTGTGGTGCTAAGCGCCGATTCCGACCCTCCTCTCTTCAATCACGTCCGGGGACCAGCATTCTACTGTGTAGTCTCCTCTGTGCCTGTACCCCCGGAAGCCAGGTGGAGGCTGCTACAGTACTGCTGAGGTCCGGGATGTGGACCCAAGGTGCCAACTCCCCCCACGGACGCTCCGTAAGAGCCAAGGCAAAATGGCTCCTAAATCGTAAGCGCCCGGGTCTGTGCCTGTGAGCTCTTCGGATCTACCGCTCCAAACTTCCAAGTAGGTGAACGCAAATGTTGCAGGAGCCGTCTGCTGTGGGAATCTCGCTTGGGTAGCCGATATGATAGCCTTGACAGGATGGATTGTGGCAGGATGATTAGGGCTGTGTCCGAGCTTCTTAGAGACACGTACGCTGAACACTACCCATGTGTTGCTTTTTAATAATAAACTGCTGTTTAGATAGGCAGCTGACCAGTTGGCATGATGATCTAGTCAAACGTAATTTCATTTACTGTGTTGATTGTTAGGAAAGACACACATGAAACAAAACACTCCAACAATGGGTATAGGTCTCCTTAAAGATTTAAATAGCCCAAATACCCAGTAGTTGATCATGCAGTGACAAAGCAAGCGTTTCTCACCCTAAATGTGCAGTGTTTAAACTGGCCCATGAAATGTACTTGCCCACTTACAAAACGCATGAGTAAAAATAGTCTTCTTTTGATTTGAGTTATTTATACTGTGCATCAATTGAGCGATCTTAACTGCATCTGGGCACAGATTTTCATATCCACTCCAAATTCTCAGAAAAGACCTGATAATCCAGACCACAAGACTTGAGTCTATATTTAAAAAGATGTGTCTTAAGGGATTTGCAGAATTGTATAAGTGTCTTCCTACAAAAAACTCAGATCCTTACCTCAGATGAAAGGCTGGGGAATTTCCTCTCCATGACTTTGCTTCCAGCGGCACGAAAAACCGGCTTTGCAATTCTAGTGGCAAATAACATCTCCTTCGTCAACAAGCAGTCATGCAAGACCCCCAGGGACGATATGCAAGACCCCCAGGGATGATCTTTCATGCTGAGAGGCCTCTCTTTTTGGCCACCAAGTAACATTAATATCCCTATATGCCCCTAATGGTAAACAAGATGTATTATTTGGGCATCTTATTCTGCTAATTAAAACCTTTGCTGCTTGATTCGTGGTCATCCAAGGGGACTTCAAGAACCACGCTACATCCCAATATTGATAAAACTCTTCCCTCCAAATTGCAAGAAAAAATAAATACAGTGGTCCTTCTGCAGCTGATGAGCAGTCTTTAAGTGGTTGATGTATGGAAGATACAGCCCGTAGCATAGAAAGACTACACAGTTTATTCATATGTTCACCTATGGCACTTGTGCGTCACCAGATACTCCCCTCACCAGCCTATGTCCCGTTTCCAACAATCGAGATAGGCACTGGAATTATCTCAGAGCATTCCCCAGTAATGGTCTGCATTTCTGTTGAGACTTGCACCCGCTCCTAAACCGCCCTGGCAATTCAGAGAAAATCCTTGGAGATCCTGTTCACAGGAGTGAGATTGAAGCTTTAACCAACAGTTACTTTGAGAGGAACCCCCCCAGGGATTAGCTGTAACATAGTCTAGGACACCCTTAAGACCTTATTCAGAAGAGAATTTATCTTCAGAGTTACGGCATATGCGAAAGCCAAAACAGTTCTCAATGCTCAGAAAACTAATTCCAACCACTCCAACTGGCAGAGTCACTAGCTCCCTTAAAGCATTGAGGAAGTGGTGGGTAGCTAGAGCTCAGCTGGAAGCTCTACTGTCAGTGCGCTCAGCACACTCCATGTTAACAAAATGAAAATATTGCACTCTGGGTAACAAGGCAAACAGGCTGCTGGCCTTCAAGCTTAAAAACCATTTAAACAAAAAACTACATCCTGAAACTTCTAGACGGCCAAGGGTACCTTATATTATTGGGAAGAAGACCAACTTTATACACTATTTCAATACCACACTGAACTATTGCCTGGTAGGTCTATGATTAGGAAAGCCCAAAAGGATTTCGAGCAAGCAGAAAACCCAAGGAGGAAAGGGCTGCTCTAGAACCAAAGTGGTGCCGGCCACACTTCTCACCATTCCACTACAGAAGGCCCTGGTACCAGATTAATCTGTTTAACTGCTTTCTGACTTCAAAACGGTAGACCCCATAGCTTAATGAATCACAATTCTGATCCCCAAACCAGGAAAGGATCACGCATTATGCGGCTCGTACAGGCTATTACCATTATTAAACCACGATGCCATGATCTTCGGCAAAATATTAACCAATCCTCCCCCTTCTGATCAATCATAGAGAGACACACAGAACAACATCTGCAGAGGCATATTAAACATGCATGCTACTGTAATAAAGATACTTTTTCACTCCTAGATGCCTTAAAGCCTTTTACTGGGACGACTGGCGCTTTTCCGAAGAGATTTTAGAAGCAATAGGATTAGGCCCTAAAAGCAAGGCCTGGATAATGACGTCCTTTGCTGCCCCATGCTTGAACATAAAGGTGAACAGGCAACTAACAGACCATATTAGGCTGACATGGGGCAAGGCAGGGATGCCCCTTGTCACTGTTATTTGCGTTGTCTGTGGAAACACTGGCTAGGCTAATCTGTGCAAATCTCACCATTCATGGGTGAAGTGGCGAGACAGAGCACAACATTGCCCTCTGCCTCCGACATCCTGCTTTTTCTTAAGAGTACAAATCGTGGCTGGGTTCTAGATTATCTTAACTGTCTTATACCACGCACTACTACCATAGCATGGTCTCCTGGTGCTATGGTGACTCTGCAAGAAAGAGGGCGGGGTGGGTTAGTGAGGGGGAAGAGTGCTAGGATAAATCTAGAACCAGGAGAAACCGAGTCTGTGCATGTTGGCTTGCAGATGATTTGATTGTGTGCACTGGCTTGTGATATCCTTAAGGGTAAGACCCACTGTCTGGGTTGTTTGTTGTGTGCAAGTGTTTGTTTTGTTGGGTGTGTGTGTTTTGTGTGTTTCATGTGCAGTTTGGCTGGCAGTTATGATTGTGCACACTGGCTTGTTGTATCCGTGAGGGTAAGGTTCAGTGTCTGCATTGTTTTATGCAAATGCTAGTTATGTTGGGTGTGTGTGTGTAGTTTGGCTAGTCCATAGGGTGTGTAGAGTACATGGGATGTATATTGGAGGGGAGCAGGAGCAGGGTGGTTAGCCCATTAGCTACTCTCCTCAAAGTTCTTCCAAGTATGTCCTCGGCGCTCATCCAGTTGCAGCAGAATGGTACCCTCCGATTCTTTCAAGTGTAATACACTGACCACCCCCACAACCCATCCAGGCTCGCCACACAAATTCCTCCAAGTGCAATACATAAGTTGCTTCCACAAGCCCCTCTGTGCGCAGCAAGAATTACTAGACACAAAGTGTGCTTCTGCGTGCAGCAAGATTAAACGGCTAATGTGACGCATGGCTAATCTTCCAAATTTTTGTAAAATTGACGCATGGTTAATCTTCACAATTTTTTGTAAATGTGAAGGATGGCAGGATATTGCGTTTGAGTAAGTCATTATGACTAGGGGCTAGGGTGGTACCCAATTATTCCAGTTAAGTGAATCACCACTAAATGGGGTGTTTCTGTATCAGTTCTGCTTAAATATCACCGATCTGGTACAACTCATATGTGGCCAGGTCAATTTTTAAGCAGAACTGACAGAAGTTGTGGAATCCAAGATGCAGAAACACCCCATTTGGTGGTGCTTCACTTATTTGGAATAATTGGGTATCCCCCTAGGCCCTAGGCATAGAGACTTACTCAAACTCATTATCCTGCCACTGATTCTGGGTTTGACGTCAGACCTGTATAGTTGGAGTCCCCTTGAGATTTTATGGCTCAGTGGGGTTCACGCCCTGAAAGTGAATGAGGTTCTTAGAATGTTATTTATCTTCAGAAACGTACCATTAATATACCAGCCCATTATATACACAAGCTACAAAGAAAATTATATTCCTTCATGTGGGCTAAAGAATTGCACAGAATAACTGTGAACGTACTGTCGAGATGTTGTGGTGGCCTAGGTATCCCGATATCAGTTATTTGTTAGCATCTCAATTAGCACTCATATCCAGATGGATAAATCCCGTGGTGCTCCCAAACCAGGGGGAGGGTAGAACAGGCTGCAAAAGTGATTCCACTGGCAAGTCTGCCCTTTCTGTCCAAGCGGGCTCGGGCTGCGAGAGGCACCGTTCTAACCTCGACTTATAATTCTACAACACAGACATTGGGGACTGACCCCTGGACTCTGCTCCCTTTTCTCCATCCTTAATAATTCAGAATTCACTCCAGGACAAGACACACACGCCTTTTCTCTAAAGGTCGCACCTCTCACAGGTTAGATGAGTTTAAGCAGTGCATGGACATGAAAGTGAAAGATGCAGATATAACCAATTGTCACCAGATGTTGTGTTACATGAATTTATAAAGCACACGTTCACCCAAGGGCATTGTGGTGCTAAACAAGGTACTTACAAAGCTCAGACTCTAATAGTTTAGACCATGAGAAATGTCTTCAGTAGTCAGCGGAAAGATAGATTATCAGCAGTTGCCCGAAGGAAGAGTTCCAGTACCAAGCTGCAGCGTCAGAAAACATGCGCCCCCCGCCAAACTTGTGCAAGCCATACCCTGGGAATAAAAATGGTACACTACTCAAGAGAGCGAAGAGGGCAGTTGTGGATATAGGGGCGAAACTTGCACTGTAAGTACTCAGCACCCTGGCCATAGAAGGCCTGGCGTACAATGCTGATCGGTTTAAACTGCATCCTCTGGGCCAAGGGATTCAATGCAGCTGCCAGAGCACCGGAAAGATCGGCATCCGATAAGGGGTATGCACCACCAGCCTGGCTGCCGCATTCTGCAGAAACTGAAGGCGGTGGATCAGGTATAATAGCTGGGCTAGGTAGAGAGAATTGCAGCAGGCTAGTGCCGCTGCCACTGGTGCACGGAATTGTGGGGAAAGAAACCCCAGAACACTACGCAAGACTCAACTTGTAGTGCCCGGACTGACACGCTGAGGCCACCAAGGAGCGGGAGTGGGAGCTTTCTACCCCCAAGTTCTTCACAGCGGAGACCAGCCTACGGCAGGAGCCAAGAGAAGAAGGCCAAAAAGCAGGGGTCCAGAGAGAAGAAACGGAAGAGGGGCTGACTACCATGATCTTGGTCTTGTCCCCATTTACCTTCAGACAATTTTGGCCGATCCAACACCCCACGTCCTCCAAGCAACTCCACAGCTGAGATGCCGGATCAGGATGGGAAAGATCGAGCCGCAGAATAATCTGGGACTCATCAGTGTAAGAGTAGCAGCGGAGGCCGTGTGAGTGGATGTAACGCTCACCTGGTATCCACAGGGACGTCACTCAGCCTGTTCTGACCTCTTACGACCTCGAACCCTTCCCTGGAGGCTATTTGACTGGGCCTGAAACACAGGATTGGTAGAGTTGAACTCCCTATTGTCTCTGTGTGCTTGAACCCCTTCTTCCCCGGGGTCCAACCCTTCCCTTTGATCCACAGCTCATCTTGTTTTCTTGGATAGTGTGCTCTCCGTCCTGCCTCCAGGGCAGGGGTGCGTTGATTGATGTGGGCTCGTTGCTGCCTAGTTACTTCACTGGCAAGAGTCAGACAGGTAAGTATAATGAGTCTTTTGAACAGTTCTCTAACTTCGTTCCTCTCCTTCCTTAGATGATGGCCGGCGTCCGGGGATGGCTTCTTGTTGCTGAGATGAGTAGCGCTGAAGGTGAGTGAGAGCGCGATGCACCCCTTTTGTATTTGCATTGAACTGAGTTCTTTTTCTGTTTCTTTTAGGTGCCACGACGTTTTCAGCGTGGATGCCGGTTATGAAGAAAAAAATGCGGTGGGTAAGCGCGGTATGCGGCACCTCTAGATGTTTCCACGCTAACCTGGAGTGTCTTTTACCTCTTGCAGATGGATGAGACGTTCCGGAGACAGAGTTCCCCCAGAGCGGCTGGGATTCAGGTAAGCGTTTGAAGCTTGTACAGTATTTAAAAATAAGCGAAGATTTGCAGAATGCTTACTAATGCCTTTTTTCTGTTCTTTTCCCTTTTCCTTAGGAAGCGGCATGCTGGGATGGGAATGACACCGCCGAAGATGCCCGCAGAACAGAAGGAGCGATGACTGATGGGCAGAAGCGCCGCAAGGTAAGGCTGTTCCCAACAGTGTTCTTGTTCTTGCAGGAGCTGAGCACAGAAGAAAGATGCAGGCCTACTGGTTCCGATCCGAACACGGTGAGTGTCGCGCTGCAGGTGCAGAAAACGCAAAGCATGTTTCTCAGCCTGGGTGTGGCTTAAATAGTCTCTGGGTATCCAAGGTGTCTCTGGGCTGAACCACACCCAAAAGACTAGACCGCACATGCAGTTCTGGGAACCGAAATATGTGGGGGCATCCATCTTGTCCCCGTCAATGCACTACAAGTCCAATCCCCAATGTTATTCAATGGGAGTGAGTGAGTCTGGTGCCACAAGCGCCAAGTCTGACTCCAAGTTGGTCTTTGGAGGGATGGAGAGGCCCTTGAGGGCCATGTAGGTGATCGTGGCCTGGCTCCAGCCTGACATCTTGGAGGGCTGGGGACAAGAGGGGCAGAATCATGACAGCGGATGAGCCTAACCAGGGGCTGAATGTAGGCATTAAATAGCATAGGGGACAAGACTGGTCCCTGGGGGACCCCACAAGGCAGAGGCGCAGACACTGAACGAAAAAGGTGGGAGAGACAGTTTGTGCCCGATCGGCAAGAAAAGCAGAGAACCAAGATAGAACCTTTCCAGTAATCCCCGCTCCGGCCAGGCGAGCCAGCAGGATGGGGTGGTCGACAGTGTTGAAGGCTGCTGACAGATCTAATAAAACTTCTGCCCCTACTCCACCCAGATCACTAACCCCAGAACATGTTGGCAGGAAGAAGGCCGCCATTCGGATTTCCTGTAACGATAAGTGAAGACCTGGGTAGAGGGAAGTTCTTAAGTATTTGTAAACTGCTTGGGGTAAACCAGCAGCGTGATGGCTCCTTTTTATAAGGCAAAACAGGAGGAGGAACTGGGCATGGAGATGTTGGATGACACTTGTCTCACAGCCGGGTGAGAGTAAGAAGATCTTGAGATGTAAAATGATAAAAGAATGCTCCTACAAAATTATAATGAGATGGTAGTCGACCCCCCTGCATCTAAATCTTTTCCTGTTCGCATTCACCACTTTGCTGGAGAGGTTGCTCCCATGCAGGCCCAATGGGGCATATGGAGTGGACATGCCCCACAGCGCAGTTCTACTGGGAGTTCACATTTGACAACTGCTCAGGCTTAGAATCCACTCCTGAAACTAAAGGTATATTGGAGGTTTGTATTTATATCCTTCTGTATGTTAGGATGATGTAAAAGGTTATAAAACATTTTTACTAGAATGTCTGCCTCCTGTTTACAGATCCACTCCTGTTCCATTGCTTTCTGCGCTTCAGTCTTAATTATTTCCTGTAACTGTGGAGTTGGGTGTTCCATTAGTTTCAAGTGACTTCTCTCCTTTAATTGTCTTTCCCATTCAGCATTATATTTGGGTCTAGCTAAAATAACCATGGTTGCTTCACTTGTCTGCTTTTCATATATTATTTTCTTTATTGGTTATTTCTTTTAATGCTTTACTGTCTTTTATGGTGAAATTTTCGATTTGAAGTACACTATCTTTTAGTTTCTTAATTTCCATGTGTATTCATCAGTTGAGTGAAATTAGACGGAGTTACTTTTAATCTTTGTTGATAGATTGATCTTTATTACTGGAATACGGTTTCAAATGAATCTTTGAAATTTGTTGAAACTCTTCTCTGAATTTGTTAGTACATAACCTAAACCTTTCTCAAAGACTCTGCTCTCGTAATTGGCTAATTTGCAGCTAGAGGGGTTTGCTACAAGTGCCTCCCACTTCTAGTTACACTCAGTGGGGGTTCATCACAGAGAACAAAACTACAGAGTAACTTGAAATGGCAGATTTGGTAGTCCTAGAAATGGGAGACACTTAATAACAATCTTTTTTAGGACAACTGATCCTCCTATTTGAAGTTCTTATTTAGTTTTGTTCTCTGCGAAGGAAGCCCACTAAGAGTAACCATGTGTGGCAGGCAGTGTTAGAAACGTGTTTTCTCTTCCTTCTCCCCACAACCCACCCTGCCAATCTCATTTGGCAACTGCAGTCACTTCTTGTTAAATATAAGTTCCCTGGTTCTCAGTTCGATCCGTGTCTTGCAAGCTTCTTCAAACCTCTGTGGCCTGCAATCGCTCTGTGTCTTGAACTTGGTCAACCACTCCATAGTGTCAGACAAGAACATAGGCCCTTTTGGCAGTTCCTCATACAAAGGAAAGGTCACAAACAAAATGGTCAGGGTTAAGGCTTCGTACCTGGATTTCTATCCCCTAGAAAGTATGTTGCAGAGTAGGAGGTGGCATATATACACTTTGCATTTGGCTGAACAATGTTGTAGCCTTGTTAGCACAATAACAGCCAATGGTCATATGTTAGTCATTTGGCCACCATATGACCATTGGCTGTTATTGTGCTAACAAGGCTACAAAATTGTTCAGCCAAAACGCAAAGTGTATATATGCCACCTTCTACTCTCCAACATACTTTCTTGGGGATAGAAATACATGGGGACACATTGGGACTAGGACAACACACCAAAAAGGAGTTCCAACTGCCAGTGGCATTTTAGTAGAAGTCCCTTTTGGAGAAATGGTTATGAAACCAGCAAAGCCAGACTCTGAGTTAGTTAAAGGAACCTAAACAATATAATTACCTAATTTTAGTGAATGGCACTAATTGGCAAAATGGTGAATACCTGGATTGTCGATGTCTATGGTGCAAATACCTGAGATGTTGATGGCACTGCTTGGCAATGGGGCCGGTACCTGTGCATGTAATGGCAATTGGGGTCTGGGGGGGACTTGCTACCTAGCCACTTGATGTCAATCATTGGCAATGAGGCAAGTGATACCTGTGCATCTGATGGCAATCCTTGGCAATGGATAGCAGTACATGGGAGGACAGGATACTGCACTCCTCTCCAGCAGATGTCCTTTTGCCAAGTTAGCCACTTTTTGGTTGTACAAACTCCAAGACTGTTGGTTTTGCCAATGGTTATGTCTATCGAATGTGTTGCATGTGCTGACATGGATTTAGAAGACTGAACTTGACTTTGAAATAGGCTTGCATAATATCAAATGGATTCCCAAGCTTATTGAGGAGTGTCAAGTGACCCCTTCCAAGATAGTATGCAATCTAGAAGTGCAATCATTCATTAATTCATTCAGGCACTGGCCTCGTCATGAAAGTATTAGTATCTCACAAAATATCATATACCCTCTGTAGACAGTCGGGATGGCCCCTAGTGCACTAAATACACTTTTATTGGGTAAAGTTCTAATAAGCCCTATCGGAGTGTGCCCAGTGTGGGACACAGGGCATAAATTGTCTGTGGTGTAAGGGTTGTATTGTGCAAAAGCAAGGGATAATATGGTTCAGACATCTTTGGAGGGAGAAAAGTACAATTGTTAGGGTAACCAACAGTATGCTTCAGTGCACGGGAGTCTGAAGTGCCCTCAGTTATTCCCTTTTGCACATCTAAGAAAGGTGGGCGGTACTTAAATCAACTCAAATCTTCACCAACACAAAGTCTCAACCTCCCAAGTCCCAGAGTGATGTCATGTAGAACTCAGCCAATTGCCCATGACTTGAACCATCCTTACCCCTGTCCAATGAGAATCCAGATTTGTATTTTTGATTTCTTCACTCTTGTTGGTGTAGAATTTGGTAGGGCCCTCCCAGGTGAAGGTGTTCCAAATTCTTCGGTACCTCCATGCGTGGAAGAACAGCATCTGATCACTTCGGACCCCAGTCAGTTGCCATGGGCTTGGATGGGAGACTCGGTGAGCTGGATATCCTTCGATGCTGGATCTAGGTCTCTTCCCTCCTTACTGGCGTAATCTTCCTGTACCATGGGAAGGATGCATCATCTCGTTCCTCCTCTCACCTTTTAAGATTTGTCCTGGACTGAGCTGGTCTGCTGGAGCCCTCCTTATTTTTTTTTGCATATGATATGGAATTTTTAACACGCCTATAGACCAGTGTTTGAAGCCGTGATAAGGCAAGCAGAGGGAATACAGAGAACAATCGTACTAGGCCAGGTTCACATTGGATTGATTGTTTATTTGTATATTGCCTATACACAAAGGGTTTCAAAGCACTTCAAGGAGGGGTGGAAACAAGGGAACAAAATACAATGAACATTCTTACAGTCCTTGATACAGTCAGAATGTGAAAAAGAACAAAGATAACTATCATAATCGGCCTGACGACATTTCAGATAGTGCAAGTGCTAAGGGAATGGGGAGGGAGGGAGAGTGAAACAGACAAACAACTACATTACTATGCCTGACGGCAATTGAGGTAGTGCCGGAGAAATGCACGAGGAGGGTGGGCTGGGGAGGAGGAATTTGAAGAGGGTGAAGGAGAGAAACGGAACGAGCGACAATTTTACTATGTCTGACGACAATTCAGATAGTGCTAGAGGGGGGATGGGTGGGGTAGAGCATGGGGAAGGGGAGAACAAACAAGCTGCAATGAATAGGTCTGGCGGACATAGCTGAAGAGTAAGATCAAAATGAACAGTGATTGGGAGGAGGAGAGGGCAGGAGAGTAAGACAGACAAGCGGCTACATTACAATGAGATCGCGCAAGTGCAGGGAGTTGGTGGGGGTGAGTGCGAGGGGAAAGGGGGGAGGGGGAAGTGCGGTACATAGGAAAAACAGTAAATAAATAAGAAATATAAATAAGTGCGGCAGATGGTGGCAGGTGCAGAGGTAAGTGCAGACATCAGGTGTTAAGTGCTGGGAGGGGGCTGTTGGGATACAGAAACACAGAGGGTCTTGAACTTAATCCTTGCAGCCACTGGGAGCGAGTGCAGAGATTTCAGTCCTGGAGAGATATGATCCTTGGGCTTGCGGCCAAGGACAAGTCTTGCAGTCCTGTTTTGGATGAGTTGCAGAGGGCGGAGAGTAGAGGCAGGCAGATTTAGAAAGAGGCTGGTGCAGTAGTCCCGCCTAGAGAGAACCAGAGCTCTGGATACAGTGAGCTTCTTGGGGAAGGAGGGGAAAGGAAGAATACCTCTAAGGGGGTGCAGCTGGTAGTGTGTCTTCTTAGAGATATTGGAGATATGAGGAGAGAAGGAGAGTGTGGAGTCGAAGATGACCCCAAGGTTTTTAGCCTCACAGGTGGGAGCAGGAGGTGGTCCAAGAGAGGCCGGCCAGAGATTGGCAGGAATGGAGGGGAGCGGGTGTGCCGATGAGGAGAATCTGTCTTACTGGCATTAAGGAGGAGAGCATTGGCGGCACATTGGAGAAGGCTGTGCGTCTCTCTCCTTGTATAGTGGTATCTCTACCCATAGCCAAATGCCTTTGTCTGCAAGGGCCTACTTCCCCTTCTTCCCATTAGCCTCCTTTGTCTTTCCCACATTCAAGACTCAACACTTCAGGTGACAACCTTCTTTCTCTAACAGTTCTCTCCAAAAGACAGGTTTCCGCTTTTTCTGTTCTCTCTCTTGATTGTAACACTACCCAAGCAATAACTCTCACTCTGGATGACGAATCTCCTCCTCAAATCACTTGCTCTCCCCAACACTTGGTCCCCATTTGCTCTTACCAGACAGTAACTTCCTTTCATCAATATCTCACTCCGTAAATGGCAGCTCTCCCCCTCCTTTAATAACTTTCCCCCTATACTGGTTACGCTCCTCCACAACTGCAACACTCTGGATAACCCTCTTTCAACAATAAAACCTTTTCCAGATAATCCTCCAATACCATCTCTCTCCAATCCCCTCTCAAATTGCTTTCCTCTTATGATGGTCTGCCCTCTCCAACCCCCAGCAATACTCCTCCCTTTGATGTAACCCCTCTTCCTCCAGACACTCCCTCCCAGCTCTATCCTCTGCTCCACTCGGTACTCCCCCCTTGCGACTCTCCACTAAAGTTTCTTCCAACTGCCACTAAAACTCCCCACCGTGCCAGAGCAAACGTACCGCTTTGTATAGCAGGGTGCTCTTGACTGGTGTATGATATTGAGGACGCTTGGGGACTGAGGCTGTAATATTTTGTGATTGCTCCATGGTTTTGTGGATTGAAAGGGGCTGGCCTGAGGTTACATGAAGGCCTGTTACCATCATGGATTCCAGAAGGGACAGTATATGTAGCACCCCTCCAAACCCCGCTCACAAGCACATACTATCCTTGCCTGCTTTGGTATGGGTCTCACTGCTCTCCCAGAATGTGAATCTGGAGTTAGGAAATTCTCTAGTAAACATGTTAAGCGGCCTATTACATTTAAACTTCATTTGTCACTGGGAATCTGCAAATTTCGAATTATTGAGAGAATGAAAATGTTGTATTATATTAATTTTGTTCACTTTACACACAAATCACTTCCTCATAGTTTGATTGCGACTTTGTCAATTTGGGCTGAGTGAGCATGAGTAAAGTGCTTACATCTGCTTGGGTTCTTAAGCAATCAGAGGGGCGGAAATGCAATTGGAGCAATGAGACCAGTGCCAAAAAAGAAGCCTTCCCTCCTCGCTCTCTGGGCCTTTCAAGGTAAAGTAAGTAGAGAAGACCAGGTGAATAAAGCCTTACCCTGTCTGGCAACAGTAACTTTCTACAGATGGTTGCCAGGATTAAGATGAGGACAATTATTAATCATAGAAGCGCCCATCAGTTTCAAAATTTAACATTTTCTTTTCTTTCTTGGTCTGTCCCATTTTCATACTCCATTTTTCTATTCTTTTTCACAAGTGAGGGGGATGGACAGGCTTGTCGGGGCTCTTGTACCGACTGTAATGCAAGCAAGGCAGCACACAAAACCCATCAATCATAGTTTTAAAATAATCAAGTGGTAGAAAGAAAGCTAAACAAACCGCACTGCATCCAACTTGGCCACCTGCCAACATCAACCTTACAGCCTCCTGGTCCTCCTCGCTCTACTCCAGCCCTAAGTTCGGGCAGAAAAGCAACAAGCAGCACAACGACCCGTAGCTTCTGCTTTATCACATCTCCCAATAGCCACCCACAAAACAATGTGGTTATGCGAGGTATCACACAAATTCTGATCTGACCAGACTATACTGTGGGTAGTACTCGCATAAATCTATTTGGAATTAATGTCATGCCACCCCCCAATACAGCGACTGGCGGGAGGATAGTCTATATCCTAATGTACCATAAGATAACATTTGTGACTTTTTTAATATATGGGACTGGAGCTGAGATAATTTGTGCTAATGTAGAACTACATCAGATAATGAACCAAGCAATGAGGGGTGGTAGGCAAATAATTATGCACTGCCTTGCACAATAGTGTAGATGGTCGGATATCTGAGCCAAGCAGTCATTGCTAAGGTATGAGTTCACCCAAAAAGTTACATGGTACTGTTGAATCAACTTAATTGTCTCAAAGTTGACAGATTGAGTACTTTTAAAGTGGCTAACCAGAACACCAGTTACTTACTATACACTTCGAATGTATTGTGTCCTCCCACGTATTCCTCATCTTTTGATAGATCTCCTTCCAGCTTTAGCTGCTTCAGAAAAAAGATTTTGGCAGCGCGCGTTGGCTAACACTTTGAGAAATAGGGTGCTCTTTGTTTTTTGTTTAAAACTGCGACATAATCGAAATTGATTGCCTCATCATCGGCACCGTCAACCCCGACGTCAGACCGGGTTCAAAAAGTGTCACGACTGCTGTGCCAAAATGTCACTCATGGACCCTCATCGGGTGTGTTTGTGTGGCCTTGGCGTGGAGCACAGGACGGTGGACTCTTAGTCCTGTCAGTCCATAACCGGTAAGGCTCTGAAAGAGCATAAAAGTATAATAGCTGTGGGTAGGCCCTCTACTAAATCCTCCTCGACGACGCTGTCAAAGAAACGAACATCCGATGAATCGCAAGGCGACTCTCCTCGAAGGAAAAGGTTGAAAAATCAGTCACGCTCTAGGAGTGGGTCTCACCATTCCTCGTCTTCCACGAAGGTGAAGAAAAGGCACTATAGGTCGCCTTCCAGCTCCTCTGATTCTTCTCCAGAGAGAAGTATAGTCTTTCCAACAACATTTTTGACTCCTGCACAAGAGGAGTTCACGCAGGAAATGCAAAAATGTTTCTCCGTCCCAGTCGAAGAAAAAGAAAAAAGCCATGCTCCTGTCACGCTGCATAAAAACAAGGAAAGGGTTGAGGCTAAATCCTGCACGCCCTCAAGCTCAGGACGCAATCCAGAGGATCATGGAGAACTTGCAAGGTCTCGACGAAAAATCGTCGTTGACTCCATAGAGTCGAGGTTCAAGTCCTTCGAGGGCTCAGGCAATGCATAAATCGTCAAAGAAATCGTCGCTGTCTGAGTCTAAGCCATCAACTGCTTCAGTGTCCAAACCGTCGACACCATCAGCAATGAAATCGACGCCTTTGGGCTTGAAACTATCTTTGCCCTTACCCATTAAAGTGAAAAAATCCTATGAGCCCTTGTCTAGAAAATATTTCTCAAAATCCTTATCCTCTTTTTATGAGGAGCACGAGCCATCGGACCAAGACATCCCACCTTTTGGTTTGGAGTTTGGAAGTCCCATTGTCCCTAAAGCCCATATTTCAGAAGAATCTAGATGAAGAGACTTATATGAAAACCTTCAGTCTGCAAGTGGTATTGGCATCTCTCCAGAACTTGGGTTTAGCAGACTGTCCTGGCAGACCATGCCAGATGCCTCTTACAGGAAACCCATGACAAGTCCTTGATTTTCTTGGATGGGGCATACCTGCTCCATTCGAGCAAGACAACCTGACAGACCACCTTGACAAAGGTCCACAAAAGGACCCTGTGCTTCCTTTTCGTGTCACACTCCAAAAAGAGTGAACGTGAATTGGGAGGCTCCTGAGTGAAGTCCTGCTGTGAATAAGAATCTCACCAAAAAGTACAGGCCTTCGAGTAGCGACCGTGACTACTTGTCAAAGCACCCTACACCATATAGCCTGGTAGTTCAGGCACTGACGTCTACATCAAAACAGGCTGCATACCTAACCATCCCACCTGACAGGGACAATAAGCATTTTGACGCTTGGGCAAGGAAGGTGTTTTCTGCTGGGAGCATGGCTCTTAAGTCTTCGACTGCCACTTGCGCCTTTGCAAAATGTACATTCACCCTGTGGGACTTCATAGCTATGGCGGCTGATCATATTCCCGAATGTGAAGAAATAGACTGCTTCCTAAATATTGTAAGAGACTGAAAGGAGGCGATGTGCGAGTCTTTGCAATCAGGCCTGGACTCTGCTGATAGCATCAGTAGAGCCATGGCTGCGAGCACTATGATGCGCAGGTTTGCGTGGTTGAGGAACTCTAGATTTGCACCGGACATGCCGTCTAGACTCCAACATGCCCTTTGATGGCACTCACCTGTTTGGCAGCAAGGCTGACGAAAGCTTGGAGAAACTGCAGACCTCTAAGGCGGCAGCCAAATCCCTTGGTGCTGCTATCAGGCAGCCGCAACCATCTTACCCCAGTGGATCATCTTGAAGGGGTAAGTCCTTTGACTTCTACTCCTGAGTTGGAAGGGCGAGAGGACTGGCTAGTCAAAGGGGCCAAAGAAGATTCCCTCGTGGTGTACGAGGGAGGGGTACCAAATCTGCCCAAGCCAAGGCTACTTTACCATCAGCCACTGCTTCAGCCACCTCAAAACCTCTCTGAGGCCTTAACCCACAAGACCCCGGTGGGAGGCATACTCACAACATCTGCAAGAATGGCAGGGCATTACTTCAGATGCATGGGCGTTGGAAACAGTAGCCCAAGGTTCCTGCCTCCCCTTTCTAAAGAGGCCTTAGGACCATCCACTGGGGAGCCACTCGTTCAAAATTCCAGATCCGTTCCTTGTGCAGGAAATGTTGCGCCTACTAGAGAAAGGTGCTATAGAACCAGTACCTGTGACGGAGAGGAACAAAGGGTGGTACTCTCCTTATTTCCTAATGCCCAAGAAGGACGGAGGTTTGAGACCCATCTTGCACTTGAGATGCTTGAACAAGTTCCTCAGGAAGGACACATTTAACATGGTTACCCTTTCACACATCCTTCAGACCCTCCAGCTTCAGGATTGGATGGTGTCATTGGACCTTCAGGGTGCTTACTTTCATGTGCCAATCCATCACAATAACAGAGTACCAGAGGTTTGCCGTTGGTGGTTCTCATTATCCGTTTTGAGTTCTGCCATTCGGGCTGACCCTCCGCCTGAGGGTTTTCACCAAGTTAATGGCAGTGGTGACAGCGAGTCTCGGGAGAAGGCAGTTTCGCGTCTACCCCTACCTGTACGATTGGCTAATCGGGGCCCGTTCTCCCAAACAGGCCCTGGAACATCTCTGCGTAACCTGCCACACTCTCCACAGACTGGGCTTCTCCCTCAATTACAACAAGTCCCACATGATACAATCTCAGACTCCATTTCATTGGAGCAGTCCTGGATGAATCCTTGGGAAAAGCCTTGCCACCTGAGGTGAGGGCTCAACACATTCTGCAGATGGTCTCCAAATTCCAGAGTGCCCAGCGTCTTCCGGCCTTCGACTTTTTGAGGTTGCTTGGCCTCATGTCGTCCTGCATTTTGCTGGTGCCAGAGGCTCGTCTGAGAATTAGATCCTTCCAATGGGCCCCCGGGAGTCAGTGGTAGCTATTCTCAGGCAATATGTCAGACCTTCTTCAGGTTCTGAGCACAGTCGTGCAGGATCTCCTGTGGTGGGCTTACGTGGACAACATTCTGAATGGAGAACCTTTTTGGCAACCTTTTCCGGGGAGAATAGTAGTGACGGAAGTCTCACTCACGGGGTGGGGAGCCTACGCCAGCGGTCTGCGGTCGTTGGTCTCCATTGGAGTCGAAACTACACATCAATCTTTTGGATCTGCGGGCAATCAGACTAGCGCTGAAGGCCTTTCCACCCTCTGTACGGGCAAAGAATGTCCCGATAATGACGAACAACACAGTGGCCATGTACTAGCACAACAATAGAGAAGGCGTAGTTTCACTACCACTGTGCAGAAAGGCGATGCAGCTCTGGTTCTGGGCAATTCAAGAGGGAATCTCTCTTTTGGCGGTTCTCCTAGCCAGAGATGAGAACACGGCGTCGGGCGCTCTGAGATTGCTGAGCAGTTTCCCACGAGTGGGAACTAGCTCAGGAGGTCCTGCAAGAAATCTTCACCCTGTGGAGGACCCTTTAAGTGGATCTGTTCGCGACCAGTGTCAACTGGATCTGCAAACGATTCTACTCCAGGGAATTTCTCCCAGGAGGAGCTCTAGGAAACACATCTATAGTGGACTTGGCGTTTCCACTCTTATATGAGTTTCCTCCAGTCCCCTTCATTCCTCATGTGATCAGGAGGTTGAGACATTTCGGGAAATCCATGATCCTAATTGCTCTGTATTGGGCAGGAGGATGTGGTACCCAGGCCTTCTGGACATTTACATCTGCTCTCTAATGCGTCTTCCTCAAACCGAGGATCTTCTCTCACGAGAGGAGGGTTGGGTTCTCCGTCCAAAGGTCAAGACACTCAACCTTCACGCATGGTTTCTGAGGGGTTGAGATATAAGGATTGGGACCTCCCGGATGATGATCTGGAGATTTTGCTTTCGGCCAGAAGGCCAGAAACGGAATCCTTGTACCACTGCCATTGGAATACATTCTGCAGATGGTGTAGGGAAAAGAATGGGAACCCTTTTCGGTGCACTACGCCTAGGGTGTTACTTTTATTTGTTGCATTTAGCAAATCTGTGGCTCCAGAGTGGATCTATTAAAGGCTATTGGGCATCACTTTCAATTTTCAAGCACATATCGGAGGCGGTATCATATTTTAAGATGCCATTAATTATACCATTTCTTGAAGGGCTCACTAACGTGTTCCCTCTTACTCCTTTTTAAGTGCCTATTTAAGACCGGAATCTTGTCTTAAAATGTCTGTGTGCTCCTTTTCGAGCCTCTACATTCATGTCCACTGAGACTACTAAAGTTTAAAACCATTCTGTTAGCTTTGACATCAGCCCGCAGGGTGACTGAGTTGCAGGCTTTATCTAGTAAAGTTCCATTTACTATATTCTACAACGTTGTCCTTAATGTTCAACTTTCTTTTTTGCCAAAAATCGTATCAGATTTTTACTTATCCCAGAAAATTGAACTACCAACATTTTATCCGCCCCCCTCATCCAGAGAAGGAAGAGGAAAGGCTATATAGGCTTGATCCCAGAAGGGCTCTGAGCCTTTACATTTCACAGATGGCAAAAATACGTCAACATGACAAACCTTTCAAAGGTTGTACTGCACACCGACTAGGACTTCCAGTTACAGAACAACCATTGTCCAGGTGGATAATTCTTGCAATTACGGAACGTGACAGATTGGCTGGGAAAGATCTACCAGAAGGCCTGAGAGCTCACTCCCCAAGGGGCATGGCAACATCTTCTGCTCTGCAAAGAGGGGTGCCTATACATAAATTTGTGTGGCAGCCACTTGTCTACCATTTATGTAGCATTACTGTCTGGATTCATCCTCTGGCCAGTAAGTAGGGTTTGGGAAAGCTGTCCTATATTCAATCCATGACAAATCTTAAGTCTGAACTTTCTTACTCCCTCCACTAAAACAAACGCTTTGGGAGTCTATCAAAGATGAGGAATACGTGGGAGGACACAATCCATTCGAAGAACAAGTTACCTACTCCTGGTAACTTTCTTTCAACTGGATGTTCTTCCCACGTATTCCTCATCGCCCCTCACAACCTAACCCTCTGTAGAATTTCCAGGCATTACACTTTATGTACTGTCTGGGACTCATTGATGCTGGTAATTCTGCAAGAGGAAAGCGTAAAAACGGAACTAAAGCAAACTGACGCTGCAAGTGCTATTTATACCGACGATGACGTCGACCCTGAGATGGAGGCCCTCGAGGGACATAGTCGACAGCATCGATGCGCATCTCCCTCTGCCAAAAACTTTTGCCAAAGCAGGAAGTATATTTATCAAAAGATGAGGAATACGTGGGAGTAACATACAGTCGAAAGAAAGTTACCGGGGGTAAGTAACTTCTTCTTTTAGAAAATGGCATCAACTGTTGGTACAAGGTTGCAAGAATGAATAAAATAATGTGCAGTGCAATACTAATGGAAGTTATGTTGGTCAAAAGCAATTTGTAAGGTTTCATGTAGTCGCTCATTGAGGATACTGGCTGCATGCTACATAAGACATGCTGGTCCAAAAGAGAGTTTAAAAATATGAATCTTGTTCAGTCTCTGTAGATGTCTTCATTGTCTCATCGGTCATGCTGGTGTGAAACAATTGTTTTAAATGTATATGCAAAGTAAATCTTTTGTGCATGCACTAATCTATTTGGCAAGGATTTTAAATTGTGGCACTAACCATGTTTGTTCACTTTTTAAAGGAACATGATAGTACTGGGAATGCATCACCTCAGTCAAAGAGTGGGAACAAGAAAGAGAAAAAAAGGAATCAGGGAAAAGATAAGCCACCCACTGTGGCACTAAAGGACTTTCAGTCTGAAACCAATACAGGTATTTTGTTATTTTCCACCTATAATCGTTTGAACCCTTTAAATGTATTCTCTATTGTTCTCATTGAACCTGTCATTTTCTTCTACAGATCAACTCAATAAAAAGCAAGAGGTAAGATTTGCCTTCTTTCAGTAATGCAACCTTTCAGCTTTTGTACATGTTCTACTCAGTGCTTTTGTTGAAACACATTCACACTGAAGAACAACATTTTTCAGTACAATTTGACAGGCCGAGTTTTAAACGTTGTTCTCCTTTCATTCCCATAAGGGATATAATCGTTTTTGAAGAGGTATTTTGGTCCTGGGTGGTGGTTGGGAGGAGTCAGGAATGAAACTCTGACACAAGTTAGCCATGATTTTGGTGACAGATTTGTATTGAAACTAAAAGGGATTGGGAAAAAGCCTCTGACCCAGCTGTAAGATGAATTTCCCTACCCAAACCAAAAACTAAAGATCTGCCATTGTCAGAATGCCCAAAGCAAAAACTATCCCGTGTCCAAAGTTCTGTTCTGACCCTCACACTATAAACTAAATTCTAAGGTGAAAATTGACATTTCTTTAACCTTGCATGGTTTAGAAAGTGTTCATAATGGAAGAATAAATGGCACAAACAAAATAGTTCTTCAAGGATATAATGGTCCTTGCTTCAAGGGGTGGTTCCCTTCCCGTGTATTCTTTTCCACTCAAAGGTTTCACACACAACAGTTTCTTGTATCTTTCTTGACCAACAACATTATCCCTCTAAATCTTCTGGCTTTGTAGTTTTGACACTCTCAGGACACCTGGGATACTTTTCAGCCTGGCTTTTGTTTCTCCTCTTTTGGTTAACAAAATGTTTTCCTACTCCTGATATTTTTTCTTAGGGCTTCTTTAAATTTTGTACATTTCTTGCAATTGCCTGGGTTTCTTGTGTTCACACACTTACAATTGCCTTGTTTACTCTCCTGCCAGGGCTTCTTGTTTTCACACAGTTGTAATTGCCTGATCTACTCGCCTGCCAGGTTTTCTGTTCATACAGCAGCTTTGCCCTCTTCCGGGGTTGCACATATACTTTGTTGGATAATGTATCCTCTTGATCTATTATCCTGTTCGCGTTTCTCATGTACTTGCACTGCATGTATTCACATTGTCCCCACTTTTTCAATATGTCCTTTGCTTTTTCTCCTTCTGTTACTTTACATGTAATTATCTGCATTTGGCACTGCTGCCGATACACCCTGGTGTTCCTGCTGTCTCTCGACATTCAGAGAAGGAAAACTCCTCAACCTGAGCTAGAGGAACAAAAGCAGAGTAAAGTAGGATCCAAGTGGTGGCTTCCCCATTTGAAGACTTTCCCCATGAACTCAGGACTACAACGCATCCCACTGGAGGAGCATGCCCAGACCAGGCCTGTGAACCCTCCGGCCAATCAGCATGAAGATAGTCAGTCCAAGCACTTTATAAGAGCCAGCTCCCATGGCAAGAGTGGAAGCGAGTTGTTTGGTCCAGAGAAGGCAAGTTGTGGTTTTAGAGGAAGAATATTGCTGGAGCTGAGAGGAAGGTTGCTAGGCTGTCTGTAAAACCTGGAGTGGATTTCCAGATTGGGAGAGGAGAGGAAGACCGTGGGGCTGGCTCTAAGAGCTGGAGTGAAAGGAATATTCCTGGGCAGATTGAAAGACATGGAGTGGAGTGGTGAATTTAATCTCCTTGTGTAAAGAGGCTGATTGAAAGACCCGGATTGAAGAAACTGATTGTAAAACTTTGAGACCGTAGGGGACTGAAAGTTGGTGACCAGAAATACAGAAAAGGAAGGAGATTGAAGAGGAGACCAAAAGTCAGGTGACTAGAGAGCTGGTGTCCGCCCTAGTCAAGAAAGGGCAGAGGAAGCAAAGGTGGAGGCCTTTGATGAGGGAAGGGGACGACTGAGGGGCTGACCAAGAGGAAGGCAGAGAAGGAAAGGGCAGAGGACTTTACAAGAGGAAGAAAGATTGGTGTCGCATATTATTGGCAGTGAGCAGTTTGTTCAGGATGTAACAATTAAGCAGTTATACTTTTGTGCATGAAAATGTGCTGTTTGCTTAGAAAGTCCATACATCACCACAGTTATTTAATTGTGCAACGTAGTGGTCATGCTAAAATGCGGTGACTGAATAATGGTAATAATTTAAAGCTTATTTAATTTTTGTGCAGACCCCTCATCCTTGTACTCCTTATCGTTGCAAGAAGACCTGGAATACCTTCTCATGTTTAGCACTACGGATCAAATCTACCAACTTGACTTTAAAGCTCAGTGTGTCTCTTCCTAGCTCACCAAATTGAAGTGAGAAGGAAACTGCCCAAAACCTTACAAATGCAGACGATTGCAGGAATGTGCAAGGAAGTTGATCTTTTTGTTTGTTTTGTTTTGATAGTTTTGTTTGTTTTGATAGTTTTGGTTAAAAAAAAAAAATCCCCCCAAAAAATCTGGTTTTCTCAGCATAGGTTGAGTACTAAATTGTGCTGTCCAAGTCATATATACATTTATTTTGCCCATTGTGGGCCATGCATTTTTATTTCCAAGTATAAAGCCGCACATGTTGATAAACCCAAGTTTTAGTTACAGCTGAGCATGCTGTGTTGTATTAATTTCATGCATTTGTCTTGTATAGTTGACCGTTGACAAATATAAAATAGTTTCTTATGCTTGTTAATCTGCTAAGAATCACATGCTGTGCATGTAGGCTGACATCTAGTGGTAATCGCAGAGTATTGCTTCTTTCTTTCGAGGATCAAAAAGGGATGTTGACGTGGCCGTGATTGTAACCCTATCCCTAACGTGACCTGTAGGTTACCCAAAATCCCTCACACGTCAAGGTCCCTCAGATAGTTTTTTTCCGCCCAACTAGTTGGTCGATTTATGCAGAGCTAGTCAGAGTTGATATTGCTAAAGTAATTATTCGTTTGCCCACGACCGATGGTCGACTAGTCTTTGATTTCTCTTTGACTATTGTGGACCTCTACGCTGACGACATCCAACTGCTGTTCGGCGACTGGTGCATCGATCGATGCCTGTCGACCGTGTGGCCTCGGCCCTCAGGCCAGGCCCTTACATTAGGGAGAGTGAGGCCCTTGGTTGATTTTATTTTTTTTCCTGAGAATGCATTTCCTCTTCCCCTCTTTCCTTTTCTGGTGTGGCTGCCACTTTTCACCTCTGCTCTGGAGAGCACTCCATTAAAGTTTTGTCCTCCTTGCAATGGAAAATACCCCTGGAAGGACGCCCATTGCAAAAGCAATAGGTGCTTACCTCGTGACCACAATGAGCAATCCTGTAAGTCCTGCAAACTCTTACGTCCTAAGACGTTAAAAGATAGGCCACCCACCGCTTTATCCGCCTATGTGATGCAGGCGGATTTCCCTCGTGGGCGGCGCCGCCTAGGATGACGAGGGTTCTAGCAGTAGCCATGGCAACGACCTGGAGGCCATGACCTTTCAGCGGAACTGTCCGGTTCCCAGGTGCCCGGCCCTGAGAAAGACCACTGTTACTGTTATGGGGAGTTCACACCCCAGCGACAGGGGCACACATGCACCACCCAAGAATAAGCACACAACCTCCAAAGCTTCCTCGACGGATACATCGAAGAAGCACCAAACGCCAACAGGCCCGCCGAAGACTTTGACGGTGCCCGCTGAACCTTGCGGTCCGGCGCCCTCCCCGCATCTGTCTTGGCATGCGACCAGGCATTCCACTCAAAAGGGCGTCTCCTCAAAGAAGCACATGAGTGCCGACACCCCGTCTAAGAGCACGTCGGCTCCTAAGGCTTCGGCAGAGCCGGTAACTGCGACGATGCCTACAGGCACGTGGAAATCCATCATACAGCTGCCGAAGATACCCAAACTTCGCCCTTGCAAATCTATTGTTTTTGGCGGCAGAACGGCCTAAAAACACCCGTACTCATTGAGGGGTGTACTCTGAAAGTCCCCAGGACCCTCTAGGGCTTTAACTAGTCAAATACCCTCCCTCTGGAGAGCCTTTCCCTCCTCCAGACACCCCTGCTTCATCTCTGTGGACTAGAGAGAAGTTTGAAAATTACATGGACAAAATGTCACAATTCATAGACTTTTCAGAAAAATTCATTACTCCCCAAGAGACCTAGGGAGAAGTACTCCTTCCCCATTCTACCAAAGCTGCAGAAGCTCCCAATTCAAACACAATCCCATCAGGAAGAAGTATGTGAGTTTTCTAAGCCAGAGAAAACATATGAGGATCCTTATACTCATGAGAATGATCCTTTTGGGGCAGGACAATACTGACCAGTGCCCAGACTGGGGACAAGATCAACCAGCCGGTGAATGGCCTTGGCTCTCACCCACTCCTATCCCTGACGTCTTTTGTCTGGACCCATCTTCCTCGCCTCAACAGAGGCAGCCATAGCCAATCGATGACCAAATGGCATTTAATGCCACCCTGAAGAGGACTGCAGACCACTTTCAAATCGCCACACAGGGGGCTGTTCAAGACTCTGATTTTGTTGAGGACATTCTTAAGGATAAACCTCCTACAAGTCAAGCTATTCCTCTGCTGAATTCCATTAAGAAGCGCCTTGCACATTCTTTACTGTCCCCTTCCCTTACAAGGGCTGTCAACCCTCGGATTGATAAACTGTTTAGCCACTCTCCATCTGACCAATGTACATTCGGAGGCATGCCACACTAGACCCCCTGGTAGTTACGACCACCGGAAAAAGAGCTGGGGTGCCATTGTCTACTGCTGAGGCTCCCCCCTGCCCCCCCACCCCGGATAAAGACTGCAAGAAACTCTATGCCCATGCAAGCGCATCACCACATCCGCAGCATATTCTACCAGAATTGCAAATAATACTACTCTTCTCGCAAGTTATAGCAATGTGCAGAGGAACCTGCTTCAAGAAGGCCTCCAAGAGATCTCGCAACCTACGCGATCACGCCTGCTGGCGGTCGTTGTGGAGGGTAGACAGGTGACCCAAAACACGCTCAACGCTGCGGAGACGGTGGGAAACACTCTGGCACAGGGAACTCTCATCAAGAAGCACGCCTGGCTGATGAATTCAGGTTTCAAGCCGGAGACACAGGCATCCTTAATAAATATGCCAGTGGAAGAGTCTAACTTGTTTGGTAAGGCTGTGGATGACGCCTTGGAAACATCAAAAAAAGAGCTTGAGACAATAAAATCTCTCAATCAAATCGCAGCCAAACCTTTTCAACAGCAGGGAGGTGCCAAACTCTCACCGTTCCTTTCGGGGCCAGTCCTTTGCCCGATCTCCACACGGGCAGCATGCCGCAGGAGGTACCTATGGTCCTCCGGACAATGTTCAGCTGGCAACTGCCAATATCAACAAGGGGGAGAGCGCAGAGGCAAGGGTCGAGGCAGAAACTCTACCACAAGAGGCTCCCTGTCCTCTGCTTCAAAATGACTCGCCATTCAGGGGACAAATAACATTCACGCATGGGAGGGTGTCACATCAGACCAGTCAATGCTCAAGACCATCACTCATGGTTATTGTATCAAGTTCCACCGGCCACCTCTATACTATCCTCCAAAGAGCAGATGCCCATCACCAGCACACCTGCAAATCCCGGTGTAAGAGGTGCAGATCCTTCAGGAAAAGCGCGCCATAGAAGTCGTCCCCATTCACCAGGTAAACAAAGGTATTTATTCAGTGTACTTCCTTGTACCCAAAAAGGATCTCCCCATGCGCCAGACTAGTATGTCAAACCGCAAAAGTTCAGAATGACAACGTTGCAGGAAGTAATCCCACTGCTGGTGCAGGGGGATTACATGGCAACATCGGACATGAAAGATGCATACTTTCATATTTCAATGTTGCCAGCACATAGAAAGTACCTAAGGTTCATGATGGAGGACAAGCACTATCCGTTCAGGGTCCTTCCCTTCGGCCTCGCCTCAGCTCCACAGGTGTTCACAAAGCTATGGCTGTAGTAGCTTCTCACCTGTGTAGGCAGGCCATACCAGTCTACCCTTACCTCGACGACTAGCTTATAACAGGGTATTTGTACAGGACATTCCTAACCAATAACCAGAAGACGGTAGAACTCCTCTTCAGTCTAGGGTTCTCGATCAATGAGAAAAAGTATCTAACATAAGGGTGTTAACATGAGAGAAGCTTTGTTTACATGATAGGTTGGAGTTTCCTTATTGATGAGTTGAAGAATTTAAGGTTTTTAGATAAACTGAATCTTTGACAATCCTTTGTATGCAGCATGTCTTTTACTTTATGGATGTACTTTTGACTTGGCATTAGTACTTATTGGTGCACACAGGTTATGTTCTTCGTTGTTGACATAAGTACGAGAGGCCCGAGTGCACACCTCCCTGGGGTATCTTTTGTAGTATTTTCTTATTACATAGTCGTGGTCACTGCTCCCCCAAAGCTATAGCAATAACTGTATATGGCCGTATCTGTATCCTATTCACGCCACACAGAAACAATGTCTGGTTGCAGGACTGGATTTTACATGGTGTTCGCTGATGAGAACGCATGTGTGGTACAGCCGGACTGTACTCCCTGAGATTGGAAAAAGGCAGCCAACAATCCTGGTCTGCCCTTTGGCGTCGAAATCGCTGATGGAGACAGTGAAGGTTTTCAAAGCTCTACTGAAGAAAGACTTATTTAAGTTGATACCTTCTATTTTTGAGGAGGATCTAACCAAGACACCCCTCCTTTTGGGCTTGGTTTGGGACCCCTAATGTTCCTAAGGCTCTCATTTCAGAGGAGTCTATTATGGAACACTTAATAGCCTCTTTAAAAGATTCAAGTGGCATAGATGACTCTCCTGAGGTGGAGTTTGCTTCCTCAGATGCTACTGATCATGCAGATGCCGCTTACAGGTCACTTATGAATAGTTAGTGTTAGAGTATCTAGGATGGGGAATGCCTGCCACTCTTTACCAGCAGGATGACCGTGCTGATACTTTAGATAAAGGTCCACAAAAGGATCTGTGTTTACTATTCTATACTGCCTTAGAGTAGAGTAATAGCCAATTAAGTAGTACCAGATACAAACGCTGCAGTGAGTAATGACCTCACTAGAAAATACAAACCATCTAGTATGGAGCTTAATTTTTTTGTCCAAACTTCCCACTCCTGAAAGTTTGTTGGTGCAGGCTGCCATCTAATCATCTAGGTCTGCCGCTTACCCGACTAGATCACGTGACTGCGATGACAAAAAGTTTGACACATTGGTGTTAGGCAGAAACCTGTGCAGTTCCCTTTGGGAACACTGCAAAAGATTTAGGACTACAGGTGTTAGCAGTAAACCCACTTGGTAGCAGTCTGTACCACCCAGATTTACCTGGTAGCTGTGGCTGAGCAGTCAGACTTCTCTCAAGAAGAGTTAGGCAGTATGCAAAGTATACACAATAGGCACTCAGATACAATAATACAAGCAAACACTGACCAGAGCTTTGGTATCAAAGTATATAATTATTTATTTAAAAACACACTGAAACACTCCAGCACTCTTATTGTAAAACACTCTAAACACAGTTACTATTATAATATATACAACCCTTGTTCCTTATCAGAGAAGTCTTAGTTAACGCCACTTATTTCCATACAGAGGTGAGCGCTTAACTATAGATGGCACTCCAATAAGTTTGTGAAGAAGGGAGGGAAAAAGACAGATTATGGAAAGGTACACCACTCTAAGATTTAGGAACACTATTAGCAAGGCAGAAGAGCAAAAGTCACTTGTGAGCCAAAGTCCATAGGCTGAGCCCACTCTTAGAGAGAGTAGAGCACAAATGCGCTAAAGATCACAGTTACACTAAGCTTAAAAAGTCTTGCAGAGAGTTCAAAAAGAGTTTAGAGAGGCTCAGAAAAGTTCAGCCAAGGTGTCCCAGGCTAACCCAGGTTCGAAAGCCGGGGGCTAAATCTACCCCGTACAGTCGGTGGCAAGGGAAGCCGGGCGGGACACGGTACCTTAAGTGGGAAGGATCCTCCAGCGGTGGCAGTTGTTCCTGGCAGCGGGTGCAAGTCTCGTCTTCCAGGGGAAGAGAAGATCTCGACTTGGAGGAAAGATGAAGGTCGTTGCACTGCCAGGGAAGAAACCAGCCGCGGAGTTTTCCGTTTAAAGGTATTACCCTTTAATTCATGGTCGTGGTAAAACATGGTATCCCGGTTGCCAGGGTGCTTGGCACAGGCAAAAGGCGGCCACGAGATGCGTCGGGAAGGCGAAAAGACGGTGAAACTGGTTATCCCCTCCAGTCAAAGGAAGAAGACTCTCCGGCGGGAGATCTCCTCTGTCGTTGGGAAAAGTGGTGAGACGGTCCAGCAGGGCTCCACCGGTGGTGTCGTTGTGGCAGGTCGGCTCAGCTTCTCCCTCGTCGGATTCTCCAGTCCTGTGGCGACTTCTGAAGTTCCAGTCCCCAAAGCCCTGCCTTTATGCAGAAAACCCCCATTTACTCAGCCTAGCTGTCACTCAAACATGCTAAGTGGTGAGGCTCACCACTTGGGCCAATCAGGACGGAGTGCGACTTGAGTTGCCGAGGCAACTCAGTCCAGGGTGCCTAAATCCCCCTCCACCCCTCCTAAGTACCCCAGACAGAGTGGCACCACTTTGGAGGGCTTCTGTGGAGAAGCCCGCCAAAAAGTGGAACAAAGGGCTCGACTTGGGTTGGAGTCACAGAAGAGAACACAAACGCCATTTTAGAATCGAGTTTTGGCAAAAAATACCAACCGGAGAATTAATATTAATTAAATAAACCGGCGGTATGTTCGAGGCTATCGTAATTAAATAAATAAAGATAGTAGCCTCGAACAATGGGAAAATCCCATAGAGAAATATTCACGGTTGAATATAAAAAGTAGTATCCACTGCCACCAGCCAAAACTCGATCAGGGGGGACGGAGACGTGCCCCCTCGACTAACAGACCCCGGGGCAATCGAATTGCCCCAGCCGGTACGTCCACAATATGATGGTTTGTACTGGTTCTGTTCAGAATTTAAGACTAGTAAAGTCAATGGTGACTTTACAGACCCTGGGAGACAGTAGTCAGTCCCAGGGTATGGAGTCTATACTGGGGAGTCACTATGACACCCCTGTGTTACTGCACTGAGGGTGCTGTGTAACACACATTACAAAAACACATGAAGCCCTATGGAGTAAAAGACCCCATAGCCCATTAAACACATCTAGAGTCAAAGAAACACACTCAAATCATGCCCAAGAGTGAGGGTAGGTCACTAGGTTACGAAATTCAGCCTAAACAGAGAATTCTCCCTAACACTTGGCCAAGAGTTTTCTGTGCCAGTAGCATTGTGTTCAAATCCATTAACTCTACGTGTGCCCTGGCCAAATTTACATTCACGCTATGGGATGTCATAGCTGTGACTGCGGAACACATCCCAGAAGTGGAGGAAAGGGATGGTTTCCTAAACATCATTAAGGATGGAAAGGAGGCAGACGCTGTTGCTCGGCTGCACCTTGGCCGCCGCCTGAGAAGGCTCTGACAGGCAGTTTGAAAATCCTTGTTACAGAACCTGCTTCCCACTGTATTTTTCCTGACATCTCTACGGCCCGTGAACCGGAGTCCTTGAGGCATTAGCAAGTTTTGCCCCACGAAATGGCCTGTGGACTGCAGTAGCTCACTGCATGGACAGCCCAGCGCTTTGCAACATCGTGGCCCTCTTGAGCATCCTGTGAGCACGGGAGGAGGTGGGTAGGAGCCGACACTCTGCACGCTTCCGCAGGGCGGAGCGCCGCTGCGTCCGCTCGTGGCCCCAACCCCTGTGCCACCTGAGGAGGCAGGTAGATATCTTGCTTCTTAATCCGACCCTACTTGCCCTGAAGGACAGCACTGACACGTTGGACACGAAAATAGATGCCGTCACTTGTAAGGTTAATGCGTCAGCTGTCCAAATTGAGAAGCTGTGTGGCAGATTGTCTCAGGCCGAACAAAGGATCAGAGATGGCAAGGGTAAAATAGCAACACTACAGAAAGAGGTAGCGCACCTGCAACAAACAATAAAGATGGTTGTGGCTAAAAACAAATCTAGAAGGCTGGTCCAGAAGAAACAAAATCCGTATAGTGGGGGTAACCGAGATGACAATACATAGACAATATGGAAAGGTTTGTGGACAAACTACGAATAGATTTTTTTAGATGGCCATCCGGCCTCTCTGATGTTTCTGGTCGAAAGAGCTTGCTGGCCCCGGGGCCCTTGAACGAGCCAGCATCACCTGCTTATTTATATATGTGCTCCGTGTCTCCAGGGAGATGAATGAGCTGAAATGGGCATCGGCTGTGATCAAGATCTTTCCAGAATTTAGCCCTCCGGTGTGAGAGCAGAGGAAGACCTTTCATGATGTGAAGGTGACCCTTCACAAAAAGGATGTGCTATATGCCATGTTATATCCAGTGAAGAGTCGCGAGTGCAGACAAGACAAAGCTGCAGCAAGAGATCTGCCAGATCCTGGGGCCTCGCCCGAGGTCACCACTGATGAACTGATGACTGGGTACATTAATGTACTCTGTTTGTGCTGGGTTGCTTTCTTTCGTAGTATATTATCAAGACGCACCTTGATATACCTTATGGACTGGAACTCCTCTGTAAGGAGCTGTAGCTGCTGACGGTCATTCCCCCTCTTCGCAATAACTGCGTGTGTGTGTGTATTGTTTGAAAGTTGGTTGTTCTGTCGGAGGGGTCTGGGGTGGGAAGTTAGCCGGTGTGTGAGTTTCTAGTGGGAGTGGGGAGTATGAGTTTGGGGTGTTATTACACAGTGAACTCCCTCTGACCCGTTGATTCCCTCCTTATCATGAAAAGTCCCTGAGTCCAGAGTAGCTAAAGGGATGGCTCAATGTTTTATGGCTACGAGTAATGGTCGATAAGATGGTGATGATGACTTGGAATATTTGGGGGTTCGCGAATGCAGCGAACTTCAGGCTTATACGGCGAGTTCACAATACCGCCTCCAGGAAAGACTACATCATGGTTTCCGTGACTGTATCCAGGACTTCAGCGGATGCCAGGATCCTGCCTAGGGCGCTCTCAGACCACTCCCAAGTGTTAACTGCATTCCAAGAGAGAGGCCCAAGGTGTGCAGAAAGATCTTGAACAAGGCATATATTTATTTTTCCACAGCAATGTCCACTCAATCCCCGACCAACGCATTATTTGGGAAGCCTTTAGGGTGTATCTTGGTGGGTGCTGTCTTTCTAGAGAGGGTGGATTTCTGAGATTGCTGAAGGAGTCAATGACTTTGCTTGAAAGGCACATTAAGGTAATGTAACAACAAGCTGCATCTTGTTCTGGCCGGTCGTGGGGGCCTCGCTTGACGTAGAAAAGGTGTTTGAGTGTGGATTTATGTTCGAAGTATTGCAGCGATCACGACTGGGGTTAGTGCATATGTGCTGGCTGCAGCTGCTTTACTCGATACTAAAGGCCCAAATACTGTCAAAACAGGTAGTTTAAGATGCCATTAAACTGACTAGGAGTACGAGATGCCCCCTGTCTCCCATTAATTTCGTCCTCGAACCCTTGGCGTGCCATATTAGGGAGCATCATTCACATTGTAGTGTGAATATATTTTCACACATTTCTGTCATGTCCCTCTATGCTGACGATATGTTCATCAAGAATCCACGTCAGAATCTACAACCTGTGGTGTGTGCCATTCAGCCCTCTGGGGAATTATCTGGGCTCAAATTTAACTGGGACAAATCCGAAGTGCTGCTGACGCTGGCAGCCAGCCAAATAGACAGTGTTGTGGAGTTTAGGTGGTGCCCTCAGGGTATTAAATATGTGGGAATACACGTTTCAACAACTGAAGAATCACTCTATACTCAATTATTTGAAAACACTTGAGTCCCTTGAGAGCCGAGTGGAAGCATGGACCCTCTTACCCCTATGCCAGGCCACTAGGATCTCCTTGGTCAAGATGGTAGTAGTCCCAAAACTCCTTTATATATTTAACAATGGCCTGATTTCACCCCAGGCACCCTTTTGGACGCTAGTAAGGCGGATGATGGTTCGTTTGGTATGGGCGTGAAGCCACCCAATGGTCGCGTATATTTTGACACAACCATAGGACAGGAGAGGGCTGGACTATCCCGATATGTTTACATATTATTTAGCAGCACAGATCCAATATAGTGTGTGGTGGTGATCCCCTGCTCCGGATCTATTGCATGTGGGGCTGGAGAGAGCAACCATGCACCGAGACAGTTTGACATCACTCCTCTGGGGGTCGAGAAGACATGTTCGTATGCAGATGCAACAAGTGGACATCACCTGTAGAGCCTGCAACAGGGTGCATGCTTGACATGGGTAAAATACCTATATGAACTGGCCTACTCCATTTATAGAGCACACAGTGCAGCCGGCACATTTGCAGAAATCTTTCATACCGATTTTGAACGGTTAGGGATATATACACCTATGATACGCGATACAGGGTGGGAGATTTGTTACGGGGAATCTGTTGAAAAAGTGGTGGGAATGGACCACTGGTCTATCTCGGGCTTCTCTTGGTGGCTCAATGTGGTTGTGGGAATGTCTCCCTTCCCATGGCCTTTGTCTGGCTTCCCCTGGCATTTCCTAGTCTTCTCTTGGCAGTTTTTTAGGCTTGCTTGCAACAGTTCAGCTGGCAACCCTGGTGTACTCTCCTGCCAGTGATTGTCTTAGGTCCCAGACCCCTCCACAATGGCTTATCACACACAGGGGTCCCAGACCCCTTTTATATTGTCTTCTTGGCTTTGGGTTCCCCGACCCCTTTGTATTGACTTCTTGGTTTAGGGTCCCTGACCCCTTCACAATGGTTTCACTCAAGACCCAGGGGTCCCCGTGTAGCCTCTGTACCTTCTTGCGGGGTTCAGAGTGGTCTGCCCCCTTCTCTGGTTTCTCTGCGTCTTCCAACAGCTCGCCTTCACTCCTGCCTTTATTCACGCTGTTACGTGGCACTGCTTCACTCCCATGGAGCCGTGCAACACATACCTGCTTGGCCTCACTGTGTGACACTCCTGTGCTGGGGTAGTCTGCCATGTCCGGATTCTGAACTTCTGCCGTTGACTGGGCAGGTTGGGACGCCTGGACTTCCCTCGCCATTACCCGGTCCACTGCTAGGGGCTTCGCTTGCTTTGAAACTGGAACGCACATCTGTTTGCGGTGCCTCAGAGGAGGGACTGACTGCAATGTTAGTCACTCTTACATTTTATAGCTGCGTGAGGTTCGACTACTAGAATGATCCACCCAGTTCTCTGGGTGTTGCATAGTGGATCTGCGGCCCTTCCTCGTCACAGTAGTTTGTCCTGGGTATCCAACATAGTCAGCCCAGCTCTTCCTTGTCCCAGTACTACAGGTATGGAAGGGTTGACCTACGTACATGGGGAAGCTGTCGGGATTAGAGGAAGGGTAAGGAGGGGAGTGCGAAAGAGGTGGATAACTGGTGGGAATACTGTGTTGTTTGATGTCTTCCTTGTATCCCAGAGGGAATTCCCCTCCACCCTCCACCCCTGCCTTGAAATCTCCCCGCTGAGTACCACCCTGGTAGCAGTCTTGTGAGAAGGGTCTCCCCCTTGGGGAGAAGGGACGACATCATTGGATTAGTCACAATATCCTGACATTCTTTAACATGAATACCAGTTTCAACAGAATGAGGACCAATCACCAACTTTTAACCTGATGAACATAGGAAAGCAAGGCTTGCCTCTACGTCCATTCTTATGAACACACCTGAAGAAGGAAGATATACCAGTTTCTCCTCATCCATTATTATAGAGACCCATCTGATATTATCTTCAGAAAAAAGAATGCCTTACCCAAAAAGGTTCCATGTTTGCCCACAGAACCTATGGTAGGCTAAATGTAGCCAAATGAGACAAACCATTATAGTCCCAAAGGTCAACTATTCTTTCTGAAAGAGGCTCTTCTTTTATAAGGCATTTTCAATTGTTAGGCTAACGGTTGTTTTGATCGGACAAATGTTGATTTTTTTTTTTTTCCTGACCACTTGTGTCTCCCCCTCTATTTTCAAGAAATTAAAACCACCTTCAAGGGAGACAATTGTATGTGATTGATTGTCCAATTGCAAGATGAAACAGTCCGCTAATAGTGTCTTTGGCGGTTATTTTAGCAGTGACTTCACAAAACTTGCGCGTCGTTTGGCAAGTGTGGCTTGGTTGTGGGCTTTTGATCCATTGTGACATAGGAGTGCCATGGTGTCAAAGGGGTGTTATCTTGTTTCCCAAGGAATGCGTTCGTTCTTTCAAATAATTACTTAACCAACTGCGAGCAGTGACACAAATACAAGCACTACATGGCATTAGTCCCATATCAAGGTTGTCAACTTCCCCAATCCTTCCTCAATATACCTCATATCTCCCAAGCCTTAATCCACCCCGGTTTTGCCAACACCCCCCCCTTCCCTTCCCCCCGACCGGCTATTCCCTCTCTATGATACCAGTCGTCCCCTCCATCTGATGCATACTCATTTAAACCATTACAGAGAAAAATGCTTAAGAAGCCGGGGCTTCACAGTAGCAGCTAGATATTTCTCGGCATAGTCCATGAACTATTTCCACGTGGCCACATATTTTGTATACCTCCCTTCAGACAAGGCAGAATGCGTTCTTTCAATTGAAACAAGGACCGTCCCATGATCAAGCTTTGGCTTCTTGTCTCGGGTGTCCTACACAATGGGATATTTAAATGGAACTCTTTGCTGGATGTGGTCTTGACCATAACTCCTGATAACTGATCCTTCCAAACCCCATTTTAGTTTTATTTTCTGCAATTTGCTTCAACGAGAATGTTTTCCAGGATCCTCGAGTTTTAGGGCTGGTTCCTGTGATGGGCGTCTGAGATCATCAATCTCTTGGTGGAATCGATCTGATGGCATTCTAGCTCCTGTAGTGCTGACTCGTTTGTGGATACTCTGTCGATAGCTTGAATTTCAATACGTATGTCAGCGGTTTTATTTGCGATGTCTTCTGTGAGTCTGTGAAATTGCATTTGAAAAGACACAAAGCAATTCTTTCAGGGTGTTGCAAGACACTTCATCAGTCACCTTTAGTAAGCTGTAGAGTCTGCTGAGGTTAAAAAGTCCTGGTATTTTGAGGCAAACCTAATCAGATCCTTCTGCTTTCATTGCTACATCATGAGGGGCTCTGAACCAAAACAGATCAAAATGATTGTGAACTATGTTAAGTTGGAACACTGAATATGGGACCTGGACAAGAGCCCTCCACCATAGCTCTCAGCCAGCACCTAGGGCTGGTAGGACAGTTCTTCAGGATTCAGCCTGAAGGGAACATGGCAGAGGTAGCAGAGAGAGCAAGGGCCACCTATCTATTCCCTCAGCTGTGCCCATGCACTAAGCATCTCACACGTGCCATGAGAAAATCAGGAACAGTTTCTCACATTACCTCATGCAGGACATAACGAGGCTTCAATGACATGCACACCTTTCAGATTTATTTCCTGTTCCTTGAGCTTCGCATCACAGCATGCCCTCCTCACTGGATATCTAATCCATTCCCAACCCTGGGCTGAAAGCTGTTTTAAAAAATATATATATTTTATTCGCATTTCACATTTTTTCACCCGTACAACAAAACTTGCCCCACCTCCATGGACCCGCCACCCCCGTCCATAAACAATGGATCCAGTGTCATTGTATCCTTTAATTGTTTAAACTATCTCCATGGCTATCTTTGATTAATAACAAGATATCTCAAATCTTTAACCTCTGTGGGCCTAAAGGCTTCCTATAATCGTTTTGCAAAAAAGATAAGATTGGGTCCCATTCTTTTCAGAATAACTCTTGTTCTCCTATGTAACCCACTCTAACGCCACATAATTCCACACTTTCAACTACTAGATGCTATCCGTAATCCACTTCTATAAGAATAAAATAATTCCAATGCTAACATACAGAGCAGAGACGATGTTTGGCACCAATTACGAAATATGGTCAAGATGTGAGCATATCATATGGAGGAGGATCCTGAAACTTCTGAAAGGTTTCCCTACTGCTTGCACAAGGTATGAGGTCAGTTTACCATCAATGATAGCTGCAGTGACATGGAATGCCTTGGCGCTTTACAGAAAAGCGATTAGAGGTGATGACATACACAATTTCAAATATTAAATAATGCCAAGAACATAGTCTGAAAACCTATTAAATCAATGGAAACCCGCTGAGTCCGCTGAATACTGACAAAAAATGGCTCATATGGAATCCAAACGCAGTAAAAAAGAAACTTTACGAGCAAGATTGGATCGAAACAAGCGAAAAACGAATTCAACAATCCAGAATGAGAAATGCGCCGATTGGAGCCAAAAAACTACACGTCACCCCAGAATACATGGCGAAGTTTCCATGTAACAAGATAAGAACAACATACTTAAAGTTTAGATTGAACAATTTTGATACACGAGACGTGGGATATGGCATGAACGACGCTGATAAACAAACTGCCACGTGTAGGTTATGTAACCTTGAAGATGAATCTTTGAAGGACCTAGTTTTGTTTTGCCCTAAAATGAGAGTTGAAAGAACCAGACACTTAAGCCTTGAACTTGATCAATTTCTGCACCGTTGTGCTGAAGACTGGTGGCGGATACTGCATGAAGGCATTAACAAAAAACTAATATTCGCATTGTCATTCTTCTTAGATAACACTGAGCCTCATGAAGGATAACAATTAAGAGATATGAATGACAATTGATTGTTATTTTCTTTTTTTGTTTTGCAATACTCAATGCTTTTTATCAAAAAAACTGTTAAGATGACACAAGGAAATGTATCGAATGTATCTAAAAATTAGTAAAGGAGAATTCTTTTTTTTTTTTTAAAAGGTTTGTAATCGTCAAAAAAAAAAAATTACTAGTCATGCTGCCTTGGGGCTTCTTTGTCTCCATTATTGCAACAACACTAATATGGCCTCTATAATCAGTAGCATATAGGTGTTGAATTGTGGTTTGGACTGTTCCAAGTTTCGGGTCCCAAAGCCCAAACAGGTATTCCTCCACCCCTACCGTTCTATTTCTGTCGAATATCTCTATTTTAAAAGCTACCAAATCCACAAAAGTCAAAATCTCCGGCCATTGCCACCATACATGGGCCCAATCCCTTTCCCTTGCACCACACCTCTAACATTTAGGTGAGCTAGAGGGAAGCGTCTTATGTGGATTGTCTGCAGTGTAATGCCATTGGGCCAGAACTTTGTACCACATTGTTCTCCAGCATGGGGTCTGGCATGGATTCACATGCTCATGAATATTCCCCGTCGTCAGGCCGGGAATCCTCGGTATAGAAAAAAATCTGTATCAGTTTTGTTTCTGATCTGTCTTTCTTAGTAACCAATCACTGGTCTCTGGGTCATACTGCCCCCAGCCAATGACTGCCCTCTCCCTAAGCCCCGCCTCTGGCAGCCATCCTCAGATTTTGACCGCACGTTCAAGTGTTGGGAGTCCTCGTGCTGTAGCTCTCGAGCTTTTGCTGCGTTTTCGTGCTTTTTCAGGAGATATTTCTCATTTTTCGGTTAAATAGAGCCTCAAGCTCCACCGTTTCTACATCCGATCAACGGGGATCCGTTTCAGAGTTTTCTACGCCCCTCAAGGGTGAAGATTTCGTCGAGTTACGCTTTTGGAGGATTCCAGAAGTTCGGAGGCCACCCTGGACATGGCCCAGGATAAAGGAAGCTCGACGCCCGGGCAGCTGTTCAGGACCTGCCCTGGATGCCAGCTTCAGAATGTTTTCAAGGAGGACGAGCATTCGTTATGCCTCTACTGTCTCCATGAGGACAAGACGCACAAGGAGAAGGACTGTGCGTTTTGTGGGAACATGTCGGAGCGGACCATGAAGGATCGCCACCTCCGTCTCGCCAACTGTCTGGAAGGGAGGAGCCCGTCAGGCGAGAAGAAGAAAAAGAAGTCTGAGCGGTCTTCTAAGTCCTGTGAGGGCGCCCCGGCGACGGGGGCCCAACAAAAGGCTAAGCACCGCGAGTCCGCGGGCACCCGGAGCGCCGAACGGTCGGGCTCCTTAGCTGCCAGGCAGGGCGCATCCTCCCCGGCGCCATCAACCACGAGCCAACGCTCTGGCTCGGGTAAGAGGAAGTCCGAGAACCCGGTGAAGCTTCTGGAGAGGCCCCGGTCGATCTCGAAGATTCCGGCAGAGGGGGAGCGAGGCTCGGACCCCCCCCCCCAAGGTGAAGGCCCCAGGTGTCCAGAAGGTGACGGTGGCCTTAATTCACCCTGCTAAGACCTCGATTGAGGATGTCGCCGTGGCCCTGGCTCAGCCTGTGGAGGCTACACCAGTGGAGGCGCCCTCAGGACCCAGAGTCTCCCTGCCACCGCGGAGGGAGTCTTTCAGGCCCATTGAGAAGACCCCCGCGAAGTCCTTGTTGGAAAAGGTGGGGGAGGGGCTGGTGGCCATCATGGAAACGGACACGACCTCTGAAGAAGAGCTCATCGAAGTCGTGGAAGAGGCCCAACCCATCGGGAGGGATCCTGACGAGGGCGACGACTAAAGCGACGGTGTCGCCGACAAGGCTCCTCAAGAGCCCTCGCACCCGTCGTTTCCGGCGGCGCAAGACACCTCGGCGGCCATTTTGTCAGCGATTCAGTCCTTATGCTCGGAGTTGAGGACAAGGTTGCCCCTTCCCCCGACAGAGGTACCTGAGCCAGACCCGACGGGGGTACCGGAGCCAGGACTTTCGGAGAGTCCACCGCATAAGAGGAGGACGACGCATCCTACGCCACCCCTCCCACCTCTGCGGCCTGCTCTGCCTTCCCCCCGGTCTACTACCCACGGGGATGTTACAGCCACGGACACGGCTACGACAGGTACAGATGACGAGGCGACGACGGGACTTGTCCCCCGTTGCCCCCTGCTCGGGCGTCCCCGCCCGACGAGATTGGATCCTTTCATGCCATGATTTCCAGGGCATCCGAGCTTCTTCAGCTCTGCCCAGAAGAAAAGAAGAAAGAAGGGTTCCTTTACCAACGGCGCGAGGCTAAGAGGAAGACTGTCCTCGCCGTACCGCTTCTTGATGACATCTGGGATGAGGGGCTCGCTCTCCTCAAGAACCCTGCCACGGCGCCGGCAAAGAGGGACCGGTACGAGAAGAAGTACCGGGTCCCCGACGCTGCCCCCTTGTGTCTTTGGGCACAACCTACCCCGGATTCGGTCGTCTTGACAGCGGCAAAGAAGAAAGCTGGGGGGGCATCGGCCTCGACATCAACTTCCCCGCCGGACGGCGAGGGCAGGAAGTTGGACCCGATGGGATGACGGATCATCTCATCTGCAGCGGCGACTATTAAGGCGGCCAACGCTCTGGCTATCGTAGCCCGCTACGACAGGGAGTTGTGGTTCAAAATCGCCCCTCTGTTAGACTTCCTCCCCGACGCCAAAAGGGCTGAGGCCCTTGAAATCCTACAGGAGGGGGAGATTGCTTCGGACCACGCCATCACGATGGCAACGGACATCGCCGACACCGGTTTCCGTCAGTTGGGCAACGGCATTTGCTTGAGACGACGAGGATGGCTCAAGGCCACGGATTTCCACCAGGACGTACAAACCAAGGTTTTGGACATGCCCTTCGACAGGAACAACCTGTTTGGGAAGGCGTTGATGAGTCCCTTCAGGCCATCAAGACAGACATGGAGACTGCCCGGGCACTGGGAGTGCTCCAACAACGATGTCCGTCCTTTCGGAGCTCCGGAGGCGGACAAGGTGCCTCCAAGGGATCCAGCAGTGGCTCCTCCACTTACCCCCAAGCGGCAGGATCTTCGTCCCAGGAACCCTACAGGGGACGCGGCAAGTCAGGTGGTGCCCGTCGTCGTCAAGGAGGTAAAGCGGCCTCCAAACAAGATTTTGAACCGACCGTGGGGTCGGGCCCCCGCCGAAGCACCCCGGTGGGAGACCGGCTGGCGAGTTTCGTCAGCGTGTGGGAGTCCATCTCCACCGACCGTTGGGTGCTGGACGCCCTGGCCCAAGGGCACGCCCTCGAGTTTCAGAAGTGGTGCCCTCGCGTTCCACCCGTGGCCAGGAAGGAAAATCACGTCCCTCAACTACTGTTGGAAGTAAGGGCGATGCTCAAGAAGGGTGCCATCGAGCTCGTCCCAAAGAGGCTTCGGGGCTCCGGAGTTTACTCAAGGTACTTCCTCGTAAAAAGACAGGAGGATGGCGCCCCATCCTGGACCTGCGACGACTGAACAAGTACATCAAGGCACAGAAGTTCCGGATGGTCACCCTCCAGCACGTGCTGGGACAGCTGAAGGAGGACGATTTCCTGTCGTCGTTGGACTTGGAGGATGCCTACTTCCACTTCCACATCCCCATTCTAAAAAGACACCGAAAGTTCCTCAGGTTCGTGGTCCAAGGGCGGCAGTACCAGTTCAAGGCCCTCCCGTTCGGATTGAAGTCGGCACCCAGGGTGTTCACCAAGTGCCTCGCACCGGTGGCGACGCGGCTGCACCTACAGGAAATCCACGTCTACCCCTACCTGGACGACTGGCTCATCCGGGCAAGGACAAGGGAGCTCGCCGTGGAGCACACTGCGAAGACCGTCCAGCTGCTCACGGACCTGGGATTCTCCATCAACTTTCCAATATCCCACCTGGTTCCGTCGCAAGTCGCCCTGTTTCTGGGAGCCAAGCTCGACACAGAGGTGCGGCTGGCCTCGCTGTCGGAGGAAAGGACCAGGACCATTCTGGGCAAGGAGCAGCGTCTGCTGGCCACGGACATGGCCAGGGTAAGATCTATCCAGTCCCTCCTCGGGATGATGTCATCCTGCATTTATCTGGTGCGCCTTTGCAGGCTTCGGATGAGACCCTTACAGGAGTTCCTCGACGCCCGCTGGATCCAGTCGACGGGCAGCTTCGAGGACAGGATCCCTCAACGAGACGTTCCGTCAGGCGATCCGGTGCTGGGGTACCGGCTCCCATCTGTCGGCGGGCACGGACTTTCAGACCCCAGCTCACCAGGTGACGGTGACGACGGACGCCTCCCTGGAAGGTTGGGGAGCGCACTCCGGAGATCTTCACGCTAGAGGCCTTTGGCTCCCGGAGGAGAAGTCTCTCCACATCAACATCTTGGAGCTCCGCGCGGTGTTCTGGGCCCTCAGGTCTTTTCTTCCGTCCCTCAAGGGCAAGTTGGTGAGGATCTTCACCGACAACACCACCACGATGTTCTACATCCGGAAGCAGGGCGGAACCAGGTCCCCGGCCCTATCTAAGGAAGCCCAAGATCTGTGGCATTGGGCCGTCACCCAAGGGATGTTTCTGGTGCCTCTTCATCTGGCAGGAATAAAAAACACGATTGCCGACTCACACAGCAGGGAGCTGCGCTCGTGCCACGAGTGGGAACTACGCCAGGATCAAGTGGATCGACTCTTCCGGCGATGGGGCGAACCCCAAATCGATCTCTTCGCGACGGCGACGAATTCCAAGTGCCGGAGGTTCGCCAGCAGGTTCCCCCAGCCGAGGGGCATGGGCGATGCTTTCTCGTTCCCCTGGGACGGCCTATTTCTTTATGCGTTCCCTCCGCTGCCATTGCTGCTCCAGCTCATCAACCAGCTCAAGAGGTCCCGGTGCAGGATGATCCTCGTCGCACCGGCGTGGCCGAGACGGATCTGGTTCCCGGACCTTCTGGACTTGTCAACGTCCCCACCAGTCAATCTGCCGACGGATGCAGACCTTCTCTCCAGAGAAGGAGGCGCCATTCTTCACCACAACCCGGAGTTGCTGAACTTGCAGGCCTGGCTCCTGCAGCACTAGAGTTTGGAGGGTACGACATCCCGGCCGACTGCAGAGAGGTTCTTGCAAAGGCCAGGGCGTCCTCAACTCTCAAGTGCTACGGAAATAAATGGAAGAGGTTCTCTGTCTGGTGCCGTGCACAGAAGATTAACCCTCTGCGGATTACGGCCCCTCAAGTACTGCCGTACCTACTGTCGCTGGCCAAAGCTGGACTGGCTCACGCCTCCATCAAAATACATCTGGCTGCAATCTCCCGATATACCAGGACGACGGGACGGGCGTCCTTGTGGTCTCATCGCCTGGTGAAAGAATTCATGAAGGGACTATTCCGATCATTCCCGCCGGTGAAGGCTCCTGCCCCGGTGTGGGAGCTTAATGTGCTGCTGACCAAGCTCATGGGGGCCCCATTCGAGCCTATGCATTCGGCGCCTTTGAATTTCCTGTCATGGAAGACAGCTTTCCTCGTGGCCATCACCTCCACACGACGAGTGGGAGAGATCCAGGCCCTATCTTGCAAGCCTCCATACTTGACTTTTCATGACACGAGGGTGGTGCTGAGGACACACCCATCCTTTATGCCCAAGGTGCCGTCGGACTTCCACCTCAACGAGCCCTTGGTGTTGCCAGTTTTCTTCCCGTCGCCTTCGTCGCCGGCCGAGAGGACTTTGCACTCGCTGGATGTAGCTAGAGCGCTGAAGTTCTATGCGGACCGCATGAAGAGTTTTCGGAAGACGTCACAGCTGTTTGTGAACTTTGGGACTGTGAATCAAGGGAAGGCTCTCTCGAAGACTTCCATTTCCAGGTGGCTCTCCGGCTGCATCATGCACTGTCACCGGTTGGCAAACCGACAGCTGCCCGGCCGTCCGAGAGCCCATTCGTCCAGAGCGATCGCTGCTATCACGGCGTTCCTGTCTGGTGTGCCCCCTGCTGGACATCTGCAGAGCTGCGACGTGGAGGTCGACGCACACCTTCACAAGATTCTACTGCGTCGATCGGGACTCCAGGGAGGAGTCTAGGGTCGGCCAAGCAGTGCTGCGCAACCTGTTCGCCTAAGGTGAGCCTGGTGAGGAGGTAAGAGTTGCTTAATGTTGAGTTGTTGTATTGCTTAATGTTGAGCCTGTTGCCACCTCCCGTGGTTGTGCATGTGTGTACTGCTATGTATTCTCTTATTCATGAGCATGTGAATCCATGCCAGACCCCATGCTGGAGAAGGAACAAGTTACTTACCTGTAACTGTTGTTCTCCAGCATGGGTCTGGCATGGATTCACATGAGAACCCTCCCGCCTACCCCTCTGCGGCTCTTAACTTGGTCATACTGCCACGTTAACTGCTACCAAATCTGAGGATGGCTGCCAGAGGCGGGGCTTAGGGAGAGGGCAGTCATTGGCTGGGGGCAGTATGACCCAGAGACCAGTGATTGGTTACTACTAAGAAAGACAGATCAGAAACTGATACTGATTTTTTTCTATACCGAGGATTCCCGGCCTGACGACGGGGAATATTCATGAGCATGTGAATCCATGCCAGACCCATGCTGGAGAACAACAGTTACAGGTAAGTAACTTGTTCCTTGCTTTGTCTCCAGGTGAATCATCCACTTGTGTGTAATAGCAGGTTTTACCTCTTTCCATACCCTAGTTTAGCTTGGTTTGGGTTTTATCTTTTTTACATTTTTAAATGATCTTTCATTTGGCTGTTTTCATCTATTCGGCTGATCTCGAAAACATGCCTTCTTTGAGAGCAACAAAAGTGGACCATTTGAACTTTTTCTCATGGAATTTAAATGGTTTGAACAACCCTGTTAAACACGCTAAAATATTGTCCTGTTTGAAATGTCTTGTGATATAGCAATGCTACAGGAAACCCATCTTGATGATGCTGAAGCTGTTAAACTTAGGCAAGGTTTGGTGGGACAAACATACTTCTCAAATTACGCAGCCAAAAAGAGAGGTGTTTCTATATTGTTTAAAAAGAACCTGCCTCTGCAGGTCCTCTCCAGTGAATCGGATGCAGAGGGTAGGATAATATTGGTGAAAGTCAAAATCCAAGACACTGTATCTCTGTTATGCTATGTGTATGCCCCTACTACTGTTAACCCCCTGTTTTTTCATGAACTGGCAAGACCGATTCAAGAGAGCCAAGTGGACTCTATTTGTTTGAGGGGGTGACTTTAATCTTGTAATGGATTCAATGCTTGACCGCTCAAATGGTGCAAGATGTAGAATCCCGAAGAGAAGTCAAGAGGCAATAAGCAAACTAATCGATGAGTGCCACCTATCTGACATATGGCGCCTAGAACACCAACAGAAAGATTATAGTTTCCACCCCGCAAACCACAATGTGTATTCTAGAATTGATCTCTTGCTCGCATCCAGGCGTGTGACCCCAAGTTGTTATGGCTCAGACATTGGTCTCATCGGGATTACTGACCATGCTCCAGTGTCGATGCGCCTCTCACTGTATTATATACATTCACTAAAACCTTCTTGTGGAGGATGAATACCTCTGTTTTACATAATGAGCAGACATTGGAAGAAATTGTGAAGGAAATTGAAAGCTTCATTGAAAGCTTCATTGAAATAAATAAGACAGATGAGGTCTCTCTCTCGGAAGCTCTGAAATGCTATATGCGAGTGTATTTGATGTCCAAGACTAATCGATACCGGAAAGGGATGAAAAGGCTCACCACAGAGGCAAAGCTTCTTGAATGGCGCTATGTTGTAACCAATGACCAAGAAGTACGAACAGAGCTGAGAAGAGAACATTTGAGCTGAATAAGATTATCTCGGATAGAGTAGAGTATGCATTGTTTAGGTGCAAGATCAACTATTTAGAAAATGGTGAAAAGCAGGGAGATTACACAGGTTGAAGATAGCATAGAGTGAGGGAACAATTGCAGCAGTGAGGTACAACACTGATAGCCTGCTAGTATTGCACCAAGACATTAATATTAGATTCAAAGATTTTTATGAACACCTATATGAATCAGAAACAAAGTGTGTAACAGCGACAATTACAAACTTTTTGAGTCAGATTAAAGTTCCCAGGACTGCGTTGCCCCATCAAAATCTGCAATTTCTGTGGAGGATATCCAGTTTGCAATCTCAGGATTAAACGCGGAAAAAAAAGCCAGGGGTAGACTGTCTCCCAGTTGAGTTCTACTGGATATTGCCTGAAAGCGGACTTACCCTGCTGCGCGATGTGTATTCTGCATCATTTGAGAAAGGAATGTTACCATCCTCCATGTGACGTGCACTTGTGACAGTTTTGTTGAAGAAGGATAAGTCTCAGACGAGGTGTGAAATTTACAGGCCAATTAGACTAATAAATACTGATTGCAAGTGTTAGCTAAAATAATGGCCGAGAGGTTGGAGATTGTTGTACACGCATTGATACACGAGAATCAAGTTGGTTTCGTGACTGGGAGATCTGTGGCTGATAATATGCAGAAGTTGCTTTTGACCATTGGTGATGGTAGAAGGATCGAGGCTCCTGTGGCAGCTATCTCCCTTTATGCAGAGAATGCCTTAGATAGGATCGAATGGCTGTACCTGTTTGAAAGTCTGAAGGCAATGGGATTTGGACCAACCTTTTTGGGTTAGACTGCTGTATGCGAATCCAACTGCAAATGTGCCCACTAATGGTTTAGTCTTTGGATATTTCGAACTTAAGAGGGACAAGGCAAGGCTGTCCTCTTTAAGCATTGTTTATCCTAGCAATGGAACCACTGGTGATTACGCTGAGGGCAAATGGAAATATAAGTGGAATAGGAACTGTTGTGTACCGGCAAGCTCTGGCTTTAATCGGATGATTAGCTGGTGGTTGTGCGCGATCCTGATTTGTGCCTACCCTATCTGATGGAGGACATCCATGTATTATCTCAAGTTTCCTGATACAAGGTTAATTGGAGCACGTCAGAGATTCTACCAATCACAGGGTCATGCATGCGTCATACACTTGACAACATGGAATTTACTTGGTGCGCTGAGCGGATAAAGTATTTAAGAATCTGGGTTAGCCCTGAAGTGAAACCGCTGCCCAATATTAACTTCGATTGCCTAATCCCTAAAATCAGAGCAGACATTGATCGATGGTCAGTACTAAAACTTTCAATTTGGAGCAAGGTTAATTGTATTAAGATGAACATGGCACCAAGTCAATTATGTTCTATCCATGCTCCCACTGAAAACATTGAAACAGATTTTCAAGGAGCTTGATGCATTAATGCAGACATTTCTGTGTGATGGCAAGCATCCTAAGCTTGCGCTGAGGAAGATGCAGCTACTGTTGAAGCATGCTGGTATGAATTTACTGAATTTTGTCGAATATCACTTGACATTCACTGCAAGGCATTTTCGTCGTATGGTGAAGACTGAACCAGACAAATGGACTGAATTCAAATCCAACCGTGTGTTTCAACTGGAACCCCAAGCTTTGCTATCAATGATGTCGAGGAGATTGTGAAAGCTGAGCCCTCTTACAGTCCTTTTGCGCGACTGCTGGCACTTCTTGGCCAAACTTATGAATTGTGACCCTTTTCTTTTCCCCGATGCATCCATCTTGCTAAATTAAATCCATCAATAACCAATAACCAAACAGTGGAAAGTGTTGTTCTGGCCGTCCTGGTTCCTGGGTGTAATCCAATACATCAAAGACCTTCAATAGAATGGTGCTTGGATACCTTTTGCAAGTCTACAGAGGAAGTTTGGTATGAACGATTACAGCTATGCTGAATATAGACAACTAAGAGGTCTAATATCTGCTAAACTTGAGTCCACAACTCAGAATTGCGAACAAAGTGATGCCTGGTTGACGTTGGAACTCTGGGCCCGAGCAAGTCATCCTGCGGCCAATGTGTACAATGTCCTTGAATCCAAATGGGATGGTGAACTGGGAGAGGAAATTAGTCCAGAATATTGGCAGAGATGCTGTAATAATATTTGCTTCTCAAGTATGGACTGGGGACTGAGGGCCTCGCAGACTAAGTTACTTTTTAGGGCTTATTGGTCACCGGAAATGTGTGTGTGTGTGTGTGTGTGTGTGTGTGTGTGTGTGTGTGTGTGTGTGTGTGTCTCATGTTAAAGGTCCCCTGAAATGAATTGCCTCCATTCTTGTAGTATAGTAAGTCAGAGTAGTTTCCCATTTCTTCATACAGGGCCATTGGATGAACGTGGCCCCTTGCATGAATATTTTATACAACGACAATATTCATTTTTTTTGTCTCTGCATCAAATCTTTTAGCTTTACACATCCCACCACTTTCCATTGTCTAAAGGCCCCCCCTTCCATTCCAAGCCTGAACTGTGGGTTGTTAAAGGGAGGGATAAATGGTGAGGCGGCAGAGAAAATGTTGACTTTTTCCATTAATGTGTCTGACTTTTCTTCAACTAGGGTGGTTATCTGTCTCTTATGCATATTTTATGCATATTTTTAGGTCTATCTTCTTTCTGTAGCAACAGCACTTCTGCCAATGATGCCCCCACTACTGCCCTTTCCATTCTTGTCCAAATGTTGATAGAGTTCCCGTGACCCATTCTCTTATTACTCTAATTTGTGCGGTTTCATATTATCTGGTGAAATTGGGAAGGGATAAACCTACTTTGTTTTGTGATGCCGTCGGTGTTTGGAGCGCCAACTGTGGTTGTTTATCACATTAAAGCTGTTGTTTTAACATTTTGAAAAATATTTTGCGGATTGGTATGAGCAAACCTTGAAAGTAATACAGAACCCTAGGTAGTATTACCATTTTTACGGCTGCGATCCTGCCTAGCTATGATAAGGAGAGTGGGCCCTGTTAGGTCAACTTTAATTTTGTCTAGCAGTGTCCTAAAATGATCCCCATAAATTGGTACTAGCGACCTTGGTATGGTAACTCGCAAGTACTACACTCCCTTGTCTGCCCATCGAAAGGAGGAGCTTTGCCCTGTACACATGAGGATTCCTTTGATTTGATCAGCGGACCTTATCCTTATTAGGAATGGTTTTTAATATAAGGACGACGATAGTGGGGATAGCGGGCACCCCTATTTGGTGCCACTGTGGGTAGCAATTTGTTGGGACAGTTGTCCATTCACTGAAAGCCATATAGCCTGGACCATCTGTAAAAATTGCGATCCGAAGCCCATATGCCCCATCGTCCGAAAAAGGAAAGATCACTCAACCCTATGGAAAGCCTTATCAACGTCTAGGGAGAGAAGGAGCGGTGGGAGTCCCGTTTTTTTTCTATCTTCCACTAAATGGCAAACTCTCCTAGTATTGTCGAACGTTTGATGATTCGTAGTAAAAACCTGATTGATCTGTGTTAACAGTTGCGGGTCTAGCCATTCCAACCAGTCTGCTAGGATTTCTTTTACATATTATTGCGTCGATATTGATCAGCGCTATTGGGCGATACGATCCACATAAGGTTGAATCCTTGTTTGGTTAGCAATACTAGTGAAGCTTCGTCCATGGTTGGAGTAATTCGTCCCGTGGAATTCAAGGTATTGTATAATTTTGTCAGCTTCGGGGCGAAGTCTGTCAGGAAAGTTTTGTAAAATACTGCTGGAAACTCATCTGGTCCCAGCGCTATGTTTATTGGGAGTTTTTTGATTTTCTGTAAAACCTCTTTGACCGTACTCTTATGTCCCGTCCCCTTTCCTCCATACTGCATGGGCGTCCCTTCCAAGGGACCGGAGACAACCTTTTTCACCAGAAAAAAACCTTCTTCCCCTTTAAATTTAGAGGCACGCTGGGGCGCGGCCCAGGGAGCATTCGCTGCCCTGACTCCGCTGCCACACCTTTGTCCCCTTTTCTGCGTCGACGAGAACGGGTCGAATTCACCAGCGCTCCTGGGTTTGGCTTCGGCCATGTAATTCCATGCGCGGATACTTCTTCTCTTGGTCTTTTTTTTGTCTTATCTATCATTCAGGTACTCGGTCCTCAGGCATCACGCTCCTCCCCGCCGCATGTCGACTTCCACGGGGTTCAGCAGGTGTCCATCCTGCAACAGGCTCTTGCCGACTTCAGACCCCCATGCCCTCTGCCTACGTTGCCTTGGCCCAGACCACGGTTGGCAATCATGTTCGGCGTGTGACTCGCTATCCTCGAAGGCGCTGAAGAACAGACTAGCCAGGTGGATGGAGCTCTTCCAGAAGTCTCCTCCAGATGATCTGAAGAACTTCATGGAGCATCGAACAAGGCCCAAGGTAGGTCCAATATCTTCTAGTGCACCCCGCAAGGGAGACTCCTTCCCAGGGACTCTTCCGCGTGGGAGGGACCGGCCAGATCCTTCTACCGGCACGTGTCCCAAGGCTGCTACAGCTACCGACCTTCGGGTCGAGGGGTCCTTGGATCCTCCCGGGTGCAGTGTTGAGGGACCTGAGGGTTCTTGTACCGGGTCTACACCCTGTTACCGGCAACACGTGCGAGGGGCCACCCCCCCCCCTGTTACCGGCAACACGTGCGAGGGGCCACCCCCCCCCTGTTACCGGCAACACGTGCGAGGGGCCACCCCCCCCTGTTACCGGCAACACGTGCGAGGGGCCACCCCCCTGTTACCGGCAACACGTGCGAGGGGCCACCCCCCTGTTACCGGCAACACGTGCGAGGGGCCACCCCCCTGTTACCGGCAACACGTGCGAGGGGCCACCCCCCCTGTTACCGGCAACACGTGCGAGGGGCCACCCCCCTGTTACCGGCAACACGTGCGAGGGGCCACCCCCCCTGTTACCGGCAACACGTGCGAGGGGCCACCCCCCCTGTTACCGGCAACACGTGCGAGGGGCCACCCCCCCCTGTTACCGGCAACACGTGCGAGGGGCCACCCCCCCCTGTTACCGGCAACACGTGCGAGGGGCCACCCCCCCTGTTACCGGCAACACGTGCGAGGGGCCACCCCCCTGTTACCGGCAACACGTGCGAGGGGCCACCCCCCTGTTACCGGCAACACGTGCGAGGGGCCACCCCCCTGTTACCGGCAACACGTGCGAGGGGCCACCCCCCCTGTTACCGGCAACACGTGCGAGGGGCCACCCCCCCCTGTTACCGGCAACACGTGCGAGGGGCCACCCCCCCCTGTTACCGGCAACACGTGCGAGGGGCCACCCCCCCCTGTTACCGGCAACACGTGCGAGGGGCCACCCCCCCCTGTTACCGGCAACACGTGCGAGGGGCCACCCCCCTGTTACCGGCAACACGTGCGAGGGGCCACCCCCCTGTTACCGGCAACACGTGCGAGGGGCCACCCCCTGTTACCGGCAACACGTGCGAGGGGCCGCCTAAATGCAGCTCTACCGACCCCTGGGTCGAGGATGTCACACCTACGGGCCGATGCCAGAGGAGCAGGGTAGGCCTCAGGATCCACACGTGAGAGTCTTGGACCAGGCCAGGCCCAGGAGGCCGAGCAACATGTCGCAGGCACGTGGCAGGCAGCTCGACAAAATGCCCGCCACGCCAGAAAGGTGCACTTGTCCAACGCCATTCTACGAATTCGGCGAAGAACGAGTGTCAAGGTGGGACTGGTCTCAACCAGGTATGTGGCCTATAGTCTACCCTTCATTTGCGCTTGGCAACTTTCCTTTGCGTCCATACGGACCGGTACACAGCAGCTCCAGCAGCCCCCCGCTACCCAGTCGGTACTCCCTGCCACCTCTTTGGCCAGTGAGGAAGTGCTCTTCATGAGGTCTCCTCAGATGGGGCTTATCAAAGACGCAGTCAGGGAAGTCCTCCCCACCATGCTAAAGGCACCACAGACGCCTTCATCGGGCCCTCAGGCCCTGGTGCAGCCACCTCCTCCAGCTCCACAGCATACTCCGCAACCTCCACCGCCTCCGGTGGCGGTCCCTGTACCCCAGCCTCCGGTGCCATCTACCCCTCCTCCTCCCCAAGATCCTCCAGGTCCGCAGGATATGGACGAGGAGGAGGATCCGGACACGCCATCCACAGCCAGGGCCTTCCATGAACGTCTTGCTGGCCTGGTGGAGTACCTGGGCGTCCCCCAACTGGAGGTCGAACAGCCAGCAGAGGGGGTTCTGGCTGAAGTCCTCACAAGACACCCCTCTGCCAACACGGGGATTCCACTGCCAACCGATGTAGTCTCCCTGGCCAAGAAGGGTTGGCTCAAGCCCCACTCAGCCCCACTCAGTCCAGCCAGTCAACTGACGCCTGGACGTCAAGTACAGGCAGATGGCGGGGGATACACTCTTGCTCTCGACCCATCCTCAGCCATACTCCTCAGTGATCGCTGAAGCATCACTATACTCCAAACCTAAGTCGTCCTCAGCCTCCTCCTCTGCGGTGCTGCTAGGCAAGGAGTAGAAGATCTTGGAGGCATACGGCAAGAAGATCTACGCCAACGCTTCCTTGCACCTGCCTCAGGCCAACACAGATACTATGCTGGCGGCCGCCAACCAACGGTTATGGCGGGAAATCACGGACTTCCTCCCGGAACTCCCCACCCAATGCCAATCTTGCTTTAAGGCGGGGCTAGTGGAGGCCAAGCTCGTGGCACACGACCTCCTGGAATCCACAGTGGCACATATCGATACCTCAGGCCGTGTCATCTGCATTGCCACGGACATGAGGAGAACAGCCTGCCTCCGGGCAACGAAGTTCAACCCAGATGTCCAGGAGGGCATTCTAGATTTACCGTTCAACGGGGTTGGGCGGGGGGACCCTCTTCCACTCCTCTACGGACGAAGAGCTGAACAAGAAGAAGAACCGCTCACAAACGGCAAAGTCTTTATCCATTCTTACTAAGACGACGCCCAAATCATACAACCAATCTCAGCAGCACTCGGAGAAGGGTTGTACATATGGAGGGTTCTGCGGCTTCCCGGGACGCAGATCCAGGCAGCCGGACCGCTCGCTGTCTCAGAACCGGCACAAACAAAAAAAAAGGGTGGGGGGAGTAAGGGCTTTTTCCTGTCACCCCTCCTCAGCCTCCGAGGGAAAGAAGGCATGACACGCCATTTCGGGTCCACTTCTCTCTGGTGGGGGGGCATGCTTGCTCTCCATGCACAATTCTGGTGCCAGAATTTTGCGGACCCCTGGATCCTCTCTGTAGTATCCACGGGGTACCGCCTTCCTATCCCAGCCTCTCCTCCCTCCTCCCCTCCACTCCCACAGGTTGGGACAGCAACAATTTTGGCAGAGATCCGGTCGCTCGTAGAGAGCCAGGCAGTGGAGCAAGTCCCAGCCTCCTGGCGAGGCTTCGGCTTCTACTCTAGGATTTTAGCCATTCAGAAGAAGAACCAGGCAGACCTGAGAGTTGTGCTGGACTTTTCCACCCTCAACCTCTCCTTACCCCTGCAAAAATTCAAGATGGTTACGCCAGCTTTTATAGCGGAGACATTGGACAAGGGAGACTGGATGTGCTCCCTGGACCTGAAGGACGCGTACCTACACGTCCCAATTTGTCAGCCCCATTCCTACGGTTCAGAATCATGGGCTACCATTTCCAATACAAAGTCCTTGCGTTTGGCCTCAACTCAGCCTCCAGGGTCTTTATCAGGCTCGTGAACGCTGTAGCAGCCCTCCTCAGAGCACGGGCCTACACATCTACCCATACCTCGACGACTGGCTCGTCAGGGCTACATCTCCAGAGGCGGTTCACCACTCGTCCATGCCCTTATGAACACACTGCATGACCTGGGCTTCTCGCTCAACCTCTAGAAGTCACAGCTGCTCCTTACGCAGACTCTGACATTCCTGGAACTCATTTGGGACACGTGCTCCGAGAGGGTTTTCCCGTCGGAAGAAAAGATCTCAGCCGTCAAGAGGGCCACCGCCCACTTCCTCAGCGGAGAGGTGACCTGGGCATGGTGGTACCAACATCTCCTGGGTCTACTAGTGGCGGTTCTGTTAGCCGTGTTGCACACGAGACGAAGGATGAGGAGGATTCAGCTGCACTTCACGACCTCATGGAATCAGGAGCGGGTTTCGCAATCCGAGATGATCAACATTCCTCCATCTCTCTACCTGGACCTAACTTGGTGGTCCATGGACTGCAACCTACGGACAGGCAAGCCCTTTCGGCTGCCCGCTCCGCAGGCCACCATCACCACAGATTCCTTGATAGAGGACTGGGGAGCCACCCTGGACGATCTCTCGGTCCACGGCACCTGGACTCGACAGGAGCAGGAATACCACATCAATTGGTTGGAGCTGAACGCCATCTGGCTAGTGCTCAGAGCATTCCTACCACTTCTCAAGGGCAAGGTTGTCCTCATCCAGCGACCAGCATGTACTACGTCAACAGGCAGGGAGGCACCAGATCCCCTCCTCTGTGCAGACTGGCGATCAGCATGTGGGAATGGGCCTTGGAAAACTAAATTTACCTGTTTGCAGTCCACCTCCCCGGGGGAATCGAACCTGGAGGCGGACAGGCTCAGCAGGCTGGGAAAGGACAATTACGAGTGGCAGCTAAACGAACTCGTTACTCAGGAGATCTTCAACAGGTGGGGTCACCCCCACGTGGATCACTTTGCCACCTGGCACAACAAGAAGTGTCCCCAGTTCCCATCCTGGCAAGTGCAGGGCCCTGACTCTTTGGGCGACGCATTTCACCTCCAGTGGACTTGCATGAAAGCCTACGCCTTTCCGCCCACTCCTCTGATGCACAGGGTAATTTGCAAGATCAAGGTATCTCACTGACTCCTCATTCTGATAGCTCCATGGTGGCCAGCCAGACCATGGTTTTTGGAGCTCCTCAGCCTCTCTAAGGTGCCACCTATACACCTTCTGAAGGGCCCAGCACATCTTCTAGCACATCAAGGGGGGGCAGAATCATCCACCCCATGTCAGGGAAACTAGCCCTCACAGCGTGGCACCTAAGCTGGTAACGCTTAGGCACCTTAGCCTCTCACAGGCCAATCTGAAGATCATACAGGACGCCAGGAGTTAAGTCACCAGGGCCCAGTACAAGAACAAATGGACCAGGTTCTGCCACTGGGCAGACTCCAAGGGAATTGACCCCTTGTCCTGCAATTTGGACGGCATGCTCTTTTTCGGCACACCTCGCTCATTCGGGCGTACAGGTGGACACCTGCCGTACATACCTTGCAGCCATTGGTGCTTACAGGGACTTGGAGGAAGGCATTTTTTCCTCCAACCCTATCGTTAAGAAACATCTGACTGGTCTCTCTAGGCTCTACCCACCAGTCAAGAGACCGCACTCGGGTTGGGACCTTATTATAGTCTTGGGCGCCCTGGCACACAAACCATTCGAGCCATTGGCGTCAGTGGACATTAGGCTGGTCACCATCAAGACGGCCTTACTAGTGGGTCTTACCTCGGCTCTGAGTCAGTGAGATTCAGGCGCTGGTCGCCTCTGAACCATATACCACCTTTCACAAGGATAAGGTAGTCATGCGGACGCACCCAGCATTTGTGCCCAAGGTTCCATCTGCATTTCACTTGAACGAGGAAATAGTCCTTCCTACGGTTATTCCAGATCCCAAGGTCGAAGCACAGATAGTGCTGCACTGCCTTGATGTCAGGCGTTCCCTAAAATTCTACTTGGACAGGACAGGGGCTTCCGCAAGTCAGACGCCCTGTTTGTCACAGTCTCTGCCATCAAAGAGTCGTATGAGGGCCAGCACAAGGTGCTCCCGGCCAACCTGCATGCCCACGCAGTCAGGGCCAAGGCAACGGCTATCGCATTCCAACGCCATGTCCCTTGGCAAGTCTTAAGCAGGGCGGCCACCTGGGCTTCTCCCTCGGCTTTCTGAAAGCATTACTGATTGGATGCCGTCTCTAGATCTGATGCGGCTTTCGGACAGGCGGTTCTCAGGAACCTATTTGCTTAAGGAGGGTCTCCTCTCCTCCTTGGGGCTACAATCCGTTGTAATCGCCCATACAGTATGGAGGAAATGGGACGGGACGTAAGAGTAATTATAAGTTACTAACCGTAGTGACTAACGTACTCTTGGTCTATAGTTGCCTTTCCGCCATATGTCCCACCAACCTCCCCCCTAATAATACTGGTGTCATTAGGCAATGCTAAAGCTATTGTCGACACGTCAATGGGGACTGAGGTGTGGCACTGGATGGCAGAGTTAGAGCAGCGCATGCTCCCTGGGCCGCGCGCCTCTAAATTTAAAGGGGGAAAAGGCTTTTTCTGGTGAAAAATGTTCAGTCTACCGTCCCTTGGAAGGGACGCCCATACAGTATGGAAGAAAGGGGACTATGGACTAAGAGTACGTTAGTCACTACGGTGGGTAACTTATAATTTCTATCCGCCTCCAGACATTCTCTTAATAGGTGAGATCTTTGGCACCAAAAGCGATTGCAGTTAATTGTTTTGAGAGGTTTCTATTGGCCTATCTGAAGAGTACAGGGATGAGTAATATTTTAAAAATGTTTACATTATTTCTGTAAGGTCTGTTGTCATTTACCCCGGTTGGGTTTTTTATTATCGTTCTCACTGCTGTTCTTAGTTGCCAAGCCAATAGGCAATCAGCATTATTGGATTTGACCTAATATCTTTGTCTCATATTTTGTAGGACTTTAATACCTCTAGCTGACTGTTTACATTCCTATACTCCTTACGGATAGCTACACTATGGTGCTTTTCCATTTCCTTCATAATATACTTCAGATTATCTTCTAATTCACCTTCTAGTTGTTTTGGTTGTTTGTCTCTCATTGCTTTTAGCACAATCAGGTCTCCCCTAATGACCATCTTAAACACATCCCAAAGAGCCGCTGAAGATATATCTGGAGTGTCATTAGCTTCAAAAAAAGTTTGTCCCCTATATTATGACCTTATCTTTAAGTAATTCATTGGGGAAAGCCCACTTCGAAAGACCATTCTATCCAGTAGTTAGTTGAAGCGCCATGGTGATGGGTACATGATCTAACCCTCCTAATTATGGGGGCTGAATCCCATCTATCCTGAAAAGATTTGGGGATATTAGCTTTGACTCTTGGGCTCCAGCTCTCTGGAATGCTCTCCCTAAATACCTCTCTAATAGTGAGTCTCTGCCTATCTTCAAAAAGAAATTGAAGACCTTCCTGTTTGATAAAGGATAGGTCCTCTTCTGTCTTCTTAGCGTAGCTCTCTCGGTACTTGAAATCAGTTCTCCGTAATCTTCTTCCTCATTCTGCTGGTCTTTATGAGGTTTAGATTTCACCAGTTTTCATGTCTTTTCGTTCTCCTTGTCTGATATTGTTTTCTGTTGTTTTTGTCCCTTTCCTCCTCTTGTGAGCGCCCTGAGGCCTATGGGTTGGTGGCGCAATACAAAAACATAGATAGATAGATATATAATCAATACGGCAGAATGACCCAGGTTCATGGGAGTAGAATGTAAACCTGGTCTCTTTGGCTTTAATGGTTCTTCAAGTGTCCTTCAATAATTTGAATGGTCAGCTTTTGTGGCCACCTCAACTTTACCTTAAACGTTTCTATCTGCTGCCACCTTTTTGCCCTCTCCACCCCAATACCCTACTCTTATGTCCTGCCTTATCCAGCAGTGCATCCAATTAACTCCTGTGGATCCTGTAACCCAACCCTTTCCTCCCAAGCCCCCCACAACTTTCCTATCCAAACCACTCCCAGGGTCAGATCAAAGTTACTATTTACTCCAAAGGCATCAAGCCCCCAGAATTGACCTGTGACACTCGCCACAAAAAATTATTTTCTAAGAGTACATTAAGATCCTCCTGATGATTCCATCTGGCACAACTAACCAAGTCTGTCCCAATGGCCTCTCTCCTTTATTTAGGTCGCCTTTTGCCTAGAATGTCTCCAAGTTCTTTCTTTGGTGCGAGTATTCTCTTTCAGTCCTCTTTGAGACGTCTCGCTCCTTCCCGAGGGCATCTTTCCATTGTAAGTTAACATGAATCTTCTCTGATGTCTCTTCCTCCCTTAATCGCCTCCTACCTTTCATCATTTATCTTTTGGGAGCCTAAGGGCAGACTCTTACCCCCCCGGCCCCCTCATAAACCCTTGTGGCACTCTAGTCCACTCCCACAGTGTGTCCCTATGGGGAGGGTGATGATTGACTAAATTCTGTGACATTCGTGGCTTCGTCTGTCAGCTGAAAAATATTTATGCCTTCATTTAAAGTGGTGGTACGTTGTTTGCCTTCCCAGTTTGCCCTCCCACACAGAGAAGACCAAAAGGGAGCGACCCTTATGTTGCATTTGTTTCTGGTTTAGAGCTATTGCTACTAGGCCCATAGCCCTCCATTTGTGTAGGGTGGATTGAGCTAGATCTTGTTACAGATGTATTTCTGCTCCATTTGTCCTTGTGGGGACCACAGTCTTGGCTGCCTTCAAGATACCTTCTTTCTGCTGTGAGTAGTCAGAAATGAGAGGCGAACACAGATATATTTATTCTCGAAGTCAGACATTTTGTTAAACAGAAATGGGTTGGAAAAAACGCCTAGCCCTATTCTAAAGAGGGTTCTCCCTACCTGAAAATGAAAACTAAGGATCTGTCTGTATCAAGTAGTCAGTAACTTAAAAAGCTGTCCTTGTGTCCAGAACATTATGACCCTCGCACTAGAAACAAAACCAAAAGTGCATTATGTCTTTGACTTAAAATTAGTAAAAAGTGTTCACAACAAAAAGATATTTGCAATGAGAAACCATTAGATCCAGAGGGTGGTTCCCTTCCCTGGATTTTTATGTAAGATAGCAACAATAGTCCATTTATCCAACAATTCCTTGTGTGGTGTTTCCAAGGATAGACCCTTGGTTCCAGTGGGTGGTTTCCTTCCCCTCGCTTTTGAGGTTCAATAGCAAAAAGTATCTCTTCATCCAGCAATTCTTCTGTGTCAAAGAGTTCAGGGATGGGTAAGAGACGGAAACAAATGAAATTTTAGTTGACTCCAAAAGGCATGGAAGGAGGAAGTACGATGAATATGCAAAGGAAGAGTGAACAAAATTGAAAAGTCATCTAAGGGAGGCTCCAGGACAGTGAAAAGAAAAAAGGATTGTGGGTGAAGTGACCTTGTAGCGGTATATAAAGAAACTTGGCCACAGAGGTAGGGAGGGGCAAGACTGCAACAATTTGTAAACAAAGCAATGAAAGTGCAAAAGAAGACAAAGATCATAGGAAAGAATAGAAGCAGAGATGAGAAAAGAGTTAATAGTAGAACAAGGGGGGGAGGGGCAGATAGAGAAGCGTTGAAGATGAGCCAAGATTCCTAGAGGGGGGAGAGAATGAGGAAAATAGATACCAGAGACCGGAGAAGGCAGAGAGGGGGCAGGAGGAAAATAGAGGCCATACATCTTAGAGGGGGGGTAAGCTAGAGGAAACGGGAAGCCATCCATGCCTTCACAGCAGAGACAAGCGTAAACAGTATCTCTAAGAGACAGAGAAAGAACAGAAGGAAAAGATGTCTCTTCATAAAAATGGCACAAGCTTGAAAGAGCTAACGAGAGCAGAAAAAGGAATACTGTATAGTGAGGAAATGGCAGAACCCTGAGTTACTCCAAAGAGACGTGGGTGGAAAGAGTAGCGTTGGCCAGCCCAAGAAACAGAGTAAAAGCATTTGGAAAGATAAGTCAATCACCTAAGGACGGACCCAGAAAGGCCAAGAGAAGAGGGCGAGGAAAAGAGAATAGCATGATCAACAGCATCAGTCGGTGAGAGATCTAAGACAATAAGAATAGAAGATAGTTTATTGTGATGAGCAGAGAGTAGGGAATTTTAGACCTGTAAAAGTGCAGCCCCTGGAGTGGGCAGGGTGACATACAGATCGAGAAGAGAATGAAAGTGCAGGAAAGAAGAGATCTGGGGGTATATGATCCTCACAAGAAATGTAAATGGAGAATGGAGATGGGTCGGAAGTTTGACGTCATCCCTATACTCAAAAAGCCTGCCCTCGGTTCCACTTTGCCAACAGCATTCTTAAGTGAACAGGGGAAAATAGAGTAGGCGAGAGAGATTGGTAAGGGATGTGAGAGAAGGGATCAGAAACGGATAGATAGAAGGAATAAGCGAGAAAGGGATAGGATCAAAGGGGGAGGGTAGGAAGCGGTAGGATAAGCCCAAGACAAATATGAGGAAACAGGCAGCTAGAAGACGCAAAGAAGACAAAGGATAAAAAGGGCAAGTAGGGGGAAGAAGAGTGAGAAGTAAAAGAAAGAGGGGTAGAGCAAGGAGTTGGAGTGGAGAGAGAGGTGAGAAAAAAGTGGAAGGATGGGGGCAGAAAGAGGAACCGAAGGATGACTTTGGATGTGAAGAAGTCAGCAAAATCAGTGAAGGAAAGAGCATGGTCAAGAGGACAATGGGGGAAGAGTAGAGTTGGAAAAGGCCACGAGGGTTGAGAGTAAGAGAAGAAAAATATTGCTTTTTAGATATGAATAGGAGAGAGTTGTAGGAAGAGTGTATAGGGCATAGAGGTCGTCCGGAGCATTGGACTGCTTCCTCTGACGCTCGGCTTTACAGCAAATAGAGGGAGGAAGACATGGTTGGAGAGGTTTCTTGGAAGGAGTGAAGGAGCGAGAGGGATAGGAATAGGAATGGTCAAGTGTAGAACGTAGAGCAGAATCCAGATGAGAAGTAGCAGCGTCAGTTGAGAAAGTGGAAAAGTCATCCATGGAGACAAGCATAGAGGAAAGAAAAGAACAATCAAAAGAGCATAGATCACTGCGTCGAACATGTACATAAGGGGGGGAACACTGGAGTAGTAGGAAGAGAAGGAGGGAAAAGGAAGGCAATGTTGCCAGCAATACACTCCCTCACTGTCACTCAGTGAAGCAGCTGGGCCCTATGGCTCGGTCAGCTATCCTGTAAACCACCTTCATACATTTTTTAATTTCAGCCCGGCTGTTTTCTATGTGGCCGTTTTTGTGTGGCCATTGCTGAAGTGGAAGGTATCATTAACAAAATTAAACCATCTACTTGTCAAGGTGATTCATGCCCTGATCCTATTATCAAGGAAGCCTCTCATGATCTATCCCCTTTTATCACTGCCTTCATAAACTAATCTTTCAAAACGGGTACAGACCTGGACAATCTCAAGTACGCCTGGGTCATCCCTTTGCTTAAAAAAGTCCCTTGACCCTAGTATACCAACTAATTACAGACCTATCACCACTGTCCCATTCATGCTCGAAATACTAGATTGCGCAGCTTACCTTCAGATCGAGGACTATCTTGAAGCCAACAATCTCCTCGGTCTGAGACAATCTGGCTTCCGCCCCAGGCATGGGACTGAAACGGCCGCGATTGATCTCAAAACACAAATTGAGGTCTTAAAAGATAATGGAAAATTAGCTTTGTTATTACTACTAGATCTCTCTGCTGCGTTTTATTTGGTCAATCACCAAATCCTATGCCAGCACCTCATATCTGCCGCCTATTTTTCTGACTCTGCCACTGTGTGGATCAGTTCCTTCCTAAGCAATAGATCCATGCGGGTCTTCTCTCCTTCAGCTTCCGCGGACCCTGCTCATATTCACTGTGGTGTCCCTCAAGGTTCTTGTGTGTCGCCTACACTTTACAATGTGTTCACTAAACCACTCTTTAATGTTCTTGACTATCTCGGTGTCTCATACACTAATTATGCTGATGACACCCAGATACTCATCCCCATCACAGGTGACCACACAGTTGCCACCAAACCCTTGAACAACGTCTACTTGCTCATTCAGGCATGGATGGCCCAACATGAACTTTTCCTTAATGATGACAAGACGGAGCTCCTCATACTAGGCTCCACTCAATGTCTTAATAAATTAGACCACGCCTTTAAGTCTTTCATCATTGACGGTCTCCAAGGATACTAAAACATTAAGTATCTATCTTGACTCTACTCTATCTCTGACCAGACAAACTAATGCAGTTAGGTCGGCCTACACTTGCAAACTTATCACGGCCTGTAGACCATTTCTAACTACTCTTAATTGCATCACTCTGGCCAGAACTCTCATCATGTCCAAGATTGACTACTGTAGTGCCCTCTATCTTGGGACTAGCCAGTCCAACCTTAACAAATTGCAAATTACCCAGACCAATGGCATTAGAGAGGCATTAAACATTCCTAGAAACCAACATATCTCCGACTTCAGAACCAATCTACATTCGCTTCCAGTTAAACATAGAATTTCACTGAAAACTCTTGCCCTGATGCACAAGTGCTTTGCCAACAAGGCCCTCTCCTACCTATCCAACCGCCTCACCCTCCACACTTCGACCCGTCCCCTGAGAGCGGCCCAAACACACAGCATATCCTTGCCCAGATTCGAATTACAAAAAGCTGGGGGTGTGAGCTTCCCTGTCCTGGCCACTAAGCTCTGGAACGCTCTTCCTAACGCCATTAGAACCAAGCCTTCTTTCCAATCTTTCAAGAATAAAACCAAATCTTGGCTCTTCGCACAAAACATTTGATTTACTTACTATGCCCTCTCTGATACAGCCTGGTGTCAGAGGTCTCACTGCCTTATTGTCGCATTGTATATTGTTGCCCTGTATTTAACTTATGTTGAAATTCTGTTAATTTGGTTCACTTCTGTATGTTTCTGTAAACAGATTGAGCTAAGCTCCCTGCTATTTCATGTAACTAACTGTGTTTTACAAGATTATGCGCCCGGATGCCTGCGGGCCTGGCGCGCTTTACAAATAAATAAAATACAAATATGTCCATCATGTTGTTTGAGAACTGTGACCATTGGAACTGAGAGCCCACTGAAGGGATATCATTCCAAGTCTAGTCTCCAGCACCAGCCAAATACAGGATGCCATGAGGCCCAGCAACCTCAGAGTCCACGGCCGGAAGAGTTTGGTGTTCTGGAATTTGTAGACCATCTGCTGAATGCTGGTAGCTCTACCCTTGGGAGGAAAATCCTTCCCCTTGGATGAGGCCAGACTGCTCCGATGAACTGCATCATTTGCAAAGGTGTCATCTGGGACTTCTTGAAATTGAGGGAGAAGCCCAGTCTGTGCGTGAAATGGCAAACAACATGATTTAGATTAGCTCGGGCTTGCTCCTCCAAGTGAGCCCTGATGAGCCAGTCATCCAAGTAAGGGAACAAATGAATCCCTTTCCTTCGCAGACTGGCTGCCACTACTGACATCAACTTGGTGAAGAACTGTGAGGCAGAGATCAGCCCGAATGGTAGTGTGTATTGCCAATCATAAATCTCAAGTACTTACTGTGCTTGGGATCGGCACATGAAATAAGCATCCTAAAGATCAAATGACACAAGCCAATCTTGGAGCTACAGAGCCTTGAGGATCTGCGAAAGAGTTACCATCTTGAATGTGTCCTTCATGAGGAATTTATTCAAGCGGCTCAGGTCCAAGATGATTTGCAGGCCCCCGTCCTTCTTTGGTATTAAGAAGTAGAGAGAGTACCATCCCGATTAACTTTCCGATAAAGGGATGCATTCTATCGCACCTTTTTGCAGCAGGGAAAAAACCTCTGACTGCAACAGTGGGTCTGTATCCTTCAGAATTAGGGAGGTGGGGTGGGTGACGGCAATCAAGGGAGCATCTGATGAAAGAAAGACCGCATCCCAGGGAAACTGACTCACATGTCCGAAGTAATGGCCTGCAATTCTTTGTAAAAGTGGGCCTGACGCCTTCTCACTGGAGATGTCTGTTAAACTGTTTTAGGAAGGCTTTCTTGCCGTCGTTACCGCAGCCATCCCTCCCCTCCCTCTGTAAGGTTTAATAAACTTTCTTTGTCTGGAGGTCGTTTGGCCTCTTCCTCTTTGGCTAAAACATCAATAATAAATAAAGGATCTCTTCCAAGCTGGAACTATTGTCTGAAATGGTTGCTGACATGCACTTAAGGATTTTGCAGCCACCTTCAAAACTTGCAGCTTTTCTAAGCAGTCATCCTTGGCATGAAAAAAGGGCTGTGGCCGTCAAAGGGCATCTCCAACAACTTGGCTTGGACATCAGGTGCAAAGCTAGACCTTTCTCAGCCATAAGAATCATCCAAGTATTGCACTGCAGTCCATTCCTCTCCCTAGACAATCCAAGGTGTCCAAGCCGGATAACAAAGCTTGACGGCTTGCCTCTTTCACATTTTCCACTATATTTAGGAAACCATCCCTCTCCTGCCCCTCAGGGATTTCCTCAGCAGCTCGCTCAACCATAATGTATGCTTATATTTGGTCAGAGGGCATGAAGAATTTACCAACTTTAGGGCCATGCTCCATGAAGCAAAAACATTCTTTGCCCAGGCATCCACTTTCTTGATGTCCCTATCAGGTGGCAAGGATGGATACACTTTTGATCTGGCCCTTGAAGTAGGGACTAGGACCATAAGGCTCTCTGGGCTAGGGCGCTTGGCTAGAAAGTCGGGGTCTGAAGATGTAGGCCTGTACTACTTAGATAGATCCCCCTTCCTGCTGGCACCAAGAAGGGCTTCTGCCAAAGCTCCATAAGGAGGTCTTTCAAGGTAGCATGGAATGGAAGAATAGGCTCCTTCTTAGGACCTTTATCTTGAATGTTTACACGGTCCTATTCAGTGACCATCTTGGTATGGGGTACCCACCCTAAAGCCGCTCAGAGTCCTCCTGAGGAGGTGCAGAACCAGCTTTGTGGGGAGTCGGGCCTTGTCTTGAGCGGCGATGAGGGTCTGATAAAACGTCATGCTCGGGCCTTTCGGTGCCCTGAAGTCTTTCAAGGAGTCTCTGCCGGCTTTACTTCGTGCAGTGGGCTCAGACACTTTTTTGTCATTAGACTCAAAAGAGATTGAGGGTCCGCTTTTTCAAAGATATTAAGCATCTTGAGCCTGAACTGCTCCCAGTTCTTTGCAGAATTAGATTTAGTTGGGAACTTTACCAAATTGTCTGAAAACAAGTCAGACGCAAGTGCCTCCTTTTCTTTGTGGAAGCAGAAGAGCGATTGGAATCACTCCAGGAGTGGGACCTCTTGTGCTTATGTGACTTCTTTTTCTTGAAAGGTCGCTCAGATGACTCGGTCTCTATCAGAATCAATTTTTGAGGGCATAGAACACAGAGACTTGGATGACGATCACCCGAGTTTTAGCTTTAAGCGCCTCTCCTTCAAATCCTTTGGCGTCATGGATTATCATGGTCAACGCCCAGACATCACAAGCAGAACCTGTGAGGATCGGTAAGTGACATTTTATCGTCACAGTCCTTACAGCGTTTGCAACCTCAAAGGCTTCGGTGTCAAGATTGCGGCAAATATTTTGAATTTATCAAGAAAACAAAAAGGTTTTAGCTGAGGTGTTCTGATCGTTGCATGCTGAGCATGTGGAAAAAGGAACTGGGGTCATGGGGCGCATTCTGTCTCTTTATACCGATGTCACGTCTGGACCAGATGTCAAGGAGTGTTGAGGTCTTACAACGGCGATGCTGCACAGCGTACCCTGGTGGTCAAAACGTTTCCAAAATTGTGCTGCTGCCGCAGAATACATTCAAGATGAGGAATCCGTGGGAGGACACTATATTAGAAGCCAAGTTTAGGTCTGACTAGCAGTGGATTTTGGGTCCGAGCAGAGCAGACTTGAATCCACAACCTTCCAAGGAGCCAGGCAAAAGAAAGAGCCAAGGTTCCAGGTCAGCTCTGGGACACCAGGAAGGCAGCCAGCCAGCATTGAATGGTCCCACAACAGGAGCAATGACAGTAGGCATCCCAGAATGACCTAGTAACGCAGCTGAGGCCGAGGCACAACACACCACTCCCCATCCAGGACACAAAGCCTCTGCTCCTTAAGGTACTTGAGACAAAATAATTTTCCAGGGGGGCAGATTGCAGGCAAGGGAGACTAGAGGATTCAAAGTTGAAATCCAGGATGGGATTCCACTAGCAGGATGCAAGGACAAAGGAGGCAGAGGCCAGTCATTATGGCTACATCAAGATCCTCAGTCACACCCTAGCTCCAGCAACTGTTTTCCAGGAATTGAGGTAAGAATCTGAGCGTCACCCCATTGATTTAGCATTCACTAAGGGGCTGGCTCTAGAGCCAGCCCACCAATTCATACACCAGGCAATGCAGAAATGTTTTGGTGGGCAGACAATCACACTGACCATAAAAACGACCAAACATACAGACACTCCACAAACGGATGTAGATTGGGGAGGCATGGTGCATTTTATACCAGTCTACACCAATTTAAGCCACGAACGAGGCTGCCTGTGTGGGTTCAGGGTGATGCTACATCATCAAAATGGCTATTTTGGCCGGGTCTTTTGTCCACAGCTAATGTTACCCATCGAATCACTCAGCACCTTGATTTTCCACTGATATGTCTATTCACAGCCCTCACCAGAGGGCTGCAGAGAAACCTCTCACCAATATGCACCTACCAATCAAGGTTGTTTACCAGTCTAGTCAGCTGTGCAGATATCCCTTTTCAATATCTGTGATGAGAATTTGAAGAATAAGGGCCAAGAACACCCCAATGAGTCCTGCATATTTTTTACAATCAAATGAAAATGTGCGTGATTGTAGGTAAAACTTGGACCGCCTGGACAACAGATGCCCTTGACATGATTAGATAGGCCTGAATGTGTGAATCTTAAAAAGACTGTTAGAAACACTCCAAATAACTATGACGTCTGAAGTGTAGAGAAAGAAAAAAAAATGTTTCATCGGAAAAGTGTCCATCTGCTACGTTTGCTGACGAGGCCCTTGCCTTTAGGCCATCATTAGAATCTTTAAGAAGTATGAAACTATTATGATGGTGATGGCATAACCTGGCGTCATTACCACCCTGGCTGAGTGGTGAAACTGTGACCAAGGTAACATCAATGTCAGTAATGCTGCTAGCATTATCGCTTGTCAGAAGTGGAGAAATAATTGCTGAGATTGTTGGTCACCAGGGCACTATAATGAGGGAGTCTTGTTGCTGGAGCATCCCATTGTGTAGGTTTTGATATTGTTATTGAGGGACTCAAGATTATGTCCATGAATGATATAGGTCACGGCTGTGTCGGAGTGGGTGATTCTCAACGTCAACAAGGGTATTTTTGCCAGCGGGCCTTGCTCTGTATGCAATAAAGCTTAATCAAGAAGAAATGTACAGCATAGTACTTTGTGTGGTTAGAAAGGACTAGTGATCTGGTTAGATGGTTTAGTGAGCTGAAAAATGTCTACACTTCTCATTGGCGAGTGTTTTCATCAAAGGCTGAATCGTTCCATTCAGAAGGTAGAGGGTGATGAAGTTTGTGGATGGGCTGATTACTCTGTGACAAACTCCCTGCCTAGTTTTTGGAGACTTCTATGGATGGGATGATCTAGGGGGGCAGGAGCATTCCCAAACCAGATGATGAAGGGCCAGTGGGGTGGTAGATTGATCATCCTTTTGTCACCCTCTCTTAGCCCAGAGTCATGTAACAGGGAACAATCAAATGAGACAACACCTGAGTACAGAGGGGCAAGTGGCCCTTTTAGGAGGACTGAGGTTTGCAGGAGGAAGGAGTTCTCCAACAGAACTACTTACTACTGGCAACTGTAGCTCGTGGCCCACTGGGCCAGGCTAGTGGGGCTACATGCTCGGCCTCTGAGGGGAAAGCCCAGAAAGGACACAGACACCAGTTTAAAAAAACTTTTTTTTTTTTAGTTAAAGTGTAGTGTGTGTTTATTTAAGTTTGATTGTGGACTAAACCATACAGCCCACCGTGTGGCTGGATGCAATGTTAAGAGAGAAAAAGATGAGAATAATATAAAAGAAGTCCCCTGCCCAAGAATGGGCTGGGCAGGGGGGAGAGAGAAAGAATCGTGAAGGGTTTGAAAAGAGACAGTTGAAGTGGACAGTTGGATAAGAAAGGAGGAGCAAGTGACTTACCTGGCAGGTCACTGCCTCAAGTGGCCCCCTGGGACCTAAATCCATCAAGCGGCGCCGGACGGCACATGGGGAACCCCTCCAGACAGCACGGGTGCTGAGCTGCTACATCAGGGACAGCTCTGCCGCCCTAGGGCCATGGCGCCGGTCGGCCCGCCCGGGTGGCAGACCGGACGGGCCCAGAGACATTCATGGACCGGCAGCCTATTAGAAACAGCCCGGTCAGGACCGTGTGTCAGAGTGGCCCCAACCGGGCTGCCTGAGCATGTGCCACAAAGGCCTCCCTCGTGGCCAGCGAGGCCGACCTGTCATCAAAGAAATCCTCCCGTGCTGAGAATGCTAGAGCATACTGGGAGGGAATGCAGAGTCGTGCAGCGGATGCCTACTCCACGCAGGAGGGTGGAGCAATGAAGATGGAAGTTCTGGCGGCTAACCCAGGTAAAGAGAAGGCTGTGAAGTCCCAGGTTGCTCCGTTGAGCAACCCGGGTGAACAAAAACCCTGGGTTGCCCAGCGAGCAGCCCGGGTGAAGACTCGGCCGGCCCCCTGCATTTCTACAATGCGTTGCTGAGGCGGCGGACCAGGAGGATGCCGCCAAGCGTGGCAGTGAGTGTGGCGGCATCCCCGGGGTTGCTGCCTGTTCTGAAAATGGCGCCCGGGCCGTGCAGTAAATTCGGGTGGGCCCCCAGCCATTGGGGCCCACCCTATAAAAATAAAATATACTTTGGGTCACGATGATGATGTTGGGTGCGGCCCTCCTGCCAATGAGGCCCACCCAGAGTATTATTTACAGAATGAGGAGGGCCCCGGGCCCCATCAGGAGTTATCACGCACCACCCTGAAGCAGGAAGGTGCTCACAGGCCCCATCAGGAGTGATCAGGTGACACTCTGCTTGCAGCCGGACCACCGCCCAGAACTACGAGCCATCCACCACTCAGGAACAGCTCTCCCCTCAGCCATGCCTCAGCCAGCCATCGACAGAGCCAGCGCCTCTGGACAGACCCTAAGGTACTGTGAATGGTTGGCTGTTTGCAGCAGTCACACCACTGTGACATAGTGTGTTTTGTGTTTATGTAGTGTGTACATATATATGTATTTTCTGTGTACAGTTATTCATCGTTTCGTTGGGGAGGTTAGGGAGTGGTGGTAATAGTTAGGGGGAATGGTAAGTAGGGTAACTGCTAAGTAGGAATAGTAAGTTATATAGATGACCATTAGTTTTAAGAATGGGGTGGAGGGGAGGTACCCTGGTGTGAAGTGGGATAGATTGGCGCCCTGCCCAAGGCTGCCTTGCAAGATGGGACAACCCACAGGGCCATACTCTGGCCTCACACTCCATGTGGGTGGTACCGGAGTGATTGGGTGCAGCAAGCTCATCCTTGAGGTCCCTGAGACGAGACCCCGCCAAGGAAGGGTGAGCTGACTTAGCCAGTCCCCGCTTAAATGGGAGCTGACGTCCGGGTAATCCTAGGGTAAATGTTTAAAGATTAAAGACATTTAATAAAGAGCACTCTTTGTTGGGGATCCGTATAAAAATGTGCTCTAGTGTCTGTGTCCATTAGTCATCTAAGAACTCTGGGTGTGGCCCATCTCCTATTTTTAGCAATTTTATTTGGCAGGTGCAGCGCCACTCCCTACCCAGCAGGCTGGGGCGTGGGTCTAAGGGAGAGTGCGGGGGAGGGGTCCATTGGAACTGTCCCTGCTGCAGGGAAGGGAAAAAGCGCTCCTTTTATGGACCAGGTTCAGGAAATGGGGGCTACACAACACTGCAGGTGAACAGTCCCCTACACCGCGAGTACATTCTCAGATAGTGTTCCGAACTTGCACATCATACATACCACTAAGGAATGTATACATTTTCACTGCACTTCGCCCGGAGAGGTTCGGGGAGTTATGCATGCAGCCAAGAGCTTCTCACAGCATTCGCTGTGCAAGCTTGAGTGAACTGCAGAGTCCACAAAGCAATTTATCTGTACAAGTGTAAACAAATGGACACCACCAATCAAATATTTATGTAGCTTGTGAATCTGCTTAGATTCACATGCTATGCATAGTCTGCATCTAGTTGTTGGCTCCGAGTGTTACATCTTTTTCAAATAAAAGAAAAACTGGGCATTGACCGGGGTGTTCCTGTAACACTCCCTAGTGCACACGGACCTTCACGCGTTGATATCATCAGATAGTTGTTTTTTTTCAGCCATTGGTTGGTAGCAACTGCAAGATGGAGAGAGATTTTTGATGCCATTTAAGACCAAGGTCGGAAAATTCCAGACCGAACGACACCAATTGACAGGGTGGAGCGAGTGGAAACCGCATTGAGATGTACAGTATGCAGAGCGGGGGGAGGCTTTACATATTTATATACATGCCCCAATAGGGAATTCCCCATTACTAAGGCTGCATTGAAACCTTAATTCCCTTTTGGATACACACTTAGGTCAGTAATAATTGCATACCCCAATACCATGCCAGAGACAGCTTCCGAACATGCCAGAATGTTTAGCCGAAAACACTTGGAGAACATAGGCAGAAACATTGGGTGACATGCAATGCAAGTCAGTCGGTACAGGGCGAGACCATAACACAACTTTTGGAGCTCGAGATTTCAAACGTGGGGTTGAGGTCGACCAGCACCAGCCGCACAAAATGGTGTCGCTGGGGGAAAGCCTTGCAGCCAATCCCCAGTTCCGACAGAGCATCAGAATGATTTATGGAGAGGTGATTTATGTCTCTTGGTGATTTAGAGGTTTCTAAACACAAATTCAAGCACAAACACGACAGTAGTCGAGAAAAGAGCATCAAGAGATCCTTAACACTGAAATGCAGCACCACTCCCCAGACATCAAGCACAATAGGCCCTGACACCCCAAAGGGAAAGCATGTACATGTTGGAAAGGACAAGAGCTCTCGCACTACACAAAAAAGACTTCCACATAAGGGTCTAGTTCAATTTCCAACATTATGAGAACAAAGGTGTTAATGGACATCTCTGACAATGAAGAAGGGGGTAACCCAGCCAGAGACCTTTCGATGCTGAACGTTGGACACTCTTTACATCTGAGGACACCCCTCAACATCAAAAAGAATTGTTAATATGGGAGATTAGAGCCACTATAGCCAAAATGGTTTCCATTATGGCGAGCCATGACTGTCCCAAAAGGAGAAAATCTTTTCCATCGCAAGGGTAAACGCATGCAAAAAAGGCAAGGTTCCAAGACAAGACTAGCTTCCAAGAGAACACTTACTCAACATATGAGTTACACGAATTTACAGAGGGTGCAGACTCTCACTTTGACCCTCAAGATTATGTGGACCCTCTGATTTTTATAATGGCCTCCTCAGATGAGGATGAGACGCAATCTTATACACAGTTAGTCACTAGAGCTGCACAGTGTTTTGGAATAATGGCAGAGGAATCTACTGAAGAGGAATATTTCATTACGGGTATATTACAGGAAAAAAAAGGCAAGTGTCTCATTGTATACCTCTACTTGCTTTGATTAAGAAAATAATTAATCCCTCTTTATTAAAGTGTGTGTCCTCTAACTGCCCAAGTTTGAGTCTTGGGCAGTTAACTCAAGGGTGGAAAAGAAATACAAACCCTCACCCACAGACCTCTTATACAATAGGGGGTCAACCTATCCCAGACTCTTCAGTGGTAGTTGTTATGAAAGATTTCCCTCCATAGTTTCCTATGGAACCACATTCTTTTTGGTCTGTTTTTGATCAGGTCCTGACTTTCTGAAGGGAAATAAAGCCACCAGCTTCACTCCCCTTACCTTTTGCTCACTTGTGGGTAAACTGATCAGTCCTTTAGACTATCAGTATTGTAACCCGTATTTCCCTTTGGAGTTCTTGTATTTTTGCTATGCACCCAGCATCTTACAATGTAGTGCAATGGGGATACTTTTGCATCACTATAGCATTTTAAACATGGGATTTTAGGTTACTTTTAAATGTGCCTGAAGACAAGCTGGTGGCAGCAGGTACGCTTTTACAATTTATTTCTGGTGTGCACATTTGTGCAGACTGCATATGGTTAGTGCCATAAAATGGCTGTTCGCCGAGATTATCATGTGCGCTTTGGCCATTTTGGAGTTTGCCTTTGTGTGTGTCGCCCAGGAAGGGAGCTGAGACTGTCTAGTCCCAGTCCACATCATTCGTGCCAGAAAGATTGCTACCTGGTGTAAGTGAAACTCGTAGTTGTCCCTGATTGAACAACTTCCAGCTATTCTTCAGATCTGAGTTGGAGCCAAGATTGAAGAGCAGACCACTGGTGACCTGAAGACGACTTCTGAAGTGACCCATGATCTCTGCCAGTGCCCTGTGAAGCACTGCTCCTCTGCCTCATCTTCAAAGACCCTGAGCGGTGCTTCAGCCCTTCCACTAGTGAACCAACTAGTGTCAACGCCTACTGGAGGATCCAGCCCTTCAGAGACTTCGAAAGTGTCCTTGGACTGCCAGGTGGACTGACCAGCTCTCTCGTGGGCTATTTCGCTGATCCGCGTCCATTTCCGGAACTTAGGTGGTTGCCAGCTTTTGCCACAAGTCTTCTCCCTGAATTCCAGCTTCCAGGAACTTGTCCTGGAGCAGCTCTTTTGAACATGATTGGACGGACGCATTTGGTTGCCTGCAAATTATTATCGCTGGATCTTGCCTTCCTTCATTCAGTTAATTGTCCTGAAGCGGTCTGCATCATTCAATTCCGCATTTCTTCAACCAGTATTCCATCTTGTAGTTGCATGCAACCCGAAGAATCCTCAAATTCACAACTCCTGTGTATCACAACTCCTGTGTATCTGTCAGTGGAGCAAAGGGTGAATGATCAAGCACCCAGCAGCCACCAGATGATCCATAATGACATCTGGGGAAAATAGGAGTCAGGGGTGTAAGTACGCATCTCTGTGCATGTCCTGCTCCTCCCCACCTCCCCCCTGTCCTCCATAGGATAACATTGGGAATAAGGCCCGTTCTCTCCAGTCTCTGCTCCATTCACCTTTGGTTGACAAACCTAGGTCGGGTATCCTGCCCTTGGGTTAGACCTGAGTATGGAAGAAAGGAGAGAACTTACCTTTCTCAAGCATTGGATCTTTCATAGATTCAGATGCTTGAATATTCCCTGTCATCAGACTGGGAATCCTCAGTGATAAAATAATAATTATTAATTTCTTTTTAATATACACACATAGCAATGCATGTTCATAGCCCATTATGGTCTATGAGCCATTCTATTGTGTAGTCCCTCCACCTCACTTTGGTCCTTTATGACCCCAACCAATGAGGTGGCAGGGTTTAAGCTCTGCCCCAGACAGACATCTTCAGATTTTTCACTGCAGTCTAATTGACACAGGGAATCCTCAAGCTCTCTGAGCTTTTTCGATTTTTCTTCTATTTCCACAGTACTTTATATTTTCAATATACTCTACTACATTCCCCTGGCAAGGGGCTACCTCCAATGGTTTTTGTGGTGTCAAAAAACTTTGTTTTGACCCAGAATTCGTCTAGTGAACTCTCTCTTCAGATGGCTGACCATCAGACTACCAAGAAGCCTTCCCTCTTCAGGGATTGCACGAGGTGCAAGAGAAAGGTGGTTTACATGAAAGATCCCCATGATCATTGTATATACTGTCTTTATCCTCATGACATCCAGAAATGTCACATTTGAAGTCTTTTTCAACTAAAACCCTACAAGACAGGCATAGAAGACTTCTCCTGCATTTGGAAGCTAAGGAACTTTCTTCTGATGAAGAATCTGAGAACACAGCCCCTGTTTACTCCAAGTTGGCTGAGAAGCAAACTTCTAAAAGAAGGGCTTCTTCAGTGGAAAGGAGCTCCTCTCACAAGAGGAAGCTGGAAATTATACCTTTCCTTCCTCCCCTGGACTCTACAAGTCATCAGATGAAGCATTCCAAGGCAAAAACTACCTCCTGAGGTAAGGAGGAGTTTGCAAAAAAAAAACAGGGAGGTGGGGGGGCAGTCGTCCACAGAGAGGCCATCTACGAGTGTCAGTAAAGCTAGAGGCCCATCGTCCACCAAGCCGTCAACGGCATCCTCATCGACGACCACTACGCAAACCGCATCATCCATGACTAAGTCCTCGTCAGCGAGTTTATCATCCATGAAACAGTCGTCGACGAAGGAGGCTCATCACTCGTCCACAATACATTCGACTACAAAGCACTCGTCGACGGAGAAGTTACCATCCACGAAATCTTCTTCCATGCACTAGTCGACGGATAAAGGCAAGCCAACGTCCACAATCTTTGTCCACGGATCCACCGTCGACGAAAACTTCGACCACGGCTCCATCGACGGCACCGCGAGTTCCGTTACTGACAAAAGAAATGGGCCCAAAACGCCCCTCGCTGACGCCACTGTTATGCCAACCAATGAAGAGTCTTCCTGAGTCTTTAGAAGCGCCGACTCGGTTTGTGGAGGCTCTTGAACCACAGGGAACACAATTATTTCCCTTAGGAAAAATGCCAGAGCTAGTCATCCTGCAAGAGGAATTCTCAGACACTGAGTTTGTTGAGGGACAACAATGTCTCACACCTAAGGAACACAGTCCTCCTTGGCAACCTAGTACAGAGATGCCTGCTGATCCTTACGATCCTGTGCTAATGTTATCATTGCAAAGGATCATTGAAGAGTTCAACAGATGACAAAATGAAAAAAGCAGAGCAACTTTACCGACAGAGTCTAACTCCGCAGACTTGCGTAATTTTCACCTCCACAAAGCACCCCAAGACATTCGCCTTCCAGGAGTATGCCTGAGAAAAGGGTGCGTTCACCCGAGCCACCGCGCAGTTCTAGGAGCAGGACACTCAGTGCTTCACCGATAAGGGTCCAGTCTCCAGCGTCGTCACACAGGACAAGGTCTCCAACTAGAGATCCAACAATTGTACCATCCTCTGTTTCGGTCTCAGACTGGCAAGAAGATCCTTTCATAGAGTTTTCTGAACCGGAAGAAGGCGAGATCACACAAGAACCGGACGCTAGTGAATGGGACGATTACATTGTCGAAAAGCCCAGAAAGAAAGATTCTCTGGGTGGTTCTTCACCACTGGATGATCTAGTCTTTTTTCACACTATCATCGTCAAAGCCGCAGAATTGTTCCAGTTACAGGTTACATCGGAGGAGAAGTCGGTGCTCTATGAGCACAGGGACAAGCATAGGAGAACTGTTACCATTCCGTTCCTCGACACCATTTGGGAGTCCGGATCCAAGATATTGGCCACACTCTTATCCACTTCGGCTCTAGTTTCCAGGCCAGAGAAAAAGTACAGGGCTCCAGAGTCTGCTCCTCTTGGTCTTCGAGGTCATACAAAACCAGACTCTGTCATCACAGTAGCAGCTAGGAAAATGTTGGCCAATCCAGCATCACCTCTATCAGCCCCACTGGACAAGGACGGTCGCAAACTAGAGGCGATGGGCAGGAAAGTGTCTGCATCAGCATCGCTTACCATCAGAGGGGGCAACGGGCTGGCCATGATGGCGAGATTCGACCACGAGCTTTGGCTCCCTATGTCCAAGCTGGCCAAGCAGCTACCTGTAGAACTCCAGTAGGAAGCCAGGTCAATTATCGCCGATGGGGAAGCCGCTTCGGATCACATGATTGACGCTGCAGTCGATGTGGCAGTCAGGTTTCCGGCAGATGGCTCACGGCACAGTGCTAAGAAGACAGGCCTGGATGAAGGCTACCAATTTCAGACCTGAGGTCCAAGCACAGATTGTGGATATGCCCTTCGATGGTCAACAGCTCTTTGGGAAAAAGATAGATGACCACCTCAAATGAATCAACACGGCACGTGCCATCAGCTCCTTGAAAGACCAGGATTGCCTGTCGTTTCGTGCCTTTTGAGGTTCATCCTCAAAGTACATAGGTTTTAACCGCCCTTCCTACGGCCAGAAGTCGCAAGGTAGTTCATACCAGGACTCCAAATACCTATCTTCCAACAAGTACACCCAGAGAGGAAGGCGTGGCGCCGCTCAAGGGAAGTCGCAGAGCAAGCAAAACTGACAGTCTAGCTCCAGCTCCTCCCCAGCAACGTGTCACCCCGGTGGGGGGAAGGGTGAGCCAGTTCCACCAACGCTGGCAGTCAATAACATCAGACAAATGGGTGTTACAGGTGGTGCTCGAGGGACACACCTTAGAATTTCTAGACTAGCCCCTTTCTTTACCCCCAGCTCCGCGCAGGGTACATATGTTGAAGCAAGTCATGTCCGAAATCCAGAAACTGCTGCACAAAGCAGCGATAGAGCATTACCTTACTCTCAAAAAGGGAAGGGTTTCTATTCCCAATCTTCCTCGTCAAAAAGAATTGTCAATGGTGACCCACCTTGGACCGGAGAGCGCTAAACAAATATATCAAACGCATCAAATTCCAGATGACAACTCTGCAAGGTGTGCTCCCTTGGCTAAACAGGCACGATTTCTTGGCCACTCTAGACTTGGAGGACGCATACTTCCATGTACCGATCCACCCTGCACACAGAATGTTCCTCAGGTTCACTGTGGGGGATCTTCGTTTTCAGTTTCGCGTGCTCCCGTTCGGTCGAAGGTCAGCACCGAGGGCGTTTAAAAAAAAAAATGCCTTGCACTAGTGGCTGCAAAACTCAGGAGGACAGGAACAGAAGTCTTTCCATATCTGGACGACTGGTTGATAAGAGCGAGTTCCGCCTCAAGCGCGTGCTTGGCAGTTTCAAGGACAACACATCTCCTAAGAGGGTTATGTTTCGCCATAAACAAAGCGTAGTCCTGTCCAGTTCCCAGCAAGATGGTTTCTTTCCTGGGAGTCGATCTCGACCCCAACATCCCCAGAGTGAGACCGTCAGCAGAAAGAGCATCAGCAATTCTCCACCTGACTTCTCGTTTCTTAGGGAGAGAAACGACATCAGTGCGCTCCTACAAGTCCCTCCTGGGCATGATGTCCTCTGTATATTCCTCATACCAAATTGCAGGCTTCGCATGAGGCCAGCTCAGGAGGCACTGGACCACCAATGGAAAAAAAGCTCTTGGCTCATGGAAGGACATCGTCCAGATTCCTACGACGTTGCACAAAGCTCTTCAATGGTGGAACGCTCTGCAGAACCTCTTACAGGGAATTCTGTTTCATGCACCAACATCGACCCTTCTCTTGAGGACGGACGTCTCTCTTTCGGGCTGGGGTGCTCATCGTGCGGACCTACAGACCATGGGCTCCTGGTCACCCCAGGAGTCGCAACTCCACATCACCGTGTTGGAACTCGGGGCCATTCGCTGGGCACTGAAAGCTTTCCTTCTGGTACTAGCGGGGCAGGTGCTCGCTGTACAGACAGACATGACCTCAATGCACTACACAAACAAGCAAGGAGGCACGAGGTCAGATCTTGTCTCAAGAACTCAACTTCTATGGGCATGGGCCTTGCATCACGGAGTCCAAATCAAGGCAGAACATCTTCCGGGAGTGGACAATGTCCTAGAGGACTAGCTGACCAGGGTCTACACGTCTTCTCATGAGTGGGAGCTAGACGAGAAGGAAGCCCAATGGATATTCGCCTTATGGGGCCATCCACATCTTCATCTTTTTGCCAACAAGAAATGCAAAATGTTCGCCTCCAGGTACCCAGAGAGTCAGTCAGTAGGAGACGCGTTCTCAGTGGATTGAATGGGGAAATTCCTATATGCCTTCCCCACCTTTCCCCTCATCTCCAGGATACTACGCAGACTGAGGGAGCAGAAGTGTGCTATGATCCTAATTGCACCGGACTGGGCACGGCAGGTCTGGTACTCGACCCTTCAGAACCTGTACCGATGGCCCCCGGTTCGCCTCAAGGCGCATCAGTATCAATTGACTCAACAGAACCGCATGGTCCTCCATCACGATCCAGCGAGCCTGTCTCTCAAGGCCTGGTTCCTGAGCAGCACAATCTGATGAATCTCAATCTGCCTGTGGAATGCTGGGATATAATCAGGGCCTCAAGGGCGCCTTCTACACGATGGAAATTGACACGTTTTTCCAAGTAGTGTGAAACGCACTCTATTGATCCTCTCATCGCTTTGGTTGAGCAAGTACTTCCCTACTTATTGCACTTAGCCAAAGCAGGTCTTTCGCTGTCTTCAATCGAGGTCCGCCTGTCAGCCATTACGGCATACACAACGGCCCCGGAGACGCAGTCCTTACTCTCCCTTCCGGCTGTTAAGGTCTTCCTTAAAGGACTTCTAAGTACATACCCACATACGCCCACGCCGGTTCCAGCCTGGAGCTTGAACACTGTGATAACAGCCCTCATGGAGTCTCCTTATGAGCCTATCCACAGGTGCGACATAACGTTCTTGTCCTGGAAAATGGCTTTCTTAATAGCCATTACTTCGGCCAGGAGGATCAGTGAGTTACTTCTGAGCCTCCCTTCACCTTGTTCCATAAGGACCGTGTCAGTTTAAGACCACACCCTAAGTTCCTTCTGAAGGTAGTATCGGAAATGACGCTCACAGAACGCATTGTCTTACCAACTTTCTTCCAGAATCATTCTTCGGAAGCAGAACAAACATTGCATTCTCTGGACATAGCAAGAGTTTTAAAGTTTTATTTGCAAAGGACTAGAGAGTATAGGCTGTTCATCGCCTTCTCTGGCCGTACAAAGGGCCAGCATATTTCCAAACAAGGTCTGGCGCGCTCCTCTTGCATCACCCACTGCCATCAGACGAAAGGCAACTCCCTTTCCAAACCACCGTCGGCGCACGCCACCAGAGGGAGAGCGGCGTCAACAGCATTCCACGCAGGGGTGGCCCTGAAGGACATATGCAGAGCCGCCACATGGAGCACTCTGCACACATTCGCTAAACACTACTGCCTGGCTGAAGATACCAACAAAAACTGCAGTTGGACGGCAAGTGCTCCGCCATCCTTTCCACACCTTTCCCAGAGTATGTAACCGTTGTGTTGCTGCATGGTAAAGGTTTGATCAGAAATGTTTTTTCTGTATTTCCATATATGGATATAATGGTGGCATGTTTTAACTGCTTGGTATTCTATTCAAGCATCTGAATCTATGAAAGATCCAATGCTTGAGAAGTCTTAGTTACTTACCTGTAACTGTATTTCTCCAGCATTGGTATCTTTCATAGATTCACATGCGCCCACCCGCCTCCCCCCGGAGGCTGCTCCTATGCTCAGCATCCATCATACTGTAGTCTCTATGGTTCAAAATCTGAAGATGGCTACCTGGGGCGGAGCTTAAGCCCTGCCACCTCATTGGTTGGGGGTCATAAAGGACCAAAGTGAGGTGGAGGGACTACACAATAGAATGGCTCATAGGCCATAATGGGCTATGTACGTGCAATGCTATGTAGCAATGTGTGTATATTAAAAAAAAAATAATAATTTTTATCACTGAGGATTCCCAGTCTGACGGGGAATATTCAAGCATGTGAATCTATGAAAGATACCAATGCTGGAGAAATACAGTTACAGGTAAGTAACTAAGACATCCTTGGTTAAATTGTTGTCGAACTTTTAAATAGTTTGAAACGAATCACCACCACAAGCCCATTTTACAAATAATTCATACCAGAGAGAAACATTGTTTTGGATCCTGTGACTTTTGAGAAGAAGGCCCCGTTCCTCTTAGGGTTTGGACTTTTAAAATAAGGATTTTGTGCTTGGGACTGGTTCCTATCATTTTAACGCGTCTACAGTTTTAACCTGTATTGCTTGATAAGTTATTTTATGTCTATTAAGTGAACCGAATGTTGATTGTATATATTTGTATTATAGTGTTGCGTTATCGTACTACCTGCTAGTTTCATATTTAACTGTCAACATTGAATTGTCTTGTGTTATTCTCCATGGAGTCATTGAGGGCCTATTACCACACTCACTCTCCTGTGGCTAAGCCTTGATTGCTCTGCATTGCTACCTTCATTGAGTTTTGGCTAAACTTTGAGCTCCCTGTTCACCATAACTAGGGTGGCCTCCTAAAATCCGTCCACCAGGCCAGATTCTAGAAATCCATCTTCAAGGGGTCTCCAGCCTTTGTTAGCTAGAGCCACTTGTAGTTGAGGGCCAATAGGCGTGAGCGACCTGTTCATGAGCATGGGAATTTGTGCCAAGATTCTTTTACCCCGTTTATTTGCTCTTCTATACAGAAAACAAAAACATATGCATTCACTATTATATTAAGATCTTCAAAGAGTTTGTATTTTTGTGGGATTGTGCAAGCAAAAACAGTGTGAGAAGGAATTCAGTCGATGTGTTATGGTTTAAAAACAAACTCGTCCATCATAGGCAAAGTTCTGCTTTGCCAAAAAATTAAATCCACTGCCACTTTAGCTCATCCCCAATTTATGCAAATTAGAACATTGTGGAATGCTCATATGCAGTATCACAGATTTCAACCAAGGAAATGTAAGCGAAACCCTAATTTGTTGACAACAGCAACATTTTTTTAGGTCAAAATAATGTGGAAGATTTAAAAATAATGGACAAGTTGGAAGCCGTGGGATCAGTTTATTGCCTTAAAAAGTTCAATGCATGTGCAAAAAGGTGTAAATCACAGGCTATTATAAAACTCTGTTTTATAGAGATGACTTGAAATGTGTACAAATTTTAATTTTTATTTTAATGTGATATAGTTTTATAAACAAAAACTTTACACATATATTTCAACAATAAAATCATAGAGTAAAATCATAAAATATCATAGAAACATATATCATGTTACCATTGTACACTTCATACGAATAAATACAATACATTCACTATATCCGTTAATGGATCAACACTATAGGTCAGAGATTAAAGATGTAATACATATATACACATATTCTTCAATCACTAACCCAAGTCTTACAACGCTTTCCGATGGAAACCTAACAGTCACTACTCCCCGTTAATATCATCAGTTTCCACACTTAGTGGTAAATTTATTTAAACCTCCTAATTCGTGACCAGTTAGATATTTCATGATAGATTGCCCTTATCAGCTTATAATGGGCTTCAATTCATATCCCATGACATTCATGATTAGTATTTATTCAACAGATTGGCTACATTACACCAAACTCTATACAGCGCTAAATGTAGACTGGGATCTTGGGTATTCAGACACATATACCAGAAATCATCATCCTTGATATGATTCAAATGATGTACGTAATTGCTGTAATTTTTAATGTATAACGAACCTAAATTTGGACACAATATTAAGACCTGTCTGGCAGTTTCAGGTACAGTTCTCCTTTTAAATATCCGGCAGTATCGCTCCTCATTGGGGATCGCTTGCTCGTGTCCGTTGACCGCTAACACCGGCAGATGGTTAATACGCAGTAATAATAAAAAGCGCCTGAGATTGTCAGGACACAAATTCAAATAACCTTGGTTTTTTTTATAAGTATATAGGATGTGGGAAATAAATCCATAACTCTTCAGTTTTTCCAAATATTTGAAGTTATTTTGCCAATCCCATAGCTTCAAACGCTCCCCCAATTGTTATTTCAAGGTGTTGAAGTCTGTGCCCCACTGTGGCTTCCATCCTATGTTCCTAAACAATATGATCATTTCATCCGCGAGCTTAGCCTGCTTGTTCCCACTGATTTCATCTCTCATAATTAACATTAGAGGATTAGCAGTATTCACAAAGATTTTAACAAAAAATTCCGCTCTTTTTTTAATAACCATTGATGACAGTGAAAATAACCCAAGCTCAAGTCTCAATATTGCCATTGGGATTCCTTGAGGAACACCCAACAACTTGCGCCAGAACTTTCCTTCGATAACCTGCAGCCATTCTAAATTCATGTTGACCAATGTCTCAAGTCCATAAATTACCATAGGGACTAGACATTGAGTATATAATTGGCGTGCAGCCCAAACAGAATATCCGCTCTGACTGCTGGTGAACTGGGAGATCATGGCAGTAAATTGGGCAGCTTTAATGTTACGATTATGAACACAGAAGTCGTACTTATTTCTAGAATCAAATTCAACTCCTAAATATCTATAAAATTGAGCATAAGCGATTTCGTGACCTCCAACTTGCAAACGAGGGCGACTGATTTTCCCATGGGAATAAAGAATTAATTGTCTTGTTCTGATTTATTATTCGTTCAATTCTGCGTATTCCCAGAGTTTAGCAGCCGATCGCGAAAGACCACTGAATGTGTGGTCAAAAATGACCAGGTCATCCGCGTAAACCATCACCAGACAATGTTTTGAACCTACTTTCGGAGGGACATTATGCACAGTTCTAATGTACTCAGGAATATCAGATACAAATAGGTTGTGCAATGTCGTTGCGGTGACACACCCCTGTTTTACCCCTCTAAATTGTTTTAGAGGTCTAGTAGTAATTCCACTACCGTCTAACCTAAGTCGCACAGTGGTTTTATAGTGAAGCAGCTGTAGATAATAGAGTAAACCCGTAGGACAAGCCATTCCTCTAAGCTTGCTCCATAACTTCTCTCTATTAACATCGAAAGCCGCTTTAAAGTCAACATATAGAGCGTACAGTGGGGGATTATTTGGTAATAAAGCTTTAGCTCTTAGATTATTCATAATCCAGAGATTATGAGATGTGGAAAATCCGGCCCTAAAGCCACTTTGAAAACAGTCCAACACCCCAGATTCTTCTACCTAAATTTGAAGTTTCTGCAATATCAAGGAGGCGCACATTTTCCCCGAGCAATTTAACATGGATAATAATCTGTAGTTGCTCGGGCCATATCTGTTCCCCTTCTTGAATGCTGGAACCAGTATAGCGGTCTGCCAAGTTTTAGGGATTCTTCCCTCAGAGTACCTTTTCAATTAAAACTTTTAGTAGATTTGCCCAAAAAGTAGGATTGTTTTTCATAACTATATTAGCAAGACCGTTAGGTCCTGCTGCTCATGAAGCCTTAAAATTCAGAATTTTTTCCTGAAGTTCAGTGACACTAACTGTAAAGGGCGGGGGGGATATGTTGGTTAATGTAAGGCCGTGGCATCATCTCGACCATGTTCCCATTACGTTGTTAAAGGAATCTCACCCAGTCTTCAGCTTTTATGGGGTTGATTTGGGGTGTTAACCTACTACCCTTTACCTCACCCAATAACGCCCAGATATTACGGGTGTTTTTTGAGCAAATCACTTGCACTGTTTTTTGCCAGCTATCCAGTTTTTTCCTTCTTTTCCATTGTGTAGACCAGGATCGATATTGGTTCTTTAATTCTCTAATTTTACTATAAGCCGTAATCATGGAGCTAATCGAGGTCTTTATTTTATGTATGCTTCTTCTAAGTTGACGTTTGGCATCTCTAATTACTGGGTTATAGGCCGGGATCGTACCCTTCTCCCTAATGGGATATAATAACTTTTAGTGACAAACTTGCCCGTAAAGGCATATATCCAATCCTCCATGTCCTCTAGGGGCATGGAGTTAGATTTAGGTGCCCAATATCCCAATCTTTGCTATCTTGATCTACTCTTATGTTTTTATCTGACCAGATTAGTTGAGTAACTGCATGTTTAAACATAGTAGTGGCGGTAGGATTAGCTGGTAGGATACTCATTGTACTTTCTAATTGTACACTCAAGATCTCATGATCACTCCAGTCATTTCCTATCACTGTCATATCTTTTACTAGGAGTGCCACATCTGCGCTAGTACAGACCTAATCAAGCGTTCATCGCGCCTGCCCAGCCCTCCAGGTAAATTTCCCTGGTCGATCACTAAGAGTGCGTCCATTTATTATTTCAAGTTCCCATCTTTTCAGAAAGCATAACCATCTTTCACCCTCCTCATCACTTTTGTGCTGCACGAGAGGCAACGGATTTAGCAAATCATTATTCGTAGTTCCCTCTCCACCTTTCATTTGACAATTAATTAAAATCACCAGCAAGTATTACATAATTACTTTCTGATTCACTCCTCCATATGCTCAATAATTCATGTAAAGCATCATGGATACGTTCTCGATCAGTTGCACCATGGGGATTATATAGGTTGATTAATACTTTCTCCCATTTATCTTTCAAGGAAATAATCGCCTCCACTGCAATAATATTATTATGCTTGGTGGTTATTTCTCTAGATACGATCGATTTTTCAACCCCAAAAATCAAACCCCCCCATAAGGTCTTCCAATTAGTCCCTTTCTAGCAGAGGTGTGGTATAGCGTATATCCATCTATTACAATGGGAGTAAGTAACCACGTTTCCTGCAACATGAAAAGAGAATATTCTGCAATAAGAGGAAGTGAACCATTTCTTGTCATAAAATGTTTAAAGCCCCTGGTGTTCGATGATAATAATGTACAAATTCGAGGTTTATTTACCACCATGGGTAAAGCGTCCGCTAGCCACTTAAGAGTCTTCTGAATGTCACTCATTTGTACCTTATTACCAGTGTTTAATGTAGGTTTTCCAATGTTGTTCCCCTTAATGGGTTTGGCCATCACATTTATCAACGGATCATTATCATCTACCCCAAGCCCTATCTGGGCTAGACTATTCTTGTGCTTCTGTATCAATTGTGCTGAGGCCAATACCTTACAATGCAACGCTGTCACATTGGGGTTCGTAGTGCAGAGAGGTTCAACAAAGGAAAAATCTTCAGAAAGAATTACTCTTAATTGCGGTATTAAATGCAATTTTTCAAGCATAGGTTCTCGGGATAGCCATTTGCCACTTGTCTTTTGATTAAGATTTTTCACTAGACAGATCTTATTTCTAACTTTACACTCATCCTCCAAGTCAAAACTTTCTTGATTACGTCTTAAGCTATTCTTGTGAGGAGTAGAAGATTGATTGTCACGGATCCGAGAATTTCCTGAGGACACCATAACTTGGCTATTCTCACTAGCAATGGAAATTTCATTATCTTTTTCAGTTAATATCCAGCTAGTTAGAGTCCCAGAACTCTTCTTCTGTCTTTTCCTTGCCTTAATGGCTCTTTTCATAGCTTTCCTCGATTTTAGTTGTGGTTTGGCTGTGTCAGGGAAAGGGGATGCCATATCTACCGGAACATCTTTCATCGCTGCTCTCTTGGCCATTCTGCATTGCTTTTTGGTAAAATAGGTTCTATGTTCTTCTTCCACAGGGATAATCGGCACCCCAATATTCCTAGGGGCTTCTGAGGGAGCCCTTTCTTTCTCAGTTTCTATATCACATACCAAGTCAGATTTGAGTTGGTTCAGCTGTGGTACCGTGTTCATATGAATACGTCCACATAATTTAAGGAGTATTTTTAACGCAAATTGTAGAGAGGAAATTGATGCCTGTATATCCGCTATTGCCGTAGCATTGTTACAGGAAACCTTGTTAATGGGATCTTCGGCCGAATTTTCTGTGTCCTCATTATGAATTTGAAGGTTCGGGGACTCTGATAGACGGCAGGTGCAAGGAATATCCGGTAGGCTGCCACCAGGATGGAAAACCTGCGCCTCAGTTATTATAACTGCTGCTGTCAGGGGTAACCCTATTAGGTTGTCCTCTTAGATGGTCTCCTTAGGGGTCGGCACCATTGATCTCTGGATTGACTAGCATAAATCTAACAGTGAATTGTTATCGATATCATTGTAATTTGTAGAGTTCAAAGGTTGACTCCCATTAATCGTAGGGTAGACCATCTCTTCACTATGCTTATCCATAGGTGCTATTGCAGCTTTATTAAATAAGGCTGGAATTGTACCTCTCTCCTTTGGGGGCGATTTCCTAATTTCCCCTGCTGTGCTTTCATTTATATTGGAATTGGCTGTATTCAGTTTTCCCTTTCTTAGATTGTAGTTAGTTTTTGCACTACGTGCCTTAGGCGGCATATTCGCTATCGATCTAAGACAGCTAGTAGTGCACAGCAGTAATTCACTAACCACAATTCAGCTCAAGCAGAACTCAGCAAAATCCAATGCTAGATATTTAACTAGGGGTGAGATCAAAGAGGAAATAATCCCCAACAGTCTCCCACTCCTAATATTGCGCGGTTTATAGTGGGGAGTAGTATGAGACACAGGTGTCCTACAGCATAACACCCCTCCTTTCTTATACTGGAGTGGTGTTACTATAGAGTAACTAACTATAGGGGAATAATCAGATCAATGTACACACTCTAACCATCAACATGTAAAGAGTGCTAAATCCACTTCTCTACTCCAATTGCCCCCATTAAACAAAACCCAGAGAAGGGGAATTGTTAATAAAGTGGCCAGATGTCACAAAGGTGAGCAGGAAGATTCTCGCACTCACACTGGTATAAATAGCCAGAGAAAAAGGCCACCTGTCAATAATAACAATACCTCAATCTTCGTAGGTCTCAGCGTCAGCGCTCGTTCAGCTGACCCAGCCGTTATCCCGGCTGTCTAGCCCCCTAACCAGAGAGCAGTCTCATCTGCCGTTGGCTCCCCCGCCAGTGCGTTCACTATTCGTCATCCGTTCAAGGCCTCGTACGCTCCACCAAGTCGGGAGAGCAGCGGCTCGGTGACTCGGCGACACGCAGGATGCAGGCATTAGAGGCTAGAGGAAAGGACCCTCTAACGTGCCTACGCCTTCGCTGTCGTCGTAGGATCAGAGTCCAGCCGCACCTCCAGCCACACTCGTAACTCTCTCTCACAAATTGCGTAACGAAAAGGAGGCCGCTTCCGACTCTGTGCACAAATAGTATAACAGCCCAAAAAGACAATATATGAATTGTTATATTAACATGTTATGGACAAAGAGTATGGTTATAGCGAGTGGTTTTTGGTTCATAATGGACAGCAACCTGCTAACCATCTGCCCATTATGAAGAAGACCTTATCCCAGAGAAAAGCAGACTGGAGCGATGGCTATCCATGCAGGAATCCTGCCTTCTGGTGCATGCAGAATGGGTCATGACTGGCTTTTACTTACTGCTGTTCTAGACATCTTGGGGGAACCAGCATCACAAGCATGATATGACAATATATTGTATGCACGGGCATCAGCAACTTATGGTTTACAGTGGCACATTTTCTTGTCAATGGCATAATGAAATCTTGGTGACCAGGCATCTATTGGGTTTTTCCATGTTGCCGAGCAGAATTCCTTATCCAAATACATATCTCCAAATCACTGCCCACCTTTCTCGCCTAGTTACTTCATACATACTCCTTTTTCATAAAACATAGTCTGAAAAACCAAACTCGCAATTGTTTTTCGTTGAGTCCATATTTATCTGTAGGAATCAGTAGAAACAGGGAGCTTTGCAACACACAAACGGTTGCAGCTTCGTGTTTCCCATTCTGAATGAAAGGCTACAATTACTAGCAATCAAAGTAATGCAAACCTAAACACATCTAAAGAATCGCAGTGAAAGAATAACCATCCACCTTCTTTGTTTAATATGGCATGCAGATTTATGCATCCCTTCGTTTTCTAATCCACCAGCATTTGCCTTTTGAGAATAATGACCAGCACCACCCATTTCTCATTCATTCCTTTTATGGCAGCCATTCTATGTTGATCACCCTGCCCATTAGCCCTTGGCACAAATTGTGTGCACATGCGCTGCTTTCTAGTCCACATGTATGCCCTTTATTGTCTCAATCTTTACCCATGCCACTTCATTACCATTTATTCCTTTTCTTTGTCAATTTTCTCCCTTGTGAAATGCAGATCTTCATGCTATCCATCATGTGCAAATGTATGGGATGCCTCGGCCCTCATTGATCGACGGTGTGGCTAGCTTGTAAAACGATGCCGAATGAGGAGCTTGTTTCACCTGGCTAGACAGTATGGAGGTACATGTAGAACAGCAGACCAAGAGCTAATTAAGAGTTTGCAGTAGTTATGTGGTCAATCCACTGAATTACCACCAAACTTGATTACTGCTACCACCACTTGGTCACACGAATTTACTGCGGGATTACAAGTAGTGGTACGATGACGTAAATCCCCATTTTCCTCGTTCATAGGGCTTCATGTGGATTGCGGCAGAATTACTGCTGCAGTAATTACACTTGCGGTAATTTCACCGTTTTTTTTGGCAGTAAGGTGGAGGATTTACCAGCTTTTTTCTAGATTTAAATCCTCCACCTTACCACCACAATTGTACTACAGTGGTGCAGCAATGTGGTGATGACAGAATTACTGCCACATTACCGCTGTTTTTACCAACAAATCTGCACTTGAAATGAAGCCCAATGAGAGATGCATGAGGGCGGATAGTGTGAGTGAGATGGGGCACAAACATAGTTGTTGTGATGTGCTTAGACACAGTAGCTTATGGCAAATAGACTGACCTTGTAAGGAGAATAGGTCACAGTCTGTGTGAAGAATTTGTTTTGCCATGGAAGACGTTGGCCTCCAGCACATTTTGTCAGCCGCCATTCACAGGTGCTAAAAACCCACATGTTTGAGTGATGCAGCTCCCAGTGGGCCAGGTTACATTAACTGTATTGTAGCTGGACAATTTTGCTGCAGTGCAAAGATGTTTTGGAATTGAATTTGCAGAAACCAATCAGTGTAACCTTCACATTTTCACCCAATGACCATTGCAATGATGATATTTTGCACAAGTTGTTCAGTGCGTGAAAGTGTTACATTGCATGTCATTGGTGCAAAAAAGAAGAAATGTATGAAAAGTGGGCCAGTCCGTGCTTATCATAAATATCCATATCAAATGATAAAGGTGGGGAGGTCGCTAGGGGGGCGCGGTGCAAGATGGCTGCGGGCTGATGGTGCTCCGTTCGCAAGGAGACGGAAACATCAAAAGATGCTGCAAACCAGAAACTAAGGCAAACTAAAATCCCAGGAATCTGAAGAGAGCATGTCCAGGATCCAGAGGACACCTCATTTGTAGGAATCTGGCCACAGAACGCAGAGTTCGCAGGCAATCGTTCCCTCAGGCCCGCGATGTCACTGAAAGCCCGGCAGATCTGCCTTGTCGCAACGGACGGGGAGGCCACTGAAAACAATCTATTTCCGGCGGCTGTGCTCATACGGAGCGGACTGAAAACGGGATTAGGCTCCTACCGGCATCTGCCAGGCAGCTCTGCGTGCACCCAGCATCAGCTAGCCCCCGCTGCGCCGACACCCTTACTCTGGGACAGGGAGACCGTCAGCGCCACTGGGTGTGCGCAGCGGAGTTCCCCCGTAGGGGAGGTGGAGACGCTGAGCTGGCGGGACAAACAGCGCCACGATCGGGTAGATTCCCCCCGGAGTACTGTCATCGGGACTGGGGGAGGAGGGGGTCACAGAGACCCTCTCAACGAAGCGGCCAGGGAGCGGACCGGCGCCTTCAAGTAAGCGGGCACAAGTCGGGGGGGGGGGTGTCCCCAGAAGAGTCGGGAACACCCAGTGCTGCGCGTTCAAGGAGAGGAGGAGGAAGGCACATATACAATACATTAAGATAAGGTGGCAGCGGGACCCATGTGCCTCCCCAGCGCAACTTCAGGCGGACTTCTAACGCAACTGCACCAGGCCCGCTAGCTATCAACCAGCCTGGGACTTGTGGGGGGAGGGGCACCAGCCTCCGGCGCAACAAGCTTGCCCTGGGCTACGGGCCCGGCCCGCTGAGGGACATTCGCGTGGGTGGGCTTCGCCGCCCTTGGATCTGCGCTGCATTTACCAAACACGGTCTGGAAGCTCCCCCCGCAGCCGAGGACTTCGGGTGGCCTGGTCCGCACAAGATCCCATCCATTCGCCCCACGCAGCACTGACAGCGAGCAGTCCGTATTGGGAATCCTATCCACGCAACCTGGCAGGGTGATCATCAGCCCAGAATAGTCCCGGAACAGCGGTGGACCAAAAGCCACTACCCAGGCTCCCCACCCCCCTCCCCCATACTACGGACGGGGGTCACCGGCCTGCTGGGCATCAGGCAACAGCGCAAAGAGGGTCCAAACCAAGCCCTACCTACCAACAGTTAAGAAAAGACGGTTATACCGTCTTGCCATCCATGAACGCCACCACTAGGGGTACACAGGAGTTGGTATGGGCGCCCTTGGGAACAAAACCGCCCCAAGACCAAACCTCAAGGGGTATTTATTTGAATCTACTCAGACAGTTGTGCGCAGTGAAAGTGGCAAGGCGCTCGAAGGCGGTTTAGTGCCCCTATCTCCATCTTTGTCATGATGCCTACCCCCGGAGCACCAGGCCAGGCCCAGCACCCCCGGGAGCAGGCATCATGCCCCCCGGGTAAAAGCCCAGCGGCCCCTTATAGGGGCTCTTTGGAAAGGCGCCAGGCTCGTAAAGGAAAGTGTTTGGTGCACTTACCTGATGCAGACCATGCTGCATACTCACCTGATGCAGACCATGCTGCATGAAGACCCAAGCCAAATGAGGCTTAGGAGGGACTATTTTTCTGAAGGGACTATTTTGTTACTTGGGTTGGGCTGTGGAAGAATACTTACCTGGGACTTCTTCCAAGGCTATTTAAGCCACGCCCGGACAGCCACACGTGCTTCGCGTTGTTCTGCATCCCAGCTGCTGAACGCTCACCGTGTCTGCTCCTGCACCTGGACTCCAGCCACGCCCGCCTCGAACCTGGAACACCTGCAAGGAAAGAAGAGAAGAGAGAGGTGAAAACCAAGAACTTATTCAAACTTCTTACCTGCATCCGGAATCTTCACGCCAGCATTCTTGAAGAGAGACTTCCATCTCCCGGCTCCATCGCGGCTGTCAGCACCGGTCGCCACATCTCTGCACCTAGGGGAGAGAAGAAGAGACAAAAGGTGAGCAGAGGGAACACAGGAGGAAAGCTGAATTTTCAGCCATAATACTTACCGGCTTTTCGTGGTGAACCATTCCACATTTCGGGTCGGCGCCGCTTCTTTGGCAGGTACCGCACCCCGGCCCCTATGGGGAAAGGACAAAAGACATTACTGGGGAATTATAAAGACATTTAGAGGGGTCGCCCTCATCACTAACTCACCTGATTTTACCGTCCGCAATTTAACCCCTCGACGCATCGCCTTCGTTCTGCACCTCAAATAAAGGACAGATCACAGGTTAGGAAGACAACATTAAAAGAGGCTCACACTTGAACTTTTGAATCTTCATACTTACGGTGTATCACTCCGAAAAGTCAAGTGGATTTTGCCAGCGCCATTCTGAAAACCAGTGAAGTAACTGGACGAACGCGCGCCCCTGCACCAGAAGCAGGATGGAGAGTTCATCCTTCCAAACCATAAGGTGAGCTTAAACCGGGGGTTTTAGAGGAAGTCAGAGAAGAACGAAGGGGGGAAAAGGGGAAGCAAGCACACTATTCTGCAGACAGTTAATTCCCCTTTCTCATCTGCAGAAGGATATTCCTCAGGCCAGACGAGCAAGATTTGGGGATCCTGTTCAATCGGTGGTCCGAGTTCTGCGCTTCACGCTTGAAGAGGCCACAGCAACCCAGACTAGACCAGCGCCTCCGTGGGAGCCAGGTGAGCGTTACAATCTTGCAGGGTAACTAAAAGGAAGACTGACAAATCCCCCGGCTCAACAAGGTCGCCTCTGCCGCTGCCCCCCAGGGCAAGCACCAGGCAGAAGCCATTCATCCCTGCTGCCACTGCCAGAGCCCCCGGCTTTGGGGAAAAGAGAGGACATATCTGGGGAAAGGGCTACCAAGGGCAACAAGTGCCACTCCGAAGGTTCTCAACTGTGGAGGCCCCCATGATCTTCAGCTAACCCAGTCGATCATTCTCAGCCCTGGCAACAAGTGAAACGCTGCTCATACTGGGTTTATCCATTGGTCTCTCTGCCTCATACCCTGGCTGGTCTCCGGGTGTGAACAGGGATTTGCGGCTTGATCGGCATGCAAAAAGGCAATAGTCCCCAAGTGGATGGTGAGTTGGCTACCCACAGTACACACCCATCCAAGCCTGAAGATCCAGCAGGAACAAATCAGACATGGACGTCCATCACAATTGCAAATTATCGTGGCGGAGATGCGAATCATCGTGCAGCGAACCCAGGAAACTAATAACGCTGTACTGGATATCAAGCGAGATCTACAGGACGTCCAGACGTGCCTTACAATGCAAGCTGAACGCATTACATATCACGAACAGCGGATCAGTGCGGTGGAAGATAACCTGACGTCAGCGGAAGCAGACCTGGATGGTGTGATTAGAGCAGCCCAGAGGCTGGGGGAGAGAATCGATGATCAGGAAAATTGCTCTCGGCACAATAACCTACGGGTTGTGGGTCTTCCTGAGAATGCAGAAGGGCCGCACATGGAGAACTTCATTTACAACTTCTTTAGGGACACCCTCAAAATTGAAAATCCACATGAATTTATAATTGAGGGTGCACCAAGCTCCAATTCCAAAGCCAGTTCCGGACCAACGACCACGTATAATAACTATGCGATTACTTAATTTCCAGCGCAAGATGGCGGGTCTGAGGGCCTATAGGGCGGCTAGCCCCATTCAAATCGGTTCAGAGGTTATCCGCATATTTAATGACTACTCGCTGGAGGTATCTCGGACGCAGAGAATTTAATCCGAAATTTGAAGCACTGAAAAATCTCGATGTTCGCCATTACTTGAAATTTCCGGCAGTTTGGTGTGTGTAGCAAGACCAAGCAGTGGCACAGCTTTGATGATCCAACAGCAGCGTGGCGCTTCCTCCAGCAGAAAGACTTGGTTACTACAGAATTTGAGCAGGCTGCGTCGGATGATGAACGCCCAGATAGGCGCTCTCGCCCCACCCCCGACAGAACACAAGCAAGGGGAAATGGCAAAAAAGCAATCGTTGTCCGAAGGGCCTGGGCCTTAAGAGGTGAAGGCAACCGTCCGACCCCAATGGCGGCATATTTTGGCTAGAAGTGAAGTTTTATGCATTGCATAAGATATCATGGACATGACACGTACCTCTGGATCCCTGCGTGTGACGCATCAATCGCCTCTCTTCAGAAGAACGAGCACATCTGGAATGTCTGTCTCATTCAAGGTCTCCATCACGGCAGGGCTTGGCACTGCCTCGCTCGGAACACTCTGCAGCGAAAAATACCCTGGGTGTATGGTGTGGCAGGAGGGTAAGGGCGATGGAGTTTTTGCCGGACCCCCCCAAACCTATTGTCATGGCAAACCTGCCAATTGTTGGTTATAGGTTTTTGGTTAGACTAACCCAAAGTTTGTTTGATTTCAATTGTGGTGTTAGTGGAAGTTTGATCTCCTGTTGGAGTGTTACAGGGTTGCACCCAGATAAGGTTAGACAGTTAAGGCACATCATATGATTTGCTTATTTTAATACTTCCTGGGCATGTCATTCATATATGTGAAACCGATCCAAGAAGCGCACATTTACGCAGGCAATGTCTACCCCCATTAACTTAGTGACAATAAAAATTCAAGGCCTGGGTCATAAGATCAAGCGGAGAAGGCTGCTCAATGGTATGCGTGATGTCCAAGAGGATGTCATATTTCTTCAGGAAACGCATCTAGGGCTCGCAGAGTCGTAGAATCTTCAGCGAAGCTGGGTGGGGTATGGGTACCACTCACCCCACCATGGGAGAAAAGGGGTCTCCGTTCTGATTAACAAGCGGGTTCCCTTTCAGGTCCCACATACTATCGCAGACACTGCGGGCAGCTAAATTCTCGCTAGTGGCCTACTACACTGCCACCCCATCACGCACCTTAATCTCTATGTGCCTACCACGGACACCCTGCCTTTTTCACCAAAATGCTTGCGGCATGTGCTCAGCAAATGGGTAACAATGTTTATCAGGGAGACTTTAATCTAGCCCTTAACCCCTGGCTAGATCGCCAAAGCAAGAAGTCCAGGGGCTAAGCTCCGTCGAAAAAGAGAGCCGCACTACAAGCACTTATGCAGGATCTGCACCTTATTGACATCTGGAGGGAGGTACATGGGCAAGAGTTCGATTTCACACACTATTTGCATCCCCATGATAGTTATTCCAGGTTAGACTATTGGTTAACCCTCTCAAGCACACAGCACCTGGTGAAAGAATACACTATACTTCCGTCCACTATATCAGATCATGCTCCAGTGCTCCTCTGCATTGCCCTGCCAGACATTATCTGCAGCCCACCCCTTGGAGGCTTAACCTGAGGATGCTCTGCTATCCTGATATTGTTGACCAGCTGGTTGCAGACTCAGACAGTTTTTGGGAGCAGAACTTGAATCGGGATTACACTGCGCATAAATGCTGGGATGCCTATAAAGCGTGCATGAGGGGTAATTGTATAGCTCGATGGGCATGTATGTGCAAGGGATGGGGGTTGGGGGGAGAGTTATCCAGCCTAACTGCTGAATTGGCCCGAACTGAGAAGGACCATAAAGGCACTAGAAACAAACAGCTGAAACCTCTCTTGTGCAAACTCCAGGACAAAATACACCAGTTGTCAACAGGGCTCAAAAGGTGTTTACCAGCTGGGCTCAGGCATATTATAGCGATGGCGATAAACCCCTATGGCTGATGGCCCTTGTTCTGAAGCAGAGGCAAGCAGGGATACTATAGATGCGATACAGGACAGGGAGCGTGGGTTGGTGGTGGGAGTCGATCGGATAAATGGGCGCTTTGCAGAATTTTATAAAGAGCTTTATACGGGTTCTGATGACCCCTCTCACAGGACATAGAGCGCTTCATGGATTCTATACACATCTCTAAAATCCCCCCAGCCACGTCGCCGACCTTGATGCCCCGATAACTGCGGCGGAAATATCGAACGCTATCACAGCTCTCTCCTCTGTGAAGGTGGCAGGACCAGATGGGCTCCCGATTGATCTCTATAACAAAACTGGGGGGAGGTGTTGCAGCTCGCCTTGAGGTGTTTAATGAGGCCAGCACTAGGGGGTTCCTCCCACAATCCATGCTCTCAGCAAACATAATTGTGTTCCACAAACCAGGGAGAGACCCTGAGCTGTGCGGCTCCTATCGACCCATCTCTTATTAATGCAGATGCTAAAAACTGCCTTGCGCACTGCATTGAGAAGTTTCTGCCTCACGTTATACATAAAGAACAAACTGGCATTATTCGTAAAAGACACTCATGTGACAATATCAGAAGGCTCCTTCAGGAGACAGCCGGCCAAAGGAAGCCTGAGGATATGATACTCGCGGTCAATGCTGAAAAGTCTTTTGATAAAGTCCAGTGGGACTTCATATTCAGGGTTTTGCTGAGGTATGGACTCGCCCCCTCCCCACCCCGGTTGATCAAGATGATTAAATTGCTATATATGTGCCCCACAGACGCGGTGATTACAAATGAGGTTTCCTCCCCAGCGTTTGAACTTCAGTTGGGTACGCTTCAAGGGTGCCCGTTGTCGCCACTATTGCACGCGCTCTCAATTGAACCTATAGCAATTAAACTCCTGGCAGATGAAAACGGGGCTGGAATCACGAAAGGGGGTAGGGGGGACATTGCGTGTCCGCCCTCCCGTATGTCGGCTGGCTCCTGCTCAAAATTGGGCCGATAGCGGGATATCAAATTAATTGGAGCAAATCGGAGGTGATGCCATTACGACCCGATATCCTGGGGGGGTGGGGGGGATTCTCCATTTACTCTGCAAACGCGTTGGATCAAATACTTGGGCTTTAATGTTAGCGCAACTCCTCAAGATATGGGAGCCTAGGGAAAATAAAGAGCATCTGTCAAGATCTTAAAAAATGGGACACTTTTTTTTTAGTTTTTTTTTTTTTTTAAACTTTGGTTTTTATTCGCTGTGTCCAGACCAGAGCTTTCAGCTAGGGAGACTCTGAATGTTCTTTCCGTATCTTGTACTTAAGAGATGATGCGATTGGTGACCATATCTCCGGCTGACTTGAGGCTGCCATTCCCCCCCCCCCCCCCCCACCCAAGTCATGGGTCCCCAGGTCGATTACCAAACATCTCAGGGCTAGTCCCGCCCCACACAGGCCGAGGTCTTGTCTCTGAGTCAGTGAACATCCCATCCCCTGGACTGTTAGACACCATACCAGTTCACAAGGAATGAACCAGTATCATTGTTCACCATAGCAGTCAGTTTGTCCATCAAAAACATGTTCTTCACCTTTTTTAGCCAAAGCAGCATCGTTAGATGATTTAGTGGGAGAAGTTCATCTGATATGTCCGCAATCCAGCCCCTCACTTTCCCCCAAAAGACCTGGACTTTCGGGCTGTGCCACCACATGTGGCTCCTGGAGCCTGCCTGACCACATCCCCTCAGGCATCTTGGGGACACCCCTGGGAACATCTTCGACAATTTTACTGGGTCCCTATGCCACCCCTGCAGAATCTTGAAGTTATGCTCCATGTCCGCGGTGAATAAGTTCCCATGCAATGCTATTTTGAATATTCTTGACCAGGCATCCTCTGAAATATCCTCTCCTGCCAGGTCGTTCCAGAATGCGCGGAAACTCCTCCTTCCCTGAAGGTTGTAGGTGTTTAAAATTTTGTACATTCTAGATACCGCTCCCTTCCTCGAAGTGGCCGTGTCTAGGAACTAAAAAATGGGACACTCTTAACCTCTCCTTAGCTGGCCGCATCAATGCCATGAAGATGAATTCATTCCCTTAACTGATTTACGTCGCAATGATGATCCCGGTCAGCCCCTCCCCTGAAACTCTGTTGTAAAATGTATCTGGAAAGCCGCTGCCGTCAAAATCATGCGGTTCCCTTGAGGGTACCGAGCCGCTAATGCCATCCAAGGCGACCGGAACCATCACAGCACAACCCGGCCCAAAATGATCATTTAACGCGGGAGCGTTCGGTCCGAAATTGGCCGCCAAACCCAGCACCCGTCACCATCTGAGGAAAGCAAGATGACGGCCACGCCGGAGCCCAGCAGCAAACTACGAACCTCGCGGTGACGGGCGTGTGGAGTGCTGGGGAGCTGGACAGGAGGAGCGGACGGGTGCCTGACATCCCGCGGAGGTCCGCAGACCCGCTGACAAAGAGCCGCCCAGATTGAGTCGGAGGCAGCCGGGGCCCAAGACGACGCATGCTCGGCTGCGGGCAATATGCTAAAGTTGGCTCCCTCCCTCCCTCCTCTCCTCCCGAGCTGACTCGAGCCTTGACACGCACACCAGAGGAACGTTGGGCGTTGCAGGTGGGCGCCCCCCGCCCTAAGGATCGACGTCGGCCCTTCTCCCAGCACCAGCCGGCAGCATCGCCAGCCACACACGAGAAACGCACGGAGGCGACCAGGGTCTCCCCGTTGATTGATCTGATCCGGGGGCGTGGGGCACTGAGCGGATGCCCCAGGGCCGCTCCTGCCGCCCAGATAAGCTCTAACCTCGTATGTCCCACTAAACAAAGCCCCCTCTCCGCGCAACAACTGGACTCCCTGAGCAGGACCTAGCCTGCTAGACCAACAGGGGACCCCAGCTACGACCCAGGGTCCCTCCCGGACCAACGCTTCCTGGGGCGCCCTGGCCCATATACCCACCCAGTGAACTGGTTCGCCTCCGGGCAACGGCTATTCCCGCCAGCTCTTCTTTCCACGCTCGAATGCCCCTCGATAGCCAACTGTGGAAACACACGACCAGCTGCCCCAACAACTCTCAGGAACCTCCAAGACCTGACCAAGCAGGGAGCTTGGAGCAGTATTCACCCCTAGAGGCTTCCCCCACAATCCTAGTGCTTTCCGGAGAACACTGTGACCTCTTCGGCCGAGACCGCTCCACATAACCATCATGTCCAAGCAAACGAAGGCCAACAAGGGTGCGGATATAACCACCATGTTCGCCACATCGGATAAAAGTAAGAAGCAAGACCCTCCTAAACTCACCCCACAGAAACTTCAAGAGGAAAGGGGTGCCCTTGGTACCAAAGGGGACCTAGTGGCCTTCATGGCTGACATTAAGTCAGAGTTCCGCTCTTGCTCTCAGAACTCACCACCAAAGTGGAGCAGACAGACCAGAGGGTAACGGAGGTCGAGCAGAGGCACGGAGAAATCAAAGACCATTCACGGGATCACACAACCACTCTAGGGGAAATCCAGAGATCCATCAATACCCTGCAACACAAATACGAGATCCTGGAATTTAAACGGGAGGACCTGGAAAACGGGGCACGTCGCAACAACCTCTGCATCCGGGGCGTCCCAGCCTCCGTCCCTGACAACAAGCTGGCGGACTACCTGGGGAGCTTCTTCGAGGCTTTACTCCCAGACCTAGACAAATCCCAGCTCTTGCTGGACCAAACCCACAGGCTACGCCCTCGCCGGGGAGTGGACTCAGATCCCCCCCCTGATGTTATTACCAGGGTCCACTTCTTCACAACCAAAGAGGCTATCTCAGCGATCAGCCGTCAAGGCGATGATATCACCTTCCAGGGCACCCCACTTGAGATTTATCAAGACCTCTCATTACTCGCCCTTCAGAAAAGGAGAGCTCTCCGACCCCTGGCACTTTTCCTCCAGGACCAACAGGTCCGATAGAGATGGTTATTTCCGACAGCTCTGCAGTTCTCATATAAAGGCACCCTGCGCCGAATTAGCCACCTGGAAGACGCAGATAAAATCATGCACCTGACCTCACCCCGAGAGCCATCCACGCCAAACCCAGAGGGGGCTGGGGACCCTGAGCCACCCCCCCTCCCCGAAGCCCAGACGGTCATCATGGTCGAAAATACAGCGGAACAGGAGGAGATGATCAAAGGTGGTTCCGCGTCCCAGGGAACTGATACTATTCCAGCCTCGGCTCACCTGGCCTCACCTAATAGGGATCCACCACATCACTTCTAAACTAATAGATCTCAACGACGGTGACAGCGGGCCATACCCATGGCTCATATCCACTCCAAGGAAATGTTCCAACTCTAGTTCCTTGGAAACCCACAGTACACAATACTCGATTGGACAGTTGGCCCTGTTGGCCAACGGTGCATCCGTACTCACAATGTCGGCCCACCCACTAGTTAAAGTTGCGGCCCCCCGTTGGGGTCCCACGTTAAAACCTCAAGTGCAGGATGATACTCTCATGGCTCACACTGGAAATTGCGGTTGAATCACCCTCTTATGACCTCACCCCCACCCCAAGCGACGGGGAGAGAAGTGATATCAGACCTTGAGACTTTTCTCCCTAAACGTCAATGGACTGAACTCTCCTAGCAAGCGAAAGGCAATTCTACTAAAACTCCAGGACGAGGAGGCTGCGGTATCCATGCTTCAGGAGACCCACCTGCTACCGGCGGATGTTAACCGACTTCGCTCCCGGCTATTCCCACTTCAGTTTTTCGCCTCTGAAGCAACCTAAAAGGGAGGCACTGCGATCCTCTTCAGAAAGGATTTAAACCCACAGGTACTGGAAACGAAAACGTGCCCAGAAGGCCGATTCATAGCGGTCAAATGCCTTCTGCTAGGAGACCTATACACCTTCATTTTGGTGTACGCCCCCAACGCTGGACAATCGAACTTCTGTAACTCACTGGGTTCCTCCCTCACATGTTTCGTAGCGGGCCAAACGATAATCGGAGGGGATTTCAATGGGGTTCCTGACCCCACCAAAGACAGATCACACCCCCGACTCCGACCGACTTTACCCAGGCGCTGAGCCTTCTCCAGCTGTTCAGATACTTAGAGATAGTGGACGCGTGGCGGGTGCTTCACCCCACCGAAACAGACACTGGCCTTCGTCAAGGAGGTGTCCATCGGCACAAGAGCCATATCCGATCACGCTCCAGTGATCTTAGAACTCCGGGCCCAGAACCCCAAACTCAACAACCCACGTAAATGGTCTTTATATGACCCGATCCTCAACGATATGGCAACAAGAGACAAGATCGCAAAGGGGATTAAAAATTTCTTTGATGAAAACCCAGCCTCGGACACCTCTGTGGCGAATAACTGAGACGCCATGAAGGCAGTGATTAGAGGCACCCTGATCGCCCAGGGAGCGGCCTACCACCGGAATAGGCGACAGGCCCGGATAGCCTTGGAAGAAGAGCTGAGGGAGGCAGAGGAAGTCCACAAGAAAAAAGGTTGGTCCCCCAGGACGCAGCGAACCATACGCACAGCCAGGAAAAAACTAGAAGCCCACTATACGGAACAAACCGCACTACTCATGGCGAAGGCCAAACAATCATACTATGCGAAGAACAAAAAGGCGAATAAATTCCTGGTGGCCAAATTGGCCAAACGGAGACAAACTAATGTGATCGCTGGCCTGCGCGACTCCAATGGAGTCATACAATACTCGGAACTTAAAAAACAACCCATCTGACCCAGATCATGACAGCAACCCCACGGAACCTATCGCAACAAACGGAATTCCTGCAAAAGGCAGCACTGCCCCGACTCCCCGACATGGCAAGTGGTGAACTGGAGGAGCCCATTACGGAGGAAGAGATTGAGGAGGCCATTAAGTCACTCAAACCACGAGCCACGGGCCCAGACGGATTTTCGACCAAGTTCTATAAAGTGGTCAGACCCCAGCTGAATCCCCCCTCCTGGTAACACTCTTCAACTCCTTCAGGGAAACTGGATCGGTAACCCCATCGATGCAGAAATCAACTACCATCCTCCTGCCCAAACCAGGAAAAGATCTGAGAAACCTGACCTCCTACAGACCGATTGCACTTCTGAACATAGACGCGAACATGTACTTGGGGACTAGCGGGTGATGCACAACTCTTAGAAGGGCATTGGCTGGCAGCTGGGTACAGTTCTGCCCAAAAGATTACTCACAAATGGACACTACACAGATAAACTGACACACATTTACTCTATTAAAATAAAACTGTAAAGGACCTTTAAAGAAGAACCTTCCCACCCATAAAGCCAATATTGGTATAGTCATTTAGTTGCCCAATACTGTACACATTCTGATGCTGAAGCTGGGGTAGAAGTGGGAATCCTAGACACGGGTGTTCTTTTCCTATCCCACACTCAGTGTAGCAGAACAGTTCTCAAAATGATCACACATAATGGCTAGACAAGGGAGCACAAATAGTTAAAACAGACGGGCAGGCCATAATAGTCAATCAATAGGTTGATTAGAAATAAAGTAATAAAGCACTGGACCAAAACATGTCCTAGTGTACTTAAATTCCGGGGCAGGTGATAAAATGCTTACATCATTATGCACAATCTTAATGGCAAAGAGTGAGCTGCAGTGATTTGTTATTAAAACATTAAGCATTGATAAACATTATTAGAAAACAATGATAATTCTATAAAGAAAACCTGTCCTGGAAATTTGAAGGCCCAAGAGGGTGGGGGGGGGAGGGGCAGAAGGGGATATGTTCAATACCACTCTCCAGATAAGTACCCGACGGGCACTTAAGGAGAGTTTCCAGACTTAACAAAGGTTTCCCGTAGACAACAGGACCCCACAGAAGCAGGTGAAAGGGTCAACCCATCAGAGGAGACCCACAAGAGGAATTCCAGCCCAGTATTAAAAAACCAGCAGGCCAGGAAGATTTGGTTGTAGAGGGGCACAAGCCGACTCCAGTAAATGGAAAATGTGCTGCGGGAGGACCTACAAAAATCCACTACTCCTGTGCCCCAGGGGACTGGTGCGTTTGGCTGACAAATAGAGATTGGACTAGGGGTGAGTGGGACCTCTGACTTCAAGGAACTCAAAACCACAATCTAGCGAGGATCCGGATTACCCTAAGAACAGTGTACAAGGGTGGTCCACAGGACCTATCCAGAACCAAGTGTCCACGAAAAAGGGGACTGTAGCATTGAGAAACCAGGCCCTGTTCCCCACAGGGAACCTTGAAGGGACAACTAGCCAGCAAGAAACAGTCCCACAATGGGGAAAATGGTGAGAGACGACCCAGGGTGTCCCGAAATTATGCTGAGATGAGATATCAGAAAGACATGCAGAGTCTAGGCCATTGAGAGTCCCCACTTTAAGTGCTGGGCTACATGAGGATTTTACAAGGAGGCAGTATTGCAGAGGCAAGTAAGCTACCCCATGATAAAACAGCAAGCTCAACCAGCTAGGAGTGGCAGGATGGTTGAGAAGCCCGCGAAGGGAAGGAGCAGGATGAAAGAAATGAGCCATGGTCCAACCGGTATGGCCACACCAAGGGTCTTGGCAACATTCTTTCTGTGTTCAGGTTCAAAATCTCTGGGAAATGCACTGAGTCTCCCCCTGATGATGCATTTACTCAGTGGCTGGTTTAAGCCAGCCATCCAATCACATCACCAGGCAGCACATAAGGGTTTTGGCAGCCAGCCAATCAGGCTGACCCCATAGACCACTAAATATACTGTCCTGCCTACACTAGAAGAAGATTGGGAAGTCCAGAGCACTTCAGTCTACACCAGTTTAAGGCCAACCTGAAGGTGCCTCTGTCGGCCCAGCCTTTGCCTACTTCAGCAAAGTCAACACTAAAAGGTAGTACTGCTACTTATGGGCTCGACCCAAATGCTTCCTCAAAGGGAGAACAGCCTTTTAATTGTATTGGGGAGCCTTTCTACTTGAACTCAAGGAATAAATCCCAAAGTTAATTGCCCATGAAATTGTCAAGGAAGAAAAGCCACACATACACAGTGGGGACTGTTTCATAGAATATGCTTAAATGTATTTAGCATAGACATCAGCAAAAAGTGAATTTTAGCCATGACTCATGTTCCATTTAAACCAATGAATAGCCCAAAACCAAATTTCCTGTAAGGAGGGCTTAAATGCATTAGCTCTTAATGGCTACTATGCTGTAAAATATCTAAAACCCTGCTTTACCCAAAACCTAATCACAGATAATACCAGCCTACTCCACACCAGATTTACAGGGTGATATGATCACCTTAGGGCAAAATGGGGTATTTAAAATGCACTCCTGGCCTGGTAACCTTATGGGCTACAAAGTGCAGCACACCAGAGTAAGGATTGCAGTGGAATGGGAACTTCAGTAGAAGTTCCTCTGAACACAAAAGAAACATTGCAAAACCTAGGTTGCCAACAAAATGTTTAGGGAACCCAGAAAGTTGGAGCAAGCACCCCCAAAAAAAAATTAAGCTGTAACTGAAGTAAAAAAGTTCAAAACTAGGCCTTTGAACCAATGTAAATACATACCATTGTGTTTAGACTAATGTGGAGACACGTCATGCTTTACCAGAGTTTTTCTGGAAACCAATGAGTGCATCTGAAAGAGGACTTAATACACTGAATGCTAAGGGCACTGTAAAATTCTATCTGGAAGTAACTTAACGTTTCAGACAAAAATATAATTTGCTGTTGTCCTAAGAAAATTGAACTTGAGAACAATTTCTGTTGAAGGAAAGAAATAACCAGGGGGATTTTTCAGTGTTTAAAGCAGAGCTACACTAAAGCAGGTAGACTGTTGTCAGGACTTGTAAAAGCTCATTTGTCTATAGGGAAGGCAGTGACTTGCAACGTGTTTGCTAATACTTCAGTCCACCAAATCTGCAAGCCAGCTACATGGTGGATGTGCATGCTTTCAGCAGGTTTTAGTGTCGATATGACAACGAGCCAAGATGTGCAGTTTATCAAGGCAGTGGTGAGGAACTTATTTCAATGACCAGCATCCTCCCTGCCCAGTATGGAAGCAATAATTAACATAAAGTAGGGCAGTAATTTGAGAAGAATAAGTGAATTAACTTAGTGTAGTTCTCCAGTATTGTTGGCTTTTATAGATTCACATACTTTCGTGGAGGCTGCGGTTAAGATTATGATTTTATAAACACCAATAATCTGAAGCAAGGCTTGTTAAGAATAATGGTAAGCTGTACTGATTTGCCACAGGTGCGCAGGAAACAGGGCATTGTGTCTTACAGGGGAAGTAGCCTCTTTGTAGTTCTGTGTGTTTCACAATGGTGGCTTGTTTTATGGGTTCCGAGCATGAGAGGTGGAAATATTCAAAAGTATGCAAATCTAGAAGACAAACTCCTACACTATTATAATTGAATATGGAACCAAAGAAAATGGACTGAGTTTTCACATGCCTACTACTAAAATACTGTTTAGCCTGGTCTGTAAACTGTGTAACATTATATACTTTCCAGGTTTTGAGAGGAATACTCCTATCTCAATAAGTGAACAATTAATACATGTATGCATTGGAAATGATGAAAACCCAAAATCAAAGAACGATTTGTACACCTATTCTTTTAGGATTGTATGTTACTTGATAGTCCTGTTCTCCAGCATGGGGTCTGGCATGTATTCACATGATCGTGAATATTCCTGTCATCAGGCTGGGAAGCCTTGGTAAAAGAAAGAAGTTTCGCTTTCACTTACTGTATTTCTCCTTTAAACCAATCCCTGTCCTCTGGGTCATACTGCCCCCATGCAATGACAGTCCCTCCTATGGCAGCCATCTTCAGATTTTTTTCAGTGTTGGGAGTCCTCGAGTTTGCTCTGCAAGCTACTTCTACTTTTTTTGTGTTTTCAACGTAAAAAGGTTTTATTTTTGTTCCAAAGAGCATGTGTGCTCTTTTTTTCCATCTGCTGTCAGCGGGGTTCTGTTCTCAGTGAATTTCTGCGCCCATCAAGAGAGAAGATTGTCGAAGATTCCAGAAGGCCTTTTGGCCTACTTTGCGCCCTCTGACCATGATGGAGAAGGAGGGAAGGTCCCTCTTCAAACGCTGCACCAAGTTCGGGCTACGGAATGTGTTTGGGGGAGACGAGCACATTCGATGCCCTCTACTGCCTGCACCCAGACCATAAGGAGGCGGAGTGCGAGATATGCAGTAGGTTCTCCAAGAAGACGAGGGACAGGCACAATAGACTGCTGGCGTGGCTTGACGCTAAAGCCTCTGCCCCGTGCCCTGAGCAGGGTCATTCCTCACCCAGCACCGGCCGTTCAGATGAGCAGTCTTCTAAGCCCATTGAGGGCACCTAATCCGTGGGGGCCCAGGACAAGGCCAAGGACCTCTAGTCCGAGTTCACCGGGCTTGCCGCGGAAATGGGTTCCAAGGTGAATGGCACGATCGACATCACCCTCTGACTAGATTGCCAGCTGGCAATCGAGCTCCTCCTTGAAAAAGGAAATCCTCTAACCTGGCTAAACTACGGGAAAAGTCTGAGAAGCCATGGACGGAGGAGAAAAAGGCAGAGCAGCCCAAGCAGGTCGAACTGGCACAGGCTAAGACTTTGTCGACAATGGAGTTGGTGGCAGCTGCTATTGCGATTGCTAAGGTAGCTGACCCTGTGAAGGTAGCCCCTGCAGCACCAAAGGTATCCTTGCCCTCAAGACGCAACACTGCCCCAGTGACTTTGGCAAAGTCTGTTAGAACGTCAGAAGGGGGTGGGGGGGAACAGGCTCAGGCCCTGGTTCAAACCCGGCAGGTGGGTGGGGAGGGGGTGACAAAGTGTATAACATTTTTTCACCGACAGGTGCATTTTCGATGGTTTTTTTTAGTAAATTTTTCAGAAAAAACGAATTGAAATATATAGGGGGGGGGTTGGGAAAAGTATATAGAAGGTGTGGGGGGGGTCGGGAATAGGTAAAAAAAGAAATCGGGGATGGGGGCTTGGTGGGGGAACCCTCCCAAAATTAAATCAGTTTCAATGAGTTTTTTCGGTAAAACATACTCGTAAAGAAAAAACCATCGAAATTGCATCCGTCGATGAAATGACCTAGAACTGAACAAAGGGGGGGGGGGGGGGGGCGCTGGGGCCAGGAGGCAGTGAAGCAGCCCTTTAGGCCGTGGCCCAAGCCATGAAGGTCTCATCCATGGACGACGAAGACCAGGAGTCCTTGCAACACGGTCCACGAGAACGTGGAAAAGCAGGATGATGGTGACCAAGGCACAGGACCTAGTTTTCGGATCCCGCCAGCTCAGCTGAGGGATGTGTCTCTGGACATTCTGTCGACCCTTCACACCCTGGTGTTGAAGATCGAGAAGAGGATGCCACGGGCACAGTTCCAGTGGTCCACCGGGCCCGGTTCCAGTTCCAGTGGTCCCCCAGGCCCCCGTTCAGCCTCAACGAAGAAGAGGAAGCATCATCTGACGCCCCCATTTGAGCCTCCACATCTGTGTCTGGCCCCTTCTCCCCCAGCAGATACGGGGACGGATATGGCCACTATTATGGACGACTAGGATATCGTTGCAGCGGACGGCGGGTCTACACATTTGGATGCGCCACCTAAGGTGTTCGCACCGGACGAAGTGGGGTTGTTCCACTCCATAATCACCAGAACCTCCGAGCAGTTTCAGCTTGCGCCCGAAGAAACCGGGAAGGAGGGTTTCTTGTCCCAGAGGCACGAGGCCAAGGGGAAGGGAAGATAATCATGGCGGTGCCCCTTCTCGACAACGTGTAGGAAGAGGGCCTGGCCCTCATGAAGAACCCTTGCATGGCTCCAGCCAAACTGGATAGGTTGGAGAAGAAGTATCGGGTGCCGGAATCAGCACCCAAGTGCCTGAGATCCCAACCATTGCCGGATTCTGTGGTACCGGCGGCCGCAAGGGAACGGTTGGCTAACCCGTCCTCGTCTTCAGTACCTCCGGACAGCGAGGGGAAGAAGATGGACACCAATGTGATTTACACCGTGGCGTCCACTATCAAGGCAGCCAACGCACTGGCGATCCTAGCTAGGTACGACAGGGAGCTGTACTACAAGCTGGGGCCTATTCTGGAGTTCCTCACCAACGAGGAGGATGGAGGCAATCGCTCTTTTCCTTGAGGGGGACGTAGCGTCGGATCATGCCATTACAGTGGAATTGGACTTTGCCAAGACAGGGTTCCGGCAGATAGGGAATGGTGTCGCCTTAGTCAACGAGGCTGGATGAAGGCCACGAATATCCAGCAGGACGTCCAGGCGCAGGTGTTGAACATGCCCTTCGACAGAGAGAACTTGTTCGGGAAGGTTGACGACCAGGCACTCCAAGCCATAAAGGCGGATATGGAGACGGCCCATTCCCTGGCACTCTCCAGCAGCAGCGCTCTTCTTTTCGCTCATCCAGTGGAAAGTCAAGCAGGTCTTCCTAGGGTTTCTCCTCTTCATACCGTCAGCCCTCCAGATCCATGACTCAACCTACAGAGGCCATTCCCAGTCCTACGCTAGCGGGGGCCAGCATCGCTGTTGCCCGCAGTGCAGGACGCCGGCTCCTAAACAGACCTGAACCGCCCGGGACGTTGGGCCCCCATGTCTGCACCCTGGTGGGGGGCTGGCTGACTATGTTCGTCAGCGAGCAGAAGATCACCACCGACAGATGGGTGCTGGATGCTCTCGCACAGGGGCACAAGCCAGGTGTCTGCAGATCCCTCTGACTACCCCTCAGGAACAGCACATCCCTCAATTCCTGAAAGAGGTACGGGCAATGCTGCGAAAAGGGGCGATAGAGCTAGTTCCCCAATGGCTCTGGAATCTATTCCAGATAATTTCTGGTTAGAAAGAAGACGGGGGGGGGGGGGGGGGGGGGAGTTGGGTGGGTGACGAGTGGAGGCCCATCCTAGACCTGCACAAATAGCTCAAGTCCCAAAAATTCTGGATGGCCACGTTGCAACATGTGCTCGGCCAACTGAAAAAAGACTTCTTGAAGTGGTTGAACCTGTAGGATGTCTATTTCCATGTCCCCATTCGCAAGAAACATCGAAAGTTGGTGTTTCGTAGTGCAGGGTCAGCACTACCAGTTCAAGGCTCTGCCTTTCGGATTTAAGTCGGCCCCCAGAGTGTTCACAAAATACCTAGCACCGGTGGCGGCCGATCTACGTCTACAGGGCATACACATACCTGTACCTCGATGACTGGCTCATCCGGGCCCGCTAGCGGGAGTTGGCCGTCAGACATACAGAGGCGACCATCCTGCTACTGACACATCTGAGATTCTCCATCTATCCAAAGTCCTGCGTCACACCATCGGAGAACGCACTAGTCCTATGAGCCAGACTCAATACAGTGTCCTGACTGACGTCAACCTCGGAAGAGAGGGTAGCAACCATTGAAGGGAAGGTGCAGCGGCTGTTGTCAATGAAGACAGCCACGGTGTGGACCATCGAGTTGCTTGAAATGATGTCGTCCTGCATCTACCTCGTTTGGCTCTGCAGGTTGCAAATGCGACCTCTTCATGAGTTCCTGGACGCTCGCTGGATACAGGTGTCCGGAGGCTTCACGGACAGGGTCCTGCTCGACGAGGAGTTCCGTCAGGATTCATATCGGGATACGCTCACTACGGACACTTCTGTGGAAGACTGGGGAACCCACACCGGACAGATGTCCGTGCAGACACCTGTCGCTGCCGGAGGAGAAGAATCTCCTTAACATCCTGGAGCTACGGGCAGTGTTCTGGGACCTCAAGTCGTTCCTTCCGTCTCTGAAGGGTGTGATGGTGAGGATCTTCACGGACAACACCACTGCCATGTTATACATCAGAAAACGGGGCATTTGATCCCCAGCGTTCTCCAAAGAATCGCAGGATTTATGGAGCTGGGCCGTCGGACAAGAGATATTCCTCGTTCCTCTTCACCTAGCGCGAGTCAAGAACACCATTGCATTCTCCCTCAGCAGTGCATTGCGCTCCTGCCACGAGTGGGAACTTCGGCTGGACCTGGTGGACCGCATCTTCGCCAAGTGGGGGCAGGCCACAGATCGATCTTTTTATGACTGCGTCAGCAAACTCCAAAAGCCAGATGTTTGCCAGCAGATTCCACCAGCCGGGGAGCCTGGGGGATGCATTCTCCTTCCCGTGAGAAGGGATATTTCTGTACGCTTTTCCTTTGTTGCCTTTCCTGCTACAAGTTATCAACCCACTCGGACAGTGCCAATGCAGGATGAAACTCATCGCCCTGGCGTGGCCGAGGCAGATTTGGTATCCTGACCTTCTCAGTTTGTCAGCATCGCCTCCGGTTAAGCTGCCAGTGATTCCGGATCTTCTCACCAGAGAAGGAGGCAGAATCATTCATCACGACCCACAATCGCTGAACCTGAGGGCTTGGCGCCTGCAGCCCTACGGTTTGGAGGCTGAGTTGACTGCAGGGAGGCCCTTGCCAAGGCAAGGGCGTTGTCAACTTTGAAGTGCTACGACCACAAGTGGAAGTGTTTTGCTACACGGTGCTAGTCTCGGAAGATTACCACTGTGAGGGTCACGGTCCCACAAATTCTTCCATTCATTCTATCCTTTGCCAAGGCCAGACTGAGGCATTCCTCTATCAAGATACATCTGGCAGCTATCACCCGCTATACCAGGTCTCCAGTAAGGTCTTCACTTTGGTCTTATCGACTCGCCAAGGAGTTTTTCAAATTACTTTTTGATCTTTCCCGCTGGTGAAGGCTCCTGGCCCGGCATGGGAACTAAATGTGGTTCTGACGAGGGTCATGCGGGCCCCCTTCGAGCCTATGCATCCGGTCCCTCTCGTTCATCTCGTGGAAAACGGCTTTCCTTGTGACCATCATTTTCGCCAAGAGGGTGGGAGAGATCCAGGCCTTATCCTGAAAACAACCATACCTGACTTTCCACAAATTGAGGGTGTTGCTGTGGACGCACCCCCCTTTCATGCCGAAGGCTCAGTCGGAATTCCACCTCAACAAGCTTTTGGTGTTACCTGTTTTTTTCCCAAAGCCTTTGTTACTGACTGAAAGGGCCTTACGCTCGCTGCTCGTGCCTTGAAGTTCCATGTTACACCCACAAAGAGTTTTCGGAAGACTTCACAACTGTTTGTAAACTTTGGTCCGGTGAACCATGGGAAGGCATGGTTCAAGGCTTCCGTTTCAAGGTGGCTCTCTGGCTGCATCATGCACAGTCATCGGTTGGCGAACCGACCGCTGCCAGGCTGTCCGAGAGCCCATTCCACTAGAGTGATCGCTGCAACGATAGCGTTCCTGACTGGTGTGCCCCTGCTAGACATCTGCAGGACTGCTACGTGGAGGTCCATGCAAACTTTCGCAAAGTTCTACTGTGTAGATAGATATTCCAGGGAGAAGTCCACAGTCGGCCAAGCAGTGCTATGCAACCTGTTCGCTTGATGTGAGTCTGTTCCAGAGGTAAGAGTTAATTGCTTTTGTTGAGTCACGCCACCTCCTGTGGTTGTGTAATGGCGTACTGCTATGTTTTTGTTATTCATGAGCATGTGAATCCATGCCAGAACCCATGCTGGAGAAGGAACAAGTTACTTACCTGTAACTATTGTTCTCCCGCATGGGTCTGGCATGGATTCACATGCAAACCCTCCCTCCGTCCCCTCTGCTGCTCTTCTTGGTCATACTGCCACTTAAGGTGCTTACCAAATCTGAAGATGGCTGCCAGAGGGGCTTAGGGAGAGAGAGAGCTGTCATTGAATTGGGGTAGTATGACCCAGAGGACAATGATTGGTTTAAAGGAGAAATACAGTTTGTAAGTGAATGTGAAAGTTTTTTCTTTTACATAGCATTCCCAGCCTGATTGGGAATATTAGGATTTCCAGCCTGGCGACGGCGACTATTCATAAGCATGTGAATCCATACCAGACCCATGCTGGAGAACAATAGCTACAGTAAGTAACTTGTTCCTTTTTGTGTATCCACGGCTAATTATGTTTTGTGCCTCTAGCAATATTGTTTGGATGAGAAACCTTTTTTGGTTCAGAGTGGAAATGGGGGGATAGTACTGTGTGCATATGAAAACAGTGCAAATCATCTTTTGATTGCATTGAGAAAAATGTATACATTGAAATTATCAATCTATTTTTTTGAATGTGCATATTAAAGATAGACAAGAAAATAAATATTTTAACATCTCACATAATGTCACTTATACATGGACACTGTCGGAGAATCCAAGCTCCCAAAATCATTCCCCATTAGCAGCAGAGGCCACTCTAATGTCTTGCAAGACAACCAACAGAGCAACAGGTAGTCGCAAGATTCCCAATAAGTCACGTGATGAAAGAAATAAATGTACACTATTTATTAGTAGGCAGTTCGGACCCCAGTCTAGGGGTGGTCTCTGGATGCCTTTTCATGAACTTTGAAGGCAGGATCTAACCTCTCTAACCCATGCATTCTAATACCAAAAGGCCTTCACGCATTCGAGGTTCACTATAGCTAGGGTGATTCTACTGTCTCAGCTGTCCATAGTCTGAGTTGGGGGTGGGGGCTAAGGTATGCAGTCTTGCTCTTTGACTCCCTCATCCTTGTATGCCTTCCCTCCTTATGAGTCTATCAGCCTTTAACCTCAATATTCTCACTATGCCCATCTCTACTCTTCTCCACCTTCCTGTCTCTCTCCCACTCTGCCCCACTGTTACCTCTCCCTCCTTTCCCTCCCTTTCTACAATTCTCTCCCTCCCTCACCCCCTCCCCTATCTTTCCCTCTACTTAGATAGCTCTCTCGATGTCCCTCTACCCATCTCTCTCCATCTTTTGCTCCCTCCCTCTTTCAGTCATGCACTCCCTCTATTGTTCTTATACTGGTTTTATTGCTTCTCTCCCTTCTCTTTTCTCTACTGTCCTTCTAAATCTGATCTTATATGCTTCCTTCTAGATCTTCCTCCTTCCTACTCTTGCCTCAACTCTCCTCCACCCCCTGGTTGCTCTCCTCTCCTCACTGTCTCTCTACTGAATCCCCCCTCGTAGTCTTCCTTCTCATCGCTCCTTGCTCTCCTGATATTACCATTCATAGTAAAATTGGTATCATAATCTGAACACCTTACCTTTATGTTAGGCAGAATCCCGTGCAGTGGCCTTGGGGATCACTACACACAATTAAGACTACAAGTGGCAATACACTTTCACCTTTGGTACAAGCCTGTACTACACTGTGAGAGTGGTAGCAGTAGCGGAGCAGCCAGACTTATCTCAAGAGCAAATGAGCAGTAGTAGAGATTACACAAAGGACTACAATTCTCCAGCATGGGGTCTGGCATGGATTCACATGCTCATGAATATTCCCCGTCGTCAGGCTGGGAATCCTCTGTAAAGAAAAAATCTATCAGTTTCGTTTCTGATCTGTCTTTCTTAGTAGTAACCAATCACTGATCTCTGCGTCATACTTCCCGCAGCCAATGACTGCCCTCTCCCTAAGCCCCGCCTCTGGCAGCCATACTCAGATTTTTACCGCACGCTCAAGTGTTGGGAGTCCTCGTGCTTTAGCTCTCGAGTTTTGCTGCGTTTTCGCGCTTTTTCAGGAGATTTTCTCATTTTTTCGGTTTAATCAAGTCTCAAGACCCGTTTCGGAATTCTTCTACGCCCCTCAAGGGTGAAGTTTTCGTTGAGTTTACGCTTCTTGGAGGATTCCGGAAGATCTGCGGCCTTCCTCAACGGACATGGCCCAGGACAAGGGAAGCTCGACGCCCGGATCCAAGCTGTTCAGGTGATGCCCTGGATGCGGATTACAAAACGTTTTCAAGGAGGACGAGCATTCACAATGTCTATCCTGCCTTCATGAGGACAAGACGCACGTGGAGAAGGACTGTGCGTTCTGCAAGAACCTTTCGGAACGGACCAAACAAAATCGTCGTTCCCGCCCCACTCCCCGGATGGAGAAGGGCACAGCAGGTGAGAAGGCGAAGAAAAAGTCTGAGCGGGCTTCTAAGTCCTGTGAGGGCGCCCCGGCGACGGGGGCCCAACAGAAGGCCAAGCACTGCGAGTCCGCGGGCACCAGGAGCGCCGAAAGGTCGGGCTCTTCGGCTGCCAGGCAGGGCGCGTATGTTACGCTCACCTGGCTCCCACAGAGGCATCGATCTGGACTGGACTGCTGCGGTCTCCACCAATGTAACGCGTAGGCCCGGGATTGACGGACTGGACTGGCCCACCTAGCCCCATCGGAGGGAGAGCGAGGCAGTGTTCCCCCCCCCCCCCCAAGGAGAAGGCGGTGAGCGCACCTAAGGTGGTGAAAGCCTTAATCCATCCGGCCAAGGCCTCTATCGAGACAGTCGCGGCGGCCCTGGCTCAGCCTGTGGAGGCTACGCCGGTGGTGGCGACCTCGGGGCTCAGAGTCTCCCTGCCACTGTGGAGGGAGTCCTCTTTTATGCCCATCGACAGGACCCCCGTGAAACCTCCGACGGAGAAGAAAGGGGGGGCAGGAGGTCGTCGTGGATTCGGCCTCAACCTCTGAGGAAGGGCTGATCGAGGTCTTAAACCACGGCCTTGGCTTAGAAGAAGACCAGCCCGTCGGGAGGGATCCCGAAGTAGGAGACGACGATATCGTCGAGGGTGCCGACGGGGCCCCTGACCGCCCGTCGGACTCCCCTCAACCAGCGCCGCAAGACAACTCGGCGGCCATTTTGTTGGCTATACAGTCCTTATGCTCGGAGATAAGGACGAGACTGCCGTTACCACCAGCGGAGGAACCGCTCCCGACGGGGGACCCAGAGCCAGGCCCTTCTGGGAGTCCTCCCCCTAAGAGAAGAAGGATTCACCCTCCACCTCCTTTTCAGCCATTGCGCCCTGTTCAGCCCTCCTCCCCGTCCACTACTCGTGGGGATGATACGGGGACTGACACGGCCGCGACGGGTACGGACGACGAGGTTTACGACGAGGATCTGCCGTCGTCACCTCCCACCCGGGCTTCCCCGCCCGACGAGATTGGATCGTTTCACTCCATGATCGCCAGGGCATCCGAGCTCTTCCAGCTCTGCCCGGAGGAGAAGAAGGAAGGTTTCCTTTATCAACGGCGCGAGGCCAAGAGGAAGACGGTCCTCTCCGTGCCTCTACTGGACGACATTTGGGATGAGGGCCTCGCCCTCCTCAAGAACCCATCCACGACGCCGGCTAGAAGGGATCGGTACGAGAAGAAGTACCGGGTCCCGGACGCGGCCCCCTTGTGCCTCCGGGCACAGCCGACCCCGGACTCCGTCGTTTCCGCGGCAGCCAGGAAGAAAGCGGGCGGGTGCGGCCTCCACGTCGACTTCCCCGCCGGACGGCGAGGAAAAGAAATTGGATACGATGGGACGCAGGGTCATCTCGTCTGCAGCGATGACGATTAAGGCGGCCAACGCCTTGGCTATCGTAGCCCGCTACGACAGGGAGCTGTGGTAAAACTGGCCCACTGCTGGACTTCCTACCGGACGACAAGAGGGCGGATGCCCTAGAGATCTTGCAGGAAGGTGAGGTGGCGTCGGACCACGCCATTACGATTGCGACGGACATCGCCGACACTGGATTTCGCCAGTTGGGCAACGGCGTGTGCCTTAGGCGGCGTGGATGGCTCAAGGCTACTGACTTCCGTCAAGACGTGCAGACCAGAGTCTTGGACATGCCGTTCGATGGAAACAACCTGTTTGGGAAAACAGTGGACGACTCCCTTCAAGCCATCAAAGCAGACACGGAGACGGCCCAGGCTCTTGGGGTTCTCCAGCAACGGCGGCCGCCCTTTCGGAGCGGCGGAGGCAAGGGTGCCTCCAAAGCTTCTGGCGGCGGATTTTCCACCTACCGTCAAGCGGCCCGTTCGTCGTCGCAGGAAGCTTACAGGGGACGAGGCAAGTCAGGCGGACCCCGCCGTCGTCGCCAAGGAGGTCAAGGCGGCAAAGCCTCGTCGAAGCAGGACTGAACCGGCCGTGGGGTCGGGCCCCCACCGAAGCACCCCGGTGGGAGGCCGGCTGACGAGCTTCGTCAGCGTGTGGGAGTCCATCTCCACCGACCGTTGGGTGCTGGACGCCCTAGCCCAGTGTCACGCGCTAGAGTTTCAAAGAAGGTGCCCGCGCGTCCCCCTGTGGCCAGGAAAGAACTTCACGTCCCTCAACTTCTCTTAGAGGTAAAGGCGATGCTCAGGAAGGGCGCCATCAAGCTCATCCCAAAGAGGCTTCGGGGCTCCGGAGTTTACTCAAGATACATCCTCGTGAAGAAGACGGGAGGATGGCGTCCCATCCTGGACCTATGACGACTGAATAAATTCATCAAGGCACAGAAGTTCCGGATGGTCACCCTCCAACACGTCCTGGGTCAGCTGGAGGAGGGCGATTTCCTGTCGTCGTTGGATTTGGAGGATGCCTACTTCCATATTCCCATTCTCCCATCCTAAAGGTTCGTGGTCCAAGGGCGTCACTATCAGTTCAGAGCCCTTCCCTTCGGACTAAGGTCGGCACCCAGGGTGTTCACCAAGTGCCTCGCACCGGTGGCGGCGCAGCTGCGCCGAGAGGGGATCCACGTCTACCCCTACCTGGACGACTGGCTCATCCGAGCCAAGACGAGGGAGCTCGCCGTGGAGCACACGGCAAGGACCGTCCAACGTCTCACAGACCTGGGATTCTCCATAAACTACGCCAAGTCCCACCTGGTGCCCGCGCAAGACGCACTGTTTCTGGGAGCGAAGCTCGACACAGTGTCGCTTCTGGCCTCCCCTTCGGAGGAAAGGACGAGGGCCATTCTGGGCAAGGTGCAGCGAATGCTGGTTGCGGACGCGGCCAGAGTGAGGTCCATCAAGTCCCTCCTTGGAATGATGTCTTCTTGCATTTACCTCATCCCCCTGTGCAGGCTCCGGATGCGCCCGTTGCAGGAGTTCCTGGACGCGCGCTGGATCCAGACGATGGGCAGCTTCGAGGAGAGGATCACACTCGACGAGAGTTTCCGACGAGCGATCCGGTGGTGGGGCACCCATGCGCATCTGATGGCGGGCATGGACTTCCAGACCCCCGGCCACCAGGAGACAGTGACCACGGATGCCTCCCTGGAAGGGTGGGGAGCGCACACCGAAAATCTGCACGCGAGAGGCCTTTGGCTCCCGACGGAGAAGTCCCTCCATATCAACGTCCTGGAGCTCCGTGCAGTGTTTTGGGCCCTCGGGTCCTTCCTTCCGTCCCTCAAGGGCAAGGTGGTGAGGATCTTCACCGACAACACCACCACCATGTTCTACATCAGGAAACCGGGCAGAACCAGGTCTCCAGCCCTGTCCAGGGAGGCGCAGGATCTGTGGCATTGGGCCGTCGCCCAAGGGATGTTTCTGGTGCCGTTTCATCTGGCAGGGATAAAAAACACCATCGCCGACTCACTCAGCAGGGAGCTGCGCTCGTGCCACGAGTGGGAACTACGGCAGGATCTAGTGGACCGCCTCTTCCGACGGTGGGGCACACCCCAGATCGATCTGTTCGCGACGGCGACGAACTCCAAGTGCCAGAGGTTCGCCAGCAGGTTTCCCCAGCCGAGGAGCATGGGCGATGCTTTCTCGTTCCCCTGGGAGGTCCTGTTTCTATACGCGTTCCCTCCATTGCCATTGCTGATCCGGCTCATCAACCAGCTCAAGAGGTCACGGTGCAGGATGATCCTCGTCGCACCTGCGTGGCCGAGGCAGATATGGTTCCCGGACCTTCTGGACTTGTCAGCGTCCCTGTCAATCAAGCTGCCAGTGGACGCGGATCTTCTCTCCAGGGAAGGAGGCGCCATCCTCCATCACAACCCGAAGTCGCTGAACTTGCAGGCCTGGCTCCTGCAGCGTTAGAGTTTGGAGGATACGACATACCGGCGGACTGCAGAGAGGTTCTTGCAAAGGCCAGGGCGTCCTCAACTCTTAAATGCTACGGACACAAATGGAAGAGGTTCTCTGTCTGGTGCCACGCACAGAAGATTAACCCTCTACGGATTACGGCCCCCCAAGTACTGCCGTACCTACTGACGCTGGCCAAAGCTGGACTGGCGCACGCGTCCATCAAGATTCATCTTGCTGCGATCTCCCGATACACCAGAACCACGGGGCGGACGTCTTTGTGGTCTCATCGTCTGGTGAAAGAGTTCATGAAGGGACTGTTCAGATCGTTCTCGCCGGTGAAGGCTCCGGCCCCGGCGTGGGAGCTCAACGTGGTGCTGACCAAGCTCATGGGACCTCCGTTCGAGCCTCTGCACTCTGCTCCGTTGAAGTTCTTGTCGTGGAAAACAGCGTTTCTTGTGGCCATCACCTCCGCACGACGGGTGGGAGAGATCCAGGCCCTTTCCTGCAAGGCCCCGTACTTGACTTTTCACGAAACGAGGGTAGTGCTCAGGACGCACCCCTCCTTCATGCCCAAGGTGCCGTCGGACTTCCACCTCAACGAACCCTTGGTGTTGCCTGTTTTCTTCCCGTCGCCTTCGTCGCCGGCTGAAAGGGCTTTGCACTCGCTGGATGTGGCTAGAGCGCTGAAGTTCTACGTGGACCGCACAAAGTGTTTTCGGAAGACGTCACAACTCTTTGTGAATTTTGGACCTGTCAATCAGGGGAAGGCTCTCTCGAAGGCTTCCATTTCCAGATGGCTCTCTGGCTGTATCATGTACTGTCATCAGTTGGCAAACCGACCGCTGCCTGGCCATCCGAGAGCCCATTCCACCAGAGCGATCGCAGCTACCACGGCGTTCCTATCTGGTGTGCCCTTGCTGGACATCTGCAGGGCTGCTACGTGGAGGTCGACGCACACCTTCACGAAATTCTACTGCGTCGATCGGGATTCCAGGGAGGAGTCCAGGGTTGGCCAAGCAGTGCTGCGCAACCTGTTCGCCTAAGGTGAGCCTGGTGAGGAGGTAAGATTTGCTTAATGTTGAGTTTGATGTAATGCTTAATGTTGAGCCTTTGCCATCTCCAGTGGTTGTGCATGTGTGTACTGCTATGTATTCTTTATTCATGAGCATGTGAATCCATGCCAGTCCCCATGCTGGAGAAGGAACAAGTTACTTACCTGTAACTGTTGTTCTCCAGCATGGGTCTGGCATGGATTCACATGCGAACCCTCCCGCCTACCCCTCTGCGGCTCTTCACTTGGTCATACTGCCACTTCACATGCTACCAAATCTGAAGATGGCTGCCAGAGGCGGGGCTTAGGTAGAGGGCAGTCATTGGCTGTGGTCAGTATGACGCAGAGATCAGTGATTGGTTACTACTACGAAAGACAGATCAGAAACGAAACTGATACTGGTTTTTCCTTTACCGAGGATTCCCAGCCTGACGACGGGGAATATTCATGAGCATGTGAATCCATGCCAGACCCATGCTGGAGAACAACAGTTACAGGTAAGTAACTTGTTCCTTCTAGACCATCTGTTTGTAAAACACTTCACTTATATTATTTTAAAATCACATGAAAAATACACTACACACAACCAATTCACTCTGTGCACCACAATTCAGGGTAAGTAGCATTGGTTTTGACAGACCGGTGTTGGGAAATAAAGACGTTACCGGAGGGACAGATGCGATCACTTTTTGACAGTAATGACAGTTCGGTCTTACTAAAGATACGCGTACCCACGGAAAGAAATGTCACCGGAGTTAAAACACACTTATCACATGAATCGACACAAGAGAGTCGGGGATAAAAATCATAGGCAATACTGTTGTCAAGGCAGATAGAATCAGAGGGCACTTTCCTACAAGTGAATAAAAGTCAGTAGGCCTGCGCCAGTGTCAAATGGACCAGGGTTCCTGTTGTCAAGCATCACACGGTTAGTACAGTTTACGATTCGAGATTGCCAGGAGTACTTGGATATTGTCAAAAGAGGAAGCAAAAGTTATAAGAGGGACAGAGGGAAGGAAGATAAAGACGAGCCTTTGGTGGGGAAACAGGGGTCCACCCCAGTTCCTCGAGGTTGGACACAGTATCTTATTCAAGTGAAGAAGAGCTGGTACTACAGCAGTTGTTCCTGGTAGTTCCTGCAGACTCACAGTTCCTGTGGCTTCAGTCGTGGGGACAAGGACGACGTCTGGAGCGATCTGCACTACCCAGGGATGAAGCCAGCAGCAGCAAAAGCAGCGGTAAATAAAAGGTGCGCTCCTTTAAAAACAGAGGAGAGGCTCTTCAGATGGCTATCCGGACCACTACAGCTGTGTGCAGCGATTTCGACCAAGAAGAGTATCCTCTGCCTGTGTCCCACCAGGCTCAAGGGAAGAAGACTCTGGACTGGTGGATCTTCTCTTGTCGTTGAAGGGTAGATAGCTCAGGACTGCAGCAGGGCTCCACCGGGATTCGGTAGTTGCAGCAGTCCTCTTCTTCTCCTCTTTGGTTCCTTGCAGTTCCAGTGGCAACTCTGACTTCCAGCCCAAGAGTCCTGCCTTTTATGCAAAAATCCCCCATTCACACAGCCTGGCTGTCACACAGCAGAGGGATTGTCCGGCCCGGACAACCACCTCAGCCAATCATAACAAAGTGCGACTTGGGTTTCCAAGATTACCCTGTGCAGGGGGTGACTACACCCCTCCCTCACATTCAGCGCATCTAAACACCTAGGCGCCAAAAGGAGGGCTTCTTGAGAGAAGCCTGCCAAAAGACTGTGAACAAAGAAGGCAACCCTGGTTTGCTGCGCAAAGTAAAACATAAGAAGGACTTTAACAAAAAGAAATGGCGAATAAACCCGACCGGAGCCAAAAGAAAGAGCATTTTGTTGAGCGGGTTGATGTTCGAGGCTAATATGATATCCTGGAACAGTACCACGTTTATATAGTATAATCGCAGTACAAAAGTTAGCTTAGATACCACTGCCACCAGCCAAGTCTAAATGTTGAAAGAGCAAAACAAAGCTCAGAGAGGCACAGACGAAAAGGGATAGGAGTTAACCCTTTCCAGTACTCCATGTAGGATGGGGTGTACTGGGTCTGTAGTTTTAAATGACTATGTAAAGTAAATGGCAACTTTACATGTTTTCTGGCGGACAGTAGTCAGCACCAGAAAAATTGAGTCAGTGGGAAGTATCAAAGACCACCCCGTGTCACTGCACTGAAGGTGCTGTGTAACACACATACATAAAAGTGGGGCTCATGATATGGTGTCCTCCAGAGCCCACAATGACATAACCAGTAAAAATACACATGGCAAAACACATGTAAGAGTGGGAAAAGGCTCACACTCTTAACAAAAGGAAAAAGGAAACTCCAGAAATCCAGCCAAGCTGCTGGGGGACTCACTAGGTGAGGGAAATTAGCCATAGAATGAGAATTCTCCCTAACACTTTACTCTCTCCAAATACAGCAATATTCTCCTCCAATTCCTCCTCCAGCTGCTGCACACTCCTCTTTGGACACTTGGTCCTCCTTTGCCTCCATACACGACACCCAAACACCTTTCACTGTGCCTGCTGACTCGGCTGGCTTTTTATGGCTATACCCTGCTCAGCCTGCATAGAAAGTTCTCTTCGCTTCCTTTGGGTACTTGAGTCAGCTGCTACCCTGGACTAATTTTCTGTTCTATCCACCCTCTATTTCCTTCCCTGGGTGATGGGAGGGTGGGGGGGGGCTAGAACGTCATAAGTGCCTTTATACCGCCCCTTTTCAGTCTCCAATTTTGCCCAGCCTGTGATGCCATCTTCTGCATAGTTTATCCTCTGGGTCCTACCTATACTCGATAAGTGATAGTTCAAACAGGGTTGTGGGAGTGTTTTTGGTTCTCTGCTAGTGCTGTGCAGTCTCTTGCTAGTTCCAGCTATGCTACTGCTGTCCCAATGCACCTCTGTAGCCAGTCTGAGTTTTGTGGGCAGGTTTCCCCCCATTCGATCCTTGAATGGGAAAGAATAATCCAGTTCCATTAAAGCAGCCAGTACTCTTCACATCAACTGCAACCTTAGAGAGGCCTGGCCAGAGGCGGATAGGCAGTGGAACTATTAGTAGGGTGTAGAGGTGCACTCAGTTTACTTCAAATATCAATCAAAACTTATATGATTTGTTATGTCATCAGATACATTTCAAGGTGCTCCTTGTTGGATCTGTACTACTGGATCAAAAATTGAGAAGAAAACAGGTGCCTCATTAACCACGAGTGTGTGCCCTTGTTTGTACCTCGTGGTTATCGAGGCACCTGTTTTCTTCTTGCAGAGTGCCAGTGGGTCAGAGAAAGAGGCACCAGTTCACTTACACGCCTCCACATATACATGGGGGAGCTAGGGACAGAGGTCCTTCAAATCCTCCACACCACCTCTGGCCTGGTTTCCTACCCAGTTTTAAAGGGGGCCTTAGTCCCTTTGGCAGGATTAGACAATTCATTGTCATACTTTTATTTCGACATCCGCCATAAAAAGTACATACAAAACAATCCACATAAAAAACACCACTATGAGACCTTCCAGACAAACATAATGGAAACATTTCAATAATTTAGAAAATTTCATATTCAAAATAAATTAAAATGAATGCATCAATATTTTTTTTTAAATAATAATGCCAAATATCAACATGTCAGCACAAAATCAATTTGTTTTGTGCCCATCAGCAATAAACTTATAAATAGAATACACATTCCAAGACACAATATACATTTAATCATTTTTAAATTACACATCATCCCTCCTGAGTATTTTTAAGAAACTTTTCCTAAACAACCAAGCATGATATACGGAACTTGCAAACGCAAAAATCACAAAATTACCGACTGCACTCTTCGATGATCAGCGCTTCATGTATATGCCTGATGTGAGTTTCAGCAGGATTGGTTTTAAAAACCTTTTCCTAAAACCCAGATAGTACTACATATAAATAAAGAGTGTAATATCTCACCTTCCAAAAGTGCAGACTGGACCGACCTCATACGCAGTTATGCCCCATTTAAAAAGTAGCAATTTGGTCAACAGTCCAACCTGTGTTTCACAAGAAATGATCTCCTCAGTGGTATGGTAATATTATCCATGTCAACTTCCTTGACCGAAGTTAGTTTACAACTTTGATATTCCTGGGCCGATGATGTAACGTAGCTAACGGTGTTGCGCTGTGACCTAACATATTAATTCTGGATCAGGGATTTCATCTCCAAGTTTATAGAGAACAGGTCAGACCATAAATGGTTCAAGCCCAAAGTACTCAGTTCTTCTCTAACAAGGTTACAACACTGGATGTTTCTACCACCTGGTTGTGATAACACATCACACATCACATATAGCATCTGTATGTATGGACAACTCTGGTGTGGCCCAGAATCCTATCCAATATAGAGTCGGTCTACTGGCCAATTTATAGACTATAAGTGGGTGTGATCATTCGATATGCAAGGCCATATTCAAGGTGCTCTTGGGTATCCATAATAGATTTTTAAGAAAGGCTTTCTAAATTAGTTGCAGCTTGGTGAAACTAGCATAACCCCAACTATCCCCCTAAATCGATACTGCTTTTGCTTGCATGTTGTACATTTCAAGCGATTCGGACAATGGTCCACCATCAAAAGAACGGGTCAATTTCGATATGGCATTGCTTGTTCTGTCCAAGGTCATCACCGCCTTCTCTATCTGAGCAGACCTGGTGCCCTTAGTGCATGGAATTCCCAAATAATCAAGTGTACACCTGCCCAATTACTTGCCCTCCTATGTCTTTGTGCCATTCACTGGACCAAACGCCATTACTTCACAATTAATGAATAGTCCATCGCCGAGATTGAGACACTCCTAAATTAGATGAGGGAGCTGCAGCTTCAGAGTAAAAGACAAACTGATATCTTGGAAGAGAGGGTTTGCAAGATGTTGTAATCATACTGATATGAAAGAAACTTTGAAGCACTGGGTCACTGTTTGCCCATTTTTTACTAAAAGCAGGGTTGTTTTAAGGACAAAGGCTGCAGTGACTTGGAATTTGCAATGAATTTAGTTTGGTGCAGATTAATGTGGGGAGATGTCATTGATTTTAGCTTTGAATAATTTTGTAATATTTGTACATGATCAATTGACAGGAACCTGGTGATTTTTTTAAAATAATTATGTGCATATATAGTGCCTTGTTTTTTCATTTTTCTATTTTGCTGATTGCTGTGATGTTATGTGTTGCATATGTTTGTTTGGTGTTGTGTAAGGTATGTTTTAAACCAAAATCGCAATAAAAAAAAAAACCCTATCCTGCTTACATGTTAGACTTATCTCTGACCGAAAGGAGTTTTGCAATATACAAGGTTTCTTTCCATGGCAATGGCTCACAAATTATGGTTTAATAGTCATTATTTTATTGTTGTAAAAAACTATTTTGGGAAAACTTTCATGTTCCATTCAATTCCACATTTATTATACAATAACAAGTATATTTAATTGGGTTATACCATCTTTGTGAGCCTAATGGATGCCTTTTTGCCTTTTATTAAAATGTTTTGTGGTGGAAAGGCTTATGGTGGGGCAGGAAGATCGTCCTCTATCTGCTGCCTAAGCTTTATGGATGCCCTTTCCTTAAGTGACGACGGAGGTAGTGTCATCCAAGGGTGACATTACCAGTTAAAGACTTTGCCTTTCAGCCTCAAATCGGCTCCAAGGGTATTCACAAAATGCTTGGCCCCGGTAGCAGAGCACCTACGCCGCAGGGGCATTCACGTCTCCCCTTATCTGGATGACTGACTTTTGGTCACCCTCCCATGCACTGGGGACCCTGCACACATCGGAGATCATACGCCTTCTGAATTCACTCGATTCTCTGTCAATTATCCAAAGTCTTACGTGGTTCCATCACAGAATGCTCTGTTCCTGGGCGCCAGTCTCAACATGCTCTCATGTCTAGCGAGACCCTCCCGGAGAGGGTGAAAGCCATCCTACGGAACATTCAGTGCCTGTCGGCGGCCACCTCAACAGTCCGGTCCATCAAATCGTCATTGGACATGATGTCGTCCTGCATACATCTGGTCCCCATTTGCAGGCTCCAGATGTGGCCTATTCCTAGATGCCACGTGGCAGCATGTCACAAGCAATTGAACAGACAAGATCGCCCTCAATCTGGCATTCCTGCAAGCTCTGCAGTGGTGGTCGGTGCGTCCACATCTCATTTAAGGAGCTCCCTTTCGGATCCCCCTCGTTCCAGGCTACGTCACCACGGCCGCTTCCCTAGAGGTGTGGGGAGCCCGCACAGGACGGTCTCGCGCCTGAGACCTCTGGCTCTCAGAGGGGACAGACTTGCACATAAACGTCCTGGAGCTCTGGGCGGTCCTCTTGGCCCTCAAGTTGTTCCAGCCTCATCTACACAGGAAGGTGGTGCGGATCTTCAGACAACACCACCATGTTTTACATCTGGAAGCTGGTCGGGACATGCTCCCCTGCTCTCTCCCTGGAAGCCCAGTCCCTGTGCTGCTGGGCCATTCTTCGGGACATGTTCCTTGTCCCTTTTCACCTGGCGGGCACCAAGAATACCATTGCAGACTCGCTCAGCAGGTAGCTGTGGTCCTGCCATGGGTGGCAGCTTCAGCAGACAGCAGTGTCATCTCTTCAGCAGGTGGTGTCCTCCCCAGATCGATTTCTTCGCGACAGCTACAACTCCAAGTGCTTGAAGTATGCCAGCAGGTATCCTCAGCCGGTGAGTCTGGGCGAGGCCTTCTCAATCCCGTGGGATGGGCTCTTCCTTTACGCCTTTCCCCCCAATTCCGCTCATGTTACATGTGATCAATACACTCGAACATTGTCATTGCAGAATGATCCTCAGCGCGCGGTGCGACCGCAGCAGTTCTGGTAACCGGACCTTGGTAAGCCTCCACTTCCCAACCTTCTCTCCAGAGAAAACTGAACAATACTGCACCACGACCCAGTGTCACTGAGCCTCACGGCTTGGCACCTGCAGCCCTAGACTTTGGGCACTATTCTCTGCTGCTAGAGTGCGAGAAGATCCTGAGCTCCCTCTACGTTGTCTTCTTACAGACACAAATGGAAGCGACTCAGTGTGGTGCAGGACTCAGAAGATTGTGGCTCTGTGGATAACGGCTCCGCAGCTCCTTCCATACCTGCTTTCGCTGGCTAAAGCTGGGCTAGCTTACTCCTCCATCAAGGCTACCAGGGTGGTGCTGCAGACTATTGCCACCTTTATGCTAAAGGTTCCTTCGGCTTTTCATCTCAACAAGCCTTAAGTTCTGCAAGTGTTCTTTCCGAACCCTTCTACGCCTGCTGAAAGGGCATTGCATTTGCTGGAAGTTAGTTGCTCGTGCCTTGAAATTCTGTGGCACGCACAAAGGATTTTCAGAAGATGTCTCTGCTGTTCCATATCCAGGTGGCTCTCCGGCTATATACTGCACTCGCATCGTCTGGTTTAACAGATCTCTTTCAGGTCGGCCGAGCGCCCACTCCACCAGAGCTATCGCAGCAATGACAGCATTTCTCTTGTGTTCCCCTGCTCGACATATGGAGGGCTGCTACGTGGAGGTCTACCCACACTTTCACAAGATTCTACTGTATCGACCGGGATTCCAGGGAGGAGTCCTCGGTCAGTCAAGTGGTACTACCCAACCTGTTTGTGTGAGCTGAGTCTGTTCCAGGGGTAAGTGTATTGCTTTTGTTGAGCCTTGCCACCTCCTGTGGTCATGTATTTGTACTACTATCTAATCCTATTCATGAGCATGTGAATCCATGCAAGACGCCACTCTGGAACAATTGGCTCTACAGATAAAGGATGTATCAGCCACATTTACTCCCTAAAAATCTGCAAATACACCCAAATATTTAAAACAGGAAGTCAAAATACTCAAAGCAAAAAATGGGAAACTGACATTTAGACCCTTGTGCCCGGAGTTCACCAACACAGCTCCATGGATATGTTTGGACTTTCCGTGCACATAGTACAGCAGAAAAAAAAAATCGGTACTGCCTGATGGTAAGGAGTAAACCTGTTTCTTTTAATATGCATGAATAGCTAGTTGCCAAACAAATAATTATTACAAAAATCTTTTTGCTCGCTTATCAAATACTCCCACTAGGAATTAGACTTAAAAAAAAATAGAGTAAAATACTCCCACTTCCAAATTTTGTTTGGACCACTGACTACAGCAACGTTTTTCAATCCAATCCATCCATCCGGTACCACACAGGTACTACAATAAGATCATCCTATCCGCACATTACATCTGGAAAAGGCATACCAAAATGTGCCACACCTATCAACTGTCTTTACCAAACAAAATCGCCAACAAAACATACATTCTCCAATTGACATCTGCATTGTTTAGTCCGACACAAGCAGCACCAAAATGACACTCATACCACATATAATACGAGTACACAAATAGTACACATACAGTACACATACATCAATCTTGCGCCAGTGTTCCCATATATTGAACGCTGCATGTGCATGTTAGGGAGAATTCTCTGTAAAGGCTAATTTCCCAAACCTAGTGAGTCCCCCAGCAGCTTTGCTGGATTTTTGGGGTTTATTTTTTCTTCTGCTAAGAGTGAGACTCTCTTCCTCCCACTCTTAGACATGATTTGAGGTGTTCCTTTGACTTTGTATGTGTTCTATGGGCTATGGGGTCCTTTTCCCCATAGGGTTTCATTTTCTTTTTCTTTTTTATTTGTATATGGCTCTGTTACAGAAATTAGAGAGCCTTTACAAAATATAAGACACATACACTTGCAGTATACATCATAAAACATAAAAACATCCTTTCATTTGACAGATGCATAAAGAATAAAGACATGTAATAGCAAATAACTGTTTTGTTTAAGTAAAAGAAAGATGCCAAAGACAAGAAAGGTTAAAAAAATTAGTATGAAAGACAATGGAAAGGAAATAAAGGAGGATGGCATCAATTTACATGTCAATATTGATAAAATTAGAATCAGTGTAAATTATTAATTCTTTCTCTATCAAATCACATAATCGCACTAAAGCATAAATAAGCGGTTTGTGATTGCCTTGCATCATTCGGGCCCATAAAGAGGGTATAGTCAATATAATTAATATTTACAAAGTCTGCAAGAAGAACCGTTCTTTGATTTTTGAAGTGAGGACAATATAGAATCAAATGCTGGAGTGTTTGTTGTTTCATCGCAGGTGGGAAATCTACAGGACTTATTTCCACTATACATCTTGGTACCAGCCCAATTTGTGGTTCGTTCTTTGGTATAAAGCAAATTGAATTTAAATCGTATAAAGGCATCACGGACATGGTTACATGGAAATATGTCAATATAGTCATATCGTGGTAAACGTTTTTTTGTGAAAAGATAATCTGTGTAAAGTTTGTATGATCTAATCTGATCAATAGTTGTCAGCCAGTCCAACTCAAATAATTTTTTTTTAGCAAAAGCAGGTCTAGTATGGACATCTTCTATAGTGATCCTGAGCTCGTTCAAGATGTCATGAATTCTAGACGAATATTGAGTCATGGCGGGCGTAGGTCTAACTTTTATGGATTGCTTCATATCAATATACAGAGAATTTGGATTTGGGTAAATTATCTTTGCGTAATTTGACAGAAGCCGCCATTTCCAACGAGTAGATAAGGCAATGAGACTTAGCTCATGCCTTAAAACTGAGTTGGGTAAGGACATTGGAAGATGCATAGCCCGCTTCAATATTGACCCTTGTATTTGGTCTAAAATAGTTCCCATATCATTTAGATAGATGTCTAATGAATAAAGCAAAACACTTTCAATTTTCAATGTAAGAAATTCAATGAGTGGAGTTAATGAGAACTTACAGTATTTCGAAAATATGATTTTTAATTGTGAGACCACTGGGCGAATCTTCAAATTGAGTAACTCAGTCCACATTTTAGTAGGATTTTTTTCTGTTAAATAGTACCCTAAATAGATGGTATCGGTGATTGAGGGAATAGTAGTTTGCATAATATGCCATTTAGCATTACCAGTGTTTTTATGGACGCCAAATTTCATTACTGCGGTTTTAGCAGGATTGGGAGATAAATTATGAGATATGGCAAATTCCTCAAAAAGGTGCAATTTAGCTTGCAAGCCGCCTGGAGTTGGATCAAAGAGGATGATATCCGCAAAGGCAAGCCATTTTAAGCGCATAAGGCCTATTTTTACAGAGAAGAGGTTTCTCTCATCCCATCCTTTTCCAAGATCTGCGAGATATAAGTTGAAAAAGGTGGCAGCTAAATTGCAACCCTGTTTTAAACCAATTTCAGTGCAAATTGGTTTAGTAGTCCGACCTTCAGAAGTGAGTTTGATTTTGTAAGAAGTAGCGGTATGGAGGGCTATAAACCAATAAATTAGCACTAGCGGAATGCCCATTTCCCTTAATATATCCCATAACAGGTTCCTAATCACCGTATCAAATGCAGAAGTCATATCAATGAGCGCAATATAGACAGGGTTGGTGGATTTTTGCTTTGCTCCAGCGATAGTAAATGCCATTATCGTGGCATTAAGAGAAGTGCTCATCCCATTTCTGAATCCAGTTTGGCATATAGAATAAAGCTCAATAAATTTTTCAAGATCATAAAGGAGTGTCGCAAATAATTTCGCTTCTGTATTAATTAAAGCAATAGGCCTATAATTCTGAGGCAGGGAAGGATCCCCTTTTTTAAAAATCGGAATAATATTAGCCGAAAGCCAGGAGGCCAGGATAATGCCTGAGTTGTGAATGGACTGGTACTTGGTGTACAAAATCGTAGGCCATAAATCCGGATCGATTTTATATAGACATGGTGGAAAACCATCAGGGCCCGCTGATTTAGAATATTTCAGTTTAGAGATGGCCCATTTAATATCAGCGATAGACCAGTTTAGATGTTGAAGATATTGATAACTCAGCAAAATGAAAGTCATATTTCTAAACTGTTCGGGCATCTGAAACTTATGAGTAATATAAGTTTGCCATGTCAACTCAGAAATAGCATTCACTTGTAGAGACAGAACTTGTCTCTGATCATTTTTAAGAGTTCGCCAGATCGTCCGAGTATCATGAGTAATAATGGCTCTAATAAGATTGCAGTTAATTTCGTTGTATCTTAGTAATCGTATATGTTTCAGTTTTTGCTTATGAGAAGCAATAATACTTTTCCGCTGCAACAAAAGTGCTTAATGTGATAACCTATGATCCTTTGCTAAAGCTCTAAGTGCTTTATTTCTTTCCCGCTTCTGGACTTTACACAAAGGATCAAATGAGTGTCGATGTGTTATAGCACTTTCATTAGTTTTACTGAAATACAATAGAGCCATCTTAATTACTTCATCATAAGTTGACTCTATTACGTGAATGGAAGATTCATCAGGAATAGAGCGATTGGCGATAGCCGTTGTTACATATTGCACGAATCGGGTACAAGTTGCTGAACTCCATTTTATGGAAAGATAAGGTCGATCAATTTCGCATAACGTGGTTGATAAATCAACCGCGAGAAGAGGGCAGTTCAATTTCAGTTTACCAAGAATTTGAGCATGGTCTCCAAAGGACAGTGGCATAATTATTAACCGGAGAGATATTGGGAGTAGATTTTGGGTTACAAATATAAAATCAATAGTAGAGACTTTAGAATCTCTAGACCAAGTGGTCCAGAGTAGTGTATCAGTAGGTATAATAATATCAAGATCCCAATCTTTCAGAAAATTTCTCCATATGATTCCTCTCTTTATTGATAAACTATTACATTTGGAGCCTTTGCGCTCGATAAATGACCTGCAGTCACAATTGAAATCACCACAGAAAATTATTTCCGCATTTTTGAATTCAGAAGTTACATGTTCAAGACAATTCTCAACTGAGTTAATCATCTCATCTGTAGAGACAAAGGCTGGATTCCAGTACATATTGATTAGAATTAAATGATTAAAGTGACCAAAATTTGTCCTTAAAAGAACGCAACCAAATTATGTGCTTTCCAAACAATATTAGAACCAAGCCCTAAAGCATTATCCACTGCTATCAGAATGCCTCCAGACGGACGACCAGCAGTGGATCGAGTAGCCGGAATGCAATGGGTGATATAATCTGACAATGTTAAAGTAGTAATTTTCATCGTTTCTTGGATCATAATGATCGATGGACGATGATCACCGTCAATCATTGCGTGCCATTTCAAAAGATTGTGATAGCCACATGAATTCCAAGATAGAAAGGTTAGGCCGGAATTCCATACCGGCTACGATGATGGTTTCATTTGTTTTTTGATATGTGGGTTACACAGCACCCTCCGTGCAGCAACCCAGGGGTGTCGTAGCGGCCCCCAAACATAGACTCCATACCCTGGGACTGACTACTGTCTCCCAGGGCATGTAAAGTCACCATTGGCTTTACTAGTCTCAAATTGTGAACAGAACCAGTACAAACCATCATATTGTGGACGTACTGGTTGGGGCAATTCGATTGCCCTGGTGTCTGTTGTTCGAGGGGGCACTGTCCAGTCCCCCCCGACCGAGTTTTGGCTGGTGGCAGTGGATACTAATTTTTATATTCGACCGCGAATATATTCCTATGGGATTTTCCCATTGTTCGATGCTACCATTTTTTAAAATGGCCTCCAACATACCGCCGGTTTATTAAATTAATATAAATTCACTGGTTGGTATTATTTTGCCGAAACTTGGTTCCAAAATGGCGTTTGCGTTCGCTTCTGTGACTCCAACCCAAGTCGAGCCCTTTGTTCCACTTTTTGGCAGGCTTCTCCACAGAAGCCTCCGAAAGTGGTGCCACTCTGTCTGGGTACCACAAGGGGTGTGGGAGGGGGTTTAGGCACCCTCGACTGAGTTGCCTCGGCAACTCTAGTCGCACTCTTGTGTGATTGGCCCACCACTTAGCATGTTTGAGTGACAGCTAGACTGAATGAATGGGGGTTTTCTGCATAAAAGCAGGGCTTTGGGGACTGGAACTTCAGAAGTCGCCACAGGACCTAAAGAATCCGAGGAGGGAGAAGCCGAGCCGACCTGCAACGACGACCCCCCCGGTGGAGCCCTGCTGAACCGTCTCACCACATTTCACGACAGAGGAGATCTCCAGCCCGGAGAGTCTTCTTCCTTTGACTGGTGGGGATAACCAGTTTACCCGTCTTTTCGCCTTCCTGGACCATCTCATGGCCGCCCTGCCCGTGCCAAGCACCCCGGCAACCGGAATACCACGGTTTACCACTACCGCGAAGAAAAGGGTGGTACCTTGTAACCGGGAAACTCCGTGGCTGGTTTCTTCCCTGGCAGTGCAACGACCTTCAGCTTTCCTCCACGTCGAGACCTCCTCTTCCTCTGGACAAAACACCTACTTGCACCCGCTGCCAGGAACAACTGCCCCCGCTGGAGCGTTCTTCCCATTTTCAGGTACTGTGTCCCGCCTGGCTTCCCTTGCGACAGATCGTTCGGGGTGACAGTAAATCTTCGACTTTCTAACCTGGGTTAGCCTGGGGCCCGTTAACTAACTTTTCCTGACTTGATCTCAATCTTTTGTGAACTATTTACAAAGACTCATGGGCATAACCCCACCACTGTGTGATCCTGGACACATTTTGCTTGCTCTCTCTAAGAGTGGGCCTGGCATTTGAACTTCCTTGCTCTCCAGTAGACTTTGCCTAACCTGCCTCACTGTGGGTCTTTGAAAAGTATTGAGATTTGTGTGCTTTCATAACTCTGCCCTTTTCCCTCCCTTTTTAAATAACTTATTAGAGTGCCATTTTATGTTAAGCGCTCACCTCTGTCTGAAAATAAGTGGTGTTTCTCATTAAGACTTGGCTAATAAGTAATCAAGGTTGTATATATATAATAGTGACTGTGTGTTGAATTGACTTACCTCTTTGTGTGCGAGTGTAATTTACAAGTGTGTCTTTAAATAAATAATTATATACTTTTACACCAAAGCTCTGGTCAGTGTTTGCTTGTGCTACTGTATCTCTGTACCTATTATGTATACTCTATATACTGCCTAACTCATCTTGAGAGAAGTCTGACTGCTCAGCCACAGCTATCAGGTAAATCTGGGTGGTATAGACTGCTACCAATTGGGTTTACTGCCAACCACCTGTAGTCCTAAATCTTTTGCAGTGGTCCCTAAGGGAACTGCACAGTTTTCTGCCTAACAGTGCATTACATACTGAATACTCCACTCCCATTCTGAATATGCTACATTACATAATTTACCCTTGTAACTTCCTTTACACTCACGTCCCGTCCCCTTTCCTCCATACTGTATGAGCGTCCATTCCAAGGGACGGGAGACGGAACCTTTTTTACCAGCCTCCACATCTACCCATACCTAGACGACTGGCTCGTCATGGCTACATCTCCATAAGCGGTTCACCACTCTTCCCAGGCCCTTATAAACACACTGCACGACCTGGGCTTCTCGCTCAACCTCAAGAAGTCACAGCTGCTCCCTACGCAGACTGACATTCCTGGGACTCATTTGGGACACTTGCTCCGAGAGGGTCTTCCCGTCGGAAGACAAGATCTCAGCTAATCAAGAGGGCCACCGCCCACTTCCTCAGCATGGTGGTACCAACATCTCTTGGGTCTACTAGCAGCGGTTCTGTTAGCCGTGCCGCATACAAGACTAAGGATGAGAAGGATTTAGCTACACTTCGCGGCCTCATGGAATGGAGCAGGGCTCGCAATCAGAGACGATCAACGTTCCTCCATCTCTCCTCCCAGACCTAACTTGGTGGTCCATGGATGGCAATTTACGGATGGGCAAGCCCTTTCGGTCCCCTCTACGCAGGACCCCATCACCACAGACTCCTTGCTTGAGGGCTGGGAAGCCACCCTGGACGATCTCTCGGTCCACAGCACCTGGACTCGACAGGAGCAGGAATACCACATCAATTGTTTGGAGCTGAACACCATCTGGCTAGCGCTCTGAGCATTCCTCCCACTTCTCAAGGGCAAGGTTGTCCTCATCCAGACAGACAACTCAACCAGCATGTACTACGTCAACAAGCAAGGAGGCACCAGATCCCCTCCTCTGTGCGGACTGGCGATCAGCATGTGTGAATGGGCCTTGGAAAATTACATTTTCCTCAGCAGTCCACCTCCCGGGGGAATCCAACCTGGAGGCGGACAGGCTCAGCAGGCTGCGAGCGGACAACTATGAGTGGCAGCTAAACTACCTCGTTATTCAGGAGATCTTCAACTGGTGGGGTCACCCCCAAGCAGATCACTTTGCCACCTGGCACAAGAAGTGCCCACAGTTTGCATCCTGGAAGGGTCAGGGCCCCGGCTCTCTGGGCGACAGATTTCACCTCCAGTGGACTGGCATGAAGGCCTACGCCTTTCCGCCCACTCCCCTGATCCACAGGGTAATTTGCAAAATTAAGGAGTCACGCCGACTCCTCATCATTCTGATTGCTCCATGGTGGCTGCTAGACCATGTTTTTCGGAGCTCCTCAGTCTATCGGATGTACCCCCTATACGCCTCCCGACGGGCCCAGCACATCTGGCACAGCAGGGGGCCGAATCATCCACCCCGCGCTAGGGAAACTAGCCCTCACAGCCTGGTACCTGAACAGGTAACGCTTCGGCACCTTAGCCTCTCCCAGGCCAATCTGGAGATCATACAGGGCGCCAGGAGCAAAGCCACCAGGGTCCAGTACAAGAGCAAATGGACCAGGTTCTGCCATTGGGTAGACTCCAAGGGAATTGACCCCTTGGCCTGCAATTTGGACTATGTGCTCTCTTCCTCGGCACAACTCGCTCATTCGGGCGTACAGGTGGACACCTGCCGTACATACCTTGCAGCCATTGGGGCGTACAGGAACTCAGAGGAAGGCACTTTCTCCTCCTCCAACCCTATCGTCAAGAAACATCTGACTGGTCTCGCTAGTCTCTACCCGCCCGTCAAGAGACCGCACCACGTGTGGGACCTTAACATAGTCTTGGGCACCCTGACACACAAACCATTCGAGCCCATGGCGTCCGTGGACATCAGGCTGGTCACCATCAAGAAGGCCTTACTAGTCGATCTTACCTCGGCTCGCAGAGTCAGCGAGATTCAGGCGCTGGTCACCTCTGAACTGTATACCACCTTTCACAAGAACAAGGTAGTCATGCGGACGCACCCGGCATTTCTGCCCAAGGTTCCATCTGCGTTTCACTTGAACGAGGAAATGGTCCTTCTGACGTTCTTTCCCGACCCCAAGGACGAAGCACAGAGAGTGCTGCACTGCCTGGACGTCAGGCATGCCATAAAATTCTACTTGGACAGGACCAAGGGCTTCCGCAAGTCGGACGCCCTGTTTGTCACTTTCAGCGGCTCGAGGCCAGGCTATCGGGCTTCTAAGGCTTCCATAGCCCGCTGGATGGTCTCTGCCATCAAGGAAGCGTATGAGGGCCAGCACAAGCCGCTCCCGGCCAACATGCATGCCCACGCAGTCGGGGCCAAGGCAACGGCCATCGCATTCCGTCGCCATGTCACTTGGTAAGTCCTAAGCAGGGAGGCCACTTGGGCCTCTCCCTCGGCTTTCTGCAAGCATTACTGTTTGGATGCCGGCTCTAGATCGGATGAAGCTTTCGGACAGGCGGTTCTCAGGAACCTATTTGCTTAAGGAGGGTCTCCTCTCCACCCTGGGGCTATAATAAGCTGTAATCGCCCATACAGTATGGAGGAAAGGGGACGGGACGGAAGAGTAATTATAAGTTACTCACTGTAGTGACTAATGTACTGTTGTCCATAGTACCCTTTCCTCCAAACGTCCCACCAACCTCCCCCTAATAATACTGGTGTCATTAGACAATGTTAAAACTATTGTTGACGTGTCAATGGGGACTGAGGTGGGGTGCCGGAGGGCGGAGTCTGGCCAGCGCCTGCTCCCTGGGCCGTGCCTCTAAATTGAAAGGGGAAGAAGTTTTTTTCTGGTGAAAAAGGTTCTGTGTCCTGTCCCTTGGAAGGGACGCCCATACAGTATGGAGGAAAGGGGACTATGGACTAAGAGTACGTTAGTCACTGCGGTGAGTAACTTATTATTTATCCTAAAACACCTCATGGTCCCTCTATACCAGCATTCTCACGTTCTGGTCTTCAAACTACATATTTCCACGCGTGACACCTTATTGTGCCACCCTGCCTCCATTCACTGATGCAAACTCCACACCATATCCTTAACATTAAACACACATTAAGTGCTTCATGGAAACTAATTTCAATACATCCGAAACATTTGACACTAAATGGTGCCTTCATAACTTACTAAGTGCATACATTTTCGCACCGGTGCAGTAATACATTTATTTCAAAATGTTCACACCACTCTAGTACAATACATCCAGTACTGCATAATATTGTATACACCTAAAAGTCCTTGTTGCCATTTGGTACAACACTATATCTGGAAATCCTGCAAAAATGGTTATGCAAAATTAAAATAAATCTCCCCACACTTAGTTAACACCCAAACTAACACTAGATTGTTTATGCTAACAATCTACATTTGTGATCCACACATCACCCAAGAGTTATTTTCATACTTCTTGACTCAAATGAAATATCCTCACCGCTAATGCTACAGCACTAATACACTTAAAAATGATTCAACCTTTGTATGGACACGTACTCCCTTCTCAACACTGCAACACGTCAATATTGCAAATGCCTCACATTGTTAAAATTGTATTAAAACTCCCTAAAGTCCTTGCAGCTGAGTGCAATAGTACCACTAAATCCTTTCCTTCCTTCCTCTGCAAGTATTAAAACACCAGGAGCTCCTTTACTTGCTCGCCACGCGATGTCGCAGTTTGCCAAAGGAAGGCAGTGGAAATGGGTGTTTCGCACGGGCCAGTACCTATGTCCAATTGAGGCGCATACCAAGTTAATGGTGCAGTCATTCTACTACGCCGTTCCGTAACCTGCTGGCATCATACGATCCTTCCTTCTGTGTGCATATTAGACTGAGAGTGTGTTGCGATGCTCCAACATGCCTTGCTCACTTCCTTTAGCCAGTGCCTGTGTCCAAATTATGAACCGCATTCTATGTCCTCATTATCCTCAAGACCCCAGCAGTCACGGACCTCTACTTGAAGGGCACAATGCATATGCACATGATGCACTGGCTCTGTACTCGCTACCGACTCACCCACAAGGTCGATGCAGATTCCACCATGGGAGTAATGTTCTATTCTCCCAGTCTTTTTTTGTCATCACCTCTTTCTGCTCTCTCGCACTCTCTCCTCTACATCTGATTTGTTTCATTGACTGGCTGCTTGATGTACCTTCAGAGCCTCACTGGTCCCAAACTTTCCTCGCCAGTCTTTTGCACTTGCTCCCAGGCCTTGCACTTGCCGCAGCACTACTGCACTTCAGTTACGACCCATGAGAGTGGTATCTTTCTGCACTTAACCTACGTTCTGACAGGACTGGCCGTACTTGGTCCCTATTGCCCTCCCCCATGCACTTCCTTTCTGTTCACCTGCATAAGCTAAATGTACCATGCCTAGTAAGATCATTGTCTATTTTCCCTATGTCTTCCCCTCCCATGCATGGCTGCGAATTGAAACACTTGTGCATAAGCGCATAATAAATAATCAATCATTATCACAGTTTTGTATTTCTGTCTTTCACCATGCTGCACCGCAAGGCATTTCCTTCGAATTACTGCATCTAGGAAGATATTTTACTTTTCTGCGGGTGCCCGGTCCTCCCTTGCTGTCGCAGCACTGCACCATGTCAGATCTGCTTACACTGTTTCCAGTCATTTACCATACGTTTTCCCTTTTTCTTTACATCCAAATAGGGCATGCTTTTTGTATCTATCTTGCTGCAGACAATGCTGGTCCTCCAATACACCTACAACTTCCAGTAAGGAAAATTCACTGCCTACCTCAATCAGTAGGCCACCCTGAGTGCATCCCATGCTTATCTTTAGCACACCATCCTATTCCTATGCCTTCCTTGATTCAGTAGGCATCCACAGGTGTGGGAGCACTCCTTCCAAGCAACCTACCTCATTTTTGGTGGCTGCCCCGGGTTGTGGGACCTTCCTTGGGGCCAATAGATTCCTCGATGGCTGCTCGCCCCGCCCCCACTCCATGGACCACCCCCGCCACCCAGTCGCTGCAGCTTACTTAGATTAATTTCTTCCTTTCCATGCCAGCTTGCATGGATCCGTTACTTGGCCTTCTCTAGGACCATAAGGATGGTGAATGTGAATCCATGCAAGACCCATTCTATAGAACAAGCCTTACAGGTAAGTGACCTGTTCCTACCTGAGGGGTGACAAATGTATGGATTGGATAGCATAAGGGTATCGAGGTACCAGATGCATGGATCGGAGAGCATAACGTTACTGTAGTACAGTGTGGTACCGGGTGTATTGATTGGATTGCAAATGTTTATAGCAGTGAATGTAAAAACGCCAGTCGTTAAAGGTCATCATTGTTCTTGGGGTTGGTGAGTAATGACTACATGTGGAGGTGGGTCGGGAGCAACAATAAAATGCTGTTCTAGTACAATTTAGTTTCGGTTAGTGTGACTCATGTGAAGGTGGGTCATAATGAGTGACAGTGTGACAGGAGGAGTGGATGCTATTGTATGTTTGTTTGGTAAGGAAGGGAGGTGTGTTGTGATGTGCTTTGTGTTATGGATGGATGCAAGCTAGTCTGTAATGCATGAGGTCCAAGTGAATGATGGAATGCAAGATTGTGTATGTATGAGAGAGAGAGAGATAGCGTTCCACCACACGGAGTTGGAAGATGTAGCCTGAATGGAGAGACCCAGTGGGTGCCTATCGTAAGATCCTATGGATTTTATACTTTAACAGAATAAAGTATTCCCTTCCTTTTCCTATGGAAGAACTCGGAAGTACTTTAAAAACTTCCCCGAAGTATCCAAAAATCTGGGTCCTTACCTGGAACACTGTTGAAGGTTGTTCCTAAGGCCAGCAAGACACTGCAGTTTAGTGTTTGATACTGCCTTGTAATCTTGTAAGGTATATGTGATATTGTCTTAACACTCCAACAAATACATGAGGTACCATGACTGTATTGCCATTTAACCGTGTGAATCTTGTGTAGTGTGGTCTCCCTTTTGGGTCCCCAAACTGTGATCTGTTTATAATGCCTTCTCTTGTAGTATTTTAGGCTTACTGTCTGTGTGTTTTTAACAAATGGTTTTCTTTATATACCTCTGTCTGGAAATATTCTTGTTAAGTCTTGTTTGATAAATGTACTTTTCACCAATCCCTGATTTTGAAGGTCATAGCCTAAAAGCTCATCCTGTTTTCAAGAGTTAGTTAAGTTCAGACTTTAGTGTGAAACCTCTGCAGGTCCACTAACATTGGCTTCCCAGAACCCTACACCACTGGTGGTTCTGAAAAGCCTAACCTCAATCAAATCTATCATACCGTTTCATAGTGATTTTGTAAGTGTTCTGCAATCCTGATGCTTCACCGACTGAAATTATCCAAGTCTTGTTGCACTTATAACTACCACTTATCCAGGGGCAGCACAGCACCTGGGCCCTTTTTTACTTCCTGCCAATTTTGTCAGGACTTGTGATCTTTCCTTCCACTAATGTTTCCTTGTTGTACTCTCCGCTATTGGAACTCGCATCGATATCAGATGCCATAGTCTGAGAGCGGCCATTAATTGCATAGGTGCATTGTGCTTTCAGCTCCCAGATGCTATGGCCCCTAGCTGACCAAAAGTCAGCAAGTAACACATTGCTAGTTCTAAATCTCCAAGTAATCGGTTTCCTTCCCACTGACCTGTGTATAGCCAATACTGATTTCCTTTTTTCCTCAAATTCCCTGGATCTTTCCACAGTTACCATCCAGTCCCCCACCCCACCCACTCACACCTCCAGGATAAAGTAAGGGCAATAGTGGAGTGCATTGCCCTGTCTGGCAAGATAATTTTGTCAGGCCCTTGCTTTCCCACACTAAATACTGCTAGAGAATTACTACACCACACTGACCACATCAAAAGGCATGAAATCACTCTACTTTAAATTCTCCTTTCACAGTCTCAGACTCCACAAAAGCCCAATCCTGCCTCCCAACCCTCCCCCTGCACCCTGATTGGTCTGTTGGCCACAGATCACAAACCCTCCCAGGGAAGCCCCTGTGGCTAAGGGCCCCAAGGCAAAGTGCGGCTCCAACAGAGATGGCCCCAAGACATGTCTGCAGGTGTCCACAGGGGAAGCCAAGGAAGTCAGCAGACACCAACAAAACTGTGAGTGTGGCTTGGGTGGGGTGTAGAGCAATAACTCTACTCCAGAAAGCCCCTGTCATTCTACCTTACCTTCCATAGCGCAGACTGCCATAGTCTTAGACAATACATACTTAGGAAGACTTGTGACCACTGTAAATGGATTGTAAATGTTTCCTTGTGATGCATATTAACTTACTTGCCAATTTTAGCTAGTGCCACACCTGTAGGGAACTGAACTTTAGCCTGCGTCGCACCAAGATAGAAATGTGATTCTTAACATGCACCACACTTAGAATTCTGAACTTTAGCTTGCGTCGCGTCTAGATAGAAATGTGATTGTTAGCATGGGCCACACTCGTATGGAATTCTGAACTTTAGCTTGCACCGCTTCTACATAGAAATGTGATTTTTAACATACACCAAACCTACAATTCTGACCTTTAGCTTGCCTCACATCTAGATTGAAATGTGATTGTTGGTATGTGCCACACTCAAGGTTTTTTAACTTTAGCTTGCATCGCATCTAGATCGAAATGTGATAACATACACCAAAGTTAGAATTCTGGACTTTAGCTTGTGCCACATCTAGATAGAAATGTGATGGTTAGCATACACCAAACTTAGAATTCTGAACTTTAGCTTGCACCGCATCTAGATAGAAATGTGAATCTCAGCATGTACCACACCTAGATGGAATCCCATAATTGCAAGGACAGCAATGCCAACTAACCGACCTACTAACAATTTCATCCCTCTGCATACACCTCTCAAACTCTAACCAAACACAACCACAAGCCTTTAAACACAGCAATCCGCACAAACTTCACAACACTGCAACAACAAAACAAACCACACATAGACTTGCACAACAGCACACGAATACTAGGCCGTAAAACACCCCAAGCCCAGCCAACGGACCCACTGGGCTGAGGCTGCCAACAGCACATCACTGCTCTCTTGCACTTTTCCATCTTATTCCCACTAACCCACCACCCCTCCTCCCTTTTTCAGAGCCGCCAGAGCGCCAGGGGGTCTACTCCGGTGGTGATAGTGCGCGGTACAGATATCCTTCAACAGTAACATTAACAAAATGCATGCTGCTGCAGAATTACTTTGTGTCACTTTGACCACCAAAACCATATTCTGTTTGACTGCGACTACTCGGCAAGACCCACGCGCCACTTTAACCCTCAGACGAATCATTGTGCTGTCTCACTTTCAGCCCTGCAGTGTTAATCCCCTATTAGTGCCATATAAGCCTCCAAAATGTGCCCTCTTAGGCTTCTCTTTCTCTACTACTTGGTCTTCCTTGCCACCCTATAAATATCTAGCCAACATCCTTGACATAAGGCCCTAACATTTAGTCACTTTCCTGCATTCCATGCCACCTGCTGCCCCCAAAGGTGTATATATTAATTCTCCTGCCCCATCTCTATCCCACTACAATGATGGTATGCTGCTTTAATCATTACAGAATCGTCATTGTCTGACGGTGATGATGTATGTAGATCATAAGCAAATCAAAGGAAAATGCTCCCTCACCCTTAATGCATGAATCCTAATCTTGAACTGTGCTTCACAAACAATTTGCAGTATGTCTGCATATTAGCAGCTGGAAGTGGAGGTGACTAAATATCCCAGCCAATGGAGGAGCTCTGAATGTAGACCATACTTCATGATCAGCTTGCTACCCAAACCCGATAGAGCTGGGGCCAAGCCTATTACCAATGCGGTAAAGCCCCCAACTCAGGGGTCCTATCTTAAGAGTGGCATACTTGTGTGCCCATTGAAGATGTATACATACTTCAACAAATTCTCTAGCCCCTTCCAATATGTTATATCTTTTTATAAAAATCACAAGTGTTTCAAGCTTATTTTTTCAAAACATTAATCAACAAAACATTAAATTTTCTTTGCAGGAACTGAGATCACCCTCACTATTATTGCCGGATGGTGAATTTTTCAATAGACTGGAAGATGACGTTAGTAAAATACTAATAAGAGAAAAAAGAAGAGAGCACACAGATGTGAATGGTGTTGAAACGTTTACATCGCATGAATACAGTCCGGTATGTATTTTGTTTAAATGATTTCCTCCTTTTTACTTTAATTACAATATTTTTGTTAAAATAGACAAAAGTGGTGAACCCAAGTAGTCCATGAGAGCACAGACTCTCCTAGAGCTCTGCTTGGATGATTCTTTACCTCTCTTCAAGGAGATGGTTGCTTACCGATGGAGTTTACTGATGTTTCATGGGTGAGACCAAGCAAGTTGCTGGTAGGCTGGTGTATGACAATCTATTCTTGTGTCCTTGCTTGTAGTGTAGACAGTATGGTGGCAGTGTGTGAAGTGTATTAAGTGAACTGTGTGGAGCATAATAAATGAGGCAGAACTGGCAAACTCTAGTTAAGGCTGCATGTCGAGGGTCCCATAGTGCAATACATCGATTTGACACTAAATAATTCAGATGGGTTGCTTTCTTCAGAAATTTTGATTTTGTATTCATGCTAGGAAATCAAAATGACTCCTCCTTTATTCACGACCAAATTAGTAGAATACAAATAGGCTGAAAGTATTATCCGGCTGCACAGTGTACAGATTCTTTTTTTTTTTTTAAAGCCTTTATTTGCTTACCCCACTAATTTACTGACTTTGTCCTCCCCAGCCATGACCTCACCGGTCCCTCTGTGTCTCTAGGCTGTCCAAATGTACCCTGTAGCCTTCCCCACACAATTTTTGCCCTTGAACAGGTCACTGGCTGGTTGTAGCTCTTTCTGTATTTTTAGAAGGCTGTGTGCTGGTGCATACAATTTCCTTTTCAGGGAACCAAAGCTGGTTCCATGAAAATCAACTTAAAATGGTGACCTTGTTTTAGAAGTCCAGTGAGACTCTACAATAAGCACATCATCCACGTACATTGAGATAATTGTGTTTGTATTTGTATTTATTATGTTTATATAGCGCTTTTCCCCAAATCGCTTTACATTATAACAGAATACATAGAACATTGTAACAGAAGAAGCAATTTACAATGAATCGAACCAATAAAAAACAGAGCAATTAATCTGTGAGGGGGAAGGGTAGGGGTGAGGAAGGGAAGGAGGAGGGGAGAAACAGAAGGGGATATAAGGGTGAAGTGAGGGAGGATAAGGGGAGGGGGAGGGAGGAGAGGATCATAGGGAAGATTCGAGGGAAGGGGAGAGGATAAGCGGTGGGGAAGTTTTCAAGGCGGGGAATGGAGAAAGGCATTTATGGGAAGTGCGGAAGGAGTAAAAGGTAGGTATAGAGTGGATTGAGAAGAGAGGTAAGGAGTTCCAGTGGAGGGGGGCTAGGAGCTGAAAGGAGCAAAACTAGAGGAGGCACATGGGGAAGGGGGAACGGTGAGAAGGAAGTGGTCGGCTGAACGAAGGGAGCGGGAGGGATTATAGAAAGAGAGGAGGGGGAGCCAGGTCATGGAGAGATTTAAAGACTAGACAGAGGAAATGAAATTTAAGTTGGGAGTGAAAGGGAAGCCAGCCAAGGGAGGAGAGCGAAGAAGAAATGGGGTCATGCGGGGCAAGGAGACAGAGGGTACGGATAGCTGAGTGGTAGATAGATTTGAGGGAGCAAGATGAGGCAGGTAGTCAAAAGAGTAGGGAGGAGCAGTAGACGAGGCGAGAGACGATAAGGGAGGAGATTAATGGAAGGTAAGAGAGGAGTGGACTTTGCAAATATTGAAGAGGTGGTAGCGACAGGTAAGAGAAATATTGGGCAAAGGAGAGGGAAGAGTCAGTGAATGCCTAGATTGCGAGCGTGGGCAGTTATAGGAAGATTCGAGGGGGGAAAGTGAATGAAAGGTGGAGGAGAGGGAGGGGGAAGAGTATTGGAGGGAAAGAACAAGACTTCATTCAGTCTTATCAGTATTGAGAGAAAGAAAACGGGATGACATCCAGTTTTTAATGGCAGTTTGACAGGAAGAGAGTTTAAGGTGGAGGTCAGAGGAGAAGGAAGAGAAAGAGAGGAAGAGTTGGGTGTCATCTGCATAGAAATGGTGAGAGATACCGAATGAAGAGCTAACGGGGGCAGGGAGAGAGGTGTAGAGAGAATAGGAAAGGACCAAGAACCGAACCTTGGGGTACACTGTATTCCAAGGGGAGGGTAGGCGAGGAACGAGTAATTATCCTTGGGCCTCCTATCAACATGATTGGTTCTAATCATTGCAGCTAATGGCTCCATTGCTATAGCAAATGGCAGGGGAGATGGTCGACACCCCCATCTGGTACCACGGGATAACTGTTTTATTTGTATGTACTCTGGCTATGGGTGCAGAGTAGTAACCAAACAAACTCTCATTATTTCCCTCAGACCCATTTTCAAATGGATTGTGTACTCCAACGCCTTCCACATCTTTGGCATGTAATGTCCACAGCTGTGCACTTCGGAAACTTTTTCGGCAGAGGGCGTCCTGCGTCGATGGCATCAGGTCCATGTCCCTTGAGAGCCTCCGTCGAGGACGACGTCACAGGATGTTATAAATAGGACGCACGGCGCCCGTAGCCTCAGTTCCGTTTTTTCCTCGAACGTGTTAACTTCATGAGATTCGGTGCGCTTCATGTGTTTTCTCATCGACCCCTCCGACTCTGCGGTCCGGCTTCAAGACCTGCCGGGACTGCAAGTCTAAGTTGTCTCTCACGTCCCCCACCGCATTTGTTTGTGGTGCCTGGGCGAGTCGCACGACACCGATGACTGCTCGAAATGTCAGTCGCTGACTGCCAAGGCCTTGCGGAAGGGGAAGCTCCAGGTAGCTAATGGCTCTATGCCCGTTAAGTCCCAGACTTCCAAGACCAAGGGGGTTTCCACAGACGACTCGAGGGGCGACTCTCAGCGTCAGAAGGATTCCCGGGGATCTCAGTCCCGGAGTGGTTCCCACCACTCGTCTTCCTCGTCCTGACACTCCAGGATGCGCCATCACTGGTCGTCTTACCCGTCCTCCTCGGAGGATGATGCCTCGAGGAAGGTTTCGTGCTCTATGAAGTCCTCAACTCCGGAAGAATGGGCGGCGTTTAGGTAATCCATGATGGCTATTTTTCAATGGCAGGGCATGGGTCCGGTCGCGCCTTCTGGCTAAGCCGGCCAGGATCGGTCTCGTTCCATGGTTCGCACACCTTTGGGCTTGGGTTCACGACGCGACATCGGGAGCCGTCGAGGTCCCTTACGGACAAGGAATCGAAGCGCAAGAGACGTGTTGCTAGGTCTCTGTCCTCGTCCGCAGCGAGACCGCAGCAACCTATTGCGGCGTCGACTCGTTCGGCGCCGTTTCCGTCCGATTCAGACATCGACGCCTTGCTGTTGTATCGGCCCATGGTGCCGTCGGCACCTGTGTCAACGCCGAAGCCTTCGGCGATCACGTCGAGGTTGTCAGCGCCTTCAGGGATTTTTCTCCAAATTTGCAGTTGGAATACCCAGACATCGTGGATCTTCCAAAGAAGGCTACGTCGAATTCGGTGAGGCCGGTTTTGGCCTCCAGGACCTCTTCTGCCCGCTGACCTGGGTTTCAACCCCCTCTGGGTGATATTTTTGAAAAGGAGGAAAGGTCTGAGGTTGAGGAACCTGGTGACCTTTATGATGCTCCCATTTTTTCTGGTGACAGTCAGTTGGTGGAGTTGAGGCAGACCCTCCATGAGCAAGTGGACTGGACACTTCCCCGGAAGTGGAGTTTGGTAGACCTGAGCCTCAGGCTCATGCAGAGTCTTCTAATAGGAGACTCATGGCGCGAGTCTTGGAGTATCTGGGCTGGTCTAGTTCTCCGGAAGACTTTGTGCAGGAGGGATCTGATGGACATCTTGGATCAAGGTCCGTCCTCTGACACTGTTTTGCCATTTCATTCTACCTTGCAGAAAAGGGTGGCAGCTGCTTGGCAGTCCCCGGAATCTCTTCCGGCTGTGAATAAAAATCTAACTAAGAAATACTTCCCTTCCGTTAACTACCCCAGCTATTTATCTACTCATCCCACTCCTGAGAGTTTGGTGGTTCAGGCGGCTACGGCCACCTCGAGGCAGGCGGCGTACCCTACCATCCCTCTGCATATAGGAACGACAAGCACGTCGATGGTTGGGCCCGGAAGGTATTTTTTGCTGGGTGCATGGCCTTGAAATCGGCCAACTCCACGTGTGCCTTGGCATAGTTTTCACACACTGTGGATTTGTTTCCTTGGCGGCTGAGCATATTCCCGAGGGCAGAGAAAGGGATGGTTTCCTTGCTCTCGTGCAAGACGGCAAGGATGCCATGTGCGAATCCCTTCAGTCGGGTTTGGATACGGCCGACCGTGTTAGCCGATCATGGCTGCGAGCACCGTGATACGCAGATTTGCGTGGTTGTTGAAGCCGGCATTTGCTCCGGATGTGCAGGCCCGTCTTCTCAACATGCCCTTTGATGGCGCACATTTATTTAGCAGCAAGGCTGACAAGAGCCTTGAGAGGTTGCAGACCTCAAAAGCTGCGGCGAAGTCTTTGAGCGCTGCGGTGCGTCAACCTCCACCTTTTCGTCCTAGGACAGCAGTGGAGGTGAGGTTCCTTTCGGTACTACTCCTCCTTTGGTAGTACAGGAGGGGCCGCCAGTCAAAGAGGCAAGCGGAAAGGTACCTGTGGTGGACGGGGACATCGTGGTGCCAGAGCCGCTCAGGCAGCTGCCTCAGCCGCTTCCAAACAGTCATGAGGCCATGTCCCATGGTTCGCCGGTTGGGGGCAGACTGTCTCAGCATCTCGAAGAATGGTGGCTCATTACTTCAGATGCGTGGGTGTTGGATACCACAGCCCATGGCTATGGTCTTCCCTTCCTTCAGCAGCCTCACGACAAACCACCGGGGAAACTCTTTGAAGCTTCCGGATCCGCTCCTTGTGCAGGAAATCTTGTCCCTGCTGGAGAAAGGCGCTATAGAACTGGTTCCTGTAGCGGAGAGGAACAAGGGATGGTATTCCCCTTATTTTTTGATCCCAAAGAAAGACGGGGGTTTGAGACCCATCATGGACTTGCGTTGGTTGAACAAACTCCTCCGGAAGGATAAGTTCAAGGTCACTCTTTCTCAAGTCCTCCAGGCCCTTCAACCTCAGGATTGGTTGGTGTCTCTGGACCTCAAGGATGCTTAGTTCCATGTGCCGATCCATCCCGTGCACAGGAAATACCTGAGGTTTGCGGCTGGCAACTCGCACTTTCAATTTTGGGTCCTGCCGTTCGGATTGACCTCCGCCTGAGGGTCTTCACCAAGCTCATGGTGGTGGTGGCAAAGTACCTCAGGCGAGGGGGGGTGGGGGGGGGGGATTCACGCCTACCCTTACCTGGACGACTGGCTGACCCGGGCATGCTCTCCTGAGCTAGCTTTGTATCATCTCGGTGTCACCTGCAGCGCCCTCCACAGGCTGGGCATCTCCATGAATTTCAAGAAGTCGCACCTGACGACAACTTCCCAACAGCTCCTGTACATCGGGGCTGTGTTGGATATGTCCTCATAAGTGTGTGTGTGTGTGTGTGTGTGTGTGTGTGTGTGTGTTTTCGTTCTCCATCCAGAGGTCAAGACTCTCAACCTTCACGCTTGGTATCTGAAAGGTTGCGGTATAAGGATTGGGACCTCCCGGATGACGTGATGGAGGTGTTGCTTTCAGCCAGGCAGCCTGCAACAAAATCCCTGTACCGTTGGCGTAAGTTCTGCGACTGGTGCAGGGATCACAATGTTGATCCTTTTCAGTGCTCCATTCCTATGGTTTTGTCTTTCTTGCTTTCTTTGGCCTACAGGGGCCTTCAAGTGGGTAACATTAAAGGTTACCTGGCGGCACTGTCTATCTTTAAGCGCTCGTATGAAGAATGTTCTTTAAGATTCCTTTGATTTTTCAGTTTCTTTTTTTTTTTTATCATCTTTATTTATAATTTCCAAACAAATTCAAACAAGGAAGGAATAACATACGAACAACAACAAAACCAGCTTTAAACCATCCCATAAAGCCCATTCCATTAAACATTTCTCATAATGAGATAAATGGAAATTAGCAGATTTCTCAGTTTCTTAAAGGACTAACTCATATATTCCCACCGTCTCCGTTCCGGGTGCCGGTTTGGGATTTGAATTTGGTTTTGAGATTTCTCATGGGTGCTCTGTTTGAACCTTGGCACTCTTGTTCTTTGAGATTACTGTCCTTCAAGACTGTGTTCTTGGTTGCGGTTATGAGTGAATTTCAGGCACTTTCAGCTAAGCCACCCTTTACTGTGTTTCACAAGGACAGGGTTGTACTGCGAGTACGGCCTTCTTTTCTACCTAAGGTAGTCTCTGAATATCATTTGAGTCAAAAGGTGGTTCTTCCATCTTTCTACCCTCCTCCTCATCCTGGTAAGGAAGAGGAACGTCTCCATCGGTTAGATCCTAGGAGAGCTCTTAGCTTTTACATTTCTAGGACGAGTGGACGATCAACTCTTTGTAGGATATGCTGGACACGTTTGGGCTCGGCTGTTGGCAAACAGACCTCGTCCAGGTGGATTATCCTTACCATTACAGAGTGTTGCCGGTTGGTGGGTAAAGAACCTGCTGAAGGGTTGAGAGCTCATTCCACTAGGGGCGTGGCTACTTCCACCGCTCTCCAGCGGGGTGTTCCCATTAGGAATATTTGTGATGCCGCTACTTGGGCTTCAATCATACATTTGTAAAACATTATTCCCTGGATACAATCCATGGTCAGGATATGGCCTTTGGGAAGGCGGTTCTTTATTCCGCAATCTAATTGGGTATCCTAAATTCTTTTCCCTCTGCAGTTTACTGGTACTGCTATGGGGGTCTGTCAAAAATGTGGAATGCGTTGGACACAATCCATTCGAAGAACAAGTTACTTACCAACTGGTAACGTTCTTTCGACTGGATGTTCCTCCAACGCATTCCACATCGCCCTCCCAGCCTGCCCCTCAGGAGAATTTCCTATGCGTTTGCAGCTTCCGTTTCCGCAAGGCTAAGTGCAGTCCAGCAGGCATCAGAATGGTGTCGCACATTCTGGGGGAAAAAAACTTAAACTGAGGCTACGGGTGCCGTGTGTCCTATTTATAACATCCTGTGACGTTGTCCTCGACGGAGGCCCTCGAGGGACATGGACCGGACACCATTGACGCAGGACGCCCTCTTCCGAAAAGGTTTCAGAAGTACACAGCTGTGGACATTACATGTCAAAGATGTGGAATGCGTTGGAGGAACATCCAGTCGAAAGAACGTTACCAGTTGGAAAGTAACTTGTTCTTCATTACCTCAAATAGAGCCATGAAAAACCGAATCAAAAGCCTTTCCAGCATCCAGCATAACTAATAACTCATTGCATTTTAAATTCATACATACTTTGTCACGTTTACGTAGAATCTTGCCAATGTATGGGATCCAATGTGATACATGTGGGCTTCAGGGTTGTGTATTTTCTCCCATTTGGTCTAGTTATGCCCATCAGTTTACAATTGTGTGGTTTATATCAGGGCATATGTTATAGTGTTGGGGAACATATGCAATGTGCATCCATTTTGGGACTCCTCGTCTCAAACACTGTTAAACAAAGAATATAGAAGAATGCAGAGTTTGATACTGGTTCTTGTCAGAAGGTTTGCCATGGCTTGGCTTTGAATCCTGCTGCAGAATTGGCTTACATACGAGGCACACTGCATCGATCAAAATGTTTAATTCAGGGAGCTGTATGGACCATCCAACATACAAACCCCAGGGTTACTGGTCATTTGCTTGGCATTAAATGCTTCAGTCTTTTGGACGGTTCCATAAACTGGACATTAAAACATTGATACAGCAGGCTTAGACAGGTTTGCATTTCCAGTTTATTGACCAACTACCCGGTGTTCATTTGGAATGTTTGAGATTGAGTTACTTTAATCTCCTCTCCCGGACTGCTTATTTAATGTCAATATGAACACTATGCAAACCTGTTTTTGCACCATCTTGGAATCCTAAACTCAACAGAGCAGTGGCTTTGTCTGTCTGCAAGGTGATCCCACCCAAACTGATAGGACTACCATCAAGCTTTGTGGATATTCTAGGGTCTACATCCAGACTGAAGGATTTAGCAGAGAGGGATCTGCTACCATCCGGTTGGCCTCTTTTACATAAGGCAGTGTTATATTTCCCGCTGATTAGCAGTTTCTAAAAAGCACTCTCATGCTCTTGCTCTCTTTCTCTTTTTTTACTTTCCCACTTCTCCGTAGAGGCACATTGCCTTGTCTTTGGGATGCATGCTATTGTGCGATAGCTTCTGGAGGAACAGTTTCATTGTGTTGCCCTCATCTTTCTCTGAGGTCAGCTTCCAGCCTGGACTCATTCATCTCTGAATCTCAAAGACCTTTCGGCTCAGCCAGCTGTGTCCTCTGCAGGCTCAGCTCTGCTTACTTCAGGCGGACAGCTTCAAATGACTCCCTTCCCCTGATGATCCTTGTTTCACTGCTTTCCTTCTTTCTCAAACGTTCTTATACAAGTATGATCCTTGACCCAGTTTTCCCAAGTATAGTCCACTTGGACTCCTTGTTTGCTAAGTACAAACACGAGGTAGATGACTTGTATCTTTCTTCTTGTTTGGGTGCTGGTGTGAGACCCTTATTTCTCTGTTCTTTTAATTTGGCAGACTTGGTTCCCTCTCCTGCCAAGGACTGTCACGAGGAAGATGACTTGCCTCTGTGTATCTCTTAGGGTCCCAGACCCTTCTTCTCTTTTTGTTGGGTTTCCCCTTAACTCTCTTATAGTTCTCCTGTGCCACCTTAGCAACTTTCTGCCACTCTAATGAGCATGTAGCCGCTTGCTCGCTACTAGGCTGTAAGGGAGCTGTCTCTGCCCACCTGTGCGTGTCCCTGCCCCTCCTCCTGCTTTCCCCATACTGCCAGTTACCTTGCTTTGGGACTTGCTACTGTGAGAAACCAAAGGGTGTCTCACCTACTAGTTCCCAGGGCCTGGCCATCGCCTTTGGATCCAAACCCTAAGGGGTGGACGAGTGCGGGAGGGTCACGTGGTTGAGGGGTCTTCAGAGAGTGGAGTGGAGAGGTGAGGCAACCGATGGTGAAACGTGGTATCCTCCCCCCCCCCCTTTCCCACATCTCATCCTATCTTGTAGAATTCTCCAAAGTCCCAACCCCCCACACCCCCCACCCCTTCTGCACAAACACTAGGCCTAGGAGGAAGTGTAGAGTAAAGAGGTTGACCCTTACATATCTCAATGGATGGACAGGTCCCGCGAATCCGTTCAAGCAAAGTCAGGCACTTGACTTTAATCACATAGATCTGATACCCGTTAGCTCTTCCCACACGGATAAAAGGCGGAACATAGAGAGACACTCTGAACAAGGTGGACCACGAGAAGAAGCATAACTTCCAGGGGGAAGGCAAACCTACTGGAGCAGAACGACTGATTGAGTGTAGAGAAGCCCAAGAGGTTATTGCCTCTGAAGAACTGTGAAAGATACGCGGAGAAGGCCAAATCCCAAACAAGAAGACTGCATTGTGTTTCAAGGACGCAATCGACCCTCCCGGGTGAACGACAGAGTTGCGGAGGTGAGGCCAAGTGTGTGGTAGTGACCTTGACTTGTGAATTAAAGCTGGAAAAGACCAGAGAGGAATGAATTCAGCTGGTGAGTTAGCGAACGACATGAAAGGGCGGTGTGTGTAAGGAACGATTGAAGTTGCAACAGTTTATCTCACAATTGACAGCTGCGCACATGCTAATGAGACGCGAAAGAAAGCTAACATGTGATTAACTTTTAAGTGGCTGTAGATTGTGAAGCCAGTGATAGAGTAGCAGAGTGGTCCAGCAAAAGGAAGTCGCCCACTGGAAAGTTTTCCCAAAATGTGAAATGTTTTGTTTCAAAGCGGCAACGTGAACAAACTCTGAAATATGTTATGGTCATGATTAACCCTGGCAAAAGGGGAAGTAAAAAGGTGAATGCTTGATGAGAAAGATTTCTCAGAACTTTTTGTGCTTATGGTGCTGAACTACCAAGACCAAGAGACACTAGGGGCAAATGACGTAAGAGTATGAGTGAATTGAAAGTCGAAGTGGTCCTGCAGGGTTCTAAAGTAAGTCTTGCACATTCAAAAGTCTTCGACATCAGTAAGAAAGTCTGAGCCCGACTGAGGGAGACCTACTTGAACTTCTTTGTTGAACTGTTTCGTTGAACTGGAATAACTGACTTAAACGTTTAAGGCCAGACAGGCCTCGATGCACGTTTTGAACTGCCTTTATTTTTGAGAACCTGTGCTAGAGTGTCATCCTGCTTACGGGGGCCGCCTTATTCCATGCTGTACAGCGTGGGGAGGAGAGCTGACTCAGCCATTTTTTATTCTTATTGTTATAACACTGATTTTCCTTTGCATATGTATTTCCCTTGACACACTTTTTGTCTAAGAGATAGGGCAGGCCTTAGGTTTTGTTAGTATAGGCCATTTTGATGTGACGGAGACTGACTAGGACTTTGTTTTCTTTATTATTTGAAGGTAGAGACTACTCCCATCATAGCTATAGGGCAAAGTAGACGTTTTTCCAAACCCCGAGAATTGAATAAAGATTCTGAAATGATCTCTTGTGTCAGTGTCGTACTTGTGATACCATGCCTCCCTTACAGTACCTTGCTGCAGCCTCCTGGGGCTGGGTTCAGCCTCTGTTTCACCGTGCTCTCAGCGATGTCTGCGGTTCTCCAGCATCTCCTGTTCTTGGGCTGGCCAGCTTTACTTCTTCTGAGAAGTTGACACAGCTCCACTCCTGTGAAGCACTTCAGGAAGTCTTGCGTCTCCCCACCTGCATCCTAAATTCTGTGGCGGATTCTGGACAGGATTCGAAACTCCTGTGCTGTTGTTTCCTTGCACCTGATGCCTCCTGGTTCGATAAAGGTCTAGTCCTTTATCGAACTTAATACTTTGTTGCAAGCATATTCTTGACAAAAGGGATAAGTCCTTCTGTTTCCGGGTGTGAACTTCATGGTTCTACACAACCAACTCCCCTCAGTCCTGGATCTACTTGGGTCCAGCATGTTATTTTGCATCCCAGTCATTCCCAAATGGACAGGATCTTGGGTCTTACAATAGTACATGTCTCCACAAGGTACTGAGCTCTCTGAAGAAGAGAAAAGAGAGTGAGGATGTGTGGTTCTGGTGTGATATCTGGGCCCAAACCATAGATGGTCGACCCTGTTCCCAGAGGGGTAGTCTCTTCCCATGAGATCCTCCCGATGTGCACCACCCCCAGGGGGACTGTTGGGTAGCTGCCTCACCACACTAGCCTCATGGGAAGGGGCTCCCCTTGGGGAGAAGTGACGACATCTTGGGATTCATCACAGCTGTCCCACATGTCCACCTTCATTATCATACTGGAGGGCTCTTATGCTATTGGTTAGCAGCTCCTCTGCGTCATGCTGCCCAGGATAGTTGCCACATTGATCCATACATACTTATTCTTTCTCTACTAGATGTTTTGAGTCATAGGATTTTATGTGCAGTAATACTTGTGCGTAGAGATCCATCACAATGCTTTGCTTAGCTGGTATTATCTCAAATCTAGGTTGACAGACTGTCCCTTAGCTTAATTGGCTCACCAGTAGAAACAGTGCTGAAGCAAACTATGCTGGCTTTCAGGGTGGGGTGGACAAGACTATGGGTAAAAAGACTAAATTGAATACAATATTTGCAGATCTATATATCAAATATACTTTCTGTTCTGGCTGCATGACTACATTTCTGATGCTTGTTGTTCTGCTTAGAATCACATGCTGTGCATATAGTACGACATCTAGTGGTAACTGCGGAGTATTGCATCTTTGGGCTGCAAGACTACATATACAGTGACATGCAAGTAAAATTAGTTCATAATGTCTCTCCACCCAAAAAAGAACGGATGTAGAACCCTGTACGGCAGTGTTAATTGCAAGGTTCAAGTTCAACCTGGGCCACAGACTAAAGTTTATCATGGGGTGTCATGTGGGTGCTAAAAGACTTGGGTCTGCTCAACCACAGGCTACTCTCCCTCAGGAAATAGCAGGCATGCTGGGTTCTGATACGCTGAGGAGAATACTGGTCTATATATTGCTTGGCCCTCCCCATTGGTAAATGTAGGTCTAATGTTGAAAATAGGACTGTGTTCAGGATTAATTGAAACACCTTAGGTATGTGAGCCAAGTGCATAGTACTTAATGGACGGGTGTCTTTCCATCTGCACCCTGTTGGACTTGCTGTTAGATTTGGTCTTGGGTAGGGGCACTCAAAAACAAGTTGCAACCTTTGTAATTTCAAAAAGGTTTCCATCCACCAGTGACTTCCACATAGACATCCATGCTCTGAGACTCTGTGACAAAGTCTCTTGCCTGACTGTCTTTGTGGATGGTGTGGTCACCAAGGGGCCCAGGTGCCACTGCAAGTCAGGTGTTGCTAGCCTCAGCGGCATGGAGAATGATGGGAAAGATTTTCATTTTGTTGTTTTCACTGCATAGAGCTGTATGGAACCCACCAACCTTTTGCTGCTGTTTTTAAACCTGTTCTGATTTCTAAAAGTAAGTAAAGCCTTTTAGCTTTTCTTAATTTTACTTAGCTCATCTATTCTGGGTGCACTTATAAGCCCCTATGGTTATCGGTGCAGGGTATCTCTGTCCCCCATTAGAACATTTTGTTTTATGCTGCATGCACATCTCACAGGGAAGTGCAGCAGGGGTACTTTGTATCCCTTTTTCTTTTAAGTAATTGTTCTGTTATTTGCAAAATGTGTCTCAGCTGGGCTGGCAGCAGCCAGTATTTTTCTTTTGGATTTTACTGCATAATTACTTTTAGAGAACCATATATTCTAAAATGGCTGCGCCATGATAATTTTGCTTTGTCTTTTGGACATCTTGTCTTTTGGCCTTAGTCCTACCCTCTATGTGCCAGATATGCCACAAATGATGAGTCATTTCCTGTGAAAAGCTGCAGTATGCGTTTGTGGCTGGATATGGGGACTGTTGGTCCCAGTCCACACCTTGGCCTAGGTGTCTGTTGCTGGGCTCATGTGGTGGCCAGAGGCTGTCTGCTATTGTTCGACTCAAGGGTGGCTCAAGATCAATTTTGAGATAAGAGGACTTCTGCAGCCATTATTCAGATCATCATTTGGTCCAAGACCTTTTTCGAAGAGGAACATCCTACTGAGGTTCCATGACCAAGTCCTGGGGAAGCTCTGCTCCTTGCTCTGATCTCCTGAAGGCCTTCATCAGTTCTTCATTCCCTGGACTGGTGGGAATAACTAGTCTCGACTCCTCGCCATGGATCCTGACCGTAGGCGCAGTCCAAAGTTTCCTGGGACCATCCTGCGGACTGACAATCTTCCCCTGGGCTTCCTCGCTGCACCAGTCACTGTCGCAAGTTCCGATTTGGGACTCCCATATCCTCTACTGGTGAGACACAAGCCTTCCCCTTCAGTTGCAGTTCTACAACACGAAGATGGGCCTGGCAGGACTGCTTCTTTGTCTTCGGCATGAGGATCATCTTTTGGCGCCTGTTCTGTATTCTTTGCTGTTTCCCGCTTGTGTTGTGTCCTCTGGATCCTCTGCGGTTTTCAGCATTGTGGTGATGGTGTTCTCATCGTGCCAGGGTCCATTCACAGGAACCATCTTGCCAGAGTGCAGAACCTTTGACTAGCAGATCCGAGTCCGAAAGTGACGCCTGCACCAGCAACCCCTCAATGAACCTCCTACCCCCGACTAAGTAAGTGGACCAAGCAGATTCAGATGTGAACAGAGGGTGCATTTACATACCTGTCTCTCCCCTCCGCCCCCCTCCAACTACTTCTATCCTTTCATAGGGTTTAAGGGGGAAAACGTCCTAACCCTATCTCTGTTGCCTGGTCGTGATTGATGGGGTTCTGACCAAGGATCCCTCTTCCCCTTAAGGCTTTTCCCTAAGTTGGTGCGATTGGGAGAGGACCCCTTAAGAACTTTGCTTGATTTGTTCTTCACTACTCGAAACACTTACACCTTCTTAAGACTCCTGACTCCCGACAAGGGCTAACTGTAGGACTTGTGATTTTTAGGGCACTGGGCTCCATCTCCTTTAGCAGGGACATACTTTTTAAAATATAGTGCTTTATTTCTATAAGGCAGTGTAATGTGTTTAATGGTGCTCTACATTACTTAACTGATTTCTGACTGGTTTATTACTTCCCTTTGTTTTCTTATCTTGCCTTACTACATTTACAATTTTAACAAGAGCACCCCAATGTGGATGTACATATGTTAACAGTATATGTTTGACTTTCACTGATTGGCGTGAACCAACTTATTGTCTATTTACACATTCTGCTTAGCTTGAATTAAGAGTGTGCTGTGTGTGCGCTTAACTGAACCCTTCACCACCCCCACACTCTTAGGTCTAAGAATTACTGCTATGCCATACTACCTTGATCGAGTTTGGCTAGACCATGCTCGCTTGTCTAAGCTTTTTAATTATGCGGCTGGAACATGAATGTTCTGTAACCAAGTGGGCTGGCAAACCCAATTCAAAGATATCCCAGGAAACCATATCAGATACAGAAGCAATGTCACATGACCTTTTACACCATTGACTCTCAGGAAGCAACAATAAAATGGATAGAAAATTTGATTTAAAATTCAAAATCATGCAATAATAACATTGTACAGCTTCGTATGTGTGCACATGTGATGCCATTATGTGTCGCATACTGCTTCAAATGCCTAACTGATGCCATCTAATGTCAAATAATTCTTCCTAAGACTGGTATATTCACCATATGTAAGGTACAGCATCACAGGTGGACATGCTGCCATCAAATGCCAAGTGCAGCTTCAAAGGCCTTAGTATTGACATCTAAAGCATGTTATGCTGTTATATGCTTTGTAGTGCCACCATATGCAAGTCACATAGTATGCCAAGTGCAAATTTCCATGCCTCATTTATGTCATCTAATGCCAACCAATGTCTAATATCCTTGGTGGTTCATCATATGTAAGGGTCATCATCACATGCAGCTGCCACCATCATATGCCATCTAATGGGAGTTATTGCCAGAGATGCTGGGTAGATCATTCGTATGTAAGGTACATCCCCACATGTGCAGCTACTGCCATTATATGCAAAGTGTAACCTCAAATGTCTTAGAAAACACCCTGTGTACGGATAATGTCTCTGTCAGGATACAACATTCGGATTGGTCCTTGTGGCATAGGTGGAGAAGGATGCCATTACTTGCTACATAGATATCCTCAATGTGGTGCCAGAAAATGCCTTTGAAGTATACAGCCACAAGCTGCCTAGTCGTTTTGTAGATGGCACCCGAGTTTTGCTGTGCCTGAAGCCAAAACGCTGCTTTCAGGAGTAACTGATAAAAGCAATGACCACGATGACTGTGGCAGCCTGCTTCGCTCCTGCTGAGCCCCAATGTTTGTTCATTGTCCTTTGTTTTGCTGCTTGTTTCTCCTGGTTCCGGTCGTCCTGATATTCCTCCTGCTTCCTGGCACTCTTTCTTCCTGTTGTCTTGCTGCTCTAGCTTATACTTCCCTTCTACTCTGCATCTGAATTGATGCTTTGTCAGATACGCATTTCCTGTCACCTGTTACTGCCATTTGCTTCAAATACTACTCGCAGAGTGCTGCAAATTGGAAGTCCTGAACATCGGATTCCTAGCACAAAGGTTTTTTGCCCAAGAGTGTTTCCCTTGAGTGTTTCCCTAAGGCTACACAACCTCCTGTTCCCCATTCAGGAGGTCGGATATTCTCTGGGATCCATTCTGTGTTCTCTGCTGCTATTCCTGCAATCAGATCTGCTCGCTTTGTCTATCAGTCTGTCATTCATTTTCCCTAAAGGTAAGGTGCATCCTGATATGTCCAGATGCTTTCATATGCATGCCTAAGCACAGGCCACTGTTAAATGCACAGTAGCATTCAACCTTGTGAATAGCCGGTCACATAGCACAGCAAGCTAACCGCTCACCCCTCATATCTGTGTGCAACCTGCTGTGGCAAGTTAGAATCCCAGCAGGTTCAACTCAGCCTTTCATCCATCCGAGGTCAATAAATTGAGTACCACTCTGTGGGTTAATAATGTCTTCTGAGAAGAAACAGCAGTGATGGGGCTCCATCGCAGACTTGAGACCTGGGAGTAGGAGCACTCCCCTAACTACACAAGCTTGTCATCTGTTACTACAAGCACAGACTGAGTTTTACTTGAGATCAATAGGAGAGAGACCAAGAGAAGCCACCAGAAGAATCCTGAGCTGCATTTTTAATTTGGAACTTTTTGTTTGCTTCAATTGAACTGTATATTCCTCATCTGTTATGTCATTATTACATTAAGCAGCACTAAGCACCAACCCAGTCTTTAGGAAAACTCTCCTACAGTTCTCTAATTTCTTCTAAAGTCCACCTAGAGGTAAGATGCTATAAAACTATCCCTTGGTATACAGGTCCCCAACTCGTAGTTTAAGTCTCAAGGGAGGACCTGGGGCACGACTTTCAGCAACGTCTTGGTTCACTTTGCGGTTTTCATGCCTTTTCTACAGCACCAACAAAGGATGCCGGTCGCCCGTTCAATCGTCTTTGCTTCCTGCAGTCTCACGCTCTGATGAGGGGGTCTGGCCAAGTTGGATTGAATCTCTGGAGTGTCCTTGGGGGCTCAGCACAGACTTGGACCGATTTGGCCTTTCCACGACGATGCACTCGAAATGGGCAGCCGATCTCCTGGTATTGTGGTTCTGCAGCTCTGGGAACTCCTAGGACTTCGGGAGATGGCTCAATTCAAAGTTCGTCTTGGGACTGGTAGATGCCACCAGCCAAAGAGGAGTCGTCGTCCTGTTGGGAGCTCCTCTGTCACGCAGAAAACGGGGTCAGGGCAGCAGTGGTCGCTTCATTCGCAGTGTTGGGAAGGGTCTGCAGGCGTCTCTGGTAGTTTTCTTCAGCTTCCAGTGGTCGACTTGCTTTTATCCTTAAGTCTCACCTTTTATACATTTCCAGCACACACTCCTCTGCAATCTCGGCATTTTACAGAAGGGGGCGTTTGGCTTTCCAATCAGGACAGGCAGTCCCCCTGTGGTAGCTGGTCCTATTTAGGCACTCTTGTAGACAAAACTCCTCCCCCACTTCCTGCCTGTCCAGACACTGGACATCCAAGGGTTCCCGGCAAAGGCAAAATGCACACACTGACCTCGCCCTCTCAGAACGGTAGAAGAAGGGCCAACAAAGGACAACCACGCTAGTAATGGCGAAAAAAGAAATGAGGCCCCAAGTCGTTTTGGGTGCCCCTATTGTGATCTACTGGGGCCTGGTTCCTGGCCAGCTGAGGCTTCAACATACCCAATTTTTGGATGACAACTGGAACATCATTTAGCAATCCCTTGACCTGGTCCCAGTATAAGAGTAAATGGACTGGGTTCTGCTATTGGGCTTGTGAGAAGAGTCTGGACCCTGTCACCTATCCTCTGGATGACGTACCAGCTTTTTCAGCGCACCTGGCTCGTTCGGGAGTTCAGGTGGATACTTCCTGCACTTATTTGGCAGCCATTGGGGCTTAAAAGAATTCCCATGAGCATGTGTTTTCTGCATACAACCCTGTGATTATAGCCCATTTTAGCGGGTTGTCTAGGCTTTTTTCGCCAGTGCATAGGTCGCACCCGGTTTGGGACCTCAATGTCGTGCAGGCAGCTTTGCAGCGCAAGCTTTTCGAGCCGATGGCCTATGTGGACATCCGCTTGGTGACACTAAAGAACATTTTACTGGTGACGCTCACCTCTTCGTGCAGGGTTAGTGAGCTGCAGGCGCACTTGTGCTGTTCACCAAGTTTCACAAGATCATCGTGCACACTCACCCAAAATTATTGCCCACAGTGGTCTCTCCATTTCATCTGACTCAAGAGAGCTGCCTTCCGGTTTTCTTCCTGAACCCACAGTCCGAGGCAGAGAGGGCCCTGCATTCCTTCGACCTCAAGAGGGTCCTCCAGTTTTATCTCTCTCAGACAAAAATCCTTCAGGGAGTCCGAGGCATTGTTCGTGACTTTTGGGGTGCTCCTCCCCAGCTCTCCTGCTTCCATCGCCCGGTGGATGGTCCAGGTCATTTCGGAGGCGTACACGACCATAGGCAGACCTGTTCCTGAGGCGATTCATGCCCATGTTGTCAAAGCTAAAGCCTCGGCCGTCATGTTTGTCGCATTCTTCTTGGCCTTCTGGAAGCACTACTCACTGGACACCAGCTCCAGGGGCGATGCAGAGCTTGGTCAGGCGGTTCTGAAGAACCTTTTTTGCTTTGTCCTAGATATGAGGCAGGTTATCACAGCTCCACCCTATTTTCTTGTGGGTGATTCCACCAAACAAGGATGGAGGAAAGGGGAAGGGACATATGAGTAATTAAAATTACTCACTGTAGTGACTCCATATGCCCCACCCACCTTCCCCCGCTAGTATGCTAATAGGTAATAAGTGTAGCCAGGTATCTAAGCATACAATGTGTTCAAAGGGGACTGAGGTGAGGCTCCAGAAGGCATGGCCTCGGCAGGCGTTCCCAAGCCCGCCCCCCACACGCTATACTAAATGTAAAGGGGGAACTCCATTATTTTGCTGCCAAAGATTCTGGTACTATCCCCATGTTGTGGGACACCCACAAGGACTGAGGAAAGGGGTCTATGGACTATAAGTATTCTAGTCACTAAGGTGAGTAACTTTCATTTATTTTATATACACAAGGCAAGGGTTTAATACTATTTTAAAGACTAACCAATACACATTGGAAACATAAGCAATACTTTTCATAGGTGACTGCTTCAAAAGTAGCGGCACGCACCCGTGATTGTTAGCGGAATGACAGTTTAATTCATTTATAAAGTCATTTGGACAGTCTGCATGAAGGAAAAAGGGATTATTTGGTCTAGCAGCAGTGGTTTTCTTCTTAGCAACACTTTACAAGGCTTCTAATGCTTTAGCAGTCCAATCCCTAATTAGTCAAGCGTTCATCAAAGTCAGTGTAGGATGGGAGCAAAGTCTTATGCAGCAGCAGAGAAGGCAAAGTTCCACACTTTAGTTACTTTATATAAAAGGCTTTAATAGGAGAACACAGATAATGGGGACCTTAGAAAGCACTCCCTGAAAGTGTACAAGCTGTTAAGCCTGGGCAAGAGGTATAGGTGGACGCCCAAACACCTGATATCGCACTCCAGTCAGACTGGAACGACTATTCGTCTTGAGTTAAGTTCTACTTTGAGCCCCACAGTACCTTGGGGTGGTTGAAGAAAATGTAGCTGGATTCTTTCCTGTGCAGCAGCGACGGACCCAGTCTCCTGATTCCTTGGTCTGGTGACGAAAGGAAAGACTCTGAATGGGATGTCACAGCAGCAGTCAGGAGAAAAGACCTTCGGCAAGGATTTCTTCGGTCTCCCAAGTTAGTCTGCAGGTTTGGCACCTTTTTATCGGCTCCAACAGTGAACTGTTACCGCCCATTCGATCCACCTCGATTCTGCAGTCCGGCGTTCTGATGAGGGAACTTTGAGGAGTGGTATTGTGCCTCTGGAGGTCCAACTGGAGCTCACCAAAGTTCTGGGAGGATTCGCTCACGCAAAGACTTTTCACTGCAATTGTCAGAGGTCTCTGGGTATTTGTGGTTTGCGGCCCTGGAAGGTCACAACAAGTCAGGGAATGGCTTTTTCTGCAGTTCGTCTTAGGGTCCCACCAGCCAAAGGGAAGGAGTCTTCCTGTCGATAAGAGAACGGGATCAGGAAAGCAGTGGTCACTTCATGGTTACTGGAAGAGACTGCCAGTGTCTCTGGTAGTCTTCAGCTTCTGATCAGCTGTTCCATCGGTTGACTTGCCTTCTGCCTCAGGAACCTCGCTTTTCATTCAGATTTCACATTTACTCCTCTGCAAACTCTCCCTACAGCTTACAGAAAGGGTCGGGTGGCAGTCCAGTGAGGACAGCCAGCCCCCCAGGGGGGGAATGGATACATTCAGGCCCATCAGCAGACAAAGGACAGGGGAGTTTCGGCCTTCTCCCATACTTGCACACAGACACACTGAAGCCTAGGCAGGCTACACAAAGGGTTCCTGCTAAAGGCAAAACACACATTCAGACCTCCCCCTCCAAGAATGGTAGAAGGGCTACCAACGGACAACCACACAGGAAATGGTGCAAAAGAAAGGAGCCACCATGTTAGAACACAGGTGACCCTTGTGTGGATGCCTGCAGCTGTGAATATAGCGTGCAGTAGAAAAACACATAAAATTTGGTAGAAAACGTCCACTTCCACCAGCCATAACTATAGGGTTGTCTCTGTGACGAAAAAGTCACAGGAGCAGAGAGACGGGGGATACTAGGTATCCCCTTAGCACTCCCCATAAGGTGGGGTGTGCTAATCTCTCATAAGTTAAAGTTTTAGGAAGGATGCAAAGTACCCCTCGTTCCTTAAGAACAGTAGTTCTTAGGGGAAAATGGAACGATATAACCAGGAGAACCTAAAGGGTCCCCAGCAACAATGCACAGAGGGTGCTGTGTGCTGCAAAAGTGTAACACAGGTGCCTTCAAGAGATATGGAGGAAAGCAAGACTTCATAAGAATAGGTAAAACATAAAGAACAGAGTTCCCATGGTTAGAGCAGGTAAGAATGAATGAGGGGGATAAAAGGCTCCCTTCATTTAGGAGAACAAGAAAAAGGTCCAGAAGTCCAGCAAAAAATGCTGTGGGTCGCACCAGGAGAGGGGATTAAGTATAAAACTGATAAATTCCCCCTAACAACAACTTCTACGTTGACCCTGGTTCTCTTCTCAGAGAATCGTCTTTATTATAATTTTTTTTTTACTTTGCCAAAATACAAATCACACTTTCTTGAACTCCCATTCTTCTTGGTTTACTTCAGAAGACCATTTTTTCTTCCTTTTTTTTTTACAATTTTGTACATGGTCCCTAATAAACATTTTGTTTGCCTCTACCTCTCAACTTCTCCTCAGAGACCTCAATATCCACGTGGATGCTTCTAATCCCTTCTCTGTGCTCTTCTGTAACCTCTGCGACACTCTCGCTCTCTCCATTCTACCCTCTGGTCCGACACACTCTGCCAGATACACCTTGGATGTTCTCACTTCCTCAGACATCCCCCTCTCTCAGACATCCCCCTCTCTAACCCTCTCACCAGTCCTCTTTGACTGACCACTTTGCACTTTCTGCTTTCTTCTCACCTGAAACTCTGTCCCTCAGACAAAGTCACCAAACCCTCCCCCTCGCTATCCCTCCCCGCTAGTCCCCCGCGCACTGCCACCTACCTTCTCGGTCATTCGGCCCACGAAGTGTGCGTCAGTGGATGCCTTTTCCGCTACTTTCTCTGCTCCCCCCTACTCCTGCTGCCGACTCACACTCTGACACAGCCCTCTCTAACCTGCATTTTTCTATCTCCAACACTCTGGACATATTTGCTCCTGTTATGATAATCCGTCTGATACCTGCCTCTAAGTGCAACTCTTGGTATAACTCCGATCTCGCCACCCTGAAACGCAAGTGCAGGGTGGCTGAGAGGAAGTGGAGGACTTCGAGCACATTCTCTGACAAACTGGCCTGCTGCCTGCTCCAAAGGCAATACAGACTCTGTCCTGTCCAAGAAGAGAGTCCACAATCAAGCTTGCATCTCTGCGGCTTCGAACAACACAGCCAAACTCTTTAAAATCTGCAAGAATCTTGCCAATCCTGCTGCAGTCTGCACTTCTTCTGTTCTCTTCCAGGCTCTCTGTACGGCTCTGGCTGCTCACTTCAGCACTAAAACTCAGGACATCATGTCCTCGCTCTAGTCTTCCACACCTTCTACATCTCTTGGGCCCCCTTCCTGCCGCCTCTCATTCTCCTCCTCATCCTCCTTTCTCCATGACAAAACCTGACAAGTTTTCTAGAGAAATCCGATCTATTAAAGTGTCATTCAAACAGGTGCTCACCTGCTCCTCTAGAACCATCAAGGACCACATTGACTTGCGTTGCAACGAAATGGCTGGTGGCAAAGCTCGGTCTCCCCAACTGAGAACACAGACCCTCCCATCACATTTTCGTGCTTGAAACCCAGGACGGGAATTGATAGCGCAACGGCACCTGAGCGCTGCAGACGAAACGCAGCAGCTGGGCGCAACAGTTTGGTGCGTTACTTGTTTCATAAGTTGGTCCGTCACCAAGCTACGGAAACCAGGTAAAAGGGACTATATCAGCACCAATATTGTAAAGACTGGGAACGGGCACACTTGGGTCAAAGGGATGACGAAGCGAGATGAATGCTCACATGGAGGGGGGAAGCTGGAAGGGGGTGTGGGGAAATACAAAATCATGGACAGGCAACTCAGGGTATTGACGTGGAATGTAAGCTGGTTGGGCACATACCTAAGGAGGAACAGAATGAAATCCTTTCTGAACAGAAAAAAGATCTCGATAGCCCTACTGCAAGAGACCTACCTAACAGACGAGGCTACGGCCAAACTGAAGGAATGCTGGGGGGGGACAGGGTCACAGAGCCCCATACTCTACGCTAGAGGGGTGTTCACGTGGGTGAGCCCAGATGTGCCATTCCAGCTGATGGGCACTGAAGCAGACAAAGAATGCAGATACCTGATATTGTGGGGCACTATTGAGCAGATCAAGATCTGTATAGTGAACTCGTACTTCCCCAATCATAGCATTCCTGCACACCTCAAACTGCTATGCACCAAGATAACACCCCACCGGGGAAGGCCTTTTCATGTGTGGGGAGACCTCAACTGCACTAGGGATGTTGCACTGGATAGATCCGAGGCGCCCCATCACCAGCTACACTCCACCTCCCAGGCGCTTAACACGATGAACAATCACCTAGACCTTGTAGATGTGTGGAGAGAACTTCACCATACAGATAGATGCTACTCATATTACTCTTCTTCCCACAAACTGTACACTAGGATAGATTACATCCACACGGACAGGGACCTATTCTCACAAATAGAAGATGCCCAATACTTGGGCAGGTCAATATCTGACCACTCACTGCTACTTGCCAGATGGTTAATCAGAGGTCCTAGACCCATCATTCCGATGTGGCAGATGCCCAGATCGGATTTTCAGGGTGGAACTAGAAGATAAGCTGGAAGAATTTGTGCGCATAAACAAGGGCAGCGTGGAACACTGCGGCACACACGGGGAGACATTGAAGGTGGCAGACATGCTCTTCCCAACTATCTCTCCGATCATGCCTTGCTCTCCTTCTCCCTCACTTCTCCCCCCATATCTTCCCCCACCTCTCCCTCCTTCTCTCGTCACGACCTCTGCAACTTTAACCCTATTCTCTTCCACGACTCATGTTCTTCCTCCCTTCCCCCCCTCTGATTTCGCTTCCCTCTCAGCAGATGACGCCCTCACCGTCCTCCTCTATAACCTCCAGTCTTGACCAACTCAATCCTCTCACTTCCTTCTCCCCTTCTCACAAACCTTCCCAACCCTGGCTCTCTTCACACCTTCTATCCATGCGCCGCCTCCTCCCACGCCTCGAACGACGCTGGATTAAATTCCCTTCTCTGACTAATCAATCCTCTTATTTCTCATATCACTCTCTCTACGATTCTTGTCTCATCTGCCAAACGCTCCTACTTCTCTAGCCTCCTACACTCACAAGCCTCTCATCCTCGCCATATCTTCCAGACCGTCTCTCGGCTCCCCCCCACCCCCCACCTGTGACCCTTCCACAAACTCTCCCCTCTCTACCTCTGACTTCGCCAACTTCTTCTCATCCAAAATCCTCTTTGCCAGAACATCCTCTCCTCTTCTTCCTTCTCCTCCCTCCCCCTCCCAGCTCTGCCAACTTGTCCACCTTTTCTCCTATCACCCCTGCATGTTTCTCCCACCTCCTGTCCAAAACTCACCCTACTGCTGCCCCCATCCCCACCTCCCTCCCCAAAATGTACCCCCTACTTATTCCCTACCTCACCACCTTCTTCAACATCTGTCTCTCCTCCGCCATCTTTCCTTCAGCTTTCAAACATGCCACCATAATCCATATCCTGAAGAAACCTTCTGCTAACCCTCTTCTTGCCTCCAACTTCCGACCAATCTCCCTTCTCCCCTTTATTTCTAAGCTCCACGAGCGCCTTGCCTATTGTCAACTTTCTGCTTTCGTCTCATGCCACTCTCTCCTCCCCACCTCTCAATCTGGTTTCCGCCCTAAACACTCCACTGAGACTGCCCTCACCTATGTCCTCAACTCTCTCCTCACTGCTCGCTACGCTAAGCAATCTTCAATTCTCATCCTCCTTGATTTTTCTGCAGCTTTTGATACCGTAGATCACCCCTTACTACTTAACTCCTCCAGCCTCCCCCTGAACTATGGAGTCCCTCAGGGTTCCGTGCTGGGACCCTTTCTTTTTTCTCTATACCTCCCTTCTCTCCCCAGTTATTTCTTCTTTCGGCATTTCCCACCTCTTCTACGCTGATGACACCCAACTCTTTCTTTTCTTCTCTTCCTTCACGTCTGACCTCCACCTCACTTTCTTCCTGCCTCATGCCCATAAAAGATTGGAGGTCATCCCACTTTCTTTCCATCAATACTGAAAAGACTGAGGTGCTTTTCTTCCCTCCTAACACTCTCTCCCCTTCTCCCCCTCCCTTCTTCCACTTTCCACCCTCCAACCTCCCCATATTTTCCCCATGTCCGCAATCTCGGCCTCCACCTAGACTTCTCTCTCTCCTTCTCCAACCACATCTCTCTAACCTCTCGAGCCTGTCGCCACCACCTCTATATCATCCGCATGATCCGCTCCTCTCTCACATTCCATGCTTCCAAACTCCTAATCTCCTCCCTTATTTTCTCCCGCCTCTTCTACTGCTCCTCTCTTCTCTTTGGACTCCCTGTCTCTCACCTAAAATCCATCTACCACTCCTCTATCCGTGCTCTATTTCTCCTCGGCCCTCGAGACTCTATTTCTTCCTCTCTCAACTTGACTGGCTTCCCTTGCTCTCACAACTGAAATTTCAATTCCTCTGTCTTGTCTACAAATCTCTCCATGACCTGGCGCCCCCCCTACCTTTCCTCCCTCCTCTCATTTTACTCCCCCCTCCCGCTCTCTCCGCTCAGCCAACCTCTACTTCCTCACTGTGCCCCCAGCCCCATGTGCCTCCTCACGCTTCCGCTCCTTCCAACTCTTGGCCCCCCTACACTGGAACTCCCCCCCGCGCTCCATCCACTCCACCCCTACCTACTCATCCTTCCGCCACTCCCTGAAAGCCCATCTTCTTCACTCCCACCCCCCGACTTCCCTTCCCTACCCCTTCCATCCTTGCACCCCTCTTCCCCCCATCCTCTCTCCTTCCCCTCTGACCTTAAATTGGTAACAGATACTACTTGAGGGCAATGAGGACACCTGATCACTCCCCTCCCCTTCCCTTCCCCTCCCCCTCCCTCAAATCCTACACCGTAACTCCCTTCACCTACCCCCTCTTCTACCCTCCCCCACAGTCCCTCCCTTGTAAATAGTTCTACTTATTGTTCTAATGACCTGTTCATGTTTGTAAATATGCTTCTCTCACTTTTGTACCTGTTATATTGTAAAGCACTTTGGCTTAAAGCGCTATATAAATTCAATAAACATAAACATAACACGGGGGAAATCATAGCGAGTGCAGGCAGCATCAGGAGAACGCTGAGAACTGAACTGGAGTGCTGGGAGGAAGCCAACACCAAGGGAACAAGAGAAGATGAGGCCAAGCTGGTAGAAGTGAGGGACAAATGCCAAGAGGCGTGGGGGAGGTTATCCAAATTCGGTTACACCACTTACACTGCCAGAGTGCACAAAGAAACAGATAAGCCAAGCAGACTATTAGCGTGGATTCAAAAGGGAACAGCCGAGACACCTACCCACAGAAATCAAGGATGCGGAAGGGGTGACACATAAGACACAAAAGTCAATTAACGACACCTTTGCCGCCTTCTATTCCACACTATACGCCCATGAAGCCCTGATACATCCGATATACGAGATACGCTAGAGGAGATTGGGCTCCCCAAATTAGAAGTTTCCCAAAGGGACACGCTAGATGAGGCAATCGCACCAGAGGATGTGTCAGACGCGATGAGCTCTCTCTCCACCCCGGGAAGTGATGGGCTTCCGCCAGAGTTTTACAAAGCCTACGAGCCCATACTGATGCCACTATTGCACGAAGTTTACATGGAGGCGTATGAGACGGGTAAACTACCAGAAAGCATGAACGAAACTCTTATAGTCCCGATAATAAAGCCAAACAAACCCCAGGCAGACTGTGACTCGTACAGACCGCTGGCTATGTTGAATTATGACAACAAAATATTGACCACTATAATGGCCAAGAGACTGGCCAGGGTTATTGGGAATCTGATACATGGGCCCAGAATGGTTTTGTCTCGGACCGTAACACATTGGGCATCCCGCGCCGGCTCCAACACATATAGCAGGGACACAGGAGCGTGAGGTCCCTATGGCAATACTATCACTAGATGCAATCAAAGCCTTTAATTCGATATACTGGGAATGGCGAGTAGAAGTCCAAAGAGAGTTGGTTCGGGGAAGGCTTTGTGAGATGGATCAAGTGCTATACAATAATCCAAAGGCCAGAGTCAAAACTGGCAGAACGGTGTCGGACGCGTGGGCAATACAGAGAGGCACCAGGCAGGGTTGCCCGTTGTCGCCCATGCTATACATCCTGGGCCTAGAACCACTGGCAATATATTTTAGAAAACAACTATTTGATGCTGGGATAAGAGTCGGGGGTAAATACAATATAATATCACTCTATGCAGATGATGTCCTTATATACCGAAGGGACCCACAAGTGAATGCCCCGGTGATATTTGATATACTGAACAATTATGCGAAAGTATCGGGAATACAATTCAGTAAACATAAGTCATGTGCGTTCCTGCTGGCAAAACAGAGTAGAGAGTGCACGCTGGATTTACCAGACGTGAGACTCAAATGGCAGCTACACGAGTTCAGATACCTGGGAGTCACCATCAAGCATACACCTGAGCTTACACATCAGCGCAATACGGTGGCCATCATAAAGGGTTTGCGCAACTCAATACAATTCTGAGCCAAACTACCTCTATCGATGATGGGCAGGGTTGCCATCACCAAGATGGTAACCCTTCCAAGATTCTTGTACTACTTCCAAAATGTATGCTACTACATAAAACAAGAGTTCTTCAAGAAACTAGACGTTCTGATAGGACAGTTTCTGTGGGGTACAGCCCGTCAAAAAATATCACTGGCAGTACTGAAGCTGCCGCATAAGGTGGGAGGGATAAAACTCACTGACTTAAAGAGGTACTATCTAGCGGCACAGCTCAGTCATGTAACCAAGTGGCTATCTGATGAGACCACTGCTGAAACTGAGCTCCTACGAGGACTGGTGGCCCCACTATACCCTCATGAGGTCCTCTGGGACTCCCCTGTGGGGTTGGAGAGCACCCCTATGATAGTACATCTGGGCAGGCAAGTGTGGAGCAGGACAACATTGATGTTCCGTCTGCAACACCCCTATGCACAGTACACCCCGATGCTGACAGGAGTCTGTAAAGGACCAAATGATATTCCCAGGATGAGACAATGGAAATGGGTGGGACTGTACACATGGGGGGGGGGGGCATGTTTGAAGAGGGAGTCTTCAGGAACTTTGACTCATTGCAAGCACAGGAGGGACTGGCGAAAGGGCAATTCCTGTGGTACCAGCAAATCAAACACATAGCTAAAGGGAAATGGGATAGCTGGCCAGAGGAGCCGACACCAAACCCATTGTTGAACGAAATATATGTCCTGGGCGACGGCTGGCGACCTGTGTCTAGACTATATTGTCAACTGTCAGATAGACCCAACCCCCGCAGCACTGCACTGAAGGAGAAATGGGAGAAAGATCAACCAGTCACAATTACCGAAAATGAATGGGAGAGGGCAATCTCACAACCCAAAGAGGTATCAAGAAATGCAAGATTCAGCCTAATACAGCTAAATGTACTGTATAGGACGTACATGACCCCCTAAAAGTGGCTGGCTTTAACAAACAAACAGTCAACATGCCCATGGTGTGGAGGTGGGGAAGCAGACTTGGTACACGTGTTCTGGGGGTGTTGTAAAGTGCAGAGATTCTGGGCGAAGGTAGAAAATACTTGCTGTAAAGCAGGGGTGAGCAGATATGACTGGACACCAAAGGAATTCCCCCCTGGGTAGATGCCCCAGGCTGATTAAGCATAAACATATTGTTAAACTGATGGATATGGTGTGCATATTAGCGAAAAGGGCGATCGCTATGGCATGGAAACTGCCTGGGGGCCCACAATATGACAGATGGTTCAGCGAACTAGAACGATGGTCGGCAGCTGAGACCACCACTTGGAGCATGGGAATTAACATGTCTGATGGCGATGTAAGGTTAACATTTGAAGCATGGAAGGCACTAATTAGATACATGTTCCTCCCAGCGGATGACAGACCTCCCTGAATGATTATGTAAACTGCTGCACATGAGTGAACCAACGAGAAGCGAACAGTGCAACACCTAACTGAGAATGCACCCCCCCCCCCCCCAACTGAACACCACAATGTTGTGCCCAAGCTCCCATGCACTAATAGTTGACCAAGATCTTGATTGGCTAGGAGACAGACACTGTTTGTTTGTTGTTTGTTTATTATTGTTAATTGTTTAGTTACCGCCCAATTGTACAACAATATTCATATTTGGGTATTCTCTCTAGGTACTCAACATGACCAAAAAAAATCTTATATAAAAAAAAAAGGTACTTATTAACCTTTTTCGAGTTTGACGATCTTTTGATGTCACGACACTAAAGGAAACACTATATGTATTTCTTATCATGTTTTAATAATTGTTCTGCGTTTTCTTTCTTCCATTTTGTTTTTTTTTCCTGTTTCATTGCATTTTGATTTTTCAGCATATGTTTAGAAGGAAATGTCTTGAATTTATGTACAAAAAATGTTTTATTGACTGTTTATGCCCTTATGTGTTTGGGCATTGTTTTGATTTGATGCACGATTTCTCAATATAAAACTTTGTTTCACGCATACAAATTTGTATGACTTTCTTTGATGTTTTTGGAATGTGATGTATATCAACTGTATGTAGATGGTATCACCCTAATGAGTTTACATAGGTTTGAGCCAGAGGTAGAATTTTGATTCAATTATACCTCCTCTTAGGCCACTACACGCACGCACCAGTACTTTGTGTTCAATTCTAGTTACCGCCAGTAGCCATAACATTGTTGTCTACATAGCAAAATGCAAGATGTAACCTACAAAATGTTGCAAATACATGTTTTCTTTCTCCTTAAAGACAAATAAAAACATTTAAAAAAAGAAAAAAAAATCGAGGCCCACATTGACACTCTTTCCAGCCTTTTCCTATTTCTGCAATCACTCTTTCGCCACTGGATCTTTCCCCTCCCTCCTCAAGCACTCCCTTGTGCACCCCTCCTTAAAAAGCCTTCTGCCGATCGTACCTGTCTGACAATCTATCACCCAATCTCCATCACTGCTTTCCTGGGCAAACTCCTGGAAAACCTGGCCATCTCCCAGCTTACTCTCCACAATGAATCTGTTGGTTGTCTTCATGACCATTAGTCTGGCTTCAGAGCAGCCAGAGGCACGGAAACTGCTCTCCTGAGTGAAAATCTGCTCTCTAATCTTGACTCAAGCATTCCTTCTGTCTGCATCCTCCTTGACCTTTCCTCTGCCTTTGACATGGTCAATCACGCCATCCTACTCCATGAGAACCTGGGCATCACGGATCAGGCCTTGGAGTGGTTGACCTCTTTCCCCTCGGAATGGCCCTCCGAGGTCCAACTTCGGTCCTTTCTCTCCCTGACCTCCCTCTACACATGTGGTTTCCACCAGGACTCTAACCTCTCCCCCTGTCTCTTTAATGTCTACTTGGCCCCTTTGGCCCATCTGATCTCTACTTTCTCATCTAACTTTCAGTGTTAAGCGGGTGACACCCAGCTCTCTTTCAGGCTCCCCTCGGCCGCCTCTTCTCTCTCGCTCATTCCTGACTGTCTATCTGCAATTCAGGTTTGGTGCACCTCCAACAATCTCAGCCTTAATGCCAATAAGACGGAGATCCTTCTCATTGGGACCACTGCACCCGCTTTCCACCTCTCACTCAGGCCGCCCTCCTTGGGCCCTCTTCCTTCACCTTTCTGTGAGGCAAAAAACGTTGGTGTCATATTCTACTCCAGTCTTTCTCTCCTCACATCTCGGACTTCGCTAAGAAGTCCCACTAACAGCTAGCTGCACCTCCTTAGAGGCATTCTTCCTTTTCTCACTTAGCCCCAGAAGCTCACTGTTTTCAGAGCCCTGGTTCTCTCTAGGCTTGTTTACTGCAACTGCCTCTTTCTCAATCTGCCTTCCTCTACTCTCAGCCCTCTGCAACTAATCCAGAACAGGACTGCAAGACTTATCCCTGACCTCAAGCCCAGGGACCGTATCTCCCCAGCACTGAACGCTCTCCACTCGCTCCCTGTGGCTGCAAGTATCAATTTCAAGACCCTCTTCACCGTCCACAAGGCTTTCTGGAGCTGGGGGCCGCATTACATCCAACTCTCTCTTCCAAAATACCTTCCTTATCGAGCCCTTCGCTCAATTACCTCCAACTCTGAGTCCAACGGTTTGCTAGGCAGAGTGGGGGTAGATCTCCCGCTCCCTCACCCTCCCTGCAGGTGCCTCCCTCTCAAACTTGAGCAAGACCTCCTGAAGTTCCGGAAGCAGCTCAAGACCTTCCTATTCTCCTCTGCTTGCTCTCCCTCCCCTGCTGACCTATCGGTCTGCCGCACCGACTGGTTGCCTGGCTACCCTCTGAGCATTATGGGTACCAAGCTCCTCCATGATCAGTCTTCCGGGCCACTGCGCACTTAGGTGCTGTAATTGTAACCCCTACATTCCCCTGCCTCTTTGCACTTTACCAGAGCCGTGCTGCTCTGCATGCATTTACTCAGAGCATTGCGGCCCTGATCGCACTTCCCCTCACCCAGCCCCCCTGCACTTTGGCACTGTCGCCCTTGCACAATCCGAATGTCACAAGGCCTAGTAAGTTTGCACTGTCCTCCCTCCCTTATCGCACCTAGAAACACTTGTCAGTCAATGTCCGCTGCACGATAGCTCACAAAAAGTTAAAGCTGTTAGGGAAAATTCTCATTTCATGGCTAATTTCCCTTACCTAGTGAGTCCCTCAGCAGCTTTGCTGGATCCCTGGAGTTGTCTCTTTCCACTTGGTAAGAGTGTGAGGTCTTCCCCATTCTTACTTGTGTTTTGCTATGTTTTTTTGTGATTGTAGGCTCTGGAGTACACCACTTCAGTAGCCCCCTTTGTATGTGTCACCCAGCACCTTCTGTGTAGTGGCACAGGGTTGTCGTTCAGACTCCCCCGACTCCATTTCTGAGGCGACTACCGTCCCCCAGAAAAGGGTAAAGTTACCATTAACTTTGCTTAGTCAATTTAACCACAGATCCAGTACACACCATCTTACATGGAGTGCTGGAAGGGTTAACTCTTAACTCTTTTTATCTGTACCTCACAGAGCATTGTTTAGCTCTTTTTAACATTTAGACATGGCTGGTGGCAGTGGTATCTACCCTAACTTTCTACCGCGGTTATCTTATATAACCGTGGTAATATTGTGGGCTATTGTGTTAGCCTCGAACTTAAACCCGCTTGACCAATGCTTTTTCTTTTGGCTCCGGTACGGTTTATTCGCCATTTCTTTTTGTTAAAACCCTTCTTGTGTTTTACTTTACACGGCAAACCAGGTTTGTCTTCTTTGTTCACTGCCTTTTGCAGGGCTTATGCCAAGAAGCCCTCCTCCAAGCTCCTGGGTGTCTAGGTGGGCTGAATGTGAGGGAGGGGTGTAGACACCCCCTGCACAGGGTATCCTAGAAAACCCAAGTCGCACTTTGCCATGATTGGGCAAGGTGGTTGTCTGGGCTGGACAACCCCCCCTGCTGGGTGATTGACAGCCAGGCTGTGTGAATGGGGGGGTTTTGCGCATAAAAGGCAGGTCTCTTGGGCTGGAAGTCAGAGAGTCGGCACTGGAACTACAAGGAACTGACGAGAAGTGGAGGAGAGGTCGACTGCTGCAACTACCCCGTACAGGTGAAGCCCTGCTGCAGTCCTGAGTTATCTACCCTTCAACGACTGAGAGGAGATCCGAGGAGATCCAGTCCGGAGTCTTCTTCCCTTGAGCCTGGCGGGGATAACCAGCTCATCTTCAGCCGGAGGTCACCTTCATGGTCCAAAACGCTGCACACTGCTGTAGTGGTCCGGATAGCCACCTGAAGAGCCTCTCCTGTTTTTAAGGAGCGCACCTCTTATTCAGTGTCGCTGCTGCTGGCCTCGTCCCTGTGTGGTGCGGACCCCCTCATCGTCCTTCATGCTGAAGCTGCTGGAAAGCGTGGGTCCGCGGGAAACCAACAGGAACTGCCGTGGCACCAGCTTCGTTCTTTGAGAAAGGTACTGTGTCCTGTTTGAGGAATTTTGGGTGAAATCTCTATTTCTCTATTTTAAGGCTTGTCCTTACTTTTCCCTCCTTCTTATAACTTTTGCTTCGAACATTGACAATATAAAAGTACTCTTGGCAACGTTGAATCTCGAACTGTCCGACTGTGTGATCCTCGACAATAGGCACCCAGTGTCATTTGACTTTGGCTCCGGCCCCTTGACTTTTGAATTCCTGTCTCTGTGTTTTTCGATTCTGTCTGCCTAACCAATATATTGCCTGTGATTTTTGCCCCCAACTCTCTGGGTATTTCGGGTGCTAAGTGTGTTTTTACCGCAGTAGCATTTCTCGCCACAGATACGCGTTTATCTAGTAGACCGAACTGTCAAAGAGTTGATCGCAATTGTATTCACGCTAACCGGTTCTGTTTCATAATACCGGTCCATTCAAACACAGGGTACTTACCTCGGATAATACTGTAGAAAGTGAATTGGTTAGTTGTAGTATATTTAACGTGTGGTTTTTGAATTAATAAAAGTGTCGTGTTGATAACAATTTGGTTAAAAATAAATGTACTCATATTTTTTACCTGAAACCTTGAGTCAGTGTTTGCTTGAGTCATATACTGCTCATATACTCTTGAGATAAGCCTGGCTGCTCCGCTACTGCTACCACTATAACCTAGTAATACAGGCTTGTATCAAAGGTAAAACTTGAACTGCCACCTGTAGTCTTGTGTGTAGTGGTCCCTAGGGGCACTGCACAGGATTCTGCCTAACAGCCGTACATGGTGGTTCGGACTAAAGTCCCCCGCAAGGTGTTTTTTTGGTGCACCCCAAATCCTGCATCAATAGTTTGTGTGGGATTTGATTTCAGTGCTCACTTTCCTTACCATCCTACCACTATGATGAAAGGTTCAGATTTTTTCCCCAAACAAGTTTACCACGTGTGTCCCTGATGATGAGGCCTCAACAGAGAAACAAATACTGATGGAACTTTTGAGCATCATTACCCTTCTTCCATTTGTGAGTTTTCACACAAACCTTGCTATTTTGGCTCCATTCATTGTTTGCAGCCTCTGCTTGATGATATGGAAGTATGCCTGTTGTACCATAGGTCTCTCTACTGGAAACCCTGGGTAAATTGAGTGCAAAGTCCATACATTTGTAGTACTTGTCAGTGACTGAAAGATACTGCTATGTACGGCCATGGACACTGTTTGCGTCGGAGTGAGCAAGGGCTTGTCTGAATCCACACCTAGTTAGAGCCCAGGAAACAGCCTGCAAAAGATGAGCGAACAGTAAATGGGTGACCGCTAAAAGTACAAATTGATTTAACCCTGGATTGTGAGCAGAGCACACAAATTGGAGTCTGCATCCTTAGCTATTCTTAGCTATTCAAACCTGGTTGGGTTAAGAAGCAAACAACCGTCAAATTCGTACAGGAACTGTGAGGAAACACTACTGGTCAGTTCAATCTTCCAAGCTGCAGTCTGGTATTAGTTCACTAGACAACAAAATGGGCACGCTTACCTGCAAGGTTTATTACATGCTGGTCCGGCTCAACATGCATGGCGACAGGCAGAGCAGCGCAACTCTGCGGTAGCAGATGTATCTTCTATGGCATCCAGGGAAATAGTTCAGTTTAGGAAGGGCAGTCAAGGGGCTGCAAGAGAAGCAGGATAGGATGACTTTGGGTCTAGGTCCCGCTGTAATTGTGATGCTGGAATGCCGTATGCCGTATCCTTGTCCTTTACTGCTTTTTATTGTGTGTTCGGTCGTGTTTTCCGCACAGGCGTTCATGTGGGACTCCTGCCGGTGGAGCTCTTTTGGTTTGGTGTACAGACACCGGGATACCCTTATGGCACCCATGGGTGGGGGTGCAACCTTGTGCCCCTAGTGTATGTTTTGGGCACCTGTGTGTGGCCCACAGAGCAGCGTATGGGCTGGTGGCAGCTCCATGCTGAATTTGACAGGTGCTCCGAGTATCCTCCATTTTGGGATATCCAGGCCCTGGCATTGGAATCCGTTGATTCCTGATAGGAAACAAGATGGCCCATGTGGCCTCTTGCTTTCTATTGCCTGTTACCTTGTTTTCCCAAAGTCCTGGGAAGCCCTGACTCTGTCCCTTCCCCCTAACTGACTGTTGTGTGGAAGTTCCATATATGATGGTGTGAAGTCCAGGCCAGACTGGCTGGAGCCTTCCCAGTGACTGTATGTTGTGGGTACACCCTGTGGGTGGGACCTGGGTGAATGGAGTGTGACACCAATATGCACTTCTTGTGGATGTCTAGTTTCTGGTGTTTGACACAATGACTGAGACAGCCCTGCCCGAAACTGGTATGAATGCAGTGTGGAGTGTTGAATGGCTGGGTACTTGTCCCAATAAACATAACTTGTTGTGAGTGTCTGGAGAGAAGTGAATGGCCTGCATGCACTATGCACCTGATTGGCTGCCTGCCTGCATTAATGCCCTTCTGACCAATTGGTTGTCCGAGTGTGATACAGCAGAACGAATGGGAGATCAACTAGTATATCTGGGGGCCTCTCACTGCTAGAATTCATGTTCAGAAGCTGAAGAGAAACTGGAATTGAAACTGAAGCTTAACCTTGAATCCCTGCTGGAAGAGAAGTCTTGCTGCTGCTCTACTTCGTCGATCTGAAAGCTGCTGTGTCTCCAAGGACTGACCCAGAGAGGACCTGGTTAGGTGCCCTCTTCCTGAGCTACGAGGGACCATCGTGACTGCTAATCTTTGCCAGCACTTCCTGGTAGACAGACCTACGAAAGGCTGCCGACCGGAGACGGGGACCGCCGCAGAATCACAAAGAGAAGCGCCAGGACACGGTTGTCCATCACCGTCGATGACCGCCACCCGGAGCCGCCGTGCTCCCTTTGCCTGAGTAACATTTGATCCAAGGACGCTCTCGTCTGCACCGTAGACCGATTTGTCCCGCCGGAGAAAGTCAAGGCCGCCGAGGAGCATCCGCCGGTGGTTTTCCCGCCACCTAAAGACCACAGAGATCCCGACGACTCAACGCCCTTGCTGGGCCACAGTTCTTCAAACTCTTTGCGGCCCTGAACTATCGTCACCGAGGTGCCCCGCATGCCTCTTCCTTGCAGGACGCCAACGCTCTGTCGTCGACGAGCACCGGTAGGAACAAAGCTGCCACATCGTCATTCAACCCTTTTCCTCGTGGGATCTCGACGATCCGTGGCGCCTGCTTTAAAGGGAGCCGCTCAAAAAGGATCCGTTGACGATCCGACAATGAACTCTGCTATTCCAGGAACATTGGGGAGGTAGAACTACTTTAGAAGGAAATGAGACCTATAGAACAATATATGGACTAGGCTTGTGGTAGATCTTTATTTACAGGTTGCCCAGGTGGGGGGAGATCTCCACGCATAACTGTCTAGTTGTAGGGGCCAGTATTCTGCCAATTGCTCTAACCTACTGCTTTCCTCCTATATCTATTGTTGGTTACCTTTATTAATTAATCTGTGTGACATTTGATCAGAGTATAGTTGATGCACTTTAATGAGATCTGATAATTGTGGTACCACGCAGAACTGTATATATTTGCCATTGTAGATTAACTAAGCACAAAGTGAGTTATTGTGATTGTATATAACCTTGAACTTAATTATATAAATACTGTGTTTTAACTAATACAGTGTGTGGACATTCCTTTGTGGGGGCTTGGCGACTACATTGTACTTAAGAACCAGCCTGCATCACCTCCTGAGAAGCTAGGCCTTGATTGCTCAACCAGCGCTACCCTATAGAGAATGTTGGCAGGGGTCCCTATAGAGAATCTTGGCTGGGGTCCTTTGTGCCTCTCCTCTGCCATATAGAGAGCAGGAGTACAGACCCCCCCCCCCCTGCCAGTCTTTATAGTAACTATCTAAGGATAGTCGCCATTTCGGAATCAGGGGGTAGGGGGCCCATGGAGCAGATGGTGGACATTCTGTTGCGTGAGGTTCTTGGAGAGCTCAGATTTTCAACAGCCTTTGTAATTGAAAGGGCCCATTGGGTCCTGTCTGGGGGCGCGCCCCAGTGACGGGGGCGGTGTCTAGACCCATTATCACTAGGCGCCTTAATTACTGCGACAGAGACCATGCCCTGCGTAGATCGAGAGAGTTGGGCTCCCTTAGCTCCCACGGTGACCAGATCTGGCTTTTCACAGATTTCTCAAATAAAGTGCAGGCGTCGCGGAAGAGTTTTATCGAGGTGAAAAAGTGGCTCAAAGCCAAGGGTTTCAAATACGTAATGTTGTTCCAGGCATACCTATGTGTCGAACACAATGGAAAAGCCCTGTTATTTCATTACCCAGAGGAGGCGAGTGATTTCTTGGACACTGCAGATAATGGAGCCAGGCTGTTATTAAGCAGGAATGACCAGGGGAGTTGATCACCCCGAGTCCCGGACAGAAGCGTCTGCCTATCAGTGCTCCCATGCTCCGGGTGGTGGTTGAAGTTTTTCAGGGGGTGGGGGATCTTTACTGGCAGGTTGGGGTTGTCGGTTTGTTGGGTGTTCAATGTTTGGTTTGGGTGGGGATGGGTTCGTTCAGGCGGCACACGGTACTCGGTCAACTATTTGCCTCAATCTGGTCGCATAAGGGGGGGGAGGGGGATTTGGTGGGGGAGTAAAATGGACAGATTTTGTCTTGTCTCAGAGAGGGGATGATGGTGGCTTCACTGGGTTCAACAGGTGGTGGCCTGTGATGAGTACTGGCTACATCGTGCCTGGTCATGCCAATGCAGGTGTTAATCTGATACTATTGGGGTAATGGCTGCTAGGGGGGGGAGATCACGCGCATGATATGGAATGTTTGAGGCCTGAATTGCCCCTCGAAAAGCAAGGCAGGTCCTACTTTATATGTAGAGGGACAGAGTGGACATTGCTTTTCTTCAAGAGGTGCATCTCATAAGTGGGGGAGGCTGCCTTCTCTAAAGCATGGAGATTCCACGGGTACTTTTCATTGTATTCTCGAGGGGTGTCTATTCTCATTACAGGTGCACCGTGGTTTCGATGTACAAAGGTGGTGAGGGATACAGTGAGCAGAGCGTTGATCCTCCTGGGTCTGGTGCAGGGGTGAGGGGGGGTGATCACCTTTGTGAACTACTATTCTCCCAATACTGACCCTCTTGATACCCTAGAATTCATTGTGGAACACCTTAGGAATCTCCCGGTGGGCACTGTCTCCTGGGCTGGGGAATTTAACGCTGTCATGAGATTCACTAGACCGGTTGTGGGGGTGGGTGGAATTAGGGGTTGACAAAGTCTACCCATAAATTACAACAACTCTGCGCAAATGCTGGACTGGTTGACATATGGAGGGAGCGCCATGGCTCAGAGAGAGTACACATTCAGGTCACCAGTACATGGGACAACTTCCAGGCTGGACTTCATTTTGACGTCTGCTGATCACGCGGGCTGGGTTCAGGGGTGTAAGATCTTGGCACACAACCTTTCGGATCATGGTCTAGTTGTGGTGCACCTCTTCATCCCTGGAAAGTGGCAGGGGGGGGGCAAGGAGTTGGCACTTTAAGAACAAGAGCCAGAGAGAGACTTTGTTCAGGGAGTAAATACAGGAGGAGGTGCTCCTCATTTTCCTGGAAATAACGGGTTCAATAACATCTTACTTCACCCTTTGGGAAGCCTTTAAGTGGTTTATGTATTGCTAAGGAGGCGGGTGTCCTTAAGGCCATAAGAGCAGAGCTGGCGGCTCACAAGACTAGGTTGAGGGAGCTGATATTGGGAGAGGGGTTCTCCACGGATGCGGGTGTGCAGGCTATGTTACGTGAGGTGCTGGGTCTGTTTAGAGATGCGGCTGAACATGAGGTCAGGTTTCATCATAGGTAGGCGGCATTGAGAAGTTTTGGGGAAGGTCAGAGGACTGGCACCCTACTGGCTCGTAGCCGAAACCTCTAAGTCACATATAGCAACGGTTGAGATCTAGGCAGCTGAGCTTCTGCAGACAGACGAGGGAATAATGGGGGGTGTTCATTGACTTCTAGAAGTCTCTATACTCCTCTAGGATTACGGTGGCACGAGAAGAGAGCGATGAGTATTTGGAGCATGTGGGTCTGTATTGAGTGGCGCATGAGGAAAGGGAGTGGCTGGGTCAGCAGTTAACATAACAAGAGGTGCATGAGGCGACTAAGTCTCTTCCTGCTGGGGAAGCTGTTGGCCCAGATGGACTCTCAACAATTTTTATAAAGCTTATTCCTCATTTGCTACGTGTCTATCAGCAGACTATACAAGACAGTGCACTGCCTCGGTCAATGCGAAAAGCAGTGGTCACTTTACTCCTAAAGCTGAGGTAGAATGCTGATAGTTACTCTTCCTATCGTCTATTTCTTTGATAAATTTGGACAGAAAAATTCTAGCCGGGACACTGGCTAACAGGCTTTCCCTGATTAAGCCTAGATGTGTACTATCTGATCAGCCTTGTTTCATTCCCAGAAGGTCCACGTCATATGGGTTTCACAGATTCTTCGGTCTCCTGTTGATCCTTAGCCAGTGTGTATCTGTAGTTGCGATCCTTCTCGACGCAGAGAAGGCGTTTGACTCCATTGAGTGGCCATTCCTTTTCACTGTCTCGAGGCGTATGCGGATGGGAGAAGATTTTGTAAGAATAGTTTCTTTATTGTATGAACGTCCAGTGACGTGTCTCCAGGTGAATGGTAGACTTTCTGATCCCATTGCGATGGAAATGGGTACGCGGCAGGGCTGTCCGCTGTCCTCCCTGCTATTCGCACCCGCGGTTGAGCCCTCAGTGGAAATCGCCCAGTCCAGACATATAGACAAGTGGGTGCACTGTTCACCCATAAATTGGTCATCTAACATTATGCTGAAGATCTAATCCTTTTTCTCACTGACCTAGAGGTAAATCTGGCACCAGTTATGAAGGACACTTTGGTATGTGTCCGCTTCTCTGAGATCCATGTCAACCCTCGAAATCCGTACGGTCCCCTTGACGAGCGGGACTGCAAGGTTCCAGGTGGAGTTTGACTTCCAATGGCATGCTGAAGCTGCTCGATATATGGGGTGATGGTGATCTGATGTGCTTTATTAAAAGAATTCTGGGGAAAGGTTGGCGCACTCAGAGGCACTTCTCCAGAGGTGGATGAACCTGCCGTTGTCCCTTTTTATATATATCGATAATTAAGATGGTGATACTACCCACATTTCTCTACGTATTCTTTCATTTGCCCACCCTGAACCCGGCGAAATTATTTAAGTCACTGAATAACGTGATAACACATTTTATCTGGTAGAGGAGGCAGGCTCGCTTGCTTTGGTAAAAGCTGGTGGCCCCGTTGGAGTTGTGAAGACTTGCCGCCCTTCCCCATTTTGGAGCTTATTGGACAGCAGCACAAGCATCTTTTTTCTGTAACTATTTGATCCCAGACAGAGCACATGTGCAAATAGAGAGGGCAATGATTGCCCCCTCACTCCTGAGGGCTGCCATTCTCACCTTGCCGCAACAAATATCCTTGCCACAGGATATGGTTGAGCTCACCTGTCGTACCTGGTGAGAAATCAAAGGCGTGACTCGCAACGTGTTTCTTTATTTCCCACTTCTCCTTATTAAACATGTGCCGGGGATTCCAGTCACGGGGAGAAGGTTTTTGTCCAATGGACAAGTTGGGCCTCACATGCTGGTGGGATTTTTGTTCCCTAGCAGGCAGTTCCTCACGCTGGAGGACTTAAAGGCCAAGGGGGAAGTGTCTGTTGTGGATGTCTTTGTGCATTTTAGGCTGCGGGTTGTACTAAGAAGACTGGTTTGCCGACTGCCCCCAGGAACCTCATGTTGCACCTGTCCTGCACGGGTTGCTTAGCTCAGGGACAAAGTCCAGGATGATCTCCAGGTTGTATGCTGATATATTTGATGGGGTCACGGGTGGGCGGAGGACTCTCGGGCTAAATGGGAGGAAGCTCTGGGTGCACCCCATCCCCCCCCATGGTCGGATGAAACCTGGAGGTACTGCTGTATGCAAACGCGTAAAGTGGCTATCAATAACAACTTTAAGTTAACCCAGTTTAAATGTTTGCACCAGTTCTACTTGACCCCGAAGGACATAAATAGATTCTTCCCTGAGGTTTCCGATTCGTGCCGGAGATGCAGTGTTGCCCCGGTGTCCTTTCTACACTGGCTTGGGACTGTCCCCGAATCCATGCCTTTTGTGTGCAAGTGTTTGAATTGATCGAAGGTATTGTGGGGGAGCGGGTGGCTCCTTCTCCTATTGTGGCATTGCTGGGTTATACTCTCCAACTGCCTAAGCATGTCAGGAAGTTACTGGTCCTTTTACTGCTGCTGACTAGGAGGAGAGTGGCCATGGTGTGGGGTAGGTGCTGTTCTCCTTCATTTGAACAGCGGCGGTCTGAAATGTTCTACTGTTACAAAACAGAAATGAACTATGGAATTTATGTGCATCAGACCTCCAGGCCGAAGGACATTTGGGGCACGTATGTTGCTTATTTACTGTCGCTCAGCAGTGGTGCATGTGAGGGGTCTGATCATCACTCTTTCTGCTGAGTCCAAAAGTGTATAATTTCTCTTTCTGTTCCCTTCCCTCCTTGGTTGTAATGTGTTTCGGTGTGCGGGATTGGGGGTGTGGGGGTGAGGGGGTATTCATCTGAATGTGACACTTGTGTTTGTTTTTGGTTATGCTTTTTCAATAAAAAATGTTTTAAAAATAAATATATATGTATATTGGCTTGCATGCTGGTTTGCGCCTATTAGAGGAGGACTCTAGTAGTGACTAGAGTGGTTAAGAAATAGAGGTATTCTTGCCTTTTAATTTATTGATGTAGTGCGTTAGCTGAAACACATCCTAAGCATCAATGATCACCTGTCTGCTCGTCCCAACCCTGCACATTTCAGACATGAAGATGCTGAAGCACTGAACACCGACAGAGCCAGCGGCCTGTCGTATAGCATGTGGCTAAAGATCAATTTGCAACAAGAAAAAGAACCAAAGATAATGTTTTTACTGCAGTGCATCCATTAGGACATTGTCTTTGTCCACCAGTACTGGACTTGTATCAACTAACCAGACCGCTCCAGTACACTTTAGTTATAGCAGCTCTTCTCTTGAGTAAAGCACCATCAACGACGACTCATGTTATGTATTTTTAGATTTAACCATATTTATGGTATGTGATGTCTGAGCCAGGTTGCTTTGGTGAAAATGATAATATTGCTGTGCATACTTTACTCTTTTGCAAACGTGCATTTTTATATTGCGGCAGGTTTTTTTTTTTCTCCAGTTAGACACTTTGCTGAGAGGATTCTTGTGGGGCCGGGGTAGGCAGACAATTGCTCTTAACACACTATATATGGCTTATAAGAACTTTATTATATGGCTGTGCAGCTTCTTTATTGTGTGTGTTGGCTGTCGGACAATCCTACTATGGAATCCAGGTTGTTACGGGATACACTGCACCCGGTGGTACTGAAGGAAGCCCTGTGGGTTACAGATTGTTGTGTTGGTCAGACGACATTATTGTTTAAACTTGGGCGACGGGTTTGGAAAAAGAGCGGTGAACGTACTAGGGTTGAGTAGCCATACTCGCTGCATGTCCTCAAGACAGCGGGTGAATGCTCGGGGCTCAGCGAGCTGGCAGCTGCTAGGCGATGGCATAATCTAGGGCTTGCCACATTGGGGGTGGGGGGGGACATGTGCAAGGGCAGAGTGTTCAGGGGCTTCAGTGAGTTGATGCAGACAGAGGGCCTTCCCAAAGGGCAGTTCCTGAGATATCAGAAGCTTGTGGCGAAAAGGAAATGGACTGCCTGGCTGGAGGAACCAAAGCCTACTGTGTTATTAACGCTACTGTATGAGTAGGAGGGTGGCTGGCCCCCGATATCTCTGTTATATGGATGATTGCTGAGTGCAGTTAGTACACGAAATACAAGGTTGAAAATGTTGCCTCTTACAACTTAATGTACTGCATAGAACATACATGACGCCCAGTGCCATCTGTCTGTCCGTGGTGTGTGATGGAGGATCAATATTGTTTATGGTACAAAGATTTTGCACAATGGAGCACAGCAGAGACTACTGCCTGGTATAGGGCTTTGAGAGCTGGTATCTGGGAGCCCACAGAGAATGTTGAGGCGTGGAGTGGAATGCTCTTCTCCTGGTGATGTTCCATCCGTCAGATGGCAAACCTTTGTGATCCCAAGATTGTTGTGGATTGTTGATCAAACATGTAAATGGCTCATACTTATAAGTGACATTCTGGCCGAACCATCACTGCCCTCACACTGGCTCCTCTATTAAGATGGCCCCTAGGTAAAGAAGCCTTGCAGGCTCAAACTGTTCCCCACTTTCCCATGGGCTCAAAAATCCAAGATTCCATGTTTTATTTCTATTAGGTTACTTTTTTTTTTTGCATGCTATACGGTTAATGACATTTCAGTTATCTTGCTTTTATGATGCTGACAGTGGATTATGTATCGAGTGTGTACAGTTTAAAATAAATTTGGGTATGAGATGTCTGAGCGTAATTCCCAGCCATGTAGTCTTTAAAATGGGCACATAGTGTAATGCATTTGATCTATTCAGGCGATAAGTAGGATTCACAATTAGATGCAGGAAATAACGTTGGGCTTGGATTTCCGGCCTTCATGCCAGGCCTTATCCTTGTCATGTTATTTGCGAGTACATCGTGTAAACCAAGTCTCTGACTGTATTCCACACATCTGGGAAGTGATCCAAGTCGTCCCGTTTGTTATAATAAACAAATACTACATGTTCTAGTAAATAACAATAAGTAAGGGACTACTGTAAAATTCAGTGCTTCCGGCACAGCATTAGCCGTAGCGTGATAGAATGCAGCTCACAACTGGGTGAAAGGTTGAGGCAACTTATTGGCTAATTTGCTTCAACATAAACACACTTTTGCTTCTCTGAAAGATGCTGAGCAATGATAATGGGCCAATGACCTGAACAGCTTTTTTGCTTCTGTTGGATATTATGCTAATAGGGGGAGTTGACGGTTATTGTAAAAGGGCTGACTTCGAAACACAGAGCAGGAGATTATCTGTTCTGACGGGGCTGACAGATGAAGGCTGACTGAAGGCTGGGAGGACATTCATAAAGACTCATTGGGGCCCTTATCCTCTATGTAGAAAGGAGGGGTCGAAGTCCCTTCTTTTTTCCGTGCTTGGTTTTAAAGCCATTACATTCGATTTGCTTTTGCTTTTTTTGTGGCATTTGAGTCTCCAAAGGACTATGGCTATTTGCTTTTGAGAAGAACTACTATTTTCAGATGAGCTGCATGGAGAGTAAACCTTGCTCATAGAAATAAGCTCACTGCCTATTCATAGTTGACGATTATTGGCTGACACCGTTGGTACTTTCAATTGACACTAAATCTTTTATCTGTTTTTGACAAAAGAGACTATGGTGATTCTGACAGGTCATATTTAATGGTTTTTCCAACTGGCTGGGATATTTGGGGATTTTCTTCTGGGATTGTGCGGACCGCTCTAGGCATCCAGTCCTCTCCAGCCCTCATCTCCCTACTGGGTAGAGCATTGATCTCACATTAAGAAACATATTGAGTTATTGAAAAGGTCAGGTGTTTCTATGAAGATTGCATGGCGAGTTCTAATGAGATTGCATCGTGAGATCTGAGGAGGTTGCCTAGTGAGATCTGGAGATTCAGGCGGTTAAGGTGTCCATCATGTCTATGAGATGATTGATTAGTCTTGAGTAGACTTGGAGGCAATGACAATGATTGCTGCATATTCATTAATAACCTTTTGCATATTAAATGTGTTTTGTGTAGTGACAATAATAGTAGCAATATTTCTTTACTACTTATTTCTCATAGTTAAAAGATTTACATTATGCATGAAGAAGCATTCATTGAGTATTCATTACTGAGAATGTTGTCAGAAGCATTTTAACATGAACATTGTGTGGGGCATCTAGTGTTGATTGCCTGCTCTCTTTACTGCTGCACAGTGACCGGTGTATGCTTTTCCTTTTGCCTGCTTCTATTCCTACCACAGTCCCTGTTGGGAGTGGAGGGAAGGCTCTGTGAGGTAGGGGTAACACAATTCAAGTCACATAGCAGCCCATCTTGCTTGAAAATCTTTTCTCTACCTGCCCCCCTTCGCTCATCCCCTCCCTCCCCTGCCCCCCCACCTCAGCCTCCCCTCAGAGAACATCAGAACACAGCCATGGTTTCCGTCGACTTTTCACCTTGAGAGCGCCAGCATGGACTGCATGTGGTCTGAAACAGACAGAGACCAGACCACATAGTTCCAGGAGCTCAGATTGCATTCCTTACTTCACATATGAAGGCTGTGCAGTATCTGGATCCGTATTTGTTAGCTCAGAATTCCCTATTTGGGTCTTCTTTGGCTAAAAGAGTCCCCTAAACATTTGTATGGCTTTCTTGGTTTTTAGACCTAATTTTTCAATCAGCAGGACTTCTACGTAAGTCCCCTGGTAGTTGCATCTTCTTTTTGGTGTGCTGCTCTTAGCAGCCCATATCGTTACCAGTGACGGGGTGCTCCTTGAGCACTGCATTGTCCCTTGGTAAATTCTTTCACCCAGAAAGTGTTAGTGAGTAGGCTAGTGACTGGTATAAATTCTATTTTTGACCACGCCACACTCCTTTTTACAGTGTTGGAAGCCAAGTGGCAATATGCGCTGGCCAGTTGGGGCCTAATGCATTGTATAAGGCCTGCATGTACACCAACACCATCTTGATTGTGGCTTATCCTTTGTTTGCCCCACAAAGAATGGCCAAAATGCCGAAGTAGGATATTAGTCTACCAAAGCAAACTTTGTGTGACTGCAGTTTAGGCTGGATGAGGGTCTACAGGACACCTCAATCCACATGTGTTTTGGGGGTGTATACATGTCATTAGGCTGGCTGGTTGTACAACAGTTAATTGTTGGGCAGGAGTAACTCCCTGTACATGCGTGTGTCTGAGTGACTGACTCTTGGCCATTCCAGAGATTGTTTACTGAACTTACCTGGAAGAAGCTGACGAAATGGGACCACAGTGGGTCTTGCTCCTGTTGTACTTGTCGTACTTCCTGGTCCCCTTGATGAGCCTCTGTGTAGGTGGAATCTTGATCCAACCCCCTACACTCCTTGCTTCTGACCTCCTGTGCTTGCAGCCTCCACAGCCCTCTTGAAGCATTGCTGTCGCGAGAGCCCCTTCTGTTTAGTTGTTGCTATGTGGCTTGCTGCTGCTCCATCAAATCTGTCTGATTTTGAATCACTTAACTTTTTACCTTGCATCTACTGCTTGTTGTGGAGCCATCCTTCTTCCTAAGATAAGTCCTTGTCTCCAACTGTCTGCCTATTAAATTAATACAAAAGATACATAATGACACCCTGGCTCTCTTGTAGCCTTACAATATGCCTCTTTCATGCAATGTGCCAATCTTACACCCTCTAGCTAATAAAAAATGACCCTCAAAAATACAGCAATAAATAAAGGTTTGTGCCACATAATTTGGTGTTTCATGCTGCATAATTTGGTGTTTCATGCTGCATAATTTGCCATTTCATGCCGCAATATCCTGGAGGGTCTGTCTACCGTCTCGCAAGTTACCCCCATATTGCAAGAAATTGAAATTAAAAGGCTGCTTGCAATAGACCAGACCCATGTCAACCCTTTGAGGTTCCAGTGTGTACTTGTGAGTCCCGTTCCCTTTCCTCCATCCTTGTGGGCGTCCCCCAACATGGGAACGGTACCGAAACCTTTGGCAGCGAAAAATTGAGCTTACCCTTTAAATTTAGTATAGCGTGCCGGAATGCCTCACCAAGGCAGCGCCCTCCGGTGCCTCACCCCAGTCCTTTTTCTGCACAGTCGGTGTTGGACCTGGCAGCCAGAGCAGAGATTTATTTTTTAGCTTTCTGCTGGCTCCCCGTTTAGTTTGTTCAATCTTATTTAACTTCCCTTTTGTTGCCTCGCCTCCCCAGCGCATGTCGGCTGCAGGAGAATACGTGGGATGTGCCTGCCTCATGCGACTGCTCGTTCCTGGCCACGGACCCCCATGCACTCTGTCTGGAGTGTTTGGGTCCTGACCACCGCTGGGGACGCATGTTCAGCTTGCAGCGTTCTCGGTCACATGGCATTGAAGAATCGGTTGTCGCAGTGGAGGGAGATCTTCCACACTTCTCCTCCATCCCACCAGGACCTCTCATCAAGAGAAGCTAGGTCTTCTGTTCAGCACGGCTCCACAGCGCAGCAACACCTTCCCACGGATCAGGGTTCCTAGTATTCAGGTTCTGTCAGACCCAAGGCCTCTAAGGCTACTGGCTTCCAAGCCCAGGGGCCGGGTGCTCTCCGGGGTCAGACCTGAGGCTGTCCTGGCTACCGCCTCCCAAGCTGAGGGACTCAGAGGGTGGGGGGTCCCTACCGGGCTGTCCTCCAAATGGCGATCAAGTTTGTCTTTTTCTTTGACCCCAGGGGGGTAAGGGATCGTCGAGTGCCACCTCCAAGAGTCTGTCCTCTGCACGATCTAGCACGACTACCGACACAGGTGCAGAGAGGGTCCAGCCTACCGGAGCTCGCTCCAAGGTAGTGCATCATGGCGTTAGGACTACCGGCCCACTGGCCGAGGATGCGCCTACCAGAGTGATCTTTGAGGTCAACGCTTCTGCTTCGGGTGCAACACCCAAGCTGTATCCTCCCATGTCTGGAGCATCCACACCCCCCCCCCCCTCCCAGGGCTTGGCGCAAAGCTTCAAAATGTCGGAGCGGCACGTGGCGGAGCCTGCTAGCTGGCAGCCATCTTGGATCCAGCACGGTGCCCTGCCCGTGCTTTCGCCCACCAAGTGATATGACATGTCATTTATAATGCGCCTGTACACAAGTGTTATCTAGGCGCGACAAGGGAGGGAGAACAGAGGGAGGACAGGACAAATCATCTTACAAGGCCTTGTCATTCACGTCGTGCGAGAACGAGAAGTGCAAAGGGAAAAGGCGGCGGCGGGTAATGCAAGGGGGAGGGGGACACGGCAGCAATGCTCTAAGTGCAGCCAGATCAGCGAGGCTCTGGGTAGTGCAAGGAGATCAAGCGACTGTAGGGTTACAGGTATAGCCCCTAAGTGCGTGGTAGACTTGGAGGCAGTGTAAGGGTGACTGATCAAGAAAGAGTCTGGTACCCAGTGAGACTCTGAGGGTGGCCAAGCGACTAGTCGGTAAAGGGGTTACCCAAAGACATCTAACCTGGCATCAGGGCAACAGAGCGCTGTGGAGGCTCCCCCCACACCTTGAGGCACCATCCCTACGCAGCATGCATAGCCTCCTGCAGGTAAACCCATTTGGGCCATCACCTGGGGGTTTGTGTATCAGCACGCCGGAATCTGCAAGCTCATTTCAATAGTTCTGCAATTAATTTTACTGAGAAACTGCAGCAAATCGAGTGCCTGGTCATTCCAAGCATTTTTTCATATCTTGCTGCCCTTTGTTGCATTTGCTCAAACATTGCTGCCGCCATTTGAGCACCCAAGTGCTCTCATGTCTGGAGTGCCTGGGACCTATGATTGGTTGAGCCTAGCTCATCGGCCCAATCGGGGTTGCCGACAGGCGAACGCCGGCCCCCTTACAAAGGCCCACTCAAAGCCCCTGTCTGAGCATGGCGGAGCGGCGGCCAATACTCCACTTATTCCAACAGACTTGATTCAAAGCAAGTAGCAACAGGTTCTTGCAGCACCAGTAAGGCCCCCATATCTAACGTACCCACCCCCTTTTTGCTCCATAGGGCAACAATCTATCTACCCAGCAGCACACCTTTGCACGCGCTCACCTTGTCCACAGCATAGCTAACTGAGTGGCCTTCACCTCATGAACACATTCTTGACCTCTTGAAACTCACACTTGGATGTGTTCATGAAAATGGTTAGTCACCTTGACTCTGATTTATGACCCTTTGACATGTCACATCAATAACCTAGATGCAGGTTACGATTACACCAGCCATCAAGAAAAAATATAAATTTTTGCATTTAGATGTGCGGTCCTGATATATTCCATTTAGCTGTGTTGTCTGCAAATTGTATTTCGGTGTACTGCCTTGAAAATTGCACTAGATGTGTTGCCCGGGAATATTGCATTTAGCTGAGCTGCCTTGAAATATTGCATTTAGATGTGATGCCTTGCAATTTGTATCGAAATGTGCTGCCTTCAAATATTGCATTTTGATGTGCTACCCTCAGAATTGCACTAGATGTGCTGCCTTGAAAACTATACTTGCGTTCATCGGCCCTAGAACCATGCCTTTAGTTGCGCTGTGTTTGAAATCAGTGCTAGGTGTGCTCACTTTGACCATAATATACTGCATTTAATATGCCCCTGCAAAACTCCTATCCAGACACAGCTGTCTGCCCACCTCGGCCTTAAAAAGCCAAACCTAGTTGCCATTACAGGCAGTAGCCACGCTGCACTACCACGTTATCAAAGCTTACCTAGGAACTTTAACCTAAATTTCTCTCACCTGTAGTAAGCCACACAACAACCATCACGTAATGCTGCCATCCACCAAACCCTCACTCACCAGTCCTGGACTTAACCCTGCCTAGCCCCACCAAACCACGGACAACCTGAACCCAGCGATATGCCCCTCTAACCACTCACGACATGTCACTGCCAACTATAGCTACACACACACACTCACTCCTACCCAAAGCATGCCCATTCAACACCACATCTATGCCGCAGGACACAAGACGTAAGCCAACCTCAAGCCTTAGTCATCCCCGCCCCTTGACACTCAGAATAATAGACTAGAATCCTGCCTAGCTACATGCCGGCACTACCTTCAAACAATAACCCCGACAATCACTTGGAGGAATGTACACCTCAATTCAAGAGCCGCCTCCCAGGCAACTACCATAAACACAACATGAAACCAGCATGCTCCCCCTTGACCAACACCCTCTCTAGCCCACAACACACACCTAACCAGATCTCCACCACTGACACTAAAGCGAATACAACAGGCCTCTCAGGGGGCGCTTATCAATGCCAGATCCCTCCCTGCCCACGGCCTTGACATTTCGGACCTCATTACCACCAACCAACCAGACTTCCTAGCAATCACAGAAACCCGACTGCACCCATCGGCTGGCCCGTCCCTCTCCCTAGCCATCCCGGACAGCTACACTATAATCAGGAAAGATAGACTAACATCTAACGGAGGCAGAGTCGCCTTTATTTGCGGAGAAAAACACACTACCCATCAGGGGAATTCCCAACCAATCCATCAGCTCAGGAGAGCAGCAGCTGCTTCCTTCTCGACAAACTCTCTGAACATATCACCAGCCAACATGCTCCACCTGTTTCTACCGCTAACTGCTCATCCTCACAGAAACACTGAGCCAACTGCCATGGTCGAGCTATACAATCGAACCTTGTTCAAAGCCATCAATAAAGTAGCTCCTCTGAGCATTCGCAAACCCAAACCTAGTGGCCACCTCAACTCGTGGTACACACCTTGTCTCAAAACCCTAAGCTCTTCCAAAAGAGCAGCGGAAACCGCCTGGATAAAAACTCCCTCAGACGAGAACAAACACTACACTGCCCTCTCCAAACAATACAAACAAGCTATACTGCAAACCAAAAGCATCACATACAACAGGAGAATTGAAGAAGCAAGCTCGGGCACAAAAGTGCTCATCGCTTTCCTGCGTGAGCTTGAAACACCAGCTTTGCCTCCTGACAAATCCACCATCTGGTGCAAGAATATCCAAAACGCTCTCCGTGACAAAAGCACCCTACTCCAAACCAAAATCACTGCAAAAAAAGAAATCCCTACAACTGACCAGGCCCCAATCCAGTCCAGTCCCTTCACCCCTCTCACCACTCTGATGTTTGAATTCACCCCAGTCACACCAGCCGAAACTACTAAGATTATCAAAGGGCTATAACCCTTAAAATGCTGCCCAGGAGACATTTGCCCAGCTACCTTCATAAAGGCCTGCGCTGAAGAGCTTATTCCCTTCATCACGGCGCTAATCAACAACTCCTTTTCAACCAGCAATGTCCCAGAGAATATAAAAGAAGCCTGGTTACTCCCCCTCCTCAAGAAGCCCATTCTAGACACAACATTCCCACCAACTACCGACCTATAACGGCCATACCCTTCTTCCTCAAAATACTCGATAGAGCAGTTTACCTGCAAATCCAAAACTATCTGGAAACCCATAATCTCCTTGGCCTCTGCCAATCCAGCTTCCACCCTGTTCACGGAATGGAATCCGCCCTCCTAGATTTAAAAATCCAAATGGACGAAATCAACCTCTCTGCAGTCTTTGACTTGGTCAACCACCAAAACCTCGGTCAACACCTCTCTTCAGCTGGCCATTTCTAAGACAAAGCTATAGCCTGGATAGAGTCCTTCCTAGCTAACCGCACAATGAGTGTTTTCCACCTCAACGGCGGCCCCCTCTGCCCTAGTCACCTGTGGAGTGCCTCAGGGCTCATCCGTCTCACCTTCCCTATACAATATCTTCACAAAACCCCTCTTTGACCTCCTCAATGTCCTGGGTGTCACCTACACTAACTAGCGGATGACACCCTAATCCTTTTGCCCATCTCGGGCTACTATGACACTGACACCAACGCACTAAGCAAACTTTACTAAACCATCCAGACCAGAATGGCTCAACACAGACTTTGCCTAAACGATGAAAAAACAGAACTTCTGCTCGTTAGCACACTATCGACTAAACACACTCAATGACCTATATAATTAATTTCTCATCGACGGGAACATCATCATCATCATTGTTGCCGAAGAGGTAAAGACCCTGGGAGTATACCTATACTCCACGCTCTCACTTACCAGACCAGTAAACGCTATTGCTCCAGAAGCAGCATACATTGCGTAACTGATCAACGCCTGCGGACCATTCCATTCCACTGACAGCTGCATCACATTCGCCATAGCCATCATACTATCCAGAATCAACTACTGCAACTCCCTATTTGCAGGCACCGATGCACGTTTTCTAAAAAAAAAACTCCAGGTCCTCCAGAATAATGCAGTAAGAGCAGCACTGAACATCTCCAAAAAAGAACACATCTCCACAGCCAGACGAAACATCCACTGGCTTCCGGTCCAAGAACAAATCATGTTCAAAACGCTAGCAGTGACGCACAAATGTATCTCAAACTGTGCCCCTGCCTACCTGTCCAGAAAAATCTCCAAAACCCAATCCACCAGACATGCCCGGACTGCCTATTCGCATGTACTTGTGATTCCCAGATTCAGGCGCCAGAAAGCAGATTGAATTAGCTTCCCAGTGATCGCGGCCAAACTCTACAATGACTTCCTTCTAGCCCTAAGATCGGATGACTCCTTCTGATCCTTCAGCAAAGGCCTGAAAATCTGGCTCTTCTCACACAACCCCAAGTTTAACAGAACCTCCCTAACTTGACAACTCGCGATAACCAAATCTATTCAGGAAATCACCCCCAGACAACCTGCAAATACTATTTTTATTTTGTAATTATAACCATTGTAACAAACTTTCTGTAACCAATGCATTACATATGTATGTAACCCTGTAACCTTTGCCTTCACATAAACCAGTGCTCAGATGCCCCCGGGTTTGGTGCGCATTACAAATGTTAAAATAAATCAAATACAGCAGACAGGTAGGTCAGCCAGGGAGGGAGGGAGAGAAAGCAGAGAAGAGGAATGTTTTGAGCTGCATCCGGAACTTCAGGTGGTCGGGCTCAAGTTTGAGAGGGGCAGGGTGGCCATTCCAGAGGGATGCACCAGCAGAGAGGAGAGATCTACCCCCCATTCTGCCTGGAGAAGCATCTAACCCTTAAAGAGTTGGAGCTGAGTGAAGGGCTCAAGAAGGAAGGTATTTTGGAAGAGAGCGTTTTCTGGATGAGGCGCTACTCTGGAGGGCCGTGCGATTCATGGAGCATGTTCCAGGATGGAAGCCCTCCTGCATATCAACCTGCTAGGGCAGTGGGCCTGGCCCTCAAGGCATTTTTTCACCCCATCTGGGTCAGGTCTGTTCTGGTCAGGACCAACAATTCTACTACAATGTTTTACTTGAACAAGCAAGGTGGCACCTGTTCTTCCATCCGCCCCTTCTCTGCATGGAGGTGGTATCAATCTGGTAATGGGCACAGATGGAGTGGATTTGGATTTCAGCAGTCCATCTCCCGGGGCACAGCAATGCAGAAGCAGACCAACTGAGCCCCTTCGAGTTCAACACCTATGAGTGGGAGTTGCACACCGACTCCTTTTTGCCCCTGCTCCAACATTGGAGGTTCGTGGACCTGGATTGTTTTGCATCCCCTCAGAATTCCAAGTGCGCCAGTTTGCTTCATGGGCAGGACGGGGTCAGAGGTCTCTGGGAGATGCCTTCCAGATCTGTTGGTACGGTCACAGGTGTTATGCATTCCCACCCACCCCTCTACTCTCAACGGATTATCTGCAGGTTCTGGGATTTGGTGGGTTTCAGCCTCATCCTGATTACACCCCACTGGCCTTAGAGACCCTGATTTTTGGATCTGCTGCAGTTGTGCTCCCAGGGTCCGGTCCACCTTGCAATCTCCGGCAAGGGAATAATGACACAGCAGGGCGGGGTGGTGGAGCATTCAGACCCGACCAAGCTGGCGCTGGTGGCCTGGTTCCTGACCAGCTAAGGCTTCAACATTCTCAATTCTTAGATGACAACTGGGACATCAATCGGCAGGCCAGGAGGCCCTCGACTCGGTCCTAGTATAAAAGTTAATGGAATAGGTTCTGCTGTTGGGCCCGTGACAAAGGTCTGGACTCTGTCACCTGTCCTCTGAATGACATACTGGCTTTTTGAGCACACCTGGCTCGTTCTGGAGTTCAGGTGGATACTTAGTGTACTTATTTGGCTGCCATTGGGGCTTACAAGAATTCCCCTGAGCATGTTTTCTGCAGCCAACCCGGTGGTTAATGCCCACCTTAAAGGGGTGTCTAGGCCTTTTCTGCCGATGCATAGGCCGTACCCGTTCTGGGATCTCAATATGGTTCTTGAGGCTTTGCAGTGCAAGCCTTTCATGCCAATGGCCACTGTGGACATCTGCTTGGTGACACTGAAGACAGTTTTACTGGTGGCTCACCTCTGCATGCAGGGTTAGTGAGCTGCAGGCATTGTCTTCGTGCAAGCCCGTCACCACGTTTCACAACGACAAGGTCATCTTGCACACTCGCCCAAACTTCTTGCCCAAGGTGGTTGAATTTAATTGAAGTGAATCACTTATAACGTGCACAGAACTAACCCAATCGTATCTGAGCGCAGCTGGAACTTAAAAGTGTCAACCGAAAGATCAACAATCTAGAATGATCCTACCAGATTCCACAAACACCGATACCCAAGCGAACCAACCGGCTTACCAAGTTTCCCAAATGCAACTAAATAGATACATTATTAGAGCTTTCCAAAAAGCAATACATGTTTTTAATGCTCTGTTTTTTATTGGGAGCTTGTTCCACAGCTTTGGACCATATACTCCAAATCTTCGGTCACCTCTAAACACATATTTATAAGGGGGGATCTGCAGCAGCAGTTTATCACAAGAACGCAGCTGGCGAGATGGTATATCCAAATTAACTGTATCCATAAGATGGCTGGGAGCCAACTGATTAACACATTTAAATACCATGGAAAGGATTTTAAAATCGCTCCGCTCCTTCACTGCACGCCAATGCAGTGACCGCCGCAATTCTGAGATTGGAGAAGATTTAGAGGGACCCCAAAGATGAGCCCAACAGCCTCATTTTGGGCTGTTTGCAATCTCTGGACTTTAGTGATCGAAATACATGTCAACAGAGCATTGCAGTAGTCCAAGCATGAGTTTATACGTGTTCATACGACTGCTGCTTAGTTCTTAGCATGTATAAAAGGAAGAACCTGTTTTAACAAAAGTAAGGTACCAAAAATGGATTGAACCTTCGCACTCATCTGCACTTTACTCCCCTGGTCCTCCTCCCAACTGCAACCTAGATTTTTTGTTTTTATCTTGGGTGCTAAAGCCAGATGTGAGCCCAAAAAGCAGGGGGATGGAGGGCACCTACAATTCTCAAGTTGATGTTTTGGACCAAACCGTGCCACCTCGGTTTTCCTGGCATTCAGCAGGAGCCGATTAGAGCATGTCCATGCTTGAACATACTTCAGGCAACGTTCAAGTCTCCTCTGTCCTCCCGACTTTAATGAATACCTGTGTATCATCCCCATACAAGTGAAATTTCACTTCGTGTTTCCTCAGGATGTCCATAAGAGGTCTCAAACATAACTTGAAAATAAGGAGAGGAAGAGAAGAACCCTGTGGGACACCACAGGTCTGTAGAAAGGCATCTGAAAGATAGCCCCCAAGTCTAACCCGTTGTTTCCTATCCGTCAAAAAGGACCTAAACCATCTTAATGCTTGTCCAGAAACATTTCCGATCTCACTAAGGCGTTGCAACATAATACCATGGTCCACCATATCAAACGCCGCTGACAGATCTAACCTAATCAGAAGCAGTAACTCCCCCGGATCGGCCACCTCAAGGAGGTCATCCCCCACAGTCGCAGAGCCGTCCCTCCAAAACCTGGTCGAAAGTCTGACTGAAGGGGGTCCAACAAAGCTGCCTTCTCCATGTACTCCTGCAGTTGAGATGTTACATTTTTCTCAAGAACCTTGCATGGCCTGGGTAGCCCGGCCACTGGCCAATAGTTCAGATCTTGAGGATCTAATTTAGTTTTTTTTTTTAAAGAGGAGTAACCACTGATTTTTTCAGCAGTGTAGGTACTGAGCCCGAAGATACTGACTTGTTCACAAAATCAGTCAGAAAAGGTGATCTATCTGATGCAAGCCTTTTGGCCACACAGGATGGCATAGGGAATAGAGTATCATTAGTGGGCCTCAAATTCAGAAGTGATTGTACGGTCTCTTCCTATATCTTGGAAAAACTAAAGGGGTCTTAGCTGGTAAGCCACCAGATTCCACAGATTTACTGCAATCCTTACTAGACTCAAATTCAGTAAAAGATTATTTCATAATCTTTTCCTGAATTAACTCAATCTTTTTAAAAAAGGAGTCCAAAGCATCTTCCCGAATCTGGGAAGCTTCTAGCAGCAACGAGGCACATCTTGGTTCAACAAAATTAGTGATGCCAAGTAGAATTCTCTTGATCTATTAGTAGCCCGATCAATTTATTTGTATTAAAAAAAATGATTTAGCTTTAAAGAAGGCTTTTTTGTAGGCACATTGAGCTACCTTAACCATCTCAGTAAGGTTAGGGGTTTCCCCTTCCTCCATTTCTTTTCCACTGATCTAAGATGTTGACGTAGTGAGCAGTTCTTGTGTGAACCATGACTTGGATATGTTCTTAGGTTTACCCTGTCGCAAAGGGGCAACTCGATTGCATATGTGATCCATAATCTCCATCCCTGCATTGAAAAACTCATCACAAATCCAAGAGGGATTCACCAGCTTAAATGCACTTTTTGATTCACTACCAGATATCGCCTGCAGATCTTTGGCCCTCCGAAATCAAACAAAGGTGGTTACTCTTCCCCAAAGAACCCGCTTAAGCCTGATCAATCTTGCAGCGTGGTCGGACCAAGAAACAGAGTGTACCTGAGAATTCTATACTCTCTCCTCTATATAGCAAAACATTAAGATAATGTCCCAGACTATGCGAGGGAGATATTACTAGTGGTATTAGCTCATGAGTAGATGGAATATCCAGTAGCTCTTTAGCATCAGGAGATGTAACATCATCCAACCAAATACTAGCACCCAAGCACAGCAACTCCTTATGTTTGCTTCCAATATCTATGAGAAACTGGTCTAGTTTTCTCTAAAACATTTTTGCTGACCACGGTGGTAGATAACCAAAAATATTTGTTATGGCTTTTGTTTGTGAACACCAAATACAGGCATGTCCTATCTGTATGGAGACATCCCAATCTAACACTTCTAAATGGGACAACTTTAGTGAGGATTTAAAAATTACAGCCAGCCCACCCCCTTTCTTAGCCATTCTATTTATGAACTGAATAGAATAGTCTTGAGGGACCAATACATGAATCCTGGGCTGCGACACATCATTAAACCATGTTTCTGTAATAAACGGACAATCCAAATCATGAGTCTCAATGAAATCATGAATCTCGAGAGCATGTTTTACTGCTGACCTAATGTTCAATAGGGCTGCCTTCAATGGGCCTTCCATTATTTAATGTGTTTTACATGGAACTTCAATATTAGATTCTTTTTTCTCGATGCCTAAACTCCTAATTTGAGTCAGAAGAGACAAATGGCCTTTATTGTGATCTAACTCCCTCACGAAGACCTGGCTAAGGTGAGTCTGCCCCCATATGCCCCACAACGCTTTCAAACACTGTAAAAGTGTTTTAAAATGGAAGCATTGCGCTCTCCGCGCTCCAATCCCCTTCCTCCTTTCCCCCTCATCCCCATCCCAATCCCGCCTCCCAACCCTCCCCCTGCACCATGATTGGTGTCCTGGCCCAAATGAGAAAAACAAAAAAATAAAAAATAAAAGGAAAACAAACTCGCAGTGCGTGGCGTCCTCGCCAGCACCATCACTACACACGAAGACCCGGCTAAGGTGAGTCTGCCGCCCAGATGCCCCAAAACTGTGAGTGTGGCATGGGTGGGGAGTGGAGCAATTACTCTACTCCAGAAAACCCCTACCACTCTATTTTACCTCCCATTAACATAGACTCCCACCACGTACACTCAAAGATTTGTGACCACCAGACTGAACTTATTCATGACAGGATTGTCGAAGTTGCCTTGCATTATATACTAACATACTTGTCAAGGTCAACAAACGCCGCACTTAGATGAAACTTCAATATTAGCATGCCCACACTCAGAATTGTGAATATTAGCCTGCGTCACATCTAGATAGGACTTTGAATATTAGCATGTCCAGACTTAGATAGAATTGTGAATACTAGCATGTCCAGACTTGGATAGAATTGTGAATATTGGCATGTCCGCACTTGGATAGGACTTTGAATATTAGCATGTCCACACCTAGATAGAATTGTGAATATTGGCATGTCCACACTTAGATAGAATCTGTGAATATTAGCTTCGAAGTCCACACTTGGATAGAATTGTGAATATTAGCCTACATCGCATCTAGATAGGACTTTGAATGCTAGCATGCCCGCACTTAGATGAAAACTGAATGTTCGCCTGTCCAAACTTAGATAGAATTGTGAATATTAGCATGTCCACACTTAGAATTGTGAATATTAGCCTGCGTTCCATCTAGTTAGGACTTTGCAGGCCAGCATGCCCACACTTAGGTGAAAACTGAATGTTAGCATGCCCACACTTAGATAGAATTGTGAATATTGGCATGTCCGCACTTAGATAGAATTGTTAATATTAGCCTGCGTTACATCTAGATAGGACTTTGAATGTTGGCATGCCTGCAACTGGGTGAAACTTGAATGATGGCATATGCCACACTTAGAAGTTGTGGATATTGGCCTGCGCCGCATCTGGATGGGACTGTGAGTGTTGGAATGCCCACACCTAAATGGAATCCTAAGCTTTGGCCTGCGCCGCATCCAGATAGTTGTGAGGGTCAACAGGTGCCACACTTGGACAGAACTGTGAATGTTAGCATGCTAGAGGTCAGGTAACCCACTAACCAATATAAGATCAAACTCTGCATACTTATCTCACTCAAAAAACTCAAACAACCATCTCTCGCGCAACAGAAGGGGGTGATGGTGAGCCCATCCTATTCTGTCTATGCTAGGGGCATGCTTATTTGGGTGGCGCCGCATGTTCCATTCCAACGGTTACAAGAGGTGGTGGAAGCAGACGGGAGGATGGTCATTTTGAGAGGGCTGGTTGAGAATAGGGAAATGAGCATAGTGAAAATATACGCCCCGAACCAGAACACAGCCACGTACATTAGGACGCTGTGTACTAACGTGAGCAAGTGCGTGGGGAGTGCTGTGATTTGCGGGGGGATCTCAACTGCGTACTTGACCCAAGGGTGGACAGGTCGGACGAGAAGATGGATAGACCTGCTCCTGCGGCCAAAGCACTGCAGACTTTGTTGAATGATTTTGGGCTAGTGGACGCATGGAGAGCATGCCACCCCCTAGAGAGGCAGTATTCTCATTACTCTGCCCCACAGCAGCTGCACACAAGGCTAGATTATTTTTTCACTACGCCTGAAGTGTCCGCAGAGTTGGTACAAATAGAATATAAAGCAAGGCTTCTCTCGGACCACTCGCCCCTGCTTCTCACTTGGCGATATAGCCCTCTGAGAGCGAGGATTCCAACATGGCGCCTGCGAGCGGAGGCATTGAAGGACCCCCTCTTCAGAGAAGACATGAGGGAGCAGATTGTGAATTTTTTTTAGGAGAATACGGGTAGCGTGGACTCTGCGGGTACACTGTGGGAGGCCTTCAAAGTTGTGATGAGGGGGGTAGCTATCGCAAAATCCAAAGGGCTACAAGGTGGCATTTTGGCTGATTTACGGGAGACGGAAGAGAGGCTAGAGGAGGCGTTAAGAGGAGAAGACGACACTAAAGAGAAACTAGAGCTGATACTTATGCTGCAGCAGAAATGTGCGGAGCAATGGGACAGATTGTGTAACTTGAATTATAGGAAATATGTAGAGAGGCAGCACGCAGGGGGGGGATAAACCAGGTTGACTCTTAGCATGGTTATATAAGAGTGAAAATCCCAGAGTTACGATTAGGACCATCATAAGAGAGGACGGAAGTGTAGCGGATACCCAGGAGGAAGTCAACCAAGAATTTGTAGACTCTAACAAGACATTATATGCAGACCATGGGGGTAACTGCCGAGACACGATAATGGAAACATTGGAGGACATTGGGTTGCCTAAGATAAGCGAGGAAGAGAGAGAAGAGCTAGACGCACCGATCACCCTGGAAGAGCTGGGGGAGGTAGTGATACAGTTACCCACTAGCAAGACGCCAGGGACGGATGGACTCCCGAGTGAATTTTATAAAGTGTATGCGGATGAGATTCTCCCCCCGCTGTTGGAAATGTTGAAGGAAGCATTTGAGACAGGTAGTCTGCCAGAGTCATTGAGAGAAGCGACCATAATACCGCTACCCAAACCCAATAAGCCGGGGCACAGCTGTAGCTCGTACCGCCCCTTGTCGATGTTTAACCAAGACAGCAAAATATTGACGGCTCTGTTGGCAGATAGATTGAAAAGGGTAATTGGTAGATTAATACAACCTGACCAGACGGGATATGTCCCAAACAGGAACATCTCGAATAATCACAGGCGGCTCCAGCGAATTATTGAAGATAGTAACGAACACACCGGGGAAATGGCGATAGTGTCCTTAGATGCAATAAAGGCCTTTGATTCGGTTAAGTGGCCATGGTTGATGGCGCCCTAGAAGGGTATGGGCTGGGGTTGGGATATGTACGATGGGCGCAGATATTGTATCGGGAACCGCTGGCCAGGGTTAAGACGGGGTCGGTGATATCGGAAAGGTAGCAGCTCGGCCAGAGTACCAGACAGGGTTGTCCGTGGTCCCCTATGCTCTATATACTGACCCTGGAGCCTCTAGCGATTTACCTA